>NC_089508.1:36581057-39468557 GCF_036850995.1 Saccopteryx leptura | reverse complement strand
CCATTGCTGGGTCTTAAATGCATTTCCGGCCGTATCACTTACTGCCCTTTACACTACAGCACACTCGACGTTAGCCATCGTGGTTCTCCCGGTATGCGCATTTTCTCAGATGCGTATTCCCTCTGCTTACCCCAGGACTTCTGCTGTGCCGAGTCTCGCTCCTGGACTCTCATCCCCCACATCTTTGAGTGTTAGCACACACACATTAATTCATTTAATGCTCTCAGTAACTCCATCAGTCAATATGCTTTTGTCTCCGTTTTACAGATGGAAGAACTAAGAGATTCAGAAAAGTTAATTTGCTATTAAGTGGTAGTATTTCAACATTCGTCTGTGTGGTTCCAGAATTCAAGCCCCTCTACCATCCTGCCACCCCCTGTATCCTGATGACTCTCCCCCAGCCTTCCTGGAGTTCCTTCTTGCACATCCCAGAGCCCTGTTTTCCTTTTCTGTTCAGAATCACTGTAGCTATTTGTTTAGACCTTCTTCCTCCACTTACGTGTGTATCTGTTTATACATTGTTATGTGTGTATTCATCTTATCTGCCCTTTAAATTTTAAGATCCTTGAAGACAGAGGTGTGTTTGATTTCTTATTTCCTCCAAAACAACTTTTCCAAAATGTCCACACGTAAATTAAAAAGCACTATTCTATTCTAAGTATAAATTGATCTTTCCCTACAAGAAAGTGATACGCAGTGCCCTTGAATACCCTTTGTCTGGCTTGGGGTATGGAAAATGTGTGAGAATGAAAGAACACCATGGAGCAAGGCGCAGTTGGCATGATCAAATTCTGTCCCTGGCTACCACACTGGCTTGCTAAGTAAGCCAGTTCCCTAAAACTTTTATGAAAGATGAATCTACAGAGGAGATGATGAGGAAACAGGCAGCATGCACACAGCTCTGTGAGGGTCTAGAAAACATTGCGGTATTGAGAAAAAGGGACTGGCTTTGGCACCAAAAGAAAAATTGGATGTGGAGCTGTGCCAGCTCTGTCCCTGTGAGTCATGTGATCTTAGGCAACTCGTTTCTATTTTTTACCCCACCTACCAATCTTATATTGTTTTCATACAGACCAAATTCAGTAGTACACCTGAAAGCACTTTACAAAACAAACAACATAAATGTGCAAAACCTTCAGATTGTGGAAAAGTTCTAAAGAGGTATTTTTTATATATGTTGCAGCACTTTAGTTGTTCATTGATTGCTTTCTCATACATGCCTTGACCAGGGCGCTCCAGCTGAGCCAATGACCCCTTGCTCAATCCAGCGACCTTGGCGTCAAGCCAGTAATGTTGGGCTTCAAGCTAGTGACCTTTGGGCTCAAGCCAGCGACCATGGAGTCATGTCTGTGATCCCACACTCAAGCTGGGTGAGCCCACGCTCAAGCCGGTGACCTCAGTTTTGAACCTAGGTCCTCAGCATCTCAGGTCGGTGCTCTATACACTGCACCACCATCTGGTCAGGCTAATATATGATATATATTTATTGTCATAATTTAGGTTCTGCTTGTGCTAATTTATACTTTCATTAAAGGAAGAGACTGTAGGTTTCAAGAAGGTATTTAACGTCTCTGTGTTTCATAGGAGAGAAAAAAAACCAGAGAGCAGTTTGGTACTGGGAACCCAAAATCTGTTAAAATCCACTTGTGCAAAGGAAAATAATTTTGCTGTTATTGATGTCTTAGTAGTTTATAATGTGATCCTTATTGTTATTTTCTTTTTGAAATTTACAGACAAAGTGGCGTCTGATATACTTCAAGACTATGGTAAATACTTGCCACATGATGTTGTTGTCAGGACTGTGAAGTTATGCATACTGTTTGCTGTGCTTTTGACAGTCCCTCTAATCCACTTCCCTGTAAGTACTCTTAAAGGTTTTGTTGCTTGGGGTAGCAGCTCCCTAATGTGGCAACACTAATTCTTTGCAGACTAGAATGTTTGAATCCCATCTAGTCTTGTATATCTTATTCATTTGTCAAGTAATTGATCAAAGACCTTATACTTGCATACAGCCCCAAGAAAGCACAAAACTAACAGTGAACCAACCACTGTGCTAATTTGTGCCTTTGGAGATTTAGTTTAGATTTATGCTTTCCCACAGCATTGTTTCCAATTTAGAGACTGTAGTTCTCCTAAGGTTTGGGGGGCTGTTTCCCTTTAATTCTGTATTCTGTTTTCAAAAGAATGTGCATGACGAGGAAAAAGTCAAGTCAGCAAAAATAAGCTCCTTCTGGTTTATTGTAAATTTATTTTCACATAGACATTGTAGTTTAATTTTAGCCAAACTATTCTATTTGCTCTAGAATTATAATTTAAGGGACAGAACAGACCTTCATTTTGCATTTAGTTGCCATACATAAGAATCTTAAGAATTCCTGAGAAAATGGAAACAAAGGCTTTGGGTATAAATGCTTCTGTGTGGATGTCTTGAATTCCTAAACAGTGAGTTCCTTAAGAACTGGGCCTTTAAGGCCTTTTGCGTCCTCCCTGTGCAGGCTGCAGGGCCGGGAGTCCAGCAGGGGCTGTGTAAACATGCGTGGGACCTGACGCCTGCCTGCCTCCGGCCTTAGCGGGGGGAAGTGTCACAAACTAGTTTCCATATTTACATGCTGTGAAACAGATAACATAGAATAATATAGTAAACGGTGTTTCTTTCCCATGGCATAATTCCTTTTCTTGTTTTAAACCTTTTGCTCTTCTTTTGAATTTAATGAGAACTATTCTCTGAGAGTTCATCACAGTGTTGTTAATTTTGAAAATGATGCAATCTAAAGAAATTGTATGTGAAAAGTATTTTGTTTTGTTTTTTAAGATTGTATTTATTCATTTTAGAGGGGAAAGTGAGAGAGAGAGAGAGAGAGAGAGAGAAAGGGGGAAGAGCAGGAAGCATCAACTTTCATATGTGCCTTGACCAGGCAAGCCCAGGGATTCAAACCAGCGACCTCAGCGTTCTAGGTCAATGCTTTATCCACTGTGCCACCACAGGTTGGGCCTGTGAAACGTTTTTCAAGAATTAAAGCAAAGTACTTTTTATGAAGTTCACACCAAAATATATGTTTCTTAATTTGTGAATAATGAACACTAGATGATAGATTATATTTTTTGACATCGAAGTGGTGTAGGCGACAGGAATACTGTGGTTACTGTACTGTACACATGCCCCTCAGTAAGTATTTTGGCTTTGACACTTTCTTATTGCTTAAATCTTTTTCTCTTTGTGTTTTATAGGCAAGGAAAGCTTTAATGATGATGTTTTTCTCCAATTTCCCATTCTCATGGATTCACCATTTTTTGATCACTCTAGCACTCAACATTATCATTGTTTTACTTGCAATATACGTTCCTGACATTAGGAATGTATTTGGTGTAGTTGGTAAGTTTTCTAGTTCAGAACACCCACACAATAAAATGGGTGTAATTGTTACCCAGCCTCACATCTGAATCTGACAGTAACCCTCTCTTTCTTCCCCCTTAAAGGTGCCAGTACATCGACGTGTTTGATTTTTGTGTTCCCAGGACTATTTTATCTCAAACTGAGCAGAGAGGATTTTCTCTCATGGAAAAAGCTTAGGGTAGGTTGGTTTTTGTTTGTTTCTTTTAAGAATACTATTTTAGGAAATAATTTGTCCTTTTATAATTATTTTATCTACATCAAGAAAATGTATTTTGAGCTTAATGTACATTATTGGGGAGGGTGGAGATTTTTAAAATATACTCTAATTGTGCTTATTTTTCTATTCCCACAGGCCTTTTTTTTGCTTGTCTTTGGAATTTTGGTTGGGAATTTTAGTTTAGCACTCATCATTTTTAATTGGATTAATAATAAATAAAGTATATATTTTTCTCATTTCTTATGAAGAATAATTTACCTCCTAAACAAAAAGAAGTCATTCCTGAAGGTGCATTGGAAGAATCCTCTTTATAGAGCTAACATTGTTGTAAACAGTATCAGAAAAGTGGAATAAAATGGGAGTGGGTAGGGGAAAGTGGGAGCAGTTTGAATCACAATGAGAAACTCAAAATGCTCTTAAATGTATTAGGTCAATTTTTTGTTTATTTGTGGGTCTATTATTTTTTTTAAAAAAAAATTAATAGCCTTTATCTTTTAGAGTAGTTCTAATTTTTACAGAAACATTGAGCAGAAAGTACAGAGTTCTTAAATATTTCTCCACACCCCCCACAAAACAGCCATGGTTTTTCATTATCATTAACATCTTGAATTAGTGTGGTATAATTGTTATGCTTGTTGAGACACTATTGATACATTATTATTAACTGAAGTCCATAGTTTACATTAAGGTTCACTGTTGATGCAGTCATTGGCATCCAACAATCCTTTTACTATTTTCATAGAAACAGTGAGCCTTTTCCAGTGTGTCGTGCTGTTGGAATTATATAGTATCTAACCTTTCGGCCTAGCTTCTTGCACCGAGCAATATTCAATTAGGTTTCCTACATGTCTTTTCATGGCTTGATAGCTCATGTCTTTTTGTCACTGGATAATATTCCATTGTATGAATGTACCACAGTTTGTCTTTCTGTTTACCTGTTGAAGGGCCTCATGATCATTTCCAAATTGTGGCAGTTTTGAATAAAACTGTGCAGGTTTTTGTGTTGATGTAAGTTTTCATCTTATTTGAGTTAACACCAAAGAGCACAATTGCTGCATCGTATGGTAAGAGTATGTTTAGTCCTGTAAGAAACTGCCAAACTGCCATCCAGACTGGCTATAACATTTTGCATTCCCGCCAGCAGCGAATGAAAATTCCTGTTGTTCCACATCTTTTCCAGCATTTGGTGCTGTCAGTGTTTTGTATTTCTGCCATTCTAATGGGTGTGTAGTTGTATCTCATTGTTGTTTTAATTTTCATTTCCCAAATGACATGTGGTTGAGTATCTTTTCATGTGCTTATTTGCCATCTGTGTATTTTCTTTGGTAAGGTTCAGATCTCTTGCATATTTTTTAAATTGGGTAGTTTTCTCATTGTTGAGTTACATGCATTTGTATATTTTAGATACTGATCCTTTATCAGATATGTGTTTTGTAAAGTTTTTCTTCCAATCTGTTTTTTTTATTCTCTTAGCAATGTCTTTCATGGAGCAGAGTCTTTAATGTTATTAAATAGAGTGAGTCAATTTTTTGTTTTGTTTTTTAAAGAAATCAGTATGTTAAGCTTATATAGAGCCTGACCAGGCGGTGGCGCAGTGGATAGAGCATTGGACTGGGATGTGGAGGACTCAGGTTCGAGACCCCGAGGTCGCCAGCTTGAGCGTGGGCTCATCTGGTTTGAGCAAAGAAAGCTCACCAGCTTGGACCCTCTGGCTTGAGCAAGGGGTTACTTGATCTGTTGAAGGCCCACAGTCAAGGCACATATGAGAAAGCAGTCGATGAACAACTAAGGTGTCGCAACGAAAAACTGATGATTGATGCTTCTCATCTCTCTCTGTTCCTGTCTTGTCTGTCCCTATCTATCCCTCTCTCTGACTTTCTCTCTGTCTCTGTAAAAATATTTAAAAAGCTTATATATACAGAAAATTGAATCTTAGCTTGTGGGCTAATGTTGTCAACATCAATCACTAATAACAAAACTGTGGGATTATTCCATTTAGTATTTTGCCCTGCTTCCAAATCCTGTCTAAGAAACTTTTGTAATTTTTCTCTGTTGTTCATTATGAGATAGAGCTGTGATGCTTGGCTGTGGATTTGAAAGTTCTCTAAGCCTTTTTGTTTGTCACTAAAACATGTGACTTTCTATTTGGCAAACAGAGACAAATAGTGATGACTTATATTATTTTTTGTTTGGAGGTTATAAATCATTCCAGTCTTCCCAATGCTGTGGCTTATTTCTGGTTGGAAACCAGATGCTAGGTCTCTCCTCCCCAGGAGAATTCTATGTAAAGGGCACTTGAGCCTCCTACCAGAGCCAGGGTGTATCAGTGAAAACATCGTCTCACCCCTGTGCACATGTAAAGTAGGGAATTGCATGCAAAGTGCCAATTTGCATGTATGGAAATCCATACTTTTGCAAGTGCCTCCTGGTTTCCCACTTAGGTTAATGTGTTGAAAAATTGACAGCTGAACTTCTATTTTGAGTTAAGATACTTCTTCAGCAGCATGGTATAATGGAAAAAGTCCAAGTTTGGGGTTTAGAAAGACTTAGATTAAGATCTCAGTGAGTTTAGGCAAACTACTTAACCTCTTTAAGCCTCCACTTTCACATAGGTATTAGATGGAGTTAATACTAATTATACAAGGTGGTGTTGAAAGGATTAAATGACCTTTATAAATTAGGTACAATTTGAAACAGGCTCCCTTCATAGATTAGATATTTATCTCCTTTCTCCCAACCCTTTATCCAGAGCAGTAAAATGAATTTGCTTTCAATCAGGAAAATGGAATTTCTTCATCTACCATCTTGCACAACTAATATGTTTAGAATCTTTCTCTCGCCTTCACTCACAGGGGAACTGGCCCCATGTGCCCTCTCTTCCTTGCTTTCCCACAGTTCTACCCCAGCTGTACTCTCCTAATGCCTTCCTGAAACTGGGCACTTAGCAGGGTCCCAGAGGCCCCGCCAGGCATGGTCTCCCATGCGGCTCCAGGTCGGCCAGAGTCCATCAATCTGAGAAGCTCATTCTTGTACCCTTTCTTTTTCTGTTTATGAAATTATAGATCCAAATACAAATAGGTGTTCAGCTGCTTAAATAAATCTAACTCCAGTAATACCAAAATAACCTTAAATCTGCAACAGATGCAAGGATGCCCCCTGGGGCAAATGTTAAGTGTGATGACAGCTGGGCATCAATTAATACATTTGTCACCTGCTCATGGGATGGGAGCATGGGAGGTTTGGCAGAGGGACAAGGAACCTATTGAACACTCTGCTCAAAACTTAGTTAATATCAAGAGAAGTTATATATGGAGGTGTTTATTTTTATTTTGCTTTAATATTCTACCTTATCTGCTTTCTTTGCGAGTTTGGAAGAAGCTAAAACGATGGCTGGTGTTTTGGTAATCTTCACCAGGATTACCAGAAAATCTTGTTCAAATACTCCTCAGCATTTTTCCTGGGAAATTATGGGCTTTCTTATTATGGGTTTAATGTTTATAATTTATTAGGTAATAACTATTTAAAATAAAACTAAGTTAAGCACAAAATATATACTTTTCCAACACTTGGAGACTTGTTTGCTAAATTAAAAGACGAAGTGCTGAGAATATAAATTACTTTCGTATGTTGAGGGTAAATGTTTAAATTGTACCTTTTTTTAACAGAATGTTTACTCACGAGCTTAGCATTTAAATGGTTAAAACAAGCCTTTGAAGTTAACACTCCATTAAGATGAATGGGGGTAATTCACACCTCTGCTGGTGCTGTATTATTTCAGTCTGGCTGCGGAGAAAACAAGGCAGCAGTGGGTTGATTTACTGTGTGAAGGCCCTTTAAACACCCACAGTCTGGAAATCTTTGTTGTTGTTGTGTTTTTTTCTTTTTCACCTAGAAGCGGAATCTGAAAGTCAGCACAATCTAGGTATAGAATTGAAGTCTTGGAAGTACCATAGCTTCTCTATTATCCGGCAGTTCCCAACTGGCTCTCTTTGTTTCTGTACTGGGCTGTTTCTTCCTCCCACAGCACCCTGTAAATCAGAGTATAGTAATTCACCAATGGGAAAGCAGAAACAGATCAGCCATTTTCAGGTCAATTTTCCATATGCATTTAAATGGGTTATGAAATAATGCTCAGCTTTCTCAAAAATGATCATCTTCACAAACTCTCAAGTTCTGTTTCTACCTAAACATAAAGCATCCACCTTGAATAGCTATTTTCTCCCCCATTTGGGGGGGTAGATGGGGGTGAAGTGAGCAGAGATCAGCTGGGAAACATGCATTGCATTCTCAGTGTGTCCTCTGCAGGAGGACTACTTTATATTTGAAATGTGTGGTCACCCCTCAATGGAAGTCTAATAGCCAACTGACAGTGAAACGATTAGTTTCCGAGCCCAGGAATTAGGTTGTATGAACATTGTATGTAGAGGTAGATTAAGGTCGGTTGAGGTCCTGGTTGCAGAAGAAAATATTGGGCCGCTTTAAAAAAAGAGAGAGACAGGGAAAATAAAAATATGTTAACCATGTTTTTAAATAAATGAAAAATATTATATACTATTAATATTAAAATTGCACATATGAAACCAAACTTGGTGTCATTAGAAAAAAAGTGTTAAGTTGGGGTTTTGTGGGCCCCTTCAGAAGTTGGGGCCCAGGGCACATGCCTGGTGCACCCGCCGTTAAATCCGCCTCTGATTGTATGAGATGGTAATGAATTTGGAAGATCTCTTTGGAAGGTAAAAAGGGTTTTCTCTTCTCCATTCTCTGTCCTGTGTATTTGCAGGATCAAGTTGCTAGATAACCTGTGGTAGCTGGGTGTGGAGAGTATTTCCATTTGGGCTGTGTCTCTTCTGTTGACATTGCCAGTACAGTGTATAGAAATGGAAAGTAGATGCTAGAAACACAGGGATCCAAATAATGACTTTTAAACCTGTTTTCCTCTTGGCACGTTGACAGTACTCTGTGGCTGAGTTAGAATTGGTCCTATTGAAAACAGTTTGTTTCCTGCAAGTTGCTCTGCCTAAATTTTAGGTGTCATAATTTTTTATCTTAGAACTTCTCAGAACCTCCTATAGTATTGAGAAATCTGTTTTACTCATTATTTATTTATTTATTTTAGCGAGGGTGAGGGACAGGCACAGACTGACAGACAGGAAGGGAGAGGGATGAGAAACATCAGCTCATAGTTGCGGTACCTTACTTGTTCATTGATTGCTTTTTCATACATGCCTTGATGGGGGGCTCCAGCCAAGCCAGTGACCCTTGCTCAAGCCAGTGACCTTGGGGTCATGTCTATGATTCCACACTCAAGCTGGTGAGCCCATGCTCAAAGCCAGCAACCTCAGGGTTTCAGACCTGGGTCCTCAGCATCCCAGGTCGACATTCCATCCATTGCGCTGCAACCTGGTCAGGCTTGTTTTTCTAATTTAAACACACAATATATCCATTTTTTTCTACCATAATCCCATGATCTTTCCATATGAAGTAGGAAAAATAGGAAAAAGAAATTTTGGTGAAGGATGAGTGTAGATATTGTGGATGTGGTTTCCTCATTGCAATCAGAATTCTTTCTGTTTCTTGCCCTTTCTAAACGATCTGTTGTATGCTGTTACTATCATCATGATCCACTCCTAGTTTGCCAGGCTGTCAATTAAGGTGAGCAATTATAAGGAACAGGGAGACACGTTTTTGCTGATGGCCAGGTGGGCAGGTAGGAATGAGAGGTTCATTCACTGTGGGAAAAAGTAAATGGATAGAGAGGGAAATTGAGTTGCCACGAATAAAAGACAGATTGGTAGACATTCTCATATGGGATGCTATGGAGGAAAAACTTGCAGAGAAGTATTTTTTACTTGTTTGAATGAGTATGGGTTTTATCTTATGAACAGTGTTAAAATGTGACTGACGTACATACAATACAAGCAAAGAGACTGGCTAGTTCATTAAGAAATATTTACTGAGCATAAGTACTAGGAGTTACAGTCTGGAAGTTGTGAAGTTTCAAATGAGGCACATTTCTTACCTGAAAAAAAGCTCAGATACAGCCTTGATTTTTCTGATTGAATCTTTTCAGATAGACTTGATATGTGAAACTGTTTAACTCAGAGGAAAAATTATATATACAGTTTTCATATAGTACTCCTCACAAAAATTAGAGGGTATTTCAAAAATGAATATAGAGCAATAAAATATCCCCTAATTTTTGTGAGCAGTGTATATACATCTGTATTTTATATATTTCGAATTTTTTATTTATTGAGTGATTTGAGAGAGAGAGAGAGACAGAAACATCAATTTTGTTGTTCCACTTATTTTTGCATTCACTGCTTGATTCTTGTACGTGTCCCAACAACCTTGGCATATTGGGACGATGCTCTAACCAACTGAGCTCTTCGGCCAAAGCTGGGTTTATATTTTTTAAAGAAGATTTTAGAGTCAAACTTTCTTGTATTCAAATCCTAGCTGTACTCTTTCTGTCTAATTTTGGATAAGTTATTTGAATTTCTGAAGACCTTCAGTGTTTGAAGACTGAGTTTTCTCTCAAGCAGAGGAATACACTTTGTTTCTTCAATGTAGATGACATGATATTGGGGAAGAGCTCCAGCATGCTGTTGAGCACTGAATTGAATCTACCTACCATTTTATTACATGACTGTTCTTCAAATCACAGTTTTCCACCTAGTCAGCATCCTGATCAGAAAATAATATTCTAGAAAAAAATCCTGATCAATGCAGTTTATCTGTACTACTGATGTCTTCTTCCCCAGAAAAATAATTTTTATAGTTTTTTTATTAAGTATTATCAGCATACTCTGATTTTACATCAGCTTTTTTGCAATGACTTTACATTTTAGGCCAGTAAGGTGTGTGGTCAGTTAAAGCTCTAGCTCTTTTTCAAGTGAGCTTGTCAGGTTTCTAGGACTTGTGCCGTTTGTTTTATTTTTATTAAGTATGAAGGAAAAATATATCTATATATATATACACACACACACATATACATACATATATTCGTATCATATATGCACATCTGTCATCTGTCTGTTGACTTTTATTAGTTTCAGCTCATCCTTTCAACGGTTGAGATCATTTTTGAATCTTGGTTCGAGTGCATCATTGTTCGTTGGGTTTTGACATCCTTCATTATCCTACCATTTCTTTGTCCTATTCGCAGACAAAATGTTCAGTGAGACGAGGGTAACTACAGAGCCCTGAGCCCCACCACTAGAAACATTTCTCCCAAGTTGTTACTGATCTCCCCTTTGGGTGAAGTGGTTCTATTCCTGCAGTGTCAGCTCACCTGCGTCTCTTCCCTTCTGGAAGCGTCTCCTACGTCAGTAGGTACAACCTACCTTCTCACCTGCTTTCCATATTTCTAATTGCTCCGGGACATTTCTGCTTGGATGCCTCACCGTTACCTCAAACTCAACGTGTTCAAGTCTCTTCTCCACAGTGTTCCTGTCTGTCAGCGGCCCCAGTGCTTGAATCTGACCACCCAGCCAATTTTCGTCCATTTCTGCCACCTGCAATCCATCTTCAGACTGGAACCAAAGTAGTTTTTTTTTTTTAATGTAAATCAGATCATGTCTCTGACTTGCTTAATTTCCTCCCAGGGCTTCCCTTCGCACTGAGAGTGAAGCCTGGGCCATGGTCTGCAAGGCCCCAGGTAGTCTGTGCCTACAGATTTCTCTGACCTCCCGTATTTGTTCCTCTTCTTCAGCCACACAGGCCTTTCTGTCCTTGAACACGGCAGACTTGTTCCCGTGTGCTTTCCTTTTCCCCTGGGTAGAATGCTCTCGTCAAAGACCTTTGCCAAGCTTGGCACCTCCTCTGTCAAGCCCCAGCTCAAATATTGCCCCTCGGCGAGGTCTCCCCTGACCATCTGACATAAACAAGGAGCCCCCACCCCTGCAGTCCCCTCTGTAACTACCCTGCATTCCAGCTCATTACCAGAGAGCTGTTTGTTTCTTGTTTATGTCCACTAGACTGCAAGTTTCATAAGAACTGGGATTTGTCTGTCTTGTTCATCACCAAATCCTTAGAGCCCAGAATGGTACCTGGAACTTGGGAGAAGCTTAAGAAATATTTGTTGAATTAATGCACAATAGAACCGAACAGACTATCTACATCTTTTCGCTTTTACCTCCAATCTGTCACCAGGTCAGTTTTTCCTTTGGCATGTCTCCTGAATTTGCTTTTATCCCATCTTCCACTTCCTACCAGCACCTGAGTCTTGGCCTTCATCTCTGGGCCTGGATTATTGAAGAGATTCTTAACCTAGGCCACTATTTAGAATCATTTGGGGACCCTTCAAAACAGTAATGTCTAGGCTCCAAACCACGGAAGTCAGAATCTCTGGGGGGTGGGGCCTAGGCATCGATACATATTTTTAAAACTTCCCAGATGACACTCTAGTGGGCAACCGCTGGATTGCTGCACCAACCTTCCCACAGTTGTCTGTATTCCAGTCCATTTTGCCTGTTGCCGTCCACTGATCTCCTTGGAATCCTGCTTTCATAGTATGGCTTCCCTGCTCAAGAGCCTGCAGTGGCTCCCTACTGCCCACCACGTTAATTACGCATCCCCTGGCCTCATCTATTGTACTAATCTGCATGGTGTCCTTTTCTTACCTACATTCTACAATACACTGAAACTGTTTTGCTGCCTGGTACTTGATTTGCCTTTCATCACCCTGCTTCAATATTTTTACCTCCTCTCCCCCTCCCCCCCTGCTAACCCCCCACACACCGAGAATGTCCTTAGTGCTTTGCTCTGCCCGGCCGAACACTTCCTGTTCAAGAACCAGCTCAAATACCACCTTATAAGTACTTCATTCTTCGCTCCAACTTACCCCTGAACATCTATGTGATTCTTTTGATATATATCTTTTGCGGCTTGTAATATATTTTCCATTTTTTCATAAATTGCTTTTGAACTTCATCTCTTAATAGGTAAAATACACATGGTACAAATTCAAAATTTACAGAATTGCTTTCCTTTCGCTTCTGCCCCAAGTACCCAGTTTTCCTCCTTGGAAGCAACCAGTCTTGTCTGTGACCTTGCAAATATATTCTAAGCCTAGTTAATTGTACGTTTATGCAGAATACACACACACACTCACACACTCACACACACACACACCCGTGGATGTTAGCATATACACGCAGCCCTCTGCACTTCGGCTTCTTTTCACTCAGAGACACCCATGTGTATATGAAAGATAAAAATAGGTCACTTTTTAAAAATCAAGGTAAAAAGCACCTAACAGAAAATCTGCCCTCTTAACAAACTTTTAAGTGTATCACACTGGTGTTAATTAGATGTACACATTTGAACAGCAGACCTCTGGGACTCTGTCATCTGCGTGGCTCCCACTCCGTGCCGCTGAGCAGCAGTTCCTGTCTCCCTTCTCAGCCCTGCAGTCACCGTTTGACTTTGTGCTGCTGTGCGTTGACTACTTCAGCTTCCTCAGACAGAGGAATGCCACAGTGTGTGTCCTTTGTGACTGACTTGTCTCACTCAGCATAATGTCTTTTTAAGTTTCATTCCTGTTATTGCATGTGACAGGAGTCCTTTTTAAAGGCTGGCTAATACTGCATCGTGTGTATGGACCACAGTTGCTTTGACCCTTGTGTGTCAGCGGGCGTTTAGATTGTTTCCACCTCTCGGCTGTGTGGCTAACACTGCCGTCTAGTGAACGTGGTGCAGATACCTCTTTTGGTTCTTTAGGATATCTACGTGGGATTACAGGACTCAGTGGTAGTTCTGGTTGTGAGTTTTTGAGGAATCTCTATGCTGTTTTCAACAATGGCCGCACCATTTTACATTCCCACCAAGGGTGCACAGGGTTCATCTTTTCCCGTGCTCACTGCCGTCTGTCTTAACTTGAAATGCTCATTCAAGTCCTTTGCTCATTTTTAAATAAGGTTATTTGTGGGTTTTTTATTATTAGGTTGTAGGAATTCTTATATATTTTAGATATGAACTCCTTATCAGATTATGGTTTGCAAATATTTTCTCCTATTCTACAGGCTATGTTTTTACTCTCTTGATTGTTTTCCTTTGCTGCTCAGAAGCTTTTCAGTGTGATGTAATCCCATGTGTCCACTTTTCTTTGACATTTTGGTTTTTTTTTGTTTTTTTCCTTTTCTTTTCTGAAGCTGGAAACGGGGAGAGACAGACTCCCGCATGCGCCCAAACGGGATCCACCCGGCACGCCCACCAGGGGCAAAGCTCTGCCCACCAGGGGGCGATGCTCTGCCCCTCCGGGGCGTCGCTCTGCCGCGACCAGAGCCACTCGAGCGCCTGGGGCAGAGGCCAAGGAACCATCCCCAGCGCCCGGGACATCTTTGCTCCAATGGAGCCTTGGCTGCGGGAGGGGAAGCGAGAGACAGAGAGGAAGGAGGGGGTGGGGGTGGAGAAGCAAATGGGCGCTTCTCCTATGTGCCCTGGCCGGGAATCAAACCCGGGACTTCTGCATGCCAGGCCGACGCTCTACCGCTGAGCCAACCAGCCAGGGCTGACATTATGTTTTGAAGACTATTCTGTATCAAAACATATAGAGCTGTCTAATCTATTTCATAGCTCATAGTATTCCATTAATGCATGTACCATAACTTAAAGTTTCCTATCAATGCACAGTTAGGGTTTAACATTTTTTTTAAATTTTGCTATTTTATATAGTGTTTCAGTTATTAAATTTATATCTATATCATTAAGCCCATATTTGAATATATCTGTAGGTTAAATTCCTACCCATTTAACTGCAATTCTGAGTCAATGGATAGGTGCACTTCTAATTTTGATAGCTATTACTAAATTACCCTCCAATAAAGGTTTACTAACTTAACATTCCCACCAGCAATGTAATAATTGCTCTTTGAATTTTGTGGTGTTATTTATCTTTTCACATTTAAACATCTTTCCCTGACTCAGTTGTCATTAACCCAAAGACACAATGCGTGTCCTGTGTGTGTGTACACAACACCTATCACCATAACCTTACTAACTGGTGCTCAGTAAATATTTGTTAAATCTCACTTCATTGTGTGTGTAGGGAGTTTTCCTGTGGCTCTGATGAATGTCATGTGAGAGTTGTCCCTTTCACATGTGTGCTGTTCCCAGGAGAGGAGGTGACCTGCGTGTGATGTCCTTAGGAGAAATGCCATCCGTGGTTGTTTCTCTCCCAGGAGTCTGTGTTATCATTGTCTCAGAAAGACCAGTCAGTCTTGGATGTATAGTACTATCAGGCTTAGTTAGTTTGAGTATTTCAATATAAGTATTGCAGGTGACATCAAACATGTGACCAGTACCCTTCGTATTCTAAAACTTTATGGACGACACATTTTTTTTTACCATTCACTATAAATTATCTAAACAAAAATACTCTACTCCATGAGTTTTTCCCAACTTTTTATTATGAAAAATTTCAAGCATACATGTAAAGTTTAATATGTCCATATACCCACCACTGAAATGTAACATTTGCTCATGTTTGTTTTGCCGCCCACATATAAATTTTTATATATAAACATAAATACATGTATTTGCTGAGTGATTTGCAAGTAAGTCTCGCTGATATTCCATTGAGTAGTAAATAAAGCTATAAATTAGTTTTGTAAACATTACCTTCTGTGAACAAATCTAGTTTAACTGTGTTACCTTTTTTTTTTTTACAAATTATATTCCTTTCTCCAAAAAGATAAGAAGATGTTTGATGGCATCTTTTTCTCAAATGCCTAAAGATTTGTGTCCATGAGGGAATAGGGTTGAGGTGGGGAAAACAGCTGGCAGCAGAATTTCTCTTAGTAAGGGGACCACCTTTAGTGTCTTCGTTTAGGAAGATATCTTGACAGGTCATTCGGGATGGGAGGGGAGAGCCTGTACTGTTGCACAACGGTGTGTGTGTACTAAATGCCTCTGAACTTTATAGTTTTCAATGGTTAATTTTATCTTGTGGAAGTTTCACCTCAAAAAAATAAAGGTGAGGCCCTAGGAGAATGGGTTGGCAGGAGAAGAGGAGGTGAAAGGACTCTGTAGAAAAGAACGGGGTTTAGGAGTTAAGCAGGGAAAGGGCAGTGGACGCTAAGCCAGTGATGGGAGCCTGGAGCTGGTGAGAAAAAGTGACTGAAAGGCATTTTAAGAACAGAAATGTCTAATATTTAGTTTGAATTTGCCTTCATCTCCTGAAACCTATAAGTCAGCTATACACAAAATGCCTCGTGTGAGCAGGAGCGTGTGTGCGTAAACCCCTCGCTGGAGTCACACAGAGCAGAACAAGAAAGGTGACCAGAAAAAACGTAAGCCACTGCTTTTTCCCAGAGTCCTTGGGGACCTCAGAAGGGTTGTGAGATTATGAAGATGTGACTGAATCAATTTAGCCTGACTCTCAAAGTGTAGGCAACTGGAGTTGACATCTCAGGGCAGTATAGTGTCACTTTATTGACAAAAGGGTTCGTTCTGGATTAGTCATTAATTGTACTTGTGGGGAAATGGCCTCTCTTTTGACAGCAAAAAACCGACCCTTCAAAGAAGCGGGTCCCGGATATTGGGGATAGCTCTATACTTCCTAACACTTTTTCTTAGAATCATTGTCCGAGGTTCTCTAGAAGCAAGCCTAGTAGTTTGGAAACTGGGCTCCCAGAACGTGCCTTGTATCAACCTGAGGTTCCTTGTGTTTGGGATCACAACTCCTTGACCCCACTTCTAGTTGGATGGTGATGGTTGAATCAGAGGGAGTTGGGCCCCCAGGAAAGGACACTCCCTCAGGGCAACAATAAAGACCATTTTCATAGTTTCCTGGTTCTTTTTTACTCAGTTCTCCATTCAAATATAGAAGAATTCATTATTTTAAATGAATGAAAAGTTGTATCATAAAATAATATGACCATGATGAGCAAGTACTTGTATGTATAGACCAGGCACCATGCCAAGCACATTATCTCATGAAACCTGAGGGAGGTACAGTTATATTCCTTCACGTAATAAGTTACAAATTGAGGTTTAGAGAAGTTATGAAGTTAGGGGACTTGTCCAAGGTCACACATCAAGAATTAAACTGAAGTTTGACTCTAAAGCCTGTGTGCTTAACTGTTGTGCTAAGTATAATTAAATTAAGTATGTCCTACTGTTGGAGTTTTTCCTGCAAAAAGGTTCTTCTCATAGGAGATACCTAGTCAGTACTGACTGAGTAGAAAGCTGCTTTATTCATTAGAGTGTTGCACCTGTCTCGGTCCGTTCTGTCACACCAGCCATACAGCATTTGGGCCCACCTTGCGTCTTTGTCCAGAGGCGTGGTCTATTGCCACAGCATTGTTGTTTCTTCTTTGTTAAGTATTTCAGAGGAAATTCAAGGCAAAGGAGAGGTGTTATGAGCTTTTACATAGACCAAGAACATGTTCCGATATTTGTCAATCAGACTTTGAGAAATTTTGGATCCCTTTAATCCTTTGAGTAGTATGAACATTCATGTATGTCCTTGTGCCTCCTGACCATCCAGAGTACACATTTTTAAAATGTGTAAGGCAACATTAGAAAAAGGCAAATGTATGTTCTTCTTGATTCCATAAATTGGTTATCAAACAAACATGATTTTAAGTTAATAAAACTGTCACTGGAACTAATTTCATTTTTTGAAAAAAAACTCACTCCTGAGGGTCAGCGAGCATGAAAAAAACTCATTACCCAAAGGGTTAAAAGGGAAAAATAAATTCTTTTCTGTGTTCTAGGATTCTCTGCAAAAGCATTATTTTAAATGGAAATATATCTCAGACTGTTAACAGTCTAATTGTGTTTCTTAGAATTTGGATTTCTTTTTGATCCTTAGAACTTCAAAATAAATTTGGGGGACATTCATAAGGTTATTAATTTTTTTATTTTGCAAATTGAGGACATTACTGAAAATACTTGCCACCTATCACATCCTTTTATATAAAAAAGTAAGGAAGGGCTCTGGCTGGATAGCTGAGTTGGTTAGAGCATCGTACCAATACACCAAGGTTGTGGGTTCGACTCTTGGTCAGGGAAGATAAAAGAATCAACCAGTGAATGCACGATTAAGTGGAACAACAAGTTAATGTTTCTCTTTCTCGCTCTCTGTCCCTTTATCTCTCTCTAAAAATCAATAAATTAAAAATATAAGGATGTAATATAATAAAATATAGTTCTTTAAGATTATTCATTCTAGAATTGTTTAAAACTTGCTCTATATTTTTTTTTTCAAGGACCAATGAAAACTTTCTCATGGGACAGCAAAGTACTGGTATAAATAACCAGAGTCCATATTTAAAAATTCAGTAAAGATTTTTCTCACATCTAATGCTCATTGACTTCAATTATTTTATATTTGAAAGGAAATGTATATATAAACATATATGCTGGTTACAAAAAATGGGTTAATGATTTCATTGACTTTCTGCCCAATAATTGCTGACCCTAAATTTTGGAAGGGAAAATATATAAAATATCAATTCCTGGTTTACAACTTTAACAAAACTTTGCCAACATTTGAGGATTTAGTAAATAAACACTATTTTTACTAGTAAACTTCATGGGTTTAAATGTTACGTTGAAAGGCAATCAGTAGTGTACACACATTGTGCAGTGATGCTTACACTGCACAGGGAAGGGAAACACTCAGGAGACTTGGGCTCCCACGTCTCTGCCTAACGATTTGTCATTAATTTGCATTCACATAAATTCTTTTTTTTTCCCACTCATTCAGAATAGTTTTCAACTTATTAGGGAACCAGACTAAATAGAGTTGCACTCATGCATTTTATTGTCATTGTAAAAATGGTTTTCCCAGTTTTTTTTCTTTTCAATCAAACCTCCCAAAGGCTGTCTAATCATTCCCAGACTGTTACCAAATATTTCACAGTGTTGTCATTTCTATAGTAAAACAAAAAGAAATTTGCTTTCAGTAAACCAGAGAGCCGTATTTGAATAGAGGCAACCTCCACCTCTGTACAGTAACTAGGACTGTAGTATCATAAGGACAGGGTTTGGCCGTAGTGTGTGCCACGTGCATGCTAGACCATCAGTGGGCTCTGGCTGAAAGCATGACATAAATTGATGAGAAATGTGAACATTAAAAGCTCTGCTGGAGCCCTGGCCGGATAGCTCAGTTGGTTGGAGCATCATCCCGAAATGTAGAGGTTGCCAGTTTGATCCCTGGTCAGGGCACACATAGGAGCAGATGGATGTTCCTCTCTCTCTCTCTCTCTCTCTTTTCTCTCTCTCTCTCTCTCTCTCTCTTCTCTCTCTCTCTCTCCCTTCCCCTCTTGCTAAAATCAATAAGTAAATGTTTTTTAAAAGTTATATTAAAAAAAAAGCTCTGCTGGACAATTTCCTAGGGGTGGGGCTCACTGCCTTCTGGGTGAGTGGGGGTAATTCTGTGCAGGAAGTAATGGCTGGATACAGTCGCAGGATATCCAAAATAGAAGTGACAGTAGGAGGAAGGCATCCCCTTTTGGAAAGAAAATAGTAACAAATATACAAGAAAATGGTATTATTTTTACAATGACAGGTAAAAATTTTGCCAGGAGAAAAAAAATTTTTTGTAGTGTAAAATTTGTAAAAATTTTCCCAAAATGTAGTGGGAGTTTGAGAAAGCCGAAGGGTGGGGTCCTGGTTGTCGAGGATGCTGGAAGTTAGGCTGAGTTTGGACTTCAAATCAAATGAAAGGTAGGGTCTTGGCTGCAGGCCTCTGAGAAGGGCACGGCAGAGAAGCCTCAGCTGCCTCTGCACTGTCCTCTCATCATCTTCCCAAAGCTGTATGCAAAGAGCTTTCAGCCTTCAAGAGCTGAGCATCTAAAACCCACACTTAGTTTGTTTCAAAGTTTCAGCTCCAGGGCTCATGAGGAACTTGTTGTGGAGTTTGGGGGAGCCCCTTATGCCCTCAGATGCTGCTAAGAGTGTGAGATCTTTCTCTGGCATCTTGAGGGGCACCATGAGTTCCTGCCACAGCCATTCATGCTGTGTTCTGCCTCCTCCCCCGAGCTCCTCTCCCTCAAAACCTAACTTAATACACCGTCCTCTCAAAGGACTTCTAACACTGTGACTTCATGTCACTTCAGGAGACCCGTCCCCAACATCTTGATGCTGCATTTACTTTCTTTACAGAATGTACAAATTCTCATAAATGTGTATCCACGCTGAGAGCTTTTAGGAAAGACACTCCGTCTACAGCCCCTTTATTCCCTGCCAGTGCTCCCTCCCACCGCACTCAGTGTCACAGTGCAGCGCAGTAGTGTCCGTGGTTCCGGAGCTTGCCCTGGACAGAGGACTTCTTTGGAGCTCAAGTCCTGGGGATCATGAGTGAGGGCTTTCACCTCTCTGTGGCTCCAGCTTCTCATCAGCATGTGTGGAGCTTCCAGAACAGCCCAGCAGGAGAGAGTCACTTCATATGCCTCATTCTCATGCTGAGTCTGCAGTTTGTGAGGGCCTGCCAGTGACGGCCCGGATACTGGCTGGTAACATGGTCGTGCTGTTACTAACCTGGAATTGGGCACCGTGAACAGTGAACCTTAAAAAAGAATTCTTCATTCTGTCCAAGCTTAATTTCTTGTGAACTCATTCTTACCCTTCTTTATCTACTGTCTCATACCTACAGCTGACGTGGTAGGGACAGCCTACCCCGCATTCACACCTAATTCCAATCCCTCCAAATTTTATTCAGTGGTCTCTACAGCCTGCTTGTCATGTGACCTGCGGTGGGGACAGGCCCAAGCTGAGGGAGTCGGTGATGGCAGATGGTCAGAGGCATACTCTGATCTCCAGGTGCCAGCCTGGTAAAAATCCTAACACCTGAGGACTGGGAGCTGGCTCTCTTCCTTGGAAACTGCCCTTCAAAAATAGACTTAGGCTGCCGGTCCCTGCATGCATCTGCTTTGACTGTCCCAACTGCCTCGCTTTAGACTGAGCCTCAGCGTCCCACCTCACTGATGCAAATCAAAGCAGAGCTCTGGATCAAGTCTGGGAAGCAAGGAGGAGTGATTTGATTTGCATAGAAGAGCTTTTGTCGGTTGAGTGAAGCCAGCCAAATTCCCTGGACTCCCCAGCCCTCCGGAAATAAGCCCTCCAGGGCCTGGGGGCCTGGGCCCAACAGGGTGGGCATGATTTGAATGTTCACTGCCGCAGCTGCTGCGCCCAGGGCTGGTCATGCCGTGGTTTCGCTCCATTTTACTGCCGCAGAATCCCCCCGTGCATGTTAGTGGTTAATACAGCAGCCAGGAGACGCCAGACAGCTCTCGGCACCTGGTTCAAATTTAAGGCTCATTTACACATGATGTCACACACGCATTGTCAGCGCAAGGGAGGTCAGGATGGTTCATTTTGGGAAGGTTCACATTGTTGAGTCTTTACAACACTCACTGCTATTAATGCCTTAACCATCTGACTTGGATTTCAGTTTTCTGGCATGAGGTAATCCCAGGCACTAGATTTATATGCTGAATGGGAAGCCGGCAGTGGTGGCTAATCATGCTGGTTTGCAGATCTGCACCTCTGGAGCCTGGGGATGGAATTAGAGGGCCGCATGGCATGTAGCAAATCATAGAGGTTCGGAGCAGGAGGGGAGTGAGCCAGACCTGGAAGCGCCGTGGCGGGGGTGGGGCGGTGAGCTGGAGTCCTGACTGAAGAATAGCAACCAAAGTAAGTTGGACAAGGGTCTAAGCCCAGAGGCCACAGGAATTACTCTCACGAGGCCAGTGTTTGGACTCATTACTTGTCCATCCTTTTGCTCATCCACAGACATTTTAAACTCACTTCCCAGGCCTAATTCAAATCTCTGATGTTACACGAAGCCTTCCTAGCCACCTAGCCAACAGTGATCACTCTCCTGAATCCCTGTACTTCTGGCAGACAACTAACAATTACTGCGTGTTTAATTTATGCTGCTAGCTCATTTTACCCTCGCAACAGTCCTGTGTGGAAGGCACTGTCATTTCCGTTGTACAGATGATGACAGAGCTTCAGAAAGATTAAATAATGTGTCCAGTGTCAGAGCTGATAAGAGTCAGGACGGAAGACTGATTTCACAGCCTGTGTTCCGAACCACAGGCCGGCTACCTGGTGCTGCGTGGCCTGTAGTATTTAGGGGAGACAGCCTGTGCCTCTGGGAATGCCTTGGGAGAGCCACAGCGCTGTTGTCTGATGCCTCACAGGTGTAGTGTTGTCTCGCTTGCCTGGCTGTAAGGAATTGCCAAGCAGGGGCCATCACTTCTGCTTCTCTGGACCCCCTAACCGCCTAACACAGTGTCCCCCAGTGTATGTCCAGATGGATGCATGGGTACCAGCCCCCCTCCAGCCTCACTTATGCTATTTTCCTCCCTAAAACATATTAAAATGTTGAGCTCTTTGGAATGGATAACCACTCCTATTACTAGCTGTTGTCCTCTGACACATGGCTCAAACAATAAAATTGGTCTGCTTATTACACTGCCAGTACAAATCTCCTTGCATTAAAGGAAGTTCAGAGAATGCCTTTAGGTCTGGGAGCTACCTTGCTTTTGTTATGGACTCTGGACCAAGGCCTATTGCCATGATGCCCCCCACCCTCACTGGCCTTTTTTTAAAAAAATTTTATTTATTTAGTGCAGGCTGGTTGGCTCAGTGGTAGATTGTCGGCCCAGCGTATGGATGTCCCAGGTTTGATTTCACACAGGAGAAGCACCCAGCTGCTTCTCCACCCACCCCCCTCTCTTTCTCTCCTGCAGCCATGGCTCTATTGGAGCAAGTTGGCCCCAGGTGCTGAGGATGGCTCCATGGCTTTGCCTCAGGCAGTAAAAATTGGCTCCAGTTGCAACAGAGCAAAAGCCCCAGATGAGCAGAGCATCGCCCCCTAGTGGGCTTGCCAGATGGATCCCAGTCCGGGTGCATGCAAGTGTTTGTCTCTCTGCTTCCCCTCCTCTCTTTGAATAAATAAATAAATATATATTTTATTCTACGAGTCTGTTTCAGTCCCGCAAACAAGTATTAAAATGGGAGCATCAGATAAAATGGGAGCGTACCAAAGGGGTACCCACACTGGGCCTAAGTGTGGAAACGGGTTCTGGGAGGAAAAACGTCACCAGTGAAAAGGAGTGTGAGGGTGACCGGCAGAGGGAGCGGCATGAACAGAGGCCTGGGGCCTGATCGGGCACTGAACACAGCTGGCCTCAGTAACTGAGAAGGACTCCCAAGGAGAGGGTAGAAACCCAGGTCATCCCTGAACCTTCTCTGCTGTCCACATGAGCAGTATGGGTGACGCTTCTGACCTGATCCTAAGGAAGGCACCTCTGAAGACTGTTTTCGTAGGAACTCTCCCCAGAAGGCCCCACACACACAGTGGTCTCCTCGGTGCCCCCACCTTTGAACTTACCCAGGAGTAATTGGAAAACCAGCCATCTGGATGCTCTCTCCTGCATCTGCATTGCTTCGGAGCAGAATTTAGTGTTCAGCTTGCCAGCTATCCTGAGTACCTGTACTTGCCCCTCTGCCCTTTCCCGCCCCGCTCTGAGCCTAGGAGGCTGACCCCAGCGGACTGTGCCAATGGGTCCCTGTGCCTCTGGCTTCCCATTGAGTTCAGCCAAAGAGAGGATCAGTGGGAACTCAGAGATGGGAGGAAGCTGATGTCAGGGGATTTATTCCCCCTACTGCCCCTGCCAGGCTCTGTGGGCTGCGTCTCTGCCAAAGGTCCATTCCTGCCAGGTGGCCATCCTTGCTTGGGTCTGGTTCTGGTGGTAATCTCCCTATTGCCCCTTCAGTAAGTGGGTGGCAACAACTCCCCCACTGCCATGATGGGCTAAGTTGTGTCTCCCCCCAAATTCCTATGTAGAAGCACTAACCCACATCTCAGAATGTAACTATTTCGAGACAGGGCCTCAAAGGTGATTCCATTAAAGTGGGCACCTGAGTGGGTGCTAACCCAGTCTGACTGGTCGGCCTCCCTATGAAAGGGGGAGATTAGTGCATACGAAGAGAAACCAAGGTGCACATGCATAGAGGAAAGACCATATGAGGACACAGTGCGATGTGTAAGGCTGGTGGCCGAGGCCAGGCAGGTCCACATTGGATTCGGGCAGACGGTAGAGAAACTGCAGAGCCGGAAAGCATTGGGCCATCGTTTAATAAAAGTCTCACAATGGCGGACAAGCACACAGGCAGAGGAAACCGCCTCTCAGGCAAACAAACAGCAAAGTGGCCCCTCACAGCGGTGGGCAGGCAATCTGCGCATCCACAATCCCCCATCTCTCATCTCGCGCACAAGCGCCCACAGCCTTACGTAGGCCATGCACACGTGCCTCTGCCATGTGCTCACACACTATTCAAGCAAAGTGCTTGCAGCCGGTGACCCCACCAGCAAGCCTAACACAGCTACCCTACGGTGACTTTTGCTATGAAAGACTGCCGAGTGTACTGCAGAGTGAGCCTCTGCTATTTTCTCAGAAGTTCCCTATTAACTCTTCATTAAAAAGAAAGAAATCAACTTTCCTTTCTCATGGATACAGGCCCTATACACATAACAGGTGAATGTGGGCATCCCTGCCATGTCCCCCATTTATGCTGGAGAGCAAAGTCAAATGAACCAGATCAAGGCCAGAGCAGCTCAGACCCTAAAAGGGTCTGTGGTGTGGAGTGGGAACAGACTGTGTCTTCAGAGTCTGCAATAGAAAACAGGCTTCTTGGTCATGTTATCTCCACCTATAAAAGCTGAAACAGTCTTTACTGCCTGCCAGGGCTGCAAAGAGGGATGTCCTGACATTACCCATGGGGATGCTGACATCATAGGGTGGTCCCCCACCTCCCAGATTACAACTGTGAGGGACAGACACACACTTGAGCCTGAGACAGGGCCTGGACAGGGCCTGGGTTCTGACGGCTTGTGTCTTTGCTGCCCGCTACCAGCTGTGCTCTGTACCGGCCCTCCCCAGCACCAGGCAGGAGACCCAGGCTCCTCCCTCCAATGGACCGCTGGCTCCCCCAAAGTAGAGCTGACTCCCGAAAGAATGCTCCCTCCGGGTGATGGGAGCACCTTCTTATTAGTGTACTAGTATTTGCACCCACTTCACATCAGCTGTAGGTATGAGAAGCACATTGAGGAATGAAAGGGCCTTGTGTGTTGTGTTAGCCAGGTGAAAAGGGAATAAAAAGCTCAAGATGTAGAGACGCAGAAAGAGTGTCACCTCCACTCTTGTTTAAAAAAAAAACAACTCCAGACAAACTGCAAGTTTACTACCTTTTTGGACCCACCAGAAAGCTGAGGTCACAGAGCAATCAACTAGCCTGAAATCTAAGGATCAACGAGGCCTGTGGAGAAGCGGGGACAGGAGCTGTGCTTAACTGGGCACAGATGCAGCCCAGAGAACTCACCTGGAGTAGGTGAGAGGGGGTGGGGAGTGCGTGTGGACTGGGTGGGAGTGGGGCATCTCCGGGACCACACGCACAGAGGGAGTCTGCATCCCCTGCAGGCTTTCCTCCACGGAGAGCGGAGAGCGTCAGGCACTGGCAGAAAAGCCTGGCCCAAGTCCTGAGAAAGAATTCCTCCAGAGTGCAGGTCTGGGGAAGGGAAAAACAGCCACTGCCCAGGGCACGAGACCCCATCCTGACCCCTCCGCCTCCCTTCTGTCACAGAAGCCTCAGTCTCCAGATGTTTTCCTTAGAGCACTGGCAAAAACAAGGGAAGGAAACAAAAACAAAAACCCTCCATCCCAACCTAGGGGCAACAATTCCGAAAAAGAACCCTGAGACTGGAATGCCAGCTGATGCAGTGGACAAAACTGTAAAGAAATTCTCCTGGCAGGAGGGACGTAATGCACAACGGAAACGTATCCAAACAAAGATAGGAGGAGCTCCGGACGTTGAAGAAATCAAGGTAGGGTGTGAGGGCGATCTGGCTGCGACATCTGTCACCCCACTGATCGCCAGGGTTGATTCGGCTGATCTGGCTGGCTAGGCGGGTGTCCCCTTCCTCCCTCACCGCTCCATGTGCGTCCCTCCCGAAGCTGCGCGCTCGGTCGAAGAGGACGACCTTCCCCCATAGAGGAGAGGACCGTTCTTCGGTCAAGGGTATACAAGTAGCTGCGCTCCCCTGCTAGAACCTCCAAACAAGAAATCAAGGTAAACTACAAGACGTTTAACATATTTTAATTGTTCTAAAAGATAACTGTTGAGTAAAAACATATGTATTATGTATGTATAAGATGTCTGTGTCAAGTGTATGAAATTGTACGAATGTTGGGAGATAGCAAGTGGCAATATTCTGCGGTAAGGTTCTTCCATGTGTTTAAAAAAGAAATTCAACTGAGTAAATGTTAAAGATCTTATTGGCTTTATTTAACAATTCATGAATTGGGCAGCATCCATTTCTGGGAGAAACTGTAAGTCGTGGTTTGGTGATGTGGAACTTAGCATAAGTGACTCCATTTTGGGGCTGTTGTCTTGTGTTCATCTGGTCTGCACCGCACCAAGGGGGGAGGGTTCTTTGCTGGCCTACCCTGATTTCATTCCTTTCCCAAGTAATGGGTGGAGGCCTGTGGTGAATATCCCACAAGTGGGTGTGAATTCCTCTTGTATTTGCACTTACGGGGAGGGGAACAATACACTCATGCTAGTTTACTTTTGGCCTTTAGCAGTTTGTTAAAAATTTTAGCTGAATACCTTTTGTTATTTTTTTGCATGGTATCCAGTGTCTCTTCCTGTATTCAACACAAGTAAGCCTTTGTTTGTGTCCCATCTCTCCTTGCAGGGGCTGTATTTCCTGATATTTCAGGCTTTCTGATTCTGTAAGAGCTTGTCTTTCTGATGGATTTACAGCAATTTCTGGTTCTGTAGTTTATCTGACTTCTCTGTTGTTGTTAGGATGGGAGAGGCACTATTTTCAGCTTTCTACATACAAGGTAGGAATACCACTCAATGTTTTCATATCAAATCAAGCATGTATCCCCTCCTTATTATTCATTTCAAAATTTTTCTGGGCTAGTCCCTTGTATTTGTTCTCTTAAATATACTTTAGAATCATTTTTGTCAAAATCCTTGTCTCCCAACTCTCAGAAAGAAAATCTTTCCTGATTAAAATGGTATTAAAATTAAGTACACTAATTTAGGTCTCAGATAGTGTTGAAACTCCCACTCTCGAGATTTGAACACAGCAGCCAGAGCAGGTGTTGTGATTGGAAGACTCCTCAAAGGCCAGCCTGCCTCTGAATCCTCACCATTTGCCCTCGTGCCTGAAATTCCTGCAATAGAGATAAGAGAAATATGTCTGGAGACTTGGGGAATTACAACTGTATGCAGTTTGCCTTGGAAGTACCAGTGTAATTTAATTTTTTTAAATTTTATTTATTGATTTTACAGAGAGAGCAGAGAGAGGGGCAGGGGAGCAAGAAGTATTAACTCATAGCTGCTTCCCTTTAATTATTCATGGGTTGCTTGTCGTATGTGCCTTGACCGGGTAAGCCCAGGGCTTCAAACTGGTGACCTGAGCATTCCAGGTTGATGCTCTATCCATTGTGCACAACCACAGGCCAGACTGTAATAACTAATTTGCAACCATCATTCCACTGAAAATTGAAAGAATCTGATAGACACTTCTCTAATCATCAGAGAAATGCAAATTAAAACCACAATGATGCCTGACCAGGGGTGGCGCAGTGGATAGAGCATCAGATTGGGATGCGTAGGACCCAGGTGTGAGACCCCGAGGTTGCCAGCTTGAGCATGGGCTCATCTGGTTTGAGCAGAAAGCTCACCAGCTTGGACCCAAGGTCGCTGGCTCGAGCAAGGGGTTACTCGGTCTCCTGAAGGCCTGCATTCAAGGCACATAGGAGAAAGCAATCAATGAATAACTAAGGTGTCACAATGAAAAACTGATGATTGATGCTTCTCATCTCTCTCCATTCCAGTCTGTCTGTCCCTATCTATCCCTCTCTCTGAGTCTCTCTCTGTCTCTGTAAAAAAAAAATAAATAAAAAATAAAAAAATAAAGATTTGAAAAAAACCCCACAATGACATATCACCTCACACTCGGTTAGAATGGCTATCATCAATAAATCAACAAACAAGTGTTGATGATGGTGTGGAGAAAAAACCCTTGTGCATTGTTAGTGGAAATGAAGATTGGTGCAGCCACTGTGGGAAGCAATTTAGAGTTACTTCAAAAAATTGAAAATGGACATGCCTTGTGACTCAGCGGTTCCACATCTGGTAACACATCCAAAGAAACCTAGAACAATTATTCAAAAGAATATATACACCCCCTATGTCATTGCTGCGTTTTTTATAATAGCCAAGATTTAGAAGTGGCCCAAGTGTTTATCAGTAGATGAGTGAATAAAAAAAACTGTGGTACATTTACACAATGGAATACTACACAGCCGTAAAAAAGAAGGAAATCTTACCTTTTGCAATAGTATGGATGGACCTGGAGAGTATTATGTTAAGTGAAATAGGCCAGTCAGAGAAAGACAAATACCATATAATTTCACTTATATGTGTAATCTAATGAACAAAATGAACTATCAAACAAAATACAAACAGACTCCTAGATACAGAGAAGAGACTGACAGCTGTCAGAGGGGCAGGGGTGGGGTGGGGCTGGGTGAAAAAGATGAAAGGATTAAGCAAGAAAAGCAACCTTATAGACAAACAACAGTATGGTGATTAGCAGAGGGGAAGGGCGCTGGGAGAGGGAGAAGAGGGGAGAGGGGGATAAATGGTGATGGGGGGAGACTTGGCTTGGGGTGGTGAACACACAGTACCATATACAGATGATGTATTGTAGAATTATCCCCTAAAACCTGTATTATTTTATTGACCAGTGCCGCCCCCACAAGTTTAATAAAAGAGATAATAAATGAAGGCCACGGAACTGGACAGAGTTTTATATGAGAGCACCTGAGAGGTGGAAAGTGAAGACACTAAACCTCCTGGAGGGGAGGGCAGTGGGAGCAGAAGCCCCACCCACCTCTGCAGTCCTCACACTTGAACCTGGCGGCCCCAGGAGGGCCAGGGCCAGGGCCAGGGCAGGCAGGACTCCGAAGAGCCGCTGGGTGTGACTGGGCAGCAGGGACTACAGGGAGCGTGGAGGGAAAGTTCTCCAGGAGGAGCCAGCACTTACCACACCTATTGATTTGTATTCCTGTGGCCCTCGCAACTGTGAATCTCGTGAAATCAAATGAAAAAAAAAAAAAATCAATAGTTTTAGAAAGAATTTTCCAGTAGGGGAAATAGAAAAAAATTCTAAGAAAGGAAAAAAAAAAAAAAAGCAACAAAACTTGATGTCTTCCACAGACTGCTTTAGAAAGGAAAAGAATTACGCAATTCAATAAAAGACGGTGATCCTTGGTTGACCCAGGACATTTCACAGACCCGGAGCCAGAGGAAGGCAGGAGGCACGGGCGTCCACATGCAGGCCTCAGTTTTGATTTTTTAAGATGCAACAATATTTTGTAAATTAATATTTAATTTTCAACCAGCTCCGGCACCTCATTAAGGGGGGCCTGTTCTTTGCCAAACCCTTCCAAGAAAACGTGCTGAGGTCGAACATAGGTGTCAGCAAACATTGCCCAGTGTGCTTAATGGGGAAATATTTATTTTGTAACACTCCTCCCTGACCGAAAATACAATTATGTGACATGTTTTATATGACCGAGGGGATTTGGACTAAGATTTCATATCCATAGTGCACCCCGATATTGGGAAACACAGTTTTCAAAGTGCGTCTTACCTTGGCACGGACACGCTGGTGCGTCCTGGAGGAGGGGGCGCCGTGGGAGTCTCCCTCCAGCCTGAGGGTGGCTTGGGATATTGGATTCTGGAAGGTCTCTGAAGGGGGCAAATGGGTGTGTGAAATAATTATTAGTTACTGCAAGTTCATCTCATAACGGCCCATAAAAATACACATATTCCATTTCTGAAGCTGCCATGCCTTTACTAAAACTTTTTTTTTTTTTAAACTAGAAAGACTTTCCACAAAGTCATTTTCTGCTTTTGGAAGGTTAACATTTAGAGCAAGGTATAAAGGCCCTTTGCCAGAATAATTACCATTTAAAACAGAGAGCTCCAAGATTTTACTTGGAGCTGAGGAGGCTGGCGCTGCCCCCGCTCCACGGACACACAGCACGCTCGTCCAGCAACCCTGGGAAAGCCAGCCATCCTGCTAGGCAGCGCTGCAGCATTAATATAAATCACATGTTCTACAGGGTGCAATGTGATTATCTGCGAAGTGAAGGCTCTGTCCGGACAAGCCAGAGGAACAGCAACAGCCCGCTGCACCAAAACCCACGAAGGGGTCCTGGCCTGGCCCCTTTTCATCGTTGCCTTTCATGTGTTAGAACGGGTCCCCGTAGGCACCTCTATGGCACGGGTGCCAGGACTCAGTGTCCTGGGCCCAAGGCGAGTTTATGAGCAGAGGATTGTTGACATGGAGTACATGATGGTTTAGTGATTTGGATTCCCTAGAATGAGGGATAGAGATGTCTTGTGGCCAAAGGTAGAACTCAGACTAATTAAGTCAAGAGACCAGTGGTGTTAATCAGTATACCACTGGTAGTTCTGTCGGGAAGAGCTATCACTCGTCACTAAAACAAGACCTATGAGATGACAATTGTTTTCATAGAACAGTGATGCTATGAAACTGGTCAAAGGAAGATAACATCCATACTGGTGAAGATCAGTCATCATCTAACTGATATACATACAAGCATGCTAGGAAACACATGCGTGGAGCATGGTTCTTTCGGCAGAACATTTGGTTTGAGGCATGACTGGTAGAGGGCAGAGTTATTAGCTGCAACGTCAGCTTCATTAGGTTAGGAAATACCCTATTTTTCGCTCCATAAGATGCACTTTTCCCCCTCAAAAGTGGAGGGGAAAATGCCTGTGCCTCTTATGGAGCGAAAAATACGATATTTTATTAAATATTTTAACACACCATTTGGTTCAGAATTTTTTTTTTTCTTATTTTCCTCCTTAAAACCTTAGGTGTGTCTTATGGTCAGGTGCGTCTTGTGGAGCGAAAAATACGGTACCTTCCCTGCCCTTTGTATTTTCTCTTAATAACTTAACATGATTCCCTAATCCATCTACCTCCAAACCAATGACCTGCTCCTAGTTGTCACTGTGTAAAAAGCAGTACTTTCTTTTTATCCTCTTACCCAGGAATATTTTATTTTACATACCCCAATTTACCTTGATTTCCAAGGAGAAAGGAAAAGTAATTCTGTTATTTTGGAATTTGGAACCAACTCTCCATGTTTATCTTCTTTGTACCTTTCACAATTTTATAGCTTTTTATTACATTTTCTTTCATCCCTCATCTTTCCAGGAAAAAGAGACTTTTTGTTTTTGGCTGTGTAATTCCATTTTCTTGACCATATTATTGCATTTCTCTGGATCTTCTCCAGCTCCATTTTGCCTTCCTAGCAAAGAGATGTTTTTTAAAAGCAGTGATTTGGGGGAATAACGTCAATATGGTTTATTATTTTTCCTGCTTCATTAAATACCAGTTTGCTGTACTAACAGCTGTTAGTAAAGCCAAAAGTTAGTTAAGTAAGTAAATAGAGTAGTTTAAAAATAGAAGTGTTGACATAGGCATAATGTACTAATTTGCTAATCCTTTGGGACACACACACACACACACACACACACACAACTAATTTTGTATACACCCACATAACCTCAAAACATCCAAGGGGGTGATAGAATTATGTACCTACCCAGAGCTGCCAGTCAGCCATCAATAAATTGGCAAATGAAGACTATACTGATACATTTGTATACTCTGTGAGGCAGAGTATAGAGTGTGCAAGCTCATTGTGGGTCTTCACAATTAAACAACTGAAGAAAGCTTCCAAACACCATCTAGATCCGCCTTATAGTACTAAATTTGGCAACACGTGCAATATCCAAATTAAACTGTTCTCTTTCTTGTAAACTCAAAAGATCTTTTATTAGGCGCCGATGGTGGCCAGCACTGTGTCAAGCACCAGAGGCAAAAAGATCAATGGGACCTGGTTCTGGCTACAAAGTAGGGTGACCCCTGGGGTTGCTGAGGCATTCGGTTATTGAGAGGATTAACTCGGTTGACATCTGGAAACTGCTTACAAGAGCGGCCAGGCTCATAGGGAGCTTAGCCTGAGTTTGTTATTATTTCAAAGGTTCAACATTTTAACTTTTATGTTTTCATAATCAGAAGGAAGTGGCCTATTTAAAAATACCTAATGAAAGGTGCTGTACTAGAAGTATGAACAGGGTACTGTGGGGGCCCAGGGGAAGGAGGGGGGTGGGCTTGCCTGAGGGACCTTTCACTCGGGCCTCTAAAGGTGGAAAAGACGGGGGAAGAGCAAGTACTAGCTAGACCCGTTTTTGTTTCATTTTGAAGCAATTTCCTCTTGTTGAGGACTTTGGAGAGATAGAGAACACTGATAAGAGATGCCCTGACAATAACCCATCTTTTCTGACGGTGGTAAATCATAATATAACCTTCCTTACAGACCGTAATCTGCCCAGTGTGCCTTCTCTTTCCTCAGGGGGCCTTATTTGCATCCCCCCCCCCTCTCTCTGGGGGAGAGGCAGCTAGGAAGAGCTTTGACAGAATTATAAAGTAAACACATGTGCCTTTGCCTGCCACCTCCCAGAGTGCATCTTCCCCATCACCTCTCCCTCGCTCAGGAATCGGGCCCCCACTCTTCAGAGAAGGAGGAACCTGCAGACTCACTCCGCTAGGGCTGTCCTGAGCTTACCAAGCATTGGCAGCTCTTTGAATGCAAGCTTTCTGAGATTTTTTTTCCCCTTCTTTTCCAAGTGAGAGGAGGGGAGATAGAGAGACAGACTCCCAATTACGCCCTGACTGGGATCCACCCAACAAACCCCATCTGGGGCCGATGCTCTGCCCATATGTGGCCATGCTTGCAACTGAGCTATTTTTCATGCCTGAGGCAAAGGCTCCATGGAGCCATCCACAGCCCCAGGCCGATGTGCTGGAACCAATTGAGCCGTGGCTGTGGAGGAGAAGTGAGGGGGGGGGGGGGGGCAAGGGGAATAGAGGAGCAGATGGTCTCTTCTCCTGTGTGCCCTGACTAGGAATCGAACCTGGGACATCCACATGCCGGGCCGATGCTCTACCACTGAGCCAACTGGCCAGGGTGAGAATATTTTAATACACAGGTCAGAGGTTTCTAAACCAGTAACATTTCCAAAATTTGGCAACCCCTGACAAAATGCTAACTTTTTAATCTTGCTATGTGAGAACAATAAAAAAAAAAAGAACAAATTCCTGCTTAATATCATCAAGACTTCCTTAAAGCGTATTTTAAGTAGACATAATGAAAAGGGTAGAATTTCAGAATAAAGGATAGTTTTTTTTACATAGACTATAATTGGCTTATGAAAATCTACCTTTATCTTGCTGCTGACCAGTGACGGTCATTCGGGAAGTTCTGTGTTAACTAGAAGAGATGAATAAACGCCTAACAGTGGGAAGGCAGACACCAGCCTGGGCTGAGTGGGAACAGACGAGAAAATATCAGGTTTCTCCGCTGCCCTGCCCGCCACTCCCGGACGGTCTCTACACACAGGCCCCAGCAGCTCACTTCAGCAGCCTCCAGCTCACGACTGTTTTGGGAACCGAGCCTCGGTTGCTAGGATCAACTGCCCAAACCATCAGGGTCAGGAATGAACCTAAGTGGACCTGTTGTTTGTTAGGCCATATCAAATCTCCTCAGGCGGTCATCCTCACTGTTTCAAAACATGAAGTCAAAGCCCACGCTTGACCGTGGCCCAAGCCTTGGAGAACACATTCGTTCTCCGTGCCTGTGGAAGTTTAGAAACACTGACTGCCTCAAGTGAGCTTACTGTGCTTACAATATTAGACTTTTGACCTAAGGCAACTGTCCCCTTTGAGGCACCTGGCGTTTCAAGTCAACTTGGGATGCATCAGGTGTCAATAAAGTTTGATTAATCACAGCAGCAGTCCAGCCCACTGTGGACAGGGTCAAAGTGCTAGCATTAGGGGATGAAATACGCAAAACCTGCATTTCTATTTTCGGTCCTGCCCTGCAGCATGGTTCCTAGAATAAACGGCCACCGCACAGCAGGAGGCGAGGAAACAGTGCTGACAGCCTCACTCTTCTTCTGGGCATTGTGATGCCCGAGAAAGACCAGCCCACTGCTGACTTGTGTCTTAAGTGAGAAATGGATTCCAGGTAGAAATGTGGCTCCTTACAATGTACGGGATCCTGCTCAGGAGAAATAGACATGAGTATTTATTTATAGCTGCTTGACTCCCTTTCAGACACACTCCAAATTTATTATTGTTAAAATTGAATTAGTTGTAATCACTGTGGAAACAGTGAACCATTTCAAGGCAGACTGGGAGGAAACCTTTGTCATCAGACTCTCCAGTGTTAAATCCTGCCTCCAGCTCCATGCCCTTGGCAGTGACTTCATCTTTTCACTGTCTGTATTTTCACATCTATAAAATGGGGAGATGGCACTTATATGATGGGATTATTGTGAAGACTGAAAAGAATAACCGCAGTACCTGACACATCGCAGATCCTCAACGAGTCATTCTGGTCATTGGTATCAAGAAGTTTTTAAAAATCTATAAAAAAAAAATTATAAAAAAATAAAAAATAAAAAAATAAAAATAAAATTTAAAACAAAAAAAAGAAAAAGAAGTTTTATGGTGGGAAAGCAGGTTAGCTCTTTGGGATTCTTTGGCATTTCTTCGCCCTCTGGGATAGAGGTAGGGGTGAAGGGGTGCAGGAGAATATAGTCTTTTTAAATACTGTGCTTCTGCCTGACCAGGCGGTGGCACAGTGGGTGGAGCATCACACTGGGACGCAGAATACCCAGGTTCGAAACCCCGAGGTCATCTGCTTGAGTGTGGGCTCATCTAGTTTGAGCAAGGCCCACCAGCTTGAGCCCAAGGTCGCTGGCTCGAGCAAGGGGTCACTCAGTCTGCTGTAGCCCCCCAATCAAGGCATGTATGAGAAAGCAATCAATGAATAACTAAGGTGCCGCAACAAAGAATTGATGCTTCTTATCTCTCTCCCTTCCTATCTGTCTGTCCCTATCTGTCCCTTACTCTGTCTCTGTCACACACACAAAAAGAATTTGTGCTCCCTTTTAACAATATTTTCTCCTCTGGCTTCATGGAGGGGCAAGAACAGGTGTCATATGAAGATGCCTTGAGGAGTGTGCGAGCAAAGGGAGTCCCTGTTCTGGGAGGCTCGGGGCCTTCACCCACGATGCCTGTGCCGTTAGAGATAGTTCCCATGTACATTTCTTCTGCAGGTGTGCACTCCAACCTGGACTGCTTTGTCTGTCCCTCGGCAGGGCACACGGCAAGCGCTGGTTGACTTTGAGAGCCAGGTTGGCACAAAGCAAACAGGGCTTGGGTGAACTCAGGGACAGTAGCTAAAGCATTTGGAAAAATAACTCCTTTCTCTGTACCCATTCCTGTTTCTTTCTTGTATAGAAAGAAGGGGAAAGAGGATGTAAGATGCTCATCTAGACCAAGTTCCAAAACAGGGACACCACAGAATAATCTGTTTGTCCTGTTTTCTGCTTGCTGCGTTGCGCTTGGTAAACACTCGGCACTCTATAAATGCTAGCAGATGGATGGAAGCACTCGTGCCAACCAGCTGGTCTGAAAGTGCCGACTGCCTAGCCCACAGAGCACTGGCTACTGGGGAGGAGAGGTTCTCCCAGCTTCTGAGGCTTGGTGTGTGGCATAGCCCTGGCTGAGCCTCACACCTCCAATTTAGCACCTGTCAATCTCCTGTCCTCTGTGAAAGAGCTTGTTTTTCTCCCTGCTGGGCCCCCCCCCACTTCTCTGGGATTTCCTCTGTGCTGTCTGTCCAAGTCTTTCTACTGCTGGAGGTGTTGCTCAGGCCCAGAAACCCCGGGAATGGAAAAACTAGCAGCTCTAGGCCTGGCTACAAATTCCTTACTCTCTCAACAGCCTGGGGGGTTTCTTCTTAGCAGGACAACGGTGAGTTTCATTCTCCGACTCTCTGAAGTCTGGCCCAGCGAGGCCCCTGCCCTTCTCCTGCTGGCCTGGGCCAGCCTGGTGGTGTCTCCATCCGAATGGCAGACGCTCATGAGATTTCAAGGAGTCTGAGGCAGGGGAGGAGAATGGATGGGAGAGAGAGCCTTTTCTGCAGAAGCTCCGAGACTCCTGACCCTGGATGCAGGCCCACATGCCCACTTGTGCCCAGCCTGAGTCAGAGCACTGAGCTCACCCTGGCCAGTTCGCTTGTGCGCTAGTTCATGGCAGCTGCAGTCACAAAGAGGAGCTAATCCTGCAGTTTTTAATTCTGGGTAATGCTGCCATGAACAGGGCCTTAACTGCTTTTCAATATGGTCATTATGACTCTCTTCACTTCCCTTCCCAGTGAAACCTGGCATGAGTCATGGCTGGAGAATCTCACTCGGCCCCCACGGCCCTTAGAAGCAGAAAGGCTGGCTTCCTGGGGTTTCTCTTCCTGGAAGTAAAGCCCATGGTCCCTGCAGGCCTGTTAGAACATCGAGGTCCAAGGTTAGAGCATCAGGGAGCTCAGACCCTGGCAGAGGTAGGGGTTCTCCTTGCCCACTCACTCCCGATCCAGGAGGGAAGACAGGTGTCGGCTACAGATTTCCCCCTTGGGGGCTGGGGGGTGGAGGAGGACCATAAGGCCTAGGGACCCAGAGGGGGCTGCCCTGTGAAGTTCCCAGGCCCGGTCAGGAGCCTCCCTCCCCAAACTCAAGTCCTTTTGCTCCCCGGGTCCGTTGGGCTCTTTTAATTGCAGAGGACAAAAACTCGCTTGGGTGGCTCTATTCATTTTCAGGGCTGGTGTAACAAAGCTACCACGGGGGTGGGGGGAGGGGTGTTAAACAGCCAAAATCGATTGTCTCAGTTTTGGATTCTGGAAGTCCAAACCCAAGGTCTAGGCCAGGGGTCCCCAAACTTTTTACACAGGGGGCCAGTTCACTGTCCCTCAGACCGTTGGAGGGCCAGACTATAAAAGAACTATGAACAAATCCCTAAGCACACTGCACATATCTTATTTTAAAGTAAAAAAAACAAAACAGGAACAAATACAATATTTAAAATAAAGAACAGGTAAATTTAAATCAACAAACTGACCAGTATCTCAATGGGAACTATGGGCCTGCTTTTGGCTAATGAGATGGTCAGCGTCTGGTTCCATATTTGTCAATGCTAGCCGTAACAGGTGATATGATGCACTTCCGGAGCCCTGACGCGTGCGTCCCGCATCGCTGCGCTTTGTGGTGCCACCACATACAGCACACAGGATGCATCCTGTGCTCTTTCACTGACCACCAATGAAAGAGGTGCCCCTTCTGGAAGTGTGGGGGGCCGGATAAATGGTTTCAGGGGGCCACATGTGGCCCGCGGGCCGTAGTTTGGGGACCCCTGGTCTAGGCAGATGTGCTTCCTCCTGAGGGCCTCGGCCTGTAGATGGCCATCCTCTCCCTTTGTCTTCACACTGTCTTCTCTCCATGCCTGTCCCTCTGTCCGAAGTTCTCCACCAGTTTCACACCGTCTTCTCTCCGTGCCTGTCCCTCTGTCCGAAGTTCTCCACCAGTTTCACACCGTCTTCTCTCCGTGCCCGTCCCTCTGTCCGAAGTTCTCCACCAGTTTCACTGTCTTCTCTCCGTGCCTGTCCCTGTGGCCGAGGTTCTCCACCAGTTTCACACCGTCTTCTCTCCGTGCCTGTCCCTGTGTCCGAAGTTCTCCACCAGTTTCACTGTCTTCTCTCCGTGCCCGTCCCTCTGTCCGAAGTTCTCCACCAGTTTCACTGTCTTCTCTCCGTGCCTGTCCCTGTGGCCGAAGTTCTCCACCAGTTTCACCGTCTTCTCTCCGTACCTGTCCCTGTGGCCGAAGTTCTCCACCAGTTTCACTGTCTTCTCTCCGTGCCTGTCCCTGTGGCCGAGGTTCTCCACCAGTTTCACACTGTCCTCTCCGTGCCTGTCCCTGTGGCCGAAGTTCTCCACCAGGTTCACACCGTCTTCTCTCCGTGCCTGTCCCTGTGTCCTCTCTCCGTGCCTGTCCCTGTGTCCGAAGTTCTCCACCAGTTTCACACTGTCTTCTCTCCGTGCCTGTCCCTGCATCCGAAGTTCTCCACCGGTTTCACACCGTCTTCTCTCCGTGCCTGTCCCTGTGTCCTCTCTCCGTGCCTGTCCCTGCGTCCGAAGTTCTCCACCAGTCATATTCCACCTCCCCTACTGACCTCATTTTAAATGATCTCTTAAAGACTCCTACTTGAAATAGAGTCACATTCTGGAGGAGCGGGGGTTAGGACTTCGACATACACATTTTTGAGGGGACAGAGTTCAGCCCAGCACAGCCTCCCAGAGCACGTTTGCTTCAAGGGTGCCCACGGCGCACAGCTGAGCTGGGCCGAGGCGGCTGGCCGTTCCAGAGAGCTTTCCTTTCTCAGTTTCTCTCGGCCTTTTCATTCATTTCCTCCTGATAAAGCCACGTCTTCCTGATAGACACCCTCCTAAATCCCTTTGTCTTTCATTTCGAATTTACCAGCCCTGTGATGAAATGTGTTGTAAGGTTATCTGGTCACCGTCCCTCTCCACACTAGACAGGAAGCACCAGCACAGCAGGGCCAATGAGTGCTTTGTTCTTCGCTACACCCCGGGACGGGGCCCAGGCTTGGCCCGTGAAGGTACTTCCTTCGTGGGTGTTGAGTGTAAGGTCTCTCACTCTTGGTGTTTCTGCCCCCTCCTCCTGTCCCCCTTACCGTCCAGGTCCTCGGGAGCCTTTCACGCAGCCTGCCCACACTCCCGACGCGCTCCACACACCGCATCTCACTTTGTGCCGCTTGTGCTGTTCCTTACCTAATGCTCTCTTTCCAAAGAATTTGCATCTTTACACATACAAAGTTATTTTAAAAAGAAACATTATGTGGGTTGATAGTCTACTTAATATACTTACGTCTACTGATATTAAAACCAATGCATCACTATTAAAATAAAGGTTTGTGTAGCAGTTAAAGTCATCTCCCAAACCACTGGTGGGCTCCCTGACCTGGAGGAGGATAGACCACCCAGCTGAGCTGATCACCTCTCGGGCCATAACAAGAAGGGCGCTCTTGGCTGCAAGTCACAGAAATTCCACTGAAGCTGACTAAAATAATAAGGATATTCATTATTACCTCATACAGCTGGAATAGTGGAGTAGTGAGGCGTGAAGACTGGTTGTTTCAGGGGCTCAATTGTCTAATCAGAGGTGGAAGTTCTCTCCACCTCTGTGTCCTAGCAGCCTCCCTATTGCCACTGACGTTATCAAGATGTCCCCAATGTCATAGGGTCACACTGACACCACATGCAGAGACATAAGATAGATTGTCATTTTTTTCTTTTCCTAGAAGTCCTCCAGCGGGCTTCTTTATAAATCTTGTTGGCTAGCATTGGGTCACATGCTCATCACTTGGAAAGCGAAATGAAGTGACCAGGCCTGTAGGTGGAAAGGTTGTCAAGGGGAGAACCACAGTGACCATCACATGTCAATGACTAGCCTATGGACAGGTTGTCATTGAGGCAAGTGCCCATTGCTGGTCCATCCAAGGGCTACTGCTGGCCCCAAACAGGCCTATGTCAGAAACAGACAGTCTCAGCCACAGGAGGGGCTGGGGCTGTGGCAAGTACCACACTGATACATCAGTGGTCTCTCTTCAGGTGACAATTTCTATGCCCTTGAGCTCTGTCTGGTCTCAGACTAAGCCGTCAGCTTCCCAAAACGATGCTGCCGCCTCCTCCCTAACCCCCCACGCTCTGGCTCCCAGCAGACCTGAGCAAACAGAGCCGGCCCCCGCCCCACCTTGGGCCCCAATCTGGGAAGAGAGACTCTGCCCCGAGTCTGCTTTTGATGGGGCCGGGCCAGACCCGCAGGGCTCATTTTCTCTGTCTCCTGCTGAATTCCCTGGCTGCTCCTCAGCTGTCAGACTGCCAAGCCCTGAGCGTCTCCTGGCTCCATCTGCTACAGGAAATGGGCCTGACGATTGTTCTTCCAGAGCTGGTGATTTTCAATATGCACTCGTATGGATCCCACCCACACTTCATCTCCGAAATCCCCGCTTGTATTCAGCACTGATTTACTAAGCACGTACTACAAGCCCAGCACTGTACTTAGGGCTAAGGTGGATGGGGGCAAGGAATAGGGGAGGGGAGACTAGAGAGGGCACAGAGGAAGCATCTGGGCTCATGAACTCGAGCCATAGCGACAGCCAAACACTGGGAATGTGAGATCACCAGCCAGGGTGCTTTTATTTGTACAGGTCACATAAATGGTCCAGACGGGTAATGCAGTGTGGGTTCAGAGGAGGGCAAAATAGGGGCGGCGTGTGTGCTGATGATGCGGTCTGCCCGCTGTGCGCCCCCAAGCCCTTCTCCTTCCTGCCGGCTGCCCTGGGACAGGCCGCTGTAGACCGCATGGACCGGCCCCTTGCCCCCAGCTTTCAATGGGGCTTGCCAGCGGAGCCACAGGCAGGAGCCGGGCAGGCAGGAGTGAGGCCTGGGGTGTGTTCCCTCTGCTTCCTCCCTGTCTTGTTGTGATTCTGGTTTGGCTGGATCCCCTAAAGCCACAGCTCCTGTCGTGCGTGCGTGCGTGCATGCATGCATGCGTGCGTGCGTAGGGGGGTGTGGCTTCCTGCTGTTGCTGGTCCCTGCTTCCGGCAAGGGCAGGGCTAGTCCCTTCATTCTTCAGAGTTTCCTTGAGTGTCAGCCATCTTAGAAAACAGCCCCTGAAGGAGCAGAGCCTGGCGCTGGGCTTCTGAGGGTGTGAAGCTGGGTGAACAGAGAAGCGACAAGGGCTTTCCTGGGGGGATGCAGCCCAAGCAGAGGTGGCAGGAAGAGTTTGCGCGTGGGCTGAGAGACGTCGCCTAGACGGAAGGAAGGCTGGGGCACAGGATGAAGACTGGCCACGGACCTTCCTGACCAGCGGGCTAGGAAGCGTGGTCTTCGTCTGTTGGGCTACATGGAGCTACTGAAAGATTTTGAGCTTATGAGGCAAAAGTTATTATTTTATTATCAATGGCTTTGTTTTGGTTTTTGTTTTGACTATTTCCTGGTTGTTGACTTTACAGTCATCATTAGTAATATCATTATTAATATTTACGAAACACTTATGGGGTTGAATTGCATCTGCCCCCAAATTCATATGTCGAAGTCCTAACCTGCAGCACCTCAGAGTGTGACCTTCTGTGGTGATGAGATCTTTAGCGAAGTAAGCAATTTAACATGAAATATTTTGGGGTAGGCCCTAGTCTGAGATGGCTGGTGTCCTTATAAAAGATGCCGTGAAGAGACACCAGAAGGAGATGGTGGCCATCTACACACCGAGGAGAGAGTCCTGAAAAAGGTCTTCCCTCAGAGCCCGAGAGGAAGCAACCCTGCCGACCCCTGGGTCTTGGACTTGCAGCCTCCCAGTCTGCAGCGCTCCGTTACAGCAGCCCTAGCAATCACACTCACCACATAACGGGCATGCCCTGCTCTGTCGTGAACGGCCGTGCGCCCGCGAGCAGGGAGCTGCCACACTCATCCTCACAGCAGCTCCACTTTGCAGGCAATTCCTCCGGCTCCTCTCTGTCTCAGCACACTTGATTCTGGCTATCACCCTTAGAGCTCTGACACGTTCTCATGGTTGTAAAGTATTTATTTATTGAACACTAATCATGTGCCAAGTATTCTTCTAGGGTCTGGGGGGGCGGGGACAAAATGGACAACATTCCTTACTGTCCTGGAGCTGACATTGGATGTCTCTGTGTCTGTTTCTTGTCTGTCTCCACCAGAAGACGAGCCGCTCCATGAGAGCAGGGCGGTGTCCTCCTGTGTTCACAGCACTTGCATGTTTGTGCAATGAATGAGACTGAAACTAAGATTAAAACACTGATGTCCCCTACCCAACATCAGTAAGTGACAGTTCCAGGACCCTGATGCTGCATATTAGACAAGCTAAACCTTTAGATTGCTGAAAGAACCAGGGACTTACACTATAAATAAAAAAAAGGAGCCAACCAACTTATAAGTTATTATTAATGCCTATAGCTCCTAGTTTTTTATTTGGTATGCATATGCCGTGACTTCTGCTCAGAGGATTTGAGAGGTGTTTGAAAGAGAGGGACATGTACTTAGACTTGTGGAACGTCCACTTGGGTTTCAATCACGTCTAAATACCCAATTAGCTTAAAAGGACTCTGGGCCTGCCTGTGGGCCTGCAGTGGCCGTGGATGGCTGTGGGCAGCAGCTACCTCCCGAGTGACAGTTCATCCAAGAGCCTCTGGCTATTGTGTGAGAAACAGAGTTCAGTGGTGTGTACTGTGGCTGCGGCTATTTGAGTCATAGCCCTGAAATACATACTTTTGGCTACATCCTCTGTTAGAGGCCTGAAGGACAGGGAAAGAAGTTACCAGCATGTTGGAGGCCCGAGATGTAGAACAATGACAGCAGATTCTAGAAGCTGAGAGAATCCTTCCACCTGGGACTCCTGGGACTCCTGGGACTTCTCACAGCCACCGTTCCCCCATGTTGTCCTCTCTGGCTGCTCGCACAGTCCCGAGGCCCTCCCTGCCAATCTGCCCTCCGCAGCCTCAACTACTCTCTCAAATGGCCCAGGAGCCAGGTCTCCATGTGTTTTTTTTTGGGGGGGGGGGAGGGGCCATGAGATCATAAGCTTGATCATCTTGACCATGTAATTATACTTCAGTTACCCCAACTCTTGCCAGACATAGGCACTCTCAATCTACAACAACGGGGGTGCAGAAAGCCAAAATGCTCCTGTAGTGGGTGACACCAGCCCTGGGCCACTACTTCCGAGAGTCAGGGGACACCAGCCTAGAATGCTAGCCAGTACCCCACCCCAGACCCTGAAGTTAGGGCAGCCAGGCCTGCTGCCCAGGCCTCAGACACCAACTCTCAGGAAGCTCGCTTCAGCTCCAGTGGCCCTTCCTTCCCATCGCAGCCCCAACCAGACTGCATGTGGACAACAGTCATCTATCTGTCCCTTCCCGGAAAGCCTCAGAGTGTGTGAATGACTTGTTCACATTTTTTTTAAAAACTAGAGTGCTTCTAGATTATTCCCTAATAAAGTCCCTGACACTCGCTTTTACCCTAGTTTGCTTCCACGGGTGGGAGAGGACGGGTGGAGAACAGCTTGTGTGCTGGGAATTGGGCGTCAGCGCAGGTTGGTCCAAGGCTGTGTGCTGCCCGTCTAAATGTTATTATCGTGCATGTTGTGGCAGAAACAGTTGGGAACCAAATCTCTCTCAGGTTGTTAAGAGATGGGCTTTCTGGAAGACCCATTAGCAGGATGCTTTGGAAACCAGCTCGGAAAACCTGACACGTTGTCACTTTCATCTGCTCAGCAGCTCACAAACATTCCCCCGGTCCTTCCCATAGCTCTCTCCAGCCTCTGCTTCGACGGGACGATCTGAATTTTCCAAGTGAGATCACAGGCCCAGAGTGGGAGGCTTGGGGATGGGAGCCATCAGTCCGCAGGAAAGTCCCCCATTTCACGCTGTCTTCTGTGACATCAAAAACCTGCCCATCACAAGGGAACTAATCCCTAAATTCCTCAGAGCCCCAACCACTCTGTGGCGGCCATTGCAGTTGTTACTCTGTGCACACCACACCAAGGGGCCTCCTGGCTCTCCCAGCGAGGGGGGTCAGACTCTCCTGGGCTGGCTCCTGGTGCCGCTGGGAGTGTAGATGAGTTCAGGCCACTTGGCAAGCATCAATAGACCCCAGGGACCAGGGACCAGGGTAGCTTCTCTGACATTTTAGAGTGTGCACTGTGACAGGCAAAGCCCCACCAAAGAGCCATTCTGTTTCCTAGGAAGTCTCAGGGTCTCTCTTCTGAGTCTCCTCTCTGACGGCTGTTGCGATGGCCCACGGGAAGTCTTGGGTGTGCCCCCTCCCACCCAGAGCAGGGACTCTGCCCGGCTCCAGCTCTGGCTCCGGCTCCGGGCAGCCGCAGAGCTGACTGCCTCTCTTCCATCTGTGCCTCTGCGGCGCCCTGTGAGCTGCGTGATGGATGTGCTGAGTTCCCTGGAGAGCCGAGCTGAGGGATGAACTGAGGTGGGAAAGAAAAGCAGGCTTGTAAATAAACAAGAGCGGAGTCGAGCCCCGGGGCCGCGCTCCTGCCATGGCTTTCCGGGCTTCTGACGAGGGGAGCTCCTGCGGCTCCCCCCGGAGCAGCTGGGGAGCCCGTTATTGTTTTTGGATTTCACTGAGATGAACTCCAGATGATTTTCCAAGGGCTGATTTCACAGCACATTTGCTCCATCTGAGTAATCACTCTCTGCAACAGTTGGATTTCCATGCGGCGTTTACCTCGTGTGCCCGGAATCAGGACTGTCTGCCTCCTTGGGGTCGAGTCGTTTTATTTGCTTTGGGGTTTGGCCAAACCCTTTCCGTCGGCCTTGGTTCCATCTAGGCCTTTCGATTTGCCTGCGGGCAAGACTAGAGTGAGTTCACAGAGGTTTTCAGAGCACAAGGACAATGCCCAGTCCTTGTAGAATACAAAGAGTGGGGAGAGAATCGACCAAATTATTTCCCAGAGATAGGGATTTAGCTACAAGGGAAGACAACAAAGGCCAGAATGATACCCATCTTAAGAAATGCCACGTTCTATGCCAGGGCACCGCTTGACACGCCAGGACGGGCCTCTGGAGGCTGTGACGGGGCCCTGTGGGGAAGAGCAGGCTGGCGGGCAGCACGGTATGTGGCCCTGACACCCCCGAGATGTGCGAGGGGCTGGGACCCACGTGTGGCCTGCGACACAGGTGCAGCAGACCTTGCATTGAGAAGCTTCACAGCTTTGTATGTTGAGTTGCCTCAGAGGCTCATTGTGTTTATTTTAATTTGCTATCTTAAAGATGTTCCAATATTTATACTTTGTTAGTACAAATAGAACCAGCCCTGGAAGGGTACCTACGGGCCATTGTTTTCACTTAAGCAAAGAAGACTGTGCCCAAGTCTCTGCTCAAGGGTCATTCGATGTTTAAATTGTTTGTCAAGGTGAAAACACGTTAAGCATGTTTTCTGTGAACTGCGCTGACCACAGCGTGCCCAGTGTTAACCCTGTCCTCATGTACTTCCTCACCAGACTGGCCACCCTGCAGCTGGCCTTAAAACTCCCCTCCTCAGCCCCAAAGTGGCCACCCTTCATCTGCCCTCTGACCTTCCCTGTCCGGCCTTGCGAATGTGGCTGAGGGTCTACCCCCTCTGGTTCCTTGATGCCGTGCATAGCAGCTTGCATGGGGACAGGGCCACAGAGGGTGCCTGTCATTCACTGGCTGGTTGAACACACTCCTTTATGTGGCTTATGACCCTCCCAATCCCACTGCTTCCTTTGTCCCCTCCACCTCTGCCTTGCACATCCCCAAGGATATCCAAGAATTGTGCTTGCTGACCCACTGCGGGCATCCACCCTGAGGTAGAATGAGTTCTGTCTCCGGAATTAGACCTGAAAGCGAGGTCTGCCTCGGCCACCTATTACCTGTGCATCCCTAAGCTCGCTTCTCAACCTCTCTGAGCCTCAGCGTCCTCACCTGTGGAGACAGAGAGAGTGTTAGTGCTGCTGTGAGTCTTAAATCATATGTGATAGGGTTAGGTATTCTGAAATAGCCTCCCAATTTTAGGGAAATACGGTATGAAAAAAAAAGGAGTTCTTCTCCAGTGGGGTTTATTTTAGAGTTAACAAAGGTTAGGGAATCCTCTCTGAAACTTTTTCATAGAGGCCTGGGATCCCATTGAATCCAAGAGAAGCCAACATCCAAACTGAATTCTAGAAGGAAAAGAAAAAGAAGGAGGTGGAAGCTTGCCAGGCTCTCGGGGACGGAAGCACCTTTGTGGTTCTCTTTGCTGTACTCCATGTGTCTCTGGACCGTGAAGATCAATGTTCACCATCCAGTGATGAAGATGGTTGATTGGTCCCTGACATTGGCTTTCGTCATGATGGGAGGTGGCCCCCGAGCCTGCACCTGCTGCCTTCACGCATTTTGTCTCTTCCCCTCTATTCAGGCCCTTAGTGCGCAGGGCTGGGTCTGTTTTGAGACTCTACCCCTCAGTTTCTCTGTGCTGTACTTCTGACTCAGTGCTCAAGGTCCTTAGCAGGAGACCCCAGGGAGAAGATCTTGGGCATTTGAGGAAGAAATTGGCAAACTATTTTCGCTGACCAGGTCTCTCTAATGCTTTTCACTCCACTACCCCAAGATTCTTGGTTGGGCAAAAGCACCTGAGGGTGTGGAACAAGTTCGCCGCCCAGAGGACCTAAAGGGAAAACTTGTGATTAGAACGTGTGCCTGTGTCCTACCAGTGTGAGCCCCTCTGTGCATGGGCATCACTTCCCGATAAAAAGGGACTGTGCTCAAAATACCTGTGTGTCCAAGGCCCGTGCAAGGTCCAAGAGGGGATTATGAAATCCAAAATGCCAATTTCCTTCATGGAAGTGAAACCCAGTTCTACAAACTCATTACTAGAAGCTACCAAACATTATTCACCTGAAGCCTACTAAGAATTATTAAGCAACTACTAGACTTTTGAAGAAAGCATTGCTTCATATTAGAACATATATTGCAGTCTGACCTGTGGAGGCACAGTGGAGAAAGCATCAACCAGAATGCTGAGGTTGCCGGATTGAAACCCTGGGCTTGCCTGGTCAAGGCACATGAGAGAAAATGCCTGACCAGGCGGTGGCACAGTAGTTAGAGCGTCGGACTGGGATGCAGAGGACCCAGGTTCGAAACCCCGAGGTCACCAGCTTGAGCACAGGCTCATCTGGTTTGAGCAAAAGCTCACCAGCTTGAACCCAAGGTCGCTGGCTTGAGCCAGCACTCAAGGGGTCACTTGCTCTGCTCTAGCCGCCCCCCCCCCTCAAGGCCGATATGAGAAAGTAATCAATGAACAACAAAGTTGCCACAACAAGGAATTGATGCTTCTCATCTTTCTCCCTTCCTGTCTGTCTGTCCCTATCTGTCCCTCTCTGTCCTTCTCTCTGTCTCTTTGTCATACACACACACACACACACACACACACACACACACACAGGACACATGAGAAAAGCAACTACTACGAGTCGGTGCTTCCCGCTGCTCTCCCTGCCCCTTTCTCTCTTTCTCTTCTCTCTCTAAAAATAACAAATAAAATATTAAAAAAATATATTTCAATATAAAAATATTATAAAACATATACATATAAACAGAAATAATTTAATATGAAATCATGTACTGGGTGTTGCAAAAATAGGTTCACAGTTGTTCATATGAAAAATAATACAATAATTAACAAACAGTAATACAAGAATAAACTGTTTTGCATACTCACAACTGTAGACCTACTTTGCCCCACTCTGTATAATGTCTGTAATGTTTTTATCAAGTGAATAAGAAACTCTAGCTCCTCTACTTTTTTTTTATTATTACTGAGTTTGTTTTCTTTTTCTTCTGGAAAGGGGAAGCAGGGAGGAGACGTGGGCTGTGGGGACTTTTGCCAAGCCGAAATTGGCCACAGTCAAAAACTTTGAGGGCACCATCCAGAGAAAGAATGCTGCAAATAATTTTTCCCAGCTCCCTCTCCTTTTTTCTCAAGATGACTTGAGAATTCATGGCTGGGCGGTAAATCATTTTCATGTTCGTACCTAGGCAATGGTAGAAAATTTCTAAGTTTAGTAGTATAAAAGTATATTATTATCTAAGATAGAAATGTTTGCCCTGTCCACCCAAACGTGTTAGGGGCATATGGCTTGGTTGTCTCTTCATCTCTGTTTACTATGTGCAGAATTTCCCTTCAATAAAAGAACAGAAAAGAGAACCAGTTCGGTAGTGTAGGCTTCTGCTCTATTATAAGGAGGGGAACAATATTCAAAGACAAAACTCAATGTGGAATGATATTTCACTTACAGCACTTAGGACACACCTATACGCAGAGATCAAAGGAAGGCAAGGCAGTCAGGAGACAGTGGTTGATACGTCCTTCCAGCAGCTGGTACTGTGCCTCAGTCTGCAGGAAAACAGGTTCCTTCCATTTCACAGACCTGAGAGTGTGAGCTGCAGACCGCCGTGGGCTGGAGACAAGAGAGGAACATGTCCGGCAAGTCTTGGAGCTCCAGCCTGGGGGCTCCCTGTGGTCTCTGGTGTGTTAGTGGGGGGGGGGGGGTGGCAGGGCCGCTGGCCCCCAGTGCTTCCCAGGTTACACAAAGTCAGCACCCACGGTGGGCTCTGGGCCCACCAGGCTTCTCATCAACCCAGAGGCAGGGCACCCACAGACAAACACTTCATACGCTACGTGGGATCGCAGTGATTTCTATTTACATTTATTGTTGTTTATGTTAAATTATAAAAGGCATTATTATAAAAAGTTGGAAAATTCTAAGCCATATGAAAAGGAAAACAAATATCATGGTAACCACTGTTGAAATCCCGGCGCTGCCTCTTTGGTCCTTTGTGCATATATACGGTAGTTAGTATATATAATACATTTACGTGCAAGTCAGACATCAGCTAGGATTTCCCAGCCTCTTGCATTCCTGGAGGGGCTTGACTGCTTTGCCGACTCTCCAGAAATCCAAAGTCCTCCCCAGTGTTTCTGGAAATTCCGGCGGGATCTTTCTTATGTCCTCGGGATCACCTCGGCCTCCAACCGTCTATACCTACAGCCATTTTAAATGTGGTGTTCTGCGTTTCATGAATTTGGATGCAATGAGTCAGGGGTCCCCAAACTACGACCCGCGTGGGCCACATGCGGCCCCCTGAGGCCATTTATCCGGCCCCCACTGCACTTCCAGAAGGGGCACCTCTTTCATTGGTGGTCAGTGAGAGGAGCATAGTTCCCATTGAAATACTGGTCAGTTTCTTGATTTAAATTTACTTGTTTTTTATTTTAAATATTGTATTTGTTCCCGTTTTGTTTTTTTTTTACTTTAAAATAAGATATGTGCAGTGTGCATAGGGATTTGTTCATAGTTTTTTTTATAGTCCAGCCCTCCAACGGTCTGAGGGACAGTGAACTGGCCCCCTGTGTAAAAAGTTTGGGGACCCCTGCAATGAGTCTTTCTCTGGATTTCCACCCCAAATGTCCACTCACACAAAGCACGTATTGATGACGTGGACTTGACTGCAAATTGCAGGCAGGGACGAAGTTGGGATTTAGCTCGCAGCCGCAGTAGCGCCTTTAAACGGAACCCAGGCATCTTGGTGCCTGTCGGCGGCCCCCCATGTGGAGTCCCTCGGACTGCCCGGCTCTGGCAGGTCTCAGACTCACACCTCCTGCTCCTCGCTCCTCTGTTGGATCTGTGCGCCTTCTCCCCACCCTCACCACCGCAGCCCCAAACTTCTCCTGTTGCTTTGCACCTGTCAACACTCGACCTTCAAGTTCTCCCTCCTAGTACAAGTGGCTGATGAAGGAATTTTCTTAAACAAGGACTTTTCTTCTGTTACAATAATAAAAATCTTGAGCACATACTCTATAAACAGTCTTTATTCCGCCCGTTCTAATCGAGCCTTACATTTTTAGCACTTACTTCCCCGTATCATTAAATACGTAACGACAGTATTTCATTAAATAGATGCACTGTTATTTATTTTACGATTCCGCTGTTGTTGGGCGTTCTTTGGTTTGAGGAAATATATAAAGCAGACATAGTTAGCTCAAGGGATGTGAATATTTTTTAACGTCCAGAACTAATTGCCGAATTGTCCTTCAGAGAAGTTATGCCAATTTACTACGTGCTCCCTAGCTCTAAGTGAGAGTGTCTTGTGACTTTATTCTTTAAATGATTTGCTACTTTGGCATTGGCTAAGGGGAGAGACTATTTCAAGGCAGTGAAGTGTCTGGTCAGTCACCTGCCACAGAGAGCCTGGGCACCCGGGGAGTTCTGGGCCTGGCCCCGCTACCTGACCCAGAGAGCCTGGGGCACCCGGGGGGGTTCTCGGCCTGGCCCCAGAGAGCCTGGGGCCCCTGGTGGGTTCTCGGCCTGGCCCCGCTGCCTGACCCAGAGAGCCTGGGGCACCCGGGGGTTCTCAGCCTGGCCCCGCTGCCTGACCCAGAGAGCCTGGGGCCCCCGGGGGGTTCTCAGCCTGGCCCCGCTGCCTGACCCAGAGAGCCTGGGGCACCCGGGGGTTCTCGGCCTGGCCCCGCTGCCTGCCACAGAGAGCCTGGGGCACCCGGGGAGTTCTGGGCCTGGCCCCGCTGCCTGCCACAGAGAGCCTGGGGCACCCGGGGGTTCTCAGCCTGGCCCCGCTGCCTGACCCAGAGAGCCTGGGGCCCCTGGGGAGTTCTCGGCCTGGCCCCGCTGCCTGACCCAGAGAGCCTGGGGCACCCGGGGGGTTCTGGGCCTGGCCCCGCTGCCTGACCCAGAGAGCCCGGGGCACCCGGGGGGTTCTCGGCCCGGCCCCGCTGCCTGACCCGGAGAGCCTGGGGCCCCCGGGGGGTTCTCGGCCTGGCCGCGCTGCCTGACCCGGAGAGCCTGGGGCCCCCGGGGGGTTCCCAGCCTGGCCCCGCTGCCTGACCCAGACGAGGGAGCCCCCGGCTCCTGTAGCTCAAGCAGGCCCTCACCGCGTGCCTCCTGCTCTGGGGACGTCCCAGTCTCTGGGGTGGCTCTCGTTCCACCGTGGATGTGCCGCCCTCAGCCACTGCTCCAGCTGTTCCTCACAGACCTGGGTGGCCTTGGGGACACCAGCCTTCTTCCCAGCTCAGTAAGGAATTGGGGCTCATTTCTTTTCTTTTCTCTTCTTTTCTAGATTTTATTTATTTATTTGAGAGAGAGAGAGAGAAGGGGGTGGGGAGGAGAAGGAAGTATCAACTCATAGTTACTTCCCATATGTGCCTTGACCGGGCAAGCCTAGGTTTCGAACCAGTGACCTCAGCATTCCAGGCCAACGCTTTCTCCATTGCACCGCCACCGGTCAGGCCTGGGCCTCATTTCTTTCTCCTTCCTTGGCACGCGGAAGGGATCCAGCTATCACATCATCTCATCCCTGCAGCAGACTACCCCGTGGGTCTGCCTTCCCTCTCCCTGAAGCACACACACAGGGTCCTGAGCTCTTCCTGCCCTCCCAGGTCCTCCTTCCCTTTCCGGGGATGAGAGAGAGAGAGACACGGCGCCCGAGACTTCTCCCACCCTCCGCTGGGGTAGGACGCGCACGGCGAGTTCGGCTTTTCCCACTTGGTGAGTAAAGCACACGTGTGCACAAGCGGCTGCAACTCTGGCTGTCCAGACTATTTTTAAACGGACTAAAAATACCGACTTACCTCAGAGAATTGTGCCGAAGGAACTTGTGTAGGGTATCGGGTGGACCTTTACAAATATAAATGCTTTGCGTCACCTGCTCTTACACCACACAGGTTGCTCCTCTGGGAACCAAACAGGAAGGTGGTTATAAACTCAGGCCAGGCAAAGGAATGGGGGTGACGGGCAGGCTGGGAAGCAAGGCGCCCTCGTGGGATTTTTGATCCTCTGTTTGATTTGGCTTCTCTAGATGCTGGACAACCTCAGGGCAGACCCTGGATCACCTGGATCCCCAGGCCCACTCCAGGGTCTGGTACATAGAAGATGCCCTGTAAGAGTTGGTTGTTGATAGGAATGCAGCAAGGTGGGCGTTCCACGGCTGGGATGTGCAGATGATTGAGGCCAGCTATCCAGTGTGTTATGATATCCCTCTTATTTGGGTAGGAGAAGCTCAGGCACATGCATACTCATGTGCACCCAATTTTTCACACCCTCCCACCCATGTCCTTCCACAGTGTCCCTGTGCTCCGTCCCTCCTTGGGACATCTGCTTCCCCAGCATAAGCCTCTGGGCGCTTTCACTGTTGCAGAGTAGAGGAAGATCAAGTGCTCTCCTGTTCCAGGTCAGGCACTTTGGATTTAACCTTGAGGCCGAGGCTCAGCTGCCCTGACAACCCGCAGCTCGTTTCTGCAGCAACACCTCCCGAGAAGGTAGCCCAGCACGTCCTTGGCCACCCGCTTCCTGGGGCGATAAAAATAGCTGAGGCCCCGCAGCTGCTGAATGATGAGTTCTGGAAGGAGATGATTGATTCTCACAGCTGAGCCTCAGGGTCAGCGAGCCCCGTGCAGGCACACAGGCTGGGGTGAAGGCTGGGCCTGCCCGGGGTTCTGCTATAGATAGAGCTGTTGACAGAGTGATCCTGGGCTCTCCCCACCTGAGAGGAACACAAAACAAGCTAATTCCAAGGAACTGCAAAGGGCTCTTGTGAAACGCAGACTGAGCACTCTTTTCTTTCAGGCCATATGTGACCTTTGTTGAGATGTGCAGTCATTTCACCTCCTTCATCGGAAACAGGATTCAAAATGGGGAGAGTATTCAATTCCAGGGAAGCAGGGGGGGGGGAGCGAGAGGACCCCGGCTTCCCCTAGAACAATGGTGAAGAGCTGTCGGGGCTTATGAAACACCATGGGGACACCGATGTCAGGCAGCTCCTGATGGCCTGGAGTTACTATCCGCTCCCCCCTCCGGCAGGCGGGCGTGGCACTCCTGTCTGCCTCGCCAGGAGACTGGGTGGGGGTGACCTACCAGAGCTACGCTCCATTCATCACGGAGATCTAAGGTTAACTGTGCTCGGGAAGCTCCTGACCAGTCGCAGGGTAGCTTTTAAGCCTGTCCTCACACCGCAAAGCGGTGAGGCTATGCACAAGTAAACAGCTGGACTTGCAAAGTTGCACAGCTGGACTAGATCTGGATAATTCAGAGACAGAGCCATCTGCGTTTACTTTACAGTGCATGTTTCTTAGGCAGTCTATCCCCCTGTGCTCTATAAAGTAATAATAATAAGGTTTCCAAGAGAGAAAGAGAGAGAGAGAGAGAGAGAGAGAAGAAAGTGCTGGAGGAGGGAGAAATTAAGAGGCAAATGAGAAAGGGTATGTTTTCAGGTGAGATTATTAAAAAGACGATGAGATGATGAGATGATGAGGTGGCCAGACACAGAGAAGATCGTGCAGACGGCTGTTGCTCCCTGGGAGACACTGCATTGTAATTGGAGCAGAGGGGCAGGAAGAGGGAGGCCTGCTGGTTTGCATGGAAGAGACAAAAGAGACCGCAGAGGAGCCTGGGTGAGGAGCTCAGGCTGGAAAGAGATGTGGACTCCGCCTTTGTCTTTGATGCTACCCGTAGGATGTTAGGTGTGTCTTTGTCTTTTCTGGAGTCAGATGAGACGCTTGCACTCAGTTTCTCTCCCTCTGAGTTATAGCTTGGCAGCTTCAAGCCCCTTCCCTGGTAGCACCCCCCTCCCACCTACTGGCATAATCTCTGAGTCATCGCTGTCTATATCCATCAATGTTTTGGGGCTTTATGATATGTAAATGAATTCATTGTCCCTACTGATAGAGCTATGCAAGTTCTCTGAATTCTTAGTTATGCAAAATGTAGGGTCAATTCAAAGAAGGGTAACCAAGATGGTGGGGGTCTGGAAATCGAGTCAGAGCAACTTGGGTGGGGGAGGGTGGCACTGGCAGCTACTCGAACTAGTCTAGAAAAGAGAAGATTTCAGAACACAAAGAAAATAACCTGTAGGTTACTTCCAGGTCTGTCCTTGATAGTAGTGGGAGAGAAATGGGGACTGTTTCTCTTCTAAACCCCTCCCCTTGTCCCACACATGTGTGTGCTTACATACATGTACGTATTGGACAGCCCGCATCCAAGCTGCATCTCTCTACCCCACCAAACGACTCCACTTGGACACTGCCTGGGAGCAGCAGTGTGCACACCGGCCACCTGGGAGGATGGGCTTGAGAAGAGGTCACAGGCTGGCACTCTGTGGGCAGGGGATTCTCAGTACTTGGAGCAAAATCTAGAAGGAGACATCCCCAAATCTCAGTGGGCATATTCCCTTGGTCCCACGGCCTCCTCATTACCTGGTGGAAAATGGTGTCACTGAGGAAGGGCTAGAATGGGCTCCCAAAGGATGGGGCCCGGGACAGGGGCCCGGTCTCCTGAGTCTACATCTGGTCCCTGGTATGTCAAACTCGAGCTGTGTAAACCAGGATGAACTTCCTGTCAAGTCTACTCCTCCCTCTGTATTCTTCCTCCATGACAGGTACCATCATCTATGCCTGAGAGCGGAAGTCCTTCCCTATCACCAAAGCAGCATTCAGTTCTAGTGATTCCAACTCCTCCACACTTCCAGAACCCCCCCTCTCCTGTAACCCTCAGCTGCTACCCAGTGACAGCTCTCACTTGTGCCTGGACTGATTTCCTGGCCTCCTGGTTGATCTCCTCTCCTCCATTCTCTGCACTGCCACCCAGCAAACATTTCCCAGGGCAAATACACCTTATCCACCCCCTGTCCTACTTGATGCTCTTCAGGGGCTCCCTTTGGCAACAGGACCAAGTCCAAGATCCCCAGACAAGCACACAAACCCCCATAACCCTACACTGTCCACCTTCACTCTCCCTTACGCTCCAACTCTTGAGCCTCCCTGATCTATGGACAGTCAGTGCAGAATTGCCTTTCTGATCTCTTTTCCTCCTTGCTCATACTGCCTTCTCTACCCAAGGGCCCTCTTTGGGTAGAGGATGCTCTTTTTCTCAATTAAAACCTTGCCAATACCCCCAAAGTTCCCCTTTCCTACCCCGGTAAATTGATCACTTTATATATGAAATGAGCTGATGCCCACATCATAGCAATTAAAATATTTTCTAGCATTTACTTGCTTACAGATCTGTTTGTTTTTTCTCACCAGACTGTAAGCTCTCTGAAGGCAAGGGCTACTAGTTCTTTGCATCTCTGTGCCTGACATGGGAACATGTGTTGGACTGAAATAGAAAAGTGTACGTATGTCCAATGCTTGTTGCCACGAATTGAATCATGTGTTGGGCATATATTACTTGATTTGTTTATTTATCAAATATTGTATATGTTAACGATTCCCAAACAATGGGCAGGAACTGATCACGAGTTTCGGGCATGCAATCAAGACATAGACGAGCCCATAAAAGGTGCGCAGTCTCGCTGAGAGCCCTTGGCATCGCCCGCAGCTGGAAAAGCACCCAGAGCCTGCAGCCGTTCCAGGCCTGGGGACTTGGTGTCTCAGGTGCCAGGGTTATCTCAGGACAAAGGCCAGGTCAGTTACTCCGGCTGCTTGGCTCTGCATCCCGTTCCTCCAACAGGAGAAGCCCACAGGGTCTTCTTTGTCACCTGTAAAAGGGGAGAAAAGGCAGAGGGGGCAGACAGGTATGAATCCTGCTCAGGGGGTTGGGAACAAACTGCTGCCATTTTATTCAGCCACGATTCATTAAATGGGCTAGTGCCCATGACAAAGCACGAATAAAACACAGCCCTGCCCTTGAAGGACTCCTACGCAGCTTGGAAGTCAAGAAGTAAACCAATGGGAACGATGTAACAGAACACCTGCCAAAATGGGGTGAAATACCAAATGATCAAAGGACCCTGAGCATGAACTGCACCCAACTCCTTCCCATGACAACCGGCCCCGTGTGACCGGAGCCCGCCTGCTCTCCAGTGGCGGGAGCCCCTTCCCGGAGCGCTGGTCCTCCGTGTTATACACCGCCAGCTCCAGTTCCTCCTCCCACTTCCGCTGACCTCATTTCCTCAGGCCTTCTTCCATCGCCCCGTCTGTGGCAACTTCTCCACTTTAATCCTCATGATTTGCTCTCAGCTTCTTGTTTATTGCCTCTTCAGCCCTTGTCAAATGCAACTATCTTATTTGTTCTTACTGACTGTCTCTCTAATCCATAAGAGAGTGAGCTCCGTGAGGCCAGAGATGGCATCCGTGGTGTTTACTCCTGTGGTGACGGCATCTGGCACGTAGTAGGTACTTCATCACCGTTTATTAAGCAGACGAAGGCAAGAAGGGCTCCTGTTGTTTCTTTAGTATTTGGTGGTGTGAGGCTGGAGAGATATCATGGAAGGCTTCTTAGAAGACAGGACAGTTGAGTAGGGCCTCGTAGTGTTGTGTGTGTCAGATGGGAGGGCCATTGCAGGTGTGTAAGCATGAATGGGGTCCTGACGGTGGTGAAGGGTGCGGGACCAGGGCTACATGTAGCCTTCCTGGAGTCGTAGGGAAGGGGGGCAACTGCTATTGGCAATCTGTCCCTTTTTGTGTGCAGCCCCTCCTTGATGGATGGGACAAAGAGGTGAACTACTAAATCTACTTTGAGACATCTACCTCTTGGCCAAGCTCATCTAAGCTAAACAAATTTAGTATAAGCTGAACAATTAAAACTCAGAGAGCTACCTGCGGGACCCGCAAGGACAGCAAGGACACTCAAGTGACCTGAGATGATTCTGAAACCTGGGAAAAAAACTACAGCCAGCCTAAGTCATCTGGTCATGAGACTCATCTCCTGACTGTCTCTGACTACTCACAAAGAGCTGGCCAAGGACATTCCATCTCTGCCAGGCCACCGGGCCAAGTTCCCAGGACAGCTAGCCACTCTGCTGCCCTCCCCATGACACCCAAGGGAAAACACAGAACGGGCCTCTGTCCATGGGCAGGCAGACACCTGCCCCGGTGCCAATGAAATCACCACCACCTTTGTGCCAGGCCGGGGGCGTGGCTGTTGTTGACAGAGCCCTGGTGATTTATGACACCTGGGCTCCCCGTGAGGGTGGTGCTAGGTAGAATCTCGAACTTCACAGGGCCAGGTCTCTCCCTTCCAGTGATTTATGGGTCCAGAGGAAACCAGTCATCTTCTTCTTCCCTTCTGTTCCCTCCTACCGGGACAAATGGCTTTCCCACCACTGTGGGCAGGATGGGTATGATGACAAAGACAGAGAGGCTCCATTTGTCTGTCTGCCCTCTGCACCTGCTCTGAGGGAGTGATGGCTGTGTGATGGCTGTGGGTCAGTGGCCACATCCATTTTGCTGGCATCCCTGGCTCTTCATCTGGCGCTTGAACCACTCAGCTCAGTTGGTTGCCAGGATCTCCTGCCCATCTATATATAGCAGGTTTGTAACAAGACTATGAGATCAAGTTTTTCTCTCCCTGTCTTTCCCTCCTTCTTTTCTTTTTCTCTTTTCTAAGAACCCATACATCTTAGCTTGATTTCTTGGCACGGAAACCGAGGGGGCGGGGCTTCCTTTTACAAGAGTAGAAGCGTCAGGGGAGCTGCTGCCCTCTCTGTGCTGCCACCCAGCAAGCAGCTGGTGCCCCGAACCTGATCGGTTTGTGCTGCACAATGAACTGGCCTCGAGCTCTTTCTGAAATCACCCCTTTGCTCCAGGAGGTGAGAGAGAGAACAAGAAGATGGCAGTCACCTTTCACCGTTGTTCTCAGGTGCCCCCGCATTACTCCTGTGCCTCATCGGGGTGGTGCTGTCCTCAGGCTCCGTGACACGGCAGAGGCACAGCCAAGATAGAGCGGGAGGGAGGCTGGGAAGGTCCTTCCGGCCTCGCCAGCTTTGGAAGCCAGAGCTCCTTGGCAAAGGATCCTCACCCGTCACACCCACAGGGGGCGCTTGGGCATTTACCAGGTTGCTGGTATCTGTGAAAAAATCACCAGCAAAAAGCAACAAGCAGCTAGCCTATGAGGTCAGGCCCCTTCTCCTGTGCTGTGCACAGGTGGGGGGAGGGGAGGAAGGGTAGACAATCCGGCACCAAGATCCCCACTCTCCCTCCATAGCGGCCCCTCTGCATTCTGCTCAGGTGAATGACATAAGCCAGGCTGATTGGGTTTCAGTTCCAAATGTGACAGCCAGCAGTGGGGACAGGGCAGGCCTCAGGGCGGCCAGGGCTGGTTCTCTGACTGAACCAGACTGCTGCATGTGGCCACCATCCCTCTGGTCTCTGGTGGCTTTTGTGGCCTCCACCAGCCTGCCTGTGCCTCTTCCGTTAGCAGAGCTAAGCACAAGTATGGGCTGGCGACCCTGAGCTGCTTTGAGGCCTCGAGGGGTGTAGGTGTTTCAGGTGTCCCTGCATTGCAGGGACGGCATTTTGTGGGTGAGTACTAATGTATGCCCCCACTTTGGAGCGCTTACTCTGACAGGCACTGTGCCTAGTACTTTCACATCCTCTCATCGAATCCTCTCGACTACCTGTCAAGAATGCATTATTTTCCTACTTTTGCAGTTGAAGAAACTGAGCTTCATGAGAAGCTAGATGATTATCGAGGATCACATGACCTCATTACTGGGAGAGCCAAGACCCTGGTGCTCATGTGCTTACTAAGTAAATTATACTGCCTTCTTCCATGGAGGTTACTGAGAATTCACATAGTTAAGGAGCACTAGGTAAATGAGTCCAAATTAGAAATAACAGTTAAATTGGGGCTGTTTACATAAAGCAGTTCACTTCCCAGAATACAGACTGGGACAGAGCAAAAACATGACCTACCCCTCTGACTCCCAGGGTGGCTCTTAGGCAGCCGGCAGCTGTGATGGTTTTCTCTGCTCCTGGGGGCTCAGAACATACCTCTCAGTCCCACCTGGACTCGCGTGGCTGGGATGAGGCCTTGACAGCAAGATCCCAAGGACATGAACATTTGGGGGCACTAGAATTCTGCCTACCACACATGGATTTTCTCATTTAGTCTTTATGCAAGCCATATAAATATATATATGTATACGTATACACACATATTTAAGTCATTTAAATTTTATTTATTGACTGATCATATTCTTATATTTATTTGAAGATGGGAAAAGTGAAGCTTTGAGAATTTGCATGACTTACCCAAGGTCCTGTCTTCATCAGCTCGAGCAGCTATAACAAAATACCATAGATTGGGTGGCTTAAACCACATTTATTTCTTGGAGTTCTGGAGGCTGGGAAGTCCAGGAGCAAGGTGCTGGTAGATCTCGTGCAGCCCATTTTTTGGTTTGCAGAATTTCACTTTATGAAAATTCACTTGTGATTTGTGCCTCTTTTTGTATATGTTATACTTTAGTGTGAAATTTACATTAAAAAAATGCTATCCCCTCTTTTCCATGGAATTAAGATGCCAGTTTCTGACTCTGGTGTTCAGGGCCTTCTGCACTATGACCCGACCTGCCTTCTCAGCCTAAGCCCCTGAGTCCAACCCCACCAGGAGACGCACAATTCTTTTCACCCATCCTACACCATCTTGCTTCTGCATCTTTTGTCTGATGCTATGTCTTTCCCTGCCAGACTTTCTCAAATGTCATTTCCTCTGTGTATTCTTCCTTGATCCCCATTCAGCCCTCTCTTTTGAGTTCCCTTCGAGGGTTTGCATTCTGTATCCTACTTATTGGTATATTCTGCCAACAAGTACTTGTTGGATGCAACTTTCTAGAATCCATACTCAAAGGCCAGTGGTCCTGGAAGCTCTTCTTTGTGGGTCCCTCTCTAATGCAGCACCTTGGCTTCTTGGAACCCTGACCTGGGGTAGTCAGTGGTAGAATACATTTCTGACTTGGCATGAGAAAGGCCTCTGAAACTGAACCACTGCTGTTTTTTTGCCCTGCCTGGAGGGTCTCTGTACTTTTTCCCTGTGAAAGTGTAAGCTCCAGGAGGGCAGAGGCCATGCATCACGTGTGTTTGTATCTACTTCCTACTGACCTGACCATGGGCAAGCAGAATGGTGTATAGAGTAGAGGCCCCATGGGTAATGGCATGATGGTTATTGATTTTGTATGTGGTAGAGCATATTACTAAGAAAGACAATACTACCTGCTCTATACACCATCTAATAGTCAAAGGGAAAGACACCTGGTCATTCTTTTTTTTTTTTTTAACAGAGGCAGAGATAGACAGGGACAGACAGACAGGAACAGAGAGAGATGAGAAGCATCAATCATCAGTTTCTCGTTGCGCGTTGCGACTTCTTAGTTGTTCATTGATTGCTTTCTCACATGTGCCTTGACCGTGGGCCTTCAGCAGACCGAGTAACCCCCTGCTGGAGCCAGCGACCTTGGGTCTGAGCTGGTGAGCTCTTTGCTCAAGCCAGATGAGCCCGCGCTCAAGCTAGCGACCTCAGGGTCTCGAACCTGGGTCCTTCCACATCCCAGTCCGATGCTCTATCCACTGCACCACCACCTGGTCAGGCGACACCTGATCATTCTTAGTCATTCTTGAGCCAAAGAAAATGGAGACACAGGCTTATTCCTAGGCTGTAAGGCTTAATGTGGCCAGTGGCTTGTACTTAAACCATTGGGGACTCTTCTGCTAGGAGATTGACAGACAAAGTCTTTCTCATTCCATTGATTCTTTAGCTGAGTGGAACTTGTTAGGCCAGGAGTTGGCAAACGTTTTTCTGTAAAGGGCCAGATAGTAAATATTTTAGGCTTTGCGGGTCATACGATCTCCATTGTAACCGCTCAACTCTGCATTATAGTGTGAAGGCAGCCACAGACAACACATAAACAACCGTTCGGCTGTGTTCCAATAAAACTTTATTACGGACAGTAAAATTTGAATTTGACATTATTTGAACATCACAAAACAGTATTCTTTTGATTTTTAAAAACTGTTTAAAAAAATATATAAACATTTCTGTTTGTGGGCTGTTGTTTGCCAAATCTGAATTGGACCACCAAGCGGAAGATATTCTTTTGCTCCATGGAAATGCTTTTCAGGCAACTTGCATGAGAAACACTGATGGGCGGAGGACAATGCCTGTCCAAAGTGACGCTTCCTGGTCACCACACCAGACCCGCCGAACCAGATTACCAGGGAAACTGCCCCGGAATCTGCCGTTTAGCAGGGTTTCCTAGGTGATTGTGAAACACACTAAGTGTGCAGAATCATTTTAGCCAAAAAGATGCAGAGACCTTTCTTACAGAATCTTTTATTTTTAAAAAATCTTCCTAATTTATTTAGTACATTTTCCCACATTGTGAAGATTATATATATATATAATTTAGAAAACAGAATCTTTTCAATTTCAGCAGAAAAAAAATGAGACCAACTAACAAAAATGCTGCTTACCCGAGCAGATTCTTCTAGGGTATAAGCCATTTTGGGTTCTCCCCATTGTCATGGTCCAGCCAGGACGAGTTTATTACCGGGTCTTCGAACGGGAAAAGGTATGGGATTAAATAAATGATAGAGACTTAAAGATATATACATACAGATGGGTTCGGGAGGATGGCACTGCGAACAGTCTTTACTGCTCCTAAGCCAATGCAATGGCAGCTCCCAGAAGTGCATCCATTTTTATTCAGAGAAAAAAAACGTGGTCCATTAGCAATTCAATTTTTTCCAAGACAACTCAAAGACAACGCCCACCATACCATTCAAATCTAACTACACCAATAAGAAACTAGCTTCCAGCCTCCTCTGGAGAACATGGGTGGGACATGCGAGAATCAGGTATAGCTCTTTGATAATTTAGGCAGGTGAGGTTGGGGGTTGGGCCCAGCACCTCTGTCCCCTAGATATCCAGATTGTAAAAACACCCTGTTTATATTTCGTTCCCCAACACCCTATACTTTTATGAGGTGTTTTGATCTTGTTCAGCCTCCATGTGCTGTGTTTTCTAGAGGGAATGAGTGGACAATTAGCCCTTCTTACACAGGTATTGTTGATTGCTTATTCTGAACTCATTTCCCTACTTTTTCTTTCTAACTAAAAGAATCCCAGTTTTGTTTCGGTATCCAGCCTTAAGGAAGGTGATTGTTGCAATGACATACTAGTAAATGTTTATCAACTGGCTCTTCAGGGGGAAAAAAACCCCCCTGTGTATAGTATTTGCCAATTCCTGTGTTGTAAATGTGCTCATTATGGCTCATTTCAAGCTACAAACACAAGGTCACTAAGTGGAGGGGGGAAGAGATTCACATTCTGAGCTCTTGCAGGCTGGTGTGTGCTGGCTCCAGCCTGACATTGTCTGATCAACACTTTGGGATCAATAGTCTCAATCAATCGTGGTGATCCCATCCCTCTGTCAGTAATTCGTTTGTGAGCAAAAAATATTCTGGGATGGGATTAGGCACTTTAAGGAAAGTTTTCTTTATCAACAAAAGAATGAGTGGCTTCTCGTTTCCCACTGGGAATGACGGGACGGCAATAATTCACATTGCACTGCAATGTGGAACCGGCAGCTGTCTTGTGGTCATGAGGGCAGCTGGCCTGTAGACAACTGAACATGTCATGGATTGCAGAACAGAGGCACAGAAAGGACTTGAGTCCTTGGTGATGCAATCAATCTACTGAATTAATCAGGTCTGACAGCTCTGCATACCAGGACTTCTAGTTACGTGCATTCGGAAAACTTCCATATTACATTTATATAATCTGGTTGAGCTACGGTTTTGTTCTAGCAGCAGAAGCTTCCCAATTGATGATTTTCTCTGCATTGATCACTCAGAAATTAAGAAGAGAGGACACATGAGTTATCAGCCAGCCTTTAGCACCTCACCATGGGCAGATGCAGAATAGAACTTGAAGGACTTGGATGCAATGGACTACAAGTCCGTTTCTCATGGCTCGTTATCTTTCCCCGGCACCACCCTCTGAAGCCATTTACCATCTGAAATGTCACCGACTTTCTGTCTCGCCTATCTTACTCCAGCACTGCTAGCACGGGTGATGTAAGACATTATCAGGGCTTCGGCAACAGCGTGTGTGGCTAAGGTTTAAATGAATTTCATCAGCATGATTAAATACTTATTACATGAGTTAAACATACGGGCTTCATTAAGCTAGTGAACTCCCAGGAACCTCCTCTTCTGTTTATACAACCCATCTGGACTCTCAGATTACTTTAAATAAATGGGATAAATGGAGTTTGCTATGACAGCCAGGTCGTCTTTCAGCATTATACTCTCAGAGGAAACTCATCTTCCATTGCTAACTCTGGCTTCCATGCAATTGGGTGCAGAGGTTTTTTCCATCTGCTTCTGGCCTCCGTTAAAGCCTGACATGATGCTGAAATTGAGACCTTAAGTGTAACTTGCCAGGACATGACAGACATACTTTTCTCATTGAAGCATGGAACATTGTCTAAAGTCATTTGCAAGCTCAAACCTTGGGCCTTTTACAAGGAGGGCACACCTTGAAAGCAAAATAAAGGACAAGTTTAATTAACTGACTGGGGCTCTGTTAGTAGTTATTAGGAGCTCTTTATCAAATTAAAGGCCTGCTGGGAAGGCAGCTGAGTGCCGAGAAGCAGTGACATGCATTAAGTGCCAAAGTGGATTTTAATTGGCTGTTTAAATGAGGAAAAGCTCCCTGCAGTGTGAGAGACACACATAGTGGGTGTGTACAAACACGCACGCGCGCACACACACACATGCACACACGCACGCACAGACATGGAGCCCCAGGCAGTCTGGGAAATCACAGGAGTCATATTTTTTTGAAAGCTGACATCCCCAAATCAGGACCACAAGCCTAGCAGGAAGGGAACCCTAAAGCATACAATGTTTTATGTTCAGTTAATGGTGCAGTTACTATTTCTGATAATAGTATGTAACAGCAATGAAGCAATAACTTGTCTGAATGCTGCTGATTTTATGGTGTACACCATCCAGCTGCACTGACAAGGTCCTCTATCTAACTCAAGGATCAAACTCAGATTTTTGCTTTGCTTCTTATGTCTGTCTGACAAACGCCATTAAAACGGGGACACAATACCTACCCTGTGGGAATGTTATAAGATTTATAGGAAGATTCTAGCAGTGCCCAGCATGTACTGAAAGCCCAATGCAATGATAGTTGTTTTGACCAAAGTATTTTCTTCTATATGCTTGAAAAAGATTATTGGAGATTCTTTATTCCTAATAGTCCTAGTTAGGATGAAAGGCACTGCACAATGGTGGCTAAGAGCAGGAACTTTGGTGTCAGATTTATGTGGGCCTCTCTGAACCTCAGGCTCCTTTTCTATAAAATGAAATAAATCATATCTACTTCACAGTGGTGAGAAAGCATACGACCACAATAAGAAAGAGCTTAGCACAATGTATGCACATAGTAGGTGTGACCACCAATGTGCTTACTAGGGTTGTGTTTGATTCCTCAGTGAGAGTGAGAGACTCAGTCACAGAGTGGCTGTGGGTCAGGCCCCAAATAAACCTTGCCCTTTTCACAGAGGCTGCTAGCAGAAGTTCATGGAGTCAAACCACTGGTACCGTTTACAGGCGGAACTTTCCTAACTGACTGTGACAGTCTTTTGAGGGCTCTTAGGTGTTAGGGACACATCTAGGACACAAGAGGGACAAAGGAAGAGCTTTGTAGTCAGTCTCACTGGGCTGCTGGGGCCCCCCTGTGGCCTGGAGTCTGAACCTGTTTTGATCCAGGACTCCATGGCACAGCAAGGACCAGAGGCTAGAACCTTGGTTTCTGAAAATCTTGTCAGGGTGAGAGTCTCAACTGGTGGGGAAAATATTATTTCAAAACAACTGTTTTTTATTCTACAAGCAAGTTTATTATCTCCTCCTTTAAAAGTTTTAAAAATATTTTTCATTGATGAGAGAGAAACGAGGAGAGAGAGAGATAAAGAGAGAGAGAGAAAAGCATCAACTTGTTGTTCCATGTTAGTTGTTACAAATATTTTTAAAATTTATTTATTGATTTTTTTAGAAAGAGAGGAAGAGAAAAAGACAGAAACGTCAATCTATTTTTGTATGTGCCCTGACCAGGGATCAAACCCACAACCTTTGCATATCAGGATGATGCTCTAACCAACCAAGCCATCTGGCCATTTAATTGTTTCATTTAGTTGTACATTCATTGGTTGCTTCTCATTTGTGCCCTGACCGGGGATTGACCACATGACCATGGTGTTCCATGATGCTCTATCCATTCACCTACCCAGCCATCCCCCCCTTAAAAAAAATTTTTTTTATTATGTGAGAGGCGGGGAGGCAGAGAGACAGATGCCTGCATGTGCCCTGACCAGGATCCACCCAGCAAACCCAGTTCTGGGGCTGATGTTCTGCCCATGTTCGGCTGCTGCCCTGTTGCTAGGCAACCAAGCTATTTTAGTGCTTGAAGCAAGGCCATAGAGCCATCCTCAGCACCCTGGACCAACTTGCCCATTTGAACCATGGCTGTGGGAGGGGAAGTCTACCACTGAGCCAACCTGCCAGGGCCTTTTTAAAGAATTTTTTTGGTTAATTGTTATTTAACAGAAGGTTTTAAAAGAAGTTCTTACAGGCCCTGGCCAGTTGGCACAGTGGTAGAGCATCAGTCCAACGTGTGGAAGTCCAGGTTTGATTCTTGGTGAGGGCACACAAGAGATGTGACCATCTGCTTCTCCACTCCTCCCCCTCTCGCTTCTTCTCTTTCTCTCTCTCTCTCTTCCTCTCCTGCAACCATGGCTCAAATGAGTAATTTGTCCCTGGGTGTTGAGGATGGCTCCATGGCCTTGTCTCAGGCACTAAAATAGCTTGGTTGCTGAGGAACGTAGCAACGCCCTAGATGGGCAGAGCATCGCCCATAGGGGTCTTGCAGGTGGATCCCAGTCGAGGTGTGTGCAGGAATCTGTCTCTGCCTCCCCTCCCTTAATAAAATAAAATAAAACAAAATTTTAAAAAAGTTGTTATAAGATCAGGATCTTCTCTGTTTCCTCGCAAGGGTGATGCGCAGTCACCACCATTCCTTTTGGCTTCCCGGCACAGTTTGGTATAGAGTTATGGGGAAGAGGGCTGGGGAGGGAGAAGGAAAGGAGTCACGTGACTAGAGAGACCTGGTGAGCTGGTAGTTTGAGATATTAAAGAACCTCAGCCCGCAGCCAATGGGGAACTTAAAACACAAGACTGTGGGTCCTTGGAACCATTTTGAGTTGGGGGATGTTTTCATAAAGGCTGAAAAAACAAACGCTCCCAGTTGAAAGCCTGTGGTTATGTGCATTTAAACACACACCCTCTGTTCCAATAACACCGCAGTTCTGAGCTGTCCCTGATGCATCAGCAAGGAAGAGAACAAACTCCTTCATTTCTCAACATCCTTGCTGGGGCTTGGAGGGACAGCTCTCACTCAATTTTCCAGCCCAGGAAGGCTTTGAACATGAAACAGAAGTGTCCCAGGGTTTTTACAAATGAGCCACAGCAGGCTGGATGTCAGGGCATGGATTCATGGGCTGCCGGGGGGTTAATATCTCTTGCAATTACGAATCAGAAAAAAGCCCGCATTCTTTTTCATTCTGCCTGTTTCACACATCCTTGGCAGCTGGGCTGCCCAATGCTTCATTGAGGCCAATGCCCGTGAAGGAACGGATCAGCAGGCGCGGGCCATCAGGCAGCCATTTTAAGCCCTTGGCCTGGGTCCCCACTCCCTGTGCTCGGGTGAGACAGACAGGCCTTTGTGTGCCTGGAGCCGGCTAAGCCAGGATGTGACTGCGAGCTGGAATCTGACCTTTCATGGGCTCCAGCACCTGTCAGAAAAACGAACAAGCTTGGGGTGTTTTTTCCGCTCCGGACTTAAATGCCAGTTTTGTGACTCCCTCACAGTGGAACTGTGCCAAGGCAGTTGTGGTCAACTCCGGCTCTCTGAGGAGCAAACCTGAGACATGAGTGATGGACGGCCCTGGGTTTGTGAGGCCCGGCCAGCTCTCAGCTCAGAATGAATTCAAGCCGAGCAGAGGACTCCACTGCTCTGAGTCAAACTCAGAGCAGAACAAAACAGCCATATTCCTCTGGCACCCTGTGGGGTGTGTGTGTGTGTGTGTGTGTGTGTGTGTGTGTGTGTGTGTGTGTGTGTGTTCAGCATTGGAACAAAGACCAGTGGTCTGAGTGGTCTGAGCACATTGATCAGACTTGGGTTAGACTCTGCCACTTGTGCTCTAGGACCTCAGGCAAGCAATTTAACCTCCCTGAACCTCAACTTCCTCAGCTGTTAAATGGGTAGAGAAATGATTCTCTCTAAAGGTTTTTGTGGCTTAAATGAGATGTTGTGCACACATCACAGAGCTCCTTGCCCAAGCACCTTGAGAGCCATGAGTCAATAGCCAACTTTCCCTCCTCCATAGCAGGGCATGATTGGGCCAGAGGAGCAGTAAGGATGTCACCACTGATATTCCATCATCCCATGGACACATTCTACACTGATCATGAAAGCAGAGCTGGGCCAGCCCATCAGTGACCTCGGGTGTGGGAGGACAACTTTCCCCCAAAGTGTGGTTGAAAATGTCTACAGTTACACAGAGGCCTAGCCCGGAGCTTGAGCCATGCAGATGTCAGTAAAAAAAACCCTGAGGTACAATCATCATTCCCTAAGTCTCATAATGCTTTAAAATTACATGCACATCTATCATATCAAATCTGTTTGGGGAATTACATGGGTCATAAATGAACAAAATTGTCTTTTTGAGATAAAGTTTCTATTTCTTGACTTTACCACATTTCGTGACAATAGCTAGGTAAATTCTACCAAGCTTGGAGAGCATGTTAGGGTGGTCCGACGGAAAATGTAGGCTCCGCCCTGGGGGATTCTCAGAGAGATAAGCCATCATTCTTCGGAGGGAATGTGACTGACGTTTGGTGACAGGTAGCCGAGACTGGCAGTTGGAGAAGACTGGCTCCAAAACTAAGATGTTCGGCCAAGAAAGCGAAGGGCTGCGTATGACCCTAAGCTGGAATGTGGTTGTTGATTTGCAACACGCTGCTTCTCACATGGTCAGCTCTGTGTAGTTGGCTCCACTGTGAGTTGAGCAGAGATTTGTATTCAACCTTCTCCTAAAGAACACAGGGTGGGCCAGTTAGCCAACACTGGAGGAAGGCTGTCAAGCCCTTACCTTTATATAAATTTAGAAATGATAGCGTTGTTTGCCTCGACTATACATTGTATAGGCGTTCTGTTCCTAATGTCTGAAACACAGATTTTGCAGTGTGCTAGACACTTCCCTTCCGGTGAATCTCATTTAACCCTCACACAGATTTCCTCATAAGGAAGAATCTATGACCCCCATTTCAAAGGTAAGGGCAGAGGCTTAGGGAGGTGGAGGAACTGGCCAGCGCCATCCAGATCGTAAAGGGCAAAGCCAAGACACAAACTCAGGTCTGTCTATTCCGCAGCCCAAATTCTTTACTGAAATCCCACATGGCCTCTTCCAGTGGTTTCTTAAAGTGCCTTTCTTTTTCTACAAAGATATTCAGATGGTCATACTTTGATTTGTTGACTGAAAGGGTGACTTCAATCAATCAAATTGCAGGCTGACAAATATATACCTCTCTACCTTTCAAAAATAGCTGAGTTGAAAAGAAAATCCAAATGAAACTTTTAAAATGCTCTAAATGAGATTTTCACAGGTAAATATGATATCTAATCATATTATTATTTGGTGTTTGATAAATATTGCTGCTACTGTTTGGTACTCAGTTGAACAGTTAGAAGGTGGCTTGTTTTAGTCTTAATCTGAAATACATTAAGAAGGGTCAGTCAAACCCAGGCAAGCTTTGCTAAAGGTTTTTTGCATTGGTCACAGTTTTGACTTATAGATCATCAATTAGTTGCAGATGTCGACAGTAATATGGAGTGTATGAAGGGTCAGGAGAACACTTCGTTCCCATTTGAAAGGAATTTAGAACTTAAAAAAATACTCTGTTAATTCTGAGCTGCCAACATATACACATTCATGCATGTGTATAACTCCCTGGAAAAACAATCAGATTTTTGGAAACTGAAGACTATAATTCTATAGACTATAATTCAATTCATAAATACTTGGGTTTTAAAAATGTAAGTGTGACAATAAGAAAAACAACAAGGATCATTTTTATATTTTATCTCTATCACTTAGACACTTGTTCTAATAATTACAGTAGTTACTCATAGAAAATAATAATTATAATAAAGAGAAGCACCGCAACATTCATGGCCAAGGGCTGAATGCTCTGTTTGTCTGTTATTCTGTCGGACCGCATGCTCACTCTCTGAGTTAAGGTCTCCCATTGCTCCATTTAGAGTGAAGGAAAATGGGAAGCCATGGGGGTCATTGAAACTAGCAGTAGTCCGGAAGCCTCACTCCCTGGTTGTACCATGCCTGGTGTGAGGCATTTCAACAGTCTCTCTGGAGAATCTAGATTTGGGAAAGATAGTGTCAACCCTCTAGGAGCCAAAAGATTTAGAAAGGGCGCTGAGATGCAGACACTAGAATTACAGGAAGAAGGTGGAGAAGTCCAGATTCACCATGAAAAGAACAGAGAGAAAGATGCTTCTGTAACTCATTGGTCTTCATGGGTTGGCCCACAGGCTAACTCAAACTACACAGCCTGTTTTCATAGAGCCCCAGAACTTAGAATGGTTTTGATATTTTTAAAAGGCTGAAGGAGGCAGAGGAAGGAGAGGTAGAAGGAGCAATGGGAGAAAAGGAGAAGGAGGAAACATATGACAGACGATACTTGGCCCCTAAAGCTTATAATATATGCTGTCTGGCCCCTGATAGAAAAGGTTTGCCAATCCTAGTCTAGACCAGTGTTAACAGAAATATATTTCAGCCACATATGTAATTGAACATTTTCAAGTAGTCACATTAATAAAGTAAAAAGAAACAGGTAATATTAATTTTAATAATGCATTGTTATTTAACCCGGAATATCTAAAATATTATCATTTCAACATATAATCAGTGTAAAAATGATTAATAAAACATTTAGCATTCCATTTTTCATACTAAGTCTTTAAAAGCTGAGGAGTATTTGATACAGCACATCTGAGCTGGTACTAGCCACATTCCCAGGGCTCGATAGCCACATGTGATAAATGGCTGCTCTCTCGGACAGTGTAGGTTTAGCTTTTGGTGAACGGGTGGGATTTTGATGTGGGTAGTGGGAGGACTCTCAGGCATAGTCTCTATCAGGGTTCCTCAACCTCAGAACTGTCGACATTTGGGGCTGCCTAACTCCTTGCTGTAGGAGGCCGTCCTGTACATTTTAGGATGTTTAGCAATATCTTTAGACTCGACCCACTCAATACCAGTAGCAACCCCCTGCCCCAGTGTGACAATTGAAAATGTCTGCAGATATTGCCAAATGATATTGGCAAATTGCCCTGTGCTGAGAACCAGTGGTCTAAGGAATGTGTGTGGGAACACGCCTGGAATTGCCCAGAAAATATCCTCTGACTCAGGCACTTTAATGGAAGAAGGATCATTGAAGGAGGGTAATGAGAGTTTTGGTAGAAGAAGTTGGGCAGAACTCACAGGCTGAGCATGTGAAATTTATTCCCTCAGCAATGACAGCCATCAAAGAGTCTTTAGCAGGAAAATGAAATTAGCAAAGTTACAAATTAAAAACATTTTTCTTCCATTTTTTTTGTATAACTAGATTCCTTCTCTTCTTTCTTTTACCAGCACAGATATATATTTTTTTTTCCTTAAAGAAAAGCATCATTTAAAGAGCAAATGCCCCCACCCTGCATCTGGTGGGTGGTTTTTATTAAATTCCAGTAGAGGGATGGGTTTCCAAAGCAATCTTCCAGCCCCTTGGTGAGCAGACTCCCTGCGCTCAGCTGACATTCTACCCTGCAGGAGTTCGGGAGAGAGGAAAATCAACAGTGAGCGGCGGAGTGGCTGTGGCTTAGGCCGTTGGAATTTCCAGTGGGGCCACATGGTATCACAGATGGGCCAAATGCAGCACAGGGGTGGAGGCAGCCTGACAACCTCTGCATCTTTTTTTTATTTTTTATTTTTTGTATTTTTCTGAAGCTGGAAACGGGGAGAGACAGTCAGACAGACTCCCGCATGCGCCTGACCAACCGACCAACCGGGATCCACCTGGCACGCCCACCAGGGGTGATGCTCTGCCCACCAAGGGGCGATGCTCTGCCCACCAGGGGGTGACGCTCTGCCCACCAGGGGGCGATGCTCTGCCCCTCCGGGGCGTTGCTATGCCACGTCCAGAGCCACTCTAGCGCCTGGGGCAGAGGCCAAGGAGCCATCCCCAGCACCCGGGCCATCTTTGCTCCAATGGAGCCTTGGCTGCGGGAGGGGAAGAGAGAGACAGAGAGGAAGGAGGGGGGGAGGGGTGGAGAAGCAAATGGGCGCCTCTCCTATGTGCCCTGGCCGGGAATCGAACCCGAGTCCCCCACACGCCAGGCCGACGCTCCACCACTGAGCCAACTGGCCAGGGCCTACCTCTGCATCTTACAGTTTCTAAATTGTTGTATTGGGTCTGCTCCTAACATCCAATGGCTATAGAGTCGTCTAAGTCCTTTTTGAGCAACAATAATAGTACGACGACGACGACTACTACTAGGAATATGTGTAGGTCTTTCTGGTTGACCACACACTCTTGCATACCTAGTCATATTTAACAGTCATGTGTCGTGATATGACGCTGAAGGAGATGTGTATACTGTAGATGTATATTTGGGGATTTGTTTTTTTTGTGGGGGGGACCCTGGGGCTCTTTGTCCAGCTCTGTTGGCTTATTCTCTGTTTGCTCCTTGGGTCCACTCCACCCCCTCTCCACCCTGCTCTGTACTCAGTATGGATTGCGTCAGCTGGGCTCCTTGGCCCCGTTTCCAGCTGGGCTCAGCTAAAGGGATGCCCAGGGAGATCACAAGGTAGCGGGAAGTGAGGTTGGGGTGTTTACTCCCCCATCCCTTGCACCAGGCGTGGTGGTGACTGCATCTTTCTACTGAAGACCTCAGTTCCTGCGATGACAGGCCTCATTAGATTCTGGGAGCCACGTCCTGTCTTTGTCCTCTCAGGCCCGAGGATGAGAAGGCACAACACTGCTGTTAGTCCCGTGATGCTTTGGCATCCTCTGTGGGTTGACCCACACCTCTGCAGATGGTCCACTCATAAACTCCCTTCAGTCACCCCTTCTGAGTGTGCTGTCTGCTTCCTGCTGGGACCCTGACTGAGACTCCAAGTTCACTTTAGCTTCTCCTGAGGAGGGTCCACATCTCACTAGATCATCCTAACATTCAATCAGGAAAATTCAAGCAAGGCTAGAGTTAGCAGCTTGACCTTTGAAGTCAATGTGTAGACCCCATTTAATAGCTACAAAAGCTAGGTATGGAGTTTCTGTGACTTTTTCTGAGTTACCAAGTAACTTGGGTACAAAAAACCCCTTTAATTATAAACCCCAAACCCACACACTCAATTCTCTTCTAGAGAGGAATGTATTTAATGCTTAATTCAGTGTTTTCCTTTCTGGAATTTCTAACAATAAGAATGGAAAAGGAAGCTGATGGAACGTGTCAAAGAAAATCATGTTGGTGTTTTCCTTTCCTTATGTGTGGATTGTTCGGAAGAATTCAAACCTTAGCTTGAGAAACAATGTCTGAACCAGACACGTCAGCTGTCAGCAGGCCAGCCTGGTAATTGGCCGTCAACAGAGGGAGTTGTGTGTGCTCTCCTCTGCTCCCCGCGCTCAGCCAGGTTCTTCCCCGAGGGGAGCAGGCCTGGAAGTCACATCACCTGCACTTCCTCACAGGGTCTCACTAATTACAAAGAAGAACAAGCCCTGCTCTGGGTTTTGTCTCCGCCAGTTTAACCAGAGGAAATGACTCAGGCCGATTAGCTGGGAAAGGCTGAGTCTTTATTAAGATGCTTCCCAGCTATCAGTGAGCACACTGTAGGCTCTTGATACTGGAAATGTTACTAAGAACCACGAACAGCAGGGATATTATTGGTATGTACAGTACCTAAAAACTACCACAGGCCTGACCTGTGGTGGCACAGTGGATAAAGCGTCGACCTGGAAATGCTGAGGTCGCCGGTTCGAAACCCTGGGCTTGCCTGGTCAAGGCACATATGGGAGTTGATGCTTCCTGCTCCTCCCCCCTTCTCTCTCTCCCTCTCTCTCTCCTTTCTAAAATGAATAAAAAAATAAAAATAAAAATAAAAGAAACCAGTAGCAAAACTACCACAAAAGAGAAGGCAGGGCTTTTCAGGACATGCCATCTCGAGGGCACTGAGCTGCCTGTGTGGTCAGGCTCCTAAGGCGTTGCAGGGGTGGGTGTGGTTACCTGCAGGATGTCAGGGCTCCAGCCTTGGCTTACTGGGGGACTTGGGCCAGGTTCTTAAATATTTTATTCTCAGTTTCCCCAAGAAGGAAGATACAAGGACCTTAAACACTATTAAGTTGAAAACCTCTCAACCCTAACTTTATATTAAAATTACCTGGGCACTTTAAACAGTGGTGTGTGAGTTCTGCTCCTCAGCTGGGTTAGAATTGCTGGGGATGAGGTCCTGGCATTGGTGTGCACCATTCTGTTAGCAGATACAGTACCACCTTCAAACTAGGGGAGAGAGCAAGCAAGAGTGAGAGCGAGCGAGAGAGAGAGAGAGAGAAGAAGAGAGGACGGGAGGGGAACACAAACACTAGGTTTTTATGTAAAAATGACCCTATTATGGGATCATGATCAAAAAATTTGAGAGCAAACGTACTACTGTACTTTATGCATAATGGGCACCTGGTAAATAAATGTTTAATGACAGGGAGGAAAGAAAAGGTTATAAGAGAAGAGGGGGAAAAAAAAAGAGGGAGGAATGACAGAAGACCATTAGGACAGTTTTCGTCCTCAATGTTTGTGGAAATCATAGGCACAGCCAGGCATGCTTTACATGAATCTGTGAACAGTTTAGAAGAAGCTGAGGAAGACAGAAGAGAAGAAAAGATAGGGAGTAACCAAAAAGTTCATGAACCAAAACTTCACAGATGAGTCCTGACATTTAATCATCTCATTTTTACTCAATCAGGTTTGTGAACCATGATATAGTAGGAGTTTTCAATAAATTTTAATTTCCTGTTGGTTTCAGGAGATTCAAGACTGTGATATTTGAAAATATTTTAAGGCAATACAGTGTTTTCTTGCCAACTGGATTTCTCCTTGGCTGGGCTCTGATACGAAGATGATTCCAGCATTGCTTTGTAGCCCCAGTCTGAGATAACTAGAATAACCTTAATTTCAGTTCACTCCCCCTTTCTGTGGGAAAAGACCTGCCAGAAACCACTGGGGCTTGTTAAGCAGACTATTCCACGAACTCAGTATATTGGTCTACAACAGAAGAAATAATACCAGAGAAAAAGAGGGACGTGTCTTAATGAGAGAGGAGTAAACTCATCAGGAAGACATAACCCTAAATGTGTATGCATCTAATAAGAGAGCTTTAAAAAATCTCTCTTTAAAAGAAAGCAGAAACTCCTGGATATTTACCCAAGATACATGAAAGCATATGCCTTCATAGAAAGCTGTGAAAAAATGCTTATAGTACCTTAAGCCACAGTTGCCAAAGTTGAAAACCAGTCTAATCTCCTTTGACTAGTGAATACATAAATAACTAAATTATGGTACATCTATATAGTGGATATAGTGGAATACTACTTGGCAGTGAAAAGGAATGAACTCATGACTCATACAATAGCATGCTAAGTTGAAAGAAGGTGGGTTCATTTGTATGACAGGGTATAAAAAGTAAATCTGTAGGGATAGAAGTCAGATCATGGGTTGCAATGGACCTGAACTTAAAGAGATTGAACTGTGTCCAAAGGAACATGAGAGAAATTTTCAGGGTGATGCAAATGTTCTATGTCTTGATTGTAGTAGTGGTTATATGACAGCACAAGTTTGTCAAAATTCATAGAAAAGTATACCTCAAAAAGGCAAATTTTCCTCTATGTCATTTATTTCTCATAAAACAAACAAAAAATCCTAGAGGAATATTATAAATAATTTTATGCTGATATATTCAACAATTTAGATAATAGTACAGATTCTTAGAATGGCACAAATTATCAAAACTTATTCCAGAAGAAATAGGTAATATGAATAATTCTATATATATTAAAGAAATTGAAATAGTACTTAAAATCCTTCTCACAAAGAAAACCCCAGGCATCAGTGGGTTTACTGGTGAACCTAATGTTAATGGATAACTATTACCAATTCACCTGGGTATGCTTCCCAACTCATTTTATGAAACTAACTTTATACTCACACCAAAACCAAAGACATTACAAAAAGAGAAAACAAAGACCAATTTCCCTCATGACATAACCCAAAAAATATTTAACAGAATTTAAGTAAATCAAATCCCTCAATATATCAAAAAGGCAATGCATCATGACCAAGTGGTGTTTATCTCAACAATGCTAGGTTAATTTAATATAAATAAAAAATCAATGTAATTTATTATATTACCAAACTGAACAAGTAAAAGTGAATGATCATGTCAGTAGATGCAGATAAAGCATTTAGCAAATCCAACATCATTCAGTATAAGAACTCAGCAAACTAGAAATAGATGGGAGTGTCTTCATCTTGACAAAAAGCTGGGTATAAAACCAGTATAACAAGAAATCATAAAGGGGCTTCTTTAAGAAGAAGAAAAAGAAAAACATAGATCAAAAGTATGAATAATAAAATGTCAATAACTACTTATATACCAACAATTACTTTAAATGCAAATACTATAGATTGAATGCTCCAATTGAAAGACATAACTGGTCCCCTGCCAGTTGGCTCAGCATCGGCCTGGTATATGGACATCCTGGGTTCGATTCCTGGTCAGGGCACATATGAGAAGTGACCGTCTGCTTCTTCCCACCTCCCTCTCTGACTTCTCTCCCTCTTCCCCCCCACAGCCAGTGGCTTGATTGGTTCGGGTGTCAGCCTCAGGCTGAAGATAGCTCAGTTAAGTATCGGCCCCAGACAGGGGTTTCTGGATGGATCCCCATGGAGATGCATAGGGGACTCTCTCTATCCTCTCCTCTCACTTAAAAAAAAAAAAAAAGACCAAACTGAATGGATAACAAAATAAGACCTCTATGTATAGTGTCTACAAGTGACTCAGTTCAGATTGAAAGACATACAGTGTGAAAATAAATGGATAGAAAAAGATACTTCATGAAAATGGAAACAAAATAAAACAAAAAAAAAAAACTGGGTTAGCAATACTTATTCCAGACAGAATAGACTTTAAAACTAAGGCTATAGCAAAAGACAAAGAAGAACTCAGCAACTCCACTTTTGAGTATTTATCCAAAGAAACTCAAAACACTAAATTGGAAAGACATATACATCTATATGTTTATTGCAGTTTTACTACATAGCTAAGATATGGAAGCAACTTAAGTGTCCATCAACATATGAATGAATAAAGAAGTGGTGCATATATACAATGGAATATGATTCAGCCATAAAAAAAAGAATGAAATCTTGCCATCTGTAATAACATGGATGAACCTACAGGGTATTGTGCTAAGTGAAATAAATCAGACAGAGAAAGACAAATGCCAGATGATTTCACTTATATGTAGAATTTTAAAAACAAAATAATCAAGCAGAACAGAAATATATTCATAGATGCAGTGAACATTTTGATGTTGCAAGATGAAAGAGGTGTCGGGGGACTGGTGAAAGGTGATGGAATTTAGAAAATAGTGAAGGGATTTAGAGGTGCAAATAGTCACAGGGATGTACTATTATAAAGTACAGCATAAAGAATATAGTCAATAATATTATGATAACTATGTATGATGTCAGATGGGTGCTATTTTTATCGAGGTGATCACTTCATAAATTATGTAAGTGTCTAATCACAGGGTCAAGCACCTGAAACTAATATAATAATATTATGCATCCATTGTAATTTAAAAGTAAAAAAAGAAAAAATTCAGGTGTGAAAAATCTAGTTATCTTCATACTTTACATTTTATTCAAGTGCCCATGGAACATTTTCCAGGATAGATCACATGTTAGGACACAAAACAAGTCTCAATAAATTTAAGATTAATGTTATATCAAGCATCTTCTCTGACCATAATGGTATGAAACTAGAAACCAGTCACAAGGAAAAAAATAAAAACCACACAAAGACATGGAGGCTAAATAACATGTTACTAAATAATGAATGGGCTAACAATGAGATTAAGGAAGAAATCTAAAGAAACAAATGAAAATCAGAACACAACAGCCCAAAATCTATGGGACAGACCCAGTGAAAGCAATCCTAAGAGGGAAATTTATAGCATTACAGACCTATCTAAAGAAACAACAAAAATCTCAAATAAACAATCTAACTTTACACTTAAAGGAACTTGAAAGAGAATAACAAACTAAACCCAAAGTGAGTAGAAGGAAGGAAATAATAAAGATCAGAGCACAAATAAACAAAATAGAGTAAAAAAAATACACAAATCAATGAAACCAAGAAATTGTTCTTTGAAAATATAAACAAGATTTATATTAATAAACATTTAACCAGATTCATCAAGAAAAAAAAGAGGGGACCCAAATAAACAAAATCAAAAATGAAAGTAGGGAAGTAACAACTGACTGTCCAGAAGTACAGGGATTATGAGAGAATATTACAAACAACTATATGCCAACAATTGGATAATCTAATGGATAAATTCCTAAAAACATACAATCTTCCAAAACTGAATCAGGAAGAATCAGATTACAACTAATAAAATTGAAGCAGTAATAAACAAACAAAAACCAAACTCCTAACAAACAAAAGTCCTGGACCAGATGGCTTCACAGGGAAATTTTTACCAAACATTCAAAGAACAAACATCTATATTCCTCAAACTATTCTGAACAATTCTATAGGAGGGAAGACTCCCAAGCTCATTTTATGAGGCCAGGATTATCCTAATTCCAAAACCAGATAAAGACACTACAAAGAAAATTGCAGGTCAATATCCCTGATAAACATAGATGCTAAAATCCTCAACAAAATATTAGCAAACCAGATCCAGAAATACATTATAAAGATAATACAGCATGATCAAGTGGGATTTATTCCAGGGATGCAAGGTTGGTAGATACAATATTTGCCAATAAATATATGTGATACACCACAAATAAAATGGATAAAAACCACATTATTGTATTAATAGATGCAGAAAAAGCATTTGATAAAATCCAGCACTCATTTATGATAAAAACTCTCAGCAAAGTGGGAATAAAGGGAATATACTTCAACATGATAAAGGCCATATATGATAAAGGCCATATATGACAAACCCACAGCCTATATCATCTTAATTTCATTTAATTTTTTTTATAAGAGGAAAGGAGAGAAAGAGAACATCATCTCATTGTTTTACTTAGTTGCACCATTGATTGTTTCTCATATATGCCCTGAACAGGGCTTAAACTGAAGAATTCAGAGGTTGAGCTGGTGACCCTGGGATTGATCCAGTGACCCCAAGATTGAACTGAAGTCCTTGGTGCTCAGGGGCGATGCTCTATCCACTGTGCCACCAGCCAGCAACTATCATCACATTTAAAAAGCAAAAACTACAACCGTTTTCCTTAAGGTTAAGAACAAGACAGGGATGTCTGCTTTCACCACTCTTATTCAATAGAAAGACTAGACATAACATTCAGACAAGAAGAAATAAAACTCATCCAGATTAGAAAGGAGAAGTAAAACTGTCATTATTTGAAGAAGGCATGATTCTGTATGTAGAAAGTTCTAAAGATTCCACCAAAAAACTACTAGAACTGATAAACTCTAATTAAAATATCAGGATACAAAATAAATATCCAAAAATTATTTACATTTTTACACACCAGTAATGAACTATCAGAAAGGTAAGCTAATATTAGAGAAATGCAAATCAAAACGGCAATGAGATACCACCTCACACCTGTTCAATTAGCTGTTATTAGCAAGACAGGTAATAGCAAATGTTGGAGAGGCTGTGGAGAAAAAGGAACCCTCATACACTGTTGGTGGGACTGTAAAGTAGTACAACCATTATGGAAGAAAGTATGGTGGTTCCTCAAAAAACTGAAAATAGAACTACCTTATGACTCAGCAATCCCTCTACTGGGTATATATCCCAAAAACTCAGAAACATTGATACGTAAAGACACATGCAGCCCCATGTTTATTGCAGCATTGTTCACAGTGGCCAGGACATGGAAACAACCAAAAAGCCCGTCAATAGATGACTGGATAAAGAAGATGTGGCACATATACACTATGGAATACTACTCAGCCATAAGAAATGATGACATCGGAACATTTACAGCAAAATGGTGGGATCTTGATAACATGATACGAAGCAAAATAAGTAAATCAGAAAAAACCAGGAACTGTATTATTCCATACATAGGTGGGACATAATAGTGAAACTAAGAGACATTGATAAGAGTGTGGTGGTTACGGGGGGGAGGGGGGAATGGGAGAGGGAAAGGGGGTGGGGAGGGGCACAAAGAAAACAAGATAGAAGGTGACAGAGGACAATCTGACTTTGGGTGGTGGGTATGCAACATAATTGAACGACAAGATAACCTGGACTTGTTATCTTTGAATATATGTATCCTGATTTATTGATGTCACCCCATTAAAAAAATAAAATTATTAATAAAAAAAAAAAAAGAAAGGTAAGCTAAGAAATCAATCCATTTATAATTGCATCAAAAGTATAATTTATATAGGAATGAATTTAACCAAGAACGTAAAAGACCTGTATTTGGAAAATTATAAGACACCAGAGAGAGAAACTGAAGAAGATACAAGTGGAAGCATATATTGTGTTCATAGAGGGGCAGAATTAACCTCATTAAAATTTCCATATGACCCAAAGCAATTTATAGATTGACTGTAATTCCTATTAAGATACCAATGGTACATTTCACAGAACTAAAACAAATATTCCAAAAATGTATATGGAACCACAAAAGATCCCAAATAGCCACACTAATCTTGACAAAGAAAAATAAAGTTGGAGAAATCACATTACTTTATATCAGGGGTCCCCAAACTACGGCCCGCAGGCCACATGCGGCTCCCTGAGGCCATTTATCCGGCCCCTGCCGCACTTCTGGAAGGGTACCTCTTTCATTGGTGGTCAGTGAGAGGAGCATAGTTCCCAATGAAATATTGGTCAGTTTGTTGATTTAAATTTACTTGTTCTTTATTTTAAATATTGCATTTGTTCCCCATTTTGTTTTTTTACTTTAAAATAAGATACGTGCAGGGTGCATAGGAATTTATTCATAGTTTTTTTATAGTCCGGCCCACCAACGGTCTGAGGGACAGTGAACTGGCCCCCTGTGTAAAAAGTTTGGGGACCCCTGCTTTATATCATACTATACTACAAGGCCATAGTAATCAAAACAGCATGGTGCCACCATAAAAATATATAGATCAATGAAACAGAATAGAGAACCCAGAAATAAACTCACCCTTTCATTGTCAATTAATATTTGAAAAAGAAGGCAAGAGTCTGACCAGGCGGTGGCGCAGTGGATAGAGCGTTGGACTGTGATGCAGAGGACCCAGGTTTGAGACCCGAGGTCGCCAGCTTGAGCGCGGGTTCATCTGGTTTGAGCAAAAAGCCCACCAGCTTGAACCCAAGGTTGCTGGCTCTAGCAAGGGGTTACTCAGTCTGCTGAAGGCCCGCGGTCAAGGCACATATGAGAAAGCAATCAATGAACAACTAAGTTGTTGCAATGTGCAATGAAAAACTAATGATTGATGCTTCTCATCTCTCTCCGTTCCTGTCTGTCCCTGTCTATCCCTCTCCCTGACTCACTCTCTGTCTCTGTAAAAAAAATAATAAATAAAATAAATAAATAAATAAAAGAAAAAGAAGGCAAGAATGTGCAATGAAGTAAAGATAGTCAATTACAGTGTTTTTCAACCACCAGTTTGTGAACTGGTGCTGGTCTGCCAGAAATTTTATGCTAGTCTGCAAAAGAGTTAACCACCTGATGTCTGCAGACTGGCACTTGAAAAACACCGGTCTATTCAATAAGTAACGTGGGAAAATTGGAAAAATACACACAAAAAAAATGAAACTAGACCACCTTCTTCCACCATACACAAGAATAAAGTCAAAATGGATTAAAGACTTAAATGTTAGACTCCAAACCATAAAAATCCTAGGAGAAAACATAGGCAGTAAAATCTCAGAGATTTTTTGTAGCAATATTTTTTTATATATATCTCCTCAGGCAAGGGAAACAAAAGGAAAAATAAAAATATGGGACTACACCAAACTAAAAAGTTTTTGTACAGCTAAGAAAACCATCAACAAAGTGCAAATACAACCTACTGAGTGGAAGAACATATGTGCCAATGATACATCTATCTGATATGGGTTAATATCCAAAATTTATAAAGAACTTATATAATTCGCCTGACCAAGCGGTGGCGCAGTGGATAGAGCATCAGGCTGGGATGCAGAGAACCCAGATTCAAGACCCCAAGGTTGCCAGCTTGAGCGTGGGCTCATCTGATTTGAGCAAAGCTCACCAGCTTGGACCCAAGGTCGCTGGCTTGAGCAAGGGGTTACTCGGTCTGCTGAAGGCCCACGGTCAAGGCACATATGAGAAAGCAATCAATGAACAACTAAGGTGTCACAACGAAAAAGTAGTGATTGATGCTTCTTATTTCTCTCTGTTCCTGTCTGTCCTTATCTATCCCTCTCTCTGACTCTCTCTCTGTACAGCACTGTAAAAAAAAAAAAAAAAAAAAAAAGGACTTACATAATTCAACACCAAAAATCACACAATCCAATTAAAAAATGGGCAAAGAACCTGAATAGACACTTCTTCAAGAGGACAAAAACATGACCAATATGAAAAGATGCTCAACATTATTAACTATCAGAGAAATGCAAGTCAAAACCAATGAGATGATAATCTTACACCTGTCAGAATGGCTGTCATCAATAAACAAATGCACCTGACCAGGCGGATCGATCGTTGGACTGGGATGCCGAGGACCCAGGTTTGAGACCCTGAGGTCGCCAGCTTGAGCGCTGACTCATCTGGTTTGAGCAAGGCTCACCAGCTTGGACCCAAGGTCACTGGCTTGACCAAGGGGTTATTTGGTCTGCTGAAGGCCCGCTGTCAAGGCACCTATGAGAAAGCAATCAATGAACAACTAAGGTGTCACAACGAAAAACTAATGATTGATGCTTCTCATCTTTCTCCGTTCCTGTCTGTCTATCCCTATATATCCCTCTCTCTGACTCTCTGTCTCTGTAAAAGTAAATACATAAATAATTAAACTTTCCTTTAAAAAAATAAATCAATGAATGTCAAGTATTGGCAAGGATGCAGAGAAAAGGGACTCCTCAGGCACTGTTGGTGGGAATGCAGGTTGGTGCAGCCCCTGTGGAAAGCAGTATGGAGTTACCTCAATAAGTTAAAAATGGAACTGCCTTATGACCCAACAACTCCACTTCTGGGAATATATCTGAAAAACTAATTCAAAAGACTATATACACCTCTATATTCATAGCAGTGTTACTTACAATAGACAAGATTTGGAAGCAGACCAAATGTCCATCAGTAGATGAGTGAATAAAAAGCCATAGTATATTTACACAATGGAATGCTACTCAGCCACGAGAAGGAAGGAAGTCTTACCGTTTGTGAGAGCATGGATGAACCTGGAGAGTATTAGGCTAAGTGAAATAAGCCAGGCAGAGAAAGACAAGTACCATATGCTTTCACTTATATGTGGAATCTAATGAACAAAATAAACTAACAAAGAAATAGAAACATATTCACAGATACAGAGAATAGATGGACAGCTGTAGAGAAGAGAGGCTTTGAGAGGCTAAGTAAGAAATGTGAAGGGATTAAGAAAAAACCCCTCATAGACAACAGTATGGTGATTACCAGAGGGAAAGGGGGGGTGCGGTGAGGTAAAAGAGGGTAAGAGGGTAAAGGGGGAAAAGTGGGTATTAAAGGAGACTTGGGGCAGTGAACACACACACAATACAACGTACAGATGATGTGTTATAGAACTGTATACCTGAAATATTTATAATTTTATTAACCAATGTCACCTTAATAAGTCCCATTAAAAAGAAAAACAGCCTGACCTGTGGTGGTGCAGTGGATAAAGCGTCGACCTGGAAATGCTGAGGTCGCCGGTTTGAAACCCTGGGCTTGCCTGGTCAAGGCACATATGGGAGTTGATGCTTCCAGCTCCTCCCCCCCCTTCTCTCTCTCTGTCTCTCCTCTCTCTCTCTCCTCTCTAAAATGAAAAAAAAAAAAAAAAAAAAAAGCTCCTTTAAAAAACAAAAAAACAAAACATCATACTTAATGGTAAAAGACTGAATAATTTTTCCTAAGATCATGTCCTCTCTTACTACTCTTATTATTTGTATTCAGTGTTGTATTGAGATTTTAGAGCAGAAATCACAGAGATTGGACAAAAGGAAGGAAAACTATATTTAAAGAAAAGATGATTGTCTACATGGAAAAATTCTAAAGAATATACAAAAATATTACAAGTATGAATAAGAGTTTAGCATGCAAATTCATTAAACAAAAATCAATTGTATCTTTCTTAGTCAAAAACAGTTGGCAGGCCCTGGCCGGTTGGCTCAGTGGTAGAGCGTTGGCCTGACGTACAGGGGACCCGGGTTCGATTCCCGGCCAGGGCACATAGGAGAAGCGCCCATTTGCTTCTCCACCCCCCCCCTCCTTCCTCTCTGTCTCTCTCTTCCCCTCCCGCAGCCAAGGCTCCATTGGAGTAAGGATGGCCCGGGCACTGGGGATGGCTCCTTGGCCTCTGCCCCAGGCGCTAGAGTGGCTCTGGTCGTGGCAGAGCGACGCCCCGGAGGGGCAGAGCATCGCCCCCTGGTGGGCAGAGCATGGCCCCTGGTGGGCGTGCCCGGTGGATCCCGGTCAGGCTCCTGCGGGAGTCTGTCTGACTGTCTCTCCCTGTTTCCAGCTTCAGAAAGATACAAAAAATAAATAAATAAATAAATAAATAAATAAATAAATAAATAAATAAAAAATAAAAAAAGAACAGTTGGCAATTGAAAATTTAAAATATAAAATTTGCAACAGCATCTAAAAACATGAAATACTTAGGGATAAATTTTACAAAATATATGCAGCATATGTCTACTATAACATAAAACTTTATAAAACTGTGTTTGAGAGAAATTAAAGAATGACTTCAATGAATGGAGAGATATGCCATGTTTTGGGGTCGTAAGACTCAATAACATTAAAATTTTAGTTCTCAAATTAACATACAGAGTCAACATAATCCCAATCAAAATTTCAGTAGAGTTTTTTTTTTGCAGAAATCAACAGTTATTTAAAAATATTTATCAAAATTAAAACCTAGAGGCCCTGGCTGGTTGGCTCAGTGGTAGAACGTTGGCCTGGCGTGCAGAAGTCCCGGGTTCGATTCCCGGCCAGGGCACACAGGAGAAGCGCCCATCTGCTTCTCCACCCCTCCCCCTCTCCTTCCTCTCTGTGTCTCTCTTCCCCTCCCGCAGCTGAGGCTTCATTGGAGCAAAGATGGCCCAGGCGCTGGGGATGGCTCCTTGGCCACTGCCCCAGGCGCTGGAGTGGCTCTGGTCGCAAAAGAGTGACGCCCCCTGGTGGGCAGAGCGTCGCCCCCTGGTGGGCGTGCCGGGTGGATCCCAGTCCGGCGCATGCGGGAGTCTGTCTGACTATCTCTCCCCGTTTCCAGCTTCAGAGAAATACAAAAATAAAAATAAAAATAAATAAATAAAAAATTAAAACCTAGAATCATCAAAACTATTTTGAAAAAAAAAAGAACAAGAAAGAATTACACTACCTGATTTCAAGATTTACTATAAGGCTACATAATTTAAGCAATATAGTATTGACTACGTATAGACGTATAGAAGCATGGAAAAAAATAGAGAATCTTGAAATAGAGCCACACATACAATATATGGTCAATCAATTTTCAAAAAAGGTGCCAGTGTAGTTTAATGGAGAAAACAGAATCTTTTCTTTTTTTTAATTTTTTTAAATTTACTTTTTTAGATTTTATTTATTCATTTTTATTAGAGAGAGAGGGGAGAGAGAGAGAGAGAGAGAGGGAGAGATAGAGAACAGAGGGAAGAGCAGGAAGCTTCCATTCCCATATGTGCCTTGACCAGGCAAGCCCAGGGATTTGAACCGGCAACCTCAGCATTCCAGGTCGACGCTTTATCCACTGCGCCACCACAGGTCAGGCGAGAAAACAGAATCTTAAAAAAAAAAAAAAAAAAAAAAAAAAAGCTGGATGTCCATCAGGAAATAAAATGAACCTTGACCCTTGCATCACACCATAAACAAAATTTATTTTAGGTAGAAAATAGACCTAAATGTAGGAGTTAAACTATAAAGAAAATATAAAAAAAAATTGAACTGGGTTAGGCAAAGATTTCTTAAAACACAAAAAGCTATTCTTGAAAGATAAAAATTGATAAACTGTACTTCTTCAAAATTATAAATCTTTTCTCTTTAAAATACACTGTCAAGAAAATGACCCAGCAAGCCACAGGTTGGAAGAAATATTTGTAAAACATATGTATTACAAAGGACATGTAGCCAGAATATATCAAAACTCTTATACCTCTGTGTAAAGAAAAATAATTGGGTAAAAGATTTTAACAGACAGTTCACCAAAGAAGATATACAAATGGCAAATGAGAACATGAAGAAATGTTCAACATCATTCACCATCAGGGAAATGAAAACTTAAAAAAATGAGATATTGCTACATATTCCACTAGATTGACTAAAATTTAACAATACTTATAATACCATGTGTTAGTGAGGATGTGGAGCAACTGAAACTATCTTCTATTACCAATAGGAAATGGAAAATGTTACAGTCTTTTAGAAAACAGTTTGTCAGTTTTTTAAAAAATTAAATGTACACTTATTATATGACCCAGTAATTCAATTCTTAGACAGTTACGTAAGAAAAATAAAAAAACATGTGTCCATGCAAAGATATATACGTGAATGATCATAGCAACTTCATTTTCAGTAGCTAAAAGTTGAATCAATTCGAAAATCTATTAACTGATGAATGGATACACAATTGTAGTATTTCCTTACAATGGAATTCTTCTCAGCAACCAAAAGAAATGAACTACTGATACATGCAACAACCTGATGAATTTCAATAGCATTATGGTAACTGAAAGATGCCAGATGTGGAAGACTACATGCTATATGATTCAATGTATATGAAATGTTAGAAAAAGCAAAGCTATAGAAATAGAAACCAAACCAGTCATTGCCTGGGGCTAGAAAGATGGTGAAATAAGATTGACTGCACAGGTGCCTGAGTGCTTTTTGAGTGATGTAAATGTTCTATATCTTGATTATGGTGGTGATTATACAATTATGCATATTACCATATTCACCAAACCATATATTTAAAAATGGTTGAGATCTGAGGGAGTATAAATAGTGATGGATGGAGACTTGGGGTGGTGGACACACAACAGAATGTACAGATGACATGTTGTAGACTTGTGCACCTGAAACCTGTAGAATGTTGTTATCCAGTGGCACCCCACTAAAGCCAATAAAAAGGAAACAAATGAGTATGTCTTATTGTGTATAAATTATAAGTCAATAGAGCTGATTTTTTTTGAAGGGTCTAGTATGGGGCTTCACTCCAGGGTTTCAAGACCCTAGAAAGCTGTGTGGCAAATCGTGTGGGCACAGGGAAAGTAAAGAATTAGATTAACAAACTCAATCTGCTACATTGGGTTTGATTATAATAGAACCTGTCCATTGTTGGAGCTTAAAATATAATCACTCTTGATAAAGAATGTTACTTCACACTCACCTTTGCGTCTCCTTGCCTTCCAGCCTGGTGGCCGGTCCTCTGGTGTTGTCATTTCTTATTACCTCTTGAACTTATATCTAATGTTTTTGTGCTTGGATCGCGTGTAGTTTCTAAAAGACGAAGAATTCAAAGGTTTATGGCCATCTGGCCAATCTAAAAGTGATCTTTACTTAAACTCATTGGTATTTGCAATGCCAGCACTTCACATATTATCTTTCCCAAGAGGAAAAGCGGACCAACAAAAGAAAGAAAAAACATTAATAAGTTAGCTATCATGGAAAATCACTTAGGGTTCTTAATACACTTTCTCTTTCAACGTAACAAGACAGTTTACATGATCACTACAGTTTTTGAGAAAACACATCATTGCTGTTGCAGGCACTGTAGGAAATGAATAAAACCCTTCAGTGAAACCCTTCAGGATATTCCTAGAAGAGTGACATCCTGGGACTCTTCCTCAAGAGACGCAAACTCCAGCAAACTGATAAAAGTGAGCCAGTGCCGTGGAATCCCGTGAGTAATTGAGACTGAAATCACAACACAAAGAACAGAAATTGTTCATGCTTTTAAAGTTTCTACTCTTGTCTGATAGGAACAAAGCTTAGTACACAAGTCAAGGATACATTTCTGTTTCTTCTCCTGTGAGCACTACATGGCTTTTTGCGTGTGATCATAGAGTTAAGTCTGGTAGGGAGGGAGGGCTGTGTTTTGCAAAGTTTCGAATTCATTCAATCTCTTTGGTATAGGCAAATCCCACCAAATGAGAACAGTTTGGCGTTTAAATCTGTCTACTTTTTGGAAAATGGAACTTCCTGTTTTGGGTTCTGTAAAGATTTCTTGAAATCTTTCTTGAAATGCGGTAGCATTTCAATATGGTTTGGATGAGTTGAATGCAAATGGATCAGAAATTTATGGATAAAATTTTCCTTCAAATTTACCCAAAATTTTAATAATTAAGGACTAACCAAACATAGTTTAGGTTTGGAGCTGAATTTAAATAAATATCTTACAAACCATTTCAAAACATTCAAGGAACTCAGACTGCATTCCAAGCTGAAATGTTTTTATTTTGTGTTTTGTTTATATTTGATGTGGGAAACAAAACATTTGAAATTGTCTCCATACATATGAGGTTTTTAGTATTTATACTTTAATCATCACACTGATGGGAAATTTTCATATTTTTTTCCTAAAAATGAAATCGGTTTTCAAAGAAGTGAGAGATACTGTTGATAGTTTAGAATAGCTCAGGTCTCTATTGGACAGTTCCCCAAGCCTTCTTTTTATAGCAGCCTAGTGTTCTCTGCCGTGGCCGCCATTGTGGATGGACCTCATTCATGAATGGAGCAATATTTCTCATTTTCAAATCTACTTATCCTCCTAGACCTCAAGGTTCCCTTCTTCAATTTCTGTTCTTTCTCCATACTCTGCTCCAATTTGGTTATCCAGCTTTTTCCACTCTGAGACACCTCACTGGGATATTTCTGCTTCAATTCTGGCTCTTTGGGACAAACCTATTCTCTCCCCTTGTTTAACTCCCTTTTGGGGTAGCCTTACTAAGTCTGGGCTGTGCTCATTATGGAAGGGAATGGAGGCCACTGGAGACCTCAATGAACTCAATGAAGCACTCTGAATTCCGGGCCAAGGTCTTGGGAGGAGAAATTCCTACTGGTTTGGAATGAATGGTTACAGAAATATCCACAGGCTGTTGTCAATGGAACTGGGACAAGAAAAATTCTACTGGCATGCCCTGGGCCAATGACATTTCATTTCCTGGGAAAGGTGTTGGTAGGTATAAAAACCCCTCCATCTGTCCAGCCAAGGGCAGTTAAGTTACAAGGGTGTATTGGTGAAGGACAGTTACTTGTAACCAATGTAATGATTATTCAAGGTGTTGATTAACCAGGTCTTCAGGATTTTATTACTCTTTTCTACTGGTTTTCTTTGTAATTGTGACAAGTAGGACCTCAAAGGGGAGAAGACAGAAAAAAGAGATAAGACTCAAATCAATTAATTGTGCTACTTTTTAGTAGTTAAAAAGTTTAAATTCATGTCTGAATCACTAGGCAAAATGAAAAGATTAATGATGAAGTAAGTCATGCATGTTGAGAGGATTGGTAAACTTTCTCTTCCCCTTCGTCCCACTCCAATCAGAGGGGGACTACTAAATTAGAAAAATTTAATCAAGACCAATGTCTTCTTACACTGGTCATTAAGAGAGTACTTTGATATAAGAATGGAGGTCCTTGGCCCTGGCCGGTTGGCTCAGTGGTAGAGCGTCAGCCTGGCGTGAGGAAGTCCTGGGTTCGATTCCCGGCCAGGGCACACAGGAGAAGCGCCCATCTGCTTCTCCACCACTCCCCCTCTCCTTCCTCTCTGTCTCTCTCTTCCCCTCCCGCAGCCGAGGCTCCATTGGAGCAAAGATAGCCCAGGCGCTGGGGATGGCTCCTTGGCCTCTGCCCCAGGTGCTAAAGTGGCTCTGGTCGCGACAGAGTGATGCCCCGGAGGGGCAGAGCATCGCCCCCTGGTGGGCAGAGCGTCACCCCCTGGTGGGCGTGCCGGGTGGATCCCAGCCGGGCGCATGCAGGAGTCTGTCTGACTGTCTCTCCCCGTTTCCAGCTTCAGAAAAAAATACAAAAAAAAAAAAAAAAAAAAAAAGAATGGAGGTCCACTGTGCTGAGACCGAACTTGCTGATTGGGAAACGCCGTTCTACACTATGGGTTTGGACAGATGGTTTCCAAACCTGATAGCACACTAGATTCATCTGGTGAGCCTTAAAATATAACAACGGCTGAGCCCACACCCAACTCTGGGTGAAGCCGAGGCATCAGTATTTTTAAAAAACTCCCCCCATATTTCTAATGTATAACCAGGTTAAGAAACACTGGTTTAGATCGTATTGTTTCTGAGAAAGATTAATATTTGTCTTTTGGAGTGGTCTGTTCTGTCAATGAGTATGAAAATTAGTAGTTCTGAATCTTTTTTAGTGGTGGGGGTGTTGTAAAGCAAACTGGAACTCAAGGATTCACGTCTACCCTCCCCCAGGAGATCATAGATATCTCTTCATGTCCCCAAGCTAAGAGGCAGGAGTAAACATCCGTGTCCACTCTGCTGAAGGTTGTAGGAGTGGGCTGCATTGAACTGCGACTCTCAGTAAGCATTCTGTGAGGGAGAGCTCTCCCCATGGGGAAGGAAACATATGGTTTGTCGAGGGAAGGAGATGTCCTTTTCTCTCTGGGGATGGGCTCTGGACTCCTGGAGAAAGTCCAACTTGACTTCAATTTTAGCCATTGTCCCTCCTATGCTATAATTTCTTTCCAAAAGTATACTAACTCATTAGTAAACAAGTCTGCCTGTGTATTTGCAGCTTGTGTGTTGTATTGTGGTAGCGGAGGGGATAAAATGATGAGAGTCATCCTGCCTCCTCTGCTTGCTCCTGGGGAAAAGGCAGGCAGCCCATCAGAGGACCCGAGCTCCACAGAGGGCCAGATGGTAATGGGCCCCCCACAGGGAAGCCAGCAGCAGGGGTGGCAGATGGTCCCTAGCCTGTGGAGGATCTCTGGAAAGAAGATTCATACACGAAGAAACAAAGTTCCTGGCACCGCCATGCCATATATGCTAGTGAATATTTAACAAAAAGCTGTCCAGAAGAGAAATCTCTGATGTGTATGTAGCATGGGCAAATTTTTGTGGTATAAACACATTCTCACTATCACCAATTTCAGGCTACCTTTGGAACACTGAAGGAGTCACTGAAGGAGGAGTTAGGAGGAAATGTGCCAAACCGAGTCTGGCAAGCTGGTGGGAGCGGGCTCCAGCACACTGCTACCCTGTGGGTTAAGCGTGCAGAGCCCCTGCCGAAGGGAGGGAGGGGCCCGGCAAATTCTTAGGGGAACCAATGTATTTTCTGTAGATTTCTGCTCTGTGTGTGTTCCCTCTCCTCTTTCAACACAAACAACCAACACTCGACTGTGATTCCTTCAAGCATGACCTCATGAACTCAAAGTTTAAAATAACTCATTTATCAGAACCAAAACCTGTATTTGGAACCAAATAGCCAGAAAAGACTGAGGGCTCCACCTCTTATAAAATAACAACAACAAATATCTTTGTGGGCTCCCTATGTTATTCTAGAGCGGGTCACATACCAACTGAGATGGTCAATAACAGGTAACATTTATTGAGTGCCCACCATGTACTAGGGACCTTACATGTATATATTAACTCATTTAATCTTTATTATAACTTTATGAGAAACGTACTTTTAGGAGAGGTGCACCTTTTCAACAAATAACCACAGTGAGTACTTTAGAATAAAACTACATCTTATTTTAGACGGTTCACAAGGCAGTTCAATATGGCTAAATATAGCAGTTTTGGGGGGCTTACTCTGTACCTGATATTTTTCCTGAACTCTCCATTGAGTTTTATAATGACCTGTAAGTGTTACTATGATGCTTATTTATAGTTAAGGAAACAGAGGACAGAAAGTCAGGGGACTCACTGACAGCAGAGACAAGAATCAAACCCAGGCTGCCTGGCACCAAAGCTCACTCTTTTTTTTTATTTTTTTTATTTTATTTTATTTTATTTTATTTTATTTTTCATTTTTCTGAAGCTAGAAACAGGGAGAGACAGTCAGACAGACTCCCGCATGCGCCCGACCGGGATCCACCCGGCACGCCCACCAGGGGCGACGCTCTGCCCACCAGGGGGCGATGCTCTGCCCATCCTGGGCGTCGCCATGTTGCGACCAGAGCCACTCTAGCGCCTGGGGCAGAGGCCACAGAGCCATCCCCAGCGCCCGGGCCATCTTTGCTCCAATGGAGCCTTGGCTGCGGGAGGGGAAGAGAGAGACAGAGAGGGAAAGCGCGGCGGAGGGGTGGAGAAGCAAATGGGCGCTTCTCCTGTGTGCCCTGGCCGGGAATCGAACCCGGGTCCTCCGCACGCTAGGCCGACGCTCTACCGCTGAGCCAACCGGCCAGGGCCGAAAGCTCACTCTTACGTATAGGATTCTACTATCTTTCTGAGCAGCAGTGTTTCTAGGTAAACACTTGATCTTCGGTGTAGATGTCTGACCTTGATTTAAAAGCAATGGACTTAACTAGATATTTCTGCACAACCATCCTCCCCAACACGCACGCTTCCTTCAGGCTGTAAATACCGCCTCTTTCACTTTGGTGGTAAATACTGTTTAGCATTGCATTGGTGTGGTCTGTGATTTAGAGCTACACTATCTACAGGCCAAGAGGTCAGGAGATGAATTCGGAATCAAAGGTGGTTCTCCTAATTACTGATCAAGTTCAATGTATGCCCTTGAAAACCATCCCTGAACCACACACATTTCAGCTGTACTAAATAAAGGGTTAAAGCAAGTCAGATTTAAGGAGGATCCTATTGACCTTCACCTTTAGAACTAAAAGTTTTGAAGTTTCTGCCTCATTTGAGTGACATAATTTACACCTTTCATTCTGGGGTTGTCTGAACTGAGCTGCACAGTGGTGTCCTTATGTAGACAAAGCTACTGGAGTTTAGAAACAGGAAGGGCTAGAAACTCACTTTTTCAAGTAAAATAAAGCTTACACAGTGGGAGATTTCCTTAACTCTCCAAACCCTGGCATGTGTTAGGTAGTCAGGAAAGAATAATAAAATTCCCCGGGAAAAGCAGTTCACAAATGGCAATGGTCAAAATGTGGTGTTCTAAGGTGGCCACGGGTCGGATTTCCATCCCATTCTCCTCACCTCCTGTAGGACTGGTCTCAAGCTGCTTTTGCAGAGACAGATCTGCAGGGTCCTGTGGAAGAGTCGAGGCTTCCAGAACAGCCCAAGGACAGTCAAGAGGATTCCCAGTTCATGACCTGGGCTCCTTCTGAAAAAGTGTATTCAGGTCACATGAGAGCTTCGCTAGTTTCAGATGGCTGCTCCCTTGGGGACTCTGGAAAGGGCCCCAGCTTCCATTAGGCCCTGACGACTCAGCTAGCAACATGAGATGATGGGGAAGGGAACAGAAAACAATCAATAGGAATCACATCTATATACACTGCTTCCAACAGGTAGCCTCAAGAATAAAGGACAAGAGTGATGAAATTGAAAACGAAAGAACATGCTACTGAAAGGCAAATAGGATTTCTGGGAGTCCCTTAAAAAGTAACTATACAGTGCAGAGTTGTCAAGACATTTAGTTCAGCCCTGAGGGCCTCAGGAAGTGAAGAGGAGCTTAAGAGGTTCTGGTCCTGGTATCCAGAGAGGACAGACAAGTTTAATTTAGGGTTCATACCTGTAAGCTATAGTAGCCAAACAAGGATTGAAGGACAAATGTGGAAGTTAAAAGGTCCAGGTAGCCCTGGCCACATAGCTCAGTTGGTTAGAATATCGTCCTGAAGCATAGGGGTTGCCGGTTTGAACCCTGGTCAGGGCACATGCAGGAACAGATTGATGTTTAATGTCTTTATCTCTCTCTCTCTCTCTAAAATTAAAAATCAAAAAAGATTTCAGGTAGTAACATCCTAGTCCATTTACTGTATTTTTTTGCTCCATAAGACGCACCTGACCATAAGATGCACCTAGGATTTTAAGGAGAAAAATAAGAAAAAAAAAATTCTGAACCAAATGGTGTATTAAAATATTTAATAAAATATACCACAATAATATTTCAACAATGTAAACTCAACAGCAGTATTAACAACCATTAGCACTGTTATTAACAAACGAGAAGAGACTTTAATGTTCAAATACTCTTCTGGTTGTCCGGGAACCCCAGGAACTCATCATCACTAGTGTCAGAATTTAAGAAGCTCAACTGCTCAAAATCACTGGTATCACTTTCTTCGCTATTTTCATATATGATACCATCTTCAATGCCATCTAAGGCATTGCTAATTGCCATATTTTTTTGAATGACCATACCACAGCTTCATTCTTCACTGACTGCCATGATGTTTTCACCCATTCACAAACTTGAGTGATAGTGGGTCTCTTCCTTCCTCCAGTTGATGTCAGATCATGATTACCAGCAGCCATCCATTTGTTCCACTCTTCTCGCATAAAGACTTTAAATGGTTTGTTGATGGAAACTTCAAGAGGTTGCAACTGGCTGGTAAAACCCCCAGGAATTACAGCTAGATGAGTCTTTACTTCTTTAAAGCTTTTTGGGGGGGGGTTCGTTAATATGTGCTCTAAACTGACCAAGCACTAATAGGGCAGATTTTTTCAGAAACACTCTAGGACCCTTAGCCCCTCCCCTATCTGCCAGCCAGCCAGCCAATGAAATGGTATTAGACTGGCAACAAGTGACATCAGCACTTCACACAGAGCTCCGGCAGATGCAGTGCAGCCCTCCAGTGCTGCAGTGCGCCTCTCACGTCTGCCCTCAATGATGCCAGATGAATGCGCCCACACAATGTCACTGGTCACTGGCCTTCCCTCCTGTGCTGCATGCAACTGTGGAAACCGAAACCAGGAGATCACTCAGCAGATGCGGGGGTTCCGCACACCACCGTGGCAGGTATGATGTATGATTACGCTCCTGCTGGTGCTCATTCTACATGTGTTTACCGGCGCAGTGCCCCACAGCAGCTAAAAAAATGAACATTCACTCCATAAGATGCACTGGCATTTCCCCCTCCACTTTTGGGGGGGGGGAAGTGTGTCTTATGGGGCAAAAAATATGGTATATATTTCACTATAGTGCAGTTAGTTCTGCTATAACATGACATACATTTTCCTAAACTCACCTGCTTTGCAAGATGGCACAATGAAAACCCCAGGGCTAAGAGAAAAATGAGTTCGAGGGTGCAATCCCTAAAAAGTTGGTCAGTGATACACAAAAATAGGAAGTCTAAAAAAAAAAAGGTAGCACAGTCTCATACATGTTAAATGATTAGGGAACACGTACATCTTCCAGTAAATATGGCGTCATATCTTAAAAGAGACCTAAAGTTTGCTTGTGGAAGTGGGCTTTGCAGTTTGGAGGCTACTATAAAATGGTGGGAGGTTATCAAAATTTGTCATCTTATAATCATGGAGCTTGTTTCTCTTTGAATTATAGGCCCTTTGAAGTATGCATTTATAATAGATACCTGCTCCAACAAAATTAAAAATTTGGTTCAATGTATAGTTTTTAACTTCTGTATTCCCACTGGAAATTTTCCCCTAGCTTTCTCATCTGTACCGGGGCTTCACCCAGCCCTGAGAGCTTTAACTGGAGTGATGTCTGAAACCACCAAACCAGCTACTAATAATTCTACAAGGTACAGTGTGGGAGAATACAGGCAGCAAAGCTCTTGTAGTTCGAGGCTTTAGAAAAGGCTAAGTTCTTCCCTTCACTTCTCCATATTGGCTATGAAGCTGAGTATTTGCACTTATCCCAACCCCTGGCCTCACTTGCCAGGTTAAGTTGCTAAAGGCTAAGTTTTTCTCCACACCTCCATGTTAGCCGGGATGCTGGATTGTTTCTACTTGTCCTAGCCTCCATGTCCCTCAGAAAGACTGGAGGCAGTTTTCTTTTTATTCTTTGTTTTGTGAAGTTAAGATGTTTTGCAGGGTGGAGGGTTTTCTGCACTTGGGAGAATTCTTGGGTTGCCTTGGAAATGTGACTTTGTTTTAATGATCTCTTTGATTTGTTAATGACTTCACTTTGCCCTATAAATAAAGCAGGTAGGAGGGTGGAGACTCGCCTTTTGCAAGCTATCTCTTGCATTGCAAAGAGTTTTCCCAAGCCCATCCTTTTTTATTTTTAAGCCTATTTTCTTAATTCCACGCTGTTCCCACTCAGGACCTGGAATTACTAGCCGCACTGGTTTGCGGCAGTACAGTTTGGCATTTTCTGTAAAATTCTTTGTATATAGATAGTGATTTCTCTTTGTGAGTCAGGCTGTCCCCATATTTCATTGTTTTGTTTTCAATTTCAACTTCAACAATGCTCATCTTTCCACCTGTTTTATTTTTCAGGCCTTATTTTTAACCGATGTCTCAACACTGGAGTTGCTCCATCCACAGACATTCCTTTTATTGTCATGGTTTCATGGACTCCATTATGTCTGTTGCTTGGGCAATATTATGTGTTCTCTTGATTCTTTCGAAATTTATTCAAGCTCCTACTTGATACATAAAGTTTTCTTTTTCATAACCTGTTTGGTGTTTTTTTGAATCAGGATGCTTAGGCCTGTTCCAAATGGTGAATGGAAAATAATTTTTTTAATGTAGAAGAGCTCACAAATGTGAAAGAATAGCAAAACACGACCTTGTAGGATAACACACTTGGTTAGGATAAGTTGGATGGTAGGACCACACATGTCAAAGGGAGATGTGTGACATGTGTGCATGTGTCTATTTTTGGAATTCTTGCAAGACTTGGTTCAGTTGGCTACAGTTTTCTATGTCACCTAATGTTTCCTCACAAGTTTACCTGTGAGAAATTTGCATTATGCTCAAATTGCCGCATCATATATTAACTTAATTGTAATAAATTTGCATTACAAAACAAGTGTTATCGCAGATGGTCTATGGTGCCCTTGCTCCTGATTTTCTCCGTTGATCATTAAAAGAATTCTGTGAGATAAATGGGAAAGTTAATATTCCCATTAGACAGATGAAAAAACTGAAGCTGCATGTCCCAAAGCTTGGACATGAGCCTGAACTGCCAGAAGTTAAGGGCAGAGTCCTGATGGTGTTTAAATGCCTGGTCCTACTATGTCCTAAAACTGGTTCTACCCGTCTTTTGGAAGTTTGTTTTGGTGAGCCAGGCAATTTTCTTATTTATCTTAATGTAGTTTGAATAGGGTTTTTGTTTTTTTTTTTGTTTTTTGAGTAGCGCAGGGTCTTGGCTAGTGCAGGGTTGCCTAGATGATGTTAAAAATCTCTCCCAGCTCTGAGAGACTTTCTGCTACATGTTGCCCTGTAAACTGACCTTCTTCAGGTAGAGGGCACCCTAAATTTTAAGGTTTTCCCTTGGAACAGGAGGTTCTGCCGGTGCTATTCTGCGAGCATAGGACAAAGGGAAATCATCCCGTCGTCCTCTGGGTCCTGGCCAAGAATGTCCCCAGGTGGAGCAGCTGTGGTCCCACTTTTGGAGGGGGTCCATCTCAGTTTGCACCCATTTAGACATCACCTTCTCAGAAGGCAGTGACCCTTCACTGTCCCTGGCAGGGCCATTGTGATTGTAGATGTCACCAGCCTTGCTCACTGGGAGAGGAGAAGCTCTGGGGGAAGCTGATCTCCTCTTTCTCCTGGTCCCATGGAGTCCTGAGAGCTCTCATCCCAGTTCACTGACAGGAAGGGGTCCTCCTATTTCCCGCAGTGAGCTGAGCAACGACCTCTACTATTTCTGCGGCCACTCAGTGAGCACCTCTACCTGCCCAGGCTCTGAGAAGCACTTCACATATATATTCATTCATTCATTCATTCCACTGCTACTAGCTGAGGGCCTGTCATGTGCTAAGATCTTTTTTTTGTGGACGTTATTGTATTTGTTTCTTACAGTTTAAATCCCCCAAAATGACTGGCTTCCAGTCTGTGCACTTAACTCTGTGCTGTCTGGCTTTTCCCATTCAGGGTTGTCCATGTCTTAGTCAAGGTTGCTAGTAGCTCAGTCAGCCTCCACCATTTTCCTACTTACTGGAGCTCTGTAAACTTGTCAATGACCTTCCCATGACCTGAATAACAATTTCTCAACTTGTCACTGCCTCTCAAGTGGGTAAAGACTTAGTTTCCTTCCATTTAGATAGCATGTGCCTGAGGGTCATTTTTGTGTTTATTTTGGTGAGTTTTGGTTTCCTTCCTTCCTTCCCTCCCTCCCTCCCTCCCTCTCTCCTTTTTTCTTCCTTCCTTCCTTCCTTCCTTCCTTCCTTCCTTCCTTCCTTCCTTCCTTCCTTCCTTCCTTCCTTCCTTCCTTCCTTCCTTTCCTCCCTCCCTTCCTCCCTCTCTCTTTCCCTCCCTCCCGCCTTTTCTATTTGCAAATTTATGCACTGGGACCCACTCTACAAATCTGAGAAGAAAAAAAGAAAGACCAACGAAAGCAGCGCAATCTAATACTAAAAAAAAAAAAATTTTTTTAACTTTATGAATGAGGCCTTTGAACTCAATGGCCATGGCTCCTTCCTAACCTGTACTTTTCATGTCCTGTTTCCAGCTGGAGTAGAAAATAGGAAGCACTCTGGCCCTGCGCCCGCAGTGGAGCCTGGCTGTGGGTTATGTCTCCCTGTCCTCTGATCAGCAGTGGCAGCCACAGCTGCTGGAGAGGAGGAGCGGCCAGGCCCTCCTGCCGGGCAGCCAGCCTAAGGCAGTCCATTGCAGCAGCAGTGAAAGCTTCCTGGGAAGGGAAGCCAGTCTGAGCCTTCACCTGACGTGGCCAAGGGCAGCAGCAAAAATGAATGACAAGGAAAGCCCTGCAGCCAATGGGCATGGCGCTGAGGAAGAAGGGGGTGTCTCCAGGGTTGGTTTTGAAACTTTCTGCCTTGACTAAAAAACCCAGGTTCTCAGCACAGGGGATGTGACTCACGGCTGAGAAATTCTCCATGGCCTTGGATGACATTTACGTTGATTACCTCTGAGTCACATTTTTGGGAGGAATTTTTTTTTTTTTTTTTTTTTCACCAGAGGCAAACTGAAGGGAAAATGGGGTGGATGGTGGTTTGGAAACAGCAGAGGAAACAGGATCACTTGTATTCTTAGTAGGAGAATTAAAGACATGTAAGGATGAAAAGCAAAACAAGGCACAAAAAGAAGGTCATTGAGGAGATGGAGTCCTCTCCCAACGGGATGGGAAACTGGGCTCCCCCTCTGGGAGGAGGGACTCTGACCTTTGGCCTCTTGTGATTGCAGAAATTTAGAATACTGTATAAGGGATGGAGCCATCATTCCCTCCTTCACGTCCCAGTATTTGTGGAGCGCCTTTGAGGCTCCAGACTCGCACGGAGATACGAAGGAGCAGGCACAAAACCCTGCCCTGGGTGCAGGAGAAAGACAACAAAGAAAGAGTGACTCAAATGGCATCTTTGAATCCTGTTCTTCTGACTAATTAACAGAAGTGCATTCTGAATGTCCAGGTCCAAGATGCGGCACACATGCGCACCTGGCTGCAGGGGAGGGGAGGAGGCATGGCTGGAGCCCGCGAAGGGCACTGTGCTTTAGCAGGTCAAACTTTTGTCTAGAGTCCCGGCTCTCACAGCTGCCCAGCCTCAGACCTGGGACTCCTGTGTCCTGGAAGAACCCGCAGGGGTATGGAGCTGATTTGGGACAGGAAAATAAAAGGCACCCCTTGATGTCCCTGATACCCCTGTTCTGTGCATTTGAAGCCAGCCGTATCTGAGGTTGAGTACTCTTAATGTAAATATAGATTTCAGTTAAATCATGGATTCCAAAAGTGTGTCTGGAGACAGGAAAAGCGATGCCCCAAGTCCCGTAGGATTCCAAACCACCAACAGAAAAACAAAACAAACAGAAAACACTTAGCACCAGATTAGCGTTGGTTCTACTTGACTTAGATTAATTAATGCATCTGAGGCTACTTTCTACAAAAGGAGCATTTGCAGCCAATAGGCAGCAGCTTGGGAAGTACAGGGAGGCAATTCTGAGAAGCAGAAAGAGCTATGGACCAACAGTCAGAGGTCCGTCGTCTAATACGGGCTTGGCGCAAACTGACCCCAAGAGGCGGGCAGTCCTGCAGGCTGAGTGGACAGAAAACAGGAGATCTGGAGACCCAGGGAAGGGTCCTTTCAGGAACAGAACAGGCATGGTTAAGAAGAGAGTGGGTACCTGAGAAGACTGGACATACACTGGACTGAGGGCAGAGGCTGCAGTGAGCGGCCAGAATCCCAGCATCTCACAGAGCCTGGAAGAAGCCAGAGTGAAGGACTGAGGTGCTTCCTGTGACGGGAGTGTGGCTGAGGGAGGCTGGGCAGGGAGGAACCGGGGAGGGATTGGTGGGCTGCCTGGCTACCCTCCGGCTAGGAGCGAGGGCGGGTTTGCCCCACTGGTGCCCTGTGTTTTCTAAACCCAGGTCAGAACTCACTGATACCCCCCACCCACCACCCCCTGGCCATCTGGCTGCTCTCTTGACCTTACATTCTGGCCTCCCCTTCGGAGCCCTGTCCTCCCGACTGACCTTCAGTGACCACTGCACACCAATCCATCTGACAGACAGCCTTGCAGCAAAGTCTTTATTAAAGACAGGAGCAGAACATCGCAATAAGGAGGGAAGATAGGCGGCGGGGGAGGGGAGAGAAAAAGGAGCATGGAAGGAGAGACACAGCAGTGTGAAAGCTTCAGCTAAAGGCCCACCGAGGCCTGCGAGGGAAGGACCCTGTGAAAGAGTAACGCTAACAGAGGGAAAGCTGGGACCCCCTCCAGCACTTCATTTAGTCTCAGAGAGAAGGCAGGAGCAGCCCCGCCCACCTCCCCGCAGCACCTCCCTTCGGCGCTGTCCTCCATCCACCCAGCGCAGTTCTCGGAAGTTCTGCCCTCGCGCCCCACCCTGCAGCAGCAGCCCCGTGGGGCTTGGTTCATTGCCCCTCCTGTCCTGTCCTGTGCATTCGGAGGAAGCTTCATCTGTTGGAGTGGTCTCAGCTCCTCTAAGTCTTCTTTCTGTCCCTCCGGCCCAAGCCACCTTCAATGTGGCAGGCCACCCACCAAGACCAAGCAGGGGAATGGCGGGAGAAGAGCTTTGATGGCAGCAGACAGCGTGGGTTTGACCTGGCACTGTGCATGTGTGGTTCTATGTGCACATGCATGTGTGCATGTGTGTACACATGTGTATGTTGGGGGAATGTTGTACTTATAACTTCAACAAAAAAGATTTGGATTTCATAGGTCAGGGGCTAAGAAGGATCTCTTAAGTGGGTGGCCATCCAAAGATATGATAGCCACATCCAGCAGAATCTGTGATTAAATAAATACTTATAATCTACCCTGTATATGTTATGTGGCCTAAGTCTATTTACCTGGTAATGAAATAAATTATTATGGTTGTTGTTACTATTACTTTTTTTTTTTTTTTCAGTGAGCGAGAATGACAGACAGACAGACAGGGATGGACAAACAAGAAGGGAGAGAGATGAGAAGCATCAATTCATTGTTGTAGCACCTTAGTTGTTCATTGATTGCTTTCTCATAAGTGCCTTGACCAGGGGGCTCCAGCCGAGCCAGTGACTCTTTGCTCAAGCCAGTGACCTTGTCCTCAAACCAGCAACATTGGGCTCAAGCTAGCCACATTGAGCTTCAAGCTAGCTACCTTTGGGCTCACATCAGTGACCCTGGGGTCATGTCTATGATCCCATGTTCAAGCTGTTGAGCCCAACTCAAGCCGGATGAGCCCATGCTCAAGCCAGCAACCTTGGGGTTTCCAGCCTGGGTGCTCAGTGTCCCAGGCTGTTGCTCATTCTACTGCTCCACAGTCTGGTCAGGCGTTACTATTATGTTTGCATAAGCAGAGACAGAGTGTGTGTCATGCTGATGGTCTAGGTCCATGAGCAGACATAGGAAAGGCCTTTGGGAAGAGCCTTTGGGCTCACCATGTCGCTGGTTGAAGAGGAGAGGATCTCTACCTTTCTGGAGACACGGTGACTGGTGAAAAGCAGAGAGGAATGCTTAGGATGGAGATGACCTGGCAGTTGAGACACTGCATTACCAGGGTCCAGTGGAAGCCCATTATTTATTTTATTTTATTTTATTTTATATTTCTTTTGTAGAGAGTATTTTCTTTTTATTAGACCCTTAATTATAGTCTTTTTAGACAATGCATGGATATTTTCTGGGTTGTTTAAACTTCAATCAAATTAGATTGTTTGCAGTATTCTGGGGTTTTTTTCTTCTATTTTTTCCCCCATTTTAAAGTCATTTTTACTTTTCAATTATAGTTGACGTGCATTATTATGTTAGTTTCAGGTATACACCCCAGTGATAAGGCATTACATAACTTACCACATGATCATCCCAATAAATCTCGCACCCATCTGAAACCATACATAGTTATTAGAATATTATTGACTATACTCTCTATGATGTACCCTATTTCCCCATGACTATTCTGTTACAACCAATTTCTACTTCTTAGTCTCTTCACCTCCCGCAATGCCTCTCCCATCTGGCAACTGTCCAAATGTTCTCTGCATTTGAGTCTGTTTCTGTTTTGCTTCTTCACTTTTTTTTAGAGATTCATTTGTTGATAGATATGTATTTATTGCCATTTTATTGTTCACATTTTTTATCTTTTTATTTTCATCATCTTTTTAAAGAATACCCTTTAACGTTTCATATAATACTGCTCTGGTGGTGATGAACTCCTTTAGCTTCTTCTTGTCTGGCAAGCTCTTTACATGTCCTTTGATTCTAAATGACAGCTTTGCAGGGTAGAGTAATCTTGATTGTAGGTGCTGCTTTTTATTACTTTGAATATTTCTTGCTAATCCCTTCTGGCCTGCAAAGTTTATGTTGTGAAATCAGCGGACAGTTTTATGGGAGCTCCTTTGTAGGTAACTAACAGCTTTTCTCTTTCTGCTTTTAAGACTCTCTTTTTGTCTTTAGCCTTTTGCCTTTTAATTATGATGTGTCTTGGTGTGGTCCTTTTGGGGTTCATCTTGTTTGGTACTCTCTGCACTTCCTAGACCTATCTGTCTATTTCCTTCAACAAGTTAAGAAAGTTTTCTATTGTTTTTTCTCAAATAGGTTTTCAATTTCTTTCTTTCTTCCCCTGGCACCCTCATGACGTGAATGTTGGTACACTTGAAGTTATCCCTGAGGCTCCATACACTATCTTTATTTTGGGAGAATTTATTTTCTTTCTGCTCTTCTAATTGGGTGTTTTTGCTTCCTTATTTTCCAAATCGCTGATTTGATTCTTAGCTTCATCTACTTTACTGTTGATTCCCTGTAAGTTGTTCTTCATTACAGTTAGTGAATCCTTCATTTCTGACTGGTCCTTTTTATGCTGTTGGAGTTCTCACTTAGTTCATTGAGCATCCTTATAACAAGTGTTTTGAACTCTGCATCTAGTAGATTGCTTGTTTCCATTTTGTTTAGTTTTTTTTTTCTGGAGTTTTGTTCTTTTCTTTCGTTTGGGACATGTTTCTTCTTTGTCTCCTCATTTTGTCAGCCTCCCTGTGTTTGTTTCTATGTCTTAGGTAGAGCTGCTGCGTCTCCCAGAGTGGCTGAATGGAATTCTGTAGGGTCCAGTGACACAGCCTCTCCGATGACCCAAGCTGGGCTCTCAAGGTTCACCTCCCATGTGGGATGTGTACCCTCTTGTAGTTGAAACTTGATGGCTGTTGGCATGTCCATGGGAGGGATTTACCCCCTAGGCTAATCAGCTGCAGTGACTGGCTGCAACCACTGACCATTGACCTCTGACCACCATGGAGGATCAGCTGTGTAGGGACCCACTCCACAGAGCAGGACTTACTTCAGCAGGGCTTTGGTACCCACTAAGTCTGCTTCTTGAGTGTGTCACATGTGGAGGTGGTTGGGTGGTGATGTTTTGACATGGTCTGCAGCTGTCCACTAGGTGTGCTGGCTCTAGGTCCTCCTGGGAGGTGCAGGCCAAAATCAGCTACTGCTTGTGTTCTGCCTGGGGCCACCCAGTATGAATTCTGAGGCAATCTGCAGATGGCTGGAACTTGTACTGGCCTTGGTGGTACCTAAGTGAGGCTAAGCTGTGAACCAAGGCCAGCTACTGTTAGTGCCAGGGATGGGCCACTTAGTAAGAGATATGGGGCATGCTGAGGCCAGATGCTGCTTACTTGGGGGAGATTTTAGGAAAATATAATGCCTGAGCCAAGACAGGCCATTCATATGGAAAAGCCACTGGAAACAGCTTGGGTGGGCCCGAAAGTTGAGTGAGGTGCGGCAAATAGTGTGAGCCAGGTTGATGAAGTTTCAGATATGGCGCCTGCCTGCTGGCTCTATTGGGGGAGGGCTCATCAAAGGAACAGTGGCCTCTTACAGCACATCCCTCTGGGAGAAAGCTGCCCCCTAGCTCTCATCTTGATGCTGGACAATTCAGTTTTTCCCTGTATGTCTCTGGTGCCTTTCAAGCTGCTGCCCCACTGCTGGAGCTCAGAAGAAGTAAGTCCAAGTAAGTCTGTGTACTGGCCTTTTAAGAGGAACTGCCTGAGGCTCCAGCAGCTCCAATTCCTGCTGGTTTTTACAGCCGTAAGTTATGGGAACCTCTCTCCCTGGCACTGGAACCCTGTGAATGGAGCCCTGGTATCCCCTCCTCAGGGGAGATCTCTGCAGCTGAGATATCCCTCCCTACTTCTGTCCACCACACATGGGTGTGGGACCAACCCTTCTGTATCTCTGCCCCTCCTACCAGTCTCAATGTGGCTTCTTTAATTCCTTAGCTATAGGACTTCCATTCAGCCAGATTTCAGGTGGTCTGAGTGATGGTTGTTGTGCGGTTTAGTTGTAATTTTGATGTGGTTGTGGAGGAGGTGAGTAACTTGTTCATCTACACCACCATTTTGCCTGGAATTCTCCTGAACCCTACTAATAACATGAATTGTCTTCCTGTATCATTTTAAAGAGAACTACTTTGTCACAGACACGACAGTCACTTGATCTTAACCAATAGGAGAAGAAGCAATAAGAAATGATATTCAAATAATAGAAAACCAAAACAAAAATTGCTTACAATCCCATCCTGAAATCAAATCAATGAAAAATATTCACGATGTCCAACAAATGTAAAACACAATCCATGACGTTGCTAAGAGCTCCAAACGTGCACATCGACACGACCTGGCAGCTGACTCCGACTAATCAACGAGATTTCTTCCAGATCAGGCCCAACATTTCTATCCTCCACCAAGTTTTCAGTGACTTTTCAGGATGATTTGGCTTGGAAACCACAAAGGAAGGAGATCCAAAGCTCATCCTAACCCCACCTGTTCTCGTTCTTCGCCTCCCTGTACCAGTCTATCCTTTTTTTTTTTTTTTTTTAATTTTTTTTTTTTTCATTTTTCTGAAGCTGGAAACAGGGAGAGACAGTCAGACAGACTCCCGCATGCGCCCGACCGGGATCCACCCGGCACGCCCACCAGGGGTGACGCTCTGCCCACCAGGGGGCGATGCTCTGCCCATCCTGGGCGTCGCCATGTTGCGACCAGAGCCACTCTAGCACCTGAGGCAGAGGCCACAGAGCCATCCCCAGCGCCTGGGCCATCTTTTTGCTCCAATGGAGCCTTGGCTGCGGGAGGGGAAGAGAGAGACAGAGAGGAAAGCGCGGCAGAGGGGTGGAGAAGCAAATGGGCGCTTCTCCTATGTGCCCTGGCCGGGAATCGAACCCGGGTCCTCCGCATGCTAGGCCGACGCTCTACCGCTGAGCCAACCGGCCAGGGCCTCAGTCTATCCTTTTGAAACACTTCCAGGTCTCTGGGGGAGGCAGATCTTCTGCTCCATCGTGACATGGCACCTTGATGCTGACGGCTGGAGATGAATCGAGTCTATGCTTTTGCCATTGAACAAATGGTGCTTCATCTGTAGTTGTTTGTACATGTGTACATGCTTCTGCCTCTCAATGATTCACTTCCTTTCCTAACCAACTTGCTCCATGCAACATTTACAACCAGCCTCACATGCATTATTGCAAGGCTGGGGCCTGAGCACGTCAAATGGGGGTGGCCAGCTTTCCCCGCCAGAAGCAAGAGACACTGGGAAAAATGGAAATTGGACAATGGTCTTGTATACTCCCTGCTCTGTCATGGATGGCCTTCAGCAGGAAACCAATCAACGGAATCAAAAGAACACGGTTTCCTGTTAACATATAGCAATGCCAAATCCACCAGACATTATTGTTTCTTGCCCTGTGCCAGTCATTGTCAAGCATAGCATAAGTAATAACATATGACTGGGGTTGTGGTTTTAGTGAAATATTCTTTGCTTTTGGCACGACTCCACACACCTTCATATTGCCCTTTCCCAAACCTAGGGAGGGTTTTTTTTTTTTTTCTTTTCAGATTTCTTTTCCCCCAAAGAACTATATCTGGCTGTTTTGCTGCATACCAGCTCTTAAACCCAAGCCAGCTGACTCCCAATCTCCTCAGCCTTTTCTTAAGCAACACTTTTTAAAAATATGTTATTATTATTGCATCACAGAGGGCTAAAATAAACCCACTGTGTATTGGCCTTCAACAATTTTGCTTTTCCTCTGAAAATGGCTAGTTCCCTAAGACTGGCTTTAAGAGAGAAAAACCTCTCACATAATATTTTTCTTACTTTTCAGGCTGATCTTGAAGGTGATGATAGGTCATAAGCCGCAGCCTCTGCAAGGATGTTACAGCCCCCGGAGCAGGCGGGAAGTACATGTGTGTTTGGAATGCAACAAAAGGGAAACGTTACTGGTGTGTTTTTGACAGAACCCTACATTTTTAACCCTTTCTCCAAACCTAGAGAAAACTCAACTCCGTTAGCTATTCAGTTTTCTCCTAAAATGACATGGTATAGGGGAGAATGTGAGTATACATGTACTTTTTTTTTTTTGACAGAGCTGGTTCAAACTCTACTTCTGGGACAGTTGATAAACATGGCAATCCTCAAGCTTCTCCTCTGGAACACAGACCAGACACTCACCTTCCAGGGTTACCATCGAGAATAGGAGTCAAGTGCTGGCACCTGGCTTGGTCATGGAAGCCTTTAGCAGGAAGTGTACCTCATAAGTGCTCAATAAGTCACGTAACTAATGATGATTAAAGCAATTTGGGAAGCACTGCGTCCCCACTCCAAATGCTTTGGGGAGTGACAGTAAGGGAGTGTGGGGTTCAGGGCCATGGAGGTGGTAGGGTCACAGGCAGAGAAGCTTCTCCATGATGTTTGCGTGCGTTCCCTCACATAAGTGTCGTGAGAATTCTGGGAGAGAAACAAAGCAGTCACTCTTATTCCCAATTCACAGATAAAGAAATGGAGGTTCCTGTACACTCTAGCATTGGCAGAGCTGTGACTGGACCCCAGGACTCTGGAATCCTTGCTATTGCTCCACCTGTGCATCCTGTTTCCTCTCGGAGCTGAATTAGTTTGTTCTTTATCTGTCTCCCCGTTCCCTGCGGCGCTTTCTCTCCCTGTCCTTTCCAGTCAAGACACAGCTCTCCCTGCCTTTTACTCATGCCTCTCTCTCTGGCCTGTGCTGCCTCCGGTGGTCTCCCGGAGAAGTGACGGCTTAGCCAAGAAGAGGTCCTAACCTATGAGGTGATTTAATTGACTTTTCCTATTTTCTTCTTTGCAAGCCCTTCCCTGCAATCGCCGTCTTTCTCCAGAAAGCTTTTCTGAAATGCAAGTTAATTTCCTGCAGGCTCTTAGATTAACCATCATCTCTCTGAGGCCAAACTGATTATTGCTTGAAAACAGGAGCAGGTAACCATAGATAAGAGGAAGGAGAATGGCACTTCGGAGGATGGGGTACGTGGGTTGGGGTGGCTCTTAGTTTAGGTTCCCAGAGACGCAGACTCTGAGGTGGAAACTGACTGCAGGAAGTTTATTGCAGAGGGTCCTCAGGATCAACACATGGAGCAGAGTGGGTGCGTGGGGTGGAGGGAGAGGCCTGAGCAGAGGGTGGCTTGAGCAGTAATGACCAGTGTATTTGCCACAGAGACTCAGCTAATCCCATAGGAAGCTGCGGGGCTAGGATAGCCCTTCAGAGTTGTCCTGCCTGGAAGGCGGCAGTGGGGTCTTTATACCTTGATCTGACCTGTCTTTGGGTACAGGTTGTTGTCAAGGATGTGACTTTAGACAAGGTATAGTCTAAGAGTAGTTCCTGGAAAGGGACTTGGCCGAGAGCCTGCACCCACTGTACTCGCAGTGTCAGGGGAGTGGGACCTCAGCCCTGACGCGCCTGGATCCTCCCTAGGGAGGAGGGCCAGGGTGAGGCTCTGGAGCAAGGGGTTAACTCTAGGAGCTGGGTGACTGGTGCTAAAAGACCTGGAAAAGGAATGGTAGTTTCTTTCAACCTGCAACTGAAACAGCAGAAAAAGTCTCGGATAGCTGGTAAAAGATCCTGCTGTGCCCACTCATGAGAATTTGGCCATGCATCCAACCTTGGGTCATGGTGTCAAATAAGATGTGGGAGCTTATATAAAACAAATCTCTGGGGATGAGGCCAGGAATCCATTGGAACCCCCCCCCCCATTTCTTTTGCACTTTATACAGCGCTTATCAATCTCTCTGCTGTAACTGTTTCTAGAACTGGCAAGGTCTTCAGAGCCCAGAACAGGTATTTTTCTTTTTCTTTCTTTCTTTCTTTCTTTTTTTTTTTAAGTGAGAGGAGGGGAGATAGTGAGACAGAGTCCCACATGTGCCCGACCGAGATCCACCCAGTAAACCCCATCTGGGGCTGATGCTCAAGCTAATTGAGCCACTGGCTAAGGGACAGGAAGATGGAGAGAAGGGGGAGAGAGTGGGGGAGAGCAGACGGTTGCTTCTCCTGTGTGCCCTGACTGGGAATCGAACCTGGGACGTCTCCATGCCAGGCAACTCTCTATCCACTGAGCCACCAGCCAGGATATATTTTTCTTGATAATATTTGTATAGCTGGGTTATATCACACTGTGGATTTTCCAAATCACCTCTGATAGAGGCTCCAACTGGACTGACTATGTCACTCATATTGATTGCGTGAGTAGCCATAGTGATTCTACTTATTCTTCTTTGTGGGGGGACCAGACTGTCTTCCCCTTTCCCCCCTCTTACCAGCCACGGGGTCCAAACTGGAGCAGACTGCTGTTTACAGTACTTCACCTCTCTCCCAGTCATGGGTTTAGAAATGGACACCAGCCCTAAGCTGGGGCAATCATCGTCCCCACCTCTGCCTCCAGTGATTGGGACGGAAATGTGCCCATGTCTCAAGCTGAGCCATTCCAAGTTCTTCCTCCAGGAATTCCCCCCCCCCCCCAAACTAAAGCTGCAGTGGGGGAAGATGAAGAACCTTTCCCCTCTTCTCCTGAGACCACGGGTATGATTGTAATTTAAGTAGATATAGCCGGTGGCATGGAGAAAGTGCCTTGGCAAAGTAGAGTAGACACCAACTAAGAGAGGCAGGTGAAACAGGGCACATTCTGATGGTATTTAAGACCTCTGTTCAAGTCACCTGTGGTTTTGTATATTTGGTAATGTGACCCAATAACCAATGTGTTAGTGATGTATTTTCTGGTTCCCCGAAGATGTTATTAAGCCTCTGAGGCTAGTGCTCTAGGATGTGATCATACATAAATGTGGAATTAGCAGACGTAGGGGCTATCTGGGAGGGGGAGTGAGGAGGGATGGAAATGTTAAATAAGTGATGGGAAGGTCTTCATTTTCCTTTCCTTTCCCCATGGGCATGCAGTAACAACTAAATACTGTCTGTGTGTATGTGATATATTTGTATTTCTTCCTCTCGTTGAGCAAGAAAGAGGAAGGAAGGAAGGAAGGAAGGAAGGAAGGAAGGAAGGAAGGAAGGAAGGAAGGAAGGAAGGAAGGAAGGATCTCAAACCTTTCAATACAGTGTCCCAGGAAGCCACCACGAATAGGTGAGAATTAGCCTTGATATGAAACCTTCTTTTCATTGGATCATTGGATTCACTGCCTTTGTGTCTCTTTCACAAGAGATCTTTACATTTGGCTTCTATGTGGGGCTAAAAGACTTAAGTGGTTTTGTCTCTGCATCCAGACATGTTAGCAGAAAATCTAGTACGACTTTCCCCAAGTTCATCTGGGAGAAGAGGTCCTTACCTGCTATGTTATCTTGCCTCCTTTCAACTATCTGTAAGGCCAGGAGCCGCCACCATGGCCATGTGGGTTTTCATTGGATTCAGGCAGATGGTAAAGGAACAGTGGAGCCAGAAAATGGTGGGCCATTACGTTTATTAAAGTCTCCGAACAGTGGACTTCCAAGCCCCTCAGCATTCCGGACTCAGCCGGACTCAGGTCCCCACCAGCCTCAGCATTCCCCAGCCACACAGGCCCAGTGAAAATCAGGGCTCTAAATCCCGGATTCCGTCTCTGGTTCCACAACCCAGATTCATTCTCCGGACTCACCCTCCTCCTCCTACAAGCCTCTCTCTCTCTCTCTCTCTCTCTCTCTCTCTCTCTCTCCCTCTCTCCCCTCTGCACTCCTTTCTCTTCTAAAACAGGCTGGGGGTAAAACCCCTTCTCCAGCAAACAAAAGCAATAACCCTCCCCTCCCCCAAGCAGGAAGGCAATCTGCGATTTGCAATCTGCTGCCCTGAGGGCAAGCACACGCAGCCTTCCACAGACAGAGGCAGCCTTCCACAGACCATACACACATGGTGCTGCCCCAGTACAAGTGAGCAGACCTAAAAAACATTTGTTTACTCATCACTACCAATCCCAGTGTCAAGGTACATTTCACAAAACAATCCTCTCCTTGAGACTCAGTTTCTCTTTGGTATGTTAGGACCTTAGCTTGAGGATGAGAAGGAATTCTTGCAAAACATAAAAGTTGAAGTTTATCATCTAATTGGTTTGGATTGAGAGGAAGAGAGCAAGTACCGTATTCCCCCATGTATAAGACGCACCTTAATTTTGAGGCTCAAAATTTGAAAAAAATTGTATTACATAAAGTTATTGAACTCAAGTTTTATTCATTATAAAATCCATACAACTCCTCATCACTGTCAAAACTTCTGTCCATTAGCTTGTCCTCATCTGTGTCTGATGGCAAATCACTGTCTTCACATATTGCCTCGTCCTCAGTCCCATCTCTGCATTTGAAATGCCACAACCACTGTATATAAGACACACCCAGTTTTTAGACCCCCAATTTTTTTAAAGTGCATTTTATACATGGGGAAATACTGTAACTATGTTGGGTGTACAAGTTTACCCCAAAGAAATAATGCTTCCTTATTTGGGGTGACGGTAGTAATGACAGTGATGACAGAGGCAGCGATGGTGGCAGTGGTGATGGTGGAGGTGGTGGTGATGAGTACACAGGAGAGAGTGATCTTTCTCCTTAGTTTCTCCCACACCTGAGGCATTATCACTGATGGTTTCTATTGTTTCTCAATGCCATGCTCCTCTGCAAAATAAACATTTAGAAAGAGAGGGTCCTTAGGTAAAAGCTTACATAAACAGACACAGAAACGCACTCAATTCTCTCCTGCCCCTTGGGCTAACTCAAGGCACCTATCAGGTTGCCCATTCCTCTTCCTTGCTTTCAAGGAGAGCATTTTAGAGCTCTTCTTCTCCTCCTCCACCCCCACTTCCTCCTCCTCTTTATCCTTCTTCTTCTCTGTCTCCAAAATTAATCTTAGCAGGGAGTCCTGAAGCAAACGATCATGTTACAAGTCTACATGTGATAGCCTGTCATCTTTCATTATTTTTGACATAAACAAAACTGTCAGAATTCTCCGAGACCTGCCTGTAGTACAGGGTGTTCTCTTTGAGGCAGGAAGATCCGTAAGGATTAGAGAAAGGAGGGCCGCTCCAAGGCAATGACAAGGATGTGATGGGAGAATGGAAACGACCTCCAGTTCCCAACCTGAGTGCGCCTTTGGGCCATTGCATTTGGGGGGCTATTGATGAAGGCTGTAAAATGTTTACATAATTGTGGCTTATTTTATAAAATCGAGGTCCGGGGGGCATTTCATTAACCAGATTAATTTCATTTGTTTATCCCCCTGCAATTTCCTCGACAATTTGGATTTTATATGCAATTAAAGAATAATTACCTGGCTGGTTTCCTGGAGGTCGGTGCCTTGGGTTATTGAAGACCAGGGGATTATGTTTTTACATGGAAGGATAGTAACCAAACTTTTGGAGTTGTCTACATAGAACTCTGAGCTAAGACACATTATGTCAGGCACACACAAATAATATTTTAGGAAAAGTTTCTTTATTTTTTACATATCTTGACCATGTATCTCCCTGTCAGTAATTCTGGGGTGAGTAAAGTGTAAATGAATTCAAGTATCTATTCATCAGAGGTTGTTGATCTTTTTCTGGCCTCTCCTTCAGAGCAGCCGCAGTTTCCTGAGCGAGCCACACACACCACACTTCAGGAGAGAGTTATTTGGTTCAGAGTAGGGCGGGTTGGGGCCATGGTCTTTGTTTGGGGGCATTTCAGAACTTTAATATTTTGGTAACCCATGCTCTATAAATCACTGAATTACATCAAGTCTATTTAAAACCCCTCTGGGCAGCTGTTTAAAATGCTGTCACTGCAGTAAGCAATGTCCTTAGAGTCACACGGCAGGTTGGGGCCGAGAAGGGGATGGGGTTTGTTTGTGTTTCTTTAACTCCAGTTAGGTTCACCCTCTGACTCCATTTCTGTGAATAGTCCCTTCATTTTGAGTGATTTCAAAGGCAGGATATGAAGGCCACTTAGTCCATCGGGGTTAAGCTTCCCATCAGATCGAATTCTTTTTCCTTACGTTCTTCTCTTCAAGCCATTTAGGGAAACTACCACAAATTGTTAACTTCGGATTAATATGTTTAATAAGTCAAATCTGGACTATTTCAAGGAGGCAAGCAAGCAGCCAGGAGGATTGGTTGCAGCTGAGCAGTCCCATGGCTTTTCCTAGGTCACTGCTGGGGGCTGAGACCACCTGTGTAGCACCTGTGGGCAGCTCGGGCCTAATGACCCCTGGGAGCTCCGCTTTGCCAGCCCCGCTCTCTGGCCTCCAGATATGCTCTCGGGTCTGTCAGCGCAGGGGTATCAGGAGGCCAGATCCAGGGGGAGAAGCCTGCAGTGAGGCCTGGGCTTCCACTGCAGAATGCGGCGTGTTTATAGGTGTACTGCCTGCCTCTGCTGGGGCTCCAAGCTCCTTGAAGAAAACAATACACTGCGGCTGTGTTGTTTACAGTCATACCCAGGCCCGGTGGCCTATGAATGTGCTTGAATGCATAGCTATGAGAGAGAGAAGAGTTTAGCTTCAGAGAACTTATTCAGAACTTTTCAATCAGAAAAATAAAAATTAAAAATCAAATATGCTCTCTTAATTTCAGCAGACGTATAAATGTTGAAACCTTAAAAAAAATCATATTCACAGTGCATATGGTCAGGGACACCTTTATCTTTTCAGAGTCTTGGCCCGTCATTGGTCTTTGTCCTTCCCTGGCACATAGTAGGTGCTTTAGAAATTTGTTGAATCAGTTCATGAATCCAAATGGAGAGCAAGGCTTCGAAATCAAGATCTGAATTTGAATCTCAAAATTTCACTTCGCAGCTGTGTGACCTTGGACAGGGTACTCAATCCTTTTGAGCTTTAGGTTAAGTTGCTGGGAGAATTAAATAAGATAAAGCATTCAATATATTATATATGCGATATGAATGATATCTATCCTGTATATTTTACTCCCCATTGCTTTTGTTCCAGGGGCGCCCAGAGTGGACTTGTGTGAGGGACAAGAGCTGGTGTTACTTCTGCTGTGGCCAGCTGGGGGTAGCGTGGCGTGCGGGGCTCTCCTGGGGAGGGAGATGGAGCGGCCGGCTTTTATCTGAGGGTCCAGGGTGGGGATGAGCAGCAGCAGGCTCAGAGGAGGATGTGGGCTCAGGACCCCCTCTTCTGGGCCTGGAAAAGGAAGAAGACAGGCCCACAGCTCTGGGCTCCTGGGGCAGAGGGCATCAGGCCCCCCAGTAAGGAGGCTGGGTGGCTTGGCGGGGTGGGGGAGCACCCCCGGCTTCACCCTTGGCTCAGGACACATCCAGAGCCTGTCCTGCTGCGTCTGAGACCCCTCCAGGGGCCACAGGGGCGGCTGAGGCACCTCACCTACAGACATTTGTGTATTTTGAACAACAACAACAACAAAAAACCCCAGCACACAAAAAAACCCAACAGCAGCTTAGGAAAATGGGATTTAAATGACAATCTGCTTATTCTGAGCCACACTGAATGTTAGGCAGAGACTCATAGCACTTCCCCCAGCGAGGCCCATGGAGTACCCTGTGGAAGGCGAGGCTGGTTGTGCTTGGGAGTCCCAGCAGGTGTCCCGACTAGCCTGCAGCTGGGCCCTGACCTTGCTGAGATCTCTCACCAGGTCACCATTTCTTGAAAAAGCAGAGTAACAGCAAAGCCCTTATTTATTTTATTTTTGCAAAAATCTCAGTTAAGTTTATGAAAAGGGCAGTCAAAGAGGGGAATGACTTGTGGCCCTCTCTAAGGTACCTCTGTTGTCTGACTTGTTTCGAGCGGAGGGCTTTTCTTCTGTCGGCCTACTCTAGAAGTTTCCTTCATAGAAGAGACTGCTTTCTAAAACTTTGGCCTAACCATTTTTTTTTTCCTTTTTTCCCCCCTCTCTCATCACTCGCAACCAGCCAAAATTTGAAGTACATGTTTAAAATTAATTTCTACTATACGTTGGAGAGCTGCACCCCTATTCCCCAAAAGCTGCTCACAAAAATGAGGGGATATTTTATCACTTCATATTCATTTTGAAATATCCCCTCATTTTTGTGAGCAGTATATTTGTTCTTTCATGTAATGGTTCTATCATTTCTTTACTGGTGCCCCCCATTTCTCTCTCTCTCTCTCTCTTTTTTTTTTTTTGTATTTTTCTGAAGCTGGAAACGGGGAGAGACAGTCAGACAGACTCCTGCATGCGCCTGACTGGGATTCACCCGGCACGTCCACCAGGGAGTGACGCTCTGCCCACCAGGGGGCGATGCTCTGCCCCTCCGGGGCGTTGCTCTGTTGTGACCGGAGCCACTCTAGCGCCTGGGGCAGAGGCCAAGGAGCCATCCCCAGCGCCCGGGCCATCTTTGCTCCAATGGAGCCTTGGTTGCAGGAGGGGAAGAGAGAGACAGAGAGGAAGGAGAGGGGGAGGGGTGGAGAAGCAGATGGGCGCTTCTCCTGTGTGCCCTGGCCGGGAATCGAACCCGGGACCTCTTACACGCCAGGCCGACGCTCTACCACTGAGCTAACCGGCCAGGGCCTCTCTCTCTCTCTTGAACTCAGCAAGGACTTAATCAAATCTTATTTTCGTCAGTCATTAGCTTTGTGATAAGTCATTTGGGCTTTCTTAGCTTCCACTTCTTTACGGGAAAACTATAGTGTGTCAATAAGATTGTTGGACTGTTGGAATATATTACCTATATAATCATGTATTCAGCACATCAAATACAGTCCATAGGGACAGCCACAATAATAAGTGCTACCCTTCTGAACACAACTAGTTCTATAATCCTCCCACCCAACTCTTTACCCTTGAGGGAAACTTCAGTCGACAGGTTGTGGGTTCTGGGATCTTAGATCAATCAGGCTTTCAGGGCCCTTCAACTTAAACATTCATATCATTGCCCCAAAAGGGAGAGGAATGACATGAGTATTTCATATCATCTGTCTGCCTTCACTCTTGCCCCACTTTAGTCCATTCTCCAAACAGCAAAGTGCATTTTAAAAACAGAAATTAAAAGAAAACAAACAAACACACCTCAGAAATCCCAGATCCTGTCATTTCCTTTCCGGAAAGTCTTCAATGGTTTCCCCTTATACTTCGATATGACCTAAATTGCATCCTTGGGGACAGTAACCTCCCGTGCTGGATCTCCCCATGCTGCCTCCCACTTCCCTCCCTCGCTGGGTTTCAGCTCCTGGCTTTTCTGACCTTTTATTCTCTGATGGCAGTAAGCTCTCTGCTGCCTTAAGGCTCTGCACTCACTGTTCCCTGGGCTTGAAATGCTTCTCCTTGGACAGTTGACTCTTTTAGCTCAAATGTCACCTCCTCAGAGATGCCATCCCACTGCCTGACCTAAAGTAGCACATGCACCCCATCCCCAGTTAGCGTCTAGTTACATCACCTTGTTTATTTCCATAGCACTGTAATTATTCATTCATTCATTCATTGAATAAATGAATGAACCTATGATTTAGGGGGAAAAACAACTTATAAATAATCAGCTCAAGGCAAAAGACCACAGAAACAAATGCAATAATTCTCAAAGGAAGAAGAGAGAGTCACAGGATCAACCAGTCTTTAAAATCAAAACAATAAAAATATTCCATTCCTAATAGAAAGCCCGAATCTGTAGCCTGTGGTCAGAGCTTGGTGGACATAGTAATTCTGCCCCAGGAAAACTGCTGAAGGACTCACAAAAGAGTGAGAAAAGCTGTCTTCCCTTCAGCCTGAAGAAGTCGCAAACTTTTCCCCAAGCAGCTTCCATGAAAGTGGAATGAAAGAATGGGTTTGTTATTGTAATTATGATCATTTCTTACGTATTCCACACCTACACTAATTAGGTCTGTTAAAAGAATCAGCGGTTGCTGGCTTACTCAACATTTCTCAGGCCCTACAAATGAGCTAATGATTTTTTTTTTTTAACTTAAAAGACATTTTTGGTTTCTATATAGAAAATTCTGGGCACAACATATACTAAGCAATTGGGTCTAAATTTTTACAAGTCCTACCCTACCCTTTCTAATATGCCTGGCTGGATTGTTTAGAGGCCATTGGCTTTGACGGCTGTGGGAGTTTGTTGAACTACTGCAGATTATATATAGTATAGTTTTTCTTGAGTAATTTGGTTTTGATCAAATCCCCAAATAAACTTTTTTGCCTCTTAGTTTACAAATTTATATGTACTTCAGAAAAATGTAATCCATGTGGTTAGATTCATTTATGCTCAACTTGTCCCAGGATCATCGGCAGGAAGATACATGTTTAAAATATATACATATGAAGAACAAGAAACTTCTAAAACATTGTGTGTGTATGTGTGCATGAAATGATGACACATTAGCTCAGAGTCCTAAACAGGCAAATCCAATAGTCAGATATTGTTTTGATATGTGAAATAGGAAACTGTTAAGCAGTGGATGATACAGTTACATATATTTGAATTTATTTTAAAAGAAGTGATTTCTATTTACCTGTTGACATTTCCAGATTTTCCCTTTCTCTATTCAAATCCTGAATAAATACTTTCCAACTGCTTAATTTTCCTAAGTGAAAAGCCATGTCAGTAGGAGAAAATGACTAGCCATGTGATTTGAGGCACGTTAACCTAACCACTTTGAGGCTAGGTTTTCTCATCTGTTAAATAAGGATAGAGATGTCCATTTGCAGAGTTGTTGTGAGGATTAGAGATAATGTAGGCAAAGCGCCTAGAATAATGATGTATGACTTGTAGTAGAGTTTTAACAGATGGTAAATCGTCCTATCCTTCTAGTTTTTAGTAACATTCTGAATAAAGTTCTACATGAAATTCTACATCACCACGATGGCTGTAGGCTGTATGTGGGCAGGAACATGCAATGAGGAATGCCCAGAGTGAACAGGTGGCCAAGATGGGCTGCTTTCAGAAGGGCTCCTTCAAGAAAAGCAGTGCCTGCTGGCCTAGATATTCAGGCAATCAGACACCACTGAGTTCAGCATGTTTCCTAACCTGCATCCATAGCAGATGGTCAATTGGCCATTAGTCCAAGGCCAACCCAATGTTGATGAGGGTCATCATGGCTTTGGGGCCATGCATTGGAGGACATTCTCATAAAAAGAACTGTGTGGACCTCATGTCTTTTGTGTGTATGATCTTTGCAACTTTTCCTTTCTACCTTAGAATATTAGCTTTCTGCAGTATATTTCAGTGAATAAGACAATAGCTTCTAAAATTGGATCTAAAGAGAGTCTCTTTGCTGCAGTTCTAATCTAAAATGGCAGTTCATGCGTAAAGCCACCCACGAACATGAGGTGTCTCCAGGTCTTATGATCTGCAGGTCATAGTTATATTCTTCACTGTGAATGGGAGTATTTATAGGGAACAGTGAAAGGCAAGGAAGCCATACTAGGCCATCCTGGGAAAGATGGCTTCAGATGGCAGGGCAGACCACTGTGGTACCCTCCAGAAGTAATTGTGGACATCTGGATTGATGAAAAAAACTAAAGCATGGCAGGCATTCTGCATTTGAGACTGGGTTTTCCCAAAGGAAGATAAATGGAAAAAACATGTTTGCTTTAACTGCTGACTCATGGTACAAAGTTTTAATTCAGAGACTTAATTGAAAATGCAGCAAGAATGTAAAAGATTTACATAGAAGATATTTTAGTATATTGGCAAGACATTAATTATAAAGCCAGATGGTCATGATCGAAAACTCAACCAAGAGGCCTTATTTTTGTTTTGTTTTGTTTTTAAGCGTGAAATATTTTTACTTTACACATTTCAGTATTCTGTTATATATAAGCAAAACCATCTTTCTATTAAGGTTAATATAAAGAGTGATTGTCTGGTGTTCCAGGATATATATACAATATATAAAAACCAGAAATCATCATATATAAACCTGGAACATAAGAGCATTTTTGTGAGAGAAATTTCATGACCAAGACACTAGTGCTCTCTCCCCAGAGTTCATTCTAATGAGAACATATTTCTCAGCTCCTATTAACCGTGACCGCTGTCTCAGTCAGGGGTCATTTGTTTGCAACAGAAGATTGGAACACAACTGCATGAAATTAGCTCAGAAAAGAGAGCTTGTTGTAAGGCTAAAGGAGACTTTCACTCTCAGAAAAACTCATGTTCGGGAGGTATAGTCAGTTTAGAAAGTTGACCTGATAATATAGCTCTTCATTTTTCCCTTAAGGCACAAGGTATCCTCTCTCTCTGTCTCCCTCTGCTCAGCTGTTCCATGATCATCACGGTTCTTCCCCAGGTGGCCTTTTTCTGCGTGCTGAACAACAGGTATACCATGGCTGCCCATCTGAGGTTAAGTCTACCTACCATCTTTGCCTCTGTGTACTATTTATCCCATCTGCTTTTTTTTAAATTCCTCTTTTCACCCTTCTCCTGTTTTTTTTAACATTAATTTAATATTTTTTAAAATGATTGCATTTTCCATTCTCTATTAGCTTCTTGATTATACATTATTTAATTATTACCATTGTAGTTACGACAGAGATTACAAACATATGTCCTTGACTTATTAGAGTTTGCTATAAATTAATACTGTTAATACTTCTTGGACAATAAAACAACTTTACAACATTTAAGCCTTTTCCCTGTTTGGGCTATTGTTACTGTTGTCATGTGTTTTATTTCTACATACTTTCAATCCCACAACACATTATTATTGTTGTTTTAAACGGTCAATATTTATTATGTTTTACCCACATGTTTACCTTATCCATTTCTCTACATTCCTTCCTGTATTACCATGTTTCCATCTGGGATTGTATTCCTTCTGCCTAAATAACTTCCTTTAGTATTTCTTTTAAGTAAATATTTGCTGCCAACAGTCTTTCAGTTTTTGTTTGTCTGACAGCCTTTATTTTGAAACTTATTCTGTGATCTGTGAGTGGTTTCTTCTACTTGTGGTAATTTCTCTGCTCAAATTCACACAAATAAATTGGTTGTCCCACCTTCAAGGATAAACTTCAATGATTATGAAAAACTGTATAGTTTATAATTTGAAGGTGTATCTTTTGCCTAAAAGGGAGGATACAAAGTGCATTTTGTAGTCAAACCCTATAATGTGTCAGCCGTAAGGCCCACCATGTGTCGTGTGCTAGTCACTGGGAATATAGAGTCAAATAAGACATGGTCTTGTCTTTTGACAGCTCATAGTCTTTTAGGAAAGACAGGGCAATACATGGCTACCTCAAGTGTGATAAACTCTGCTATAGAATTAGGCACAGGTCCCTTTAGGAGCCAAAGGAAGAACATCCAAACCAGAATTTTAGAATTAGGAGACAGGAACTATTTCTTAGGAAAGACACCTTGGATCAAATTTTAAAAGAGTTAGATGTGGTTAGACTCATATATCAGTTAAGAGTCATTTGTCTTTAAGTAAAAGTATCTGACTGACAGGGGCTTAGATGAGAAGTCCAGAGGCATTGACATTGATTCAGTAGTACATTTAGGATATTAACTCTCTTCTTCTTCTATGCCATCCTCAGTGCGATAGCTTTTCATCCTTGTGCTTTATGGTCTCAGGGATCTCAACATGGCTGCCACAGCTCCAGGAATAACATCTTTTTTGTTGATGGAAAAGAGAGAAAGAGAGCACCAGTCGTATCTATTTTTGTTTTCTAGAAGTCCCACAGAAAAGTGATACACAGAATTTCAGTCCTGAATTTCATCAGTACAGGTCACAAGGAGCCTCAGTGAGAGTGTCCCTAGCAGGATGGTAGAGACTGAAGCTACATGACATGGGTTGAAGAATGAATAGGAAGTGAGAAGTAGAGACAGTGAATCTACGGTGCGATTTCCGGAAACCTGGCTCTGATCAAAATAGAGCAATTGGACAATAGCTGGAGCAGGAGAGTCAAGGGGTGGGGCTTATTTGGCTTAGGCTGCCATACTATTGATAGAATACTGCAGCATGAGTGGCTAAAACAACAGCAATTTATTTTCTCATAGTCTGGAAGCTAAGTCTCTGGATCAGGGTGCAGGCAAGTTCCATTTCTGGTGAAAGCTATCCTTCTGGTGTGTAGATGTCTGCCTTCTCACTGTGTCCTCACATGGCCTTTCTTCGGTGCATGCTAATGGTGAAAGAGAGATTAGGCTCAAGACCCTACAATTATAACCTCATTTAACCTTAATTACTTTCTTAGAGGCCCCATCTCCAAATATAGACACACTGGGGGGTTAGGGCTTTACAATGTGAATTTCAAGGAGACACATTCAGCCTGGAACAGATGTGTTTTATGAAAAACGTGGAGAGAACATTTTTTTGTCCTGTGGTTGAAGATCCAGTAAGGGGGGCAATATTTATAGAGGTAGGAGAGAGAATATTGGTTATTGGAATGATGATCATGAAAAGCCAAAGTATACCCGTGGATCACAGAGGGAAGGAGGAATGGATTGGTGTCTTTGGAGATGAATGTATCTATAGGTGTTCTGGGAGGAAATTTGGCTGGGTGTAAGGGCAAAGTCATTTAAAAATAAGGTGATGGTTAAGAGTAAGGGATTTGAAGAAAAAGGTAGCCATGTGATTGCTGAAAGCCCAGCTGTACCAGGAGACTATGGATTGATATGGCTCAGTCTTCCCAGTTGGGTGACGATGTCTAGCTTAGGTAACATCTTACACATCCGTGAGGTTGCTGATCTATTTAGCCATTTTGTATCAGCTGTCACCTGGAGACAGCAAATTGAAGCTCGAGTTGAAATCCTTGCCTTTGAGTCCAGAAGTACAGGATGGAGAGAATACAGTGGCAGATATATTAAAATAAAAGGAAACTTTTGTTGACAGGACTACAAGTGTTAATGGTGCTAATTGGATTTTTGTCTGCATTAGTACAAGTACAATATCGGTGAAAGTCCCTGTCTAATCTATGCCTATCAGGTTCTAACTGGGGATTTCTGAGCACTACACTTGAGAAAAATATAAAGTATGCTGTAGTCACACAGGATCACACCATGGGTTGTTTCACATGGACATGGCCACTGAAGGATGTTCAGCCTGGAGAAGAGAAGGTTCAGCAGTAAGAAGGTAATTGCTGATTTAATCAGTCTATCTGTCTCGTCTTTTATGTGCTTTCACTTCATAAGAGGTTTCACACTTGTGGGTTCATTGCTTCCCTATAACTTCCCGCAGGAATAGGGACATTATTACCCAGATGTCACAGATAGGGAGATTGAGTCACCTAGAGGATAAATATAGGAGGCAGCCCAGGCATCGAGCATCCAGCAACTTACTCCTCGACCATCTCATTCTCGATGTTCATAATAAATGTTTCCCTTCTATCCCCTCCCATCTTTCAGAGCCCAGCTGAAGTCCCCCTCCAAACATCTTCCTCTGCATTATTGAGTCTTAACTGAGTTTGTCTCCTTTGAAATTCGACAGTGTTCAAAACATCTAACTAAACATCTAAACAATATGAACAAAATGACCTCTGTTGCTATGGACCGTAGTACTTGATTATATGTATTTTGTGTTGTTCACTCTAGTTTCATATGTGTTGGTCACCTTAGCACATAGTGAAAGTAGGGGTTATGTTTCAGTCTTTGCTCTTATCCCTTCGAGGGCCTAGCTAGCCCAATACTGAGTTCTGAACGGTGTAGGGGACACTATCACCATCTTCCAAGGCTGTCCGCTATGCACACGTTCTTGAAAAGGTAATCCAAAACAAAGGGAAGTCACTGTTTGTGCTTTCAAGATGTGCAGAAATCCAAGACACCCATGGAGAAAGAATTGTTTCCCACTGGTAGGTAATTCTCAAATATTCCCAAGAATTAACATCTTAGCAAATAGTAAGAGTTGCCAATGATCTCCTTGAAATTTTTCTGATCAGTAAAGTAGATCCTCAAAAGTGGAATTCCATGAGATTTAAAGTGATTGTTTTGTTTTTAAAATACAGCCTGCAAATATCTTTATTTTTCCTTGAAAAAAGAAGTTATTTGTGACTGATTTGAAGCGTCTATTTTTCCATTTTAAGTTTTACTTCTGTCCAACTACTGCTGCTAAGAACTTGCGTACTTATTTGAAGGCAGTGTTTCTTGTTGTTGTTTTATTTTCTTTGCACGAGCCGTTCCACCGCCTATTTGCTCAACACCAGTCCTGGTGCACCGGGTACGTGATCCTCGGTAACGTAGACTCAGCCTCATCCAAACTCATTCACTCACGTAGGCTCTACCCCAGCCCAATTCTGGAAGCACCTCCATGCCTTTGTGTGTGTTGTTTCCGCTGCTGGTAAGCTAGTTTCATCATTTTTGCAGAGGTATACTCCTACTTGTCCTTCAAAACCAGACTCATTCTTTGCCCCCTTTGTGGAACATTCCCCGCGTCCCCTACGCAGAATTACTGACTTCCTCTGTGATCTTTGTTCATCACTATGATAGCACCTCCTAGATTGTGCTGCAGTTATCTGTTTATGCAACACTCTCAGTCAGTCTCAAGGCAAGAACTACGTCTCTATTTCTACTGTCCAATGTCATAGATGTTCGAGAATTTTTGTCTCTGAATAAACAGGTATGTTAGACCTCCTGATAGAGCTAACAGAAATAGAGAAATAGACTCTGATGATCTCAAGGAAAAGTAACTTTTCTGATGACTACTGGGCACAGAACAATGAAAGGATAAAAGACCAGTTTTTGGAAAATGGACAGGACGCAAGGGAACCTATGAGGGCAAACCAGCAGGGACAAAGAAATTCTCATTGCCCCTCGTATCCTTGCATTCGCCTCCCTTCTGCCCTGTTCCCTCCTAACCATGAGCTTCTCAGGCTGGGGAAAATGTCTCATTGTCTGAGTCTCTGTCACATGCACACCTCTGTCTGCCCACTCCATGGACAGGCTAGGATGTGGTACATTTACCTTCATCAGCTTGCAAGGCTCGGGAGCTAGAGGCTGGGGACAGACACTAATTGTCACCAAGATTACTCACATACGGAAGAAGTGATTCCTTCAGAGGGAACTGGGATGTTATCAGAAAAGAAAGAAAATATGTCTAACTTCCCCAAATTAAAAAGTGACAAGTGTCTACGACTATGAATGAAACTTTTCAGAAAAGGAGATTGTGATTTAAAAGTTAATTTAATATTGGATGGCTTGATTACCAGCAAAATCACTCATGACATTTAGCACCTTTCTTTATTTTTCTTGATGAACTCAGAGCTCTTGCCTAAATTTAATAATGTGTTATGTATCCCCTGGGTGTCTGATTTACTGACTTGAGCTGAATGATTGGGCTCAACGCAAACAAGGGCTTGCAAACTTTGCCTATGGCTCTCCAGCCATCAAGAAACTAAGCTCTTTTGCTCCCTGGAGAAGCTAAAAATTCTAAAATGAAGTGCCCTCTGCTCTGGTTTCTGCTTTTCAGCATTTCTCTTCTGCTTTCACATACTTTTGCTGTTTTAAAATTAAATCTAAGAAACTCATTCCATATTTTTCATCATCTGCTTTTGAAAGTGAATGTTCTGGATTTATGGTTTGGGGTTCTTTGATGTTAGAGTAGCAAACTATGCTTGCTTCACTTGTTTTCATTTCATTCTTTTTTTTTACATCTATAAAGCTTTGAAAATTTGATTTATTAAAACACCACAGTCAATGTAGGGGAACTGACACCATTTGCATTGTTGGAAAGAGTCGCAAAACATCAGGCGATAGTTCCCTATAGAGAGCTTAGGGCTGTTACGATGTTCCCCCACCACGACCCCACCCCACACTTTGTTGTTTAGGGAAGTTTGGCATTACGCAAAATCTCAAACTTATAACCCAAAGATATTCATTCCTAAGACATTTCAAGATGTTTGGATTGGATCCTACCCCCTAATTTTGATTTTGTACCTACCAAGATGTACATAATGATCAGCTCTTTTCTTTTTTTCTTATCAAGAAACAGAAATGCTCCTTCCTCTTCCCCAAGAGCAATTGTGGTTCTGATGTGTTAAAATGTGCATTTTGTATGGTATCCCTTTAAATCTGTTTGAATGCAGTTTGGAACTTCCCAGGGCTACAGAATGATTCCCTTTGACACACTGGTGTACATTGTACAAGCCTGAGGAGGAGTAATGACAAAAGGGCAAAACCAGGGGCTAGGTGGAGAGAGAGAGAGGTAACTCTACCCGGAGTAGAAAGGCTGGATAAACAGACCAGAAGAACTTACAACCATAGAAAAATGTCAGGGTTGGGAGAGTCCTTAGATGTATTCATTATCATTTCTTCTACAACATCACTAGATTAAAAAATAATCCTCATGTGCTATTTAAGAAATGAGTGTGTGTGTGTGTGTGTGTGTGTGTGTGTGTGTGTGTGTGTGTACGGCATATTATAAGGACAGGACTGGATCTTCCAGGTATCTGACAAATAGAAAAAGCCAGGTCACGTGGGGCCAGAACGAGCAGTCAAGTAGCCAGGGGCTTGCTCTCTGATTGTCCGCAGTTGCACAATCTCTTTCTTCTCAAGACTTACCACTCACCACACAGTATAATATAGTTTATTATAAGTTTATTCACTCAACAAGAAAATAGAAAGGCAATTAAACATGTCAGGAAATATTAAAAGTCATGCTCTAAAATAAAGCCTATTAAACTGTAGCATGATTTTGAACCGATGGATTGTCAAGGGAGAGAATCCAGTTAGCTTTGGTATTAGGAATATACTCCTTAGCACAAGACAAGTTTAATAACATAAGAACTACAACATGTCACTAATGAATCCATTCACACTACCAAAATACTAATAAAAACAATAATTAATTTTTATTGAAATTCTTACTATTGTATGTGACAGGTTTTGTGCTATGGTCTTTTTTTTTTTTTTTTTCTTTTTTCATTTTTCTGAAGCTGGAAACGGGGAGAGACAGTCAGACAGACTCCCGCATGCTCCCGACCGGGATCCACCCGGCACGCCCACCAGGGGGCGACGCTCTGCCCACCAGGGGGCGATGCTCTGCCCATCCTGGGCGTCGCCATGTTGCGACCAGAGCCACTCTAGCGCCTGAGGCAGAGGCCACAGAGCCATCCCCAGCGCCCGGGCCATCTTTGCTCCAATGGAGCCTTGGCTGCGGGAGGGGAATAGAGAGACAGAGAGGAAAGCGCGGCGGAGGGGTGGAGAAGCAAATGGGCGCTTCTCCTGTGTGCCCTGGCCGGGAATTGAACCCGGGTCCTCCGCACGCTAGGCCGACGCTCTACCGCTGAGCCAACCGGCCAGGGCCTGTGCTATGGTCTTTAAATAGGTAAGTCTATTAAATCTTCAAATCCTATGGGGTAGTATTATTATCCCAATTATTTTCTGATGAAAATTTGAGGCACAGAGAAGTTAAGTAACTATTCCAAGTCACACAGCTCTTAAATGACAGAGCTATTCTAAGCAACATGCTTTACCTCTATGACATATTGTTTTTTACTAGACTATATTATCCCAATCAGAAATGAATAGCATAATTATTATAAATTCTCTTTTGATTAAAAAATTATTCTGTAGATAAAATGTATAAAAACTTAATTTCAATAAGTTTCCGGGTTACAAACACCCGACTTACATACAAGTCATATTTATGAATGGAGCGCCATAAGGGCTATTGGTAATCAACTGCAGTTGGACTTCAGTGAAAATGCTGACATAGAGCTACTCAACTCCCATGGCAAAGAACTAACCAGTGAAGACCTTGTGGAACTAGAGCACCAGATGGCAGCATTTAGGGAAGAAAACAAGAACCCAGAAACTCTAGAACTGAAAATATTTTCTATAAAATAGTTAGCTGAAGCTTTTGTCTCATTGAACCAGGAATGGCAAAGTTAGAGGGACAAGATCCTGACACAGAGAGGTTCACCAACATTTACTGCACAGTTACCGAAGGCCTGAGATGCTACAGGGCCATTTATGAGAAAGAGAAAAGCTCTGTACAAACCCCCCTTGATGCTACTTCAAGAAACTGACTCCAGCAGCAGAATCGAACCCTGACTAACATGAGTCTCATGCTTTCCAACAAGTCCATCATCTTCTGCAGCATCCAAGATTAAGATTGTATTTGAAAATGTTTAAGTATTTATATGCACAGAAAGGTAAAAATAAATACTACGTTAAGACAAGCATCTAAGTTGCATTTAATAGGTAAATGTACCTGTTCCAACTTACATACAAATTCAACTTAAGAACAAACCTACAGAACTTATCTCGTTTGTAACCTGGAGACTGCCTGAATAATTACAAAAGAGAATCTAAATGTTATTAATCTTGGTCACATAAAAATGTAATATAAAAGGAAGTTAGGGGTAAGGGGGATAACGAGAAAGGAAAAGAGTCTTATTTCCTTATATTTCCCAGTGGGTAAGTGTTATTTGATGTTACTGAATCAAAGGAGGTATTTTTTGTGTGTATGACAGAGAGAGAGAGAGAGAGAGAGAGAGAGAGAGAGAGACAGAGAGAAGGACAGACAGGAAGGGAGAGAGATGAGAAACATCAATTCTTCATTGTAGCTCCTTAGTTGTTTATAGATTGCTTTCTCATATATGCTTTGACTGGGGGTGGGGGGGGCTACAGCACACTGAGTGACCTTGGGCTCAAGCCAGCGACCATGGACTTCAAGCCAGTGACCTATGGGCTCAAGCCAGCAACCTTGGGGTTTCGAACCTGGGTCCTCTGCATCCCAGTCTGATGCTCTATCCACACTGCGCCACCACCTGTATATAAAAATATACAGGCCAAAGGCAGTATATTTTTAAAGTTATAAAAGTAGCTAATAGAACTAAAAACAAAACTGCAAGTTAACAAAAATTGAAAGATTAATGTAAGTGAGCCAAATTTATTATTTTCAACGCAGTATTCAGTAAGTTCTTCTTAGAGATGATAAACCAGGAAACAATATAAACATGTTATTTGAGTTATGTGATTACCAGAAAACGAAAATTATAATCAAACAGATGAAAACCTTTTAAAAAGTGGGTCTGGAATGGGAATCATGGAGTGAGATTTTTATATTTTATTTTATACCTTTTCATTTAAGTGATTATTTCCATGTGCACATTTTATATTTTATAATAAGAACCATGTCCATATTATTTACTTCAGTAAGTGGACACCTTGGTTTCCATCCCAGAAAAATGCTGACCATGTGCAATCTAGAAGAGGCTCTAAACAAAAGGAGGGGCTTCTTTCAAAGGCTGAAATTACTGTCTCCATAGGGAGTGTGTAAACACCATCCCCCAATGGTCTAAGGGTCTTTTTTTTTTTTTTTTTTTTTAACTATCTGAACATCTTTTACAGACACCCACCTCAAGGTACAGTTCAAAGATGGAAGAAAACGAGAATCCTCCTATCTGAACTTCTCACCGTCTTTTCTGTTGTCCTACACTTCTGGGTGAGAAGGGTAGTAGGTTCCACTTCCTCCTTTGGTCTGTCTGCGTCTTCTTCCTCCGATTCTTGGGCACAACAAGCCACACGCTTGGACTTAATAATGGGTGGAGTGCAGGAAGGGAAAGCAGCTGACTGAAAAAAGTTGCACTATCATTTCAAAAATATTAGCTCCCTTACATATATTATTATATAAATTCATAGGAAAATATTGGCCGGGTTACCAGTCACTTCAATAGCAGCAGGCACTTCTCGGGAGAGAGGTGGGGAGGGGAGAGTGTGGTGTTCACATATGACATGGGTAATGGATGTTTTGGGGGTATTGTGAACATTTATTTTGTGCTTTCAGATATTTTATCCGAAATATCTAATGTTTTATCCAACATTAAAAACTTATCATAATAACTATGTCTATTTTTTAAAAATACTTTCTTACTCAGAACAGTTTTAGGTTTACAGAAAAATTGAGTAGAGAGTAGTGAGAGTTCACATGTACTTACCCTCAATCCCTCCCCAGTTTCTCCTGTGGTACAATTGATAAACCTATATAATACATGATTACTAAATAAAACTTAAAAGTTCAAAGTTTACCTTAGGGTTCAACCTTGTGTTGGCATTCTATGGGCTTTGACAAATGTATAATGACATTTATTCACTATTATATTATCATACAGAATAGTTTCACTCTTGTCCTAAAAATCCCCTGGCTCCACCTAGTCATCCCTCCCCCCATTGATTTTTTACAAACGCGTGGTTGTCTGGATTCCCGTGCTTGCCTGCCTTGCTGGCTGTTCCCACTTGCCCACGAAGTGAAATCTGGTCCACTGCACCTGTTCTTTCCGTTACTGACTCTGCTCTCTGTGATAATAGTCTCAGGAGTGGTCTTCAAGCACCTCATATCCTGCCACTACCACCACTTGTCAGGGGAAAACCCAGACAGGATGAGATCCACATTCCCAGCTGTCCCTGTCTTCCAAGGAAGAGAAACCCTACCCCAGTAGCTAAAAAGTGAAACCAGATACTCCAGGGAAGGGAAGGGGGATGCCAGGTTTCTGGTGGTCCGAAAGTGGCCCAAGCCAGAAGCCGAAAAGTGCTGGGAAATCCAGAAATGACATGTAGATAATGCCAGGTAACATCTCAGAGACTGTGGGGAAGGGGCCTCACATGGCAGGACTTAGAATTCAAGACAGACTTTTATTGCCCAGTGATTAGGAGCAGTATGGAGAACTTCTGCTTCCTGGATAAAATCAAACTCTGACCTCCAAGGTTGGCACTAGGGCGGGGGCGGGGGGCGGGCGGTGTTTTGTGGAGACAGCTGAGAGTAAGGCTGAAAGATACTTCTCTAGGCAGTGTTTTTCAAACATTTTTTAAAAACTGTGATCTATAGTAAAAATATATTTTATATTGACATCTAGTGCAATGGTCCCCAACCCCCGGGCTGCGGACCAGTACCAGTCCATGGGCCATTTGGTACCGGTTCACAGAGAAAGAATAAATAACTTACATTATTTCCGTTTTATTTATATTTAAGTCTGAACAATGTTTTATTTTTTAAAAAATGACCAGATTCCCTCTGTTACATCCGTCTAAGACAGGGGTCCCCAAACTTTTTACACAGGGGACCAGTTCACTGTCCCTCAGACTGTTGGAGGGCCGGACTATAAAAAAAAACTATGAACAAATCCCTATGCACACTGCACATATCTTATTTTAAAGTAAAAAAAAACAAAAAAAACAAACAAACAAACAAAAAAAACAGGAACAAATACAATATTTAAAATAAAGAACAAGTAAATTTAAATAAACAAACTGACCAGTATTTCAATGGGAACTATGGACTTGCTTTTGGCTAATGAGATGGTCAATGTGCTCCTCTCACTGACCACCAATGAAAGAGGTGCCCCTTCCGGAAGTGCGGCGGGGGCCGGATAAATGGCCTCAGGGGGCCACATGTGGCCCGCGGGCCATAGTTTGGGGACCCCTGGTCTAAGACTCACTCTTGACGCTTATTTCGGTCACATGATACATTCATCTGTCCCACCCTAAAGGCCGGACCGTGAAATATTTTCTGACATTAAACCCGTCCGTGGCCCAGCAAAGGTTGGGGACCACTGATCCAGTGCACACACAAAAACATACCCACTGCCAAGAGTACCAGCCTCACCTGGGGCCTGCTAGAAATGCAGAATAGAGAGCTCGCTTTTGACCTACTAAATCAGTATCTGAATTTTAATAAAATTCCCAGGAAATTATGATGCATATTAAAGTTTAAGATGCACTGCCCCAGGGCACCCCTAACTAAAGATGAGTAATCCATACCTATGGACCTCAGATGATCTTGTTCCATGGGTTTCCTCCTTCAAGACAAGAGCCCTTAGGAAACTGTCTATATATTAGGTCTACCGGAAAGTTCTGTCCATTTCTATCACAACAAGTCTCGACACGTAAGCACATGTTTATTTGGCGCATGTGTGCCTCTCTATTTTTATCACTTAATGTATATATACTGATGTAGCAAATTAACTAAAACAAAGTTGATTCACGTTAGTCTTATGTGTGAAGTGATAGTGTACCCATGGCTACTGATAAAGTTCATTTACGCCACTGTAATTTTTACGAATTTCAACAAGGAAGAAATGCTACAGAAGCATGTAGAAATTGATTGAAAGTGTTTGGTGAAGGTACAGTTTCTGATAGGACATGCAGAAGATGGTTCGAAAAATTTGAAACAGGTGACTTCGACCTTTCTGATAAGCCACATTCTGGGCAACCATCTTTGACCGATGACGATGTTGTTAAGACCATGTTGGAGCAAGATCCTTTTCTGACAACATCAGAGATCGCAGAAAGGCTTAATTCAGCTCAGCAAACCATTTCAGACCATATTCGGAAGATAGGATTGGTGTGGAAATATTCAAGATGGGTGCCACATGAATTAAGTCGGAAGAATTTGGATGATCGAGTCGTCATATGCACATCTCTGCTTGCTCAGAACAAAATCGAGCCCTTCTGGAACCGGATGATAACTGGGGATGAAAAATGGATTACCTACGAAAACATTGTAAGGAAAAGGGCATATTGTGAACCTGGAAAACCTAGCCCTTCCACCTCTAAACCAAATCTGACTCTATTTGAATAAGAGAATGTTGTGTATATGGTGGGACATTCGAGGACCAATACATTATGAGCTTTTAAAACCGAACGAAAAGCTCAATTTGGAGAAGTATTGTCAGCAACTGGATAATTTAAAGACAGTCCAAGAAAAGAGGCCGGCGATGTTCAATAGGAAGAACATCATACTGCATCATAATAATGCCAGGCCACATGCTGCTTTGAGGACTTGTCAAAAAATTGCAGAACTGCCTGACCAGGCAGTGGCGCAGTGGATAGAGCGTCAGACTGGGACGTGGAAGGACCCAGGTTCGAGACCCCGAGGTCACCAGCTTGAGCGCAGGCTCATCTGGTTTGAGCAAAAGTCCACCAGCTTGAACCCCAGGTCGCTGGCTCGAGCAAGGGGTTTCTCGGTCTGCTGAAGGCCCACGGTCAAGGCACATATGAGAAAGCAATCAATGAACAACTAAGGTGTCGCAATGAAAAGCTGATAATTGATGCTTCTCATCTCTCTCTGTTCCTGTCTGTCTGTCCCTGTCTATCCCTCTCTCTGACTCTCTCTCTGTCTCTAAAAAAAAAAAACACAAAAAATAAAAACATGGAACATTAAAAAAAAAAAAAAATTGCAGAACTGCCTGACCTGTGGTGGCACAGTGAGATAAAGCGTCGACCTGGAACACTGAGGTCGCCTGTTCGATACCCTGGGCTTGCCTGGTCAAGGCACATATGGGAGTTGATGCTTCCTGCTCCTCTCCTTTCTCTCTCTCTCTCTCTCTCTCTCCTCTCTGAAAATTGAATAAATAAAATCTTAAAAAAACATAAAAAAGAAATTGCACAACTAGGCTGGGAAATTCTGTCGCATCCACCATATTCCTCGGACTTAGCACCCTCCGACTATCACTTGTTTTTGTCCTTACAAAATTTTTTGAAGGGCAAAAAACTCAAAAATGAAGAAGATATCAAACAAGCACTGGTTCAATTTTTTGCATCAAAAGATAAAACATTTTTCAAAAATGGGATATACAAAAATTGCCCTCATGCTGGCAAGAAATCATTAATAATAATGGCAATTATATTATTTAATAAAGTTTATTGATGGTAAGAAAAATTTGTATTTTGTTTTATTCCAAAAATGGACAGAACTTTCCGGTAGACTATATACTTCAGCCTACTGTAATCCTGGGATCCTACCTCCTACCCCTCTCAAGACCCCACCAAATAATAATAATGATAATGACAACTGAGTTGTATCAATATTATAGAGCTAAGCACGTGGTGAGTGCTATTCTAGTGACTTATATGTATTAACTCTTTTAAGCTTAATAACAACCTTAATACTTTTGCATGATTTTGCATTTCATATATGAGAAAACTGAGGTATAGAAGGTTCAATAACTTTCTCAGGTCACATAGCTAATAAATTGGGAAAAAACTATAAAACTACTTAAGAGAGAAAGCAAGAAATACATAAGTGATAGAAAAAAAGTCAACAGACTCCTGCCAAATGGAAAGTGAACAGGAGAAGGCTATTGAGTGGAATGGATGGAGAAAGTTGAGAGTTCACATATTCTCCCTGGAGGGCTGCAAAGGTGACTGGAGCCAGTTTACCTGACAAAATTATTGGGAGCCTCTGCACAGAATCAGCAGGTGTGGCCAAGGGTCTAGGTGATAACGGGAAGTGAAAATTGGACTACCAGCCCTGTTGGCACACTGGTGGAATCTCACCCCCTTGTGCATAAAGATCAGGAGGCTGACACTCAATGCAGAAAAAGAAAAAATATGCCAGCTCTGCTCTAAAAAGTTTGAATTGGCAGTCTGGGGGAGAGCTAGTTCTTATTAGGGGGGTCCTAATACTTTTCATTAGGACATAGAGGGCTCCTGCAGTGTAAGTATTGGTCAGAATTCTAAATCCAGATAAAATATTAAGTGTGAGTATAAGAGCATTTCAGACCTATGAGGACTTAGCTTATCGTCCATGCCCCCCTCTGTGGAAAGTTCCTTAAAGATGTACTCCAGCAAAATAAAGGAGTAAACTAAGAGGAAAGAGCCATGCAGTTAGTTCATAAACTAACAAGTCTGATCCAGGATGATAGAGACAGACAAAAATTTCCAGGATGATAGCAGTAATATAATACTTGAAGGCATATTGGTGCAGAAGAGATGACTTAAAAATGGAGAGGTTTTTTGAGGAAAAAGCCAATTCACTCAATAGAAAAGACAGTATGGGAGATTTTTGAGCAGGGGTCCCCAAACTACGGCCCGTGGGCCGCATGCGGCCCCCTGAGGCCATTTATCCGGCCCCCACCGCACTTCCAGAAGAGGCACGTCTTTCATTGGTGGTCAGTGAGAGGAGCATAGTTCCCATTGAAATACTGGTCAGTTTGTTGATTTAAATTTACTTGTTCTTTATTTTAAATATTGTATTTGTTCCCGTTTTGTTTTTTTACTTTAAAATAAGATATGTGCAGTGTGCATAGGGATTTGTTAATAGTTTTTTTTATAGTCTGGCCCTCCAACGGTCTGAGGGACAGTGAACTGGCCCCCTGTGTAAAAAGTTTGGGGACCCCTGTTTTTGAGAATATGAAGATGGGAAAATGGTTTGAAATTTTTTAAAAAGATAATAAGAAATTCCAAGGGATAGAGAAAGCTAGACTAGTAGTACCTTGGTCAACTTAACATGACATGATTAAAAGCAAATGCTAAATATAAGAAAAGAGAGGCCATTAGTTCTTGATGCTATGAACATTGTACTTGATATGGTCCTGGGTTAGTAACAGGACCTGTAGGGAAGGAAATGCAATTCCAGCACACTGCTTGCCCAGGCACTGAACAATATTTAAGTGATTATAAGTACCTTCCACTGGTGTCTAACTTTTAGAGTCATCCTCTGGGCAAAGAGAAAAGTTAATTGAGATGATACAAAATGTATATGCCAACAATTTTAACCATGTAAAAGGTAAAATGTAACCAACAGAAGATAAAGTGTAGAAGAAAGGAAAGAGGGAAGACAGAATGGAATAATTGCTTCATCTTTATAAAGTAGCAAGTCAAGGAATACTGTTTGAAGTTAATGGAAACTTGTGGGAAGGTGAATTGGCAGAAAGTTTTGGAGAGCAATTTGGCAATACATTTAGGCAAACTAAATATGCCCCTACCTACTTTCCAATAATTATCCTAGAGAATCTCACACACATAAGTGCAGAGGCTCACCGAAGCGTTGTCTGCAATAGTTTAAAGGAATTGGTCTAGACTGAGAAGTGGCACAACATTGTTGTTAAAAAAGAGGACTCTGATCTTGATTGGGTGGCTCAGTTGGTTGTAGCATCATCCTTATATGCCAAGGTTGTAGGTTCAATTTCTGGTAAGGGCACATACAAGAACCAACCAATGAATATATGGATAAGTGGAACAAAAAATTGACATACCCCCTCCTCTCTCTCTAAAATCAATCAATAAGTTAAAAAAACAAAAAACAAAAAAAACTCATAGACTTAAATAGAAATGCAGCGGTTACCAGGAGGAGGGGAAAGAGTGGAGAGGGAGGGGAATGGGGGAGAAAGAAGGACATAAAGAGGGACAAGTATAAGGTGACGGAGGGTGATTTGGCTTTGGGTGATGGGTATACAGCATAAAAGACTGTCTAAATGATGTGGAAGTGTTTTGACCAAAATTTATGTATTCTAGTTGACCAATGTCACCCTGTTAAATTTAATCATCTAAATAAAAAGAAAAAAGAAGAAGAAGAGAGAAGACTCTGAAATTAGGTGGTCATTTATTAGTTGTTGAGATTTTAGGCATGTGCCTTCCTCTCTAGACCTCAGTTTTCTCATAGATAAATGAGGATTGTGATAGGATAACTTTAGGTAATCCATGTGAAGTCCTTAGAACAATCCTGGCAGATAGTAGGCACTCAGCATTATTGTTACTATTACTATTATTATTACTACTATTATTATTATTTTACTAACAAGGCTTGAATAAACATATTATACTTCATTCATGGAAAGAATACATAAAAGGACTACGTGTATTAACACAGGTACATTTTGAAAACATCAAGTTGAATTTTTTAAAAAATAGCAAATTTTAAAGTAAAATATTCAAAGTAATAATACCATTTGTGTATGTTTTTTTGTTTTTTGTTTTATTTATTCATTTTTAGAGAGAAGAGAGAGGAGAGAAAGACAGAGATAGAGAAAGGGGGAGGAGCCGGATGCATCAACTCCCATATGTGCCTTGACCAGGCAAGCCCAGGGTTTCGAACCAGCGACCTCAGCATTTCCAGGTCGATGCTTTATCCACTGCGCCACCACAGGTCAGGCATATGTTTTTGTTCAAACAGAAGGAAATGCTATTTATTATTTAAGAAGTAATATAGGTGTTATGTTCTCTGTACTCATATTTCATAATAAACATTTAAGATACAAAGTGAAGTTACTGGAATAAGAAGTAAGGCTGTCATACTTTGTATAAAGTTTAAAGTTTCAAAGGTAACAAATGTAAGTATAAGAATGTAAATATTAAATATTGTAAGGAGAATGAGGGAAGGAATGAGATCATTTTCATCCTTTATATTGGAGAGTCAATAGATATTGTTGAAAATTTATAAACTAAGAAAAGGGTGTATAAGCATACTATCTAGAATTATGGAGGTAACCACCAAAAGAATTAAAAACAGAAGTTAAGTTGTCTCTAGAGTGTAAAACTGGGTTAGTTCTTCTGTAGTATTTTATTTGTTACCATGTGCTTTGTATTATTTGATGAAATTTTAATTCAAATTTAAGCCTAATATAGGTATTAAAAAACAGTCCTGAATTCTCCTTGAGCTCAGAATTCTCTAAGATAATCAGTACCCCACCTGCATAATTAACACCCCCAACATTGGGGCAACAGTGAAGTTTCAGCAAGTGATACTCAAGAGGAAAACTAATTCTAGCCAACAGACATTGAGGTCCTACTGTGCCTAGAATAGGTATTTTCATGGCCAGCAGTGACAGACTTGATTATGTTAAAGAAGCCTGTGGGTTTCCTTATAGGGAGCCAAAGGCCTTCCAAGAGACCCCTGCCACTGCCTCACTCAGTCAGCCAGGGCTCTGGCAGGAAACAGAAGCAGCTGGGATTTTTTTTTTCTTTCTTAAGTGTGAAGTGGGAGGTAGAGTGAAAGACTCCTTCATGCACCTTGACTGGGATCCACCCAGCAAGCTCACTCGGGAATAATGCTCTGCCCAGCTGGGGCTGTTGCTCTGTTGCTCGGCAACCAAGCTATTTTAGTGCCTGAGGCAAGGCCATGGAGCTATGCTCAGTGCCCGGGGCCAACTCGCTCCCACAAAGCCATGGTTGCGGGAGGAGAAGAGAGAGAGAGAGTGAGAGAAGGGAAAGGGGGAGGGGTTGAGAAGCAGATGGTCACCTCTCCTGTGTGCCCTGACCAGTAATCAAACCAGGATGTCCATATGCCAGGCTGACATGCCACCACTGAACCAACCAGCCAGGGATGGGATTTTGAAGACATTTTAATGAAGAGATAATGTAATGAGGTGTGGGCAGGATAAAGATAGTCAGTAGGGAGAAATGAGTAACCAGCACCTAACAAGTAGAGGAAGTCCCATTAGCACATCCAGGCCTCCAGGGGTGTAGGAAGGAAGCCTTGTGGGAGCTGGAGTCCTGTGCTGGAGAAACTGTTGTTGCATTGGCCTGAGTTCGCTCAGCTCACATCTGAGTTAAACTGTGGGAGGTGAGCAGTTCCCCTCATGCTGGCAGCCTCCCACCCAAATGCCAGACCTCTCGATTCCCTGCCTGAGGGCCTTGCCCAGCGCTGCGGCAGTGGCTCAACCCTTGCATGGGACAAAGCTAAAATCTGAGGATGGAACACCTCCAGGGGTGACTCTCAACTAACCAGTGATGGTAATTAGTGGTTAAACACCCCAACTTCCCCATCCCTCAGTTGGAAGATTCTGAGGTGAATTCTACATGGTTTCTCAGAGAGTCCAGTAGGATTGAACCTGTTATGCCCGCATAGTAACTCCTCATTAATCTTCCCTCTCTTGTGTTTTCTTCCTTTTGTCTCATCTCTTCTCTTTGTTCGCTTGTGCTCCCTGGCATCACCCCCTCCCCCAATCACGTTCCACCAAGGGCCTTTCTCAGTGTCTGCTCTTAGGGAAAAGGTGCCAATCCGAGACACCAAGGGAGGAGGGCTGCCCAACAAAGCTGTCACTGGCAGGAGCCAGGGAGGGGTGTGAAGACAGGGAGGGAGGAGTACTTATTTTCTTGCAACTGCTGTAACAAATTGCCACAAACTTGGTGGTTTAAAACAACAGAATGGGCCCTGGCCAGTTGGCTCAGCGGTAGAGCGTCGGCCTGGCGTGCGGGGGAACCAGGTTCGATTCCTGGCCAGGGCACATAGGAGAAGCACCCATTTGCTTCTCCACCCCCATCCCCTCCTTCCTCTCTGTCTCTCTCTTCCCCTCCCGCAGCCAAGGCTCCATTGGAGCAAAGATGGCCCGGGCGCTGGGGATGGCTCCTTGGCCTCTGCCTCAGGCGCTAGAATGGCTCTGGTTGTGACAGAGCAATGCCCCAGATGGGCAGAGCATCGCCCCCTGGTGGGCGTGCCAGGTGGATCCCGGTCGGGCGCATGCGGGAGTCTGTCTGACTGTCTCTCCCCGTTTCCAGCTTCAGAAAAATACAAAAAAAAAAAAAAAAAAAGAAAACAACAGAATGTACTCTCTCACAATTCTGGAGGCCAGAAGTCTGAAATCAGGGTGTTGTGAGGCCTGTAATTCCTCCGAAGGTTCAGGGGAAGAATCCTCTTTGCCTCTTCCTAGCTTCTGGTGGCTCCCCGCATCTTGGCTTGTGGCCGCATCACTCCCATCTCAGCCTCTGTTGTTACATTGCCTTTCTCCCTGTGTCCCTGTGTGTCCTCTCCTCTTCTCTAAGGATACCAGCCATTGGATTTAGGGCCCACCCTATTCTAGAATAACCTCATCTTAACAAGTTATATCTATAAGGACCCTCTTTCCAAATAATGTAACATCCTCAGATTCCAGGTAGGCATAAATTTTGAGGGGGACACTATTCAACTCACGACAGCAGGGAGTGGCGAGAAGGTAAAAGAATACTCAGACTTCCATTTCCTTCCATTCACTGATCTCCTGGAACGTTGACCAAACTCATCTGGAAACAAGAGGGCAAGGGAAGTTGGGAGATGTACTACACAGGGCCAGCATCCAGGGCCCAAAAGCATGTCAGAAAAAAGATGAGAACAATTTGGGGCAGCGAGGAGAGCTGTGGAGAGTAGTAGCCAGTGCACTGGCTTTGTTTTTTCCGTAACAGAAAATCTAAGGTGTTCTGACATCCTCTAAGGGCTCGCGAGACCAGTCGGTTATTCTGAAGTAGCAGTGTCTGTCCAAAATGGAAAGGGTATTTTATGGCGGTGGGGGAGGAGAGGCATCGAACGCTTGGAGAGCCACAAGCGGACTGTGCATATTACGTGGAAGCCTGAACTTCTCGTGGTAGCTGCCTCGAGCCTTCGTGCAAACCAGAGAACGCGTCTTCTCTGGGCGTTCACCCCAGCAGGCGAGGCTTGGTGAGTAACGCACATAATGGATGCCAGCTACACTTCCCGTCTCGGGCCCTCACTATAACAACCACACCTGGCAGCCTTGCCCCAGCTTTACCGAGGGTGAGCATTACCCGGGGTACCCGGAAAACCAAAGATTTGCTGCTCAGTCTCCTGAAGAGTCTGATGCAGGGGCTCTGCACTGTGATATCGGGGCTCTGCACTTATAATGAGAACCTCGGTGATTCTCAAAATCAGACAAAGATGAAAAATGCTGATCTATATCAACTCCTCATTTTACAAATGAGGTCCATGGGGATGAAGGGACTGTCCAGGTCCCATATGGCTGAGTCAATCAGTGTCTTTGGAATAAATATATAGAAGTCCCAGGTGATCACGCTCTACAGACCGTGCCCTTGGTGTGTCTCTGTTCCCTATCAGCCGGGGCTGACAGAGAAGCAGAAGCACTGGGCGTGGCACAGAACGGGACAAACAGCAAAGGGATGAGACCAGGGGCCACTGGGGGAGCCGAGGGCGGAGTCAATGCCGAGCTGATGCCTCTGCAGCTCCTGTTGAACCTGAAGTCACTCTGCGTCAGCAGGGGCCGTCGTTGGGAAGGAAAGATGAACAAGAACAAGAGCAATGGTGAACTGGAACCATCCCCCCCCCCCCCCCCCCCCCCCACCCCCCCACCCCCCCCCACCCCCCCACCCCCCACACCCCCCCACACCCCCACACCCCCACACCCCCCCACACCCTCACCCCCCACACCCCCCACTCCCCCACCCCCCCCACCCCCCCACACCCCCACACCCCCCACACCCCCCCACCCCCACCCCCCCACACCCCCCCCACCCCCCCCACACCCCCCCCCCCCCCCACCCCCCACCCCCCCCCACACCCCCCACCCCCACCCCCACCCCCCACACCCCCCCACACCCCCCACACCCCCCACACCCCCCACACCCCCACCCCCCACACCCCCCCCACACCCCCCACACCCCCACACCCCCCACACCCCCCACACCCCACACCCCACCCCCCCACCCCCCACCCCCCACCCCCCCCACACCCCCCACACCCCCACACCCCCCACACCCCCCACACCCCCACACCCCCCACACCCCCACACCCCACACCCCCCCACCCCCCCCCCCACCCCCCCCCCCACCCCACCCCCACACCCCCCCCACCCCTCTGCCGCAGAGAGACACTGGGACAGGCCGGGGCCTGAGAGCTGAAGGGACTGAGAGGAGCTGCGGGTGCGGAGCTGCCCTCGCTGTGCCCGGGGAGCCAGCAGCCGAGTGACAGTGTGAACAGCGCTGCAGTGTCGGGCACCGCATCAAGGTTCGGAGCCTAAACCTGGAGGCGCCTTCACTCCCGCGAATTTTTCATGTGGCCATCCTGACCCCAAGGGCAAGCAGAGAAGGACACGCTGGGGAAGGTCATTTCAGCTCTGCTAAGCTGACACGGCACAAAACCTCCGTGGGTTTTGCATGGATTTGACCGGATTGAAAACATCCTGGTGACGCCTGACCTGTGGTGGCGCAGTGGATAAAGTGTCGACTTGGAAATGCTGAGGTCGCCGGTTTGAAACCCTGGGCTTGCCTGGTCAAGGCACATATGAGAGTTGATGCTTCCAGCTCCTCCCCCCTTCTCTCTCTCTCTCTCTCTCTCTCTCTGTCTCTCTCTCTCCCGCTCTCTCTCCTCTCTAAAAAAAAATGAATAAATAAAATTTAAAAAAAGAAAAAGAAAAAGAAAACATCCTGGTGACAAGGAAGCTCTATTCATTGTTACAGTTCCGCACAACATCTAGGAGAATGCTTTCTGCATCACAGATACTCCAGAAATACGTTGCATTTTGATGGAACCATCTCAATACGAGTCCTCTTAGTTTGCGGCCTCACACGAGCGAGCCGAGACAGCTGTGCGGCCTTCCGGGCAGCCAGGAGTCCCCGAGCGAGGGCGGCCGCGCCTCTCCTTCCTAATGGCTTCTCCATCCTCTCTCCTGCTCTGCCAAGTGCGCCGTGCGTTTAATATCCTCCCACACTTGAAGATGGTTCATAATCTGAAACCTTGTCAAAAGGATTTGAAGAAAAGTGTGTGTGTGTGTGTGTGTGTGTGTGTGTGTGTGTGTGTGTGTAGGGGGGAGATTAAGATCCACAGAAAAAGCCCTCAAAACTTGGGGTGGAAAAAGTGACAAAAAAAATAACCCGTCACAGTGCTAGCCAAGAGGGAGGTTATTACAATCCAGCCTCAGTAACCGGAGGGGTGAGAGCGAGGTGTTACTGCCCAGGTGAAGAGACAGCCAGCAGCCCTCAGTGTTCACAGCACCAGAGACCGTTCCAAATCCCACTTCAAATCTCCTAATCCCTTCAGTCCTAACTGCTGGGGATGACATCACCCTTTCCTGCGGGTCAGACAGGCTCACCACTTCTGTTCGCGAACACCGTTGTGGTCCAGCGAGCATGCGGCTTTCAGGCCGACTTAGAAAAGCCAGTTGCACGTGGAGAGGCACAATTAAAAATATTATGATCTCTTTTTTTCCCCCTTTAGAAACAGATGTCGGTAAATTTGGATGTAAGAAAGAGCGTAACTGTCCTGGCTCAGGGAAGGGTTCGCAGTGTGCTTTTCAATATGGTTGAAGGCATGGGTTTTCCTGTTGCAGAGAGGCTGTAACTCCGGCATCATCGGAAGTCTGAGAAGGGGCCATTCTCAGGGACTTGCCTCCCTAAGAAAAAAGGCTATGAAAATGAAAACAAGAAGTAAAATGGAAGAGTAATGCATAGGTATGTTCAAATCTCTGTTTGCTGCTACTTGCTGGAGTTATTTAAAATTCTCTAGTTCTCCTCACAGGATTTTCAAGAAAAGGAAAGATTTTTCTGTCTTTCCTGTCTTCCCCAACCTCTCAAACCCGTGTGTGTGTGTGTGTGTGTGTGTGTGTGTGTGTGTGTGTGTGTGTGTGTGTGTGTGTGTTATAGTAGCACAGGAATCTGGAAGCTCTGGTTAATGTAGGGGTACATTTACTCATTCATTCATTCATCAGACATTTCATGAGCAACTGCCACGCGCCACACACTAGGCTAAGTTCTCAGTTTCCAAGAACCAATGAGATAAACTGCCTGTCCTTAGATTTCTCCAGTCTACTATTGGGAACAGCCTTTTAAACAGAAAAACTACATCATGTTAAGAGCAAAGACTGAGTCAAGTGCTCCATGAGCAGAGGAGGAAGCAGCCCATTGTGCTAAGACAACATTCCCCACTTATTTCACAGAACCACCTCATCTGGATGTCTTCTGAGCCATAAAATATCCTTACAGATAATTTTGAGTTAGCTTCTCAGTCGCTGAGTTAATTCAGTGGAGTGAGGAGTCGTCTCTCCTTGCCAAAACCTACCCGTAAGTCAGGGAGAGAAGGGAGGATAGAGAAAAACACACGGAGACAGGAGAGGGGAGGCAGGCCTTGGCTCTTTGCCTGCTGAGGGTCTAGCACATATAAATTCCCTGGCACTGTTAGTAAATCATTAGTTTGCTACAGATTTTGGATGTGTGTATGTGTGTGTGTGTGTCTTTGTGTGTGCACATGTGTGTGTTTAATTGTCTGCTTTTCTACAACTTCTTCCTTACCCTCTCCCCTCTTGCCCACTTCTTTTTAAAATAGAAGAAATCACAAAGACAAGGAGGAGTCTGGCTTCACTGTCCTTTCGATGGACTAAACCGTCACACTGTGACATTCATCTGAATCATTAGGAAATCTATATTCCAAAGGCTATAAAATCTCATCCATACCTCAGCAGGGAGGGCGGCATGAAAAGTTGCCAAATTTCACACTCCCCCAATCCTTGCTAAATTTGGACCCAAGTGCAAAGATTCGGGGGACCTGCACTCATTTAGAGCTGGCAGAAGGCGACTGGCTGGTTTGTGAAAAGGGACCTCATGGCCATCAAAAGCTGTTACAGTGTCACGTGGTGATGAGTTTAATGTAAATGAATCTGAAACATCTGGATCAAATTTCCTCTCAAACAAACAGGGTTCAGAAAATTGGTGGGTGAAAAATATCTTTTGGCCAAAGACATTTTGGATTATTCCTGAACCCAAACTGTCTGCACCTATGGTTGAAGAAGGGGGCCCAGGTGAGGCAAATGCAGGGGGAGCAAAAGAGACTGGCTGCATGAACCATCATCTTTGTGATACAATAATGAGGGAAATGAACTCCTTTAACAACCCTTTAGTGAGAAACTACCAAAGTTGCCTATTATTCTATGATCCCAGGATAGTGCAAGAAACAAGACAGACCCAGATCTGCCTCTGGGAGCTTGCAGCTTAGAGAAAACAGAGGTTAATGTCTAACCACATTAGGCAGGCAATTAGCATGGAACACGATGTTTGTTACATGTGCTACTGGAGCTTAGAGCGGCCCAGTGAGTCACTAACTGAGTGTGGGTGGACTGAGAAGGTGTTTCTGGGAAAACGGTCTTTGTCCTAGAAGCTTCAGAGTGACTGGGGGACTGATGCCTTCCTCAGAGCTGAGCTCAATGCCTGTTAAAGAATGGCTTCACCAAACAAATGCTGAGAGGATGCTTGGATGGGGAGGAGAGGAAGAGGGTTTGGGAGGAGTCAATAACCCATGTTCAAGGTTGGGGTGAGAAAAAACTTTGATAGACTGGAGAAAGGAGGGTCGGGTGGAGAGGGGGAGGAAGGAAAGAGGCTGGAAGAAAGCTGGGTCCTGATATTGGAGGGTATGGTAAGGCCAGTTAAAGATTTAAACTCTGCCAGCAGGACAGTGGGACATCCTTGAATTCTAAGCAGATTAATGACATGATCAGATTTTTATTTGGGCACCATTTCTCTTGACTACTATGTGGAGAAAGAATTCATACAGAGTAAGTTTGGAATCCAGAAGACTGGGGTGGTCATCCAATGGAAATGAGATGGTGGGTCTGGCCTAGGGTGGGGACAATGGACAGGTTCCAAAGACATTTAGGTGGCAGAATCAGAGATCATTTGAAGGTAGAGGGTGAGGGAGATTCCATGAAGGGTCCCACCCTAATGTAAAGATCCATCTGCCAGTGATTTGTGAAGAAAGTGCTCCTGAATGGGAGCAACAGGACAGGGAAAGGAAAGCAACTAAGCAAGGGTATGACTTTTAAGCAAAATTCCACAGAAGGTACATTGTCCTGACCCCGTGGTGGGGAATTCTAATACAGTGGTACCTTGAGATACAAACAGACCAACAGATGAATTTTTTAAGATACGAACTGCAACTCGGTCAGTATTTTTGTTCGAGATCCGAACGAAATTCTGAGATATGAGTTGTGATTCCGGATGCTGCCGCTAGTTGGCGTGTTGGTGCATGGGTCCCGTATCGGTAGTTTGATATACGAGTTGACTGACTTATGAGCTCAGTTACAGAACGAATTAAATTCATATCTCAAGGTACCACTGTATATATCAAACTATTTTTGTTCATTTACCTATTTATACTGAGCTTGTTGCACATGGGATTGAAGGCAAACTCTAAGGATGTATACTATACAACAAGACCACATAAATATCTAAGAAAAGAAGAGATAACATGGGGGAGGAACATAGAAAGAAGCCAAGGTTGGGACTACAATGTGTATTCTAATCAACACAATTCCTTAGGTCGACCATGTGCTTGGCTATAATGTGAAAGGTAAATAAAGTTGGTCAACTGTACAATTTGGTATTCAGAAAGTAAATATCAACTTCAGAAATGCAACTATTTTTGTCACTAAGAAGAGATGAAAATTTCTTCCAGGATTTTTCTAAAGAGACCACTGTATGATTTTATATTTAACCTCTTTACGGCTTTCAGAATAAAACAACAACAATGAATCTCATAATTATTTTTAAAATAAAGATCCTCAATAGAGGCTGATGGCATCTTGTCAAAAACAATGGAGCGAAATCCACCTGTTGGGTGATGGATATGTTGTGGATCCGATTACCAGTTCTCAGTGGCCTTTGCTGGATCCAGGGATAGATTTTAGAATACCTTGAAGAGTATTGCTTGAAAAATAGTTGATGTCCTCTTTGTTCCTTGAAGCTTAATGCTTGCTAACTATTAACTCACAATGCGCTTGAATTTCCTTCCATAGTCTCTATCTCAAATGGCAGTGACTCTCTATTTCCAGTTGAAGATTTGACCTATGTGCCTGCACACATTTATTCTGAGATTTGGTTTAACGATATTTTGTAAAAACTTAGAAATCAAATAAAGATGCAAGTCTGAATCAGCAGCCACATTACCTGGTCCGGGGTGAGAAGAGTGGTACTGTTTGGCGAGTTGTTGGTTTCACGGAGGTTGGTAGATTAAGAGACCCCCGCTGGGTGGGGATAGACCTGTTGACCAGGATTGATTGGACTGAATGGTCTATGTACGATCACTAATATAATGTCCTGTACCATAACATTAATGTGTACTTGCTTATTATTCATGGGGAATATAATTTAATGCACGATGTACATAGGGGGCAAAGTTGCAAGAGGTACTGGGGGTTTACTTTGGGGGATTTCATTTCCTTGTATAGGAGGCAAGGGGTAGTTTAATTAGACTATTAGGTAGACCGAGGGAGCACCTGTGGGCAGGACACAGTCTCCTCAGAAACTGCTTTGAATCTATGCTATTGCATAAGCTCATGATGAGCTAGCTACCAAGGCCAAATGCTCTGTTCCCTTTACCACAGTTATAATCATGTCAGCCTGGAAAAAAAAGTTCAAGGTGGTATATCCAGACATCCGTCTCTAAATATCTTTGATTCTGGGTCTGACTTGGCTGTGCTCTGCTTGCACTGATTAAAGGTGAACAAGCTTTGAATGGTCTGAGTTTTGGAGCCACAAAGTCTTCCGATTGGGCCCCAGACAGGGGTTGCTGGGTGGATGCTGGTTGGAGTACATGCGGGAGTCTGTTTCTCTATCTCCCTTCCTCCCACTTAAAAAGAAGAACGTCTTCTCATGGTGCTTCATTCAATCAATGTTTTAAAGTCATCTATACAAGCCCCAGGCAGAAAGTGACCTGTGACCCACAAAGAGTGGAGCCATTGGCCTTGCTATCTAGGGCTCATAGAGATGAGTTCTTCAGGAATCAGCTAGCGTCCAGGTTTCTTTTCACATGGGTATCTTTGGGGAGAGTATTTCCTGCATTCACTGACTAGACAGCCCACCAAGTGGCACAGTGCCAGCATTTCCTGTTGATTTTTGTCTATGAAAATATCTCTTGGATTTATCCCTTCATTCTATGTTCTCCCTCTTCCAAATCCAAGATATTGTGATTGTCTCGCCTGGTATTGTCTCGTCTTTTCTTTCACCCTGTGTTGATCTCTCTCGCTCAATTCATTTTGCACGCAATAGCCAGACTGTTCCCCTTTCTAAGAAATCACTTCCCATATCACTTTCCTGCTTAAGAATATAGGTAGTTACCAATTTCCTAGCATGCTGAGTCCAGGGTTCCCTCACTTTCAGTACCGTCTATAATCTGGATCTACTATACATGCCAAAACTTTAATAACCACTATCTCCTTTCTCCTCTGAATTAACATAGTATTTGCTCATTCTTTTTCTATAACACTTGTTACTTAAAAAACATCCACTATATTTATCTGCATGTATGTCTTCTCAACTTTTATTTTACACATCAAATGCAAATCATTTTAGACTTATGATATATTTTAAGGCAATAAACCTTTTATCAGTTTTCAAAGACTCTATTTACCATTAGCAATTTTTCTTTTTTTCACTTTACTCTTAAAAATCTATTTGAGCCCTAGCCAGATAGCTCAGTTGGTTACAGCATCACCTCAAAGCACAGAGGTTGCCAGTTTGATCCCTGGTCAGGGCATATACAGAAACAGTTCAATGTTCCTCTCTTTCCCTTTCTCCCACCTCACTAAAATTAATAAATAAAGAATTTTTAAAAATCTATTTGATGTGATAGTAAAACAAATGTACCAACTTTCTTTTGGCCCATCTGCCTGTTAGATGATTTCCTATCCCTTTACTTTAATCCTTTCTGTGTCCTTATGAATCTCTGTTACAGCATATTTCCTTCTTATATTTACATGATTACCAACATATTTACACTTCCAACACCTTATTTTTACCTTCTATTTGTCCTGTCTCTTCTATTACTCTCTTTTCCTATTTACTTGCCTTATTTTTGAATTGAATTTATATCCTTTAGATTTTTCCTTGAATGAGAATTATTTGTATTAAATTCTTTATTTTTGTTTGTCTAAAGTGTCTTTATTTCATACTTATTCTTGATAGTTTTTCTGGGTATAAAAATTTTAGATTGATTATTTTTTTTCTTGCACATTGGATATATTACTCCACTGTCTTTTGCGTTTTATTTTACTATTGAGCAGTACATATTTTTTATATTTGTTCTGTTTTTCTCTCTCCAGATGTGTTTCCAACTTTATGTATTTTCTGTTCCTCAGTTTTATTATGATGTGTCTAGATATGTCTTCTAGTTATGTATCTTAATTGATTCACTGGCTTCCCTGAACATCGGGTTTGATATTTTTTAGTAATTTTGGAAATGATTGGAGCTCCTTTCAGACTTATAATAGACTTCCTCGACTTATTCATGATTCTTAGCTACTTTTTAATACTTTCTATCCTTTTGTGTCCTAGGACTAACTTCTGGATAACTTCTTAAAATACCTATTCCACTTTACAAATTTTCTCTTTATCTTCTTATTCTGTTACTGAACATATACACTGAATTTTTAACTTGTAGAAGTACAATTTTTATCATTCCCTGTTCTTTGCTTATATTTTTTCAGGCATTTCTGTATTTCTTTAAAAATATTAAACCTGTTTTAAAAAAAATTGTATTTGATAATTTTGGTACCTGAAGTCTTTATAGGTCTAATTCTTTTGACTGTTATTCATGGTTCTTTGTTTATATGGTTTATGGTTCCTGCTCTGAGTTCATGTTCTCAGTACTTTGTAGGAATTATTGGAAACTTGAGTTGCATTTTACAATTTAAAAAAAGATTTGTGCTTGCTTTTGTCAGTTGCCTTGGGGGGATTACAACTTGCAACTACTTTTAATTAAAATTTCCAGTTGAGGCTTTTAGCCTACAGAGATAGTATGAATTTAGTTTATAAACCTATATGAAGACTGACTCCTTCCAGGGCTAAGTTTCCTTGATATCTCTCTGTGCCGTGTGAGGTTAATTTTAGTCTACTCTAACACAGATATGTGGCTGTTTAGGGTCCCAGGTTTATGAGAAGGTCTCCTATTTGATTCCTCAACTTGATTGGGTCCTGGGCTTTATTTCCTATCTCACATCCTGCATAGTCATCACATGTAAAGCCTGCAGTCACCACATTTTGATGGATAGGCCTTCCAGGATTCCTGCTTTTCAGTGCATTTTTGGCCTCTGCAGATTCATTGTTTTCATTTACTTTAGAAAATCATTTAAAGTCATTGTTTAAATAGTCATTTTTTATACTTCGTCAGAGAGGCTATTCAGATGATCTATTTGGTCATATTTCTGGAAAGGGAAGGGAAAACATTTATAGTTTCTCTACATTATAAAGGTATAAGCTCCTTGAAAAAGGCTTATTTCTTATTAGCCTTGTGTCTTGTTTGTTTGTTTGTTTTTGTTTTGTTTTTATGAGAGTCATCTACAGTCCCTAGTACAGTTTAAACAATTACATACTGTGATAGTTAATTTCATGTGTCAACTTCTCTTGGCTATGGCAACAAGTCATTTGGTCAAACACAGGTCTAAATGTTGCCTTGAAGATATTTTTAAGATGTGATCAACATTTGTAATCAGTAGATTTTAAGTAAACCAGATTACTCTTCATGATGTGAGAGGACCTTATCAATCATTTGGAGACCTTAAGAACAAAGAATGAAATTTCCCAAAGAAGAAATTTTGTGGGACATAGGAAACCTTTGTCCGGTCTCATAATTGAGTCTATTGCTCAGAATTGGTACAGGTTTTTAAGAGATGTCCAGGAGACTATCCAGGGCTTCTGGAACTAAGCAATCTAGTCTGTCTAAGGTTGTGGCAGAAAGTTCTTGGCAGATTTCACATACTCTGTTGGCCAATAAACTGTGTGGTCCAGGGTTTGAAAAATTTCTGGGCCATTTCTCTTCATGTTTGTTTTGTAATCCAGACCCTAGGTACCCTTTGTTGTCAGGTTGGCAAGAAGTCTGGAATAAAAGAAAATTCAAAAAGAAAAAAAATTAAGGGTTACCAAGGAAGTAAAACACAGTGGTGTACAGATGAAGGGAGACATGAGCATACCTTCTGAAGGACAGAGAGCCTAACAAATTCCACCTTTATTTCCTCCAAGCTCATAATTCATGCTTACCCCCTCACATGGAAAGCTCTTCACCGCTTTCTAGAGTTGGGCTGCCAAAGAGCTGATTCCTGAGATGTGGTCACATGGGTGGTTTTGATTAGGCTAAAAGGTGAAAGTGAAAGCTTTCGGTTGTTTTGTAAATTTGTGTTAAAAAAATTAAGGTAATTTTTGAAAATTATAATTAATTTAATATGGCTATTTCTCCAGGAGAAGGACTTGGTGCCAGGCCAGGAAAGAAGGTTGTTCTGGCTTTGAGAAGTAAAAAAACTCTTGCACATGGAATGTTGTGGTCAAAACTGCTTTTTTTTTTTTTTTTGCAGGGGTGGGAGGTGGCTCTAGAGACCCTTAATCTGGGAGTGGCTAACTGGGCACATACATTTGTAAAAACTCATCAAGCTGTACACTTAAGGTCTGTGCCTTTTACTAGAAGTGAATTGTGCTGCTTGTCCCTCAGTTTAAAGAGAAAAAATTTAAAAGGATCTAACAGTATAGATAGCGAATTGGTGCTGAGTCTATCTTTTGAATTCCCATTAGCCCTCAGAAGAGCAATCTGATGTCTCCTTAGTCCAACCTCCTCCACCCACTGTTTCCATGTCTTCCTGAGCTCTCCATAATATCAGCTCAACCACAACAGGAACATCATCACCTTTCACCTCCCCACCAGGATCTTCTTAATAGGTATGGGAAAGGCTGGCAGCCAGGCCAGGGCAGAAGGTTATTCTGGCACTGAAAAGAAGGAAAACATTGCTCTTGCACTGTGATACACAGCTGCGATTCATAGACTGACTCAAAACTCAGCTCGGATCTTTGATAAGCAACCTCCGCTCTTTGCAAATCCCTCTTCTACTTTTTAAAAGAACCCATGTTTTATGAGTTTCCAAACTTCCATTAGGCTAGAACAGATATTGTAAACCTCATGCTATGGCAAATATAGGGCCTGTCTTGGAGCCGTATGAAGACTGAGTTTTAATTTTATCTTCTGTTTATTTCTCTGGCATAGCTAACGTTTTGCTTATGGTCAATAGACATGAATGCGGAGCTGCTCTGAACTGGCACACTTCAGTTGTCAGCATGCTTACCTTGACTTCTCTTTCATTTCTGTTCTCCAGTTCCATCAAATGCATAGAAGCCTTATCTACTGAAAAACAAAGTTAAAACAAGCTAGGTTCTTTCCAAAAAGCCAAAATTTGAAATATTTGCTAAAGGACAAGAATATACTTCTACTTCACTTACCACCCTCATCTTTCTATCCTCTTCCTCCTCTCTCCTCACCTTCCAGCCCCGTACTCTTCCTCATCCCTGTGCCGTGCAGGTAGGCGAGCTTCAAGGAAGCATGAAACAGGAAGCGTGGCTGAGCTACATGCACGCCCATAGCCAGCCCTTCATCACCTTGTTCATTTAGGTAAAAAAAAAAACATCCTCCCTTGCTGCTGGAACGATAAGCTTTGGTAAGTAAACGAACACGTTCACCAGATTTACGGACACCAAACATTTTTCCCAAACAGCCACATTCCCCTAACTGGTTGTTATCAGTATAGCCTCAAAATAAAATATTCTCCTGCCCCCCACCACCACCACCAAATATCAAGGGGAAAAAAAAAGTAGAAGGGAGGCATATACAGACATAATTTGTGGTTTAAAAAAAGTCTTAAAAATGTTAGTTGAACCTTGCCTTTTGTCTCTAAGCCCTCGGGGGGAAAATGTGAGCTTGTTTCCTCACTGAAAAAAAAAATATCATAGCACTTGACAGACCGGATTCTTTGATCCTCAAATGTTGCAGCGATTTCTCCAGCACCCCTCTCTACTCCCTTCCTCCTCAACCCCCATCTCAATGGGGCTTTGTAACCTGACGCTGCAGAAAGAGCATTTCCACAAGAGCATTGAGACACGTCCTCTCTTCATATTAAACCTGTGCCCCGGTTGCCCTCTTCCTCGTCCAAGCACAGTCCCCTCTTGAAGCTCCCACCATGAGGCTTGGCTGGCAGGAGAAGCTGGCTCAGCTGTTTCAAATTAGGGGCTTTGGGAGGCTTCCTTGTAATATATGACTTAATCAGTGTCCCTGAAGTAAACAGTCCAAACTGAGTCTGGAAATGACCCCAAATTGGACTTCATAAACCTCCTTTGGCTTTGGAGCTGAGAAGGAATTTGAATCTCTCATAGGTATGCAATAGGTTATCGTGAGCTAATGGCTAGCTATCCTGGGAACCCCACAGGACCGAAGCATGCCACGCAGTGGTTGTGTACTATTAGGGTTGCCAGAGAAAATATAGAATTTCCAGTTAAGTTGGAATTTTAAATAATTAACAAAAAACATTTTAGTATAAAAGTTTCAAATATTATATGGTGACCATAGTGTTATTTAGGAATGAAGAAACCGTTATGGCCTTTCTTCCTTTCCTTTTCCTTTTTTTTTTTCTTTTTAGGTGAGAAGAAGGGAGACAGTGAGGCAGACTCCTGCATCTGCCCCGACTAGGATACACCCAGGGTCAATGCTGGAGTATCGAGCTATTTTTAACACCTGAGGCTGATGCGCTCAGACCAGCTGAGCTATCATTGTCAGCACCAGGGGCCACGCTTGAACCAATCAAGTTGTCTGTGGGAAGGGAGAGGGTGAGAGGGGGAAGAGGGAAGAGGATAGAAGCAGATCACTTCTCCTGTGTGCCCTGATTGGGAATCCACCCCAGGATGTCTGTACGCTGGGTCGACACTCTATACACTGAGCCACCAGCCAGGACCCATAACTTCTTAATACCCATTTCCTGGTACTCTTTGTCAGGTGAGGACTTAGAGGGAGCCTCAGGAGCAAGCAGGGAAATTGCTGCCTGTAGGTACCACCACTCCAGAAGCCAGGAGCTGAATGCTTAAAATGTTGTTACTGTATGGACAAGTTCCTTTGTATCTTTGAGCTTTATTATTCTACTAGTTGTATTACTTGGTGTTACTTAAAGGAATCATTACCCATCATTAAATGAAAAATAGAAACATACAAAATGAGCATTTGAGTTTATACAATTTCCTCTAGCAGCAATAATTTAGAAACTTATATTTTTAAACTTTATAACATAGCCTCTTTATAAATCCTATTTGTCATTGTTGTTTACAGCCCACATAAAAGTGGCTTATGAGAAATGAGGTAGAGATGTCAGAGCTGCTTTGTCATAATATTAAGAAAGGAGTCAGAAGGCTCAGGGAGGTGGTAACCATATGATATGATGAACTGTGTAAGACTTGAGAATCTGCTATCTGACTGTGTTCCTTGGGAGGGCTCAAAGCGTATTTGCACAAAGGATAGAAGAAATGCATCAATGGTGGGCATCGGTATATTCTGAGCTCTGTGGTTAGTGGTAGGAGATGCTGGAACTCCTGGAAAGGCACAGTCCTGGGGACCCACCATCCCCCTTTTCTCCTAAATCAAACTACTGCAAGAGCAAACTCCAACTTACTGTTGCAGGTGCCCCTCTCCCCACCTGCCAAATGGTTACTCCGGTGGTGAACATTCCTGACTGTCCCCTCCTAAGGATACCTCCTCTATCAGGAGACAGAGTCCTGCTAGGAGGTGTATACCCAAGAGGGAAACTTTTTTGATCACCTCAGACAGAGATTGAGATAATGGAATGAACAGGAGGAGGGGGGAAACCAATATTTGAAGCTTATTAGACTGAGTAAAGAAAAAGGAAGCCCAAAATTATGTCTCATGCCAGATAGGAAGAACAAGGCGTATAAGGATTGAAGAGATTTCTTAAGAAATACAATGGGGAATGGAGAGAGGCCTTATAAACAGTGACCAGAAGGAAACACTGTGACAGTGAAAAGCCAGGGGAGGGCCGCAAGAGTTAATAATAAAGGAATCAAGAGATAGAATCAGGGCACACGGCACACGAAAGACAAAGAAGAGCCCACACGAATGGCCCTGGCTGGTTAGCTCAGTGGTAGAGCGTCGGCCTGGCGTGCAGAAGTCCCGGGTTGGATTTCCAGCCAGGGTACACAGGAGAAGCGCCCACCTGCTTCACCCCTCCCCCTCTCCTTCCTCTCTGTCTCTCTCTTCCCCTCCCGCAGCCGAGGCTCCACTGGAGCAAAGATGGCCTGGGCGCTGGGGATGGCTCCATGGCCTCTGCCTCAGGCGCTAGAATGGCTCTGGTCGCAACAGAGCAACGCCCCAGATAGGCAGAGCATCGCCCCCTGGTGGGCATGCCGGGTGGATCCTGGTAGGGCAAGAACAGCCGAACTAGGAAGAACTAACTCATACAGAAGATAGAATAAGAAAAGGGAAGAAAGGAAATTTCCCAGGTGGTACCAGCAACCTGCTTGCCTGGAAAATTCATAAGAAAGGGTAGATGTATTCATCGTCAACCCAGGAAGGAGGCAAAAACAAAGTTGGGTCGAAATACGTGATGGTATGAGAAGAGGAAGGAAAAGAAAGAGATTAAAATCAGAAAGGAAAACTAAGCAGGCAAAGATACAGAATTTAAAACTGTATTTTTATTTATTCCTGTTCCCACATTTTATTGTATTTCCCTGGCAGACATCCCACACTCTGGTAAGTCTGGGGGAGAGGGAGGGGCTGGCAGAGTAATGTTGCTTTAGGGATTTGAATCTTATTACTTGGTGCTGTTAGTGTTGGGAAGACATTTATAAAAATTACATGCTGTCGTGGCAGGTCATTTTTTAAAAAAATGAATCTTGAGCTTCAAATTTAGGACAAAGGTGAGAGTTTCAGATTAGTCTAAAAGAAAGGAAGGAAAATAGGACTGAGGAGAAGAGAAGGCGGTGCCGGTGGTCGGTCGGGAGGCAGCCGTTGGCGTGGAGGGAGCTGGAAAACTCGCCAGTTGACCAAGAATGAGAAAAAGCCAGCTGCCAGATCCCTGATAGACCAGAGACGTTTATTTCCTGGAACTTGTCTTTTTGGATGTTATTTCTCTAGGGATTTTCCATTAAATTAATAGTATTGGCCATGCGCTTAGACAGAATCATGGGGATAGTATTTGGATGTTAGATACTGTCGTGATTAGCTCTGCATCTTTTTTTTTTTTTTTTTTTTTTAATCTGTCTGTATTTGCCCTCATCTTCTACTGCGGAAACTTTTGGCTCATCTCACTCCGCCTGCATGCCTCCTCCCCGTTCTCATCTCTTCTTTGCTGCTGGTCTTCTTTGTGAGAGGAATGGAGGCCTATCAGGGCCACACTGGTCTGAGAGTTGAGCTGCTGCTGTTCATGTTCCTCCCACATGCGTTCCATTCCATAGCTGACACTGGTCTCCAGGATGGGGTCCCACATTCCGCTTGGGCACCTCCCAGTCCCGCAGAGAGCTGCCTTTCCAGCAGCTTCTCGGCTTCTTGCTCTCCCCTGGGGCCACATCCTTCCTCCAAACCCTGCAACTCCAGCCTTGCAAACTCCTCCTTCTTGCTGTTGCCTTGTGATAACAGTTTCGAAAACATTCACCGGATGGGAGATGGAAGTGTTTCAGGTGAAAATTTCCCCCATGACTCTTTGCTAAGAAGGTAGCCTGGGAGAATATTTGCAATCCAAATGGTCCACAGAGAGTGCCTTCCAGGGCGATGTGCTCATTAGCTGAGAGTCTGGGATAAGACGGGTAGAGGCGGCCTGTGCTCCCTCCCTGCACTCCCTGGCCTTGCCCTGGCCTCCTCAGACTGCTGATGCCGCCTTCTGAGGGGTAGATCCTGTAAAGTGATCCCCCCCTTTTCCAATCTCAGAAATGCTGCCTGACTGGTTTGGAGCCTCTCCATCGGCCTTGATCTTTGCTAGACAATTTGATGTTTGGTGGTGTGTTTAAATCATGAAACTGTGTATCAAGGACCATTGGAAAAGATTTTCCCAGAGAAAAATCCTTGAAATGATTCTGTGTCACATAGCAACTTTCTCTAGTTCTATTATTCTTACTAGATTGTGTGCATTTTTTATATTTATTTGGCCTGGTACAGATCAGAGAAGCATATTCATTGATAGTCTCCTCGTGCATATCTCTTTAAAGTAAGGTTTTTTTTATGACAATAAGTGACATTTCCCTTCCAAACTCCCTTATACACATGGACTTGAAAAGATACAGACTAGACTCATATTTCCTGTATTAAAATACTTGCACAAAAACACTGTTCCTTCTGGTTTATCAAACAAGCTAATATGTCTCCCGAGAATTGTGAGTTCAGACATGAACAACTCCGTGAACTTTTCTGTGTGTGAATCATTGGAGCTTGGGATGGGTTTCTTCATGGGGAGATGTGCTTGCATAAAATATTCTGCTTCTACCTGAAATGTTTCTTGAGATGGGCTTTCAGCAAAGACTGTTAGTTTTACAATGGATAAGCAGTGTTTGAGAAAATAAACTCTGCATGGACAAAAAGCTTTCAGCTTTTTGCATAAATTCTGTCTTCTCAGAAGACCAAAGGGCTCTCATGAGCTCATGAAATTTGAACCTCAAAGATTCAGCTAATTGATCTATTCCTGTTTCCACATTTTATTCCCAGTGGCCAGTTTCACACCCATAACATGTAGGAGACCAGGAAAAACCTGGGAGATATATTCAGCCTGTCCGGACACCCTTAAAAAAAAACTTTTAAAAAAGAGCCATTAACTCTCATTTAAAAAATACATATTTTGTACTAACCAGCCCAACTCTCAGTCCTGTTCGATCATCCCAGGGGATTTAAGCTCTGAGATAAAATCCCCCCAAAGCGAGATATTTCATAGGCTTTTAGAAGGGGAAGAGACACTGGAGGTCTTCTAGTCTCACCCATTTAAACAGTTTCAACCCAGGAAAGTATCCAAACAGAAGAAGAAGGCATCTTAGAATATAGGGGAAACTTGACATAGAAAGAAAAGGTTGTTTCAGCCTTCAGACTCCAGACGCCTTCCACCGTCAAGCTCCACAACATGGCTGACAGCAAAGGGACAAGAAGAGGGACACAGGTTCAAGGTTTGACTTCCGGTTTGGGTTTAAAATGAAGTGATGTTTCCCTACATCCCATTTCCCCAGCTTTCAGACAGTCTGGAGTGCCTTGCCTTTGGGACCCCAGCTGAGTTGGACTTAGTACAATTTCCACTGCCTACAACCCACAGTTTCATCTCTGGCTCCTACCATTTGGCCCAAGTTCAGCTTCTTTCCAACTCCTGCCCTCCTCCCGAGCCTCCTGGGAAGACTCTGTTGCCTGATCTTTATTGCTCTTTTCCCACACTCCATTATACAGCATGATATGTCTCTGAATTTATTTATTAGGACTGAGATCTATAATATACAACCCTACGCTTCCTGTCTGACACAGTATCTACGCAGTGGAGCGAACGAGGGGCGCAGCTTGTCATACACAGTCCTAGAAATTCAGCACCCAGAAAGGAAGGGCCAGGGGTTGGCAAAGAGCTAACCCTCTGCAGGCCCCTCAGAGCCAAACGGCTTTCTCAAAACTTCACACTCACAATCCACCAGTCCAGATGGGCGGCCGCAAGCAGCTCCTGGTGGGGGAGCGCATTGGCAACTGGCAACCTTGTATCCAAGTCTGGCCCTCATTATTACACTAGCTATATTTTTAAAAAAATTAACATTTTGCCTAAAAGTTTAATCCTTACAAGTGTTCTCATTCGATATGGTTAAGCAGGCTGCAGACCTAGAGTGTGTCTTTTTTTTTCTTTCCTTTTCACTGAATCTATTAAAGTGACACTGGTTAACAAGATTATACAGGGTTCCAGTGTACAATTCCACACCCATCGTCTGTATATTGCATTGTGTGCTCATCGTCCCAAGTCAAGCCTCCATCCATCACCATTTATCCCACCTTTACCCTCCTCTACCTCCCCGCCCCACACTGCTGCCAGCAATGACCACACTGTTGTCCATGTGCCCATCAGTAGATGAGGGGATAAAAAAAATCTGTGGGCCTGACCAGGCGGTGGCGCAGTGGATAGAGTGTTGGACTGGGGTGTGGAGGACCCAGGTTCGAGATCCCGAGGTCGCCAGCTTGAGCACGGGATCATCTGGTTTGAACAAAAGCTCACCAGCTTGGACCCAAGGTCGCTGGCTTGAGCAAGGGGTTACTTGGTCTGCTGAAGGCCCACAGTCAAGGCACATATGAGAAAGCAATCAATGAACAACTAAAGTGTTGCAACGAAAAACTGATGATTGATGCTTCTCATCTCTCTCCGTTCCAGTCTGTCTGTCCTTATCTATCCTTCTCTCTGACTCTCTCTCTCTGTCCCTGTAAAAAAAAAAAAAAATCTGTGGAATAATTATACAATGGAATACTACTCAGCCATAAAAAGAAGGAAATCTTACCCTTGGCAACAGCATGGATGGACCTGGAAAGCATTATGCTAAGGGAAATATGCCAGTCAGAGAATAATTTCACTCGTGTGTGGAATCTAATGAACAAAGTGAACAAGCACATTAGAGATGGACTCATATATAGAGAGCAGGCTGCCAGCTATCACTGGGTGGGCTGGGTGAGGGGGATGAAGGGATTGAGCAAAATGGTGTGTCTTTTTTTAAAGTAGATAATACATTCACATGTTCATAATTTAAGATGACGTGATAAAATATGCACTGAGAAGTGTCACTCTAGCCCTGCCCCTGCACACCTATCCTCAGCCCCGTGTGCACCCTTTTATTAACTTCTTATATGACCTTTTGGTGCTTCTTTTTCTTTTTACTTTTCTGTTTGATGCCTGAAATTAGATTTACAGAGACATTGCAAAGATAATCCTGAAAGTTCTCGTACATTCTCACCCAACTTTCTCTAATGGCATTCTGTTACAGTACTATGGCATACTGGTCACAACTAAGAAATGAGCATCGGTACATTCCTTTTAACTAAACTTCACACTTCATTAATCTTCCGCTAGGTTTTCCACCAATGTCCTTTTTTGGTCCCAGATCCCATCCAAGATATTGTGTTAGTCATCACATCTTCTTTGGCTCCTCTTAGCTGTGGCCATTTCACAGAATTTGCTTGTATTTGATGACTTGACAGTTTTGAGGAGTGCTGGGTTGAGTATTTTGTAGAATATCTCTCAGTTGGGGCTTGTCTGATGTTTTTCTCATGAGTAGACTGGGAGGAAGACCACAGAGGTGTTACTCTGTTATTCTCATCACATCATATCAGCAGTTATACTCTGTCAACATGACTTATTACTGTTGGTGTTGACCTTGATCACCTGGCCGGGGAGGTGTTTACCAGGTTTCTCCATCACGAAGTTAACCCCTCCTCTCCGTTTGCATACTCTGCTCCTTGGAAGCACGTCCTTAAGTGCAGCCACACGTCAGGGGGCCTACAGTGTTTCTTAATCTGTGTTTGATAGATTGGCAAGATCTTTATGAGCACCAAACCTTGTGTTAAGACTCCCTCTGAATAGAGGCTCTAAAATCAGACTTTCTCAGCAGGATTTCACCTCCTGACATGACTCACACCTTCTCAGAAGCAGTTCATACACTTACCAGATTACTGGATTTTCCTTCTGTCATTTTAATTATGCTTTTTATAGCCACACCTCTGTATCGAAATCAGCTTTTACAAGGTGGGGACACCACAGTGCTGTGTGCACTAGGAAAGTGCTCTCTCCATTAAATCTCGGTGGCTTTGGGTTGGATTTTATTTTGATCTGAGTCCTGAAGAAAACATATGTGGCTCACTGATGGTCAGTATTTGGGGCAAAAACATGCACACAGGCCTGTAATTGCATGCGTGCTTTGTAGTTTTAGCTCAGGAACTTCCTGTTGGGAAATAAAGATCTCTGAACCTTTTTGGGTTTTACCACTGACTCCCACTCTGTAGGCTTAGGAAATTCATTCCTGCCTCCTGGGTCCTCAGAACTGCCGCCTGCCAAGTGGAAGGGGACAATGTGAGGTCCCAGCAGAGCATCTTGCTAAACACTTTGTAATCCGGATCAAATGGACTAAAGATGGGCGGCTTTTGAAGCCAGAGACAATGGGCTATGAAGACACTGGAGCACAGACCTCCCTCTGGTCCCTAGGAAGGGCGAAGGGTGTGATGCACTCAGCATTCATAAAGCCCAGGCTCCAGGAGAGATAGCTCTACCGCACAGAAGCAGATACCCTTGGTTCTGTTACTGCAGCAATAACGCAGAAAGTTCCCCCCCCCCTTTTTTTTCAGTCAGCTTATAAAAATAAACAAGGCAAAACGACATACTTTGGTGAAAATATATAAATGTTTTTTAAAAAAATCTCAGGAGGGGGAATGTTTTTAATGAGAAGCAAAATACCTAGGTCAACCGATATGGTTTGTAGAACTGACTGACAAAACAAAAATCATTTACCAAAGTCTGGCAGCCCCTTTAAGACTGCTCTAAAGACTCACCTCTGTTACAACAGAGCCCTAACTGTAGGTAAATTATACCATGTGCAGTTCTCACCGCTCACATGCTTTCAACCAGCAAGCATTTATTGGCCTCCACACGGAGCCAGGTACTGTGTTACTTATTCATCCTAAAGAACATGAAAAATATTATTCTAAGTGTCAGCACTGCCTTCATGACTCATTAAAATCTTTTAAATACATTTGTCTGGGACCAAAACATACATCTTTAAGCCAAAGATTATATTATTCCTTGGCCACACCCTTCAGCAAGTCATCTTTTCTCTTCCACAATCTGCCTGGCCCCAAAGAGTCAAGAGAGGAAAGTATTTGCGGGACGTTGTGGGTCAATCAAATAAAAAGGCTGTGACAACTTGATGGGGGTTTGCGATATTTCAATTGGTTTATACCAGGCAGGGGTGACAGATAGATTTGTGTGGGGCAACCATGTCATGTTCGTTTTGCTTCCCTTAATCACAAAAATGTGCCAGAAAACTGAATGTTCTGGATAGACCATGGAATTATGTGGTTCCCACAAAGCCCCATAGTTGGCAGATAATGGTCATCTCTAAAGATTCTTGAGTTCTCTTAATCAGGAAGGCAAACAGCTGAGCATTTGATCATTTCTGTTAAAGGCCTAAATATTATATCAGGATTTGTCTTGCTCTATATGCTAAGTAAGCCAATAGCTGATCATGGAAAAGGCTTCCCCACCTAAGAGTATTCTACCCGCCACATCTCATTACCTCCAATCACCACTGTCCTGCCCAACCAACATATATTTTTTTTCAGATAAGCTTGGCTTCTATCACTATTTTTTTCACAGTGAAAGTTCTAGTGAACTATAAATTTATTGAGATGACTAATGTGTTGGTCCATCATCAGCCATTAGCAGACTAAATTTGTTTATCAGGTTAATTTAGTCACCTTGGCATGGCTCAGGTAGATTGAGAAGACAAATGTCTTTTTTGTTCTTGTTATTTTTGTTTTGTTTTGTTTTGTTTTATATTTTTAAGTGAGAGGAAGGGAGATAGTGAGACAGAACCCTGTATGTGCCTTGACTGGAATCCACTCTGCAACCCCCATCTGGGGCTGATGCTTGAATCAACCAAGCTATCCTCAGTGCCTGAGGCCAACTCTCAGACCAACTGAGCCACTGATTAAGAGAAGGAAAGAGAGAGTGAGAAGGGGGAGAGAGAGAGAGAGGAAGAGAAGCAAATGGTTGTTTCTCATGTGTGTCTTGACTAGGGAATCGAACCTGAGATGTCCATAGGCCAGGTTGACACTCTATCCACTGAACCAACCAGCCAGGGTGACAAAGTGGGTTTTTTTGATGATGGAAAAGAAAAATCTAGAACATCAAAAAAAAATTCTAGATTGATTGGCCGAATAGAATAGTGGTTAATCATGTGGTTCTAAGCATCAGACTGTTGCCCTTACTCTATGACCTTCAAGTTGCATAACTTATTCCTGCTTTAGTTTCTTCATTTGTACAACAGGGATGGTAATAAGAGTACCTAACCCATAAGATTGCAGTTGTGAGGATAAAAGAGAACATTTTTAGGTTAGGGCATAGGAATGCCTTTTATATAGCAAATGCTTCATATACATTACATTTTGGAAAGGGACCTGAGCAACCAGATGTTAGCATAAGGGTGCTGGGAACCCTGGTAATACAGAAGGGAGAAGAAACATCCCTGAGGGAAACAGCAAAAATAAAGACTCACAATCATTTGCTAGCAACTTGTTTCTATCCCTAAGTGGGGCCCTCCCAAACTCTTCTCCATATCCAGCCTTCAGATGCCTTTGAACATCCACCATCAACAAAAGGTTGTCTGCTGCAATTTCACAATCAATTTCTGTAGAGAGTATCATGTTTTTTAAAAAAAACAGAAGAAGGGAGATTCCTTGCATTTTCTGCCTCATGGGTCAAGTGTTGTCAAGGTTTTCATTCATTTCATAGTGGAGAAGTGCCTAGGATCGTGTCTGTACTCGGCTACTGCAGCAGCTTGGGTGACAAGTAATTTGACTATTGAACCTCCAGGAGAGAAGAAATGCTTGAGTCCAGTACAGACACAAGGACAGAAACAAGGTCAAAAGTTGAAGCTTAGAAGACAGAGAGAAAAGCAATCTTTTCAAGTCTAGACAGCATATTAAAAGGGCTTAATGTGTTGCACTCTGTTTATAGGAGGTTTTTGCTGACAGCATGGAACCTGAGCCCCTTTTTCTCTGCATCAGGCAAGTTCCCTTCTGCTGTGCCGTTAGAGGCCACCTCTGCCTGTGAGCCCTTGGAGGACCGGCCAGCGGAACCTGGAGCTGGTGTCTGCAGGGCAGGGAAATGGCAAGGGGAAAAGACAATGTGAGGGTTTATATTTTAGGAGCTAAAGGTGAATCCATCATATCAGTCCAGTAGCAGCTCCCAGTTGTATTTTAATTCTCTTGAAATTTTGTCTAGAAATTTTATAGTAGTGAGAGAATAGGCAGATCATCGAACATGTTCTTTTCTTTTTATTGATTGATTTTTTTTAGAGAGATGGAGAGAGGAAGGGAGAGAAAGGAAAGGGAGAAGGGAAGCATTCATTTGTTGTTCCATTTAGTTGGGCATTCATTGGTTGCTTTCTACGTGTGCCCTGACTGGGAATCGATCACACAACCTTGTCATTTGGGGACAACACTCTTAACCAACTGAGCGAACCAGCCAGGGCCTACCAAACATTTCCTATCTGTATTTTATATTCCTAAGGAAAGCAGATTGAGAAATATTTTTCCTTCAATTTTAATCATATTTTAAAAAAATTACGAAATGACTTTGGCAATATGGGCAGTTGCTAGTGGGAGTATAAATTCATTTCACCTTTCTGGAAAGCAATTTGGCAGTATGTAATAAAAACCGACCAAAATGGGCCTATCTTTGACCCAGAAATTCCACTGCGAGGAATTTATGCTATGGGAATAGTAGTATAAATATTTATAACAGAAAATGTTCCTCACAGAATTATTTATAATAGTCCTCCAAATGAAAACTATCTAAGCACTCTGAAATTGGGAATGGGTTAACTAGACTACAATGGGAATGCCAAACAGCCACTAAAAACCTTCCTTCGAGAAGTATTTAATAGCCGTGAGATGTGGGCAGTGCCCAAGATCACCGACTTCAGAAGCCTCAAATTTTAGCTGCTACAGGAGAAGGGTAATACCAGCTTCACAGAGGTATTATTATTAAGGTAACTGAGGGGAAGAAGGTAAAAATGAGACTGAAGATGAGATCGACATGATGACAATGATGACATTGTTAGATTTGGAAATACAATGCCAAGTACAGTCACAATGTATAAGGTACACCGGAAAGTTCTGTCCGTTTTTGGAATAAAACAAAATATAAATTTTTCTTACCATCAATAAACTTTATTAAATAATATAATTTCCATTATTATTAATGATTTCTTGCCAGCGTGAGGGCAATTTGTATATCCCATTTTTGAAAACTGTTTTATCTTTTGATGTGAAAAATTGAACCAGTGCTTGTTTGATATCTTCTTCATTTTTGAATTTTTTCCCTTCAAAAAATTTTGTGAGGACAAAAACAAGTGAGAGTCGGAGGGTGCTAAGTCCGGGGAATATGGTGGATGCGACAGACATGCTTCTGTAGCATTTCTTCCTTGTTGAAATTCGTAAAAATTACAGTGGTGTAAATGAACTTTATCAGTAGCCATGGGTACACTATGGCTTCACACATAAGACTAATGTGAATCAACTTTGTTTTAGTTAATTTGCTACGTCAGTATGTATACATTAAGTGATAAAAATAGAGAGGCACACATGTGCCAAATAAACATGTGCTTAGATGTCAAAACTTGTTGTGATAGAAACGGTCAGAACTTTCCGGTAGACCTTATATTATTTACTTAAATATTATATATGCACATATTTAACATGTATATATGTACATTATATTATACATTATATGTATATATTATACATGTTACATTATATTTTAGATGTATATATATACATTACATGTATGTATATGGTATGCATAGAAAAAAGACTGGAAGGATATACACAGAATGTTAAAAATAACTAACTCTGGGGAGTAAAATTACAGAAGTTAATTTCATTATTTTTTTTGTATTTTTAAAATTCTGGCTATAAATGGATTTCGTCATCAGAAAACCTTATAGCACCAGGAGCTCAAGCCCACTATTTTAACACACACACACACACACACACACACACACACACACACACACACACACACACAGAACACTAAGTCCATTTTCTATGAAGAACAAGAATCTGCATGGGTGGGTATGATATAAAACACTAACTCCATTTTCTATGAAGAACAAGAATCTGCACGGGTGGGTATGATATAAAACACTAACTCCATTTTCTATGAAGAACAGAATCTGCACGGGTGGGTAATGTGCCCCGGACAATGGGGCTTTCGAACCTGGACAGAGACTGCAGAAAGGACTGACCTCTCAGGAGACTCCCAGCTGCCTGAACCAAGCTCTGCTTTAGTCAATGAGACCAACGCTCTGGAATGTGCCAGCCATTGTTCACCTGAGGCACCTGAATGAATGAGCGGGTTTCTCAGAATTTGTGTATTGGGGTCTGGTTACATAGCTGTATGTGTAAATGGCTATTTTACCCTGAATTGGAAGGAGTCTGTTTGATTAAAACAGTTTATATAACCGAAATATGAGCCTTAAGGAAGGATTTGGCTGGGACTGTTGATTGCTTTGGAGGGTGGGTTGGAAAGGAAACTTCCAGAGGGAGCGGCTCGTATTTTGCGGCAGTGAATTAGAACAAATTGTTCCCCACACTGCCCCTAACCACAGTAACACACAGTGGGATCGAGCCCATCCCTAGAAATAGGTTCTATTCCTTCTTCCAGGTTAACACACACACGCATGGGCAGTGGCAATGCCACATTTAATAGTCACTCTGGGGCGGGTGCCCCATCGACATTCTAACCCCCCTTTCTGGTTTTTAAAGCTCAAATACATTTCCATAAGGGTTTTTTGGGGCGGGATTTTATTTTCACAAGAGTGTGTGTGTTTATTGTCTTTTTTTCCTCTTTCAAGCAATTTCATTTATTCCCCCTTTTTCCTTCCAGAATTTTAATGGGCCTGAAAGTGGGAGTCTGCCAGAATTTGAACATTCAGGGAAAGAATGGTACAAGATCTTCCTCTCTCGAAAGCCGGTGGAGGATACACGGTCCAGGCCTTTCTTCCACACTTACTCAGCTTAAACCAGGAGGCTGCGTGCGCACCGGCCAGGGCCCTGCGCCCTTAGTCCACACTCTTCCTGCTCTTTCACCTCATCTGGACTCTGGGGCAGACTCGGTTCCCATCCTTTAGATTCTGTTATTTCAGTCTTTGTTCTCAGTGTCACTTAATCAGGAAAATTCTACATCCTCAGTGGCGAGAATAAAGTCATAACTTTCTTCTTAGCTTTACATTAAACCAGGGGTTGGGAACCTTTTTGGCTGAGAGAGCCATGAATACCACATATTTTTAAATGTAATTCCGTGAGAGCCATACATTGACCTGTGTACGTTAAGCATTATCCAATAAAAATTTGATGTTGTCCCAGAGGACAGCTGTGATTGGCTCCAGCCACCCGCAACCATGGACATAAGCAGTAAGAAATGAATGGATTGTAATACATGAGAATGTTTTATATTTTTAACATTATTATTTTTTTTTATTAAAGATTTGTCTGTGAGCCAGATGCAGCCATCAAAAGAGCCACACCTGGCTCACGAGCCATAGGTTCCCGACCCCTGTATTAAATAAACCGTCTATGGTCCCCTGACCAAGTGGCCCACTCTCCCTCTCCTTTTCCATCTATAAAGGGAAAAACCAGGAAGATGTTCAGTCCTCAGATGCGCCATTCCTGAAAGCCATTGGAAACAACTTAGGTAGTATCTCATCTCAAAAGGTATACAGAAAGTATCAGCTAATTCAAATTGCAACTATTGTAACCAAATCAAATATGTGTTGATCTGTATCTATAATAGAAGTGTGTGTCCACAAATGTACTTGTTACTGGGGAGGTATAAACGAACTCTGACCACCCCCACACATACAATGGTTTTCAGTGGGGTCCCTCCTTGCTTCCAGTCACTTCTCTGTCCCTGCCTCCACCAGAACCCTGCCTTCATGAACTTTGTCCAAATTTCATACCAGAGGGACTACAGTCTTGTTGAAACAGTCTTTCCAAAGGTATGAATCACTCAATGATTAATCCTGCTGAAGGGAGTGGCTCCTTTCTTCTGTTCTAGGATGCTCTATATTTTTAAGGTCCACCATCACTTTTATTTATTAATAGCGTTTAGAGAAAGGGAGGAAAAACTACTATGTGAATTGCATACATTAAAAGGGAAATGTTCAAGTTCAGGGAGGAAATGCAGATTAGCACTGAGATATCTGCAAAGGGGGCATTTGCTCACTGTGCTTAAGTAGTGCAGAATCAAGTGCGTTAGTTGGTAGGAAGCCCTCCACCACAGGTCAGCTGTGTGACCTTGGGCAAGTAATAGCCTCTCTGTGTCTCAAGTTTCTTTGACCACAAAACGGGAATAATTGTGAGTATTCTACAAGATTACTGCAAGGACTAAAGGATGTAATACATGTAAAGTGCTTAGAAAAGTCCTTGGTAATCAATCAACAAATATTAGTGTAATTGTTCACCAGAAAAATATTTTTCTTGTTTCAAACAAATCTGATAAACTATAGAGAATGTCTCCTGAGATGAAATATAAAAGCTTTGCAGACACATAAAATTTATACACAGCTCAAGGGTTTGCTGGGCTCTGGGAAGTTCACTCACATTCCTGCTGATCTACCGGGTGCAATCTGGTGGGGGGGGGCACTTTAGGAGGCATGGTGTAGTGGCCCAGAGTCCAGGCCTTAGAGGAGGCTGCCTCAGTCACTAAGTAGCTGTGTGGCCACAGGCAAGTTCACATCTCCTCATGTATAAAATGGGCATAACAACAGATGTTGTTGTTGTTTTTTTAGAGAGAGAGGCAGGGAGATAGAGACAAGAACATCCAGCTGTTCCTGTGTGTGCCCTGACCAGGGAATGAACCGGCAACCTCTGCGCTCCAGGATGACGTTCCAACCAACCGAGTCATCTGCCATCTGGTCAGGGCTTAATTTTATATACAGTGTGTCCATAACGTCATGATGCACTTTTGACCGGTCACAGGAAAGCAACAAAAGACGATAGAAATGTGAAATCTGCACCAAATAAAAGGAAAACTCTCCCAGTTTCTGTAGGATGATGTGGCAGCATGTGCGCATGCACAGATGATGATGTAACACCGTGTATACAGTGGAGCAGCCCACGGCCATGCCAGTCGAGATGTGGACGGTACAGAGGAAAGTTCAGTGTGTTCCATGGCTCACTAAATTCGAATCCGTGACCAAAGTGCAACATGAATATCGGCGCGTTTATAACGAAGCGCCACCACATAGGAAGAACGTTACTCGGTGGGATAAGCAGTTGAAGGAAACCGGCAGTTTGGTGGAGAAACCCTGTTCTGGTAGGCCATCAGTCAGTGATGAGTCTGTAGAGGTCATACGGGATAGCTACCTAAGGAGCCCTAAAAAATCTGTGCGTGAGCCCACATCGAACTGCACTGAATAGGTATGAAACTGGGAGAGTTTTCCTTTTATTTGGTGCAGATTTCACATTTCTATTGTCTTTTGTTGCTTTCCTGTGACCAGTCAAAAGTACACCATGACTTTACAGACACACTGTACATACTGATTTTTTAGCAAGACAGAGAGAGGAAGGGAGAGGGAGCGGAGGGGGAAAGGAAGCATTCATTTGCTGTTTCACTCAGTTGTGCATTCATTGGTTTCTTCCCATGTGTGCCCTGAGCGGGACCAAACCCACAACCTTGTCATTTAGGGACAACACTCTTAACCTACTGAGCTAGCTGGCCAGGACCAGAGACACAGGTTCTATGCTTGAAGCACAGAAATAACACCATTATCTGGAAATGGAAATTATCCCGTTGTTCCCAGTCTATTTCCAGACACTCCCCTCTTTGCCAAAGAACTAGGAATTGGCAATCTGGTACCACAATTCTTAAACAAACAAACAAACAAAAATCCCCTATAATATAAATTAGGAGAAGAGTAACAATAGCAACAACAAAAATTAAACAGTGAGATGACATGTTTAAGAAATTGTTATTTACTAAAAAGGTCTAAATAATTACTCTTAGAGGCACAATGGAATACGGCAGAAAGATCCCAGAACTTGCTCCTGGAAGCTGGATTTTAATTGCTCACCAGCCTTAGAAACTACAAATAGTGACATCTCTGCTCAAAGGTCTCCCCCACTCACATCAGTTTTGTACACCTGGAGCATGGTGTGTATTTTAAGAGATTTTTTTAAATAGCCATAAAATCCAGCTTTCAGCAAGTAATGCTTATCTATGTATCATGCACATTTGTTTTTTAAAAAGGCCACAAGGATATACACCAAAATGTTAATAGTTATTATGCTTGGGATGACAAGTTATAGGTTATTTTAATTTTCTTTGTATTTTTCTGAACTTTCTGTAATTTGTTTTGCATTAAACAAACATTGTTTAAATAATTAATTCAACAATTAGACATTTATCTGTATGCTAGGTAATCTGCCCAGCATTGAGAATACAGTATCCATTCTCCCTTGATGTCTATAGTCTAGAAGAGACAAAGACATTGAATAAGTAATTATACTAATAATTAATTGCTTCTAATGACAACAGGTTCAATAGAGAAGTGTAGGGGACTATGAAGTCAAGAGGGACTTGACCTAAGTTAGGGTCTGGTAAGGATTCCCTGAAGAAATAATATTAAAGCTGAAATCTGAAAGAGGAATAGGGGAGGAAAGAAAAAGGAAAATATACAATGTATAGTGACTAGCATGTGCAAAGACCCTGAGGCCTGGTGAATTCAAGAAGCTGAAAGTAGGCCAGAGCGGCTACAGTTTGGGGACGGAGGAAATTCAGATGAAGCAAGGGCCAGAGCAAGCATGGCCTTATAGGAAATGTTAATGGAATTTGCATTTAATTTTTTATGTATAATTTTTTTCAGGTACAGTCAACAGACAATATTATACATATTAGCTTTAGATGTACAACATGGTGATTAGACATTTGTATAACTTACAAAGTGATCACTCCAGTAGGTCTGGTGCCCACTGGTACCATACATAGTTATCGCAATACTATTGACTAAGTTCCCTATGCTGTACTTTACATCCCTGAACTATTTCTATAAGTGACAATTTGTACTTCTTAATCCCTTCATCTTTTTTTACCCATTCCCTCAGACGCCTTCTCCTCTAGCCATCACCAGCTTGTTATCTGTATCTATAAGTTTTTTTACAATGTCTTCTTTGTTCATTTATTTTGTTTTTTAGAATCCACATATAAGTAAAATTATATGGTATTTGTCTTTCTCTGTCTGACTTGTTTCACTGAGCACAATATCCTCTAAGTCTATCCATGTTGTCACAAATGGTAAAATTTAATTCTTTCTTTCATTGTTAAGTACTGCATTTCCCCATGTATAAGATGTCCCATGAATAAGATGTACCTTAATTTTGGGGGACAAAATTTGAAAACAAATGTATTACATAAAGTTATTGAACTCAAGTTTTATTTATCATAAAATTCATACAACTCCTCATTGCTGTCAAAACTCCCAACTATTAGCTTGTCCTCATCTGTGTCTGATGACCAATCACTGTCTTCACATATTGCCTCATCCTCAGTTCCATCTAAAGCATTTGAAATGCCATACTTGTACAACCACTGTATAAGACGCACCCAGTTTTTAGACCCCAAATTTTTTGGAAAATGGTGCATCTTATACGTGAGGGAATATGGTAATATTTTATTTCATCTACGTGCCACGTCTTCTTTATCCACACATCTATTGATGGACACTTAGGTTGCGTTCATATCTCAGCTATTATAAATAAGGCTGCAGTGAACATAGGTTGCATATATCTTTTGAAATTAGTGTTTTGGATTTCTTCTGAGAAATACCCAGAAATGGAATTGCTGGGTCATGTGGTAATTCTATTTTAAATTTTTTTGAGGAACCTCCATACTGCTTTCCACAGCGCCTGTTTGCATTTTATTTTAATAGGCATAGAAAGCTAAGATTTTAAGCAGGATAGTAACATATACCTATTTCCACATTGGAAATTGTTCTGAAATAAAACAAAAGTTTTTCAAATAATTTGTTTTCCATAGCTTAGGAGTTCTTAAATTCAGATTTTTAGGGCCGAATTCAATAGACTCATCCTGTATATTGAAATATGGGGGCAAAGTGCTTTTTTTTTATAACAAGTAATTGTTCTGGAAATATAGCTTCCTTCCTACAGGAGTCTGGGAGAGTGGCAGGGGCCACACTGTAGCCTGCTTCTCACTGCGTGGAGCATGCTGGGAAAGATGGCAGCACACGGTACAAGGCTGAGCAGCGAGAGAACTTTTTCTCCCATGTGCCCCTGGGAGTTGAGGCCTGAGACCCTAACGTGAACATTCTGTCGTGAAACTTCATGTGCCATGCAAATGAGAAACAATTGGATTCCCAGACCACCTGCGGTCAGAACGCAGCTGGACAAACGACAGCATCTAGAACCAGACAAATTGCGAGAGTGTTTTTCAGCTCCAGAGTGCAAAGCTAGGTCACTGTCATGCCAATTAACTATAGTTCAAGCTCAGGTGATGATCTCAGGGACCTCTATAAATATACATCCTGAAACTGTGTTTCAGGAATACTTATAAGCCAATGTGATGTTTACATTTGTTAGGAAGCTTTTCAGTTTATTTTTTTTTAAGTGTGTGTGTGTGTTTTTTTAAACCTACTGTGCTCTATCATCTCAGGAAATCACAGCATCAGAAGTAATTAGCCACTTGGCTTGCAGATGAACAGATGAGATGCTTCCAGCCCATGCTCCTCCCCGGAGTTCCTAAATCAAACGGGCATGTCCTGACCTCCAGGTTGTTTGAACGGCAGAGGTAACTGCCAAAACACACTGCTGCTCCTGGAGTAACTCAAAGGTTTAGTGGGCTCTGGAGCCGTAGTAACAGGCATCTGGTAGTCAACCTTTTCCTGTAATGAGGAGTTATTAAATATTCACATCAGGAACTGGGGCTTTTGTCGGCCTTCGACTGGTCTTCCAACCTGTTACCTATTATGCCTCACACTTTATATACCCCCAAATACAACAAGAAGAAACTTGCGAGTGTTCTATAAAACCTGCCATTGACATCAGGGTGGGTCTTTGAGGCTTATGGTTATCCTAATAAAACCAAGGAATGTGTAACAGGCTGTAGCCAGCAGACCACCAACTACTTTATTGTTTGAGCACAAAGGAAAACCTCTGGTAAACCTACTGTACCTGAGGCACAGCGTGTGGCTATTTCTTAACCCTTGAAGACTCTGTTATGCACCCAACTCAAGAGGACATTTGTGTGTTTCTTGTTTCCTTCCATGGGATGAGTCTACCAAGTTCCACATTTAGACAAGAAATACCTGTTGATGGAGTGGTTATGAATTACAGATTGGCGCTTACAAATCAACTTGGAATTTTTAAAAACATAACTTCAAAGTATATCTGTGAGGCCAGCTCTTCCTCAAACAGCATAAGCATGAGGCAAAGGAGGACGCCAGCAGATGGGCATCAGACGGTCCTAGATTAGATAGGAAAGAGGTCTTATATGACCCCAGCATCCTCTTCCTTTCTCCATGGCTACTCTCATGCTCAGGAGCTCAGTGTCCTTCCCCTACTCAAGTAGTTGCAAATGCAGGAAAGAACCCCTAGCAGCAGGGGAATGGCAGGAAACTTCCAAGAGTTAACTGAAAAGAATTAAATGAAGAAGGTATTTAGCAATATGTGGGCAGATAAAGGGAATCAGTGAGGGATGGGGGAGCACCCAGTGACGATCACCAGCAGGGTGCTGTTCCCAGCCCAGTGCCAAGGGGCTGGGGGTAGAGGAGCCCTTATGAGAATCCAGCAGGAGCTTCAGCACAGGAATGCAGAGATGCTGCCTGAGGTGGCCAGCCAGCCTCCCGGGACACAAAACAGGCCATGGAAGAGCAGAAAGTCCACCTGCACAGGCAAACAGAAGACAGCCAGCACAGGATCTGACAATAGATCTTTCAATCTCTTACGTTGCTCAAATGTTTCAGCATCCAAAACATAATACATATTTAAAAATTTAGGCTCATGTGGGTATTTTCTTTTTAATCCTTGCTCTAAAGGGTTTCCATCATCAGTGGGGGTTAAGGGGGTTCTGTCTTTGTTTCCTAAATCATACCTAGTAGTCAGTGGCTTCTAGTCTTGGGCAAGCTCACTGATGTGAGGGAGAGAATCCAGGTGAGACCCACTACCCACGGTGCACTAAGTCTTCTGCCCTCCCGAAGTAGCCACATCCTCTAGACAAATAGGGAGTGCACTGCAACCTACTTGCATTTAAAAGGAATTTCCCATTTTGCTTGTTTAGAAGTCACGAATCCACGCCCCTCATCTTGGTTCTAAACTTTCTGCGAAGCCTTCTCAATAATTTTTCTGCTTCTGGTTTTGCTTCTTCGAAGCCATGATCCCCCATAAAACTATCAGAATATTCTATCTAAAAAAAAAAATCCCTGCTTAAAACCCTGCCATAACTCCCCATTACCTACAGTGAGGTGCCCAAGTCCCAAGACAGACTCCTAAGACTCCTAGGAGCTCCCACAGACCATCTCTTTCTTTTCTTTTTTTTTTATCTTGTGAGAGAGACAGAGAGAGGGACAGATAGGGACAGACAGACCGAAAGGGAGAGAAATGAGAAGCATAAATTCTTCATTGCGGCACCTTGGTTGTGGTTGTTCAGTGATTGCTTTCTCATATGTGCCTAGACCGGGGGGCTACAGCAGACTGAGGGACCCCTTGCTCAAGCCAGCGACCTTGGGCTCAAGCTGGTGAGCCTTGCTCAAACCAGATGAGCCCGCGCTCAAGCCGGAGACCTCGGAGTTTCGAACCTGAGTCTTCTGCATCTCAGTCCAACGCTCTATCCACTGTGCCACCGCCTAGTCAAGCCAGCCTCATCTCTTTCAACTCTCCTCCTTGCCCTTTAGTTACCAGCCAAGGTGGTTACTTTTTCTATGTCAGAACACATGAGATCCTTTTCTTGTCCTCTGTCCCCATGGTCGATGAATCTGACGCCTGCTAGTTATTTTGAGAAGCAGCTTGGAGTGAGAACTCCAGGCAGAGAAGCAAAGATGCTGCCACCCTGACCCTCCCCCAGATGAACCTGACAGCACCCCCAGGTCACAATGGCAGGTCCCATCTCCCCACAGGCACTGGGAGCACCCTAAGAGCAGGGACAATGTCCTATTCATTAACTAATCCTCCTAATGCAGTACCAGGCAAGGATTGCCATTAGGAAGTATTTGATAAACTAAGCTACAGAATGACTTGCCAAAATAAGAGTGCTTCCCTAAAGCAAAGTTCCCTAGGGTGTTAGATTTTATTTTTTAATTTTGTAGAAACATACCTATATAGGTATTTAATTATCATTACTGGGTCTCTCTATATGTTCTAGGTATACCTCAGCCTCTTAAGAATTAATTTAAATAAGAAGCCAAACAATTTCAAAAGCTGATTGATTAAAGGATGTTTTGGTAGAATGATGCAACGCAACAGGAAAAATAAACTGTAGAGCCTACGACTTAGGGACGTTTTTAAACACTGTCCAGTAGAAGAAGTAAAGTTATAGTTACCTGAAGACAATAATATAGTAATTCCCCCCTTAGCTGCGATTTCGTTTTCTGAGGTTTCAGTTACTGGTGGTCAACCACAGTCTGATAATACTAAATGAAAATTTTCAGAAATAAACAACTCGTACATTTTAGGTGGTGTGAGTTCTGAGTACCTCGCTGCACGCCATCCTGTGGGCACCATGTCACCTTACGTCATCATCTGGAGAGAAAGGGTGAGCACGGTACCGTAAGATGTTTTGAGAGAGAGACATTCACACAACTTATTACAATATATTGTTATAATTGATCTATTTTATTATTAGTGATTGTTATTAATCTCTTATGATGCCCAATTTATAACTTAAACTTTATTGTAAGTATGTATGTACAGGAAAAAGCATAGTGTATACAGCAGGAGTCCCCAAACTTTTTACACAGGGGGCCAGTTCACTGTCTCTCAGACCATTGGAGGGCCGGACTATAAAAAAAACTATGAACAAATCCCTATGCACACTTCACATATCTTATTTTAAAGTAATAAAACAAACCGGGAACAAACACAATATTTAAAATAAAGAACAAGTAAATTTAAATCAACAAACTGACCAGTATTTCAATGGGAACTATGCTCCTCTCACTGACCACCAATGGAAGAGATGCCCCTTCCAGAAGTGCGGTGGGGGCTGGATAAATGGCCTCAGGGGGCCGCATGCGGCCCCTGGGCTGTAGTTTGGGGACCCCTGGTATACAGCGTTCGGTACCATCTGTGGTTTCAGGCATTCACTGGGGCCCTGGGAACATGTCCCCCACAGATAAGTGGGGACTCCTTGCTGTAAGGAGAAGTGCCAGCCCAGTGTTGATAGGCTGATCTCCATGTCCCTATGGGCCTTGTTTTTCCATAATTCTAAAATGGCTTTCAAATGCAGGCTGCTTCATCGACTAAGTGACGCAGCGACAGGACTGCCTTGTACAGTTTGCATCTGTTTCTAAGAAAGGGGAGTGCTCACGGAAATGGACCGAACATATTTCAGTTCTCATGAGCTATATCCTCTGACCACATTGCTCATCACCCAACACCAATATCTGAAGATGTCTCTATCTTCTTCTTGTTCTCGAGCACTCCTGAAGTGGCAGGTGGGACCACATCTAGAGTTCATTCATTCAGCTGGAGCTCACCCACCTGCAGTTACTGGAAAACTTACATTTTGACATTCAGCATGTTACCTCAACCATCAAACTAGTCTGGAGTTGGCTAATTTTTGGAAAAATTGTTTGCTGCAAACCAAAGAAATTGTCAGTCAGAAAAAGGATGCCAACGACAGAGAGACCACAGCAATGTAAACAAAGGAAAGACATCGTCTGGCACCACTGACCTGTAGGAGGCGCAAAGGAAGGGCTGTGCCTGTTGGCTAATAGCTCTCATTCTGCACACCAGCTCACCAACACCGCCGGAGCATTGGCACCATCTGGGGGTCTAGGCTGGGAAAGCCCACATGGTCAAAAGGGGCAAGGACGCACCTCAGAAATTCCTACTCTTTTTGACAAGTTTCCAATGCTGGGACTCAAAATTGACATCAAATTATTCAGTAAAGCCTCCCACCCTGACCAAAACATACCACCACAATTGCAACACAATATTTTTCTTTCTTTCTTTCTTTTTTTTTCAGAATGTGAAGTTGAAACTAATCTAATTCAATGGCTCAGTTTATATGAGCAACAGGCAATTGGAAACCCCAGCATTGTAAGCAGTATATTTTATTGTTCATGGATGGTTTGGTATAATTATGGATAAACCTCTTCTAAAACCACCTACCCCATTTATGCCTCCAGCTAAAGGGGCATCAACAGTCACTACAGCCTCCTCTACACACTTGCTTCTCCTCTGACAATTCCTGCTCAATCACAGGGCCCTTCTTCAGAAACTAAAGCTGGAGTCAGGGTGCAAAGGGAGCGGTCATCCGCCTGAATGTAAGCTCTGAACATGAGAAAGCATCTATAGAATATTCTGTAATTTTGAAGGTAGAATGTTGACACAATTGTGAGGAGCATGATAAAAAGGTATTAAGGGTACCATTTGATTCAGCAATCAGTAAGTATATTTCGTACTTACCCAAATAAGCTGAAAGCTTATATCCCCACAAAAACCTGCACACAGATGTTTATAGCAGCTTTACTCATAATTGCCAGAATTTGGAAGCCATTAAAATGTCCTTCAGGAGGTGAATGGATAAACTGTGGTACATCTAGACAATGAAATATACTTCAGCACTAAAAAAAAAAAGGGCTGTCAAGCCATGAAAACACACAGAGGAACCGTAAACGCATATCACTAAATGAAACAAGCCGATCTAAAAAGGATACACACTGTATGGTGCCAACTAGATGACATTCTAGAAAAGGCAAAACTATGGAGATAGTTAAAAAAAATCAGTCATTGTCAGTGGATAATGAAGAGGGAAGTGTGACTAGGTAGAGCACAGAGGACTTTAGGGCAGTGAAACTATTCTGTGTGGTACTACAATAGTGGCTCCAGGACATTATACATTTGCCTAAACCACAGAACATACAGCACTGAGAGTGAACCCTAGTGCGAAGTAAGAGACTTTGAGTACTAATGACGCGTCAGGGTGGGTGCACTGATTGTAGCAAATGCTACTCTGGTGGGGGTGGCGGTGTGAATAGTGGAGCAGGGCTAGACGGAAGCTGCTCAATTTTGCCGTGAATTTAACTGCTCTAAAAAAAAAGGTCTCTTTAGAATAAAGTCTGGCATATTAAAAAGAAAAAGACATGGGGGGAGTAGAATATAAGTTTTTTTTTTTTTTTCTGAAGTGGAAAGCAGGGAGGCAGAGAGACAGACTCTCACTTGTGCCCAATCAGGATCCACCTGGCTCCACCTGGCTCAACCACTAGGGGGCGATGCTCTGCTCATCTGGGGCGTTTCTCAGTTGCAACCGGAGCCATTCTAGCGCCTGAGGTGGAAGCCATGGAGCCATCCCCAGTGCCCGGGCTAACTTTGCTCCAGTGGAGCCTTAGCTGTGGGAGGGGAAGAGAAAGATAGAAAGAAGTGAGAAGGGGAAGGGGTTGGAGAAGCATATGGGTGCTTCTCCTGTGTGCCTTGGCCGGGAATCAAACCTGGGATTTCCACACACCAGGCCGATGCTCTACACTGAGCCAACCGGCCAGGACCTAAGTTAGTCTTTTAAATACTTGAGTTGAATTTCAGTTTTGGCTTGTGAGAAGGTCTGAGCATCAAAATGAATGTTTTGTTTGTCATGTGTCTGTTTGATGCAGTCTTGTCCTTGCTGGACCACTTTCCCCAGTCAGAACCCCACGCCTGCCTTTTGTGTATCAGACCCCGGCTATATGTCAGACTGTTACCTACCTTGTCTGTGCCTGTGGCCTCAGGAGAAGGCCCTGCAGTGTGTGGGGTAGGAAGACCATGCCTTTCCCTGGCACCCCTTTTGCATGCACCCACAGACTGTGAACTTACTAGGAGTTCCTAAAAAGGGAAGCTGCTATAGCTAAAAGCTAACTTCCACCAGAGACTGGGCAGTCACTAGGGATACACTGGGCTGGACCATCACTGCTCAACTGAGGTTTGAGCCCCTGCCCACGGCCTAGATGAATCCTCATGAAATACCTGCCTGAGAGTGGCCTGGACACGTGGCATGATGTGCAGCTCAACTCCCTTTCCCTATTTATGCAGCTTGATAGGGACACGCAGAAAAGAGAGAGGATATGTGGTTTAACAGCAAGAGTAGAACTGAGTAATGATTTTCTGATAGGCACTGGCCAATTTAGCCAATAAATTGAGAGTAAGTACAAACTTGAAGCCTACTCTTCATACACAGAATCTTTCTTAAAGTATCCATGTCCCCAATATTGCAATCCCACCTCCCAAACCCTGGATTCCTTTTTTCTCCATCTCTCAGGTCTGTTTGCCTGTATTTTTTCATTCTGCTGCCTTAGAATAAGCTCTCAGGTACAGAACAGACAAGCAAAAGAGCATTTAAAAGTATGGTGGGCAAGAGTGACCCCTGCTGGATGAATAAGGACAAACCAGCAGAGCACTGGCCTAAGAGAATAAGAAAGGACAAATGTTTTAAGGTTGTGTTTCTGCCTCCCCCATACAGTTGTCTGAGTCTATGAGTTGCCCCCGCCCTGCTTAATCCCTTCAGAGGTAGAAGGAGGTAAAGATGGAATAAATGTTGATGGAAGGAGACTTGACTTGAGGTGGTGAACACGCAATACAATATACAGATGATGTGTATTATATATTTGTACACCTGAAACCTATATAATTTTATTAACCAATGTTACCCCAGTAAATTCAACAGAAAAAGTAGTACTTTGGAAAAGGAGAAAACATGTTTTTGTTTTTCTTAATTGTCTTTTTTAGCTTTATTAGATTAAAAACAAACCCATAAGACTTATTCATCTTTAGGCTTCTAGAAACAAACTTTGTTGAGTGTTTGTTACTTTTATAACATGTTCATACTTACGTGAATTTTTAAGAGCCGCTTTACTGTTTCTTTCCTATCTAATTGCCTGCCAGTGCTCCACATTACTTATGTGCAGGCAGGAATGTATCTGCTTTGCCATCAGGAGTAATTCTGATAAACCTGAATGCATATGGTGGACTTGAAGACTGAGTTTTCAGAACTGCCTGGGGAAAAGGGATGTATTTGAGATGGGTCAGTGGGTTCAAGAACATTCAGAGAAAATTTGATACATTTTGCCAAACCTTTTCCCTTGGCTGCAGTGGAATTTGGGTCTATTCTTAATTTGGAGGGCGAGTACCTTTTTAAAAAGACCATGTTTCCTCGTACATAGCATCTATCCCAATGCACTAAAGTTGCTCTGTTTTGCAATGTCCTCTTCACACACTCTGTTTCGGGGGCATGGTAAAGACAGAGTTTGATGTTTCAGTTCACTGCTTCTCATATCAGAATGCTTAATCATGTGGTTTCTGATCTGATTCTGCCACTTCCTAGTCAGACAATGTTGGATAAATTTTCTAAACTTCATAAGCCTTGGTCTCCTCCTCTGTAAACTGGAGTTGCTTATAGTGCCCACTTTAAGGGTGAAATAATATATGCTAAGTGCATAGATGGTAGCTGGCCCACAGTAAATGCTCAGTGAATACCTGGTATAATTATTGAACATGAGCTAAACCTATACAAACAGCTTCCTTTCTCCTCCCCTCCCTCCCTCCCTCCCTCTCTCCCTCCCTCCCTCCCTCCCTTTTCCCCTTCCTTCCTCCCCACCTTCCTCCCTCCCTCCCTCCCTTTTCCCCTTCCTTCCTCCCCACCTCCCTCCCCACCTTCCCTTCCCTCCCCTCCCCTCCCTTTCCCTCCCCTCCCCTCCCTTCCCCTCCCCTCCCCTCCCCTCCCCTCCCCTCCCCTCCCCTTCCCTCCCCTCCCCTCCCCTCCCCTCCCCTCCCTTCCCCTCCCCTCCCCTCCCCTCCCTTCCTCTTCCTTCCTTTCCCTTCCCTCCCTCCTTCCTTCCTTTCGTCTTTCCTTTCCTTCTTCCCTCCCTCCCTTCTTCTCTCCTTCCTTCCTCTACAATACAGAAAACTCTGGGCAGACAGAGAGGAGGATAAGAAGCTGAAAAGGACACCTTTTCTTCCCTTGGGGGCTTTCCATCACTCTGATACTGGATCACTTGGATATGGGTTAGTGATTCTGAAACCTGTTTGCTAGAATAACTCTAATTAGCTTTAGGTGAAAATGTTTAATCTTAGAGGTGAAGACATAGAGAATAATGATTTTTTAAAAACCATGCTAAACAGCTGGCAATCATATATGTCCATTTTTGAGAGGGAAATCACTGACAGTAGGCAAGCCTTTAATTAGGGGCAAGGATAAAAGTGAGTCGATATTAAGGTTTCTCTGGTTATCTCTACCAGAGGACTAGATCAGAAACCTCTAGGGAATTTCAAGCCACTTTTCTAGAGGTGATTGGGTCTTTGTGGCACAGAGAGGCACTCCCGACTTATCAGGGCAACGCCCGTGTCTCCTTCACCGGCTCTGTACCCTCTGTACCTGCCGGGTATTAGAAAAGATGCTGATAACTAAGACCCGTCCCCTGCCCAGGAGACACGCACGCGTGGGAGGGGGAAAAGGCTTCAGAGACTTTCAGGCTCTTCCTTTCTCACTGGAGTCCCATGCACTCTCAAATGGGCCCATCAGGACCTGTGGCAACCACTGTCGCTGCACTGGCCAGATTAACGCTAGAGTTGAGGACCCAGAGCAAAATCAATTCCTGTCAAGCCAATTTAGCCAACTGGCTCGGTCAAGTCAATTTCTCAACGTTGTCCTTTAACCTCATGGCAGGATCAAGAGAGCATCTTTCTCTTTAGTAAGCAGACTGTGGATCTCATGAGCATCTAGTAGTAAAGAGGTTCATTAAAAGGGTTTGAGTTGCCTGACCAGGCGGTTGCTCAGTGGATAGAACGTCGGTCTGGGATGCAGAGGATCCAGATTTGAAACCCTGAGGCTGCCAGCTTGAGCGTGGGACCATAGACATGACCCCATTGTAGCTGGCTTGAAGCCCAAGGCTTGAGCAAGAGGTCACTGGCTCAGCTGGAGTCCCCCAGTTAAGACACGTGAGAAAGCAATCAATGAACAACACAAAGTACCACAACAATGTGTTGATGCTTCTCATCTTTCTCCCTTCCTGTCTGTTTGTCCCTGTCTGTCAAAGGGGAGGGAAGGGAAGGGAAGGGAAGAGAAGGGAAGGGAAGGGAAGGGAAGGGAAGGGAAGGGAAGGGAAGGGAAGGGAAGGGAAGGGAAGGAAAAGAAGTTTGGGTTGGTTGTGCAAAGGGAAGGGAAGGGAAGGGAAGAGAAGGGAAGGGAAGGGAAGGGAAGGGAAGGGAAGGGAAGGGAAGGGAAAGGAAGGGAAGGGAAGGGAAGGAAAAGAAGTTTGGGTTGGTTGTGCAAAGGGAAGGGAAGGGAAGGGAAGGGAAGGGAAGAGAAGGGAAGGGAAGGGAAGGGAAGGGAAGGGAAGGGAAGGGAAGGGAAGGGAAGGGAAGGGAAGGGAAGGGAAGGAAAAGAAGTTTGGGTTGGTTGTGCAAAGGGAAGGGAAGGGAAGGGAAGGAAAGGAAAGGAAAGGAAAGGAAAGGAAAGGAAAGGAAAGGAAAGGAAAGGAAAGGAAAGGGAAAAGTTTGGGTTGGTTGTGCAAAGGTTGCTGGTTTAATCCCTGGTTGGGTCGATGTTTCTCTCTCTTTCTCTCTCTCTCTCTGCCCCTTCCTCTCTCTCTAGAGTCAATAAATTAATTTTTAAAAATACCCAATTGGTCCTGGCCTCGTATCTCAGCAGGGGTTACAGGATGAACCTGACACTTGTGGGACTCCCGGGAGAGGTCTTGGGAGTTGGAAATACATGCTTTTGAAGTTTGCCATGTGTTTCAATCTATTCTTTAGGCCAAATCCCAATAATCACACCTGTCCTCTTTATGAGTGTTTGACTGTTCATGAAGCAATTTTTGCCTTTTCTCCCCAAAGGAGAGATTATTATCTTAAAAATAAATGATTGTCTTATAAGAGGTAAGTTCAAATGCAGATGAAAATAATAATACTACTTAGCATTTCTATGCACCTTTCATCTATAGAGCTCAAAGTACTTGGCAAACATTAATTAATTCTCAAAACACCCTTGTGAGGTAAGTTAGGGTATTATCTTTATAATAACATATAAATACTGGCTGGTTCATGAAAGCAGCCACTTAAAAGGGACAATTCTACAGGATCAATTTCAAAAAACAACCTTCTCACCTGGTAAAGACTTAAGACTTTTGAGTAACATATTTGGGAGTGCCAAATTTACTAATAATATGCTATCCTAGAGTGAGCATATCTCTACCCCTTCAAATGATTTCTTCAGTTGTTTTTCACAGTCTTATCTATTCTGAGGAATTTTTCACCCTAAAAAAAAAAAATACCAATTGTAGCTTTTTCGATCTAAATGATGTCAGTCTGTGTACCTGAAAGAATTCCAAAGTGTCCTAGTGCATAAAGTTTAATGGTGAGAATTTGGTATCCTATTTCAAGTGCATGTGAACTTAAGTAGGGCGTGATGATTTCGGGGTCTTATAATGCTTTCTGTCATCAACTTAATTTTGAATGTGTCGCAAATCATAGTTCCTTGACTTGTCAAAATGGGTACCAGCCAGAATTTCTAGATGAGGGACATTAACAGCTGGTAAAAAACTGACCAGGGGTCAGTTAAATGGGCTCCCCTGTCCCACTTTTCTGTCCTCAGGAGGCTCACCCTGCATGTTCCAGACCAAAAGGTGGTTTATTTTTATTTTATATCCTTCCCGTCCTCTGTCACCCTTAGCACAGGCATAGCATTCCATTTCCCAGTGGCTAACCTGGGGCTGGTCAGTTGCTAATCTGAGTTGATTTCAGGACGTATCTCCCCCGGGTGAAGCTCGCCATATGTGCTCCAGGTTCTATCGTCATCTTAGTCCCATCTGCACTGGTTCTTCCTGATGACAATGCTCATCCCTGTGAAGTCTGACTGGCTTTTTGATCCTGAAAGTTAATGCTTTACGTCAGGAGAAATTATACTTTTTTTTTCCCCATGTCTTTAAACTCACTCCACATCAAGAATTCCGTTGCATCCAGGAAGCAGTCAGTAAACAGTAATTCCGGGTTGACTTTGTTCTGTGAAATGGAGGAACGTCCCAGACTCTGACTGGAGCCTTTGTTTAGAGTCTTGGTTGGATAACTCCTCTACGCTAAAAATTTTAGGTTACGTTGCTCTATGAATTTTCTGTTTATTGATCCTCATTAGGGAATTGTTCCATGAAACCGTGGAGAAATTGTGTGGACCACTTAACTGTGCGCTGTTGATCCACTAAGCCTAGCTGCTTGCCTCTGTTGATGGCTTTACTTAGTAGCCTCAAGAGAGAAAACCTGGTTTTGGCCTTATACCTTTGGTTGAGCCAATGGTCTCCAATCTCCAAAGTGGGATAAACCAGATTCCCTCACTGTGTTTATCTTGGCCCGCCATGTCTCTTTATGGAGAAAACGGTCCAAATAAAGTGCTTCCTCTGTGTATTTTGACAGGAAACACCCCTAATATGCCTTCCTTTTGTTACGTGCCTTGCTCTTTTTTTTTTTTTCCCAGTGTTGTTTAAATATTTTCAGTCCAATGACATATTTATTAATCCACGACTCGGCATGGGGCATAAAATGATTGGTTCCTCTGTGAAGCCCTCTTAGAAAAGGTGGGTTCTCCAGCGAGAGTTAATAATATTACCACTATTCATGTAAAAAACGCTGAGACAAACTCTTAAAAATGGAACACATTTATCTAAAACAGCTGGTAAAGAAAGCACGCAGGCTCAGCCGGAGGCGGCGAGGCCAGAGGTCAGGGTTAACACCGATCTCGGTGGAACTTTGAAGCTGACATTTTACAGATTATATGTGTCTCAGTGCACAGTGGGCATGGCATATAAATTGGACTTAGAGGCCCCTATTTGTTCTCTGCATTTTTATGAGCCCACAGAGCTCTTCTTTGAAGCAGCATACATAGAAAATAAAAACTCATTTTAATGTTGTGGAACTATATACAGTAAATCACAGTTACATCCTGGCTTTTCCTAAGATCTCTCTCTCTCTCTCTCTCTCTCTCTCTCTCTCTCTCTCTCTCTCTCTCTCTCTCTCTCTCACACACACACACACACACACACACACACACACACACACACTCATTGAGTCTATTTTCCAACCTGGATAGCTTTTTTAAAAAAAAAAAAAATCTTTCCAGTACTGTAAGCCCAGCTTTCTCTTTCTCCTTGCCTTGACTTAGGAACCGAGATCACAGATGCAGCTATATTTAGTATTACAAGGACACCTTTTGTAAGTCAGGTGAGGTGATTCAGCTAGAATGAGGTACTCTTTACCCCCGGGAAAATCCCCTGATACCGTAAAATGCTTGCTATAGCACGGCCCTTCAGCACGAGAAGAAAGCATCTGATTTCAAAGAGATTGAGTTCCACTCTGGAACTAATTATATCATTCATTTTATGGATTTTTTAAGTTGCTAGGTGTTTTAACTGGAGAAGGCTGGCGACCCAGAGAGAAACATGTACTGGCAGAGTCTGCCATGGGCACTTTAGCCACCTAATTAATTTTCAATAAAAGCTCACAATAGTTAATTTGCTCTAGACCCAATGTAAATCAAACGGAGACAAATAGGTTAAAATTAGAAATGTGTGATGGAAACCATGTTTATGGTCCAAATTACCTTTCACCCTGGAAATAACACAGATTGACAGGGAAAGAAAATGAGACCACACAGGCTTTTTTGTTCAAATTGATTCTTAAGTGAATTAAAGATTGTATTAAGGAGAAAACTGACCCCCCCCCTCAAAAATAAATCCGAGGAGTATAAAATAATGTTACTTTAATAAAAGGTATAGTTTAGAAAATGTTACTTTAAAAAAATCACAGAATTAAGGCATTGTTCCTATTATACCAAGTTACCTGGTACCCTCTCTTTTTTTTTTCCCCAGGCTTAACACAGTGTAGGGTATGATAGTAAAATTACCATAAAGTTATTAAGTTCCCAGATCTACACTGGCAGACATGCCTACCCAGCACCACATTCCTTTAGCTCTTACATTTCAAAACACAACCTTCCAACATCAAACAACCATTTTTACTTTTATGAGAACACAGACGTAGATTTCTTATGATTTTATAATGATACTGCAGGCCTCCAATTAAAATACCTAGACAATATAGATATCTTTGGCCCAGTCCATTGGACAAATATTATTATTAAGCTTCTCTCCAGGATTTTATATTTGCAAAATATTTTGTGGGCTTTAATCATTTCAAATTGCCTTAGCTTTGCCCATTCTCTCCATGCCTCTCTGTTATTCCTCAAGCAACCATTTCATTTTAACCCACAAAACTACTCATGTGATGCAAGGTGAAATTAGCTAATTTTTTTTAAACATTGAGGAATGTTAGTCCCAGAGATTGTTAGCTTTTTCCTTGTCCTTTGCTGAACGTGGCAATTTCAACCACCCCTGGCTTCTATTTTTATTTCACTTTGACCAAGTTCATGAAGTAAGTTCCCACTTTCCCACTCAATCTGGTTTTTCTTCCTGCCCCAAAGGAATGATGTTGTCACTGTCATGTCTTCTAATGCACTATAAATGCCGTGATGAATTGGGGGCAGGCTGGTTTCTTCTGAGCAGGAGTCCATTATCCTGTCACAGTGTTCCTTCCCTGTAACTTAATTTTTATTGTAACAAATGACTAAGTACCAAAAAATGAAACAGTGTGATGGGCCAGTCTAAAGTGGCCTGACTCTGATGGTAAGTGCGGCCGAGGAGCAATTGTTTGCAGCTGCCTTCTGCGGGCTCTCTCCCTGCTGACATCCGCTACCCAAATCGGAGATATCAAAAGCATTTTCTAGATGTTTATGAAAGATCTTCATTCGCAGTGACTGACTAATGATACTAATATAAATAAAGTGCTTTGCAAAAGACATAGAATGAAAACTAAGAATAAGAGTGCGAGAGACAGTCTCATATTTAACTGTGTGTTGGCATTACCTGGAGATTTGTCCAACTGAAATGCAGGGTCCCAGCTCCCATCAGAGGAGATGCCGATTTAGTTGATTAAATGTATGCCTTGAAATATGCATTTTAAACAAGCATCTTTGCTGGTTCTGTTAAAGGGCTCATGTAGATTATGTTGTGAGAAACATTTGCCCAGAACTTCTGGTCAATCAGTCTTTTAAATAAATATCCACTGAACACTTGACCCTTATTTTCTAACAAGCCACCTTTTTTTTTATCCCCCCTTGGATTTCTAATTAAGGTAATTTTCTCAAATCATAGTTCCAATTTGAATATGATCTGTTCACAGTTGGTCCATTTACACTTAATTTGTTTTATAGATTAAATATCACCAACATGTCCAGAAGATTAAAATCATCTCTATATTACCAATAAGAGAATATTAATCTGGAATCCATAAATCCCTGAAAATCTAATAAATTTGGTATGTAAGCGACTGAAGCTGTTTTTTGGGTTAGAGAGTCCATAGATTTCACCATATTCCCAAACAAGTCTGTGATCCAAAAGAGGTTAAGGATCACTGTACTGAAAGCGAACAAATTTAGTTGTATTGGCTTCATTAATATGAAAATTTCACATTAAATAAATGGTTGGAATATTGAGACAGTTCAACTGATTACATGTCTAAATAGTACAATTGATATAAAGATTATAACCTCATAGGTAATTAATATTTTATAATCAAAATAAAGCTCATTTCAAACCTTCTCAAACATTAGAACTTGGTCTGATATTTGCAGTTTGATATGTAATATAATTGGATTGTCCCAGAGGCCCTGATACTTCATCCCTAGGAAATATTTAGGAACAAAGGATAAAACCACTGGGTTCTGCCTTTCATGTTATCTATTTTATGTAGTGGTGTCTATTTTAGAGTCAGGGACTGAATAAATTCTGAAAGGTCATGGGCTTTCAGAATCAATTCATCTATCAATTACACATTTATTGAGGACCCATCAAGAAAAACGGAGGCCGAGGCTAGCGGCTTGGTGAAATAGCCCAGGTTCATCTAAACATATGGACACCTGTGAGTTCTCCTGGTGGAATTTTTCAGTCATTAAAATCCCAATTGAAATGATTCCAGTAAAAATCACAGTTAACTTTATCAATCCATGTTATTTATGGGAACAAACTGGCTGACTCAAAAAAATAAAGTGTTTGAACATCACTTAGTTAAAAAGGATGGATGGTAGTCGGGGATTACTGGGGAAAGAAGCAAAATAATGGGTTTCTGGGTAAAAGCAAAAATCCTTAATCCATTGATTTCCACAGAATAATGATAACTATTTTTTGGATAATTATTATTGATCTTTACAAACTAATGGAAGACATATCAAAGAAATATCAAATATTCTAGCTACACTTCAACCACTGCTGGTAGTAAGGCAGGATGTGCTTTAACGATCTCCAAGTATTTCATTTTAATCATAAAGCTTGAGGTGTTAAAGGGGGTAATGAGGTCTCAAGTCATTGTCAACTAATTATCTTTAAGTTGTTGTCATCACATTCTAACTGTTGTGCCTCTGCTTGCTCCACCCCTAGGGGTGCACAATCCTCGAGTAATTGGTTAATAACAAACAACACTCCCCACCCCACCCCCCAAAAAAATCCAAACCCGGATGGCTGTCCTAGCTGCTGCTTAGTTTGTTAACCTAAACCATTGCTCTCACCAACACACACATGTGCACGCATACAAACACACATACTTGCATGCAAAAAGCTTTTAGGAACTTTCATCTTTTTAAAAGGGCAGGGGAAAAAAATCAATAAAGTGGTAGCCTGGCCAACAGTAGGGGATGGTGGGAGCAGCATGGGTGGCTGAGCTGGATGAGAAACAGATGTAAGCTCTTGGGGGTTCCCTTTACAGCCGAATCAACCAGCCAATGGAAGGCAATTAACGTCCCTACCATCAGTCACCCACCCCTTCTCCAAAGAGATCTGGTCTACTGGTTTATTCCAATAACAGAAAGGGGCATCCTTCCAGCTGGAGAACCTGTGATTTAGGCTCACACTTCGCCCATGAAGTGTTCTTAAAAACGGTTTGTTTCATGGCCTGAATCCACAGGGAAATGCTTTCTTTCTGTTCTGATTTTTGCACATTCTATCATCAGAAAAGCTGAAATTCATCTGTTGCCATTTACATTTACCATTTAAAAAAAAAAAAAAGATTTGTTTTCCAAGTCTGGGAATCCTTGCGGAGTTGATAAAAGACACGGACCTGACACAAACGGGTCATTGTTGGTGTGGTTACCTAATCAGCTTTCAATGGAGTTGGATAGTAGAAACTTAAGAATTTGGAATGATTCAGCCACTTTGAACAACTGGCAGTTTCTCAGAAAGATAAGCAAGCATCTACCCTACAACTCAGCAATTCCACTCTGAAGTATTACCCAAGAGAAATCAAAAGATAGGTCTACAGCAATAATCATACAAGAATGTTCATAGCAGCATTACTCATAAGAGCTCGAATCTGGAAACAACCCAGATGTCCATCAACAGGAGAAAGGATAATCACGTTGTAGCATATCCACACAAATAGAAGACTACCCAGCACTAAAAAATGAATGACTGATTCTGACACGACAATATGGAGAATCTCAAAAACATCAGGTTAATCAAAAGAAGCTGGATATGAAAGAGCATATGCTGTATGATTCATTTATGTGAAGTCCATGCCCCGGCAAAACTAATCTGTAATGGTAGAAGTCGGATGTCAAGAAGAGGTCATCTCTGGCAGGGGGGTAATTGACTAGAAAGCATCACTAAGAACTTTTTGAGGGTGATAAAATAGTCTGTATCTTGTTTTGAATCAGAGATAGTCAACCTTTTTATACCTAATGCCCACTTTTGTATCTCAGTAGTAAAATTTTCTAACTGCCCACCAGTTCCACAGTAATGGTGATTTATAAAGTAGGGAAGTAACTTTACTTTATAAAATGTATAAAGCAGAGTTACAGCAAGTTAAAGCATATAATAATAATTACTTACCAAGTACTTTATGTCGGATTTTCGCTAAGTTTGGCAGAATAAATCTTTATAAAACAACTTACTATAGTTAAATCTATCTTTTTATTTGTACCTTGGTTGCTCTGCTACCGCCCACCATGAAAGCTGGAATGCCCACTAGTGGGCGGTAAGGACCAGGTTGACTACCACTGTTTTGAATGATGGTTATGTTTATAAATATAATTGACAAAATACATCAAACTGAACACTGAAGACCTATATTTGGTATTGGGTAAAAATTATACCTCAAGGTTTTTAAAAATTAAAAAGTTAAGGATTTTGGAGATAGAAAAAATACATCAGGGAGAAAAATAAATGGATAAGGAAATCAGAAAATAGGCAAAATAAGGGGAAATTGATGATGCTGGGGGAAGTTAAACTCATTAAGGATGAGAATGTATTTAGATATATGTAAAAATACCTAACCAGCTACCTAATATTTTATGGAGTGCTTAGTGTGTCTCAAGCATTGTGCTGATCCCTTAATTATTTATTATCTCATTTAATTTTCTCTGTTTCTTTAACTCCCCAGTGCATAGAATTGGATAAGTAATTTCACTTGATTTATGACATATTCTCACCATTAGTCTATGCATGGATAGTTTTATTTAGTTAGCTAGTTATTCTTATTTATAATATATCTTTGCAAGCCCACCACCCAAACACAAACTAGAACCTTGACTATAACCGATGATCTAGTTTTATGATTCTATCTCCCATTCTCTTACCTTCCCCCACTCGAATTAATCATCGTCCTGAACCCTGTGTTTGTAATTCCTTTTTGTTTCTTTTTACATACAATTTTATTAATGCTATGTAAATTCTTACACATATAGATTTAAATATTATTTACCTTTAACTTTATAAAAAATAAGCTATACATCATCTTTTGGGATTTACTGTTATTGCTTTATATTATATTGCTAAGATTCAGCTAAATTATCTCTCTCTGCATCATTTATCTTTAGTACACTCTGTGAAAGAGGTATTTTTGTTCACATTTTATCGAAGATAAAGTTGGGGCTCAGAGAAGTTAGTTAACGTACCCAAGGATGCATAGTTAGGAAGTGGTAGAGAAGCAAGATTCAAGGCTGAAGCTCTTAACCAATATGCTACACTACTTTCTCCATCCTACAGTGCCGGTTTTCTATAGCAGTGGTTCCCAACCCCCGGGGTGCGGACCAGTACCAGTCCATGGGCCGTTTGATACCAGTCCGCAGAGAAAGAATAAATAACTTACATTATTTCCGTTTTATTTATATTTAAGTCTGAACGATGTTTTATTTTTTTTTAATTACCAGATTCCCTCTGTTACATCCGTCTAAGACTCACTCTTGACACTTGTTTCGGTCACGTGATACATTTATCCATCCCACCCTAAAGGCCAGTCTGTGAAAATATTTTCTGACATTAAACCGGTCCATGGCCCAAATATAGATCAGTGGGGACCACTGATCTATAGCATATCTCCATCTAAACTTATACCCATCCTTGTTTGTACCCATGGCTATTCATATATATATATAATATATATATATATATATACATACACACACGCACACACACACACACATATACATATGAACATAAATGTCAGCAGGGAAGCTAGGTTATGGAGTATGAAAGAATCAGTCAAATCTATCTAATAATTTAGGAGCCTTCACACTCTGGTAGAGAAATATTAAAAACATATGCATATTACTTCGAGGGATGTAATCCTCTAACATTCAGAACACACAAGCAGGTAACATCTTAGGAAAAGTGTCTGACGGTAGAGTAGCCTATGCCCAAGCACACGTGCTTATGCATTTTCTGGAGTGCACCTCAGAACACTACCTTTATTTTATTTAATCTCATACACTAAAAGGGCAAATGCATGGGCATTGTTTAAGCAAGTACTTGCTCTGTACCTTATAACTGTATACCAGAGGCCGTGGAAACTGGATCACTCTCTCAGGATGCCATTACAACCAAGCAGAATCTCATTAAAAATCAATTCCTCGGGTCCATAAAGCCAGTTTATTTTATCTTCCTGGAGTGCCTGCTGCTAGCAGTCACACAGTTCCATTGTGTGGCAGTCTTGTCTGTTAAGAATATTGCACAAAACAGCTATTTAAAGATTTTCCATTTTTATGTTAAACTTTATAATTTTACAGTAGTTTAAGTTTACAGGGTTTGCTTCTCAAGCTCAGGGTATCTTGTTACATGTGTTAGAAGTAGCACTGCCAGTCCTAGGGTCCCACTAATTAAATATTTGCCTTTATAAACTAGATGCTGTCCAATGTGAATGTGCAGGTTTAATTGGGTAGCAAGGGCTCCACAGCTAAGAAAACCTGATTTGGTCAATTTCTAAAATTTCTTGTCCATTGCTGCTTCCTGATGGTTGAATTGTACCTACGGCCTCCTCTGGTAATAACAAAAATCAGGTAGGGAATTTGATCTTTGGAGTGACTTCAATTCAAGTATCTCTAAGCATCCTAAAAATCAGTATGTATCAGCCATGTTTTATAAATGGGGAGTTGAAAGCACATAGAGATTTAGTGACCTGTACAGGTCACACCCTAAATGAGCAACAGAGGTGGAAGAAATGGGAATGGCTTCTCTGGCCCCATCTGGAATCTTTTAACTCTTTTAACCCCCTTCAGTGGGTGGAGGGGCTAGCTGATTTCAGAGATCAGTAAACTTTCTGGAATAGTGCTTGGCAGTGAAACATAGAGGCTTGGATTCCTTAGATTTTAGCTATTCCAGGATGCAGGCTCCGTTTGCATTTTAGAAGAGTGTGTAAGTGAGGAAATAAGGCAAGTTGGAGAAGGGTAGGTTGGGCTGAGATTAGAATAGGAAGAGGGTTAAAATTACTACCTCCACCAAGAGCTCCTCCTACCCTCCATGTCGGGGACTAAATTAGCATATCATTAAAAAAAAGTAAGTTGACACTGAAAGAAACCAAGTTCAAAATAAACCTCAATATAATCTTTAAAAGATTTTCAATTTTAGCCTGACCAGGTAATGGCGCAGTGGATAGAGCATCAGACTGGGATGTGGAGGACCCAGGTTTGAGACCCCCGAGGTTGCCAGCTTGAGTGCAGGCTCATCTGGTTTGAGCAAGGCTCACCAGCTTGAGCCCAAGGTTGCTGGCTCGAGCAAGGGGTCACTCGGTCTGCTGTAGCCCCCTGGTCAAGGCACATATAAGAAATCAATCAATGAACAACTAAGGAGCCACAACAAAGAATGGATGTTTCTCATCTCTCTCCCTTCCTGTTTGTCTCTCCTTATCTGTCCCTTTCTCTGACTCTGTCTCTGCCACACACACAAAAAAAGATTTTCAATTTTACTTATTTATTTTTTTATTTTTTTATTTTTTACAGAGACAGAGAAAGTCAGAGAGAGGGATAGATAGGGACAGACAGACAGGAACAGAGAGAAATGAGAAGCATCAATTATCAGTTTTTTGTGGGGACATCTTAGTTGTTCATTGATTGCCTTCTCATATGTGCCTTGACCATGGGCCTTCAGCAGACCAAGTAACCCTTTGCTCAAGCCGGTGAGCTTGGGTCCAGGCTGGTGAGCCTTTCTCAAACCAGATGAGCCCATGCTCAAGCTGGCGACCTCGGGGTTTGGAACCTGGGTCCTTCCGCATCCCAGTTTGACGCTCTATCCACTGCGCTACCGCCTGGTCTGGCAGATTTTCAATTTTAGAATATTGAAAATAATAGGACTCTCTTATGCTATGAAATATTGTAATTAAAAAATTATTGATTGATTCTAGAGAAATATAGGAACAGAGAGAGAAAGAGAGTTAAAAAAATATCAATTTGTTGTTCCACTTATTTATGCACTTTGTATTTCTTGGTTGATTCTTGTATGTGCCCTGACTGGGCATTGAACCTACAATCTCAGTGTACCAGAAGGACACTTTAACCAACTGAGCTACCCTGCCAGGGCTGAACTCTTGTAATTTTGACAATTTCATATCTCTTCAAGTAACCATCCTTGGGGCACCATTCTCCAAGATGCCTTATGTGGAACCCCTGTAAGATGGTAAATAGTGTTTAAACAAAAAGAAATACTTGTTCAAATACTGTATTTCCTCATGTATAAGACACTCCCAGGTATAAGATGCACCTTAATTTTGGGGCCCAAAATTAGAAAAAAAATGTATTACATAGCATTATTGAACTCAAGTTTTATTCATCATAAAATCCATACAACTCCTCATTGCTGTCAAAACTCCTATCCATTAGCTTGTCCTTATCTGTGTCTAATGACAAATCACTGTCTTCATATATTGCCTCGTCCTCAGTTCCATCTATGACATTTGATATGCCACAACCACTGTATAAGATGCACCCAGTTTTTAGACCGCAAATTTTTTGAAAAAATGGTGCATCTTATACATGGGAAAATATGGTATATGTGCATAATTTTACAACACTTGATCTCCTTCCTTTAGATTTATAAACATATTAGCATTTTAAAGGCTCTGAAAAGTCCCACAGGAAGGAAACCTTATTTTAACTTCTTTGACCATGGACTCTCTCCACACTTCAGCAAAACAAATACATGTAGCACCTCGTGAAAAGAATCTACAGAAGAAATTTTACGGAAATGATTAATGCTCCAACAGTGAAACGAAAATATGAGTCCTATATCCAATCCACTGTAAAATGTTTCCATCTAAATCCCAAGTCACAGAATTCTATCACCGAAAAGGCATCCAATGGTTTAGTCAATAGCCTCATTTTATGGACGAGAAGGCACAAAAACATTAAGTAACTTATCCAAATCACATGCTCAGGTAGTGACAGAAAATTGGCTCTACCCAGAATCACCACTTCCCAAGCCAGTGCTTGTCTATGTCAGCACTCTGCCACTCAAAGCACCTTCAATTCTTCCCCACTCAAAATCATCTGTGAATTTAGAGTAATTTTCCTCTGGCTTGAAAACAAAAAACTGAAAGGTTGCTACATCAGTGTTCTGTGCTAATGTTTGCCTAGGATGAGACGACGTGCTAGGGGAACACATCAAGAAAGCTCCAAGAACTTGAAAACGGGGGGTGTTCCAGGAGGAGGGAAGAGTTGTTTTTAAAGCACCTAAGGCTTTTAATAGATCCAGAGAGTCTACAGTGCCAAAGAGACACTGAAGCTGCAGAAAGCAAGCAGGAGAGAAAGTTTTCAGACCTCAGGAACTTTCTGGGTGCAGAAATGATGGAGTTCATTGCAGGGAAACACCATCGTGAGAATCGTTCTCCGATCTCGTGAGCCAGCGGCTTGACTCAACACTGAAACAAGACTCCCGGATCCCGAGCGAAGGCTGACGGAAACGTTATCTTTGGAAGGGTCAGAAAAGGGATTGTCTCATGAGAACGTGTAACAGGCATTGACTTTTATTCCTGAGTCATCCGTAAACCTGCTCTTTCCCATCTTTGTGTACATTTTATACTACTAGAGACCTAAAAATTGGCATAAGGATCTGTGTACATTAAAAAATTTAAAAAAAATTATTTTTATTCTATGAGCTTTGCTGAAACGGAGCCTAGGGAGGGAGGTGAGGAGGTTGAGATGGATCGTGGGGAACAAGAAACACAATTTTGGAAGGAAAAACAAAAACCTGATTCCTTGAACAGGGTGGTAGAGGGTGGGGTTGAAGGGCGTCTTCAAACAAGCTGAGTCTAAATGGACTGGGAGGCTTTTCTCTGGGCCTCTCCCTTGGCAATGTTTTATCACAGTGTGGTTTCCATTCTCGGCGGAGGAAAGAACTGAGCTGGAAGGAAATTGGCTGGGTCTTAGCTCTGACAAGACAGTCACAATAATGGAAGACATCTTTCCCCTATAACTTTGCAAAACATGAAAGCAGATATTGGCTCTGAGTATGTCTGATGGTCTAACTTTATTTCCTGTCAACAGAAATAACTCTGATTTATATTTGGTCATCAACTTCACACGCTCACACACAACTCATGTCAAGAGAGCACAGAGCCCGTGCGCATGTAATGCGCAGAGCCGTGATGTCTGTCTGTTCAGCAAAGCTCCCTGGTCCAGAGGAGACCTCAGAGACTGAGAAAGATGCTTCAATATTCTCACTCTTCTGACACCCTCTCCCCCTGAGCATCCTTCCCGTGAGGTATATTACATGGGCTTCAGATGAGCTACATGTCGGCTTTGATGTCTGAGCCCCTCACCTATCCTCTTTGTGACCCAGAAAGTTGCTGGCCTATATCCAATAATTACAGTGAAAGGCTGAAAGCTGAGGGGCTGATCTATGCTGGCATCGGGCACATTGTTTTATTCCTCTAATATCTGAGTACATCAGAGGAGTGAGAGAATTTTTAAAATTCCATTTCCTTCTCAAAATTGATTGATGGTGCAGACTGTGGAAATTGAGTGAATATGCCTTTGCAGTTGATGCCATCTTATGTCATCTGGTTTTGAATTCAGAAGCATTCTTTCCACTGCCCTGTTATTATACTTTATTATTCATTGAATTTAAGAAGCCATCAATCACAACATGTACCATTATTTTATGTACCACTAAGAAAAAAATGCTGCCAATGAAAATAGGACCTAATAACTCCTGACATTTGAAGTTTTGTCTTTTATCCTTATTAAAATAATTTTTATACTTATTCAGATAGATTGGTTTTATCACGTATCTATTTGTACAGATGTAGAAAGGGAAATATTGTAAAATAAATGGGCTAAATGTCTCTGAAAACTTTTCATAATCAGAGTCCAACTGTTACAAAACCCTCTGGAGACAGAATCTTCATTGTTTATGTTACTACTCTACACAATGAGGTGTGTTGCCCCAAAATACAACGACAGAGCCACATAATGACAACAGCATCATGATGGTTCCCTGGCTGACAGTAAGTCTAAGTGACAGCAATTGTAAGATGCCTGGAATTTGAGACACATCCCGATTTTAGAGATGTTAAAATGTGTGTGTGTGGGGAGGTGGACTTGCAGTTTAGAATAGAAGAAATATGGCATTACAGGTATTTTGGTATCAAAGCATGTTACAAGATTCATCCATACAAGACTTAAAAATATATTTTACCCAAATTTCTACTTCATAGGTTCAATTATCAACCTTAGATAAATACGCAAAAATTAAAAAACATACACCCCTAAATTACAGTCTCAGGGTAAGCAATTTATGGGATCCTAAATGAGCACACTTAGTTTACTTGAAGACTAGAGGTTTTCTTCTTGAAAGAAGTGACTACTGACAGGGTTTTATCTATCAGTCTATCAAGCCTGTGAGGCAATTTCATATTCCTGGGAGAAGTGCCTGCCAATATTTATCTGTCTTTCATTTAAACATCCCACAATTTCTAATGTAAAATGACATATTCATGCCTATTTGGCATATTTATTTGGTAAAAAGAAGAATAGTAGCTGGGGTTTCTTTTCTTTCTTTTTTTATGCCTAAGTTTAAAACAAAGTAGCTGGCATATACTTTTCCAACATTAGCATCAAGAATCCTTTCTTTATGACATGGCTCTAAAATAAACATAGGTTTTTAAGAGGAAAAATCTTAAATCGGTAGTAACCACTAGAATTATATTTGAAGAAAATATTCTATATTATTTGAATAAAAATTAAAGGTAAACAGGCCAGTTTCTTTTTTGATAGATTAATTGGAATGTGTTAAAACACATAGAGTCATTATGCAATTTATAAGCATCCACATTTTATTTACTCTCAGGAGTTTTAATTTTGGAAACTAGTGTTTCACCTGATCATACACAATTTCGTAAAAGCAGATTTTTTTTTCCTTCCCACTTGCCTTAGGCAGAGGTAGTTAAATGCTGGTGATTCTGTCTCTGTCCAGCGGAGGGCAGTAGCGCACATCTTTAGAAGCAAGATTCTCATTTCATGTTGGACCCATATTAACCTGAGAAACTGCACACCACCATTGTGTCTCCGGTGTCAGGCCCTGTGTGGTCACAGCTCTTGGCAGGGTCAGCAAGGCCACAAAGAGTTGACTTTAGGGGGCCAGGTGGCAGAGTTGAAGCCTCCTTTCCCCAGTTCTGTAGAAACTCTCCTCCATTGCCCAGCCCTGTGGTGTGCAACAAAGGAAAAAAATGTGAGGGTCTGGGACAGAGCTCCATTGCTTGGCTGTTTGAGTTCACCTTTGCAACAAATTCGAGGGAATGTGATTAAAATGCAACGTGTTCCCTCCCCAAGACTTATGCACTTGGATCACATTTTCGCCTGTTTTCTGTTCTGACACCAGACGATGAAGAGGAGACATGAGGCTTTGGTCCTACATGGGCATCTCTACTCCAGAAACTGCCTCTCCATCCTACCCCTGCTAAAGAGCTTTGCGTCCTTCACACAGTATTTAGACAAAGTGGGAACGCCAGACCCACCAGAATTTCCAGGAGACTGACAGTAGCGGCACCTCGGTTCCTTTAAACTTTCAATTAAAATGAAGCACTTGGGCAGCAATCCATCTAATTTCATTTTTTCTTAGTCAACTAAAAAAATGCTAAAATAAAAAATTTTCCAAGGTCCTTAACAAGGTGACAAATGCTTAAGAATGACTTATTCTTACCATGTGCGTGCATCACTTGAGTCTGCAGAAGCACTGGAAACAGCACAGAAAGGGATAGAATCTAAAGCCATTGTGAATTTTTTTTTTTTTTACAAGGACAGACAGAGAGTCAGAGAGAGGGATAGATAGGGACAGACAGACAGGAAGGGAGAGAGATGAGAAGCATCAATCATCAGTTTTTCGTTGTGACACCTTAGCTGTTCATTGATTGCTTTCTCATATGTGCCTTGACCGTGGGGCTACAGCAGACCGAGTAACCCCTTGCTCAAGCCAGTGACCTTGGGTCCAAATTGGTGAGCTTTGTTCAGACCAGATGAGCCCGCGCTCAAGCTGGCGACCTCAGGGTCTCGAAACTGGGTCCTCTGCATCCCAGTCCGATGCCCTATCTACTGTGCCACCGCCTGGTCAGGCTGTGAAAATATTTTTAATTAATTAGCTTGAATAAATAATAAAATTAAAATAAAGCTGTCATGAAAGTGCAGTCTTAGAACCCCTACCACTGCTCTCTGTTAGAACGGGGGAAGTACCCAGGCTGCTATTATTTTTTTCAATACTGTGCTATACTTACAATTTCAGGAATAATAGCAAAATGGCCATCAGCGTATCCACCTTCCAGTAAAAGCAATCTAATTTCAGTACCTTTGATGGGCTCTGTCTCTCCCTGCTTCCTTCCATTTGCCTCTTTCTCGGAGGTCACCACTCTCCTAAATTATAATCATTTCTGAACTTTTCTTCTTAGATGGATTCCCTGTCCCATTGTTCTAGTTGTCTATCCCTGTTCTAAAATTACCCAGTCTAAATTACTGAAGCTCTGTAGTGAGTCTTCACTTCCAGTGGGTCAAGCAGGCTTCCCCATTCCCCTCAACTTTCTCAACCCCTGATCTTCTTTTTCAGGGGTGTCTTGTATATTCCCATTCTTAAATGAAGATTAATCTTAATATTCACAGAGGGTGTGAAGTCGAGTGTCTTAGTTGGCCCCTCAGTCTGAAGAGCTGGTTTGAATCGTGGCTCTCGGTAACCATTTGTGCCGCGTGAGGCTGGTTACTTAATCTCTCTGAGTTCCAGCTTCCTCAACTGTGACATGCAGGTGATAATATAGATTATTCATAGGACCGTTGTGAGGATGACAATGTGATAATATAGGTGCTTAGCACACTGCCTGGAAAGTGTCACTATTGACTCAGAATAGTAGAGAGCTTTTGTGGTCAGTCACACTGATCTCGGCTGCAATCCTGGCTGACTCTGATCAAATGTGTCACCTTGAATCAATTTCTTTATTTTCACAACCTCTGCTTCTACATTTGCAAAATGGGGTTGACATTAAGGTTAAAAAAAATTCAACAAGAAAATCGCTTAGCGTGCTGTCTGCTGCGTGGTTGAGTGCTTAACAATTTCATTTCAGAGTTTTAACTAGATTTAATTTTTAAAGTTGAATTTGCACCTTAATACTAAAAGCTCTCTCTACCTCTCACTTCTGAGTATCTACAGAAACACTTGCCTAGGGGTCACGGGCAGAGAACGCTTGCAGCTTTTCTCTGTCTTCATCCTCTTAGGCGCAGGGCTCTAGGCGGGAACTCTTCCTGGTTCAAGGCCACACTCTCCTCCCGGGGCCTGTTCCCGGGGCCACAGGCGGCTCTGCTGGCTCAGGGCTGAGGATGCAAAGCTGTTTCTTGTTTTCCAGAATCAGAGGAAAGTTTAACATAACAAACTTTTATAGCTCCTGTCTAGTAACATATATTACTTAAAAAAAAAAAAAACTAAAAATTTCTTTCCCTTATCATGCATTATTCTTTTACATGTACAATTTTCCTGATATATTGGAGTAATATTCCACAGTTTGCTATGACTTGGAGGTTTATGGCCCTTCTGTGGCAGATCAGACTAGACATAATTCATTCATAGCTACTTCGTGCTCAGGGAAATAAACCCCTAAACTTAAATAACTACGGTGTGACCTCTGTAAAATATTATTTATGGTTTTAAAACTACGATTATGTAGATATCAAGATGTGCCAAATGTTATAAACCAAACACCAGTCGGCAAACGGGATGAGTATCCGTTTATTTTTGCTTTCCTTTCTAGATACGTCTCTGCAAATGTTATGTTCATTTAAGTGGATTCTGGGGTAATTACCTGGCAGAGGAAAGCAATGTTCATTTACATTTTATTACAGAAAACTTCAGTAAGTAAAAAAATTCTCCTTTATAAAGAAGCACCACAAAAGTGTAAACATTCCATTAACTCACTGCAGCTTAATAGGAAAGACATTGATTACCTTTGGGTATTAAGTAACTGTCCCCATTATTAATGGATTAATGTAACCCATCTGCTATTCATTTCTGCAAATTAGTTTATGGAGGATTACCTGACTGCACATGTAAGTCCTCCAAATGGGAACTTTAAGCTCAGCATTTCCATACTGTTCAGAATCTCTGTGGCCCTGGCTGGTTGGTTGGAGCATTGTCCTGAGGCATGGAGGTCGCTGGTTTGGTCTCTGCCCAGTCGGGGCACATGCAGGAACAGTTTGATGTTCCTGTCTCTCTCTCTTTCCCTTCCTCTCTTGCTAATATGAATAGATAAAATGTTTAAAAAATATTTAAAAAGGCCCTGGCCAGTTGGCTAAGTGGATAGAGTGTCGGCCCAGTGTATGGATGTCTCAGGTTCAATCCCTGGTCAGGGCACACATGAGAAGCGACCATCTGCTTCTCATTCCCTCCCTCTTCCCCTTTTCTCCCTCTTCCCCTTCTCTCCCTCTTCCCCTCTTGCAGCCAGTGGCTCAATCGGTTCAGGTGTCAGCCCTGGCACTGGGGATAGCTCCTTCGGTTTGAGAGTCAGCCTTGAGAGTCAGCCTCAGATGCTGAGGACAGCTCGATTGATTTGAGTATCGGGCCCAGTGTTACTGGGTGGATCCCAGTCAGGGAGCATGTGGGAGTCTGTCTCTATCTCCCCTCATCTCACTTAAAAAAATAAATAAAAATTGTGTGTCCCCAGCACTCCTTACTGTAAGATTTTGAAATGTTTAGGAGATACTTCCACATCTTGTTTGTTTCCTCAATTATTTTCTATGCATCCAACCGCATTGGAAGAAATAATATGTTTAGTGGCAGTAAAGTAATGGAATCATTGGTTTCCTAATAACCACTCAACAAATGTTTGAACACCCACCATATGCTTATGCTGGTCACGCAACTTGGCACTAGTAATAATAAAGATGAACAGGAAAGACAATTCTCAGCCCTCAAAGAACTAACAGTCCGGATACGGAGATAGGTGAGCAATCAGCAGTTTCTAGGCAGCACAGTAAGAGCAGTGAGAAAGGAATGAGGTACTCACAAAGGGAAGACCATGCAGAGGACAAGGAGTAGAGGAGGCCAGGAGGGCTTGCTTGGGCTTCACAGAGGATGGAGGACACAAACACTGAGCATAGCCTTGAGGATGGATGGGGAGATTTGGGTGGTCAGGTGGATGAGCAAGACCAGCACGGGCAAAGACATGAGGGAATGTGGAATTCAGGCCTCTTCAAATCATTCAATATGGCTGGAATCTGGGGGGGGGGGGGGGGCCCTTGGAGGAAAAGGAGAAGAAAATTTAGAACAAGGCCAACCGCAAAGGTCTTGTAGGCTATGCTGAGAAATTTAGACTTCCTCTGATAGGCTGTGTGTGAACAGGAGAGATTTTATGTTGAGGGTACCCTAATGAGATCTGTGTTTTGGCTAGCTCACTGCAGCTGGAATGTGGAGAATGAACTGGAGACCAATTAGGAGGCTCCTCCAACTTCCAGATGAGAAATAACAAAGCCCTGGGCCAGAGCCGTGCATGACAAAGAGAAACCTGATTGGAACTGTGGATGGGATACAGAAGAATCACATCCAGTTTGGATGTGGAAAGAAACGGGAAGGAGTCAAGGAGGCAGGTCAGGTTTTTGGCCTGGGTGATTGAGAGGAACAGAAGAGTAGTCACTTTCAGCATCTGGGACAATTCTTGGAAGAACGAGTTTGAGGGAGAGGTCGGTGAGTTTCGTGCTGACCACATGGAGCTTATGCTGCCTGCAGGAAATGTAGATGTGTTGCAGAAGCTATGGGAAATGTGAGTTTGGAGAGAAGTTAGGGCAGAAATAGAGCCTACCATTTATATGTGCAATGTTCAGTAATGTCTTTACAGATTCATGGAAATGACACACAGTTAGTTTGCCTAAATAAAAGTGGAGAAATACCATAGTTCAGGTTTTATGGGGTTTTTCAGTTTTGGGTTTTTTGTTTTGTTTTGTTTTTTTGCAAATTACGTTGATATAACAGATAACTCTTAACCACTAAAGAGTAGGAAAAGGGAAAGAATAAAAATTATCTTACATTCCATCACTTCCTATGAGTAAGAAGTGTTGCCTTTTCCATTTTGGATTCTTTAACAAAAATGAAAATGCCTTTTACTTATTAAAATCGTTAGCAAAATTAATCAAGTCTTTCATTGAAAATACTCGAGTGGTTCATTTAAATTACTGCCATACCCAGAAGTTATGCTCTTGTTTAAAACGCTGCTCACTTTTACAGAATTCTGACCCAAACTGAGGAAAACAGAAAGGAGTATACTTCTTCATCAGTCTTGATGACTTTCTAAAAGCTCATGCTTTTTGATGGGTAAGATTAATGAGACCACATAGTGTTAAGCACCTTGGACTTTTAGAACAAAGGCCTTTTAGAAGAACAAAGTATCATAATTAATGACATATCATTTATGGTTTTCATCAGTAATGTAAGGTTTCGGCCACTTTAATGGGAACTTTAATGCTCAATGTGGAGGGCAAGGCAATTAGTGAAGGTTCTTGACAGTAATACCTTTGCTTCTAAGGAAAAAGATAAATCACACTCAAACTGATCAAAAAGACAAGCTGAGAGGTTCAGAAGGAGGTGAGCCACCTCGCCGGCTTACTGAATTTCTCCAAGGCCTTGTCGTCAGTGAATCCGCTGGTGAGCCCTGGCCTCTGTGATGGGCTCTCCTCACTGCCGACCCCGGCCCCTGCCTTCTGGACACCTTGATTGCCCAGCAAAATGCCTCACACTTCAAACCTCATTTCTCCCTTTTATTTCCCCTCTCCTATCTTTCTACGCTCTCAGCCTGTGCTTGGTTTCATCACCACAGGATTTTTCTAGCCTATGGTAACCTGCTGAGCCACATCCATGGAATAAATTCCAGTGTGGGGCAGGAAGAAACTGTTCTCTAACCTCAAGTTTCTTTTGGCTGGTCTAATAATCAAAAAGACATGTGGCAGATTAGTAAGAGAAAATAACCCAAAATATACATACGTATGTAGGGGAACCCCGCATACCTGAGAGTCATGAACCCTGTATGCACAAGAGGTTCAGTGATAAAAAGAGACCATATATATATATATATATATATATATATATATATATATATATATATATATATATATATGGCATACTGAGCTAGGGATAAGGTAAGGTGACTGGGGGGGAATGGCGTGGGGGGATGCTTTAAAGAGTTATTGCGGAATGATAAAAATATCCTTGGTAGGCCCTGGCTGGTTGGCTCAGCGGTAGAGCGTCGGCCTGGCGTGTGGGGGACCCGGGTTCGATTCCCGGCCAGGGCACATAGGAGAAGCGCCCATTTGCTTCTCCACCCCCCACCCTCCTTCCTCTCTGTCTCTCTCTTCCCCTCCCACAGCCAAGGCTCCATTGGAGCAAAGATGGCCCGGGCGCTGGGGATGGCTCCTTGGCCTCTGCCCCAGGCACTAGAGTGGCTCTGGTCGCGGCAGAGCGACGCCCCGGAGGGGCAGAAAATCGCCCCCTGGTGAGCAGAGCGTCGCCCCTGGTGGGCATGCCGGGTGGATCCCGGACGGGCGCATGCGGGAGTCTGTCTGACTGTCTCTCCCCGTTTCCAGCTTCAGTAAAAAAAAAAAAAAAAAAAAAAAAATATATATATATATCCTTGGTAAATAGAAGTTTGCCCTTCCCTGCAGATAGATCAAAAGAAGTCATCTCTACTAATCCCATTTCTATTTTTTTATTGTTAATTTTTATTGAATTTATTGGTGTGACATTGGTTAATAAAATTATGTAGGTTTTAGGTGTCACTTCTGTAATACATCATCTGCATACTGTATTGTGTGTACCCCCCGAAGTCCAACCTCCTTCCACCATCACTATCTCCCCTTTACACTCCTCTCTCCCCCACCCCCTTTCCCTCTGGTAATTTCTTATGGGCAAGGTCCCTAACTTAAGTTCTTCTTGGTCTTGAAGGGAAGGGCAGAAGTTTCTCTTGAGCCTGAGGCTAAAGTTAGTTGTCTTTTGCTCAAAATAATCTGCTTAGTACAGAGGCACATCTTTGGGTGACTCGTTCTGAACCCCCATGCTGGCTTGCTGCATGACCTAATTTACACAATGCCACTAATGGTGGGACTCATAATGCAGGTACCAAAACAGTGGGGAGGGATTCTTTCCTTAATACACATTGTTAGCCTTATCAGGGCAATTATAGGAGATGGGTGTATTTATAGTTAATTCTGTTAACATTTTTGCAAATTCTTCACACAAGGTGCTGCTCTCATGATTTCTTTAGGATCTGATGTATTTCAGTTAAATTCACTATGGCCTTCTATTAAAATTTTTTTTTCCCTGAGAGACAGAAATGGAGAGAAGAGAGAGAAGGGAGAGAGAGAGAGAGAGCAAAGCATCAACTTGTTCCACTTAGCTGTGCAACTGATTGCTTCTTATATGTGCCCTGATTGGGGCTGAAACCTGTGATCTCAAGGGTCAGGTTGAGCCCTGACCAGGGCTTCAACCGGTGCTCTCAGAATCCAGCACATCCCTCAGGATCTAGCTTGCAACACTGGCACTCCAGGACGACGCTCTGTCCACTGGGTCACCAGTCAGGGCCACTATAGTCTTCATAATGACACTGTAAAAAACTACTCTGTTTTGGTTGGAGGGAAATTGAGAAATTCTTCTGGGCAGAAAAACAGAAGTAAAAAAAAATTGTTATTTAAAATCTGTCAGCTATGTTTTAGCTACAGAAAAATTCTGGGATGCAAAGAAATGCACTCAAAATAAAGAAAACTTACCATTATTATAGTAACTGATGACTTATATCCAAGGGTATATAAGGAACTGATTACATTGCAGCTCTACCAATAATTCTTTGAGAATTTAAGTTTGTTGAGATTCTGAATAACAGGATAAGAACAACAGAATTAAAGTGAGGCAGAAAGGGTCATGGTTTTATTTTGTGAAGTGATATTTAGTTACTAAAAGATACCTCAGACTATTATTGTCTCTGATTTTCTTTCTTATTTAGGTGAGAGAAAGGGAGACAGTGGGGCAGACTTCTGCATGCACCCTGACCGAGATCCACCTGGCAACCTTGACCGAGGCCTATGCTCAAATACCGAACTACTTTTAGTGCCTAAGGTGGATGTGCTCCAATGGTGCTATCCTCAGCACCCGGGGCCATGTTTGAACCAATGGAGCCACTGGCTGTGGAAGGAGAAGAGGGAGAGGAGGGGGAGAGGGACAGGGTGAGAAGCAGATGGTTGCTTCTCCTGTGTGCCCTGACCAGAAATTGAACCTGGAACGTCTATACACTGTGTGGACACTGTATCCACCAAACCACCAGCCATGGCCCTGTCCAGATTTTTAACAATCAAATTGTCAATAGGTTGTTTAATTAATTTGATTCTGGAGATACAAGGAAAATCTTGGCTATATTATTCTGTTCTGGGAGTTGTCACTGAGCACATTGGTTTCTCTTTTATGTTTTATTTTATCAAGATAGATCAAAGCACATTTCCAGCCCAATTGTTGAAGTTCACTGATTTCTCTCTCATCCCAGGAGGCAGATTAAGCTAGGATGCATTTACTGAAAAACTGAAGAATTCCAGGCCAACTAGAATCTCGAGATAGAAACAAAATGCAACAGCACAGGAGAACATTTCACATTTTTAAGGTTTCTGAGATTTTGTAGTACAAAATACCTGACAAATACTTGCAATTCAGAACTTGAGTACAATACAGAAATGAAGAAATAAGACTGCTATGATCACATTCATTAATAACTTGCAATACTAAGTATTTTTTTTTGTATTTTTTTGAAGTTAGAAATGGGGAGGCAGTCAGACAGACTCCCTCATGCGCCTAACCGGGATCCACCCGGCATGCCCACCAGGGAGTGATGCTCTGCCCATCTGGGGCATTGCTCTGTTGCAACCAGAGCCATTTTAGCACTTGAGGCAGAGGCCACGGAGTCATCCTCAGCGCTCAGGCCAACTGTGCTCCAATGGAACCTTGGTTGCAGGAGGGGAAGAGAGAGACAGAGAGGAAGGAGAGGGGGAGAAGAAGGAGAGGGGGAGGGGTGGAGAAACAGATGGGCGCTTCTCCTGTGTGCCCTGGCTGGGAATTGAACCCAGGACTCCTGCACGCCAGGCTGACACTCTACCACTGAGCCAACCGGCCAGGGCCAGTATTTTTTTAGCTTGACCACATTTTACCAAATTCAAACAATAGTTGAGGATCATCTCATTCATACTACTTGAGATAAGTTCAAACTGTTTTAGGAAGTTAGCACTGAAAGACTGAGTTCACCTTGAGCTATATTCTGAAAGATAGTTTTCTTACTGCAGTGAAAGTCTGCTGATAACAAATAAGCAAAGAGGTTGGTACTGTATGTGCCTTTAAGAACATAGTTCAAAAGTATTAGTAAATGTGATAACAAAGGTAAAACAAACATAACCTTTATTCTCTTTCAAAAACCCAGAGAATAGGAACTGGAACCTTACTCATTGATTTAATCAGCTACATTCTGTAGTCTCACTTAAAATTTTATAGCAAAAGACTGAATGTTGTACAAATGATAGTAAAATGTAGAGTTGCTCTCAACTACACAGTAAAAAAAAAAAGTAGTAAATCTCTTCCCCCAACATAAATAAGAGCTAGGCAAGTGAGCTGCTGGATCAGACATTCATAATAAATAAAAATTACTCTATATAATGGTCACATTTTATAGCCTAAAATCCCAATGTACAATCTGACAATAAAATTTGTCACCTTTAGGAACTGGGAAGCCAACGTCCTGCAATTGCTAAAAAATATTTTTTTAGTTCATGCAAATAGTGGAACAGAATCTCTTAAATCGCATTCCTGAAGGTCTGATCAGATATCATGAACGTGCATGCCGTCCGTCTATTAACTTTTAAAGAACTAGAGTAAACTAAAATAAACTTAATGTAAAATATTCAATAAAATCGAGCATTTCTTTGGCTACTAAAAGAAAGAAATCTTAAAAAAAAAATACTTCAAGGTCTGGCACTGCCTTATAGGCCTGAGCAAAAACAGTGGCGACAGAAAGTAGCTGTCGTGGAGAGCAGGTGTTGGAGCGTTCTGTTCTACAGAACACACAGAGCTGGTGACTTTCAGCAAATAAACTGATTCAGACGATATCACTAAGGTGTTTTTCTTAAGTTCCTGAGCCATAAAAAAGGTGGCTTTTTTTTTTTATGCTATTGCTTCTTTGAAGAACTTTGTATATAATAGGATAATTTTATAGTAGTCAGGTTTAATGTTAGCTCAAATGTTCAAATAATTCTTAAGACTCTATGTATAAAACTACATTCCTTAGCATTCATTTAAACATAGTTACTAGGAACAAACAAGCTTCAGTAGAGAACACAGATTAAAAAGTTCCTTTTTTTTTTCTTCTTAGACCTAAGGGACAAGGTATGAACTTAGCCCTTTCTAAGCATAAAAAATAATTCATTAAAAATAAAAGATGACAAAGAGGACTGAGCAAGGGACTCAGGAAACACAGATATAAATGAGGAAAACCACTTTCCCTCTAAGATCCCTTCCAGCTGATTCTAAGGTTAAATAGAACATTCCCTTCCCTGTTCTAGGAGCGTTAAACCAAACCTGCAACATGGTTTGCCTCTGGCCCTGGGAATAAGTGACTACACGGAAGACTGGGCTCAGGTACTTGTTTCAGGCCCAATTTCAGACACAGGAGGAAATAGGGAAACATCTGGTGTTCTACTTGTTTCCTGGTTCAGAGTAGCGATTCCCCAATCTGAGGGGCTACAGGAGGGATCTCCAGATGGGCTTGTTAATGAATACACAGCTTCAAGGGTTTCACCCCAGCCTTACTGTGTCAGAATCTCTGGGGATGGTGCCTCTGAATCTACCAACATTTTAAACAAGTATGGTCTCCCCACCCCTCCATACCTCATGTGGGCTCACCTTTAACCTCGCCTTTTCCCCTCCCTCCCTGGGAAGGAAGGGAGGGAGGGAGGGAGGGAGGGAGGAAGGAAGGAAGGAAGGAAGGAAGGAAGGAAGGAAGGAAGGAAGGAAGGAAGGAAGGGCAAAGAAAGGAAAAGAAAGAAAACCACTGTAGTAGTGGTAAATGCTCCAGAATTAGAGTCCTGATCTCGAATGAGTTATTTAACATCCCCAGGTCTCAGTCTTCATTAAATAGATGAAAAGAAAAGGAGTCTCTATCATCCCTTTCTTTCTCAAATGCTAAGGACCTTAAGAACCTAACATGTCGACTTAGTAAATGGCGAAGGAGATGGGGAGATTCTGCACAGTTGTCACACTCAGCAGCCCAAACATCCCCGCAAACCTCCGGGAGCCCCCAGTGGGGTGGTATTACTCTCTGGCCCCCTCATCCACAGCAGGAGGTAAAGTATTGCTAGGTAGGAACTGGCTGAGGGGCGAGGGGAGAAGTCAAAATAAGCTTGCCAATAAGTTTTGGCAAGAAGCAGGATGGACGCTTTGAAAGCCCACATCACTCCCGGTCCTCATCCTCGTCGTTCTGGTCTTGGTAGCGAATGTAGACGACCAGCATGACAAAGCCCATAAGGATGCAGAGGGAGCCTACGACCAGGTAGGCGATGCCCAGAAAGGGGTTCTTGCCGCCCATCCACGAGATGCTGCTTAAGATGATGAGCTTGCGGCCGCCGAAGGCGCGCACCGGGTAGTTGTAGGTGATGTTGACGTAGTAGGCGCCGCGCGGCAGCCCGGCCGAGTAGTTGCCCTGGCGGATGCGCGCGTACAGCTTGCGGAAGGTGGGCAGCGCCGCCGTGCGCATCCACACCACGAAGTCCTGGTTGATGAAGCCCGTGTTGTTGGGGTCGGTGCTGAGCTCGTAGACTGGCCGGTGCCAGTTGGGCGGGCGCGCGGTGCCCAGGAAGGCCAGCGCCAGGCTGCCGTTCACCAGCGGCGGGTTGTGGAACTTGACGTGGTAGTCGGTCCACCAGGCGATGCCCGTGCGGTCGAGCGGCACCTCGACGTAGGGCCCGCCGGGCCGGCGCTGGTGCCACAGCGAGAAGGAGTCGTTGAAGAGGCTGTTGGCGATGGCCCCGCAGGGCGCGATGGGCAGGCCGGCCGCGCTGCGCTGGTAGGGGGCGCACTCGTTGGCCGGGTGGCGCAGCGCGCTCGGCAGCCCGCTCAGCTGCGCGTCGTCGCGGGACACGCCGTAGCGCCGGTTGTTCTGGTAGAAGTTGGTGAGCTCGTAGTAGAGGTACACCGGGCCTTGGAAGAGCTCGGGCAGGGAGAAGTTCCAGGCGCACGAGCAGGTGGGCGGCGGCGCGCGGTCCTGGTCGGCCACGCCGCAGCGCGAGCAGTTGCCGGAGCCGGGGTTGCCCGTGTAGTCGTGCTTCAGCTCCTTGATGCCGTGGGAGGAGTAGTAGAGGCCGAGGCCCAGGCCGATGAAGGCCAGGCCCGCGCAGAAGAAGAGCGGCAGCGTGATGCTGGCCGACAGCAGCGGCTGCCAGGCCGGGAGGCGCTGCTGCGTGAACGCGGTGTTGTCGGGCTGCTGGGCGCCCCGGGCCGTGGCGCTCCAGGTCATGGCGGCCCCGCCAGCACGGACGCGCGGACGGACGGAGGGGGGCTCAGGTGGGGCCAGCCGCGTCGTTTCCCCGTCCGCGCTGGGCGATCCCGGGGGGCTGCTCCTGGTCAGGTTTCCGGGGGCGCAGGTAAGTTTTGGCCCTGACCCCGCCTCCGGCCCAGCACAGGTGAGTCTAAGTGCCAGGGTCTCGGTACCTCGACCAGGCTCCCCAGTTCCGCCTCGGCCCAGGTGCTGCGGGCCGGCTCCGCCCCTGCTGGTAATCGGGAGCCGCGCCCCGCCTCCGGAGGTGAGCCAGGCGGGCGTTCCCTCCCTCACCTGGAGGGCCCAAGGCTCACGTTTCCTCTGGGTCCCGGTGGGTCGGGACGCCAGCTCCTCCTCCCCGTGGTGAATGGCGGCCCGGGCTGCCACTAAGTGGCTCATTCCTCGCTCAGGTATTACCTTCCCTTCAGCCGTGCGTGCGAGTGACTAGAGTGCCCGGGCCAGTCTGTCACGAAATCATAGGAGCTGCAGCCTCCAGCACAAGAGGGATTGTACTGCGGGTCCCGGAGGCTTAACGACTTCAGGTTATTCATCTTCTTTTATCTGGAAAAAAAAAAAAAAAAGTAACCCTGGAGCCTTTATAGGTTAACTTATGGGCCTCCTTTCAGTCAGCTTTCAGCCACAAATTGCAATGCTCAGGGGATTACGCTATGGCAAATCTGTTTTGAATTCAGTGATGGCATTCAAATTCTAGCATAGTTTTTAAAAGGGAAAATGATTTTCTGGCAGGTGCCCTGATCTTGTTGTACAACTAAGAAAAGTGGAAAGTTCTCTAAAAATAAAAGTCTCTAAAAAGAGAATGAAAGACTGCTGATGGAGAGACCACACAAGGAGAAAAATGCACTAGCAACTTCTTTTTCCTCTTCAGATTATTTGATTATTTGCAGAAGCCCTGATTCAAATTCCTAAAAGACCTAGCTACTGTCCACAGTAAGGATGTTGGGAGCGTTTGACCTAAGGAGTTGAACTGCAAGGATTATAGGACTTATTGTAAAGTGAACCCAAACGAGCTCTAAATATTGCTTTGGACTCTGGCTTTTATGTACAGGTCGGTACAGTATACACAAGGGGGTGTTGGGCCATTTCAACTTTGTGCTAAATCCTCCCTAGGTATTGATATTTTCCTACCTCTCCTGCAGTTCATAAAATGCAAATAACTTAAATATTTTCTATATTACGCTTCTGCACCAGAATAATATATTGCCTTCAGGAATTGTTCAAAACCCTTAGAAATCTGAAAAGTTAAAATCCTTGTTAAATTAAACAGTAGGATTATTTTTAAAAGCATCTTTCCAGTGTTCAGCCCTATGCTAAGCAGTGTGGAGGAGACAGAAGAGGCTGAGACTAAAAGGACCCTTTACCTTAAAGCATTTGCAGTCTGATAGGGGTCATGTCACTTAGGAGTAACAAAGAATCAAAATAGCCAATAGATAGCATGTAATCAAGTACCAAATTATATATATATATATATATATATATATATATATATATATATATATATATACACACACACACACACACACACACACACACACACACTTTATAAGAATTATACTAAAATTAAGAAGTAATATTATTTTAATAATAAAAATTTCACCCTGTCTAGCTGAATGGGATGAATGCAGTTTGGAAGCTTTCGCTGTTAGAGACTCCTAAGGGAGACCCAGAGGACCTGAATTCTACTTCCTTTACTCCTAATGTACCAAGAAAGGAAAATGCCAACATCATCAACAAGTTCCTATAGTGTGATCCAGTTTCCACTGCACCTTTTCTCAATAAGATAATAGAATAAACAGTTCTCTATATCATTGTGGTTGAATTCCACCCACCCCAAATCATTGAATCATCAGTCATTTTGACTTAAAGTCCACAAAATTAGACTTGAGAAAGGAATTCATTTCTCAAAACTTTTATCTAGTAGATCTTAAATCTGGCAGGTGACACACTACCATCCCCTCAGTGCAAGCTCTCCTTTTTTTTTTTTTTGTTCTTATTTTTATTTTGAAAGTACATTTACTAAAGCTGGGGACAGTGAAACGAAGGAAGGGTTTAGGGTAGAGAAGCAACAGGAGAGAGCGTAGGCTGGTCTGCTTTTGTTCTCTAGAAATGTTATAAGAGCCTGACCTGTGGTGGCGCAGTGGGTAAAAGCATCGACCTGGAACACTGAGGTCGCCGGTTCAAATACCCGGGCTTCCCTGGTCAAGGCACATATGAGAGTTGATGCTTTCTGCTCCTCCCTCCCTTCTCTCTCTCTCTGTGTGTGTGTGTGTGTGTCTCCTCTCTCTAAAATAAATAAATAAATAAATAAATAAATAAATCTAAAAAAATGTTTAAAAAAAAAAAAAAAAAAGAAATGTTATAAGAAAGAAGTGAGCCATGATGGGCTGTATGAATTCACCGAGAAAAGTCATGGTGACAGAAGTGAGCAAGTCAGGGCTGCTTTGGCTCACTGGAAAGTCAGAGAAAAGGTGGCCTTGGAGACAGGTTCAGGTGGGTAAGCCCAGGAGGAGCTGCTGCTGCCCAACGCTCCCCTGGTTGCAAATTTCATGGGGACACTTGTGTTTAGGAGAAAAAAAGTAAAGACGTACTTCTGAGAGGGAAGAAAGGCTGTGGGTGTGCTCTAGAGAAAGACTGCCTCAGGTTCTCCTGTTGAGCCTGGAGCCTGTCCAGGTCTCTCCTCCCTGGATGGCCTGAAGTTTATTCATCCTGCTAACTAAGGTAACACTGGAGTGTCCCAAAAGCCAAAAGGGAATATTTCAATGCAGGGGATGGTCAACAGGGTGAAACAGCCCAGGGTTCAAGTGAGATAAGAAATGAAAAGGAGCACTGGGTTGAACTCCTGTGGGAACAGTTTGAGTCGTGGGGTGGGCAGAGTCTGGCTGGATCAGGTGAGGGGGAGGGAAGTGAAGACAGCCACGGCAGGACACCTCTTTTTTGAAATGTGTGGGAGGGGGAGAGTAAAGGCAAGTGGTAATTATTTAGAAGAGTCTATTCCAAAGGAAAAGCTTCCTTATAGGTGGTAGACAAATGTTTCTTCTGAGGGAAAAAGGTAATAGTTCAGGCAAGGTTGAAGACAGAGGTAACACCCTCAGGGATGGTACAAATGCTAGAGCAGGCAGGAGGCGATGGGTCCAGAGAACAGGTACAGGGTCACCTCGCCTCTGGAATTGGAGAGCAGGGCGTAAGGGTGGATGCAGGATGCAGTGGGCTTTGGGCTTGCCTCAAGGAAAGAGAGTTTTTATTTAAGAATTTCTCTCTGGAGGGGAAGGAAGGGCAAGTGTGAGGTGTAGGGAAGCCTGCAAGGAGGGAGACAGGGGACTGGTCAGGTACACATAAAGGGATGTTGGGTGGCTTTGTCATCGGGATTCTCGCAATCCAGGCTGTGAGGTGGCAAATGATTGGCTGTGTCCAACAGACGGGGGTTTTCAGGGCAGGTAAATTGGAAAGATAAATGTTCAAAATATTGCAGTTCTTGGGGGGGGGGCTAAAATGATAGGATTTGGTGGAATGACAAAGAAAACAAAACCAAGCTGGTTTTCAAAAGAAAATGTAGGGACTGGCATGGCTGGCTGGCACAGTGGATGGAGTGTTAGCCCAGTGTATGGACATCCCAGGTTTGATTCCCGGTCAGGACACATGAGAGAACTGACCATCTGCTTCTCCCCCCTCCCTTTCCTTCTTTCCCTCTTCTCCTCCTGCAGCCAGTGGCTCGATTCTTTCGAGCATCAGCCCTGGATGCTGAAGATAGCTCAGGTGGTCCAAGTGTCAGCCTCAGGTACTAAAAAATAGCTCAGTTGATTCAAGCTTGGGCCCCAGACAGGGCACATGCATGGGTCTGTCTCACTACTGTCTCTCCTTTCACTTAAAGAAAAGAAAGAGGCCCTGGCCGGTTGGCTCAGTGGTAGAGCGTCGGCCTGGCGTGCAGGAGTCCCGGGTTTGATTCCTGGCCAGGGCACATAGGAGAAGCGCCCATCGGCTTCTCCACCCCTCCCCCTCTCCTTCCTCTCTCTCTCTCTCTTCCTCTCCCACAGCCAAAGCTCCACTGGAGCAAAGTTTGCCAGGGCGCTAAGGATGGCTCTGTGGCCTCTGCCTCAGGTGCTAGAATGGCTCTGGTTGCAACAGAGCAACACCCCAGATGGGCAGAGCATCGCCCCCTGGTGGGCGTGCCAGGTGGATCCTGGTCAGGTGCATGTCGAAGTTTGTCTGACTGCCTCCCCGTTTCCAGCTTCGGAAAAATACAAAAAAAAAAAAAAAAAAAAAAAAAAAAGAAAAAGAAAGAAAGAAAACATAGGGACCAGTACACTGGCAGTCCTAATGATGTTAAGGAGCAGGTGTCATGGAAGCTAGGAGGATAAAAGCTCTGGTATGAAATGGGATGGTAAGGATTTTGGAGGTGAAGCCCTGGCCAGGTGGCTCAGTTAGTGCCGAGAAGTCAAGAATTGATATACATCGCTGTATCACTCAGAGTTCACTGTGTAATGAGGGTGCTGACCTTGTGTGTTTCATTTGATTAGACATGTTATCATGATAAATTAAAGGTCACTTGGATCATTTAGACTCTTCTCAGTACCGCTAAAGTAAAGACCTGAGTTCATTCTGAACAATTCCTTGTTGTATCTCTGTATAATAAAGAGAACTCAAAGTGAAGGAAAAAGGTTTTCCCAACTCAGATATTCTTAAAATGACTTCATTTTTTTATTCTACCTTCTGGATTTTATCCATGTAAATATTTAATTTTTAATTGATTGTAATTATGATAAAAATACAGTTATCGTTCCACTTGTTAAATTACTTCCTTTTAGAATGAGATGAAGAATAAAATAATTTTCCATGTTTCTTTGTGGTTTTATATTTTTAAATTAATTAATTTAAAAAAAATTTATTTACTGATTTTACAGAAGGAGGAACGAGATGTATCAACTCATAGTTGCTTCAGTTTGGTTGTTCATTGCTTGCTTGTTGCTTGTCATATGTGCCTTGACCGGGCAAGCCCAGGGTTTTGAACTGGCAACCTCAGAGTCCCAGGTCGATGCTCTATCCACTGTGCCACCACAGGCCAGGTTGTGGTTTTATAATTTTTTAATAGTTTTAAAATTCATGGATCAACCATATTTAACTACCCTCCTTTTGTTGGGCATGTAGATTATTTCCAGTTTTTCAGTATTCCAAGGAATATTGTTGTGGACATCTTTTTGCATGTCAGCTTTTCTTTTATAGTACAGTTGACCCTTGAACAACACAGGGGATCGGGGTACTGACCCTCTGCACAATCAGAAATTCATGTATAACTTTTGACTCCCCCAAAACTTAATTACTGATAGTCTACTATTGACCAGAAGCCTTCTTTTTAACATAGATAGCTGATTAACACACATTTTGTATGTTATATGTATTACATACTGTATTCTTACAGGAAAGGAAGCTAGAGAAAAGAAAATGTTATTAAGGAAATCATAAGGAAGAGAAAAATATGTTTATGGTATTATATTTATTTATTTATTTATTTTTATTATTATTTTTCTGAAGCTGGAAATGGGGAGAGACAGACAGACTCCCGCATGCGCCCTACCAGGATCCACCCGGCACGCCCACCAGGGGCGACACTCTGCCCACCAGGGGGCGATGCTCTGCCCCTCCGGGGCGTCGCTCTGTGGCCTACCAGAGCTACTCTAGCGCCTGGGGCAGAGGCCAAGGAGCCATCCCCAGCACCCGGGCCATCTTTGCTCCAATGGAGCCTTGGCTGCAGGAGGGGAAGAGAGAGACAGAGAGGAAGGGGGGAGGGGTGGAGAAGCAAATGGGCGCTTCTCCTATGTGCCCTGGCCGGGAATCGAACCCAGGTCCTCCGCACGCCAGGCCGACGCTCTACCGCTGAGCCAACCGGCCAGGGCTGGTATTATATTTATTGATGGTATAAGTATATGTCATTTATTTGCAAGATGCATCATCTGTCAGTACCTACATCAATATTGCCATATGATACAAAACACTATAGATCTTATATGTATTATTAACTGTAGGTATCAAAAGTGAAAAGATAATGTGAAAAAGGAATTCATATTCATTTACAGATATATTGATCATGCATTGATAAAGAAGAAGCAGCAATATGACTGCTGTGGGTAGCCATATGACTGCTCCACAGTAGTAAGAAAATCTCCAAAAGATTTTCCAATGTATTGAAAAAGATCCACGGATAAGTAGACCTGCGAAATTTAAATCTGTCTTGTTCAAGGGTCAACTGTATTATCTTGGGATAAATTTCGAAAAGTAGAAAAGGGGATTAAAAATCAAGCTCTTTAAATACATACTCCTGGAGTCTGACACCAGCACAACGTGCGCTTTGCCATGTTCACCAAAACTTTACCAACAAAATTAGTCATTAACCACAAAAGTATGTTTTGTTTATGCTAATAAACTATCAGGTACTAGGAGAAGCAGTACAGCATAGGGGAAAGAATGCTGTCTGACTTTAAGGAGGCTCCAGTTCTGCTCTAGAATCTGTCAGAGAAAAACTGTGTGACCTGGGTCAGATGAACGTCTCTGGTCTCCTGATTGCTTATCTGTATGAGTACGTTTTCTAAAGTGATAGCGACTATCTCTTTCATTGCGAATATTTCTGTTCCTAGTCATCTCGAGGTCTTCCTTACACTGACTCATTGAACAGATAGTTAGCATTCATTGAGCACCCACTGTAGGCCACTCTGTAAGCACATTATATACATTATCTCATCTAACTCATAGCACAAACCTTAGTGGTAGCTACTATTATCATAGTCATTGAACTGATGCAGGACTAAGATTTAGGCTAAGAAAATGGAGGCTGGCCAAGTTTTTTCTTTCTTTCTTTTTTATTGATTTTAGAGAGAGAAACATCAGTTTGTTGCTCTACATATTTATACATTCTTTGGTTGATTCCGGTATGCGCCCCGACTGGGGGTTGAACTCTCAATCTTGATATATCTGGCTAACGCTCTAACCAGCCAGGAGAAGTCTGGCTAAGTTCTCATAGAGGTAAGCAGGAGATCAGGGAGTCTGAGATCAGCTTAATTCCAGCATCCTGTATTATCAGTCACTGCACTGTAATGGCCGGGCATACTTCCTCTTAAAGGAACCCAGAAGACTTGAACCAGTGTTGTAGGTCTTGTACCCCAAAGATAAGAGAATTCTGTCCCCATTTATGCAGAGTCCCAGAATGTCCCAGTTGCCTTAAAAGCTTTTATTTTGAAGCCAACTTTTGTTTGACAAGTCTATTTCTCTTGCTGAAGTCAAAGCAACTTTATTTGCCTGGCTATACCAAGTTTTTGCATTTATTTTATTTAATTCATGACTATTTATCTTACCGTAATACAGCCAGGGTTTTTAATTGGCGTCCCCTTATATAAGTTTATACTGCTCAGGATTGTTGCCTCTTACTCTGCCCATGGGGCAGCTTTTATTTAAAAGGAATCACATTAAATTGCTTCATAAAATTACAGCATGTGTTGAGAAAAGTTTTATAAAAATTCACTGTGCCTGGACTTCATTTTTCATTAACAACTGTATTCAGCAGACTTCCTGTTTCAAAAATTATGGGGTGGTACCCCCTAGTGGAAGATACAAAGAAACTTCAGTGAACTTACAGGAGGTGCAAAAAGACAGACAGGAATTCTCTGCTCCTTGCTGCTGTGTGTTGATTCTTTTGTCTCTAATTTAAGGAGAACAACAGAGGCCAATGGTGAGCTGAGTTAGGTGAGTTGAGCTGCAGGGGGTAGTATACAATGAAAAATGAGGTGACAGTAGAAGTGGGATTGAGACTGACATTGAGTATAGGATGGCCAGGTTAAGAGTCAGTGGATAGGCCCTGGCCTGTTGGCTCAGCGGTAGAGCGTCGGCCTGGCATGCGGGGGACCCGGGTTCGATTCCCGGCCAGGGCACACAGGAGAAGCGCCCATTTGCTTCTCCACCACCCCTCCTCCTTCCTCTCTGTCTCTCTCTTCCCCTCCCACAGCCAAGGCTCCATTGGAGCAAAGATGGCCTGGGCACTGGGGATGGCTCCTTGGCCTCTGCCCCAGGCGCTAGAGTGGCTCTAGTCGCGGCAAAGCGACGCCCTGGAGGGGCAGAGCATCGCCCCCTGGTGGGCAGAGCATCGCCCCTGGTGGGCGTGCCGGGTGGATCCCGGTCGGGCGCATGCGGGAGTCTGTCTGACTGTCTCTCCCCATTTCCAGCTTCAGAAAAATACAAAAAAAAAAAAAAAAAAAAAAAGAGTCAGTGGATAAACCAGCAAGCATGGGGTTGACTTGAACTGTATGAATGGAGTTTGGTTGTAGGGGCTGTGCTCGGTGAGTTGACAGGAGAGAGATCTAAAAATATGAGAAGGACAAGTTGAGTGACAGAGTTGAGACAGAGGGACAGGAAGAGCTCTGTAGCTGGAATAAGAGAGGAAGTTACAATGGAACTGGACCGTGCAGTGTACAGGGTGAGAGGCTGTATATACCTGTATATCCCCAGGGGGGAGGGAGGGGACACTGGTGCCGGGCAGTGACTGTGGAGCCAGCACATCTGCTGAGGTTTCCCCTGCTCTCTTCCTGCCCCCGAGGGGGTGTTGGTTTGCGGGGGGCCTCACTGAAGGCTAAACTGTACATGTGACTTTTCCTTTCACACAGTGACAATACCTATTTGAAACTTCGGGAATTCTTCACTTGCGTATCAGGAATAAATAAGCATCTAAACATTTTCAAAAAGTTATCAGATTTTGAAATTGAAGGGAATAAATGTTTGTCTCCCCACGAGGGCAAAGTCCTATGTCCCAACATCCGGAAACTGGGGAGGGAGGGCTGACATCTTAGGAAACTGAGGTTCCTAACAAAGATGTGCTTAGATGCTCTTCCCTGTTTGATGGCATCAGTAAGCGTATTTTCAATTCCATTTTCTAGGTCATTGATTCAAATGTTTAAATATTTGGCCCAGAACCCTGGCAACCTGTACTTGTCATGTGTACTGATCAATATTGACTTGTTACTATTCAGTCTGGAGAGTTTCAGGGGGCCCTGACCTTTCTTTCTGAATTGGAAATCTGAATTTGTGATGGTTGTGTTTACATTTTAGTTTTGTATAGGAAAAGTGCTGTGAAGATGGCTGTGTTGTGTCAACTTCGAAGCTTCAAGGAACCAAGACCCTGGATCAGTGGTTTCAACCATTGGTCCGTGAACCATTAGATCGTGCTGGCCTGTGAAAGAGTTAATCACCCTGCAATGCCCTATAACACCTTATCCAGTGGTTCCTAAACTGTCCAAGTAGCGGAATCACTGGGACTGAGGACAGTATTTATAAGTACATTTCCTGGGGCCCAGCACTTGCCACTAAATGACCATCTCTAGGGGCTGGTGCCCAGAAAGGTTACCCAGAGCAATTTGATAATCACCACTTTGGGGAGTCTCATAATCCATCTGGAGATTCTCTTTGATTTTAGTCAGGGAGCTGTGCAGTGCAAGAAAGAAACCTATTCAAGTCAGCTTCAGGAAGGGGGTGGCTGTCGTTCAGAGACGCGGACCTCGCTGAAGGCACTGAAGGAGGTGTGTGGGGCTCTCACGGGAGTAGAAAGTCATCAGGTAGCTCCCCTCTCTGCATTGTTTCTTTTTTGTTGTTGTTGTTGTTTTAAGGTTTTATTTATTGATTTTACAGGGGGTGGGTGGGAGTGAGAAGTATCAACTCATAGTTGCCTCACTTTAGTTATTCATTGATTGTTTTATGTGCCTTAAGCAGGAAAGCCCAGGATTAAACCAACGACCTCAGCATTCCAGGTCGCCACTTGATCCACTGCGCCACCACAGGCCAGGCTCTGCGTTGTTCTCGTGGCTGCTCTTGTCTGCACTTCAGCAGGCCACCCTCTTCAGCAGGGTTCTCAGCTCGCTCCTCCAAATCCCAGTCCTGCGTGTTTTGGGGTCTCCACAGCTCTGATTTGGGCCCCAGTGCTGCATCACTTCCCTGTTCTTTAGTTCAAGAGAGGCTCCAGCTTGAGTGAGGGGTCTAGCCTGGGCCAGTCTATTATGGGAGGGGTGGGGGAAAGTTCCCGTGACATCTATGTGGCTACGTACACCCACTCCTTCAGAAAAAGTGGAAGGGACTCCCTTAAAGGGGGGGGTGTGTGTGTGTGGTTGGCTAAACACTCAAAGTGGGTCCACCACACCTTTGTAACTTTCCAGCTTGAACACCTCTTGTGACAAGAAACTCAGCAATTTGTAAGGTCCATTCCTTGTCCAGCTCTGAGATTTGAAAAGCTTTTGGTAATGACCATCATGTATTCTGGGTTTATTCTCTGTAGAACAAGTTTACCCCCTCTGCCCTTTAAGAACTCCAAAGATGGCTATGATGTTCACCTCGAGATTTTTATTTCCAGACCGTACACGCTTAGTTCCACGGCCTGTTCCTCTTTGGATCTAGACCCTCAACACTCCAGTCTCCTTACTTCTCACGTGGCTTGACTGGGTCGATGTTATTTATTTATTTATTTTTTACAGGGACACAGAGAGAGTCAGAGAGAGGGATAGATAGGGACAGACAGACAGGAACGGAGAGAGATGAGAAGCATCAATCATCAGTTTTTCGTTGCGATACCTTAGTTGTTCATTGATTGCTTTCTCATATGTGCCTTGACCGCGGGCCTTCAGCAGACCGAGCAACCCCTTGCTCTAGCCAGAGACCTTGGGTCCAAGCTGGTGAGCATTTTTTATTTTGCTCAAGCCAGATGAGCTCGCGCTCAAGCTGGCAACCTCGGGGTCTCAAACCTGGGTCCTCGGCATCCCAGTCCAACGCTCTATCCACTGCTGCCACTGCCTGGTCAGGCTGGGTTGATGTTATTAACAAGAGCTTACATCATATTTTTATTTATTTATTTACTTTTAGAATTTTTATGAACTTGAACAAACTGACAACATTGTTGGAAAGCAAGATCTCAAATGTTCCAGCAATGACAGTTTTATAGTTTCTTTTCTACTTTGGGAAGTAAGGAGGGAACATAGGAAGGTTACGTGAAGGTGGGAGAAAGAAGGCGGGGATTGGATTGCAGGACAGTGAACAAGATCCTGTGCTCTCTGAGGGTTCTGGGTGTCTCTTGCTGGCTTTTTGTCACAGATGCCTCAGCTGCAGCAGTCCTGGTGTCACCGGAAAGGGACCAGGCCAGGAGCCAGTGTGCCTCGGGCCAGCTGGTAGTGTGTGGGTTCTTGACTTTGTACAAGAAAGATTGCACCGCACGAGTCCAGGTGATTTTAAGAGTATTCTTATTAACCCTGGAGACAGTGAAACAAAGGAAGGGTTTAGGGTAGAAGAAGCAACAGGGGAGAGCCGAGGTGGGGCTCTGCCTGGCTTTCTAGAAACATTACAGAAAAGAAGCGAGCCCTGGCAGGGCTGCTGTTAGCTCACTGGAAAGGCAGAGAAAGGGGGATGTCGGAGACAGGTTCAGGGGGTCAGCCTGGGACGAGCTACTGCTGCCGCTGCTCCCTTGGTCTTGTGGGGACCCTTAGAGTTTAGGAGAGAGACGTAAAGATGCGCGCCTGAGAGGGAAGGAAAGTGTAAGCATGCTCCAGAGAGAACCCGCCTGCAATCATGTTTTTAAGAGGATTGAGGTTGCTTTAAACTATGAAACAGAACAACATACCCAAAATATTTCAAAGTGAAAGAATGAAGACAAAGGGAATGCATTTTGTAAAGTAAGGTGGAGCTGAGTGAGGAGTTGGTTCACGGAGCACCAGCCACGAAGTCCTGTGGCCTGCCCGGGGTGGGCTGCAGGCTTCCTTCCCGTGCTTTCTAGTGGTCAGCCCCAAGAGGGAAGGATGAATCCATGGGAGAAAACAAACCTCCGAAGAATTTAAATGATTCCTGGTACAAAGACTAGGAAACCATTTCTCCTTGGGGTTCTCCCAGAGAAGATGATGTGAAACTGGGTAAACACTGTCTTTAACAATATCCTTGCAGTAGATATTGCAGTCAGTTCCTGGGACAGTTTCTTACCATGTCCGCCAGAGTGAAATAGAACAGTGCTTGGTCAAAGCACGACTCCGTGAAGCCATTCTAGGGAGGTCCGGCGATTCAGTGTGGGTGTGCCACTCCGTGGTTCTCTGCCCTGTGGTCTATGGATAGATGTGAGAGGATCTAGCAATGGTTTTCAACATATGCTGGGGCTGGGAGGAACCTCAGGGTGGGACTCCAAGTTTCCCATCCCTTTCTCAGCATCGCATTCTCTGACCTTGGGTTTCTAAGAAAATCAGGGTTTACACAGGTATTCTGTGGTTAAAAAAAAGAAGTTTGAAAACTGCTGACCAAAAAGAATGGGTGCGCTGCTATACTTCAGGTAATCTCTCACAAATGCTGTTCATTTTCCAGTGTGTTCGCTAGTTAAGGAGGAGCGGCGACTCGCAGGTTGAAGCATCCTACCAAGTTCCTAGAGCACAGAACTTGTGTTGCCAGTTAAACTCGGAGCCATGTGTTTTAATAACCAGGCAAGCTAGGGAGGGATTAACAAATTCTCATTAAGTCTGAGGCACCTGACAAGGACATATGGCAGACAGAAGGCCACCATGCTACATCTGGAGGGGGACTAAGAAAACTGTCGGTGCTCAGATTCCGCTTAAGAAACCATTTGGGGTTTGATCTAACCAGATGATACACAAAGCACAGCCTCAGTGATTTTAGCTTGAAAAAAAAAAAATTTAACCTCTTACAACCAAATACCCCTTTTATCCATAGACAAATCTCAGTATATCACTCATAGAACACCTAGCATTTTTGTACTAGCAGGGTATACGTAAGTTTAAAAATCTAATATATGGAAACCTAGGAAATTGATGGTTTTGAATTTACAGCAGCCAAAGTTTTCTTTGTGATACTAATCAATGAGTCAGCTGTCTATTAATGCCCTGCTGGTTCTTGATACTAAAGCTACGGCATTGATGCACCAGAGAAAGGTCATCTGTCTATTCCTTGTGATTGGAGGCTACCCCTTATCTGATCCACTGATGGACTATCACTCCTGACCTTGAAACACAGTGATATTAAGTGTAGGTCCCTTGGGGATGATGGTGGGAATGCACCTGGGGGGGTCAGTGTTGAACTCGTGCGTCTCATTCTGTAACTGATTCAGTTCTCAGAGTCAAGAACTATGGAGAGATCAATAAAAGTGGCAAACGCTCTTAGGGTTTTCTTAGCAGATTGCTCCACAGAGTTGACAAAGAGTTTCATAATGATCGGTGGTCGAATAGCTGTGCCCAAGAGTCCCAGAACTTATACTTTATCCAGCGGGGAAGTGACACACACTTTAGATAGACTCCTTAGTAAATTAGGAGGAGAGTAAATGACAATCCTGAGGAAAAATGTAATAGACTAAACGCTGTCCAATCAATGAGACATTTCTTGTTAAACTACCGGCAACAAGAGGTCTTCCCTATCCACAAACCCACATGACAGCTTCACCTTTTTCCCAAGAGCTCTGTAGGAATAGTGTTTATGTGCAAGGACCCCTGTGTATTCAGTTGCAGATGATTGGTGAATAAAAGTGGGAAGTTGCAAAATGACTCAAATGTAAGCTCATCTTTATTTTTATTTATTTAAACTTCAATTATTGTTTTTAGTGGGAGAGGAAAGGAAAGAGAAGGAGAGAGAGACAGGAACATTGATCTGATCCTGTATGTGCCCTGAATGGGGGTCAAACCGGCAACCTCTGTGCTTCGGGACAATGCTCTAACCGGGGCTATCTGTCCAGAGGGTCAATTTTTTTAAAGCTAATCTTTATTAACCTCCCAAGTGGGCAACTGAAATCTGTGGTGGCAAAACCCTAAAATGCCTGATTGACCACAGGTGCATGGACTGATGGGATGTCACCTCCACAGGGGGCCTGCCAGCTGAGGCCAAAAGCTGAAGCATCTGGTCACCCAGAGCCCCTTTTAACCTCATCCCAGGCAGGGACAGCACCCCAGAGCCCCAAAGCCTGTTAGGGCGCAGAATGACAGCAACAAAGACCAGGCTTGTGGAGGACTGGCCCCAGGTCTCCCATTCAGAAGCAGGGGCAAGGCCCCACATCTTGCCCTTTCAGAGGCTCACTCAGCTCCTCTCTGGCTGTCCTTACATCCCCATGGATGTGACATCTCATACCCAACAGTAAATGGCAGAGTTCTCCCAGCCCTGCTTTATCCCCATCAAGGAGAACCAATCGCTTAGTTTTCAAAACACCTGAAGAGAAGATTTTTGCAGGGAGGGGGGCAGTGCATATAAATTAGCTAAGATTAGAGCTGTATTAGAAGTGATCTATGGGCAAATACTCCCAAGAGTTTTATTTAGCTGAATTTCAAATATGTGCTAAATGGCAGGAGAGAGTCTCGCTATGTCCCAGGCTCTGACCAGTCTGCAAACTGAGAGCACTCGGCCTCTGCCTGCAAGCCATGGAGAGGTAGCTTTCCAGGCAGCAGATCTGAACGTCAGGACTTCTCCCCGGAAAATCCTATCAGGGAAATGACTGCAGAACCTACCTGTTAGCAGAGTGGATGGTCAGGCTCTTCTGAGGTAGTGACACTTTTATATTGAGTTTTACATTCCACATGGTTCTAGTTGGCCATTTACAGGTCTCATCACTTAGTTGCACCACTAATCTCACCGCACTTTGTGTGTGGATGCCTGGTGGAGGTCAGTCAATTTGCCTGCCCTAACTTTGCTTTCTCTCATAGTCAGTATGATCCCCACTCGCAGAAGTGTGGGGTTTTGACAGAGACACCACCCAGACACTGTTTGAAGTTATGTATTTATCAAGTTTTATATTAATTTGGGTAATAGTTTCCATTCATAAAGACTTATGTTCTGAGTCTTTAAATCTAACATATTAGCCATCTTGCCCAGCTTTATGTCATCCAAATATTTGGTCACCATGCCCCTTCATCCAAATCACTAATAAAAACGGTGACTGGATTTGATTAAATGTTGACTCGTTGGCTAGGTGGTAGGTTTATGTGATGGAACATTAGATAAGCATTCAAAGTGTTGTTGCAGATCTGTTTATTGTCATGGGAAGATATCTGTTGTACACTGAAAACTGAAAAAATAAAGCATTGAACATTATGGTTTTATTATTGAAACATGTATGAGTATATATAAACACAGAAAAGGAGTTAGAAAGAGGTGCACCAAAAAAGTCAGGGTTTATCGCTGAGTGACCAGGCTACAAGTGATTTTTTCATTTTCTTTTTTAATTTTTATTGATTTTAGAGAGAGAGAGGAAGGGAGAGAGAGAAATAGAACATTGATTTGTTGTTCTACCTATTTATGCATTCATTTGGTTGGCTCTTGTATATGCCCTAACCAGAGATTGAACTTGCAACATTGGCATTTTGGGATGACACCTTAACTAACTGAGCTACCTGGTCAGGGCTTCATCTTCTTTATAATGCTTATACATAGTTTCTGAAAAACAATTTAATGAGCATGAATTGCTTTTATAAATAGAGGAAATGACAAAGAATTTTATATTTCAAAAATATTCAAAAGAAATGAGATCAATTGAAGAGAGTGCTATGGAATATCTCTCTTTTTTAAAATTTTATTTATTTATTTATTTTTTACAGAGACAGAGAGTGAGTCAGAGAGAGGGATAGACAGGGACAGACAGACAGGAATGGAGAGATGAGAAGCATCAATTATTAGTTTTTCATTGCGCATTGCGACACCTTAGTTGTTCATTGATTGCCTTCTCATATATGCCTTGACCGTGGACCTTCAGCAGACTGAGTAACCCCTGCTGGAGCCAGCGACCTTGGGTCCAAGCTGGTGAGCTCTTGCTCAAACCAGATGAGCCCGTGCTTAAGCTGGCAACCTCGGGGTCTCAAACCTGGGTCCTTGGAATCCCAGTCCGACGCTCTATCCACTGCACCACTACCTGGTCAGGCTGGAATATCTCTAAAGACCTTTTTTCAGGTTTAATAAAGTGCTTCTCAGATCACTATGCTGAACAGAGTTATTGGAAGAGGTTTTAAAAAACATCTCCCCTGGGAGAATTACCAGATGATCCTGCTGTTGCTGGTTTCTGGACAGCCAGAGGACTGAGCCACCTTATTAGCTGTGCTAACTTGTCTGCCTCTTTCTCTCTCTCTCTCTCTCTTTCTTTCTTTCTTTTTGTACTTTTCCAAAGTTAGAAGTGGGGAGGCAGACAGAGTCCCTGCATGCACTCGACCAGGATCCACCTGGCATGCCCACCAGGGGGCGATACTCTGCCTCTGGGGTGTTACTCCGTTGCAGCCAGAGCCATTCTGGTACCTGAGACAGAGCCCATGGAGTCATCCTCAGCGCCCGGGCCAACTTTGCTCCAATGGAGCCTTGGCTGCGGGAGGGGAAGAGAGAGATAGAAAGGAGAGGGGGAAGGGGGAGGCAGATGGGTGTGCCTCTCCTGTGTGCCCTGGCCAGGAATCAAACCCAGGGCCTCCACACGCTGGGCTGATGCTGTACCGCTGAACCAACTGGCCAGGGCCAGAAAGCACAGAAAGCAATGGCTTAGTGTTGTTGTTGCTCCCAATTTGTGAAAATCATCATAAATCATCATTTTCATGATCTCCATGTAAAGTAATAAACTCAGTAAATAACTTATGTTTTAACCATTTTGTTTAAACCCTTTGTTGCTGCTGCTTCTCCTCTTACTCCTCCTTCTTCCTTTTTCCTTTTTTTTTTTTTGCTTTTGCGTTACTAAAATCCCCCTTGCTTTCTTGTAAACCTGGAAGTTATTTCAGAAAACATTTGCAGCCCTGGCCGGTTGGCTCAGCGGTAGAGCGTCGGCCTAGTGTGCGGAGGACCCGGGTTCGATTCCCGGCCAGGGCACATAGGAGAAGCGCCCATTTGCTTCTCCACCCCTCCGCCGCGCTTTCCTCTCTCTCTCTTCCCCTCCCGCAGCCGAGGCTCCATTGGAGCAAAGATGGCCCGGGCGCTGGGGATGGCTCTGTGGCCTCTGCCTCAGGCGCTAGAGTGGCTCTGGTCGCAATATGGCGACGCCCAGGATGGGCAGAGCATTGCCCCCTGGGGGGCAGAGCACCGCCCCTGGTGGGCGTGCCGGGTGGATCCCGGTCGGGCGCATGTGGGAGTCTGTCTGACTGTCTCTCCCTGTTTCCAGCTTCAGAAAAATGAAAAAAAAAAAAAGAAAAGAAAACATTTGCATTGTGCATAAAGCAACATGTGATCTTCATTCTCCCAAAAACTTAAAGGCAGGTGGAAAAGACTCCACAGTAAAATATCAGTTTTGTGCATATAACAAGCAGTGGTGGGATTCAAATAATTTAACAACTGGTCCTCTGCCCTAATGTCCATTTTAAGTATAAAAAAACCCTGATATGCCGAAAGGTAATTTATTATTTTATGCATTTAATACTTAAATAAGAACAATCAAAGAGGTACACAAATATAGCTTATGTTATAAGTTTTAAAATATTAATGAAAATAATACCTGACAAAAACAATAACACTTATTTAAAATATTTTCATATTGCTTCTTGATTGGTGTTCTCACTTGAAATTTGTTTTCACCTATGGACGGAATGAACATTACTAAGGGCGCCTAGAATACACTGTTGCACAATGAACATTAAAAAAGAGCAAGGAATGTAAATTTGTGATTTAAACATTGGGCGGCTGCCCAGGCACCCACCTTAGAGAGAGCCCTGATTACAAGTGCCATTTTAACAACCGGTTTGCTGAACTCAACAAAAAATTAGGTATCATTTCTGCTGAACCCTGGAAGTTCAGACAATCCCACCACTGCTAACATGTAGTGAAGTTTTTGTCATTTTAATATCCTACTTGGTGAGGGAAGAATGAAATATCATACTTCTTTTTTAAAAATCCCTTTTCAGTTAGAGCAGGATATTTTAAAAGCAATTCTTATGGGGAGTCATCAATTAAAAAAATAAATTTTTAAATTTCAAAAAGATTTTATTTATTGATTTTACAGAGAGAGGGGGTACAGCAAAAAGTATCAAGTCAGGCCCTGGCCGGTTGGCTCAGTGGTAGAGCGTCGGCCTGGCGTGCAGAAGTCCCGGGTTTGATTCCCGGCCAGGGCACACAGGAGAAGCGCCCATCTGCTTCTCCACCCCTCCCCCTCTCCTTCCTCTCTGTCTCTCTCTTCCCCTCCCGCAGCCGAGGCTCCATTGGAGCAAAGATGGCCCGGGCGCTGGGGATGGCTCCTTGGCCTCTGCCCCAGGCACTGGAGTGGCTCTGGTTGTAACAGAGCGACGCCCCAGAGGGGCAGAGCATCGCCCCCTGGTGGGCGTGCCAGGTGGATCCCGGTCGGGTGCATGCGGGAGTCTGTCTGTCTCTCCCCGTTTCCAGCTTCAGAAAAATACAAAAAATACAAAAAAAAAAAAAAAAGTATCAAGTCATAGTTGCTCCACTTTAGTTGTTCACTGCTTGCTTGTGAACCGAGGACGTCAGCATTCCAGGTCAAAGCTCTCTATCCACTGCACCACCACAAGCCAAGCTGGGGAGTCATCAATTTCTATAGCAGATGGTTCAAACCACCTCTGAAGGGCTGAGATCAAGAGAGATAGCCTTGAAGAGGTCACTGAGCTGGAAGGCACGCTGACTCATTTGACTCAGAAGCCCCCCACCCAAGTGTAAGTCTTTGAGGCGTTGTTCTTAAAGTTGCAAGCGTGGCTGCTCCTGGGGCAGAGTGACTAAGATGGTACACAACCATGTTCCCCGCATTCCTTCTCTCAGCTATGCCCCCAGAGTGGGTGGCATGTATGAACAATAGAAAGTTCCTTTGATCCCAGAGAGAGCTGTGAAGAGTCATGCTATGAGCTACAGCTTTCCAAAAGAGAACCAATGAATTGCAGCTTCACTTTCCTTCTCTTGAATCCAAGGTTTATACAGCAGTCCTATACTGTCCCTGGTGTTGAGGGGCTGCACAGAGAGTGCTTAAAAGAATTACTTTCCATGCAAAAGACTGGCAATGCAATAGTCTTTTAGAAAACAAGGTAAAGTCTTTCTCTCGATCTCCCTAATTTTACACCATTGTTTTAGAAAAAAAGAATTATCCTAGTTGACCATATTATTTCATCCAAGATTTTTCTAATAATTTTTTATTTTTTTTATTCTAATGATTTTTTGATGCTTAGAAAATGTATGTAATTTATGGTTACAGTTTTGTCATAAATTTAAAACGTGATCTATAGTTATTTATGCTATATGGTCATCTGTGATCATATAACAAAGATTAGGGAAAAGGTAAAATTGTTCTACGCAAGGCCAGTTGAGTAAACAATTTTGAAACTTGAAATTTATTTGAGTTTGCTTTTATCATTATTATTAGTAGTAGTAGTCACAGTTTAGTTCTGATTATTTTTCTTCCTCTCTTCCCGTTTATAGCTTATGACCATTAGATGGCACTGTGCATTTCAAATACAAAAAGCAGGTGGAATACTAACGCTAGGCTGTGCAAAGGAAGTGTTAGTATGCGTTACTTAAAATTGTCACGTTCTTCAAAGAGAATAGAAACATTTTATTTTTCACATAAAATTTTCCAGTATTATAGGTTTATTAAACAGAAATCCAGAACACAGTTCCGTGTAAAACTTTCCTTGTATAAATAAAATGCCCCTTCGTACGTGACGTAAGAGTAATGTATTAATATATCATACATACTTAGATTTGAGTGTGGGGCTCCTGGGTTGAATGAGATAATATGACTCCTTTGCTTCTCCTTAGAGCGTCTATCTTCTAATAATGTTATGAACTTATGTCAGGGTAACTATATTCTTCCATTTCAAGATTCTTTAAAAAATGTTTTCAATAAAATTTAAATGGCAAAAGATTTATGCAATCTGAAGAGAAACCAGAATATGGTATTTTTAAATCAATTTTGGAGAGAGGAAGGGAATGAGAGGAGAGAGAGAAACATTGATTTCTTGTTCTACACATCTATGCATTCATTGGTTGATTCTTTATAAAAAAAATTTTACTTATTAATTTTAGAGAGAGAGGAAGAGAGAGAGAGAGAGAAACATTAATTTGTTGCCCCACTTATTTATGCATTCATTGGTTAATTCTTATATGTTCCCTGCCTGGGGATTGAACCTGTAACCTTGGTATATTGGACAATGCTCTAACTAACTGAGCTACCCAGCCGGGGCTTGCGGTTCTTACCACTGACAGCATTTATTTACAAATGGGATACAAATTCAATTACACTTTTCAGAAAAGCTAACTTACCTCTGGAAAAGAATAAAATTAGTTGGCTTTCTTAGGGATCAATCCCAGGAACTAGTTTTATTACTTTCATTGTTAACCAGTTCATGGAAGGTGTTCCTGCAGTTTCATCCAGAGACTTGATCGTAAGACCACAGCCTCTGCTGTACCTAGTCCTGTTCCTGTATCTGCAACCATCTCTCCCATTGCACACGCCAGTCACTCCAGGCTCTGCCCGCAGCCTCTTGTCTGCAGCTCTCTTTGAGCGGTCTCCCCTGTGGCCAGGACTCTAGTTAACTTTTTGGTGATGTTTCCCAGTCCATATTTTTAGCCCATGTCTCTGTTCCGTTTACTTGCATGTCTTAAACTTAACTTATCTGAAATGGAATTCTCATGCACAACTCCAAAGCCATGTTCTCTCTGGAGCACTGCCACCTTCATCTGTTCAGTTAGGAAGAGATCTGAGAGTCAAGTTCCACCTTCTCTTGCTCTCATCCCCCCCACATCCAACCTGTCACCCAGTCTGCCAGTCCTCTGCTGTTGTCCTGGTCATGTCTTGGATCATTTCATGATCCCTTGGTCCCTCGTCTTGGACCCTTTCAAACCTTTTTCTGAAATATTGCCAGACCGATCCTTGTATAATGTAAACCTCATATCTAGCTCCTGCTTCACACCCTCAATAGCTTCTAATTTCTCTCAAGACAGCTCCAAACTCCTTTAGGTGAAGGTAAAGCGCTGGGCCTTTCTAATCTCTCTGCCCTTATCTCTTTTGCCTCAAACTCTATACTCTGTCCTTAGACACGCTTTTTAGCAGCTCAGATCCACTGTGTTTTCTTCTGCCTCCGGCTGCTGCACATAGTGTTCCTCTGTTTGCAATTTTCTCTCTACCCTATCACCTGGGTAATTCCTACTAGAATCAGCTTAGATGTCACTGCTTCTAGGAAGGGTCCCCTTTGACTGCTTTTCTGAATAGGCTGGGCTCCCCTGCTTACCAGAGCCCTTATCCATACTGTGTAGGAATTGCCTATTAGTCTACCCTGTAGACTGTAATAAACAGATCTGTCTTACTCTCCATTATATGTCCACCATCCAGACAGTGCATAACATACAGTAGGCCCCCAGTAAATTATCTTTAGAATGAATGAATGAAAATGTGGTCTTCACAGCTCACTAATGTTTTTAATTAAAATTTTTTTAGAATTGATTTTAGAGGGAGAGGAAGAGAGGGAAAGAGAGATTGATTTTTGTTCCACTTATTTATGCGTTCATTGGTTGGTTCTTGTATGTGCTCTGACTGGGGATCGAACCAACAATTTTGGCATATCAGGACAACTCGAAACAATGGAACTATTAGGCCGGGGCAAGCTCACTTCTACTCATTTTTTTAAATATATATATGTTGGTCAAATGAGTTTGTAAATATGATATATGTGTTTGCTCACTTGTGGTTTGTGTTGGGTGTGGGGGACGGACTGCGGGCAGGCAAGGTCATTGTAGCCTAGGGTTTAGTTTTAAGACTGGGCTTTTCCCCACACCCTTGACTGATTGTATGATCTGGGTGGTGCACTCTCATGAGGAATTATGCCTCGGATAAGTGGCTTTGTATCAGAGACTTCCTTGTTTGTATATTGGATTAGGGGTTTTTGGTTTTCTACACTATAAAGTGGGACAGACCAGGAGCTGGCTCACACAGTTCCTGCTATCACAATTGCAGGGGCTTCCCTGATCCCTTGCCCTTCATGGGAAAAGCTGGTTTTCTGCTTTTCCCTTGTCTTCTTTTGTGGTTTGCCTGTCTTGGTGAGACACCAATAAATAGGATGGCCCACCATCCTCCGACTCCGCCATTTCTTTATCGTCTGCCCGAATCCAATGGGAACCTGCATGTGAATGGCCACAATGGTGGTTCCTGGCTTTACAATATATATTTAGTGTTATCTACTCATTCTTTATAACCTGGCTCAGTTGTCTTCCCAGCTCATCCAGGCAGGAGCCATCCCTCCCATGAAGGAGAGCCGTGGCCCTCTGCACGTTCCTCAGCCAGCACGTATGTTACATTGTTGGGCAGATAAAATGTATTATGCTCACTTTGTTAAAGATGGAGGCCGTCGCCCAGGTGATATTAATGTGTGTTGAGAATCCTTGTAGCCTGGGGCTTGGTTTTGGGATTAAGCCTTTCCCACCCTTTTTGATGTGAGGTGGTACAATCCAATCATGCCTCAGAGAAGTGACTTTGTATTAGAGACTTCCCTATTTTGTATATTGGATTAAAGGTTGTGAAGCTACACTATAAAAATGGAGGCAGAACGGGACCTTGCGCTCTTGGTTCCTGAGATTATCGGAGGAGAGAACAGAGCAGAGAGCAGAAGGAGGCCATGTGGAGTAGGCCAGGAGAAGCAGCCAAGATGGCGGAGTGCTGAGTGAGATGCCAGTTTGTGTAGAGTTTGTATCTGGGATAAGGAAGGAGATGGGGAACTGAGGAGAATAAGGCTGGTGAGCTAGAAACCTTTGATTCTAGGAAACTCGGATAAGTCAGTGGCTTTGTGAGCACTGAATGTGAGTGGGTTTTGGAGCCCAGTGTGTGTTTTTACTTGCCCGCCGGGTGCAAGCTAGAATTAAAGAAAATGGCCTATCAGTTTTTGGCTCCGTTGTTTCTTTACCAACTGTCCGAATCCAATGCGAACCTGCACTGGCTGGGCGGCTCTGATGGTGGCCGTGGCTTCTGGCTTTACATACATTGAAATTGTTCCAGCTCCTCTTCACTAGACTCTGCACTCCTTCAGGGCAGGGACAATGTCCTCATCAGGAATTCCCCGAAAGTGTTTATAGAAGGAGTGGATTTTTCTGCCTCCAAAGATCATGCTGCAAATGGTGGTTAAGACAGGGTAAGATTTTTACCTGATTTGGGGGTTTAGGCCTGGTTTTGTTTTTATGACTAATACCTTCAATTTTAGGGTTTTTTTTTTAAATTATTTTACAGGTTTTGACATTTTTTTGTTTTTGTTATAATTCAGGTTAAAGTATTTTCTGAATTCCCTGTGACTTTTTTTCTTTGACGCGTAAGTTATTTAGAATTCTGTCGTGTGGGTATGTTTCTGAAAGAGATTAGCATTTGAATTGATGAACTGAGTAATCCCCAATGTGGGTGGGCATGAGCCCAGCCGTGAAGGGCCTGAAGAGAAGGGAAAGACAGAGGGAGGTTGCATTCACTGACTGCTGACCACTGGAGCTGGACTACCCGTCTTCTCCTGTCCTTCGTGCTCCTAGCTCTCGGGCCATCAGACTTGGACTGCAGTCTACAGCATCAGCTCTCTGGTTCTCAGGGCCTTGAAGGACACTACTGGCTTCTCGGGTCTCCATCTTGCAGACAGCGGATCATGAGACTTCTTAGCCTCCATAATCACATGAACCAATGCCCTATGCCTTATACTAAATCTCTATCTATCTATCTATCTATCTTGGAAATGTCCAAACCTATAGATAATTTTTATAAGTGTTTTTTGAGCCAAACTGATGACATATGTCAGAGAACAAGATCTCAAATGCTCCAGAGAATAACAGTTTTATTGTTTCTTTTATGCATTTGAGGTTAAGGAGGGAACATGGGGAAGAGTACAGGAGATGGGAGAAACAAGTCGGGGATTGGATTACACAATAGTTAATAAGATTATGTGCTCTCTTGAGGGTTTATACTCTCTCTATGGGTATTTCTTCTGGCTTTTAAAAGGTGTTTTGACCTATATACACAAGAACAATGGACAAGATTGGCTTAAAACCTTTCAGAGAAGAAGTTATATTTCTGGGGCATGACTACTTACCATGACCAGCCCAGTTAGAAATTTATGATCAGATCACCCTGTGAGGTACCTTTCCATAGGACCCCTTTTTCATCTATCTATCTATCTATCTATCTATCTATCTATCTATCTTGATCCTCTGTCCGTCTGTCTGTCCATCCATCCATCCATCCATCCATCCTATTGGTTCTGTTTCTCTGTAGAACTTTGACTAATAAAGGAATTATTCCACATGCATTTGAAAAGAATGTGTATTCTGCAGGTGCTAGGTGAGGTAATCTACAAATGTCAATTGCTAATATTATCCAAAGCATTTATATACTTATTTATATATATTTTAAATATTTTATTTATTGATTTTTTTAGAGAGAGAGGAGTGAGAGACAGAGAGAGAGGGGGGGGAGGAGCAGGAAGCATCAACTCCCATATGTGCCTTGACCAGGCAAGCCCAAGGTTTCGAACCGGCGACCTCAGTGTTCCAGGTCGACGCTTTATCCCACTGCGCCACCACAGGTCAGGCCTACTTATTTATCTTTTTGTCTAGTTTTATCAGTTACAAAGATTGGTATTAAAATCTTCAGCAATAATTATGGATTTGTATATTTGTCCATTTAATTCTCACTTTTGCTTTTTGTATTTGAAGTTTTTTAGTCGCATAGACATTTAGAATTTAAAATTTCAATTAATGGTGAAATGATTGTCATTAATAAATGTTACTCTTCACTCTGATAATTCTATTTTTTTTTTTTAAGAGAGAAGACAGGAGATAGAGACAGACTTCCACATGCGCCCCAACCAGGATCCACCCGGTAACCCTTGACTGGGGCCGATGCTTGAATCAGCCAAGCTATCCTCAGCTCCTGAGGCCAATGCTCACACCAACCGAGCCACTGGCTGTAAGAGGGGAAGAGAGAAAGAAGGGTGAGAGGGAGGTAAAGAGATACAGATGGTTACTTCTCATGTGTGCCCTGACTGGGGATCAAACCCAGGACATCCACACGCCAGGATGATGATGCTTTGTCCACTGAGCCAACTGGCTAGAAACTGATTAACTCGAAGTTTATCTGGCTTGATGATATCAACAATAGATTTCTTAGATTTGCTTGGTCTGCATTTCCCTCTTCTTTTATTTTCAAATTATGTGGGTCCTTAAAATGCATCTTATATCCCTGGCCCAGAGCTCAGTTGGTTAAAGCATTGTCCTGACATGCCAAGGTTGTGGGTTCAATCCCCAGTCAGGGAACATACAATAATCTACCAATGAATGCATAAATAAGTGGAACAACAAATAGATGTTTCTCTCTAAAAATTAATTTTAAAAGATTTATAAAATCATAAAATTAAAATAAAATATGTTTTATATAAATATAGAGTTGAAGCTTGTTTTTTATACATCCTTACAATCTCTTCTTTTTCTTTGGATTGTTCAGTTCACTTATACAGTACATCCATAAAGTCATGGTGCACTTTTGACCGGTCCCAGGAAAGCAAAAAAGATGATAGAAATGTGAAATCTGCACCAAATAAAAGGAAAACTCTCCCAGTTTCATACCTTCAGTGCAGTTCAATGTGGGCTCATGGACAGATATTTTAGGGCTCCTTAGGTAGCTATCCCGTATAGCCTCTACAGACTCCTCACTGACTGATGGCCTACCAGAATGGGGTTTCTCCACCAAACTGCCGGTTTCCTTCAACTGCTTATCCCACCGAGTAATGTTATTCCTATGTGGTGGCGCTTTGTTATAAACGCGCAGATATTCACGTTGCACTTTGGTCATGGATTCGAATTTAGCGAGCCACAGAACACACTGAAATTTCCTCTGTACCATCCACATCTTGACTGGCATGGCCGTGGGCTGCAGGGTGGGGCAAAAGTAGGTTTATGGTTGTGAGTCTATGAAACACAGTTTTTCAATTCTTACTTATTAATTTTTGTATTATAATAAACCTACCTTTGCCCTACCCTGTGTATTGGACATCACATTCTTATCAGTCTACTTAGATTTGTATTGTACCACTCCATGTAAAACATCAGAACCTTACAATACCATTATTTTAATAGCTCTCTAGCCTTTTTGTTATTGTTGTCATATATTTTTCTACATGAGTTAAGAATCCAATGACATATTTGTTGTTTTTATTTAAATTCATTTTAGAGGAGACAGGGAGAGAGAGAGAGAGAAGGGGGGAGGAGCAGCAGAAAGCATCAACTCCCATATGTGCTTTGACCAGGCAAGCCCAGGGTTTTGAACCGGTGACCTCAGCATTTCCAGGTCGACGCTTGATCCACTGCACCACCACAGGTCAGGCGACATATTTGTTTTTAAACAGTTTGTCTTTTAAATAAATTATGAGAGGAGAAAAAAAAAGTTAGTCCTTTACACTTACACATCCATTGACCATTGCTGATACTATTTGTCCTGTAGAATTCCTGTATTCTGATTCACTACCTTTCTGTCACTCAGGTTTTCCCTTCTGTCATGTCCCATCTTTCTAAAAGACTCATATTAATATTTCTTATATTTTGCAACAAATTCTCCCAGCATTCATTTTTTTTTTTTTTTAATTTCTCTGAAGCTGGAAACGGGGAGGCAGTCAGACAGACTCCCGCATGCACCTGACCGGGATCCACCTGGCACGCCCACCAGGGGGCGATGCTCTGCCCATCCGGGGTGTCGCTATGTCGTGACCAGAGCAGTTCTAGTGCCTGAGGCAGAGGCCACAGAGCCATCACCAGCGCCTGGGCCATCTTTGCTCCAATGGAGCCTTGTCTGCGGGAGGGGAAGAGAGAGACAGAGAGGAAGGAGAGGGGGAGGGGTGGAGAAGCAGATGAGCGCTTCTCCTGTGTGCCCTGGCCGGGAATCGAACCCGGGACTTCCACACGCCAGGCCGACGCTCTACCACTGAGCCAACCGGCCAGGGCCCCAGCATTCATTTTTCTGAAAATGTTTTCTTTTTGTTTGTTTTATTTTTGGAAGATATTTTTACTGCATTTAGAATTCTGCATTGATCACTTCCAGCACTTTAGTGATAACTTTGGTTTGTTTTGGGTTCCATTGTTTTTAGTGAGAAATATAACATCGTTCCCCTGTATATAACTGACGTTTTCCCTCTGTTTTCAACATATACTCTTTTTTTTTTTTTGTGAGAAGAGGGGAGATAGTGAGACAGACTCCCTCATGTGCCCCACCGAGATTCACCTGGCAACCACTGTGTGGGGCCAATGCATGAATGAACCGAGCTCTTTGTAGTGCCTGGGCTGATGTGCTCGGACCAACAGAGCTATCTTCACTGCCTGGAGCCACGCTCAAGCCACTAGCTGTGGGAGGGGAAGGAAGAGAGAAGGGGGAGAAGGAGAGAAGAAGATGGTCGTTTCTCTTGTGTGCCCTGACCAGGAATTGAACCCAGGATGTCCATACACTAGGCTGATGCTCTGTCCACTGAGCAACCAGCCAGGACCACATTTACTCTTTATCTTTCGTTGTTAGCCTGTGATGACTATGATGTCCCTAGGTGTGGCTTTTTAAAATTTATTCTGCCTATAGTTTGATGATTCTTCAATATATAGACTGGTGTTTTCCACTAAATTGGAGGAATATTCAGCTATTATTTCTTTACATTTTATTCTACACTATTCTTTCTTCTCTACTATTAGGACTCCAAGTATATATAATTTTAAACATTTACTTTTTATTTCTAATATTTAGTGTATTTCTTTGTAGATACTCTCTGTCTGTTTACTCAATATATTCATCTTTTCCTGGGCATCTTTACATATACTTATAATAGCTATTTTAGGACCTTGTCTGCTAATTCCAACACTTGGGTCCCTTGCATTCTGCCTCTATTGACAATTCCCTTTCTTGATAATGAATCACATTTTCCTGCTCCTTCACAATTTTACTATTTAAAAATTTTTTTTAATTTATTGATTTAAGAGAGAGAAGAGGAGAGCGAGAGAGAGGGAGAGAGAGATCAATTGTTGTTCCACTTATGGATCCATTCATTGGTTGATTCTTTTATGTGCCCTGACCGGGGATCAAACTCACAACCTTGGCACATCTGGATAATGCTCTAACCAACTGAGCTACCCGGCCAGGGCACAAGTTTAATATTTTAAAAATTAATCTTTGATGTTGTTATAAGGAAGTTGTACAGAGTCTGGCTTATATTATCTTCCTTTAAAGGGTGTTGAGGTTTCCTTTATGAGGCTGTTAAATTATTGGAAAATGCTCTCCATCTTATTAGACTTCGTTTTATTATTTGTTCGTGTAGTTATAATCCAGTTTTGCCCTTAGTTCTGAGTTATGACCCTTTCTCTGGGGCATAGTGCTTACTCCTAAGGTGTGTCTTCTTTAGAGTTTCAGGTGAATGCATGAGGTGCTTAGTAAGGTCTTCCACTTTGGTTGAGCCAATTTTCTTGTGTTTCTAGAACTGCACAACTATGGTACCTTGGCCCAACTTTCTAACTTATAGCAGGCATTCTCTACTAGCCTTTCTGCCATCTCGCCCTGCACATGAGCTGTAGGGGACCACTCACAAAGTCTTCCTGTCTGCTTCCTCTGCACAGTTCCTTCCTTTCTGATACCCAGCCTTACGAATCTCGGGGACCACAGCCATTCTAAACTCTGTGTGTCCCTCTTTAGCTCAGCAGGACTTCCATATTCCCTTGGATTCCACTTCCTTCCAGCCCCAGTTGGTGTCCCCAAAGGGAAAGCTGAAAAGACATAGTGCTCTCTTGAGAATCACAGTCCTACAATGTTTACTGTCAAATGCCTGAAATCCGTTGCCTCAGATATGCGGATAGCTATTTTCAGTGGAAGACACATCCAGTAGCAGTCACTCTCTGTACGACCAGAAGTAGACATCCTCTAATATATGTTTTGATGTATTGTGTACAACTTAATAAGGGACTAAAAAAAACAAACAAACAAAAACACTTTTCTTTTTTACTTAAAACTCTTTGTTTTATCTGTATTTCAGAGTACTGTGCTTTAAAAAAAATTTTTTTTTATTCAGTGAGTGGGGGGAGGCAGAGAGAGACTCCCACATGCACCCCGACCAGGATTCACCCGGCAAGCCCACTAGGGGGCGATGGTCTGCCCCTCTAAGGCGTTGCTCCATTCCTCAGCAACTGAGCTCTTCTTAGCATCTGAGGTGGAGGCATTGGAGAGCCATCCTCAGTGCCCAGGGTCAGCTAGCTCCAATTGAGCCATGGCTGCTGTAGAAGAGAGAGAGAGAGAGAGAGAGAGAGAGAGAGTGAAGCAAAGGGGGGAGGGGTAGAGAAGCAGATGGGCACTTATCTTGTGTGCCCTGACTGGGACTTGAACCCAGGACATTTACATGATGGGCTGACACTTTACTACTGAGCCAACCGGCCAGGGCCATCAGAATACTGTTCTTGATGATTATTGTGAATTCTTAATCCTCAATAATCATTAGTTAAGTTCATTTAAATTATTATAATTAACATTTCTAAATCACAATGATTAATAATTAACATTAATATCTGTAAGACTCCTTACAGTGTTTATCAAACATTGAAAAGACATTTTTTCAAGAGTTTAAAACAAAATTTGGATAGAACAAAGTGTATTATAATATCCTTCTATGTTAAAAATGATAAGACAAAAACATGTTCTGTGCAAACCTTATTATTCACTGGCACAAAATCCAACTGATAATTTTCTTAAAAACAACCAAAATAACTTTTGTTCACTGATCATAATTGAACTGGAAAAATGAAAGGAAAACTCCAGAAACAAATTCACCTGACACTGTATTTCCAAGAAAGGGATGATTTCAAAGACTGTACCATAATTTCTGTTTTATTTTATTGTTTAACAAAAACATATCAAAGCAATATAAATAATGCTACTGTTTATATAAGTCAATTAGAGAGAAGACATGTTGAGTCAGTAGTTTACTTGAGACTAGCACCTGCTCTGGGGAGCTCTGGTCCCACGTTCTGAAGACCCAGGAAAGAGGTAAAGAACAAACCAGCTTGGAAATGCTCCGCATATGGTTCTGAGTCTTCCCCCTGTGAAACCGAGACTCTTGTCCACCGTCCTCCAGCATGTCTTCCAGATCAAAGGGCCCGCTCTTCCTGTATTTTCATTTCTACTTTCTGACCCATCTTCTCCTTGCAATGCTGTATTTTTATCTTCTCATCTTCAGATGTTCGTTCCATACATTTATTTTTTTCATCTCGAAGTAATGGTGGCCATAGGTCTGGGTGGTTATAACAATCATTGACTAAATTATAAATGAGAACAAAAGACAAACATATGATGAAATGCCTGGGAATTTTAAAACTTAAAAAATATATACGAGTTACCCCCTAAATATATAGACTGCACTGAGTTTCCAATTGCTCTTAGAAAAATGGACCCAAAGTAAGAGAAATAGCTGGTGTATGTACATGGAAATATAGACGCTGGAGCGATATCGCTGCCTGCCATCAGTTATCTCAAACTGAGGCCAAGTTTTTAAAGTCATTTCCTAACTAATGTTAACAAGCACAGGTGTTTCCTGGTTTCAGTTGTTCGGACTCTCAAAACAACAAAAAAAATGAGTAACTCAGGGAAATGTGTAAAATTCCTTTGTTGGCTTCCTTTCTCCTGTATCAGGCCCGAGCTTCATCTTGGTACTGTATGCGGGTTCTGTAGTTCAACGGCTGTTTAGCCCGTGAGCTTATTTTCTCCCTTGTTATACTCGCCAGGTTTCTTTTTTATTTCTTTGTAACTGTTGTTTTGTTTTTTTTCACATTTCCCTCCATATTTAGAATCTCAGTTTGAGTGGTTGTATTTGAATGAAAAGAATGTGTCAGAAATCCTGCTTCTGACTGGAAGGGTCTAGCTGTGGGTGTCCAGGTGGAGCCTCTGCTTGGTGGTGGGGCCCGTGGCTGGTCTTGAGCACCAGGTCCTTACACAGAGAGGCACAGGGCATACCGTGAGGCAGCAAGGATGGGGTGGGGGGAAGGAAGGTGAGCCCCAGGGTGAAGCAGAACAGATAGCATTCATATAATGCCATAGGACTTTGCCGTGTGCTTTAACCTCGGGTTCTCTTTAATTCTGTGCAGTTGTGTGACTTCTCTGAGGTCACCTAGCAATTCTGGAGGATGCAAACCCAAGTCTTTGAATGCTATTGTTAGTGGCAGAATAAAACGGCACCAGGCATGCGCGGGGCAGCAACCTCAGTTCTGGAGTTCTGGCTAAGAGAATTCAGAGCCAATACTCAAAATTATGAGAAAGTGTATTTAGAAAGTCACAGAGGTAGAAGTGAGTCGTAAAAGAAATGGGGTCCAAAAACAGTTACAGCCAAAGAAGGGCCCTTAGAGCTTGGAAGAAGGAGGGTGGGGGGGGAGGAGAGGCCCTGGGGGAAAAAAGGAGGCGTGCCCAACAGAGAGAGCCAGGAGCAGGGAACAGGGAACAGGGAGCAAGGAGCAGGGAGTGGGCCCTTCATCCTGTCCTGCCTGCAGGCTTTTTTTGGAGGTCTCAGTGGAGGATCTCAATAGAATATTCATCAGCTTTCCAGGTTTGTCTCTTCAGGGTCATGGTCTCCAATGATTGGTCTGCACCAAGGGACCATTAGTCATTGCAGCTGGTCCTGAAGTAAGCCATGGCGCTGCTCTGCCTGCTTTTGCTGCTTTTCTGGACCTGGAGTTGAAACACAGCTGAGGCCTAAATGTCATCTCCAGGGGTTCAAGCTTAAGGGTCTTGCAAGGGTATGTAGTTTTGCCCAATACTAGGCACCCAAGGCTCTGGGCCTCGGTCTGGTGACCCTCTGCACCTGCCTGGCCCATGGTTCCTGCTTTGCTCATACAGTAGTAACTGCCTACTACACTATTGTCTCTTAAGCCTGGGGTTCTTAAACCTGAGTGCAGAACAATTATATGGGTTGTTAAACTTTGTCAAAAATACCAATTCTTGGGCCTGCCAACTTCCTACTCTACTCCAAAGGTCGTGAGAAGGTCTGAATTGCCCTTTTTATCACTCGTGGGCTTCTAGAGCTAAAATTAAGTTGACTGCATAGTGGAAAATAAGCATGCTCTTCTAGATCTAGAACAAACAGTCGCTAACTTTCTGTGTTCAAAACAAATGTCTCAATTCAGAGTTCTAAAAAAGAGAGAAGGGGGAGAAATTCAGGGGATTTTAAGTTAGAAGTATGTTTTGATCACTTTTGTGGAAAGTTAAATTTTTCTCCTTGCATGAGAAAGATGATTGAGGTTAATGTGAAAATTTTACACTTCATTACTGGGATTTTAAGGACAAAGGTCTTTTCTTATGTTTCCTTATTATGAACTACAGGCTTCTGGCTATAGGTACCAAACTGCTTTTCCATTTCCAAGAATCAGAAAACATTCAAGTTTCACTAGAAAGATGACAGGAAATGATTACAATTTGAAAGGGTTACTGTCAACCTTACCTGTGTGCAATTAGCTAAGAAACTTTTATTGAATGGCTAAAAATTTCAGTATAGAAAAATATCACAAATTGCCAATAAACGAAAAGCAAAAGCCATTTATAATATTAAACATTTATAAAGTTGCTTACAGTGTGCAAGGCACTGTTCCAAGTGCTTTACAGTAACTTCTATAAAACCCATCGTAACCCTTTTTTTTTTTTTGTATTTTTCTGAAGCTGGAAACGGGGAGAGACAGACTCCCGCATGCGCCCGACCGGGATCCACCCGGCACGCCCACCAGGGGCGACGCTCTGCCCACCAGGGGGCATCGCTCTGCCGCGACCAGAGCCACTCTAGCGCCTGGGGCAGAGGCCAAGGAGCCATCCCCAGCGCCCGGGCCATCTTTGCTCCAATGGAGCCTTGGCTGTGGGAGGGGAAGAGAGAGACAGAGAGGAAGGAGAGGGGGAGGTGGAGAAGCAAATGGGCGCTTCTCCTTTGTGCCCTGGCGGGGAATCGAACCCGGGTCCCCCGCACACCAGGCCGACGCTCTACCGCTGAGCCAACCGGCCAGGGCCCCATCGTAACCCATTTTACAGATGAGAAAACTGAGGCATAGTAAGCAAAGGGTAGAGCCTAATGTCACACAGCTTGGGAGACAGGATTTGGGTGGAGACAGTCTGGCTCCAGAGTCCTGTTTTCAACCTTTACACTAGCCACACAGTGTACTATAATCTATGACTTGTGGGAACCACAGTTCACATTTAGGCGTATACACACGCGTAATGTACACATGTACATTTTACACCAGATAGGATCCTGCTGAATTACAGATTGATAGCCTGCTTTTTCACTAACAATGTACTGTGAAAATCAATAATGGCACTATGGTCCATAATTATGGCTACATCCTGGGTGAAATATTCTATTTAAACTGAAGTTCCCGGCCCCTCCCCAACTCAGTGTACAGCTGTGAGAAAGCGTAACCTAGAAGGCCTGATTGCTCTTAATATTTATAGTAAGATCATTTGAATTGATAAAAACCATTTTATATATTAAATTTTATCACCTATAAAACTATTCAATTCAAAGGCTGAAAGAATGTGTAAAGTGTTTTATGAATGATCTAAAGACAATTCCAGAGGACTTTTAAAAGCCTGCGTATGATGCTCTGTGGAATGGCTGAGTAGGTGGGTCACTGGGTGAACCAGAGAATGCTGCTGTCAGTGAGAGGTGGAGAAAACCCAAGACCGCGTGAGAGGAAGATGCTGCTAGAGCAAAATCACCATTTTCCTCTCCCAAGTTTCGTACACAAGCCATAAAATCTAATAACTTGGCTGCTACTTGTAGTTAATAACCACTCAGCCTGTTACTGAACTAGAATCAAAAAAGAAAAGTTGATGAAACAACCTGACCATTAGCTTTAGGTCTAATCATAGGTTTAGAGAAAATTATTACTATTTTAAAACCTAGTCACTTGCTTCTATGACTATATCACTACTTTAAAATACCAAGAAAAATATTTAAAATGAAAGAGTTATAGTAAGTTCTGTTTTCAGAATTAAGGAATTATAAACTATTTTTGTTTGAAAAGATATTTTTGCCTCATTCGGTGACATGATACTTGAAGCTGTTATTACAGAAGTGGATACAAAGATGTGTTTGAGATGACTAAAGGCAATGACTCTTGGCCTTCCTAAACTAGTTTATCTCTTCTTTTACTTTTACTGTATATGGGGTATGTCTTTTTTTTGTGTATTTGTTTTTCATTCACTAAACTGTAATTCAGGCTCAGGATATTTGTGACCTTGTTTCTTAATAGACTGTCCGTAAGGTTTTCCAGGGTTCCACATTATTGAGAAAGGCACTGAGGTCATATAAAACAGTCAAATGAAAATATTTTACTATGGGTCGATTCAAGTAGATGAGTTACACCAAAAAATAGAACAGGCATGGTAGAGATTTATGTTTGTTCTCTTTACACACATAAAATATTTAAATTCACTTGATTTTCCTGTTAGAAAATAATGACAGAAACGTTTTATGGAGTTGTTGCTCTTAATCACCAGGCTATATCTAGTTGTTAATACAGAGTGTTACTAACTCGACTGCTTTTTATGGGGGTATTACTTTTATGCTGGCTCTACTGTTCTCATCTCAATCCCTGGAATCTGTCTTACTTAAGTGGGCTTGGAGGCAAGGAGTAATTGAAGGCCCTTCTTTTGAGGAAGGCTGAGGAAGGTGAGAGGCTCTGCTTTCCCACTACCCCTACCTGTTAGGGCTTCTCCCTTTCAGACGTCCTCGTTCTCGTTCTCTCTCTCATTAGGAGCTGTTCACCCATTGACACACTGACTGGTGTGTCAGGATTCTTTGGCTCACTGAAGACCTTACTACTCTGACCTCATTATCACATCCCCCCTATTTTGCCTCTGTCTCTTCCTCCAAGTCAGAAACATCATAATGATATGTCTAGACATGGTATTTTAAAAAATTCATTCTGCCTAATTGCCCTTTTCATTATGAGACAAGTGTCTTTCTTCCATTCTGAGAAATGTTACTATATTTGTGAAATAGCTTACCTTTTTCTGTTCTTTTTATTTATTTTTTTATTTTTTAGCGCGTGCGCGCGCGCGAGAGAGAGAGAGAGAGAGAGAGAGAGAGAGAGAGAGGGGAAGGGAAAGAGATGAGAAGCATCAATTCTTCATTGAAGCACCTTATTTGTTCCTTGATTGCTTTCACATGTTTCTTGACCAGGGGAGCTCCAGCCGAGCCAGTGACCCTTTGCTCAAGCCAGTGACCTTGGACTCAAGCCAGGGGTCACGTCTATGAGCCCATGCTCAAGCCGGATGAGCCTGCGCTCAAGCTGGTGACCTTGGGGTTTAGAACCTGGGTCCTCAGCATCCCAGGCCAGTGTTCTATCCACTGTGCACCACCTGCTCAGGCTTTCTATTTTGGAGGGGACACCTGTTAGTAGGACATGGTGGCCTACCTTTGCCACGTTACATATACCATTATAAGTGCCTCTGCATGTTCAGAAATAGATAAGGAAAGGCACTGCTGTACCTCCTGCCCTGCATCCCACTCTCTCCTGCTGGCCAAGAATCTCTAACTTTCTCCTTGTTCTCACTGGACAGCAGTTTGCAATCCTGCTATGCATTAGAAGTATTCTGGGGTGGGCTTAGGCATGCATTTAAAATAATGGGTCAAATCTCAACTCTACCATGTATGAGTTATGTGTTCCAACTCACTTATCCTTTCTGACCCTTGGTGTCCTTATTTGTAAAATAGAGATAATAACATACTGCTCACAAAAATTAGGAGGTATTTCAAAATGAATATGAGCGATAAAATATCCCTTAATTTTTGTGAGCAGTATAGTTACCTCAGTTGTTGTCGTGAGGCTCAACTGAAGTAATGTTAGTCAAGTGCCTTGTTACAGTGCTGGTGGATGCTCAATAAATGATGACAGCCGAGGTTACAGCTAAAATGTAGCATGTGTTTGGCAATGTATCAAATGTTTTATGTGAATTACTTTCTCTCCAGAGTCCTTTTAGATAAGTATGTTTATTATCTGTGCATAAGTTCAGCACTCGAAGTGTTTTCATTTACCTGGGTTTCATTCCGATCTTTATCCTCTGGTATATATATTTTATGTACTGCATAGTATACTTATATAGATATATCTTATTCTAGATTTCTAAAATGTTATTGACCATTGTTTTCTTCCTTTTTCTTCTCCTTCTCTTCCTCCTCCTCCTTCTTCTTTGCAAAAGTTGATCAAGTCACAGAGGTAGAAGAAGTGAGCTGTGGGAAAAGTGAGCCAGCTGGGCTGGGTGGGCTCAGGAAACAAGTCACAGAGGCAGACGAAGGGCCCTTGGAGCTTAGGAGCAAACAAAGACGCACACCTTGAGGAAAGGAGGGAAAGGCAAGGGTGTGCTCCAGAGAGCCAGCGAGCTACTGAGAAGTGGTTTTTTCTATGTTTTTGGCCATATGTCATTAAAATGTTTTCGAATACTTTTAAGATTTTTAAATTTTATTTATTTTTAAGAGGAGAAAGAGAGAGAGAGAGAGAGATAAGAGAGAGAGAGGGAGAGAGAGAGAGAGAGAGAGAGAATGGGGGGAGGAGCAGGAAGCAGCAACTCCCATATGTGCCTTGACCAGGCAAGCAAGGGTTTTGAACTGGCGACCTCAGTGTCCCAGGTCGACACTTTATCCACTGCGCCACCACAGGTCAAGCTCATTAAATTTTTTAAAAATTTATTTATTGATTTTAGAGAGAGAAAAAGGGAGAGACAGACACACAGACAGAAACATCAATCTGTTCCTGTATGTACCCTGACTGGGGATTGAACCCACAACCTTTGCATGTCGGGATGATGCTCCAACCAACTGAGCTATCTTGCCAGGGTGCCATATGTCATTTTAACAACCATGTAATACTCCATTGAATTGCCATTTCATAATTTACTCACTCATTCCACTATTTCCAGACATTTTAAAGCAAAAACTGATTTCTTCCTTTGAAGCTTTTGATGTATACTGTCAAATGCCCTCCAAAGCCTGTGCCATGTCGCAATAATGTGGGGTGATTTTGACCTGGCTGTGTTAGCCTCTAATTCTCTAATTCTACTTTAAAGTGGAATGGAGGTTGTGAAAATGTTCCTTAAAAATGAGAAAAATAGCAGTGATTCAGTCAATCAGTCAGTCAATTAATAGAATGAATCAATCAGAAAAGTATTTAGAATTTGTACTAGAAATTGTATATGGAGAAGTTCAAAGTTATAGTGTGACTAAGACAAGAAACAGTAATAGTGATGAGGAAAGAAAAAAACCCTCTAGCCTACAAAAGGACCTATATACTACATATTGTAAAACAGGCACTATAAGTATGCAAGTTGCTATATTACATCATATACAAACTGTGGTAAACAATATGGGCTTTCTTGCTCCCCTGCCTTCCTTAAAAGTCTGGACCAGCTCTGAATAAAAGCTGTAACACAAGTGAGGTCTGTATGGCTGGACTGTCCCTTCCTATAGGGACCCTGAACTGTGTGTTGTCTACTTAGTGTCCCCCAGGAGCCACTTAATGACACAGGACATAGGCTGGAGACGATCAGAATCTCCCCCCCAGATTGATTTAAGGATGCTGGTAGAGAAAACCTTTATTGCACTGAAGGGATGACGCTGGAAATCTGGAAGTTGTGTCTGCTGGTGACCCCTCCCTGGGCAGCGGGCTGAGAACCACAAACATAGATGTTTCTTTTTAAGCTAAGGCCCATTTCTTCACCTGTGCCTTGGCTGGCATTGCCTCCTGCAATCTCAGAATGGTATAATGGCTCTCCTCTTGCGTTGCTCGCCCATGCTATAGAAGCCCTCCCTCTAGAGATTCCATCTTCCTCCTCATTCCAACCACACCTCTTGAAAGGTTGTCTACTGTCTCCACTTTCTTTATTTTTCACCGTAACCTACTGCAGACGGGCTTTAACCCCCACCCCTCTACTGAAACAGCTCAGAGATGACTAAGGTCCTGTCCATTGGCATCTCCACATGGCCTTCCTTAGTCTTGGTTTAGTTAATCTCTCAGCATTATTAGACCTCACTGATTCCTTCATGCTTGAAAACCTTTGGGTTGGTTTTCACAATAACTGGACATCACAGCCTCCTGGCTTTTCTCTCACCTCAGCAGTTGCTTAACTCCCTTTTCTATTTCTCCTCCACCTATAAATGTTAGAGTTTCTGGAGAGCTCTTCCCTGGGCCCCTTCCTTTTCTCATGTTACACTCTCTTCTTGTCTTTTCCGGCAACAGAGGTTTTATCCACTGTTTTAGCTTCTATTGCTAACAATATACTGAGGGCTCCTCAACTGTATGTCTTTAGCTCAGAATGCATCTCTGAGCTTGCCAGCCAATGGCCCACTTCAGGATTCCACTTAAATGTATTAAAGATATATCAAACTTGACATGTTTGGAAGTGAACTCTTCCTCTCCCTCCATAAATCTGCTCCTCCTCTAGTGTTTCCTAATTACGAAGAGCTCCCCAAATCCACAGTTGCTCAAGTTGGATTCCTGCAAGTCTTCCTGGATACGCTCTTCTTCCTCATTCCTTCAGGCAATCCCTCACCAGGACTTGTCACTTCTACCCCCTAAATACTTCTTACATCCACCTGCTTATCATCATCTCCATCACCACCACCTAAGGCCCATCACCATCTTGTCTCTTCTGGACTTTGGCAACAGCCTCCTGCCTGGTCTTCCCATGTCCATGCTTACTCTTTCCAATCCATTTTTTTTCACACAGCTCTAGAGAGATATTTACAAATGTATTATTTTTTAAGAGAGATATTTTAAACCACAAATCTTATCCTTTCCTGGCCCTGCTTAACAGCCTTCCAAGGCTTTCAGTTGCCCATAGATAATGTCCAAAGACTTTCCCATGACTTTACCAGTCGGCTTGGTCTTGGACCCTGGTCCACCTTTACAGGCTCATTTCAACGACTCTCTCAGAACCGTTTTTAGCTCCAGCCACATGGAGTCCTCCCTGCTCCCCAACAGGTCAAACTGTCCCTTTCCTCAGGGACCCTAAATAAGCTGAACCTTCTCTGTGCTTCCCTGACCACCCGCTTCAGGATCCATTGTCCTGTCACACCATAGGCTTTTTCTTCCCTGTCCCCTCCACATGTGGGATCGATCTATGTGTTGTTCCTCCCCCTCTGGGACTGTAAGCCCAGGGAGGGCAAGCACCCTGGCTGGCCTGCTCACCGCTCTCTCACCATGCCCACCTGTGCCTGGTGCTGATAGAACAAAGATGGTCTGTTTCCCTCACATCCCAACCGCAGGACAGCTGTGTAGCTGCCCACCATTTGGGGACTGTCTTCTTTCAGTGCCAAAGCCCAACAGCAGCTAATCCGTCAGTGGTTCTTAAAGCTAGAGTTCCGTTCTTTGGAGGAGAGGGTGACAGACTTCAACCAGGGGGTCTCCTTGACTTCTTCCCCTGGAGCACAAGGGCCAAACAGGAGCTCCCTGCATGTTTGGGAGCTTGCTTTACAAGCCCTGCCTAAAACTAAGGTGTCATTAGGGTGATGTGCTGCATCCCTGCCCTGTTCTCTTAAGGAAGTTTTGATGTATTGAGACAGGCCCTCCACCAGCAGCTCATTGTTTTTATTTTCATTCTATAGCAGGGGTCCCCAAACTTTTTACACAAGGGGCCAGTTCACTGTCCCTCAGACCGTTGGAGGGCCGGACTATAAAAAAAAACTATGAACAAATCCCTATGCACACTGCACATATCTTATTTTAAAGTAAAAAAAAAAACAAAATGGGAACAAATACAATATTTAAAATAAAGAACAAGTAAATTTAAATCAACAAACTGACCAGTATTTCAATGGGAACTATGCTCCTCTCACCAATGAAAGAGGTGCCTTTTCCGGAAGTGCAGCATGGGCCGGATAAATGTCTAGAGGGGGCCGCATGCAGCCCGCGGGCCGTAGTTTGGGGACCCCTGTTCTATAGTGTGCCTCCACTCACTGGCTTCAAATTGTGAGAACCTACTCGTCTTGAGCCTCAACAGGGCGCCAGTGTAAGGGGGCTAAGAAGACTGACCTGCTCCTAAGGGAACCCGAGTAGCCAGACCAAATGTAATTAAGCATCTGAAGAATAGCTTAGGCCCACCCTGGCGGGGTAGCTCATCCAGATATCCCAAGGTTATGGGTTTGATCCCTGGTCAGGGCACACAGAAGAATCAACCAATACGTGCATGAATAAGTGGAACAAGTCAATGTTTCCTTTTCTCTCGCCCAGAAAAAGAATGGCCTACGGTTTACGGGAGACAAATTGGTTGCGACTGGCTCATAGGGAGCAAGATTTGCTATAGAACAGAGTAGACAAAAATCTGCTGCAGTCTCTACTGGGAAGAAACCCCGAATCACAAACACAGCCACAACAACCCTGGGTGTTTCTTGAAGAGGTGATTTTTTTGGTGCACCAGTGTTTGGCTGGTGTATCCAGGGATAGAGCATGTTCGGGGATAGAGTGTGTGTGAATGTATTCTGCCTTTGCAGTCGTGCAGGGCTGGGTGGACAGAAACCACCCTGCAAAGGAAGAGCCCTATTACGACTCAGCCATGTCTGCCTTCAGAACCAACTTTTCCTGCTCTTTGTGTAACAAGACACACCTCTCTCGGAGGAAGGAGGCGAACAGGATTTCCATCATTACTACTGCCCTATTTAAAAAAAAAAAAGAAGAAAAAGAAAAACACGTGTAATTACTCTCTGCAGGAAAGGCGCACAAACAGGATGGGCCCGAGCTGAACCCGAGATGAGCCAGCCCAGTAAAGATTAGGAAAAGGAACCTCCCCGCCGGGCGCCCACCTCTAGCCAGGGCCCCTCCCCGATGGCCAGGCAGAGTCGCCAGCCCACCTTTCGGGGTAGGAGGGAGAGCGCGGGCGACCTCGCCGCCCGGGTTCCCGGGTTCCTCCCGCTCCTGCCTGCCTTCCAGCCCGACCCTGGTCTGTCTTCCATGCCTCAGGTGTTCGCTCACGCCAGGCCACGAGCTCTTCCCTTTTCGGCCTGCGCCTGGGGTGGCCTCCAGCCCGCAGCGCATCAGCCCCGCACCGCACCCGGCGCGCACAGCGCAGCGCGAGCCAGCCGACGGGCGCGGGGCTTTCGGGCGGTGTGTGCCGGACCGCTGAGCCGCCGCAGGGCTGGCCGGGCCGGCGGGACCGCGCGCCACGCCTCCGGGGTTCGAAAGGCGCGGGAGCCGGCGCAGGGTTTCGGTGCACTTGGAGCCTGGCGCCCAGAGCCTCCTGCCGGGGATGCGGCGGCAGCTGCTTCCTGGTTTGAAGCTCGCCGAGTGGGGGAGAGCGTGAGCCCGCGGAGGCGGGGGCAGGAGCAGCAGAGGAGGCGGGGGCAAGAGGCGGCGAGGCTGGAGCTAACCGGACGGGTCGCTCTGGCGCTCCGGGGAGAGGAGCCTCCCGGCTCTGGAGAAGGGGCGAGTCCAGTGAGAGACCCCGGGGGGCGCCGGGCGCTCGAGACGGACGGTCGGGCTCCCCCGGCCCGCTGCGAGCTCAGCGCCGGGCTCCCCTCCTTTCCACCTCGCGAGGGAGGGAGGCAGGGAAGGAGGGGAGGGGAAGGTCCCGCCGGCGAAGCAGAATGGCCCGGCGAGGGGGACTTGGGCGCTGCTTCTCCCAGGAGCTGCCTCCGCTCCTGCGGCTGCCGCGAGGGTTGGCCTGAGCAGGGGCCCCAGACTCTCCCTCGGCGAGCCCGGGCGGCCCCTCGGGACCGGGACAGCGGCGCCGGCATGTCGTCCGACACCATGAAGTTCAATGGCTACTTGAGGGTCCGCATCGGCGAGGCCGTGGGACTGCAACCCACCCGCTGGTCCCTGCGCCACTCGCTCTTCAAGAAAGGCTACCAGTTGCTGGATCCCTACCTGACGGTGAATGTGGACCAGGTGCGCGTGGGCCAGACCAGCACCAAGCAGAAGACCAACAAACCCACGTACAACGAGGAATTCTGCGCCAACGTCACCGACGGCGGCCACCTCGAGCTGGCGGTCTTCCACGAGACACCCCTGGGCTACGACCACTTTGTGGCCAACTGCACCCTGCAGTTCCACGAGCTGCTGCGCATCGCCGGCGCCTCGGACACCTTCGAGGGCTGGGTGAGTAGCTTGTGACCCCTCCTGGCTGTGTCCACTTGACCCGCGCTACCCCCCCCCCCCTCCACTTGACAGAGTTCACCAGGTTCTTGCTTTCCCATCGTCTTCCCTGGCTCCGTCGCGGAGGGAATTCCCTCCAGACTTTGGTCCTTGCCCAGGTGGTTGTGGCACTGGTCACGCGACCGCGATGGGTGTGTGAGGGCGCAGGTGTGTCTCCAGGAAGCCAGCCTGGATACGGTCCCCTTTCGGGATGGCAGCTTGGGCTAACGGGAAGTCAGGGCGGGGGCGATCACCTCCTCACCCCCCCCCCCCCCCCCACCGTATCCGTCCAGACTCTCGGTGAGGCGCCCTATCTGCACACTGTTAACACATGCAGAGGAAAGGGAGGGAGGGTGTGATATGAAAAGGATTTGATTTGGGTAAAGCACTTAAACGTTTCTTAGGAGAAAGCCATACATTCTCGCAAGTATTATTCATAGTGTTTATGAATACATGTTGGCTCAGCGGCCCAGGGTGCACACGTGTTTCAGCATGCAGAACCATTACATCCCAGAGATACATAACCTACACCGGCGGGGATCAGCGTACCTGGGTCTGCGCGTCGGCAAAGTTTTATTGTTGAGCAGTTTTCCAAGGAGATGAGGTTTACCGGTGTTTGAAAGTAACGTCACTAGTTCAGGCTCAGGGAGAGAGGTGTGAATCTTGCAGGGGGCGTTTCTGCAGCTGTTGGTAAGAGAGCTGCGGAAGCTTCTTGGGAGTTTGTGGAACCCTGCCACTCCTGCTGGTCTTTCTGTGTACTGACCAGCAGCTACCCGCAATTCCCACTTGCCAATGCTTTTCACGTAGTTCCCTTGAGGTAACACTTGTGCTGTAAATTAAAATTTCTAGGGCACTCACCCCAGCGCCAGAACGCTTTTGCTTCTTAATCCTCATGCTGTCTTTGTGGTGCAGTTGTTATCCTTCCCACTTCTGCGCGATGAGATGATAATTATCATGAAGTAGTCTCGTTTGGCAAATATGAAGTAAGCTGTTTGAAGACTTTCAAGATTTTAATGGTTTAAAGCCATGAAGGATGTCAGTTTTGAACCCAGAATGTGAATCAATATTGAAAACCTGTTAGAAATTTACAAGTGGTGGAATCAGATGGATAATAAGACTGACTCATTTAGATATTTATTTTACACTCTGAGGAATTAATTTTACTGTAGATTTTCTAAAACTACAAATGGCTTGTGGCACTATCATTTTCTTTTAAATAGAAGTAAAAAAAAAAATCCATAAAGACTATTTAACCATGTCATCAAATTATATTGAGTTAACTTCCCTTCAGCCAGACTTACTTTATGGAATTTACAGGTGCACTGGAGAGGAATGGCTAAAATACAGTTAGAGGTTGACATTTTCCCTTGTGAATTTCTGAGTAAAAAATGGAGGTAAGCCTAGGAATCCAAATGGAATTATTGAGTGACTGAACAGGAGTTAGACTGGGTAAAGCTAGAGGAAGTGGGCTGTGAAGGATGGTGGTGCAGGCTGGCCAGTGGCCATTAGAAGCGTGTCTTTCCAGAGAAAAGCTAGACTGGCTCTATATTTATAATTAATTATACTTAGGTGTTTACTGTAATTCACTTGTACTTTGAAAAAGACATTAAGTATTTGGTAGGATAGATCAGCATTAAATGACCTTGAAACCAGTGATTTGTCATGCATTTATATTCAGTTAGGGGAGCAGAGATTTTTTTTTTTTTTGGTAAGTTCTGGGGTGTTTTTTTTTTTTTTGAGTGTTTTTTTAAAATTATTGATGAGAGATAAAGAAAAGGAAACATTGGTTTGTTGTTCCATTTACTTATACATTCATTAGTTAATTCTTGTATGTGCCCTGATTGGGGATGAGACCCACAACCTTGGTTTGTTGGGAGAGTCCTCCAACCAACTGAGCTACCCGGTCCGGGCCAGCCGCTGGATATTTTGAACGAACCTTGATGATAGGATAGAATGGTTAGAGTTAGACTGTTTCCTTGATTCTTATAATTAAAATAAAATTATTTGCTTGACTTGTAGTGGCGCATTGGATAGATAGGGTGTCAACCAGAAATGCTCGAAACGCTGAGGCCACTGGTTCAAAACCCTGGGCTTGCCGGGTCAAGGCACAGACGATATGCAAATACTACGAGTTGATGCTTCCTGTTCCTACCCCGCCCCCTTTTTATTCTCTCTCTCTTTTGCCTTTCTGTAAAAAGCAGTAAATAAAAAATTTAAAAATATGTATTTATTTTAGAGGGGGCTGGAGGAAGGGAGAGAAAGAGATAACAAATATTGGTTTGTTGTTCCACTTATTTATGCATTCATTGGTTGATTCTTGTATGTGTCCTGACCAGGGATTGGGGTATACTCTAACCAACTGAGCTACCTGGCTAGGGTTCTTCTCATAATATTTAAGAAAAATAATCTTAGGAAAATATTTGGTAATATATAGAATGCTTTTTCAAAAAAATGATTCTTTATAGTTCTAAAGGTGGCTTTGAAGTTTAAAATTATAAAAATACTTATTTATCTTTACTATATTAAATTGAAATATATAGTTAGACTGTTACAAATGGAATAATAAAATTTACTCCACAATAAAGTTAGGTTGCAACTGGAATTATAAATTGCTGCTTTTAAAAACCTAGAGACTTAATTTTTGCTAGATCATGTGAACAGACAAAAATGGAAGAATATACATTTATCATTCGTGTAAAACAAGAATTGTTATGCTTTCTGACTTAATGTACTTTCTGAATATTAAAAAAGATAATCATAGTACCAGTTTTGTGATGTTACTTATGATGTTATATATGCAGTGTATTTCTGATACCAAACACAATGCCTGACATGGATTAGGCAATCACATATTTCTTTCTTGACTGACTGTACGTATTTCCTTTAATCTGCATAAAAACCAAGGAGGTGAGGATAAAACCCAAGAAGTTCTTGAACTGAAATTCACAGCATTAAACACCCTAATTAGAAAGGATCTCAAAAGACCTAACTTTCTACCTGAAACTAGAAAAGAAGAGCAAATTGAACCCAAAGTAAGCAGAAAGAAGGAAATTATAAAGACAGAGGTTGATGAAGAAGAAAACAGAAACAATAGAGAAAACCAATGAAACCAAAAAACGGTTCTTTGAAAAAAATTATTAAATTAATGAACATCAAGCCAGACTGATCAAGAAAAAAAAGAGAGAAGACACAAATGATCAATATTAGAAATGAGAGAACATCAACTGTAGATTTTAGAGACATTAAAAATATTATGAACAATTTTATGCCAGTGAATGCTGCAATTTTGGAGTGAACCTCTTCTTTAAAAGATACAAACTGCCAAAACTCGCTCAAATAACTTGAATAACTTTGTCAATTAAAGTAATTGAACTTGTAGTTTAAAACCTTCCATAATGTTAAGATAAGGTCCCAGAAGGATTTACTGGTGAATTCTGTCATACATTAAGGAAGAAGTGTTGCCAGCTCTACACAAACTATTTCAGAAAATAGAAGGAAATACGTCCCACTCATTCTGCAAGGCCAACATTATCCCTATACCAAAACCTGATTAAAACGTTAAAAAAAAAAAAAAAGGAAAACTACAGACCAGTGTTCCTTGGGGACATAGATATAAAAATTCTTAGCAAATCAAATTCACTATAGCAAATGGATAGTATAATTCGGTTTATAACCAGAACTACAAAGTTGATTTAACTTAAAAAACAAACAATTAGTGTAATTATTGATATTAACAGAATAAAAAGGGGATTAATCTGATCTCAATAGATCATATTTAAAGTGATCTATAAAAAATCAATGATTTGGACTTTTCAAAATTAAGAGCTATTGCTTTCAAAAGCCACTTAGAAAATGAAAACACAAGCTACAGAGTGGAAGAAAATATTTACAACATGTAAATCAGACAAAAGAGCTATAACAATATATTATATAAAAGAACTCTTACAACTCAATAATAACGAGAAACATAGCCAATTTAAAAATGGTCCAAAGATTTGAATAGGACCTTCATTGACAAATAGCGCATTAAACGATGTTCAAAATCATTAGTTGTCAAAGAAATGCAAATGAGAAAGATTGACCATACCAAGTGTTGGTGAGGGAGTAGAGCACCTGGAACTCGCATACACTACTATGAGGAACATAAAATGGTACAGTCATGTTGAAAAGTGTTTTAGCAGTTTCTTAAAATGTTACACATATACCTACCATATGACCTAGCTACTCTTTAACTATTTACCAAGAGAAATGAAAGCATTTATACAATGATATGTGCAAGAATGTTTTTAGAAACTTTATTTGTAATAGCACCCAAACTGGAAACAAATCAAATGTCAGTGAATAGGTGAATATTTAAACAAATTGTGTATCCATACAATGGAATACTATTCAATAAAAAGTTATGAACTCTTGTTACATGTAACAATGCTGATGACTCTCAAAATGATTAAACTGAAAGAAGCCAGGCAAAAAAGAAGTACACACTGGATCTATGCAAAATTCCAGAAAATGAAAACTGGCTTGTAATGGCAGGAAGCACATTGGTGGTCGTCTGGGACTGGGAGGATGGAGGTCACGGTGGGCTGGATCACAAAGGAGGCTCAAGGAAGCTTCTGAGAACGATGACAACAGCCGTTGTTTTGATTGTGGAGATCATTTCACAGTTGTATACATATGTCCAAGCTCGTCAAATAGCTCACTTTTAAATGCATGTTATTGTATGACAATTATACCTCAATAAAGCTGTGGGGGAACACTACAAGTAATTATTATCCCTCTTTTATAAAAAAGATGTTAAGTGAAGTAGATTTAAGACACAGTTGACTTAAAAACTGCTTTGTCTTTTTAGTGCAGAAAATATCTATCAGAGCAGTAGCATAAAAACAAAACAAATATTCATAAAAGAGTTTCCGATTTTTGGACACAGTCTCGTTTTCTAAATTATCACTGTCAGGTTTTTTTTTCCCTGGTTTATTCTAGAACTTGTTTATTTTGCATAATTTCTTGAACTTCTGGCAATTGAAGGTATGTCTAAATTAAAACCTTATTTCCTTCTTTCATATATTTTCTCTTGATTTGCTGGCTTTCCAAGTGGGTACCGGCATCTAACACTGCAGAGCAGGGAGACATGGGGGGAGGCAGGAGGAGCCCGAGGCTGCGTCATGGAACGACCTTGGCATCCTCTCAGGAAGGAAGGACCTGTTTGGCGGGATCCCAGGCTGTTTTCCTGGTTCAGCCCTCTTGAAGACATTCTGTTCCCTGGAGCTCTGGAGGGCTGCTTTCTCTCAGGTTCTCAGTGAGGTACCTGTTTGGTGGTCTTGTCAGGTGAAGCAGTCTGGTTACCCCTTGGCGATCTTTGACTACTTTTCCCCTTGATCCCTACCTAAATCCAGGTGCATAAATTTACAGCATCAGAATTCTTCTAGGCTTCATTAGCGACGGGTTCACTCTCTTTTGCGCTTTGTAGTGGTCATTTATTCTCACAGTTATTTTTTTCTGAGCCGACTGGTGAGGCATGTCTAACACTGACCGGTTAAGTCAGTGTTTAAGGAGAAAAACATTTTATAGCATGTCTAAGGTGCATTCCGATGTACATTAGTTGCCTTGGATATATTGTATCTCTGTTTCCTTGTAAGAGTTTTGCTGCAGTGGGGCTGGCTGCTGCTTATCATGCAGGTTGGGGCTCAGATGTTTCCCCTCAGAGAGCGTTTTCCTGACCATGTTATTATCTTGTCACCCTTCATTGCACTCACCACTCTCTGAGATAAGTCTGCTTCTTGTACCTTTGCCCTGTAGAGTATAAACATCCTGAGAATAGGGCCCCCACCTCTCTTACCCACTGTTCTAACTCCAACACCTTGAACTGTGTCTCGTATACACTCACTTAGGCACTAAATATTAATATTTGTCGAAAGAATGATATTTTTTTTTATTGTGATTTTGGGCAAGTACATTGTAAGTACTCTGGGAATATCTTTCTTTAAACATTTTATTCATCTTCCTAAAAGGAATAAATGAAAATAATTAAAGAATGACCAATTATTACGGTTATTGCAGTATCCCTCTTTTAAAGCCGTTAATGATATACCAAGTATGTGCTTGAAAGGCTGGACCAGATTTCTATGCCCTTGTACTATGCTAATGGATTGAAATCTCTGCTTATGGGAAACTCCTTGCTTTTGCTGCATTTTAAAAGACTGATATTAAATGTGTTAATATGCTGTAACTTTGTTCACTAGTAATTCGTGAGCCCAATGTGTTAAATTCATAACAGAAACAAGAGAAAAGCATTAAAAGGTTGTATTTCAACCTCGGAGAGCTAATGAAGTTGGTGGGCTGAGTGTGAATCATTTTATCTTATGCAACTCTTAGTAGAGTTTTGATATTTTAGCAAGTGTTCAGACTGGTGACTAGATGTGATAGTTAAAGGACAGGTACACTTTTATGAGGCAGGCAGCATTTCCTTAGATTAAGAGAAGTGCCTTGGGTTTTCTGTAGTCTTTTTTCTATTTTAGAAAACACTTAACTAGACCAGGGGCTCCTTTGTGTTGGCTTCTTAGCTCCATTTTATTAGAATATGGTAGACAGTGAGTCCTGAGTGGAAACTCAGTACCAGTCCACTCTTCACTCTCATCGTTGCTGTATCCAAATGATCTTTCTCCGTTGCCAAGCTCATAACCATCCCTTTACTTAAAACCATTCAGTGGCTCCCTGCTACTTTAGATAAAACATAATTCTTTGAAATGGTGTAGAACGTTCTTCATGATCTGGCCCTTCAGTTTCTCACATCCCAGTCCACACTCTGTGCTGCAGTCTCCATGAGCATCTTTTAGTTCCCCAAGGCTCACCTTGCCGATTCCTACTTGTGCTTCAGGTCTCGTGGTAGACATTCCTTACCCAGAAAACTTTTCCTGACCTGTCAAGTCTGGGTTTGGTACCCCCTCCTTAGTGTTCCCTCAACATCCTGGCATCTCCACGGTCCACTCTCCTCTTCATCTTGAGACGCATGAATAGATTGGGCTCTCATGGAAGTGTGGATATTGGTCAGAGCGGGTTTATTACGGGCGATGGACTGATTTATCCCCTCAGCTCCTTGGGTACTACTGTAACAGACTATTACATGTTTTTGTATGAAATGCCAAGGCCTATGTGAGCATTCACCCACCAATGAGCATGTCCTGTGTACTGGGCTCTGGGCTCTATCCTGGAGAGGCAAGTGGACTAGACAGGCATGATCTCGTCCTTCATAGACCTCATAGTTCCAAGGGGGGAGAAAGACTGAGAGGGGAGGGGACAATAACCAGGAAATTATAGAACAGAAGTAAGTATTAAGATGCTGCTCACTCAGTACCTGGTTTGAGGAGATCAGAGATATTTTCTTGGAGGGAAAACAGCTGTTTTTAAGGCCCCAGCATAGATAGCCACAGGCCTGCTTTATTTAAATGACTGTGAAAAATCATTCTTCAAAAGAGGAAAGGGAATTTCTGATGTGATAACGCTTTCCCAGAGAGACATCACAGACGCCCTTTTGAAAAGTCAAGGTTCCAGACCCATGGAAATGTTTCCATCTCTTGGAAAGTTTGGGAGGGGACAAAGTGTTTATGTCTGCAAACAGATGGTCTGAAAGAACATTTGACTCTCAAAGGCAGAAAACAGTAACACTCTCTTTAAGCCATCACATATCCTAAGCTTTGTACAAATTATAAAGGAATCACCGATATTGAAGCAGGAGGGCAATCTACTTAGAACAACAGCAGCCTGGTAGCTCTAAGACCCGAGGACAGCTTGCAGTTGCATTTATTTGGCAGAGATGTTTTTACTGTTGAATCTGTAGTTGTTAGGAGGTGCTTTGGTGCGCCACAGACCCCACTACTCCCTATTGCAAAACATTCCTCTTGACTCAGTCCATGCTCGGGAAGTTTTTTAGTTTTTGGTAGCTACTTTAGCTCCAGCCTTGGTTTTTGGTATGTGGGAACCAAAGCTTCAGCCAAAGCAGTACTGTTGTCTTCGCTCACATGATTTATCTCTCTCTCTCTCTCTCACACATTTAACATCTACATACAAATGTAGATAGACTTACTTAGATTTATTCATATGTATTTATTAATTTATAAGTATGTTAAATCAGATGTATATTTATTTAGATATTTTTTATGTACCTGCTATTTTAGAGGAAGTGGCTTGTTAGTGAATATATATGGGGAGTTAACTGCAAATCAGTATTGTATGAAGTACTACTTTAAAAAAAATCTTGCATAAAGAAACAAGATTTCCATCTTTTTAATTTTGTTACACTAGAAACATGAAGCACACTTGAAAACATTTGCCATCTACTGTCATTATTGTTTCATAAAGGCAGGACTTCTTTTTTTTTTTTTAATTTTATACTTAAACTTTATTATTTATTTATTTTTTAATAATTTTATTTTTAATGGGGCGACATCAATTAATCAGGATACATATATTCAAAGATAACAAGTCCAGGTTACCTTGTCGTTCACTTATGTTGCATACCCATCACCCAAAGTCAGATTGTCCTCTGTCACCTTCTATCTAGTTTTCTTTGTGCCCCTCCCCCTCCCCCTTTCCCTCTCCCTTCCCTCTCCCTCTCCCTCCTCCCCCCATAACCACCACACTCTTATCAATGTCTCTTAGTTTCACTTTTATGCAGGACTTACTTCAACATTAAAAAGAAGCAAGGGAATACTCATATAGTGTAGAACCATATTTCAAAATAAATTAGATTTATAAAAAAAAAACTCTTTATATTTTGTTATACAACTTCCAGCAATGCATAAGTGCTGTGCTGTAATGGGAGTTAGGGGGTCAACTGTGACTTCAGGCAGACCTCCACCATCAGGGTCTCGGTTCCCCGGTTTATGCAATTAAGGGAGTTGCACTAGGACATCTCTAAGGACCTTCCATCTCTAAAACCTCAGCCTCCATGTGTTAGGCAATTACGTCATTTCTTCTCTTTTAGAATAATTGGTTTGGTTTTAAGTAGTCAAAACGAATTATGTCTTATCAAAGTTAGTAACTCCTCAGAATTAAATTGGTCTAAATCTAAATTGCTCAGGCTTAGAAAAGACTTAGCTCAAGTTTAAATGGCTTTTAGCGTTGATAGTGATGTTGATGTTATTTCCTTGGCTTAGAAGCAGACTTAAGGAATTAAAGTAGGTCCTCATTTTAAGCCATGCAGCTATATACCTCTTGTTTTACACTAATGGGATCCTTGTCCTATGTGATGGCTGTAAGTCATGTGAGAGAGAGACTGAGTTTTTGCTAGGAGCCATTCTCACTAGCATGGTAATTAATGCTTTGTAGTCAAGAAGTGGCTGTAGCCACCAGTTTATATATCCACCCTAGATGGTGACAAATACTAGAAATCACTGTAGGACAGACATTTTAATTAAACATTGGAATGAACTCAAGGGTACTGGCTATCTAGTGTTTAAGTGCTATGCTGAAGAAGCTTATGAGATGGGAAATTTTGGTTGAGAACCATGGTACTATCCAGGGAAATTTATCAAGATTATTATGTTAGTGTATTTCTGTAGAACCAGAAAGTTATAGCAGTGATTGTCAAAGCACACAGGACTTTTCAGTAGAGAGACTACTTACCTAATAGGAGACTCACTAGCAGTGCTTTTATGACATGCCGCCTTTTAGAAAGTTCCTTTGATTTTATCTAAGTTTTATCCTTGTACACTTTTGACCTTTGACCGTAGAGGGAGACAAAGATGTTTGATATGTGTTTATGTTAAAAAAAAATTAAGAAAGTTGCCAGAGGATAGGATTGTGGGCACCATGAGCCCCTCATAATTACATTAATAAATTAAATCTTAAGGGGACAGTGTGAGCATGTTCTAGAACTAGTGCTTATTCTCCAAGTGCTTAAATCCAAACCAAAAAGCTGCATGTCCCTTTGTATGTCATATTTTCTCCTTGTACTTACATAGCGCTGTTTCTATATCTCTCTTGTGGCACTTAAACATGATGTCATGCCTCTGTCCTCACACTGGACTTTGGTGTTCTTCTCTGCGACATCAGTGGCTGGGCAGCCTGAGCTCTGTGGCTCCTTCCAGCATCCGGGTTACGTGGTTCTAGTTGTGGTTCCTTTGGTTAATGAAAATTCTCCCTTCTGAAATATCTTCTGGAGTCCAGAGGTCCCCAAACTTTTTACACAGGGGGCCAGTTCACTGTCCCTCAGACCGTTGGAGGGCCGCCACATACAGTGCTCCTCTCACTGACCACCAATGAAAGAGGTACCCCTTCCGGGAGTGTGGCGGGGGGGCCGGATAAATGGCCTCAGGGGGCCACATGCGGCTCGTGGGCCGTAGTTTGGGGACGCCTGTTCTGGACGCTATTCTGCTGATGCTCAGATTTATTCTTTACTCTGAAATTAGTTTTTGGAAGATTATACAAAAGTCATAAATATATGAGCATAATTGCCTAAATAGAATGCATTTATTAATCTGTGAGTTATGGACCTCTCTTTTTTTTTAATTGAATTTACTGGGGTGACATTGATTAATAATATAGAGATTTCAGGTGTACTGTGGAGCTATGGAACGCTTAAGTGCTTTTTTATATGTTAAACATCATTGTTCCACACAGTACAGAAGAGTTGCGAACAGATTCAGCAGAGGCAGCGCTTTTGAAAACGTTTTAGAGTTCTGGCCCCTTTTAGTGATGACGAAAGCTACGGATCCCGTTTCTAGAATAGTGTGCGTATGTGCATACTGATAATCTGCTGGGAATATTGTCACCAGGTCAGTGGTTCCTGAAGCCTGACTTGAACACAGGGCCTCAGGTTAAGAAATGCCAATCGAAAAGTCTCAAAAAAGAAGGCTTTTATTCATTTCTAATTCCCTGGGCATGATTCTAACATTTTCCTCTGTATTTGAGGACATTTTCTCTTTAATTTTGGAAGACAACCATGAGAAAAGAGGCGCTATAAATTTTTAGAGAAGAAGGTGCTTTTAAAAAAAACGTATTCCCATGTCTGGCTCCTGGTGAAGTATACCAAATCATGACCCATTTTGGGACCTATTTAGTTTTGTTACGTAGGTATTTTTCAAAAGCCTCTATTTTTGAAGGGGTTTCTTTGAGGTTCACAGTAGATGAAAAGTTAAAAAAAAAAACCAAAAAACTAGGGCAGTTTGAGTGAGCTTGGTGTGATGTCTTTTGTTAATATAAACTTTTCCCCTGTAAAAAGAGATACAATTTGTCTGTATACTTGAAACATCTGAGCTGTACTGGGCATTGTGGTGAGTGACTGTGTTAGTCCAAGACAACATGATGACATCAGTGATACTCATCTCCTCCTCTTGCCCTGTGACCCCTGGCTCCCATAGCCTGGGTTCCTCTCACCCAACCAGATTTTCTGACCTTTCCTTGAGTTACAGCTCCCCTTGCCAACACCCCGGAACACAACCTGATGATGGTAGAAATTGAGCTGAATGGCGGTCATCCAGGGCACAGCCCCCTAGCTAGAGGTGAGCTCGAGCCTAGCTCTCTGGACTTCAGTCCAAGATTCTTTACAGACGCCAGCTCAGCGTGCGGTGGAGGCAGCAGGAAAGCCATTCATAGATTTTTCCCGGGTGCCCGCCCTATGCCTGACTCCAATCTAGGTGTCACAGGTAGAGCAGGAGAACACAACACCCAGAATCTTGGCTCTCACAGAGGTGTTAGCATGGAGAGGTACATACAGAGCAAGCAAGCAAACAGGTCACTCAGTGACTAAGAGAATAACCAATGGTGGTTAGATGCAAAGTAGAGAGTTAGTACAGGGTGATGTGATAGAGAGTGACTGGTGACTGCTTTACCTAGAGTGGACAAAGACTCACAGAGAGGGTGACATTTTGGCTGAGACCTGAGGGACAAGAAGCCACCAGCCATGGGAAGATTAGAGAAAGAGCATCCCAGCAGAGGGAACAGCTAAGCCAAAGGCCTGGAGGTGGGAATAGGCTTGGCAGGTGGACAAACAACTGGAAGGATTGGAAAGAGGGTAGACTTGGTGCTGGTAAGCACGTTCTGTGCATCACTCGAGCTCTGCTACAATTAGAGTCCCTTGATCACTGACTCTTCTCTGGGAAATGGTGCTAACGTTAGTCCCTCATAAGATTGGTGTGAAGATTAGATGGGATATATTAAACATGCTCAGTACAAAACGGTAGCTTGGGTTACTTTTAATCTTCTAAGGAAATTAATATTTCAACCAGGGCTTGCTGACAATGATTATGTTGGCCGAAGAGAGACACACAGAAGGTTGCATCTTAAACAGTGGGGGTGGCGATGTAGCAGTTTCCTGGGGATACGGTACCCTGTACCTTTGTGGGTGCCCCTCAAGTGGACATAGAAGCATCTGTTTACTGTCTACCTCCTTCAATAGCATATTTTCTAAAGAGAGAAGAGAGGAAAGGAAACAAAGACAATGAATTTTATTACAAATTTTTGAGTTTTTGAATGATATATACTGCTCACAAAGATTAGGGATATTTCAAAATGAATCTGAAGTGATAAAATGTTCTCTATAGACTCAAGTATTAGTGGAAAGTTTCAATATGTAGAGGGATAGGATAATTATAATAATGGATAGGGCCCTAAAGTGGTTTGTTTTTTTTACAAAGCTATAAATATATGGATGAGAATTAATAAAGATGGTGCCAATAATCATAAAGAAAATAAAACTTCAAAAGTTATGAATAACTAGAGACAGTTGATTCTTTCTTACTACTGAAAGCTCATTTACATTATAAACTATAATTCTGTGCATTAGTTCTGGATAATTTGCCTATTTTGAACAATTTTGGATAATGCCTATTTTGGCATCTCCCTGAGTTTGAGAATATTTCTGACTTTGCCTTCATTATCTGCTTGTCTGTGTTTAATGTAAAAAGATATTAGCATTTGCCTAGGCCACATGAATTAGGATGCATAGTCCACAATTACAGAGTAATAGTACACAAATATGGGCTTTGAAGAATATTTGTTGGACAACTACCATAATTATCAGTGCATCATAGTGTGATGGTTGGGTGTCAGTCAGATTGGGGTTCAACTATTAGGTCTGCCTCTTTGCAGAGGTCATTTAATTTCTGCAAGTGCCAGCTTTCTCATCGTAACGCAGAACCTACCTCACAGGGTTATGTGATAATACAGCGAGGAATTATGTAAACTGTCTAGCACAGTGCTTGACAAATACTGCTGCGGGAAATGATCGTTGTCACCACTGCTAGCATTCTACTCCAGTGCTTAATTGTAAAGTCACGGACCCAGCCTCTTCTGAAATTAACTCGGAAAACAGGAAGACATTTATTTACATACAATTTTTGAGTTTTTGAATATTAGAAAGTTTTATAAGAAGTTTTTGAGTTCAGCCTTCTTGTTTTTGCTTTTTATTTAAGATTCTGGAGTGTAAACCAATAGGATGGTTACTGGTGGAAGAGGAGATGGTTTCCTTACCCTGGATCAGAGGGATTTGGGGTCAATTTTGCACACGTGACCACTCTGATCTTGTAAGGAATATGTGGAAATGAAGCTGGGATTACTATGGCTACTGTGTTGGCCAGAGTTAAGTTTATGGAAAACCTTGATACAATATTGGACAGGTTCTGAGTTAATGTAACCAAACAGAGAAGTAAAGTTATGGTAGGTAGTTGCAAAGGACTTCAGAAAGTACTTCATCTTTTAGTTGCTAAAGCTGAAGTGAGCACTTTTATTGATACAGTTAAGGGAAATAATGTAAATCGCCTCCTTCAATTGGCATTAGAGAATGTTTCCTTGGTTTAAGTTTAAATATCTACTTATTGAATATGAATTATTGTTATGTTTCCAAAGAGAAAAACAAGAGTTTCAAAAGTACATCATTTGAACTTGTAGTTTTATGGATAAAATCAAGGGCACCAATGATTTTCATTTGGTTTGCAGATAATGTGAAGTTTTCTCCTCTGTATTGACTAATCTTGAAATTGATTACTTTTAATTTTATCTGTTGACCAGCTACTTATTTTGGGTTCTAGATCTTTGACAGTTGTCAAGTTAGAGGTTTTCTGAAGTGTACATATTTAATTTTTTTTTCAGAACAGAAGTTTCATTTACTCTATAATGAGGCCCCAGAGTGTCTGCACTGATGTTTTAGCACAGCCCTGGTTTTCTTTGTTCAGGAGCCTGGGTTCGCTCCTTAGCTATGCAGAGAATAGATCTTTGAGTCTCCCTGCTGGGCCTCCTCACCTCCATGTCACGCACATCCTGTACCTGGGTTGTGGTTGCATTGATCTACTGGGGCACTGTTGTTGCAAAAGTCTGGAGGTGAATGAGAATGTGCCCGTGGGTGTCTGCCCTCGCTACAGCCTGACCTGCTTTCGGCCCAGTGATAGCCCTGCCTGTGTGAGCATTAAGCACCCTCAAGCTCCCCCAGCCCATGGCAAAGGGCCCGGCATGTGGTGGGGATCCAGGAAACATTGGTAAAATGAAGAAATTCCTCATTGTTCTTGTCTTTGGACTGATTAAGGATTTGAACACTGTCATCAACTGTTTAAAAATAATTTTTATTGATTGATTTTAGGAAGAGAGGAAGGGGGAGAGAGAGAGGAAACATCAATTTATTCCACTTATTTATGTATTCATTGTTTCTTTTCTTTTTTTTTTAATTGATTGATTCTTGTATGTGCCCTTACCAGGGATTAAACCTGCAACCTTAGGGTATGGGGATGAATCTAACCAACTGAGCTACCTGGCCAGGGCACACTGTCATACACTTTTGCTAAAAAGATTTTCTCTTTAAAACATTTATATTTCAGATGTAGACGTTAATACTGTGTGTGTGTGTGTGTGTGTGTGTGTGTGTGTGTGTGTGTGTGAGAGAGAGAGAGAGAGAGAGAGAGAGAGAGAGAGTGTTAAAAGCAGCCTCAGGGGTAGTTTAGAGAGAATGAATATGCTAGAGTGATTTTCATTCCCTTGACTATTTAAATAAGTATAAGGTGTGTGATGGGACTAGTTTTACCTGGGCGTTTCCCAAATAAAATGTTAACTTTCATCAGGTGATAAGAGGTGGTTTTCAAAATAGGAAAAACTGAGAGACTTCATCTTCTGGCTCACCAGAAGTCCGGAACATATTAATGCCATTCCAGCCTTGGTAAGGATGGGACACCAGTGAGGGGCATAGGCTCGACCATGGTTTAACTGTGACCTTGAAGTGATAGTTGCCATTTATGCTTATTTTTCTTAAAATATCCTGAGTTGGCAAAAATATAAGTGATTCCTGAAGTGACTCTAGCATGCGTTTTTCTCTCTGAACTGAATTTCTCCCTCCCTCCCTCCCTTCCTTTTCTTGAGGGAGAGACAGACAGACACAGGAAGGCACAGAGATGAGAAGCATCAACTTGTAGTTGTAGCACCTTAGTTGTGCATTGATTGCTTCTCATATCTGCTTTGACTAGAGGGTTCCAGTGTAGCCAGAGATCCCTTGCTCAAGCCAGTGACCTTGGGCTCAAGCCAATGACCATGGGTCATGTCTGTGATCCCATATTCAATCTGGAGACCCTGCACTCAAGCTGGTAAGCCCGTGCTCAAGCCAGTGACCTCGGGGTTTCGAACCTGGGTCCTGAGCATCCCAGGCCAATGCTCTAGCCACTGCGCCGCTGCCTGGTCAGGCTGAACTGAATTTCTAATGGCTCATTGTCAATGCTTTCTGCTATAATTTGATCCAATTGAACTTGTTTATGTAGAATTTTGTCTTAAAACAGAAAAAATAATGATTCTGAAAAGTCCCTGTCAAGATATTAAATCTTTCCATGAACATTATTTCCTTTATATCTTGAAGTCAAATTACCCTTGTGGCAGTTCTGCTTCAATGAAGCTTACGGTAAAAAAGAAGAAACTGACAGAGAATTGGAAGAAAAAATGTAGTGGTCTCCTTTCCCCTCCTCTGACCGTAGCAGGACCCAAACTTCCTCACTTGTGTTCTCCTGGGGCCGTTATTCGGAAGAGCTGAGGTTAGAGGCAGAGTGACAGTCAGGGAGACCGTGCTTGTCTCCTAACATTCCAGTTACCCTCTGCTCGTTTCTTCCAGGAAAACAAGCTGATAGGTGTGAGCTCCCTGCTCCCGCCTGGGCATATCCTGCAGGCGCTCTTCCCATAAGAGGAGCTTCCTGTTCAGGCCCAGGCCTCCACCTGCTCTGTCTGGGTCCCCTCGGTGTCCTCCTGGCTCGGGCATTCCCTTTCCCCTGGGTCCCCTCGGTGTCCTCCTGGCTCAGGCATCCCTCTCCTCTGGGTCCCCTCGGTGTCCTCCTGGCTCAGGCATTCCCTTTCCCCTGGGTCCCCCCGGTGTCCCCCTGGCTCAGGCATCCCTCTCCCCTGGGTCCCCTCGGTGTCCTCCTGGCTCAGGCATTCCCTTTCCCCTGGGTCCCCCCGGTGTCCTCCTGGCTCAAGCATCCCTCTCCCCTGGGTCCCCTCGGTGTCCTCCTGGCTCAGGCATTTCCTTTCCCCTGGGTCCCCTCGGTGTCCTCCTGGCTCAGGCATCCCCTTTCCCCCGGGTCCCCTCGGTGTCCTCCTGGCTCAGGCATCCCCTTTCCCCCGGGTCCCCTCGGTGTCCTCCTGGCTCAGGCATTCCCTTTCCCCTGGGTCCCCTCGGTGTCCTCCTGGCTCAGGCATCCCCTTTCCCCCGGGTCCCCTCGGTGTCCTCCTGGCTCAGGCATTCCCTTTCCCCTGGGTCCCCTCGGCGTCCTCCTGGCTCAGGCATTTCCTTTCCCCTGGGTCCCCTCGGCGTCCTCCTGGCTCAGGCATTTCCTTTCCCCTGGGTCCCCTCGGCGTCCTCCTGGCTCAGGCATCCCCTTTCCCCCGGGTCCCCTCGGTGTCCTCCTGGCTCAGGCATCCCCTTTCCCCTGGGTCCCCTCGGTGTCCTTCTGGCTCAGGCATTCCCTCTCCCCTGGGTCCCCTCGGTGTCCTCCTGGCTCAGGCATTCCCTCTCCCCTGGGTCCCCTCGGTGTCCTTCTGGCTCAGGCATTCCCTCTCCCCTGGGTCCCCTCGGTGTCCTCCTGGCTCAGGCATTCCCTCTCCCCTGGGTCCCCTCGGTGTCCCCCTGGCTCAGGCATTCCCTCTCCCCTGGGTCCCCTCGGTGTCCTCCTGGCTCAGGCATTCCCTCTCCCCTGGGTCCCCTTGGAGTCCTCCTGGCTCAGGCACTCCCTCTCCCCTGGGTCCCCTCGGTGTCCTCCTGGCTCAGGCATTCCCTTTCCCCTGGGTCCCCTCGGTGTCCTCCTGGCTCAGGCATCCCCTTTCCCGGACCTTCATCCTCTCCCTTCCTTCTGACGCCTCCCCTTTAGAAACAGACCCAGACTTCTCTAAACCCTCAGCGTCCCCAGTTCCACCGAACAAGCCACCCAGCCATTCTGGGCCTTGCTTGCTTCCCTTTTGAGGTAAGGCTTAGTGTCTCCCTTTTCCTTCTCAGACACTTCCCCAAAAAACTACCTGCATCTGTTCCCCCCCCCTTCTTCCAAATGCAGGTGGCGTCGGCCTCTATCACTGCGTGAATACCGCTCCTACGAAACGCAGGAGTGATCATGTCATCATGTCACTTATTTGTCTTGTTGGCTGCTCTGTTCTCCTTTAGACAGTTTGCACACCTTCTTGGATTTTTTTTGTACTTCATCCCTTAATCTCCTTAACTATTGGTGTTTCCTAGGCTCTTGTCCTTATATTGTTGTCTCTCCCATTGAGATGTCTCATCTGTTTTCCTGGTCATAACCATATAGCGCATATGCCGAGGACTTCCAAAGCTGTCTCCCGTCTTTGTCCCTCGGCCTGATTCTTGCTTCTAGGACTGGAGCAGGCTCAGAGCAAAGGGCTTTCTGCTCTGTCTCCTTCAATCCTCACAACAGCCTATGAGAGATGAGCAGCTGCCATAGTACCTGCTTTTCCTACCAGAGCACACTGGCTCAGGGAGGTGCGAGAACATGCCCAAGGGCTCACACCTTATAGGCCTGCTGGACAGACTCACTTGGACATCCTTCAGGCATCTCCAAGTCAACATTTTCCACAGTTAAATAACCATCTTTACCCCAGCCTTCCCCTCCGCCCCTTTTATCGGTCAGAGCTGGTCTCACCATTGCCCAGGCGCCTAGGCATCGTTGTGGAGTTTTCTCTCCTTTCACCTCTTCCCCCATTCAGTCCATTGCCAAGTCCTACTGAATTGGCTGGTAAAGTACTTCCTAAGTCACCTTTTTTTCTCCATCAGCATTACACTTCTTCAGGCCCTTATCATATTGATGGATTTTTTTTTTTTGACAGAGACAGAGAGAGAGTCAGAGAGAGGGACAGATAGGGACAGACAGACAGGAAGGGAGAGAGATGAGAAGCATCAATTCTTCGTGGTGGCACCTTAGTTGTTCATGGATGGATTTTTATAATAGCCTTGGAACTGGTCTTACTCCCTCAAATCCACCTCACAGAGCTACCTGGAGGAATTGTCTAAAACTCAACCTTAACCTTTCTCCTGGGGGAAGTCTTTCAAAGGCTTTCCATTGCCTTCAGAGGTCAGGCTCTTCAGGAAGATTCCCCGTGGTCTGGCCCGTGCCTACCTTCCTCATTTCATCTCCCACTTCTCCTTGTCTCTCAGTTCGTGATCGAGGTAGAAATGAGCAAAGCAGGTCTTCTTGCTTTTGCTCATGCTAAATGCTTTTCATTTTCAATACCTACTCGGGGAGGAGAGCAGGTGAGTCTTTCCTGCAAGGGACTTGTTATGAACATTAGAAAAGATAAGGGTGAAGGAAGCGATATAGCACAGATGTGTCACTCTCCATTACCTACAGATAGGCCTGAGCACGCACATACACATACCCACACACTTTCATGCGTCAGCTCACATCATTTGCTGAGCACCTGCTATGGCCAGAGACAAGGTTAGGTGCGAAGGGTGCAACGCTCACGGAGCTCACCCTGTCGTGGGGGAGATGGCACAAACCCGTCCTTTCATTGTAAGGTAGTTGAGTTTAGAATAGAACTGTGTGCAGCCTGGTAGGGGAATTGTGAGCCTGGGGAATTTGGGGAGGACCTCCCGGAGGGAGGCAATATTAAGTGCAGGCTTCAGGGGAAGTCAGTATTAACTAGGTTTAAAGTGGCACAGACTCCTTTCCCTGTTTCCCCTTGAAGATTTGTATTTTTCCCATGGTATTTTACCCTGTTTGGGTCATTTTGCATTGGGATAACAACACTGAAGTACCATTTGAAAGCAAAGTGTACCTGCTTCCTCCCACTGGCAGGAACTTGCTTTATGAGGGCAGGGAAATTGTCTTGGTCTCTGTTTATTTCCTGTGCCTGGGCAGGTGCAGAAGAAATGGTTGTACAGGATGCCTTGAGGTGAGGGGTGAGAAAGGAGGCGGTAAAAGTCAGAGTGATAGCTGAGGCTTGTGTGGGGGCGGCCCTGTGAGGTTCTAGGCCCAGTGGCCTCCCTCTGTACTGTAACTGGGCTATCTCATGGGAGGGGCCGAGTGTAGTCTAGATGCCCAACTCAGTTCTGAACACAAGTGCCAAACTCATTTGCAGGTGAAGGGAGTGCCCTTTTAGAGGCTAAACTAGTAATTAAATTCAAACAGAGGGATGGTGAAGGTGGAGCTAACTCATTTATTAGCATATAATATGATCAGCCTAACTCACGTAAATGTAGATTAATGTGATCGGTCCTTCCCTAACTGCAGAAAAGCTTTGGAGAGATGCCCCCTGATTATGAGTTTGTTCATGAGCAGCTGCTTGAAGATCTCAAAATACCAGAGTATGTCATATCTGTAGGCTTTAACCTTCAGTTAATTACAGGTTTTTATCTTCATTGATGCAGAGTTAATGATTATCTTGGTTTGGGCCCCACAGCATCTGCCCGGACCCCTGTCCCACAGGACTTCGTCACTGCCTACTATCGGTGTGAAGCCTTTGTTTTCTCAGAGGCCCGTTTCCACCAGCAGAATCGCACAGTCAGTGTTTCCACAGGAACTGCCCTTTGCCGGTGTCATTGTTGTGGCTGGATGGCAGGGCCCACAGGGCGGAGGTGTGTTAGCCCTTTTGAACATGCAACAGATCTTTCCATCTCTCACTACAAACTTTCCAGTGTGTTCTGGTCCGCCGTGGAGTCTTCAAACCAGTTTTACTGATTACCACGTGAGAAGTGGTAATTAGATGTCTTAAAGGACCCGTTGAAGATTAGCATCCAGAGGGTCATTTAGTGCTTATCCCTACCAGCTAACATTAGACGATGCCTTGTAGAAGCTGCTGTGCAGAGACGAGACTGGACAGCGTCACTGTTAAGGCAGCCAGAGCAGCTTACCTCTGACCAAGGCACTTTTGTCCTTCCCAGCTTCTCTGTCGTCGGCAGATACTGTTCCAAATGCATTACTCGTTTCCCTGGTTCTTCTAACACATGCTTCTTTGCTTTTCTTTTTTTCCGAGTGTTTGCAGGCCTGGAGCGATCAGCTGTTAGCTAGACCTCGTGTTACTGCCTGGTTGTCACCTCTGGTGGGGCGGTTGCTAAAGTGATCTAGTTATTTGGATTGATAAGTCAGAGGAATGGCTTGGAGGCTAGTGTCCTGTCTGGAGAAAGGTTTAATATAACTCCAATTAAGAAATGAATGAATCTCAAATGATTATACCCTGAGTGAGAGATCTTCCAAAAGAATAGCCCTTTAGAAAAACAGTGACCAGCTTGTTGAAAAATAAGACACTAGATTATATAGAGAAGGCTTATGCGTTCAGACCCATTGCTTTCTCTTATAGAACTATGAAAAGACTAGACTCTAATGAAAAGGCAGTCCTAAATTTTATTAGTGAGATATTATTTGTTCTGGAGCTGTGATGATGGACTAAACAATTCAGGGCAATAGGATGACAGGTTTCTTTAGACTTTTATCTTAGACATAGAACATATATCTAAATGGCCAAAGTAAGACCTGGCCTCTTTTTGTAATCAAGCAATGTTTTGAGTAGTATTCATTGTGTAACAGCATGTGACGCACTGTGAAAACATAAAAATTGGTTTAAAAAGTATTTATGAGTATGAAAATGTTTAAAAAGATTTTGTCTTGCAACTTGGTTAGGCTGAGATGAGTGGAATTATACTTAACACCAGGAATCTGCTCTGGGTGATTTAGAACAGGTGTTTTTCTAGGTTCTCATCTTCTTTGTGAAAGCGCAGCCTAACTCCTTGGCCTTCTCCCGGGCCCAGGATCCTGACAGTCCGCTCTTCAATGTGAGTCTTCTGTCCCCTTGATGTTGCACCGGGCCTGTATTTTGCAATGGTGGCTCTTTTGGAGAGTGACTTTCTACTTGTAGTAATCTCCTCTCATTGTCCTGAAAAAATGTCGTTATACTTTCGGAACTCCATGAAACTTGTCCTGTGAGGCACACGGCTTGCTTGTGGGCTTGGGAGAGAAGAGACACGGCCTTGGTTCAGGCCGTCGGCCGACCGGTGATCTCAGGATGCTCCCCCAGCTCTGAGAATTCTGATGTCATCCACACCTGCTGCTACGATTGCAGCTTCGTGAGGCTAGATGTGTAACCAGGGAGGAAATAAACAGAAGACCCAGCTCTGTGGAGCCTGGGGGAGGAGGGTGGGAGTAGGGAGAGACTCCCTGGCGTTTCCCAGCCACGTCAATACAGACGTGTCCCGTGATGCGAATGGATGCAGGCACTGCTCTGAAAATCAGTTGCCGTATGGCAGGCTTAAGGTGCTGCGGGCAGGGATTTTAGTGACAAATATAATCTTTTCTTTCCTCTTTTTTGTTGTTCTGCTCTATGAAATGCTTAATGTTTGTAAGTAACTTTGTGAGAAAATGAGCTGGTGGAGAGTGCGGGACGGTGCTGTGTGACCAGACCTGTTCTCTTTCAGGCCTGCAGAGCCAGCTGTGAGGCAACTGAACAGCTGCAGGTACAGCTGGGGCAGCACTTGGCCCGTAATCCACAGGTTTGCTTGTGAACGAGGTGGGTGGAGTGGTCCCTTGCAGGTCTGCTGTGATGAGAGTGCAGGCCAGGCTCGTGTTTGCTTGGGCAACCGTGTGTGTGTGTGTGTGTGTGTGTGTGTGTGTGTGTGTGTGTGTCTGTCTGTCTGTCTGTCTTCTAGAGGTCCCTCTCATGGCCTGCCTGTGTCACCTTCTGTTTCTACCAGATCCACATTGCTAACTCCCTGAAGCCTGTTGAATTTTAGAGATCATCTAGGACCACCAAGATTGTTTTTTTTTTAAATCGCAGTGACCACCCTGAATTCCCAGTCGAGTGATGGAGGCCAGACCTGAATTGCTTCTGAAGTGTCCTACTTCACATGGTTGTATTTCAGTTTCAACTTTGAGACAGTGGCCTTTTCCAGCCTGCTAAGGGCTCATTTCTGTTCCTGTCCCAGTGGAAGGCTGCGCACTCTTTCTTCCTCAGTTCCCTTTCCTAGTATATTTCCTCACAAATTATGATATTTTCCTCTTTCCACCATTTTTAGGGTCACAGGTTCTAAGATATTAACATATGGATGACCTCTCCTCCCAAGCTCATTCCTAGTGAGCGTATTTATGGAGGACAATCTCTCTCCAGGGTCTTCTGTCACTTGTAGCCCCTTTGAGGCTAGCAAGAGCAGGGTGTTTTCAAATCTTTTGTAAGAGTCTCCACTTAATACTTACTATCCCCAGACTAGGTGGGTTTTAGACCTCAAATAAAGAGAGAGGAGCTGGCATTAGGTGTCTTACCTCCTCTGACCTCTAGGTAATAGTGACCAGGACATGGGCATTGTATGACATTTGTATTCTTTCCCCATCCATAGACTAAAACTTCTTCTGTTTTCTGTTTTCCTTCCTTCCTTCCTTCCTTCCTTCCTTCCTTCCTTCCTTCCTTCCTTCCTTCCTTCCTTCCTTCCTTCTTCTTTCTCTCTCTCTCTCCCTTGCTTTCTTTTTTCTTTCTTTCTTCTTTCTTTCTTTCTTTCTTTCTTTCTTTCTTTCTTTCTTTCTTTCTTTCTTTCTTTCTTTCTTTCTTTCTTTTCCTTCTTTTCTTCCTTCTTCCCTCCCTCCCTTCCTCTCTCCCTCCCTTCCTCCCTCCCTCCCTTCCTCCCTCCCTCCCTTTCCCTCCCTTCCTCCCTCCCTCCCTTCCTCCCTCCCTCCCTCCCTCCCTCCCTCCCTCCCTCCCTTCCTTCCTTCCTTCCTTCCTTCCTTCCTTCCTTCCTTCCTTCCTTCCTTCCTTCCTTCCTTCCTTCAACAGTGGAGATAGAGAGACATGCATCCCAACCAGGATCCACTTGGCAGTGCTTTCTGGGGCTGATGCTCAAGTACCAAGCTCTTTTTAGCACCTGAGGCTGACCTGTTTCAGTGCCTGGGCTGATGCTCAAACCAATCGAGCCACTGGCTGCAGTAGGGGAAGAGGAAGAGAAGGGGGAGAGGGTGGGAGAGAGAAGCAGATGTTCGCTTCTCCTGTGTGCCATGACCGGGAATCAAATCTGTACGTCCATACGCCGGGCCAATGCTCTATCCACTGAATCACTGGCCAGGGCCAACTAAAACTTTCAATACTGGCATATGAAGACCAGACTGACAGCCGCATGCAATCATTTGATGGTGGCGGTGGTGGTAGAAATCAAATGTGTATGTACTGTGCATGGTGAAGAGAACAGATGATCCTCTACCATGAGTCTCAGTTTGTTCCTTCTATCTTCCAGGTCTGCTCTCCTGTCCATAGGCAGCAGAGAACTGGTAAATGGAGTAGGGCCGGGGTGGGGTAATGCATAATAATAGTCGTTACTCAGTAAGGGTTATTTAGATGTCAGGTTGAGTGCTTTACATGTATTAACTCATTCAACCCTCAGAATACCTTTGAAATTGATTTGCTTGTCTCCTCTTTATGAGGCCACTGAGGCCCGGATAGGGGAAGGCATTTACTTGCCCCAGGTAAGTGGTGGAGCAGAGAGCCACTAGGCTGCCTTACACCTACTGTAGGTGATTAATAGACATCATGGAAAACTTGAAAATCAATGCCTGCATATTTGCCTTTTAAGGGTATAGGTCTCTTATTTCTGATAAAGTGGGAGAGAAATTATGAATTGTAGAAGAGTTTTAGAGAGAGAGCCTTGGTTTAGGAAGGACATCTTCCATGTGCTGTGTATGCCTCTGCAGCAGATGACAGGCCCCCAGATAGCACAGTGCTTCCCCAAATGACATGCTGAACCTCGCAGCATAAGGAGTCAAGTTTCAAATGATCACCTGGCACTTATTTGATTGGCCTTCTCTAGGATTTACTTCCCCCCAAAGGCTGCTTGCTACCCTATACATTTCTGCTACCTTAAGAAAACCATGAATTACCAGGTAAAGTCATAATTCAGTTTATCAGCACAAGGGCACTGTGTAAAGTGTTGGGTGCACTCTACAAAGAATAACTCGAGGTAGGCAGTGGAATTTCCCATGCTTAAGCCTGTAGTCTATACCAACAGCCACCCCCCCTTTGAGATATTTAAAAATTAACTGTTGCTTTGCCAATAGGTTCACCACTTTATTGGAGCAATTATTATGTATGTGTCTGGGGTTATGTCAGGCATGGGGCATGCTGAAATAAAAACAATAGAGTCTCTGCCCTTAAGGAGATTATCATGGAAGGGAAACAGATACATACCATATTTTTCACTCCATAGGATGCACCTGACCATAAGACCTTAAAATCGTAAGGGTTTTTAGGTGGAAAATAGAAAAAAAAAAATTGGAACCAAACGGTGTGTTAAAATATTTGATAAAATACTGTGTTTTTGCTCCGTAAGATACACGGGTATTTTCCCCTCCACTTTTGGGGGGGGGGGAAAGTGTGTCTTATGGAGCAAAAATTGGGAAAATAATTTTAGGGACCGCAGGTTTTGTTTTTTGTGTCTGATATGTCTCAATGGAGAGCTCTATAAAGGAATGAAACTTTCATGAGCAAAGCAAGCACGAGCAAACATTTCTCTTGCTTTCTTTTCTGCCTTCTCTTATTTCTTTGAGTCCCTTTGAAGTTGGAGGGCAAGCGGTGAGGGTTGGTGGAAGAAGAACCAACAATAGGTAGTATTTCTGAAACTCTGAAGGTATTTTGGTGACAACTCAGGAGACACTGTCATATGGCTGCTTATCTTAGGTGGTTTGGTTTGTGCCAGGTTAAAGGAGAGAATACTGATTTAATTACTTTTCAAAAAGCAATTACTGTGCATGGAACTGTTTTCTTTGGCGGCTTGGGGATGGGGTATTGTGGCTTAAAGTGATTTCCTTGTCCAGGAATATTTTTCCGATCCTCTTCAAGGCTGCATGGCAAGTGTTAGCGCAGGTCTACCCAGGCACTCCGCCCCCTCCAGCTGCCTCCCCCCCCTCCCTCCCAGTCCTGGGTGCCCACGCCCAGCTGGTTGGCAGCCCTCGTACCTCTTCCTTACTGGGCTGAAGGGTGGTATTTCTGGGCCTGTTGCAGTTGGAGCATCTGTAGTTTATTCCGAAATCCCACTTTTGTGGAGGGTGTGCTCTTAGCTTAGATTTAACCACCCAGAGGTGGTGGTCAGTGTTAACCAAAGGCCAAGGGAGTTAAGACACCTAATGTCGGCCCTCAGAGAGAGGTGCTTCGTCCTTTTTCATCAGAAGCTGTTTAATAATATTTTCCTGTTTTGCATGCCAGAAGCCTAATATGAGTCGTAATGAACCTCATTAGTAGTTTATATTGGCAGATCTGAGGTGTGAGACATTAACGCTTTTTACACCGTAAGTATGAACTTACATTCAGTCAGTGAAGTGTCCTGGGGAGGATGCAATTGTTTACTACAATAGAAAGGCAGAGAGGACCCCCATTTTTCAGGGAACCAGATTAAATACACTTGAGTGAGGTTGGCTGGGGCAGTGAGGTGAAGGGGAGCGGAGATCATAGGCCTTGGGAGGATCTTACTGCTTTCCCCAAACTGATTCATCCAGGTGCCAAGAAAGGTGTGGAAACCCACAGGGGAATTCCTGGCTCCTTCCATTCCTCCTTCTGGCATGACCTTAGACCAATTTATTTGCTGGCTGGCCTTCCAGTTTTGTTAACATTGATCTGTTTTCATATCTTCCTGAATGGCAGGTGGTCCAGTTGGTGTTTTTTGGGGGGTAGGGTGGGGTGTCACAGCCAGAGCAAGGCGCATAAACAGGACTGATTGTCCCTGTGTTCCAGGTAAGTTGTCGGGGCTCACCCTGCTGCAGCATGCTCAGGACTGTGTGGCCAGAAACTGCACTTGGAATGAATAGAAGGACGAGGCTAGGTGCATGAAGCATGAGGCCACCTGAACTGTGTGCCACATCTGGGGAGGTGGGAGGTGGAGGACAAGGTTTGCTGGAAGCTGGAGGGAAACAGGGGCTTTGCCTCTACTTCTGAGGAGTGGGCTTCAGTGTGTAATTTCTGCGGCTGACCTATTTTTTCCTCTCCTCTCTGCTGTCACAGTCACTGTCATTGTCACCAAAAGCCACTTTCATTAGCCCTTGGTTAATACCTTTCCTGTGAGTCCTCCAGGCTCAGTTATGGTTACCCCCTCACCCCCATTTTATGTTCCCATTGCAACTGGTGCCTCTGCCTTCATATAATTACAGCTGACCCTTGATCAATGTGGGCATTAGGAGCGTTGACCCTCTTACACAGTCGAAAGTCTGCATATAATTTTTGACTCCCCCTCAAATTTACTAACAGGTTACTGCAGACCGGAAACTTTACTGATAACATAAATGGTCGATTAGTACCTGTTTTCTATATTACATGTATTTTATACTATAGTCTTATAATAAAGTAAGACAGAGAAAAGAAAATGTTACTAATAAAATCGGAAGTTAATACATTTACAGTATTTACTGGAAAAAACATTGCATATAAGTGAACCTGTGCAGTTCAAACCCGTGTTGTTCAAGGGCCAACTGTATTTACAACTGGTTAGTCATTCCCCCCAGACTGGAAGCCCCGTGAAGGCAAGGCTCCAGCACGTGCCTGGCACACAGTGGGTGACCAGTTGGTGTTGGTTGTCCTACTGACAGACTGACACAGAGGCAGCCTTTAGAAGTGTTGTCAAATCGAATCATTCTGATAATTTGGTAAGATGATGATGGGTATCCATTTACACTCTTAAAGGTCTGCACTCGAGACTGCTAAGTGGCAGACTCCCTGCTGGTCCCTGTACGGGCTGCAGTGTTTTCCTGTTTCTTTTCACATGTGCGTTTCCTCCTTTACCGTTATGCTGATTTCAGGAGGAAACATAGGTGGTTCCACAACTGTGATGTAAGGGGCACAGTGGGGCCTTGGGGACAGATCTTCTGCCTCTAACTCCGCTGCTCTTCCTGTGTCATGCTGCCCTCCCCGTGTTTACTGAGCACCTACTATGTACCAGTCCTTAATATGTGTTACGTTATTTAATCCCCCATCAGTCCTGTCAAGGCAGATATTATCATCTCCATTTTATAGATGAGGAAATGGAGGTTCTGAGAGGTTGACTGACTTCTCCAGAAGCACACCACCGGGAAGAGTCTGGGCGCACACCCAGTTCTCCAGTACCAGGGGGAGGGGAACCGCTGCTGTCTGTGGAGAGTGCCCACGGAAACTTTCTTGACTCTCTGGTAGGAAATAGGGAGCAATACTTGTCACTTCAGACATTCTGGTTGATATCTAAGGATTTGTTCATTTGTGTGTTCAAGGCTGTGTCACAAAGACTACATTTAGCTAATGTCATTGATATGCCAGGACTGTGCCTGGGATACAAAGGTGAATAAGGTAACCATACACGAGCTGTGTCAACATACATTATAAATGTCCCCGAAAGGTCTGTGCAAAGTGCTGTGGGAATGTAGAGCTGGGAAGATGACCAACACTTGCGTAGTGCTTTCTATATAGTCTCTTGTTTTCACATTCACTCGTAGTTGTATTTTTAATTGAATTTATTGGGGTGACATTGGTTACTAGAATTACATAGGTTTCAGGTGTACAATTCTATAATACATCACCTATATATTATATTATGTGCTCACCACCCCAAGTCAAGTCTCCTTTCATCACCATTTATTCCTCCTTTACCTTCTTTTACCTCATCCGCCCTCCCCATTTCTGCCCAGTTAGGGCTGAGGTGGGGACAGTGGCCCGTCCACAGGCTACCTGTCAGCCACAGGGCCCCAGAAGACCACGAGTGCAGACATCTGCATGGCCCATTTTGTAGACAAATGGTATAAAAACAGAGAGAAGAGAACTGGCAGACCTCTAGACCTTTGGCTTGTAAAAGCCAAAACAAGAATTACTTACTCTGATTGGGCCAGTGTTTATGCCTTATCTGCTGGCTTCATATTCCTCTGGAGACTAAGAATGTCTCATTGCCTTTCAGGATCATTTTCAAAACAGAGAGCAGAAACTGTAGCGGGGTCTCTCTTTACCTCTCTACCAGAGAGTCCCGTACCTCTTGAAGACACACACAAAAATGTCCCCTCTCCCACACCTGTCTCTGCTTGGGAGCCCGAAGTGCTTTGCACCTACCCGTTCCCCTGGAGAAGGAGAGAAGGGGATATTGTTCGTGCTCCTTCATGGGGCAGAGAGGGCAGCTGTGTCAGCCCTTTAAAAGCCCTTCTCTTAGTTTAGTAACCGTGCTGACTCGGATCGTACTGTGCTCAGAACCAGTCCCTTAGTGCCTGGGCGCGGCAGACATTTCTGTTGAGGGGTGGTAGGTTATTTTTCTACTCTCCCTGTAAAACCCAGTCCGTCTCACGTCGCCTCAGCCCAGGAAGTGGGTAGGTTCTGTTCTTCCTGGTCACCCCAGGCCTTTGATGAGGCACCGCTTTGCTCTGTTATGTTAGGCCCCCCCCCCCCCCGGGTACATGGATCCACCACATGTGTTTTTAATCTCTCATTCAGTTCACACGATTGAAGCCGTGTTCATTTAAGATGTGAAGAGCTTTTGTGAAATGATGCTTCAGTCAAAGGCTTTAAGATAGCTTCTGATTCCCCCCAGATAATTGATCAGTGTAGCACCAGGTGTGTTGAGAGAAGACTGCGTCATTGACTTAACCCACTGTCTTTGTGGCTGGGAGTTGGGAGGGCCACGGGGTTCCAGAAGAATGTGTTTATACATCTTCATTCTTCCAGAAGGCACTTCTAACTAAGGTCCTGCAGAGATGCATTCTGCCACCCGGTCTGCATGAAAGACTAGGGGGTGGGTGTGGAGGTGGTGGAGATGGTGATGAGGGCGTGGTGGGGAGGAGGAGAAGGAAGAGCAGACCAACATTCGGTAGCTTTAGTCTTTCTTCTCTTCTTCTCTGCTTTTCTGTATTCTGAAGTTTAGGATTTGGGTGCGTGTGGACATTTAAGATTTGCTCTACCTAAATGAAAGCACACTTGCTTGTTGGGAGGGACATACTGAGTGAAGCAAGTGGTGTTTAGAGGCGCCATGAAGGGTGGGGACATTCTGGGGGAGACCATTCAGTGTGGGTGGTTTTCCAGTTAGTAGAATAGTGTCATTGTTCTCCTCTCTGATACAGGTTTAGCTCTTTGAGGCCCCAAAAGAGAAATCAAGATTAGTAATGAAAAATGCTTTTGGCACACTGTGGCTTGTACTGGAGGAAAAAGTGACTCAAACATGTACATCCAACTTGAATTCATAGTAATTGGGGATGGCTTTTCTTATTTCTTTCTGTTTAGCTATAAAATTATAAAAATATATGCTGTTAAGTTTAGTTGGCCACTCGCAGTGCTAGGAGAGGAGACTTAAAAACATTAACAGCTTGGGATCCCTGCACGGGACTGGTGTTTTCACAGTCATCATGTGGCGCACAGTGCGGGAGTGTGGAGACCCAGAGCTCTGCAGCCAGGGGTAGGGAGAGTGAGGCGTTAGGACCCTGGAGTTCCAGGCCCAGGTCAGCTGCTGCCTAGCTGGGTAAACTCAAGGAAACCATCACATTTGTATACAAGGAGATTATCTTATCTACAAAAGAATCAGGCCATTACCTCTAAGATTTTTTTTCTAGTTTTGAAGTCCGCGATATCTGCTCTTCACTTACTGACTTCCTCCTTAACCGTTTTTTGTAGTTTTGATTTTTCAATGTTTTACCCTTTCCTTAAAATCAGGGTTCTCCTCATTCTCTTATCCTTTTACCTCCTCACCCCTGCCCACATGGCTCTTGAAGAGCACAGCAAATAGATGTGGAATGATGATCATGACTGAGGAAGAAAATCTACCTGCAGAGAAATATGCATGGTATGATAATAATGATCATGATAGTAACGTTAGTACAAGCTCACAGCTTTTTTTTTTTTAACTCTTGGGGCCAGATGTTCAGGAATCTGAGTTCAGGATTTTTCAATTTTAAATAGGGCCCGGCATCATCTATTAAATGATACCTCTACTGAGGGCTGGGATGACACCCTGTAATCAAAAACATTAATGCTTCTGCAGTGAAACATGAATATTCCCACTAAGTGGGGTAAAGGTTACAAATTGCCTTAAGTCAGTTTAGGTCAGATTTTGACAACAGATGTTATAAAAATCTGGGGAGATTTTGGACCTTTCTGAATATTAGGGTTATCGATAAGGGGTTGTAGAGCTATATAGGGAAAGGAGAAAAAACCTGGACTATTATGCACCAAAGTCTTAGCAATGGTTTTCTCGGGAAGAAAAAGGAAAATGGGGTGGAATTATGGAAGACTTGTATTTTCCAAATTATATATTTTTCTAGTAAGCATGTATAATTTATAATCAGAAAAAAATTTTTTAAATAGGCTTAAAAGAGCTAGAAACACATTTAACAAATCTATAGTAGTGGTTCTGTTAGGACATTGAGATTTGAATAACTTCTTTCCTTGATTTTACAAACTTTTGTAATATGATTATATTTTACATATACTTAACTTTTTTTCTTAAACTAGATACTAGTGATAGAAAAATTAAAAAGAAATATGTAACAGTAATTAAAAATCCAGTGCTGAAAATATCTTATGGCGTCCCATGTGGGAAATCAGGAGCCACGAATTTCTTACTGCTTTGGAAAGCACGTTATGTGACGATTATACAGCAGTAGTCCCCAGGAGGCTATGCTTGATGATAGCCAAAATATAATGTGCGGGAAAGCACTGGATGAAAATGTAAGGCTTCCAGGAAATATAAGGTGTTACTGAAGTAGCATTGCACTCCTTAGGGAGCCTGGAATGAATGGGGTTGCTGGGAATGGGTTTTATCCGAAAATTGGCTGAAAGGTTTCCTTCCAAATAGAAAGAACTTGCATAGTTATGTATGGAATGAAATGGGATGTTTGGTAGTTGATTGTTTAATTTTATCAGTCAATTCATAAGGGTCTACCTTATTTTTAATTTTCACACTTTTCCGTATTTCTGGTCAAAATACTCTCATTTGTTATGCTTTCTCACTTTAATAATTAGTTTTGTATGTGGCTGCATAATATAGTTCAGTCACTGTTTTACATAAGTCACTGTCTTCCTCTTGCTAATTCTAATTTTGTTCTGTTACAAATAAATACCTTTGTGTGCTTGTAGCTGTTTCTCCTCCTCCCACCCAACCCCACTGTATCTAGGGGCTGTTTTCTTAGGAAAGAATTTTGGAATGCAGTAAGGATTAAACTCTATTCCATAAGCATTTTTTGAGCACCTACTATATATGGGGCTCTGGAGATATAGATGAATTTTTAGGACTAATGCATGAGCTGTGCACATTTCCTGGAGTTTTCTATCACCCGGTTAATTCTTCATGTAAATTCCACTTCACTAGGAGCCTTCTGTGGGTTCCCCAGAGTAGTTTTAGTTTTTTTTTTTACTTTTCCCTCTCCTTTAATCACAGTTGTAAACACACAGTTTTTCTGGGGTGGTTTCATTCTGTTTTCCTCGTAAACTCTGAGGACAGGTCCCATGTCTGATTTATTCTCTAAACCCAGTACATTATACCTGGCATATACTAGATGCCCAAATATCTCTAATTAATGAGTGCTTGAGTAAATGAATTAAATGAACAAATGTTTGAATGTGTTCCCTGCTTTGAGAAACTTAGAACATTAGAGGTGACCAATGATTGGATTCTTTTTTTAGAAATTAAATGTAATGTGGTGATATTGATCAATAAGAGGACATAGGTTTCAGGTAAACATTTCTATAGCATTTGAACTGTTGATTGCATTGTGTGCCTGTCACCCAAAGTCAAATCATTTTCCTTCACAGTGTATTTGTCCAAGAAATGATTGGATTGATAACTTCAATGGTATGTAAGTGCTTTACAGAAAATAAACATTTTTTTCCCTTTGCAATAAAGATTTTTTCTTTTTTCTTCTTTTTTAGGATTTATTGATTTTATGGGGTTGGGGGGACAAGAAGTAGTTGCTTCATTCTGGCTTTGCATTGGTTGCTTGTCACATGTGCCTTGACTGGGCAAGTCCAGGGTTTCGAACCAATCTCAGCACTCCACTCTTTCCACTTTGCCTCCACGGGCCACACTGCAGTGAAGTTTTTGGAGGAGAACTCAGTGCAAACATCTACTTCAGTGTTCTACAGCGTGACATTTGCCCATGTTCTGCAGTAGAAGTAGATTCATCTTAAGTTCTCTTCTGCTAATGCTGTTGCTTTTCTGTGCAAATCCTTCTTTATCTGCCATTGCATTGTACACCATTAACATTGACTTTTTGGACTTATTTTGACATCTTTTTTTTCTTGTTTTTATAGAATATCTGCTTTGGAACTTCTTTTTACTGGTCTTATCTGATAGGTATGCCTATTTTTGTCTTAATGCCTTTTTTTTTTTTTTTGTATTTTTCTGAAGTTGGAAATGGGGAGGCAGTCAGACAGACTCCCGCATGCGCCCGACTGGGATCCACCCGGCACACCCACCAGGGTGCGATGCTCTGCCCATCCGGGGCGTCGCTCTGTCGCGACCAGAGCCACTCTAGCACCTGGGGCAGAGGCCAAGGAGCCATCCCCAGCGCCCGGGCCATCTTTTGCTCCAATGGAGCCTCAGCTGTGGGAGGGGAAGAGAGAGACAGAGAGGAAGGAGAGGAAGAGGGGTGGAGAAGCAGATGGGCGCTTCTCCTGTGTGCCCTGGCCAGGAATCAAACCCGGGACTTCCACACGCTAGGCTGATGCTCTACCACTGAGCCAACTGGCCAGGGCCTTAATGCCTTTTTAAAAAGTGTTAATTCCTTGAGGGAAAGGATCGTTTGATCTCCAGTGGTGTCTCAAACTGATTCATGTGTAAAAGGCTTGTTAATAAAACTTTGGTAGGACTTTTTAGAAAATCTATTTCATTATGTATGCTTTAATGTATCCCTTAGGTCAGCGGAGGATTTTTTTTAAGTGGATGATCATCAAATAAGTATTTAAGTAGTGGACCGATATTTATCTTCTTACCTTTTTACTAAGAATACACACATTTTAAGGGAAAAGTTTATAGTCTCACATTCAAGATTGAAATCTCTTGAAAACTTGCTTTGACTTATTGTTTCCTTCATGGGTGGCTTCTGAATTTATTTCTTGGGATATTACTACTCAGGGTCAATGCGGTTCGTATTGCTACATCGCGATTTTATTTGTTGCCACTTCCACATTCTAGCTGACCTGGAATCGGGAGGATCTCCACCAAAACACCTGTATAATCGAGTCTGCATTTATAGGTGTCACTTGCAAGAGAGGCCATCTCAGGCCCATGAGACTCAAATGAAGTCTCCTTTAATCATAGATCTCCTTGTACATGATAGAAACTGGCAAGTGACTCACCAGGGGTGGAAGCCTGGAAAACAGCTTGTTGAGGAGGGTAGTCTTTCCGGTAACACATCGCCACCCTTTTGAAGCATCCAGAGAACCTGAAGAGCAGGAACCGCCAGTCAGACTGAACACTTGGCATTCTTTCATGGAAAGATGACAACTCACCCAGGGTGAAAGAGGAAGTGAAGGGGGGCAAGGGACAGGAGGGTGGCCTGATATTTCCATTGTTTTGTAGGCTGCCAGCTCTCCCACAGTGGTTGTCTGGGGGAGGGGAAGGGCTGGAAACCTGTATACCTCTGTTGTTGCTGCCCTCAGTGGATGCACTGTGCCATTTTGTTAAGGAGGGGAACTTGTGTTTATCTTATCTTTGTGTTGCTTCAGAATCCAGATTGCTTGTGATCCCTACTAGACTCCCTACACGGAGCCCAGGACGCCGCTGATTATAATGCTAGCAGCATTTTCGAGAACTGGGATTCTCCAATGCCGGATTTCTGAGACATTTGAGAGCCAAAAGACTTGTTACAGGCCATTTCTGGTTTTGCCACTGACGTGTCGGTTGATTTTTGTCACAATTTATAAGCTTACATAGTAAGAGTCAGAAAATTTAACTGCAGCGGGAATGTTTTGATCATTTATTGTGTTGTCTTTGGGGGAAAGAGTATCATCTTCTTCAGTTTCTTGTTATTATGGATAGAACCCACCTGGGAGTAGATGAAGACCGCAGTGGGCAACCAATGGTAAGGAGGCTTTCTAGGGAATGGTGGGTCATCTGAAGACCGGTCAGTACTCCCAGTTCTATAGGAGATCTGTATTTCCGCCATCCTTGGCTGGTATTTCTGCCATCCTTGGCGGGCAGCACTTCAGGCCCAAGGTGAGGTCTGGACTGCCTTCTCCGCACCTGCGCCTGGACCTCCACGTCATGCAGGGAGGCTCGCAGCTGGGCAGGGTGGTCCTGCCCTGTCTCGCTACTTCTGCCCATCATCCAGGCAGTTACTGTTCTTCCGAAGGCCTCCCCACTCTCCTCACGCAGATGACCTTGCACTTGAGTTCATTGAAAAACTCAAGACTTTCCAGAATGATCTTGATCAATTTTTTGTCCTGGGGCCTTCAAACATGTGCAGTCACAGTTATCTTTACCTGTTTTTTTCCAGGTTTCTCCCATCCCTGCCTGCTTCCTGCGAGGCCTTACTCTATTAGTCACCGGGTCTGCCTCTCTCTCTAATTTTCAACCTTTGCATCGTTGCTATCTCTTGCCCCTTGGCTGTGAAGTGTTCTCAGTGTTTCCTTTTTTGCATTTTTCATATTTACTAATGATCTGCTCGTCAAATCCAGTGAATGTGCTATCATCCTTATTGAGATGAGCCTCCTTATTGCACTCAATGCATCCTACTCTCTTCTCTGAGAGTCTTGGGCTTCTAGAAGGGATGGTCCATGCTTTTGGCTTTTCTGCTGTTTCTCTTCCTTGGCTCACCCCTTGCTGTTGGAGGTCGGTTATGGGAGTATTGCTCCTCTGTTCTCATCTATTCTGGCTTCTGGCTTCATTTGCTCATTGGGTTTTTGTCCCCATTTATGTGCCCCGGTTTCTGCCTTGCATTGTTGCATGATGTCCAGCATCTGCTGATTATAACATGTATCTGAAATGTTCCTTAAATGTACAGGTGCCAAATGCACCACCTTTCCTCCAAAGCCTCCCATTTCCCCTGTCTTCAGAGACTATATTTGCATGGTGGTGAAGTTTTGAGCTCTGGAATCAGACAGACTTGGATTTGAATTGTGGCTCTGACATTTGATGATGTTTGATCCTGAACAAGTCATTTAATTCCCAAGCCTTGGTGTCTTTCTTTTTAAAGGGGGGATAAAAAAAAGTACCTATCTTAGAAGGCTCTTCTGAGATAGACCGTATTGTCCCAGGGGTCCCCAAACTTTTTACACAGGGGGCTAGTTCACTGTCCCTCAGACCGTTGGAGGGCCAGACTATAAAAAAAACTATGAACAAATCCCTATGCACACTGCACATATCTTATTTTAAAGTAAAAAAACAAAATGAGAACAAATACAATATTTAAAATAAAGAACAAGTAAATTTAAATCAACAAACTGACCAGTATTTCAATGGGAACTATGCTCCTGTCACCGACCACCAATGAAAGAGGTGCCCCTTCCAGAAATGCGGTGGGGGCCGGATAAATGGCCTCGGGGCCGCATGCGGCCCGCGGGCCGTAGTTTGGGGACCCCTGATCTATACAGTGCCTGGCTCAGAATAAGAATGCAATAAAAATCAGCGGCTACTGGTGGTGCGGTCTCTGTTAGTTACCCTTGTCCATTGCGTCATCCTTAACGCCTATTTCCTGTAGCTCCTGTATCCGACCAGTCACCAGTATGGCTGATTCTAATTACTGTTTATTTGCTAATTCTGGAAATTTCTGAGTTTCCTCTTGTCTTGGCTCTCGCGACCACTGCACGCATGCAGATTCTCATTGTTGCTCTCCAAGATAGAGCTAGTCTCCTGCCTTCCTTTGTTCCTGTAAATCCAGTATGGTAGCAGATGGCCTCTCTGTGTCTAATCTGACCTCTCCCCTGGTTGAAGTTCTCTGGTGACTCTCCTTAAACACAAGTCTTGGATCAAGCTCCTTGCCATGTTCTACCTGTCTCTCCCCTGGCCCTTCGTGGCATTTAAGCCTCTTTCCTCACCACTCTCTGTCTCCAGCTTTATACTTAAGCAACACTGTCTTGCTGTGTTCCCTGTGCATGCCATGCTGTGTAGGCTGTATATCACCTTTTTTATCCACACTGCCTGGAATGCTTTTTCCCCTTTCTATTGCCTTACTAACTCCTTGTTCTGAAGACTCAGCTCAGGTGTCACCTCCTCCAGGATGCCTTCCCTAACTCTCCCAGGATAGTTTAGGTAGCCTTCCGTACAATCCTATAATTCTCTGTGCTCATCATGTACTTGCCATGTTGGATCATGATCTATTTGTATGTCTTTCCTTTCAACATGAGTCCTGAAGGGCAGAAACTATGCGTCAGTCAACTTCATATTCTTTTCTGCTTAGCTTGGTGCTTGACATGTAGTAGGTAGGTGCTTATGAAATGTTTGTTAAATGAGTGACTGAATTAAAAAATGAGCAAACCTCCAGATGACCTTGGTTTCCTGTTTGTGTGGTCCACGAACATTCTGGGGCAGGGCTGAGTATCAGCAGTTCAAGCTGTGGCCAGCAGCTACAACGGATGTAGACATCCTAATGTTTCTCCTTCTCAGTCCATAGTCTTAGATGATGGTCTAAGACTCAGGAGTATCAGTGCCTGAAAATTATTTCTGTGAAGAATAAAGTAAAGTATTTCACATTATTGGCTTATTTCTTATGAGGTTCCCCCCCTCCAGGACACTTTAATATTTAAAAACCTATGGTAATGTTAACACTTGCTATTTGCATGAGAATTTCCCTGCTGAGAGATACTGCAGGTGTAAAGTTTTCTGAGTAGTGTTACACCATGGCGGAACTACTTTCCATTGATACGGAGATAGAGAACATATATACTCTGAGCCAGAACTTCTTTAGCGATGTCAAATAGACTGACCTACTTTAAAGACTGCTTGTATCCCAGTTTTTTATTTTAAAAAGGTGATGGCTGAACACTGGCAAGCTTAAGACATTTTAGAACTGTGCTGCCACTAGCCACATGTGCCTACTTAGGTTTCAGTTGAATTAAAATTCAATGAAATGAAAAATTCAGATCCTCAGTCACATTAGCCACATTTCAAGATCTCAGTAGTTGCCACATATGGCTAATGGCCACTATGTTGGGGCTCTCAGATATGACACATTTCTATCATTGCAGAAAGTTCTTTTGTACAGTGCTGTTTCTGATTGTGAGTCTTTTTTAACATTTATTTTTTTCATCCTTTTGAAATGTTTATCAAATTTATTGGGGGTGACTTTGGTTAATAACATTATATAATTTCAGGTGTACAACATCATGATACCTGTATATTAAATTGTGTATTTACCACCCAAAGTCTAGTTCCCTTCCATTACCATACATTTGACCCCCTATACCCTCTTTGTCCTTCCCTTTTCCCCTTCCTGTCTGGTTGTCACCATTCTGTTGTCTGTATCTATGAGTTTGTTTTTTGTTTTGTTTGTTCATTTGTTGCTTTTTGTTTTATGTCCCACATATGAGTAAAATATGGTTCTTATCTTTTTCCATCTGACTTACTTTACTTAACATAATACTTTCAAGATCCATCTATGTTGTCACAAATGGCAATGTTTAATCTTTTTTATGACTGCATAGTATTCCATTATGTATATGTGACTCGTCTTCCTTATCCAGTCAAGTGTCAAAGGACACTTAGGTTGTTTCCAAGTCTTGGTAAATAATACAAGAGTCTTGAAGGATAGTATCAAAACCACCTTACCACAGAGGGAGTTTTAGAGCTATGAAATTCAAGATTTCTTACTGGGAACACCACTTAATGGCTGTATCATTTTATGTGATGTATATAACCTTATCATTTGGGGACAACATACAAAATAATGTTATATTGTTTGGAAATGTTTTCTTATAAAGTTCAAAAGGGCAAAAGAAGAATGTGGGTTGAGTAAAAATGGATTATTTTTTCTTTGCCTCATATTATCAGAAAAACTCAGAGGCTAAAAGATATCCTGGAACTATATATTTATATTTCTTAAAGTGTGTGTGGGGTTTTTTTTTTCTGATGAAACGGAAACACAGAATTTATATTGTTGGATAACATCAAAACACTTCTAAATGTAAAAGCAAAAGAAAGGGAAGATCTACTAATAGTCTTTTATCTTCCTCTTCAGTTGCCTAATCCCCTTGGTTTCCAGTGGCCTGAGGAATTTAAGAAATAAGCATGTGGTTTAGTTCAACTGGAGCCATGCTCAGAAGCTCTATTTTTTAATACCACAGAACTCACTAGAATATTTCATTGTGGTGCAGCACATATTTACACTGAATATGTTGGACACCAGAACTATGGAGGCAAGGAAGGGTTGGGAACAGCCATTTCAGAAAGAACAGGAGTGACAGACCTGAGCAGTCCATCTCACACGCACAGCTGGATTTACCCACAATTGCCTTGCATAGGCAAGGATGCGCCATTTCCTGATTAAAGACTCTGGGAGACCACAGGTGACTCCCACCTGAATGGCTTCTGCAACCCAGTTCAGAGGCTGCAGCAGGTGGGATTTTTTTTTTCTTTAATGGAATGCTGTTTGGTTTCATATCAGTGGCATTTCCCTCAGCCTATTCAACACAGTGTCTGGGGAGGTTCTTAGGTTTAACTATTTTTGAGTGGAGGGCTGTGAGCTTGAGGGTAAAAGGGGTTGATTTCCTACCTTTATCTTCCTGTGCCATTTTCCTCTCAGGGTGCCTCATTATTGAGGAACAGAAGAGAGGATCTGTAAGTTGGAGTGTAGTGTGGAAAAGTTTGTGAGAGAGTGAAGAGCAAAGGGTGTGTATCTTAGGTAATTGAAACAGTTGTTATTATAGTGGAGGCACAATGGGTTCCTGACCAACATTACAAGTGTATTTTACCAATGAAACTTTTAGTTACCGGTAAAACATTAGAATTTCAGAGAGGTAATTTATTTGTAGAATTTGTTCATAGTTTTTCCTAAAATTTTAACTGTCTTCTTTCATTATAATGAGACTCCTTTTATACCCTTTCTGTCCTCTTGTGAGAAGAGGCAGTACAGCCTGGTGTTGTGAACTTGCTTTTGGGTCAGAGACACTGGGGATAGAAATCCAGTCACTGCTTAGACAAGTTATTCAAATGTCTGATCCTTAATTTTATAACCTGTAAAATGAGAATGATAATGCCTGCCTCATAAGTAAGGGAAGGATATTTCCATGCATGGATTAAACTGAGTCAGTTGACTCATTTTCAGAAAGACCTTTAAAAATTAATAAACATACCATATTCCTTGATCACTTTTGGGACTACATTTGGTCATATATTTAAGTTTTATCACACATACCCACTTAGTGTTATAAAGTTATAAAGAGAAAGGGCTCTTGGTGAAATCAGTGAGAAAGACTCAGAGTCTGTGCTACTTTTAGGGAATTAATAAAAAAAAAAGTTGAATGGGATCAAAAGAATCTGTTTTAATAGAAAATTCCTTTTTAAGAGAAGTCACTAAATTTAAAAGAAAACAAAGGGGTCAAGGGAAATGAGGAAACCATGAAATTCAAAGGGTATTCATTAAAATAAACAGTAAAATTCTTGATTATTTGAACTTTTTGCTGCGTTGAGTAGTATCATTGTTCACTGATTGCAATCTAGCCTAAGAGAAATAACTAACGCAACTTATCTTCCAGTGAGTTTTTGAGGACAGACTACTCAGTTTGGGCTGATCACATACATTATTTCAAGTCTGCAAAAGTCAGGTTTCATGTGACTCTGACACAGAGGAGGTGGAATAATTGAGTGTTCCTCCCTGGAACACTGTGCAGTGATCATCACCGAAGTACATGAAGTTCCCTTTTCCTTATGCCTGGGCCAGCATTGCTGAAGGTGTGTGTTCTGTTGAAGCCACATGCCTTGATGACCCTTTCTGCATCTGATACTGAGTTCCTCTCCAGAATACAAGGATGAGTATAATGTAGTTTCAAACATGGGAGATGCCTATCATCTGAAAGGGGATATGGATGTGAGCAGAGGCGATGTCAGTATCAAATGATGAATGCCACAGCAGGGAGCTAGGAGATCATAGGAAATAGCTTCTGAGGGCATGTGAGGGGGTGGGGGGGAGAGGTCAGGACAAGGCTTCTTGCAGAGGTCACATGAGTTGAATGATGAGTAGGACTGAGATGATGAGTGGGCAGGAGAGAAGGAGACGGGCATTGTAGGATAGGGGAAAGCATGAGTGTTACTGCATTGAGCAGCCTGTGTATGTTTGTTAAGTCCAAGCTGTTCACGTTGTTGTTTTTTTTTTTAATTAAATTTAATAGAGTGATATTGATCAATAAGAGTACATAGGTTTCAGGTGAACATCTCTAAACTATTTTAACTGTTGATTGTGTTGTGTGTCATCAACCAAAGTCAAATCATTTTCCATTCGTCTTCACTCCCTCCTCACCCCCCACCCCCCAGGTGACCACTTCACTTTTATCTCTATTGATGCGCCTCGGTTTTCTATCCCACCTATGTGGGATATATATTTGTCCTTCGTTCCTCCTTTCCCCCCAGTCCTCTCCCTGGTAACTACGTAACTTTTATCTATGTCCATGAGTCTCAGTTTTATATACCACCTATGTGTGAGATGATATAGTTCTTAGATTTCTCTAACTTACTTATTTCACTCAGTATAATGTTCTCAAGGTCCATTCATGTTGTTGTAAATGGCACTATGTTATCATTTCTTAGGCAAGCTGTTCGCTGTTAATTCAGTATAAAGCATAGCAGGGAGAGTTAACAGTGATAAAGTTGGAGACCAGGCCATGAAGAGCCAGGTATACTTTGTAAGGACTTAGAGTCTATACTCTAATGGGGAGCTGTTGAAGAATAAGGGTATGCAATCAGATTTGCCTTTTGGATGGGTTGCCATGGCAGCTTGGTGGATTTTTATAGACTTGAGGCTGGATGGCAGGAAGCTATCATGGTAGGCCAGATGAGAGCGGATCAGACATGCAGGAAAGCAGTGAAAATCGGGACTGGGAAGAAGGTAGGTTTGAGAAGTGCTCAAGATGTGAACTTTAATGACTCTGAGCAGTTGGCTACGGGAAATAAATGAGATGGAAGAGACTAGAATGATTTCTGTAGTTCTGGTACCATTATGGCTCTAGGGAATGTAGGAGGAAGAATCGGCAAGGGGGGCCAAGGTGATATACAGAGTTTAAAGTGCCCATGAGCCAACTGATCGAGAGTCAGAAGCTCCGGGAAGATGAATGGTTGGAGCTGTGAATCTGGGAGTCTTCCTCATAGAGGTGGTAGTTAGAACCATGAGTAGTCTGATGTCTACGGTGAAGGCAGAATGAAGGGGCAGTGGACAGGGGATGGAGTCCTAGGGGATGCCAGGCAGAAGGGGGGAGGGAGGGTAGAAGACACTCCTAGGGAAGATGGAGAGGAACTGGAGGTGGAGGCTGTGGTGTCATAGAAGCCAGGAGGGGAGACTTTCAAGAAGTTTAAAGTTGAGCTAGCTAATCCTAAGTCACCTTAAATATTTGATAAAGGAGCAGGCTAGATAGAATGGGGTTGGGAACTCGAAAAGCGTGGACATTGTTTGGAATACTCCAGTCAGTGGAGATGGAAGATGAGCTGATCAAGGGAAAGTGAAAGAAAGTTGAAGAGGAGCTGAGGCCCAGCCGAGATTAGAAACAAAATACACACGGTCCCAGCATATGTGGCTCCCAGCCTCTGCAGGAGCAGAGTGGCAGGTGATGAGGCTGGTCTGGGGTGGGGATCGCCAGGCAGATGCAGCAGAAAAGTGAGGTGTGAGGATATGGGGGTGCTGGTAAGAGGTGGGAAGGAAATGTAGCCGTCAGGGACCTAGGAGCTTGGGAGGAAATGGTTCATGGCCATGGAGGGCTCTGTACTGTCCGAGAACAGGTGTGCTGAGAGAAGGGCAGGAGGCTGTAGGGTAGCGTAGGGTTCAGGACAGAGAAGTCCCTGAGTGTGGTCATGATCATGGGTGGCAGAAGTGGCCTGGTGGTGAAGGCCTGCTGAGTGGAGGATGACACACAGGAAAACTGTGTCCAGCAGGGACTCTGAGTTCATCAGGAAAGACCTGGGTGTTTAAGAACATGATAAAAAGGTGTGTGTCCTAAGTATTTTGAGCAGTCTTCCAAGACGCAGGGGCATCTCACCTCAGCGTCTCTGAAGATCCTGTTGGGATTCTGTTGTCGGTTATTTAAGGTGTGGGAAGAAGTCTGAGTTTGTGTCTCTTTAAAGAGGAAAACAGAAGGAAGCTTTGACAACGAATATAGTTTATGATACTTCCTTTATATATTTATACTTTTCAAAGTTATTTCACTGTTTGCTCTTCGGTTTAGTTTGGTGGTTCTGGGGGATCTATTAAAAGTCGATTTTCATTTGTTACTCTGTACGGAAAGAGTAGAAGGGAATACATAACCCAGGTGTTTCACTGCGCAAGAAAATGCTTTATGAGCAAAAAGAGACCTGAAGACTCTAAAGAAAATTTAAGTATTTTATCACGCTAAGGAAGGCAAGATTGACGCCAAATTATGCACTTCTGTGCACTCCCACCTAAGGCTTCCTTTTCAACCTTGTATTATTTATGTATTTGATTAAGAAAAAAGGAACTGCAGGTATCTATGTCTTCTGAGATGAGAGAAAAATCAAAACTAATCACATGAGTCATATATTTTGTGGCCCCTCTGTGCCGGGTAGTGTGAGGACACCTAGATACCTAAGACTTGATTCTTGCCCCCAGAGAAAGCTTCAGATTTAGTGGAAGAAACAAGACATACATAAAGGAAAAGTTAGATAATTACGCAGGATTTAACTAGCGAGACATTCCCCGACTGTGGACAAATGCACTGTTCAGGCAGCAGTTCGACTGGGAGTTCAGAAGAAAGGTCATTTCAGGCTGTGGTGGGAAGGGAAGGACGGAGTGACTTAAGAAAATGAAGGGAAAGAAGGACAGGGGCTGAGACTTCGGAGTTACTGAAACCTTGTTCGTCAGCTTCTGCCTTTTTGCCTCAATTTCCCAATCGGTAAAAAGGAATGATGAGGTGTTGTCTCCCAGACTGTCAGGCAAGACAGTGATTGCAAAGCTCTTTGCAAATAAGGCCTGGTCCTTCCATAATGTGCAGGAGGTGCATTTGGTAGGTCTGTGAAGTTTTAGAGTAGGTCTCAATGTCTGGTGGTGAAGTGGGCCCTGCCTCTCTTGTCCTTTCGTACTGGGGGAGGCCTAAAATAGATAGAAACCAACCTGGATTACTCCGGTCTGAACTCAGATCACGTAGGACTATTAATCGTTGAACAAACGAACCCTTAGTAGCGGCTGCACCACTAGGATGTCCTGATTCAACATCGAGGTCGTAAACCCTGTTGTCGATATGGACTCTTGAATAGGATTGCGCTGTTATCCCTAGGGTAACTTGTTTAAATTTATCAAGATAAAAAGAATTAGTATTTTCCCAAAAGTTTGCCTTCCTCCCTTACCCCTCAACCCCCAGAAAGGAAAGACTAAAAAAACTGAAGACATTTTAAGCAAACTACTAGACAAATTACTGCTTTGGGAAAAAAGTTGTTTCCATGGCCCTACATTATTTTTTATTTCTTTCTTTCCTTGAAAAAAGACAATGATTAATAAGGAAGCGAAGCAGAAGAGGAGCCAGATCTCAAGTTAGGAGGAAGCTATTGTGTACCTCACCTATTCATAGGGTATCCTCAGGGAAGTTCCATTTCGTGGAAGTTGCAGGTTGGCAGGTGGCCACTTTGGGTGAACCCAGCCTGGCCCCTGGCATTTTGGAGACTGAGGCCTCAGAGTTCATGGGTGTCTTGACTATGGTGTCAACCATTTCAACCTTATTGTTAATTTCCTGGAGAATATGAATGGCATTCATTACGCAAGGAAGCTTGTTCTCTGACTGTAACTAAATGTGGACTTTTCTAATACAACCAGCCAGCCCTCAGCACCTCTGTATTCCATGTTTATGTGTATGTTTTTGGGGGTTTTTTTTTGTATTTTTCTGAAGCTGGAAACGGGGAGAGACAGTCAGACAGACTCCCGCATGCGCCCGACCGGGATCCACCCGGCATGCCCAACAGGGGCAACGCTCTGCCCACCAGGGGGCGATGCTCTGCCCCTCCGGGGCGTCGCTCTGCCGCGACCAGAGCCACTCTAGCACCTGGGGCAGTGGCCAAGGAGCCATCCCCAGCGCCTGGGCCATCTTTGCTCCAATGGAGCCTTGGCTGCGGGAGGGGAAGAGAGAGACAGAGAGGAAGGAGAGGGGGAGGGGTGGAGAAGCAGATGGGCGCTTCTCCTGTGTGCCCTGGCCGGGAATCAAACCCAGGACTTCTGCACACCAGGCCGACGCTCTACCACTGAGCCAACCGGCCAGGGCCTATGTGTATGTTTATACTTGTCTCAATTGCCAGAGAGTTTGAGGCATTCAGGGCTTCTGAGGCTCTTCGTGTAACTATGGTGAAAATGGACCCTACAACTTTAACCTTAAATCCACTGAGAGTGCATGTCCGTCTAGGGAAGTGTTGCCTCCAGCTGTGGTCTTCCCTTCTCTAAGGTAACAGCAGCAAGCTGCACTAACTGTGAAGTTTCTGAAACAAGTATTTGGAATAAGGCACTCTATTTTCCCGACTGCATCCGCTTTCCTACCCATCCCATTGCTCCACCCCTTCACTGCTTCTGGAACTCTGACTCAAGGGCCATAAGCAGGACTTCTTCCTTCTTCGGCAGAGTGGGAACCTAGAGCTAAGAGAAGGCAGAAGTTGTGACAGAAAGATGTGACAGAGAACTACAGGAAAAGGGGAGAGAGAGAGACAGGAAGTTGGAGAAAGCATGCATTACAACCACAGAGACAGAGCAGTCAGCTAGTAATCCTCAAAGTGACGTCTGCCCTTACCCCAATCTAAATGTCTACCTGTGACTCAGTGTCCTCAGAGGACATGCGCCAAGGAAAACCAATATGAGATGGCGAGACTTGAGTATTGCAAATGCGTGTGTATGTGTCAGAGGTCAGCCCTGATGTAATTGCCACCAAGGTCGTGTTGGATGAGGCCACTGTGGGCGAGGTCATGTACAAGAGGCACAGCACGTCTGAGCTCTCCCTTAGTGCTGCTCTCCTCCCATGATTCTCTATTTTCAGAACCCAGCTAGGTGCTTGGCACACAGTAGGTCCTCAACCAGTGTTTGCTGAATAACTAACTGGATGAATGGGAGCTGGTTGTGGCCCCTGCTGGAGGCCCTGGGAACTGAATCCTTCTAGAAGAAATGAGACAGCACAGCAGATTTGTGTCTCACTGGAGATTTCTTGTGATGGTGGGGTCTTAACCTGGGGCTCTTAAGGAGCCAGCTGGTGTCTGAGAACCTCATGAACTGGTATGCAAAGTTAGGATTTTCTAGGTAGAGAGTCAGAGGAGGCTACGACCCAAACAGGCTGAGCAGCAGTGCTTAAACGGGTCCTCGTCTTCCATTGGCATTACTCTAATTACAACACCTGCTCTAGGTTCCTGACACCACTCTCCCCTCACTCCTCGCGGGCTATTACCAAATTGCCCCTCATTATTAAGAAAAGAGAAGCCACACTTTCAAGATGATGTTGGCTTTGAGCCTTGTGTGTTCTGATGGGAAGAAGGTCGGCAGGCTGCTCCCCTCCTGTTTATTGACCCTCTCTCTGCCGGATGCCCCAGATTAGGAGAGTCCTTCAGATGGATTTGTAAGGAAAGCCCTTAGAGGCAGAACCAGCTGGCTTTGGGGAGTCACATGGATGTTTATGGAATAACAAAGAATGACCAAGGAGGCCAGAGGTCAGAGAACTTAATGCTGAAGTGGAGCTCTCCAGCAGGTTATTTTCCATCTGTTAAACGAGGGCTAATTATCTCCTGACTATGAAGTGAATGTGGGCTGATAGCTGGAATGTGCTGAGGAGGTTTGAACATTTCTGCACCTAAGAAACTTTTTAAATAGAAAAATGTTTGATTATTAATGGTCATTTTCCCTTTTAAATACATGCATTAAAAGTTTTTGCAGCCCTTGAAAAGGATATATTTGATGTTGGCATCCGAAGCACAATTGATAATTATTGGTATTTACGGGGAATTATTTGAAGGCTATTCAACAGTGCGGAATGCATGCATCTATTCATTATTCATTATTCAGGAGATGTGTAGAAGTCTCTGTGTGAGGCCCTGGGAAGCATACTTCAGTCCAGCCCCTGTTTTCTTTTGACACCCAAGCTAGATACTTGGCCACGTGGTTTTGTAAATCTGGTTTACTCTGAAGAACGCTACTAGAATTTGCTGTGTGACAATACGCTATTGACTTATTGTTGGGATGGATACTTCTGAGCAGGCCTGTCACCACTTCGAATGCACCTTATGTGAAGACACACTAAAGCAGTGGTTCTCAACTGTTAGCCTGGAGCAGAACCACCTGGAGGGTCTGTTAAGAACACATCTGGTTGGGCCCAAGAGTTTCTGATTCACTAGGTTAAGAGTGGGGCTTGAGATGCACATTTCTAAGAAATTCCCAGGAGATACTGATGCTGTTGGTCTGAGGATCCTACTTTGAGAATCACTGCATTAGAAAGACATTTGTTTTTTAGTCCTAAGGGTTTTGGAAGCTCTGCTCCTCCTGAGAAATCGATGTCGTTTCATTACAGTTAAAATGAATGGTGTTTGTGATTCTGGTTCTTTGCTTTGCTTCAGAAATTCAGATTCAAATTTGTAGTTTAACTTTAATAAAAGTTAAATTGTTTGCATTTAAACTTGGCACCAGCCTTATCTCTATTTTCCCCAGTCTGAATTTCTACCTGTTTATATATTGCAAATTTATTATATAAATCCTGTAAACGGAGTCTGTATTGTGGGACATATTGATAAATATGATTGCAGAGTTCTCTTTCTGGGCATTTGGCTTTCAATCAATTCTAAAATATTATATTTTAATTGTTTAATGCAGTGGTCCCCAACCTTTTTTGGGCCACGGACCAGTTTAATGTCAGAAAATATTTTCATGGACCTGCCTTTAGGGTGGGACGGATAAATGTATCACGTGACCGAGACAAGTGTCAAGAGTGAGTCTTAGACGGATATAACAGAGGGAATCTGGTCATTTTTAAAAAATAAAACATTGTTCAGACTTAAATATAAATAAAACGGAAATAATGTAAGTTATTTATTCTTTCTCTGCGAACCGGTACCAAGTGGCCCACGGACAGGTACCGGTCCACGGCCCGGGGGTTGGGGACCGCTGGTTTAATGTATTAGCTAAGAGAGTAGTTTCTATAGAAGTGTTAGATTATTAGTAGTACCTAGCCAGAATTGATTGAAAATAAAAAATTGGATAAGTGAGAGAGTTCTAATAAACAAAGTTCTAGTGAAAAAAAATGGCTTTTTAAAAAAGTGGTACATAGCTAATATGATCTGTAAGCAGATACTTATATTTTTAAAATTTTTATATTTTAATTAATTTTTTTTTATAGGGACAGAGAGAATGTCAGAGAGAGGGATAGACAGGGACAAACAGGAACAGAAACAGATGAAAAGCATCGATCATCAGTTTTTCATTGCGAGACTTCAGTTGTTCATTGATTGCCCTCCCATATGTGCCTTGACCATGAGCCTTTGGCAGACTGAGTAACCCCTTGCTCGAGCCAGCGACCTTGGGTCCAAGCTGGTGAGCTTTTGCTCAAACCAGATGAGCCTGCACTCAAGCTGGCTACCTCGGGGTCTTGAACCTGGGTCCTCCGCATCTCAGTCTGATGCTGTATCCACTGCGCCACTGCCTGGTCAGGCTTAATTAATTTTTTTAAGTGAGAGAAGGGAAAGACAATAAGATAGACTCCCTCATGTGCCCTAACCAAGATCCACCTGGCAATCCCCATCTGTGGTTGATGTTTGAATCAACCGAGCTATTCTCAGCACCTGGGGCTGACAATTGAACCAATTGAGCCACTGGCTGTGGGAGGTGAAGAGAGAGAGAGAAGGGGGAGAGGGAGGGGAAAAGAAACAGATGTTTCTCCTCATGTGTGCCCTGACCAGGGATCGAACCTGGGACATCTGCATGGGAGACTGATGCTTTATTCACTGGCCAACTGGCCAGGGCCTAATTTTTATTTTTTATTGAGAACACTACTGTAGTCATGTGCCACATAGAGATGCTTTGGTTAACAAGGAACTGCATATATATATTTATATATATGTTGGTAGTCCCATAGGTTTATAATGGAGCTGAAAAATTCCCACCGTCTAGCGATGTCATAACCATCTTCAAGTTGTAGCATACTAAGTGACTCACATGTTTGTGGTGGTGCTGTTGTAAACAAACCTATTGCGCTGCCAGTCATAAAAGTGTAGCACATACAATTTTGTACAGTACATAATACTTGATAATGATAGTAAACAACTATGTTACTGGTTCATGTACTTACTATACTTTTATCATTAGTTTAGTGTGCACTCTTCCTACTTATTAAGAAAAGTTTGTTGTAAACAGTACGTTGTGTAATGCTGTCCACGGCCACATGTTCCCCTTGTTTATCGTGTTTCTGGATTACATCGTTTTCTCTTGCTCTTGACTTAATCTCATGTTGTTTTGTACAGTAATGTGCTGCACAGGTGTGTAGTAGGCTACACCCTCTTCTCTGTGCAGTCTCTGATGTTCACACATCAAGGAAATTAGCCAGTGATACATTTCTCAGAATGTTTCCCCATCGTTAAGCAGCACATGACTGTATATCAAAAGCAAACTAGACAGTTTCATAGGTTGTTGGAGGAACAGAGAAGAAATGGAGTGGGGATAACAGTGAAGGAAGAACTGATTGCGGCGGTTGCCAACTTGAGTCGGCATCAGAGTCGGTTACCCAGGAGTTTGTTAATGGGATGCTGGTTCACTAGTCCTGGGCCGGGGCTGCTTTTGTGCTGAGTATATCACGAGATCCTGGCTTAGAGATGGGGGGGCGGGCAGTTCCTGCAGCTCCTACCCCCTTAGCACTGGGGAGAAAGTTAAAATGCTAGGCTGTCTTGACAACCTGCTCTGAGTCTATCCAGTTTTTGGATGAGAAGTTCCTGTTCAGGTTTTCTGCAACTCTTTGTGAAATCAGATAGTGTAATGAGCATGATGTCATTCCCATTACACAGCCTTAGCTCCCCCTAAGAACTCATGTTAAATGGTGTTTGGAAGTGGTTTGCAGCTGATTTCTCTCCCACTTTCTCTCCTCTCCCTCCTTTCTCTCTCTCTTCCCGCTCTTTGCATGTCTCTTTCTCTTCTCCTTTTGACTCAAGGGAAGACCCTTTACTAACAGCTTGCCTGAAAACAATTTGGGAAAAGGGAATGAGAATACTTAAAAAAAAAAATTCTTGGCGATCTTACCATGGGCCTTCCCTGGCAGTGTGGAGTAACACTAAACACTGCGGTGTGAAATTTGGCCCAGCCTGGGATGTGCTAACACCTCACAGATGGGGGAAGGTGGGAACTGGATAACTTCACATTAATATGCTAATATTATATATACAATCTTAAAAGGTCAGGTATTGGGCTCTGCTGCCTCTGCCTCCCCTTCCCCCCATTCATTTAGTGAAATCAAATATATCACCTGTTGTATTGTTACTAACTCAGATTTTAGCTTCTCTAAGAGTTACTTGAATTTAGGGTTCAGTGGAGGCAGTTTTTATTTAAAAGGCATTTTTCATAAATAGATGTTTAGTTTAAGAATCCTTTCAGATTTGTTGAAAAATTGTGAAGACAGTATAGAGAGTTCCCATACACCCCACACCCAGTTTCCTCTATTATTAATACAGTAGGTTACATTTGACACAGCTAATGAATCGGTAATGATACATTATTACTAACTCAGTGCCACAGTTTAATCAGACTTCTTTAGTTTTTACCTAATGTCCCTTTTCTGTCTCAGAATCCCATCCAGGAACCTACATTATATTTAGTTGTTGTGTCTTTTTAGGCTCCTTGAGACTGTGACAGCTTCTTAGACTTCCTTGTTTTTGGTGAGCTTACAAACCTGAGGAGTACTAGTCAGGGCTTGAGCAAAACATCCTTCAATTTGGGTTTGTCTGAAGTTTCTCTTGTGGTTAGACACGGGTTATGGGGTTTTGGCGAAATGCCACATTTCATTGCAAGTGCCACAGAGATAAAGCACCACCTTTCATTACATCCCACCAGTGACATCACTACACGCTGCATCCATACATACTGTCAACGTGACTTACGACTGTTGGTGTGAACCTTGACCATGTGGCTGAGCTAGTGTTTATCAGGTTTCTCCCCTTCCTTCCCCATTTCAGCACCGGAGGGAAGGAAGTCACTCCGCACAGCCCACACTTCAGGTGTAGGGGGCTCTGCCCCAACTCTTGGAGAGGGGCAATGTGCACATGTATTATTTGATATTTGATTGAGTGATTTATCCTTCCGCCATTTCTTTATTCAATTATTTATTTATATTAGTATAGACTCATGGATATTTATTTTATACTTCAGCTTATAATTCAACACTACATTATTTTGTTACGTATACTGTTCCAGCTTTGGCCGGTGGGAGCTTTTTCAGCTGGCTCCTGTGTCCCTTTAGGTCACAGGGGCCCCCAGACTTTTTACACAGGGGACCAGTTCACTCTCCCTCAGACCATTGGAGGGCCGCCACATACAGTGCTCCTCTCACTGACCACCAATGAAAGAGGTGCCCCTTCTGGAAGTGTGGTGGGGGGCCGGATAAATGGCCTCAGGGGGCCGCATGTGGCCCGCGGGCCGTAGTTTGGGGAAGCCTGCTTTAGGACATGCCCTCGTCATGGCGGGCTCTTCCCCCCCCCCTCACTTTCTTATTGTTTCTGGCACTATAAGGTGCACCAGCTTCATTTTATGTATTCCTTGCCCCAACCCTAGAATCAGCCATTTTCCCAAGGAACCCCTAATTCTTTTATTGGGGAATGGAATTAGAAACCAAGTTCTAGGTGCTGGGGTGTCATTGCTTCTAGGTCCTCTCAGCTGACAGAACAAGAAAACAGATAAATGTATACTAACCCTTATATATACACATATCTATATGTTTCTGTATACATATCTATGTGTATCTATATTAAACCAAATGTGAGTTCATACTGATGTCCCCACCTCCAGGGCAGTACTACACAGATCTTTCTCCCTTACTTCTAACTCCCATTCCAAAAATCAAAAACCGGCTCCTGCCATTCGCCATTCTTTTGCTTACATGAACAGTGGTGTCAGAAAGGTTGACCTCAACTCTTCCAGATAGAGGTCAGTGCTTATGTGACATTCCTTTGGCCTTTAGTCTTAAGAGTCTCCACTCATTTCCTGAGTTACTTAGGTCAGCACCTCTTCCCTTAGTCCTTATAGTGAGATCACTTCACACACCTTAACACAGTTGATTCCGAGGCTGCAGTTTGCATTCTCTCCTGGGATCTCTTGACTTCCTAAATGTTTTTTTATTTTTTTCTAATTTTATATACGTATTCAGGTTCACTATGCTGAAAAGTTCTATGGGTTTTGACAAATGCTTAGTGTAACGCCAGTGGCCGAGGCCAGGCAGGTTAGCATTGAATTTGGGCAGAGCCAGAAAGCACTGGCCCATGCCTGTTTATTGGAGGCTCGCAGAGAAGGGTGAGCGAATAAAGAAAGGGAAACTGCTTTTCTTTGCAGTGGAGGGCAAGTGATCAGGAAAACCACTCCTCACGGTGGCGGCTGAGGGAATCAGGGAATCATACATCACGGAGGTAGGAGAACGATCTGAGAGAATCACCACCAAGGGAAAACACCCATAGCTTTTCATAGATACACACACGTGGCTTTCTGCCACGTGCTCACACACTAATTATGCAAAGTGCTCGCAGCCCAGAAACCAGCGAGCAAGCCTAACACAGCTGCTTCCCAACACTTAGTGTCCTGCGTCTATCCTTACAGCAGCACAGGCAACAGTGTTATGCCCTAAAAAAATCCCCTGTGCAAAATGAAGGCATTTTTAAGAGCTTAAAAGTGCTGTGAGGTGGGAGAAATAAGAATAAATATCAGAAAAACAGTTTCTTACAGGAAAAGGCAAGGCTGGCCGGGCCTTGTCATTTGCTGCTTAGAGAGAAGGCACGATCTGGGGGCCAGAGAATGTGGTTAGGTTACAATGAAGTTATATGACCGAGGACCCCCCCCCCCAAAAAAAAAGAAAGTCTCCCTTGAACTCTCTGATCTAGATCTAGGGTGGTGGACCTTCTGTCTCAGGTCCCTCCTCTTATTTCCCAAGCCCTGCAATGGCCTGAATGCACCATTTGGTTTGACATCTTCTGAAGGTCCTTCCAACCAGTTGCATCTGAAAGCAGTTCTGTTCATTCCAACTGATGTTCAGAAACTAGTGGGCTGTCAGGCGGTCACCTGCTGATGCTCTAGGGTGGTTGCAGCTGTGGATGGAAACTGATTCCGGAGAGCAGGCCAAAGTTAATTTTGGAAGAAGTGAGAGAACGGAACAGGTGAACTTTATGAAACCCTCCTGTGTAGCAAATATTAATCAATCAGGTTTTATAAAAAGCCAGTAGATATATTTGAATTCTATTCACAGGGTTGTGGGAATGGTGCTGGAGACCCAAAAATCCAAATCTAGTTCAACCTGTGTTCAACCTGACAGCAATTTATTGAGTCATTTACCTCTGGGGATAAAGTTGCTATACTTTTCCTTACCTGGAAGGTGGTTGTGAAGATATATGAGGAAAACAACGTGACTGCTCAGGGTGCCACGGCGAATACAGTGCCTTTCTTCACTCTTGCCTTTCTCTTTTGCTGGGACTACTCTCCCCCATTCTCTAGACGTGGCTTTGGTGCTTGACTCTGCTCTTTGAACTGTCCCTCTGTCTTGGGGTCAGCTGTCTTTGATTTAGCTGTTCTTGTTGTGTGGACGACTTCTACAACTCTGCCCAGCCCTTTGGTTTAAGTTTCAAGCCCCATCTATCTTTTGGCCCAACATTTCTTCCTGAATGTCTCCCTACAAAATCAGGATGTTTTAAAATTAGAATCATCTCAAACCAACTGACCTAGTAGATTCTCTTACATTTTCCAGGATAAGTATTCCAGGCTTTCAGATGCTGAAACCCTGTGGCTTTTCACCATCCCTCATCTGGAGCTCCTTCTGTAATGTTTCTTTCCTGTCTCCTCCCTCGCTGACCTGGACCACTGGAATAGATTTTTAACTGTGCCCACTACCCGCAGTAGTCTAGCCTACCCCCCCCCCCACACACACACACAAAGCTTGTCTTCAAACCTGTCCTTGACTGTTTTTAGTCTAACTTCTTGACCTTAAACTCTTAACTGGATATTCAAAGCCCAACTTACATGTCTAGCTTTACCTTCTAACTCAATATATATAATATACATATGGTGTCACTGAACTATGTTCCTCCCTGCTGCTGTGCCGTTCTCCCTCCCTCTTTCTCTGCCTTGTCAGGATAAATTCTAGAGGTAGAATTAAACATGAAGGGAAAGGTACAGGGATAGAGATCAGCCTTAGCTGAGCACAAAGACGACCTTTCCAACAGAGCTGCTGAAGATGGGCTGGGCCTCATGGAAGAAGCACCCCTGTTACTTTTCAATCCAGGGTCTAGGGGCACCATGGAAGTCCTCCTCTTCCTCTGCCACAGCAGTATGTCTATGGCTTCTGTTTTTTGAAGCCGTTTCTTCTCATGCCCCGTGACCCTGCACTTGGGTGCGTCCTCCCACCTCTCAGACTGCACCTCCAGCTCTTCTTTCTTCCGCCTCCTAACTGAATTTCCTTTTTCCCGTCTCTTTCCTGTGCTCTCTTGAAAAGTTTCAGGATCTTTGCAATCACCTCTTGAGAAAGATTCCCAAATAAGAACCCAGCCGTGTCTTCATACTTTGTCTCCCCCCGCCCCAGCTTCTTGATAGATGTTTCTATTTGGGTACCTTTGTGTCCAAATTTGAGCTCATTTCCTTCCTTCTGAAACATGCCCCCCCCCCCCACCAAGTTCCCTGGTTGATAATGGCAACAGAGATTGGCAGACTTTTTCTGTAAAGGGCCAGACAGTGAATATTTTTGGCTTTGTGGGTCATAAGGTCTCAGCCACAACTAATCATCTCTACTTTTGTAGCACAAAAGCAGCCATATGGAATATGTAAGCAAAGACAAGTATGGCTGTGTTTCAACAAAACTTTACTTGCCACACGGGCAGTGGGCTGAAATTGGCCGACGGGCCCTAGTTTGCTGACCCATGATCTACGTCACCCAGGCCCCAAATTCAATATTCCTTTGACCTTTCTAGTATTTTTGTTTGCTCTCTTTATATGATATTTTAAATTTTATTTTTTTGTCGAATTTATTGGGTTACATTGGCAAATAAAATTATATAGGTTTCAGGTATACATTTCTATAATACATCATCTACATATTGTGTGTTCACCATATATGATTTTTAATTTCCAGGGATTACACCCCTGTAAAAATTTCTATTTCTAGACCATAGCTCTCCCCTATCCACGGGCCTAATAGACAAAATACCCCTTTTACATGTTATTCTTTATTAACTTACATAATCAAAGCCCTCTAGTGATTCCCCCTTGCCTGCATCTGTGGCAAAACTGACTACACTCTCCATCTCCTATTATTTCTCCTTTCCTGTGGGAATTTCCCCTCATAGGAGGCTCACTGTGGGGCTGATGGCTGTCGCCAGGCACCCCACGGAGGCTGGGCCGAGGGCAGGGGGCTGCGACCGTGAACTACATTCCTTACTCCAGCCATGGTCAGCTGGCTGCCCGCCCCTTTAGTTTAATACCTCATCCTAGCAACACAGAGTATGCTTTCTTTCTGGAAGGATCTGCTGAGCAAAACAGAGCATGCACAAGATCATGCAGTAAGTGCCCCTTTCAAGTGTTCTTCTCTTTGGGGGGTGCGCAGTGTGGAGAGGGAAGACAGGCGCTGTGGTGCCTCTCCCTTCAGAGTCCTCTCCCGCTGAGGTCCTTGGAGACACCTTACTGCAGGAGGATGGAAGTGCCTTCTTAGTTCTGGAGGTAAAGGAGAGGAAATTGTAGTGGGGTCTTTTGAAGAGCCTAAGCATCCTTCTTTCAGTTGACATTTTCAATCACTTGGATATTGGTGTCCAAGGTTGAAAGACATGCACAGCACTTTAGCATGCAGTAGGCCAGTTCTATCCATCCTTAGACCTCTCCTTGGCAGAAAGAATATATTTCAGTCCTCAGAGATAGCCAATCCTGACTCTTTATTCCTCACTTTTCATTTTGGGCAAAGAAATATTGGAAAATTAATTTTAATGCAAAAAAGATATACTTTTAGCCCTGGCCGGTTGACTCAGTGATAGAGTGTCGGCCTGGTGTGCAGGAGTCCCGCGTTCCATTCCCGGCCAGGGCACACAGGAGAAGTGCCCATCTGCTTCTCCACCCCTCCCCCTCTCCTTCCTGTCTGTCTCTCTCTTCCCCTCCTGCAGCCAAGGCTCCATTGGAGCAAAGTTTGCCCGGGCACTGAGGATGGCTTTGTGGCCTCTGCCTCAGGCGCTAGAGTGGCTCTGGTTGCAGCAGAGCGACACCCCAGATGGGCAGAGCATCGCCCCCTGGTGGGCGTGCCGGGTGGATCCCTGTCGGGCGCATGCGGAGTCTGACTGACTGCGTCCTGTTTCCAACTTCAGGAAAAAAAAAATACCAAAGAAAAAAAAAAAGATATACTTTTGCCAGATGATACACCTTCTTAATGCTGGAATGTAAGGGTAGTGGGCCCTGAGTTGAAATATCAATAATTCTAAATTTAAATTCGTAGTGGTTTTGCGGGTATGTTGAGCTAAGGGTGGGAAAAAATTATTGTGAGCATTTTAGAGACAGACTCTTTAGTAGTCTTCAAATGTCTTTACTTGCTCTGTCGGGCTCAGAAACTGTTTCTGACTTGGAATGATGGAATTTAGGTATGAACATGATTTGAGGGCTTGGTCCTCTCTCACACTATAGGAGCAGGAGCCAGGTGACCTGCCACCAGAGCTGGGGTCACAGCCTCTCTTCCCACCCACCCTTCTCTCTGACCACACATCGGGTCCAGATTTAGCCAGATGAGAATCTAATCACTAAAATCATAGGTGTGTTTTCCTTCATTTAAACTTCAGTCTGAGGTAATAAGCCTCACTTTTCTGTTCATCTTTGCCTGGTCATCTTTTTCTGGTAGGTTTTAATCTATGGTACTTCTTAGTGTGCTTTTAACACCTACAGCTTGTCTGATGTTATGGAGATGAAAATAAAGTCAGCAGAGGTGTCGGGCTTGCCTCACTCACCCATTTCCCTGACATTCCTTCCGCAGTGAGGGCATGTGTGGTGTGTCGGTAGCACATGACGCTGACACGGGTCCTGCAGGCAGATGACTAACGGGACCTGAGCTTCCGGCTGTGCTTTGCCAGCCCAGCACACACTTGCCAGGCTTAGTAGCTCCTGCCTTGTGCCCTTGTAGAGAGCCATCAGGTGACACAGTCAGCCTGATGCCGCTCCCACTGGCCTTGGCAGTGAGGAGGTGAGGCTGGGACACCCAGGGCTGGCATTTGCCAGGGAGCACCCTTCAGTGCTGATGACACGGGTCTTGTCCGAATTCCCAGGGGAGACGGGTGATGTGATGACCCGACACGCCAGAAGGCCCGGCGGGATGGCTGTGGCCGTGGGCAGACCTGCAATAACCCACAGGCAGATGCCGTCACAGCAGCCTGGAACGGTCTTCCCTGAGCCTGAGTCTTGGCTCGGCCTTTGCAGCTGGGTGATCCCCGTCAGTTCCATAACCTCACCAGACCTCCATCGTCTTGTCCGCGTAAGGGTGTAAGGGTGCTGGTGATTCCTACCTTGCAGGTGGTGAAGATGAGAAATAATCTAGGTCAGGCACCTTGCAGGGTTCCTGCGTGTTGATGAGCTCAAGACATAGCAGCTGTTATTTCTGTGATTAAAGAGCGCAGTCACACCCTTCCCTGTTGATTATCAGTACAATCCCCTAGGAATGTTTTTCCTCCAGGAATTCGAACTCTCATTTTTTAAGCCTAGTGGTTTCATCTGGAAGAGAATCGTGAACTGCTTTATCATGTTTTAGGTTCTTTTGTTACTTATACCTAGAGCAGGATTTACAAATGCAGTGGAGTCTAGCCAGCGCAGCATCACAGCGGGTGGTGATCTGAATATCACAGATGTCTGGCTCAAAGCCCACGGAGTCTGAGTGAACCTACTTTGCCCCAATAAAGGATAGGGTTTTTTTCCCTTTAATATGCTAGTTCCCCCTGCTCACCTCAGGCTGAAATGAATATTAAGTAGCCAGAAGTTTCCTGTCTGCGATCAATTCTAATGCCTTTTGTGAAGGGAAATTAAATTAATTAAATGAGTGTTTCCGTTGAGTCCCATGTGTAGGCTTTTATCCCAGCCTGCTTAGAATCATACAGCATCAGAGCCAGAAAGGTTTTTAGACAACCTTCTCATTTCATGGACAAAGAGACCAAGTCAGGGATACGAGCAATTTGCCCAACTTCTGCATAGTGATGCCAAGGGGAAGCAAACATTGGCCAACGGGGGTGGGGGGTGGGGGTGGAGAGAGGGGATAATGGAGACCTGCGGGCCAGTCAGACAAACAGGTGTGCAGCAGGGCCTTGTGGTCCATATGCTCCTCGTATGCCTTGGGGCCATCTTGGCGTGCTTTAATATTTTATAAAATGCTGTCACATAGTATATATTATGTGATAAAATAGCATCATGCCTATTTTAAAAAAAATATTTACTGATTTTCTTTTTTAGAGAGAGAGGATATAAACACATCAATTTGTTGTTCCACTTGTTATACATTCATTGGTTGTCTCTTGTATGTGTCCTGACCAGGGATCGAACCCGCAACCTTGGTGTATCTCCGACCAACTGAGTTACCAGGGATCATTTCTATTTTATAAGTGACAAAATCGAGGTGGTCAAATGACCTTCTAGTTTAAATTATCAGACCAAATCAGCAGAGATTTGTTGAGCGTTTTACTTGGTTCGAGAAACTCTTGTAGGCCTTTTGGAGAATATAAAATGGTCAAATCCTGCTAGAATGGAGCTTATTGCAAGTGATGAGCTATATGAAATGTTATCTAATTGTTTAAAGGCATAGATAAGTGGTAAGATACTAACCTAACCAAGACAGGAATTTTGAGACTGGAGGGATCAATGTGCATGTCAAGATCTTCCTGGCAGAAGTCCCTTCATTCAGCTCCTGTAGCTGCGTCATCTTTGCCAGGTGCAGTCATTACCATCCCACCTGCAGCCCCAGGGAGCTGCTCTGGGGATCCTGGGCACTTGGCAGTGGGCCTGACCCTGGGAGTAATCCAGAAAAGGTTTGAATGAATGGACAGGCGTAGTGAAGAGAGAAAGTCTTCCCAAGCAGAGCCAACAGCATGAGCTAAGGTGTGGCTGCGCGATAGTGAGGAGACGGGCCTGACTAGACAAGCGGGTTTACAGAATGGAATCTGAAGAAGAGGTTTGGCTACAGTAGTGGGGAGGCAGTAAAAGGGGCGTCCAGGTGGCCGAGAAAGCCAGGTGGAGTAGTTTATTCTGAAGGCATGGGGAAGCCTCCAAAGGCATCATAGGAAAGGTTGAAGAAAGTGGCACTTTTAAAAGTATATTCAGGCAGTGAGGTAGAGATGCTTCTTTTTTTTATTTCATACCACAGACGTTTCAAATTTTAATCTAGTCCAATTTATGAGATTTGTTGTCATCTGTACCTTTGATGCCATATCTAAGAAGCCATCACCTAACCCAAGGTCAGGAAAACATACTCCTGTATTTCCTTCTGAGAGTTTTCTGTTTTTTCGCCCTTCCATTTAGGTCTGTGATCCATTTTGAGTTCATATTACATCTGTCGCGTCTGGCTACCCGGTTGTCCGAGCACCTTTGGTAAATAAGGGCACTCTTTCTCCATTTAATTGTCTTGGTGCTCTCCTGCCCTTTTATCCCCCCACCGCTTGCCTATTTCTCTTACTCGCATCCCCAGGTAGTCAGTCGCTATTTGTTTTCTGCCACTATATGTTAGTTTGCCCTTTCTAGACAGAATGTACTCTTTTTTTGTTTTGTTTGATATTTTTCACTCAGTCTTCTTCCATGTTGTTGCATGTTATCGACAGTTCGTTCTTTGATTCCATTTCTATCCCATTGTACGGCTATACCACATTTAAAAAAATAGTTCCAGCCCTGGCCAGTTGGCTCAGTGGTAGAGCGTCAGCCTGGCGTGCAGAAGTCCCGGGTTCGATTCCCAGCCAGGGCACACAGGAGAAGCGCCCATCTGCTTCTCCACCCCTCCCCCTCTCCTTCCTCTCTGTCTCTCTTCTTCCCCTCCTGCAGCCAAGGCTCCATTGGAGCAAAGATGGCCCGGGCGCTGGGGATGGCTCCTTGGCCTCTGCCCCAGGCACTGGAGTGGCTCTGGTAGAGACAGAGCGACGCCCCGGAGGGGCAGAGCATCGCCCTCTGGTGGGCAGAGTGTCGCCCCTGGTGGGCGTGCCGGGTGGATCCCGGTCAGGCGCATGCGGGAGTCTGTCTGACTGTCTCTCCCCGTTTCCAGCTTCAGAAAAATACAAAAAAAAAAAAAAAAGTTCCTGTGGGCATTTATATACGTATCTTTGTATGGACATATACTTTTTTATGCTTGGCTATATACATAGGGGAGAAATGGCTGTCTCAAATGGGAGGTATATATATGTAACTGTCTAAGAAAATGTCAAACTGTTTCCAAAGTGATGGTACCATTTACAGTGCCATCAACAATGCTTGCTGTAGGTGATGACATAGCTAACCCTAGACCGCGATATTGGAGGTTACAAAGCTGAGAAGGGAAATGAATGAACCAACTGGATTTGGGATCCAGCGAACCTCGGGGCATACAACCACAGCTGACATTCTATAGAAAAAGTTCAAAGCTCTTTTTGAGGCGGGGGGAGGGCTGACCACTGCACAGGATGTGGGAAGCAGAGCTGAACAGCACACAGAAAAGATGTAAAGGTTTTAGTTGATGGCAAACTCAAGCTGGGTCACTGTAGCTTCTCAGAGCGCTTATGCAGTCCATAGCCGCAAAAGTAAAGGGCAGTGCCCCTGTCAAGATTGAGGTTGGTGATAATCTTGATCTCTCCCAAGAGGCTCAGGTTATACCTGCCTGCTGATGTTCACGCTTTAATGGGGGGTGGGGGTGGAGAAATGGGGGCATATCTGGAGGACACTGAACAGAATGATGGAGTTTGAGAAAACCATGTCCTCCATGAAGCGACTTGTTTCCCATGCTGTCTGTCATGGGAATACCCATGTTTGTTAACTTATTGTCTCATTCATTCAACAAATCATTTTCATTTTCTTAGGGGCTAGGCAGGGTCCTAAGGGACAGGGCATAATGACTACAACATGATGTTGGTTCTACTGATGGTCTCCATAATTGTGTGGGGTTGCCCAGTTATCTGAAAGAGGTCTGGGAGGGTCTGCCTGCAAAGGTGAGTTTTCAATTGAATCTTGATGGACAACTAGGACTTTGACAGTGAAAGAAAGAGAGGAAAGGATTTTCCAGCCCAAAAGATTATGTGCTGCAAATCACTAGGCAACAAGCTTCAGACAGGTAATGCATTTTTTTTTTTTTTTTTTCATTTTTCTGAAGCTGGAAACAGGGAGAGACAGTCAGACAGACTCCCGCATGCGCCCGACCGGGATCCACCCGGCACGCCCACCATGGGGCGACGCTCTGCCCACCAGGGGGCGATGCTCTGCCCATCCTGGGCGTCGCCATGTTGCGACCAGAGCCACTCTAGCGCCTGGGGCAGAGGCCACAGAGCCATCCCCAGCGCCCGGGCCATCTTTGCTCCAATGGAGCCTTGGCTGCGGGAGGGGAAGAGAGAGACAGAGAGGAAAGCGCGGCGGAGGGGTGGAGAAGCAAATGGGCGCTTCTCCTGTGTGCCCTGGCCGGGAATCGAACCCGGGTCCTCCGCACGCTAGGCCGACGCTCTACCGCTGAGCCAACCGGCCAGGGCTTTTTTTTACTTTTGAGTGTATTCCTCAGTACATTGCCTGACCCATAACCCTCCGATTAAATGAAATCACATGCCTCCATAGAGACTCTGCAGGTTATTAAAAGAGGCTGAGTCCAGGTTATATGTGTTTGGATGGCAGGGGGTGGGGATGACAGAGCATACAGGGCTGTGTGCCGTGCTAAAGAGTTTGGAAGGGAGATGTCTCTTCTCTGTAGGTCCAAGATTCCTAATTGGACTGACTGACTTGGATTCTGTGCCCAAATCTGAACCAGTTACTGAGGGTAGGGAGTTCCTCAGACGGCCAGATATAGAGTGTGTGTCATCGTCTCCAGAGGAATTCAGTGCTCTGACTGGCAAGGCCTGGGTCACACGCCCCCTCCAGAGCTAGGGTAGGATCCCAGCTGAGCCATTAGGACTACATGTGACCGAGAGCTAGTTCTCAAAGCGGAAGTGCTGTTCCCAGAAGCTGGAATGGATGTTCTAGCTAGAGAGAAAATATCCACTACAGCCATAGGGGACAGAACCAGGGTCAATGAGTAAAGCTATTGGTGGCTTTGTTTCTGCTAAGAGAAAGATCTCTGTACGGCGTACAGGAAGGAAGGAGGCCAGTATGGGGGAGTCACGGGGGATGTCCAAGCAGCCGCTCTGAATAGATGCCGACAGTCCATCAGCCCTGTAGATAAAACAGATACCCTCTAAGTCCATGTTAGTCAAACTGTTTCTTTGTGACAGTAATGAACACATTTTAACATTAAAACCCAGTATTCCCTTATACTTGCACACAAAACTGCACATGAAGGTTTGACATAGTACTTTATATATATCAATATATATATATATTTACTACTTGACAGGTTCATATTTTCTGTTCCATTTTATTCTACTTAAACATTATTGTTGTGTGCAACCTACTCCACTGTCTTCATGTCCCACTGAGGAGTCCCAACCTGCAGTTTGTGGAACCCTGTTCTCAGGTCAGAGATCCTAGATAAACTAGATAGATTTGAAGGTGGCATTTGCGACTGGTTTTTCTTCCACCGTGGTGGCGTGGGTCAAAAAAAGTGGAAGCAAAAATTAAAAAAAAGACAGAAAACTGTGGATGCATACCTGTTCTACTTGTGAAAGGTCTGGATTCTAAGTGGTGGCACCCCCTGCTGTCTGCCAGCACAGCAGCGACCCGTCGAGTTGGAGGGGCCTTCTTTGCCAGCCCTGAGCACAGTGTCAGAGGGAGTTTATGGGTTAGCCATGGGCCAGGAGATCGCAGAGGTGTCCTGGCAGTCTGTCTCTCCAGAGGCTGGGAGCAGCTCCTTCTGTGGCAGCAGAAGTTTAGGTTGTGAGGTCAAATGTATGTGGCTCTGGCAGGCTTTTATATTGAAGAGGAGGGAGTGGCTTTTAAAAATAACACATTTTTGACTTGAAACAAGTCAAGGCAGAAAGTTAGACAATTAGAGACTGACATCCTGTTTAGTCATCTCTCCGGAGAGCTCTATTTTCAGAACTGTTCTATAAAGGTTCACACGTGGTGTTAAGATCATTAAGGGGGTATAGTTAAGTCAGCAGTAGTTGTAATGCAAGTAGCTGATTCGAACACTGAGGCGATTTACAGGGTGGTAACCACATTGATAGCAGATTTTATGCAGAGAAAGGGAGGGTTTATAAGAATAGGTTTTATATAAAGTTTTCTAAGTTAGTGCAAAAAAGGCATCTTTTATTTTGAAAAGTGTGTGATCAGGATGTGGTGTTAAACAGTGTGTGATGGTGAGCTAGGGTAAGGTCAATGCATTTATTCTTCAATCTTTGTCATCTCTAGGTACAGCAAATAGTAGTGCTAATGCTCTTTGTGATCATCTGATGGCAGCCATGTCAGAAGTGCTGAATAATGACATGGTGGACTTTCAGATGACAGTAGTGAAGCTTGGGGTGGTTAAGGACCTTGCCCAGAGCCAGCTGGGGCAATCAGTCTAGTTTAGTGCTTTTTCTACCACAGCATGTGATTAGCAGCTTATTTAAACTTATTTATTCTACCCAAAACGGCCATCCATATGTATACTCAGCTTCTCTGGACCTCTCTCTCTTTTGGATAAAAGGCCAATGGTAGAAATGGGCTGAATTTGACAGCATTTTATTTAAGGACAATTGTAAAATCATGTATTTGAGTCCAAAAGAATCTTATAATCCAAGGCTTAGAGGTGTTCCAGGGTAGTTCAAGGTCAGCATCAGTGTGAAGAGGGCAGAGCCTGCCTGCCTGCCTGGGCAAGTGTGATCAAAGCAGATGTGGAGGGAGCTTCCCCCTCCTGGGACCATTCTGTGTGAAGGTCTTTGGGAAGTGGGAGCGTCCAGAGGATGGGACCTATTGAGAAGACTTCAAGATGCCTCATTTGCAGAATGTACATCTTGATAGCTCATAGATAAAAACTTTAAGGACCATTGATACTCCTGGCAACAGGGGTGAATGCGGAACTCCTGAGCTGCCTTCCCTGGTGCTTTCTAGAGATTACACACACTTAGGTGGAACTGATATAGACAGAGATAGCACTCCTCTCCTTATGCATTTTACTTCCTAAAAAGTAAAGGTACGTAGTTGACCATGTCACGTTTGTTCATTGACTTATATGTGACCATTATTTCTCTATTCCATATACTTACCCTGTGATTTAATTAAATGCTGCTCTTATAAATGGTGTACATAGATAGGGACACCTCACAAACAATGACCAGGTTTATGGATACTTCTCGATGTCCTGAAGAGCCAAAATGGAAGGTAATAAAATTCAAGGGAAGAAAAACTTTGAAAGAATTGTCAATTTTAGATATGCTTTTCAACCATTATGGTTTCTTGTATGTTCACTTGGTTCATTTGCCCCTCTGCTGTTTAGTGAAAGATTTAGGTTGGATTTTATGGCTGTGGATTGTACATTTAGCCCTCTCTGTAAGAATATTTGAGGTCCATAGAAAGTATTTTAAAATTAGAATATAATATATAATTTTTTCTCTCTTTCTAGGTGGATCTGGAGCCAGAAGGGAAAGTGTTTGTAGTAATAACCCTAACAGGGAGTTTCACTGAAGGTAAGAATGAGTTTTGGATGCTTTCTGGTATATGTGTGTCTTGGTTTGTATTCAGTAGTTTCTATCATAGAAGTTATAAAAAGAGCATTTTGTAAAAGATGCTTTTAAAAAATTGACTATTTTAAGTTAGGTTGGCAGGCATTTTGCTGTCCAGTGGTTTGGGTTGCCAGGTTAAATATATTTGCTAAATCTAGCAATCACCTGTTTATTTAACATGCTGAGTTTTTATTTTATTCACCATCACCTTATGAATTGGTTCTTGCCTGTTTTAGTTCATGAGTATTACATTGTTCTTTAGAGTTCTGTTTCTTCAGTTTGCGCCTGAATATGTTAAAAATTTAAGGATTGTGTTCTTTTCCATATAATCTTATATCTCATTCTGTCCTTTAAGTGATTCTGTTTCTCTTGCCTTGCTACCACCCCCATCTTAGAGAAATGACCCTTGAACAGCACAGGTTTTAGGGGCACCGACCTCCCCACCCCACCTCCCATAGTCAAAATCTGTGTATAATTTTTTACTGTACTATGCAGTGAAATAAACAGATCAGAAGTGAAGTATACGAGTTTTGACAAATGCAACAACCGTGTAAACAGCACCCCTAATAAACAGGTGAAAAAGTGTTCAACATTAGGGAAATGCAAATTAAAATCACAAAGTATCATTCTATACTCACCAGAATGTCTAAAGAGGTTGACCATACCAAGTGATGGTGAAGATATGGAGTAATTGGAACTCTCCTACATTGTGGGTGGGAGTTTAAGAATACAACTTCTTTGGAAAACCATTTGAGAGTTTCTTATACAGTTAGGTGTACATCTACTCTGTTACCCAGCAATTCCACTGCTATGTGTTTGCCCAAGAGAGGTGAAAGTGTATGTCCACAAAGATCCATGTACAAGAATGTGAATAGCGGCATTATTCATAGTACCTGAAACCAGGGAAAACTTAAATGTTCATCAAGAGGAGAATGGGTAAAAAAATTGTTTACATTTATATAATGGAATAATATGCAGCAATAAAAGGAAATAAGATACTGATATACAAATTGACGTAAATGGATCTCATAGAAATTATGCGAAGGGGAAGAATTACATATAGAAGTGAATGTACTTTGTAGTCACATTTACATGATCGTCCAGAATAGACAAAACTAGTTTGTGGTGAAAAAAACAAAGCAAAACATCACATTTACTGTATTGCCTTGAGCAGCAGGGGACTGACTGGGAAAGAACATACGGCAACTCTCAGAGTGATGGAAATTTCATTTTGGAATTGTTATAGTGTATGTATATATGTATATATATATACTATAGTATATATGTTATATATACTATATATGTTACAGTATATGTTATATATAACTATATATTATAATATACTATATATGTTATAATATATATAATTTGTACAGTATATAGAAATGAAAATTTTTTTGTATAGTATTGACTTTGTATTCTTCAACCTTAATAAATTCATCATCTATTAGTTCTAGTCTTTTTTTTTTTTTTTGTAGATACCTTAGGATTTTCTCTGTAAACAATCATGCTATCTCTAAATAAAAAGGTTTCTTTTTCTTTCCCAATATTTATGGCTTTTATTTCCTTTTCATTTCTTGTTGTGCTTGGAAGCCTCCAGGACAGGTTTTCCTGTATCAGAACCAATCTTGGGAGGAAGGTATATAGTCTCTCCTTCTTAAGTATGATGTCAGCTGCGTGTATTTTGTAGATGCCCTTTATGACAATTGAGGTAGTTCCTTTCTAGCCGTAGTTTTCTGTTAGTTTTTAAAAATTAAGAGTGACTTAAATTTTGGAAAATGCTTTTTTTTTTTAATCTATTGAGATGTCATGTAGTTTTTCTTCTTTATTTTCTAGCAGGCAGCTATAGTACTGGCTATTACCTTAAAATTGTGAAGGCTTTTTAGGGTGGAGTTTTTTTTTTATTTTCTTTTTTTTTTGGGGTGGGGGGAAGAGGAGCAGAGATAGTGAGGCAGATTCCTAATGCGCCCAAACCAAGATCCACCTGGCAACCCCCATCTAGGGCCAATGTTCAAGTACCAAGCTACTTTTAGTGCCTGAAGCTGATGTGCTTGAACCAACAGAGCCATCCTCAGTACCCGGGACCATGCTTGAACCAATTGAGCCACTGGCTGTGGAAGGGGAAGCGAGAGAGAAGAAAGAGCAGGAGGGGGAGAGAAGCAGATGGTTGCTTCTCATGTGTGCCCTGACCAGGGATCAAACTGGGATGTCCATATACCAGACCAGTGCTCTATCAACTGAGCCACTGTCCAGGGCCAAGAATGGGATTTTTCATTTTTAATCTTTTTCTTAGCTCTTTGGCAAATTCCATAGTCTTTACTCATAAGGCAGAGCCAGTTTAGGGTTTCAATGGAAAGTTGTGGTTTCAAGTGAGAAGCAGCTGAAATATCAATTCATTTCATGCAGGGTTCTAGCTCTTGCTTTTTCCTGGACCTTTCTGGGTCTCCCTTGCACAGGCACAGTTTAGGAGAACCATAGATTTAAGGGGTTTATGGATCTGGGAATTCTTTTCTCTGTGGCCCCATGCTTTCAAATTGTTTCTGCTCAGTTTCCAGTTAGCTGACAGCCCTGAGTCTTTCATTTCTCTCCACAAGCCAACGAAGCGATAGCTTTCTGTTGGAGGTTTATTCACCCTACCCTGTACAGCCTAGAATAATCTTGGGAAATGGTCTATAAATAAATGGATTTTTAAATTAAATTTATTAGAGTAGCATTGGTTAATAGCATTATATAAATTGCAGATGTTATAAACTGTATAATACAACATCTGTATGCTCTGTTGTGTCTCACTACCTGAAGCCCAGTCTCCTTCCTTCACTATATATTTGACCTTTTTTTCCCTCTTTGTCCTCCCTCCACCCCTTTCCCTCTAGGAACCACCATTGTGCTGTCTGTATCTATAAGTTTGCTCTGTCTGTGTGTTGCTTTTTATTTTATATCCTGCATATGGGAGAAATCATATAGTTCTTGTTGTTTTGTTTCACTTATTTCACTTAGCACTATACTCTCAAGATCTATGTCTTGCCCAGTGCACTTCCCTTCAAGCGTCAAATTCCCTCTAATTGCTGCTTTTTGGGGGAGTTGATCTCCAGTGTTTTCAACTAATTGTTTTAAAATATGCTTTCTAGGGGTTTTGTTTTGCTGCTGTTGGAGGATTAGTTTATTATAAGCTGCTCCACCATTATTAAAATTCTTGTGGAGATTTTCAAGCATGCGACTTCATGGTTGGTCTGTTTGGTGTTGAAATTTTGTAATTGGTGACACCTTCCTTGAGAGATGGTTTTCTCTCCTCTCAGCTAACTGTTCTTATTCATGTATGTGAATTGTTGTTGTTGTTTTGTTTGTTTGCTTTTTAGAGAGAGAGAGACAGGAAGGGAGAGAAATGAGAAGCATCAACTCCTAGGTGCGTCAGTTTAACTCTACGTTGATTGCTTCTCGTACCTTCCTTAACTGGAGGACGGGGGGCGGTGGGGGTTGCTCCAGCTGAACCAGTGCCTTCTTGCTCAAGCCAGCAACCTTTGGACTTCAAGACAACAACCTTTAGGCTCAAGTCAACGACCATGGGGTCATGTCTATAACCCCACGCTCAAGGCGGTGACCCTGCACACAAGCTGGGGAGCCTGTGTTCAAGCTGGATGAGCCTGTGCTCAAGCCGGTGACCTCGGGGTTTTGAACCTGGAACCTCAGCATCCCAGGTTGATGCTCTATCCACTGCACCACCATCAGTCAGGCTAGGTGAATTGTTTTAATGATGACATTTTTCTGTTTGTTGCTACAGTTGTTGCATATGATCTTATTGCTCTAATAATGAAATTAGCAAAAACCTGGGATACTTGAACATGAAAAGAATATGCAGATTACAGTTGGGGGATCTTCTGCATGCCCATAGGCCTTTTTGTTTTGCTTGGTATCTTGTACATAACAGGATTTGTGAGAAAAATGAGTTTGCTCATGGCTCAGTTGAATAAAATGGAATGAAGTATTACAGAACACTGTTGATAGAACATCCTCACGGTGCATGGAACATGGGTACAATCATAGTACAGACCAGTGTTTTTCAACCTCCAATTGGCAGTTGAAGATTATAGACCCAATTATTAGAGACTATAATCTTGACACAGCATCAAGGTAGTTAACTCTTAGACCAGCACAAAATTTCTGGTAACAGGCGTCAGTCTGCGGACTGGCGGTTGACAACCACTGTTATAAACACACCTAGCAGTAAGAAATGAAACAAGAGTGAGGAGGGGGTGAGATATAAGTGTGCTTAAGTATCTTTCTGCATTAAGTTACCAGGGACCAATGGAATGAGGCCATGCATGTTAGACTGGGTCTGGATGTGCCGTAGTCATTGCATGACTTTTCTTTTAAGAGTTATACCAGCTTTCTAGGACTAAGTGTTATTTAGATTCTCTCTTCCTTAATTGTACATTAGAAACATCAGAACACTAGCCCTGGAATACTTCTGGATGGTCTTATTGTATCCATTTATTAATTTTAGTGATAATAAAGGAATGTCAAATCTTCCTAGGGGTGACTTCTTACCAGGTCATTGAAATTATATTTTACCCTGGAAAAAAACAGTAAGACAGGCCAAGTTTATCTTTGGTAATTTCCTCTCCTGTTTAGTCAGTTTTTCCTGCTCTCTGCCTTCAACTTTCTTGCTTCAGTAAGATGCTCAGTGAGCTCTTTTCTCTAGGAACAGTTGCTAATAAGGAAGATAGTGAATTTACACTAAAGTGATACTGATTGATATCTTAGTACTCTGCCACTCTTAGGTGTGTCTGCAGACTGTAAAAGATGCTAAAAGAGCTGTTGGATCCATGGAAAATAGATTTTTAATGTTGAAATTTCAGGAGCTATGGCATCTTTATGCGGGGTATATTTCAGAACCGCAGCTCTGTTCTCTCCATGGGAGCTTTGTCCTGTCAGATTGGCCAGTAGACTGGGGCTCAGCTGGGGCTTGCACACTGCTGCTGCCTTAGAGCACAGCCTTTTTGTCAAACACAGAGGATGTGATGGCTGCCTCTGTGTGTGTGTGTTATAGGAGGAGGGATGGGAGCCCCCGACAGGCCTGCTGCAGCTGTGGCGGCTGCCAGGGCCTGGCGCTGTGAGACTGACTGTCCCTGGCTGGGTTTCACTCTGTAGGCCGCTGTAGATTGTTCCCAGCCGTGAAGTGACAGGTTGGCTGATAGAACATTTGGGGCTCTAGTTCCCATTGTGGCAGCTGAAGGGCTCTACGTTCAGGAAGCAATGTGAGGTCTGGCCTGCCTGGAGTGTGTTAGGCTATGAAAGGGACATCGGCCTGGAACCCCAGATGGATTATCAGAGCTCAAGAAATGTTGGGTGAGCCTCAGGGGGCAGTTAATCTATCTCAAAAGGTTGTTTTGAAGGTCAGATTGATATAATGTGTAGGAAAATGATTTGTTTTCTTTTAAAGTTTATTTTTATTTATTAATTTTAGAGAGGAAGGTAGAGCAAGCGAGAGAAAAGCATCAATTTGTTGTTCCACTTATATTATGTATGCATTCATTGGTTAATTCTTGTATGTGCCCTGACTGGGGATTGAACCTACAACCTTGGTGTACCGGGATGACACTCTAACCAACTGAGCTACCTGGCCAGGGCTCTTGTAGGAAAATGCTTTGCAAACTGTAGAGTGCACTAAAAAGGGACACTAGTTGAATTTGTATCTTTGTGTTCCTGTTGTCATGGCAGCAGTTTTTCCGTCATTCTCCCTACCCCTGACTTGGACCCTGTATATATTCAGCAGGTTTGTTTTAGTGTGACACTGGCTTTATTTTATACTAGACACACCTCAAGAATTTAGTGGCCAATTACTAGTATAGTGTTGACTGATCTCCATGCCTGTTTTCCTTTCCTGGCCTCCTACAGGTGTTCTGCCTTGGCTCAGATTCTACAGCCCCAAAGCTCTCCTTTAAGAAGAAATTGCCTAGATGGGGCTGTGGTCTGAAATATCCAGAACTGGTATTAGGAGCTACTGATGACTACTTATTTCACCCTGTTTCATTTCCTTATCTTTTATTAGTTATGTGGAAATAACAGTGAGGGCAAAACTTCTATTAAATGTAGGACATGATGTAAGAAATGCCTGCTGGGTGCAGACCTTTGAGCCATTAAAGATGCTGACAGGGAAAGCTTCACAGGGGAGGTGAAGTTTAAAGCAAGCCTGATGTTAAATAGAGATGTGTTAGGAGGGGAAGGTAGTTCAGGAGGGGAAGGCAGTTTGGGCAAAGGCACAGAGGTGAGAGATGAGTAACAGGTTCCAGAAACTGAAAATAGTGGGGAGGTGACAAAGGTGGGGAGTGGGGAAGGGATGTGGCCAGGGACATGAGAGGAGCATATGTGAAGGTTTCCCCAGCATAGTAAGTCTGCTGTACCAGTGTTAACGACTGACAATACCACATTTCACTCTCAGAAGGGTCCCAGGTTAGATGATTAATTTCATGGTCACAGTGCTTTGAGGCTAGTAGAGGTGATGGGGCGCCGATGAAGGGTTTTAAGTAGAGAAGAAAAGATCTGATTTCATAGCAATGGTTTCAAGAGGCTGGAGAGAGGTGATAGAACTGAAGAGGAGACAAGGGTATGGAGAGCCATTAAGAGACTATTAAAGTTGTTGTCTAAGGTTGAGACTAGTAGAGCCTGAGTTAAGTTAGAATCTGTGAGGTTGGATGGGGAGGAGCGAACAACTGTGAGAGAGCTATACACAGTGATATCTAGAGGGGTTGTCAGTTCATTTGATGTTAGGGATAAAGAAGATGAGTCTCAGATGATGTAGAGTCATTCATCATGGTGGAAACATAGGGATGGAAGATGACTTCCGCTTCGGGCAAGTGGAGTTTGAGGTGCTTGTGGAAACCCAGGTGGACATGTCGAGGAGGAATTGGAAATGGGAGTCTGGATCTAGGCAAGAGATCCTGAGCCTCAGGTAGTGCTCTGGGTGTCAGTGGGAGACACACACGTGGATGAAGGTGCCCAGGGAAAAGAGTTAGAGAGAGAACCAAGGCTGACCAATAGCAGAACTCCACGGAACACCAGCATTTAAGGACTCGGGCGTCATAGGTTGTAATTTGTCAAATTCACTCAAACTGTACTGAAAGTTTACTTAACGAATACTCACTCTGTTAATATAGTCATTCCTCATTCAGTACTATTTGAGTGCTTACCGGGTACCAGCGCCTCTCTCGCCAGACAGTATAACATCTTCCAAATTGGCATCAAATGTTTTATGATGAAGTTTGAAGAAAGAACAGAACATAAAAGGCTTTCAAAAGTAATGTTCGGATTGGTGTTAACTGCAGTACCTTTAAAGTTTGATGATACAGTGTGCTGTGGACAGATGTAGCATTAGAAGACCTGACGGACCCGCTCAAAAACCTACAGGGAGGCCTCTTCCTTGAATTAAGATAGAACAAGAAAAACTCTGTGGACATCCCTCACGGAACTGAAGGTATAACATTATCAACTGGATCACAAACCCATGAACCGTTGTTCATTTTGAGAAGAGTGTTTTCACTTTGATCGGAGGCTGAATTCCCCTAAGCACTGCTGCTGAACCACACACCATCGAAGTGATTTATTATTTTGAAAAAGCTGTCCTGCGCCACTACATTTTATATGCTGGCTGAGCCTTTTCGGCACTAACAACTGGATCTGCCCCCTGATTGGGCTGAAATTTATTACGGTGATGAAACAGACCTGGATTTTCATTCAACCTCTTGATGCTGCCGGAATGTCAGAACCTGGCCCTGTTTATGATTGTCTCTATGTTGGACTAGTTTTTTATATGGGAGAGTGGAGTGGCAATAAAAAGGGAGAGGGGCTGAGAAAAAACGAAACCGAGGAAAATGCCTCAAACTAAATTCATAAGTGCTATACATTGGAAGAGAAATAAGTTCAAGTTCTGATATCTCCTCATGTGAGAACAAATAAAAAATGATGTTGGTGCATTGTTACACAGTGAAGAAATATGGTCTGAGATTTGAAGATCTGAAGAGAGAAGGTAGTTTGCATGAGTGAAGGTTACGGGGACCCAGGGTACCTCAAACAGAAGTGCTTTGCCCACAGGGAGAAAACCAGAATTTTGGGCCTCTTAATGGAAGCACAATACATGGTCTGTGAGGTCGTCTTGCCAAGAAATGGAGCCCGACTCTGGTCAGGCTCTGGATTTTACCACCAGTTTATAGGAAATGTCAGGGATGGGGGAGCTTTTAAAATGACTACATGGGGTGTAATCATTATAATCCTGACTGGGAGAGTTTTATTGGACAAGAGACTTGGTTTTAACCAGAATTAGAAGAAAAAGGAAAGAGGAGGTAAAACCAAAATAACAAAAGACAGACAGATTAGCTGGTTTCGATATATGGACTTTATTCCATCCCAGTTGAAGCACAAATTGTAAAACAAATAATGCCTCCAGGGAGACAGCTGAGAAGATGGGAACAGTGACTGAATACATGATGCTATTAAAGAATTATTCATGTTATTTAGATGTGATTGTGGTACTATGGTTATTTAAAACGAAAAGAGCATCTATTAGAGACACACTTGGAAATGTTTATTGATGAAATGCGATGATATTTGAGATTTGCTTAGAATAATTTAGAAGTGAGAGGAGGAATGGGGTACAAATAAAGCTAGATTAGCCATGAATGGATTGTTGAAAATGGGTGATGTGTGGGTTTATTGTACTAGTCTGTATATGTTTGCATGTGTTGGAAATTGTCTTTACTAAAATTAAAATGAAAATAAACTGCACATTTATAAAAATATCTATTTCTGGCCCTGGCCATTTGGTTCAGTGGTAGAGCATTGGCCTGACATGTGGAAGTCCTGGTTTCGATTCCCGGTCAGGGCACACAGGAGAAGCAACCATCTGCTTCTCCAACCCACCCTCTTCTCTCTCTCTCTCTCTCTCTCTCTCTCTCTCTCTCTCTCGCCTTCCTGCAACCACAGCTGGAATGGTTTGAGCAAGTTGGCCTTGGGCACTGAGGATGCCTCTGTGGCCTCACCTCAGGCATTAAAATAGCTTGGTTGCTGGGCAATGGAGCAGGAGCCCCAGATGAGCAGGGCATCAGTCCCAGATGAGGGTTGCTGGCTGGATCCTGGTTGGGGTGCATGTGGGAGTCTGTCTCTCTACCTCACCTCTCACTTAATTAAAAAAAATCTATTATACAAAACCCAGAATCTGGGTTGCCTCAGAGTGATGCGTTAGCTTTGAACCTATGTTATTTATCCTCATTTGTACTTTAACCCATTTATACCTGATGTTCCATTATTGAAACGGTAGTGACATGGGAGTTATTTGTATTCTACTGCTCAAGGTCATCATTGAGGTCGAATTTTTCACACCTGAGGGTACATGTTATCACGTGGTGCACAGAATTAGTCACCGCTGCAGATACTGGCATGCTGGGAACTTGCCAAAAAGTGATGTGAATTTTCAGAAAAGTTTTGAAGAACTGAATTTCAAAAATGTCAACCTCTGGCATAAATGGGTTAAAGCTGATGGGTTTCTTTTCTTTCTTTTTTTATTGTTTGTATATATTTTATCCTTAATTCTCAATTTTTAAGTATTACAAAGAGACAAGTTAAAGATTTTAAATGACTAAAGTACTTGAGAAAGATTTTTAAAAGTTCCAAATAATACTAAGCTGTGAGTCAAAAACTGCAGGTAGGAGGGGCTGAGTAAGATAATTCCCTTCATTCTGACATGAAGTTCACACTTACAGTAAAGTGACAAGTAATCATCTCCTAGTAACAATTACATAACATTTGCACTTGCAAAGTTTAATTTTAATATAGTTTTCTAAAAGAAGTAAATTTCTAAAAGAATAAAGTAAATCAAAAGAATTCATGGTGGAAACATCTTCATGAAATGTTCTATGGGCACATGCTTTTTTCCCTCATTTCCAAAGCAAACTTGAAGGTATTCCATACCAATATTTTTTTTTGGGGGGGGAAAGAACTTACAAAACAAAAACACAACTTGACAAAGCACTTGTCATTTGTGGATTTGCAGCTTGTCTAGAAACTTTGCTAAAACTTTGAATTACCTGCCTTCTTTTAAGACTCTTAATTATGCTTGCCGGCGCCGAAACACATTTCTCCCAGAGAGAATATGGAGCGTGCACTTGAACTTTGGAATCTGCTTGTTCTTTCTGCCAAGGCAGTACCTAATGGCATAGAGTAAGAGTCTGATTTCTGATCTTTTCTTTTTTTTTTTTTTTTTGTTTTGTTCTGGTACCAGTGCCTCAGTTTTTAGCTCGAATTTCCTGTCTCAAACCACTGGTTTACAAATAATTATGTTCTGCGCTCAGTTGTTGTAGCCACATGCACCAAGGCAGATGGAATGTGTTACTGCTTGAGAGCTGCAGCCCACACTTTCTCACGGTGTCTAATGCTCACGGTGCCTGTCGTTTTTAAAGGGAAACAATTTATCTCTGACAGCAGTTCATTTTCAGTATTCTTCTCTCATGTTTCAGGCCTGTTGACAACCTGATGATTTAATATTTTTTAAACTCAGCTTTAAAATAGTTTTTTTTTTTTTTTTTATTCCTTTGGTATATTCAGCCTTAGGAATAAATGGCCCCTTCAATTTTCCTGTTGGCCCAGGCAGTTCTGTGGCTTCCCTTGGAAATGACTGCATGTTTGAGGACAGGATAGGAGATAGAGGAAGAGGCATGTAAGGAATGGGGAAAGATTTGGTTTCTGGGAAAAAGAAGGAATGATATTTTTGAAGGATTGAAGCTAATTGTGCCATGTCATAATAGTGTGCTTCTCCACTTCTCCACAACAGCCAGTTCATTTACTAAAAGCCTTCTGAGGACCAGAGACTGTGCTAGGCCTGTCATTTAGCAAATGACAACAGCAGTCCTTGTTTCATTTTCTTTTCTGGTAGAAGGGTGGCCTCTTGCATGGGTAATTGATTATCTCTTTGTATTCATGGAATCCAAGATATTATTTCATTTGCTCCCCACAACAAACTTCTGAGGCTTATGTGATGCTCAGTATGTATATGCTGACTGCAGCTCAGACACCGATTTGCTGCTGTCCGTGCCAGACCCAGACACAAGCTCAGCCTCCCAGGCTGAGGTCCACAACCTTCTGGGCCACCCATCTATCTGGGAGATGTGTTTTCTCTTTGTTCTATGTTGGAAGAAAACTGTCATCTCAGTGGTATAATCCTACCCGCCTCAAAGTTTTGTTGTCCCTAGGAATGACATCTTTTGGGTCCCTTCTTCTTAAACCTAAATTTTGGCATTCACCTGGGAAAGATGCCACCTTCTCAGATATCAGGCATGGATCCGAGACCTCTGGGAAGAGTAGCCTGAGATTGGCTCAGGCTTTACGGCAAGCATCAGTAGGCTTTCTAAAGGCAGACCTTCAGCTAGAACTCAGAGGAAATTAAAAACTAAATAAGTGAGTTCAGCCTCAGGTTTGATAGTTGTATTTGCCTAGTTATACCCTCAGTTTCATCCTGACTACCTCTTCCTTTCATTGACCATTGATGAAAAACTCTTAAGTGGTAGTTTTGTTCAGAATTTAATTGGTTCCCCAAGTAGGGTCTTGCAGACCTTTAGGGGTTCTGGAGATGTTTTCAGGAGGTCTGTAATTCAAAACTATTTTCTTTATCATACTAAGATGTTATTTGCCTTTTCACATGTACTGACATTTGTGTCAACGGTGCAAAAGAGATGGTGGGTACAACTGTTGGCACCTTAGACCGAGTCAAAGCACCAAACACACAGTCGTCAGTATAGCCTGTGTGGTCTTTATTGCCAAACAACTGCAGGAGGGAAGAAAACAGTTTCACTTCAGAATATCTTTGCTGAAGCAGTAAACATTTTTAAGCTCAATCCTTGACTATGTATCTTTATAATATTCTGTGTGACAAAATGGAGCTATGCATAAAGCACTTCCACATACTGAAATAGTATCACGTCTCAGGGAAAAGAACGTATAGGGTGGCATTGTTTGCTGAGCTAGCCACCCCCCACCCCACCCCACCTCATGCAACACTATTTTTATTTGAAAGAATGACAGACTATTGTTATAGAGGCCTAGCAATTTGTCAGGTATTTTCTTTAAAATGAATGTAACAGATAGTTTTCTTTTATTTCAAGATAAACAACTATGACTATTTGATGCCAAGGATAAAATTGGATTCTTCAATTTTGGAAGATTTATATTCACCATTATTAGCTTGTAAGCTTGAAATACTTAAAAAAAAGACTTTTCTCATGAGTTTGTTGTTGGTATTAATGAACAATTGTGATGTTTTAATGTTGTATGGTAAATATGCCAGTGTTTGGAAGAAGATCGGCATTATTCAGTGGACCCATATTTTCAAAATGACTAATTCAAGATGTTATAAAACCATGTATGAGTCAAGGAGTCATTGAAAGAATAGCTAGACTAATGGACTTAATATAACAAAGTATGGAAAGTTCATTGATTATGGTTTTGGATTCCACATTGCAGCTAACTTTTAAGAAACTACCATCTGTTGAGTTTTGATGTAATATCAAACAATTTTCACAAGTATATGAGAAATGTATTAAAACATTCCTTTTCAACTTCTCTCTGTGTGCAGCTAGATTTTATTCGTATACTTCAACTGAAACAAAGTTGCAACAGATTGAATATGGAAGCAGATATTAAGAATCCATTTGGCCTCGAAATCAGACATTAAAGAGATTTGCAAAATTGTAAAAAAACAAAACAAAACAAAACCACCTATATATCTTTTTTTTGGAAAATATAGTTATCTTTCATAAAAATATTATTTATATTAACATACAATGGATTTGTTGTTATTTTAAATGAAAAAATATTGTTAAATATCTCAATATTTTAATTTCTAATGGCAAATATCGAGAGAAAACCTACATAAACCTAAATTTCGAGTTCTTAAGTTTTAAGACTAGAAAGGGATCCTACGACCAAATAACTCTTAGAATTTCTAGGTTAATTTGTCTCTTTATCTTTCTTCCAGAAGCCTAGCACTTTTAATTCTAGTGACCACAGAGAGGAGGACCTGACAAATATTAGTGTATGTTAGTTATATTGGGGACTGGTTAGGTGACAGGGGATATAGGTGCTAGAAACTGTCATCTTCTTTTTGAAACTGTAATCCTTTTTTCCAGTCATTTTTACTGTGCGGTGTACTTTTTTGACGAGTTTTTGTTATAAGCCCTTTCTCATAAAAAGAGGAAGGTCAGGAAGTGACACGAAAACAACCCAGAAGCTATGACGGTTTCTAACTTTAGGGACGCCTGGTACTGGTAGCTTTATGTGAAACTTTTGCTCTGTTTGAGCAGAACAAAGTGGTGGCAGCTTCTGAGCAAGTGGTCAGAGCTGTAAACGCTCAAAGCCGAGCCTCAAAAATAGCTCGAGCATCTATGGATGGAGCATTCGCTGGTTCACTTTGTGTGACACTCGCTGATGAACCAGCGCGTCCCTTTGAAATCAAAGTTCTTGCAAAATGCAGAATCTGACTTTTCTTAGTTTTTTTTCAGGCTTTGTACTTTTTTCAGTCAAAATTGTACTAATGTGGTATCCTCTCAGTGGGACTGAGATTTGGATAAAACCGAAATGACCTAAATTTTTGATAGAAAAATTGATTGCTCCAGAGTCTATTTTCATTATGCCTCAGTCTCACTTCCAGCAACTCCGGATCCCTCTGCTCTTTCTGTTTCAAATGGATAAGGCAGCTGAGGTTCTGTCTTCCGGGCAGGTTAGAGTGCTCTTTTATTAGGTTGCCCCTAATAACGCCCTGTGCCATTGGGCGTACAGAGAGGTGGGAAGACCTGCTTCTTCCCTTCTCCCCTGAAGTTTGTCTTCAGCATCATGATTTCATCCTGGTGTCTGAGATTTCTGTTCTGCGTCTCAAGACAGTGCTGGGTGGCCCTGCGGGGGTTGAGAGAGAGAGAGAGAGAGTGTGTGTGTGTGTGTGTGTGTTTGGGGTGGGGGGAGGGGCATAGTACCTTAGGGTGGCAGACATATTTTTTGTGTATCTCAGAAATTGCCTTAGATTTTGCGAGTGGCAACTTTTCACATTGTTTTTGAGAAAATCAGTTGCTTCCTCTATGAATTTACATTCAGTTACAAAATATACTGCGTTGAGCAATACTTCTCAATTATCACCACAAGGGCCCAGGGAATCAAAAGAACTATTTATGTATACACACACGAAGTACTTATGCATAACATTACATATTGTGTGTGTGTGTGTGTGTGTGTGTGTGTTTATGCATGTACTTATGACACTGGTTCATTCTCACAGAACTCAAAAATTGGCATGTGGGTGGAGGAGGTGCAAACAATTGGACAAATTAACATAATATGCTAAGTGTAAATGCTATGGAAAATAACTAAGACAGGCTAAGGGGACAAAGATAAAGACTATGTGTGCTGTCTTGTTCAAATCGGTGACATTTGAGCCAGAGATCTAAGGAAGGCAGGGTGTGAACCACAGGGCTGTCTGGGGAAGAGAAAAGAAGAAGTAAACGGCCCGAAGTGGGGAGCCCGGGCGGCAAGTGAGAGGTGGCAGCGGGGAGAGGACCAGGGTGCTGAGCCCCGAGCTCCTGGGCGGTGCCCAGCGTTTCTGGCACAGGCTCAGCACCCTGGTCATGTCACTTTCCTTTTCAGGAGCATACCTTTGTTACTTAAAAGAAATCCACCTCTATTTGATGCCACTATACCATTTGGCTGATTGACCATAATCTTTTTTTTTCCCCCCTTTGGCTGGGGGCCTGTGGAGCACAATATTACATCCATTTCCAGTGCTTTAATATAACTTACTAAAGCAAAAACTACTTTATCATGAAGACTTTCCCAAGTTCTGTGAACTCCATCATGTTGTCTTACCGTACTAAGCTAAATTAGGATCCATTACACAGCTTAATAAGCATTAAAAGTTCAAACTGTCTGGAGATATATAACAAGTCCGTGCACTGCTCAATCTAATTAGCTGTAATTCAATTCTAGTTGCAGGTTATTAAGAAATTATTCTTGTTTGTGCACCTCACTCATCTTAACAGTCAGAAAATTTAGGTTGAACTGGATGGAGTCTTCTGTTCTTGAACGTGATGGGAACTACCAGAGTTGTGAAGTTTTAATAAATGTTAGCAACATGTCTGCTAGACACCTGGAGAAGTAAATAGGTTGGAGCTCAGTCTGGGCACATTGTTGAGACGTAGTATATATCTTTTGGAGGTTATATTGAGTCTTGGTAATATTTTGTTTCTTGTAAATGAGAATACTTCCATTAGCTGAGTCCTTAAATTGGAATTTGCCAAGTACTACTGAAAAACAGAGCCTTCAAAAGTATGAACTGGAGAGAGGGGATCTGTTCTAGAGCAACGAATCACTTGAAATTTTTGGAAAATGCAGATTCTGAGGCCCCTGACTGAAGCTCTGGGGAAGAAGCCAGGGGAAAGGAATCTTAATAAACATCTTGGCTGGTTTCAGTGGTTGGCCAAGTTTGGACACCCCTATTGTATTCTAAATCTAGTTTGGATGAATGGAAAGTTTTGGAAGGTTTGCTAATTGCAGGAAGCACATAGAAAAAAAACCCCACATAGACAAGTGTATCACTTTGGTGTAGTCTTTTAAGAGTTCACAAAACACCAAATTACTTTTTTTTAAAGTAATTAGACATGCTTTGACATATGCCTGACCAGGTGGTGGTGCAACAGATAGAGTGTCGGCTTGGGACACAGAGAACCCAGGTTCGAAACCTCAAGGTCCTAGGCTTGAGCAAGGGCTCACCAGCTTGAGCGTGGGGTCACTGGCTTAAGCATGGGGTCATTCACATGACCCCATTACTGCTGGCTTGAGCCAGAGGTCACTATGTTGGCTGGAGCCCCCCAGGCAAGGCACATAGGAGAAAGCAATCAATGGACAACTAAGATGCTGCAACTATGAGTTGATGTTTCTCATCTCCCTTCCTTTCTGGCTCTGTCTCTTGAAAAAGAGAAAAAGAAGAAGAAATGAAAAAGGAAGGAAGGAAGGAAGAAAGAAAAGAGAGAGAGAGAGAGAGAGGGAGGGAGGGAGGGAAGGAAGGAAGGAAGGAAGGAAGGAAGGAAGGAAGGAAGGAAGGAAGGAAGGAAGGAAGGAAGGAAGGAAGGAAGGAAACATAGAGAGGTCAGGTTACAGTTTTTGCACTTTTAGGAAGAGAAAATGAGACTCTGAAGCTAAGGGTCTTGCTGTCTGCAAACCCTCCATGCTAATGCTGAGACTCAAGCAGGCTTGAAAGTAGTAAAATCAGGCCAGAAATGTTGGTTTTGCTGCCTGTCAGCTATTGGAGTAGACACAACTTACAGGTATTTCCTATCTCTTAGAGTAACTGGGATCAGGAAAAGGCAATTAAATGTGATTCAAGTTACAATAGGAGCTAACATTTTTGTTTTAAAAAGTTTGTTTGATACTCTTTAAAAAAGACAACAAAAACTATGCAAATAAGTTTCTTTCACCTTATATTTATCAGTGTTTGCATTACAATGACACCTGTATGCTAATTCTTAGAACCAAGAACAGATCAAATAACTTGGTGTGTACTTTTCTGACTTATTTAAAGGCATGATAACATCTTCCACTTCATGCTGACTTTCTCAGCACTCTCATGAAGAGGGTTATTTTTTGCAAAAGTATTTAAAGACATAATCAATTTTTCTAGAGGCTGGGCATGGCTCCATCAGCGTTGATCTTTTTCTCACTGGTGATGGATCTGATACCAGGATTACTGGGTCAGGGCTTTGCTGTGATTGGAGCAGCTCATTAGTGTCGTGACCCGAGGCAGCTGCAAGATTTCACTTTTACCCCGCACCTGACTTTTATTGTGTAAGTGGTCGGGGGGACCTAGGTGATTCTCAGAGAATGGCAGCTATTCCTGTGATGGGCAGGGACTGGGTAATTTTAAGCAGGGAGGCGTGTCAGGGAAGAGCCCAGTGTAAAAGTGGTCAGTCTGTTTCTTGATGACCATTTTTATGCTTTCAGCATGTCGTTTACCCATATCGGTCTTAGAATTTGGGTAATGAAAGTTCAGATGGGTTCAGTGTCTCAGTGAAATGACTCGTTTATTTCTTAGAAAAGGTGTACTTATCTGCTGTCTGAATTCCTTGTGACTTCACACCTCCATGCCTCCATATCTCAGTGTGTAATCCCGAATCTGAGTATTTGTTCTGTGTGTGTACTTGGCCGTGTGAGGTAGCCACGGGGACATTTTTAATTGTCTTTTAAGGAGAATGATCACGTCTTTGCTAGAGTCAACTGAAAACACGTTCCCTTCACCAAACACCGTGAAGGTCCCTGTCTTGCCCCATTCAGCATCCGGCCTCCCCAGCGACACTCCCACTTCTGGTTTGGGTGGGGCGGAGTCTCACTGTTCTGGGGAACTTTGGGAGAGAGGGGTAGGAGAGAAACCTCTCTTTGTTTTCTTCTTTTTTTTTTTAATCCAGAAAATAGATCAGGCTTTTAGATGATAGGTAATTTTAGTGATGCCTCCAGCCTCCTGAACGCACCCCTTACCCCAAATTAATTTCTGGTGTTCGTGTTAATCCTTTCCTTAACAGAATCCTACAGACAAAACCCCCTGGGAGTTGCCCATTAGGCTTTCTTAGGTGCTGGAGATAGGGGTGGGAGGTGGAAGACCAGACAGACCTGTCTCTGCTTCCTGTACTTCCTAGCCATGTGGCCTGGAACAATGTTTGCCTTACATGTAAAACATGGAGCTGGTGGTACCTAACCCCAGGATTGTTGTGAAAGTTACATGAGCTTATACACACATGCACACACCCACAAAGTAAGTGTTCTATTAAAGGCCTGATGCAATTATGCACCCACCCATTTTGGAAGGAAATCTGTAGCTAGTTTATTTCCATGTACTTTGTAGTGAATCATCTAAAAAGCACTGGAGGAAAATATGACATAAACCCCTCTTTTCAGCCATTATATCAAATCCTGGACAGCAATTGAAGTTCACATGTGTGTCACATTCTGGGAGGGGGCAAGATCCGTTCCAGTCTGTGTGTCTAAGTGCTTCCGGTGGTAGCTACCATCAGTGGTGCTGCGGGTGGGAGAGAAGGTGTAGGAAGGAGTAGCTACCTGTGAGGGGGAGCTGCTTTACCAGTTTCCTGTCTGCCGGACCCCGCAGAGAACATATGTTGCCTCTATTTTTAGATCTGCCCACCAGACCCACCTTTACCCAAATCACTCCTTGAGGATCTGGCTAATGCCTGGGTTGATGCTGCTGGCATTACCTCTCCTTATGGGTGCCGACTGTACAATGGATCATATATATATGGAGAGAGAGAGAGAGAGAGAGAAAGAGAAAGAGAGAAGACCAGCCCTATTCATGGGCAGCCCCACTGCTGTGGGTGCTCCATAGGAATGTTGGTAGGACAACAAAGCAGGGAATGGGGTCTACTTTCCTGTCTAGCATAACCCAGGGAGCAGTAGGTCCAGGGACTTGCTCTTTTGGATTGTATTGAAAACCAGACCCTCAAGGTTGGCTGTATTTTTTTTTAACATAGGTCTAAAATTGTAATGAGTGCCTTCTTTCTATAGCCATGTTAGTATTAATTACTTAATGTTTATAAGGTATTTCTAAGTCCCAGAAAAAGAGGGTGTGTTTTCATAGCAGATCATATGTGCAACTTGCAGTTAATTTATCTCTACAGGGTTAAATTTTAGTGCTAGGGCAGACGTTGTAAATGGTCAGGAAACATAGGCCCCCATCCCCGACTTTCTCTGCTGTACCAGGATTTTATTAGGCCTAGTCATCAGCCTCATGACCTGAGTGCTGTCCATGAACTTGAAGCAACTCTGCTTGTTTGCTTTGTTATTTATTCACAAATTGCCGTTGGTTCACTCAATGTGGATATTTTTCTAGCCTTTGGTCATTTCCCAAATATTTCCTTAGTTTGTTAAATTGGTTCCTCATTCATAAATTAAAGTGTATGTTGACTTTTGCGATTTTAATTTCACAGGCTCGCTTGCCTTTGTATTACCAGATGGTCTCTTGTTTGAGTGCATAAGCAAGGTTGGTTTGCTTGCTGGCTAGTTTTGTTTTGAGCTTAACCATTACCTAGCTCCTTAAGTTAAAGATGGTGTCGTGTTCAAGTTAAAATTCCCCTTAAATCCAGTACTTAATTATTAATTAAAATATCTTCTGTGTATTTTGGAGGCAAAGTGACAATTTTGCTGCATGTGAAGGAGTAACACGTGCTGAAAAGGTTAATTTTTGCATGGATTTGGGTTAGCTTGTTCACCCTGCTCCGTGGTGCCTGCACGTAGGGCTATATGAATCTCAAGGGATGAGGGTAGGTTTAGCTGCTTCTGGAAAGCCTGAAGCAGGCTGGAAAGTCTATTCAATGTATGTGAAAGGCTCTTCTCTCTAGGGGTCTTGGGGAGGTTCTGCTGCTTGTGAGGGTGAAAAGAGTCTAGATCGAGGTGATTGCTCCCTGCTTCTAGCACCATTTCTGGCCCATGGAGTGTGACACTGGGAACTATTGTGGCTAAGTTGCTCCTTCTGCAATACCCATTATATTCGTGGATGCTTTTTCTTCCCCTCTCAGATGGAGCCCAGAGAGAGAACTCCAGAGATATGCAAAGTATCCCTCTTGAGTTTTCAATAGAGTACTGATCAGTGTAAATAAACTACCTGAAGTCTGGGAAAGAGCCGTCCAAAATAATTAGAACTTTGCCTATAGCTCACACACAGCCAGGAATACTGCCTGTTCCTACCAGCCACACTGGAAACCTCAAGATTCATGGATCATTAGGTTGAGTACATAGAATGTTCTTGCCTTCCTACTGGGGATTAACTAGCCCTTGATTGAGCACTTTTCTGGCCCACCTAACAAGTCTAAAATGCAAGATCTGATAGATTCAAACTATTTTCAAGTATCTTAACTATGTTTTCAAACAAAGTTCATGAATATTTACAGGAATAGAAAACTATCCAGTACTCAACAAGAAAAATTCACAATGTGTGGCACCCAGTCAAAAATTACCAGACATGCAAAGAAACAAAACAAACAAAAAACATGATCTATAACAGTGGATAAATCAATCAACTGATAGCATCCCAGAAATAACACACATGTTAGAATTAATAGACAAGACAATAAAACAATTATGGTAACCATTCTATGTGTTTACAAAATTACATCTAGAGATGATTAAAGAAAAAAATGACAAAAATTGGATTTCAAACATGATATGACAGACTTCACTTTCTTCCTCCCTTCCTTCCTTCTTTCCTTCTTTCCTTCCTTCTTTCCTTCCTTCCTTCTTTCCTTCCTTTCTTCCTTCCTTCCTTCCTTCCTTCCTTCCTTCCTTCCTTCCTTCCTTCCTTCCTTCCTTCCTTCCTTCCTTCCTTCCTTCCTTCCTTCCTTCCGGGTAAGGGAGAAAGAGAGAGAGAGAAAGAGGAGAGAGTGAGTGAGAAGCATCAACCTATAGTTGCTTCACTTTAGTTGTGCATTGTTTGCTTCTTGTACGTCCCTTGACCTGGGACTCAAGCAGAGCCAGTGACCCAGTGCTTAAGCTGACAAGCCCATGGTCAAGCCATCAACCTCGGGGTTTTGAGTCATACACCTCAGTGTCCCAGGTTGACGCTCTATCCATTGCGCCACCACCAGTCAGACATGGTGTACTTTTCAGTCAATCCTAATGTTATTTGCTTATGTTGTTACTCGATCCTTACGTTACTTCTACCAAATATAATGACTCAAACCTGGCCTCTACTAATTTATCTGATCCCTAAGCCCTTGCTGGTCCACTCAGTGTTCTCTTGAACTCAGACTCTAGGGTTGGCACTGCAGTGCCAGTTCAGAGATGCCCAGGAGTCAATTGACCTTTTTTTTTTTTTTTTTGTATTTTTCTGAAGCTGGAAACGGGGAGAGACAGTCAGACAGACTCCCTCATGTGCCCAACCAGGATCCACCCGGCATGCCCACCAGGGGGCGATGCTCTGCCCCTCCAGGTCATCACTCTGTTGAGATCAGAGCCACTCTAGTGCCTGGGGCAGAGGCCAAGTAGCCATCCCCAGCACCCGGGCCATTTTTGCTCCAATGGAGCCTCGCTGCGGGAGGGGAAGAGAGAGACAGAGAGGAAGGAGAGGGGGAGGGGTGGAGAAGCAGATGGGCGCTTCTCCTGTGTGCCCTGGCCGGGAATTGAACCCGGGACTTCTGCACGCCAGGCTGACGCTCTACCACTGAGCCAACCGGCCAGGACCTCAGTTGACCTTTTAACCTTCCTTCATGCCTGCCATGCCAGTGCCAGGCCCGAGTAGTCATCCTACAGTGCTGTCACAAAGAATGCTGCTGGATCCATTGGCATCTGAATTCCTGGTGTATAACCAGGCACCCAGCAAAAATTCGAGTCTGCTTCTTTTTGATTTTTCAACAACTCCAAAACTTTCACACCTGTAAGCCTTTTTCTTATTTTTTTTTTCCTCATCCCAATTCTGGTTCTAATACTCTGCTGAGAAAAATTCTGCCATGACTTTCGTCTTTATGTCCCCACTGTCCCTCAGTATAGCCATCTCCTTTCTTTCTTTCTGCAGGTGGCCAAGGAGACCTCTCTTTCCACAGAGGCTGCGTGTACCTTACCTCTGGGCAGATCCATCCTCTCTGGCAACTTAACATATTTTGCTGGCTCACTTCTCTGGTCTGAGTACCCATTGTGTCATGCCTTACTCTGCTCTGATTGCTTCTCCTTGGATGATGTTGACAAAAAAATTCTCCACCAAATCCTCAGCTACCTCCTGTTTTCCCCCCCGTTATGGCCAACTAGCTTGACAGATATTTCATATCTGCTCCAAACCACCCACTTGCTCGTCAGTCTCTGATCCCCTCTTGTTCAGACTCCTCCTAATTGAGAAGTGTCCCAGTCTTTCCTCAGCACTCTTCCACTGTGGCCTTGCTGCTCTATTTGGTTCTGTTTGCTGTCCTTTTGGGAGCCTCAAGTTCCCGCCCAGTCTGTGCCCTCTGTTCCCAGTGGTGATGCTCAGCACCTCCAGCTCCTTCTCCTACTCTGTTCACCGACGACTCAACCTTTGTCACTCTCCTCAAGACTCCCATGTACCCCCATGTGCCCTATGCCTTCATTCTGAGCAGACAGCCTTGCTTTCTACATGATCAAGAAAGTTGCCGTGACCTCCCGCAGCTGCCCGCTCTGACTTCAGCTATTGCCCCGCCCATCCTCATTCCTTCGCGTCTGTCCCAGGCAGCGCTAGTCTGCGCTTTTGCTGAAGGTCTGTGCTTCCTCAAGACTTTGTTTCCATGCCTCTAAATCCTCCATTCCCCTGTTTCTTGGTTTCTTTCTCCAGTCTATAAACATGGCCAAGCCTCTTCATCCTGAAAATCTTTTCAGCACCTTCTTAGTTACTTTCCAATTTGTTTCCTCTTCTTCATCCAGATCTCTTGAGAGCATAGTCTTGGTACACACTCTCCCTTTCTTTGCCTTCTGTTTTCTCCTCCAGCCCTCCGGCTTCCCTCACCACCATTCTGTTCAACTAGCTCTTGAGAAGGTCACCAACTACGGATTGCCAAGCCCAGTCGGTCGTTTCCTTAGTCCTCACCTTACTGGACATCTCTGTTGCATTTGAAAACGCTCGTCACTCCCTCCACCTCAGGGCCCTAACGCTTTTTGACTTCCACAACTCTGAAGTCTGGTGATAACCCTTGCACCTCACTGACTCTTCCTCTTTTGTATCTTTGGGCTTCTCTCCCTCTCCTGCAGTTTGTATTCTCCAGGGATCAGTGTTCAGTCCACTGCTGTTCTCCCTCACATCCCTGGGGATCTGTGTTCGTCTGTGATTTCACTCGACCTGTGGCTTTCTATCCCTGCACCTGTGTCTGCAGTCCAGATCTCTTTCCTGGTGTCAGCTTCCGGTATCCGGTGCCACACTGAGCACTCACACCTCCGCGTTCATTCATCCTTTCAATTAGCGTGTACTTTCTATCCCCATGTTCTGTTGAATATGAACTGTTGACTGTGATGAAAGAAAGCACCCCCTCTGCTGAGTGCTGTAGTATTCTGATCCTGCTTCCACATCTTTGTCCTTCCTCTGTTTCCTTCTGGGGCTGCCATTCCTCCTTGTGTATCTTAAAAGGGTGCATCCATTGCGATCGGGTCTCTCATCTTCTGGGAGACTGTCAGTTCTTACCTTCAGCCTCAGTTCTTCCCACTAGCCCTCGTTCCATGATATTTTTCAAACACCACTGACTCAGACCCCGTCATCCTTTTCTTCCCATATCAGCCCCTGTGTTTACCTGATCTCTGTCGCTGCTGACTCTTGTTCTGACACCTAAGCTTCAACTCACTTATTGCCCCCTCCTTAAATGTATTGTCTCTCAAATGAAAGCAAAAGCAATTTGAAGTTAGTGTTCTGTGTGTATGTCTGTACCCCGAGGGTATAAAGTGAGGCAAAGAGAAGGTAGAAAGAGAAGTGGTTCCTACCATTTCCCGTTTTAACCAGCATCTGCAGAACCTCTATCCCCTCCAGCTTGGACCTTACGTAATCACGTCAGAAGTGGTATTTTTGGAAGAGGCTCCATCCAGACTTTCATTTCTAGCTAGAAGGAGAACCAGGAAAGAGGATGAGCCACTTGAAATATTGAGGATATGGAATCAGTTTAATTAGGATTCTCGTTGGCAGTATTTATAGGAATTCTTTTAACAACATTTTCTTTAGATATTGTGGAATCTTCTTTCCCTTTGGGTAGTGGATTTTTTAACACCATATTGGGTTGATTCCGTAACTTTTCAGTTACCTTAAATTTTCTTTTACCCAGCTTTATTGAGGTACAGTTGGCAAATAAAATGGCAAGATACTGGAACCATGCATTGCGGTGATCCTTACACATACATTGTGAAAGGATTTCCACTCTCTGGGATGGTTATTTAACACGTCCGTAACTACCTTCAGTTTTATGAAGTCATTTTTAATTTGGGTAACATATATCTATTACAAAAATGTAGCGTCCTAACCACTTTAAGTTTACAGTTCACTGACATTTATTACATTTGGATTGCTGTGCAACCATCACCACCATCTATCTCCAGAACTATTTTAAAAACCTAATAGAACCCTTGCAGAACAAAAACTCCACCCATTAAATAATAAATCCCCACTCCTCCTCCCCCCACACCTGGCAACCGCTTTCTGTCTTTATGTGTTTGACTTTTCTAGGTATCTTATATAGGAGTGGAGCTTTGCAGTATTTGTCTTTTTATAACTGGATTTTTTTTATTTAGCATAATGTCCTCAAGATTCAGCCATGTTATAGCATGTATCAGAATTTCCTTCCTTTTCAAGACTGAATAATACTCCATTGTATGTAAATGTTGTATTTGCTTATATGTTCATCTGTCAATGGACACTTGGATTACTTATGTACCTTCAATTTTAAAAACAATCGCATATTAGGATTGTAGACTGAATCCTGTTCTTTTGAAAACTTCAGTATCTTGCTCAGTTGAGACCTCCTTGGTTCACTTTCTTGGTTAACCATGGCCCAGCTGCTCAGAGTGAAGAAGAAAGTGAAGTCTTTTGTTTGTTTGCTTGCTTGTTTGTTTGTTTGTTTTAGGTACAATTGACTTATATTAGTTTCAGATTTACAAACACGATTCGATGTTTGTATGCATTGCGAAATGTTTACCATAGTAAGTCTAGTTAATTTCATTAATTAAAACTAGTTCTAGATTCAACTAGAATATGAATAAATAAGATTTATTCTCTTACCAACTTTCAAATACGTAATATAGTATTACCAACTGTAGTCACAGTGTTGTACATTACAACCTCATGACTTATTTATTTTATAACTGGAGGATTGTGCCTTTTGACCCCCTTCAAGGAGGGTGAAGTCTTGTCCAACATCTCCTTCCCTCCTTCCTCTCTTCCCTCCTCTCCCCCAACCACCATTGTCTTGGAGCCTCCTCCCTCAGCCTCAGGCTGGGAAGGGAATAGTCTCGCACCCCTCCCATGCTGACACCCACTTCCTTTCTCGGACTTGTTCTGACTTTGGGCAAGTGGTGCAAAACTGGTAGCGGAGTTAGAGATCCCGTCTCCAGGCAGCCCTGATTGGAAGGGTGCTCCCAAACTCAGATTCTAGGTCAGGGGTCCCCAAACTACGGCCCGCGGGCCGCATGCGGCCCCTTGAGGCCATTTATCCGGCCCCGCCACACTTCCAGAAGGAGCACTTCTTTCATTGGTGGTCAGTGAGAGGAGCATAGTTCCCATTGAAATACTGGTCAGTTTGTTGATTTAAATTTACTTGTTCTTTATTTTAAATATTGTATTTGTTCCCGTTTTGTTTTTTTACTTTAAAATAAGATATGTGCAGTGTGCATAGGGATTTGTTCATAGTTTTTTTTATAGTCCGGCCCTCCAACCGTCTGAGGGACAGTGAACTGGCCCCCTGTGTAAAAAGTTTGGGGACCCCTGTTCTAGGTGCTTAGTGCCTTTTGTTCTCAGCTGAAATTCTAAGACAACAAGACAATTCCCACTAACATTCTGCTGCACTTGAAAAACTAAAGAGGACTTAGTTCTATATGACATTTATAAGGGCTGTCCACAGGGGCCCTGAAATTCTATCCTCCTCATGTCTTCCCCATTGCAATAGCCCTCATACCTAGAAAGAAGGGGCTGGAGTCCAGGACAGGACAGGGGTTAAAGTCCCTACATTCAGCATTGATGGCTACGTCAGTCTCTCGAGGCAAGGCCGGTTTATAGGGCAGACTTCTTTGAAAGGGCTTGCCCCCCAGTGTGTGTACCCCAGATATCTTCACTGAATAGAACTGTGATTAGTGTCCCCCATTCTTGGTTGTCTTTTCTGATCTCTCATTATCAGTTAATTGAAAGGGCCTTATTCCTAGGACTGTTAGTAGAGCTCAGCAGAGGAAACTGTTTAAATGGCCTGGCTTCGTGCATGCTGACCCTTTTGACTATCAGGGGCCTCTACTGAATTTCCCAGTGTCTCACCTAAGTATACCTAGTTAGACTCCCTGTTTTGTTGGACTAATACTATACTTAAGGGCAAAATTTAGTAAGTTCAGTTAAGTCTTTAATTGGATTTTTAATTTAAAAAATTATTTAAACACCCATTGCGTATATGTTTGACATATTTTGTGGTCGGAGGCAGGGTTTGGTGCATCGTGGATTCCTCTTTCCTTAGAAGGAGCCCATCTGAGCAGTTTTGAACCCACAGCTTGGGAAAGCTCCCAATAGCCGGTTCTCATTTAAACAAAGGAAAAAAGAAAGAAAGAAAAACACCTATAGAATCTTTATCTTATGAAACTTGCTAGTCTAAATGAAAGCATCTAGGTTGAAAGTGTATTTGTGCTAGCGGTTTCTTTGTGTGTGAGGGCTTTTTTGTGGATGCTTCTAAGGACTGATGCGGAAGCCTGGCGGGGCTTGTTTCTCTGCCGAAAGGGTAGAGGCAAGGTCAGCTGAGCCGCTGATTACGCTCGAAGAGGGAGAGTGTATCTTTTGCCACCTCAAAGGGCAGCTGTTTATTGAATTTCTCCACCCTGCAATTGTTTGACCTGTGCAATGGTTCCTGGAGAAAGATCTAACATCTGTGCAGGTCTGTCCTGTTCCTCGGCTGTGTTTACCGGCTTGCCTTCACACACTGCGAGCTGCACGTACAGTGGAAGGGAGAATGTGGCTGGTCATGGAGAGTTGGAGGAGGTCATATGTTGAAGCCTGTTGCATGTGTGACAGGTCAAGCTCATTCATCTGTTCATTTGCAGGACCTACTTAGTTTGTGTTCTAGCACTAACTAAAACGTGCATGTGACAGTATTCCTGCTTTCGAAAACCTCAGTCTGAAGAGGAAGGTCGTCTTTTAAATGCAGTTCAGCATGATGCACAGTGATTCGTGCACAAGGGACCCGGGCGCCTCCTGGAGGAAGGTCTGACGGCCTCTGGAGAGGAGCCGGAGAGGGAAGAACCTGGGCTTAGAGAGAGAGTGACGTGTGACGTGGATTCTTTCTTTATATTGGGAAGGATTAGCCTGAGTATGGGGTGTGGGTTTCTTTTGCTGAGAGACATTTCAGAAACCTTAGAGCAGGCTTGGCCTGTTGACTCAGTGGTAGAGCATTGGCCCAGAGTGTGGATGTCCTGGGTTCAATTCCTGGTCAGGGCACACAGGAGAAGCAGCCATCTGCTTCTCTGTCCCTCTCCCTCCCCCTTCTTTCTCTCTCTACTTCTCTGCCTCTCTTGCAGCATGGTTCAATTGGTTCAAGCAAGTTGGCCCCAGCGCTGAAGAAGACTCCATAGAGTCTCCACCTCAGGTGCTAAAAATAGCTCAGTTGCAGATCATGGCCCCGGATGGGCTGAGAATTGCCCTGTAAGGGGATTGCTTGGAGGATCCCAGTAGGGATGTCTCCCCTCCTCTCACTTAAAAAAGAAACCTCAGAGCAGCAAGAAATCTTCATGATTATTGAGCAGCTGTATTTCTTTCCTTGACCCCAGAATCAGAATTATTCCTTTACTTAGCATCAAAAGGTGCCACTCAGTCCCTGAGCTTTGTAATGGAATTAGCAGCAAGAAAGTTCACCAGCAATGCTTGAAAATCTCTTTAAAGCTGTCCTAGAAGAGTGAGGATATTAATGCAGAAGCCCGGACCATTTTCCATCCTGGGAATTATGCCCTGCCCCTTCCTCAATTCCCATTGTGGTTTCTAATGAAGAAGCCATTGTTCACTTTCCTTCCTAAAAGAAGCAATATATTTAACTTCTGGCTCTCTGCCTGACTGATGGAGAGTTGATCTCTGTGAGGCCAACACCCGTGCCTTCCCATCAGGACAAACCCTCAGCCGGCATCTGATCTCCCCCTCTGGTTGAAGTTATTTAGAGTCTGGACTGGCTCAGTAGGAGGCTTGTGTTATGTCCTTCTAGGTAGTTACAGGGCCTTGATTCCCACCCCATGCTTAATGGGGGCGGGTGGGGGGGGAACAACCAACAAGGTCTTAGCTCTTTATAGCAGCTAGAGATTTTCCAAAAGACCTATTTTGGGAGGTTTAAAAAAATCTGTACTGTCATAGGATTTTGAAGCTCAATACAAAAGAGTCTTTATCACGTTGTTAAATAGTTAGGTGTCCTAGAGCAGAAGTTTTCAAGTTTATTTTTAAACAACAAAATACTCTTTTTTTCCCCCAAATGAAATCTATAGAATCCAAATACCACAGGGTTTCTCAACTTCAGCCCTATTGGTATCTCAGATTGAGAAGTCCTGTGTTATGGAGGCTGTTCTGTGCATCGTAGGATGTTGTTTCGCATCTTCCTTGTTCTCTATACTCTGGATACTAGTAGCATCCTCCTCACTCCAGTTGTGACAACCAGAAACATTTCCAGGCATTGCCAAATGTCCTGTGGGCGGCCAAGATTACACCCAGTTGAGAACCAGTACTATACAGTACATAAAACCATTTCTTAAAAAAAAAAATATTTACCGATGCTTTGGAAGTGGGATTAAACTCCTTCAGAACTCGGCCCGGGGTCGCTGTCCCTCACTGGGGGTGTTTGAGGAACTGGTGTGGATGGAGCTCTGAGCTCCACAGAATACCACCCAGGTTGTCATTTAAAAAATCTGGAATGTGAGAAACTGGTTACAAAAAAGCAAAACAGCTAAAATTAGTCTAATCCATAGGTGTTGAACCTATATGCACACCGAACAGTTTTGTATGTGTTTGTAGGTATGTATGTGTATTTGGATATGTATAGAGTAAGGAAATAGGGAGGGGTGGGTGCTGTTCACCTAATTCCTTATGCATTAGGATTTGGCTATCTCTCTGTTTTGCCAGAGATGCCACCTGGAGGCTTGTGCTCTCAGCCCAGCGACAGAGCTCACCTTTGCTGCATGAACCTGAGCTTCCATGAGACTCAGCAGAATTCTCTCTGCTCACGGGGGCTCCCAGGGTGGGCCAGTGAGTGCAGCGCCTTGCAGCCAGGTGCCAGTCGGATCCCAGTTTGAACTACAGTCATTCAGAATCATCAGATGGGTTGTTACACTTGAGCCCTTTGTACGTAGGGAGTAACGTGTGCTTCTCTACATACGTGTCCAAGTGAGGATGTCTCCCTCAGGAAGTCTGGTGCTGTCTCCTTTCCCCTGTCACTCTGAGCCTGCATGGGGGGGGGGGGCTCTGAGAGCTTGGCCTGTGCCACTCCCATCTTTTCTTCCCTAACCCGGGCTGATGCCAGCGCTGTGGAAGCCTGTCCCACAGGTGGACACTGTACCCTGGGTATGTGGGTGTCAGTCAGTATATTAAAAAAGTACCGCTGAGTGAGTCGCTCTCACCTGAGGGAAGAGGCATGGGCTCAGGGCAGGGGAATTGGCTGCCTAGAGGGACCACCTTCAGTCTGTCTGTCAAGCAAACTCCTTCTAACCCCAGGCCACAGCTGGAGTCTTGAGTTAGATTATGCGAGAGCCTGACCCTTGCTGGAGGGCTTGCTCCTTGTCCTTACCATGTTTGGCTTTTGGCACTTGCGGCCATATTTCTTTGTCCCCAAAGACCACATGACTATTGCAGTTAGTCTTGGGAGCAGAGTGAACAGACTCATTTTATCTATATGTCCACCTATGGCTCTGCAGCCCTTCTGAGGAAAATCACTCCCAGAAATGCTTCGGGAGTCCTGCAGAGGGGTGCTTAGAATTCATTACCCTCCTCTCTGCCGTTGCTCCAGCAATGGAAAGGAGCTCAGGGGGACAACTGGGGCAAGGGACCTGACACCCCTCAGTACCCCCTCACCCAGCCCATAACGGGGAAGCTAGCTATAAGAATATTTGAAATAAAGGTTTCTATTCTGTGCTTAAGGTATGGAATCAATATGATTTATTTAAATCTCTAATGTGGATTATTGCTATCAAATAAGTATACAAACTATGGAGCTGAAAACAGAGACTCAACAAAGGTCACCACTGATAAACTGCTTGAGGGTAGGTATTATCTAGTGGATGGTTTTAAGAGTGGCCCAGGTATATAATTGGTATATTTTAAAAGGGGTGTGGTGCTCCCAGGATGCTCCCTTTTACATAGTGCCCTAATAAGTGACTGCATTCCCTGAGTCTACACTTTTGTCACCTCTTATCATCAAAGTATGCAGCCAATTTTAGGTAACGCTGATATGACAACTAAACACTATAAGACTGGATTTAATAGCTAGGAGTTGCAGAAAATATTCTTGCATATATACTTTATGAAGTATGCATTGTTCTTACATGTATTCTCTTGTTTAATCATCAGAAACCAGCCCTTGTGACCTAGGTTCTCTCTGGGCCTTATCTTGAGAGAATGTAGGCAATCCAATAACAGTGAACCCTCTCAGTGCCTTCCTGCCCTCTGTGAAGGCTCATGCTCCTTCTTCCTGTCTAGCTCTGGTATTGACCTTTCTTTTACATCTCATCTCTTACTGGTCCTTTATTCTCACTGTAGTTCTGTAAACCACTTGTAAGTGCCCAAATGTGGCATGTTCTTTCATACTCCTATTTATTCATCCATCCATCCTTCTGTCCTTATGTCCTTCCTTCCCTCTTTCCGTCCTTCCATCCTTCCGTCCTTCCTTCCATCCATCCGTCCCTCCTTCTATCCATCCACCCATCCCTCCTTCTATTCACCCATCCATCCATCCATTGCTATATGCTGAGCACTGGGGGTACATCTCCCTACCATGCATACTGCTAGTTCACAGTCCACACAGGTAAACTGTATTGGTGTGATAAAAGCTTTTATGTTGGTACTGGGGACACTATGAGGAGGACAGTCAAACCCTGGCTTGCGTAGTTTCCATAAGGCAAGTCCTGAGGTCAGTCACTTTAGTGGAAGGTGGAGTTGGACTGTGAGGAGAGGAGAAGGAGGTGGCCATTAGAGTTGGCATGGACCTCAGGGCCAGGCAGGAGTGGATGAGTGATAAGGCTTGGTGTGGGCAGATAAACCAGCAGGTATGCTGGTGTAAGAACTTTCCCCCTGTGGCCTGAAGGCAGCCGTTAAATAGTTTTTAAATAGTGGCCTGGTGGGGTGTGGATTGCTCAAAAAGGCCTTTCTTGGCTATTTGCTGTTCTTCCTGCTTCTCCCAGATACCCGTGCTGCTCAGGCTATAGACGCAGCTCTCACGTCCCCTCCCCCGCGTGTGCTCCAGATTCCCCGCGCTGTCCGGGCTCCCTCCTCCGGTCTCAGAGCACCCTGGACGTGCAGACTGGATGTCCGGGCTCCCTCCTCTGGTCTCAGAGCACCCTGGATGTGCAGACTGGATGTCCGGGCTCCCTCCTCCGGTCTCAGAGCACCCTGGGCGTGCAGACTGGAGATGCGGCACCCATTGCTTTGGATTGTAACTGTCTATTTGCTTTTGAGTCCTTTCTGCGAAATCACTGGCTCTCAGAGTTTAAACTGCAGATCCTTGCCCCACACCCCAGACTTCTGCTTTAGTCTGGAATAAAGTCTGGGCATCTCTAATTTTTAATAAGCAGCAATACTACACTAGACTGTGAGCTTAATGAGGCCCCTAACATTGCATATGTGTGTATACATGTGTGTGCACACCTGCGTGTGCACGTACACCCACACAACTTTCTCTTAGTCATACTTAGAAACTGTATTTTTTAATAACATGCCTGGTCCGGATTGGCTCTGCTATACAGATGTTTGGTTTAATAAAAATGGTTGCCCAGATGTATGTATGTAAGTAGTGATGGAGCCTAAATTAAAGCTCCCAGATGACTCTGGGCCCAGGTCCTCTTACAGATAGATCTCCATGGCACAGCTGCCGCATTGCCATGGTCTTTGAGAGGCAGACAGTCCCGTTGAACCACATCATCCTAAAGACCCGGACACAGGAACAGAAGATCTTTAACTTGCACTTTGTCATTTTCAGTTTCTTGTGAGTCTAATCCTTAAGGATACCACTAATGGGTGTTAGACACTAATTATGACAGATTCTGGGAGAATACAAAACCGGAAAATTGATCCCTAGCCTCCAAGAATTTTTTGGTCTATTTGAGGTAAAAGGCAAAAATACACAAGCAGTTGAATGACTCTGCAAGAGTGAAGGCTAAATGGAGTGCTGTGCGCAGAAGAGCATCAGAACTGTCAGGATGAGGAGGAAGAAAAGGGGAGTGCTGTTAGCTGGGGGGTTCCGCAGACACCTTCAGTGAGGAAGCACATTTATGAGGATTGGGTTTGAGAAGGTGAGAAGCCATTCCTGGTGAGGGCACTGACCGGGGCAGAGTCCGGCGGGAGGAAGGGCTGTGAGTGGCCAGGACAGCAGTTTGGAGCACAGATTTGTGGAGGGGGTGATGGTGGTTGATCTGGAAGGAGGTATTGGCCAGGTTTGGGAGGGCCGTAAATGAAAGGCTGGGATAGGCTGGCTGTTTTCAAGTCTGTTGTCATTGTCCATGACTTCGTTCACCTTATCAATCAAAGTCACAAGTTTCTGAACGTAAGATAATTACCCTTTACTCCTCTTTTTGGAGAGCCCTGGCCACACTTAAGTTCCAGGTTAGTGGAAAGCAGACCAGCGTGCATCCTGGGACACTCGTCCTTGGCTTTCTCACAAAAAGGCATGTTTTCCTGTCCCTGCCCGTTCTGTGTGCCATGCCTCGCACACACTGCCAAGCTGTCACAGTCCCTGTTGTGAGGGGTTTGCCAGGGCCTTCGATGACAACATTTTCTAAAAATCAGGACTCTAATTTCTTTAGTTATAAATCCAAAACACAGTACTCAAACTACCAAACACATGCTTAGAGTAAAGGATTCCGTTCACACTGACTTTGTCATTGCCAAAACAAGACACTTAGCTCTCTCACAAGTCTGGGCAGACGACCTAGCTAGGGATATGTTCATCAGGGCTGTCACCTCTTCATAACCCTTTGATCCAGGATAATTTCTTTATTGTCTTAGACGGTAATTTTGCCCCAAGGAAGTCTAAGAGGTTTCCCATGAAGATTCATGTTTTGTTTAGAGTTTGCCACAGATACCACTGGAAGAAGGAAGTCTTCTGTCGTTACTGTGATTTACACAGCTTTAAGTGGAAGGCTATATAGCTTACGCAAAAAATCGTTTCTCTTTTCCCTACACTCATCATCGTCTGAAACTAAAGTACCTCGTTCTGGTGTTCACAGAGGAATGTTCTCATACAACTAAAGGAAAATGTGGCAAGTTTTGTTCGAGGAAATTAGACTCTCTCTTCTCTCATGAGTTATTGCTTCAGGAATGCAGTTGCCCAAAGTGGTTTAGAGACAGGTTGTGATGGGGAAATGTGTGCATTCACAAAAGCAGACGAGTGGCTCTTCTCCCAAGTTCCCACCATCTGACTGGGCTACACCTGAGGCTGAGAATTACTGAGCCTGCTTACTCTCTGACTCGAGGCTGCAAGTGTTTGTTGCAAGCCCTTCCCAAAAAGGGTCCTTTGAGAATTGATCAACCAAGCGAGCATTAACCTGGCACTTGCAGTAAACAACAAGAGTGCTTCCTTTGTGTTAGTAGGAGCTCTGATTTTGGAAAATGAAAATTTCTGGGACTGTCAGTTACAGATAAAAAATATATATATATGGTCCCCACTGGTTTAATTTTGAGATTCAGTCATTGCCTATAAAAGTTAAAAATAGTTTTTTCTCTCTAGTTAGCCCCTTTTTTTTTTTTTTTTTTTGTACATGCCTCTTTAAAATGCCCCTTTTTTGGAAGGGAGGTGGAGGTAGATCAAACTTCAATAATCAGTTTTTGTTTTTTGCAAAGATGGTGTTAAGACATCTGAATGTCATAGTTCACATCCTACCCTTACTTTGGGTTTCACATTCAAGGCCAAATGTTAAAAATAAGTTATTTTATTTTATTTTTGTATTTTTCTGAAGTGAGAAGCAGGGAGGCAGAGAGACAGACTCCTGCCTGGGCCCGACCAGGATCCACCTGGCATGCGCACCAGGGGGCGATGCTCTGCCCATCTGTGGCATTACTCCATTGCAACCGGAGCCATTCTAGCATCTGGGTGGAGGCCATGGAGCCATCTCAGCGCCCAGGCCAACTTTGCTCCCGTGGAGCCTTGGCCTCAGTACCCAGGCCAACTTTACTATAATGGAGCCTGCAGGAGGGGAAGAGAGAGACAGAGAGGAAGGAGAGGGGGAGGGGTGGAGAAGCAGATGGGCGCTTCTCCTGTGTGCCCTGGCCGGAAATCGAATCCAGGACCTCCATATGCCAGGGGATGCTCTACCACGGAGCCAACCAGCCAGGGCCTAAAAATAAGTTAAGGAAGCAAAATAAATAAATTAATGAATTAATAAATTCAAGAGGGAATTATCTCTTAATTGTTAAACAGTTTCACAATGAGTGTCCAGTTAACTGGTGACTAGAGGGAAACAAGAAAAGCTTCATTCCTTACAGATCAAGTGAAACTGGCTATTGTCTCCTCCTCATTTCATATAAATACAAAACAGAGAAAAAGTAGACTTGAAGGCCAGAGAGAACGCAGACATTTTTAGGCCTCCTTCATCAGAATTATGATGTCACACTAAGGAACCAGTCTGTAAACTCTGTGCAACAGCTCAAATAGACACCTGCAGAACTGAGTCAATGCTCCGTTTCTCAAGGACAAATGGAGAAGGTTTATAAATGTTTTACAGTTATCGGGCATGCTCTCATCCACTGGTTTTGATCTTTGTGATCAAAGATAGATTTGAGGATTCTTTAAAAATCAGCCTGTACAATAATCTGAGAATGCTGCTTTCAAACAAAGGAGGTGAGCGGTCATAGCCACTGCTGGTGCTTTCGGAGCCTCAGGGAATCCTGGACGACAGGGGTGGGCAAAAGTAGGGTTCCAGTTGTTCACAGGGGAAAATACAAATTCACAATTAATAATACAAGAATACACTTTGTGTTTTGCGTACTCACGACTGTCGATGTACTTTTGCTTACCCTATGAATTATGCTATAGTTCAGTGGTCCCCAACCTTTTTTGGGTCTTGGACCGGTTTAATGTCAGAAACTATTTTCACGGACCGGCCTTTAGGGTGGGACGGATAAATGTATCACGTGACCGAGACAAGCGTCAAGAGTAAGTCTTAGACGGATGTAACAGAGGGAAGCTGGTCATTTTTTAAAAATAAAACATCATTCAGACTTAAATATAAATAAAACAGAAATAATGTAAGTTATTTATTCTTTCTCTGTGGACCGGTACCAAATGGCCCACGGACTGGTACCGGTCCGCAGCCCAGGGGTTAGGGACCACTGCTATAGTTGACTAGTTGCAGTGACAGTTGCTAAAATCAACTGTATTTCGGTTAATCAAGCACTTGACAGTGATGTTAACAAGACCCATTCTGAAGCAGCAGGAAAAAATCGCTGTGTGCCTGCTAGGAATTGTAAATGGAGATGAAGTAGAATGAATGTAATATGAGTTACTTTATTAAAATTAACAGGGTTATCTTACTCAGCTACAGATGGTATATAGAACTTGGCAAAAGTGTGATTCTTCTCTGCTTGTTAGCCAGAATAATAATAATAATATATATACAGAATTTTAAAATATATAAGTCCACATTATTTTCCTCCCCCCGCCCCCAAGGATGATATAGAATGTAAACATGAGCCCTGACATTTCTGAAATCTTCTTTGTCTTCTTCAGCCTGGACATAATCTTGGGTAGAAAGTTTTCGGGTGAATTCTATGGAATTGATACTAGAGGCATATGTGTCTTTTCTCAACAACAACAAAAAAAAAATACAGTTGCCAACTTCTTCCCCCAAATAAACAACTGTACTGTAAAATGGTGCAAATGAAAGACAACTCAATTTTTAAAAAATGGATGGACAATTTGAACAGACATTTTCTCAGAAAAAATTATTAAGAGCCAATAAGCATATGAAAACATACTGAATATTTTTAGACAGTAGAGAAGTTCAAATTAAAACCACAATGAGATACCACAAGAATGGTTAAAATTAAAAAGAATAACCACACCTGATGTTTATGAGACTGTGGAACACTAGAATTTTCCATATTATTGGTGGGTGTGAAAAATGGTGCAGCCACTTTGAACAATGGCTGGGCAGTTTCTTTCAGGACTAAGTATACAACTATTCTAGGATGCAACAGTTTCTCTCAGATCTTTACCAAGAATGAAAGCACATCTCCATAGATAGCAAGTAGATGCCAATTATAATATGATTTTGAAGAACTGATGGAATAAAAGAATAGAGAGTGTATTTGAGCTTGATTGACATTTAGAATGTTTTCTTTATAGTGGTCCAGAGTGGATGCCTGGGGAAGAGAATGTAATGCTATTATACTACTTAACTCTGCAGTGAACAATAATTACTTAATGAGTTATTGCTGTTTATTAGTTTCTTTCAAATCTATGCTATTAGACGTGTGCAAATACATTGTTGTAGTCTCCCTATGAAACAAACCTTTTATCATCATATAGTAATTCCTTTTTATTTCTCATAATTCTGTTTCTCTTAATTAAATAAATTCTGTATTCAATCTGACATTGATGTGGTTACACTGCTTTTCTTTTAGTTAGTATTTGTCTTGTATCATTCATTCTTTGACTTTCTACTTTTGTTTCCACCTATGTTTTAGGTTTGTGTCTTATAAACAGCAATTAGTTATGTATGTCTTTCTTTTCTTTTCTTTTCTTTTCTTTTCTTTTCTTTTCTTTCTTTCTCTTTCTCTCTTTTCTTTCTTTCTTTCTTTCTTTCTTTCTTTCTTTCTTTTTCTTTCTTCCAGTTGATTGAGATTCTCCCCATCACTATCTCCACCAACTCCATTTTTTTCTCTCTTCTGTTTTGGGAGATAAAAATCTTTGTTTTCTTTCTTTTTTTAACTGGCTATACTTGGGATTTTAACTTGTCTGTATAGCAAAATCTAAAGTTAGTCATTATTTGACCCTCCTATTGAGCAAGAGAGGATCTTGGAATGCTGTAACTCCAGACACCTACCTTGTGACTCATGGGCAGTCGGTTGGTATTTAGATGTCTTCTTAGTTTTCTTTTGCAGCACCATTAACGCCACATTATGACTTACTCATCATTGTTTATTTTTTACCTACATACTCATAATGCTTTTGCTAACCATTTTCTTCTATAGTTCAGACCATCCTTTGAGGATCATTTTCTTCCTTATTGAAATGCATCCTTTAAATTTTTACTTTATAAAAGTTCTTGGTGGTGAGCTATCTCAGTTTTCTAAATATCTTTCTTGTGCCCTCATTCTTAAAAGCTAGTTTCACTGGTAACACAGACTCTTAAGATTTAGAAGGAACTTCACTGACTGTTTAGTTCAGCTTTTTGCATTTCCAGAGAGAGCTTGTCACTGCACCAAAGGAATACATGACTTTTCCAGGATCCCTACTGTCCTCAAGATAAAGTATGATTTCTTAGCCTGATACTGAAGGTGTCCCCTGTCCTGCCTCTATTGTCTCCACTCCAGGATCCCGGCCATATGTCCTGCTACTCTGTGAGAACCCACTGTATTAGAGAACTTGGTTTTCGCACATTCCCCAATGCCCATGTACCTGGGTTTATGTCATGCTTCACAGAGAGACTGTCCTTCCTAAACTTTCTACTTGGTCTACATTCTTCTCTTCCATCAAGGCCTAAATTAAATGCCGTCTCCAGCACAGAGCCTTTCCCAGCCGTCCCGGCACTCGGGTGTCCTTTCCTGCCCCTTGCTCCTCCAGCACCTGTGAGTGGCACTGAGCTTCGCTGCTTGGTGCTTTCCATCTCCGTGTAGCTTGCTTCTCCAGCTAGAATGTAAGCCCGTCTACATTAGTGGCCTCCAAACTTTTTTGATTGTGCAGATATCAGTGAACAATTGTTGAGCATGCACCCCAAATATATATACATTTCCTTATATATTTTATACATTTGTAGCACTACATATGTTATAACCACTATAAATTATCCTCAGAAGCGAAATGAAGAATGAGAAAAACAAATGAACAGAACATCCAGTTGTTTCTTCCTGTCCCTCAGCATAGGGATTTGAGAATCTTGGGATGCTCTCACCCTATTGCCTGGTAGTCGTGACCCCAAAGTATCTGATGATGATGGTGCAGCTATGAGATGTTAAAGTGACCAGGTCAGAAGGTGAATATAGGAGTATTTTAAACCTTATATGCTCTTAACTCTGGACTTTGGTACGGTGTTTCCCTCTTGTAATCTTCTTTCCCATTTTTCCTGATCCACCGCCTCTTCACATGTTTTGAAATTTGCAGCTTTATTGTCTTTCTTAAGATAAGCCACCCTTATTGCCCATGTCTGGATAAGGCTCATGTCCTCCCATTTTTCTGTGGAAACTGATACTTGCATAGCTGTAGCCATTTACAATCTTTCTCCAACATTAGACTTTCCGTTGTTGAGAGCATGACCTACTTCCCATTAAAATGTCCAGCACTTAATAAATGTTCAAAACCTGTTGGTTGAATAAGCATATGGTAGAGAGGGAAGAAAGAGGTTGAGTGTATTTTAAGCCTATATGAGGACCAAGGTCATTGCAAAAGAGAACCTGCTATTTAGTGTCAAAAAGGGGGCAGAATCCCTCCTTGTCCCCCGAATAATTGTGAATGGAATGATGGCTTAGGGTTGAGAGATTCGTTCTTCATTTTTCAGTGGGAACCCTAGCAGTTGGTTGAACTGTTGTGTAGACTGTGTGTTTACCAAATTATTATAAACCTCTAAATTTAAACTAAAATATCCAGGCTTCTTTTAATGTGGTGTGTTGAGCTGGTACTAAATACTTCAGAGGATGGATTTCTCATATCTTATCCAGCTCTTTGGAGTTTTCTTATATACATCTGCTTTTCCTAGAAGAGTATGAACTTGTATTCAAAGATATAGACTGAGTTATTTATAGTAATAAAGAAAGGCCTTTGAATGAATTTTATGAATAAAAAAGAATTCATTTGTCCTTGACTAGTGGAATTTTCTCTTTCTGGTAACACAGGGATAAGGACACCGATTCATTACTAATCCAAAAATATTTTGTCACCAGAATTTTCAATCATCTCTTTTAAATTTTATTTTGTTCCTGTTTAATTTAAGGCATACTGCAATTGTCAAAAAAAAAAAAAAAAGCCAACTAGTAGCAAAGATATGTGCTTCTAAATTGTTAGCCTCTGACAGGAAGTAACCATATGATACAAATGACATCTGATTAAAGCCTTTATTTTTTTTTTAATTACCATAAAAAGCTGGCTGAAGTTCAAAGCCCTTGCATCAGTGTTGCAGGAAATTTGGTTATGTGATAAAGGCATTTTAACTTTAGTGTTAGGTTTTGAATTAGTCTGTTTATGATGACCAGTGGTGCCATGGTTTTAAAAATCACGTTGAATCGGCAACATAAGGGAGGCAGTATTGCTTTCATTCCAGCCATGTAGTTGGAGAAGGAAATGATTAGGCCTCATATTCCTCATGGCTAATATCCTGCAAGGTTTTTCTAAAATTACCAAATCAGAACTTGAGAGCATTCAAGAGACCTTAGAAATCTACTAGTGGAAAAGAAAAAAAAATGGAAAGGGAAATGGAATTAGCCAAACTAAAGGGCAGGATTCTCTTAGCTCTCTGCAGGAAACACATGTTTATCTGGAAAAGATTTTGGTGGGACAGGTTGTTTGTATAAGAGTTTTTTTTTTTCTTATGAGGAAGGAAGACCAACCTGAGCTTGGGGGTTGGAGTAAGAGTGCAAAGAGCAGTCCCTAGGCTCCCAGGGAAGGAGGAAATATACAGAAATTTTACATAGGAAAGCCTTGCTTTTGCAGAGATGGTATGCTAATGCTATTAGTTTACTTTAAAGTTAGTCATGATGTATATTCATTTTACAAGAGACACGGTGGTTAAATAGTAACCGCAGTATTAAATGCTATAGAAACAGAAATAGTAACTTTTAAAAAGATATTGAAGACTTATATCCTCATTAAAACCTGCACACAGATGTTTATAACAGACTTATGCATAATTGCGAAAACCTAGAAACAGCCAAGATACTCTTCAGGAGGCGAAAGGATAAGCAAACTGTAGGACATCTGGACAGTGCAATAGTATTCGGCGCTAAAAAGAAATGAGCAGTCAAGCCATGAAAAGACAAGAACCTTAAGTGCATATTACTAAGTGAAAGGAGTCTATCTGAGAAGGCTACCTACTATATGATTCCAACTATATAACATTCTGGAAAAGGCAAAACTATGGAGACATTAAAAAGTTCAGTGGTTTCTGGTTTGGGGAAGGAGAGGAGATGAATAGGCAAAGCGCAGGGGATTTTTAAGTAGTGAAAATACTCTGTGTGATAGTAAAGTGATGGGTATATGCCATTTTACATTTGTCCAAATCCATAAAATGTACAATGCCAAGAGTGAGCCCTAAGGTAAACTATGGACTTTGGGTGACGTGTCAATGTCGGTTCATCCTCATAACAAATGTGCGCCCTCTGGTGAGTGATGACGACAGTGGGGCGTGTGTAGGGCAAAGGGCATATGAGCAGTCTCTGTTTCTCCTTCTGTATTTCATTGTGAACCTTAAACTGTTCTAAAAAATTAGATGTTTAAAAATTAGGGGAAGGTGTTGTAGGTGAAAAGCAGTTAACAAAACTAGCACATAGAGCACGATACTTCTTATGTAAAATTGTATATCTATACAGTGTGTATATTTTGCATGTTCGCCAGAATACTCAAAGTGATTCAAAGTATAGGAAGATTTAAGATGATTTTTGATTTTCAGGGATTTGGCATGGTGTTGGGGCCAGCTTGGACTTGGTGAACATGTTAAGGACACTACTCTTTTATGGATTCTTGCTGTATTGGCCATGAGTTTGCTTAAAGGCTTTAATCACTGTAAAAAAAATATAGAAGACTAGATAAAGAATAGGTGGTACATATACACTAGGGTATACTTTTCAGCCATAAGAAATGATGACATCGGATCACTTACAACAAAATGGTGGGATCTTGATAACATTATACGGAGTGAAATAAGTAAATCAGAAAAAAACAAGAACTGCAGGATTCCATACATTGGTGGGACATAAAAAAGAGACTAAGAGACATAGACAAGAGTGTGGTGGTTACGGGGGGCGGGGGGAGGAAAGGAGGGAGAGGGAGAGGGGGAGGGGGAGGGGGAGGGGCACAAAGAAAACTAGATAGAAGGTGACGGAGGACAATCTCTCTTTGGGTGATGGGTATGCAACAGAATTGAATGACAAGATAACCTGGACATGTTTTCTTTGAATATATGTACCCTGATTTATTGATGTCACCCCATTAAAATAAAATTTTATTTATAAAAAAAAAAGATGATTTTTGAAAAGAAACTTTTTCCTTTATAGCTCCCTGTAAAAAAACATGATTTCTATTGTTTGAATTTTTCTGTTGTTTGAGTACTTCTATTGTTTGAATTTTCTATAGTGATCATATATTATCTTTATAAAAAACAGCACCAAAAGAGCAAAAGCAGAGACATTTTACATGTTTCTTCTGTTTTGCCAGATTAACCCATATTATGGCTTTCATCTAGCATCTCGTGTGTTAAGTTCAAAAGGTTATCGGGGGACAGAAGAGATCAGGAGTGGGGCATTTTCTCTCCAGTTAAATTTAGTAATGGGAGGGCCCTGGCCGGTTGGCTCAGCGGTAGAGCGTTGGCCTGGTGTGTGTGGGACCCGGGTTCGATTCCCGGCCAGGGCACATAGGAGAAGCGCCCATTTGCTTCTCCACCCCCCCACCCCCTTCTTCCTCTCTGTCTCTCTCTTCCCCTCCCGAAGCCAAGGCTCCATTGGAGCAGAGATGGCCCAGGCGCTGGGGATGGCTCCTTGGCCTCTGCCCCAGGCGCTAGAGTGGCTCTGGTCGCTGCAGAGCGATGCCCCGGAGGGGCAGAGCATCGCCCCCTGGTGGGCAGAGCGTCGCCCCTGGTGGGCGTGCCAGGTGGATCCTGGTCGGGCACATGCAGGAGTCTGTCTGACTGTCTCTCCCCGTTTCCAGCTTCAGAAAGAAAAAAAAAAAAAAAAGCTAGTGTGGCTTTATTAAAAAAAATCAGAAAAATTAGACTCTGAGACTAAAAAATAAAATAAAATAAAATAAATTTAGTAATGGGAGGATTTTTAAAAAGGCCAAATAATTAGAAAATGCTTCTATTTTTAAGCATATAAATAAAGATACTTTCCCTAATGATTCAACTCAAATTTGATGGAACAGAAATATTTCCTTCTTATCCTGAAAGCTGGTGGTAATGATCCACTGAGCAATGTTGACTTTTCGTTTTAAAGAACTGAAGAATGAAGAAGTGGCAGCTGGAATTCTGTTTATGGATGAAATTAGTGGCGGGAAATGTAATCTTTGTGGAGTCACAGCGACAAAGTAGACATTCTTACTAGATTTGTAGGAAGGAATTGTGGGATTCTTGCGGTTAATCGTAGTAGGGAAAAAGATGGAATTTCTGTCATTAAATGATACATGCAGAAAAGAGTAGGCACACTACTAGTTGAAGATTATTATTGTAAGAATTTCCTACTTATACTTCACCTCGTTCCACCAAGAGTTTGAAGCAGCTCATTAGGAAGTATATGTGGCAGCAAAATATAAATTAGAAATCAGGCCCAGGGTAAGTGTAAATTCATTCTATGAATGAATAATGATATGGCAGATGATATGGATGCTCTGCTCATATTTCTTCTCAGGCCACAAAGGAAGTCTGGAAATGGGGGAGAATTGACACCCCCTTCCCCTGAAGCAGCCATTAGCCAGTGACAGGGGCTGAGGATATATGTCCCAGTTTCCTTGTCCCTTGAAGATGCTCTACCAACTCTTTGAGATTCCCAAAGGAGCCCAGTCATATGCAGGATGAAAAGGCGGAGGAGATGGGGTGGGATCCTAAGAGCCATGGTGTTTGGACACAGAGATTGGCATTGGTGTCTACGGAACAGATTTAGTAGAGGAGTGTAAGATCTTCTAGCTTCTTAAAAAGAAAAAAAGGACCGCTGGTCCTTCAAGGTTGACAACAGGGAGATCTGCCACCTGGGCAATGTGACTAGACCTTGTAGCCCAGGTCACCTTCCCCTGGGGAGTCTCACTTTTCACTAGGACCCTCTCTATCTATCATGTAGCCCCAGAGGTGATGGTGATCTTTAATGCACTCTCTGAAGCAGAGCTCAGGTCTGGCTGGACCGTGTACACCAGGCTTAAAGGCAGAAACTGAACTGTACACAGAATAATGTGCACTGGATGGTCTCTCTTTACAAGGGAGACTCATTTAAATCATTCTCCGTGTGCCATTACTACTGAGCTTACTCCTAGCCTGCCTCAGTCTGTCTCTGCAGAGCCTTGTAGACTCTACATTCCTGGGTACTCAAGTCCATACTCCAGAGAGTAAGGACCAGAGGCAAAGACTAGTCTCTCATCTAACTAAGATCCTCCCTGAAAGTCATTTTGCTCTCTGGGGATCAACTTGCTCTCAGATGTTGGACAGTGGAAACACCACCCTTTGGGGGAAATCTACCCCTATTACCTTACTATGGTTCAAATAGGACAATTACAGTAAGCCTAACTTCCATACAGGAGACTCACATAGACTGTTGCAGGGAAGCCATCTTACTAAGTGTGTGACATGATCCAATCACATTTCATGAGTACAACTGGATGAATAAAGGATGGATTGAAGAGGGGAACAAACATTCAGGGAGACTAGTTAGAAATTATTACATTGCTCAGATAAAAGAAGGAAGAATGCATCACTTGTACCCAATGAGCAGGGGAGGAGACCTAGTCAGATCATGATAGGTTTAGTAGAAGTTGACAATTGATTGGCTGTGTGTGGAGAAGAAGAATCTGTAGATATCTCTAAATTTTTTTCTAGATGACTCCAATGACAGTAGTACTATTATCTAGAAAGAATGTGTTGAAGAGTGGGAAGAGGGTTTCACCTACAAATGTCAAGTTTTAGGTATTTTAAGAATATCTTGGAGAGATACTGAGAAGCTACTTCGAAATGGATTTAGTAGTTAGAAGCCAGAGCTAGAGGCAGAGATTTGGGAGCCCTCAGTGTAGAGTCAATTTTTAGAAGCCAAAAGAACACATGAGGAGATGAATGAGCAACCATCAAGACCAGAAGAATGATGTACAGAGAACCTGGGACATACACACGTTTACAGGTTGAGTGGAAGAGAAGGGCTGGTGAAGGAGAAATTGCAGTGAGAGGAACCAGATGTTGTTGGAGCCAAGGTCTCTTTCTTCAAGGACTAGAAAGGGAGTTTGTACTTTGGACATTACTCATAGGTACCAGAGGTGAGGAAGGTAAGATTAGAGGATGAAGGGTGGTCAGGGCTCTCTTCCTGTAGCAGTGAGGTGAGAGGCCTTTCCCATGGCTCCTGATGGAACTTTGGTCACATCTGAGCTCTGTTCTGATCACCTTTCTGCTGACAGAGAAGGCTGGAGAGCTGTGTGGAGATGGGATCAGCTTTCACGGTGCTATGAGCCATGAGTCCTACTGAAAAGAGTTAGTCTAGTAACACATTTTTTTTTCCTGCTTGTGCCACCAATGGTCATCCTCATGAGTTGGCATGATGGTAGGTATTTAGGTAGACTGAGCTTCCTCCAAGGGAGCCAGACCCCCGAGAAACACCTGTGTATATATAGCTCCTGTAGAGTCAGGTCTCTTAACACACTGAGTCTAATCACTCTATCGGAATTTGGAAATCACTATGAGTCATGTGCTTAAGCTCTTCTCAAAAACCAGAGAAGATTCAGTGCGGCTCAATGGCATTCGGGGGCATTGCTGGCTCTTCTAAAATATCAACACCCTTTGTTGCAACCCTTGTGATTGGTGTTGGCACAAATTCCAGGATCCCTCCCCTATCCTGGTTCACTAAGTTTTCCTTCCTCTTTTCCAAACAACTGCTAATCTCAGCCCATTTATGAAGTCTTTCTTAATTAATCAGAGAACTGGGTATGCAACGCCTGTGATTCCTCTCGTCACTCAACACCCACTACGTGCTCTCACTCACTGGTTGTGTGTACTTGTTGTAAGGAATCATCTAAGTTATATATTTACTTAATGCACGTTTTAATCTTTCTCTGTTTATATCATTATTGTCTCAGACAGGACTCATCTAAGTGTAAATCATTATGCATCATTCTTTATGCACACAATCCTGTAATCAGATAGTTGCTTATTTATGGATATATATATATATTTGATGATAATAAGCAAAATTCTCTTCCTACCATATCTCATTACCTTTCAGGGATATATTTTAGAGATATAAACAACATAGTGTTTTCTGGTTCTTTTTTGACTAGTAACTTCTGGTCAACTCTAAGGTTTTCCTGTTTGTTTTTCTCACAGTTATTCCCTCCCATGTGCACAGATGATAAAACCAATATCTCAGGAAGAAGAAAAAAAAAGACATTTGATAGCATTACTCAGTTATTCAACAATAGTAAATAGAGTCTGGCGTCCCCACTTCTATCACTGGCTGCTTGACCTCACTTAACCTTCCTGTTAGTTTCTGTTTCCTCACCAGAAAATATAATATATGACTTTCCAGGAGACCTAATGTTACTAAAGGACACAGTGCAGCGTGGCGGTGCCCAGAGCCTGGGGCTAGGACAAGTGTGGAGGATACTTGTCATCCTGGCCCTAAGTAGCCTGGGCATGTAATGGTTTCCTAGGTATTGATTTATCTTCTATGCTATTAGGTGGTTGAATTAAAAAAACCTTTTCTATTCCTTGGCCTCTATGGTAGTTTGAAGTAAGGATTTTAATAGCAGTTATAATAGCTAACACTTGGTTGCTACCTGCCAGGTACTTTTCTAATTACGTTACAAACTTTTTAGTAAGTCCTCAGAATAGCCCTTTGAGGTGGGTTCTCTTGCCCGTCATGTTCGACAAATGAGGAAACAAGCACAGGAAATTAAACCTCTTGCCCAAGGTCACCCGTTTTATTAGGGGGAAGAGCAGGGTTCTAGATCCTGTCCCCGTGACCACCACATCGTCGGCCTGTCACACAGAATAGCTGAACAGTCTCCTCTGAAACACCAGCCCCTAAAACACCAGCCACAGATGGTAGTAAACCTCAGTGCCTTTGAAATTAAGCAAATTCAACTTAAAGTTAAGTCACAGTTGATACCGAATCAAAGTTATTTTCTTTATGCATTTTATATCAATAGTTCTGTGAATTAAAAGGGGCCATGCCATAGATTATCTTTCTCTAATTTAATTTGCTCACGGTCGTTAGAAAACATGGGCTATTGACCTGTGGTAGCGCAGTGGATAAAGCGTCGACCTGGAAATGCTGAGGTCGCAGGTTCGAAACCCTGGGCTTGCCTGGTTAAGGCACATATGGGAGTTGATGCTTCCAGCTCCTCCCCCCTTCTCTCTCTCTGTCTCTCTCTCCTCTCTGTCTCTCTCTCTCCCTCTCTCTCTCCTCTCTAAAAATGAATAAAAAAAAAAAAGAAGAAAACATGGGCTATGATCTGTGCTTTTGGCTCGTATCAGAATGTTTCAGAAGTACTTTGAATTTAGAACTCTGCTGCTGGAATATGAAACCTTAACGCAGGTAGGTAGAAGAAAAGACTTAAGAGGCTGAAGTATTTACCACTTTTGAGATAAAGTTACAACAGTTTTACAGAGACTTCACAGGCACCCCCCCTCTCCCCTCCCCCCTGTCGCCTACCCCCCCCCCCCAGCCTCCTGTTAGCACTACAAGTTCAAGTCCAGCAAAATGTTTTACAATAAAAACTTATCCTGGGGTGTTTTGGTGGCTCCTAATCACGACTATTCTTAAATTTTCTAAAAGAATGTGTGGGATGACAATTAGATTTTACAAAATAGAATTTATATCAAAATAGCTAATCTTCGTTATATTCGATGTAATTATTCCCCACCCTGTCCATAGGCTGGCCTGTGAAAACAGGCCCAGAGCCCCTGGGGACTGGGATGTGTTTCCACCTGGGGCACTGAGCCAGCTTCCTATTTACTGAGAGGCATTGAGCACCTCAGGAGCAAAACAGAAGTTGTGACTCCAGTTTTGGCTGCAGAGCATGTTAGGGTTGCCCGGCATGTTCAACTAACACGTGACCTGAAAGAGTTCCCAAAAGCCCGAGTTGGTTTAAGGCAACACAGGATTAAACAGCCTTCAGGAGTCCTTTTAACCCAGTCCTAAGTCAACAGGAGGGGCGCAAACAATGAGGAAGTTCCCTCTGCACTCTGTAAAACAGGGTTGAGTCTGTGCTCAGGTGAACATCGTACAGTCCGACAGCTCTGGCTTTCTGATCGTGGCATCAGTCAAGAGGAAGCCATTTGAAACGATGGGGGCCCCACTTCTCAGAAATGAACAAACGCCTTGCAAGTTCCCAGGTGTGTGTGAGCGCATGCATGAGGGTGTTTACTTTTTAAACAAAGGGCACACGCGCAAAAGAATATGTACAGCAAGGACAAGAGTGACCTTTAGTTACAGTGACCATGTGGGATGCAGAAGCGAAAGGGACACCGCCCCCAGTGCTGTGGGATGAGGGAAGAGGTGCACGCCCGGGTTGCTGTGGGAACAAAGGGGTGGGGGGCATTTCACCTTGATTCAAAATTTGGGAGCTGCCACTTCGTCTTTGAAGCAGATAGAATAAGTCTAAGTTAGCTAGCAGGGGTAAAAGGCAGTAACAGAGACATTCAGTGATTGCCTACAGCTGTCTACAGCTTCTTCCTAAATCCTTCTGGCCATCAGGAATAATCTGAAAAATTCATAGGTAATGATATTGCTGTGGTGATTGTTGAAAGGGAAAAAAGGGATTCGATTTATGAAATATTAAAAATGCAAGTGAGCTGACCTTTTAACCGATCTTTTTAGCATTAAGGGATTAAATAAGTAAATTCTTAGTAATGAGACCCCCCCCCCCCAGGGAAAATTTAATTTGCATCTAGATGTGTTATGTTGACTAATTCATCACAAGGTTTGCACCATCCAGCACTGAGTGGGGTCTCAGGTCAGTGATAACATAGGTTAGCTAGGGTGATACTATTAGGCTAATTTTTATCATCTGCCAACAAGGGAACATTAAAATCTATTCATTTTGTGGTTACTAAATGGCTCCTGGAAGTCTTGTGGAGGAGAGCAACCAGATAGCGTAACTGTTCTTTTGTGACCTTTATCTAAAATTGTTAAGAATCTCTCAGGAATATTGGTTGTGACACTATCCCCATAGGGCTGAGGGCAAGGGAATATTTTATCTTATTTAGACAGACACGAAACCTGAGAATGGAAGTAATTAGATTGCTTCCTGGAGATTTTACACATGCACACACACACGCGCGCGCGCGCACACACACACACACACACACACACACACACACACACACACACACACACACACACACACCTGAAGCAGGCATAATTTTAACTGTGTTAGTGCCTCTGAAGGCATTGGTGTTTCAGTCAAATTCATTTCGGTATTTCTGTTTTTCATTTTTTTGAGATTTCTTGTGTAAACCCTAATTTTTACTGTTAAAAAGAATATAGCAATTGATATGTATATAGGATACATTCTTGCTTTCTGGTATTCTTTACAGAAAAAAAATGTATTGAATAGCTGAATGAAAGGAAATGTGTATTTAAAACTTTGAAAGATATTGTCAAATTGAATGCCAAAAAAAATTATCTTTTTAGTTGACCGTTGAATGACACAACTTGAACTACACAGGTTCACTAGTACGTGGATTTTTTTCAATAAATATTGTAAATGTATTACCTCTTTCTTATAATATTCTCCATGTTTTCTTTTCTCTAGCTTACCTTATTATAAAAATACAGTATACAGTGTGTCTGTAAAGTCATGGTACACTTTTGACTGGTCACAGGAAAGCAACAAAAGATGATAGAAATGTGAAATCTCCACCAGATAAAAGGAAAACTCTCCCAGTTTCATACCTATTCAGTGCAGTTTGATGTGGGCTCACACACAGATTTTTTAGAGCTCCTTAGGTAGCTATCCTGTATAGCCTATACAGACTCGTCACTGACTGATGGCCTACCAGAACGGGGTTTCTCCACCAAACTGCCAGTTTCCTTCAACTGCTTATCCCACCGACTAATGTTATTCCTATGTGGTAGCGCTTCGTTATAAACGCGCCAATATTCACATTGCACTTTGGTCATGGATTCGAATTTAGCGAGCCCCAGAACACACTGAACTTTCCTCTGTACCTTCCACATCTCGACTGGCATGGCCGTGGGCTGCTCCACTGTATACACGGTGTTATGTCATCATCTGCGCATGTGCACATGCTGCCACATCCTCCTACAGAAACTGGGAGGGTTTTCCTTTTATTTGGTGCAGATTTCACATTTCTATCGTCTTTTGTTGCTTTCCTGTGACCGGTCAAAAGTGCACCATGACTTTACGGACACACTGTATTACTCATATAAAATAGAACATGCAAAAATCTGTTAATTGACTGTTACTATTATTGGTAAAGCTTGGGGTCAACCAATAGACTATTAGTAGTTAAGTTTTTAGATGAGTCAAAAATTATACATGGATTTTCAACTGTCTGGGGTGGGGAAGGGCATCCGTGCCTTACACGCATGCCGTGCTCTTCAAGGGTCATGTGCCTCGCTTTATGGTAAACACTTTGAACGCATTACCTCATTCAGTCCTTGGAAAATAACCTGTGAGGAAAGCATTTCCTGGTCGTATTTTCAAAAGGTTTTTTAAATTTTTTAATTGAATGCAAGTTCAATTTTATCAAGTATGTACATTTTCAACATCTATTGAAATGATCATACTTATTTTCTTTCACCTGCTACTAGAATAAAATCTAATAATAGGTCTTCTAATAATATACACATTGTTACGCTCCTGAGAAAATTCCCTTTATCACAGTGAGTTTTCTTTTAAGGTAATGTTAGATAGTATAGAAGTTCCTGGTTATCTGAATATAATTGCTACTGGGCAAAGTCTATGTAAGACAAATCCTTCAAAATGAAAACTAAATTTTGTTAATAGTTAAAAAGTGGGAGAAGGAATTTTAAAAAGGAAACTAGAATTGTGTAAATATTATATTGAACAAATTTTGTTAATTTCTCCAGGCACTAATTTTTAGAATGAAATATTTAGATTATTTTATTATATCAGAATACTACCTATTTTATTCTTTATTTTTATAGTATAGTTGTAAATAGCTTTATATTATAGACCCCATAATATAAAAATATTGACTAATATTTTCTAATGTTGCTTTCTTATTCACTTTGTAATTACACAGACTTCAATAATGAAGACCCTTGCATCAGTATTTATGAGTGAGCTTTTTTAAAATTGATCTTTAGAAAGAGGGAGAGGGAGGGAGGGAGGGAGAGAAAAACATTGATCTGTTGTTCTACCCAGAAATGAGTATGTGCCCTGACTGGGGATCGAACCGGCAACCTTGGCGTATCAGGACAATGCTCTAACCAACTGAGCTTACTGGCCAGGGATAAATAGGATATTTTAAACAACTGTGTGAAGCATCATTATTTCTCAGGGCCTTTTCTTATATGTTGGTAGTCAAATTATTCTCTCTTAAAATGACCTTGATGTTATTTTCTGTATCAGTTGTTAACTGATCTAATTCTGCCAGAGCCTTATTTGCCATTGGCTTTGGGTGTGAATTCTCAAACATTACTTTCCCTAGACTGCATGAAAATTCTTTAACTTTTGCAAGATCTTCCATTTTACATTGGAGTTAGTTTATATCACATATTAAGACACTTGTCATATCCATTACCACATCCAATAAGCTGAGAAGCCAATGTGATGGTCGGGAAAAGATGTTGTTATTACATGGAAAGGAATATTTGTGTTAGGGACTAATTGTAAAAGAATAGGAAAGCAAAGACCCCATAATATAAAAATATTGACTAATATTTTCTAATGTTGCTTTCTTATTCACTTTGTAATTACACAGACTTCAATAATGAAGACCCCTGCATCAGTATTTATGAGTGAGCTTGATGTATAAGCAGAAGGGGCTACTTTTCCTGGGGCCCATATATAATTTAGAGATGTTCCGGAAACTAGGAGAAAAAGCTTTTTCACCTTTATTTTCATTAACCTATCATGTTAATTGCTTTTTCTTCCACTTAAAAACAAATCCCAGTGGTATGAGCAGTACTTCTGTTGTAACAATAGGAATCACAGTTTATTTTCATACCATGTCACAGTTTTCACAGATATTATGAAATGCAGCTTACCCACATCACTACTTCAAAATTATTAGAATGACTAGGTCTACCACGAATTAATTTCTAGAAGAAGAGTACGTATATATTATTCTATTTCATATAAAATACATTTTGATACTTGATTTTCTTTGTAATCTTATGAATCTTGTTTTCTTAGATTATAAAGCTTTATTCTAATAAGGGATCCATAGACTTCATTAGATTTTTGGGATGGGGGCCGCACATGGTGTAAAAAATGATTATTTGGCCCTGGCCGGTTGGCTCAGTGGTAGAGCATTGGCCTGACGTGCAGGAGTCCCGGGTTCGATTCTCGGCCAGGGCACACAGGAGAAGCACCCATCTGCTTCTCCACCCCTCCCCCTCTCCTTCCTCTCTGTCTCTCTCTTCCTCTTTCACAGCCAAGGCTCCATTGGAGCAAAGTTGGCCCGGGTGCTGAGGATGGCTCTGTGGCCTCTGCCTCAGGTGCTAGAATGGCTCTGGTTGCAACAGAGCAACGCCCCAGATGGGCAGAGCATCGCCCCCTGGTGAGCATGCCGGGTGGATCCTGGTCGGGCACGTGCGGGAGTCTGTCTGACTGCCTCCTGTTTCCAACTTCAGAAAAATACAAAAAGAAAAAAGAAAAAAAAATGATTATTAACCCTGATTTATTGTCTGTTATATCTTAGAACATATCAGTTATATCTTTTAGTGCTAGCATTGTACTTGTTTCCTTTCAAATTGGACTCTTCCTTTCTTTCTCTCTCTCTTTTTAATTTATTTTATTTTATTTTTAGGTGAGAAGTGGGGAGATAGTGAGGCAGACTCCTGCATGTTCCCAACTGGGATCCACCCAGTGATCCCATCTGGGACTGATTCTCTTGAGTACCGAGCTATTTTTAGCACCTGAGGCTGATGCGCTTGACCAACAGAGTTATCCTTAGCTACAGGGCCATGCTGGAACCAATAGAATCACTGGCTGTGGAAGGGGAAGAGGAAGAGAAGGGGGAGTAGGAGGGAAGAGTAGATGATTGCTTCTCCTGTGTGCCCTGACCGGGGATCAAACCCCAGATGTTCATATGCTGAGCTGATGTTCTATCCAGTGAGGGCCTCTTTTCTTTCTCTGTTCTGCAACAGTTCTAAACGCTAAAGTTATCTTGTCCTTGAATCCTTAAAACAACTTACACATGAAACCATCTGGGGCCTGGGTGGTTTTAGACAGGCAGTCCTTAGAAAACTTTCTCAATTTCTTCCAAAAAACTAGTCCGTTTGGTTTAGTTAGCTCTTCTTTAATTAATTTTGGTCATTTGTATTTTCATGGAAACCTATTCCTTCCAGATTTTAAAATTAATTAGCAAATTATTACAAGATTTCTTAAATTTTCTTTACATCAGTGATTAATTCAAAAGCAGTATTAAAAGACGTCATTTTTATTTTATCACAAGTCTGCATATTTTGGAGAATTTCTAGTGTAATTATGTAGAAGACACCATTTACTATCTTTAGATGATACATTGTTTTCAGAGTCTTCAGATTGGAAGCCACTATTTTTAAAATGTGAGGACCTCACCAGTGGTGGCGCAGTGGATAGAGCATCAACCTGAAATGCTGAGGACCCAGGTTCAAAACCCAGAGGTCACTGGCTTGAGTGTAGGCTCATTTGGCTTGAACACAGGTTCACCAGCTTGAGTGTAGAGTCACCAGCTTGAGCATGGGATCATAGACATGACCCCATGGTTGCTGGCTTGAGCCCGAAGGGCACTGGCTTGAGCAAGGGGTCACTGTTTCGGCTGTAGGTCCTCAGTCAAAGCACATATGAGAAGCAATCAATAAACAACTAAAAGTGACGCAAATGCAAATTGATGCTTCTCATCTCTCTCCCTTCCTGTCTGTCTCTGTCTCTGTCTCCCCTTTTCTCTCTTTCTCTCAAAATAAATAAATAAATAAATAAATAAATAAATAAATAAATAAAATGTGAGGTTTGAAAAGGAACTTTACACCTATTCCAGGTTAATGTCTGTCTATTCCCAGTGAGCAGACGTGGTGCTTGGATTAATGCTGTCAGGCAGCTCTCTCAGTGTGCTGTGGGCAGTTCCCTCACTCAGTTTGTGAGGACACTAGAATAAAAGTGGAATGATGAAAAACACTGTTTCACCAGCCAGTAGTTGCAGCTAGTTGGAGGACATCTGGAGTGGGGCTAGGAGTCCTTGCTGCTGCATATCCTGGAGCACTGGAACCTTGGGAGACCCATGGTCTATGCTGAGGGGACAGACCCAAGAAAGGTGACGAGAGTCTCGGGCCACATAAATCTAACCTTAAAAATTAAGAGTCTTAAGGTTACTTGAAAAGCATGATGATTTCTAGAGGTGTTTTGCATCTTGAAGAAAGAAAAAAAGGCTTGACCTGTGGTGGCGCAGTGGATAAAGCATTGACCTAGAAATGCTGAGGTCGCCGGTTCGAAACCCTGGGCTTGCCTGGTCAAGGCACATATGGGAGTTGATGCTTCCTGCTCTTCCCCCTCTTCTCTCTCTCCTCTCTCTCTCTCCCCCTCTCTCTCTCCTTTCTAAAATGAATAAATAAATAATAAATAAAATTAAAAAATAAATAAATATGACTTTAATATTAAAAAAAAAGAAAGAAAGAAAAAAAGTAATTTAGGATGTATTTTGAACTATCAAACTTTCTCCAACATTAGGTGTAGGAATATTCATTACACATTTTTTAATTTTTTTCCCTTTCTTTTAATACGCAGCTACTCTCCAGAGAGATCGAATCTTCAAACATTTTACCAGGAAGCGCCAAAGGGCTATGCGAAGGCGAGTCCACCAGATCAATGGACACAAGTTTATGGCCACGTACCTGAGGCAGCCCACCTACTGCTCTCACTGCAGGGAGTTCATCTGGTAAGAGGCTCCTTGACTTCCTTCCTCCTGAGAGTTCCCGACAGTTTGACATCTGCGGTGTGAATGGAGAGCCACATTTTTGTGCAAACTTTTGTCATTTTGTTTAAGGCAGAGGTACTTGGTTCAGTTACTTCTGAATTTTGACCAAGTTACTTTGTATTCTGTTATTTTCGTGATGACTTTGGATTTTATACCTTTTAGCAGTCATAATCCAGGGTTAGTGAGTATGTCTATCCTTTTTAACCAGGACAGTCTTGTCTACATTAAAGGCCCTGACGTGGATGCAGAGAGGAAGCCCTCCACTGTGCTGTCACGACTATATTCTTTAGGGAAAAGTTCCTACTGTTCCTACTGCGTTTTCCACTGGAAAACTCCGCAGCTGCGGCATCGCTGAGCCTTTATCCCTCTTTGCAGCAGTCCACGTGTTCTAGTCAGCTCTGCCCTGCCGCCCTGTGGGTGGCCTGACCCGAAGGGTGACTGTTGGGCGCTCTTTATTTAGTGTCATACCATTCTGCTTCCCTCCTTCATGTGACCTGCCTGCCTTGTAGGCATTTGTGGTGACAGCCAGCCTGTGGCCTCGACTAAGGTTCTAAATGGAAACTTTTTTGTTAATTTTACCACATTATTTCCAAGGAAACATTAACTCCCACCCAACCAGCCGTGCCCGGCCCATCTCTCTCTCTCTCTCTCTCTTTCTCTCTCTCTCTCTCTCTCTCTCTCTCACACACACACACACACACAATATTGGTATATGTTACATATACATGTTTAAAAGTATGATCTCTGGAATTCAGTCTTATTTCCAATTAGATGTATGAGTGTAGACAAATTATATAACCCATTAGTGTTTCCTCATTTGTAAAAGAATAAATAATTTTATTTTTTATTATATAGTAAATTTCTATATAGTCCTTAAAGTGCCAGGCGCTATTCTCAGTATTTTACAATGATCAGCTCCTTTTATTACCATGGTAAGCCTATGAGGTAGGTACTATGAATATTTTCCCTTTTTATAGAGGAAACTATGGCTCAGAGAAGTAAACAACTTGCCCTCAATCATACCCAGGCCATCTGGCTTCAGGGTCTTTGCTCTTAACAGCATGACCTGTGGGATTAGTGAAATGTGCTCTTTGTTAATGAGGATAAGAATGATCTCTCCATCACCCAGAGCCTATACTGGGACAGAGATGGGAGCTGTGGACACGATGGGCATTGTGGCCATGCTTCTGCTCTCACGTATGCTGGGGTGACGTGGGCACAGGGAAGAGGGAGGGCCCCTTGCATCAGGCAGCTGTGGTGGGCGCATCTGTTTGTATCCATCTGTGTATCTGCGTCTGTTTACTTCATCCTCTTTGTTAATCCTAATCTGGAGGGACCCGAAACATTGAAGACATGAACAAGGTCCGTCGATAACACACTAAAGCTTTATTGTCTAGCTTGGCCAAGCAGCGGCAACTCTGACAGAAATCTGAGGGAAAGAGCGCCGGCCCTTTGTTCTACTTGGTTTTTATAGTTTTGTAAGTGGGAAGTACAGAAGCAAAAATTGTAGTTAGGAGCCCTTTACCACTATTGGTTATAGTCATATGTCCTTTAACATGATAGGACCATGTTCAATTTGCAAGCCATACATCCTTTTGGAGAAAACAAAATTTATAAGTCAACACAATGGCAGAAAGATATCTTTTTACATATTAAAAGGCATTCCTGGCCCTGGCCGGTTGGCTCAGTGGTAGAGCGTTGGCCCGGCATGCGGGGGTCCCAGGTTCGATTCCCGGCCAGGGCACACAGGAGAAGCGCCCATCTGCTTCTCCACCCCCACCCCCTCTCCTTCCTCTCTGTCTCTCTCTTCCCCTCCCGCAGCCAAGGCTCCATTGGAGCAAGGATGGCCCGGGCGCTGGGGATGGCTCCTTGGCCTCTGCCCCAGGCGCTAGAGTGGCTCTGGTCGCAATAGAGCAACGCCCCAGAGGGGCAGAGCATTGACCCCTGGTGGGCAGAGCTTCGCCCCTGGTGGGCGTGCCGGATGGATCCTGGTCGGGCACATGCGGGAGTCTGTCTGACTGTCTCTCCCAGTTTCCAGCTTCAGAAAAATACAAAAAAAAAAAAAAAAAAAAGGCATTCCCATATTATCTAGTGTTCATCTGCCATCTCTGTCCAGAGTCACACGTATTAACCACATGCATTTACATAGGAGAGGTAGTTTCTGTGGGGACAAATGCCCACAAATGGCTCATAGTTATAAGAAAAGGTTTATTTTGGCTTTTCTCTCCCTGCACCTGGCTAGCCATTCACCCCTTTCCCCGCAGGTGTGGTGGAATGTCTGGGGATCCATGTTTTCCTCCCCTTTGCATTTACAGTACAATGCCAATCACACAGTACAGAGACTATTCTCACAGTTTCTCTGCACACCTTAACCCAAATTAATAAAATGTTCTCCAAGCCTCTTAAAATATTAATATTAATTCTGTAGTTTTTGGTACTTTACAACACCTGCAGGTGAAGTGGCTCAGTGGCTCCTCACTCTGCACATCTTTACGTGGATGGAGGAGAGACTGCCATGTAAGATGGTGGAATGATGCTTCAGGTTGAGGCTCAGACACCCATACGAGTAAGGGTTGGTTTTCACTGAGGACTTGGGGGATTGCCACAGGGGTAGGTAGAATGAGAATTGTCCATACATACCGGTTCATATCCTCCAGAGCCTTCTAACCCATCAGATGGTTTCCCCTGGGTCTTGTAGTAACTAACAAAGTCTCAGAAAGCATGTCATCTTTGCGTCTTCTGTGAAAATGTGTTTTTCATAAAAGACCAGAGGATGAAATTTGTTTTTTTCTGAGTACTGTAATTATAGGAGCATTGTTGCTGAAATGTTCAACTGGTGATCGTTTTTTTTTCTCTATTGTCTTGAACAGGGGAGTATTTGGGAAACAGGGTTATCAATGCCAAGGTAAGAAAACATTTTTAAAACTATGTTTAATCTTGTTCCTATGTTAATAAATGATTCTACCAAGAGGAAACAGGATACATCCCATTAATACTGTGACAACTCTGTGGGTCACAAGAAACCCTTCCCCCCCCCAGTAGAATTACAACTCTATGGTTTTATTTAAATTTTGGCTGTCTTTTTAGACAATGTAGAGGGTGTGTGTGTATGTGTGTGTGTGTATATGAGGGTGTGTGTGTGTGTGTGTGTGTGTGTGTATATATATATTTTATACCTAAACCCAGGATACCTAATCAAGCTGAGTTGTTAAGTTTTATCTCTGCAATAACATGAAAGCCATTTTGTGAGCAGGACCTTTGAATCTTGAAGATAATGGTTTGTTGTTGCTTTTTTTTACAAACCTATTGTAAATGGGAGCGAGAAATAGCACAGTGCTATCTCTTCTCTTAACCTCATTGGAAATAGAAGCTTTTATCTAAGTTGCTTTTTTGACCTTTTATTTAACTTTTTTAATGTGAGAAATATTCAAAGTTAATCTGTTAATGATCTTGCACATTATTATACATTCAGTTTATTTTGATTTTCACAATTTTAAGATCAATCCAATTTACTGGTGTTCAGACAGAATTGGAATGAAATAAAAATGGGAAGAATGGAAAGACCTCTTACTCAGGAGATTTAGCCTGGCTGGATTGGGTTTGTCTTTTATTTGGGCCTCTCTCGTTGCCTTGTCCATCCTCACACCATTGACATATGTGGTACCTTCTTGATCTATACCTTACAGGTGATTGGTAAAATAGCACTACATATTTGGGAGTGGTAGCCTACATATAAGGAAATCCTACCTTCTCTTCTGAAGAAGGTCAGCTAAAACATTGTTTCCCTTAAAATGAAATAGGACATCTTCTTGGATCTAATTTTGACTGTAATATGTATGAACAATTCTATTGAGTTTTGAAATTTAGGGAAAAAAATGAATATATAATCAACACAACAATAATTGACCTTATGCAATTAATCCCAGCTGCTGAGAACATAGTTTACAGATCAGAATTGATGTCACTTTTTGACTTGACCTCTCCATCACAGGGGTGTGCCCTGCAATCAACTGTGGTCCATCTTATACATGGTGTCAGGATACCTGATAAGCTGATTTTCAGCAGGTCACCTGCTGTTAAAAAAAGCATGAAAAAACATTGGTCAGGAGACATAAAGACACTGATTTGTTCACATCTTGCTAAGAGATAAGAACAAAATACCTGGATCGAGAAAGGTATACCATGCTAAACTGATCAAAAGTGAATAAACAAAGCAAACTTAATAACAAAGGAAACAATAAGGGATAAGAAGAGGCATTATTAATGATAAAGAGGTCAACTCTTCAAGAAGACATAGCAGTTTTTAGTGTGTATGCACCTAACAGACATCAACATGTGTGCAGCAAAAAATGATAAAAATGCAAGGGTATGTAGACAAATCCATGGTTGTAGTTGGTGACTCAGTAACTCAGTAAGTGATAGTTCCAACAGGCAGGAAATCAGTAATAGTATCACAACTTGATCAAAGTGATGTGGGTAGAATACTGACTGTATCTATAAGCAGCACAATACACATTTTTCTCAAGTTCACCGGGAACATTTATCTACATAGACCTAATTCTGAACAAACCTTAGCAAATTTAAAAGAATAGAAATCATAAAAAGTGTCTTTTCAGACCACAATGGGATTAAACTACAAATGAATAAAAGACAAAATCCCCAAATAGTTGGAGATTAAACAATACATTCTAAATAACACCTGGGTAAAAAAAAAAAGGCTCACGAGAAAATACAAAATATTTTGAATCAAATGAAAGTGAAAGTACAGTTGAACCTTGTATAAATGGGTTTGAAACCATTGGGCTCACTGGTATGTGGGTCCACTTATATGTGGATTGTTTTAAATAATACCTGTACTGTTTCCATCCATGGTTGGGTGTACTCAGATGTGGCATGCCAAATGTATGCATGGATCTACATCCTTTGTTATAGGGAACTGAGCATCCATGGATTTTGGTGTTTGCCAAGGGTGGAGGTGAATTCCTGGAACTAATCCCCCACAGATACTGAGGAACATCTTAAGTGTAGGGGGAGTTAAAAGTTATATATGAATCTTCAAGTGAGCAGGGAATTGGTGCCCTTGACCCCATGTTGTTCAAGGGTCAACTGTACATTTTACCAAAACATCTGGGAGTAAGTGAAAGCAGTGCTCAGAGGAAAAATTATAGTATTAAATGCATGTATTAGAAAAGAAGAAAAATCTAAAAATCAATCATGTAAGTTTCATCATAGGAGACTAGAAAAAATGAGAGAAACGCCTTAAAATGAATAGAAGAAAAGAAATAAAATGAGAGCAGAAATTAGTAAAGTTGAAATTAGGAAAACAATAGAGAAAAATCTGTAAATCAAAAGCTGGTTCATTGAAAAGATCAATAAAATTAATAAACCTCTAGTTAAGCTAACTGAAAAAAAAAACATATGCCTCAGAATACAAAGATTTTCTGTATATGGGAGGTTTTGAGATCCCCCCATATAAAAATATCAGTTCTCTGGGAACTGTCAGTGTGGTTCTTCTGAGAATTTAATCTGATGAAAACTCTATTTGCTTAAAAGCATAGTGCTATTCACTGACATGTCATCTGTCTCTATGTATTTAATCCTAAAAACTTCCACATGTCTTGAAAGATCTTGAAAGTGATGTATATTTTCATATTGCTTCATTGCACATGTTCATCCTATAATAGCAAACTGGGCTTTACCTGCACAATGTCAGTTGTCTAGATGAAAATGAAAAAGCTATTCAGAAAGTTCTAAATATTCAAACAGTGGGTTGAGTCAGCCCACAAATATTTAGCAAATGCCTACTTTGTTCAAGGCATCACACGCCGGCTGGGAATCCTGAGGGCATTAGAGGCTGTATGTGGGAAATTTGAAGTGAGGAGGGCAGGCTAAGGGTAGGGGATGGGAGGAGGTACGGATGGCTTCAGCCTGGAAGGGTAGCCAGGGGTAGTGTATTTTCATGGGAGAGACATTTTTACAGTTGTGTCTTGTTATAATTTTATAAACTAAGATTTAGTTAGGAGATGGAGTTGAGAAGGACAGAGAGAGTGTTGGAGCGGGGGTGAAGCCTTGCTCCCAGAAGAGCAATGAGTGTAGGTTTTATGAGAACAGAGAAACTCTCGTAGAAGAAAGGTGATGGGGAAGCTTGGGGCAGGCTCTGGAGGGCCTAGAACCTGGGCAGGAGACTTGAACTCTATTAATTGACCGTGAGGCTCCATTGAAGGTTCAGCTCATGGGGTGAGGAGACCAAAATCACACTGTGAGAAGATTCCTCTGGACATGGGTACAGGAAGGGTTAAAGTCAGGAAGGATCAGCTGAGCACTTGAATAAGAGTTCTTTGAGAATTGAGCAAAGGCTTGAGTTGGGATGATGGTAAAGATAATAGGGATGACTGGAACACTGACTGCTTTCATGTGGGCCAGACACCCGGGTCAAGCACCTTGGTGTTGTGCAGCCCTGGTTGACTCCAGTGTAACTGGATAGACTGGGAGCCTCTGGTTAATGCATAATTGTGGATTTAACTTTCTAGTGTGCACCTGTGTCGTCCATAAGCGCTGCCATCACCTCATTGTCACAGCCTGCACTTGCCAAAACAATATGAACAAAGTAGATTCAAAGGTAAGAGAATAGCAGTTTCCTAATTGGGTGCCTGGCGATCTCTCCCTTTCTCTCTCTCCCTTTTTCTTTTTTCTCTCTCTCTCCTTCCCTTCCCATCCCACACTCCTTGAAGCCAATGGTGGGATCAGAATTGGAATTTCTCTCCTTTTTATATTATGGCATTTGTATTTCTGTACTTGTGTAGCATGGCCCATCCTTGAGATGATCCCATTAGTGATCATCTGGGTTTAAGCTATAGGGATTCATTTTTAACTTGGAGAGAGCCTTGGGGTAAAAATATCCCTAAGTTTGGTATCAGATGACCAGGATTTGAATGCAGAATCATCCTCTACTAGCTAGCTTCTTTCTCAGCCTCTTTCTTAAAATAGAATAATGCTTCCCTCATGAAATCTTTGCGATGCTTAAACAAGATAGAGATGATGTGATGAGTATCCTGTTAACTGTAAATTGAGCATCCTAAATAAGGTGACTCTTGGTGTCCTCCAAGCTCTCAAGACATTTCAGGGACAATGTTTATCTGTACATAAGTGCTTGGCCCTCACTCCTGCCCCTTGCGTCACATTGAGCTGGGGTAGGCATCATTCTAAATTCTGGAGGTAGAAAGCAGAAGAATTATTCTGACAGTTAGCTATGGATTTACAGATGCATTGACATGTCTAACTAAGGAACTTAGTGGTTCTTTGTTGTCCACAGGCAGGAATGCTGAAGAGTACACATGGAGTTTCATGTACTTTTTTTTATGAGAAAGAGGTCAGAAAAATTACACGAAGAGTAATAATTGCCTCTTTCTTTGTCATGTCTGGATGTGTTGCTGTAGCTTCAGATTGTGATGTAGACTGCAGAGTATATGCTTCAGTCTAAATATTTGCTGGAAACAGTGTGATTACACTTGATCTTAGCCAAAAGGCCAGGAAGCACTTGTATGTGAGGTTAAACCTTTGCACGCAGAGGTCAGAATGCAAATGCCATATAAAGGCTGGAAGGGCTAAGATAGCTACTTGAATATCACTTGGGACTGAATTTCTTCTGTAGGTTCCGTGCCCTCTGAGTGCCAGCTTCTCATGCACATACACACCTTGTGACACAATTTCTGGAAGAACTTGTGGTGATAGCAAGTGTATGTAGACCATAATAGACCTGTTTAAATTATAAGGTTCTAGGAAATAGACATGAGTGTGAGAGCATTGGCAGGGAGAGAAAGAGCCTCTGAAAATAGAAATTGAATAGAAATTGAATAGAAAAGATGAAATGAAAATTTTCACTTCTGTGTATCTCTCTAAATGGTGAGCAGTCTAATCTGCACCACAGTTTTCTGTCTAGTCTTTCTCATTGGAAAATATGCTTCGTCTGCCCAAGTAATTAATCTTGGTTGAGCAGTAAAATAATATACCCAGCCCAGATGTCATAGTAACACTCTGTGTTTGGTGGGCTTCTGTTACAGTTTTTACAAAAGATGTTGATATGGCTCTTGCCCTTGTTTCTTTCTTACAGATTGCCGAACAGCGATTCGGAATCAACATCCCGCACAAGTTCAGCATCCACAACTACAAAGTGCCAACGTTCTGCGATCACTGTGGCTCTCTGCTCTGGGGGATAATGCGACAAGGACTTCAGTGTAAAAGTGAGTTGCCGGGGTGCCGGGTACCCACTTCTTCATGAGAACACAAGGGTGGTACAAGCTTTGAGCACTCTATAGGTTCAGAATCTGACCTAGAACTGATGGTTCTAGATACTTTGTAAATGAACGTGTTAGTAGTTCTGCACTTGTGTGTCCCTTGTCAGGGGAAAGAGAGCTACGTCGGATTCACCGGTTTCCTAACCATAGACTATTAAGTTGGTTGTTAAATTCGATGTTCTAGCTAGCTGGCTGTCATGCATTTAGTGCTGGGTGTAGACTCATCCTTGTGTGTAATTGAAAGATAATTGAAAGAGGGGGGAAAATGGGATCCCGGTCAGAAATGGAAGAGAATAAGAAGTGAGGTGGCCAAAAGAGCAGCTTGGATGGCAAGAACTGGCAGGAGAGGAGGCCTGATGACCTCACCAGAGATAAGCAGGAGCTGAGTTGTAGAAGTGTAACTCAAGCTGCCCTGGTCTTCTGAAGGGATGGGGGTGGGTGGAGTGCAGGACACTAACGCCTCCCTCACTGTGCCCAGTGGGTTTGAAGCTCTCCTCTAGCAAAGGGTCTGGGCATAAGGGCTGCTCCCTGGCCTGTCGGGAGTTGGGGAGGGCTTGGCCTCGAGTCCTGTCCCACTGAGTGTTGCTATAACAATTTGGCTGTGTGGGGTGCACTGTTGAAATACATGTGAATTTCATCCAGAAACCTAAGACACAGCCTGAGTCACCAGGGGAGGCAGGGTGGGCGCCTCAACAATGTTCTTTGTCTACCCGGACATATCAAGCCTCCTTCTGTCAATAAAAAGGGACCAATCACTTGTCTCTAAAAAGGGCAAACTCTTTTCTCTTTCTAGAACACCATTTAATAATTCTTTTCTCATATAATCAAAACACTCAGTTCATGTATAGCTTTGGTTTCGACACTGCTTGATCATGAGAGGAGCTAGCATTCCATCAGCAGGCCTTTGTGAAGAAACTGGATCAGAACTTTCTGTGGATTACACCTGGGGTCCTTCATTGTCCCAAGTCGGTTTTCTGTGCACACACGTCTAGCTTGCTTCACTCTCCTCTTCTAACTGCCATTTACTGTGACCTTTAAAACCCTCGCTTCCCCCCCCCCCCCCCCCCCCATGAAGAAGTCAGAGCCACTGCTGCAAGCTCTGAGAACCGCAGCCCCACAGGATGCTGTGCTCCGGGCTGGGGAGGCTCCCCACCGCAACAATACTCAGAAAGAAAGCTTCTTTGCTCAGAGGTTTTTCTTTCAGAAACACCATTTCCATCCTGTCTGAGCAGCGATCTCCATGTGGCCCATGGGCTGCTGCTACCTTTTATTGAGAGAGAGGAGGGAAAACATAAAGTCATTCGACACGACTCCTTGTTCTCCAATCGGCCGATCCGTCACTCTGATGAACGTTTTCATCTCTCTGTTGAGTCATGCCGTTAAATTGGCAGTAACTGTTATACTTGATTTAGGGGAATGTCTTTCATCACGTCACGCTGGGGAGAAAAATGGATTTGAAATTCATTATTCTTCAGGACACCATGCTTTCTGCTTCTGCACAAAACAGAAATAGGTAAAAATGTCAGGGGTCGTTCTGAGTGCAAGTGTCATTTTACGAGAAGGTGGCATTGTTCAACCTGTACAACGGCGCTGTCACTGTCTTGCGGATTATTAGAGTTCCCTTTCGCAGCCCCCCATTGCCTTGGCCCCTTTCTGAACACAGGTTCCCTTCTTTTCCCCGCAGTCTGTAAGATGAACGTGCACATCCGCTGTCAGGCCAACGTGGCCCCCAACTGCGGGGTGAACGCAGTGGAGCTGGCCAAGACCCTGGCCGGGATGGGTCTCCAACCCGGAAATATTTCTCCAACCTCGGTGAGACACCCCTCCCCCCACACACGTACTGTAAATTTAAAGTTGTTTGTATGTGATAAGCTCGAATGAGCGCACGTGAATGAGCCAAATTCCTAATCTCAGCGAACACAATAAACAGATTTATGGCATGTTTAAAGAGCATTTTGTTCTGTGAATCAGAGTCTATATATACAGTCAGATAACAAGAAATAATGAGCATGCAGATATAGCAAGAAGCAGAAGCTGGGGGATCCAGGGGTCTGGGTGCTCCGCCCTCTCCGGGCACTCGGCTCCTCCTGCAGAGAGGGGGCGGGGCAGCCCTGACCACGCCCCCCAGGGGTCCTGCTCTCTGGTGCAGCTTCCTCCTCTGTTCCTCTGTTAAGGGTTTGAACTTGAAGTGGTCTGAGGTTCTCCCCAGCCCTGGGATCTAGCAGTTCTATACTTATTGTTTATGAATTCTGAATTTATCTCTCAAGTTCAGCAACAGACAGGAGTTCCTTCCTCTCAGCTCCCTGGACTGGGTGGGGTTGTGTCAGTTGCCATGGATGTGTTTTGTCTTGCCACCTGCCTGAGTGACCACCACCTGCTGTTGTCCCTTAGAGCCTCGGCCACTTTCCAGGGCCACGACCTAGTGCTGCCTTCCTGGCCCGGGTTTACAGAGAGCTGCGAAGGAGCGGTGCTACAGCTGTGATTTCTGAAAGGTGGAGCTTGGTGGCTGGTTCAGGAGGATACTAGACTTAACTGTTACATGTGTCTGGGTCCTTAGGAAAACAGTTCAGTTGCTGTCAGGTTCTGGTTATCCAGAACATGCCAGCTAACCATTTCCTTTTTCCTGATGGATACTTGGGAAACAGTGTATTTCTTGATATTTCAGGAAGGCCTTGGCAAAGTCCAGCAAAGTCTGTCTGTCTTGTGGACAGACAGACAAGATGCGAATACCATGAGGGGGGCTTCTTATGCACAGGATAGCTGTTCCTGAAGAATGTAGATGAAAGGTTTCAGCCCCAACCAGGGCTTTGAAATACCATGGGAATAAGATAGACCTTTGGCACAACCTCTAGGGCTAGGCAGTGCCAATTGTCATATGTCACCAAGTATCTTTCATATTATGATATTTAATAATGGGAAAACCACAGTTGCCTGTGACTTGACAGTACGCCATTAAGATGAGACAAAATCTGAAGTCTATCAAAAGAGAAGAATGGGTTAAAAAAAAGGTGGAGAAACACTAGCTTAAAGCTTTCTGCCAGTCTGCTAGTGCCAACCCAACCAGGGGAAGTATTGAAGTGGAGGAAGTGAAATTCAAGCTGGTAAAATTTTTCTATCGTTGAAAGATTTGTGACCAGAGATCTGGAGGGAAAACTATTATAACAACCAGATTTTTAAGCTATCCATTTTATATCTGCTATCACTGTTTAATTGGGTTGAGTAGATAAAATTCTTGCAGTGTCAGGCTGTAGCACCGTTGTTTATTGCAAACATTGTGTACAAGTTACCCCAGATACGCTTTTAAAAAAAATCTAAATAGGTCAAAAGGTCTAGGACGTTAGACTTTTGATCTGTGGTTTAGTGGTAACTTGTACTATAAGTGTCCCAAGGTGGACATCTGCAAGTCACCTTGCTTTTAGGGAGCGCCCTCACTGTGACGGGGCTGGTTCCAGGCATGGGGCTGGAGAACCCACTGAGGAGGCTGTACATCCGGTTCAGTGTGGGGGACCGGAACACTCATTGTGCTGATGTCAGTGTTTCTAGAGGACACGTTGATTATGTATCCAAAGTCTTCAGAGTTAACCCTTGGCCTTAAAGAATCCCATTTCCAGAAAATAAATCTGAGGAAATTGAGACAATCACAAAGATAAGGATGATAATGATGACAACACAGCTCATGTTTACTGAATGTGCCAGGCACCAACTAAGTGCTTTATATGCATTTATTCATTTACACCTCACAATAACTCTGTAGCAGGTGCTATAACATCTTTGTTAGAAGAAGAAACTGAGGCACAGAGAGGATGGATAGATAATGTCACCAAGGTCACTGGCTTAGGTTGTAGAGCTGTGATCTGAACCCAGACAGCCTACTTGTAAGCCTAGACTCTTAATCACCCTGCTCTGAAGGTTTGAATGCAAGTACATTTACTATGGCATTATTTATACTAGTGAAAAATGGGAGATAAACTATATTTCTAAGAGCAAGAGAATTAGTGAATAAATTGTGATATATCCATGAAATGGAATATTGAATAGCCCTTAAATTCATATTCTTGGAGTATATTTAAAGATATGGAAAATAAACATGGCAAAGTGTTAAATAAAAATGTGTTCACAAAACTATTTTATTATATTTAAGAAAATAAAGTGTGAGGATAGATGTGTGGCTATGTGTGTAATTGTTTTTATATGTATTTTTGTTTTTGAAGGGGACTGGTGACATTATAGGTATTTTATATTTTATCCCTCATACTTTTGTTCATTGTGCAAGTTTTTAATTAACTTTTATTTCTCTCATGTAATTTAAAATATTATATAAATAATGTTGTTTCATTCATTCAAGTCCTAGTATGAAGTCCTTGATTTTTGGATCCTCTGAGCAAATATTGAAAACATCTCTTTTGTAGGAAGTGGACACTAGGTGGCGCTCTTGGAACCTGACTAAGGCGTTTTTTGTTTCTGTACACGCCCACTTGAGCATAAACTGAAACTCTGTGGCTTAGTTATATTTTTAAATGATTCTTTCCCAAATACAGTAAGCACAGATGAGAAGCTGATGTGGAAGTAGTTTGGAATGGCAAAATCGAATTACATGTCAAGCTGAATTGATGTTACCCCATGTGTTATATTGAGTGTTGAGGTTGCAAGTCAGGTCTTCTCCACCCGTAAGTGCTTCATGCTCACACTGTGAGTTCTGACTCTGTGCATTCCTTCTCTTCCTTACAGAAGCTTGTTTCCAGATCAACTCTAAGACGACAGGGAAAGGAGAGCACCAAAGAAGGAAATGGGGTTGGGGTTAATTCTTCCAGCCGATTTGGTATCAACAACTTTGAGTTCATCCGAGTGTTGGGGAAGGGGAGCTTTGGGAAGGTGAGTCTTGGCTTTCGCTCTCTGGGGTAAAGGAAGCAGGTTCTGTGTGTGTTGTTTGGGTGTGTGTGTATGTATATACACTCACATTTCCCTTTCTGCCCTGTGCATGCCCACACCCTAAGCACTGTGAATTCTCATGCTCATGCTCCCTCCTACCGCTTTGCCGTAGGTGATGCTTGCAAGAATCAAAGAAACGGGAGACCTCTATGCTGTGAAGGTGCTGAAGAAAGACGTGATCCTGCAGGATGACGATGTGGAGTGCACAATGACAGAGAAGAGAATCCTGTCCTTGGCCCGCAACCACCCCTTTCTCACTCAGTTGTTCTGCTGCTTTCAGACCCCTGTGAGTATGACTTGCATTCACTGCCTCCGTGGCCTCCTTTTCTAAAGAGTTGAGACAGTAAGATGTTGGAGATTTCAAAAAGCAGAATATCAGTAACTTCGGGGGCATGAGCTCCCAGCATAGGGCCATATGAAGGTACCCACTGACTCGATTACCTGTAGGAGAAAGTTGAAACCAGTCAACCAAACACTTTCTTGCATGCTGTCATGAAGGATCACTTTGAGGAGTGTGTCCCGAGATGGTAAAGGTCTTTATAGTTGTCTTCTTGAGCAGAGTGAAAGTTACAGATGTCTAAGAATAAAGTAAATGTCATGGGCTGCTTATCTTGGTGACTTTGACCTTGGCTGCGTTCCTAAAAGCTTGACAAGAGCTCAGACCAGGGTAGGTCGAGAGAGGGCACCTTGATCTGTTATGTCCCAAGTCATTGCTCCTGGCCTTAATCAGGGACCTTTGCCTTCATTCTGTGGACTGATCCTGGGATGTGAGTCTGTCTACCCTCTAATGGTGTGCAGTTAGGAGTGCTTTGGGGTGCAGTTAGCAAAATACCTAGCCAATAGTGGTTTGCACAATAAACAGAAAGGATGAGTTTAGTTCTTTAATGCAAACTTTATTCTGGAAGAGTCTGGTGGGGGCAGTGATAGGGTTGGCTTAGTTGCTCAGTGACATTGCACATCTCTTCCTTTTGGGGTCCCAAGTGCCACAGTGCTAAACATCACATCTCATGTGGCAGCATCCGGAGGAGGAAGTATGGGGACAGAGCATACGGCTGCATGGGCCACTCTCCTTTTATCGGGGAGAGTCGACTTGAGTCACCTACTCATCCTTAGCTGCAAGGGAGGCTGGAAGAGCAAATATCTAGCCAGGATAATCTGATTTACCATGAGGGACTCACACCAACCTTGACTCATCCCCTGGGCCAGGGCACTGTGCTGCCCAGTTAGCACTTGGCTTACTGTGTCAATGAATAAGAAAGATGGCTCCTGAGAAGCTACCAAAAGGGTCTGCCAAGGTGTTTCAGAACCTTCTTGTAGTCAAAGGCATTTGGTAGAGTGAATTTGGGACATGTCCCTTGTGTGTGCTGCCATCAGGGCAGTAGAAGTGTGGTGGGAGTTAGATAGGGACATCCCACCTGGTCCAGGGAGGGTGCGGTGCGATTTCAGGGAACCAGAAGGGTGAGTTAGAATGAGTTAGGCAAAAAGAGAATGAAGGCGGATATGCCACAGAGTAACAGCAAATGTACAGGAGTCGCGGTGAGCGAGATCACAAGGGGTGAAGGTAGGCAGTGGGCATGAAGTGCGGAGGTTGAGAGGGGCCTGGTTAGAACGGAAGCGGCAGAGGTGGCTAGGGCCAGGCCATGAGGGGCCTTGGGCTGTGTTAAGTAGCATGCATCCTAGTTCTAAGAGCAAATGGACAAAATTTAAGCAGAGATATGACACATGAGATTGCATTTTTCAACTGTAAAGCTAATTTTTTGCAATAGGTAATATAAGCATCCTCTAGTGTCCATATCCTTTCTCTGAAAGAAGCAATTATTACAGATTTTATGTGTAGCCTTTCGAAGAATTTTTTTGCACGTGAAAGCATACCCGCATACTGCTCACAAAAATTAAGGGATCAGGGAACGTGCAGATACTCCAGTACTTTCAGCCTTTTGTATAGTGCATTTTCACCAGTGAAATAAAAGTTGGTTTTGCATCTCATTTGCATAAATGACTGTCTTTGACTTGTTTGCTTTTCTGATGTTCTTGTTTAATAAAAAGAAAATCAAATGCTTTTTTTTATCATTTCATATTCATTTTTGAAATAATCCCCTAATTTTTGTGAGCAGTATATATGCATTCATAATTATTTTTTAAAAAACACACAAATGGTGGTATATATTGCCCACCGTTTTATACCTATTTTGATGAAAACGTAATAATATATCTTAGAGATTGTTTCATATTTGTATATATGTAGCTGCCTTTTTTTAATGTCTGCATTGTATTCCATTTTGAGAACATGACACAATTTATTTAACTTGTTTCCTGTTGCTATGTTTAGCTTGTACCCGGTTTTTTATTTCAATCAGTGTTGCATGGAGTCCCCTTATGCTTTTATCTTTACATATTGTGGTATTGTTTCTATATAATACACTATGAGAAGTTGTATTGTTTGGTCAGAGTATATGTACTTAAAATTTCGACTGAGTCCAGTTGGCCTTCCCCCCCATAGTGATTAGAGACAGCTAACATTTTACTACCTATATGCTAGGTATTGTTCTAAATTCTTTGTGTGTATTATCCCATTTAACGCTTACAGTAATCCTATGAAGTAAGTTCTATTAGCATTTCTCCCATTTTACATATGAGGAAACTGAGGCCCAAAGAAATCTAGCTTCCGAGTAGCCGAGGTTTTGGTACCAGACAGTCTGACGACAGAGCCCAGGCTCTTACCACTTGCGTGTTGAATTTCTAAAGTTGCTCGCCCAAACCATGAGAAGACCGATTGCCCACTCCCCTCACCGCCTGCTGTCCTTCATTTTGATGATGGGAGAGATTTAAACAGTGGTTTCTTCAGAGTTCTAATTTGCATTTCTCTGACTGTGAGTGAGACTGACCGTTCACAGCTATTGAAGTTCTTGTTGTAAGGGACACATGAGCAGCCTGGAGAAGGGGTGGGGCGGGGAAGCCTGGAAGCTGGAGCCGGAGGGGATGTACTAAGGGGGTACACACCGTGTACTCCCATGCTGTCCAAGTGCAGCTGAAGGAGCTGGGGCATTAGCCAGTAGCTTCTTAGGCCACGTTCCCCCTGCGCCGCTTCCTTCCTCCTCACGGTCTGGCCTCCTTGAGGCCACGCCGTCCTCACCTCATGGTCTGTGGCTCCTCCAGACAGCCCTGGATTCCATGCTGACCCCGTCACCTGGCCCCTCGTTCTCTGTTCCCATGTCTGTGGTCCGTGGTTCCTGTGGGGTTCCAGTTCTGCAGTCCCTCACTGCTACCTAGTGTGTCCCCAAAATCCTAGTTCCTGTGCTCTGCACTATGCCTGCTTAAAACCGCCCTCATCCGGCTGTGTTCTCGGAGACGCAGGGCGTGACAGCTCCGGCCTGAAACCCCTTGTGAAGAACACCGTGTTTCCAGCTCGAGCCTTCTGCTCACACCATGACTCACACGACAGGGCAGCTGTGGCTCAGGGCCTCTTCCCGGGGGCCTGCGCCGAGGAATGGATGGTTTCCGGTGACATTAGGTTAGATGATCTTAATCTGTTGATGACTTGGAGTCAGACAGTGGACCGGCAGTTAGTGACCTTAGTCTGGTCACATAGCAGCTGTTGTTTCAAGTTACTGCAGTGAATAGATAAAGAAGTGTCTCATACCCAGCTCCAGGGCGTCCCTGTGAGTCCACAGGAACAGTTACTGGGGTCACCAACAATTAGATTTCGTTATGGTAAAGTAGAACAAGAAATTAACTTGGAATAGGCTAGGTGCCCAATGAAAGTAGTGTAGACAATGCAGAATTTTCCAGGACAGTATAAATTACACAATATACCAAAATATTAGTAGCCACCTGAGATTTCCAGTGCTCATCAGGTTAAGCCTGCGTTAGCATTGGCAATCTTTTTCCTAGTGGCGGTTTCATGCCTGGCCACAAGATGGCAGTCGTTACTGCAAGGTGATTTTTATTTCTCCACCAGAGAAACTGACATTAAGGTTTAGAATTTGTCTTTTGTAGTAGATGTCCCCAAAGCAAAGGATAAAGAGAATTTTCCACTGCCCTAAGTCTAGATGATAAAGTGGCAGAAACCATCTTAAAAGAATCAAGGGAGTTTTTCTCATGCTGAGACAGAGATACAGTTTTCATTTTGTGGTAGTTTATGACTTCTCTCATGTTCTCAAGGTATCCGACTCCATAATACGCATGGCATTTGCTTGCTGTGCCTCTCCCCATCTGTCAGAAATCCTCAGGGACTATCCACGTTTGCTGTTGAAAAACAAACAATAAAGAACAGAGCATGTTTGTTACTATGAGAAACACAGCAGGTAGATGATTACTTTTTATTTTATTTTTTAATTATGTATTTGTTTGTTTGTTTATTGTGCTTACATAGATTCTAGTGTCTCCCCGAATGCATAGCATCCCCCTCCCCCGTAATTCTCTCAACTTCTCCCTTGTCCCCCTCCCTAAAGCTCCCTCCCCCCTTCCCTTCAGGTTTAACTCCGTTCCTCAGTTCACATTGTTCCTTGGATTCCTCAAATGAGTGAAGTCATATGATATTTTTCTTTTTCTGCCTGGCTTATTTCACCTAACATAATATATAGTTTCCAGGCCCATCCATGTTGTTGCAAAAGTTAATTTTTCTTCTTTTTCATGGCCCCATAGTATTCCATTGTATTTATGTACCACAGCTTTTTAATCCACTCATCCACTGACAGACACTTGGGCTGTTTCCAGACCTTCGCTATTGTGAACAATGCTGCCATAAACATGGGGGCGCATTTCTTTTTTTGAATCAGTGATATGGTGTTCTTGGGATATACTTTTTAGCTACTCAGTTTGGCTGGCCGTGGCTTCTATCACGAGATGCTAACCAGTGTATAATGCTGAGCTGTAACAGTCTTCCCAGAAGAATTTAGAAGTGTGGTGTTAGAGTCACTCCCCAGCACTCTGCGAAGTATCACTTCATTGTGAAGCCACTGTGGAACCTGTGGAGTGAGCGCCTCTAAAGCCCAGAGGAAGGGAGAGAGTAACTGGCTGAGGGTCCCTTAGCCAGTGTTTTTCAACCAGTGAGCCATGAGACATGGTCAGGTGTGAGTATAAATACATTTAGAAACTATATTATTAACTATATGTATAATATGTACTGTGTTAGAGTGTCATTTTATGTCATTTTGGTAGGTGGTGTGCCCCAGGATTTTGTAAATGTAAAAAATGTGCCACAGCTCAAAAATGGTTGAAACTCACTGCCTTAGTCTGTGAGTGGTGGAGACAAGTTCAGCTCTGGGGCAGGCTGACTCTGGAGCCCTGGCTATTGACTCTGGAGCCCTGGCTGTAGGCTCAGGCCCAGTGGTCACATGTTGTCTCATATCACATGTAGGTAGTTGATTCAACATCTGCTTAAGCACCTCCTTTCTGCCCTGGCTGCCCTCCAGCCACGGGCGGGAAAGCAGCATTGCCCTTGGCAATGGAGGACCTGAGTTCTACCTACTTTGTTTTCCTCTGTCTGAATGGCCTGAGCCTACCTTCAAGTCCCTTTGAACCTTAAAGCCCTTGTGGTTCAAATGAAAGCAGGGTTGCTGTGAGAACCAAAGGGGAGTATGGGGAGAGCCTCTGTACACACGCAGCACTGTTCAAAAGTGAGGAGGCTCACTGGGGCGGCGACCACCCCTTCCCACACCAAACAAGAATGTCCTGGGGCTTCCCCAGTGGCCAGCACAGACCCCTCAAGTTGGAAAGTATAATAAACACCCCCAAAGTAGAAATTTTAGAGCTCCTTTTGTTCTTGGGAAAAACAACAAATAAGCAAATTGTATATATTGTTTATTGAGTTCACTACATAAGATTGTAAGCCCATAAGTGATTGCCCCTGGGTTTTACATGTCACTTGCAAGTGTAACATTAATTGGCATCCTCGTAAGTTTACAATAGCACTGTAAATCCTAACAGTTTGTAAGTAATTTGATCATCTGAATCAACTCATAAAAATGTTTATACTCTTAGATCTGTTGATTTTATTTCCGATAATCTAACTTCAGAAAACAACATAAGGAATATAAAGTAAGTGTTATGCATAAAGAGTTTTAATTTTCAGTGCATTATTTCTAACAGGAAAATACTGGGGGGGGAAACTTCAGCATTCAGCAATAGAAGTTTACGTAAATAATACAGTACTCGAAGATTTTCAGTCAGTAGGACTTCATGGGATATTAAGCAGTTAAATAATTGTGTCAGCCCCTGTTATAAGCACTTAACATTATTGGCAGCATGCAGTTTTTACAGCAGCCTGATGAGACAGGTACAGTTATTGTCTTCACTCTGCGGAGCGAGCAAGTGAGGTACTGAGGAGTTGAGTCACTTGTTCAGAATTCAGTATAGTACATGGTGGAACTGGGAGGTCAGAGCCCAGCAAATAGCAGAATTTGTGGTGATTCCTGGCCTGTATCCATATCAGTGAACTGCCCAAAACACCCCTCCTCCAAAAAAAAAGACTGGAAGAAAATTATGCCTGTAAACGACCAGGGACTATGTGAATAGTGAAATTATGGGTGATTGTCTTTCTTCTAGTTACCGATTTCGGTCATGTGGTTATATTTCTTTAACCATGGGGGTGAGACGAGGGGTGCAGGCCTGGAGAATGCTGCCTCCCCCTCCTTCACACTCCTTTCATCTTACTCAGTGTCAGCAGCTGGGCCCCTGGCCTTTACAGCCTGGGATGGGCCTGGGATCGGTCCCCGCTGCAGCTCCCGGGACTTCCTCCTGGCGCCCACAAGCAGAGAGCCCGAGGGAAGAACAAAGGCTCAGCAGCAGCAGCAGGAAGGGGAGTGGCAGAGTCAACACTGGTCAGATGCTGCGGTCTTGGGTCTTTGTTCAGAGACCCAGTTTATTGAAGCAGAGGTTTCCATTAGGAGAACATACAAGGCACTGTGCCTGCCCAAGAACTGCCCCTGCTCAGCAGGACCAGGGCCAAGTCGCAGCAATGGGCAACAGCAGAGCCTGGCTCTTTGGGGAGTGCTCCTGTTTGCATGTGGGATGTGCCCCACGCAGGTGGGCCACAAAGTGCACGGACCCTCCCTTTACAGGGTCAGAGGCCGAGTGTGCTCACTTCCCACCTGTTCTTCTACCTGTTCATTCTTTCCTAAGGGCACCCGACTGCCCTGCCGACTGACAGGTCTCCGCAGGGGTGTCAGCTTGAAAGGGTCATCCACAACGTGGGTGGTCCGGAGTTCCTGGCAGGGGCATTGCTTTACATAAAAAGCCACTCCCTCAGGTGACACTCAACAAAGCAGAGGTCTTACTTCTAGAAGTTAGACGGTCCAGGAATCCTGTGAACTAAATGCTGTTGGTTTACATGGCTTGTGCAAAATTTCACTCTCCTAAACTCGTATTTTAAATGTTATAAAAACATTCTTTTCTCTGTATTACTTTCTCTATTGTTGCTTTATTAAATCATAGCGCTGGAGCGTGTGTGTGTGTGTGTGTGTGTGTGTGTGTGTGTGTGTGTGTGTGTGTGTGTAAGATAGAGAGGCAGACAGGCAGCACAGATGCAAGCTGGTCCTGTGGCCCCCAAGTGAACCTTCCCAGAAAGCATGTCATCAGACGGTGACTGCCCTGCAGCCTTTATTACGGCAGCTCCAGGCTCTAATTCCGACCTGCCTTTAGGAGGGTCACCTGCCTTTGGGTTCCCTCCGCCAGTCCCCCGCAGATAAGCACCCCCACCTAAATCCTATGTTCTTCTGTCTGGGACCTTCTGGCAGAAATCCCTCCAGAAAGTGACCCTCAGGCTGGTGCCATGCGCGGGGGATGGGCAGCTGCCCACAGCCCTGCGCAGCCCTGTGGAGCCGCTGCCCAGCTTCGGCCCCTCAGCCCTTCCTCCCCTTCCCAAGGCTCAGCTGGCCTCTGGCAGTGGCAGCCAGGCCTGTTGTCTGCCGAGCGGCTGCCAGCAGCTGGCCCAGGGGACACGCAGGCACACTGACTCCTGGAGCAGCATTACCCATCATGCTCTGACTCATAGTGACGTCCTGGGTACGGGGATGAGGCCCTGTGATGGTGAGTTAGGTGAGGAGAGGGGCAGTGCCCCCCCAAAAAAGTTTCCCACCGTAGGAAGGGCAGGGTTCTGAAGAGGCCCCGGGCAGTGCCTTGGGAGAGCTGGTTGATTCTTAGGGCCTCGTGGGCTTGAGCTTTGCAGACAGATGGGTGAAAAACAACATAGCAGCAGCTGCTGTTCTCTGAGATCCTGGCATGTGCTGTGGATGCTTATACCCATTACCAGTGGCTGTAGAACTGCACCTTTTGGCATTCCACAGATGCCTCTTGAATAAAACATTTAATACCCAAAACAACCCAGGAGGTATAGATACTATGATCCTCATTTTAAAGATCTGGACACTAATGTCCAGAGGAGTTAAATAACTTGCCCTGGTCACCCAGCAAGCAAGAGTCAGACCATGGATCCTTCACCAGGTTGTCTAGCTTCATACCCTTTGCCATGTCCATCACACCGCAAATAGAAACGTGCTCTCCAGGGACCGTGTGCAGCTAAGAAGAGTGATGTAGGCAGGAATGGAGGCAGTTTTTCACCATATCTATATAGTTTTGTGGCCTTCTATGAAATACCTAAGGGATCTTTTCTCTTATATGTTTAAAACTAGGTTTCCTCTTTTCCCTGAGCAGTGACCGCCACAAATATGATTTGGTCCGCTTATGGGTCATTTGTTACAGCTTGCCTTTGGCTCCGATCAAAATAGAAAATGAGCCAGAACATGGTGTTTCCCAGTTGGGCATGTTCCCAGCTATTAATAGTGTTCCATCTGGGGACGAAGCGCACACAGGCCATCTCCAGTCTCTGGGTTTCAAGGGAGGTTTTCTGGGACCTCTGCCTTGTCCTCTCAGGCTTGCAGGCAGGCTTCCCGGCTCGGTGTGGGTGAAGAGGGCCATGAAAATGAGTCAGGAACAAGAGAGACCGAGGTCGCGCTGTTCCTTTGGCTCTCCCTGTTTGGGTAGGACTGCCAGGATACTCAGGGTGACAAAGGGGTTTGACAATGTTGGCATATCTTTTCAGTTTGAGGTTATTCAGTTGTAACTGGCCTTGATGTCACTCAGCACAGTCGCTGTTGGTGACCTAGAGGTCGCATAGACCCACCACCCGTGTTTGGGTAGATGGTTCATGGATTGAGTGTCATCTCTGGTGACGTACCTGAGACCTGCCAGGGTCAGACGTGGCCCTGTGTTTCCCCGGGACTGATGAAGCGCTGTGGTGGGGAGTCTGGGTGTTGGTTTCCCCTGACCGTGATGGAGAAACAGCCAAACCACAGACACCCCGGCCTCCACCGGGCCCTGTGTGGGAGCACTGGGCTGGAAGTGCTGGGACTGGCTCTTTTTTTTTTTTTTTTTAAATCTAATATTTTTACCCACAACTACACTTTTTTTTTTTTTTTTTTTTTTTTTTTTTTTTTTTTTTTACAGAAGCAGGGATAGACAGGGACAGACAGACAGGAATGGAGACAGATGAGAAGCATCAATCATTAGTTTTTCGTTGTGTGTTGCAACTTTTTAGTTGTTCATTGATTGCTTTCTCATATGTGCTTTGACCGTGGGCCTTCAGCAGACCGAGTAACCCCTTGCTGGAGCCAGCAACCTTGGGTCCAAGCTGGTGAGCTTTTTGCTCAAACCAGATGAGCCCACACTCAAGCTGGTGACCTCGGGGTCTCGAACCTGGGTCCTTCCGCGTCCCAGTCCGACGCTCTATCCACTGCGCCACCACCTGGTCAGGCAGGACTGGCTCTTGAAATAAAAATGCAATAGGCGTTTTGCCAAATAGTTTAGCGAAAGCCCATCATTCCAGGATCACACTGATTGAGTGCTGGGTGAAACTGTTCTTGCAACCCTCAGCCTGGTTGGGAAGAGAAGATACACTTAGAACTGTGGTGTGCAGTAGACAGCACGGAGTAAATGCAGCCGTCATACGGGGGGAACATCATTGGGAGTGAACACCTGATTCTGGGGGACAGTCTTGTCCACACGCCCGTCTTTCCTCGGAAGTGCAGCCGGAGTAGCTGTAAGATTAACACACCAACAAGCACCTGGGCTTTCAGCAGCATCCTGGGGTGGCTGGAGGGGTTTCCCTAGGGAGTGGGCTGCTCCTGCCCTGACTGACAGGGACCCTTGGGCCTGTAGCTACCTGTAAACAGCTGCAGTGGGTGCTCCCTGCCCCACCCAGGAAACAGAATCATGTCATATAAAAACCTGACTGCTCTGGTGGAAACCACAGACCATAATACATTCTAGTGTTGAAATACTTGCGTTTTCCATAATTGCTTCATTCCTGGTAGAAGCCCAGCCGTGTCCCTCTCTTCTGGGCCACAGAACTTTCCAGGGTCTCTCAGGCTGTCAGTAGAGACTTAACCCACTTGGGAGAATAGAGAATCACCCCCTGACAGGTGAAGACCAAAGCTGTTCTTTCCTTCTGCAAATGTGCTCTGAGTACCTTCACAAGGTGGGGCTCTGCTCCAGGCTCTGAGGCCACAGCAATGAATGAAAGAGCAGAGACCCGGGCCCTCATGGAGCTGCTGCTCTGGGCATTCATGGGCCTGCACCAGGTGTCCATCCTGTAGTTGGTCCCCACAGGAGCCAGGGTGGGGGCTGGGGGGGATGGATTGCTATTTAGGGCAGGCTCAGAGCAGCAGTCTGCTTCGAAGGGGTGTGTCTTGAAGCTAGATTTGCATATAAAGTGTACTTTTTTCCCCATGGAGTACAGTGAATTGGGAACCTGAAGGGGGTTATCAGGAGCAGGCTCCAACTGTGGGCACTGCCCCTACTTGGTGATGGGTTCCCTGGCACTGCTCATCTCAGGAGACCCAAAGTAGAAGTAATGGGAAGGGCAGCCGTCCAGCCTGCTTCCCTTGCTCACTGTTGGTCTCTGTCCAGCCTTTCTGGTCCCTGGGGTCGACTGGTCCCTTCACTGACAGCCTACCGGAGACTGCAGGGACACTGTGCCCCCCAACCCTGATATTATCAAGCCTGACTCTGTTCTGCCTGCCTTTTGTTGTCAGCTAATACTTTGCAGACCCTCCCCACTCAGCTGGAGGGCTTTGGCATGCCCTGTCTTCCTTTCAGGACCACCCAGGGAGCCCCCACTTCCTCTCCGTGTCCGACCTTCAGTATATTCCTAGAGGAAGGAGCGCAGTATTCCCGCTCACACGGGCACTTCTCGGGGACGGCGATGATGTATTGCTCAGGTATTCCGAAGGCAGTCTTGGAACTCTTCCCAGGGTCTCTCAATTCCATCCTTATGGCGTGGGGTATATGATATTTTAAACATTAAAATAATGTCACATATGATTCTCAACAAAAACAAAAGAGGAAAGCTCTTTGAGCAAAACTCCTCCCCTCCCCCAAGACCTGTTTTTCTCTTTCTGTGCAGTGGACCCTGTCTGCCTCCATGTTCTTCTTCTGCCCCCTGGCCCCTCCCTCCTAGGGAGCACGGAGCCTCATCTCCTTGTGATGTGGGGACTAGCCTGTGTCTACAACAAGCCTGGACCTTCTCAGCCAGGGGTGAGAGGCAGTTCAAGTGAAACACACAACCCAGTAGGGAACAGATAAAGGGGGAGCTGACAGAGACTAGCTAAGGTTCTCTTCTGGGAGTCCACAGAAATGAGGCCTGTTCATTAACTCGACTCGTCCCCCTTACCTGGGCTTCAGGACAGATCTGAAGGAGGAAATTCCCTTCTACCTGGCTCAGAATTTTATTCTCACCACCATATCCACAACAATAAGTCCCATAGTTTTTTGGGAGGGTTTTTTTGGTATTTTTCCAAAGTGAGAAGCAGGGGAAGTAGACGGACAGACTCTTGCATGCGCCCAACCCAGGATCCACCCGGCATGCCCACCAGAGGGCAGTGCTTGGCCCATCTAGGGCGTTGCTCTGTTGCAACCGGAGCCATTCTAGTGCCTGAGGCAGAGGCCGTGGAGCCATCCTCAGCACCCGGGCCAACTCTGCTCCAGTGGAGCCTTGGCTGCGGGAGGGAAAGAGAGAGACAGAGAGGAAGGAGGGGGGGAGGGGTGGAGAAGCAGATGGGCGCTTCTCCTGTGTGCCCTGGCCGGGACTCGAACCCAGGACTTCCACATGCTGGGCCAACACTCTAACGCTGAGCCAACTGGCCAGGGCTGGTATCATAGTTTTAATAATCAAATGGCTAATGAATTTTCAACATTTCCAGGAAAAAAATTTCACTCATTTGTGTAACGTGGTGTCATCTGCCCACTGCTAACATTTGGGGTGGAGGACCCTTTGTCACGGGCCCTCTTGTGCACGGTCGGATTAGAAGCATCTCTGGCTTCTACTCACTCTAGGCCAGTAGCACCTCCCTTGTTGTGATAACCAAAAATGTTCCCAGGCATTGTCAGATGTCCCCTGAGGGGAAGTGTCTCCCTGGTTGAAGAGCGCTGCCTTCCATGAATGTCATGGGGTCTGTCCTAGACGCGAGAAGTCAAGTGGACTAGAAGATCGCTTTACTTTTCAAGGGCCAAAAAGCCAAGTGTGTCAAATCTCCCTTATGAAATGTAAGCATTATCTCCCCCCCCACACACAGCCGTGACTTTGTAGACAGACAAAATTCTTGTTTGGGAGCCCCAAGCCGTGATTGGTGGCTGCACCGTGGCGCTTGCAGGGAGTGGGGAGACAGCGGCAGTGCAGGGCTCTGCGGAATGTGGGGTGGGACTCCGCCCGCCCCGGGGAGCCTGCTGTGATGAGGCAGGATGAGCAGAGCCTGGGGCGTGGAGCGAGCAAAAGCTGGTTACCTTTAAAAGCAAGTAGTTGAAATACTGCAGTTTCTCTGGTTTTGGCATTTAATATTTACACTTCCACTTTATCGGCAAGGGGTTGAATCAGTTGAATTTTATGAAAATCATCACCTGCACCCTTAATTTACATGGGTGCCTCTCAGTGATACAATCAGAGCTTGAGGAAACATTTTTCACAGAGTGAAGGCAAATGTGTTGGTAGGAATATAAATGTGCTCTGGGGAAAGCAAAGTTGTTACTTTCTTTTGTTTCTCACACATGGAAATATCATTTCATCCTAAAGATCCAGATACCTTGGATGCTCTTTCTCGAAGTTGAATGGTCTCTAAGTATTGAAAGTAGACCCTAACCCAGGGGTCCCCAAACTTTTTACACAGGGGCCGGTTCACTGTCCCTCAGACCATTGGAGGGCCGCCACATACAGTGCTCCTCTCACTGACCACCAATGAAAGAGGTGACCCTTCCTGACGTGCAGTGGGGGCTGGATAAATGGTTTCAGGGGCTGCGTGCGGCCCACGGGCCGTAGTTTGGGGATGCCTGTTAACCACTAGAGACAGCGGCTCTTTCTATACTGAATGGTAATATTGTATCTATCTTGCCTTTTTAAGTCAACTCAGTAAATGTTTACGGAGCACACATTATGTGCCAAGGACGGAAGAAACAAGCAAGAACAAAACATGGACCCATCCTCAAGCTGCTCTCAGCCAGGGATCATCCCAGACACAGATACCTGTGACCCTGTGTGATAGAACAAAGTCATAACTTGGTCCTTGGGGAAGTTGGAAGAACCCCCTTAGGAAGGGCTGTCTGAGATGGGTTTTGAGCGTGAACAGGAGCCTTACAGTCACAGGGTGGGCAGGAAGGGGACTGACCTCCCAGACAGAGGTAACATTCATGCCAAGGAACAGAGAATTAAAAGGTATGATGTGCCCAGGGACCCCAGTAACGATGCAGCAGGAATGTAGGAGAGGAGATGGGGGAGGTGAGGAAGAAGCAGAACCATCATGGTTCAAACATCCTTTGCTAAGGAGCTTACCTAACTCAGTCATGGAGGTGAAAGGATCTGGAAATCGGGGAGCAGCATCTGATCTGCATTTGCGGGGGCCCCTCTCTGGTGGCGTCTGCAGAAGGGGAGGAGGCTGGGGGCCCAGACCTGGTAAGGATGCCGACCCAGTGATCTGTCGGACGTGCCTGCTCCAAGGCAGTGGTCATGGGAGTGAAGGCAAGGGGACAGGAAGGAGGTCACATCGATAGGACTTGCTAGGAGAAGAGAGTGAGAGGAGAGGCCAGAGTTCTGGCCAGCTGGAAGCCTGGGGGAATGGAATCTGATGAATTCACTTGGCAAGAAATCCAGTGGTAAGATGTTTCTTGCTCAGAAACATGGTTCAGATGGAAGATTAGATTTTGTTGTTATCAGTGTCCTCTTGATAAAGTAGAAACGATCATCTAAAATAGCTCACTAGGTTTGTTAATAGATGGAGCACGGAGGAGAGTTTAAAGGGAATTCTAAGTGTGAGTGGAGAAGGGAAAAAGCTCCGAAGGAAGAGTCAGAAGGAAATTTTAATAGGAGGAGGAATCAAGTGCCCAGATGCAGTCAGGTCACCAAAAGACACCGAGTGTCCGCTGAAGGTGGGCTGAGGTTTCTAGTGTCTCCATCTCAGTCTGTGCTCTCATCCTCGGGGCTTAAAGGGCCCATCTGAACTCCACTTAACCAACTGAAGCTTATCCCCAAAGTTAACACAACGTCCTCTCTTCTGGCCAAACCTTTTAGTCTCTTTCTGATTATGTGTCCCCTCATCTTACTAGACTCTGCTTCTTTTACTTTGGTCTCCTTACCTTTGTGGTAAAGTCTGCATCTTTCTTCCTCAGTGGACAATGGAGATCAGCTATTTCACTCACAGTGCCAAAGGGTTTGGGAAGAAATTATCGGGAAGTCATCTGCTTGAACACATCTCGTTCCCCAGCCAGGAAGGAGCACGTGGAGTGCCCATTCTGAACAGAGACTTCAGCGAGCACCGCACACCGTGGGCACAGGAAGGAACAGACTCTTGGCCGGTGGCTTTCCAGGCATCGTCTTGAGGCAGCTGTGGAATCTTTTTGGCTGGATTCACTACTTCTCTAACTGGGCAAAACTTTTCATCTGACACACTCAGAATCTTTTCCCTTGAGGCAGAAATATCTAATTCATCCACAGATCACAGAAAGAGATGAGATCTTGGCTTCTTTGAGAGGTTGCAAAATTTAGGAACTGCTGTCATGGAAAAGAAAATTATCTAAATAAATAAAATGGCATTTTTATTCTTTATTCTATAGCCCCCTGCAAACTAAATCCATAAATATTGTCCATAGACCTGCTGTTTGGTGCTTAGACCGAAATCTTATAAAGATAATTTCTTTATAAAATAATGATTCAAAGGAATCCTATTGTACAGACTTTTAAGTAACTAAACCTTTTTAAAACAGTAAATAATCAACCAACATTATCTTCATTGTGACCCTAAATTCAGAGTTTAGATTTGTAAATGCAATTTGGTATTAAAATACCAGATTGAGTCCATAATAATCTGCTCTGAGATGCCTGTTATTTCAGGCTGATAAAATTATCTTTAGTAACTAGACTATGAGTGCCATGTGCTCTTATATCCATTGCTTAATTAGAAGTGTAGCTAATTGTAGGACTGCAAGAACTGGCATTGGGAATAGTATGCAACTGTTAAAAATATATAGTTTTGATGGCTGGGTACATCAGGAAATATGTATTATAAGTAAAAAAGGAAGGATATATTTTTCATTTCTCTTTTTTTCTTTAAACATGCTATAGAGTGTTAAGTATAAGTAGCCTATAAGGGAAAATAAATTCTAGTTAAATCATTTTGTGAAGATCTTATTCACCCTGCAACCGCCAGTTATTTGGACGCTAAAAGCCATACATATTTTTGCTTCTTCTTGCCTTGGGACTTCTGTCTCAGAGTGTGAAGATTAGAGTTGCTTTTATTTTCATTGTATTTCTTTTTCTCCAATTTTTCATGTATTTACTTTAGAATTTGGTTTGAACTGTAAACATATTCAATATAATTACTTTTATAAACAGAGGAAAACCAAAGTTTGATCAGTGAAGGGAAGTGCAGGGGCATCAGGCAGACCCACTTCTCCTCCTGCGCTCTTTCATAAACTGTCTTCACTGCGGGCACGGAGCTTCCCTGTTTCCACTTCAGCCACACGAAGCGTGTGGACAGCGCTAATCTGGGCAGTTTGGGCCAGCTTTCCTAACATTCTGGTTTAAATTGAATCAGGTAATGAAAATTGCCTCCTGGCGTGTTAGTACCCAAAGGGTTTGTTAACCCTTCCCAAGGGTCCAGACACTGTGCTTGGTGGCATCTGGGCTCTGCCTTCAAAGGTTTCGGGTCTTCCATAGAAAATAAGACCAAGTATACAGAGCCGTTGTGTGGCCCAGCACAGTGAGACCGGGCAAGGCGTGTGTGGACCAGGGGCTTCGAAGGCGCTCTGCCAAGAAGGACTTGTGCTCGACTTGGCCGTATACCTGATCGTATGTTTACTGCTTCTTTCTGCTTTAAGGACATCCTGACTCTGATGCTTCACAGGGTATTGAACTGCAAGTTAGATTGCGTCATTGTTTCCCCCGGTCTGGTATACATGCCCGTGAGCCCCGTCAGGTTTCATTAAAGGAGATGGCCACAGTGCGTCCAGTTTACAAGGAAAACATGTGGTCTTTGCAAAGAGCTGTGTGTTCCTCCGGGTTTGAAATGCAGGTTCCTAAGGGCTTATTATGCTGGAGACATATTTCTCCTTCCCAAAGACTAGTCTCTGAGCTTAGACAGGATGTGTCATGCCCATGCGTGTGACGGGGGGTGGGGTGTGTGTGTGCGGATGGTTGAATTGCCTTCTGCTGTCTTCTGGGCTGCGCAAAATAAGTCAAAAAGTAAAAGGAAGCCATTAGATTCTCTCTCCTTGTTTCTTCCGTAAAGCCTTGGTAATCGTTCTTAATGTGGTTAAATTCAGGTTGTTTCTAGCTGAGCCATGGTGCAATCAGGTTTCCTCACGCCGGTGCTTTTCCACTGTGACCTCTTTGACGTCAGTAACTGTTTCCTGTTGATTTGAACTCCCTGTTCACCCTGCAGCTGACTTGGTCAGAGAGAAATCATAATGTGAGGGACACTTATAAGAAATTCAGTACAATGCTATTATTACAGGAGGTATTTTTTTCTTTGTCTACAGAGGTCAACAGTGCTCCGCAGCTTTTGATACAGGGTTGATTCATTTAGAAATAATTCCAGAACATTTCTTAGACCCTGGGTAAATAAGTCTAGCTGTGGCTTCCAGCTTGACATTGCTTTAAAAGTGGTCCTTAACTTGTTATTAACTTTCAATGTTGTGTCTAGTCTTTGAATTATTTCCAAAAGGTAATCTGTATCTTCTCTGTAATACATCTTTAAATGAGATTTATATCTGTAGGTTGTAGAGACTATGGATTCTTGCTGTAAACAGAAAAATCTTTCTCGTTCTGTTGGTAAAAATAAATCAACTTTATAGACGAGAATAGCAAACTATAAAAAGTCACACTGTAATGTACTTGTGGGATAGTGCATTTGCTATATAATAATAGTGATGAGTATGATTTTAAACTCCTAAGATAAACGATATGAATTATCATCTGGTCTCAGAAAAGTAGAGAACTTCCTGGAACTGAAACTTTGGTTAACGCGTTTCGGTTATCAGACCCAGTTTTGTAACCCCTTGCTTGGTTATCACTTCCCAGAAAGAAACGTCCTTATTACCACGTCAAGGTCATGACCATGTGGCATCAGGAACTGCCCCATTCGCCCAGCTGTCCCCCTGACTTTTTGAACCCTGCAGATTCCTGTTTCATGGTGACTCAGTGGGGCTGCCACAGCCGGTTGCTGTCATTTTATTCTTTTTTACTTGCCAGTCGGAGGGCCCCGTGAGCAAGGCACCCCCTCTGCCTCCATGGCTGGCAGTCACAGCAGGGTTCACTGAGGCTCTTCCCAAGGGCCCGGGACTCCCAGAGCGGACGGCCACGGTGGCTTGCAGAGGTGTGGGGGCAGAAGGGATGAGGAGGGTAATGATAATCATTGCTAACTTTTATTCAGCGCTGCCTGTGTGTGTGCCAGGCACTGTTGGAAACTCTTAGCTGGAGTCACTTCATTCTCACACGCTTGTCAGTCCAGTCGTCTTGTTATCTCCGTCTTGCAGATGAGAGTTTTGAGAGAGAGAAAATAAACACAGCCCAGCGGGACCTGCCGTGGCATCTCAGGCCCTGGCTCCGGAGCCCCGGCCCTCACCGCTGGGCTGGGCTGCCTCAGGGCAGCACCAGGACTTGGCACTGCACACAAGGTCTCCTAGAGTCAGTGTTAGCCCCTTTGTGGGATGTAGAAAGAACAGGAGCTTCTATTTGTTGAGATTCCTTTCTGGGCCTCATGCTGTGCGAGGCACTTTGCTCTGATTTAATCCTCCCCCATCCCTGTTAGGTGTTATTACCTTGGGTTGATGACTGAGGAACCCTCCTGCCCCTTAAACATTGGTATATGTTTCATTTAAAATTCTCCTGCTAGCAAGTAACAGAAAACAACTTAACCAGGGTCCTGGGATACAGGGAGAAGTGACAATAGGCAATAGGACTCACAGATGGAGGAGAGGCCCCGTGGAACCCCAGGGGGAGATTGGTTGGATCTCTCCAGGGCTGTGGAAGGGAAGGATGTGGGGAGCCCAGTTTTCCTTCTGGCTCCCTAAAACTCCCTGACCCCTTGTCTCCGCCTCCTCTCTTTCTCCTTCCTCCTTCTCCCTGTCCATGTGTGTATTCGTTCATCGGGATTTCTCCACTCTGATGGACTCAGACATTTCACGTGTTCCCACCGCGGAGGCAGCCTTGGCTCCCTAACTTAGGTTTCCTCATTTCCTGCCTAAATTAAAGCACCTCCACCTCGGTTCAGCTTCCTGCAAAAGAGAGTGTGGGAGGCCCAGCTTGGCCTCACCAGCTGTGTGCAGGGTGGCCAGCAGTTCCCCGCAGGACCAGGCCAGGGCAGTTCTCTGAGAAACGGGGGTATGAACTGAACAGTCAGCTGCCAAGGTGTCTAGCACAGTGACCCCAAGGGAACTCATCTCTGGCTCCTCCCCCTCCACGGTCACCCTCCTGCGACAGTGTCGTCTTGTCATAGGCACCGTCTTAGCACATCGCTTTCATCAACCCAGCTGTTTTGTCGCCATCAGTATTACCTCCTGAACAACAATCCTTATTAGGGGCGTAGGGAGTGCACCCTGCTTATACTGGCAGCCACTAACAGTTCAGGGGATATTTTTATCCCCTTTGGCCTGGGGCAGTAACAGTCCTGAACTGATAACAGGCTACCGACTTGGCCCAGGCTACAGCGGGTTAATGGAGCCAGGCAGGTGATGACAGGAATTCTATTATTAACCAGGCACCAGCTCTGTGGCATCCCAGTAACTCACACCAGCAGGGTGTGGGGCAAAGGGATTTCTGAGCTGCTTTTATTGCCCCAGGTGTTCTACACCTGTTTTAATGACTTGCCTTTCTGGTTGGTTAACTCAGGGACAAAAGAGAGGCAGGGACAAAGGACTGGGCTTTAGAACTAGGGTTAAGCCAGTCTCTGAGACCTTAGATTTCTACCATGCAGGTTAGGGCAAAATTGACCAGAGGCCTCAGGGACAGCTAGGTGGATGTCCAGGCTCAGATTATGGGGGGCTGGACCTTAGAAACACTAGGACGGTCGTCTTCACGGGCTTAGCTACCTACACAAACTTCAATGCAGAGGCAGCGGCCCTCGCTATCCCTGCCCAGGGTGGGCTTTGGAAGCTCTTCCCTGCTCCAGAAGTGACTCCCAACAACCTTAATCCATCCTGCCTGCATCCCTACACGTAGGAATCCCAGAAATGCTTCCTCTCGTTTCACAGTGGAGTTTGTGAAGCGTGACCTAGTGCTTGTCATCAGCGAGACCAGTTCTCGAACAGCGCGCTCGAGAGGGGAGTTGCCGGCCGAGGTTACCTGCCGCCTCCTTTCCGAACTTCAGATACAGGCCTCTGCTTGGTAAAAGGGGGATCGCTGCGAGGGAAAGGTTTCCTTCAGGGGGATCACTGCGACGGAAAGGTTCCCTTCGGGTTGATGGAATTCACGCCAAGGAGTAACGCTTAGCTGGAGTGACTTGTGTTCGTAGCTAATGTTTTATTACATGGTGGGTCCCAGCACTGACTGGAGTCTTTCTCAAGCCGGGCCCCATACTGCCACCTGTTTCAGCTTGGACCCTGGGCCTGTAATTGTGGTAGAGACCACCAGGTGAGTGAGTATGGGTATTACCACGACCGAGTCCTGCAGTTCTCCGTTGTGGGTGACCCGGGCATGGGTGAAAGGCAGCACCCTAACTAGCCGTTGGCTTTTTCCACCAACACCCAACTAGGAAAGTAGCAGTACGCGCTACAGTGCGGCCCCACACTCGGCGGCCTCAGCGCTTGCGCTGTCTCCCCTGTGCAGTCACTGCATCCTGCCTCGTGCTGGACAGACCTGTTCACTCACTCTGCTCCCTCCCCACTCCATCCCCACTCCAGCCTGACTGGTACATCCACATCCTTCAAGCTGGAGAATTGGCTCCTCTTAGCACCTTTTTCGAATCCCAGCCCCAGCTGCCTCTGCTCTGTGTCCTGTGACACCCTCTCTGCCCCTCCACTGTGCTTAGCACCCTGGGGCGGCGTGCTCCATCTACAGATACGTATCCACATATCTGTGAGCCTCCTGAGAGCACGCGTGGATTGCATTCATTTTACAACACTGCCCCCCCCCCAGGGCCTGGCATAGTGTGTGCTTAGAAAATATCCCTCCTTGTTGAGAACCTCAGAGGAGGCATGCAAGGTCTCGGAAAGCCTCAGTAAGCCTGCAGACCACAGCTCAGACCCTGTTCTCCCAGCAGGGCCCTGGGAACACACTAGAGCCAGGTTAGTCTCATTTTGGATGTCATTCCAACAAGGCAGATGGATGAGCCGGTGACTCTGGGCATCAGAAAGACCACTAGGGGAGAAGGTGGTGAAGAGTGACCCGTAATAGTGGCAGCAGGGGAGGTGAAGGCCCCCTTTGCACAGCCACTTCCCTACGCCCCCTGCCGGTCACGGCTCTCAGACAGGCTCAAACTACCGTTTCCCGGGGCCATCCTTCAGCTTCCAGATGAAAATGAGAAAACTGAGGAGGAAGTCCGTATGCCTTTGGCTTGTTTCTGATTATAAAGGTAATTCACACTGATCATAGGAACCTTCAGAGATACCGAAAAGAACAAAGAATAAATGTCATCCCAGATCCCATAACTGAAAGCTGACTTCTGTCACTCTCTAGATTTTTTTTTTGGGGGGGGGGGTCTTTTTTTTTTAGTCCTTTCTCTGCACATCTGCATCTTTGGCTATAACTGAAATCATTTACATTTATGATTTTTTTCTTAACTGAGAACATCTTTACGGTCACCAACAGCAGCCGCCACTGCTGTTCACCGTACATACTTTCTAGAGGCCGGCCTTGAGGACATGCTTAGTGACATTTTATTTCTGAAATAGGCCCTCGCTCCCCTTACTCATCGCCATTGCCTCCCCCTCATGATGAGCGGATCTTCTCCGCAGAAAGCTGCAGACTGTTGTTGTTGTTTATCTCTTCTGCCAGAGAAATGTCGGAGAAATCGCTGCGGAATTTTCACTGCTCCTGCAGCAATTTTAAATAAGAGACGTGCGTGTAAACAGGGTTTCCACACAGCAAGAACATTTGGCTAAGTGATAAACATGTTTTTATTTTTCTGCCTTGTGACATTCTGTTAGGTCCTTGGTAGGATGGACCATTACTTTTTGTTAAATATTATATCTTGGCTGGCTCGCCTCCACTTCCTGCTTGCTTAGAGTTGCATGTAGCCCAAGAGCTGTGAGTAGTAGCCCGTGTTCTGGGTGGCGCCAGACGGGAGTTTAGAAATGAGGCTGAATGAAAAGAAACCTGTATTTTCAGCCCTAAAGCATATGACCTCTTTGCTGTGCATAGCAGGTGCACATGCCTCCCCACCCCCACCCCCACCCCCATTATCTGGGAATCGGCTTCCAGGGCTGCAGGTGGAGCTTTGGAAAGAGGAGAAGGAACAGGATTAGGAGAAAGTATTTCCTCTTCCCAGATCTGGAGTTTAGCCCAGCGTCTGACTTGTCAGACTCGAGATAGGAGAGTGATTTGGGGGAAACCGGAAATGGATGCGGTTTCCCTTGGAATGGCCTCATCTGTTTGATGCCTACTGCCTTAGCCACCCCAGGCAAGCACACTGGCTTCCGGGATGGGCGCTCACCTACTGACCCTGCTCCCGCAATCAGGTATTTCTGGCTTTCGGGATTCACATGGCTGCGAGTCAGGGCCACAAAGAAGGTGAACAGGCTGGCTACACAAAAATGTGTAAGACTGACCTATTTGCTGTGCCGTGCTTCAGGGCAGCTTTACGACATGGATCATCGTCACCCCCACCCCACCCGCCTCGGCCACCCTTCCAAATGCACACATCAGCATAACAGCAGCCTGTGTGGACACAGCTCTTAAACCGTCCAGATTGCATGCTTAACCTTTCCCCCGTTACTGCTAACCCGTTCATCCCACCTCAGTCCTTCCCACATAGCGAGTATGGACCACCACCGCTCCCCTGAGCCTAGCCCACCCAACTCTGCCTCTCCCCCGTTGCCAGTCACACTCCTGTGAAGGCCATTAGCTTAGTCAGACAGCTTGCTATATTTCATTTTCTGTTGACTCATATTGGCCAACCTTGAGAATTATTGCTGTGTTGTTGTTTGTTTTTTGTTTTTGTGGGTGTGGATCTTGTTTCTCCCTCTCCTGTTAGAGGGGAATTTTTTTCCCCTTCTAATTATGGCCTTTAAAATCAGGACTAGTTGTAGCGTCCTCTGATCGGGGTGGGCGCGATTAAACCAGCAATGAATAGGTGAGCAGGAACACGCACAGTCTTTGCTCACAGCTCAGTCGTAACGCTCAGTGCAAAGCTGGTGGCACTTGAAACCACAAATAAAGATGGATTCTGTGTATACTCATCCTCTGTGAACTGGTAAGATACCAATTTCCTTACAAAATGACATCTCACCCTCCCTCCTAGCTCAGGAAAGGCTGATTCTTAATTGCACTTGTCGTGCAGGTGTTAGCTTTGTGCCGCTTGCTCAGGAAGACCCCCAAGATCCCCGAGCACATGACCAGAACTCATTGCGTCCTCCACATTTCCTTCACAAGCTTTACTAGAATTTGTCAATTTGCTTTTGTTTAGATGAGGTTTTTGTGTTTGTTTTGTTTGTTTTAGTAATGTGTGTCTCCCACACCGTACTCCATATGGGTAGAAGCTGTGTCTGTTTACTCTGTTGGGGTCCCAGCACCTAATTTAACACCTGGACAACCTGGGACTCATAAATATTAGTGGGAGGAAGTGAGGAAATCCATTGATCTTAGAGGCTCCTGAAACAGAGCGTTTTATACTGTCAGTCTTGGAGACAACACTTTTTAGTTGAGACGTAAACATTTCTTTCATTAAGCAGTCTTACTTTCCACAGCACTATTCACGCCACTTGCACAGTACTTAGTACACAGTATCAATCCCTTTCTTTAAATTTTTTATTAATTTTTTTAGAGGAGAGAGAGAGAGAGTGGGGGCAGGAGCAGGAGGCATCAACTCATAGTAGTTGCTTCTGGTATGCGCCTTGACTGGGCAAGCCTGGGGTTTTGATCAACCCCTTTTTAAAGAGCGATTTCACTTGCTGGGTTGAGAGTCCCTTCTAGTTAGAGATGGCATCTCCCACTCCCGACTCAGGAATCTTCCAATGGGTTAAATGGGATTTTGAACATTGGGGCGACTCTGAGGCTGTCATTAGACTGCTGTTTGGCTGATTTATCCAAAGCCTTTCCGCTTCTCTGAGATTGTCCTCTGCCCAGGTGTGATGGCTAGAGCACTGTCAGATGCCCCTTACTTCTTAGTAGCCCTGAATGTTCCAAGTGAAAGGCACGTGCTACCTTTCCACGTCTGTTGCTCTCTTCCAGCTTACAAAAAAACGCCTTGCTTTGGGTAGGGAGAGCAGCAGTGTCCTCACTTTACCAATGTTGAAGATCCAAAAAGATGAAGCTCACAGTTACAGGGCGTTTGAGGTGCAGAGCTGGAACTAGAGCCAAAGGCTTCTGATGCCTTCTCTCCTTTTTATTGAATGTAGAAATTCAAGGCTGTGTGGATTACCTAAAGGAGATCCAGGTAGCATGCCCTACCTCCGCCCAGGGATCTAGTCCCACCAGACCCACCCTGCTTTGCCCGGACATCCTGTCAGAGTGTTCCAACAAGTACCGCCCTCTGACAGCCTCTTCTCCCCAGGCTACTTACCGAGATCACCCGGTACTGATCGGATCCTCTCTTGTGCTTGTAATCAGGATCGACTGTTTTTTGTGATGGAGTTTGTGAATGGGGGCGACCTGATGTTTCACATTCAGAAGTCCCGTCGTTTTGACGAAGCACGAGCTCGTTTCTATGCAGCAGAAATCATCTCTGCGCTCATGTTCCTACACGACAAAGGCATCATCTACAGGTGAGTCCCTTTCGCTTGTACTGCCTCCCATCATTCATAACCTGTTCGCTCTCCTGGCTGAATCCGGCCTTCCATTTCTCTTGCTGTAGAAATCTTTTGGGAATTAAATTCACAAGGGTTTGAGTGTCCATTAGAATAAGTGAATAATGCAGCTATCAACGTTGCCTGCAAAGTCAAACTCATTCATAAAACAGGCTTGAGAGTCTGGGAAGACTATTCATGAATTTGCTCAGCTGGCATTTGGTAAGGGCCTGTTAACACCAAATTCTGCAGGGTGCTGAACATGTTGTTGCTCTCTCTCTCTCTATTTTAATGTTGGAAGCAATTCATTCCATTTTTAAAATCCATACCTACACAGATGGGTGTGGATAACTGTTATGCTAAGTTGTTGTGATAAGAATCACAGTTAGAAAAGATGGAGGCTCATGAGTGGTTCTCAACTTTTTAAGGCTGGTTCTCAAACTTTTTTAAGTCGGGGCGCATTTAAAATCCTACAAATAATTGTAGGCATACTATATACAGATTTCTGAGAAATATGTTATAATAGTTAAGTCAGATATTAAAGAAAAAAATATAAAGTCCAAGCATGCTTTTATGGTAATTAAACAAAATAAATATGACAAAATTAAATTTATTCTGACATTAAAAAAACATTTTTATGTTACATTTTTTGAGTTATGCTTTTTGGAATTTGTAAAAAAGAGGGGTTAAAAAATGTTACCTTTATATATAGAGAGAGATACATTCTTAGTAAGATTTAGTAAATTCGGCATGTCCCGGCACAAATGTGTTAAGTTTTTTCATTCTTGTATTTATGAGAAATATGAACCTGATGTGTCCTAGCGATTTCTTCAATGTTTGGGCATATGTTTGAAAGGCAGACTCTCATTTCCTTGTCAATACATTGAAGAATTCTCTTCTTTTTATTCTTAGTTGTGTTGTGGGTAGAAAATCCTAATTCACATAAATAAGATGTTGAAAATTGTAGTAAAATGTTCAAAGCTTTTTTAGATATTGCCACATATTCTCCTTTTATAGAAATCCAAAAGGCCTCAAGAGACAATTCTTTATGTTTAATCATCAATCCAAAATCCCCACCATACATATCTTAACTTTACACCAAACAAAGGATAGAAGAAACTTGCCTCCAGTCTTTCCAGGGAACATGGGGGGGTAGTGTAAACAATCCAGCACCACAGCTTAACAGCCTTTTGCAACCTAATCAGGCAAGTGAGGTGGGAGGTTGGGCAGACTGGCAGTGCACAGCCAATGCCCCACACCTCTGTCCCCCAAAAATCTAAATTCCAAAAGCCCTGTTGGTTTTTTGGTCCCCAACAGGCACATATTTCTCTGTAATACCATAGGGGACACCTGGAAACCTTCTAGGGTGAACCAGTGTGCCCTGGCGCACACTTTGAGAACCATTGCTCTAAGAGGTAAACTGCACATGGGCAATGTCCTGCTTGACTATATTTCTCATTGGAGTCTCCTCCTAAATATTTGATTTCACTTCACGACGCACAGTCCTTTCATGATAGTTTACCATGCATTGAAAGGGCTTGAAATCTGGTTGATGTTGTTAGAACTCAAGAAATAGCAGATGAAAGTTTAATCAGACAGAAGGAGGTTGGGTAAGGTAGGAAATGTTATTGTCATCAGTATCAAGCAATTGTTATTCTTTTTTTTTTTTAATTCAGTGAGAGGTGGGGAGGCAGAGACAGACTCCTGCATGTGCCTTGACCGGGGTCCACCCAGAAAGCCCACTAGAGGGTGATGCTGTGCCCATCTGGGGTGTTGCTTTGTTGCTCAGCAACTGAGCTCTTCTTAGTGCCTGAGGCAGAGGCTATGGAGCCATCCTCAGTGCCCAAGGCCAGCTTGCTCCAATCAAGCTATGTCTGCAGGAGGAAAAAAAAAGAGAAAGAGAGAGGAAGGAGAGGGGAAGGGGTGGAGAAGCAGATGGGCGCTTCTCCTGTGTGCCCTGGCCGGGAATCGAACCTGGGACATCCACATGCCGGGCTGATGCTCTACCTCTGAGCCCACTGTCCAGGGCCAATAGTCATTCTTAAATTTTCCTATTTTCCCTGTTGCCACTGTCTTCCCACTCTTTAAACCACATTCTAACTTAGTTGCCACATATACTCTTCATTTCCTCTTGAGATGCACTAGTTGCTGTCTTTTGAGAAAAATTCTCTCTTTTATAGTAAGAGCATGAATGTCAGCATAAAGAATTTTCTGATTGAAATTTGGTATTTATTAGCCTTGCTAAGAGCTCTTCCGTTTGTGAGCTCATGACAGAAGTGACATCATTATCCAAGTGCAGGAGAGTTTTAACAACAGTGGATCTTCTTTAATATCCCACAAGTCAAGATAGGAAGAGAGGAGGGAGACCAGTAATGGTCGTAGCAGGACTGGCTGCTAGTGCCCAAAAGAAAGGAAAAGGAGGAGGAAAACAGGCACTCTACGGAAATGTCTTCTAGTTCATTTCTGGTGCAAACCCCAGGAGCCTCAACTGGAGGTAGCCACACCCTAGCAGTGAGGTCAAGAAGGGGGTATGGAGCTGGGAGCCAGGCTGCATGACTGGAAGAGGGAATCATCCTTTCAAAAATTCTCAGGAATCTCCACTCATTCCTGAGTTGCGGAGTGGCCCTGTGCTGTGGGCTTCTGTGTGTGTGTGTGTGTGTGTGTGTGTGTGTGTGTGTGTGTGTGTGTGTGTGTGTTTCCGAAGTGAGAAGTGGGGGTCGGGGGGGGGGGGGTTAGGGGGTTGGCAGACAGACAAATTCCTGCATGTGCCCGACCGGGAGATCCACCCAGCATGCCCACCAGGGGGCGATGCTCGGCCCATCTGGGGCATTACTCCACTTCAGTCGGAGCCATCCTAGCACCTGAGGTGGAGGCCATGTTGTCATTCTCAGCGCCCCGGCCAACCTTGCTCCAATGGAGCCTTGGCTGTGGGAGAGGAAGAGAGAGACAGAGAGGAAGGAGAGGGGGAAAGGTGGAGAAGCAGATGGGTGCTTCTCCTATGTGCCCTGGCCAGGAATCAAACTCAGGACTTCCACATGCTGGGCTGACACTCTACTGCTGAGCCAACCGGCCAGGGCCGCTGTGGGATTCTTAACCAGACACGATGTTCTCCTGGAGCCTGTGCTGTGGAATTTTCCCTGTCTCCACGTTCTGCCCAGTGCATGATCGGCGGGGTTTGCTGATACAGTCTCTGATGGGGGAGGTTTTCAGAGCTCTCCCTGGTGGTGGTGTCTCACCCTGGGCCCTGAGTTCATTTTCCCTCTCCTTTCCATGGCTTATCCATCCATCTCTGCTCAGTTTACCCCAGAGAGAGCCTTCCCTATATTTAATTTGTAAGAACAGTGACTTCCTTACTAGACAGAGACTTCTATTGTAAATCAAAAATAATGGTAACAATGGCAACAGCAGGTGAAATAAGCACTTGTTACAGGCTCAGCACTTAACCTGCATTTCTCCCTCAATCCTCCTAACAGTATTATTCTACAACAATAGCATTATTCATGTGATTTAAATGAATAACTGTGTCTTAGATAGGTTTAATAACCAGACCACTAACTGGTATTGAAGCCAGAATTCAAACTATCTCTTTAAACCCTGGGCTACAGTGTCCCCTCAGGAGAGACTTCCATATTAGAGTGCCACGAATGCATGGCTTCTTGCATCCCTCCTGGAAACTGGGCAATTTAATTCATGCAAAGGAGGCAGAGTGAGTATCATTATCCATTTGGGCGGCTTACAAGAAAATACCACAGACTGGGAGGCTTATGAACAACAGAAACTTATTTCTCATGGCTTTGGAGGCTGCAAGTCTGAGATTGGGGTGCCAGCCTTGATTTCATGTCTGGGGACAGCGATTCTTTTTGCTATGCTCTCATATGGCAGGATGGGCTAGGGATCTCTATATCTCTATAAGGGTACCAATTCTACTTATGAGGGCTCCACCCTCTTGACCCACCTCTCAAGGCCCACCATCATCTTTGGGGGTTGAATTTCAACATATGAATTTTGAGGGGGCTGGACTTTGGGGGAAGGACACAAATATTTAGACCACAGCAACAAGGAAAAGCAGTAAGGTCTAACTTCATTTTCTCGAGTACTCAGAGGCTTCCCTTAAGCACCACGTCACATTGCTGGGAGGCAGCCAGCTTGGTCTCCCGTGTAGGATGTGACCCCTTCTGCGTTGACGTGTTTTATATGAAACATATCAAAATATGGAGGATGGACACTAAACCGATGTGGTTTCTGGTGATGCAATATCAGCCCACCTCTTGAGAAATTTTATTGCAATTCCTGGTATTATCTGTGGTCCAATCCTGAGAATTTATTTTAATTTACTCTGACTTGAATCCCATGTGCAGGTTCTAACTGCTGAGGTTGACTTTGAAGGGAGCACATTGAATTAGGATAGATCCAAATGCTATTTTTATCCTGTAGATTTATCTCACAGGATAGTTTCATTCCAGTCAGCGTACTGGCCTGAGAGCAGAGTCTTAAGGATAAGCCTTTGAAAGCCAAGTCCTTGGAGTTCCCACACAGTAAAGGGCATACTTAAGTCATAAAGGGTGTGAATTTGATCCAGAAAGCACAGTGAGGAACTTGCGAGCATCAGACAGCCTCTTTTATCGTACATGTCCCAGGATGGCCTTTATCAGAGCTTGAATGATCTTTTTCTTTTTAGCAAGTGAGAGAGGGAGAGACCAGCAGGGAGAGAGATGAGAACCATCAACTCATAGTTGCATCCTTTAGTTGTTCATTGATTGCTTTCTTATACGTGCCTTGACCATGGGGCTTAAGCCGGTGACTGAGCTTCAAGCCAGCCACCATGGGATCATGTCTATGATCCTACATTCAAGCTGGCGACTCCGTGCTCAAGCTGGTGAGCCTGCGCTGAGGCAGATGAGCCCACACTCAAGTGGGCAACCTCAGGGTTTCGAACCAGAGACCTCAGCATCCCAAGTCTACGCTCTATCCACTGCACTACCACCAGTCAGGCAGAGCTTAAATGATCTTAATGATCTTTCTGGAGGATGTCTCTGACCGATCCAAACAGAGTTGTTGTTGTTTGTTGTTTGGGAGGAGGGGTTTGTTTGTTTGTTTGTTTGTTTGCAGAGGTGTTTCTTTTCCAGCAAACTACAAAGGTACTATCTGCAAGTTATTGTTCAGTTGGACTTTAAAAGGTAGTAACTTAGGCTCCCTCTGACTTGACTTTCTTCTCTCTCTTCACTAGCCATGCCTGTGAGAGAGCAGACAGGTCAGTTACATTTCTGTGCTTTTCCACTTGTGTTCTTTTTTTTTTTTTTTTTTTAATAATAAATTTTTATTAATGATAATGGGATGACATTAATAAATCAGGGTACATATATTCAAAGAAGACATGTCTAGGTTATTTTGTCATTAAATTATGTTGCATACCCCTCGCCCAAAGTCAGATTGTCCTCCGCCTCCCTCTATCTAGTTCTCTGTGCCCCTCCCCCTCCCCCTAACTCTCTCCCTCCCTCCCTCCCATATCCTCCCTCCCCCCCCACCCCTGGTAACCACCACACTCTTGTCCATATCTCTTAGTCTCGTTTTTATGTTCCACCAATGTATGGAATCATGTAGTTCTTGTTTTTTTCTGATTTACTTATTTCACTCCGTATAATGTTATCAAGATCCCACCATTTTGCTGTAAATGATCTGATGTCATCATTTCTTATGGCTGAGTAGTATTCCATAGTGTATATGTGCCACATCTTCTTTTTCCAGTCTTCTATTGAAGGACTTTTTGGTTGTTTCCATGTCTTGGCCACTGAGAACAGTGCTGCAATGAACATGGGGCTACATGTGTCTTTACGTATCAATGTTTCTGAGGTTTTGGGGTATATACCCAGTAGAGGGATTGCTGGGTCATAAGGTAGTTCTATTTGCAGTTTTTTGAGGAACCACCATACTTTCCTCCATAATGGTTGTACTACTTTACAGTCCCACCAACAGTGGATGAGAGTTCCCTTTTCTCCGCAGCCTCTCCAACATTTGCTATTACCCGTCTTGTTGATAATAGCTAATCTAACAGGGGTGAGGTGGTATCTCATTGTAGTTTTGATTTGCATTTCTCTAATAACTAATGAAGCTGAGCATCTTTTCATATATCTGTTGGCCATTTGTATTTCTTCCTGGGAGAAGTGTCTATTCATGTCCTCTTCCCATTTTTTTATTGGATTGTTTATTTGTTTGTTGTTGAGTTTTATGAGTTCTTTGTAAATTTTGGATATTAGGCCCTTATCTGAGCTGTTGTTTGAAAATATCATTTCCCATTTAGTTGGCTGTCTGTTTATTTTGATATCAGTTTCTCTTGCTGAGCAAAAACTTTTTATTCTGATGTAGTCCCATTCATTTATCTTTGCCTTCACTTCTCTTGCCATTGGAGTCAAGTTCATAAAATGTTCTTTAAAACCCAGGTCCATGATTTTAGTACCTATGTCTTCTTCTATGTACTTTATTGTTTCAGGTCTTATATTTAGGTCTTTGATCCATTTTGAATTAATTTTAGTACACCGGGACAGGCTGTAGTCGAGTTTCATTCTTTTGCATGTGGCTTTCCAGTTTTCCCAACACCATTTGTTGAAGAGGCTTTCTTTTCTCCATTGTGTGTTGTTGGCCCCTTTATCAAAGATTATTTGACCATATATATGTGGTTTTATTTCTGGGCTTTCTATTCTGTTCCATTGGTCTGAGTGTCTATTTTTCTGCCAATACCATGCTGTTTTGATTATCGTGGTCCTATAATATAGTTTAAAGACCACTTGTGTTCTGACCTGGTTCTCAGTGTGTTCATTTGCATTTCATGAAGGAACAGAAGCCCAGTTCCCAGGAGATACAGCAAGAAAAAGGTCTGTCCCATTGCCTTTGGTTGGAAGGTCTGGAGCCTGCCATGGGCCAGAGACCAAGAAGAGAGGGCTGGGAATAAAGCAGTCAGTGAGTCACTTTGCTAAGGGAAAAAAGACTATTTCTCTGTCCTGGCCTGTTGGCTGATTGGGAGCCCAGATAGTGTAGTGAATAATTTTACATGGCCACTGACTTTTTCCCAGAGTCAAATCCTACGGAAGTTGGGGAAACAAAAGGAGCATGCATCCCTCTTACCTGCCAGCCAGCAAGGCAGGTGCCATTTTCTGTCATGTTTCATAAGCTGTATTTAGGGGGAATTCAGCCATCGTTAACAGTAACGATCCAGCAGGCATTGGGTTTGCTATTGTGGACAAAGTGTGGGCTGTATTTCAAATACTGTTCAATGGGGAAGAATTTATAGGAGAGCACAGTTTGTTTTGATCTTCCTCACCTCTTACACTTGTGCTGGACACAGTCCTTGGCACGCTGGGTTGTTGGGTACGTGACAGTCCATATTTAGTTCTAAAGCTTGTTGAGGTAAGAAGCGTCCAAACCTGTAGAGAATTTTTATGAGTTCATCTAAGCCAAACTGACAGTTATTGGGAAGCAAAATACCAACCGATGAGAAAATGCTCCAGAGAATTTACAGCTTATTTTATACATTAAAATAAAAGGAGGTGACATAGGAAGGCTATGAGAAATCCACTGGTGGTAGGTTAGGGAGGGGGGAGAAAGCCAAATGGGGAGAGCCGAGATCGGATGAAGAGAGTCACATGCTCCTTTTACGTTGGTGGGAATGGGATCGTTAACAACGAACATTTACAACACAGAGATGTCATGTGCGGAACAGGATCTCAAGGAGGGGTCCTGTGGTCTGGGGCTCCGGTGTGGTGGGAATGGGATCGTTAACAACGATCATTTACAACAAAGAGATGTCATGTGCGGAACAGGATCTCAAGGAGGGGTCCTGTGGTCTGGGGCTCCGGTGTGGTGGGAATGGGATCGTTAACAATGAACATTTACAACACAGAGATGTCATGTGCGGAACAGGATCTCAAGGAGGGGTCCTGTGGTCTGGGGCTCCGGTGTGGTGGGAATGGGATCGTTAACAATGAACATTTACAACACAGAGATGTCATGTGCGGAACAGGATCTCAAGGAGGGGTCCTGTGGTCTGGGGCTCCGGTGTGGTGGGAATGGGATCGTTAACAATGAACATTTACAACACAGAGATGTCATGTGTGGAACAGGATCTCAAGGAGGGGTCCTGTGGTCTGGGGCTCCGGTGTGGTGGGAATGGGATCGTTAACAATGAACATTTACAACACAGAGATGTCATGTGCGGAACAGGATCTCAAGGAGGGGTCCTGTGGTCTGGGGCTCCGGTGTGGTGGGAATGGGATCGTTAACAATGAACATTTACAACACAGAGATGTTATGTGCGGAATAGGATCTCAAGGAGGGGTCCTGTGGTCTGGGGCTCCGGTGTGGTGGTGTGCCCCGAGGGTCTGGAAAAGGAGGCTGACATTCCAAAGGTATGTTATGTTAGATGCAAAAAAGCCCTTCGACTTACGGTAACGGCTGACCTTTGTCAAGAAAGCTACAGGCCTAGAGTGTGCCTGCCCGCCGTGATCTTGATCCGCTTTTAGTTAAGAATTTTTATGTTCAGACCATTCTATGTGGGTGCTTTCAGTCTCTGAGTTTGTAGGACCCACCATGTGTCCTCCCCTGAGCTTGTCAGGTTTAGCATGTGGCCTCAAGTTCTTACTGTAGCCATTTGCTCTTATTTTTCAGCTGTGGAACTGGCCCACAGAGGCTAACTGATGGTACTTGTATACTTACGTAGTATAATACTTTCATAGAGAATTACCTTTGAAATCTCCTCAAATCAAGAGAACAGTCTTCACCTAATTTGACTTTTAGCACTATCCCTCCAAGATGAGATATGCTAAGCTAGGCTCTGAACACAACCGTTGGATCTGTATGAATATACCAATCTCTAACATAATCTGACTCTTGTTTCTTGAAGATATCATAAGGACCACCAAGTGCCTTGCTGATTCCAGATACCTGGGTGTTCTGAAGTTCGCTGAGCATAGCTTTGCTCAGAGAGCCCACTGTGAGGGCACCTCTGTGAGCATTGCTTCTCGTGTAAGAATTCCCAAGTCTTATGTTTCCAAATCAATGTGCCTGCTGGGTCAGTGATGAATCTCACATGCTTGTGTCATTGCTCTCTGGTGTCTTCCTCTTCCCTTCCTGAAAACTGTGGCAAAGTGTTTCTGATTCCCATCTCCTGGCGTCTTTCTTACTCCTCTACTTCCTATTGGCAGACTTTCAGAGTCCCCCAAATGTCCTTTATTTGAACCCGGAACTTGGGACTCCTACTCTTACCTTGCCTATGTGGGAATTCAATTCCATTCATCCCACTCATTCTAGGGAAAAAAGCCTTCTTTTTAGGTGAAGATGACAGTCAAATTTAGGTTGGTTTTCCCTTTGCCATCTGAGCACATCAGTCCTTCTGCTCTGAGAAGTGGCTTGGCTATTTCTTTCTCAGCTTGCTGCAAAGACAGCTGTGAATTGCCCTTTGTTATTTTCATGTGACAGAGATGATGTGCTAGCCATGGAATTCTCAGTGCCTTACTCACTTTCACATCGGATTTTGACTGTGAGCCCTGACCCAGGTTGTTACTAAAATTCTGAACTTTTTAAGAGATGATGTGCTAGCTATGGAATTCTCAGTACCTTACTCACTTTCACATCAGATTTTGACTGTGAGCCCTGACCCAGCTTGTTACTGGAATTCTGAACTTTTTAGTCGTGTTCCTGTCTCCCTTCTTCTTAGCTTGTCATGCTTGCTCTGCCAAATGGTGGCCTCATCAGTGCCTATTCTTCCACTGTCACCAGAAAGTGACTTCAATCCTTGACTCCTGAGATCCATTTTTCAACGATTTGATGGACAGCTCAGAGACTTTCCAGCTTATTAGCATAGCTGCCCTTTCCCCCGAATGAAACCCCCTGGCCACTTTTTTCCTCCCTCACATAACCTTCAGAGATGGTTTACAAATGTTTTTTGAATATCAACTCTCGGCCAAGAATATGGATACAATGATGAGCAAAAACAAAAATGTTCTCTTGTGGAGAGTATGGTCTAGTGAGGGAGAAAGACATCACTCCAATAATCATTCTAATAGAAAAGTCTAGCCGTGGAGAAGAGGAATGCACCTCTAATAGGGTGGTTTGGCCTGGTCGTGACTCTTGAGCTGAGGTAACTATTGAAGAGGGAAGGAAAGAACATTCAGGATTAAAAAAAAAAAAGCAAATGCAGGTGCCCAGTGTCAGCAGGAAGCATGGCAAGTTCAAGGGCTTTTAAAAGCTAGAATAGTTGGAGACTAGGAGACATATCTTCCCACAGTTGGCATTTCATTATTCTAGAATTTTCAGTCATCCAGTGGATTTGAGAGTTTAGTTGGCACTCCTTGTAAATAATTTATTTTAAAGGTAAGGCTGGTCATGTTGCCAATCCCTGGGGGAGCCATCCATTCACAGTGAGTTCCTTGTGTCCAGTTCCACATGTTTATCTTCAGCAATGGAATTATAACGTATCAGACTCAGGTAAGACCTCCAGGAGAGTAAGTACCTGGTGCCAGGTTCTCTTTTACAGCTGAGGGAATTCAGATCAGCAACATTCAGATAGTAAGCTCCTTCTCAGAATGGATGTTTTCTTAGGATGGCTCACTTACAATTTGTTTTCCATCTCCCCCCCCCCCCCCCAAAAAAAAAGGATTTTTTTTTTTAGAAGATTTTTATTTCCATTTTCAAACTTACTACAGACACGAAGAGCTAGCTAATCAAGTCACCTGGAGGCATTTGATACTGTTTATTCCATTTCAATGAAGAAAATGCATTTGAGTTCAGGACGTATTTACAGAGCTCCCATTTGTGTTAGGAGGTGTAGATGCAAAATGAGTAGATTTGCTCTCTGCCCTTTGATGCTCTTTCTGTGGTGGGTGGAAGAGACGGCTCCTAAGTAGGTAAGGGCAGATAGGTTCTAAAATTGGAGTATGTCCAGGGTATTACAGGAGCACAGAGAATGGCCACTTCACCTAAGGTGGGTGCTGGCAGGTAGAACAGACAGGAAGTGGTGACGGCAGGATCTAGGGGTAAAGAAGAATCCTGGGGTCATTTCCAGGAGTTAAGCTAGAAGGTTCAATGGATAATGGTGCTGTTAGCTAAAAGAGATTATGAGCCCAGGAAGAGATCTAGGCAGAAGAGAAAGATAGTGATATTTAGAGACATGACATGTTATGTATCTGAGATACATGCCGCTGGAGATGCTCAATGGGCTGATGGATTGAGTCTGGAGCCCAGGGAAGAGGATGGGCTGGAACTAAATATTTGCAAGTCACCAGGACATAGCTGTTAGTTCATGTCAGGGCACTGGGTGAGAGTACCCAACACAAGTGTGTTAAATGGAACAGTGAGCCAAGAACAGAACCCTAGAGAACCAGGCCCCATTAGAAATCTGCCTACATTTAGTTCCAGGGTTAAAAAAGAAAAAAGGACTTGATATACTGCATTATTTAGAGTTTTCTCCTCAAAGTGCAATTCCATTTAAAATATAATGGTTTATTATAAAAGAATAAAAAAGATCACTCATTTGAAAGTACTTTTGAGACTCAGTATACCAGGGTGGGCAAAGTTGGTTAACAGATGTGAGTAAGCGGAACAGAATTTATTCTTGTATTGTTATTTATTAATTGTTGTATTATTTATGTATATTACAACTGTAAGCCTACTTTTACCAACCTTGAATATTCTCTCAACTAAAAGAATGCTGTGCATGGCTTCAGGTCCTGCGTGCTGGACCCAACTCCGCTTCCTGCTGACCCCGGGGCAGGCTGCTGAATGCTCTGAGCTCTTTGCCCACGTGTCCACTAGGGGCATTGCTGGCACAGCTTCCCTGTAGGGTGTTGGTGAAGCTCGAATCAGAAGTGAAAATGTGAAAGCCCTTTGAAACATGTCAGGTCAGGTTTGCACACATGCGATTAGCCAATTTGGGTTTTTTCTACAGCCAAAATTATTCTCAAGACACTTCCTCAGGAATAGGGAATTTTCACAGAAATGTACTTCTAGCTTGTAAAACTGACCTTCCGAAGACCAATCTGTTTACACAGTAAGCTAAAACTGGTGGTACTTTTCTTTCAAATCACACCACTTTCCTGGCATTTTAGCAATAGCTTGGAGTTTTGTATAACTAATATACTTACTGTGTACTGATCATAAATCCGGAAGGTAGTTTTCTTAGGAAGACCTGCAGCGTATGGGTCAGATTGTGAGACCTGAAGATCCTATTCTTGCATTCTGTTTTAAATTTCAGCTCTGTCTCCCGTGTTTGGGGGAAGCAGTAGAACTCGTTTTGAGTTCGCTTTTTCCAGTATTGAAGTAAATTTTTGCTTTCCATTGGGGGGAATTTGAGAGCATTTTCAGAACCTGAGTGGGGTGACCATCCTGGTCGCTTAGTCCCAGTAATGCAGTTTCTCAGAGGACCCAGATTCGTGGCGGAAAGAAATGTCAGTCCCTGCAACGTTTGGATTGTCTTCCTGTACTTCATTTGTTAAACCAGGGTACTGGGGCGGGCTCCCCTCATCAGCGCTTGACCTTTTTGCATCAACAAAGGCTGTGGTTATTTGGAACTAATTGATAAATGTGGTAATTGCTCTCAGTGGCTAATGAAATCAGCCCACCCGTTCTGCTCTTCTCCCCACCAAATTGACCCAAGCAACCTATTGCTTCATTATAGTTGAAGCACAATCTTGGATTTGTTTGCTAAGCAATAAAGAATGCAGACAGTTGATCTTTAGGTACCAGATAAGCACTGCCATTTGTAAAAAGTAATTTAATTGTGCACTTGGACAAATGCTTAGGAAATGTCTACTCAGTACAAAACAAAGCTTTCTGTCAAGCTGTCAGAAAATAAAAGAGTAGTAAAGAAAGGCCCTGCCCTCCAGCGTGGGGTGTTTGTTCAGTCCTTTAACAGATATATATTGAGCACCTACTGTGCTCCGGGCACTGTTCTAAGCCCTGGGAGCACACAGGAAATAAAGCAGATAAAACTCCTACCCTGCAGGAGCTTACATTCTACCGCAGGTGGTCAAACAAAACGTAAATACATTGAATGTTGGGGTGATGAACCCTATGGAGAAAAAGCTGTGTAAGAGGAAGACAACGTTTGAGGAGACTGGTTTTAATAGTTCACACAGAGGATTTAGATAGGCATCTCTGATAAGGGATATTTGAGCAGCTGAGCAGAGGCATAAGGTGGTGAGCAAGCAGGTTCCCTGTGCTGATCTGGGGGAGGAGAGTCCTGGGGTGGCTGGAGGAATGGCAGGGATGGAGCCCCTGGGAGGGGGGTGAGCTCTGCAAGGTCAGGGACTGGCAGAGAACAGGGGGATGGCACAGGTGCACCAGGGCAGAGTGGAGGGAGCTGATCTCTCTCACCTTTATTCTGCGATATGGAGTAATGGCCACCTGTACTGAGCATGGAAGTCATGAGGCTATACACCTCTGTAAGGAATTTTTATCTGTTTATTTTTAACTTCTTATGACCTCCTCCAAGGTACGGGGTGTTATCCTTATTTTACAGATAAGAAAGCTCGAGGCTCTGGGAAGTAAATGACTACAGTTGGGTGTAAGTTATTGAATAACATTGACACCTGAATTTATTAAGGAACTGTATTGTCAAACTAGGCTGTACAAAAATATTCCTCTCATAAAAATGTGTATATATAGTCTTCATTGAGTATATTTTCATCAGAGTAGTTTTCCTCTGTTTATTGTTAAGATGAGTCTTCTTTAATTAATATAAAAGTAACAATATAGTAAGGTTACAATTTAAAATATAAAAAGCAGTTATGAAATGACCTATAATCCTGCCACTGAAAGATAATTTTTTTCAGGTATATTTTCTTAAAGTCTTTTAAAGAAACAAAATTGAGGTCATTATATATATATATATATATATATATATATATATATATATATATATATATATATATATATATGTTTTAACGTTTTTTGGGTTTTTTCTTACCATTTTTCCTACCATAAAAGTCATTTACATTCTCTTTCAACCTGATATTAATTGAGACAGAGTGGTCTCTCATATGGACCTACTTAAATTATAGTACATTTCAGTTCATTTACCATTATTAAGAGTGATGTGGTCATATCCTTGTGCACAGCTTTTCGGGTCAGTCTCTGATGCTTTCCCTAGAACAGATGCTGGAGGTATTACTGCTGAGTCAGAGGCATGCAGGTATTACAGCTTTCACACATCCCCCTCCCCCCCAGCGTTGCAGAGACATAGATTCCAGCCTCGGCTTGCCACTTCTCAGTTGTGGAATTTAGTGCTAGTTTCTTAGCCCCTCCAATGCTCAGTTTCTTCATTGATAAAGTGAAGTCCCAGAAATGCACACCTGGGGGTAGTTATTAGAATTAAATAGGAGCACACTATAAAGCCTTTCATTGGGCCTGCTGTGTAATAGGTGCTCAGTAATGTTTACTTTTTGAACATTCTTTGGAAAAATACATCAAAGCACATGTTCTAATGATGGGTATTAGTGTTTTCTTTTCAGATCACTTTCCCCCATAGATCTTAAGTGTACAGTTTGATGTATGCTGACAAGCGCAGGCAATATATAATCACTCTGAATAACATATCCAACATTTCCAGCATTCCACAGTCGCCTGGTGCTCCTTCCAGTTAATCCCTAACCACCACGTGGGCAGCCAGGGCTGATTCTATATGGGTGTTATAGGGTGTGAATATCCTCATCAGGATCTTGAAAGGACAATCACTTCTCAGTAACATCCTCGCAGGGGAAAGAGGACAGGGCTCTTGAAGGTGACTGCATGCAGGCAGTGGTGATGTGGTCAGAAGGACCCACCCAAAAAGAAGGCCCCTTTCTTAGTTGGGTCCATCCTCTTGTAGAGAAGACAGTTCCGGGAGGTTAGACACCAGCATGCCTGAGTGTCTGAGGTTATGTAGGTGGTTTTTATTTTCTTCTTAAGGCTTTTTACATGTTCTCTAATGAACAGATATTGCCTAATAATATTTTTAATAATTTAAAATGTTATTTGCAAAAGCAATCGCATATGTGATATTGAATATACCCCACTACCCTAGGTTGAGTTTTTCATATTTTGATAATGTCAAAAGTAGGCAACCTGCTGCTATACCAGTTAAATTCTGGCAAGCCTTCATTCACATTCTGGCTGTGAGTACCCCTCGTCTGTAAACACCAGTTCTGTAGAAATCCCAGAGTCATTGTTTTAGTCTGCTCGGGCTGCCTAACAAATACTGTGGACTGATTGACTCAAACAACAGAAATTTGGGGGAGGGAATAGGGGAGCTAAATAGTGATGGATGAAGACTTGGAGGGGGGGTGAGCACGATACTGTGTACAGAGAAGTGCTGTAGAATTGGGCTCCTGAAATCTGTATAATTATGTTAACCAGTGTCACTACAATAAATTCAATTTAAAAAACCAATTTTTTTCTCTCACAGTTCTGGAGGCTGGCATTTCAAGGTCAAGGTGCCAGCCAATCGGTTCTGGTGCAGGCTTTCGTCCTGGCTTGCTGACAGCTGTCTTCATGCAGTGTCCTCACAGGGCTGGCTGGAGACAGACCAGCAGCTTTCTAGGGTCTCTTCTTACAAAGATCACTAATCCCATCACGTGAGACCCACCCTCACGCCCTCATCTAACTCCAGTTACTTCCCAAAGGCTCCATCTCCAAATACTATCACATTGGGGGCAGGGGAGTGTGTCGGTCAGGGCTTCAACGTATGAACTTGGGGGATGCAAACATTCAGTTATAGTCATTCATTTGTACTACATGTATTCAGTTTTTAAATGTTTTCTATTACATGAAGCATAGTGCTTTGCAACTACTTAGGTTGGTAGGGCAAAATCTACCAGGAAGTGGTTTCATCCTTAAGAATAGCACCGGCTGGAGCTGAACACAATGGACTGATTTGAGAAAATAGCTGAGGATTAGATGAAGGCTTTGTCATTCGCTCATTGAGCCGTGCATGTTAATCTCAGGCTCTGTTTTTCAGGGGTGCTGAGACCCAATCATTTTCCTGGATCCCAGGACAGTACTTAAGTGTGGAAGAAGTAGCCAAGTGGAGCTATTAGTCTGCCTTTTGATATATAGTCTGCAGCAGGTGCCTGAAGGTGGATTTTTTTCCATTGTCTTGCAAATATTAGATATTACTTACACTGAACTTCCTAAGGAGAACTATAACTCGGTGCAAGCACTCTGTTACTGTTTGGCAAAAATGCTCAGGCTTTGATGAATTTCTGGGGTCAGTTGCAAAGAATAGTGATTGAAACCTGACAAGCAAACTGCCCCACACCCTGGACAGTGACATCATTAGGGATTTGGTTCCAGAGGTCTGTGCACACGTGGGAAGATGGCAGTTTGACTGCATGTCCTTTCATTTCTTCTTCCTTCCTTGGCACGGTTCCTCCAACCTCCACAATCCCCATCCAAACCTGCTCTTCTCCATCCAGAATCACTGTTCTATACCATTCTTCATAATTGGATCAAAACTTACCTATCTGATGTTTCACTGACAAAATTCTAGAGTCTCAGGGTTGGAAGGGAGTTCAAAGTTATATACCCTTCTCATTCAAAGCATGAATACCTGACTGCTAAATCAGGGGTCGGGAATCTATGGCTTGTGAGCCAGATGTGGCTCTTTTGATGGCTGCATCTGTCTCGCAGACAAATCTTTAATAAAAAAAAATAATAACGTTAAAAATATAAAACATTCTCATGTATTACAATCCATTCATTTCCTACCTCTCATGTTCATGGTTGCGGATGGCTGGAGCCAATCACAGCTGTCCTCCGGGACAACACCAAATTTTTATTGGATAATGCATGAAGTACACGGGTCATTGTATTGCTCTCATGGAATTACATTTTAAATATGTGGCATTCATGGCTCTCTCAGCCAAAAAGGTTCCCGACCTCTGTGCTAAATAGTCATTTTCCCCACTATACGTAAATACCTCAAAGCAAAAATGAACTTGTTACTTCCACTGTGAGGCATCTTGACTATTGGAAATTTCACCTTTGTATTCACACAAACTGTGTCTCCTAGTACGTCCCGTTCACTGGTCCTGGCCCACCCTTAAACAATAAGCTGAAAAATATAAATCTTCTACAAGAAAGACTCCTATATTTAAAAACAATCTGGCAGTCTAGTTTAATATTATTTAGCGTGATATTGTTCATTCTGGCTGTTTTTTGCAATCACTTGACTTCTGAGAAATCATAAGCCATCCATGTAGTTTTTCATTCTAGATTCTTGGATTGATTTCCAGTTAATTTGTTACATTCCTCCTCTCTTTTAAAATAAGTGTCTTAACTAGTAACTAAAATAATATGAGCTGTGGTATTAGGGTCTCATGTTACCTCTCCCAGATACAACTCGGCTTTAACTGAATTTTGTCAATGCTGAATATAGGGGTAGCAAGGATGGTGAGAAGTTCATTGTTGGTGTGATCTCAAAATAGGATGTTCAAGGTTTCCTTTTGTGTAGATCTCAGAGGAATTTAACCCCTACTACATTTGTGACTATAGCTTCAGCCTCTGTGTGCACATGAAAATAGAGAAGGTTGTGGTGAACCCTGGAACCAGGGATCTCTGTCCGCAGTCCACTCTGGAGAGGTGAATGCTTTTCACTCAGGTCGGTTGGTGCCTTGCTCCAGGGTGACCTGTCAAAAATGAGTCACAGAATGAACCCAGATGTGAAGGTGGAGAAGATAGAGACTTGAATGCCTCGCTCGAATCAGAGGGACCTGTGGAATTCCTAGTCAAATGATCCGTCTCAAAGTCATAACTATCCAGCTAACCTTGTACCACAGACCCTGAGTTGATTGGCGACAGTGAAAACAGGCAGTATTGACTTACAGTTAAGAGAGGCGTTGGAATCAAACTTGGATTTAAAACTTACCTCCGCAATGTACTAGCTCTGTGATAACTAGATAAACTCTTTAGTTTCTCTGAGTCTCGGTTTCCTAATCTACAACATGGGAATAGCAGTACTACCTATGCCGTGGGGTTATGAGACTTGAATTCATGTTTATTCCAGTGTCTGGTATCAGTTAATGCTCTATATACATTATCAGTTATAAAGAAGAAAAGTGACCCAAGGAAGAAATTTGAACGGTGAATTTATTGAAAAGGTGGATAGATTCAGTAAAGAAAGGGTTGAATAAGTTATGGCATACCCCTATAGAATATGCAACTATTGAAAGGGAGAATAAGTTAGATCTATATTTATTGACCTGGTGGCTTTGTCCCTGATGAATAAATAAGTGGAAAAACAAGGAAAAGAAAAGTTAGAGAGTTGTATGTATGCTCATTTTATTCCCATTTGGTGGGGGGGGGGGGGATAAAAATAAAAAGTAGCAAAAACCTGTACACGGATACATGCAAGAGAAAGTTGTGAGAAAGCAGAAACAAAGTCGCTTAGGATGGTGTGAACAGTTATTAATTTTCACTTTGTATCTTTTTATTGTATCACTGATTGTGATTTTTTGAGAACAGATTTTTTAAAAATTAAGTGAAAGGAGTGGGGGATGGGCAGAGGAAGAGAGGTCAGTGAGGTGCGGGAGGAAATTGTGAGAAGGAAGAGATGCTAGCCAGGGGCAGTGCAGAAGGAAAAGCCAAGGGACTCACCTTTTCTGTCATTTGTCAGGACTGTGTTAGGGCTTGTCATCCTGAGCCCTGCTTTTCTTATTAGTTTTCATTTTATATTCCTCAATTTCTGGCACAAGGCACAGCGGTATTTCTTATTTCTTCATTTCTGTTTCATTCCTAGCCACTGAGAATGCTTATCTGGGGGGAAGACATTGGGAGAGAAAAGCGATACGAAGCTGGTTCTGAACGTGGTATTGTTTGTTTACTAAAGAGCAATGTCAATGTAATTTAATTTGAAGAGTTAATCCATACATATGATAAAAAATAAAAAAAAAGGAAATGTTGAGTTATTCTAAAAAGATTACAGTGAAAGCTAAATCCAACTTCCCAATTCCTCTTTCTCAAGGTAACTGGTTACCCGTTTTTGTCCTTCAAGAAACGGTTTATGCGTACACAGCTCTGTGTTTGAATGCATTTCCCACTGAAAAACAAGGGTCTCGGGTACCCTTGAAGAACAGAGGTTTTCCTAAGCCTTTAGAAAGGCCAGCTTTAAGCTCCTATAAAAAGGTAGCAATTGAGCCTTCTTTTCTGGGAAGGGTGTTTGGGTGAGGGTGCAAACCAGCCAAGAATCCGGCCCTTGTTAGAGAAACTAGAGATTCGTTCAGATCATATAACAGGCTTATAAGAGTTGGTTGCAGTGACATAGCTACGGAGAGAACTGTACTTCCAGCCCTCCACACGGAGCAGTTGCCCCAGTCGTTATTTATAACAGATGACCGCGCGGCACCAGCACGCACATTGCCCTGGCTAGATGGGCCAGCGTTTGTGCACAAGTACCTTTTGCTCATTCCCATTCCGGGGGAGCTTCTCAAACCCCCTTCTCTGCAAGGCTCTGGGGCAGGCCCCACCAAGGGGGTGGGGGGATCATAGGTGAGCTCCTGTTCTCTGAGAACACGGGGGACACCTGCAAGCATCCAAATCTTGCAAATTATGCAAGAGAGGGGTATTAAGTCATAGTTTAATCCAAGCAAGGAGAAGCTTGCCCCTCCCAAGTTCATCTAGTGAGGATTTTTTTTAAAGACTCCTTTGGCAAAGAAGTGGGACTATGAGCAACAGAGGATGGCAGGGGACAGTGAGTCACAAAATTCACCCTTTAGAACAGGTCATGTCATCACGAGCCCTTCCTGAGGCACTTTGACTCCTGTGTTAATTCTTGAAGGGAGGGAGGGAGGAAAAAGGAAGAGATGGGTTTGTTGCTGTTGTTTTTGTTTGTTTTAACACTGACAGAGTTGAGAAAAAATACACTGCGGCAGTGAAATTAATTTACAATTTAATTTACAGCTGGGGAGGAAAAATCTGCAGGCTGTCGGGCTGGTGGTTTTACTGGCACATGGAAGCAGGGGACACAATTTTGGCCTCAGTAACACTGGGGTTTTGTTTTCTCGTCTGAGAAACAGACAGGTTCAAACCTGTCAGAGGCAGTAACTGCGTTTTCTTATGACTGACTTTTATATGTGTGGTGGTGATATTTTTTCTTCCCATAAGAATCTGGTTGAGTAACTCAGAAAATTTAAAAAAAAAAATTTTTTTTTTTTTTGAACGCGATGAATGAGTAAGGCTGGCCAAGGCCTCCGCAGATGATGCCAGGAAGGTCCACACAGACGGGAAGCCTCTGTGAGGTCTTTGTTCCGCCCCAGTCCGAGCTCGGCCGCGCGGCCTGAGGGCCCTATCTGTTCGGCAGCCGGGTAAGAAACAGGACTCTGTTCTCCGGAGCTAATTCCTTGGGGTTTCAGAATGTAAAATATGAAGTGTGTGTAATCACAGTTCCCAGCATTTCTTGGCATTTCGGCTTTGGCAGCAAGAATGGGAAAACTGAAGCTCTTCTGGCCAGGCAGGCTGAGTGTAATCTTTGTGTTGGGGACGCGCTACGAAGGAAGTGAACGCGCCACCGAGAGGCGCTTTCCCTCCCGAGTGGGGGCGGGGGCGACTTGCTGCACCTACTGTTTTTACGTTCCGCTTTCACTTCAAGACAGAGGTCGAGTCGAAGGCTCACCTTGCAGGGCACTTTCACACTGTCTCACTGGACCCACGATCCTGGGAGCGTGGCCCACGTCACACTGTGTGACTCCAGAGTTCACTGTAGGACTGACAACCTACCAGGGAAGCTCAAGAAACCGTACATTCTAAGAATTAATTCTCGGGATAAAAACTCACCAAGTTCAAGATGAGGAGGATTCAACAAAGAGTGGACACGTTTTTCAACAAAAGAAGAAATTGCTCTCGGTTTGAGTAGGCTCAGAGGTGCAGTGTCTAGAGTTCGCAGAGAAGTCCTAGTTCACACCTGCGGTTCCCCTTATCAGCATCCCCTCTCCATCCCAGAGCCCGCTTCTGGAGGGTACTTTGCTGTCACCCTACGGAGAGGTGTCAGCGTTCTACAACTTTTTCTTTTTCTGTGCGATGGAGAACCAAAAGAAAAAGGATATTTTCAGAAACTAAGAGGGGTCCCTTCCTATGGGAGCGGAAGTCTCTAGCATTTTCCTTTCATAGACTATTCTCCCCTAGTCTGTGGATTGGAAATTTGGTTACTAATCATTTTAAAATATTTTTGTTCAGCATTAGTCACTATTCTAGTTTCAAAACCACGCTGGGGAAAATTGCCTTTCCTATGAGTCCCACGTTTTATTTCCTTTGCGTGATACTTTAATATATTTACGTGAGATATAAATTTGTGTTCCTAAGTTTATGGGATCATATTCATTTTTTTAACCATATATCCACTTAGTCATTCATATATTCATGCAACAAATACTCACTGAGACCTACTTTGTGCCTCAGGATATTATACTGACCATGAAATGCCAAACTCTCCCTACAGGAATCATGTATCTTAGTGTAAACATATGAAGAAGAAAAAGTAATTACCAGTTGTGAAAATTACATGGAAGGAAATAAGTGAGGTGTGTGTGTGTGTGTGGCTTTTATTTTTATTTTTACTCCATAGACTCAAAGAAAGGGAAGATGAGGGAAGGAGGGAGGGAGGGAGGGACGAAGGAAGGGAGGGAAAGAGAGAGAAAAACAGAGCTCTAGTTCTTTCATTGTTGAATGTCTAAAGGATTTACCTGGGGCCTTGAACTTAAATACCTTCAGAATGGGGACCAACAGAGACGCTCATCACACAGTTTTAAACAAATAGAACCCATATGTCTCTACAGCTAAAGTTCCATTGAAAAAGGACAGAGAGCCCAAGGCCAGGCCAGCAGGAAGTGTCCACACTCAGTTGGCCCTGACCACTCACGCACTTCCTCCAAGGCCTCCAGGTGTCTTTTAGCTCCAAATCAACGCCCAGCAAAAACCTGGTTCAGTCTTCCATTCAGTAGGTTCCCTTTGTGGTTCTCTCAGAGAAACGGAGGACAATGTCAGAATTTTAAAACCACCATGAGCTTTTCCGCCTAACTTTGGAAATACTGAGCCATCCCTCTGCAGTTGGGCCAACAGAAAGACCCTGCTCCGGGAAACCCACTGGAAAATCTGAGTGTTGGAAGAAATGTCAGGAATATCATCTTTCCTCATGGAATTTCTACACACGGCTAATGGTGCTCCTGTGACTCAGCGGGAGGAACTTCACCACGCTGTGGCCTCAGGCCTCAAATCAGCAGGCTGTGGCCCTACCCCACCCCAGCTCGGTGGGGGCGGGATAAGTGGTGTTATCAGCCATGCAGGCCCAGGGGTGCAGGCGCCTCCCAGTTCGCAACTCTGACCCTTCCAAGCCAACTTTGAACCTCTAGGGTTCTTGGGTGGGCTCTCTCTAGAAAGTTCCTCTTCCTTGTTTTTTTGTTTGTTTTTAGGGTTTTTTTTGTGGGGGTTTTTTTGCCTACTCTCCCAGAAAGTTTCTCTTCAGTGCCAAGAGGGAGTCTCCAACAGGACCAGATGCCGTCCTTACCCGAGACTTCCATGAAGGATGGGCAAGCCTGGCAGTCACCCACCCTGTGTCTCCCTGATCTCACGCTGAGAAAGAAAGGGGAAAACCCTAGAGAGGCCAACCTGATCTCCTCTTCTTCCCTTTGGCTGCGTGCGGTCTATTCCTGAGCAGACTTCTTTTTTTAATATTTTTATTTTATTTATTCATTTTAGAGAGGAGAGAGAGAGAGAGAGAGAGAGAGAGAGAGAGAGAGAGAGAGAGAGAGGGAGGAGGAACTGGAAGCATCAACTCCCATATGTGCCTTGACCAGGCAAGCCCAGGGTTTCGAACCGGCAACCTCAGCATTTCCAGGTCGACGCTTTATCCACTGCGCTACCACAGGTCAGGCCTGAGCAGACATTTAATGACATAGTTTGGTCCTAATAGAACAGGAGAGTTCCTGCAGGCAGTGACCTTCCACGAAATGGCGAAATGGCTCGTAAGACATTGGTGTCTTCAGCTGGAATCACATAGACTCTCTCTCTTTTTTTTTTTTAAGGTGACTCTATATGCATAAGCCCTAAGCTTACCTTTTCCCATTACTCCCTAATCTTTAACACAGCAATTAACAAAGGGGAGGCGTACTAATAACTACCGTATTTCTTTTATTGCAAGCAACCACATATCTTATAATGTTGATGAGATCTGATTTGATGAAAAAGAGAGTACTGGCAGCTAGCAAGACTTTTTGGTCACAGTTTTAAGGAACTTGCCTTAGAGAGGAAGCATCAGAGGGAGGGAGCAGGCAGAGGTCTGAGAGTCAAGGCAGTGCCGAGGTCAGAGTTTAGTTCTCTGGGTAGCAGTGGGGGACTTCTTTCCTCTGGAGGCACAGTGATGGCGGTAACTGGTTAATGATGTGAAGGCCATCCAAGTGACAGGGAAAGAGAAATGGAAGCCTGGATGGTTGGGGAAAAGAATGCTTAGCAAGATTTGCGAGCTCTTCCCTTTTGCATGTGCCAGTGGGCTTCCTCGGGGGAGGGTACGTAAGGAGCAGTGGGATGTGCAGACAACCCCGTCTTCCGTTACATGAGAAAGGCAAAGCCAGTCTACCCTCCCCGTTTCCATCTTGGAAGATTGGTGCTTCTGGTCATTTTTTCCCAGAAACCGGAGAATGCAGTTTCAGAATGCAGTCTCACATCAATGCAGGTGTGGCTGTCCCACTACTACATGGAGCTACAGATGAAAAACGCAGGTCAGGTGGTTGAGCTGAGTTGCAAATGAGGCCCAGTGTTATCAAAGGTCTTTGTGGGATTTCTCATCTCTGTAAATGCATCATGAGGAGTAGAGCCGAGGACACTATTCTATTCAGTCAGAATTTACAGCCGAGTCTGTTGTTACTTTCTCAAGACAGTGTTACTTACCGACTAGATTCGCAAGCATCTCCTTTGTCATTGCTTCATTGCCATCAGGTTCTCGCCTTTGCAAGGTGGGCCTTATTCTGAGTCATGTTCAGATTCCTGTAATGCATTATTAGTATGGGTGGCTTCACTGGGCTAGTGCAGGGTCTGGAGAGCTGGGTGGGGGCAGAAGTAGATTCCAGAAGGAGGCCCCAAATCCTGCCAACCTCCATGGTGCCCAGGCCCCCTGCCAGTGCTCGTGGTTTCTAGGAATTGCATTTGATGCGGTTGTGAACTATGGCATAAATGGGTGTTTGTTTTAAACAGACATTTTGGTTTGGAAAGTGCCCTTCATTCCCGCCGAACATACTGCAGTGCACTCGTTTGCCCTTGTGTGGCCAGCGCTTTGAGCCATGCAGGCTCGTTAAGTCATCCGAGGGCTTGCTTTGACCACAAAGGGGACTTCTCCACCATTCAGTCACTCATTCAGCATGTCCCTAGCACCTGTTTGTACTGGGCTGGGCTCTAAAGACCAAAAGATAAATAAAACGGAATTCTTACCCTCAAGGATTCATTCTGTTGAGGGCTCCAAACACATCCATAAATCGACAGTTTAAGACATGGTACCATAAATGCTCCAAGTTTGCGAACAGAGTGCAACGAGCGTGCAGAAAAGGAAGCTCTTAGTTGTGATGGAGTCAGTGGAGGCTTTGGAGAAGAGATGGCATTTGAGCCACGGGTTTTCAGTAGCAAAATAGGAAAATCCATGCCAGGTCACTGGAACAGTAGGGACAGAGGCAGGGAGGCAAGGCAGTGTCCCATCTGAGGAATCCTGAGGACGCCGTGTGCCTTGGGGGTAGGCGGGAGTAGCAGTTAAGATAGGGTAGAGTGAGAACATGGATGGTGTTGAATGCCAGGCTAGGACCTTTGGCTCTGTTTGCCTGTCAGTAGAAGCCATCAGAGGTTTCTGAGAAAGATACTTACAGGGAAAAACTGTAATGTGTTAAATAGAGTGCAGAGGAGCAAGCCCGGAAGCCTGGCATTCAGGTAGAAGGCCTGAAAGTAAATGAAGCGAGATAGAGTCACAGCTTGAAGCAAGCCAAGGGAGAGTCCCAGGAGAAGGGGAATGGGAGTGATGCAGTGGAGGAAAAGCTGGGAGGACTCTGTGACGAACTGGATATGGGGACCAAGGCGTGGGCATTAAAGAGGATTCCAGGATTTCCAGTGGAGAACCCTAACTCTTTCTAACTGAGGAAGAACGGCGGTTGGATATAGTCCAGTTTTCATCCTCTTGTGTTTGAATGGTTGAAACACCCCGAGTAGCTATGTCCCAAAGGATTTCATTTCTAACTCCTCATGTAGGTAGGTCTGGATCTCTGGAGAAGGGTGTCAGGGTAGAGATTGAGATTTGGGAGCCATCTGTCCAGGGTAATATTTGCATCCGTGGAATTTAACTGCACAGGAAAAGAAGCAAGCAGAGCGGCTCACGAGTGTGCAGGCAGTGCACTGAACATCCCGGAGAGGGCTGCTCCATCGCAGCCGCTGAAGGTTTGTCTAAAGACCAGGAATCCTTCTAGACGTTGGTGGTAACACATCTTGAGAAAGGGTGCCTCTTACTAATTTGCACAAAGGTGCCACATGACCGAGCAGTAGTGGGAAGTAAAGTCAGGCAAGGGCTGAGAGCACAGCGCTCTGGAGCTGCTGGCCCTTTAAGGGAGAAGGAGGAGCCCACACAGGAGACACGGAGCAGGGGTTAGAGGATTGGGCTCAGTAGCCTTGTAATTTGCTGAAAACATAGTAACCACTCGGTGAACACTCATCTTAACTTTGGTTTAATGACTCAGAGCCACTTCTAATCATATCCACCAGTTCTCCCTTTTCACATTTCCAGTGGGATTTTCTTGATCTCAGCGGCTGGGGTAGTGAGCTGTCTCCCTTTGGTCAGCATGTAGAATTATCAAACCTGCAGCTCTGTACCTGAGAGCCGACGCTGGGCAGGTGAGCACCGCCCGGGTGGGTCGCTGCCTCCTCCGGAGTGCCCACTCCAGAGCCTGCTCTGTGGGCCCCCACGATGGCAGGCCATGTTCACTGTCCTTAGGAAAGGGCACTTCCTCAGGCCCTTACTCCTGGCACACTTGGCTCCGACCAGCCAGGAGTCAGGAGTTGCTGGGGCAATTCCCAGGCCAGGACAAGCAGTAACTCTCAGAGGGCCCCGAGTCCCGCACTCTGAGGAAGCTGGCCGGGCAGAGGTGCCTCCTGAGGTGCACGAGAACGAGAAGGCGTCCTCAGAACAACGGCTTCCAGGCTGTCTCGGCTCCTCGTGGCACAAACTACAAAGCTCACAGCCTCCCCGGCGTGTGCCAACAGGATGGTATAAATTTTTCCTGCAAGAGAAAGCATGCGTGCTGCCTTGTCCCGTGATTCCCCGCCCACACAGACCTGTCACTGATGCCCCCGGCACTTGTGACCTCGTTGGCATCAGTGGAAATTTACAGGAGGAGAGAGCATCACCTTCCTGCCCAGGAATGTGTCACATAACCCAGATCAAAAAATGGCGAGTTCATGTCTTTGTCAACGGGATCCAGGCTCTCTGTAGGCAGGTGACATATTGTTTGACAGAGCCATGCAACCCAGACTGAAGACGCTGGAACCGACTGCTGGTACATTGCCTACCTAGATTGGTCAAAATGTTCTGTGTTCAAAATAATTCCCCCCCTTCTTTTTTTTTTTTTTTTTTTTTTAGATCTTAAATTTTGGATACTTTTTTCATCAGTTGATTCTCTGCTTCCTAATTTGAAGGAGGAAAAGAGCCCCTTTTCCAATGGGGAAAAAACTACTTGTTCTGCCTCTGGGGCTTGCTTGTTTTTTCCTGAGCACAGATCAGCCCAGGCTCCCAGCCCCGTGCGTGCGAAGCCCTCGGGAAGCCCCGGGCTGAGCTCACGCGCTGCGCCCTGTAAGTGGGCAGGTGATCACGTCACACCCCCCACCCCCCTTTTAAAGAAAAGACTCTAAAGCAAAGGCAGGAAAGGACTTTTCCACGACTTTAGTGGTAAAATCTAAGATGAGAACCCAAGAGGCGAGGTTCAGGAAACTGTTCCCAAACTGCCTTCCCCGGAAGACGCAGGGAACTGACCCGTTCCCAGGGAACAGTCTGACTTACCAACTTTCAAATGATGGGAATCGTGTTCTTTACTTAGGCTTAAAGAGTTTTCTGAGCTTTTAAGTGATTACTTATGCAATACTACCTCTCTTCGGGCTTTGGAGTTTTCCATGAAATGCCTTTAAAAAAAAAAAAATCAAATGAGCTTTACAACTTGATCAAAGATTTCCGGAATCTCATTTCTTTGCATCCTGGACTGACCTTTCAATTTTATGCAAGATGTACAGGGGTGCTTTGTCTTATATGGTTATAACACCACACTGTTGTGAAGATGTTGAATCCCTGAGCACACACATTAGTCACCGGTTGTTGAACCTAAAGCCCAGCTTACTGCCGTGTTAAATCTAGAACCGGAAGGAGAGTTAGAGGAGGAACATGAAGGATTCACCGCCAGACACGGAAAGCAGTTCTAACCCTTCATTCCTCCCTCCCTCCGTAGCCGTTATGCACAGACACCAAGTAGTGTCAGGGAGAGGCTAGCCCGGAAGAGTTCTACACTCTAGGGGTGTATGGATAAAGGGAACACACCCTCAGCTTAGGGTAGGAAGCGGAGGGGGCTCGTTCAGTTCCATCGCCACTTAATTGCCCACTCGGACCTGCACCGTGCGCTGTGTTCTGAGGCCGGGAGAGCTGAAATAAGTGTGGGAAAGATCTGCAGGGAAACAGGCAATCACAGCACAATAAATGCCCTACTTAGAAGTGTGCACCGAACACCATCCGAGCACGGAGGGGAGACACCAGCCTGGTCCTAGGAAGGGGCACAGGAGGCTTCAGAGACAGAGCGACTTTGGTGAGACTGAAACTGGCAGCCCAGGAGAGAGGAAAGACGAAGTGCTGGCCAGAGCTCCTCAAACTCTATGTGGTAGTAAACCAGTGGGCTTGTTCCTTTTTTCCATCCATTCAGGATGAATGTTTTTATAAGATGTAATGAAAGTAAGTTACTAGAAAAGTAAGATTTTTAAAAGATGTAAAATAAAAACCCAATTTTTTATTAGATTCAACAGACATAAAATTACTGCCAAGCTGTTATAAAAGTTTCTAAATGCTTACTCTCAATTTCTCTACTTCACGGCTGCTTGCTTCTTTCATTCATTCATTGTCTAGTTACTTCCTTGCAGGCCAGTAGCAGTTTGCAGGTAAGGCCAGTCCGAGGACCACGCTCTGAGCAGCACTCAGTAGGTGCAGGAGGGCAAACCTGAGGGCAGAGAGGTTCGCAAGAGCATGTGGTGCTCACGTGGGGACCTGCGGCAGGCGGGGAGCAGAGGGGCAGGAAATGAGGCCGGAGGGGCAGGCGGAAACTCCAGCGCGGAGCTTTACAGTGCTACAGCCAGAAGGGAGCCTCTTACAGGTTCAAACATCAGGAATTGAATTTCAGTAGAACAACTGGTCCGGCATGGGGAATGAAAAGGTGGAAAGATGAGTTAGACACTGGAGTGATTCAGGGGGGATTTGAGGGGACTGAATGGAGGCCTCAGCAGTATGATGGAGAGGTGTCTGATTCTAAATACAACCAGGAGGAGTCATTTTCAGGTGTTAGTGGTTGACTGGATGTGAACAGCGGGGAAGGGATATCGTTGGTCCCATCATTTTGCAGATAATTAGGCAAGAGATGGGGTAGAGAAGAATCTGAGGACCGGCTATTCCAGCTGAGCTTTATTTGAGTGCGTCGTGAGGCGCAGATACCGTGTCACTCTTTGGGACTTCTGTGTTTTATTTCTGGAGGATTTCAAATCTCCAGAATGTAAAGAAATGTCTCCATCCACAGTGGTGCATCAAATAGCAACAGGATCGAGTGTCTTGTCCCGTCCTCCTTCAGTTTATGCTACTTAAGAGAATAGGTCGCCTGACCTGTGGTGGCGCAGTGAATAGAGCAGCGACCTGGAATGCTGAGGTCTCTGGTTCAAAACCCTAGGCTTGCCTGGTCAAAGCACATATGGGAGTTGATGCTTCCTGCTCCTCCCTCTCCCCCCCCCCCCCGCCTCTCTCCTTTCTAAAATGAATAAAGGTTAAAAAAAGAGAGAGAGAGAGAGAGAGAGAGAGAGAGAGAATAGGTCACTTGTGGTGAGCCGCCCGGTATTTGACCGGGCGGAATAGAACTGGATGAACCGCAGCCTACCTGTTCTCATTGTACTGAACAGGGCTGCTGATAGAGATTTTAATTCCTCTATCTTAATGCTTCAGAATTTGGTCTTAGCAAAAAAATAAGTGGAGACAAAGATGTTGTGGCTGATGAAGCTTAACCAGTTCTGGAGACATTTCACTCAGTGCTGGTGTCAGGTTGTGGCCCTGTGTGACCAACCCTCTTTGGCTTTATGTGCCGTTTCCCACAGAGCAGCTTGTAAGCCAGATGTGTCACCTCATACTATAGTAGGCCTACCTACCCCAAACTCAAAAGCTTACAGTAGTTATTTAGAATTTATAAAGTTTGTGTATATTCTCTATTGGTTTTGATTCTTCTAAAAATACTGGCCATGTGGTGTTATCAGTTTTTCGTTGGTGAGAAAATCATAGGCTTTTATCACATGTAATGCAAGAAGGACGTTAGTCTTCTCTCAAAAGGTGTGTTCAGGCCCTGGCTGGTTTGCTCAGTGGAAAGAGCATCAGCCCAGCATGCTGGATGTGCCAGATTCAATCCCTGGTCAGGGCACACATGAGAAGTGACCCTCTGCTTCTCTTCCTCTCCCCCTCCCCTTTCCCTCTCTCTTCCCCTCCTCAACCAGTGGCTCTATTGGTTCAAGCGTCAGCCCCAGGTGCTGAGGATAACTCAGTTGATCCGAGCATCGGCCCTAAATGGGGGTTGCCCAGTTGGGGCACATGCAGGAGTCTATCTCCTCTCATCTCACTTTTTTTTTTTTAAAAGGTGTTTTCATCTCTACTCTTGCTTACAAATTTGGTGATACTTTCTAAACTGAAAATAAGACACACTAGCTAAAAAGTCATTTTCTTCCTGATTTGTGGATTCTGTTGACTTTTAAATATCTTGGGAAGTTATCATGACTCTTGTCCATTGAATAAATTACCTTTATTAAGAAGAGTGCTACTACATAAAATTAGACAATGTCACTGCATATAAATGCTCAGATATTTAAAAAAATGAACAACTGAATGGCTGTCAGGGAATTTAGGCTCTGGTTGCAAAACCAAGTGCTAGGGATAGAATGGAGGGGTGTGCTCATGGAGTTGCAGTAAGTTCTCCCAAAGGGAATTTCTTAGGGAAAATTCTGACATTTGCACTTTTTTGCTATTATATACTCAGCATTAGGAGGAAATCAGTGAAGTTCCTTGGAAAGGGACACAGATGTTTGTTGCTGTCATGTGTCCAGCCTGTGATCAGTACTCTGGAAATGACCTGCAAAATAGCCAGGCCTATCTTGGAGTTTGAAATCCGGGGAGAGCAAGCCTGTTTATGCAGAACATTAGAAAATAAAGCAATACCCATGATAATCCAGGACTAAAATGGAAGGTGTGTCATTTCAAGGGCCTGGGAGCGGTTCTGAATTACAGGTGTTCTCTTGGGTTCTTCAGACTTCTCTTTACATGGTTCTGGTTTAATCTCTGATGGGGATAGCAGGTAACAAGATGAGGCCTGCTGATGTGGCCAAAAATTCTGGCTTAAGTCAGAGGGCTCCCTCCACTTTCCTCTCCTCTCTTCTTCCCTTTCCTCCAGTATTGCGCAAGGCATTACTAGTGCTGGCAGAGGTTGGTGGTTAGCCATTTGCCAAAAGCAGCCTGCATATCTCTTCCTGAAGCTGATGCTATGAACTCTGTGCCTTCTTGTCGTAAAGCATTTCTCATCACCTCTTCCCAGCAGTGCCCACATCCCTTTTCACACATTATGCAAGGCTGCATGGTTGGACAGCTAATGGCTGCAATAACTTGCTGTTTGTTGTCTCCAAGCCAAAAAGAAGTTCTAACCCTGGCAAAATAAGGACATCACTATCTCCTCTCAGACATTAGGAATGTCTTCAGGGAATGCGCCTGAGTGCTGACAGGGTCTAGTACTCCTAGCCAGAAGGTTTCCTTGGAGGGAACCATACCTAGTAGACAGGGTATGATGTCTCATTGTCCCTTCACTTGTTGATTTGTGTATTTGTATTGATAGCTCAATGATCTGTCTTACTTTTCTGAAGACAAGAGCCAGCCTTTATTCACTTACAGCAATAACAGTGACAATGCATGGTGAGCATTTACCCCTAGAGGGCTGTGTGCCCTCTAACATTTAGCACAGGTTCATTTTATGAACCTGTTTATTGGTATTGGTACAGTGTGTCCAACACAAACTTAGTGTAGGATCCATCCCCACTCCACAGCTGCCCCAATTGTCATTAAACTCATATCACTTAACAGGGAACCGTGGTCTGATTCTTCATCTTCAGATACCTTTCCTTCCTTTATCTTCATGCAAATGCCCTGCAAGCAGCCAGCCAGTAGGGGCCTCCCCCACAGCTCTCCCTAGCTTTCAGGCTCTTAGAATCCCTATGACTCTGGTCCTATTTGTGGTAACCTCATTTCTTGTGGGATTTCTGCAGCCAAGAAGCAAAGCTGGCCTAGCAGGTGGTATTCCAAGGGTCAGCTATACTTGGCTGTCTGCACTGAGGGGGCTTGAGGAGATAAGCAGGCTTTAGCTTCACCACCTTATTCCCACTGGACTATCAAGTTAAAATGTCCTGTTGGCTCCAGCATCCTTTGTGTGTTGTTGGAGCCAGGCCCAATGATCAGGAGGCCCCTAGCCGCCACGGTCTGTCATCTCCTTGGTGTCTGTGTCTGAAGCCCTCCAGCCAGCCTCCTGCTTTCTCCCACTGAGTGCTGCCAGGTATCACGTAGGAAGCATTTTGGCAAGGAGAGTCAGAGAGAGAGGTTTTCTTGGCAACCATAAAATAAAAGTACTGTAAGGAGCTGCTAAATTAATCTGTGCCACTTCAGCTAGGGAATTTCAACCCTCCTGTGGGAGTATGGGGAGTGGAATGAACAAATATGTATAGAAGGCTTAGCTGTCAGCTTGATGGCTCATTCATTTGATGGTACCTAAGATGTACGATCTGCACACTGTGGACATTAATCATATTCATTACGCCCTGCATTTGTCCAGAGAGTCAATGAATGTTTTCTTTGGACTTTTTTTTTTTCCTACCATAAGACAAGGTGAGGGGAAATCTCTCATTCCCTATGCTCAAGTTAAGCTGGTCCTGTGTGTACACAGTGGTGAGGGAGGAAACAAGCTACCTACATATCTGGTACATCAAACACCAGAATTGGATAGAAACCAACACCTGGCCTGTGGGGACTCGTTTGTGAGTCCCTGTTTGAAAGAGGGTGTAATAGCCAGACTTACACAGAGCTGTTTTTATGATCATTTCCCATCTCACATAGCTGTTGGGAAGAAATATGAAAGGTTAGGGGAAGAGTCTCAGAGGAGCTTTGGTAACACGTGCTGGGCAAGAAATTATTTAACATCTTCATTTCTCAGAGAATCGGTTCTTTTCCTTCTGTTGACTATCAGTTTGCTCTCTGTGTCTATAAGTCTGTTTCTATTTTGTTTCTCTATTTTGTTTTTTAGGTTACATATATAAGTGAAATTATCTGATATTTATCTTTCTCTGTCTGACTTATTTTGCTTAGCTTAATACTCTCTAGATCCAACAATGCTGTCATGAATGGTAAGATTTCATTCTTTTTTATGGCCAACTAATATTCCATTGTATATATGTACCACAGGTTTTTTATCCACTCATCTATTATAGGCACTTGGATTGCTTCCATATCTTCCTTGGCTATTGTAAATAATACTGCAATGATACAGTGTTGGATATATTCTCTGAACTAGTGTTTTGGGTTTCTTCAGGTATATTCCCAGAAGGGGAATCACTAGGTCAAAAGGCAATTCCGTTTTTAATTTTTTGAGGAACCTCCACACTGTTTTCCATAGTGGCTGCACCAGTCTGTATTCTCACCAACAGTTCATGAGGGTTCCCTTTTCTCCACATCCTCACCAACACTTGCTGTTTGTTGATTTATTGATGATAGTCATTCTGATGGGTTTGAGCTGGTGGTATCTCATTGTGGTTTTGATTTGCATTTCTCTGATGATTGATGATAAGAACAACTCTTCATGTGTCTGTTGGCCATCTGTATGTCTTCTCTGGAGAAGCGTCTACTCAGGTCGTAAGCCCACTTTTTAATGGAGTTGTTTGTTTTTCTGGTGTTGAGTTGCCTGAGTCCTTTATAAATTTTGGATATTAACCCTTTATCAGATGTATCACTGGCAAGTATCTTCTTTCATTCTGTAGGTTTTCTTTTGATTTTGTTGATGGTTTCCTTTCCTGTACATAAGTTGGCTCAGAGGGACACATCATGGGACGCTTGAAACGATCAGTGCCATCCACAACAGTTATGCGTAGGTAGACACTCTAGATAATTTCAATGGTACAAGATGAAATTGTGACAAAGGTTTAGAATTCTGAGTCCACATATGTTTTGGTTCCCTAGCAAGCAAGGTGATTCTTATCAACATGCCCTTGCAGACTGCGTTCCAAAATAAAACTTAACATTCCTGCCAGTGGATCATTTCTCCTAAACATCTTCCTTGGGAATTACAGCCTTAAATGTTACAGAAACCAAAGAAATGACCTAAAGCTAAAATATGTAAATATACATTTTCATGACTTTTTCCTGGTATCGGAATAATACATAATTCCTGTCAACATTTGGAAAATACAATAAGGAAATCATATCATTCATAAACATATCATCTAGAAATAGACTTTTAACATTCTCCTTTTATCTTTTCCCATCTCTCCTTTTTTCGTCTCGTCTCTCTTCCTTTCCTCTACTCCCCCATTGTAACATAATTAAGGGATTATTGAAAATACAATTTTATATCCTGCTTTTTCACTTACATTTGTATCAGCCTACAAATAGGTCAGGAAACCCAGCAGCTATAAAGGAAAGATTGATAGATTTGATTACATAAAAATATGAAGGTTATAAACAAAAGTTAAAAACAAACTGGACAATGATATCCTCAATCAATATAACAAATCACTACTATCCATAATTCATAATGAATAAACAAAACATAATATTTGATGAGCTTCTTAAAAGCAATCAAGAAGATAACTCAAATTTTAAAATGGGCAAAATGTAAATAGGTAACAGAAGAAATACAAAAGGCCATTAAACATATATTTTTAAGGCCCAATCTCATTAATAATCAAGAAATGAAGTGACGTCTTTTTTCCCTAGCAGATTGGCTAGGACATAGGATGATTATTACATCTAACCTTAATAAGGAAGTCAAATACACACTTTCATACACTGTTGGTAGGAAGGAGTATAAATTTAGAGAGTAGCTGCTCAACATGAATTTATATTTTAAACATTTATACCCTTTGACACAGCATTTACACTTCTAGAAATTTATCCTAAATGAGCACTCCTACAAAAGTGCCATTAATGTTTACTACTCGTTTAAAGTTGCAAAAAACTGAAGAAAAAAAAAAAGTTGCAAAAAACTGGAAACAACCGAAATGATGGTATAGCTTTATAATGGAATTTTATGTAATCATTACAGAGAATGAGGCAAATCTATAACAGGTAGAAATATATCTAAAATATTTCTTAAGTGATAAAAGCAAGTTACTTTATAATGTTTTAGTGTAGCATTGAGAAGTTTGGAGGACTGTGAGTTTGTCATTGTTTCTGAATTTGTCATTGTTTCCTCCATAATTTTTTCAGGAATGATTAAACTTTATACAATGAAAATATAACTTTTGTAATCAGAAAAGAAATAATTTTCAAAAGATAAAAATTCTATTATAAACATTTCCCTACACTTTAGTCCACAAAATTTTAGCAGCTTTCCTAAAATTCTGTCATGTATTTACTGTAATTTATTTAACCTTTCCCGTCAATAAATAATTTAGCTTGTTTTCAAATGTTGCTGTTATTGTGTGGTACAACAACACGTATCTTTGTGAAATAAAATACTTACACAAGAGCATCATGTCACGTGGCAGAGGTTCTGAGTTTAACCTAGAAACAATCCTTTAGACAATTTTGAATGTAAAAGGTTAACATTTTATGATCTTTATAAGCCTTAAAAGACTATAGATAGCCCACATGGAGATAGAAGAGGTAGGTCCATTGCTTCCCAGGGCACTCAGTTATGTTCTCCACTTGAGGTACAATTTATCACTAGTAGTCTCAGTGTGAAAAAGACTAGGCTCTTGTCCTCAGGATACTCTCCAAGGCTCAGTCCCAAGCCTTTTCTTCTCATCCCATTCCCTCTCCCCAGGTGAACTCATCCACACCCACCAACGACTCGTCAATGTATATCTTCAGCCCAGTCTTTTTAAATTCTAGCCATGTATATTCAACTGCCTTTTAAACATCTCACTTGGATGGCTAAAAAATAGCTCATTATGTCCAACATCAATTCTGTGAGCCAGAACATCCTCACCATACCTTTTTCCCTTTACCCTCTATATCCTTCCATTGCTAAATCCCATTACTTTTGTCCCAGAATATTCTGTGTGTGTGTGTGTGTGTGTGTGTGTGTGTGTGTGTGTGTGTGTCAGAGACAGAGACAGAGAGAGGGACAAATAGGGACAGACAGACAGGAAGGGAGAGAGATGAGAAGCATCAGTTCTTCATTGAGGTTCCTTAGTTGTTCATTGATTGATTTCTCATATGTGCCTTGACCGGGGGCTACAGCAGATCGAGTGACCCCTTGCTCGAGCCAGCGACCTTGGGTCCAAGCTGGTGAGCCTTGCTCAAACCAGATGAACCCACACTCAAGCTGGCGACCTTGGGGTTTCGAACCTGGGTCCTCCACATCCCAATCCAACACTCTATCCACTGCGCCACTGCCTGGTCAGGCTGTCCCAGAATATTGTTGATCCACCCAGTTCTCCTTACCTTACCCGCCCAAGTTCAGGCCACCATCATTTCTTTTATGGGTATTCTAGTGGCTTCACAACTGACCTCTTCAGTCTTATCTCAGTCCCTCTGATCTGTTATCTGTGTTATCTTGGGAGTCTTGTAAACTACAAATTAACATCATCCCTCTCCTGTGTAAGACTTTTCAATGGTTTCTGTTTCCTCTTGGGTACAAGACTAAATTCCTTACTGCACCTGCGTATCAGGCTCCCGCTGTCTGCTCTCTCCTTCGGTGTTCTTAGCCCCTTGTGTAGGACCTGGCTCATGGATGATACTCAGAGATTTATTGGGTGGGTGAATGGATGAATATCTTGTGTTTGGTAGTACAAGACTGGTACTACTACCTAACTTGTGATATAACCATATTTTAGGCTTTTATATTTCAGTGACTTTTAAAAATTCTTTTACCAATGTAATACAGTCTTTGCTTTGAAAAAAATTCAAGTTTATATGAATTTAGACATTCAAAATACACGCCCTCCCTAAATCATTTAATTAATTATAATTAATTAAGATTATAATTCAAAATAACTCTCTTAGCCATTGCCACATCTTAATGTTTGACTACATTCAAGCCTTTCCTCCTTAGATGAAGGCAGAGAATTATCTTCTAAATTTGTAACCAGTAGAGAGAGATTAGCTATGGGCACCCCTAATCTTCTAGGATTATATAAAATCCATTGAATTTCTTCTCCATGTACAAGCTAAAAGCTAAGAAAAAAAACTTTTTTTTTTTTTTTTTTTGCAGAATTTTGATTATGCATTTTACGGTGTGATAGGAACAGAAATGTCCTTTTGCCATAGTTCAGTCTTGGGATATTTATTGATTCTCATGTGGTTCTTGTTTTCATTGGTAAAGTTCTCTCAGGAAACAGTCTACTAGGAAGATTAGCCAGTGACACAATACCACTGCATAGAAGAGAGTGTGCCCACTGTAATGGGTTATGAGCCCAGGCCTTAGAAGGAGTTGAGCAGAACTGAGTTCAAATTCAGATTTATGCCTGACTAATTAAATGATGTTGCCATAGATCCTATTTCATAGGGTTGGGTTTTTTTTTTCTCTTTCTTTTCCTTCTTTCCTTCCTTCCTTCCTTCCTTCCTTCCTTCCTTCCTTCCTTCCTTCCTTCCTTCCTTCCTTCCTTCTTCCCTCTCTCCCTCCTTCCCTTTCTCTCTCCCTCCCTTCCTTCCTTTCTTTCTCCCTTCCTTCCTTCCTTTCTTTTCTCCAAGTGAGAAGAGGGGAGATAGACTCCTGCATGTGCCCCAACCAGGCTCTACCGAGCAACCCCCATCTGGGGCCATGCTCTCAGTTGAGCTATTTTTAGTGCCTGAGGCAGAGGCTCCAATTGAGCCATGGGTATGGGAGGGAAAGAGAGAGAGAAAGAGAGAAGGGGGAGGAATACAAGTGGAGAAGCAGATGGGCACTTCTGTGTGCTCTGACTGGGAATTGAACCTGTGATATCCACATACCAGGCTGACACTACCACTGAGCCAATGAGCCAGGGCTGGGTTTTTTTGTTTGGTTGGTTGGTTGGAGGTTTTTTTTGTATTCTTCTGAAATGAGAAATGGGGAGGTAGAGAGACAGACTCCCGCATGTCCCTGACTGGGATCTACCCAGCAAGCCCACTGGAGGGCAATGCTCTATCCATCTGGGGCATTGCTCTGTTGCAACTGCAGCCATTTTAGCACCTGAGGCAGAGGCCATGGAGCCATCCTCAGTGCCTGGGCCAACTTTGCTCCAATGGAGTCCTGGCTGTGGGACAAGAAGAGAGAGATAGAGAGATAGAAGAGGGGAAAGAGTGGAGAAGCAGATGGGCGCCTCTCCTGTGTGCACTGACCAGAAATTGAACCCAAGATTTCCCACATGCTGGGCTGATGCTCTACCATTGAGCAAACCAGCCAGGGCCAGGGCTGGGTTGTTTTGAAGATAAAATAATATGGATAAAGCCCTCAGCATTTGGTAACATTCACTTTATGCTAATTACTAATGACATATTATTCTTGTTATCCACAGAAGCTTTTTCTAGGTGTCTCTGTATACACATACATACATACACACATTTACCTGCACATACACATGCACACAAATGAGCAAAGAGACAAAAACAATATACTTGATAGGATATTGACTGTGTGTAACTGCTATCAAAGTTACACTTTATTAAAGCATTGTTGTCTTTTAGATTCAGATATTGAAATATTTGTAGATGGGATGATTTTTTTTTTATATATACCTTGAATTTGCTTCAAAATCTGAAAAAAAGGATGGCTCAGGAAGGGAGTGAGCATATCGATGAAATAAGGTAAGACATGCACTGATAGCTGCTGAGGCTGTGTGATCCCCATGGGGGAGCTATAATTTTGTACGTGTTTGAAATGTTTCATGACAAAGCTTTTAAATAATACATACATTAAAAATATTTACTAAATAGCCTCATAGATTCATTCTTGTTCAAGGAGCCAACTCTCAACTTGGTTTCCTTTATTTCTTTCAGAAGTCACTGATTCCAGTGATCTGAGCAGTAAGACTCAGGTCATTCTGTTTTAGTGGGTCTTGGAGTAACTCAAGGTGGAAACAAAATAAATACAGCTTCTCAATGTCCTTTGTCTTCGCCCACTCGGGAGTCCCCTCTCAAATCACTGTGGGCAGTTTAAGTAACCCTGATTACCCAGCAACAACAATGAACCTTTCAGGCAGTCAGGGAGGATAACATAACTCGTTCTACCCTTCTGTGCTTGCATGACAAATGGCATAGCAACTATTCAATACCAGTGCTCAATGGGCTAATGAATAATGAGCCTGTAACTGTGTATTCGGCATTTTGGGGTTTGAACCTCTGCCCTGTATGAACTTGTAATCTTCATTGTGTCGCCTTGTTGAGTTTGGCTGCTGAGTTACACATTGGCCCAGGAGGCTGAGGAACTCCAGAGCCCAAAACGGACCTCTGAATATTTCAAAGTCAGGAGTCACAGGGTGACTTTTCTTGCTTTTGCTTTGTTTGTTTATTTGTTTGTTTGTTTGTTTAAATGAAGATACTGATTTATCCTTAGATTGGAGGCTGACCCTGGCCATACGTGGCTCTGTAACCTTAGGGGCTGTCTGACTAAGCCTCTCAGTGTTCGGCTGTTCCATCCGGACGCCAGGCAGGGGGAAGTGCTGGGTCCTCACTCTCTCGTTGCTTCTCCCAAAGCAGTTGTTCTTCGCTGGCTTCACTAAAGCAAAGAATTTGAACTTCTATTTCAGGATTCTTCTCTTCCTGCTGGGATCCATCTCTAAGGGGCAAAGCACATGGCTTTCTATAAGTTCAATTACTTTGGAGCAAAGGTCTCAGTGAGGTTTATAGAATTTCCTCCCTTTCCCAGGCTCTGAGTTGGCCAAGGCAGCTCACTGGAATCTTGTTTCTCTCTTCGGGCAGCACCTTCTGCCAGGACTGAGCTGGACTAGGGAGGAAGCAGGCTCAGCCCCAGCTAAGTGGGGGGACCGGTGTTCAGACAAAGCCTTCTGGAATACAGTGCAGGGTGTGCGGTCATAGAGGTAGGAACTAACACTCTAGGGACAGAGTTGTGCCTCTAGAAACATCAGGACAGACCTCCCAGCGGAGGAATGAGCTATCTGGGCTGACGATAGAACTGATAACCTGGGATGGTATCATGTTCTTAATCGAACCCCCTTAGGATCACAGTGTGAGGGTTTTGTCCTATTAGATCGCACTTGTTGTGAAACTGGTGATGGCCTTTCCCTCAGGGCTCATACTGTTCTGAGAAAGCCTGAAATTAGATAGAAAAATCAGGATTAAGCTGCCTCTGCGCCCTTGGGCATCCCATGCCCAGGATGAACTGCATCCCCCGTACTGCTCAGCTGTCTTCTGAGCAGCAAGGCTGTGCAGACGTCTCCACGCCGAGGGCTCTGGGACGGACGACAGCCAAAACTGATTGCAAAGCACATTTCTCTCCCTGAACAGTTCCTGCCGCCCACGACAGCAGCTGAGTAGTAAGCATTCAAATCTTACCTGGGGTGCTAGTCAACAGCTCTTTTGAGCAATCACAGGTCAGCCTTTGAGAGCATTGCGGGTTTCTGTTAGCACTTGTTTCTGTTACAGGAGAATATCCGTTCCTAGCTCTGAGCAAGCCCAGTGGCTTCGGGCGAACTCACAAACTCAGCAACCTTGTTTGGCAATGTGAGCGTCAGCATGCTCTGGGTCCAGGTCCATGTGGGCCTGGACCACTACGCCAGACCATGATGCTGATAAAACCAGCCCAAGGCTCAGCTCCCTGGCACCTTGCTCTCTCCTGGGGCTGCAGACTATATATATAATCTCGAACCTCGTCTAGCTGCCTGTAATGTGTGCCCGCAGTCCTAGAGGAGCCAGACAACCGGGCACTAATGGAGCCTGGAGTCTGAAACCACATCTGAAAGAACTGAGTGAGACACAGCGCTCCCGGCAGCGGCCTCCCTCACGTGTCCGTGACCACAGTCCTCTTCACCCCCCACCCGGTGCTCCTGTGAGTCCAGCTTCCCGTGGCTTACATAAGTCTTGCTCGTATGGGGGAGGGGAGCGGTGGGGAAGGCAGGAGTTTCCGCAGATCACCCCCGCTGAAAACAGTCACTTGTGTGGGAAGCAGGATTGTACACGCAGAAGGGCGTGGAGGCTGCTTTGGGGGCTGAGGCCGGGCCTGGTGTAGAGGCGGAGAAGGCTTGCTTTTCTGAAGCGGATGCCCGGTACCCGGCACACCGTCCCCTTACGCCCTTCACACCCGGGCGACCGCTGCCAGGAGCAGGGAGGGGTTCTGGTCAGTGTTCCCACTGATCTGTGCCCAGGAAACTCGGCTGCTCGAACCTCACTTATCGGGGCTCCCTGGGAGACGGGACTTGGTTTTCATTCCCGCCTGGTCAGGCTGCCTCGCCTCCCAGGCCGCAGTGTGGAAACCAGTCGCGCCAGTTCTGTCATCACCTGCCTCTGCCAGCTGAAACGTGACCCTGGGCTAGACAGACAGCAGCCTCTCCCCTTGGGCCAAGCATGCCCCCGGAGCAGGGACAGGGGAACAGGAGTGCCCTGTCCTCCTTCCCCCATTCGTGTATGTATACATATACACATACATGTGTATGTATGAGCACTGAACAGTGCTTATGGAGTGCACTATGCTAGGCACAGTGGTGAGCCAAACCAACCTGATGCCTCCTTCATGGACTTACAGTTCAGCAAATATTGGTGTCCTCCTTAAATAGTGAGCTCCTCAGGGATAAAGATCATCTGTACTCTGTCCATCACCGTCCCCGGTACACAGCGACCACTGGCTCCATGAATGGTCACTGAGTGAACTCCAGCGGGCAGAGACAGATTCCTGAGTAGAGGGCCTGGGATGGGTTAGGTGATGTCTCATGAGTACAAAGTAAGTGGGAAGCCTGGAAAAGTCACACCCTGCTCTCAGTTTCTAAAGGGCAGCCTACTTTTTCTGTGTGGTGAGCCCATTCATATGGAATCATTCCCTGGGGGCCATGAGGCCCATTTTGTGAGTTGATAGAATTTTTTTAATCTAGATAACCGAAATATGCTTGTTCTTTTCGAAGTGTGTGCACATCGTGACTACTCTGTGGTCTGATCTCGCATCCCAGGAGCCAGCTGGTCCAGGTGGGTGGTCCGGGGCCCGGCTGCCCTATCACCTGTTGCTCCTCGTTTCTTTCAGGGATCTGAAACTGGACAATGTGCTGTTGGACCACGAGGGTCACTGTAAACTGGCAGACTTCGGGATGTGCAAGGAGGGGATCTGTAACGGAGTCACCACGGCCACCTTCTGTGGCACGCCCGACTATATTGCTCCAGAGGTGAGTGCTTTGGAAATCTGAGCCGTATAGTAACCCTGACCGAAAAGGCCACAGGTCGCCTCTGGGTGCTGCGGTTTTGTGCTGCATTGAAGGCAGATGCCTCCAGACTCCTTTATGGCTCATTGGTTGAATGATGGATGAAAATGACCTCAGTTTCTCTAAATAAGAATTTTAAGTAAAAAAAAAATATTTTTATAAACTTAGCAGATGCTTTTAGGCTTTAGCCCTGGATGGGGGCAGAGTAGGCTCCACTCACAGCTGTGTATCCTCTTCCTTGTCTATGCTCCGGGCTTTGATCCCAGCCCCACTAGGCAGACATAAGGAAGGGCTCTAGAAGCTTTCCCCTGTGAGTGAATGAACCCCAGTCTCCTCTTCCTTTCACATAGATGTAGTTCCCCCTGTGGTTAGATCCATGCACATAGCATTACCGTGGCCTCAATAGGCAGGTATGTTGGATCACTGGGATGAGAAGTGGCCTCTGGGTTGACCACAGGGAAAACAGGCCACTCTCTAACAATTGAATGAAACATGCATGTCATCCCAGGAAACTCCACCTTTTTGACTTTGATATTTCCTAACCTATTCTTTTTCCTAGTTAGTAAAGACACGTTTGTTAATTAGATATGCAACTAACACTTCTCGTGCGGCCCCCTCTCTCGGCACAGATCCTCCAGGAAATGCTGTACGGGCCCGCGGTAGACTGGTGGGCCATGGGCGTGCTGCTCTATGAGATGCTCTGTGGTCACGCGCCCTTCGAGGCCGAGAACGAGGACGACCTCTTCGAGGCCATACTGAACGACGAAGTGGTCTACCCGACGTGGCTCCATGAAGATGCCACAGGGATCCTGAAATCTGTAAGTTTGGCTTCCCCAGCCAGCTTTCAACCGACAGCAAACCAGCTTACTAGGTGTGATTCTTGCATGTCTGTATTTTACCTCCCACTAGTCAGCTACCAGCTTTAACCGACGTATGTGTTTTCATCTTTGGAACCAAAGAACCAGGGTTCTTTTAGGTTGTTTTCTTCTCTTATGCAATAGTTATTTCCGAGCCCACTACAAGAGCAGTTGATAGCATTGCTTGCCAAACAGCCAGGATTTCTAGCACTTGTGGCTTCAGTGTAGGTAGGGACTCCTTTCAGTCAGGATCCTCAGGGTGGTGGGTCACATGACCACCATTCCCTGTGTGTTGCGCTATTGTGTTTCCTCCGGCAGCATCCAAGGAGCAGGTCCCAGGGCCGTCTCCCTCAGTGCCGGGAGGAGAGAAGGAAGGTTTCCCGAACCTCTGCAGATCTCCTTTGCTTGTGTGTTATCCTTATGCAAGCCAGGTGCCAGCCCAGGGTTCAGGGGCAGTGAGGTAATAATACATCATGCTGAAAGAAGCCTTTTTGGCGTGCATTTAAGGCACTATACTGGAAGCCTTATTTTAAAGTGAGAAAGAAACAGGGATGGATGCCTTGATGTTGAAAATAAGAAAGCACGTGTCATTTGGATTTGTTCCGTAACCACGTTAGTTGAGTTCGAAAACCACGTCTTGCCACCTACTACGTGCCTGAGGAAGTAAAGATGAACACTGGGTCGGTTCTTCAGACAGATGGTTCGTTTTTGAAGGGTGCTCATGGTGCCGGGAGTTTTAGTCAGAGGCCTACGGAGCAGCTGCACTTCCTCGTGGAAGAGCTCCAGTCCTGGAACACAATTCACCATCTGAACACGTTTTAAATGTACAATTCAGTAGCATCCAGTACACTCATGTGGGTTGTACAACCACCACCACCCTCTGTTTCTGGAACATTTTTCATCTTCCAAAACTGAAACTTCATACCCCTTAAACCTACCTCCCCCCAGTTCCTGGCGACGGCCATTTTGCTTTTGGTCTCTATGAATTCTACTATTCCAGATCCCTCATGTAAGTGGAATCATACATTTTTCCTTCAGCAAGTAAACTAGGAATACACTGGGATCAGAATCCAGGTTTTCCTGATTCCCCATCCAGGCTTCTGCACTAGACGACATCTGGCCAGTCTGGTTTCTCTTCTGCTTCCCATTACTGTCTGTTAACCCTCGAGCCCCATGTTTTTTGCACTTAAATTACTCCCTGATGGGATTCTCTCCTATTGAACCAGAAACATAAGCCACTGGAGGAAGCTACTAGGATGCTGTGTATTTACTACCCACATAGCATGAATTTGTCACCTATCTAACTTCCAATAAAGTAGGGTATATGTTTATGATAGTGTTACAGCATTATTTAACGATTATTCATTTGAATAAAGCCATCATACCAGAACTTATTATTTTATTGACCTGAGATGAGTCTGCGACTCTGAAAGAAGAAATTGATATACAGGCAGTGCCAGGTTACGAACGAGATAGTTTCTGTAGGTTTGTTCTTAAGTTGAATTTGTATGTAAGTTGGGACAGATACATTCAACTATTAAATGCAACTTAGATGTTTGTCATAACCTAGTGTTTATTTTTTACATTTCTGTGCACATAAATATTTAAACGTTTTCAAATACAACCTTAATCTTGGATGAGGCAGAAGATGGTGTGGACTTGTTGGAGAGGATGGACCTGGTGTTAGAGACGCAGGACTTGATTCTGCTGCTGGAGTCAGTTTCTTGAAATAGGCATCAAGGGAGGTTTGTACAGAGCTTTTCTCTTTCTCATCATAAAGGGCCCTGTAACATCTCAGGCCTTCGGTTACACAGTAAACTTTGGTGAACCTCTCTCTATCAGGATCTTGCTCCTCTAACTTTGCCAATCTGGCTTCAGTGAGACAAAAAGCATCAGCTAACACTTTTGTAGAAAACCTTTTCTTGGAGTTTCTAGGTCCCTGTTTGCTTCCGTAAATGCCCATCTGTTGCTGTATAGTTCCATAAGGACTTCCTTGGTTAGTTCTTTGCCATGGGAGTCAAGTAACTCTGTATCATTTTCCCTGATGTCCAACTGCAGTTAATTACCAAAGCCCATACAGCGCTCTGTTCATAAGTACGAGCTGTACATAAGTCAGATGTTTGTAACTCAGAAACTTACTGTATCAGTAAACCAGAATCCCTGTTTAATTTAATTCAGCAAATACTTGTCACATGCCTTCTCTTTGCTTGGCCTGGACTTAGTACTGGGAATGCGAAGATGAAAAGACATGGTCTCTGATGTTGCTCACAGTCTAGTAGGAATGAGGGCATGTAAATAAATACTTAGTTCACTGCCAAGGAAAAATGATCAGAAGAACTCTCTCTGGAGACATGGACAGGGGAGGTGACATAAGGACAAAACAGAGGAAATGGCATTTAAGCTGGGTGTTGATGGACAAATAAGGGTTCAATCGGGTTGACAAGGGGAAGGAGAATATTCTAGGCAGAGGGAATCCTTTGTCCTAAACCTCAAAGGCAGGAAGTAGTTATGTGTTCAAAGACCTGCAGTGATGAGGTCCATACCCTGGAGTGTTAGGCGCAGGGTGGGGCGGTGAAAGGTGAGTTTAGGACGTGTGAACTCAGAGAGGGTGAGAGGCACACAGAAAGCAGTGTTATATAGCGTGCAGTTGATCACATGGATGTGGAATCAGGAGAAGGGCTGGAGCTGATCACGCTAGCATGGTAGTAAGAATACGGGGATGATACTGATTATGGGAGAGGATGAAGAGGAAGAGCAGAGGGTGGGGCCTGGGCCACACCAGTGTTTAATGGCTGGCAGTGGAAGAGGGTTCAGTGAGAAGGTTAGGAAGGAATGACTTCAGGTTGTAGAAACATAGGCGACTGCAGCGTGACTGCAGTTTTACTTGTGGTGAAATAGGCCAGCAAAATGCCCAGAAGCGATGAGTGCAGAAACTTTTGCGTAGTGCTAGCTCGTTAGGAACATGTGGTCTGAGGCCAGAACGCCGCAGGCTGTGGGATGTGTCTGTGCTAGGAGTGGAGATATTTTTCAGGACTCTGAACAAGCTTTTGTCTCATTGCACACTTCCAGATCAAGGAAAGGCTTCTGCTTTCTTTAAAACTGCAGGCTTTAAAGGCTTTCCCCCTGTTCTGTGAACTCGGTGACTAACACAGTTTCTAATGTGGAAAATTGGTGTCATTTGATGGTGTCTTGCGTAGTCCTAAAATCTATCCAGAGGTCATGCTTGCTAAGTTTTGGATTGTAATCACTTGTCTTTACCCTTAATTTCATAGAGCAGGTGACACTTAGAAACACAAACACAGGCTTTTAGAGTTGGCAGATCCTTAAAACAGCTGATCCACATCCCTGGTCGAGCTAAAACCGAGGCCCAGAGAGGTGAACCAGGTGCCCGTGGTAGAAGGGAAAGAGCACATGCTCGTCTGAGTCAGAGGACCTCATTCTGCTCCAGTCTCTACCTCTGTAAGGCCGTGATGAGGACACCTGCAGTCCCACTTCAGATGAGCCTCGTGCACGCCACAGCATTTCCAAAGTGGCTGCACCACACAGGAGTAAGTTACTGGTACTATCAAGTTATGAGTAGTAATTTCACAACACACTGAGAGGTGTCAGTATCTTCATCCTCTCCTTGAACAATTCGCCAACACCATCAAAATTATTAAGTGCTAAATTACACTTGCGGCTATGTTAGATTTTTTATTCTGGAGAGAACTGGGATTTCTGTTTCTCCAGGAGCTCTCTGTCTAAATCAAAGACACTTAGCTGGGATGTGAATAGTCAAATAGATATTGACCCTCCCGTTCATTTAACAGGCATGTGTCAGTGCCCAGGAGCCACAGGGGTGCTGTGCTCACGTGCTGTGCAAGGGGCTGGGGTACAGAGATGAGCAAGACAGACGTCCTCCCTGCCCTCATGGAACTGACAGTCTGACAGTCCAGCCGGGGGGGGGGGGGAGACATGTTTAAAAAAAGAAATTATACAAATAACTAGATATATACATATAATTTGGAAGAAAAAGCTTGAGGTGCTTTGAGACTATATAACAAGCAGGCCACTCTAGACTGTCAAGGGAGGCCGCCCTGAGGACGTGACATTTAGGCTGAGAACAAAGGCTGCAGCGAAGTCAGTCAGGCTTACAAGTGTGCAAGGGTCTTGAGAAAGGAAAAGCACATTTGAGTGAGCCTGTGGCAGTGTGGCTGACGGGTAACCCGCACCGCGGGGGGTGATGCTGGATGTAGGAGACAAGGACCCGAAGGACCCAGGAGACCCCGTGAAGGAGTTTCGCCTTTATCTGGAGTGCCAGACTATGTCATTGAAAGATTTCAAGCAAGCCTGAGTGACAAAATTAGTTTTTTATATTTAAAAGGATCCCTCTGGATCAAATAGACTGAAGTAGTCACAGGCGAAAGATTCGGGACTTGCTCCGAAACAGTTCAGGGGATGGCAGGGAGGAACCGATTAAACAAGACGGGGCATGTGTCAGTCATTGTCCATGCTGAGTGAGCGGTCTGTCGGTACTAATGTGTGTTTGAAAATGTCCATGAGTAGTAAACTTATAAAAATTAAAATATGAATTAAGTGTATATATACATATGTGCCTGTGTATGTATATTTATGTATATATTATACACGCACACATGTAGACAGACTATATAGAAGTGAACTTGGCCTTCATGAATGTACAGGCAGTTCCCGGGTTACGAATGAGATAGGTTCTGTAGGTTTGTTCTTAAGTTGAATTTGTATGTAAATTGGAACAGGTACATTTACCTATTAAATGCAACTTAGATGTTTGTCTTATCATAGTATTTATTTTTACCTTTTTTGTACACCTAAATACTTAAACATTTTAAAACCTATCTCGTTCGTAACCCAGGGACTGCCTATATATATATATATATATATATTTGTATTGCTAAACCACCGTGCTTCAAAGAAAAAATGATACGAGCCATGGATCTAGCTGCATCTCTTTTTAAGTTTAGTTCAGTGACAATGGATCCAGCCACATCGTCTGATTCCCAGTGAGAGTTTCAAGGTCCTGTACTGGGAGTCTAGATCACCCTGGTCATTTTTATGCTACCGACAAAATTAGTCAGTGGTTTTTAGCATTCTTATTCTTTAACATCCCTGAACACTCTCTATACCTTCTCAAGAAGTGTACCTTTAGCCCCCAAGTTGAGTACCTAAGTGTACCCCAAAGCAGGGTGTTTAACAAATAGATGGGACAGAGAAGGCGAGCTCTCTCTGGTGCACTCGCCCCAGGCTGCTGCCCGTGACCCTGTATGAGATTTTTTCAGCTGGGCCGGGCCAGCCTTTCCTACCAGTGGGTCAGGAGAGGGCCAGGATCCCTCAGCCAGTGCTTCCCACCACCTCAGCATGACGTCATCCCTGCGTAGCTTCCTAAGACTTCCTGATCTTTTCTTTGGAACGTAAGGTCAGGACTGTTACTGGAATTGGTGTCTCCTGGATATTTTCCATGGCCTAAATCTGTAGAAACTGTTTGGATAACCATTTATAGTAAATAACCTACCATAGAGCTATAAAAACCTCAGGGCTTCATGTGGTATAACAGTGTCAGTGAGTCCCCCAAATTCAGGGTGAAGGGGGATTCTTGCCACAGACAGTGGTTGAACAGGGTGGGTACCAGTGCCTTGCCTAAAGTGACTCCCAACCCAATATTACTTTCCAACCCTGGTCCCTCCCATCATCACCTGCACCCCCACTCCCGAGACGGTGGACTTGTGAGTTCTTTGTGCAGGGATGTCCAAATGTTTCATAAAGACATGGATAGAAGGCAGAGAACACAGAATCAGGAGGAGGAGTTCACACCCAGTTTTCAGCCCAAGACTTCTACTTGAAAAAAATCCCCCAACTCATTAACTAGTGAGCCTTACAACTGAACGGAACCATAGTAGGTGTTCAAAAAGTGCATTGGGAAGACCGTTTTCCTTGTTTGCCCTTTTGTCTCTCACTCCTCATCTTCCCTTCAAACCGCATGTTAAATGTTCACATGCGCATGTTCTGAAAGCAAACAATTCCCACCCCACGCTTACAGAATAGATAGTACAAGCTTGCAGCTCCCACAGAAACTAACACAGAAAAGATAAACACGCTTGTGTACAGAACCGACATCGGCTTTCCAGACTTCTGACCTTAAAGAGGATATTTTTATGGCTTCTTACTTGGTTTTGGAAGAAATGCATTTTCTATTTGCTATCGAGTTTCCTAAACTGGCACTAAATCATTCCAAAGTGCTAATAATTACAACAGAAGAAAATATAGTTTACTTAGAGCTTATGTTTTTGCATTGAGTTTTGCCTACAACTAGCTTCAAAAAGACTTGGGGAAGGCCTCACTAGTCCACAGAGCTTAGGAAGGTGAGGGCCTCCCTGAAGTGAGTGTTCATTTGTGCCAAGTCATCTCCTGGAAGAGATTATGAGGCTCAGTGCTGACTCAGGTAAAGTCAACACCCTTTCATCTGAGCTCACACAGGTGGCCAGAATAAACAAGTGGTGAAAGGAGTTTGGTGCATTGTCCTGAGTCACCTTTGTCAGTTTGGGAGGCATTGTAAACTTAGCATCAGAAGAAGATTATAGAGTGCTTTTGTTCCTAAGCTTTATAGAAATTTAACTGTGTGTACGTGTGTGGGTTTATTTGTCATCACACCTATCAGATTTCATCACCTGTGCATTGTCTAAGAGTCCGTTTGCTTCTGTGAACAAAGGGGAAATCACAGTTCTGAGATCCTCTTTTTGCCACATCTGTCTTCTATCTGTCACCAGGTAGTCGATCAGAGTGGTATAGAGTTTGATACTATTTCCTACACGTCTCCTAATAGAGGTTAGAATGCTCAAGGGAGCAAACAAGGTGGCCAGCCAGGAGGAGGCTGCAGCAGTGGAGGAAAAATTGGGAATGCAGTAATGCAGAGGATCCAACTGTAGACCATTAGAGCTGATTTTTCAAATGCTGTTTTGTGGAGAATCCAAAAGAAAGTTACTGTAAGACCCTTTAACAAGGGGGATGGTTTGATACATCAAAATTACAACTAAGTTATAGAACACACATCACTGAGAACCACCTGAAGACTAGCTGAACTGCTAGGCTATAACTAAGAATATGAAGAAGAAGCCACAAGAAGACTGGCAGGAGTGGCAGAGGTGCAGAACAGGTAGGTCCCATACCTATGGTGTGGCAATTGAGCATTGAGGAGAGGGGTGTCTAAGCTGTGAAGGTCTCCTCTGAGGAGCAAAGTGTCCCAGTGCCACACCAGTCTCCCTAACCTGTGGCACTAGTGCTGCGAGCAGAAGTCCACATAATATCTAGCTGTAAAACCCAGTGGGGGTTGTCCAAGTGAGATGGAGGGCTGCTGAAATTCCCAGGAGTTCCTCTTCAGGGGCCTATACATGGACTTACTGGCTCATGAACTCACTCACTCTGAGCTGCAGCCCTGGGGCAGTAGATCAAAAAGTGCCAGGAACATCGGAGAAGGAACTGAGGACTGGGAACATCAGAGAAGCTTTCTCCCAGGACGGAAGCCCTGGCAGGAACCACATTTCCTTTGTTCGAGCCTTCCTCCCACTCATATAGCATGCACAGTTGGGCACCAAATCCCTGCTCTCCATTAACCTGGCTAACAAGTTCACCACACTGATTCAAGACCCCATACTACCCAACTCGTGCACCTGCCCAAGCAATTTCTAATGGCTCTTCTACATGAACAGCCTGCCTCAGCTCATGCTGCAGACTTTCCTAAAATCTCTCAAAGGTCCACAAACCCCAAATAAGCAGTAGCTGGTCTCAGTGTACCTTATATCTCTTGCTAAGAATCTCCAAGCCTGGTACAAGTGGTTTCTGGTCTCAGTGTGCATTGTAACTTCTATTAGGTGGCCCCAAACCTGCCATAAGCTGCGGCCAGTGTTAGCCTGGAAAGTAACTGCAACTAAGTGGCCACAAACCTGGCACAAATGGTGGCTGGACTCAGCTCTCATTGTGGTACCCACCAAAGTGCCCCAAGCCTGGTACTATTGGTAGCCAAACTCAATCCAAAGCCTAGCCTCTCCAAAGCACCTTTAAGCCCAGAACAAACAGCTATAAACCACATATCATTTTGTACCTCCTACCAGGTGGCCCCAAGCCAGGTATAAGTGGTAGCTGATCTTGGCCTACACTGGAGCCTTTCTTAAGAGCATCCAGAACCAACACTGAACTACACCAAAGCACCATTCAACCAGTTCCACAAATGACACACCTGAAGGGAAGACTTAGCTGGCACCAGAGCCCTGCTAAAGTGACTCCCACTCTTTGAGGTCAACCTCCACATTACAGCTTACTGCTGTAGTCATGGCCAGCCCTCACAGCCAGTCATCCCAAGGGTCATTCTTCCCACTAACATGCATATAGCAATCAAGGCTCAAGGCTCAAATATAACAGGTGGGCACATACAACCCACACAAGGGATACCCAGTTCAGGTAAACTAGGAGACTGTGCCACTGAGCTCACAGGACACCTACTGCATAAAGACACTCTGCCAAGATGAGGAGATGTAGCAGATCTAATACATAGCAACAAACAAGGAGAGGCAGCCAAAATGAGACAAGCATGCCCCAAATGAAGAAGAGGAACAAATTCCAGAGAAAATAATTTAAACAAAATGGAGACAAGCCGTCCATTTACCAGATACAGAGTTTAAAACAGGTTATAAGGCTACTTAATGAACTTAAGAGAAGAATAGATGAACTCGGTGAAAGCCTCAGCAAAAACATAGAAACTATAAAGAAGAACCAGTCAGAAATAAAGAATATAATAATTGAAATTAATACATTAGAGGAAATCAATACCAGATTAGATGAAGCAGAGGATTGAATCAGCAATCTGAAAGACAAGGTGATGGCAAACAGAAAAAAAAAATTAGAAAAGAAAGATAGTTTAAGGGACCTCTGGGACAACATCAAGCATGCCAACACTCCCATCATAGGGATATCAGAAGGAGAAGAGAGGGAGCAAAGGATTGAAAACTTCCTCAACCTGGTTTAGGAAATAGACACAGAAGTCCAGAAAGTATAGAGAGTCTCAAACAAGATGAACCCTAAGAGGTGCACACAAAGACACCTCATAATTAAAATGCCAAATGTTACAAACAGAGATAAATTCAAAAGCAAGGAAAAAAAGCAGTTACCTACAAGGGAGGTTCCATAAGTCTTCCAACAGATTTTTCAATAGAAACTTTGAAGGCCAGAAGGGAGTGGAATGAAATGTCAATGTGATGAAAAGCAAAGACCTACAACCAAGATTACCCAGCAAGGCTATCATTTAGAATCAAAGGACAGATAAAGAGTTTCCCAGACAAGAAAAAGCTAAATGAGTTCATCACCACCAAATCAGTATTATATGAAATGTTAAAGGGACTTCTTTAAGTAAAAAAAGATTTGAAATATATATATAAATAGAAAATACAGAAAAGAAAAAAAAGCTCACTGACAAAAGCAAACACTTAACAGAAGCAGTGGATCTGCCAACTATGAGCTAGTACAAAGGCTAAAAGGCAAAAATGGGAATATCATGTGTAATCACAAGATTAAATTCAGGGATACACACAAACACACACAAAAGAAGTAAAAAATGATGACAAAAATGGACTGGGAGGCAGTGAGTCAAATTGGTAGATATTTTAGAATATATTTGAACTTAAGCAGTCATCACCTTAAAATAGACTTCTATAAACATAGTGTGGCGCATATATATATATATAAAGTACATGGTAACACAAACCAAAAACCTATAAGTTTTATAAAAGAAATAAAGAGAAAGGTATCCAAACACAACACTACAGAAAGTCATCAACATGCAAAAGAGCAAGAGAATAAGAAAGGAACAGAGAACTACAAAAAGTCAGAAAACAATAAATTGGCAATAACTACATGCCAATCAATAATTACTTGAAATGTAAATAGGTTAAATGCTCCAATCAAAAGACAAATGGATAGCCTGACCAGGTGTTGGTGCAGTCAATAGAACGTTGGACTGGGATGTGGAGGACCCAGGTTCGAGACCTCAAGGTCGCCAGCTTGAGCGCAGGCTCATCTGGTTTGAGCAAGGCTCACCAGCTTGAGCACAAGGTCGCTGGCTTGAGCAAGGGGTCACTCGGTCTGCTGTATCCCCCCCACCCCCCCACCCCTGGTCAAGGCACATATGAGAAAGCAATCAATGAACAACTAAGGAGCCGCAACAAAGAATTGATGTTTCTCATCTCTCTCCCTTTCTGTCTGTCTGTCCCTATCTGTCCCTCTCTCTGACTCTGTCACACACACACACACAAACACAGACACACAAGACAAATGAATAAAGAAGATGTGGTACATACATACAATGGAATATCACTCAGCCATAAAAAGGAATGAAATATTACCATTTGCAACAACATAGATGGACCTAGAGAGTATTATGCTAAGTGAAATCAGTCAGAGAAAGAAAAATACCATGGGATTTCACTTGTATGTGAAACTTAATAAACAAAACAGTACCAAATTCACAGAGAACAAATTGATTGTCACTAGTTAGGAGGTGGGTTGGGGATGAATGAGAAGGGTGAGGGGATTAAAAAGTATAGACTGTCAGTTACAGAAGAGTCATGGGAATGGAAAGTACAGCAGAGGGAATACGGTCAATACTATGGGCGGGCAAAGTAGGTTTACAGTTATCTATAGGAGAAATAATATAGTAATTAAAATACAAGAATAAGTTGTGTTTTTGCATACTCACAACTGTAAACCTACTTCTACCCACCCCTATACTATAATTATGCATGGTATCAGATGGGTACTAGACTTCTCAGGCTGATTACTGTATAAGGTATATAAGTGTCCGATTGCAATGTTGTATACCTGAAACTAATATAATATTGTATGCCAACTGCCCCCAGCCCAAGCCAGTCCGGATCTGGCTCCCTGTGTGCCCATAGGTGTGCAGATCACTGTCAGCCCTGCCTAGTGTATTTCACTCAGCTCCAATCGCAACGAGCTAGAATAACACTCCTTCTCTTGGCTCCTCCACTATTCCACAGCAGCACCATTCTGTATAATAACCTGTCCTTGGAAAGATTACACTTTGTTTCCTCTTGAGCTATTTTAAATATCCATTATGTATCCTCTCTTTCCTATCCCAAGTTCCATCCCACCCCCAGGGTTTGTCAGCCTCATCTTAGGTTGAAATATTTGTCTCTGCTTTTCCCTATGGAAAAGTGGCTGATCGATGCCAAGTCAAAGCCCTGGTGTCTCTCGCCTCCCATGCTGCCCCATGAGCTAACTCACATGTCTCCCCTTGTCCCTCTTACTACTGCTCTGGGCTGCACAGTGCTGCTGGCACAGGTAATTCTTGTGTCTGTGCCTCAGCATCACAGCTGGCATGATGGGGTATGAAAGGAGAAAGGTGGTGACTGGTCTTCCTAACTAGGTCAGACTATCTGTGAGAGTGGCAAAAGACAGGCACATGTGACTGCAGCATGCACACCAAAGCGTGTGTCTCGTCAGCCCCGTGTTGCACAGGCACGTTGAGGTTGACCGGAGCAGCTGTGTGCCGGGCTCTGTTCCGTGCCGTGTGCTCTTGCTCCGCTCTCCTTCCCCGGGGCTCGCTGCAGAGTCGCACAATGCCTTCTTCCCATTTCAGAGCGTCTCCCTGGAATACTGATGGGAAGGTCCCACGGCACAGATTGCTTCCCTTCTGGCTTGCCAGCTCTAACTGCTAACCCTCTCTGCTCTTTTGTCTGAAATTGAATGAAAGGAGAAGGTCATTTTGTTTGCCCAGCAGCAAAATCCAACTATTAGGTAGAAAATACAGTGTGTTCTCCCTCCTGGAAGAAAATCTTATTAGACTGATGGCTCTATTTATGTAACCAGCCCTCGTCCTCTGAAATCAGACAGATTTTGAAAGAGGAAAACATACTGTGAGCCATTGCCTACATTTTAAAGAGTTTCAAGGTACATTTGGATCCTGTTGTCTCAAGACACATTATTACGCAGGGTTAGTATAATCTCGATCCTGTGTAACATCCAGCAACTTAAAACCGAAGCCTCGTCATGTGTCGCAGAGCCCACGAGACATGGCAGTGCTGTGCCTGACACCGGTTTACAAAGAAATCACTCCATGGCACCTTCACCTGGCATTCATTATCTCATGTCTGCTGCTAAAGCAGGCACAGCTGCACGTTAAAACATGAGTACTGTTTGCCTTTTTGTTTTAAGATTGTCTTGAGTAATCTGTAATTTCAGAAAAAAATTGCTTTCCAAAGACCATTACCACTAGAGCCTGGGACTGTGAGAGCAGACACAGACCTTGTTCATTCTTCACTGGCTGCGGAGTGGAGGAGCAGGGAGAGCCAGATGAGCCTCAGGCTCACGGCTGACCTCAGATTGTAGTCTCAGTCCACGCTCCAGCCTTTATATAGGACAGGATGGACCAACAACTGGTTCAACGTGATGCTTACTGATAGGAATGCTTATTAAGGACTTTGTATGTTGATTATCTCATTTACCTGTCATAGCAACTTTCTGAAGTACAGAAAAATCTCCATTTTATAACGAAGGAATCTGAGGCCCAGAGAAGTTAAGAAATCTGTACAAGGTCACACCGCTCATCAGTGATAGAACTGGAATGCAGACACAGATAATGGAACTGCAGAGCCTAACCGGTTAACCTCTGTGCCCTCCCCATGAGAGGAGCTCTTAATATTTTTTATTTTATTTTATTTTAAGGGTTTTTTATTTTATTTTATTTTTTTTACAGAAACAGAGAGAGAGTCAGAATGAAGGGTAGACGGGGACAGACAGACAGGAACGGAGAGATGAGAAGCATCAATTATTAGTTTTTCATTGTGCATTGCGACACCTTAATTATTCATTGATTGCTTTCTCATATGTGCCTTGACCACGGGCCTTCAGCAGACTGAGTAACCCCTTGCTCGAGCCAGCGACCTTGGGTCCAAGCTGGTGGGCTTTTGCTCAAACCAGATGAGCCCGCACTCAAGCTGGCGAGCTCAGGGTCTCGAACCTGGGTCCTCAGCATCCCAGTCCGGCGCTCTATTCACTGCGCCACCGCCTGGTCAGGCTCTTAATATTTTTTATATATCTTTCCCTGGTTTACAGTAGGCTTCCCAGGACATTCTTGTATAAACCTGCCCTGAATCTCTTAGAGCTAGCTCCCGGTAGCCCTTCCTTCGGGAAGAAGCGTGGCTGAGACACACAGCTGACTGCTCCCCCCTGTGCTTAGGCCTTTTCTGCAGCCTCGAAAGGACTGTTCAGTTTCTCATTCTCAGGGCTGGGGTGCCTCTGATTCCTTCCGTAGCCTCTAGTTCAGTCCCACTTCAATGAGGACCACAGAAGGCAGGGGAGTGTGGAATGAGGCCATGCCTTCCTGATCCCCGCGCCTGCCCCTGCTCCCCGGTCAGCCCGAGACTGACATTTGGGGTGGAATCAGATGTCCCGCCCTGGCCTCCGCACTCACTGCAGCTTATAAAGTGCTTTTATTGACCCTAGAAAACATTCTGCCTCCTTGAGTAAATGTGTCTAGAATCTTTCATGAAGTCACTTTATTTTCTTCCTTGGCTGACTTTGTCATTTGGAACACAGTCAGGAAGAAGGTCAGCTGAGGTGAGGCTCATTTTAAGTGTGACCTTCGATGCAGACAAATGATTGCTCAAACATTGTTAACTCGTATGGCACTTGGGTCCCCTTAGGGACGTAAGCCAGTAAAGGAAGTTTTCTGTCAAAGGATTATGCCATTACCCTTCACAGCAGCAGGAACATGGTGTTGATATAGAGTCCTATGCCTGGCAGAGGGCAGCAAGGTCCTTGGTCACCAAACCTCCACCCCTCCTCCACTGTGTACTATGAAAGATTTCAGGCCGGAGATTGTGTTACCTGTTCCCTTAACTCCCCACCTCTGCATCTTTGGGGGCGGGGGGGGGGGTAGTCATAGTGGAGCTATACCCTCCTCCCCGAATGGTCCCTGTCCTGGATTCTGTCTCATGGTATTCATTCTCTTCGGGCCCCTCTGCTGCTGCCCTGGCATCCTCACTTTGGGCCAGCGCTCAGGAGCCGGGCAGAGTCCGTGAGTAAGGCCGGCCGGGAGCGAGGGGACAGGTGGCTGACCAGGGCTCATCTGCCCCATCTGAGGAGGCAGCCCTTATTCAACCCCAGGCCATTTTTATCAAGAAGAAACACAGGGCTAGTGTTCTGTTCTAGAATATCCCATTTTCCAAGAGAAATGGGAAAACTTGACTTTTATGTGATGAGACATTTCCTAGTTTTTAAATGTTTGGCAAGTAATTAAAAGCATTTTAAAATGCACTGTATGGGCCAAACAAAATGTCTGAGGCCTGGGGCCGGTCTGTTTTCTACTTTCTCTCTGTCTTCGTAGTCTCGCCTGCCCTCCCAGTGTTAGCTCTGGCTGTCTCACCATGTTGATTCTCAGAGTTAGACCTCTTACCCTGGGCTGCACTCCCGGTTTACACAGCCACAATCTCCATGTGGATGTCTGCACCCCTCCGTGCAAAGCCGAGCTCATCAACCTCCCCAATCGGTACCCTGTAGGTCTCGAAAAATGTTAAGTGTTTTAGTTTTGTTCCTCTGAAAAAATACTGTCATACTGCATCCATTAATATGAATACGGCCCACAGTCACCTGTTGCTTCTCTCATTACCTACTTTTGTTCCCCACACCGCCGCTCTGTCAGCGGGCCAGTGCGGACGGCCCCCGTGACCGTCGCTCCCTCCTCACCCGTCACCCAGCTCCTGGCTGTGTGCGTTGTGTCTTCTCCCAGGCCCTGCAGGACTTGCTCCCAGCTCTTCCTTCCCACTCACCAGACCCTCTTCCAGTTCCTGGACCTGTTGTGTCCTCTCGGCTTTTGTCTCAACCTCCACTGTTCACCCACCGCCCGTGTCTGGCCTCTCCACTTGGGCTGTAGTCCGCACACTGTGGCAGGAGTCATCTCCAAGACCAGAGGGCAGCTCTTGTCACTCACCTGCTCATACACTTCTGAGAGATCCCACTGGCTGCCCCTTGGCTTCTCAACCATACCAGCCGCACCGCGCCGCACTTCTCCACCAGCATAGCCGGCGCCTGCGCGCATCTGTGCCGACTGTGTGAGGCGTGGGGGAGGAAGACCATGCGCCCGTGTTCATTCTGCTCATCCATCCCGTCTCTCATCCGGCGCCACCTCTTTTTTTTTTTTATTCAATTTTAGAGAGGAGAGAGAGAGAGACAGAGACAGAGAGACAGAGACAGAGACAGAGAGAGAGAAGGGGGGAGGAGCCAGAAGTATCAACTCCCATATGTGCCTTGACCAGGCAAGCCCAGGGTTTCGAACCGGTGACCTCAGCATTTCCAGGTTTACGCTTTATCCACTGTGCCACCACAGGTCAGGCATCGCGCCACCTCTTCCATGAGGGCCATCGGATGCCTTCTCACCACCAGCCCCCGGTGCTATTTGCCCGGTCCCCCTTCTCAGTTCCCCCAGCACTTTGCTCTCTCTTTCCATTTCGCCCAGCTGTGTATTATGGATGAAGTTCTCTTGCTGCTCCTCCTTCTCTTGGTCAGCTCCTTTATCTTATCAGCCCCACTGTCCTAGTCATCTACGCGTCTACGTGAGGCCTGATGCACGGCCTTGCGTACCGTAGACGCCTGTAAACCTTTGCAGCTTGAACCGAATTAAACTTTTAGTGGAGGGTGGCTGTAGCTAAGGGCTCAAGACAAGATATTAGAAGTCAAAGCAAAAGGGCTTTGTCATTCAGAAGGATTTCAGAACCGTAAGAGAAAGAGTCGGACTAGTGAAAGGGTGATTCTGCCTGTCCCCAATCCAGGGATGCGGTTTTTAGAGGAGAAACAGCCAAGATTTGGTCTCCTTTTCCTCAGGCAGTATCTTTCCCCAGTGCCCCATGGACAGCTGGCTTCAGTGCTAGGGCAGGAAAGAATGGGCCAAGTCTCTCGGACACTGGCGTTTCTGCCACCCTGGCATCGAGAGCCGTGCCCTGTTCCCCTTGCCCCGAAGAACAAGTTGTACCCACACATTCACCAGCTATCCTCTGCTGCATCATTGGCAGGCCCGGGAATTTCCCACAAGCCATCCAGATCTGTCTCCCATCCTCTTATCCTGGGGTTTTATTTTTTTTTTTTTGAAGCACAGTTTTTTGTTAATTAGTTCTCAGAATAGACACTGCTCTTCTCTCCAGGATTGCGTCCCATTGACTTTCCTAAGAAGAGAATCTGCCTGTGTCTTTTGTGTTCGGGTTTTCCCTGTTCTTTCTGAGGTGCTACTGTTAATACTCCCGACATCCAGGCCGAGCAGCATGAACTCCCAGCTCTTACAGAACTGGACGGACGTCTGGCACTCTGAAAGCCCCTTTTACTTTCCGGCTCCACTTCCAAGCCAGCGCCACCTGTGTCCCTGCCTTCCCTGTCACCGGGAGGGAGGAGAAGTCATTAAACCCCATCCGTGTCTTCATCTTTTTTTTTTTTTTTTAATGGGCTCCCTTTTGAAGCTTTTTCAGCACTTTATGAGACCCATCCTGTCAGATTTGCCCAGGGCTGTCTACTGCCACCTCCTTTCTCTGCACAGTCACTTTCAGCTGAAGCCACGCTGGATGCTCTGTGGCTCCGGACACCTGGCACGGCAGGATGCCACATCTACCACCACCTTGTCGTGTCTGCACCTTCCACAAGATTTCCTTTCTACTGACTCTGGAAATTCCACTCCAAAGCAATGTCTATGAACACAGCATTACCTTTGTCCTGTTTTCATAAATCAGACTTGGAAAAGTGTGCTCGGGGGCTGGGGTGAGCGGCTGTCATAAGTTGCCATAAATATGTTCAAAGATAACTTGATTTAAATATAAAACCAAAAGCAAAATGTATTATCCATGGCAATCTTCTTTTTTAAAAATGGGAAATTAAATCTACTTCAGCGTCTTTGAAATCCAAAATCATATTCTGGCCATGAAAAGTGAATTATCCCGTACGGTCCTCGGTTGGGACGTGATCATAACACCTTTATTGACCATTTTGTGGAGGTAGATTTAGCCCAAAACATCTGGGCGGGAGCACAGCCCCAAGGAAGTTTCCTAGTTAATATAAACACAGAAGATTTATACACACGTATCGCTTGAATGTGTGGCAATGCTTGTTTTAGTTTTTGGCACATGTAGCAAGATTCTCCATCATTAGACATTTCAAAATGGAAGGACAGGAGAAAAGGGAGCATCTTGAAAGGGGGGAAAAAAAACTGTGATATTTTTGTTGCATAAAGAAGAGTGGCCAACTTTGTTTAACCTAGAGCCAGAACACAGAACTTTTTTTCACCCTGGCGGCTTCTTCACAGAGATCCTCAAAATAATACCTCTCACTCTTCTTTCTGTGGTCTTGTCAGAGGGTGGGAATCCTGGCCAGCTTGTCAGGCTCTCAGAAAAAGAGCACAGCTGTTCCTAAAAGTAGCCCCATTCATAAGATGTGGGCTGTCTACAACTGCAGAGTCGGAGAAAGGCTCGCTATTTTATAAAGAGTTTCTTTTCCTCAAAGAGGAAAGAAAAATACATGGTATATACAGAAAACTGGACCCTTCAGCTTTATTTCAGTGGCCACATCTGAAATGGAAGAGGGGAAGGCCATAAATACATGAGCAGTTGCGCCTTTAAGGGATGATTCACGTTGGCTCTGCCATCTGTGGTGGAAAATTCAGCTCGTTAAGCAAGATCAGCCAGAAAGCCTCACGCAGGCTCCTTTGCCAGAGCTGACGCCTACCATCCTGTGACGTATCTGTAAATGACCGAACGACTGACTCTCTTTCTCCCCGTCTCTCTCAGTTCATGACCAAGAACCCTACCTTTCGCTTAGGCAGCCTGGCTCAGGGTGGTGAGCATGCCATCTTGAGACACCCTTTCTTTAAGGAAATAGACTGGGCCCAGCTGAACCATCGCCAACTAGAACCACCTTTCAGACCCAGAATCGTAAGTATCCAAGACCATCATAGTAGACTTTCCTCTTTCTTAAATGTCATAGTTGTTCCATCAGAGTCTATTGAGCTACTGGATGGTTCCCTATGGAATAACCAAACCAGAAATTTAGCCTGACTCTTGGCAAGGCAGCCTCCCCCCAGAGGAGGCCAAGCTCCTTGCCCCTGAGGCAACACCTCTCTGTGAGCCCAAGTGACTTCTCACAGTGTTTCCATCTCTTGCTTGCCCTAGCCCCATTCTCCCTTACCCTAAGTTAAATTTTCCTGGTATCTAAGGAGACTGAAACTTTCCAGGTTTCTCCAAAAGAGGTTGGCCAACTGAGACATGCATCATTGCTAAGCCAGTTTCCTTATGCTCCTTGGTCAGGGCACCTTTCCCAGGCCCCAAGGAAGTACAGATGGCGTGAAATGCTGCTCACTTCTCGGAGCCTGGCTCCTTGGCTTATAGAGCCTGGGTCTGTGATTGCGCAGAGCTCAGGCCAGAGCAGACCACGTCCCTTTTGACTGGAGGAATACTGGGAGCACAGAGGTACCTCCCCAGGCTGAGTGGGCTGGCCTTCTGAGGGTGGCCCAGCTCTTACTGTTCCAGAAAAGTAAGCTCTTTCTTATCTGTGGGTCAAGAGATCCACAGTGGATGGCAGAGATGCTGTGCTAGCCATAGATCGAGTTGGGGGGGGGGGGGCCTGGCCGGTTTGCTAAGTGGTAGAGTGTCAGCCCAGCGTGTGGATGTCCCAGGTTTGATTCCCGGCCAGGGCACGCAGGAGAAGCGCCCATCTGCTTCCCCACCCCTCCCCCTCTCCTTCCTCTCTATCTCTCTCTTCCCCTCCCACAGCCAAGGCTCCATTGGAGCAAAGTTGGCCCAGGCGCTGAGGATGGCTTCATGGCCTTGCCTCAGGCGCTAGAATGGCTCCGGTTCCGACAGAGCAATGCCCTAGATGGGCAGAGCATCGCCCCCTAGTGAGCATGCCAGGTGGATCCCAGTCAGGTGCATGCCAGAGTCTGTCTCTCTGCCTCCCAGCTTCTCACTTAAGAAAAATAAAATAAAAAATTTGAAAAAGGGGGACAAGGGGTGTTCACAAGGCAAAGAGAACAGTATTATTGACTCAGGTAAGAGAAGTGCAAGGTCTAACAGTAATTGAAATGACCTTTTCAGCATAGTTTATAAGGATGTCAAATACCAACATTTCCAAACACACAGCTAGCTTAATCTAGAGTAGCTTGGTGGATTGGCCACCAGGCACCCAAAAGTAAAGCTACTGCCTTTCATGGGCTTCTCCCTGCCAGCTCCCTGGGGTAAGAGAAAGCTTTGCCAGCTGGGCATAATGACTCTCACAGGTGAGTAAATTAAAGGCAGTTGTTCCCTAAACTCAGCCTTTCCAAGTAGTCTTTCGAGAAAATCCATTCAAGCACATAGACCTGTGTACAAACAAGAAGTGGGGCAAGTATGAACTCGCCCTCCATTGACAAACATGAGCTTGTGTGCCTCTCAGGAAGGCTGGTTGGGAAGTGCCCCCCCGCCCAGTGAAATGGAGAGGAAAGGGTGAGAGAGGCGGCTGGTTTAGCGACCAAGTTAATTCCTTGGCCCCCCAGGCTCAGGCTGGCCTTACTCAGCAGGATTTGCATGGGGTTAGTGAATTGATGGTTACAAAATACCCTAATCATACACAATGCGGTAGATTTACTATAAAACGCTGTTTAATCATAATCGTCATAACTGTAAATGACACTACAGAGCGGGGTGGCAGGACAGTTCTCTGAACTCACTGGGCGGAGGCCCCTGGAAGAGGAGCACGTCTCAGGTGCACAGCTGACCCTTGTTTCCTTTCTGACAGAAATCCCGAGAAGACGTCAGTAACTTTGACCCTGACTTCATAAAAGAAGAGCCAGTTTTAACTCCAATTGATGAGGGACATCTTCCTATGATTAACCAGGATGAGTTTAGAAACTTTTCCTTTGTGTCTCCGGAATTGCAACCTTAGCCTGACGGGGAACGAGAGAGACGGCACAAGAATCGCAAGGGGATACAGGATTTCCAGGAATTTCCTTGGTGGGGAACTCCCCAGCCTCAGCCTTAGTACACGGACATTAACTTCAGGAAGCAGGTCTGGAGGACGGAACTTCAAAGAGATCGACTATTTCGAGACCTGAGGGACCGTGGCACTGGAAATGGTTCATACTGAAATGAGACTTCATGAAGAACTATACTTGTTCAGCCTATGAGTTTTCATGACTGTTTTCAGGCTGGGGCCGTGAAAAGGAACCAAAAGGAGAAAAGGTATGAAGAATAAACTAGACCCTAGAAAATATTCTGAGCCTAACAGGCTTTTTTACTTCAAAGGGCAAATCCAGACTTTGTGTGGACGGACCTGTTTGTGCGCTTCTTTCAGCCAGTGAGCCCCCATACTGGCAGTCTGCAGGAAGTCTCTCCGTGCTAACGAGGAATCAAGAGATAAGGAAGTGGATGGCTTTCAGAGAGAATTGTTTTCTCTGAAGAAACAAAAATGGTATACAAAAAATTTATAACCTAAAGCCCAATCGTGAATACAGATGTTGGACACCAAGACGACATTCCAGTTTATTCTCTATCCTTTCCTGATATTTATTGAGTGTCCCATCAGATGGTGCCACAGTATTGCTGCCCAGTGGGATAGTATGAGCAGATGACATTCACCAAGCTTTCATTCCACAGCCCATTGATTTACCCGAGTGGTGTTTGCATTCTGTGAAACTCCAATCCACTTGTACAGGTCTTACTTCTTGGTCTGCGCTTCCCTCTCTTTTCACACAAGGCTCACCGCCACGACAGCAGCTGTGCCCGCAACCAGCCGGTGACTCAAAGGGGCCTGCTGCCCGACTCGTGGAGTCCCATCGCGGGGCAGTGTGTCTTGTTACTGCTCTGGACTCCTCAGTGAAGAATTCGCATGCCACTCACATCAATGACCAGACTTACATCTTATACATTAGCAGTTTATTTAAGTTATGTTTTAAGAGATGGAGATGTTTGTGTGATATGCATTTTAATAATTAGCAGTGGCTCTTTTCAATGGGACATTTGTCAAAGAAGGGCCTTATAATATGTACCCATATATGCAGTTGGAGAATTTTCTCTGGCTGGAAATAAATGCATTTTGTAGCAAAAGAAACTTTTTTGTTTGTTTTTGTCTAGAAGGATTTGTCCTCTCCCCTGTAGGAGAGATTTCCAAAGAAAATAATAGCTTTGAGCAGAATGGATAAATCTCTTGACATAAAGCAAATTCCTAAGAGAAAAGGTTGACATAACCTTCTGTGTATCCCTTACATGAACGTGCTTTGTCTGTTACTGACCAAAACTTCCATTCTGAATCACAATAATGACTGCTCACCATTGCTGCAACGAACTAACCATTGAACTCCCGGTAGCTAGATAGAATATTTCTCTCTCTTGTTCACATAAAGGATAGTGCAAGTTTAGCGGCCCTCCTCCGTCTTACAACTATGCCACCTAGAAAATAGCTTCCAAGGTTGCCATGGCAAAGAAGAGGTGGTGCTTACTGCCTGACTACCTCTCTTAGAAGGGACATACATCACCTTGTTCATATTCGATTGGCTAGAACATGGCCTCCCTCTAACTAGGGAAAGGAAGGGGGAAATTACAGAGCAGCAGGGGGTACCTGGTTAGTAGTGACTGTCTCTGCTGGGGGTTCTTTTTTTTACTGCAAGGTGAAAAGTGACTTTGAAGAGTAGGATAGCTAGGAGCCTCCCTCTGACGTTAGCACTGAGCTGTTCTTAGGCTCTCTCATGTCATTTCACTGGGTCTTCATAACAGTCCTGGTCGGTAAGGCAGGTCATTCCACCAGTATTTCCGGTGTGAACACCATGGCACATTTTACAAATGAGAGGAAAAGTGAGGCTCAGAAGAGTAGACTTATTGGTTGCCCAAAGGTTTCAGACTGCGTAAGGAGTGAATCCAGTTTAGAGACTCCAGAGAATCTAGGACAGGGGTCCCCAAACTTTTTACACAGGGGGCCACTTCACTGTCCCTCAGACCGTTGGAGGGCCGGACTATAAAAAAAACTATGAACAAATCCCTATGCACACTGCACATACCTTATTTTAAAGTAAAAAAACAAAACAGGAACAAATCCAATATTTAAAATAAAGAACAAGTAAATTTAAATCAACAAACTGACCAGTATTTCAATGAGAACTATGCTCCTCTCACTGACCACCAATGAAAGAGGTGCCCCTTCCAGAAGTGCGGCGGGGGCCGGATAAATGGCCTCAGGGGGCCGCATGCAGCCCGCGGGCCGTAGTTTGGGGACCCCTGATCTAGGGGCTAAATCTTTGAAAGACTAATCCATCTGACACCTGGAAAGGGAGGGATCATTCTGACTTCGGGACTTTCTGACCTTCGTAGTTACTGTGCAGTCCAGGGTCTTGCGCTCTGTGGGGCCGATTAACTTGATATGGTTTCTCCCACGCTGGTAAAGAACCATGCAGAATAAAGCCTGCCTGTGTGTGTTTCCAAACCCGCCCTCACGGCCCTGCAAAGGACCCGCATTCCTCGGGTGAGTCTGCAGTGACTCAGCAGCTTCCCTTTTCACGGTCTATTCTCAAGGCGGCTACACGAGTCGGTTTGGGTTAAGTCCATTCTTTTACGATAATTCCAGACCTATCAGGCAGATTTTCGACAGCCAGTCATTTGGCTATGATAGGATTTCCGCTGCATCTTCCTCATTTCTCTGTTGTGTGTGAGGAGAGAAGGGAGGTACAGGATATTTACTGAAAACTCAGTCTCTCACTCCAGGGTTAGCGCTCAGCGTCACATTTTTCACTAGTTCTACCCCTTGCATCCCTTCTAAGGATCACAAGGCCAGCGGCCCCGCCAGCACTTGCTGGGCAGACTGGCCACAAGCCATCGGATTGGGCAGGTGCCGAGTCTACTGCCGGCACTGCTGGCTTCCGTGGGCTCAGTTGGCACTGTGAGGTCAAGACAAGGTCACACTTACCCTCCCCTTCGTCTTGGATAGGGAATATTTAGAGATCCTCGGGTCTTATCACCCTGCCAGCCTCCCCAACTAGTCCTCCTCCCCACACCCCCTCGTCCCCACCCTCCCCAGGTATTCCACCTGCACTGGATATGCAGGCTTAAGTATTTGAAAAGGAAATACTACAAAGCATTTGTTTGGAGTTGATCAGCTTTTGACTGCAAAAGATGAAAGATGTTTTCACTTAATAATGATGGCTAACATGTAGCGCGCATTTATTATCTGTCCCAAACCCTAAAAATGCATTTACTCATTCAGTACCCCAACAGGTGCGTACTCTCGTCTTCATCGTACTGCTGGGAAAACTGACGTATAGCAAGATTAAGCAATTTGTCCAAAGTCACACAACTAAAGCAGTGGAGTCAGAATTTGGACCAGATGGTTTAACTTGAGTTCCTCCTTGTATATAGATAACCCAGTTGGGTGAGATTCTTCTAGCAAGGCCAGTTCTACTTTTCCCCACTTTGGTGGGGTTTTAAGAATAAAAAGAGTGGAAAACCACAATTGGCAGGGAGCACTAAATAAACTGCCAACTGGGCAGGGCAGTACTAGTCAGCTTGTCTTGTAGGACCATTTATAGGCAATGAGATGACAGGATTTGCATGTCAAAGGCCGGGTGCTAGTAACCCCCCTGAAAGGGACTGGGGAAGGCCAGAGTGATGCAACTGGGACTTGTGCCTCCTGAGGAAGAGGAAAGAGTCCGGGTCATACTGTATCCTGTAACCCTTTCTGACGCCCTGGAGTGACCTCAGCCTTGGTGGGGTTTCCAGTCCTTTCCTCTCCTCTTCTCAGGAGCAAGCCTCTTCGTGCTTCAGCTCCTCACCACCCACCCTGCTGGCTGCTGGGGCATCACAGGAAGAAGACATGGAGTCTAGGCAGCTGCATTTTTTAAAAATTGATTTGAGAGAGAGAGAGAGAGAGAGAGAGATCTATTCCTGTATATGCCCTGACTGGTGATTGAACCAGCAACCCCTGCACTTCCAGATGATGCCCCAACCAGCTGAGCCTTCCGGCCAAGGTTAGGCAGCTGCATTTTTACAGCTATACAGTAACTTGGTAGCAAAGAGCAAAAATGAAACACCTCATTTACCCATTTATTGACCTTAATTGGGTGCAGGTTGTCTTAAAAAAAAAAATTCCGGCCACACATTTGGCCTTGACCATATCACAGGCCAACACCACAAAGTGTTGTCTTTGTTTTCAGGTTTGGTCATCCTGATTGCTTAGTCTGGCTGGGTTGATTTTAAAATGACTAGACAGCCCATTGTGACAGCCCCTGGCTCAAAGTCACACCGGGTCCTATCACTTCTATTTTACGTCATCTGAGGATAAGACTCAGAGAGAGACCAACACATTCGCAGGGGAAAGGAGCCCTGTGGCCACGAGTTGCAGGCTGAGAGCGAGCAGGGTGCAGCTGTGCATGGGGCTTGGTGGTCTCCCCTCGTCCGGGTTGAAACAGAACCAAAGCGCCGAGTGCTACCCTCAGCTTCACCTGTCCCAGCGCCCCCACCACCTCCACTGCTGTGTCAGCTCTTCTTTTCCTCTTCCCCCTCTTCCTCACCCTTCATTCCCCAGGACAATTCAGTGCTGCACTGCCTTCCTCCACCATCTGATTTTCAGAGCCCAACCTGTCCTGTGAGCCAGTTTTCCAATCACCACGATGACACAAAATCCTGATTTGCATATTTATTTTATGGGCTCTTTCAGAGTCCAGAAATGGCAGCCACTGTCGTATTCCTCCCATGTGTTCCTGCGCCGTCAGCATCGCCCCGTGACATCTGTTGCCCTGGCCCCGACTGCCAGGCAGAGCAACCCTGCCCACCACGGTTGTGGGCGGCAAGACGTCACAGAGGCGAGGAGCACAGGCTTGAGTAGAACACAGACCTGTGCGCTGAATCTGCCGCTTGCTGTGAGATCTGGAGAAAAGCCTGGTTTCCCCCAAGGACACAATGTTCTCGTTTGTGAAATGGGAGCACCTACCCACCTCGTCATTACGCAGGCAGTTGCTTTGACATTCTATGTCAAGCACTTACCCCGGGGCTGGGATGCAGAAAATGCTCAGTCACTGTTAGCGATCAGCGCTGCCGGCTCTCCGGGGACCAGGGAAGGCTGCAGAAATGGGCAGAGCGGGGCATCTTCCTGCTGCCCGTCTCACCGGGTGGGGTGCCGTGCCAGCTCCACGTTGGGGGGGGGGTGTCTACTTTTCTAGCTAGTCAGCAGCAGATCGCGCAGGGGACTCTGAACTTTTAGGAAGGTTTGAATCCATCTTTATCTGACTGAAATGTAGGATTTGTATTGAGTATTGAGCAGTATTGAAACTGTGCTGCTCACCCTAAATCGAGGTAAAAAAATATCTATGGTTTCCCCTAAAATGGCTCTTCCCTCAAGCCTTGCAGGAGTGCTTTTGTTCTGCCACATTTCACCTGAAGGCAATTTAACTCACTTCTGACCAAATAACAGAGAGACCATATCCTCACACTGATACCTGCTGGAGACCCTCTAGACACTAACTTGCCAGTGGACCAGTTCAGAAAAGAGGGGACGTATGAGCCCTGGCTGCATAGCTCAGTTGGTTAGAGTCATCCCAATGCACTAAGGTTGTGGGTTTGATCCCCAGTCAGGGCACCAATGAATGCATAAATAGGTGGAACAACATACAAGAGTCAACCAATGAATGCATAAATAGGTGGAACAACAAATGAATGTTTCTCTCTCTCTCTCTCTCTCTCTCTCTCTCCTTTATCTAAAAAAAAGGGGGGGGCGACATGTGCTGGAGAAGTTCACTAAGTCCTGGCATGCCTAAAGGTTAGAAACCAATAACAGAACCAAGGGCCTTTTCTTCTTAGATCAGCGGTTCTCAACCTGTGGGTCGCGACCCCAACGGGGTCGCCTAAAGCCATCGGAAAATACATAATGCATATCAGGTATTTACATTCCGAATCATAACTGTAGTAAAATTACAGTTATGAAGTAGCCACCAAAATTATTTTTTGGTTTGGGGTCACCGCAACATAGGAACTGTATTGCGGGGTCACGGCATTAGAAAGGTTGAGAACCACTGTCTTAGATGAAGGTGTCTGTGAAGAAGTTTGCTAGTAAAGTGAGGAACCTGGTAGCCCTGTGTGTTCTCACTGGAAACCAGGCCACAGCCCCCGTGCTCATGCACTGGCCTTCCAGACCACCCAGAGCTGCCCTTCTCATGCCTCCAAGGCAGTTCTTACCTCACAGAGGTTTCATACTTCTAAGGGCTTGGCCCAAGCTAGAAAAAGTTAGGCTAGACAAAGTGAAGACTATGTAGTCAAATATTCACATCAGTTGCAGAGGTTAAGACAGGAATCTTTGTTGGAGATATTTCAAGTTTGAAACCAGCGATGGTCTAGTGGGGTCATTTGATCTAACAGTGTCCCTCAAGTTCTTCCAGCCTTGTGCTCTCATGACCAAAGGTGAGCCGAGGGATATTGGTGGCCAGCTTCCTCCAGCAGACATCAACCCCATACTGCTGTCGCCACACACGAAACTCCATCACTTGGATCGCCTCCCCGTCCTCTGCACAGCTCTCACGCACCAGCACACCCACCCACCCTCTCTGCGTGCTCTCTCAACCCCACATTCCCCGTGGGCTCACACTCCTTTGTCCATAGAATCACAGAGCAATATTTTGTACCTTTCATGTTTCATGCTTATTCATATATGTAAAGGAAAAATGCTTTCTAAAGTTAAGATTGGCACAAGATCGTGAACAAGATAAGCCCCTTGTAGCAACTGATAATATAGTACTTATGAAAGAGAAAGCAATGTTCATCGACTCTGTGCCATGTGTTTTGTTTTTCTTCTAAGAAAGTGATTTTTAAGATGAAAAGCTTACAATGAATTGTATACCCCAAGGTAGATAGAGATTATGTAAAGCAGTGGTCCCCAACCTTTTTTGGGCCATGGACCAGTTTAATGTCAGAAAGTATTTTCACGGACTGGCCTTTAGGGTGGGACGGATAAATGTATCATGTAACCGAGACAAGAGTCAAGAGTGAGTCTTAGATGGATGTAACAGAGGGAATCTGGTCATTTTTAAAAAATAAAACATCGTTCAGACTTAAATATAAATAAAACGGAAATAATGTAAGTTATTTATTCTTTCTCTGTGGACTGGTATAAAATGGCCCGCGGACCAGTACTGGTCCACATCCCGGGGGTTGGGGACCACTGATGTAAAGCATTCAGGTAAGGCCCTGGCCAGTTGGCTCAGTGGTAGAGTGTCGGCCTGGCGTGCGGAAGTCCCGGGTTCGATTCCCCGCCAGGGCACATAGGAGAAGCGCCCATCTGCTTCTCCACCCCTCCCCCTCTCCTTCCTCTCTGTCTCTCTCTTCCCCTCCCACAGCCAAGGCTCCATTGGAGCAAAGATGGCCCGGGCGCTGGGGATGGCTCCTTGGCCTCTGCCCCAGGCGGTAGAGTGGCTCTGGTCACGGCAGAGCGACGCCCCAGAGGGGCAGAGCATCGCCCCCTGGTAGGCAGAGCGTCGCCCCCTGGTGGGCGTGCCTGGTGGATCCCGGTCGGGCGCATGCGGGAGTCTATCTGACTGTCTCTCCCCATTTCTAGCTTCAGAAAAATACCAAAAAAAAAAAAAAAAAAAAGCATTCAGGTAAGTACAGGCAAAACTTTAGAACAGAATTATTTAAGCAGTAATTGTATGAGCACCTGAAGGGGTACTGATCATTGGGATTGTGCAGGGGTTTATGAAAACAAGTCTGGAAAGTTGGATCGTGTGTTCTTCTTGGATGGTTATTAGACTGGTCGATCAGGGTTTCACATAGCTGAGCTTCAGCAACATACGTGACAGTCTCATTTCCTTGTGGCCAAGCTGAGTCAGTGAACAAAGGTACCCAAAGCATGGTGATCAATAGATTAGCATCAATCTGCCACAGTGTTCTGCAACCCGGGGGAAACCCTGTTCCTCTGAAATTAACAGACAAATTTTATGTCTTCCTTTCATTTTATTTTAGATTTCAAGCAATCAACATCATGACTAAACACAAAAATTAGACAACGGTACAAAGTGCTACCATATTTTCAAAGTACACGTGCCCTCCCCAGAGATTCTGATAGGAGAGAGCAGATTGTAGCTCAGACCCATTCACTCATTAAACTCATATTTACTGAGCACCAACTATATGCCAGCCATGTTCTTATTGATGGGAAAACTAGAGTGAAAAAGCACCCAAAGATCTCTACATTTATGGAATGCACGTTCTAATCTCCATTGGTTATATGTATTTTTTGCCCAAATTAACCCACTCAAGAGTAAGGTGGCCTCATGGCCATGTCTTCCTCATAATTACATCCATAGCCCCTGGCACACTGTAGACGTTAAAAAATATGTGCTATTAAATGATATAATCAAAGCAGGGTATCAAATACACACTTTTGACTCGAAAAATAGTACTCTTTCACAGCTCTGTGCTGGAGCAAATTTAAGAAATACATGTAACCTGTACTCAGGTCTGAAAAAGCTAATTATATCAGGACAGGATGTAGGTGACAAGACCTGACGGCATGAGTAAAAGCATGAGGCAGAGGCAAAGAGTAAATTCAATACATGCATCCATCCAACAAGCATTAGGACTTACCAGAACTTTTTCCAAATGATAGGACCCTACAATGAACAAGACAGCCACAGTCCCCACCATCCTGGAGTTCAGGATCCAGTAAACGAATATATATAGTAGCAGGGTGCTACGGATGCCAAAACAAGAAAATTGCCGTCTTAGGCTCCAGAGTTCCAACAACCACGGTGCCTCAGAGGAGGGGAACGACAAGCCCCATTGAGCCCTAATTACACTGTCTCTGGAAAACTAGGCTCAGCTCTAGACTCTACCCCAGAGAGAGGCAAAGCCCGATCATGATCAGAGGAGAGTAAACTGAGTGATGCAGGGAACACAGCTATGGAACACAGCAGGTGAGGAGGTGAATGGGGGGCTGGGGGGTAGCCTGAGAAGAAAAGGCAGGATAACATCCTAACTGCCTTTGAACAGATGAAAAGCTGTTACAGTGGTCTTTTTTTTTTTTTTTTTTTGTATTTTTCTGAAGCTGGAAATGGGGAGAGACAGTCAGACAGACTCCCACATGCGCCCGACCGGGATCCACCCGGCACGCCCACCAGGGGCGATGCTCTGCCCACCAGGGGGCGATGCTCTGCCCCTCCGGGGCGTCGCTCTGCCGCGACCAGAGCCACTCTAGCACCTGGGGCAGAGGCCAAGGAGCCATCCCCAGCGCCCGGGCCATCTTTGCTCCAATGGAGCCTTTGCTGCGGGAGGGGAAGAGAGAGACAGAGAGGAAGGGTGGGGTGGAGAAGCAAATGGGCGCTTCTCCTATGTGCCCTGGCCGGGAATCGAACCCGGGTCCCCCGCACACCAGGCCGATGCTCTACCGCTGAGCCAAACGGCCAGGGCCTGTTCCAGTGGTCTTTAAAGCTGCACTCCAAACATTTCCAGCTCTCTGATTCCTGGGCATGTGGTACGAGCCCCACTGTGGTTCTGGTAAGGACAGGTAAGGCCACTTGAATAGATCTAGCTAATGAATTAAGGCCATAATGATGTACAATACTTGCAAGCTAGAACATTGCAGGGCTGCTAAGAGACTCTCTTTTTGCTCCAGTGAATGGTCGTGTTGAGAGATGACAATTTGGCTCCAACAGCCGGGGTCCCTGCGTTATTAATATGAGCTGTGTGCTCAGCCAACCCGTGATGGACATTTCACACGAGCAAGAAATGATTATCATTTGTATTATAGTTGTTTAACGCTTCTGAGGTTATAGCAGTTGTTCATTACTGCAGCACGACCTATGCCTGCCATATGGAGAGAAACTAGTCTGGTTATTTACAGCTTCAGGGTTAGAACTAGAATGACGTCAGGCTGCAATAGGGTTACAGAATTTGTTTTAGCATGGAAAATGAACTTTATTACAAAGGTACACATGTGGAATCAACTTTCTTGAGAGGGAAGGAATTCACCATCACTGGACATCTTCAAAGAGATTACAACACTTGGTGGGATGACGGACAGAAGTCAGACTGGATAACCACAGAGTGGTCCCTTCCAACCCTGCGAGAATATCATGCCACAGTCTCCAATGGGCTTAGCAAGCGCACTCTAATTGTGCTGCTTCCCCTGGCCCACTGGGGCAGGCCTGGAGTTGGCTCACCATAATGTTTCCACTGGCCAGGTGCCTGGGCCCCTGCTGCTCTTGCTGTACCACACAGTCCTGAATCTGTGCCCAGCACTGCCAGGGGGCTCTGCAAGTGTACACAGAATGTGCAGCAGCTCAGATGGCAAAGAGATACAGCAAATGGAAGAGGCTTTCTTGACCCACCATCATGCAGAATGATAAACAGTTCTCTGGGAAGCCTGTCTATGTCATTAGCATCCCAGAGGCAGTAGGAAATCTGTGAAGTTCACCCCTATTGGTTTGTTGCTCATCATGTTTATCTGCCTTCTAGGAATAAGAACTAAGCATACTCCCTAACAAGGCAGAACTCCAGCGTAAAGATCTGCTCTGAGGAGATGTGTTGAAAGAAAGCTCTGTTTGGAAGATTGGAGAGAAACTTGGTTCTTAGCATCAAAAACTGAGTTTGAGCCCTTGATCTATTTTTAGTGGTTTCCTGAAACTGCCTCACACTGGCTCGTAAGAACCAAACGTATACATCTCTTCCCAAGTTAGTATTCAGTGAGCTCACAGTGGTAGCTTAAAATTGGCCATGGTAAGAATATTTACACCATGAAAGCTGGAAAATGCTACAAATCAGGGTGTTTTTATTTTATTTATGTATGTATACATGTATGTATTTGACAGCTTATCAGCACACAGCTGGGAATAGTGAGAAAATCATGGTCTGCAGAGCCAGACTGAGCCGGTTCATCCTAGCTCTGCTCCTACTAGCTATTGTCATTGGGGAGAAAGTATTGAAACTTCTGTGAACTCTAGTTTCCTTGTCTGTGCAATGGAGATAATGAAGATCAAACTACCTCAGAGGGTATATGAGGATTACGTGAAATTATGTCCACAGATCAATGACCAAACTAAGGAAAGCTCCTTCACCTTGAGTCACATGTAGGCAACAGCCTTCAGAGATGGAAAAAGAGCACCCCTAAATCACGGCTTTTAAAATGTGCATAACCTTCTCAGAGGCATACCCCACTGGCCAGTTTGGCTAACATGACTATACCTAAAAGCTTCCATTTCAAGGGAAATGGAAGCCACGCTAAAGCTCCCGAGAGTGCCCTGGCGGGATATTTAAAGCTCCCCAGATGGTTTAAAGTGCAGTTCAAATATAGAATCAGTGACTCGGAGTGTGAGTATGAGACATATTATGACTTAATCCCAGGGAGTTCAAAGGGACTCATTCTCCCCTGAAGGACAAAAAAAATGGAGAACAAAGTCAGGGGTCTAGGAGGGAGGTGATGACTGGGGAGGAAGGATGGCTGTTGATCAGGGAACTAGCAGTGTTGGCCCCATTTTCCTTTCTGGCTACTGGATCTCTCTGGGGCAGAGAGCTCAGCGAGGACAAACAGATGCAAAAAGAAATGGTTGCTCTTAGAGAGAAAACACGCAACAGTTGGAAAACAGAAATGAAGTCTTGGATTAAGATATGAAAAAGTAAGGAGCGGTAGGGAGAAGGTTAAGAAAGCTTTGGCAGTTCCAGTTCAAGATGGCGACAGAAAAGGCTCCTGACGTCTCCTCCTATGGACGCACCAAATCTACAGCTAGGTATGGAACAATTTCCTTTGAAAGAAATTCAGAAACTAGCTGATAGACTCTTCGTATTGGGTGAACAAGAAAAACCCCACACTGAACCAGGTAGCAGAGGCTAAGATACAGTCTTGCCATAAACGCCACCCCTCGCACAGGGACACACAACCTGGGGGGGGGGGGCACACAACTCTGAGCTTCTTCCTGAGGAGCAAAGGGTTTGGCTGCCACATCTGGTGCCCAACTTTTAAGATTTCCACCTAAGAGGCCCCGAAAACATCTAGCTCTAAAAAGCCACAAGACCCAAAAGGCTATAGAAAACTAAGAAACAGTTCTTAACCAGAGCCCAGAGCAGAGGCAGCAGAGACCCAGTTTTTTCATGCAAGAAGCCTATCTGCGGATTTAAAAAGCTACAGCCTTAGGAGCAGGCTTCTAATTTAGCACACATCTAGGAACTGACTGCAGGCCTTTTCAGAGGCCACAAGACTGGTGGCCGCCATCTTCGCATCTTTCCTCTGCTTATCCCAGATCACTGGTGTTCCTGGAAAGGAGCTCGCTCATAGTCTGGGACCTTGTCTTTTATGAATACTGCTTAGGGGACACAACCCCTGACCTCCTGGCTCTGGTGATCAGCAGGGCTTACATTCACAGGTCCTACAGGACTGTAACAAATAGTTCTTAACTGGCCTCCTTCCCCACAATCCACAGCACAGAGGCAGCAGACTGAAATGTCCAGTCTTTCTGTGAAACGGGCCTATTTGAAAATCTTAAGAGCTGTAGCCTTCTAAATAACATATATTTAGGGGCTAACTGTGATCCTCTGCAGAGATGGGGGAGGTCAGCGGGTGCCATCTTTGTGTTCTCCCTCTGCCCTATCCCAGGTCTCCAAAGAAAGGAGCTTATATATATTATACATCCAGCATCCTGCCTTTGTGGCTGCCAAGAAGATGACACAGTCCTGACAATCTAACACAGACCAGCAGGGCTTGTGTTATTAACAGATTCAGCAAGATGGTAGCAACCAGAGAAAGAGTTCTTAACTGGCTATCCCCACAGGGCTCAGTGTGGAGGGAGGCAACAGAAATGCTCACCTTATAATCTTCCCCTGAAAAATATTTTAAAAGCTCCTGCCTGCGGGTCCAGCTTCCAATCAGCCTATATCTAGGTGTGGACTTAGATCCTCCCCCTTTGGGAAGCTGACAGGTCTGGGCACACCCTCAACTGCTGGGAACCACTAAGTACAAATAGGCTGCTTGGAAATGACAAAGGTTGAGGGGTACCAGAGCTAGGGCAAGGTTACAATCAAGTTTTTCTCCTACACAGGGCTACTTTTCCAAGACTGGGAAAGCTGGCCATTTCATCTAAAAACTAATAGAATTCAGGAAGATGAAAAATAAATAATATATTTCAAATGAAATAACACTCTAAAACCCCAGCGAAAGACCTTAATAAGGCAGAGGTAAGTTATTTACCTGATTAAGAGTTAAAAATAATGGTCCTAAAGTTGCTCTTCAGGGTCAGGAGAACAATGCAGGAACAAAATGAGAATGTAAACAAAAAGAGAAAATATAGACAGTACTAAAGAGAAGTCACAAGCTAAAAAATACATTAACTGAACTGAAAAATTCAATAAAGGAATTTAATAGCAGACTATACAAAGGGCATAAAGGATCAGCAAACTCAAACATTGGGCAGTATAATACATGCATAGCCAATCAGTAACGCAAAAAGAAAAAAGAATTTAAAAGGGTGAGGATACCTTAAGGAATCTGAGACAACATCAAGAGGAATAATATTCACATCATAGAGATCCCAGAAAAAATTTTAAAAGAGAAAGCATTAGAAAGCTTATTTGAATAAACAATGGCTAAAAACTTCCCTAACCTGGAGAAGTAAAAAGACATCTGTATCAAGTAAACCCAGAGAGTTCTAAATAAGATAAACAACATGAATCCAAAGACACCCACACCAAGACATGTTATAATTAAATTGTCAAAATTTAAAGACAACGAGAGAATCTTAAAAGCAGGAAGAGAAAAACAACTTGTTATGTACAAGGGAACCCTCATAAAATTACCAGCAAGCATTTCAGCAGGAACTTTGCTGGCCAAAAGGGAGGGACACATTACATTCAAAGTGCTGCAAGAAAAATAAAACTGCCAACCAAGAATACTCTACATAGCAAAGTTGTCCTTCAGAACTAAAGGAGAGATCAAAGTTTCCCAGAAGAGCAAAAGCTGAAGGACTTCAGCACCACTATACTGCCTTATAAGAAATGTTAAAGGGACTTCTTTAAGCAGAAAACTTACTAATTAGTGACAGAAAAGCATATGAAAGTATAAATCTCATTGATAAAGAAAAATATATAGTTAAATTTGGAATACTTTAATATTGTAATGGTGGTGGGTTAAACACTTACAAGTCTAGTATGCAATTTAAAAGACAAGGTAGTAAAATAAATCTGACTACAATATTTTAAGGGATACTCATGATAAAAAGATAAATATTGTGACCTCAAAAACATAAAATGTTGTGGGGGAGGAGTAGAAATGTAGAGCTTTAGAATGTGTTCAAACTTAAGTTGTTATCAGTTTAAAATAGAGATGATGACTATAAGATATTTTATATAAGTTGCATGGTAACTATAAAGCAAAAACCTGTAGTAAATACGCAAAAGATAAATGTATCAAAGGATACCACTACAGAAAATTATCAAATCACAAAGGAAGAGAATAAGAACAAAGAAATTGGCCCTGGCCGGTTGGCTCAGTGGTAGAGCGTCGGCCTGGCATGCGGGGGACCCAGGTTTGATTCCCGGCCAGGGCACATAGGAGAAGCGCCCATTTGCTTCTCCACCCCCACCCCCTCCTTCCTCTCTGTCTCTCTCTTCCCCTCCCGCAGCCAAGGCTCCATTGGAGCAAGGATGGCCCAGGCGCTGGGGATGGCTCCTTGGCCTTTGCCCCAGGCGCTAGAGCGGCTCTGGTCGTGGCAGAGCGAAGCCCCGGAGGGGCAGAGCATCGCCCCTGGTGGGCGTGCGGGGTGGATCCTGGTCGGGCGCATGCGGGAGTCTGACTGTCTCTCCCCAGCTTCAGAAAAAAAAAAAACAAAAAAAAAACACACACACAAAGAAATTAAAAAATAGCCAAAAAACAATCAACAAAATAGTAATAAGTCCATGCTGATTAATAACTATTATACTTTAAATGTATATGGACTAAATTTTTTTGGTAGCTGAATGAATTAAAAACAAACAAGACCCAACTATGTTGCCTACAAGAGATTCACTTCAGCTTTAAGGACACACAGACTTTTAGTGAAGGAATTTCATATCACTGGTCATGGGATTCGGACCCTCCCCTGGGAAATCACCATTGGTCATGTGGTTTTAGACCCCTTTGGAGGGGGAACAAACAAGAAAGCCTGAGCATAGACTAGTGCTTAAGCATTAACCTCTAGAGATAACATCTAGGCCTCAGTTGTATTTCAGCTCCAGGCCCAGAAAAGCCGCAAAACCAGACAAAGGAAAGTCACAGCTGACCTCAGGACCAGCTGCACTGACTAATGATCCCAGGCCTTGGTGCTGACCAATCAGTGGAGAACATGACCCTAAAAGAACACACTTGGAGAACTGATGAATATTCTATTGAGATCTTCCCCCTAGAACCTCCCCTTAGATCCCCACCTCTAAACTCCCTTAGGGCTGAGGTCCCAGCTTGCTTTTCCTTCCGGGGGGAGTTACAGTAGCCTTTCCCCTCCTCCTCCTCCTTCTCCTCTTCTTCCCCCCCGGCAGGTTGCCCCTCTCTTTCCCCTAAGCTCTCAAGGACCGCACAGGACTTGCAAGCAGGAGAGCAGTGGGTAGCAGCAGCTTGTCCCTGGCTAACCCCCTGAACCTGTCTCCTGGGTCCCCTTTCCTCTAACTTTCTTCCTGCACAGCTAATAAATTCTCCTTTACTTGATGCAGTTAATCTCTCAACTGAATTCCTTCTCTCAAGAAGTTAGAAATCGAGGTCTCCTCACTTCGCCTATAACACATTCATCACAGTTTTCATCTCAAATGAGGCCACTATACTTGAAAAGCAGCAGAGAGTCTTGGATTCTCCTTCATGTTTCCTTTATGAGAGAAAGAGAGAGAGAGAGAGAGAGAGGGTAAGGAGGGTAGAAGCAGACACCAGGGTCAAGCAGGGGCACTTCCATGCCAGTGCCTTCTTTCTGAGAAAAATCCAAGAAAGATTCTGTACCGGACACGGTAGCTTTTTGTTCAGACCCGCAGAGAAGGGTCTCTGTGAAACGCAGAACAAAGCAAGTTCATGGCCCCACTCCCTTGTCAGCTGACAGCCCTACTGGGGGAATCAGGCCAGGCCTGCACTTCCCGGATGACTGGGAGCCGCAGCTTGGTTCCCGCATGACTCCAAGGCCAGCCAGCCAGACAACAGCATGACCCCAGCTGAGGAAGTCCAGAGGTCATAGGGTGACTGGACCCTAGGTCTCCAGAGGAATATTTAAACACGTTGGAAACATCGTGTCTAGAATCTCATGTGCTTGACCGCTTAGGAAGGCATGGTTTAGGTAACTGTCTGATTTGACTCACAGGAAGCTCTGATGGGGATAGAGCAGGAGTGTTGTAATAGCTCTAGATCACCTTGGAAAAATACCATTCGTTGGCCAGCCAGGCACTGCAATTCCAGGAAGCATCTGTTGGTGAATCAGCAACCTCCCTTTTCCCTGTGGCTTTAGGAGGCATGTCCAGGGCCTCACCCACCTCCTCTCCAGGGGGAGAAACCCCCACCATGATGTGCCACACTGGCTCTTCTGAACGGGACTAAAACCAGGGCTCCATAGCGGCTCCCCACCCTCAGAACTGGAAATATTTTCAGGCTTTTGATATAGAAAATCCATTCACCGTTTCTAATTCTCTCTCTCTCTCTCTCTCTCTCTCTCTCTAGGGCACAACAACAGAACTAGATAGCAGTCTCTGCATTCTGGGTACCATGCTTTGCATTTGTCTCAGTGCAATGTTAGTCTCTTTTCTACAGCACCAGTCAGGGCCTGAGAAGCTCACAGAAGCCCGTCGCTGGTCTGTGTGAGCGGCAAGGCGGCTGCAGGGGGCTTGGACAGAGGCAGTAAGCGCTAGTTCCAGCTGTCCTCGCTCTGTCCTGGGCCCCCTGCTCCTCTACCCTACATGCCTTGCTCACTGGCCTCCTCCTGAGATTACTGCTGTCTCTGACACAGCTTTGGACTTAGCACTTGTGCCTCAGTTTTCAACAGTCAAATGTCGCAAGTCAAAGAGTGAACAGATTTGGAGAGGAGAGTCATGGCTGGGTTTTTACACGGCTAAAATTTTCTTTCTGTGTGTACATGGTTCTCCTTTATAATGCTACACTCAAACACCAGTTTAGACCTCAGTGACCCACATTCAGACCTGACGAATCTGAAATCAAGTCCATCTTCACTGATGACTCAGCTGAGTCCACATGAGCTGTGGAGATTTTAACCCCTCCACCCACCCTATAGCAATGTGCCCACCAACTCACCTTTCTCTGAATAGCAGCAGCCTTGGTCTTCCAGGGCTTGTGTGAGTGCTCAGGGAAGCCAGAGAGAGGTGGGTGAGTTGGACACAAACACCTTCCAAGACCCTGTCCTCAAGGCCTTCGGGATGTGAGCCCTTGGACCTAATGGGACACTATGCGGCCTGCAGCCGTCAGAACAGAGAGGGGCACAGAGATGAGAGGTATTGCAGGTGGAGCCAGCTCTAAGGATCTAATCTTAGTGGAGGCTTTGGCCTCACCTGTGGCCAGAGCCCTCCAGTGTGAAGGGTGGGGATTTAAAGGATAGAGTGAAAACTTCTAGATAAGCTTTAGGTCAGGGTATGTAGGAGGGAAACCTCCCAAGGACCAGCCACTGGAGTTCATTTCTTGCCCCAGTGAACAATGTCACCCCTATTCTGTTTCTTCTTCACACCCTCCTTTACTCAGTTTCCATTCTTTCTCTGTTGCTGTTTGGTTGTCTACAGCCCACTCCTGTGGTTCTCATCAGCCCCACCCAGAAACTTGTTCGAAATGCAAATTCTCAGCCCCCACCCCAAATTTAAGGAATCAGAAAATTCTGGGAGTCACCCTGGCAATGGATGTTTTAAGTGACCCTCCAGGAATTCTAAGAACACTTCAGAACCTTATGCTCTTCTTCCCTTGCTAAGCTGCAGGCTCCCTGAGATACTGACTATAGAGGGCTTAGTGCAGCCTGGGCACCCAGGGGCACAGCCCTGCTCAAGACCTGTAGCAGGAAGTAGAAAAAAAAGAAACCAAGGAGGCAGCCTGGAAATATTCAGGACCTGGGTTCTAGGTCCTGTGATCCAGGCCAACCTCTCAGACCCTTTGGGTCCTCCTCTGTAGTGTAGACAGGAAGAAGTGGGTCTCTGAGGTTGGGGTCATTCTCACAGTTTAGAAGTCTAGATCTGCCTTATGATTCCTTTTTCTCTGCTGGCTCCCTGCCCAGCCCTTGTGGCAACCCTGGGTTTCCTCTGGTTCCCAGTCAGTTACTGTTTGTGTCTGCATGTGCTAGAGACAGAGCAACCAAATCTAGAAATAGACTAGGAGTGTGTGTGGCAGAAGTGATAGCCCCCAACGGAAACGGGCCATGCTTTCCGTGTATGTCCCACCCAGCAGGCAGGTTGCCGCAAGAGTCCCTTCCGTCCAGAGCTCGGCTGGGAGAGAGCAACTGGGCTGTGCTGTCACGTGCCCGCTAGCCAGTGAAAGCAACAAGCCTTTAGTCCCTCACAGTGATGGGATAAGCCAGAGTCTAAAACTAGAGAAGGAGCCCAAAACCTTGTGTTCTCTTTGTCCCACAGTACTGCACACCGGGCCAGGGCTGGGTGGATCAGCATAGATGTAGGTGGGGAGTCATCTCACCATTGAAGGAACCCTCAGAAAAAAAGACAAAACAGCTTATGGATCCTGTGGTGGCCGAGGAGGAGGAGGAGGAAGTTCTAGGAGTGGAAAAGTACTGGGTACTGAGTCAGAGTAGGGAAAGTGTCTTCAAGGATTTTTCCTCCTCTCCCTTCACTCCCCCCATAAGGAGGCCTACCCAGCACAGACCTTAACAGGACCTCGGCCCAAGATCTCAGACAGAGAGACTTAGGAGCAACGGCACCTCCGGACTAGGAGGCACCTCTGGACTAGGAGGCACCTCCGGACTAGGAGGCACCTCTGGACTAGGAATGTAAATACGTGAAGAGCAGAACCAGCACAGGGCCTGAGTCTGTGATGGCTCACAGGCTGCGCAGGGCGTCTGCTCTGGGGAAGACAGCTTATGCTCCAGCCTGCCAGGCAAAGCCTTTGCAGCGGCCTGTGGTCAGGCCTGGAAAATCACACGATCACACAGAAGTTTTCCCCCAGGAGCCAGACTGTTCATCTTCCGCCAGGGAGATAGCAAGCGGCTCCTTCTCCCACCTGCCTCTTCTGAGCCAACTCCTCCAGCTTTGAGGCAACGATCGGGCCACCTGCCTCGGCACAGAAGCACAGTGACTTTCCCCAGGTGGAAATCACTTGTCACCATTTTTTTCTAGGCTCAAAACTCTTGGTTCCTGTCCTTTTAAATCACAGGTATCTTTAGGAAATAATGGAGGAAACCAAATGCAAACTCCCATGATGTGTTCACATAAGACTCTTAAGTGGCACTTTCTTTACCCCTTTTCTAGAAATGATGAGGTATGAATTGATTTTTCTTTTCTCTCTCTTTCTCACCCTCCCACCTGTAATGACTCAGCTCCTGGTAGCAGAGATGGATACACACCTGGTATAGGGGTGATGCACAGGTGTGAAGAGGGAGCAAGAGCCATCCAGCGGGTTGGCCCATGGCATTTGATCATGCTGATACAAGAGCCTGTAGCCTTCTGAGCCCTAATTTCAGTAAGATGCCTCCAAATGTAACCAGAACTATCTTCCTGAAAGATGTCCAGGGTGTGGAAGAAAGTTGAATATTTCCATGACACTGAATCACTCACTTGTTCCAGCATGTACTATTTTCTTTTTTATTTTATACTGATATGTCCTGTCTTTCCTATTGGACTGTAAGCATCTTGAGGACAAAGACTGTGCCTTACGTGTCAGTATATCACCCAGAGTGCACTGTATTCAAATATGTGCTGTATGGATAAATGGTGACAATACAGAACCTCAAACAACCACAAAACCAGTTCTTCTAGCCTGGTCTGCAAATGTCTAAATCTTATGTTTACCTACTTTTATGTACAGCTGTGGCCTGTCTTCCCAAGTGGACTGTACATGTATTCATGTTTGAGGCTTCACAGTACCTGGCCCATAGCTGGCTCTCAACAAATAAATACTTTAATTAGATTTCTCAGAACAGTCTTCTGCAAAAGACGTAAAATTAACTGGAACTAGAAATTTAGTCCTCTCAAACCTGTGCGAGGTTCCAGGCATGATCAGACAATATCACCCCCTCTTGGAGTTCCTCAAAGGGTGGCCATAAGCAGAGGAGGAGCTATTTCTGAGGACAGGGAGCTAAGCTACCCCATTTGCTTTGGTTTGCTCCAGTACTCAGAGTTAATTGGTGGAGATTGAAGAATTTGTGTATAACATGCTTGATGATTATTTTTTATTAGTTATTCATTATAGTCATCATTTGAAACTAACTGGTGCAATTAGCCTGAGCTCTTAACCGTGACAACTGAGGGGGTGATGAGAAAGGAGTGTTGGTGTCAACAAGCCTGAGAGCTGGTCTCCTGCTTTCGAACTGGACAACATACACAATTTAGCTCTAGGAAGAGACACTGTCCAGTCTAGGCAGGCAGAGCCAACCCCGCCATCCCAATATGCTCTACTCCAACCTTTCATTCATTCAGCCCTGCTGCCCTTCTGGCTTCTTTGAAGGCTTATTAGCAGGTCCCGGGCGTACGGATCCACTGGACTGAGCTTGTCCCTGCCTTCCTTTCTGGGGATTTCTGACTGTCTAATGGTGAGGACCCAGCCTCTGGGGTTGCTCTCCCATCGACCACGCAGAAGAGCAGCCACCAGAGAAATTCCAATTCAGCATTCCTCTAAGGATCAGTGGTTCTGACTGCTCAGCAGAATTACCTGGAGGAGAGTTTTAATAATCTGGCTCCCTGCTACTCACTCCCCAAAGATTTCCAATTTAGCTGGTTCAAGTAATGTTCAATCAGCTGTGCTTTTAGATGATTCTGATACATGGGTAACTGCTAGATAACTTCATAGCTCTTTGAGATCAGGAAACATGAATCTCCCCCAATTATAGCACAACACCTGACACAAAGCAACCACGTAATAAATATTTATTGAGTCAATGAGTAAGTGAATAACTGCAACAAGGTGGTGTATTGGAAATACCGTCGGCGTAGTGCCTTACCTGAAGGCTAGGCAAGGGTCAGTGGGATGTGGAAGGCCAAACCAGTCACAGCGGGACTAGGGATAAGAATAAACCAACAGGGAGGGCTCGGGGTGAGCCCAAGAAGACTGCGTCATTTAAGCTTCAAAGGGGAGAACTTGAAAATGCTGCTGCCCCTGTGTTGGGACTTAAGAAGTCCTGCTCCTAGTCCCACCTAGGAAAGCAAATCTGATCGATCATGTATCTACTGGGGCAAGGGTGGGGTTGCATGAGGAGGAAGCTCTGCATTGTCAGGATAAAGTCTATCTCCATTCTCAGGCTCACAAACCCCTTCTTGGCTCCTCCCTAGCTCAGGGCCTGCTACTTGCTCCCATCTCCTTACACACGTTCAGGGTCGCCCTGCCTTCCTGCAGGTAGGTCTTACACCCCACAGTGTTCTCTTGTCTCTTTTCTCTGCCTGCAGTGCTCATTCCCCGCCCCCACTCTCCCCAGCAAACTCCTATGGAACCATCAATCCACAGTTTAAAAACATCACCTTCGCTTCCCCCAGGAGGCCGTCAGCTCTCCGAGGATGGGGGTCAGTCTGCTGTGTCCAAAGCCTAGCTAGCAGGTGTTCAGATTATTTGTGCGATGATCAGAAGTTGGAATGGGAAACCAATAGCAGACATTCAGGACTGGTGTTTGCTTGCGTTTCTGCAAAGCTGGGTTCTGCAGACATAACCGTACGGGTCTGGATCTAGAGAGGAACTGGGGTACGTGGGGTTGGGGGAGGGGGTGGGAGTTGCATTGAGGAGGAAAAAAGCAAGTGAAGGAGTGCTGGTGGGAGATTCCAAAAAATAAAAATAAAAAGGCCAGAGAGAAGGCAGAGTTTTCTGTTTTCTGCCCAATCTGTCGCTGGGGTCAAAGGCCGTAGTAGGAGACCATTTCCTGTGGTCACACTCGGCCAAGGTAGGCTGCCAAGCTTGGCCCCACACGAGAAAACCGTGGCGACCGCAGGCGTGTCGCGAGCTCCGCAGGTTGGGGTGGGGGCGGGGCTCGCGGGCTGGGCGGGGCCAGCGTCAGGTGCACCGCGAGCGCGGGGGCGGGACCCGCCGGCGGCAGCAGCGAGGCTCGCGCTGGGTGCGTCTCTGGCTCGCCCGCTTGACGGGCTGCTGCCTTGATCTGGTCTGACAAGTAGAGGCTGCTGTGAGAAGCGACCTGGATTTTTGACATTCAGCAAGCCAGAAATAACCAGCTGGGCTCCTGGCGCTGTGGCCACACGTCTTGCCTTTCCAAAACTACGGCCTGATTGAAGGGGCTTCTCCCCGGCGCCGACCTGTTGTGTTCTGTGCGTTGGTTAGGCCTGGGTTCTAGTCCGCACTCAGCGTCTCACTCCGTGGTTTAGGGAAGTAACTTGAATTGAATGCAGCTTAGCTTTTCCTCTGTAAAGAAGGATTATTATCTGACCCCGTTCTCTCCGCTAGAAAAATTCTAAGTGGCTGCCCTGTCCCTCCTAATCTCGAGGCCTGAACTTGATGTCGGCTACATCTAAAAGCCTGGCGCTCCAAATAACCACTGGGGGGAAGGGACTGCAAGATGATCCTGGTTGAAAACGTGCTGATGAACCTCTTGTGAATCATGGACCCTATGAGAATCTGTGAAATCTATGCGTTCTTGGTATAAAAAAAAAAAATTGACACATCCAACAAGTAACTGACTTAAATCATGGACTCCTGGTTTGATTGACATCTCCGATCTAGTCAAGCCCTTCCTCCGGCTGGAAAAGCCCTCATTCCCCACCTTCCAATCCTCATACACCAGGAGCACCATGGTTTTCCTCCTTTCTCCCTTCAACCTCCTCACCAGCCCCCACACTTGGGCACTCTCAATAGGAAAACTGTCCTATAAATATTTATAAGAGCCAGGGGCTCTCCTGTAGCGGAGAAAGTGAAAACTAATACCCCCAAGTCTGCAGACCAGGCCAGATGTTTCTCCCCCCGGCTTCTACCGCAGCCTTCCCAAAAGCCTGGGCGGAGGGGGCTAGCAAGGGGCTGGGCCCTGGGGAGGCTCCTTTGAGAAGTGCCCCCCACCCCCTTCGGAATCCGCACCATGAACACCATCACAGAAAACTTTCTGCTCCAACATCAACCAGCAGCCACCTGGCAGGGGGCAGAAAAAGCCGAAGCTGGTTTGCATAGTGGCTAGCTTGTCCCTGGTATCTTGTTACAAATGGGCTTCTTGTGCAATGGGGAATTGTTGCGAGGGACCTTTTGGATGTAACTGCATGAAACAGCTCTAACAATAGATGATTCAGGAGGCTAGTAATTGGCCCTCACTCCTACCACATTGTTTGGATAAAAACGACATAGTCCAGCTGGGGGTGGAAAGGCAGTTAATAAAAACCTAACCTCTTGTTATTCAGAATGTGCAGGGGACCAGTGGCATCAACATCACCAGCAGCTTGGTAGAAATGCAGGCTCTGCCCTAGACTGAAAGGAAATCCACATTTTATAGACTTGGAGAAGATCTGCATACATATTAAAGTTTGAAAGACCTAATGAAAAGTTGGCTGATAATGATTATGATCGTGGTCATTAGTAGAGTCTCAATCATCCCTCTCTCCCACCTGGGAAAGCCACGGCAGATGGACAAAATCCCTCCAATCTCTGCTTGCAGGAGAGGACGGGCATGCTCACAAGAAGGACTCTGTACACACAGATACGCCTTCCTCAACCAAAGACCTCACCCGTCTTGCACTATGCTATTCTGTTATTTATCTTTTGGGAAAATTAGGTCTTTTAGCTGGAGATGAAAATGACAAGAGACCACCTCTTAAACAAAATCCAGTTTGGCTTTAGCTTTGGGAGTAGCTCTGACCTCATTGCTGCTGGAATCAGTTCAGCTCCCAGGTCTAAGTACCAAATACTTGAGGGGAAGTGGGAGGAGGACAGCTCCCTGGAGTTGCTCATTTGCACAGCCCAGTACTATTTTCACTTGCCTTTGGAAATGAAGGTGCAGAAAGCATGGGAGATGAGAGCACAGCCCCAGATTGGATCAGACAGGGGAAAGGTGGAAGAGAAGTGCAGAAAACCACCCAGGGGACCGCAGGCTTTAGTGACACCTGCCAAGGCAGGGGCCTGACCTCCCGGGATGTCTTTCCCTGCCTGTTCTCTAAAATACTGAAGGGGTTTGGGGGGAGGCGTGGAGAATAAGAAAAGAGATGCTTGGCCAGTTTATATATAATGCAGGTGGCTCTTTGCTGCTCTCCTGGCTTTTAAAGGGCTCAAAAGCAGACCGACTTTAAGGTGTCAGCTGCTGTGTTTGCAGCCTTAGAAAGACATCCTTGCCTGACCTGTGGTGGCACAGTGGATAAAGCGTCGACCTGGAAATGCTGAGGTCGCCGGTTCGAAACCCTGGGCTTGCCTGGTCAAGGCACATATGGGAGTTGATGCTTCCAGCTCCTCCCCCCTTCTCTCTCTCTGTCTCTCCTCTCTCTGTCTTTCCCTCTCCTCTGTAAAAAAAAAAAAAAAAAAAAAAAGAGAGAAAAAAAAAAGAAAGACATCCTTGATCTTTTATTGTTGTGCCTTTGCTCAGAGCTGCACATTCTCCCTGAGGAAATGGCTTGCCTTAAAAGAGCTGCTATTATAGCTGAAGATGTTTTAGATTCACTTCCAATCCCTGACTCCTTGTGGAAAGTAATTGCTGCTGTGGTATGCCCTGTGCGTTTTATTCTTGTCTCTTTACCTAAACGAACAGTAGCTAAGTGGATACGGCTGTTTAAAACTCAATAGGACTTCAGTGTTTCCACAAAAAAACAAACAAACAAACAAAAAAACGATTCAGACTAGGAGAAATAACTGTAAGCAAAAGTGAACAATCCAAGTTCTAAGGTTTTTCTTTGGGGCTGATTCAGCTGGTGGGACAAAGTGAGTGCTCCTTGGAATCTTGGACTAGTAAAACAATCAGAGACCAGGACCGAATAACATCCCAACACCCAGCTGCAAAGAAGAACAAAACTTCACCCCCATCACGTAAATGTTGGGCAGTTTATTAACAACTCTATAAAGGAATTCATTTTTCTCAAAACTGTTGATTAGAGGAATCTCAAATGACAGTTCGAACACAGATTCTCTGCTCCAGGCAGCCCAAGCTACTGTGGGCCCAGCTATTCATTGCTCAGCAATCCTGGTCTACCCCCAAATTTTTGCTTTAAAACTCAAATGTACCTCCTCCAGGGATATTTCCTGTGTGATCTCAGCTCATAGAGAGCTCATCCTTAAAGCAGGGGAAGTCCCTGCCCAGGAACAGAATCTACTGGACCATGACGGTCCTGTTTTTATGTAACCTTGGAATTACTGTCTGTTTTGTTCTTGTCTGTCTGCACAGATACATCTCCTGTTATCTCCCAAGCTCTTATTATACACAGTCTGTGCTTGACCAATGTCAGCTGGGTTTACTGAGACAGTAATCTCTAAGTGGCAGGTCCTTGGCTCATTCATCTGAGACTGAGGGCCTCTTAGGCAGACAGAAAACGGGTTAGGACTATTGACTTGGAGACATTCTTGGCTCTCTATGAGTGCTATGTTAAAACAAAGGTTTTTGGCCTCCAGTGCAATGAAAAGACATAACCCCGCTATCAGCATATTTTTAAGTATCTGCTTGTGTTGGATCTCACTGTCAGGCCAGAGTCCTCACACATGGATTCCCTCACTTTGCCTTATGCACCCCCCAAGGACAGAACAGGTGGTGGGATGTATTCAAGCTGGCTCAGTGCTTAAGGAGACTGAATGGTGCAGAATCTTCTCAAATTCCCAGTGTTCTGAACAGCCGAGACTAATGAAAAGAATAGCTGTTTTATTCACAGTTGTTAACACTCCTCCAAAAGCAGTTGTTTGGCTAGCTGGACTGTCAGTGGCTATTGGCCAATAAGGTCTGCAGGTGTGGGTCAGAGCAGTGTTCTGGATTTCTTTTTTTTAAAGATTTTATTTATTCATTTGAGAGAAGAGACAGAGAGAGACAGAGAGAGAAGAGAGACACAAAGGGGGAGGAGCAGGAAGCATCAACTCCCATATGTGCCTTGACCAGGCAAGCCCAGGGTTTTGAACCGGCGCCCTCAGCTTTCCAGATTGATACTTTATCCACTGAGCCATCACAGGTCAGGCTGTTCTGGATTTCTATAGTAAGGTTGCCATCTTCCACTTCACATCACCTCCATCCTAATGAGATCGTCTGTGTGAGTCTGCTGTGTGCAAGGCACTGTAGTCGGCATTGGAGATGCAATGGTAAACTGACATTGCCTATAATCTAGTGGGAGACACTGGGATTAATTCAAAAAGTTAACAAGTAAGTATATAATTATCAACAGTGATGATAAAGGCTCTAAAGGAAAAGAATAGGGTGCCCTGTGAGAACATTATAAGAGGTTTTATCTGATCGAATGGGGGTGGGGAGGAGAAGATTCAGAAGGCCTTTTCAAAGAGAGTAACCTTTGACCTGAGCACTACAAGAGAAATAGAAATTAAAAAGTAAAGAGGGGTAAAGGAGTGCTTAAGATCGAAAGAGCTTGATCTCTGGAGGAACTGAAATAAAGTCCTTGTGGCTGGGTTGAAGGGAACAAGGAAAGCAAGGATACCTCAGAGAGGTATGCAGGGGCGGGGTCACGTGTTGATGAGTAACCGGCATGGAGGGGTTTGGCTTTTATTTTGGAAGAATGGAAAGCCATTTTAAGCAGGGGGTGAGAACATTACATTTCTGTTTCCAGACAATTACTCTGGTGAGAAAATGGTGACCAGAAACGTCATTACTCATGTCTCTTGCAACACTCCCATGTGAAAGCTAATGAACCACCAGTTCTGCATCTATACCCTTGAGCCCATGTGGGTTATGGTTCCCCAGGCCAACTGAAAGGCCCAGAGGGTTTCCTGACAGGTGGAGGAGCCCAGATAAAACTCATTGCTAAGGTACTTAAATCTGAGTTGTTTTAATTTCATCAGCATTTTGCCTCCACTCCCAAGAAATACATTCCTAAAATTATAATTCTTCAGTGCCCATGCCCAGGCAGGCTCACTTCTGTTGGATCATAGTAATCAGGGCTTTGACTGTGAGTTACCAATCTCAGTCTAAATGATTAGCCCAAGGTCAATGGACCAGTCAGCTGCCACACCAAGGATAGCTTTCCAGTTCCCTGTACACAAGGCAGATATGTCCCTGGGAAATGCTGTCAGGGGTTTCTAATATGGTTACTTAGAAAGAGAAAGAAAGAAACACTTGCATTTGTCCTGTGACAGTTATGTTTATTCTAAAATTTAGAAGTTCCTAGGATCACCTTCTGGGTTGGTCAGAAACTCTGAGTGGGACATGATTCATTATTGGAAAAGCATTTTTAACCAAGTCTGGTTCTGCCTGAGCCATGAACATCCTTTGTGGATGATGATAGCTTACTTTCGGGCTGTCCCATCTTGCCATTTCCTAAAGCTACCAGTATAGTTGAAACAGGCATATGAACAACCCCCGGGTTGCTAGAAAGACATCTTAATCCTCAACAGGTTTTGATCTGAATAGTAATCGCTTGCTCATGAGATGTGCTTTACAAATTTTGCACTATTGGCAGCTTGTAGCTGGGCCTTTCCCAGCACTCTGTGCAAAAAATGAAGCCAGGGTTACTCATCCCTCTGCATTTTAAAGGAATTCCAGGAGTGCTCAGGCAAGCAACTGAAAGACCTGTGTTATTTCAAGACTTATGAATAGGGATGTTTCAGGCCCCAGTAATGCCACTAAAATGAGAAATGACTTTTGTGCCAGAGGTAGCATGCTATCTCCCTCAGGTGCAGTGGCAAGGCATGTGGGGTCTTCTGGGCGGCTCCTGCAGGCGGAGGAGCGGCTTGAAGAATCAGAGCTACATGCCTGACTTTGTCCTTGCAGCGAGCTCCCTCCCTTCACCCCGCTCCTCACTCCGTGGGCTGATCTGCCCTGACAGCTGCCAAGTCAGTCCTCTCACTCCCGGGGCTCGCATTGGCACAGCGGGCTGCAACTCTTTCCTTTCCCTGTCTGCTCCTCATTTTAAAAGTTTTTCCAGTCTTCCTCCGGGAGTGAATTAAACTGATCTAAAACTCTTCATAGGAAAAGGGAGTTTCAACTAGCACATAGGTTCTAGAGGATAAGCAAATCCATGGTGCCAGCACTTATCTGCCAAATGCAAATCTTTATTTGGATAAGAATGATCTGTAAAAAATTCTAAAGAACACACAGGTCATAGGGAATGCTATGATGCCCTGTTATGATCTTCCTATTTTTTTTTTCCTTTTCTAATCCATGTGCCATTGGGATCCTTTCTCTGTTCCATTCTTCCAAATCAGAGCAGCCCCTCTGGGTTTAGACGTGTTCACAGAAAGGCAGAGCCTGAATCCAGTCTAGAGTCTGATGGAAAATAAAATGGGGTGTTCCTTCTTTAGTCACTGACTGATCATCCCATCTGTCACCAGCTGATGGAGTAGCCTTGGGCAAACCACATGACCTCTCTCTCCTTCTTTTCCTTGTTTGTAGAATAAGGAAAATACTGCTCCTATGCTCTCACAGATATTGTGAAACTTTTTCTAATTTGGAGTATGTGGGTGAACTGTGACAAGTTTTTAAATAGTACATAAATATAACCATGATATTATAAGAAGTTGTGTCTGCCTACCCTTTCTCCATATTCTCCCTCAGGAAAAAACAACAACAACAACAAAGAAACAAAATCTTTGCCAAACTATGTGATGGCAGGCCTAATTTAAGTCCTGGTCAGAATGGAGTCATCCATGGGTTCCTAAGAATACACACACGCTGCCTTGGTTTTTTTCTTAGTCTCAACAGCCTATTCCTCATGTTGGGGTGGAGAAGTCATACAACTTCCTGGAGGCACAGTCTATGGCATATTAATATAAATGCCGTAGAGAGTTTGGCCTGGCTGCTGCCCATATTGGAGGGCTTGAGAAAACATTGTGTGTGTGTGCTGACTCTGCTACTGTCTTTTTTCTTACAGTGAAAATCACTAGGGGCAGAGACCAGTGCCCCCTATCTACTGTTCTCGGTGCAATGGCTCCCAGGCAATGAGGAAATGCTTCTGTGAGTGAAAGGGCTGGGGTCCCAGCACTGTCACCAATTAACTGGCATGCCTGGAGGATGGCTCTCAAGTTCTGTAGACCTTTATTTTTTATTTTACTTATTGATTTGAGAGAGAGAAAGAGAGAGTTCGATTTGTTGTTCCTCTGATTTATGCATTCATTGGTTGATTCTTTTTTTTTTTTTTTTTTTTTTTTACAAGAACAGAGAGTCAGAGAGAGGGATAGATAGGGACAGACAGACAGGAACGGAGAGAGATGAGAAGCATCAATCATCAGTTTTTCGTTGCAACACCTTAGTTCATTGATTGTTTTCTCATATGTGCCTTGACCGCGGGCCATCAGCAGACCGAGTAACCCCTTGCTTGAGCCAGCAACCTTGGGCTCAAGCTGGTGAGCTTTTTGCTCAAGCCAGATGAGCCCGCACTCAAGCTGGTGACATTGCGGTCTTGAACCTGGGTCTTCCACATCCCAGTCCGACGCTCTATCCACTGCGCCACCACCTGGTCAGGCCATTGGTTGATTCTTGTATGTGCCGTGACTGAGGATCAAACTTGCAACCTTGGCATATGAGGATGATGCTTTAACCAACTGAGATACCTGGCCAGGGCAGGCCTCATTTTTTTTTTTTTTTAAGTTGGAGGTTTTTAAATGGTGTTCAGTGAAACACTTTGGTGGAAGGAGGTGTTGTTATTATTATTGTTGTTGTTGTTATTTAACACTTGGGACTAATAGAAAAGGTTTCAGCACTGTTGTCTTCTAGCACTACCTTTCTATGGCCCCCCAAATTCTACCAGCGCACTCACTGATTGATCCCATGGGATATATGTTTTTTCATTCAGCCAGATTTTTCTTCTTTTTTCGTTCAAAGCTGATAACTTCTGGGGGATTCTGGTTAGAAAGAGATAATCACACTCAGGTCTGATGGATTAGGAATTCTCGACTTGACCCATCCATAATCTGAAAGGGTTTTCTCTGGAAAACAGCTGTGTTAGGGCTTTGGTCAAGTGAAACAGTGACCTGGGCTGGAAACTCCACAGCATGGCTCCCTTCCAAAAGATGATAATACTTACACACAGCTTAGAAATTTGCCAGTATTTCCTGAACCTCTATACTTGCCAGTAATGAAATATGAAATTGTGGTATTGGTCCCGTATTCTGTCTTCGGAAGTAATTTTAATAAAGTAGACTGGTTTTATATAAAATGCAGAGGTAGAAAGTTCAATAAAAACCTGAACTGCACTGTCCTTTAAAAGTGACATAATTTGCTAGCCTCCTTCTAGCTGTCAATGTGCCGTGAGGGCCATAGACCCAAAGGTTGTTATGACTTTGTCAAGTTATGTAGGACCAGAACTGCAAATCTGAGGGTGCTGTCCCAAAGGAGACCCCAAAAATGAGTCTGGTGCAAAAGAGTAAGGTTTTCAGTTCATGTGCCCCGCCCCTCAGACTCTCCACAGGCAACTGGTGAGAAAGCAATGACATCACATCTGGAATCTGTCTTCTCCTCTGTCATTTCTAGCAATTACTCTCCATCATCAACCTTTCTGAGGACGCTGGTCTAGAACTTTCTCCTTGTTCTCCAAATGGTTTAGCTTGTAACAGAGAGATCTTATGAACAGGTAGGGGCTGGTAAATTGCTCAGACCTATCCTCAAAGCCTTTTTTTAAACTGCATGTTAATTTTTTTCTCCCTTCTCTCCCTCCCTTCCTCCACCCTCACGCCGACCCCTCAGCAATCGCACAGAACGTCACCATATTCCTGCCCTTGTCCTACCTCACGTGCCCTTTCTGCTTAATGCTGAGCATCTGGAAATAATCTCTCAGCAATGTGTTGACACTTCAGCACTCTTCTGAAGGGGCGGCTTTCTCAGGAAACATTTAAAAGGAGATTGGGTTTCACTGTTTTGAGTTATGGCACATGGAAAGAAGAGCCCAAACCAAGTATTATAAAAGGCTTAGAGAAATCTTAGGGTCAGAGCTTCTTAAATAAAGTTTTATGTCCTAGTTGGAATGTGGCACATGTTGCCTTTTTGGTTCATTTGTTTAAAACAATTGTGTGACATCATTGTTTAGTCACTGGTCTATGTTTATGCCCAAGGCAATTCCTAACTAATGGTGCTGGCAACCACGCGTTGGTGTTTCATATACAAACGAGCATCATGGTCTGCTTTGCTCATTTGCAGAACGTGCAGTTTTCTCACACACAATAAGTTTTTGTTTCGTGCAATCAGTGACACAGAGAGCACTTCAGAAGGGAAGTTAAGTCTGGGAAATCACTATCCCTCTTAAAAAATTTATTTAGATTTTAAAATAAAGTCTCCTTTAGCTCTAATTGCATCTTATAGGTTTTTTCTTTTTAAAACTTTTTATTTTGAAATAGTTTAGAACTTACAAGTATAATGTAAAAATGTTTATATACCCTTTACCTAGATTCACCATTTCTGAAAGAGTATTCTGTTATTTCTCTCTGGATACCTTCATCATCATCATCACCACCACAGCATTATCAGCTTCATTTGAGAATATGTTTTATATGCCTTTATCCCTAAGTATTTTAGTGTATATTTCTTAAGAACAAAGACATCAACTCTAACACTGTATAACCATCAAAATTGAGACATTTAATATAATGCTATTATCTAATTTATACCTCTTATTCAAATTTTGCCAGTTATGCCATAAATATCCTTAATGGCATTTTTTTAAAATCAGCCCCCACAGATTGTGATATGAGGTACTTTCATTGGCATTTACTTTTAAATATTTTACAATTTCCATTGTGAATTCTTCTTTAACTCATGAGTTATTTAGATGATTGCTTAATTAGTTTCCAAACACATAATGTTGTTGTTATTGTTTTTAACTTCATTGTTGTTGTTTTTTTGGTTTTTTTTTTTTTTTTTTTTGCATTTTTCTGAAGCTGGAAACAGGGAGAGACAGTCAGACAGACTCCCGCATGTGCCCGACCGGGATCCACCCGGCACGCCCACCAGGGGCAAAGCTCTGCCCACCAGGGGGTGATACTCTGCCCATCCTGGGGGTCGCCATGTTGTGACCAGAGCCACTCTAGCGCCTGAGGCAGAGGCCACAGAGCCATCCCCAGCGCCCGGGCCATCTTTGCTCCAATGGAGCCTCGGCTGCGGGAGGGGAAGAGAGAGACAGAGAGGAAGGCGTGGCGGAGGGGTGGAGAAGCAAATGGGCGCTTCTCCTGTGTGCCCTGGCCGGGAATCGAACCTGAGTCCTCCGCATGCTAGGCCGACGCTCTACTGCTGAGCCAACCGGCCAGGGCCTAACTTCATTGTTAATTTCAAATTTATAAGGACTTTTCCCTAAATATCCAGTAGATTTGTACAAAACTTTTAAATTCTTGCTGAGTTGTCATTTTACCTGATCTCAGTAATCTACACTTTGATGATAGACTTATTGATTGCTCATTATAATTCAGCTTTGGCTTTATAGTTTTCAGATTTATTCTATTAGAAACATACAGGTTCATGAAAGCTACATCTTGATAGATTGTTTCTTCTGCACTGCTCACAAAAATCAGGGGATATTTTATCACTTCATATTCACTTTGAAACATCCCCTGATTTTTGTGAGCAGTATATTATTTTGTGGTGTTTTCTGCCTTTAATTCTATTTAGTCTGATATAAATATTGCTGTACCAGGTTTCTCTTTATTATTACATGCTACATCTTCTTTATTCCTTTAGTTTCAAGCTTTACCTTTGCTTTTATTTTGATTGCATACCTATAAGACACATATAGCTGTATTTTTTTTTTAAGTCCACTCCAGCAACCACTTTTAGTAGTTTGTAATTCCTTTATATGTATTGTGATATATTTGAACTTCTGCTTTATCTGGAGTTTTTGCCTTACCAAATTTTTTTTTTGTAAATTTTTCCTTTTTCTGCCTTCTATACTATTAATAAAGTTACCATATACTTAGAGTATTTTAATGAATACAAAGTTATTTGTTAATTTCAGTGATTCCCTGTAACATTTTAGGCATACATATCTAACCATAAACTGTTATAATAAAGGCAAAAGTTATTCAGAATGTCTAGCCTTCTCTTTTCTATTGCATAGGCCTCATAGAGATTGAACAAGGTATTCTTTCCCCCGTCTTCATACTCCTGTGTAAGCTTAACTTTTACCCTTTTTTTAAATTAAAAAGAAAGTTAGTATGCATTCCCTTAAGGTTAATAATTAATTAAACTTAATAATAAAAGGTTATTTCTGTTTTGTCATTATTTTTTATATTACATGCTTGGGCTCACTTTTCTTCTTAGTGAATAACATCCTGTAATGTTTCTTTTAGTGAGCTTTTTGACTTTGTTATAATTGATAAGAAACTGTCAATGTAGTCACCTTTTGTAGTTAATATATATTTTCTCCCTTGAAATTTCTTAGCTGTTCTATTCATTCCTTTATTTATTGATTTGAGAGAGAGAGGGAAACATTGATTTTTGTCCCACTTATATATGTATTCATTGGTTGATTCTTGTAGGTGCCCTGACCAAGGATCGAAAAATAATCTTGGCCTAATGGGAATTCGCTCTAACCAACTGAACTACTGGGCCAGGTTGAGCTTGTTACTTTAATGTTAGTACTTCATAGTTTTACTTCAATGTGGCTGGTAGGTATGGGCTGCCTTAAAAAAAACTTTTTAAAATTAATTATTGATTTGAGAGAGAGAGAGAGAGACAAGAACACTGACCTGCTCCTGTACGTGCCCTCACTGGGGATGGAACGTACAACCTCTGTGCTTCAGGATATGATGCTCTAACCACTGAGCTGTCCCACCAGGGTGGGGTTCCTTTCTTTGTTCATCTTAGAACTCAGAATGCTCTTTTGGTATGAGGACTCTTCTTAGAGTCATGGAAAAGTCTCTGCTATTATCTCTTCAAATGTTGCTTCTCTAGTTTCCTTCTTCAGAATCTCTATTTTCCAAACTGTGTTCCTTGTCTTTTTATTTTTAATTGAATTTATTGGGGTTATAGTCATTAACATACTTATATAAGTTTCAGGTGCCCAATTCTACAAAATAATTTTATTTGAAATAATTTATTGACTAAATTTATTAATAATAGATTTGGCAGGGGAAAGGACTTGGAATTTTGGTTTGCAGGCTTTCCAAATCTTATTTGGGAAGGTTTATATTTTCTCTCTCCTGTCTTCCCTGAGTAGTAGTTTGCAGTTGCCTTACGCAGGCCCAGAACCGGGGGTGGGGGTGGGGGGGCTCCTGTCATTTGGTGAGACTGGGGACCCTACGGATCTAGGCATTGAGCCACAGGTAGCTTTACTCATTTCTATTCATGAGGTTGTATTCGTATACTTTCGCTTCCCCAGGCTCACAGTTTTTGCCACAAGCCATGATCCCAACTGACAGATGATCAGATTCTAGATAAGTGTTGAAGGTAGATTTAACATTTCCTGATAGTGTTTTTTGAGAGATGTAAGGGAATGATTAGGTCAAGATTCAGGAACTCAGAAACTGAAGGGTAGAGTTGTGATCATGTGAGATGGGGGGAAGACTGGGGTGGAGTAGATATTGGGGCAGGGGAAAATCAGGAGTTAATTTGAATTTTAGATTTCTGTTAGCCAAATTGGAGATATTGGCTGTTGGCTATATGGGCCTGGGGTTTGAAGAGAGATCTGAACTGGAGATTTAAATTAGAAGGAGTCAGCATGTACATATTTAAAATCATGAGCATGGAGAAGAGCACCACCAGACTGAATACGCATAGAGAATAGGACCAAGAGTGGGATCTCAGCTTTCTCCAACACTAAGAGTTTGGGAAGAAGGGAGGAATCATTAAAAAGGAAACTGAGAAAAGTGGCCAGTAAGGTAAAAGGAAAACCAGGGATGCGTTGTATCCTCACACAGAAAAGACATCTAAGAGAATCAACTCTACAAAGTTTGCTCAGTAAAATGAAGACTAAGGACTGACCATTGATTTCAGCAAAGTCAGTTGAGTGGGTGAATGGGAGGATGCCTGATTGGAGTAGGAATACTTGGCAATTATTTTTAAGCTTCCTTTCATAAGCCAGCTAAAGCGGGGGTGTTATCTTCCCTCATTAATCCCTGCCTTCAAAGAATAAAGCTTTCATACCCTGTCTCAGGTGGAATTCCTTTACTGTGCAGAGATCAAACTCCCTGTGGATTTCTGGTTTGTGGAGCTGTTTATCCATGAACTAGCTCTACAGTTTTTATTTTCTATTTTATTTCTTATTACCATGAGTTTAGAGCACCAAAATTGTATGAAAGTATACATGGATGGAGGCATATTGTTTGACTGGGTTCCTTACATTCTTCAATCATCTGCATATTTTGGATGGTTTGTTAGTTAACTGTGCTGTGGAACAAACAATCCCAAAACTTAGTGGCTTAAAACAGTAGTCTTTTTTTTTTTAACTCACGAATCTGCAAATCAACAATTAAGGATGGATCAGCTGTACCTTTTCTGGCCTTCACTAGGTTCTTCCATGCATCTGTGGTCAGCTACAAGTCAGCTAGGAGCTCTACTTCTGGGGACTAACTGGCAGTCAGCTGAAGCCAACGGGGGTGACAGGGTTGACTTGGCCATGTGGTCATTCACTATCTAGCAGGCTAGCTCAAGCTCTTTTCCATGGTAGTGGGGTAGAGTTCTAAGAGAGAAAACAGAAACCTCAAAGACCTTTTAAGGGGCAGGCTTGGAAGTGGTACAACATCACTTCTGCTGTGAATTATCAGTGAAAGCAGGTCACATGGCCAGCCCACATTTAAAAGGTGGTAAATTGATTCTACCTTTTGATAAGAGGAGATGGAAAGCCACATTACAAAGAGGGGTGGACACAAGAAAGAGAGTGATTTGGCCATTTTTTTGCTAACAATGTACCGCAAGTAGAGTATGAATTGGACTTAAATTTTTTGTGGGATGAATTTAAACTAGATATACAGACAAAAGATGTCAACACTGGAGCATATTAGTAATTTTTGAGCACTGCATGTAGAGGAAGTAATGGTAGAGGCTTTACATCAGATTCAAGATGACCAGTTGAATATTTGCCATAATCAATGTATATGCTGGGAGCCAAGGGAGTTTCACAAAAGAACTTTTTCCTGCCTTTCAAGTAGCTATTATTTGAATAAGGAGTGCAGGGCCAGCCTCCAGCCCAGAATATTAATGCTATATGATGACGGGTCAAAAGAATATCTTTGGAATAAGGTAGACTTCAAGCGTAGGCAGAAAGGAAAAAGCCATGGAAAGATTAAAGGCTCAAAAGAAACAAAGATTATAGGCAGTGGTTACACTCTGGCCAGCATCCTTATTTAATTGGTAGAAAGGCCAAAGGCTGAGAAATACATCAATCATCAGAAGACAAAGGGAAAAGACTCCAAGTTTTCCAGACTAATTTTTTTTTTTAAGTTTAACCAGAAGGAATTTATTGGTTTTAACTTAAAGAACACTTGTATCAACAAGAATTCTGTATACTTCAGCAAAAATGGGTCCTAGCTTGTGGGAGCTCTGGCAGATTTTCAGGGTGTTGCCAAGACACCCCCTTCATACCATAGCTATCCAGTTGTTGATGTCCTTGGTGCCCATCAAGTCTCAGGAAGAGAGCCCAGAGACTGGTGCGTTGACCTGTGGGTCTTTAGTCCCTGACTCCAGCAGTCTCAAGAGTTTCTTTTTTTGTTAGCTTATTTGATAAATTCTGCAGAACTGAGGCTACCATTCAAAATGTCTTTTGGCTACTTTTTCATTTATTTAAATTACCCAGAGATTTTTTTTTTTCATACTATTAAAATTGACTAGTATTTTTAATTCCCCAAAACTACTGGCTATTCTGGCTAACTCTTAAATTGAAGGCAAGGACTAAGGCTGGTCTTCAATGTGTCTTAAAGGGCCTGAGAACCACAGCCCCCAAGAAAGCCAGATCTATCCAAGTTGTTGCTCCTCACCAAGACTTTGTTCTCCTTGGAAGCTATCAGAACTCCACCTACCAGGGCAGAATGATTCTGGCACAGGTAAATCAAGCATTCCCATAATGCTCAGTATTTTTGTCCAAGCATGAGGAGAGATGATATAGAAATTATTCAATCATTCCAATACAAAAAACTGGTGGACATTTTTGGAAAAAATGTAAGAAATACTTAATAACTGTTGTTTATGCTCTACCTCTGAAATGAAATTCAATACAACACTGCATTATGAGTATGAATTTGTATTACATGGAAGATTCTATTCTAGACTCATGGAACAGTGAAGAGTATTTGAGTGTGACTCTGTGCTAGAAATTTCTTTTTTTTAAATTTACCAACCAAGTCTAATCAATTCCCCTGTCCTTTCAGTTTTGAGTTTTTAGTATTTCTAGGCTTGACCAGGTAGTGACACAGTGGATGGAGCGTCAGACTGGGATGCAGAGGACCCAAGTTCAAGGCTCTAAGGTCGCTGGCTTAAATGCTGGCTCATCCAGCTTGAGCAAGGGTTCACCAGCTTGAGCGTGGGATCATAGACATGACCCCATGGTCACTGGCTTGAGCCCAGAGGTTGCTGGCTTGACCCCAAGGTCCCTGGCTTGAGCAAGGCATCACTCGCTCTGCTATAGCCCCCCTGGTCAAGGCACATATGAGAAAGCAATCACTGAGCAACTAAGGTGCCCCAACAAAGAATTGATGCTTTTTATCTCTTTTTCTTCCTGTCTGTCTGTCCCTATCTGTCCCTCTCTCTGACTCTCTCTCTGTCTCTGTCAAAAAATTTTTTTTCTAAAACCCAATCCCTTTTCTGCAGTCCCACTGCCACCACTTTAAGGCACAACCTCACCATCTTTCAGTAGAATTATAACAGTTTCTGTTGTGGACTAAATTGTGACCCCCCCCCCTCCAAAATTCATTTGTTGAAGTCATTGCCCCAGTACCTCAGAATGTGACCACATTTGGAGAGAGGGCCTTCAAAGAGATAATTAAGATAAGATGAGGTTATATGAGTGGTCCCTAATCCAATATGACTGATGTCCTTATAAGAAGGGGAGATTAGGACACAGACATGCACAGAGGGCAGACCGCATGAAGACAAAGGGAGAAGATGGACATCTACAAGCCAAAGAGAGGGCTTCAGAAGAAGTCAACCCTGCCACACCTTAATCCAAACCTCAGACTTCTAGCCTCCAGAATTGTGAGAAAATAAATCTGTTGTTTGAGCCCCTCAGTTGTGGTACTCTGTTACGGCAGCCTGAGCAAACTATCGCAGCCTCTTGTCGGGGCTCCTTGCTTCCAGTCTTGTCCCTCTCAAACCCACTTTTACAGTGGAATTATCCATCTCCATCGCTAGTCTTACCTAGTCACCTGCCTGCTTAAAACCCTTCGGTAGCGCCCCACCTCTCACTAGCTAGTTCTCCACACGAAGTTTTCTGGAACATTAGTTCTACACTTGATCTTAGCCAATGAAGCCATGGAACATTAGTTCTACAAGATGTCCCCAGTTAGGTAAGTTTGGGAACTCATCAAGTCTCCTACTTGAGTGATATTGCATGTACAATTGCACCTTAAAGGCTCAGAGACATTTCCTAGTCAAAAAAAAACCAGTTAACTGGATTTAACCCAGTGTTTGCCAAATTTATTTGACTATGGAGTTTTTCTCTTCTTAGTATAATCCATGTTATATCCACTGCAGCCTGTGTTCTGTTATACAGACCAGGAAACACTGCCTCCACCATCAAGTCCACGTACTCTGGCGTGTCACGCAGGTTGAGAGTCACCAGATTTACCAAAGACACAGATGCCTAGTTGAATTTGAATTACAAAGAAGTCTAAATAATAATGTGTTGTTTATCTGAAATGCAAACTGATTGGGTGTCCTGTGTTTTATCTGGCAGCCCTATACAGAATGCTTTGTAATCCATAATATGGTAGACAGACTGAACCATTTGATAAGAATGTTTTACCCCAGTTAACATAGCAGAAAAAGGTAAAGTCAAGGTGGGTTCTTGGCTTCCAGGTGAAATACTTCAGTTTGCCTCCAACCCTTGTTTACTTTAAGCAGTCTCTCCATCTCCTCCATAGATTAGAATCCTCTAAGGAACTTTTAAGAATTCCACACCCCATCTTAAACCAAGATATTTAGAATTGGAGGATTGCTGGAGGGGAGTTGGAAAGTCAGGGCATGAGTGGGGAAAGTGAGGCATCTAGGGAGCAAGATTTAAGGAGGCTCTCACTCTCAGGAATGACCCTGTGCTTATACAACCATGAGAGAGAAAGAGCCTCCTTAAGTCTTGTGTCCTGTACACCTGCTGGTCCCCCCTGGTCAGACTCTGTCAAAAGAAGTAGGTGCATGATTGTGTAGAAGAGCTTGCAGGGGATTTCTGAGCAGCCCTGAGTCCCATCTCTGCATATTGTTGTTTTATGAGGAAATGTCAACCTTTTCCAGCAACGGACATGAACTTCAGCCCATAAGCATGAGTCAGGAGCTTTTACCAGGCCAGGTCTTCCTGAAATGTCAACTTGCAGCTGGCTCCAGTTTCCTGTAGAGAGCCACTCATAAAAATATTCAAAATGCTTGGGTTCCTCATTCTTTTTCACTTAGGGCTGGTGGTAGCTTCTGTTTCATATTCGAGGATGGTTTTCACTTTCTGAAAATGTAATGAAAGTATATGCATCACTTTTCTCTCCAAGCTTTTATATATAGATTCTCATCCTTACTCTCCCTCCTCTCCTCTGCTTTCTGCCCTTTCTTGTCCGTGATTTCATACCCTGTCACTGGCAGTCTGGTCAGAAAGGCACATCGTTAATCCTCACTAGAGGCAGTGACTAGAATAACTTGCCTGGGAACATCCAGGGCCGGGCCTCGGGAGGCCAGCTCCTTGAACGGTGTCTTTCTCCACTGGCCTCTGCGTTCCCTGATGTCGTTAGCATTCTGTCCCTGCCCCGTGCTTACTGGCTGGTGGTCAGATCTGTAACTGCCAATTCCCAGAGGCTCTCCCAGTTTTAAAACACTAGGAAAAGAAACTTTGTAATCTTCCAGAGCTGAAAAGGGATAAATAATAGTGGCGGGTGGGAGCTCCTGGCACAGCCCCCATTAACGTCTTTCTAGTGTGCTAACCGAATGATTTTCAATGAAGTTCTTCCTATAACTGGATTCAAAAAGTACCTCCTCAGAGGAAGATTTGGAAGAGAAAAGTAGAGAAAGGGTCAGGTAGGGCAGCGTTTGCAGCAATTTCCTGGCAATATCAAGATCATAAGATTGTATGGGCGTATCTCACTTGGCTTAAGAGATGTGTCTTTGTAAAGTTTCACATAAATGGAAATTTTAAAAAAATTAAATCAGTGTAAGTGCACAGGGAAAGATTGTTAAATAAAAGAAGCTTGGAGTACTGTACTTTATAAAGTGAATTATCTTTATATAATATTACATGATCTCTTCCTTGCACACATATGGATTGTTTTTTTTTCATAAGTTCAAGTTTTTTACAGACTGGATTTTCATGAGATAGAGGTGCTTCTTACTTACAGTGAAGATCAGTCTGAGGTCACAGCTGTTGTCAGGCTCTTAAACTGAACTTTTCATGATGTTCTTTTGGGAGAATGAGTAGCTGCCAGGTTCTGTGGGGGGGTTTGAGCTAAGAAAACTATCCCTGTGGGTAAGCTGACCCAGAATCCTCCTTGCCTAACTGCAGAGTGATGTAGGCTCTGGTGGTACCCAGATTTCAATGACTAGACACGGGAAGAGTTGATGGAGAACATGCTGGGGCTAAACGTTGACAAATGCAACAAGAAAAGCAGTATGGTGCCTGACCAGGTGGTGATGCAGTAGATAGAGCACTGGCCTGGGATGCTGAGGACCCAGGTTCAAGACTCAGGTCACCGGCTAGAGTAGGGGCTGACCAGCTGGAGCACAGCGTTGCTGGTTTGAGCACAGAATCATATACATGACTCCATGGTCACTGGCTTGAGCCCAAGGTTGCTGGCTTGAGCAAGGGGTCACTGGCTCAGCTGGAGCCCCCCAAACCCCCGGTCAAGGTACATATGAGAAAGCAGTCAATGAACAACTAAGGTGCTGCAACTATGAGTTGATGCTTCTCATTTTTCTTTCTTTCTATCTGTCTGTCCCTCTCTATATATTAAAAAAAGGGGGGCAGTATAGTGTAGTGGAAAGAAGCATGAGCTTTGTGGCCAGACTGCCTGACTTTTTAGTCAGGTTACTCCCTAAACCACTGTATCCTCATCTGTAGAATGGGGTGATTATAATAGTACCTATCCGAGGGTAGTACCTAGCATATAGTAAATGCTCCAAAAGCATTAGCGATTTTTAATTGCCTTGGCTACATATATTAGGATAGGAGGAAAAATATTTTTAAGATAAAAAATTCTAATGCCTACTGAGGGCTGGCCCATGCCAGGTATATGCTGAATACTTCCATTTAATCCTGACATCATATACACAATGTAACCAATATTATCCCTACTTCCCAGTGAAACTAAAGCTCCAGAGAGGTTAAGTAATTGTTCTTTTTTAAAAAAAAAATTTATTTATTCATTTCAGAGAGAAGAGAGAGAGAGAGAGAGAGAGAGAAAGGGGGGAGGAGCAGGAAGCATGACCAGTGCCTTGACCAGACAAGTGCAGGGTTTTGAACCGGCAACCTCAGCGTTCCAGGTAGATGCTTTATCCACTGCACCACCACAGGTCAGGCCAAGTAATTTTTCCAATGTCATACAGCAGATAAGTGAAAGTAGACATTTGAGGCCAGTGCTATTGCTCTTTCTACTTTGTCTCGGGCCTGAGAAGACCAAAGCCTGAAAGTGACTTTTCAAACATGAAGGCATAAGGCCGGGAAGTATTTGGATTTACAGTGTGTCCATAAAGTCATGGTGCACTTTTGACCGGTCACAGGAAAGCAACAAAAGACGATAGAAATGTGAAATCTGCACCAAATAAAAGGAAAACCCTCCCAGTTTCCATAGGATGATGTGGCAGCATGTGCGCAGGCGCAGATGATGATGTAACACCGTGTATACAGCAGAGCAGCCCACAGCCATGCCAGTCGAGATGTGGACGGTACAGAGGAAAGTTCAGTGTGTTCTGTGGCTCACTAAATTCGAATCCGTGACCAAAGTGCAACGTGAATATCGGCACGTTTATAACGAAGCGCCACCTCATAGGAATAACATTACTCAGTGGGATAAGCAGTTGATGGAAACCGGCAGTTTGGTGGAGAAGCCCCGTTCTGGTAGGCCATCAGTCAGTGACGAGTCTGTAGAGGCTATACGGGATAGCTACCTAAGGAGCCCTAAAAAATCTGTGCGTGAGCCCACATCGAACTGCACTGAATAGGTATGAAACTGGGAGAGTTTTCCTTTTATTTGGTGGAGATTTCACATTTCTATCGTCTTTTGTTGCTTTCCTATGACGGGTCAAAAGTGCACCATGACTTTACAGACACACTGTAGAGGTAAAATTGGGTCTGGAAATTACATCAAGAAAGGAAAGAAGGAAAATTCTTTTATTTATTTTGCAAAGAATCTACAGTGTGCTGAAGGCACTCCAGGCACAGATAAGTAAGGCCATGCCCTGGCCTCAAAGTCCAGTGAAGAGACAGCCATGTGAAATTACAATAACCCACAGCCAGAGTTAGAATTTAGGTGTGAAGAATGTGCTATTGGATCCCTAATAAAAAAAATGACCAAATTTCTCTGAGGAAGGCTTTGAGGGAGGTGACATTAGGGGATTTTTCAAATATTATTTTATTTAATCTTCTCGTACTTGGGGAGACGGGCAATATGATTACCCTGGGGCAGGGACAGACAGCTCTCTCCTTACTTTTTTGGGAGACCCTGACTGCCGTGGGCAAGCAATATGACAGCTTGAAGTCTACATTGTCCAGACTCCCCTGATGGCAACTATGGCCCATAAAGCGGAAGCAGAGGTCATTGGGTTTGACTTCCATAAAAGCTTCTTTAAAAGGTTATAGCCTGCCTCATAGGCTTTTTCTTGCCCTTTTCTCCTTTGTCCTGCTTCCTGCCCAGAGTGCAGAGCAATGGCTAAGGCTCCCACACCAACTCGTGACCTTAAGAAAGGAGGCTGCAAGCTGGAGGTGGTAGGGCGGGACAGAAGGAACCTAGGTCCCTGATGACCGTGACCATGACTTGCTGTACTGGCCTCCGACTGCCTCCCTCCAGACTTGGTTGTTTAAGTGAAAGCAAAACAAACATCTGTTTTAATTAAGCCTATGTTATTTCTGGTTATTGTTATTAGCATCTGGCCCAGGCCCTAACTGGCATAGGGCCCCAAGGTTATTAGGTGGTGGTGCTGGGTCTAAACTCAGCACCCTGGGTCTAAAGTGAGCAGCCACTTTCCAACCCACAATCTTAACCACCGCCCTTGACTGCTGGGGCGAGCCTGCGGCCCTAGTGTAACCCAAGAGCCTAGCGGGTTTCCTTGAAATGTGAATCCCCTTTTGTCAACTGCTTGGCCCTGGCATCCTGCACTCGGCCAGGAGCTCAGTAGCACTTACTGTTGTATGTTGAATGAATACAACAAATAGCTGCCCTTGACCATTTCTCACAGGAACTGTTTTTCTGAGGGGTTGTGGGATGACCCCTACTTCTCAGATTTCTCCAGGCCGGTGTCAACACAAAGCTGGTAAGAAATCTGAAGTGCTTTGAGATAGTTTAAAAAAAAAGGGGGGGGGAATAAATTAGAAATGTCAGAAAAAAATTTAAAGAGATACATAAGACCTCATTTAATTAATAATTCTTTCAATGGTGAAGCAAAATTGTATATTTTTGTGGGAAGCACTAAAAGATAATTAAATGGGACAAAAGTAAGAATTGCTATCCCAACTCCCCTTAAAAAAATTTTTTTTACTGATTGCAGAAATAAATGACTATAAAAAATTGGAAGTGAAAGTCCTCTCATAACTGCTATATAACAGACTGATAAATACCCCCTCAGCTCTTTTTCTATCCATAAAAAACTAAAAACATATTATATATATGTTTAAAATGTATATTATATATCAATATATGTGTTTAAAATGAGCTCATGGTGTACATACTATTTAGCAATCTTCACTTTTTTTTTTTTTTTTTTTTACTTAATACCATATTTTGGACATTTCTCATACCTTGCATTTATATTAACCTGGTTCTGTTTAAGGCAGTAGAGTATCCAGTTTATCCCATCTCTCCACTTTTTTTGAAAAAATGCTTGGATGTATCTCTGAACCTGTGCTGTAAAGTGTCATCAGCTGTTTACAAGATGTAGTTGATGAGGACATCAGAGGTGAACTCTCACCCCTAACTGAACTGAGCTGGGCCCTGGAATAGTCAGATAGGCTGGATAACATCCGGTTCTAGAAAGAAAATGATTCCAGAATGAATGCTTTTGGAAAGGAAGCCATGAAAGTCAGTGTTAGGAACTAACAAGTTAGGCCGGTCAGAATAGTGAATAAGATCCTAGGATCCCTGGAAATGGCTTCCTCTGACACTTTCCTGGCAGCTGCAGTCACGGATACTGGCCTGGGGGTGGGCTGGGGCGATGGTCTGAGAAGCAGGTCTCATTCTAGAGTCCTACGGAGTATCAGCTCCTTGTTGGCCTTTTCCTAGAGCATTGAGAACCTGGGGGTGCCAGGCACTCACCCTTGTGGACTAGGGGCGGGGAGAAAGTGGTCAGAAAAAAAAAAAAAAGCCTGGCCCTGGCCAGGTAACTAGGATGCTTAGAGCATCGTCTCCATATGCCAAGGTGCGGGTTTGATCCCTGGTCAGGGCACACACAAAGCTCACCCAATGAATGCATAGTAAATGGAACAAATTGATGTTTCTTTCTTTCTCTCACACACCATGGGGAGCCATGGGCATCTGAGTAGGAGGATATGAAAGAGAATTTAGAGCATTTAGGCTTGGGTTAGGTGAGTTTGGGGAGAGCTCAAAGAAGGGGTACTTTGCTTGGTGTTGTTGGTTATCAGGAAGCAGGGGTAATCCCATGATTAGATATCTTAATCATTCTTAACCTACAAGGAAAGAAGGAATGAGATGAGGTAGAGCTATAATTAGTAAAGAAACAGCAGTCACTCATATTAGACAGGAAAGGGGCATCTTTGGTCATTTTTGTGGTTTGGACAATGTCCTTATTTTCCTCTGGGTTCAGGCATGATTATGGAGTAACTTCTTTTAGTTTGTTTGCTTTTTCCCCATTATGGTCACAGAGCAGCTCTGTCTGATGTTTGTGTTTTATGGAAATATTTATATTGAACAGGAGAAACCAGCTGTGAGTGCCAGGCTAGGTTCTAGCTCTTGGGGGCTGCTCTTCTCTTTCTCAGTAAGAACCAACACCTGTGTCTAAAGGAACCCTGGAGAGGAAAGCAGTGTCCCGTCTAAGCAGAAACCCCTGGAGGGCTGGCTGGAGGGGAGGCGTGCAGAAGGCCGGGGTTCTTGCTTTAAGGCTGCATCTGGTCTGTTCACTCAGTCAACAAATACTTATTGAGCAGCTAATAGACTCAGGCACTTGGGATGGAGACCTGTCTCCTGGAGTGGGCATTTTAGTGAGGGGACCGGATGATATGAGTGAGCAATAAAGTCTCAGGGTGTTATAAAGAAAATCAAAGGAGCTGATAAGTGGAGAATGGCTGGAGGGGCCGCGTTAGAGAGGTAGTTGGATACATTCTCTCTGCAGAGGTGATGAAAAGGCGCCTTCTGAAATTCTGGGGTGAGGTTATTTGAGGCAGAGGAAGCAGAAAGTGCCAAGGCTTCTAAGCACAGGAAGAAGGTACGTGCCTCGGCAGTGGGTGAGCGAGGGTGGGATGGGTTCAGGAGAGGTCAGAGAGATAGGCTGAGTCACGGAGTTTGGGTTTTATTCTCCACATCCTGGAAGCGTTGGACAATTTTAGAGAGGACCGCCAGGCTTCACATCTCCCTCTGAGACAGAGGTTTGCAGCATAGTCCCCTCTCTTCACACCCCAAGGCCTGTCTCTCACCTGTAGCAACTCTTCCCTCCAGGCCCGGGATCTGGAATACGCCAGAAATAGTCTGACTTCCTTATCTGCGGAAGTCAATCATTTTTGACAAGAGTGTCTTAATTTTCTACTGGTGCTGTAACAAATTACCACGAGTTAGTAGCTTAAAACAACACAAAATTATTATAGTTCTGGAGGTCAGAAGTCCTAAAAACAAAGTATTGGCAGGGCTGTGTTTCTGGAAGTATTTATCTTCTGGAGGCCGCCGGCATTTCCTGGCTTGTGGCCCCTTCCTCTATCTTCAAAGCTGGCAGCATAACATTTTCAAATCTCTCTTTCTCTCTCTGATTATGACCCCTGCTTCCGTCATCACATCTTGTTCTCTTGCTCTGACTCTCCTACCTCCCTCTTATAAGGACAACTGTGATTATACTGGGCCCCACCCAGATCATTCAGTATTACTAATCTGTAAAAAGGGGATAAGTGCTTGCCCCACCTAATTCAGAAAATTATTGTATCATGTGAATTAATGTGGTCTATTTAGAAAAATAAGAAATGTTCTAAAATACAAGGTACAATTATGAAGTATTCTGAAACCTATGATACATGGGTACAAGACAAGTATTATATATTCACTTAAAACAATGAAATTTAAAGACCTGGGTTTGAGTCTTGCTCTCCAAAATGCTTGCTCTGTTACCTTGAATAAGCAGCTTAACTCTGTGTGTGTGTGTATGTATGTGAGTGTGTGACAGAGAGAGAGAGAGAGAGAGAGAGAGAGAGAGAGAGAAAGAGAGAGGGGGGGGAAGGGAGAGAGACGAGAAGCATCAACATGTAGTTGTGGCACTTTAATTGTTCATTGATTGCTTCTCATATGTGCCTTGTTGGGGTGGGGGACTTGAGCCAGTGACCTTGGGCTCAATTTAGCAACCATGGAATCCTGTCTATGATCCCACATTCAAGCTGGTGAGCCTATGTTCAAGCCAGATGAGCTTGTGCTCAAGCTGGCAACCCTGGGGTTTCAAATCTGGGTCTCCAGTGTCCCAACTCAATGCTCTATCCAATGTGCCAAAACCAGTGAGGCACAACTTAACATTTTTGAGTTCCATTGTGTATAAAATGTGGAAACTGTTACCTTCTCATAATAGTATTTTGAAGTTTAAGTCATGTAGCATAAGCAGTGGTGCTTTGCAAAATGCTACACAAATGTTCCTCGTTAAATCTTTCATAGGCAGGCACCCAAATACTTTTTCCTGATGCACAACGAAACCAGGCAACAGGGCAGTACCGATCGGACCACTGCCAACAGGTTTTGAATCTGCCCTTAAATGAAGTGAATGAGAAATAAAAGGACATAGCCAATAAAAGGCTTCTCATTCCCACTTCCCTCAGCTACTGAGGGGGCAAAAGTCACCAGAAAGGGACAGTAGCATCTAAAATGTTTATTCGGAACAATGCCAAATATGCCTATTGAGCATACAGACTCTTCCTGCAATGAAGAGGTTGAGGACTAGGCGACTTACCCCAGAATAATTGTCTTTGGTCGTATTTTCTTTTTTTTTTTTTTTTTTTTTTTAATTTTTCTGAAGCTGCAAACAGGGAGAGACAGTCAGACAGACTCCCGCATGCGCCCGACCGGGATCCACCCGGCACGCCCACCAGGGGGCGACGCTCTGCCCACCAGGGGGCGATGCTCTGCCCATCCTGGGCGTCGCCATGTTGCGACCAGAGCCACTCTAGCGCCTGGGGCAGAGGCCACGGAGCCATCCCCAGCGCCCGGGCCATCTTTGCTCCAATGGAGCCTCGGCTGCGGGAGGGGAAGAGAGAGACAGAGAGGAAGGCACGGCGGAGGGGTGGAGAAGCAAATGGGTGCTTCTCCTGTGTGCCCTGGCCGGAAATCGAACCCGGGTCCTCCGCACGCCAGGCCGACGCCCTACCGCTGAGCCAACCGGCCAGGGCTATTGGTCGTATTTTCAATGTTAAAACAAGTTCCTCAAGAGCTGCCTTATTCAGCCAACACTTATTATGTAACTATGTACATGGCACTCATGTAGAAGTAGGCATGGAATATTTGCTTTCTGAGTGTGGTCTATACACCCACAGATCCGTTCATTTCTTCAGCATAACATTTGTAAGCACTAACTTACATGCTGCACACTGTCCTTGGTGTTAGGAACACAGTAGAAGGTAAAGATAGGAGACCTCCCTGCCCTCATGGGGCTTATAAGTTAAAGAGATAAACAGTGAGTGAAACAATTTCACAAATGTATGTAAAATTACAACCAAAACCACTCAAAGGCAAGGTTCATGGTGCTGTGAGAGTCTGCCACAGGCTTCCTAATTTGGTCTCTGAAAACTCAGAGCTGACATCAGAAGGCTGAGCAGGTATATTTAGAGGAAAACAGAGGAGAGGAAGAGCTTTTCAGTCTAAGGGAACAGCACGTGCAAAGGCAAAGATGTAGTGTGGAGTGTTTAAAGAGACGGCCAAAGTGGCTGGAATCTGCAAGTGAAGAGGAATGGTCAAAATATGGACCGGAGAGGTGGGCAGGGTAGTTCCAGCTGTCAGGGTCATTATGTGAGCAGGCAAAGTGACTGACAAAGTCAGGACACAGAGTTTCATCCAGTCTCACGTTTTGTGTGTGTGTGTGTGTGTGGGGGTAATGTTCGTAGGAGAACCTATCATTGTATGTTCATGCCTGAAAAAAACCTTTAAATATGTAATACTTGATTACATGTGGAATTCTCACTGGGATAAGAGGCACATTAACTCACCTTGTGTAGGTACACGAAGGGTGCCCACGTTGGTCTCAGGTGTTCATATCTAGCCCTGCAGACCAGCTCCAAGACAGGATGCCAAGACCAGACCAGATACTACAGAAGATCACTAACAGCAACTCGGGCTTTGCTCCTGTGATTTCCCGAGCACCTCACAGAGCTCCCATTGGACTCCCACAAAGTCGCTGTGAAACAGAGAATTTGAACAGTGGGGAAGGTGTCCAGTGACTTACCCTGGGTCCCGCAGGGATAGAGGGGACACTTGAGACCACGTTTGTTGCTTCTAGATACAAATGGGTTTGCCCACAGACCAACACTGAGTCACCTACATATTCTCACGCTCTCGTGCCTCCTTAAGATCATGGAACTCTAGAATTTTCACAGTTGAAGGGAACCTTGAACATTAGCAAACCTGTTCAAGTCTCTCGTTTAGAAACTGCAGGAAGTTTGAAATTTTTGAGGAGCAACAATATATTTTTAAAAAGAATAACAGTGCTATTTTCCACTAAAGGAAGGGAGAAGTCCTTATTCTGGCCCTTTCTCATGACTCACTGTTGCCTCTTTAGCACATGTAATGGAAAGATTCTGTTCCCGTCGCTAATTAGCTGTGACCTTAGAAGTCAGGTCGCTTTCCTCAGATACCCTCCGTTTTCTCATTATAAAATAAAAATGTACAGTGACCACAGCTAATGATAACAAACTCATCTTACATCATATCGCCGTGCATGTGTGCATGCACGCACGCGCGCACGCACACACAAAATTGAAATAAAAACTCCAAAAATCAGTACTTTCCTTCCTGGTGCAATGTACACTTTTCTATTCTGCTTTTTCACAAAGCTTTTTGCAGTCCACTAAACTGATTTTACTACCCACTAAAATGTGAAATCCGCAGGTTGACAAACACTGGCCTGGATACCCTTGAGGGTCTTCCTGGTTCTCTGACCTCCCTTGGGGCTCCCAGAGCCTCTTCAAAGTTTCTTTTTAGTAAGTCAGGTGTCTAGCCCTCCCCTCACCTGGCAGCTGCAGGGTGACTTGGAGGTTGGCACTCTTTATCAGGCCTTCAGCCTCACAAACTAGTATTGGGCTGTGTTACTTTGCCCTGCGCGTATACACAAATCACCGAACACGGGCTTCTGATGACAGTCAGCCGAGATTAAGTAGAGAAAGGTCTATATTCAGAGTCAAACTGCAGAGTTACAGAACCTGGCCAGTCTTCCTGCTTCACACCCCAGACACCACACACCCCACAGTTTATCCAGGAACAGAGACCATACATAGCTGTACACATTTACTCACCACATGCACCGCATGCATGCACATAGGCCCCACATACACTTTACACATACATACACACTCACCACACACTACACACATACACACACAATACACACATACCCTACACAACACACATGCCTCCCACACATGGATACACATAACACAAATATGTACACATACATAAACACACACATGTGTACATAAACATACATCAAAAAACTTGCAAGCCCCAGAACTCCTCATTTCTTTCCTTTTTTTTTTCCAAAGCTGGAAACGGGGAGACAGACTCCCCCATGCGCCCAACCGGGATCCACCCGGCACGCCCACCAGGGGGCGATGCTCTGCCTATCCAGGGTGTCGCTCTGTTGCGACCAGAGCCACTCTAGTGCTTGAGGCAGAGGCAATGGAGCCATCCTCAGCACCCGGGCCAACTTTGCTCCAATGGAGCCTTGGCTGCGGGAGGGGAAGAGAGAGACAGAGAGAAAGGAGAGGGAGAAGGGTGGAGAAGCAGATGAGCGCTTCTCCTGTGTGCCCTGGCCAGGGATCGAACCCGGGACTTCTGCACGCCAGGCCGACGCTCTACCACTGAGCCACCAGCCAGGGCTGAACTCCTCATTTCTAAAGTGAGAAATCTTATAATCTGAAGGTCAATGAATCAGAAAGAAATAGTTAACCTGTAATAGATTTTCACTACTCACCCACTAGTATAGATTTTCACTACTCACCCAGAGTATTTTCAACATAACACCACCAAAGCACTATGTTTTTAAACATCAAATAATATTACTGTGATATTTCAATGATCTATTTTTCTAAATTAAATTAAATATTTACTCTATGAGTGCTTACTTATAATGTCATATTAATTTGTCTGCTAATTTGTCATGACTTAGTACTGAACATTTAACGTTTATATCTTTAATAACTTACGCATTTGCTTAATGTTTTGAAACAGGCTTATAAATGAGTGCTTTTGAAAAGGACTGCAGATATTGCTTCACTGATGTTTGAAATTGAATATTTAAAAATACAATCACAGTATCAATCCAGGTATTGCACCATTGAGTGCAGTAAATGACAACATCCTAGCCTGACGTTTTGCCTTGACGTTGCCGTCACCGGCAGGGAGCTGGAGACAGCATTCGTTCTCACTCCCCCTGACGACTGAAGCTGCTTTCAGTGCCGGGCTCTGTGCATGGCACCTGGAAAACACTCCGGAAATGTCTGGTGAGAAAATGACTGAAGGGGAAGAAAGGGGTGGTAGGGAGAGAAGAGAAAGAGAAGAAAGGAGAGAGAGGGAAAGGTCAAAGAAGAAATGGTGAAATGGGGTGGGTAGAGAGTGAGTGAGATACAGACAAAAGGCACGGCTATTATGTTGCTCCTGCCCTACACGTCTTCTCTTTATGGAAAATGGAAACTCAAGGCCATTTACATGACACATCTCATTCCAAATATTATTACTGGAACCCACCTGGTGAGGTGGCAAGTTTGTGGGAAGTTCACTGGAAAATTTAGCTTCTCATCAGCAGTAGAGGAAGCAAATCTTGCTGAAACATCTGACAGACACATAGTTGTTTAGTCTTGGACATTACTCCTGTGTGCACTTTGCTATGGTAAAAAAAGCCATGTCATGGAAATTTCTGCATCACCCATCTACAGTTGTTTTCTTTTTATCTCTAAGGATCACATGTGAGTTTTGGTAGGAGGGTCATGGTTTTATTGTTTCTCCAAATAATAAAAATAATAAATGCTCATTATTTTTGAATAATCAAAAAATACAGAGCTTTTCCGCCCTGGCTGCTTCAGGATCAGCCACCATCATTAATGGACACAGTAACTACCCAGACCAGGAAATTCATGACCAACAAACTACGTCAGCAGAAATAAATGGTCACAGACTTCCTTTATTCTGGGAAGACAATAGTACCCAAGCAGGAATTCAGGAAAAACTAGCCAAAATGTATACAATTACACCAGTTGTCATCTTTGTATTTGGATTTGGAAACCTTTTTGGTGGCAATAAGACAACCGGCTCTGGCGTGATTTATGATTCCTTGGATTATGCCAAGAAAAATGAACCCAAACGTAAACTTGCAAGACAGGGCCTGTATGAGGAGAAGACCTCAAGAAAACAGAGAAAGGAACACAAGAAGAGAACTAAGAAAGTCAGGGGACCGCAAAGGCCAATGTTGGTGCTGGTGAATAGAAGTAAAGGTTATTCAGTGACTTTTATCGATGGTGATCATGTATATTTTTCATGAGAGAATAACTAAGAACTTCTATGTGTAAAAAAAAAAAAAGGAAAGAAAATACAGATAAGCATAAACAAGGAAGCAAATATTACCTATTATTCAAAATATCCAGATATGATAGCGATTAGCATTTGATGTTGCAGATTTTATTTTAATGTAAACATAAAGAAAAAATATATATATATGAATAATTATGCTATACATTCCATTACATACTCTTTTGTTTTGTTTAATATGCTGAGGACATCTCTGTCCATCTTTTTACTTTATTATACAGGTTTGCCCATCTTTTGTTTTTATAAATGATACACTAAAGAACATTCTTGTACAGGCATTTCTGTGCATTTAGCCCATTAATGTCTTCAGATAAAATCTTAGATGTGAACATTTAAATGTCAATACACACATTTAAAAATGGTACATCAAATCGCCCAATTGCCCTCCAGAAAGTTTGGACCAATTTATATTCCCTTTAAAGTGTATGAAAGTACCTATTATCTCACACCCTCATCGACACCAGTTATTATCATTCTTTTCAAATTTTTCCAGTTTCTTAAGTTAAAAAGTATTTTCCTTTTTATTTTAATTGCACTTCATTTATTACTAGCGAGGTAAAATATTTTTCATGTTTATTATCCAATTGCATTTCTCCTTTTTGGTGTAACATGCCTAACCATGTTTCCACTGTATTTTCTAATAGTCTTTTTATGTTTTCATTGACCTCTAAGAGTTTTTCATAATTTAAAAATATTAACCTTTACCATTATAAATGTTGTGAGTTCTTTTTTCAGTTTTTCATAATTTTGAGTATGTAGTTTAGACATGAAATTTACTTTTAAGTAGCCAATATACCAATAACTTTCTTATTTTTTACTTTTGGATCATGCTTAGAAGGATATTCCTCATTTCTAAATTATATAATTTTTTACCTATGTTTTTTTTTTTTCTATCTTTTGTGGTTTGTCTTTATACTTTTAAACCACCTGGAATTTATTTGATTTGATGTGTGGTGTGAGGTAGGGATCTAAACTTTTTTCCTAACTTGTTAATGACTTGTCTCATTAATATTTGGACTGAACAGTGCGTATTCTCTGTATTGATTAGAAATGCCTTCTTTATCATACTCTAAATTCTTACAGCCACTTCAGCTTTTCTAAGTATATTTGTCTTTTAGAACTAACTAATATCTTAAATATCTAGATTGAAAGCTTATTCCATAGACTTTTCAAGATTTTAGAATAATGGATGCTACTTTTAATAGAAGGAACAAGGACTATTAACTAACATTGGAGCTTTGGTAAAGGAATGAATTTTCCCCCTCAGTCATAGCGCTTCAGATGTGGAAAGGCCTAAAGACTTAAAATTCCAATATCTTAATTTCCTATGTAAATACTATAAATACTAATCAACTTTCTTGTAATTAACATAGATAGCAATGCAGAGCTGAGACAAGAAGCAAGACTAGACCCTGGCCGGTTGGCTCAGTGGTGGGGCATTAGCCTGGCGTGCAGAAGTCCCGGGTTCGATTCCTGGCCAGGGCACACAGGAGAAGCGCCCATCTGCTTCTCCACCCCTCCCCCTCTCTGTCTCTCTCTTCCCCTCCCGCAGCCAAGGCTCCATTGGAGCAAAGTTGGCCCGGGCACTGAGGATGGCTCTATGGCCCCTGCCTCAGGTGCTAGAATGGCTCTGGTCGCAACGGAGCAACGCCCCAGATGGGCAGAGCATCGCCCCCTGGTGGGCATGCTGGGTGGATCCCGGTTGGGCACATGTGGGAGTCTGCCTCCCCGTTTCCAACTTCAGAAAAATACAAAAAAAAAAAAAAAAAAAAGAAACAAGACTAGAACTAAAATTAGTTCATGGAAAGGTGAGACTGGACTCAAGGTAGAGTCCCCTAAAACCATGCTGGATAAAGATGGTTACAGTGAGGGTCTATCCAGGATGGCAAATGGAGCCTGACCAGGCAGTGGCACAGTGGATAGAGCATTGAACTGGGATGTGGAGGACCCAGGTTCGAAACCCCGAGGTTGCAGGCTTAAGCACAGGCTCATCTAGTTTGAGTAAAGCTCACCAGCTTGAGTCCAAGGTCACTAGCTTGAGCAAGGGGTCACTCAGTCTGCTGTAGCCCTCCGGTCAAGGCACATAAGAGAAAGCAATCAATGAACAGCTAAGGTGCCACAATGAAGAGTTGATGCTTCTCATCTCTCTCCCTTCCTGTCTGTCTGTTCCTATCAGTCCCTCTCTCTGTCTCTCTCTGTCTCTGTAACAGAAAAAAAAAGGATAGCAAAAGGAGATTTAACAAAAGGGTGATTCTTTATTCTAGGAATCCAGAATCTAACAATTTTGAGGGAAGTGAGAGGTTTCCGGAGCACCAGCTAGAGAGGGGAATTTAATGTACAGGCGCACTTGTTTTTAACAGACTGAGTCCTTAGAAAATTCAGCATTAGCCTGACCTGTGGTGGCGCAGTGGATAAAGCGTCGACCTGGAAATGCTGAGGTCACCGGTTCAAAACCCTGGGCTTGCCTGGTCAAGGCACATATGGGAGTTGATGCTTCCAGCTCCTCCCCCCTTCTCTCTCTCTGTCGCTCTCTCTCCTCTCTCTCCCTCTCTGTCTCTCTCTCCTCTCTAAAAATGAATAAATAAATTTAAAAAAATTAAAAAGAAAATTCAGCATTAGAAGAGGGTGGATGGGGGCTAGTAAAAGGTAAAAAGATCAAATATATGGTGACAGAAGAAGATTTGACTCTGGGTGGTGGGCACACAATGCATAAAGAGGATGTATCATAGAATTTTGAACTTGAAACCTATATAACCAATGTCACCCCAGTACACTCAATTTTTTTTTTTTTAAAAAAGAAACATCACAGATGCACTAATAGTGCACACACAAGCACATGCACGCATTCAGTGGAAGCAGTTTACCACCCAGCATTGAACTTTCAAAGATTTCAGACGTTTCTCAGTAATGTGACTGTCACCCTGGTTGACTGTAAAGGTCATTTAGGTCAGACACCAGCAAGTGCAGGCAGCTGAGAGACAGGAAGTGAATGCATCTTTGTGAGCTCAACAAAGGAGAACAGCTTTTTACAGCCAAGGCCTGGGAGGAAACACTGATAATCTGAGACGAACCGTGCATATGTCTGTGTTCTTTTCCTTATTGAAAAAACTCTCCTTTAAAAGCCATGTAGGGTCTCTCACCCTCCCACCTCATGGAAATCCATTCCTTGGCAAACAGCCTTCTAACTTCACTGAAGTTTTAAAATAGGTTTACTGTCCTAAAGATATTTTGCAATTTATTTTTAATAGGAAATACAGTCATGTGGCTTAAAATTCAAAAGATACCAAATATAGAGAAAAATTCTCTTTCATGCATGGCCCCCAGCTACCCAGTTCCCTGTCCTAGGGAAAAAGTAAGTCTTAGTTTCTTGTTTAACCTCCTAGAGTTATTTTAGACATATGCAAATATGTAAGTATACCCGTATATTTTTTTGTGGAGATTTTTACAAGAAAGCTAACATACTACACACACTGTTTTTTGCATCTCAACATTTTTACTTGACAATAAACTTTGGGAAGGTTCTGCATTTGTACAAAGAGAGTGCCATGGTTGCTTTTACAATGGCTTTTCCATATACTCCACTGTATCAATAAGTTGTATCTCTATATATTTATTGTCCAAAGTTTTCCATCACATGCAATGCTGCAATTAATGTACTATTTACACATTAGCAAATTTATATCAAGAATGAAGTCCCAGAAGGGGAAATACTGGGTACAAGAACATGAGCATTTGTAATTTTCACAGAAATTCCTGGATTTCTTCTCTTAGAGATTGTACCAATTTAAAGTCCTCTTGGCAATGTAGAAATGCCTGTCTCCTCACACCTTTGCTAATATAGTGTGCTTCCAACTTTTATTTTAATCTTTGTTAATGTGAGTAATGATGTCTCAGTATAGTTTGAATTTGTGGTTGTCTTTTTTATAAGTGAGATTGAGAATCTTCATATATTAAAGGGTGATTTGTAAACTTCCTGTAAACTGTTCATACCCTTAGTCTTTTTTTGGCTGGCATGTTATTGACCTTTTTCTTATTGATTTGTAAAGGCTTTTATATAGTGATTTATCTGTGATTTTAGTTGCACATATTTTCTCCAGTTTGTTGTTTGCTATTTATCTTTATTATTGGCATTTTAGAAATCTTTTTATTTCATAGCTTCTGTGTTTTCTCTCAGACTTCCCCAGTCATTAGATTGTAATATATATATATATATATATATATATATATATATATATATATCCAATAGCTTCCTTTTTTACATATTTATGATTTATTTTGAACTTTTAAAATCTTTTTTTTTAATTTTTTATTTTATTTATTCATTTTTAGAGAGGAGAGAGAGAGAGACAGAGAGGAAGAAAGAGGAGAGAGAGACAGAGAGAGAAAGAAGGGGGGAGGAGCTGGAAGCATCAACTCCCATATGTGCCTTGACCAGGCAAGCCCAGGGTTTTGAACAGGTGACCTCAGCATTTCCAGGTCAACGCTTTATCCACTGTGCCACCACAGGTCAGGCTAAAATCTTTGATCTAGCTGAAATTTATCCTTATTTGAAGTTTTAGGGTTGGATACAATTTTATTTTTTTCCAGATAGCTAAACATTTATTCCAACACCATATATTAAATAATATTTATTTTCTCTACTGATTTGAAATAGTATTTATAATATCTATATTTCCAAGGTATTCTTCATATTATAAATTATAATAAAATATTTCCCCTTGTAACAACTGCCCTTAAAATCTTTATAAATCTTAAATTGATTTCATATTGGTTTCTTACAATCACTGGAAAATCACATTTTTATAATTTTTTTTCTTTTATTCCCTCTCTCTTCTTTGCTTTAAAATGATGTACTCTTGCATCACACACACACACACACACACAACAACAACAACAACAACAACAACAACAACAACCAGGAATAGACTGGAACTTCCTCAACTTGAAAAAGAGTACCTACAACTAACAACACACTTAATGGATGAGAAACAAAAAACTTTCCAACTAAGATCGGGAAACAGGCAACGATGTTTGCTGTCATCACTCCTTTTTAACACCATACTAGAAGTCCTAGCTAATTTAGTAATACATGAAAAGGAAATAAAAGGTATACATATTAGGAAGAAATAAATAAAACAGTTTTATTCACAGATAACATGATTGTGTATATAGAAAAAATGAAAGAATTGGCAAAAGTAAATTGTTGCAACTAATCAGTGATTATTACAAGGCTGCAGGATACAAGTTTAATATACAAAAGTCAATTGCTTTCCTATATACCAGCAATGGATGAATAGATTTAAAATTAAAAACAGAATATTACTTACCTGAACACCCTCCCTCCAAATTTTTAGTTATAAATCTAATAAAATATGTATATGGTCTATGTAGAGAAAATTATTAAACTCTGGTGAATGAAATAAATGGAGAGAGATTGCATGTTGATACACAGGAAGACTCAATATTGTCAAGATGTCAGGTCTTCCCACTTGATCTATAGATTCACTATGATCCCTATCCCAAAATCCCAGCAAGATATGCTGTGGCTACCAACAGACTGATTCTAAAATTTACACAAAGGAGCTAAAGACCAAAAATAGCCAACACAATATTGAAGGAAAAGGAGAAATTGAAGGACCGATACTACTCAGCTTCAAAACTTACTATATATAAAGCTACAGTGATCAAAACAGTGTGGCATAGATGAAAGAATGGACAAATAGATCAGCAGAACAGAATAGAAAGCCCAGAAAAAGACCCACATAAATTATTTAACTGCTCTTTGACAAAGAAGCAAAAGCAATACAGTGGAGGGAAAATAAAAACAGTTTTTTCAATAAATAGGTGCTAGAACAGCAGGACAATACATGCAAAAAGAGAAGAAGAAGAAGAAGAAGAAGAAGAAGAAGAAGAAGAAGAAGAAGAAGAAGAAGAAGAAGAAGAAGAAGAAGAAGAAGAAGAAAAGAAGGAGGAGGAGGAGGAAGAGGAGGAGGAGGAGAAGAAGAAGAAGAAGAAGAAGAAGAAGAAGAAGAAGAAGAAGAAGAAGAAGAAGAAGAAGAAGAAGAAGAAGAAGAAGAAAAAGAGAAGGAGAAGGAGAAGAAGAAGGAGAAGAAGAAGGCTAGACACAGATTTTATACCCTTTACAATTAACTCAAAATGCATTATAGAGATAAATGTAAGGTGCAAAAATAAAAATTCTGTAAAATAATATAAAAGAAAACCCAGGTGACCTTGGGTATGACAATGACTTTTTAAGTGCAACACCAAAGGCATGATCTGTGAATGAAATAATTAACAAGCTAGACTTTACTAAAATTAAAAACTTCTGCTCTGAGAAGACAATGTCAAGAAAAGGAAAAGACAAGTCACAGACAGGAGAAAGTATTTCCCAAAGACATATCTGATAAAGGAATGCTATCTAAAATATACAAACAATTCCTAAACTCAACAATAAGAAAATAGTTTGATTTTTTAAATGAGCCGAAGGTCTTAACAGACACCTCACCAAGGAAGATATACAGATAGCAAATAAGTATATGGAAAGATGCTCCACATCTTATGTCATCAGGGAAATGCAAAAACCTGTACAATTCCCGGCCAGGGCATACAGGAGAAGCGCTCATCTGCTTCTCCACCCCTTCCCCTCTCCTTCCTCTCTGTCTCTCTCTTCCCCTCCTGCAGCCAAGGCTCCATTGGAGCAAAGTTGGCCCGGGCACTGAGGATGGCTCTGTGGCCTCTGCCTCAGGTGCTAGAATGGCTCTGGTTGCAACAGAGCGACGGCCCAGATGGGCAGAGCATCGCCCCCTGGTGGGCATGCCGGGTGGATCCCGGTCGGGCACATGTGGGAGTCTGTCTGACTGCCTCCCCGTTTCAAACTTCAGAAAAATACAAAAAAAAAAACCCCAAAAACAAAAAAAACACACCCTGTACAGAGATGTTTACAGCAGCTTTATTCCTAATTGTCATTAGGGGATGGTAAAACTTGGAAGCCACCAAGATGGCCTTTAGTGAGTGAATGGATAAATAAACTATGGTACATTAAGACAATGAAATGTTATTTGGAACTAAAAAGAAATAAGCTATCAGCTGTGAAAAGACATGGTGGAATCTTAAATGCCTATTACTAAGTGAAAGAAGCCAATTTGAAAAACACTGAATACTGTAAGATTCCAACTCTATGGCATTCTACAAAGGCAAAGCTATGGAGGCAGTGTAAAGATCAGTGGTTGCCAAAGGTATGGGAGATTCAGGGGTGGGCAAGGAATGAATGGGAGGAGCACGGAGGACTTTTAGGGCAGCGTAAACACATTGTATAATACTATAATGAGAGATACATGGTGATATTCATTTGTCCAAACCCATGGAATGTACACCAAGAGTGAACTCGAATATAAACTATGGAATTTAGGTGACTGTCATATGTCAGTGTAGGTTTATCAATTATAGCAAATATGCCACTTTGGCGGGAGACGTTGATAATAGAAGAAGCTATGCATGTGTGGGGGCAGGAGGTGTATGGGAAGTCTCTGTACAGTTTTGCTGTGAATCTAAAAGTGCTTATTTAAAAAAATAAGGTATCTATTTAAGACACAGAAGTTGCACTCTACAGATCAGTTCCTCATCTAAACCGCTCTCACATTCATAGCATCAGTATTTCTGCTTTCCCACAGACATATTACCCCTACTTTGGGGATTATTTTGTCTCCTCTTCCTCTTTAAGGAGAGATTGCAAATTGCTTTCTCCCCTCCCCTCCCACCATCATTGGTCACTCTTATTCAGGTGGGCATTAAGTGAGTGGCTATCAAAGTAAGACTGGGCTTCCAGAGGCAGAGCGGGGCTCCCAGCATAGACCCAGGGGTTCCTCACACAGAGGTGGCTGCTGAAGCCCAGGGAGTGGATTTACGAGGAAGAAGGTACAGAGGAAGAAGAGTGATGGGCCCTGAACCTTGTGTCACACCGACAGAGAAACGTGTGAAGGAGGAACCATGGGAATAATGGAATGAATAAAAGGCGGAGAGTCGAGAATCTCTGAGGAGGGGCCATATAATAAAGAAAGATCAACGAGGCTGAGGATAGGGACCAATGGGTTTGGTGACAGGGAGATTAGAGATGCTCTTTAGAGCAGGTCACTTCCCATAGTCAGACCATCTACCCTTTCCAGCTCAATTACTTCCTCTTCCGGGTGAATCAAGTTGCTGCCTGCAGACCAGCACTCCCAATACAAAAATCAGAAAAGCCGAATCAAACATAGAGGCTATCTTTTTGAAGGATGCTGAGAACTGCCAAGGCAAGGAAAACAGGGGGATCTGAGGCATTGGAGAGGGAAAACTTGAGAAGAAAGAGCTGCTTCCACAGCCACTTTTACACTCAAGGCATTTGCAGGAGGCTGAGAACCAAAGAGGCGCAGGGTCAGGCTGGCAGGGGGCAAGGGGCAGGTGCAGAGGAAGAGAAAGCAGCGTGTTATTTTTGTTGTTGTTGTATTTTTCCGAAGTTAGAAGCAGGGAGGCAGCCAGACAGACTCCCGCATGCGCCAGACCCGGATCCACCTGGCATGCCCACCAGGGAGTGATGCTCTGCCAATCTGAGGCATTGCTCTGTTGCATCCAGAGCCATTCTAGTGCCTGAGACAGAGGCCATGGAGCCATCCTCAGTGCCCAGGCCAACTTTGGTCCAATGGAGCCTAGGCTGCAGGAGGGGAAGAGAGAGACAGAGAGGAAGGAGAGGGGGAGGGGTGGAGAAGCAAATGGACGCTTCTCCTGTGTGCCCTAGCTGGGAGTTGAACCCAGGACTTCCACACGCCAGGCCAACGCTCTACCACTGAGCTAGCTGGCCAGTGCCAAAAGTAGTATTTTGGTGAAAGACTTGGGAGGGCCTGGAGCGTTCAGCCTGCTTCCCCCTGAGAACTTTGCCAGATCCTGGTACTGGGACTGTTCAGAGCAGGGGGTTTAAAATGCAAGTGGAAGCCCTGTCTCTGAAAAGCAGAGTGAAGTTTTTCAGCACTCTTGTAAGGCTAAGGTTAGAGTTTAGTGCCCACTGAGGGAGAGGCTAGCAGAATACAATGGGTTTTTGTTGAAAAAGCAAGTCAGAGATAAAATCAGTGGAAGAATATTTACCAGGGCTATAGTTAAACCTTGACTCAGCAGATTACTAAATGAAATAACATAATCAACCACTGTTCTTTCTGGACAGCAGAGGATGTTATATTCTGTCTAAAATAAGATTTCACCTGAAATCTCTACAATTTGGTATACACAATGTCGGGCATTCAATTAAAACTTACCAGGTATACCAAAAGACAGGATCACATGACTGAAAAACCATGGGGAAAAAAGACAGTAGAAACAGGGGATCCAGGTGTTGAAGTTGACTGACAGGGATGGTCAATCAACTACCATTGTATGTGAAAAGAGAAAGATGGACCACACAACGGAGAAATGGAATCAGTCTCTATGAGTCTTCCTTCGGTCCTCCATTTCTAGGAGTAATCTTTTCCTCCTGCACACAATCCTAAAAGTTTATCTATGCACATTGCATTTACAGCCTTATAAAGTGGCATCGTGTATATAGTTAAAAGCATGGAGTTAAAAGTCATGTTGGGCTCAAATTTGAGATCAACCACTTGTTTACAACATGACCTTGGATAAGTTACTTATCGTATTTGAGCCTCAACTTCCTTGTCTATAAAATGGAGTCAGCAATGTACTCTTCTCATAAGCTTGTTTTGATATACTCACACCTACTCAGTTACAATAAAAATGTGTTTAATTTTTAGTTACCTGCTCTAGTTTTCCTCACCAACTCCTTCTGCTGAGGAATGTGGTGAAAAACCTTCATTTTTGTCCAATCCAATTATTTTTTATACTAATCTAATAGCTTGAATATTTCTTTAGAAATCTCAGTTCCTTGGGAATAAATATCAGGCCTTTGCTTCTTTTCTCCAAGATTGTATCTGGAAATGTGAGTCTATGGCTCAGTAACTGTGTGACAGCAGAGGAGAGGCAGGGTCCTTAAACCCATCTAGAGAGGGCACTTGGGATCTCTCCTGATTTCTGCTGTGGAGTTGGTAGCTAGGTAACTCTGTTCCCTGGACTGGTTGGCACTGGTTCATCCTTGGTCCCACCTGGCAGTTTTGGGCTCAATGGGCTGGTGCTCACCACTGGTTTCCAGACCCTTAGCCACTTGCCTTTAGTCCAATAGATCCCTCTCTCCATTCATGTCAATTTCAGTCTTCCGCCTGGTCACCAACCTTCTTAGCATCTCTACGTCTCCTCGCTGGGATGCGAAAGAATGATCACTGCTTCAGAATGGTGTCCTTATCACTTACTCCCCTCACTTCCTGTTCTAGTCCTTCATAGCACTTTACTAAATTGGTCATTTTTTTGTGTGTGGGAACACTCATTACATGTTTGCTCCCATACAACACTGCAATCCTTGTGGTGGTGTGGGTCCTATCCAGTTTTGTTTATCGTTGTATCGTTGTATTTGCAGCACCTAGCACAAGTACTCGATCCGTTCCAGTGGTGAGAAATGAAAATGGCACCAGGTGTTAGACTGGACCTTGTTTCAACAACCTCAGTACTTGAGTTCTGCCTAGAAAAAATTCAGAACCAAGACTCACAATATAAGAGAAACTTTATTTAGAAAGTCACCAAGGTGGAAGAAATGAGCTTTAAGAGACAAGTTATGGAGGCAGAAGAGGGAGCCCCGGATGCTTAGGAGAGAAAAGGGTAAAGGTAACAAGCCTGGGGTGGGGCACAGATATGCTGCCAGGTGGGAGAGCATTGGTTCTCCATCCTACGGGCTTTTAAGGGTGGATATTTTAGGGGTGGTCCTAAGAAGGTTATCCATAGAATATTCGTTAGCTCTCCAGGTTTGTCCTTTCAGAGTCGTGGTCTCCACTGACTGGTTGGCATCAAGTGAGGGGGTCATAAGCCAATGCAGCTGGTCCTGAGGTCAGCCTTGGAGTTACCTGTCTGGTTTTGCTGCTTTTCTGGACCTGGAGCTGAAATACAACTGAGGTCTTGGCCCATCGTCTTTGCCTTGGTGACCTTCTGTGCCTGGCCCATCGTCCTAGCTCTGCTCATGTCTGGCTAACTGCCTACCACAAATCAGTACTGCTAAATAAATAAACAAGAAACTTCTAATCCCAGGACCCAAAAATTGAAGAACATGGATGATCTTGTCTCAAATATTTTCCCATCCACATTAAGAATATTTGTTAGGGCCTGACCTGTGGTGGCGCAGTGGATAAAGCGTCGACCTGGAAATGCTGAGGTCACCAGTTCGAAACCCTGGGCTTGCCTGGTCAAGGCACATATGGAGTTGATGCTTCCAGCTCCTCTCTCTCTCTCTCTCTCTCTCTTTCTCTCTCTCTCTCTCTCTTTCTCTTTCCCTCTCTCTCTCCTCTCTAAAATGAATAAATAAAATAAAAAAATTTTAAAAATTAAGAAAAAAAAAAGAATAATTTGTTAGTTTTTCCACCTAACAACCATTCTCCATGTGTTCTTTGCTATTAGAACATTGATTTTGTTTGTTTGGGAAAATGCCCAGCCCAGGGACTAAATTGTGAATTGGTCTAAACCAGTCATGACAATTTCATTTTCTTTTGCCAGCAATGGATCAGAGTCGTTATACCACAATGTCTGGCTAGTGAGCTAGAAAGAGACATCTAGGAGGCTTCTGGGAAAGATTTTTGTACTAGATGAAAAGAGAAAAATATAAAGAAAAATATAAGAAGAACTCTCTTTGGCCTCCTCTGTCCACCCCTCACACCCTATCCCTCACTTCTTAAATGTGATAGGGTGAGGATGTTATGTTTGGAATCATGGCAACTATCTTGCAACCATAAGGGAAAGGCCTGAAGAAATGCCAAAATGACCTCATAGAACTTCAGTATCAACCTTGGAACTACCTCTAGACTCCTTGTTATGTGAGATCATAAGCACCTTAATTATTTAGGCTAGTATTACTATTTGAATGTTATATCCTAGGAGCCAGTTTTTTCCCCCTAACTGATACACTTTAGAACAAATCCAATTTCACGTGCATTTTATGACCTAAAACTGCGATAGCAGAATAATGGTCCTGTTTTTACCCCCATAGAAGTTACAGTCTGCTCTCAGACATAGCCTCATTACCATCCTGGACTACAAGTCAGATACATTCTTCTTTTGGTAACATCTCTAAAGCACTCTGAACAGAGACTATCTAAGTGGTCACAGCTGGTGACCAGGTAGCTACAGGTCAAGGAAATGGGATGAAGTAAATCTGAAGAGGCAGAAGAGTGAGGGCAGAAGCCAGGAAAACAAAGAGAGACCAAGAGGCTGTAAAAATCAAAAGGGAAAACAAGACCAGGGTAGAGGAAAAGTCCAAGCAATACTCAGCAACAGGAAGTCAGAGGAATTGGGAATGGAGACCTTTAATTTCTTGTTTATCTAGAAAATAATATAACATAAATGTACAAGACTTTTTGGGCAGAAAATATTAATTCCAATAATGGACATAAACAAAGACCTGAATAAATGGATTGATACATCAATTTTATGGGACAATTTAATATATATATATATACATATATATATGTATATATATATATGTATATATTTAGCAAGAAAGACAGAGACAGAGAGAGGGACAGACAGACAGAAAGGGAGAGAGATGAGAAGCATCAATTCTTCATTGTGGCACCTTAGTTGTTCATTGATTGCTTTCTCTTATGTGTCTTGATGGGGGGGACGGGAGGGGATGGGCTCCAGCCAAGCCAAGACCCCTTGCTCAAGCCAGCAACCTTGGGCTCAAGCCAGTGACCTTGGACTTCTAGCCAGTGACCTTTGAGCCCAAGCCAGCAACCATGGAGTCATGTCGATGATCCCATGCTCAAGCTGGTGACCTTGGAGTTTTGAACCTGGGTCCTCTGCTTCCCAGGTTGATGCTCTATCCACTGCGCCACCGCCTGGTCGGATGAGGCAATTTAATATTTTAAGAATATCACTTCTCCACATCTTAAACCACAGATCCAATGTAATTCCAGTAAAATGTCCCCGTCCAATTTTTGGGACCTTGAAAACTTATTTTAAAATGTATATAGAAGAGGCCCTGGCTGGTTGGCTCAGTGGTAGAGCGTCGACCTGGCGTGCGGGGTACCTGGGTTCTATTCCCGGCCAGGGCACATAGGAGAAGCGCCCATTTGCTTCTCCACCCCCCCCCCTTCCTCTCTGTCTCTTTCTTCCCCTCCCGCAGCCAAGGCTCCATTGGAGCAAAGATGGCCCGGGCACTGGGGATGGCTCCTTGGCCTCTGCCCCAGGCGCTAGAGTGGCTCTGGTCACGGCAGAGCGACCCCCCCCCCCCCGGAGGGGCAGAGCATCGCCCCCTGGCGGGCAGAGCGTCGCCCCTGGTGGGCGTGCTGGGTGGATCCCAGTCGGGTGCATGCGGGAGTCTGTCTGACTGTCTCTCCCTGTTTCCAGCTTCAGAAAAATACAAAAAAAAATGTATATAGAAGAAAAAATATCTACAAACAGCTAAAAAGTTATGTGAACAAAAAGGAGATTTGTCTTACTAAGTATTAAGGTATATCACAAAGCCATGTTTAAAGAAAAGGGGGGGGGAGTTGACCAGTGGAGCAGAATAAAGAACCAGAAATAAATGGAGCTGTCAGCCCTGGCCGGTTGGCTCAGCGGTAGAGCATCAGCCTAGCGTGCAGAGGACCCGGGTTCGATTCCCAGCAGGGCACACAGGAGAAGCACCCATTTGCTTCTCCACCCCTCCGCTGCGCTTTCTTCTCTGTCTCTCTCTTCCCCTCCCGCAGCCAAGGCTCCATTGGAGCAAAGATGGCCCGGGTGCTGGGGATGGCTCTGTGGCCTCTGCCTCAGGCGCTAGAGTGGCTCTGGTCGCAACATGGCGACGCCCAGGATGGGCAGAGCATCGCCCCCTGGTGGGCGTGCCGGGTGGATCCCTGTCGGGCGCATGCGGGAGTCTGTCTGACTGTCTCTCCCTGTTTCCAGCTTCAGAAAAATGAAAAATAAATAAATAAATAAATAAATAAATGGAGCTGTAGATGGGACTGGGTATATGAAAGAAGGGAAGACCCCAAATCACTGGGGGAAGCAACAGAGTAGTGAGCCGATAGTGTTTGGGGAAATTTGCTACATCAATCCCACCTCAAATCTTTTTAAAGAAATCTCCAATGTATTAAAGGCCTAAATGTTAAATATAAAACTCTATAGTAAAAGAAGAAATTATAGGTGACTAGCTCTGTGAATTTTGAGTGGAGACCTATAACTTAAAGAAAACCCCAAAAGCAAAAGGAGGAGAAAAACAGATGGATTTATCTATAAAACAAAATTAAATATTTATTCCCCCCCCAAAATACTACAAAGTCAACAGGTAGATAGTAGACTGGAAGAAGATGCTATTAACATCCCAAACCAAAGGATCTCTATCTAGGAAATTCTGCAAAACCAGAAGCAAAAGATAGGGAAAACAGGAAAAATTCAGCAAGATATATGAATAGGTAAATTCACAGAAGGGGAAACCTCTGAATGACCAATGTGCATATGAAGAGATGCTCAACATCACCAGCAATCAGAGAAATGCAAGTTAAAGCATCAATGAGAAATCTTAGCCCTGGCCGGTTGGCTCAGTGGTAGAGCATCGGCCTGGCATGCAGGAGTCCCGGGTTCGATTCCCGGCCAGGGTACACAGGAGAAGCGCCCATCTGCTTCTCCACCCCTCCCCCTTTCCTTCCTCTCTGTCTCTCTCTCTCTCCCTCCTGAAGCCAAGGCTCCATTGGAGCAAAGATGGCCTGGGTGCTGAGGATGGCTCTGTGGCCTCTGCCTCAGGCACTAGAATGGCTCTGGTTGCAACAGAGCGACGCCCCAGATGGGCAGAGCATCGCCCCCTGGTGGGCGTGCCAGGTGGACCCCGATCGGGCACATGCGGGAGTCTGTCTGACAGCCTCCCCATTTCTAACTTCAGAAAAAATAAAAAAGAAAGAAATCTTAACAAACAAGAGAGAGCCGAAGTAAACCACTTAACTTCACACCTTAAGGAACTAGAAAAAGAAGAACAAAGACAACCCAAAACCAGCCGAAGAAAGGAGATAATAAAAATCAGAGCAGAAATAAATGAAATAGAGAACAGAAAAACTATAGAAAAAATCAATAAAACAAGGAGCTGGTTCTTTGAAAAGGTCAACAAAATTGACAAACCCTTGGCAAGACTCACCAAAGAAAAAAGGCACAGGACTCAAATAAATAAAATCCAAAATGAAAGAGGAGAGATCACCACAGACATCATAGATATACAAAGAATTATTGTAGAATACTATGAAAAATTATATGCCACCAAATACAACAATCTAGAAGAAATGGATAAATTCCTAGAACAATACAACCTTCCTAGACTGAGTCATGAAGAAGCAGAAAGCCTAAACAGACCAATCAGCAGGGAGGAAATAGAAAAAACTATTAAAAACCTCCCCAAAAATAAAAGTCCAGGCCCAGACGGTTATACTAGTGAATTCTATCAAATATTCAAAGAAGACTTGGTTCCTATTCTACTCAAAGTCTTCCAAAAAATTGAAGAAGAAGCAATACTTCCGAACACATTTTATGAGGCCAACATAACCCTCATACCAAAACCTGGCAAGGATGGCACAAAGAAAGAAAACTACAGACCAATATCTCTAATGAATACAGATGCTAAAATTCTAAACAAAATACTGGCAAACCGAATACAACAACATATTAAAAAAATAATACATCATGATCAAGTGGGATTCATCCCAGAATCTCAAGGATGGTTCAACATACGCAAAACGGTTAACGTAATACACCATATCAACAAAACAAAGAACAAAAACCACATGATCTTATCAATAGATGCAGAAAAGGCTTTTGATAAAATACAACACAATTTTATGTTTAAGACTCTCAACAAAATGGGTATAGAAGGAAAATATCTCAACATGATAAAGGCCATATATGATAAACCATCAGCTAACATCATATTAAATGGCACTAAACTGAAGGCTTTCCCCCTTAAATCAGGAACAAGACAGGGTTGTCCACTCTCTCCACTCTTATTTAACGTGGTGCTAGAAGTTCTGGCCAGAGCAATCAGACAAGACAAAGAAATAAAAGGCATCCATATTGGAAAAGAAGAAGTAAAGGTATCACTTTTTGCTGATGATATGATCCTATACATCGAAAACCCGAAGGACTCCACAAAAAGATTATTAGAAACAATAAACCAATACAGTAAGGTCGCAGGATACAAAATTAACATACAGAAGTCCATAGCCTTTCTCTATGCCAACAATGAAATATTAGAAAACGAACTCAAAAAAATAATCCCCTTCACGATTGCAACAAAAAAAATAAAATACCTAGGAATAAACATAACAAAGAATGTAAAGGACCTATATAATGAAAATTACAAAGCATTGTTAAGGGAAATCGAAAAAGATACAATGAGATGGAAAAATATTCCTTGTTCTTGGATAGGAAGAATAAATATAATCAAAATGGCCATATTACCCAAAGCAATATACAAATTTAATGCAATTCCCATCAAAATTCCTATGAGATTTTTTAAAGAAATGGAACAAAAAATCATCAGATTTATATGGAACTATAAAAAACCCCGAATAGCCAAAACAATCCTAAAGAAAAAGAATGAAGCTGGGGGCATTACAATACCTGACTTTAAACTATATTATAGGGCCACAATAATCAAAACAGCATGGTATTGGCAGAAAAATAGACACTCAGACCAATGGAACAGAATAGAAAGCCCAGAAATAAAACCACATATATATGGTCAAATAATCTTTGATAAAGGGGCCAACAACACACAATGGAGAAAAGAAAGCCTCTTCAACAAATGGTGTTGGGAGAACTGGAAAGCCACATGCAAAAGAATGAAACTCGACTACAGCCTGTCCCCGTGTACTAAAATTAATTCAAAATGGATCAAAGACCTAAATATAAGACCTGAAACAATAAAGTACATAGAAGAAGACATAGGTACTAAACTCATGGACCTGGGTTTTAAAGAACATTTTATGAACTTGACTCCAATGGCAAGAGAAGTGAAGGCAAAGATAAATGAATGGGACTACATCAGAATAAAAAGTTTTTGCTCAGCAAGAGAAACTGATATAAAAATAAACAGACAGCCAACTAAATGGGAAATGATATTTTCAAACAACAGCTCAGATAAGGGCCTAATTTCCAAAATTTACAAAGAACTCATAAAACTCAACAACAAACAAACAAACAATCCAATAAAAAAATGGGAAGAAGACATGAATAGACACTTCTCCCAGGAAGAGATACAAATGGCCAACAGATATATGAAAAAATGCTCAGCTTCATTAGTTATTAGGGAAATGCAAATCAAAACTACAATGAGATACCACCTCACCCCTGTTAGATTAGCTATGATCAACAAGACGGGTAATAGCAAATGTTGGAGAGGCTGTGGAGAAAAAGGAACCCTCATTCACTGTTGGTGGGACTGTAAAGTAGTACAACCATTATGGAGGAAAGTATGGTGGTTCCTCAAAAAACTGCAAATAGAACTACCTTATGACCCAGCAATCCCTCTACTGGGTATATACCCCAAAACCTCAGAAACATTGATACGTGAAGACACATGTAGCCCCATGTTCATTGCAGCACTGTTCACAGTGGCCAAGACATGGAAACAACCAAAAAGCCCTTCAATAGAAGACTGGATAAAGAAGATGTGGCACATATACACTATGGAATACTACTCAGCCATAAGAAACGATGACATCAGATCATTTACAGCAAAATGGTGGGATCTTGATAACATTATAAGGAGTGAAATAAGTAAATCAGAAAAAAACAAGAACTACATGATTCCATACATTGGTGGAACATAAAAATGAGACTAAGAGACATGGACAAGAGTGTGGTGGTTACCAGGGGTGGGGGGAGGGAGGACAGGGGGAGAGTTAGGGGGAGGGGGAGGGGCACAGAGAACTAGATAGAGGGTGGCGAAGGACAATCTGACTTTGGGCGAGGGGTATGCAACATAATTTAATGACAAAATAACCTAGACATGTTTTCTTTGAATATATGTACCCTGATTTATTAATGTCATCCCATTACCATTAATAAAAATTTATTTAAAAAAAAAAAAGAGAAAAAAAAAAAAAAAGAAAGAAATCTTGTCACAGAAAGTTATATAATATGAAGTATAACACAGATGCACTGCTAGTAGCGTGTGAACTGGAGGAGCTAGTCTACAGAGCTGTCAGTGCCAATAGATGTCACAGATGCAGTCTCAGCCCTGAGTATGTTACCAGTGCAACTTTAATGTGCAGATCAAAAGGATACACATAAAGGGCATTCATCACAGTACATGTGTGTGAGTGTGTGTGTGTGTGTGCAAGGACTTGGAGGCAACCTAGTATTTATTAATAAAGCAATGGTTTAGGTAACCATAAACATAAACAATATGGGCCACAGGCTAGCCAAAAGTAGCAAAGGGGATTTGCATACAGCAGCATGGGTGGGTCACCAAAGCCTAATGATGAATAAAATAGGTAAGAACCAGACTTTATAGCCCCAAACCATATTTGCAAGGTAAGAACACACACACAACATGGCACCATATGGTATATTTTTAAGAATATATACCTAGCACATGGAGGTGGATAGGAAGGACAACTTTGACGTTCATGTCAGTACTTATGTTGGAAAAAGAATGGGAATGAGAAATGTTATCTTGATTGTGGTGAAAGTATCAAAACGTATCAAATTGCACCCTTTAAAATGTACAATTTCTGTACATCAGCCACACCTCAGTGAAGAGGGTACGTGGATAATGACAGTGTTGTAAAGTAATCCTGCGAGTTACATAGAGACACCAAGATAGGTTATAGAAGAACTTTTAGTAGGACCTTTATTATTAAGCCGGCGACATGCACGGGTGCACGGGACATAATCCCAAATCATGCAGTCCAGAATATAACTCTGAGGCTGCTTTTATAGACATAATCACATACTGGTTGGGGAAAGGGAGGGGGAGCATGGTACAAAAGTCATTTACTAACAAGCTTATTGAATTTTTGCTGTCTTGTTACACGTATATCTATAGGATCTATCAAAAGGAAAAACATTTCTACACACTAAGACCACAAGATAACACAATAGTGATGAATGTTTTACTGTACATACCTGACAAAGACATTCTCAGACCTTCTAGGATTTACAGCCTATCCCTGTCGCCACAGTAGTGGAAAATGTTTAGTTTAGATAAGGAGAGAAGCTAAATGAAGTTACTTTTGCTAAGAGTGTTGGAATTAGCTTATTAGGAAGTCCAAAGCTAGTCCCCGCTTGCTTAGTTTACAAGTTTTATACATACAAAGAATTTCAACATGATGATTATTAGAAAACATATAAAATGTTACAGAATATAGATTTTTATGGGGGGGGGGGGGCTCGTGATTCTTTTGTCTAGAGATATACCTCACTCTCATGACTCCGAGACGGGAGGGTGAGTCAGGATTAGTGTAGGACTTTTTAATTAAGGTACATAAACATTGTTTCCTGAAGATTTTTAAGAAAAGAGAAGAGGAAGGGATTTTCAAATAGGTTCTATCTACTTAGCTCAGTCTAGCAAGTGAAGTCATTTCTTCCAGAGAACTACAGGAACTAGTTAAACTATGACTAGCTGACTTTTGCCCCTATAAACTCTTCTTGTTTTTTCTTCCCCAGAAAGGAGGGTAAGGGGCCTGACTCTTCCTTTTAAAATACTAATGTTAATAATTTTTGCAATTTCTTGGCACCTTATCACAACAGTGGCACAGAAACTGATGAGTGACAAACTCTATTCTATTTTCCTGAGCACCGAATAAAAGAGAATAGAAACACATGGGCCCAGTGTCCAAACACATCGAGTGGCTCTCACACTTGAATGTGCATGACAGTCATCAGATGTCCTTGCCAAAAGAACAAATTTGTGAGCTTCCCACCAAGAGATTCTGAATCTGTATTTTAAACATGCACCCTAGATAATTTTGCTGTAAATGGATCATGGGCATATGTGGAGATGCCCTGAAGTAGGTAAAAATCAAGCTACCACGAGAGTAACAGGAAATGAGTGAGCAGGGGCAATGGCAACAGAACATCTGCCCCGCCCCAGCACAAGGAAAATGATGAGCTCAAGCAGCTGGCCCTGTCAGTGTGGGCTGCCTTTCTTCCCCTCCCTTTTGTGTGAGCCAATCCCAGGCTTGGCCTGGAGGGGTCAGGTGATGGAAATTGACAGCACTCATTTGGGAAGAGCATCCGTGGACAAGAAGCCCAGGGGCATCCTCTTCACAAATTCGAAGCAGGCATGGTGCCACCAGTAGTCCTGAGCTCGACATGCTCACCCTCACTCACAGACAGCTTTCAGAGGTTGCGCTGTGGTTGGGGGGAAGTGACTATGAGAAGAGCGAGAATGACATATGTGGGACGTTGTCAGGTGCAAATGCTTGAGTCTGAACTGATGGAAGAAGCACAGGCTGAGTCATCATCTCTCAGCCAGTCTCCTAGTGAGTCCTTCCAGTGTGCAGATGGTCCAGGATTTTAGCCACAGAACTCTGCCATCCCTCCAGTGCCTGCTTTGTCCTTGTTTCCTTTGCTCCCTGCTTCTGGTCTATGTTTCAACAGCTGGACTCTTTTGTGGTATAGTGTGCACCACGTGGAAGAGATTTTTAAGAGCCATGACTTGGTCTTAAGCTTGACTTTAGGAATGTCTGATGGCACGCTCACCCTGCATCTCCAGCCACAGAGACGTTTACCTCCTTGTGAATGGAACACAACCTCCCCAGTCAAGAATGGACTTGGGGCCCCCTCCCACCGTAGTTTATCCAGGCACAGTTCCCTTAACGGCCCAGAGCACCAACGGAAGCTTAGATTCACTGTCCCCTTCCTAATATGTCGAATGGCCTGGTTTCTTAAGGACAAGGAAGGTTTTTCAGATTCATGCAAACAGACCAGAATATTTGTGGGTATCCAGGTAACAAACCCAGTTTGCAACTCCTTTTGACAGCATAATTCATAGCCCCAGACAGAAATGCTAATGTGAACATAGACGCTCCAAGGAACCAGCTACAGTGGAAAAGATTTTTTAAAACAGTCCCAAATATAGCTCTCTCTAGAGATCAATTTGATCCTTCAAATAGGCCTCTTTTCACAAATGTGAACATTTTTCACGTAAAAGGAAAAGGAAAACGAGAAAGAGAAAGAATGGCAGAGAAGCCAGAGATGCAAATATTTCAGGCTTATGAATAACTCAAAGAGTTTTCTTTTTCTCCTTAGGAACTTCTTGAAGTCAGCTGTTTGATGCTGATGGTGTGTAATGTGGAAGCTCAAGTGTGCAAATCCGAGGCTCCCTGTGTGTTTGGGGGACTAGGTCTCCCTGTGCCCGTTTAAATGAGACCCGATGCAGCTGCAGCTCCCATGGGGCCAAACAGCCCGGACGGGCTGACAGAGCCATTCTTCTCTCTCCGTAATGTGTTTGCTTAAGCATGAACATTAATGTCAGAAGCACTTAGTGCAAAGCCCCCTTTCAGGGGTGAAGCAGTCATCGCCAAGTCTACGCGTCTGGGAGTCCGTTATGTCTGTTCACCTGGGAGTTAAGGGTAGGGTTAGGCATCTCTTATATTTTCTAATGAGGTTGAAAAGATTTTTTTTTTTTAAAGAACACTATTTATGAAATTTTCTTTTGAGGTTGAGTCCAGCTGTGAAAACTTCACTATCTTGCACTGGGACTGCCTTCCCAAAGAACTGAACAATAGCCCTTGCTATGTGGGGCATATCCTCTCGCCCTCGTCAGCCCTGTCTTCTGAAATGAGTGAAATGAAAGTTATTTTACACCCGACCTTGCACAAAGCTAATGTGCCTAATTAGCGGAAGATTTGCTTTCAGGATGAGAATCGGCTTTGAATCCGTAGTGTCCTATCTTTCAGAGATAAAGACACATCATGGGAAGACTGAGTGTTTTTTCTTGTCTTTCTCACAGTAGCAATGAATGTGAGCTGAACTGAAGAATCCCCTGCTCCTGTGGCCACCATGGCCAGAGGCGCTCACTTCTGAGGCAGCAAGCCAGTGCTGAGCTGGGAACACCAGGCTTTGTCCTAAGAAAAGGCTAGAACTAAACCCCAACCCCACCCCCAAGAAGCCATCTTGCTTTGTCTTAGGGCCTGGTGCAGTTCAAATCTCCTTCCCTCCACTGTAGCCCAGTGTTCCTCCTGGAGTCAGTGTCTATTCCAGCTTCCTGTGTAAGGGTCCACTCAGGGGGACGCTGCAGCAGGGCAATGGGACAGAGAGCCTCTCCCCTATTAAGGACTGCACTGCTGTCAAGAGTTTTAAAACAATAATAAAACTGACAACAAACCAGTCTGCTGCTTATTCCCGATGCTAACAATTTAAAGTGTCAGTGATAAAGGCACTCCTCCCTATAAGCTCTAAACAATTTCAAGGGTTGCCCTTGACCCAGGTGAACCCAGCCACAGGTGTTCCTTTTGAAAGTAAGTTTGTAACAGGCTGGAATCATTCAAACTCCCTCTGTCACATTCTGCGTCTCCAGCCCCTGTGATACGATCCGTTCCTGCGTTTAAACAGGTTTGAAATAAGCAATGATAGGACAGCAATTATCCAGATGAAGAAGCAGACCGTGAGTTATTTCAATTATGTTTGACCACAAGGAGTTCTCATCTGCGTTTAAAATTTAAGGCAATGAAACGGATTACAAACCGCGTGTTGTAATGTTTTTGTTTATGTGCAAATTTTGGTTCATATATAAAACATGGCACCGAATTTGAATGTTTACAATTTATTCTTTATCAAAATTGTTCATTATCGAAAAACTAAAGCCCCTGAGAGTGAGTGCCTTCCATTTTAGGCCTCATCCTCCTCTTAAGTGTGCCCCTTGCTCTGGAAGTCTAGAAAGACACCTGACGGGACATAAAAGTGAAACTAAGAAACATTGATAAGAGTGTGGTGGTTGGGGGGGGGGGGAGGGAAAGGGGGAGGGGGAGGGGCACAAAGAAAACTAGATAGAAGGTGACAGAGGACAATCTGACTCTGGGTGATGGGTATGCAACATAATTGAACGACAAGATAACCTGGACTTGTTATCTTTGAATATATGTATCCTGATTTATTGATGTCGCCCCATTAAAAAAATAAAATTATTAAAAAAAAAATAAAAATAAAAAAATAAATCTTATCCAAAAAAAAAAAAAAGAAAGACACCTGACCAAACCTGGACCCACCAAATATGCAGAATTCCACCTGGAATTCAGAACCTGGAGCAAATGATTCAAAGATGCAAGGGCAGTTTGGAATCCCTTCTTGTGGGAGTACTGATGGTGCCAGGAGTGGTACCTACGCCGTTCCTGTCCTGTTATTTTGGCTGTAAGTCTGGCCCTCTAACATAGCTTGGTTTCTGCTGCTTTGTCAAGCCTGCTTCTCTGGTCTTGCAGTTGTTTCTCTGAGGTCTCTGATATCTTTCTAATGAATTCCTCTCTGCTCTACAAACTAAATTAAGTTAACCAGAGTCAGTGTATTATTTGCAATCAAGAACTCTTACCGGTATTCCTAGTTCAGAGGAATATTTTGAGGATGAATTTTAAAGACCAAGGTAATTGTGTAAAGAAGACAAGCAGAAACCCTAAAAATGTAGAGCAGTGGTCTTACTGGACATATTTCCTAATTTGTCAAAGCATATCTTACACACTAAGTGTGCCTGTCCACCCTGGCCAGATCCTAGTAGATCTAGCAAGACAAAAACCAGAGGCTCTTTTAGATTAGAGGGATTTTCATATTTTACACCATTTAAAATAAATTAATGGGCAAAAACCATTTTCAAAACATCTAGTAAGAGTTGTGGTTAAACAAAAATAAAACAGAAATAATAGAGAAACAGAAGGTAACTTGTCAACGAAAGCCTGGAAGCCAAGTTAAAAATGTCTCATCAAGCATGTATTTTTAATTGCTTACTCTACCCTGAATGTTCTTGGATCAAAGGAATGGAAAACTCAACAGTAAGCCACAGATGAATATTAATTCCATCATATGCCACTGAAATGAGTAATATTAGCATAAAGATTCAGTTGCAATCTTCCTCGTTTCAAAAAATGTTCTCTACTGATTCCATTCTTATATTCATTGTGGCTACAGGAAGCACCTAGTTTTTCTGTTAGGTTCTGTGACTTTGAACAGGTTCTTTAAAACCTCTCAGCTGACTGAGGCTGCCTTCTTTTTCTATTGGGACAGTGAAATTATCATGGGAAGATTAAGTAAGACTTTTATGTTGAGAACCTTAATAGAGTGCTGGCACATAGCACAGCACCTGGGAAGTTTTCCCTCATTTAGTCTGTAGTAAGCACCTGCTGAGGACCAAGAACATTTGAAGGTACCAGAAAGCTACTCACAGTTGTACTGTATTTGCTGAGGCTTCCTTCCGCCACTTTGCTAAGAGTTGATTAGATGGTCTTTCTAAATACCAAGATAAATAGCCACAAATACCAACATCCTGAACATATCTCCTATCTGCTCTTCCCTCCCACCCCAACGCACACACGCAGGCGCGCAAACTCACACACATACACACCTCGAATTCAGGAACTTGAGTACGGCATAGGCAAAGTCAGCTTCATGCATTAGTCCCACCAAAACGAGTTCTGCTTTTGCAAAGTTGCCTCATTCCAAGTCGTCTAGGCCTATTCTTTCTATTATATGTCCTCATGGCATCATGTATGTTTCCTTCACTGCACTTGCAACTAAATAACTGTGTGTGTAATCACTGTGCCCTTACCATCTGTCTTTCCCCCAGACTCCATCAGGAGGAGACTCTGTTAAAGGTCTCTCTCACAGATGTACTCACAGCACTTAGTATAATGTCTGATACATGAAATACACTTCTGCATAAATAAAAAGAACAGCTCTTGAACCCGCCCCCCATCTCCTATGTTACCTTCTGGTGTTCAGGCTCTTCATATCCCTACCACTGTGCAGCTGTCTCTACTCCAAACACTAACAATGTCATAACATTTGCCCCCTGTCATTCCAAGGCTGCATGTCCTTCCACTGCCTGTGGCTAATGGGCGCAATGCAGGTATCAATTTGAGTTCCCTGGGATGGCCTAGATAAGCGGACAACTCAAACAGATTACCATTTTGGTGCTCCACTTGTTAAAAATCTTATTAGAAGGGAGGCAGGAAGCTTGGTAGGGGTAAATTGGCCACTGGAACAGAACTATGCCTCTCCTTGCTTGTCCCTTGCGGTTCAGCGCCGACCCCAAACTGGCATATTCCAGCCAGCAAACAATTCCTGTAATTAATTGGAACCACCACTTTCAGAGGGCAGTGCAGAGACCAGCAGCTTTCTCTTTGCGCATTCTCTTTGGACGTCTCATTGCCCCAGCCGAAGCAGTTTACAAATTATGCTTTCCGGTCAGACACAGTACTCTCCCTGACAGTGCTCCTGGTGAACATGATTTTCTCCATCTTATTACATTTTTAGAAATGTTTCAGAACCCATTTTAGATTGACGCCTCATTCCATGCCCATCTGGATCAGCCTTTAATTTGGCCCTTGGGGCTTACTACACCAATTGTTTGGGGTTCAGAATAAAAAATGTGTATGTTGGTGGAATATGTTCATACCATATCCAGAAATCTCAATTCTGGGAAGACAAAAAAAAAAAAAAAAAACATAATAAGAAAAAAATATATCTGTGTTCCTTAAGACATTCTTTACAGTTCCCTTTTGGGGCAGTAGGGGAGGGGCAGTGACAGGTCATTGGATCATTAAGTGTACCCCTAGGGGCAACTGGTGGAATCCAAGTTTATTGCAAGGGATGGGCTTATGTGACTGTGGAGCTGGCTAGGGCAAGTCCAAAATCCATAGAACTGGCTGTCAGGAAGGGCGGGCTGGAAACTCAGGCAGAAGTTGAGGCTGCAGTCCAAGGTAGAATTTCGTCTTCAATAAACCTCAGTTCTGCTTTAAAGCCTTTTAACTGAGTACATCGGGTACACCCAGATCATCAAGGGTAATCTCCTTGACACAGTTAACTGATGGTAGATGTTAATCACATCTATAAAATGTGTTCACAGCAACACCTAGATTAGTGTTTGATTGAACAACTGGGTCTAGCCTAGAAAAATTAACACATAAAACTATTCTATTTCCTGCTAACTGGAAAGAGGTCAGGCACTCTGGAGAATGCAGAATGCGAGAATGGAAGAAGCGGCCAGGAAGCCGTGTGAGGAAGGAAGAGGCCCTGGCCGTGCACAGGCTGGAGGGAAGACATCCAGATCCACCTGAGTCCCCTCTACTTTCCTGGCCTGCTCAGGACATGAGAGCAGCCACTGGAGCAGCTCCAAGGTCAGACTATGTTTAGACTGGACACCAGAGGGTAATAGCCGACAATGGGATTGCTCAGAGTGCCATGCGTAGAAATTACTCTAGCTGCAGAAAGCGAAATGTGTGAAGGGCAAGGGGGAGGCCGAGGGGCCAGTAAGGCGGTTAGAACCAGCCATGGGTATTTGGCAGCAAAAACAAAGAGATCTAGTCAATTCTGCATCACTACTCACCAACATAGAGCCCTAAATTCTTGAAACTGACCCAAGAAAGATTTTCCTTTATGGTATTTGTGCAAATGCTACTCAAAGTTCTTTATTGTCATATCTCATTTTAAAATAAGGCAAAAGATTGGTGAATACCATTGTTCTACTTTGCTCCCAAGTAAGAAAGAGGCCCAGGGTTCTCACTCAGGCCAGACTGGGCTCGAGGAGCCCAAATGTGACCAGGGAGAGCAGCGCTGCTTGGGGGAGGAGGGAGCTAGAGACGGAATTGGTAAAACCCAGGAGCTGTTTGCACAAAAACAGATTTTCACACGTCTGGATGGCTTAGGTAGTCACAAACTAGACAGATGCTGAAAGTTCCTCTCTTACCCTTCCGATTCAGTGAGCTTTATCATCTTATGTAAGTGCCCACGATACTTTCTCCTTGTACACTAGCCCGAAAGAAGCTTGTAAAGCTTTTGTGGCTCACAAGGTAAAATTCCACTCCTGTTCAAAGTGCACTATTTGTGGAGAGTGAGTCACAGTGATTTCTGGCTTGTCCAGCAAATGTTTTTAGATGTTAATGATCTTCTCTTCAGCTTCCCACCCAAAGGTGAAACTGAGGAGCTCAACTGAAGATAAAGTTTTATTAATAAAAATACCTTACCTTAATTGAGAGCTTATTAAGTGCCTCTTAACATGAATGACATTATTTTTATTCTCACAACCACCCTTTGATAGTTATTGATGCCTATTTTACAGATGGAAAAACAGATGCTCCAGGAGGTCAAATAATTTGCCCCAAGGTTACATAGTTACTAAATGAAGTAGTTAGCTTAACTCTAGAGACTATACACTACACATCCTCTCAAAGAGAGAGAACAGTAGTTTTATGTGAAGTGTTACAACTGATCATTCAAAGGTAGACAGGTGAACATAGCAAGAGAGGCCTTTGACCACAGAGATTTCCTCAGCAGGCACTTGAAATGGGAGGGTTCAGAAGATGAACATATGGGATTAGACCACTTAGTATATTTACCTGCAGTCCTCCAAAGTATTCTTTAGCTTGGCAAAGTGCCCCCTACATACCTGAATTCCTCTCAAGAGTGTGCCAGGTGCTTGAAAAAGTAAGTAGAACTCTGTGACATTGCAGCATACTGAAAAGCATTCTCAGGTTACCTTCAAGTCCATGGTTTATAAAGGGTTATAACATCATAAAAGAAACTTCCTCTTCTTGCCAGACTTTTCAGTGTACCCGTATGTGGTTTCAAATCTCAATCATCCTCTCCTACAACTGTAGGTACTTTAGTAACTTCAAACCCTTTTTCTCTACTTGTTTCCAAGATGGCTGCCATCGAGTCCTTCCCTCCCTGTGGGCTCATGCCAGCCCCCATCAAGGGGTAGTCAGTCTATCCCTCCACTCCTTTTGAATACAGGTAGGCCTTCATGACTGTGTGACCAATAGAAAGCAGTGAAAGTAACATTCTTTGACCTTCAATTCACGTCAAAAGAAGCCTGCTGCTTCCATCAGAGTCTCTTGGAATAATTGCTCTTAACAGTTGCTGTGTAATGACAGTGATTATCCTGAGACTACCGTTCTGTGAGAAGCCCTACCTACATTGAGAGACCCTGACAGAGAGAGAGAGAGAGAGAGAGAGAGAGATGCCAAGGAACACCCAGGCACCTCATGTGTGGGCAAAACAGCCTTCTTGGGAATGGACTGACCCTCCAATCCCAGTCACCACAGCTATTACCATGTGGTTCAAAGCAAAACCACACAGTTGAGTCCTTGTCAAATTCTTGACCCAAACAATCATGGGGCAAAATAAAATGACTGTTTTAAGCCATTCTCTTTTGGGATAGTTTTTTATGTAGCAAACAGTTAAACTGAAACCAGCATTTAACCATTCTCAAATCTCTCTTAGCTTAAGAAACAATAACAACAACAAAAATACAACATCCTTCTCTAGCTACTACTCAATCTCCTCTTGTTCATGGCTAAGCTTCTCAGGTTGTGTTCAACAAATTTCTCTACTTTCTCACCCCCCCCACTCACTCCTCCACCCACTTTGGCCAAGCTTCTATCCCCTTCTGAAACTGCAAACAATTCTAACAGCTTTGTTATTGCAAATACCCTTTTTTCCTTATCTTATTGCTTCTCTGCAATCTCAGCCATTTGTCTACTTCCCCTTGGAAACACCCCCACCCCCTGGGCTTCTTTCCCACCAATCCTTCCTTCTCAGATTCCTTCTTCACCTGCAGATATCTTTATTTTTCTTAGAGATGAACTTTTTTTCTTTTAATTTTTCCATTGATGTGTGTGAGAGAGAGAATGAGAGGTAGCATTAACTCCTTGTTCACATAGTTGTCCCATTTTAGTTGTATACTCATTGTTTTTCTCATATGTACTCTGACCAAGGATCAAACCTGCGACTCGGCACTGTGGGATGATGCTCTATCCATGATGCCACCTGGCCAAGGCCAGTCTGCTGGCATCTTAAAGGAGTTGGGTTCCCTAGGATTCTTCCTTCAGTGCTCCTCTCATGTTTCGCACTCTCCCTGTCAGATGTGCTGAATAGATAGATAATACTGTTTATTAAATCCACCAGAGGGAATCAGGAGGTCAGAGTTAAATTAAACCTTAATATTAAAAAAAAAAGACAGGAATACTACAATAGCCAAGAGGTAGAAACAACCCAAATGGATGGATGATGGATAAACAAAATATGATATATGGATGCATGCAATGGGGTATTATTCAGCTTTAAAATGGAAGGAAATCCTGTCATGTTACAACAAGGTAGAGGAAGCTTGAAGTGAAATAAGCCAGTCTCATAAAAGCAAATACTATATGATTCTACTTATACGTAGTATCTAAAGAGGTTAAATCCATAGAAACAAAAAGTAGAATGGTAGCTAACAGGGACTGGAGAGAGGAGGACAGAGTGAGGAGGGAAGTTATTTAATGAATAAAGAATTACAGTTCTGCAAGAGGAAGTAGTTTTAGAGATTGGTTTCACTACAGTGTGAATACACCTAACACTATCGAACTGTACACTTAAGAATGGTTAAGACGGCAAATTTCATTTTATGTTCTTTTTGTCACAACAAAAAATTGCAAAATAAAGATAAATACATAATCCTGTAAGATAGTAACCAGTCATATATCAGTATTTTTAACAGTATTTATTTTTAAATTGTCAGTAAATTCCCACATTTTCAAAAACAGGGATACAGTTATGTCCTACTGAAGGGTAGCCCGAAACCTTGGATGAAGTAGCATCTTATGGAAGCCCGGCACTTCCTCATTTGAAGAGAAGCATCCTTGTTCACATACTTCATGGGGTTCATAGGATTATAAAGCGGGAGAGACTTAAAGAGACTTAAAGATGATGTCTACTCTGTTGTGTCTTGGAAAGTCCATTGTTGTTGCAGAGCCCAAATGTTAGACCATCTGACTGAGAAAGGCTGCGTCCTACTGACCTCCTCCCCAATTTAGCCACCTGCTCTCCCTTTTCTTCTGTACACCATCACCTTTGCTGAAGGCATGAGTAGTAGGGGAAATGAAGAAAAAGGAAACCACTGAGAAACAATATAAATGAAGTGTGAATCCTTCTAGAGGAAAGTTTCTTTCAAAAATATAATCAGTTACCTTCTGAAAGAATGATAGAATGTTGCATAGTTGTGAATTAGTCACACCCAATGACATCCTCTGGCCCTAAGTTCATGAGATCATTGTTTTGGGTTTTAACTTATTTTTCTTTAACTAGTATTTATTTTATTTAGCAAGCACACACAGAACACAACAATGTGTGTGGCACTTTGCATACACATGGATTTTTAAAAGATAGATACTCTTATCTTAATTCCCTTTTAATAGGTGGGATAACTGGGGCACAGGGAAACTAAAAAACATACCCAAAGTCACACAGGTAAGAAAGTACCTAAGAATAAATTTAAACTCAAGCAGTCTGGCCCTAGAACTTAGGCCTTTAACTATTAGGTCATTCTGTGTCTTTAGTGGGAGAATAAGTGAATACATATTTAGTGTTCTTTCTTTTATATTTTGTTTATTTTTATTTATTTATTTATCTATTTATTTATTTATTTGCTTAATCCCTTCAACAGTTTTACCCAGCCCCTTTGAAACAAGAAAGCGTTTCTGAAAAACCCTATCAGCTTATATTGTGAATGCATTTCCAAGATGACCAGTCTCTCAAAAGATCTTAAGCTGTTCTTACCAGAACCTTTGATGCCAATATCCTAGGACCTAAATAATCAACAGAACAAAACAAAATGCAATAAGTAAAGAAAGAGTTAAGAGCATTACACAAAGGGGAAAACATTTATTGATTGTTCTATTCGAAAGCTTTCTAAAGAACAGTAGCAGTGCACCTGTAGGAAGCTATGAAATTTTACCCCCAAAGTTTCAGGACTGATGATTTGAAACCACTGTTTTTTAAGGAGCATGGGATTAAATCAATTTAGCAAAGACATGATGTGTGATGGTCACGGACTAATGATCTCAGAATGTTGCCACTATCCAGAAGATATGTTGCAAATAACTAAAATGGTGAGGCAAAGGTCAAGAACAGGGGTCCCCAAACTACGGCTCGTGGGCCACATGTGGCCCCCTGAGGCCATTTATCCAGCCCCCACCCTTCTGTAAGGGGCACCTGTTTCATTGGTGGTCAGTGAGAGGAGCATAGTTCCCATTGAAATACTGGTCAGTTTGTTGATTTAAATTGACTTGTTCTTTATTTTAAATATTGTATTTGTTCCCATTTTGTTTTTTTACTTAAAAATAAGATATGTGCAGTGTGCATAGGGATTTGTTCAGTTTTTTTTATACTCCGGCCCTCCAACGGTCTGAAGGACAGAGAACTGGCCCCCTATGTAAAAAGTTTGGGGTCCCCCTGGTCAAGAACATGATCTAGGGGAGAGTGTGATTAGCCCTGGCTACCTCTACCTATACAAGCTACAAGATTGCTACTCATCTCTTCCCTGACCCTTTCTGGTCTTCAGTCGAATATATCCCTGGTTCAGTGGCATCCACTTTCTCTGCCCTGCGAACAGGTTGAGGCCTAGATTTGTGTAACACGTCTCAGTCTGGCTTGCTGAAAGGCAGAAGACAATGTACTTAGATTTTTCTGCCAACTCTGGGCTCACACTTCCTTTCTCATTTTTCCCACTAAGGTTAGGAATGAATCATTTGTACTTATTTAAAGGAGAGAAGGGTTCTTTGCCAATACATCCATGTAACTATCCCAAATCTGAAACTGTTCCCAGACATAAGGTTTGTGAATGCTAAGACATCTGAGCCGTTCTCCTGCCCACCTGGCCAAACCCTCTTTCTCTGCTTCACTTGTAGAAACCCTCTCTCCCATGGTACATGCATGTCAGATAAAAGTCTGGGAGTAATAAGTGACATTACCACAGTTTCTCAATTTTTTAAAGAAAAATAATACCTAAAAGACTTTACAGTGATTTGTCTCTTTTCATGTGATTATGAATTGAAATACAATTTTGTACTTAATGTATTTTGAAGATTACATGTTAACAATACTCATACTGGGCATTTATTATGTTTCAGGTACTGAGTGCTTTATATACATTTTCTAGTTAATCCTCACATTAAAAAAAAAAAAAGAAAATTTACAGATGAGGAAACCGAAGCAAAATAGTTTAAAAAACTTGTCCAAATCCACTCAATATGCAAAGGATAGAGACAGAAATCAAAACTAGATCTGTCTGAGGCTAAAGCCCATACTTCCAGCTGCACAGTTAAAATACTTCTGTACAAATTATTAGCGAAATTATATACACATAATGAGTAGAAATTTTACTTAGACTTTAGCTGGTGTCCAGTCTGACTGACATGAACAGATAGATACTGACATGTATCCAATTTTATTAATCATATCTGCTAATGCAATCAGGTTACTATTTTCTTCAATCTTTTGCATTTAATTCCATCCATGTGTCATATAAACCCCTGTGATGGTAAATTTCATGCATCAACTTGGCTAGGCCATGCTGCCAAATAAAACATTATTCTGGATGTTTCTGTGAGGGTGTTTTGGGATGGTAATGACATTTAAATTAGTGCTCTTTGAGTAAAGAAAATTGCCCTCCATAATGTGTGTGGGTTCCTTCCAATCAGCTGAAGGCCTGACTAAACCAGAAGACTAATTTCTTCCAAGCAAGAGAAAATTCTGCCACAAGACAGCCTTCAGACTGAATTTGTAGCTTTCATAATTTGATGAACCAAGTTTTAAAATTAATGTCTCCCCCTCACACACATACCTAATACTCTGGAGAACCCTGTCTAATAGGACTCCCCTCCCCCCATATACTACAAGTTATAAAGCATATTTGAGAGAAACCTAGGCCAATATGAGAAATGTTCTTAATATTAGATATCTTCAAAACCAGTGGTTTGGAGCTTATAAAAATACAAAGCCTGGGGCCTACCTAACACTTTCTGAATTAGACTCTCCAGGAATAAAGGCTGCAAGCATGTATATTTTTATTAAGCTCCATACTGACTGTGACACCAATTGCTGGTTAAAATATGACTGCAATGTATGAAACTAGATCTGGAGGGCATTAATCGGTTTTGGTAAGGTTGTGCTGTGATAACCAACAACTCAGAAATCTCAGTGTTCATGTTACCTAACCAATACCAGTTGGAGGAAGGTCTTCTACTCATGATAGTTGTCCTTCACTCACTCTGTGTATTAGAATTCTAGCGAGAAATAGATGACATACTCAAATAATTGATTAAGTAGAGATTAATAAAAGGACTGGTTACAAAGATGAAGGTAAAGTTGAGAGAAGTCAACAAAAGGTGGTGCAGTACCCCAAGTCCAGGGACAGCAACTCCCAGAACCTGAGGAGAGTGGGTACCGCCCAACACCAGGGAGAGATCTTTGGTAGAAGAGTGCTCCCAGCCCATGGAGACCTGGAAAGGGGGAAGCAAGAGAATCAATGTCCCAGTGTTGCCCTCCTTCTCCCCTTTGATCTCTGGCCACTATCTCTCATTAGTTGAAACCAGAAGACAAAGGTCACAGGGATCTGTTGCTCCAGTCCATAAAAGGCAGCCCTCCAGGCACAGAGCATCGTGGACAGAGTGGAATCTGGAGGGGCAAATGCAAACTATCCAGCCCACTCTGGAACCCAGGCTGGCACCACACGGAACCTTGCCAGTCCACATGGTAGAAGGAAAGACAATAAGACGAAGCATAAACTGGCGTTTCAAGCTTCGGCCCAGAAGTGATGTGGCCACTTAGACTTATGTTACATTGACCTATGCAAATCACATGACCAAGCCTCGCTCCAAAGGATGGGGACATATAATCCTTCTCCAGAGAGAGGATATAATTCTTCTCCAGAGAGAGGAAGTGGATATTGGTGATAGGAAACAATCCACAATGGAAGGGAGACTAAACAGGTGGCTGGGAGATAGGGGAGAGGAAGACGTATTTTTATTATATATCTTTTCTTACCTTTTCAATTTGACAACATATAACTACATTATCTGCTATAAGTAATAGTAAAAATATTAAAATAAAATGACTGTGATGGACAGGTCATTATAGTCAACATCACTCCTTCTTTAGGCTGCCCAGCGTCTGAACCACTCACCTTATGGAAAAGAGTTAGCCTCCCACTGTGGAAACTGAGTATTCCAGATACTCACTCTTCATGCCTTCTTTGCTGCTAGGACCTTAGCATAGGACCAGAGTTCTGCCCGTAAGATGCAGTTGTCTCAGATGATAAACTGGAAACTAGAAATACAAAGAAAGGGCTGACAAACACCTTTCTCGCAATGGGTAGTGGCAGAAATGGCAGCTTCATCAACTTCCGGAACCAGCAGGGAAAGTAGAAAATCCAGCTCCAATGCTGATGATTCTGGGAATGCCGTCAGCAATGTCTGCCGCCCAGCAGCAAGAGCAAGGTGTACTCACAGAACAAGTTCCATGATAGGAGTTTTGGCATTGTTTCTAAACCTGATTCTTACAACGTTTGGAAGGTTTGAGAACTATCCAACATCCTTTTATTAAGTTCCATTTTTTGTTTAAATTAGTCAGAGTTTGGTATCTATTGTTTGCAGCTTAGAACCCCGATCAGTACAATACTTAGGTTTTGGCCAGATATTGAAAAAAAAAAAAAAAAAAAAAAGAATAATTATAGGCCTAACATTCTTTAACTTTCAATTAAAAAAAAAGAAAGAAACTTGAGAGACAGGATAAAGACATAAATAGCAGCTTAACTTTCCTTTAGCAGTTCGTCGTGTATAAAGCTTTTCTGAGCTGGCTGCTTATCATTGCCCAGGACCAGAGCTGCAAGGTCAACACGGGGTGTAAGCTATTTAAAATGCCTGGAAATTAAAGTGAGCTTGACAACGGTTCAGGTTTTAGGATTCTCTTAGGGTTTTATCTTAATTAAGTAAGACATTATGAAACTGAGGCTACTAGGTCAGATAGAGTAAAAGCTGAACTGGAAATCAGGAGACCCAGGTTCTGGTTTGGGTCTACATCTGACAGAGATTAATTACTAGGGCTCTGTTTTCACATATCAATTAGATGATTGCATAGGTTTCTTTACCTCGGATACACTACTTCTAAATTGTTAAAACCCAGAGTGAATTCTGTTCCAAACTGGCCAAAGCAGCTCAAAACGGCGCCAGCCCGTTAGAGTCTGACCGAATTACCCTGTATTTAACTCCTCCATACTTAAGACTTTTTAACTAAATGCAGTGTAGAGGTGATGCCTTAAAACCAGGAAATAAGGTCATCTGTTGTCTTCTGTTTACTCTGACCAGTAAATTTATCTATAAGCCACACCTTTCTCCTACTGCTGTATATTTTCTTAAGTTCAAAAGCTAAGACTCTAATGACCAGAGTTGCATAAGAAACAACTCATCAACCAAGAAGACTGGCTGCTTTTGTTTGTTTTATGATTTTGTTTGCGTTATTCATAGTTGCAAAACGTGGAAGCAGATATCCTTCAGCAGGTGAATGAATAAACTGTGGTACACCCAGATAATGGAGTATTATTCAGTGCTAAAAGAAAATGAGCTATCAAGCCATGAAAAGATATGGAGGAACTCTAAATACATATTAGTAAGTGGAAGAAGGCAATTGGAAAGGTTACATCCTGTATGACTCACCTATATGACATTCTGGAAAAGGTGAAACTGGAGACAATATAAAGATTAGTGGTTGCCAGGAGGTTTTGGGGAGGAATGAAGAGAAGGAACATAGAGAATTTTTAGAGCATAAATATTCTTGAATGATCCTATAACGATGTATTTATGTCATTATACATTTGTCCAAACCCACAGAATGTACCACATCAAGAACTCTAACGTAAACTATGGACTTTGGGCGATGACATATCAGTGCAGGTTCATCACTTGTAACAAATGTGCCACTCTGGTGGGGCGTTGATAATGGTGGAGGCTGTGTATGTGCGGGGGACACAAGATATATGGGAAATTTCTGCATCTTCTTCTCAATATTGTTGTGAACCTAAAACCGCTTTAAAAAAAATAAAGTCTAGCATGACCAGGCAGTGGCACAGTGGATAAAGCATCAGCCTGGAATGCTGAGGACCCAGGTTTGAAACCCCGTGGTTGTCGGCTTAAGTGTAAGATCATCCAGCTTGAGTGTGGACTCACAAGCTTAAGCGCAGGGTCGCCAGCTTGAGCATGGGATCATAGACATGACCCATGGTCATTGGCTTGAGTCCAAGGTCGCTGGCTTGAGCAAGGGGTCACTCACTCTGCTTGAGCCCCCTGGTCAAGGCACATATGAGAAAGCCATCAATGAACAACTAAGGTGCTGCAACAAAGAATTGATGCTTCTCATCTCTCTCCCTTCCAGTCTGCCTGTCCCTGTTTGTCCCTCTCTCTGAATCTCTCTCTCCCCTCTCTCGCTAAATAAATAAAAATAAATAAAGTTTATTAAAAACAAACAAATAGACAAAAAAAAAAAAAAGGAGACTCATTAACCAAAAAGGTTGGCCGATTATGTCTGTTCTCAAGCTGATTGATATGAAGAGGCAGCTACCTACCATTCTACTTAGCAATGAGCAGAGTGAGGAAAAGATGCCCTTTGAGACTGACAGACACACACAAACTATTCCTAAGTGCCAGAGGAAAAAATACAATATCTGGCTTTAGTAGAAAATCTATGCTGTTATTCAATTAGTTGTATCACTCCACCCTCTGCCTTCTTTTTATTTTATTTTTTTAATGACATATAAAATCTCTCTATTAGAAATCTCAGAAAGAGTTCAAATTGAATCTCCTCCTAGCTAATTTAATTTCAGTGCTTTGTAGCAATTTTTTAATCTCATCCCCCCTTCCCAATCGCACAGAGCTGTGGAATAGTGTGGCTTTATTCGGGGTTCCACACAACCAACCCCTCTTTCTTGTAGCTGACTCAGAGTTCTAAAGCTTACAGTTTGTGGCTGAACCTAGCCATCAGGAGAAATTCAACTTTGGAGAAATTTGGAGAAAACCATCTTCTTTGTCAAAGAGAGGTCCTTGTTCAAAGATGAGTTGACCCAAGTTTGTCTTCCGTGTTCCAACTTCTTCTTTCTTAGTTTCTTCTTCCCTGAACCATTAGATAACTCTTGTCATCTCTCCATTCATCAAGCTATGTTTTCAGGAAAGGATTAGACAAACATATTTACATTTAGTTGAAAAGTGGTCTAGGTCCTAGTTCTATACACTCTTCAACCCATTGTCTTCTGGCTCCAGTGCTAATCCCTAACTTGCCTTCACAGCAACATCTCTCACTGCAGCTACCAATAAGCTCCTGATTGCCACATCCAAGGGACACTCCTCAGGCCTGTTCTTACGAAACCCCTGAAGAAGGAAGACATTGAAAATCGCTGTTTTCCCATTCTTTTTGCTAAGAGAACTTTTTTTTTTCATTTGCCTAGCCCTCAGGGATGAGTCATGATGAATCTAAGCCAGTCATGGCAACCGCATTTATTTTACCAATGATTAATCAAAGAGTGGGCATGAGCCTTGATTAATGAGACATAAGGGGAAATCTGATGGATCTCCCGAGAAAGATTTTCCTCCTTGAAAGAGAATGAAGCACACAAATAGAAAGCCCTATTGTCTCCACTGCCCTAGCTGTCTGCTTGCAATGCTCTCAGTTGCTTAGCATGTCCAGCCTGTGGTCTGGAGGGAAACCATTTTGACACCCTGAACATGGAAGAGCAGAGGATGGGTCTCCCATGACATTGCTGGGTCACAGAATACATCCAGAGACCACCTCCCTCAGACTTCTTCATAAGAAGAATGATACATCACTTTGTAATGATACGTCACTTTGATTCTGTTGCTTGCAGCCAAATATGTCCTAATTAATACACCCTCTCTCTGTAGCATATGATATATAAACTACTGTTCCTTAAAAACTCTTTTCTACATGACCCCAGTTAGCTCTGGTTCTCATCTATGTATTCTTCTTCCTTCACATTTTCCTCAAATATTGGTGCTTCTATAAGATTAAAGTTTGAACCTCTTCTCTGCTTACCCCACGGAGGAGCATTCCTAAGGCTCACTGCTTTAATTACCCCCCATGCTCTGACCCCCTCACACGTCTCTCCTAGGCTCTATCTCAAGATGTTTAAAATCAAATTCAATCATTTTCCTTTGCAAACATGCAAAGCTTCTGCTAGCAGTTGATGCTACAGCCTTTACCCAGTCATCCAAGACAAAAACATGAGTGTCATTCTAATCTTTCTTCCTCAATTATTCATACTTTCCCCTATCTTTGCCATAGCGAATGGGTTACGGAGTCATACTGAGTTCAGCTCACCACTTAAATATATATTTTGAGAATCCCTCCATCCTCTGTACTCTCACCGCCACCTCATTAGTTCATACTTTCTCATTTCTTGCTCAAAATATTGCAAGGCCCTCTTAACTGACTCATTCTCTACAACTGGCTCTATCCAATCCTCTGCACTTTCTCAAGGATGATTTTTCTGTAGCTCAAATATTAAAGGAATAGGCCTCCAATTAATCCTTCGTGGATTCTTTGCAATGGCGTTTAAGGAGTACTCTTCTAGTTTCATATTTTCTGGATATGATCTGATGAAGGTCTCATTTTTTTCCTGCGAAGTCTAATTTCTACATTCACATCTATCCACCTGGTTCACTCTCATTTATCTTCAGTTAAGCTATTACTTTAGTTGTGAAGAGTCTTGCTATGCTCACCACCCTGCTTCCCTTCTTCCATCCTCCAAGAAAGAGTTGGACAGCCCCTCACACAGTATCTAGTTATACCTCTACCATAGCATCTTTCAACCAATCCTGGGGCTCTTGACTACTCTGTCCAATCTCCATTAAATTCTGAGCACCTTGAGGACAGAGACTGTCTTGTTCATGTTTGTTACTCCAATATTTAACAAACTACTAAGAGATAGTAAACCAGTACATGTTTAATGAAGAAAAAATTTAATGAATAAATGATGGTCTAACTCTTGGTCCATTTGCATTTTACAAGAAAAAAAGAAGAAACAACAACCACTAGGCCTTATAAAGAAATTTCTAATTATCTGATGTACCATTTCAAGGTCCAATGGGAGGACACTTTCCTGATACTGGTCAGTCACACTATACGGGGCCCCTATTAATCCAGAATAACATTCCTGTCTTACCTATTGGGTAAATTTCCTTCCAGAAAATGTCAGAAATCTTGGCCTTTCGATAAGACATTTAAAGTCAATAAGTTGTCCAAAATCAATTAGAGCCTTTAGTGAACATACTGTAGTGTTTGTAATGTGATAATATAGTTTATCTTTAAAGATAATTAAGAAATTTTATGGAATGCATCTGCAATATATATAGATAATAGGGATGGTTTTAATCATGCCATACACTCCAGATCCAGTTATAAGTAACTGCCTATAATTATTAGAATCAGTATAGATATTAACGTGATGAAATAGATTCAGTCATTTTTAAAAGGTGATCATCATTGATTGTACTGGATCTTCTCCATTTGCCTGATTCAGATTTATTTTCTACCCTCCTCTCTCCTGCTTTGTGACCCAAAGAGGTTGACTTCTGTGAACTGCGTCAGTTCAACCCCTGAGCTCTCTGATTTCTGGTTGGGTTTGGCCAACAAGTATCATCAGAAAAGATCAGCAAGAGGGAAGAGAGACAGAAATTGCATCCACTCAACAACTCATTTTTGTTAGCTCAAACCATATCCGCCTGTGAGCACAAAGCAGCAGCATTAGAATAATATTTTTGAGTAATCTTTTTGAGAATTTTGGTTTGCCGTCTCTATCTGTAGTCCCAACATAATGGGTTGAGAACCATTCTCAATCATCTAGGAGGGGAGCACTCATTTGCTTTGGAACTAAGACACCTCCCCTTATTAAACTAGAAAAAAAGGCCCCTGTGAGGCAGCTACCAATCTATAAGGCACATTAAAATATCACTGGCCTAATAAAACATCAGAGGAAACAATATGACTCAGAAATCCTTTCAGGAGGAGTACAGTATGTAGTTGGTAGACATGTTTCCATGAGTTGTTTGAGGTGGGATGGAGGGAGTAATAAGAGAGGATGAGACGCCCTCCTCACTTGGTAGTAGGTATTTGGTTTGGAGGGGAGAAACCCTTCTGTGTTACTTTCTTTGCATTTCTATTAAAACCTCTACAGATAAGCCTGACCGGTGATGGCACAGTTCATAGAGCATTGACCTAGGATGCTGAGGTCCCAGGTCTGAACACTGAGGTCACTGGCTTGAGCACAGGCTCATTTGGCTTGAGTGCAGGGTTGCCAGCTTGATCATGGGATCATAGACATGACCCCCTGGTCGCTGGCTTGAACCCAAGGTTGCTGGCTTGAGCAAGGGGTCACTGTCTTGGCTGGAACCCCTTTCCCCGTCAAGGCACATATGAGAAGCAATCAATAAACAACTAAAAGACATAACTATCAGTTGATACTTCTCATCTCCCTTTCTGTCTCTCTCACTAAAATATACAAATAAATTTTAAAAATAAATCATATGCAGATGAAATGTCATAATGCAAATTATCCAAGTAGTTCAAACTTTCAGCTCATATATCGCGAACTTATGGTGAAAACTTTTTAAATAGAAAAGATGTTAATGCTCTCCAATCACATGTATTATATGTTGGCTTACTTTTGTATGGAGCCAGTTCTGGGTGCTTAGCTAGAATCCTAAATGATCACATGATTAGGGATGTGAGACTGAGAGAAAAAAGTGAAGAACACCCCATTAAGTTTGAATTTCAGATAAACAAAAAAACAACTTGTCCTATACAATATTTGGAACATATTTGCAATATAAAAAGGGGGAGGATATTCACTGTTTACCTGAAAGTCAGATTTAACAGGATGCCCATAGAGTACTTGAGACATACATTGTTTGTCTGAAATTTAAATTTAACTGGGCATCTTCTACTTTACCTGGCAACCTTAGCCACACAGTGTTTTAATCAACAGTGTATTTATTGCTGTTTATATTGTACTGTTTTACACCTGGAAGGGTGAGCCTAACAGACAATTACTCTAAGCAATATCCTCTTTGGCCTAGCTGCAAGAGAAGAACTATGAAAGGTTCATTAAGAAAGTATCAGTTGCCATATTTGTCAAATATTTCTTATGCATTCTTCATATCTTCCTGACCTCAGCTATAGCCATTGGTTCTGTCCCTATAGGTCATTGGTTCTGCCCCAGCCACTTCTCTGGTACCAGCTCTGTGTGGGTTTCAGTCAGGTTTGCACAAGAACAACCTGAACATGCCTGCTTCACATCATAATACGGTCTGACCGTCTACCCTGGGGTTTTCTTCCCACTGCTAAAATGTAATGTTCTGAGATCCACCTGCTGCTTCCATATGGAAAAAACTTTCATCAATGGGAGATAGGAACTGGCGAATACGGTTTTTTCCCTTCCTCCCTCAATACTGGCTGCCCTAAGATGTAGCAGTTCATATGACCTTTCATAAAACCATCCTTGGGAGTTAAGGAATCAGTTGTATTTGATACAAAGTGGCATACAGATTTTACTTTGGTCAACCCAGGTTAAGATATATAACCGGGCCCTGCCAGGTTGGCTCAGGGGTAGAGCACTGGCCTGGCATTTGGATGTCCTAGGTTTGATTCCCAGGCAGGGCACACAGGATTAGTGACCATCTGCTTCTCCACCCCTCCCCCTCTCCCTTTTCTCTCTCTCTCTCTCTTCCCCTCCTGCAGCCATGACTCAATTAGTTCAAGCGCATCAACCCCAGGTGCTGAGGATGGCTCTGTGGAAACTCCACCTCAGGCACTAAAAACAGCTCAGTTGTCAGCATGGCCCCAGATGGGCAGAGCATCTGTCCCAGATGGGCGTTGCTGGGTGGAGCCTGGACAGGGTGCATGCAGGAGTCTATCTCTCTATCTCCCCTTCTCTCACTTGGAAAAAGAAGAAAAAGAAAAGATATGTAATTGACACCTAGCAATGAAGCAGTCTGCGTAATAGAAAGAGAAAGGGAATTGGGTTCTGGTTAGCCTTTGCCATTTGCTAACTGAATGCCATAAGGAGATGACTTAACCCCCAGGTCAGCAAACTAAGGCTCACAAGCCACATGTGGCTCTCTGGCCCCTTGAGGGTGGCTCTTCCACAAAATATCACATGTAGGCGCTACCTCAATAAGGAATGTACCTACCTATATAGTTTAAGTTTAAAAAATTTGGCTCTCAAAAGAAATTTCAATCGTTGTACTGTTGATATTTGGCTCTGTTGACTAATGAGTTGGCTTACCACTGACTTAACCTATATGGCTTTCAGAGCCTTCATTGCTGAAATAAGGGTAGGAATTTGTGCTTTGTACAAGTCTGAAGTGAGATAGTACATATAAAAAACACATTAATATCTATCACCAATAATTTTCATGTGTGAGCACTGTATTAAGTGATTTATATTCTTTTCAATAACCCTATGGATGAAATTCCATTGTCAACACCATTTTACAAACTGAATCATTAATTTAAGGTTACAAACGTAGTATGGGCGAAACTAGGATCTGAAACCAGGCACCCTGACTCCAAGCCTACACCATTAACCACTACATGATACTCTTCATCCAATGAATGAAACAGTGCCTGTCACAATATCTATTCTCTTCCTCCCTCTTAGTTACAGAATCCTGCATTTACTGGGGTGACAATGTGCCCAGTTAAATGACTGTAGCCTCCAGTCTTTCTTGCAGTGAGATATGATCATGTGACTCAATTTTGACCAATGTGTGTAAGTGGAATCATTATGTGGTACTTTTGGGGAGTGTCCTGATGATGGAGGGAGGCAGACCCTTCTCTTGTTTCTTTCTTCTTCTGACTGGGATTTAGACACAATGGCTGGGGTGTAAGTAACTATTATGGGTCATGAAGTGACATGATAAGCTTGAGATAGCCTCAAGATGTTTTGGAGCCAGAACATGAACCACAGACAGCCTACTTTAAATCTTCTTTTAGGCTAAAAGGGAATTACCATTACCCTTCCACTACTTTAATGTGCATGTGTGCATGTATTCTTTTATTATTGTTGTCAATGTGGCCAAATTTAATCCTAACTGATGCAGGAGCCAAAAATTCTTGGCTGCCTGCCTATCCATTTATATTGTAAACCATAAAGTGATATACATTGTTAATTATAGTTATTATATTTACTATTGATGAAGTAAGGACCTTGCGGAACTTGGGTCCCTACCTAAGCATAACTTTAGTTGGAAGTCAGGAGGAAATGTGAGCTCACTTATTCCAAGAATCAAAATTAGTTAATATTGCCACACATATTGCAGAACAGCTGCTGTCACACAAAACTAATTCCATCTTTTCTGTTAAGGCTCATCTCTCCCCAGGCAATATGCTACTCACTTCATGTACATATATTTCTTTTTCCATCAAGACATGATAAAGGGAAGCATGTATTAATTTACCAAGGTGAATGCTGAAATGTTGAACAAAATCTATACCCATAATTATTTTTAAGGCTAATAGTCTGGAAGATCATAGAGACCTCAAAATGAACAGTTAGCAAAGAAACTATGTAACATTTATTCTTGACCATTGGCCAATTTGGCAAAGGATTAGAAGTTATTTTTATGATCACCTCTAATAATTGTGCCAGAAAAAAAGGTGTGTACATTTTCAGCATACTTTCTATTTATAATGATACTCATTTACAATATCAATGGAGTGATATGTTGGCATTATAAGTAGTCCCCATGTTGTCAACAATATTACAACTATTGGATGAGAATTTTTTAAAGAACAACCAAAAACAAAATTGTCAATGCCTATTCTAATCTATTTTCTATTTTTCATTTCAATGTGGCTAATATAAATCATCATATTTAAAAATATATGGCCAACTTTTAAAATAAGAGAAATGAAAGTCCCCAGGCACTTAAACTAAATGAGTTGTTACAGCTGAATCTAATTTGAAGTTTTTTTAGTAGCTTTGCTAGAAATAGAAACATATTGGGCTATACTCTACCTTTGGCTAAAAAAAAGTAAATTTCAGGTTAAGTATAAAAATTTTTAACCTGAATTCAAGAGTTAATTACTGAGTGGTCCTTAGACAATGGGACACAATTATCTCCAACTATTATTTTATAAAATTATAAAAGTGTTCTAGAAAACTTTCATATAGTGATCCTATATAAAACCTGAACACATAAAATTAAACTGTAACTCAGTGATGGCATTTTATTGAAAAGATTATGTGAAATTATATAATGATTTAATTATGTTGTTCTACCAAAACAAAAGTACATATATGCTTACAAACATAACATGTTGCCTTGAAAGTTTCACAGTTCTGGATAATTAATTCATTCTGTGTCCTTTTCCTTTTATTTTCTTTCAAGAGAGTGTCTTTAGATGCAAATTAAAGGGACATTATTATGGGCATAATTTTAACACTGTTTTAATTTAGAAAATAAGGTAAATCATTGGCAAAAATTCAGCTCTAACTTCATTAATATCAAATTATTTGCGATATGAGCTCTTTCCAAAGTGGTCTTTCTTTTTTATTCCATTCTCATGATCCCTCCAATTTAAATACTGAATTGTTTGGAGTCTATGTTTAATTTTTAAGTGATAAAACATATCTATTCATGAGGATCAAAATATATTGAAATTTAATTTCTCAGTACATATAATCCTTGTTTTCTCATAAAAAGAAATAGAAATTATTACCTCCAAGACACTCATGCCTTGTTTGTGGTCTTGCCTTAAACCAGGGGTCTCAAACTCGCGGCCCGCCGAACAATTTTGTGCGGCCCGCAGACTAATTCACGAAGTTCAAAATATTTTGGATAAACTTAAGTAAGCCTAGGGGCCTACTTGTATTTTTCATTTCTCTAGCATCCTAGCTAGATATTAGCTTAGTTAACAGCAGTTGTGATGCGAACTACAGTTTCTGGTCGTTTTGTGACACTGAGTAAACTGCATGTACGATTGTGCTTGTTGTACTGATTTTTTTTTGTTTTCAACTGCAGTGAGAAAAGTGTTGCGTAACAATTGCCTTTTGTAGACCTAGTGCGGCCCGCCTAACGGCTGTGATCTTGCTCTGCGGCCCACATGCTGAGTTAAGTTTGAGACCCCTGCCTTAAACTGTGCTTGGTCCTCTATTTATAGTAGTTAATAACAGATGATGACTTGGTAAAATCCTCTACTTGGCTTTTGTAAGCAGTTAAGACACAAAGAGTGGTCCAACAATAGCTCTCACTTTCCCAAAACAAAGAGTTTTTCCACAACTCAGGAAAAACTACAATTTACCTGCAAAGTAGTTTCTCCATGATTTCCTCCTTTTGATGTCTTCCCAGTGGTGTCAAGTATGGTACAGCCTGACTTCAAGTCAGACTCTGAAGGATTAGGAAGGAGTAATGCCCATTTCTTTTTTTATTTTCTTTTTTTTATTTATGGTTGCAAGTCTCATGGGGTCCCTTAAAGTTTAGGAGATGCACAAATGTGGGGGAAGGAGAAGGGGAGGGGAAGGGTACGTGTTCCCAGGAGAAAGAGCTCACCAGTAATGCCCTTTTCTTTTCTTTCTTTTTTTTTTTTTCATTTTTCTGAAGCTGGAAACAGGGAGAGACAGTCAGACAGACTCCCGCATGCGCCCCACCGGGATCCACCTGGCACGCCCACCAGGGGCAACGCTCTGCCCACCAGGGGGTGATGTTCTGCCCATCCTGGGCATCGCCATGTTGCAACCAGAGCCACTCTAGCGCCTAAGGCAGAGGCCACAGAGCCATCCCCAGCGCCCGGGCCATCTTTGCTCCAATGGAGCCTCGGCTGCGGGAGGGGAAGAGAGAGACAGAGAGGAAAGTGCGGCGGAGGGGTGGAGAAGCAAATGGGCGTTTCTCCTGTGTGCCCTGGCCGGGAATCGAACCCGGGTCCTCCGCACGCTAGGCCGACTTTTTTTTTTTTTTAATAATTTTATTTTTTTAATGGGATGACATCAATAAATCAGGATACATATTTCAAAGATAACAAGCCAGGTTATCTTGTCATTCAATTATGTTGCATACCCATCACCCAAAGTCAGATTGTCCTCTGTCACCTTCTATCTAGTTTTCTTTGTGCCCCTCCCCCTCCCCCTTTCCCTCTCCCTTTCCCCCCTCCCAATGCCCTTTTCTTAAGGAGAAAAGTAAATGACAGAAATATGATTCCTTTTATTACATAGAGGATATACAATTGTATATAAATATAATTTTGTATGTAAACATTAAATATCTTTAGCCTACAGAATGTTTCATCAAATAAGGTAATTAATATTGAAGTCCTGGAATGCCTTCCAGCTCATAGAATTCTGATCATTTCCCAGAGGTCACGTAGGTGTGTGCAGACACTGCAGCTGACGGGTGGCTGTAGCTCAGAACAGAGAGAGAAACTAGAGGAAGAACCAGGGAATCCCCCTGGGATAGTCCCTAGATGTCACAAGAGAAATCTTTATAAATGTCAAAGGGTATTTTCTGATGCTGGAAAGTGCAGAGACCCTATTTCTGACTGCAGGCAGATTTAGCAAGCACTTGAGAAAACAGGAATGAGTGAAGAAGAGTTGTCACTCAAAGCTGGCCAAAAAGTCATTCCCTTTCAATGTTGGCAAAAGCTAGGAGGATGCGGGGCAGTGGCTAATGTTTTTCCAAAAGAAAAACCTTTAAATCTAACCATGACAACATGACACGTACTTGGTTGACACTACAGAGTTCTAGGCTGACGTGGAAAATATGATTTTGACTTGAAAAAATATTGAAAATAGGGTTAACAACTGAGTGCCTTGATTATGATGGAACTTCACTAAGTCTTCTAGAAAATATCTAATTTCTCATAATATTTTTTCTTGGCAGATTAGAATAAAAAGATACCAAATATTAACATGAAAAAATTAACCTAGCATCTAGTATCTATCTAGTTGAGGCATGGCCAACATAGGGCCCACGGGCCGGATTCAGCCTGCATAATGAGTTTATGTGGTCTGCAATTAAATTTTTAATATTCTTCGCTACTTTAAAATCTCAGTTACTCAGAAGCAGAAGCGTCTTTGATTATTGAAAATCGAGATATTTAAGAAGATAGTGATATGCAGAAAAGAGTTCCACGTGTGACTAATCTAGGGTTAACTTCCAATAATTGGTCGAATGGATTCGCGATGCTTCTTTATTTTTTAAAAAATATCCATTATAAAGATTTACAACTTTTGTACTCGTCTGTACTCGATATGAACTGTTTGACGTTTCGTGGCGATGTGAAACCCACATTCTTCTAGGCAGAGTTTGCCAGTGCATACCCAAGGTCAAACAATTTGTTATTTTTGTGGTCAAGTGTGCTGAATCAAGTGGCATTGTAGCATAGACAATAGCTGCAGTTGATAACTGAAAACATGTCCAGGCTGTTTGTAAAACGAAATAATTGTTTTATTTGCAATATAACCCCTTCAAGCTCATTCTATTAACTATTGTTTCGATTGTGATACAGTTTGAATATTTATACAATATGTAATTATATTTTTATTTAAAAATATTTTAATTAAAATAATATTGTATATTAAATTTTTCACTCACATTTATTCATAAACAAATTACATAATAAAATTTTGTTTACTTAAACAAATCATTTTTGTATTTAACATTTTTTAATTTTAATATTTCGTCCAGCCAGTGAAAAGAAGTTTTCTTTCTAATCTGGCCCGGGGGCAAAAACTGTTGGCCATGCCTGATCTAGTTCACGGTCAGATCAAAGGAACTGAAGGGTTACTGATGGAAGAAAAGAACAAATGAATGAATAAATGATCTATTTGATGGAGTTGTTTTCTATTTCAGCTAATCAAGGAAGATTAACGATTGAGAGATTTTAGGTTTGGTATTCTTCAACCATATTGTTCTTTCTGGAAATTATTAGTCGGTAAGTTCCTCTGCTTCTGTTTTGATAAAATAAAACCAGCCATCAACAGAAATTTGATTCCTCTTTGCTCTACTAGGAAGCCATAAATCCTATTCATTTGCATAATGGTAACACATTAACTTAAATATAGATTAGAAAAGAAGAGGTAAAGGACTTAGAACACAGCTCTATTTTCTGCACTTTAGGGCTGGAGTTTAATAAATGCAAAACTTTGGCAGTGGTGCCATGACAAAGACATAGAAGAAGCATTAATGGCCAGTAACCTGGAAACAGATTATATAGTTTGTTGCCTGTTTATGAAGTACTATAAATGAGAACATTGATCTGCACTATAAAAGGACTTCCATTATTTGTGCCTTTTTTTTTTTCTGAAATAAAAGAGAACAGAGCAAAATCATTAGTGGAATTGATACCATAGCCTCTTTGTTTCTCACACAAGGTACTAGACTGAAAAACTCGACCCCGTAATTTGAGAAGACATGATTGCTTCTGTGAGCTGTCCAACAGCATAGTGGTCTATAATTTGGGAGATAAATGGTTCTCCTTTCCCATCCAAGGGAACGGTAAACCCCCAATTATATAAAGAGCCTCAGCCCAAGCCTTTGTATTTTAAATGAGTCCGTCTTCTAGATTTCAGCAACAGAAGGCTCAGAATATTGGCAAACTTTGCCGACAAAGACCAGGTCACATAGGTACCTCTTCCTTAGGCCTCGCTGGTGTTATGGATTAACATAAAGTTTCCTCTTTTCCACTTCTCTGCAATGGCCTCTTATTTAGAGAGACATTCTCAGACTATACCTGATGGTCTGACCCAATTATTAACAGCACTTGTTTTTACTCTCAAAATGGCCCCTATTAGAACAGTAAATTACAGGCAGTCCCCAGGTTATGAACGAGATAGGTTCTGTAGGTTTGTTCTTAGGTTCAATTTGTATGTAAGTTGGAACGGGTACATTTACCTATTAAATGCAACTTGAGACAGGTGTTTGTCTTGACATAGTATTATTTTTACCCTTTTTTTGTGCATATAAATACTTAAACATTTTCAAATACAACATTAAACAGTCTTGGATGATGCAGAAGATGATGGACTTGTTGGAGGGGCTGGAACTGGTGTTAAGAGAGTCAGGGTTTGATTCTGCTGCTGGAGTCAGTTTCTTGAAGCACGCATCAAGGGAGGTTTGTACAGAGCTTTTCTTTCTTTCTTTTTTTTTTTTTTTTAATAAATGGCCTGTAGCATCTCAGGCCTTCAGTAACTGTATGGTAAACTTTGGTGAACCTCTCTGTATCAGGACCTTGCTCTTCTCTGTATCAGGACCTTGCTCTTCTATCTTGGCCATTCCTGCTTCAGTAAGACGAGAAGCATCAGCTAACTCTTTTGTAGAAAATATTTTTGATTCTGGAGTTTCAAAGTTTCTGTTTTCCTCCCTAAATGCTATCATCTTCTACTCTAGTTCTATAAGGTCTTCATTGGTTAGCTCTTTGCCATGTGAGTCAAGTAGCTCTATGATAGCATTTTTTACAGATGTCCAACAGTTGATTACCAATAGCCTTTTTTTTTTTTTTTTTTTTTTTCTTTTTCATTTTTCTGAAGCTGGAAACAGGGAGTGACAGTCAGACAGACTCCCGCATGCGCCCGACCGGGATCCACCCGGCACGCCCACCAGGGGCGGTGCTCTGCCCCCCAGGGGGCGATGCTCTGCCCATCCTGGGCGTCGCCATATTGCGACCAGAGCCACTCTAGCACCTGAGGCAGAGGCCACAGAGCCATGCCCAGCGCCCGGGCCATCTTTGCTCCAATGGAGCCTTGGCTGCGGGAGGGGAAGAGAGAGACAGAGAGGAAAGCGCGGCGGAGGGGTGGAGAAGCAAATGGGCGCTTCTCCTATGTGCCCTGGCCGGGAATCGAACCCGGGTCCTCCTCACGCTAGGCCGACGCTCTACCGCTGAGCCAACCGGCCAGGGCCACCAATAGCCTTTATGGTGCTTCATCTGTAAGTATGAGTATTTGTATGTAAGTCAGATGTTTGTAACTCGGGGATGTTCCCGTGTCTTATCAACCCAGTGTGGAAGTCACTCTTCCAAGGGTGACTGAAATCTGTCTCTATACTGGCCATCCTAAATCTGAAAATGCCATTGGTCCTACAGGTAATCAGCTAAAGAATAACAATCGGTATAGGATGCATCAACTCTCTGTGTGACTATAAGTAGTCATCTACATTTCCTGGGCTTCAATTTCCTCCTAGAAAATAAGGACATCAAAGTAAATTATCTTTTTAGCAATGAATGATACCTTGGCTCAAAGCAACCTTGTTTTTCCCCTCTACTCTTTTTTCAAAATCACCCCTAGAGCCTGGGCACCCAGAAGGTAGGGTCAGGTGTCCTGTCATAGACTACTCAAAGTCTCTTTTGAAGTCTCATAAGCTCAACTATTATGAAACTGCTGTGGATTCTTTATCACCATTTTAAGATTCAGACAAACATGTCCTGAGCTCTCATAGATGTTCAGACCAGCTTGAGGAAGGCAAAGCCACCAGACTGCTGTATACAGAAAGCACCATCTTCCCGCTCCACATTGTCTCTAAAAGATCATGATTCAGAATATTTTTCTCTTCAACCACCTGGAAGACTCATCTCTCTGAAAAACACAGGAATTAGTTGACATGGATCACCATTTATGACTCAAGCAATAGTAAGTGCCAGTCTTAGCAAACTCAACTTCCATCATTTGCAAAACATTCATTGCAGTCTACATTTTCCAAAATGGATTTCCGTCTGCTTCCATCTCCTCATTAGTGTAACTACAATCTTGTTAGTTTTCTTATTTATTTGCTTTCTGACCGAATAATTTCTACTTAATTTCTAAGGGCAACTGCCAGGTCAGAGGTAAAAAATTAAGCCAATTTCTTAGCAAGCCAAGATCATGCACAAGGTGAAGTTACGGGATAGAATGTGAGGACGAATCAAGAGAAAACAAAGGAAGATGCTCTGTATAGGAAATGTAACAGATAGTAGAGACAAGAAACTGAGAAGCAAGATCTGAGATCAATACAAAGACTCTCTAGTTCTTGTGGGGAATGACTTGCCCTTGTACTTCATTTGTTTCTCAATTCCCTGTATCCTTTTAATCAATCCTCTTTTCCTTCAAGGTCTCAGTGAGTGTCTGTTCCTTGCAACCAAATAATCCCTTAAAACCCAAAGGATCCCTGTTCATGAAACCGTTTAGTAGAACTTCAGTGTAGGTTAGTGCCTCAGTAAGAGCCCCTCTGGCAAACAGATGGCACACTCAGCTGGAAGATTTACAAAGGTGTAGGGGGATTAGTAGAGCCACACAGGATGGTACAGAAACCCAAGGTTCGTAACTGCAGAGCACTTACCACACCTGCACCCAAAAGAGCAAAGGGAAGGAACAGTTACTGGAACTCAGGAGAGAGTCCTGTGCAGGGAAACACCGTGAGAGCAGCAGAGACTTAGGACCAGGAACACCAGCAGCCTGCGGAGGCTTTACCGAGAGGGAATCGGGGAGGGAAGTCCTGACCTCACTTCCCTGCCCAGGGTACTTCTGTGGCTCCACATTGGCTGAGCCCCACCTGAAGCCAGAGTACCAGAAATCCTATGGGCTCTGTGTCTCAGGGTACAGGAGTCTACTTTGTTTACATTTGCCTGGATACAGTTCTGACTACAAATTCCTAAGAAATTGGTTAAATCTCCTGCACTCACTGTCCAAGAGGAGAATGCATTTTTTTTTTCTGAGAGGTGAGGTGCAGACCCTGCCTAGTCAAATGCAAATACAGCAGATTGCCTACAGCATCCACCTGGCCCGGGAAGGCAGGGGCAGCCCCTTGCAGGCTCTGCCTGAGCGGAGAAGGCTCACTGAGACAGGAAGCAGTGGGTAGTAATAAGAAGTGGCAGCCGAGTGTGAAATCCTGCCACTGGCCAGCGGCAACTGGAAACAAGGCCGAAAATAGCTCAGGCAGAACCCCGGTGTCAGGACAGGGATAGAAACAGTGCTTTCACGGAGAATTTCATGAACTTGTGGGGATGGTATTGTTATGTTATTTTTATTCCCAGCATCCATTCCCAAAGGAAGCCTGAGCCACAATGCCCTTCAGTGTCTGTGGAAAAGCAGACTATTCTGGGAGGGCTGAGAATGCTACGTGAAGGGACACAGGCAAATGACAATTTACATGGACCAGGGTCCAGAAAGTGCTGTCTCACTCTCAAAACTACTTTTAGTTCTGTGTGTGTAGGAGTGGGGGGAGGGAGAACAAAAGTATCTATTTTTCAGTTTTATTACCAGGTTTTTGTAAAGTAGATGATCATGTTCTCAGTTCTCATATTGATTCTGTGAAACCCAATTTGTCTGCCTAATAAAGGAATGTCCTGAGGAATAAATGCATTTTCTTTACTATCTCGACCAGCCTCTTACAACTCCTCCCTTAAGATGATAAAAAATTCCCTTAAATATTTATATTTGTGCTATTTTCTTCACAAAAGAAGTATTTCCAGCCGCAAATGCGATTACTAATTCCAGAGCATAAATTCTGAATCAATAAAATTCAACAGACTGTACTGAGTTTCTTCTACATGCCGACACTCAGAATGCTAAGACGAGTTTTAAGTGGCCTGGTCTTCAAGGAAACATACACATAAACAGAGGATTATAGTATAGTACAAAAAGTAAAATGAGATTTTTTTTTTTGATAAAAAGTAAGGTCACTGCATAAGAGAGGGAATGACCAAAACTGTGAGCAAGAAAAGGCTTCCTGTAGTTAATGGCATATGAACTGGTTTTAAAAAACAAACAGGAGTGCCTGACCAAGCAGTGCTGCAATGGTTAGAGAATCAGACTGGACCGCAGAGGACACAGGTTCGAAACCCCGAGGTCTCTGACTTGAGCGCAGGGTTGCTGGCTTGAGTGTCGGATCATAAACATGACCCATGGTCGCTGGCTTGAGCCCAAAGGTTGCTGGCTTGAAACCCAAGGTCGCTGGCTTGAAACCCAAGGTCGCTGGCTTGAGCAAGGAGTCACTTGCTCTGCTGTAGTCTCCCAACCCCGTCAAGGCACATATGAGAAAGCAATCAATGAACAACTAAGGTGCCACAATGAAGAATTTATGCTTCTCATTCTCTCCCTTCCTGCCTGTCTGTCCCTATCTGTCTCTCTCTCTCTCTCTGTCACAAAAAAATAAAAAAAAATTTTAAAAATGATGAACAGGAGTTAAGAGGTGATAGCTAAGTGTGGGAGGGCTCTCCAAGCAAAGGGAAGAGGATATGCGAAGGTAAAGAGGCCTGGACAAGCAAGTTGTGTCTTAGGAACAAGAAGCAAATTGGCACTGCTGGGCCTTGACTGGTTGGCTCAGTGGTAGAGCGTTGGCCAGGTGTGTGGAAGTCGAGGTTGATTCCCAGCCAGGGCACACAGGAGAAGCACCCATCTGCTTCTCCACCCTTCCCCTTATCCTTCTCTTTCTCCCTCTCTTCCCCTCCCGCAGCCAAGGCTCCACTGGAGCAAAGTTGGCCCGGGCACTGAGGATAGCACCATGGCCTCCACCTCAGGCGCTAGAATGGCTCCAGTTGCAACCAAAGCAACGGCCCAGATGGGCAGAACATCGCCCCCTGGTGGGCATAATGGGTGGATCCTAGTTGGGTGCATGCAGGAGTTTGTCTCTCTGCCTCTTCGCCTCTCACTTCAGAAAAAAAAAAATGGCACTGCTGAAGCGTAACATGCTCAGGAGAGAAGTTTGGAGAGGTTGGCTTACACCAGATGACGCCAGGCCGTCAGCAAAGCGTGATCAGCAGAAGCACATTCTAAGTAATCTACTGGCATGCAGCAGTTTGCAAATAGTTTCTTTTTTGCTTTTATTTTAATAATCTAATCAGAGTGTGTATCCTTGTAAAAGTTTCCTCTCACTCAGTTCCATTCTGTTATTCTTGAGTGGAAGGGAAAGTGGCTTTAACTCCATTGAGCGTCACCTGCATGCCCCCAGGAGAGTGTGTCACTCAAGTGAATGCTGGAAAGGAAGCGCTGCTACAGGCTACAAAGAGACATCAAACCGGTTGAAGCAGGAGTGTGAGATAGTTACATTTGTATTTAACGAGATCCCCTGACAGCTTTGTGAAGAGTTGTTTGTGTTGAAGGTTAGGAGGTATAAAGCACTAGTTTCCTAAGGCGGCTGTAACAAATACCACAAACTGAGTGGCTCAAAACAATAGAAATTTATTTTCTCAAAGTTCTGCAGGCCAGAAGTCCAAAATGAAGGTGTCAGCACGGCCACAATAGCTCTGGAGACTCACTGGTAGAAGCTTTTCTTGCCTCTCCCAGCCTCCAGCAGCTGTCAGCAATCCTTGCCTCCTTGGCTTGTGGCCATATCGCTTCAGTCTCTGCCTCAGGCTGCATATCTCCCTCTCTTCTGGCTGTTTTCTTCTTTGGTCTCTTGTAAGGACACTTGTCATTGCAATTAGGGCCCACCTGGGGAATCCAGGATGATCTTCTCTCAAGATTCCAAACTTAATTATGTCTGCAAGGACTTTTTCCAAATAAGATAACATTCACAGGTTCCAAGCATTTGGACACAGACATCTCATTTTAGGGGCCATCATTGAACTCACTACATAAAAGAATCATGTTTCTCACCCTGTGATAAGCAGATCAGCTCCATTAGGATTTCCTGAAATGCTGCACTTTGTCATTTGTACATTGCTGGACTAGAGATGTGAACCCAGTTAGGGGCGTGATGGGGGAAAACTCCGAAAATCTCAATTCAAGACTGTTTCCGAAGAACTGACATGTAACCTTATCCCAATTCATAAGAGCTTTACTAGGGAAAACTCACATATGTGGGCACAGCAACTGCTCCAATAGCCAGGGGCTGGATAAAATCCACACCCCTTCCAGAATGGGATCCTGTTTGCGTAGGAGGTTAGTAGCAAAAACTATATGGTGAGTAGTCACGTTGACCACCAGAAAGAACAATGCATTTCTAAGTTAAAAGATAACATCAGGCAGTTGTTACACTCTAGACATTCATTAACTGGGACATGATGTTTGTCTTTGGACAGCAGCATTCTGGTTTTTACGCAGTCAGCCCAGCGTGAGTTGCAGTGTCAGGGATTGCACAGCACTGAGAGGGCCGCATTTCCCAGACACCTCTGCAGCTGGAGCCATACTGCATCACTATAGTGAGTTCCCCTACAAAGTGTCAGCAACCACCATGATGACCCTGGGTAGGGGGACTAGAATTAGAATGGTAAAGACCCAATGGTGACTTGAAGTGGAGGTGAGAAGAATGGAGGTGAACAGAATGACTCCAGGTGTCATAGTGAAGTCCCTAAAAGATGAGAATCCAAGGAGAGACTGTAGAATCCTGGCAATCTCTACCTTGGAGGAGTAGCAAGAGGATTTTGTCCAGTCTTTATGTGATTTCCTTTTTTGCTATGCCTAACAAATAAGCATGCAGATTCTATTTAAACAATGTATTTTGCAGTGTTTGATTTCATTGTTGTCTGTTTCCTTCACTAGTTTGTAAACTGGGGGGGGGGGGGGAGGCCATGGGAAGCCATGTTTCTTGGGTTCACTGTTGTTTCTCCAACACCTAATAGAGTGCCTGGTATATCAAAAGATCTCAGTATATGTTTTTGACTGAGTAGATGAATGAATGAGCAACTCCAGGGTCAGGAAGATGTGGCAACTAATTAAAAATTAGATTGGTCAAAACTTATCAGTAACTTTTACAGTGGTTAACCTCCCATTTGGAGCAGTTGTGACTGTAAATTTCTCTTTATACAGTCACTTATTTTGGTCCCTAGATCAAGTCTCGAAATCTTCTTCTACATGAAAATTTCTTTCAAATACTTTGAAGAGAACTATTTTGTCCTCTGAGTCTCCTCCTCCCTGACTAAATGTCTTCATTCTTTCATCACATGACCTGTTTTAGAAACCCCAGTTCTAGATTCTCTCCTTTCATTCACTCAACAAGCATTTCTGAGTGTTGGCTCAGTGCTCTGCACCAGGACTGCGTTAGTGCACTCTCCTTCCAGCCTGTCCGCGTCTCTCTGAAGTTATTAAAGGTAGCAATCCCCAGAAAGAAGAGGAGCGGATACCCCAACCATAGTACTGGATATGAGCTCTTCACTATATCAAAATAAGAGGATATTTTCTTTCACTTCCTTGTTGGTGGTATTGGATAGTGTTTCTTTTTCTTCTTCTTCTTCTTTTGGATAGTGTTTCTTATTGTTTGTACAATCATGGCCCATGAATTAAGTGTGATTTTTCTTTTTGGTTCAAGAATGTCTTAGTCTGCTGGAACAAAATGCCACAGACTGGGTGACTTAAGCAGAAATTTATTTCTCATCGTTTTGGAGGCTGTGAAGTTTGACATCCAGGTGCCAGCATGGCTGAGTTCTGAGGAGGGCCTACATTTTGCTCTATACAGATAGATGGCTGCCTTCTGGCTGTGTCCTCAAACTACAGAGACGGAGATCATCTCTCTTGTGTCTGTTCTTATGATAGCACTAATCTCATTCATGAGGGCTCTACCCTCACAAGCTGATTACCTCCCAAAGGCCCCACCTCCATATATCATCATATGGGAGATTAGGGCTACAACATATAAATTTTGGGGGACCCAAACGTTCAGTCTATAGCACAACCACCTACAGCCTCCCATCCCTACATACAGAATATGAAATTCCAACAGTACAATGAGCAGAAATGAAGCTCAGTGATCCAGAGAGCCTGGATACCTTTTTTCAGACATCTGTGAGAAACACTGCTTGTCAGACCGGGGAGAGGAACCCGTTTCTTGGGGTTCAGGGTGTATTTTGTGATTGGTAAAGCACATCAGAATCCTTTATATAATAGAGCATATTTAGCTATTTTTTCTTATTTTTCTATAATTTTATGTGTTTTATCCCTGTTTTTATAATAATGAAAGAGACAAAAAATAGAAAGAAAAAGAAACAGAAAAAAACCTAAACAAATAAACAAACAAAAAATAAACCAAACCAATGGGAATTTCATTTCATCATAAATGTATGTTTAACAGATTTCTTCACTAATGGAAGTTCCTAAGCTTCCAAAATGATTTTCTCCTTTACAAGGACACAGATGTTTGACTTAAAACTTCATATTTGTGACATTTCAATATTGGTATTCTCATTCTTTTTTTTCTACTAATGAAATTGTAAGAAAACAAAATCTGCTTGTCCTACAGCAATTTGGCTACAGATCAAAAACCTTTTCATTAAAATGAAATTATATGTCCTGCAAATCTAATTGCAAGGGAATTGAATACACTTACCAAATAGTTGTCTGTGTTATAAAATGAAGAAATAAGTTATAGGAAAACAGTGCCAAGAAATGAACAGTAGAAAGAGGTTCTTTTTAAAAATTACTATTTTTTTCTTCTTTTCCAAGTGAGAAGAGGGGAGATAGAGATAGACTCCTGCATGTGCCCTGACCAGGATCCACCCAGCAACCCTGTCTGGGGCCGATGCTCTTCCCATCCAGGGCCAGTAAAAAGAGGTTCTAAGGAATGTTCACCCACCTCTGTTATGGTCATTTTGGGGTCCATTTTGTGTTTTTATGTGAAAATTTAAAACCTCATACCTCATTTTATGGTTTGAAATGGCACATTTATGTGACTTTTCTAGTACTTAGAGTAGTTGAAGTGAATACATTAAGAATGTTTGCAGCTATAAGCCATTAAACTTGTCAGTTATAGCCAATAGACCTGTTAGAGTGATAGCCAATAGGCAATGGTTAGAAAGCAGGCAAGAGATTTAGTGGAAAGTGGCTGTGGTCATATTGGGAATACACAGGTAAAACTGGTCAAAACTATTTTGTCACTTTAATTTGTGCAAGTCTTCAACTTCAAATCATTCCAATCACTTGGCTCTATAAATGTTTCAGTTACCCAACTGGGGATTATTTGTTCCCCAGTTGAAGTTCAATGCCAGGTATATAGTAAATGCTTAATATTTGTAGAATGAGTGAACTAAGTGAATTTTAATGAACAAAAATTCCATACCTTTTGCTTTCCCAATAGGAGTAATAGGTCAGTAAATACTTCTGAGTTCTGATACCAATATTCAAGGTACAAACATTTGACCAACCCAATAGAAAGCTATCCTTCACATTATCATTGTAAACAGAACACCGGACAATTTGATTATAATCCTTCCCTACTAAAGAACTAGGATGTAATTGACATATAGCTGGAAGATATCTTTTATAAAGACATCTACATATTTAAATTTTTCTATTGTGTCTAGAATTTTATTTTATCTATGAATGGTTTCTAAACGAGATTGTGACCCTAATTAATTGGAAAATTTAAACATTTTTAAACTGATATCAGGTAATACAAGTGATTGGGAAACCTGGTAATCCTCTTTAATAGCTCCAGTCACGTCCCACACATACATCTAGTCCAAGCCAAACAGATTGCAGCATGTTTGTACATGCACGTGTCTATGTATACGTATATGTATACATATATATGCACATGTGTGAACATGTGTGAGAGCATTTGTGAATTTGTTTGCTTATTTTCATAACATAATATTAATTTCTGCATTTCAGTCCTTGAGAATTTTTGCACATTCACTGTTAAATAAGCAACTAAATGATCACTGGAAGTCAACTTGACCATACAGAGGAGACCCTAGTGCAGGGATCGGGAATCTTTTTGGCTGAGAGAGCCATGAACGCCACATATTTTAAAATGTAATTCCATGAGAGCCATACAACGACCCGTGTACATTACGCATTATCCAATAAAAATTTGGTGTTGTCCCAGAGGACAGCTGTGATTGGCTCCAGCCACCTGCAACCATGAACATGAGCGGTAGGAAATGAATGGATTGTAATACATGAGGATGCTTTATCTTTTTAACGTTATTATTTTTTTTATTAAAGATTTGTCTGTGAGCCAGATGCAGCCATCAAAAGAGCCACATCTGGTTCGCGAGCCATAGGTTCCCAACCACTGCCCTAATGTGTCTTGAAATCATATCCTTCTTAAACTTTTCTCAGTAACTACCAGGATACTCAGGGGTTATCAGGGTATGATTAACCTTCTTAGATTAATTTCCACCTTTGAAATGTATCGCATTTAAAAATAAAGGAGCAAAGAAATGGTGTTACAGAGACAAAAACTAGCATAAAACAGATAAGCTAGCCTGTGATCCAGAGCTCTCAAACCTTTTAAAATAATTAAACCTTATTCTGAAAACACTGTGTCCCAGATATGAACTGTCCAAACTTGTTTCTGAACGGATCTATTTGTGTCCATGAAATTTAATTCACTAATTAATGTTTATATAGTTTAATTCACGGATCATTAAACTAATTATTCAGTGCTTAGCCCATTCATTGATCTGAGGGCCTAAACCTTAAAATGCAGTCTGTTGTTCTTTCCCTTCCATTTAAAGATGAGAAAAGACTGACTATTTCTGCCAATGCCTATTCGATTCTCCTACCTAACTAAAAGCAGATCTCTTGCCTACCATACAATATACACAAAAATTACCATAGGCTTTTCTAAATTAAATGGGTACATCAGTTACTTTGGTGTCGATGAGATCCACATATTCCTGAGGTAGCAGGAAGATAAAGTTGGGGTGTTATGTCATCTCTAGTGGAAGCAGCACAGGAATAGGAACAAGCAGATTTGCATTCTAATCTCTGCTGAGCCTTCAAACGGTAATGTGGCTTGGTCAAAGAAGGGCACCACTCTAATCACTCATTAAATCCTCACAACACACTGAGGAAACTTTAGATAGGTTCTATTAGTATCCCCTTTTAAAAGCAAAAGGATTTAGATACTTCCCCAGGCTTAGGTTATACCTTAGGGCCAGAGTCAGGATTCTACCTTTAACAAATTGACTATTGTATTGCTACTGTGATCATGTATGTTAAAGGACTTTAAAAAGTATAATGAATGAGTATTCTGACCTAGTGGGGAAGCTCAGTAACTCTATGCATGTGCTGAAAATTGGAATGGGGTAGAAAAAACAAATAACTAATGGCAACGACTATCAATAATTATAAGGGTGGGTGATTTTGCGTAATGGCAAATGTTAGCTAAATAGGTTAACTACTTTAACATAGTCTTATCATGTAATTCAGCAATTGCACTCCTCAATATTTACCCAACTAATTTGAGAATTTATGTTCACATGAAAACCTGCACATGAATGTTTATAGCAGCTTTATTTACAATCACCAAAAATTGGAAGCCAACAAAATGTCCTTCAGTAGGTGAATGAATAAACTTTGGCACATCCACACAATGCAATATTATTCTGAAACAAAAAGAAATAATCTTTCAAGTCACAAAAAGGGATGGATGAGCCCTAGCCAGTCAAAAAGGCTATGTCTTGTTTGGTTCCAATTATATGACATTTTGGAAAAGGCAAAACTATCGTAACAGTAAAAAGATCAGTAATTTCCAGGAGTTCAGAGAGAGAGGTGAAAGAGTTAAATAGAGTAAGCACAGGCAATTTCTTAGGGTGGTGAAACTACTCTGTATGGTATCTGTGGATACGTGACACTATGCATGTGCCAAAGCCCAGAAATTTACAGCACAGAGTGAACCATAATGTATGCAAACTTCAGATTGAGGAATCCTAGGATAGAATGCAGGAAGTAGCAGATACAATCTATTTTAAAAAACATGAAACAACTTCACTGAAGTAGGTAAGTGGAAAGGTACTGATCTAAGTATTTGGGAAATGGGTGGAGCCTGTAAGACTAAAGGCAAAAGAAAATGTACATCAGACTATATTAGAGTTGAATAAAGTTTGTTTGCCATGGAGAATAGTGCTGAATGCAAACCATAATAAAAAAATCAAATAACAAAGTAATTAATTTTTTTTCTTTTTCAAGTGAGAGGAAGGGGATAGACAGACTCCTGCAGGCACCTTGACTGGGATCCACCCAGCAACCACCCTCTGGGGCCATGCTTGCAACAGAGCTATTTTTAGCACCTGAGGTGGAGGCTTCACAGAATCATCCTCAGTGCCTGGGGGCCAATGTGCTCAAACCAATCAAACCATGGCTACAGGAGGGGAAGAAAGAGAAAAAGAGAAAAAGGGAAGAGAGAGGGATAGAGAAGCAGATGGTAGCTTCTCCTGTGTGCCCTGACCAGGAATTGAACCCAGGACATCCACATGCCAGGCTGATGCTCTACCACTGAGCAAACCTCCCAGTGCTTAATTTTTTAAAAATGTAAAAAGAGAGAATGGAGACATTGGAAACAGTGAACAATGCCATATGATATCATTTATATGTGGAATCTAAAGAACGAAATAAACAAACAAACAAAATAGACTTATAGATATAGAGAACAAACTGATGAAGTCCAGTGGGGTGAACTAATGTGATGGGATTAAGAAGCACTAATTGGTAGTTACAGATAGTCCTGGGGATGTCAAGCACAGCATAGGAAGTACAGTTAACAATATTGTAATAACTATGATGCCAGGTGGGCACTAGAATGATTAGAAGGAATACTTTATAAACTATATAACTATCCATCTGCTGTGCTGCATATCTGAAACTAATAAAAAGTAGTGTTGAATCAATTCTCTCTTGAACTTACTGCAAAAAGGCATTTGCCCCCAAATCTACATAGCTGTGCTATTATAAAGATCAATGATGACTCGTATATGGCGAAACCCAATGATCAACTTGCCTTAATTTACTTAGCACTGGCATTCCATACAGATGGTCACTCTCTCCATACTCACCTGTCCTACACACACTCTCACTCTCACTCTCTCTAGGTGAGCTCATTAAGCCTCGTGGTTTTAAATACCATGTATATCCCTATGACTTCCGAATGTGCATCTTTAAACCCAAATCTCTCCTTGGCACATCAGACTTGTACATCTCACTGCTAACTCAAGGTCTCTACTTGTATGTCTAATACGTAGATGTCGCAAACAATGTATCTCAGACTGAACTACTAGTAGCCCTCAAACCTACTTCTCCTTTCCACATTCTTCTCCTTTCATTAAGTTCTTCAGTTTTACTCCATCCTTCCTATTGCACAGCCCACACCCTGGAATGATCATAGACACCCCTCTTTTTCTCACACACCACTACACCTAATCCACTAAGTGGAACTGTTGGCTCTACCTTCAAGAGATAGATAGCCAGGGTTTGCTCACTTCTCATCACCTCTACTGCTGCCTCAAACCACCATTGTCCCTGACCTCATTGTCTCTGTAGCCTCCTCAACACTTCTTCCCTGTCCCCCACTCCCTCACCCCTTGCCTCTGTCTCTACCACTCTACAGTTTGTTTTCTATAAAGAGTGATCCTGATAAATAATAATTCAGATCACGTGCTTTGTCTGCTCAAAATCTTCCTCATAGTTTCCCTATCACTCAGATTAAAAGGTAAATTCCTAACTATGATCTTTAAAAATATATGATCTGACCCCACATTATCTCTCAAATCCTATCTTGCACGACTCTCCCCTGGTGTACTCTGCTTCAGCCACAGTGGACCTTTGGTGTTTCCTTGGACACTCTAGGTATCGCCTGACTCCAGGCATTTGCACTCGCTGTTCTCGCTCTTTAGAATGCTCTTCCCCTGACATATATATATACATGATTTCCACTCTCATTCCCTTCAGGCCTTTACTACAATGTCATCTTTTTTAAAGAGCACTTATGTGGCTACCTTTTCTAAAATTTCATACACACCTCTTCTTATCCCTTTTCACTGCATTATTTTTTAATTTTTTAATTAATTTTGAAAGAGACAAATATCAATTTGTTGTTCCACTCATGGTTTGATTCTTGTACATGCCCTGACTGAGAATCGAACCTGCAACTGTAGCGTGTCAAGAAGATGCTCTAACCAACTGAGCTACTGTGCCAGGATTCTGCATTATTATTTTCCTTGACATTTGTCACTCTTGTGCAGTGGTGGGATTCAGTTGGATTGCACCAACCAACTGATACCTAATTTTTTGTTGAGTTTGGCGAACCAGTTGTTAAAATGGCCCTTGTAATCAGGGTTCTCTCTAAGGTGGGTGCTTGGGCAGCCACCCAATGTGAAAATCACAAATTTACATTGCTTACTCTTTTTTAATGTTCATCTGTGCAATAGCGTATTCTAAGCGCCTGTAGTAATGTTCATTCCATCCATAGGTGAAAAAAATTGAAAATGGGGATGCTAATCAAGAAGCAATATGGAAACATCTTAAATAACAGTTGTATTGTTTTTCGTCAAGTATTATTTAATATTTTTTCATTATTTTTTTTAAACTCTTTCTTACAACATAATCTAGTTTTGTGTACCTCTTTTATTGTTTTTATTTAAGTATTAAGTGCATGAAATTATAAGCTACCTTTCAGTATATTGTTTTTTTAATACTTAAAACAGTCATTAGGGCAGAGAACCAGTTGTGAAATTATCTGAGTCCCTCCACTGTTCTCATGTGTTTGTTCATTTGTGGTTTGTTTCTTTTTCTACCCCCACTGAATTGCAATCTCTGTGAAGACGAATTTTCTTCCATTTTGCCCCTTTGTGCTCCAAGCCCAAGGTACAATTAGAACCCCTTCAGTTCAATGTCCATCCACCTGTGACGTTTCAACTATTACCAAAAATTCAATCACTGTTCTATTATAAATAACATCTCCTTAGAGATTTGGTTTTCTACCACAGGAAAGATTCATTTATTTTTATGATTCATCCAAATTTACCACTCGTTTCTCTAGGATTATTTGTACCTGTTTCAGGGTCCCGAGGAGTTTGCTCCTGGGTCATGAACATGGGATGCTGAGCCAGAGCGCAGTTAATCTTATCCCACGCGTGTCTGCCTGCTCACGGGATCCGCCTGCTTGTCCAGGGGACAGCTCCAGAGCCGGCTCCCCAGTGTGTCTTGTGACCGCAGCCTGACATATCAAAGCCATGCAAATGCCATCTGTTCAGGTTACATAACTAGAGATCTGGAACGATTTTTAATGTAGGATTTGCTGCCCAAATAGAATCATTTTCAGAAAGGAGATTAAGGTTTCTTTCCTGGGAAAAGGATAAATTACCAGAAAAGCTTTCATGTCAGTGAGTGTAAATAAACCTTGCTCCAAAATGCATAAATAAGAAGATAAATTTGCTTCACTAATGTTTTCCTGCATTAAAAATAAACACGAGGCCATAGTTCAATTTTGTAAGTGCAAAATAAATTCTTAACTGAGAAAATGGAATTACTAATTTAACAGATCTTAATTTTGTGAGAATCATTAGCCTGCCCTATAATACTCCACGTGGAATTGGGGGGAGGGGGCATGTTTCTGAAGATTTGATAAATTTATTGGGATTACAGAGTGGCTTTCTTTCATGGGAGAAAAAGATAACTAATCCACCACCCATTGGACAGAAGCCCTGATTTATTTTTCTAACACCAGCTCATGTGACCCACAGTGACTTTATATGACCAAAGAAAACCATTATGAAATGGCTGCCTAGAGTTAAGGACTTAAATTATAGCTCTGTAGAATAGATTGCCTCTCGCTCAATTTATTCACTTAAACGAGGCTTGATTCTACAACCTTATTCTTGTTGGCTTCCTAGTGTAATATTCTGAAGACTTGTGTTGAACATCAGTCATCTTTCCAGATGGAGCTAGCACTGTTATTTTTTCTGATTACAAAAACAGGAATTTTGTAATCTCTGACTGATTTTACTGGGAAGTTAATTAGTCAATGAATAAAAGTATAGCAAAGGGAATGCAAACCACTATAATTTTCATTATCTGGAGATTAAATGGTTAAAATATTTTGTAACTTCTTTTGTAATTCTTTTGCATTTTTATGTCTTTTTTATAAAAATTAAAATTTATAAAATTAATTTTATACAATTTTATTAACTCACAAGAAGAGAATAAATATTTATTTATTTATTTATTTATTTATTTATTTATTTATTTGCAAGAACTCAGCCCTTTAGGGAGGAACAGAGTCTGATAAGAAATGAAGCAAGAGGCCCTGGCCGGTTGGCTCAGCTGTAGAGCGTTGGCCTGGCGTGCGGGGAACCCGGGTTCGGTTCCCGGCCAGGGCACATAGGAGGAGCGCCCATTTGCTTCTTCACCCCCCCCCCTTCCTTCCTCTCTGTCTCTCTCTTCCCCTCCCGCAGCCCAGGCTCCATTGGAGCAAAGATGGCCTGGGCGCTGGGGATGGCTCCTTGGCCTCTGCCCTAGGCGCTAGAGGGGCTCTGGTCGCGGCAGAGCGACGCCCCGGAGGGGCAGAGCATCGCCCCCTGGTGGGCAGAGCTTCGCCCCTGGTGGGCGTGCCGGGTGGACCCCGGTCCGGCGCATGCGAGTCGGTCTGACTGTCTCTCCCCGTTTCCAGCTTCAGAAAAAAAAAAAAAGAAATGAAGCAAGATAGATAGACTGCAACGGATGTTAACCCAAACTAACTGATTGAATGAACGACTGGATGGATGGATGGATGGATAATAAATGAGAAGCTATTTTACTGACTGTAGTAAGTCAGGAAAGACCTCTCTGAAAAGGCAGATTTGAGGAGAAGCCAATTAGAGAGAGAACTGTGTGAGGATGTAGGGAGAATCCACCCTGTGGAAGGGAGCAGCAAGTGTGCAGGTGCTGAGGCTGGCAGGACCTCCCGGCAGAACAGCGTGGCGGCCCGGGGAACTGGGGAGGGATGTTCATGAGTGAGCATGGCAGGAAATGACATCGCAAAGGTCAGTTTTCCCTTTTCCAGTTTTCTTTTCATTCTTCTGATTAGTTCAAGAAAAATGTGGAGCAGTGTGCACTTAACACTCTTCTGATGTTTTTGCTACTCCACCTTAAAAAAAAAAAAAAAGATGGCAGACTTTGGAATCACAGCCCTCTGAGAAGACAGTATCTAACTAAAATATAACAACATCGTTTGGCTTTTATTTTATTTTCATAGTTACTATCAATAATGGCTAGTGATGCTGGTTTCCTGTTTATAGGAGTGATCAAGTTTTATTGTGAAATAAATATATTTAAGCTTTGAATTAAATCAACTTAAAAATAAAAGAAAAAAACCTCAGATACAGACCACAATATGGTGATTGTAAGAGGAAGAGAGGGTGGGGGAGGGGGAAGAGGGTAAAGGGGATAAATGGTGACAGAAGGAGACTTGACTTGGGGTGGGGAACACACATACTCAGGTGATGTGTTATAAAATTGTACACCTGAAACTGATAAAATTCTATTAATCAAGTCACCCCAATAAATTCAATAATAAAAATAAATAAACGAATAAGACACAAGAAACATATAACTAGTACACAATCAGAAGTGGCAAAAATTATAAAGGTGATTGACATATGACTAAAGGTTGGGGAACAGTCCATCCAACCTACAGCTGAACTCTCTAAAAGTGGATCCAAATTCAGCCAAGCCCTATTTCTGCTTCTGAGACGATTAATGATTACTGTGTAGTGAACCCTGGTATAAATTAATCCAGATGCACTTGCCAGTGACACTCCCACCCCAAATAAAATAGTTGCTTTTTAAGAGCTTTAATTTAAAGATTCTCTTTGGAAGAAATATCAGATATCATGCCTAGTACAAAGGTAGGGCAGAAGGTTCAATTCAAAACCAAATAGGTTATAAAAGTGATTTTTTTTTATTGTTTCTCCTTTATAGTATCGAGATTTTAAAAAATTATCTCCCTAGTTGTTTCTGGATTTGTGTGTTCATTTGTTTTCAGATGTGATACTAACTTACAAAAGGTCTTCTTTAAAGGGAGTACTTTCACGAACAAAATGATACATTTTGGGAACAGTAGTTTGGAAGTGTGTGTTCCATGTACTTTGCTGATATAGTTTGCATTTTCAGTGCTGTATATTTGAATATTTTTTTCTGATATTATTCTAGTGAGATTTAAGCAAGGAGATGGAGGGGAGCTGCTTTGTATTCTCTCCGGAAGGAGAAAATAAAATGTGAATACAGCTGTTCTTCTAAGTACGAGTCCAAACAATTACGAGCAAGTTAAATGATACAATGCTACATACATCAAAATATAAATATTTTGCTCATATTTCAGTAGCTTCTAGAAGAATGAGTCTGAAAAGTACTATCCCTACTTTCAAGTGGGAGAAATTTTAACTGGTATAACTAGTATACAATTATACCAGTTGCCCTAAATTTTAAATAGTTAAAGAACTATTGCTATAATCTTAATAATTAGCAAAAATTAGCCACTCATTTAAATAACTGGTAGGATTTTTGAAATCCTTATGGTAAAATACATTAGATGATGAACCACACCACCCCCCTCCTCCAAAAAAAAAACCCTGGACTAGAAATTAGAAGGCTTTAGGTTCTAGTCTCGGCTGTCAACTACCCCAGGGTCTGTTCACCTTAGAGAGCTCACTTAGTTTCTCTGGGTTCAATTTTTTCAAACCTGAAATGAGAGGAAAAAATCCAATAGATTTTTTTTAGGATTAACAAAAAAAGAGTAATGCTTTTTAAGACAACAAAAACAAATACTGCCAAAATGAATAAATTGGCCCTAAATAAACAGGATTCTTGGTAAAAAGTATAAAAGACTTTCTGAATGACCAAAGAAACAAATTACAGAAAACAACAAGCACAAAAGATACATTCTTTTAAAAAGTCTCATTGTTGGGACATGCTAAATTCCATCTGGACATAGAAAAGCTGTGAAAGGATTTGAGCGTGCAAGAAGAAATTACAGGAGATAAGCACATGCAGTTGTGATATAGCCATAGGCCTGCCCAACTCTTTGGAGCAGATATACTATACATTAAATGATCTGTCTTTTCCATTCCCAAAACATGCATACTGTCTGGGTTGTTCTGACATGGATCGAATGTCAGGCTACTCCTCAACTGCAATCAACACATAGCTGTTAGAAGGGAGTTGTGAAAACTCCCCTCTGATCCAGCAGAGAAAAACAGCACAGCTATAGAACCATTGAAAGTATTTTTAGGGCCACATTTGTATCATATCATAATAATGTGCATGTCCTTCTCTGCTTGTAATATTGTGTGGTCTGCACACAATTTCCAAATTAAGATGTGGTGATTGCTCCCATTAAGTGCGTCCTGGCAAATTCCTCTTTCCTCTCCTTTAGATGGGGCCTGTCATTGATCAAATACTTTGAACTAGGCCCTGGCCGGTTGGCTCAGCGGTAGAGAGTCGGCCTGGCGTGTGGGGGACCGGGGTTCGATTCCCGGCCAGGGCACATAGGAGAAGCGCCCATTTGCTTCTCCACCCCCGCCCCCTCCTTCCTCTCTGTCTCTCTCTTCCCCTCCCACAGCCAAGGCTCCATTGGAGCAAAGATGGCCTGGGCACTGGGGATGGCTCCTTGGCCTCTGCCCCAGGCGCTAGAGTGGCTCTGGTCGCGGCAGAGCGATGCCCCGGGTGTGCCTGGTGGATCCCGGTCAGGCGCATGCGGGAGTCTGTCTGACTGTCTCTCCCCGTTTCCAGCTTCAGAAAAATACACACACAAAAAAAAAATACTTTGAACTAGGTATATTCAACTGAGAGAGGAAAAAAAAACACCCACAAACAAAGCAAACCTGTACAGGTTACCAGGAGCTTTGACCACATTTGTGTAAGACTAACAGAATGCTAGCTAGTCTATCCAGATGTCTGGGAATGGATTAAATGGCTTTCTGAGGCTCATTTTAGGATCAACACACCATCAAACACTTCAGTAATGAACTCATTTAAAGGGAGAAGGGGCTGAGTGCACTTATTTATTTTTAAATATTATGGCTTTGTTCTTAGGTGAATACTTGTGAGTACATTTTAAATTAGATTCCAGTTAACTATTTCCCAAGCTATCATTTACTTAGAAGACAACTGGGTAATATAATGAACTGCTGTGAGTGGAGGTGAAGTGTCATAACTTACAGGAAGTAATTTATCTGCTTGGTGGGCTATCAGGATCTGGTGATGTCTAGACTCCTTAGTCAAATTATTTCCTAGCAACAACCTCAAAGGAAATGATGTTGAATTTGAAACCAGTTAGTATATGAGAGCCTGTGTGGGTTTCAACTTAGCTTCTTAAAGACCACATTTTCCAAGGAGCCAGAAAGCAACATATACAGATACAGAATATCAGATATTATCTACCACAGTGGCTAGACTTTGAGTTCCAAACACATCACAAGATGAGCTGGTAGGCAATTTTTTTAAGAGAAACCAAGTGGAAGAGGATAGAAAGAAACAAAATCTCTCAGCTACAGGGAAGAGTAAATTGGTGCAGAGGACATTTCAAAACATTATTAAATTTTCTGAAATAAAAAAAGGCAGAAACATAAACGTAGAATCCAAGGGATACTTAAAGCCGAAGGGAGCAGGTATTAGAGATTTTTGAGCTGAACACAGTATTTCCAAGGAGCGGAACGGGGGTGGGGGGAGGGGATTTTACCACGTGGCATCCTTCCCAATCCAAACCCGCAAATACGTTATGAGTAATATCATGCACATTATAAATCTCCTACACAAAACCAACAAACATTTTACACTCCAGAGTTGCTGGAGCAGTTGCAGATGTGTCTGTTTGTTTGATTGTTTTTAATAAGCCCATGACATCCCTGAAACACATCCCTGAGTCATAAAAAGTACAATTGACCACACATGGTAGTTTTCTTGAACACTTTCACTATCAGAATTGGCTGACTTTGCTTTAAAACTTTCAAAGTGAGTGAAGAGACTATGCATCATTCTGACACAAAATGTCCTTCTACCCTGTGCTGTAGCAATTAAACAATATGTGGGTTTTTTAAAAAAAACAACATGCAAAAATAAAAGTAAACGGGATTGTGGAATTCCCTGACACTGTGTGAAGGTATTTCAGCAGCAGCTTCTGTATTAGAATGGTACGCTGCAATAGCTTAGATGTGCATGTTGTATTTAATTTTCTTTTTTTTTTTTTTCAGAAGAATACAGAAGTACATATATTACAGTAATTAAGTTGGCATTGCACACACTAAACAAACAGGAAGCCTGAACAATATGCATAAAAGATTTCAGAATGACAACGCAAGCAAATTACACATACAGTGCTTACTCTTTCAAAATCTTAGGAAAGCACTAAATTACCCATAGATACATTGAAAAATTAATGAGGTAGTAGTGTAGTTGGTGAAGGTGGGGCATGGGACTATCTTGTAAAATACTTTGGGCTCATTTGTCCTTCATGGAACAAAGAAAAGTCACAAATATGAACAGAATGAAGGTCCTCCCAAATGGAAGGCACTAATCAAAATCTCTGAGAAGGTGTGCCTCCACCCCTCATACAGATGCTGGGCACACACTCAGCCAGACACAAGGTAACATAATACACAAATGTTGCCACGAGGATTTACAGTGGCCTATGCCACCCTCACTCTGCCTTACTTCTCTGATTGTCACTCAGTAACACGACTGATTTGGGTAAGTGATTCAACTGACTCAGTCTGGTTTGGCATCCCTGTTCTCTGAGGTCATGTGATTGGCCATGATCATTTACTCTTGAGGTGGAATGACAGAAGTGACTAACCTTGCTGAGTCATGCTAATCTTGTTGGGCATGTAGCATTAGTGCTTTAATTAAAGTGTCCTTAGGAGCATTTGACAGCAACGACCCACCCTCTCCCTTCTTTGCTCAATGTGTGTCAGCAACACAAGGCAGAGTTCCACTCGGGATATGGTATTATGAGCCAGTCTTGAGTAGATTGATTTTTCTAATTTATAAAAAGGGGGATATCTGACCACTTCTTATAGATTTGACAAAGGAAAAGGCATTTTCCTGTTCATGTAAAAGATCATACTGGGAGAGAACCAAGGGTAAAGCTGTTTGTGAATAAATATATTTCCTCATCCCAGCCCCTAGGTGTGGGAAAGTAGCAGAAGTTTCTGGGATGGATAAGATTCTGCCAATGCTAGGGTATAATGAGGTTACAATGATTATAAAGACCTTGTAGACTGACCTGTGGTGGTGCAGTAGATAGAACATTGACCTAGAACACAGAGGTCACAAGCTTGAAACCCCAAGGTCACCAGCTTGAGCACGGGCTCATTGACATAATCCTATGGTCGCTGGCTTGAGCCCAAAGGTCACTGGCTTAAAGCCCAAGGTCACTTGCTTAAACAAGAGGTCACTGGCTCAGCTAGAACCCTTTCCCCTCCCCCAATCAAGGCACATATGAGAAGCAATCGATGAACAACTAAAGTGCTGCAACTGAGTTAATGCTTCTCATCTCTTTCCCTTCTTCTCTCTCTTTCTCTCTCTCAAAAAAAGTAAAAAATAGTAAAAAAGACCTCACAACTTGTACTGATTTTTAGAGTTTACCAACATTTCCACATAAATAATTTCATTAGGGACCTCACAGCTTCCTATGAGATGTCAGGATTGTTTTCTTAAGTTGACTTCTTAAAAACTCTGAATGCACTTTAACCTGTGTACAAGTAATATTCATTGTACAAGTGATGTTCATTTTACAAATGCTTTTCTTTGTTCCTTACAACTGTATACAGCACAGGAAGTTTTGTAACAGAGGCCATCTGCCAACCCCCAGAATACACAGAAGAATGATTTTCAAGAGAAAGTGGCTGTGCACACCCAATTTTAATTTTGCTAAAACAGGAAGCAGATACCACAGTAGTGGAAAGGGGAAGCTAACTCCTTCCTCTTTCAATGTCTCTGGTGCTATGAAGCTGAGCAATAATAATGCAAAATATTTTCACCCTAGTCAATCACCGTAAGAGAAAATGTAACTAAAAGTATCAGAGACAAGAGTTCAAGAAAGCTATGTTTTTACAACATTTAACAAATGATAGGCATACATTTGTGGGTGTGTAAATTAAGTGAAGTTGATTGAGATTTCTTGTTGTTTCTTTTGTTTCAGGGTTTTAAAAAGTTTACTCTGTATCTACACTCATAACCGAAGTCCCCCTCAGGTTTTGAACATCACTTGTCCCCCTTTTCGTTCATTCAATGATATATCTATCACCAGTTGAATGCCACTATTTTATTTGGTAAATATCATAAAATGTCTTTTTTATTTTTTTTTTTGAGCAGCCTTAATAATTATTTGATTCTATTTGTTCTAGTCACATTCTTTCTTTCCCTTTTTCTACCTCACTTTCAAGCTGGGGTCTGACTCTCTGTTTCTCTCTCCAGATCTATCACTTCACCCTCTCTTACTGTTTCCCACCTCACACTACCCTCCCCCACCCCACTCCTGTTCATCGATGCCCTTTATATATTAAGAACAATATCAGTACCTAGACTCTTCCCTCCCTTGGGCCCTTTCATATCGCCATTCAGTCTTCCCACAGCCTGCCCCAAAGTGTCTTATTGTAAGTGCTGGAAGATTCACTTTAAAAATCAGTTGCTGATGGTTCATCATATGTATGACAAAGTGAAAAATTGGAGCTGATGCAAATGTTTCTCAGTAGAAGACTGGCTAAATAAGCTCTGGTGAATTCATAAAATAAAACACCATATAATCACTAAAAGGGCAACCATTTATTAACATAAAAGATTATAAAAAAAAAGAGACTGTGACATATCTTTGCATGAAAAAGTCAGTTATAGAGCAGGATGCATAATATAACAATACATTTGGCCCTGGCCAGTTGGCTCAGTGGTAGAGCGTCGGCCTGGCGTGCGGGAGTCCCGGGTTCGATTCCCAGCCAGGGCACACAGGAGAAGCGCCCATCTGCTTTTCCACCCCTCCCCCTCTCCTTCCTCTCTGTCTCTCTCTTCCCCTCCCGCAGCCAAGGCTCCATTGAAGCAGGGTTGGCCCGGGCGCTGAGGATGGCTCTGTGGCCTCTGCCTCAGGTGCTAGAATGGCTCTGGTTGCGGCAGAGTGACACCCCGGATGGGTGGAGCATTGCCCCCTGGTGGGCTTGCCCAGTGGATCCCAGTCGGGCGCATGCAAGAGTTTGTCTGACTGCCTCCCGTTTCCAGCTTCAGAAAAACACAAAAAGGAAAAAAAAAACAATACATTTAATATTAACAAACATACTTACGACTGTCTGTTTGGGCTGCTATTGCAGTACACCATAGACTGGGTGACTTACAAACAGTATTTATTTCTCACAGTTCTGAAGGCGGAAAAGTCAGAGATCCAGGTGCTGGCTGATTTGGTATTTGATGAAAGCCCACTTCCTAGTTCATAGATGGCTATTTTCTCACTGTGTTGTCACATGGCAAAAGGGACAAGGGAGCAATCTGGAGTCTCTATTGTAAGAGCACTAATGCCATTCGTGAGGGTGCCATCCTCACAACGTAATCACCTCCCAAAGGCCCCACCTTCTAATACCATCACATTGGGAATTAGGTTTTAACATGAATTTTGGGGAACACAAACATTCAGTCCATAAAAATTTACATGGTAATAGTTTAAAAATAATTTATTCTAACATGTCAGAGAGGTTGCTTCTGTGTAGTGAAATTCAGAATAATTTAATTTTTTCTTTTTTAGTTTTGTGATAAATCATGTTATTGTTTCTTTTACAAAACTAAAGTGCTTCCAAAACACAAGGTTTATCACTGCTACCTAAAGTAAGATATCAGAGACTTACTTTCTCAGCTTCTCCCTGCTGCTTCTATTTTTAAAATATATCAGTTGGGTTCCCAGACACAATTCCAACATAGAAGGGGGTGACAGAGGGATATTCCTATACCAACAAACGTGTTCAAGAATTTAACTCAATTGTGACGCTATCTACCTAGAGATAGCATCAGAATACACAAGTTAAGGGTTCAGTCTTAACTGAACCCTGTAAGACTGATCCCTCTCTTCACCACCACCATACCCCAGATGTCAGCCACAAACCGAGGCTACCTGTGCATCTGACAGACTGGCCATGTATTGAAGGTACCAACCCCTTCCTCCAACTCAAAATGCCAATTACAAGTCCACATTGTCACCTGTACTTCTAACCAAAAAGTGATGTCAAAAATTCCCACAGTCTCCTCCATAGTTTTGATTATTTGCTAGAATGGCTCACAAAACTCAGAGAAATACGTTACTTACTAGGTCACTGGTTTATTGGATACGGATATAGCTGAGGAACAGATGGATGGAAGAATGCATAGGGCAAGGTGTAGGGAAAGGGCGCAGAGCTCCTACACCCTCCCAGAAGCACTGCTCTCTCTCCACATTGCCACATGTTCACCAGCCCGGAGCTCTCCAAACAAACCCTGTACTTTAATGAAGGTTTTATTATAATACATAGGCATGATTGATTAAATCGCTGACCATTGGCAATTTATTCAATCTCCAGCCCCTCTGCCCTTCCCAGAAATCAGGGAGCAGGTCTGAAAGTCAAAACCTTCTATTCCAAGGCTGGTTGGCCCCCACACTTAGGTGCTGTCTACAACCACTTCATTAACATAACAAAAGCCACCCTTTTGCACTCTAAACACTTAGGAAATCCCAAGAATTCTGGGAGCTATGAGTCAGGAGTTGTGGACAAAGAGAAATACACATGAGAAATATATATATTTTGACAAATATGTTTATTATATATCATAATATGACACTGAAGGTAGCCGGAGAAAATATTTCTGATGGCTTCTCAATCACCAGAAGACAGAGGACACATGGAAGCTGTCACTGGCCACATTCCTTCCATCAACCCCAAATCCAGCAGCATGCAAGCACACACAGCTTGGAGCCCAATACGAACCCTCCCACTGGGACTGAAGCGAAGCAAAGATCTGCAGTTCTCTGGGACTGACCTGACTCTCCTCTGGGCCAAAGTCAACACCTACACTTTGTAATGCCTTGTCCGTAATACACAGTTTATTCAGCTACAACTCAGAACTGGTAACGTAGACGCTGACTAAGGCTGCCTCTGTCGATCATTTCCAGGGAAACTGATTGTTTCCAAGATTAAAGAATTCCAGAGAAATATTTCACCCGTTTAAACAAACCTGCTATCTTTAGTTTATTTAGCATAGATAGCATTTATTTAGTCTTTAGATACACAGTTGTGTACACAACCGCAATGACTTCTAATTATTGTTATCTGCTCAATAAATGACTCAATAACTGGGGCAACTTATTGGTGTTCACTGCTTTGTATTGTGACAATCCTGAGGGCAGTAAAACTGCAGATGCTAACAAATATTCAGTGATCCAGATTTCTTATTAATTCGGACTGGGCATTCCCAGGTTGATTGTGTTTGGTGTTATTATAAAAATGTATCCACCAACTGAGATCACCTAGAAATAATGCATAGGGTTTGGGCCTTCATTTCTTCACTCAATAAACAAATATTATTGAGTCCCTATTCTATGTCAGGTATTGAGGTGACCCTGGGAATATGGACAGAGATAAGATAGTCTTTCTTCATTTAAAGATCCCTCAGGCTGGTGCCAGACAGTCAAGTAAGGAGACAATTGCCTTCTCTCCCCGCCCTCCCCATCCCACAGGGAAGTAAATGCTATCATAGAGACTCCTTATCTAAGCGTTGATGACTCTGGGCCCAAATCTCTCGTCTGTCCGCTTACTCAGCTGCTTTCTCCATATCTCCACTTGGATGTTCCTCAGAAAAACAGAACCCACTCTGAGTATTTAAAATGAGAGTGTAATGCTATCCAGGTGAGAGAAGGGCTGAGATCACAAACAGGAGACCCTGAGGGAGCCTTGAGTCTGGCCACAGCAGGAAGTCACTCCCACCCCTACACTGGAGGGACAAAGGAAGATGAATGTATCACCAGAATGCTAGGCATGGGGCTACTAGAGGAGCCGGGGGCAAGCCTGTAGGCGGGAAGTTGGGGCCACTGCGCAGACACAACTGCTGGGGACCCTGCTAGAGGTAGAAAGGGACAGGGCACCATGTGCTGGCTTTCCCTTCCCCTTGTCCACTAATCCCTCGCCAGTGTCTCTTACCCAAGCCAAGCTGGGAGCCAGTTGATATGGAAGCCTGGGAATCCTAGTCAGCAAATCAGCTCTTGGTGACACACAACAAACAGGGACAGATCTAGGAAAAATGATTTGTGGGCAAATAAGCGCAGGACTAACCCATGCCTCAGACTCACTCAAAATGTTCGAAACTAAACTCATCTCTCTCAGAGCCCAACCTTACCCCCGCCAACCTCATCGTTCTCCTCTGCTTCCTACCTTAATGATTGCTGTCAACAATTGCCCAAGCAAAAAACTTGATTATCTCTGCTTTCTCATCCTCATTCTGACAATCACCATGTCATTTGACCCTTGTGCCCTTCATCTCTCAAAACAGTTCTTCTCCATCCCAACCACACACCCTTCATCAGGTCACCATCATCTCTGACAGCAATGACCACACCAGCCTCTTAACTGATCTCCCGCTGCTAGGCTCGTCTCTTCCTCTCCTTCCAATTTATTTTATCAAGTACAAATCTGACTATGTCAACCTCTTGCTAAAACATCTTTCTTCTAGTGAGTACTTACAGCACATCTTCAGAATAAAATCTAAACTCCTTTTCTTATAAGGTCTTTCTAAACTGGCCCTTTCTTCGGCTTCATTCACTCACTCACTCATTCATTCATTCATTTATGCATGCATTTATTCATTTCATTAATGTTCATTGAGTGCCTGCTCTGTCAGATGCTGGGCCAAGCACTGGGGACACTCCCTACCCTGAATGAGCCTGCCTCTCAGTAACCAGTACCCTGAACCACATCCTTTCCCCTTCTTCTTCCCCAGCCACCCCCTCCTTTACCTATTCCCTTCCCCAAGCTTTTCCTATTTTTTCTTCATATCTTAGATAAATATTCCTCCAAAGGCCACAACTCATTCGCCAAGTCTGGACTTGTGTCCCTTCTAAGGATCACTAGAGTGTCTTATGTCAAACGTCCTTTTACGAATCTAAATCCTCAAATAGGCCCTGGCCGGTTGGCTCAGTGGTAGAGCATCGGCCTGGCGTGCAGGAGTCCCAGGTTCGATTTTCGGCCAGGGCACACAGGAGAAGCGCCCATCCGCTTCTCCACCCCTCCCCCTCTCCTTCCCCTCTGTCTCTCTTCTCCCCTCCTGCAGCCAAGGCTCCAATGGAGCAAAGTTGGCCCAGGCGCTGAGGATGGCTCCATGGCCTCTGCCTCAGGCACTAGAATGGCTCTGGTCGCAACAGAGCAACACCCTGGATGGGCAGAGCATCGCCCTCTGGTGGGCATGCCAGGTGGATCCTGGTCGGGCACATGCGGGAGTCTGTCTTACTGCCTCCCCATTTCCAACTTCAGAAAAATACAAAAATGAATAAATCCTCAAATAGTGTGCAAGTTCCTTGAAAGTAGGACCTCTGTTTCATTCACTTCCATACTGTATCCCCATCACCTAACTCAGGGTTCAGCACATTGCAGGACTTCAGATCCTTATTAAATGATTAAATTAATTAACTGATAAGCACAGGGCACTATAAGAAGGTGTCCTATCAGAAGCATCTCACCTAGACCTGGAGGGTGGTAGAATGGCAAAAGGAAAGATTGAGGAAGTGTTCTCTTGGGGAAGGTAGTATGTAAGCTGTATTTTGAAGGACAACTTGAAAAAGTTGCTAAAAATTGGGAGGACAAAACTTAAGTATAAAAGGAAAGGAAAGCATATCAATGAGAAAAATTAGCATGGTATGAACAGAGGCTCGTTCCAGAACTTTGGGTAGCTTTATGAAGCCTGATTCATGAAGTTTGAGAGAAAAGACAGTGAAAGATGAGGCTAACTAGGGGTAATTAAGGGCCTTGCTAGAGGGTTAAGAGCTTAAACTGAAATTCCTAAAAGATGTTGAACAAGGAATTCATGTGATCACGCCTGCATTTATAAATGACACTCTGGCCTCTGTGTGATGAATGAATTAAAGATGAACAAGGCTGGTTGCAGGAAGAGCAGTTGAGACAAGAAATGATTAGAGCCAGAACTTGGGCAGACTGAAGAGAGATTTAAAGAAATAGAATTGACAGAACTTGGTGACCAACTGATAAAGTAAAGGGAAGAATTAAGGATGAATCTAGAATTATGAGTTTAATTTCACCACGTTGGGTTTGAGATGCCTCTTGGCCACTGAGGGAGAAATGTGCATTTGAATTAGAGAGGTCCAAACTCAAAAATGGTCTAAACTGGATATATGGGGTAGGAGTGTCTATTGGAGTGAGAAAGGGATGGGTATATGAACGTTCTTCCAACTTTTCTCTAACTTGAAATTTTTCACAATAAAAGTGTTAAGAAAAAGTGAGAAGAAGATGAAGAAACTAATGAAAAACAGAACAGAATAAAAACTAATAAAAAAGATGCAACTCAAGAAGAAGATGAAAAAGCAACAAAGAGTAGTATTCTAGAAATCAAGAAAGAGGAAGCAATTAACAGTGTCAAATTCTGCAGATCAGTGAAGTGAGATAAGAACACTTAAATCATTTATTGAACTAAGCAACTTAAAACCTAGTTGGCAAGGTCCTGGACTGATGAAAATAGACAACGATGGGATAAGCAATGGGCAAGAAGTGAAAAGTGGAGACAGTGAGTATTGACTAATCTTTTCTGAAAATTTGGGTGTGAAGGAAAAGCAGTATCAGGTGACAGCTAACGGGGTTATTGAAAGAGTCTCTTTTTGAGTTGGGAGGCATCTGAGCCTATTTGTACTCAATGAAAAAGAATCAGAGTAGAGGTTGCAGGTGAGAAAGGAGATAAATGGTGTTTCCAGGTCCCCTGAGGAAAGGGCAAGTGATGAAGAGCAGAGATTAGCTGCTGGCAGCAGGAGAGAGATCTTTTCCTAGAGCCAAAGAGATAAGGCTAGAAGTAGATGCAGGTACATCTGTGAAGGGGATGTAAGAACTACAGTGAATTCTTATCCATCTATCTCTAGTTTCTCCATGAAATGTTGGCAAGGACAGCTGCTGATAGGAATGGGGAGGGAACAACTCAAAGAGCAAGGTGGTAGATAGAACCATCTGCTTAAGAGAGTTTCCATGTGTGCTGTACAGGTTTGTCAATTTTCATGGAATTGGAGAACTGTGGGGTAGAATGTAATAAATACTATACTAAACTATCTGTACATGATCTACTCTTTCAATAAGGTTTTCATTGCCTAAAGATTATTTTTGGCCCTGACCAGTTGGCTCAGTGGATGGAGTGCTGGACAGGCATGGGGACATCCCAGGTTTGATACCTGGTCAGGATATGAGAAGCAACCATCTACTTCTCTTCCCCTCCCTACTCCCCTTCTCTCCCTCTCCCCCTCTCGCAGCCAGTGGCTCAATTGGTTTGGGCGTTGGCATCAGGCACTGAGGATAGATCAGTTGATTCCAGCTAGCATCAGCCCCAGATGGGACTGCCAGATGGATTCCAGTCAAGATCCATGCAGGACTCTGTCTCTATATCTCCCCTCCTCTCACTTAAAAAAAAAAAAAAGATTATTTTTACAAATATCAATCATAATTACAGTACAATCCGCTTAAAGAAATGCTGGTTGATAGGAATAATCTCCCTGTGCTTCACAATGCTCATGTATAAATGATGGGTCTCAGTTAGACCACAATTAGATGGGTCTCAGTTCTTATGGTTAATACAATTAGATGGGTCTCAGTTCTTATGGTTAATACACGTGAGGACTTTTTAGTGCACCTGTGCAATACGTGGATACTTTAGTATTTCAGGACAGTATTTGTGAAGATTAAAAAATATTTTTTAAAGATGTTTTCTTAAATATTCAAAGAATTTCTTAACACAGTTTCCACTTAGCATAAAATTGTTCTGGGCTACAAATCGATTTCAGTGCAAGTCACCTCAGTAATCTCCCTCCTGAACAACACAGAATATGATTGAAGTCAGACTGAGTTTAGGTCAATCCTTCTATAAATGCATTTTTTTCATTATGAATAATTATAAGGTAGAAAGTTGGAAAGCTCATTTCAAAAGAATGAGTAATCGACCCCAAAGCCTTAAATTTAACAATTAACAGAAGTGTTTAATGATAAGACACTGTCTTAAGACTACTACAAGTCTAGAGGGATCTCATTTTTTTTAAGTGACTTAAACAAGGAGCACTTTATTCTCAGCCATCAGTAACCAAAGCTGTTATTTTAAAAACAACATTCATGAGATAAATAGATGAAAGAACAGATCTTTCCTGCCCTTCACCTCCACTACCTCGCTGCACTTCCCCCTAAAAATCAACTTTCTAGATAAGCACAGTTGTGCCGCAAATTTTCTATCAACAGCCAACAGCGTATATGACGAACAGCATATATCCCATAGGATTATAATGGAGCTGAAAATTTTCTACTGCCTGGTGAAGTTGCAGCTGTTGTAAAGTCGTAGCCATCATACTATTATAGTCATCAAAACATCATAGCCATCACAACGTCATAGTGCAATGCATTATTCACAGCTATTAATATAGAATAAGTATATAAATAAATATTTTGTACAGCTGTATAATGTGTTTGTATTTTAAGCTAAGTGCTATTACTTTAAAAAAGGCAAAAGTTTTTTTAAAATTAAATTTATGAAGTATGTTTTAGGTAAGCTAAGATTAATTTACTATTGAAGGAAGAAAATCTGTCTTATAAATCTAGTGTCGCTTAAGTGCACAGTGTTTATAAAGTCTGTAGTACTGTACAGTAATGTCCTAGGCCTTCATGTTCCCTCACCACTTACTCACTGACTCACCCAGAGCAACTTCCAGTCCTGCAGGCTTCATTCATGGTAAGCACCCTACTCAAGTGTACCGCTTAAAAAATATTTTATGTTGTATTTTTATGATACTTTCCTATAGTTAGAAACACAAATACCACAAATATGGTACAGTATTCAGTACAGTACCAAGCTGTTCAAGTTCATAGCCTAAGAGTGATAGGTTGTACCATATAGCTTAGGTGTAAAGGCTATTATTTAGGTTTGTGTAAACGCACTCTATGTTTTCATAAGGATGAAATTGCACATCGATGCACTTTGCAGGATGTATCCCCAATATTAAATGATGCGTGACTGTATACTTTTCCACAAAGCTCTGTTACTGTTCTATGAAGTGTTGTCCTTGTTTAGGTAAGCTACATTAAAAAAATATTTCTTAAAATATGAATGAACCAAAAAACATTTATTTTATCTGAAGCCAAGAACTATAGTAATAATGTCATAAGCAAAGTTTCCTTAAGGAGATATGTCTACAAAGGAGAGAGGAAAATAAAATCAGGTAGAGGAAGATGCCAGGCCATTATGCATTTGCAAATGAATGTTGGGGAAACAGCTGTGCTAGGCTTGCACGTTTGTACTTTGATTGGTGCGTGAGCACGTGGCAGAGGCACGTGTCTATAGTCTATGTAAGGCTGCGGGTGCTTGCCTTCAGGGAGGCAGATGGCGAATTGTGGACGGACTGCCCACCGCTTGAGGGGCCATTTTGCTGTTTGTTTGTCTGCGAAGCGGTTTTCTCTGCCAGTTTGCTCATAAACGGTAGTGAGACTTTAGTAAACGAGAATGGCCCAATGCTTTCTGGCTCTGCAGTTTCTCTACCGTCTGCCTGAATCCAATGTGGACCTGCCTGGCCTTGGCCACCGGCATTACAATCCCTTACTGGAAATTAAGAATTTCAAGATGGTGAAAGAAGAGCCTTAACCCAAGCATAATGCCTAAGCCCAGGGTCTATGTGAATGGCCAGGTCTCAGGCCTGTGAATCCTGCTCTGTATATTACTCAAGACTCTACATTTACAAATGAGAGAAGCTAAGTCACACTCCTTCCACAAAAAGGTCATTTAGTGGACGTCCACTGTGGTATCGTGGAAACTAAGGGAGAGCTGAGAAACTGAGGGGCCCGAGAGACGCCTCCGGGCTCTGTCCTCTCATCTCCGCTCCCCTCAGCGGTGCAGCTTCACCCTCCTCGCCCAGCCCCGCCCTGATGGTAGAACTGGGCAGGGCAGCTCCGAGTTTTCTGTCTCAGAGCTGCAGCCTCCAGAGAGACTCATAGTCAGACATACTCTTGGTCTCCTAAAGGGCCTCCCCTTGAGGAGAGGCTGAAATTAAGTGAGAAGTACAATATAATGTTTATTATTTAGGATTTATACAGCATCCTAAGAAATGGTGCCAACCTCATAGGGTATCATCTCCTAGATGGAGCCTCAGATGTATGTTTTGTTGTTTTTTTGTTTTTGTTTTTTTGTGACAGAGACATGGACAAATAGGGACAGACAGACAGGAAGGGAGAGAGATGAAAAGCATCAATTCTTTGTTGCGGCATCTTAGTTGTTCATTGACTGCTTTCTCATATGACCCGGGGTGGGGGGTGGGGCTACAGCAGAGCTAGTGACCTCTTGCTCAAGCCAGCAACCAACCTTGGGCTCAAGCTGGTGAGTCTTGCTCAAACCAGATATGCCTGCTCTCAAGCTGGAAACCTTAAGGTTTTGAACCTGGGTCCTCCACATCCCAGTCCGGTGCTCTATCCACTGCGCCACCACCTGGTCAGGCCTCAGATGCATCTTTAAGAGGCAATTATTACACCACTTTACCAGGCTGATGGCTTCAGAGAGATTCGTCATGGGACCAATGGACCCATGGCCATGTGTCATTGCTGCATCCTTTTGCTGTAAAGTGGGTCCCTAGGTGAATCCGAATGAATCCAGCTCATAATGGGTAGCAGTAGCCAAATGGCTACCTGATGTCTCATGGTCACATACTTGTGTCCATCATGGCCCAATAGCCCACTGAGTGGTTTTTGAATGGGTTATAATTCTTTGCAGAAGAAGGCATGGCCTTGTGCCAGAACTCCAAAGTCCAATTTTATAATTTTCCTTTTAAAACTTGCCATGAACTATTTTTTTTCTTTTTTTTATTTATTTATTCATTTTAGAGAGGAGAGGGAGAGACAGAGAGAGAGAGAAGGGGGGAGGAGCTGGAAGCATCAACTCCCATATGTGCCTTGACCAGGCAAGCCCAGGGTTTCGAACCGGCAACCTCAGCATTTCCAGGTCGATGCTTTATCCACTGCACCACCACAGGTCAGGCGCCATGAACTATAAATAATGACTTTTCCCCATCATAAATGCCTCAAGTACATGTATTTTGAATGAAGGTGATATGGTTCACAAGAGGGCAAAAATTGATTTTTGAGTGGAAAAGAACTCTTAGATATTACAATGGTTTATGGTGTGCCAAAGCTAAGCCTACCTGAAAAAAATTATATTCTTAATATTTCACTTCTTTTCTTGGATTTTTTGGGCATTAGCAGCATTGATATTAATTTCATGGAAAATACACAAAAGGTATATTAGATGAATACCTAAAAAACTATGGTGAACAATGGCTGTGATTGGCATGGTGGCTCTCAATGAATTTCTCTATTTCAAAGTCATATGTTGAGAGTGGGCTGCAGGTATCCATTGGCTGCCATTGACTACCTTGTCAATGTTGTCTGTTTTGACCCTCAGTTCTTATATCTGTAACTTGGACATTGAGAATTAAGTAAAAAAAGTTGTTACTTTATTATTTTATTTGACAAAATACCTACAAAAGTACTTCAACCCATCATTAATTATGTCGAGTGTTAAAAAGAAAAGATGTCAACAATATCTTACTGAAAATCAGCCTATGGTTTTATTGAAAGTTATTCAACTCAAGAAAAGTTTATGTTTCATATATTATGATAGTTCTTTTTCAACTAGGAAACAATTCCAGCTATGAACCATTAAGACCTCTGGATCACTTGAAAAGGAAACATCCTGATATAGCAGATAAACATAGAGAATATTTCAAAACCTTTTTTTTTTCTTGAAGTTGGAAACGGGGAGGCAGTCAGACAGACTCTCACATGCGCCCGACCGGTATCCACCCGGCATGCACACCAGGGGGCGATGCTCTGCCCATCTGGGGCGTTGCTCTGTTGCAACCAGAGCCCTTCCAGCGCCTGAGGCAGAGGCCAAAGAGCCATCCTCAGCGCCCGGGCCAACTTTGCTCCAGTGGAGCCTTGGCTGCAGGAGGGGAAGAGAGAGACAGAGAGGAAAGAGAGGGGGAGGGGTGGAGAAGCAGATGGGTGCTTCTCCTGTGTGCCCTGGCCGGGAATTGAACCCAGGACTCCTGCACGCCAGGCCGACGCTCTACCACTGAGCCAACTGGCCAGGGCCTCAAAACTTTCAAACAGGATTTTGAGCTATGTAACACTGCTACTGCCTTAGCTTAAAACACACACACACACACACACATGGACAAATAACAATGGGATGACTGGGTCTTATAAAATTCCAGAAATCGTTGAAAATTCTGGTAGTGCTCAAACACTTGCTGAGACTGTTGTATGAATATAGAGACTGCAATTTCAATAGTGATGCAGCAAGATCTAGTATTTTTTAAAAACCACCATTGAGGAATGATTCAATTCAAAATGTATCAGTGAGTTGTCAGTTAACATTGGAAAGCAGTTAATTGGTACATTGAAGCAACAAAAAAGTTTTATTCAGACTGATAAAATAGAGTTGCTAACAATAAGACCCTTCTAATGACAACTATTTTGTTATCTTTTTGATGATTATATCTGTATGAAGGGGTGTCTTTGTAATTTATTTAGGAAGTGACTATAGCAGAGTGTCTATTTTTGCTCTTATAAAATTTTGGTTTGATGAAACAAAAGTAACACTGGAGAATTAGGTGCCCTGTTTTTCTGATGGAGCAAAATGCACAAGACATAGAGGTGTGTGTAGCCTGCCAAAGACAGTATATCCTGAAGTGCTTGCAATAAACTGCATTGTGCATTAACATCAACTGGTTGCAAGAGAGTGTTACTGCAGTTTTTAAAATCTCACTGTTATAATTACAACCATGAATAAAACAAAGTCACATAGCAAATATGACTCCTTTTAAAAACATTTAACATTGATAAGAAACAGTTTGTGAGGGTTCTTCTATAAAGAGTAGTTAGATAGTTCTCTGAAAGAAACTAACAAGATTTGTGCACCTTTTTGATATGATAATTCATTTTTCAGAAAGTAAAGATCAGCAAACACAAAAAAAGTAGTTTATATACTATAATTCAAAATTTTCAAACTTAAGTATCATTTGAACTTCAAGTGAAATTATGATAAATATGCAAATTTAGCAACTTTCACTGAAACACTGAAGATATTTTAAATCAATCTGATGAGAAAATGATTTTATGGTATGCAGGAGTTAACTGAAATCAATGGATTACTTACTGATAATAAAAGAATTTTTCAGATAGTTTAAGAAGTCAAACTTCTAACCAGAAAGTAAGCTAGAGAAGCATGGCTTAAGAGCCAAAATCCAGAGGATAAAAGTTAATTGTCTTCTAACCCCACATGGCATTTTGTCCTAAGTAGAAGTCCCCACCTGTTTATTCCAATTCCCCAAAGTATGTCTGAGCATCTCATAGGCACTAACTAATTAATTCAGGTCATTCACTTTCCTTACTGTGGCTGGCTTCTCCATGCTGGGGCTCCCCTGAGATTGAATGCTGGTTGGAGATGTGCTTAAATGCTGTTGCTCGCTTCTGCATGTTGATGTTCAACATGAGGTTCGGATCCTTGCCAGCCACTCTGGTATCAGAGTTCTCAACCCTTGTTAGGTGTAATGGTACAGCCGCAGTGAGCTGCCAAGTGAGAAGGAAAACAGTTTTCTCCCCTCTGGATTGTACTGTTAGAGGGCCTCATAGCAACATTGTTAAACCGTAATGTGTTAAAAAAGAAAAAAGAAAAAAAAGTTCAGAACTGCTCTCTTTAGTCTGTATCTTACTTATTTTACTAAATCCAATCCACACTGGACTTTCTCCCTGTAGGATAAATTGTGTTTGAGATTCAACTGTCCTTTTATTACAATTTGCTTCCATTGAGTTTTTTTAAATCTCTAGGTGATTATGCTGGCTTAAAACCCAGTAATTTACACTATTTCAATTATTCCCCAAAAGGCTTATCAGCATCTGTAGAAATCAAACCAAACAGAATAGGTTCAGGTAGGAAGGAAGTTGCCCGTCTCTGCCTGTAACTATATTAGAATCTTAGCTTTGGCCAAGCTAGAATGTCCTGTTACATTCTTTAAAAAAAAAAAAAAAGATTTTGCTGTGCAATTTAAATATGTATACTTCATATATATATTATCTCTCTATATAATATATATTTTATGTTTACATATATATATTATAACTAGGATTCTAGAACTTTGGATTGTAGTCTTATCTCTGTTACTAGTTTTCCATGTGATTGCAGGCTGTGAAGCTATTTCTTAGTGCACTATATTAGTTTCACAAGGTGGCTTTGAATATGAAATGCAGTGATAGATGTGAAATTGCTATGGAAATATTAAATGTATTATTCAAATATGAAGGATTATTATTTTTATAATGTTTAATTAAATGTTCTGTTCTTTAATTTTAATCATTCACCTATTAAGCTATGACATTCCGCCTGTGTTTCTTAGTCTTATTCTTTTAAAGGCTACATGAGATACATTATTTTAGAGGTTTGTCATAAAATTTTAGAGCTAGAAGGGACTTTGGCGATTATATAACTCAAATCCCTCATATTTTTCAGATGAAGAAATTAAGTCCCAAAGAAGGGTAGGCTATCTAGATTGTGGACAGTGTCAAAGGTCAGGAACCCAAGATCCAGACCCACTGAGTACTCATTTCACATCATGGAAAGGTACTCTCAAGGATGTTCAGTCTTCCATTTTAGAGATTATTCAACATAAAGAGTTGTCCACCATGTTTATTCACCAGCCTCCAAGTAAGCTCTGTGGTATTTATTCATACCATTCCATATTTCCAGAGCTTTTGCACACAGCGCTCAGAGTCCAGTTTTTAGGAGACCAAAAAATTGTATTTATTGAGTGGCTTCTCATTGCTAGTCACTGTTCAAGGCACTGAAGACACAACATTTAACAAGGTAGACACATCACTGCCATAATAGGTCTTATATCCTACTGAAATATTTGGCATAAAAGCAATATATGTGTTAAAAGGAAAGTATCCTATTCTTTCAAACGTATAGGACACACAGCTAATGCTGACCTTGGCAGTGTATTTCTTTAGTTGGAAGGCTTTATTGGAATGTTTCTTCTCCATATTGGACCAATGCCCAAGTTTCAGTCTTCTTTGAGGTAGTTTCCAAGGCCACTTGAGAATGTATCTATGGAAGCCTGCATGCAATATGAGAACAACTTTATGTCTCATATATCTGTCTTGTTCCCAGTGACACGCATATTTACCTAATACCCTGGCTTTCATTCCCTAAACATGGAGGAGCTCTGGGTTGAACAGGAAGGAACAAAGAGCCAAGTTTTAACACCTGTGTCTAGCCATTTCATTTTCCCTCTCCATTTTGGATCAGAGGGAATTCATTCAGTTATTCTATCTCCCTGAATTCTTCTCTGGTATGCCAGCTGACAGCTGCTGTATATATTTTTCTACTTGAACTAGTGAGAACAGAGTGTGAAAAGTTCTGAAAAATGAAGCTGGGATACAGGAACCAATGGGTCATAGACAGAAACAAAATGAACAACCAAAGTCTAGGCTGTTGACACATAGATAGTTGAAATGTAGCTGATAGGGATGATACCAAGGAAAAAGTCAGAAATTAGAAGGTGGTCAGCCTCTGTATGATAGTGTTGTTTCTAATCAACTTTATTAAGGTATAATTTACAGACAAAATAAACCCATTTTATGTGAGTTCAATGTGTTTTGAAATATATATATATAATACTTGTGTATCTACCACTACACCAATATCATAGTGTTTTGGATTTGCTTCCTATATTCCCGCCACATAATCTTCTCAGCTATTTCCTTCTGCAGCTCCTAGGATAGCCAAACTCTGAGATTTGCCTTTGCTTCAACAGAAAGTATCAGGAAACTACCAGTAGCAACAAGACCTAGAGTTAAACTCTTGTCCCTGAACCTAATTGTCACAGATCTTGCTAACAGGATCTATAAAGGGCTTGGAGAACATCTGTATAGCAAAGATCACAGATGTTCTGCTGCCTGGCCACATGGGGACTGTAGAGGAAACAGTTCATAGATCCAGATACTTATCTGTCCACATACAAAAACTTTCAACAACTCATTGAATTGTGTTTCTTTTATCCCTCATAATCCCAGAAGAGTGGACAGAAAGTAAGGAGTGGAGGTGAGGGTCAAGACTAGAAATTGTTAGTTGAAGAAATAATGGATAATATCGGAAATTCCCAAGATTCACCCCAACCCTTGGCACATAGTGCATGTTTAATATCACGAACCATGACAATAGGATAATGCTCCGAAGCTTTGGCTTGCTTGGTATTGCCATGTAATTTTCACTCACACAGGAGAGTAGCTAACCTGTCTTTGCAGGTCCAGGTATAGAATTAATCAACTTCTTATGACTACATCTGGTTCTTCATAGACAAGTTCTGACACTTAACCAAAGGAGCCTCTATAACTTTTCCAATATAAGAGCCAAACAGCTAATGTTTCTGCAGTACCCACAAAAAAAAAAAAAAAAAAAAAAAAAATCAAAGGGAAACATTATCCACCCAAAACTTGGAAAATATGAATTGCCAGTGGCTTAGTGCACATGGAAAGAAACCAAGCTCGGATAAATATTAAGCAATGTAAGGAACTTCTTTTCTTTCTACTTTAATTTTTCTATCACAATATTTCACTTAAAGTGGTTACTTTAAAGTCCCTAAATAATAATAATAAATAATAATAATAATAATCACAAGTTGTCGTGAGAAGTAACATTTATAGGCAAATACCTTTTAAATGCCAGGTTCACTGGCATTGTCAATGTTCTGGTAATGTTTTTTTATTTTGTTTTGTTTTCTACTGATAGAAACCACAGTTGTTTTGGAGAGAATGACTATATCACACAAAGAGTATAAAAGTAAACACTTCCATCCATCCTAGGATTTATTTTGAGATGCTCTCACCTACCCTCCAGCATCTGTCTGTATTATTATTATTATATGAAAAAAGTGTTTTCCTTGTAGCATTGAAACAGTTGGACAAAGATGCACAGAAACTCTGAAAAAGCAAGAGCTTATCCTTTAGCAGAGTTTTCACAGACTTCAGCAGATTGTATGCAGAATTGAAGATATTTCTCTTCTACAGATATATTAACAAAACCGTATTTTGGCCCTAAATAAAGAATAATTACTGCCTGACCAGGCAGTGGCGCCGTGGATAGAGCATCGGACTGGGATGTTGAGGACCCAGGTTCAAGACCCCGAGGTCACCAGCTTGAGCGCAGGCTCATCTGGTTTAAGCAAAGCTCACCAGCTTGGACACAAGGTCTCTGTCTCAAACAAAGGGGTTACTCGTTCTGCTGCAGCCCTACGGTCAAGGCACATATGAGAAAGCAATCAATGAACAACTAAGGTGTCACAACATGCAACAAAAAACTAATGATTGATGCTTCTCATCTCTCCGTTCCTGTCCGTCTGTCCCTGTCTATCCCTCTCTCTGACTCTCTCTCTCTGTAAAAAAAAGAAAAGAAAAAAGAATAATTATATAATATTAATTCATATTACAACCATAAATGCTCAAAATTTAACAAGAGATATCTTTAAACTCCTGTAGAATTCTTAGATTCATAGTGTACTTTTTACTCTTTGCTTTCATAAAAATCAGATGAAGCTAAGCTGATCTGAACAGCACTTTGACATTGTTAGTTATTTACAACAAAGAAGTTTAGTGTTCCACACAGCTGAGAAACTAATATTTGCTATGCAAATTTACAATAGTTGTTTGAAAAATAATAAGGACAAAGAAAAGAGAAAATAATTTTTAACTGGTTGTAATAGTGGATATAGATAGGAAGCAATATTCTCTATTTGTAATTCATGTAATGTTGGTAGCTTTCACAAACAGATAAGGAAATTGACATGGTAGGATTTTTCCAAAACAAACTATAAGAGTTTGTCTTTCTAGCTGTTAAATGTCTCTGATAATTTGCCTACAGAAGCATAATTTTATATGTAATCAAATTTAGATATTTCATTATATATAAAATTAATTTTATATAACAAAGTAATTGGATTTGTTATATTACACTAATTATATTAATTTTATTTAAAACTTTTATAATTCTGCATTTTATTTCATTGTACATCTGTTTATTATAAATATTGAAAGTATTAGCTTTATAAGGACTGATAAGAGATCATCTCCAAACAATACTGTTACATGAATTAAATTCAACAGTAAACAGTAGTCTATAATTTTATAAAACAAAAAGAATACAAAACATATTTTGGTATACTAATAGAGGGGATAAGGGAAAGAGAGAGAGAGTGAAAGAGAGAGAAGCATCAACTTGTTCCACTTAGTTGTGCACTCTCTGATTGCTTTTCATATGTGCTGTCTGGGGATTGAACTACTGACCTCAAGGTCAATCCAGTGCCCTTGGGATCAAGCCCGCAACCCATGGATCCAGATAGTAACCCCAGACTTAAACCAGCAACCTCAGTGCTCTAGGAAGACGCTCTACCCTACGTGCCACAGGTCAGGAAAGAAGAGCTTTTTCTTTCTTTCTTTTTTAAAATTTATTTAATTAATTAATTTTTTAAGTGAGAGGAGGGGAGACAGAGAGACAGACTCCTGCAGGCACTCTGACCGGGATCCACCCAGCAACTCCTGTCTGGGGCTGATGCTTTCAACTGAGCTATTTTTAGTGCCTAAGGCTGACACTCAAACCATCAGAGCTATCCTCAGTACCTGGACCCACGGTGGAACCAATGGAGCCACTGGCTGTGGCAGGGGAAGTGGGAGAGAATTTGAATGTCCAGTTATTTCAGCATTTGTTGAGATGAATATTCTCTCTCTGTTAAATTGTCTTTGTTCCTTTGTCAAAGATCCTTTGGCTATTAATGTGTGGATTTATTTCTGAGCTCTCTATTCTGTTTCATTCTTCTGCTTTTCTACACTTTTGCCAGTGCCACACTGTCTTGATTGCTTTAGCTCTATAGTAAACTGTGAAGTTAGGTAGTGTTAGTCCTCCTGCTTTGTTCTTCAATACTGTGTTAGCTGTTCTGATCTTTTGCCTTTCCATATAAACTTCAGAATTAGTTTATTGATATCACAAAGTATTTTGCTGGGAATTTGAATTACACTGAGTCTATAGATCAATTAAGGAAGAAATTATATCTCAACAATATTGTTTTTCTATTCATGTAACTAAAATATTTTTCCATTTATTTAAATCTTTTATTTCTTTCATGAGAGTTTTATAGTTTTCTTCTTATAGGTCTTGTACATATTAAGCTAGATTTATATGCTTTTGTTTGTTTGTTTTTCCTGCTAGTAAATGATGTGTGTTCTCTCCCTCCAGCTTTATTGAGATATAATTGACATTTAACACAGTGTCAGCTTAAGGTATACAATGTGATGATTTGATATACATATATAAATATAATGTGAAATGCTTACCACAATAAGGTTAGTGAATATATTTTTTATCTCACATAATTATCATTTTTTTGTTCTTGTTATGGCAAGAACATGGAACATTAAAGCTCTACTCTCTCGCCTGACCTGTGGTGGCACAGTGGATAAAGCGTCGACGTTAACCTGGAATGCTGAGGTCGCCGGTTCAAAACCCTGGGCTTGCCTGGTCAAGGCACATATGGGAGTTGATGCTTCCTGCTCCTCCCCCTGTTCTCTCTTTATCTCTTCCTCTCTCTCTCCCCTCTCTCTCTAATAATAAAAATAAATAAATAAAATCTAAAAAAGTAAATAAATTAAAATTTTTAAAAAAAAGCTCTACTCTCAAAGCAACTTTTAAGTATACAATATAATATTGTTAACTATAGTCAATGGTTGTATTTTTCATTCTAATTCCAATTGCTCATTTCTGTATATAGGAAAGCAGTTGACTTTTGTATATTAAACTTATGTCTTACAACCTTGCTATATATAATTGCTTATTTTTTCTAGTTTTCCTATTTGATTTATTTTGTCAATTCTTTGGAATTCTATCTGTTACCCTTGCCCTTTGTTTCTTTTTCTGTCTTTCACTCTTTTTCTGCCTTCTTTGCTTTAAAAAGAAGCATTCCATATGATTCATTCTGTATGATTACATTTTCTCTCTGAGTACATCAATTTTACCTTAAAATCTTATTAGTGGTTGTCCTAGAGTTTGCAATCAATATACATTTATGGCCAATCCAAGTCTACTTTCAAATAACATTATACTGCTTCACCAGTAATGCAAGTACTTTTTACTTTTAAAATTTTTATTTATCTATTTATTTATTTATTTTAGAGGGTGGGAAAAAGGGGGGGAGAGAAACATCAGTTGGTTGTTCCCTCCCATTTATGCATTCATTGGTTGATTCTTGTACATGCTCTGACTTAAGATTGAACCCACAACCCTGTTGTATTGGGAGGATGCTCTAACCAACTGAGCTACCTTACCAGGGCCACAAATACCTTTTAAGAGAATTATTCCAATTCTTCTCTCCTGCCCCCCCCCCACTTTTTAAAAAAAATTTTTTGAGAGAGAGAGAGGCAGAGAGATAGAGAGGAAGGGAGAAAAAGAGAGAGGGTAGAAAAAGAGATGAGAAGCATCAACTTGTAGTTGTGTCACCTTACTTGTTCATTGATTGCTACTCATATGTGCCTTAATGGGGCAGTGTGGGGAGGGGGGCTCAAGATAAGCCAGTGACACCTTGCTCAAGCCAGCGACCTTGGGCTCAAGCTAGCAACCTTAGGGTTCAAGCCAGTGACCCCAGGACCATGTTGACAATCTCTTGTTCATTCTGGTGACCTCAGGGTTTCCAACTTGGGACCTCAATGTCCCAGGTTGATGCTCTATCCACTACACCACCACCAATCAGGTCTTTCAGTCCCGTTTAACATCACTGTCATTCATTTTACTTAACCATAAGTTATTATTATTGAATATGTTTTACTATTATTTTTCTGAACAAACCTAAAATCAACTAAAAAGAAAAAAAATTAATTTATTATACCTTCATTTATTCTTTCTATAGCATTCTTCCATTTATTGTGTAGATTCAAGATTCCAAAATAGTGTTTTTCTTCTCTCTGAAAAACTCCTTTTAACATTTTTTTAACAGAGACAGAGAGAGAGTCAGAGAGAAGGACAGATAGGGACAGACAGACAGGAAGGGAGAGAGATGAGAAGCATTATTTCTTCGTTGCAGCTTCTTAGTTGTTCATTGGTTGCATTCTCATATGTACCTTGACCAGGGAGCTACAGTAGAGGGAGTAACCCCTTGCTTAAGCCAGTGATCTTGGGCTCAAGCCACCGACCTTGGGCTTCAAGCCAATGACCACAGGGTAATGTCTATTATCCCACCTTCAAGCCAGTGACCCCGTGCTCAAGCTGGGGTGAGCCTATGCTCAAGCTGGATGAGCCCACACTCAAGCTGGCAACCTCGGGGTTTTGAACCTGACTCCTCCACATTCCAGTTCGATGCTCTGTCCACTGCACCACTGCCTGGTCAGGCTCCTTTTAACATTTCTTGAAAGGCAGGTCTAGCAACAAACTTTCTCAATTTTATTTTTCTTTCACTTTTGAAGAATAATTTTGCTGGATACAGAATTCTAGGTTGGTGTGTTATTTTTTTTCTTTCAACACTTTAGACATTTCATCCACTCTCTTCTTGCTTGCATGGTCCCTGAAAAGAAATCCGGTCTAATTCTTATTCTTCCTCCTCTATAGGTAAAGTTTTTTTCACTATCCCTCCTATGTACCTATCCCCATTTGGCTTCTTTTAAGATTTTCTTTTTGCCTTTTATTTTTTGCAGTTTGAATATGATATACTTATGAGTCATTTTTTTTGGTATTTATCCTGCTTGGTGTTCTTTGAGCTTCCTGGATCTGTGGTTTTGTGTCTGTCATTAATTTTGGAAAATTGTCAGCCATTATTTCTTCAAATATTTATGTTCTCTCACTTCTCTTTCTGGTATTCCCATTACAATTATTATAATTGTCCCACAGTTCTTGGATATTCTGTTACAACTTTTTAATTAATTTTTTCTTTGCACTTCAGTTCTGGAAGTTTGTATTGATGTATCTTCAGCATCATTTATTCTTTCCTCAGCTGTGTCTAGTCTCCTGATGAGGCCATTAGAAGTATTCTTCATTTCTGTCACATTGATTTTCATTTCTACCATTTTCTTTTAATTCTTCCTTAGAGTTTCCCTATGTCTGCTTGCATTACCCATCTGTTCTTATATGCTGTTCACTTTTTTCATTAGAGCCCTAGTATATTAATCATTATTTTAAATTCCTGGTCTACAGTTCCAAAATCTCTGCCATATCAAAGTCTGGTTCTAATGCTTGGTGTATCTCTTCAGACTGTGTTGTTTTGCTTTTTAGGATGTCTTGTAATTTTTTTGTTGAAATGCAAACATGTTGTATCAGGTAAAAGTAATTTAGGTAGGTAGGCCTTTACCATAAAGTTTTATGTGTATCTGGCCAGGAATCAGGCTGTGTTATTGTTTGCTGTAGCTGTGGTGTCTAAATCTAAAACTTACTCTAGTGTCTTTGTTTTTGTTTCTCTTGTCGTCTTTGGATGTCCCTAGTGACTCTTTAAATAGGGTCTGAGGCTTGCCGTTTAGCTATAATCCCCTCTTATTACACAAAAACCGTACTGTTGTGGTATTATGGTAAGGTCCGTGGGAGGAGGGAAAGCATTCTATAGTACTATAATTAGGTCTCAGTCTTTCAGTGAGCCTGAGTTGAGTATTTCCCTCCTCCCATGTTGAAGACTAGAGAAGGCTGGAACTGGGTGTTTCCCTTCTCCAACACTGGTTAGTTTCCCTTGAGGGCAGATCATATATTGAAGAACAGATGGCTCTGTGAGTATTTCCAAAGGGTTAGTTTTCCCCTTTCCCTGAAAAAAGCAAGAGGTTTTTCTCACATCTCCACAGTGAGAATCTGATAGGGTTCCTGGAGGTAAAACTCAGAAAACGTGTGGGGCTCCTCTAAGGCTGAGCCCCCTTGGAGTTTTTAACTCAAGCTGGTCTACACAGAGCCTCCAGCAATTCCTCAATTACCGTTTAAAGTGTTCCTACTGATATTGGTTCCAACTCTGAAGTTGGCATAAATTGCTGACTTCCGCTCCTGGTAAATTGTAATCCTCCAATAAGCTGTGATTCTCCATATCCCTCTGTCTATCCAGTTTTCAGGGAAGTAGTTTTCCCTGCCACCTCAATACTCTCTGAGAGATCTAAGAAGAGTTGTTGTTTTTCAGTTTGCTCAGCTTTTTTTTTTTTATGGAGACAGAGAGTGAGTCAGAGAGAGGGATAGACAGGGACAGACAGACAGGAACAGAGAGAGATGAGAAGCATCAATCATTAGTTTTTTCATTGCACGTTGCAACACCTTAGTTGTTCATTGATTGCTTTCTCATATGTGCCTTGACCGCAGGCCTTCGCAGACCGAGTAACCCCTTGCTGGAGCCAGCGACCTTGGGTTCAAGCTGGTGGGCTTTTCCTCAAACCAGATGAGCCCGCACTCAAGCTGGTGACCTCGGGATCTTGAACCCGGGTCTTCTGCATCCCAGTCGGACGCTCTATCCACTGCGCCACTGCCTGGTCAGGCCTCAGCTTTTTTTCTTATAGTGAGGACAGGAGCCACCAAACTCCTTACATGTTGGACCAGAAAACAAAAATCCCTTGGTATTCCTTTGTAAATTTATGCTTAAAATATCTATTTATCATAATTGACAAGTGCTAGTATTAAATTTTCAGTCTATTCTTATTTTTCATAAACTCAAAGATACATATTTTGTTTTTCCTTGAAAGAAAAAAAAAGGATGTTTAGTGTCTATTATCATCTAACCTCTTTCCTTCCAAATGATATACATTTTGTTGTTGTTCTTATAATAGAATAGGGCAAAGGGAGGGGAGTGGAAATTAAGGGTAATAAGCCAAGAATCACTTATTGACCACTAAGTTTTCTTACATAGTTTGAAACATTCTAAATTATCTGAATCTGATGTGTTTCAATCTTTAGAAGCTCAGTATTCTATATCATTTAGTAGTAATCCAAATTTCAACTTTAACTTGTCTCCTCCTGACTCACTGCCCAACTTCCTATTAAATATGGGTTAAGGGTCAATTGAGTCATCTGCAAGTAATCTTTCAGCTTACTTAGAAAGTTCTGCAAAGTGATTTGAAATGAAATTTGAATACTTACGAAGAGTAGAAAGTGATTGACTAAGGCTGTTCATTAAATTTTATTTACATTGTAATAACATGAATGCATTTATTAATATATAGTTGATTTAAAGAAAATGAATTTAAAACTTTCCCCACAGTAAATCTTGCCTTTTATAATCATTTTTTTAAAACATAATTAATTGAATTTGGGAATACTACTTAGTTCCTTTGTAATTATGTAAAAACAAGTTAGTTGAAAATTACCTTTACATGTTCATACATATACACACAAAATACCATATTTTATATTCTTGAAAAGGAAAATCAAACTTTGGGGCAAATTTAATGATTGTTCAAAAACATCTTTTGCTGATTGAACTGTTTTAAACTTTTGAAATGCTTAAAAAAAATTTAAATGACTTATATTTGCTATTACAAAATGCTCAGTGTTTTTTGATGTACTAAGTATTATACACTTTAGCTATACTCAGTGGCCAGAGAGAATGTCTTACAAGTATAATGAGAAAGGAAATGATGAAATATCTCTGTCACCATGTTTATATATGAAAGTGGGAATACTCTGGGCAGTTCCAAAGTTGAAAATAAAGAATATTTACAGTTTTATATTATGATAATTGGAATTCTTGATAGTTAAACTGGCTTAACTCTGGCAGAAGCCCAAGTAATTACTGCTAGCAGCGGCACACATTTGGAGTAATAGTAATGATAAGAATAATAAAAACAAGACGACCAACAATACTAAAACTAAATATTTATTGATTACTTACTATGTTTCAAGTATTGTTCTAAGTGCTTTACATGTATTATCTCATTTAATCACCCCATATGTCTGTGGCAGAGACACAAATGAGTAAACTGAGGCATAGAAATGTTAAATGACTTGTGTCACAGCCAGTATTCAAGCTCACTCTTGACTGACACCAGAGTTCTCAACACCAAGTTTTCAGACTGTTAAAAAGTTTGTAGTTTACAGTTGTTCTTTCCATAATTAAAGAAAAATATGAATACTTATTTTTGTTCCTTTCTGCTTTACAGGCATTTCCCACAGTACTTTTCATGAGGACATATCATTCAGTGTTGTAGATCTGAAAAAAAAGTACATTAAGATCAATATTTAACTATTATCTTTATGGGTCTACTGACCAGTTAGAAAGAGGTGCTATGTGAATCAGCTTTTTTATCAGACTACTTTGTTTTATAGACCAGTTTTCACACACCAATATAATTGAAATCCATTACAGATAGTCACATTAATTTATAACTTAGAGTTAGATTGTAACAATATTATTATTATTATTATTTTCATTTTTCCGAAGCTGGAAACAGGGAGGCAGTCAGACAGACTCCCGCATGCACCCGACCGGGATCCACCTGGCATGCCCACCAGGGGGCGATGCTCTGCCCCTCTGGGGCATCACTCTGTTGCATCCAGAGCCATTCTAGCGCCTGAGGCAGAGGCCACAGAGCCATCCTCAGCACCAGGGCCATCTTTGTTCCAATGGAGCCTCGGCTGTGGGAGGGGAAGAGAGAGACAAAAAGGAAGGAGAGGGGGAGGGGTGGAGAAGCAGATGGGCGCTTCTCCTGTGTGTCCTGACTGGGAATCGAACCCAGGACTCCCGCACACCAGGCCGACGCTCTACCGCTGAGCCAACCAGCCAGGGCTGTAACAATATTATTAATAAGGCAAAGGTGAGATGTAAAATAATCTAGTGTTAAGTGGAGATATATATGCAATGCTGCTTTGGGCTCAAAATACATTCCTTTTTTCGTTTAAAAGACTGACAGTCTTGAATGTATGCTTCCAAAGCCAAAAAGTGAGTAAGTCTTACTCAGTAGCTTGCTAAATCATGTTAGCCAACAGGTCATACTGGCCAAAAGTGTATCCAGTTAACTCCTGTTCAGAGGTCCCCTGCCCAGGATTTGGTGGAGTATGGAGAATCCTTCCTCCTTCCAACCCACAGAGGGAACTCAATTCCAGGTGCAAGTCTCAAACCAAGAGTCGTCTATTTTTCCTTTTCCTTTTTCTTTTTAATCCATCTAAGATTACTTTTTGGTTCGTTTAAAAGCAACAAGGGAGTAAAGTAAGTCTACCTAAAGCCATTTTTCCAACTCTGTCCCTGAAATTCAAGTTTATGCTCTTTAATTAAAGCCACTCATATCTGTAAGTGCTAAAAATAACTTCAGATTTTAAGATTTCCCTACTACCTTAATTACTTCTACAGGTCTACAGCAAGAGTATGTTGTTTTATATTTTTGTTTGCATGCACTCAGTAATCAAACTTCATCACAAAAACTCAGTGGACAAGAAGGGTATCCTTATGTTCTCCAGCAGAGTATGGTCGGTGACATGGCCCGTGGTTAGGTAACTTGGCAAAAAGACCCCATTGTAACACATCTGAGCAAAGGAACCAAAGGGTTTTGCTGTCACGACTCGAAAAGTGCATTTTTGAACTAGGAGTCAGTACAACGGGCGGCAAACCTGCACAGCATAGCCGCCAAGGAGAAAGCAAGCAGACTTGCTGTACTGAGAGCAGGAAATGTGATTCAGACTAGGAACCCACAAACAGAAATCCCTTCGCAGCAGCGCCTCCCAAAGTCAGCCACTGCTTCCCCTAGAAAAAAGCGCAGGGTCCCCAAACCAGGCTGGCCGCACCCCAGACCCTTTCTCTTTCCTCCGCAGCTGCACACAGACGAGCACGTGAGCTCGGGAGCGCTTCCCAGCTGTGCCTCAGCTGACCGACTCCTGATTGGCTGACACAGAAGTGGGCTGGGGTGGGGCCTGACCGCCTGCGTCACTCGCCATTGGCTCTCAGGGAACCCGCCTTCTTCTCAGGTGAGGCGGGCTTGCGGGAGCGCGCGCCAGGCTCCGCGGGCGAGCGCGCCCCCGACACTCTCCTTCCCGAACCCCCCCCCCCCGGGCGCGCCCGCGCGCGCGCCCCCGTCCTTGCCCGCCCCCTGCCGCTGCTTCAGCTCCACAGTGCACAGAGCCGCCTCGTCTGCGGGGACGCGAGGATCGCCCTCGTCGCCGCCTGAGCCAGCAGCCAGAGGGGAGGCTCTTCTGAGCCCAGCCTGGAGTCCTGCGACCGCCGCCAGCTTCTGCTGCCTCGCATCTCACGAGGGGGTTCACACCTCTGGACGTGCCTCTGCCCTCCCGCCGCGTGCAGGGAGCCAGCGCTTAGGCCGGAGCGAGCCTGGGGGGCGCCGGCCGGGAAGGCATCGCGGCGACCGATTCGCCATGGAGGGCGCGGGCGGCGCGAACGACAAGAAAAAGTAAGCCCCTGCCCGCCGCGTCCCCGCCCGCCCGCCGCCCCGCACGCGGGCCAGCCTCGCGTTCCGGGGGGCCTCCTTTTTGTTCCCGTCTTCTCTCCCCTCCCCTCCCCTCCTCGCTCTCCCCCAGCCTCGCGGGCCGGGCTCCCCCTCTGTCCACGTCGCCATCTTGTCGTGGGGGGCGGGAGACGCCGCGAAAGTGCTCTCAGGGGCCGGGGGCTGGGCCCAGCCCGCCCTCCCTTCGCGGCCGCGGGGCCTCGCACCGCCCTCGGTGCCCGCCTGCAGCCGGGCGGCCCCGCGCCCGTTCGGTGCGCTGCCCCTAGCCCGAAAGCCCGGGAGAGCGGCGAGCCGCAGCTCGGGCGCCGCCGTTCGTGCTGAGCTTCCGCTCCTTCCCGCCCCCATCCTCTCCGCTTCCATTGAAAACTCGGCCCCCGGGGCGGACCCTGCACGCGGGTCCTGGCTCCCCAGTGGGCTCGCGGCCCAGGATTGCCGCCCGAGCGCTTCGCGGGGGGATGACGCGATCCTGCCCGGGGCTGTGCGGCCGCGGCGGGGTCGCTGCCTTTGTGCACGAGGGATTTGCCGCGATGGCCTCGAGATGCTAACTTTTCCATTCCCACGTGCAGGTTTTGTTTTGTTTAAGGTCTTGGAAAAGTTGCCTAGACTGAAAGTCAAGAGTAACGGGGATCGAGAGAAATAGCAACATTTTAAAGAGAACCTCAGAATTGAATACTTGTGTTTCTTTCACCTGTCAGGAGAGCCCAGACGTTACAAATGAGTATGTGCCTCCTGCAGCCTTGGAAGCATTTTAGTGAAAATGTAGCGGCTGTCTTTATTTAGGCAAACGTTTTTTATTGCGATTGGGAAAAAAAAGTATGTGATCAGAGCAAATTAAATGCATCCCTGAAATTTTTAGAACTGTCTGATTTTCCTGACTTGAAGTATATTAAAGGGAAACTTTCAAAATATATCCAAAGTAAATAATCATTCTGTTAAAATTTAATGCAAGTTTTAAAAACACCTTGAAGTTTGAATCTAAGTAGTGTATTACAGTTTGAAGAATTGTTAGTTGAACCGGTGGGATTGAGACTGACACCCCACCCCCACCCCCACCCCGCCCCACAGTGTGACCCAGTTTGGTATTTTAGCCTTTGAGGAAATCATTTTAAGGAATTGAAGATTTAGAATAAGAGTTGTGGTTAGTAGATTGATTTTACTGTTAAGTCCTTGCACTCTTCAAGGAGAGATTAATTTCCCTAATCAGTATCCACTATCCACAGAAGATAAACTTGCTTATGTTCTGGCTGTTTTGTAGGTCCCCTTTTGGTCGTTATTCAACAGAACAGTGCATTCTCAGTTTGTAAACACCAAAGAAAGCACTTAAAATTCAAAAAATGACCAAACAGATCTAGACTTAATTCTAAGAGTTGCCAGGAATAAATTGCTATTAATTTAGCAGAAGTGATTACAGAGCTTTTGATGAAATGATGCGGCTGTTATATTGTTAACCTAAGGCAGATTACCTTTGTGTAGAGCCAGTTTTCTGTTCTTTTTTATATGCTGGATCATACTTAACACTGTGCATCAAGTTATGCACCAATCACTTCTTCATAGGCAATATTGTACTCCTCCTTTGCAATTCAGTTGAGAATGTCATTAAGTAGCTTTAATATAAATGAATTAATTAGCTACTGTGTATCACCCCCACTCTAAACTAGTTCTTAGATTTTCCTCAGCCCTATTTATTATTTCACAATTTTTCTCATTTGAAAATTTAGCAAATTTGTATCAGATCGAATCATATTTTCTTAGTATAGAAGTTCTTAAAACTGAAAAATTAAGTTAAACACCTTACGTGTTTAACTTATATGGTGGCTGCTCGACTATTTTAGATGCTGTTAAATATGTCTGGTTTTTGTCCTTTTCTGACTAATGTTTTTAAATTTTTTGAAAAGATAATTGAGAGATTGAGGGGTAGGGATTTTCTCTTTTCAATATTTTTCATTTTGAATGAGCCCCCAAGATCTGGATGAGGGAGACAGATTTGTCTTTTTTAAAGGTCTAGGAAACTAACTCATAGCTGAAGGATTGGAAGAAATCAGAAGACAGGATGGGTATGGTTATAATATATTTAACATAAGGCCTTTGAGGTTGATTCCTTAGGGGTAGGGGCTTGCTTTACTTAATAGCACATTGATACAGATTTCTAGATTTCAAAAGAATGTCAAAAGGTTCGTCGTTTGGTTTCAGGTTTCAGATCAGACTCCTTCACAGTTTTCCAAAAACAATTATTGCAGCATTAAAGTAAAATCTCTGAGGAACATTCCTTAACTTCCTCTTTCACTTATGTCATTAGAAGTCAAGAAGCTCTCGTTTTTTTTCTAGTTACAATTTTACTTGATTTTCCACCTGTTTGAAGACTAGCATGCCTAGTGGTTAAGAGCATAGGACGTTGAGACAGACACCTTTGGTTAGTGTCCAGCTTTTTTCACTTTGTTAGCTTTGTGAGCTTGGGCAAATTACTGAATGCTTCTGAGCCTGTCTTTCTTTTGAAATGATGATAATAATAGCATCCAAATTAGCAGTTATTGTGAAGGTTAAATGAAATAATACCCAGTGCCTGGTTTAGGAGTCTTGGTAACACTGTGTACTTGAAAATAAGCATATAAACTAGAACTTGTTAAAAGTTTTAGTGTAAATTTACACACTTAAAAACTTTTTTTCAAGTCCGTTCAAATTATTTCTTTGTTTTAGTTCTTCTCATCACCTCATACATCTTTTCTGTATCTCCTAAAAATGGAAAGACTAACATTGGAGCCAGAGCTTTAAAAGGGGCCCTTCTCGGTTAAAATATATATAGTACATTTCCAGGTTAGGTTGGCATCTAGCATCAGTTATTCTTTTGAGCATCTGTTCCACTGTCTATTCCAGGCCCCCTTCTTCACAGTTCCTTCAATAACATTTAACTCTTCCATATTTGGGGCAAGTTAACAAACCCATACACTTATGCTGTTTCCTTGTTACCAATGACTTAGGCTTCTCATTTGTAAAATGGTTGACAAGGTGATTAAAGGACTGATTTTATAATTTTAATTTCTTACCCCTTGTTTCCTCCCCAAATAGGTTACTTTAAATTTACTCTGGACTTTAGAGTCCTAAACACATTCTAGTCATACAGGTCATTTCAGCAAGGTTTTGTGCAAGTCTTAGAACTGGCAGTAACTTGAAAATGTTTTTCTCTTGATGCTACAGTTTAGACAATTTTATAAGTATTAATCTTTGCTAAACATTAGATGGTGGAAAAACTGTCCTTTGCTTATGCATTTCTGCAGTTAAAACCATTGGCTTCCGTCTTAAGGCAAAAGCTTCAAGCATGTATTGTTTAAATTTTTGTGGCTCGATTTGTATGAAATTTATATTAGTGTACTCTTCCACATATGTGTGTTTACTAGTACAGTCTAAAATCAGTTGTTTTAGACTGATAAAGTGTGGTAGTTCATTCCCGTGGACCACTGTAAAGCATTTTGTGCTGTTTGGAGACTGTCCAATCTTCCAGTCTTTCTGCATGCTGACTTCCATTGTCTTGACAGCTCTGTTGGTGTTTAGGCTCAAGGTTAAGATTTTTGTGGTTACTTTTTATTGTATGTTAAGAATGGTGTCTAGGAAGCATAGGGGAATTACTCTCTTGACTTTTCTTTCTTTCTTTCTTTTTTTCTTTCTTTCAAGGAGCTGCTTGTAATAATGGTGTTGAGTGGTGAAATTAAAAATGTTATGCATAGATGTTAAAGAGTTGGGTTAGATTACTGTGCTTATTCATAGGTGTGTCTTAAAATATAATTTTTAAAAATTTAGATACTTCAGAAAAAATCTTATCTAAGGTTGTTAACTGTTTCTCAGCCAGGAGAAATAATCTAAAGTATTGTTGGATTAGTTTTCTATTAAGGAGTTGATCATAATTCATAAGAACATTCTCTTTTTTCTTGTTTCTTTTTTTTATGTTTGGGCTAATTATCCAGTTGATGGATTTTATTCAGCCTTCTGCTACTTGTATATGTATGTGTTGTGTATGTTTTGTGCTTAACCAGAGGGTTAGACAAAGAATTTGAAATGAAGATAAGCCAAGCTTTTTGTTGCTCAGTATTTTTGTTAAAAGTATGGTGAAGATTTCTTAATTAAATTAGGTATTGGAATTTTAAAAATACTTGTATCCTTCTATTAATATGTCTCCTGGAGCGTGAAAAATGAACTACTTTGGTATTTGCATTGAGTTTTATATTAAAATTTGTATTTTCTGCAATAAAAACAAACCCATATCTATTTGTCAGACATGACCCTTTTAGAAAAATCTAATTTGTAAAATCTAAACTGGTTAAAAAACCCGTAAAACTTCCCATCTTAATAACTTCTGAGTGTACAGTTCAATAGTGGTAAGTATTTATATATACACATTGAAGTGAAATTCTGTAACCATGAAACGACTCGATTTTCCCCTCCTCCTTGTCCTTGGCAACCAACCATCAATCTTCTTTCTGTTCTTATAAATTTGACTACTTAATATAGCCTGTAAGTGGAATCATACAATTTCTGTGACTAGTTTATTTTACTGAGCATAATGTCCTCAAGGTTAATATATGTTGTAGAATGTGTGAGAATTTCCTTCCTTTTTAAGTATTTGAATAATATTTAGTTGTATACCACATTCTGTCTATTTAGTCATCTTTCCATGAACCCTTAAGTTGCTTCCACCTGTTGGCTATTATGAATAGAGCTGCTATGAACACGAGTTTGCAAACATCTCTTTAAGATCTTGATTTCAATTATTTTGGATATGTTCTGAAAAGTGGGATTGCTGGATCAAATGGCAACTCTATTTTTAATTTTTCAAGGAACTGCCAAACTGTTTTCCTTAGTAGGTCACCATTTTACTTTTCCATCAGCAGTTCACAGGGGGTCCTATTTCTCTACTTCCTCAACACTTGATATTATTATTTTCTGGAGGTTTTTTTGTTTTTGTTTTTATTGCAGCCATCCTCATGGATGTGTTGAAGTGATTCTGTTTTTAAGGGTTTGTTTGTTAACCAACTTAAAAGCTAACAACCATTGCCAGTGGAAGCTTTATCAGAAGTTAAGTGCCTCTAAAAATTAAGTTTTCCTAGTGACTTACAAGTATTTGGTTTGTCAGTACTTTTTCAGAAAAATATTTACTGTTTAAAATGTTCTCTACCACCTTGGCCGGATAGATCACTTGGTGGTAGAGCAGCATCCTAATGCAGAGGTTGCGAGTTCAGTTGCCAATCAGGGTACATACTGGAACAGATCTATGTTTCTATCACTTCCTTCCTTCCTCTCTCTCTAAAATCAATAAATAAATTTTAAAAAACGTTCTGTGCCTTTCCTATTGTTGGTAAAGTCCTGTTTAACTAGTTTTTGTTTTAAAAGTTTTATACGATAGTTGAAATTGCTTATTTTTATAAGACTGTCCTAGGATGTTACTTTTTTGTTGTTGGGGTGATCTCAACAGTCATTTATGAATGTATGTTCATTTTAAAATTTTACTTGGTTGTAATTATTAAACATAAAGATTATTTCGAAGTATGATTTTCAAAATTTTTTGTTTAATAAGTGGGACAAAAATCTAGTGATGGAACATAATTTACTGTAGTTCTTCACCCAATTGTTTTGAAAGTCACAATATATTTAGACAGATTAAAAAAGTGTTTACAAATTAGCCCTGGCCAGATAGCTCAGTTGGAGCATTGTCCTGAAGCACAGGGGTTGCCAGTTCCATCCCAGGTCAGGGCACATACAGGAACAGACTGGATGTTCCTGTCTCTCTCCCTTCTTCTCTCTCTGAAATCAATAAAATAAAAATTTTAAAAGTGTTTACTAGTTAATGTTGCAATTTTCACTCATTTATGACTGTTCCCTGTGCCTCTCCCCTTTTTCCTAATAGTTTATGAGAATTTGTTTTTCCAACTGAATGATATTATGGTAAATTAAACATAAGGTTTAAAGGTGGAAAGTTTAAGTTTCTAAGAATTATTATATACATATATTTGTTCTCATAGACCTTTGCTTGTAAATTCAGATGTTAAGTAAACTTTTTTAATGTGACCTCCTTTTCAGTTATGAAATTGAAACATTCTAATGAGCAAGATCACAAGTGGACTGAATTTGAAACTTGTGATATTAGGAGAATACTGTCACAGTACGCTCTTAATAAGTATTTGAGCAAACACATGAGGCAAAAAAAGAATAATTGAATGAATAAAGAGAAAGATTTTAAGATTTTTAAAAGGTTTTTGGAAGTCATTATTGCTTCCTCTTCTATGTCCTGCTTTTCATAGGAATTTTTCTTATGCTTGGGAACCCCTTACGATACTATAGAACTTGATTTTTAATTTTTTGTGATTTAAAAATATTTATGGTATTTGTTAGAACCTGGCCAGTAAACATTTTGTTAATAAATACAGCTAAGTGACATGTACTTGGCTTTGGAAATAATTCAGTACCCTACTTTAAGGTATGTTAAATGTTAGTGCCTGCCAATCTATATATCAGAATACTGAATTAAAAAGTTTGCTGAAAGAAGCATATGACTCTGTAAAAAATCAGGTAGGCTCAAATATGTAAAAAGTGTCTTTACCCTTATTTTATCTTTAGCAAACATTTCTTAAGTCTTAACTTCTGGAAAATTTGGACCAGTTTATACTGTAGCGCGGTATATTAGAGTGCCATTTTCTTGTACTTTATCATCGTTAAAGTTTGTTTTTAATTCAAAACCCTGGCATTTTGATAAGTATATTAGAATTCTTTTTATTTCAGGTGATAAAACTCAAACTAGTTTAAGGGGAAAATAAGGCAGTTACTGGCTCACACAATCTAGTTTTGATTTAAGGGACAGTTGGATCCAGAGTTTCACATGCTGTCCTCAGACTATCATCCCTGACTTTCTCTTGAATATTACTTGGTTTATATGCCTTTGCTCTATTTTGCCTCATTTTGTCACAAAGGCTGTCCATTTCTGTGCCTGTATCCATCCAGTTTGTGATCATTAAAAACCAAAAGAAATTTTCTCTTCACGTATTCATGTATCAGTTTTCTGGATGAATGCCTGTTTGCCCAGCTTGAGCTGTTTATTTTTGACCATGGTAGTGGGGTTCCCTGATACATGAGTCATATAGTCTTGTAGATTATTTGCTTGTCTTGATGTATATTATTATCTCTTTATACAATACTCTTGATCAGTGCTGGTATTGTAATGAATGGGCTATCAGTTTTTGTTGCAAATCACCTGAATTCATCATATACAGTGTTTTCTACCAAGCATATTCATTCTGCAAAAGTTCTTGCTATGCCTTTTGGGAAACTTAGAGTCTCTTCTACCATAGATAAGGGTTTTCATTTCATTTCCTTAAGAAAGAGGGGCAGTAATGACTAATGGCTAAGAGCTTAGGCTCTAGAGATTGGCTGCTTACTTTGCCATGTGCTAACTGTTGATCTTGCGCAAGTTCCTTGACCTTTCTACATCTCACTTTATTTGTAAATTAGAAAGGAAAGAATAATTGCCTTATTATAGGACTGTTGTAAAGATAAAAGAGAGATTAACTCATGTGAAACAATATTTCTTGCCACAATGGGCTTAATGAATTAAAAACTATTATTATATTCACGTTATTATAATATTAAGTTTTTGGAAAAATTTTACTCCTTTTAAGTCTCAAGATATTGCTTAGAGTCATTTAAACCTTATTTGGGACTATCTGATAAAGGGTGATGTAGTCCTTTGGTCCAAACTACCAATGAATTTATGTTAATGGTAGAATAGTTAGTGCTGCTTTTCCTCTACATTGGTATTTTTTCCCCATGAATATCTGCCCTTGCGAATTAAATGAAGTTTTTTGTTGTTGATACATATTATTCTAAAATAATATTGATAGCAAGCAGTAAAGGAAGAAGTATATTCTCAGGGGTGTTTCTTTGCATTGTCAAAGGATAGGAAATTAAGAAAGCCTATTTTCTGTGCTTTTTTGGCATCAATTCATTAAATGTCTTTTATATAATCTGTTGGCAGAAAATAGTTAGAAATTGCCTGCCTTTGCAGAGAACGTAGCTAAAATGTTTAAATGGGTTATATGTCAAACCAGTAGTCAAAGCATTCACTGTGAATGGGAGGAAGGTGTATTTCTTGGATAATGTGAATAAGTTTATTTCAATGGTTCAGATTTTTTTTGACCCTTGACCCTACCCTAGTACCTAACCACTCTCTCACCTATAACAGATTATTGTGCATTCATTTATTCAACAGATATATGTGCATTTGATTTATCAAGCAAAGTATTGAATGTTGATGGCTCAGTCCACAGTTGAATAATCAGTTTTGGTTGTCAATTGATTCATCCATAAAGTGTGCTTCTTTTTTTTTTTTTTTTTTAGTACAGTGTGGTTTCAAGTTAGAGATTCTTGCAAAATACTGACTTTAGGATTTAAGTTTTGTTACGTTAATATAAACCATCACAGGAGCATTTTCTATAGTTTTGTTTTTTAATTTGGCCAGTTTACTTTGAGTTGACACACAAAACACACTCTCACAAGATAGTTTATTTTTGGCAACTATAAATGTTAGAAAGTTCTTTATTCCAATATTTTTTAACCCTGACTAATGTTTATATCTCCTTCAGAGCAAAGTAATCTCTATAATCTTGTGAGATGTGCCCAGTGACCTCAATCTGAGTATACCACATTAGATTAAAAAAAAGGTAACTGTTCATTTGGTACCAATTTATTCATAAATAAATGTAGCCTTAAACACAGAAGGCTTGTAGCAAGAATATAAGATTATTTAGATTATCCAGAATAGGCTCTTTTTTCTTTTCATACATGGCTAACAAAATGGGAACATGATTTTAAAATTCTCAGTTTACCTTCAATGCTCCTTTAAACCTATTGAGTAAAGCCCTGCCCTCTTGTAACTCCCACTTATTAACCACTGCAGTTGGCATAAATCACCAAATGTCTTCCATATGACGTCTTTTTCAAATATCTGAAGGTAGTTCTTGTGTCTCTTCCTTCTGTTTCTAAGTAAAAACATCCCCAAGTTTTCTTTAATCTTAAATTTAAAAATTATATTTCTATATTGAACATTTGATTTGTGGAACAGCATGGGCTGAATTAAATACGGGACTTCAGTCTCGTTGGAATCTGACACCTGCCACTTACTAATAGTATTACTTATCCCCTTTTTATAGACAAGGAAACAGGGTAAGAGGTTTTTGGAGAAATTTATTTGATAGCCTTGAATAGAATGGATTAGTATAGGTAAGGGCCAAGAAGACATTTGCTTCAGGAGAGCTTCTCCTTTGTCTTTGTTTCCTGAATCTGCATCATGATCAACAGTTTTGAACTAAATAGGAAAAATCTTTATGGTATGATTTCTATGTGTATACCTTTATTCTGATATATATGATTTCTTTTGTTATATAAGTACTTGATTATTCTAACTTATGTATCTTTTGTTATAGTTAAGTAATTAAGTACACATTCTTCTCAATACACATACACACACACACAAAGTTTAGTGTCACTGACCTCTTAAATTCCAGTCTCAGTTCTGTTACCATCAGAAAACGTATATTAAGGGAAATGGAAAGAAAAATTTACCACCAGCTGAGAGGCAGGTAAGAGGGAAGAGTCATAGACTAGGTGATAAGCTTTTAGGAAAGCCATTAACACAGCTGTTGCTCAGGGATGGTGATTCTCAACCATTTAATTTGTATGGCATTCATAAAATATTAAAATGTTATTTTAAAAAATTATTTCAAAAGCTTGAGAAAACCATCCCACAGTTACCACATTTTTTATTTGGTCATCTTTGAAGCCTAATCATATTCTTAAATTTTTGAGGTTAAGTTACTGGATTTTTTGCCTGACCAGGCAGTGGCGCAGTGGATAAGACCGTCGGACGGGAATGCCAAGGACCCAGGTTCGAGACCCCAAGGTCGCCAGCTTGAGCGCAGGCTCATCTGGTTTGAGCAAAAGCTCGCCATCCTGGACCCAAGGTCACTGGCTCGAGCAAGGGGTTGCTTGGTCTGCTGAAGGCCCACAGTCAAGGCACATATGAGAAAGCAATCAATGAACAACTAAGGTGTCGCAATGAAAAACTAATGACTGATGCTTCTCATCTCCGTTCTGTCTGTCTGTCCCTATCTATCCCTCTCTTTGACTCTGTCTCTGTAAAAAAAAAAAAAAAGTTACTGGATTTTATTAAGCACACACTTTATTACTGGCCTGTCCTTGAATTGTACCTCTAGCTTCTCATTCCTAGCAATTTTCCCTTGCTCTATGTAGTGTTGCCCAACCCACTCTGTTCAGTGTTCTCCCTGACAAACATAATTGTCATATTATTATGTACCGTATTTTCTGCTCCATAAGACGCACCTGAACATAAGACACACCTACGGTTTTAATGAAGAAAATTAAAAAATTTCTGAACCAAATGGTGTGTAAAATATTTAATAAAATACCATATTTTTCACTCCATAAGACACATGGGCATTTCCCCCTCCACTTTGGGGGGGGGTGTCTATGGAGCGAAAAATAAGGTAGTTGTCTTATGCATATGTAGTTGCAGCTAAAATTATTTTTTTCAGAATTCACTGTTAAATCTTTGTTATAAGACCTGCTAATGGTTCTCATACTTGTATTGCTTAAGAATCACCTGGGTGTTTAAGTTAATATAGGGAGTCCCAGATACCCACCTCCAGAAATTCTAATTTGGTCCTTTCCCGGTGGGACTCAGGAATCGGTAAATTTTACAAGCACCCATAGATGAAACCCAAACCTTGAACAGACAAGAGTGCTCATCAGAATCATCTGTGAAACTGCTTTTTAAACAGACATACCGGCCCTGGCCGGTTGGCTCAGCAGTAGAGCGTCGGCCTGGCGTGCAGGAGTCCCGGGTTCGATTCCCGGCCAGGGCACACAGGAGAAGCGCCCATCTGCGTCTCCGCCCCTCCCCCTCTCCTTCCTCTCTGTCTCTCTCTTCCCCTCCCGCAGCCGACGCTCCATTGGAGCAAAGATGGCTCCGGGCGCTGGGGATGGCTCTGTGGCCGGCTCTGTGGCCTCTGCCTCAGGCGCTAGAATGGCTCTGGATGCAACAGAGTGATGCCCCAGAGGGGCAGAGCATCGCCCCCTGGTGGGCATGCCGGGTGGATCCCTGTCGGGCGCATGTGGGAGTCTGTCTGACTGCCTCCCTGTTTCCAGCTTCCAAAAAATGAAAAAGAAAAAAAATTATGAACAGATATACCAAGCCCACAGTTGGAATTTCCAAGGTTGGGATCTATGCACATGTATCTGGGGGTAAATTGCTGTTGGTGATTGTGATGTTTACTGCATCAACCATTACTAATCAAGTCTTATGTCCTTAGTGTATATTTATAGTTACTGAATTCTAAGTATGTGGCAATGTAAGTGTCTTAGAGGTTGGCTCTGTTTCCTGTATTTGTAAAGCATTTGGGCGTATTTTTAAGAGAAATTTTTAATAAACCATTGAGTGCAAATGAACAATCTTATTTCTCTGGACATTTTAGAAGGACATGTAAAAAAAAGTATTTTCTTAGAGCAGAAGGGCTCAAAATGTTCTCCAGACCAGTATCATTTACACTATCCGCTAATTTGTTAGAAATGCAGATTTTCAGGCACTACCGAGACCTGAATCAGAAACTCTGTGGGGATAAAACCTAGTGTTTTAAGAATCCCTCCAGATGATTGTGATGATAGCTAAATGTCAGAACCTCCATGGAGCTTAGAGGAAAAGTTTCACATACATATTTTTGGTTTTATTTATCCAGTACTTTACATAATAAGGGATCAGAGATTTTTTTTTAATGAATTTATTGATTTTAGAGAGGAAGGAAGAAAAAGAGAAGCATTGATTTGTTGTTCCACTATGTATGCATTCATTGCTTGCTTCTTGTATGTGCCCTGATTGAGGATCAAACCCATAATGTTGGCCTATCCGAATGGTGCTCTAACCAGCTGAGCTAGCTGGTCAGGCCTGATAAGAGATTTATTGAGAGGCTCAATACCAATTCTGAGAGAGTTTATTGAAGTCACTATTTAGGAATGATCTAAAAACAAAAACATACTCTATTTATAAACAACATAAATATATATTAATGTAAACAGATATAAATCTGTTAGTTAATAAATTTAATGTATAAATAGAACTTTTACCCATTACTGCTACCTCAAATGTAATAATAAATTTCATTTTTAGAATGTACCCTCTAATTGAAAAGTGATTCTTCCTATTTATTTTACTGCAACATTAAAATATCAAGTATTTAAATTAAGCATTTTTGTGAGGTTACTGGAAAGTTAATAATTTATCTTTTCTCCGTCTGTGCGTATTTCAGAGAGGTTGCCTTGCTAGTATGATAATGCTCACCTAAAGCAAGAAATTTAAGTTGCTTTAAAAAATAAAATAAGTATATATATTCTGAATATTCATCTTTAGAAACAAACCATTTCACCTGTATTTGGGAATTTCAAATTATGAAATGCCAAATTTTCAAAACCTTAAAATTAGAATGAAAAATTGAAAATGTTGAACTATATATAGCTTACTTGGTCTTTACTTTCTACATTCCTGGAGATAAATGAAAAATTTTATTTGTTTTTAGTTAGTCCTGGGAAATTAGTTTAAAAGTTAGGTGACCATCTTTTTCTGATTTTTCTGAAAAAATTACACTGACAGTTTGTTTAATAGTGAATTTTTCTTAAAATACATTATCTGTAATTCTGTCACCTTGAAACTGCTATCATTAATCTTTTGTAAACTTTGCGAACATGTATCATTGTATCTTTCTGGGTTTTTCTGCATTTATAAATTATATGTCTATATGTATGTGAGTATACATATACACACATTTATTTATATATACACATGCATTACACACCCATATGGAGAAATAGATTCATGCTCAAATTTTATTGTTTTATCTGCTCTTTCAACATAGTACTACAGTATATTGTAAAATCTCTTATGAACACAGGTTAATTTTTGTAGAAAACTTTGCCTTGTCTCCTAAATTTTTATGGAAAGATTATTTCTACGGTTAATGTTCTATCAGGGATTGGCCCCTGTAACTGCTATTGAATAAAAACAAGAAACATAAAGATATATTTGTCCTAGAACATATGCTCCATGAGGGTAGGAACTTGGTTTGTTTTGTTTATTGAGTTGTGCCCATTCTGAGAACAGTGTCTGGCATTAGGAGATGATTAAGAAATATTTGTTGACTGAATGACATTCTCTAGCATGACATGAGTTGACTATAGTTTCATTAAGTTTATTGGTAATGATTAGCACTTAAAAGACATTTTCTTGTAGAAAATAATTATGAATAACAGATAGCTGTCCTGGAAATGTAATTTATATTTAATTTGAAATATTTAATTTTTGCTATTTTTTTTATTAAGTACAGCTTTTAAAGTATTTAATATCTATTTGAAGTATGCTGGTTTTGCAGCAATTATCAGATGGAAATATAACAATAAGTCTTATTAATAAGTATTCCTAATAATAAATATTAAAATCCTCATGTAAGAGTAACCTCCTTGTCTTTTATGATCTATAAAAGACATAGATCATAGTGATGAGGGAAATAATCTTAAACTTCCAACCTCTTTTCAGCAATTGATATCCTTCATTCTCAGTTTTCTCCCTGTTCTAAATCTCTTCTCTGGCAAGATCATTTATTCTCTTTGGTGATGATATTGGTGCTGTTCACTGTTAAACTGCTTGGTGAACTTCTTTTTTTTTTTTAAATCAGTAGACCCCCCCCTCCCCCTTAAGGTACACCTAGTATGTTACCTGTGTTTGTGGTTATCCAGATAATCATAGTAAATCCAAATAGTATATATTGTTCATAGTACTTACATTGTTGTACTGTTTATTTGTGTGTATGACTAATATATAGGAGCACAAGAGCAGTGAGGGGACACAAATTCAGGGATCCCAAAAAGAATGTTATAAGGACAGTTAACCTTCCATGGGCTGAAGTCAAGGTCAAATGGCTGATTTGGGCCAATATTAAAGCCAAGTAGAATTTATGCACCTTCCTACTAAGAATATAAACATAAATGAGACAGTTTTCTGTCTCCAAGAAGCTTCAGGTATTGTAGAAGATAAAATATAGCAAAATAACCTGACCAGGCGGTGCTGCAGTGAATAGAGCGTTGGACTGGGATGCCGAGGACCCAGGTTCGAGACCCGAGGTCGCCAGCTTGAGCGCAGGCTCATCTGGTTTGAGCAAAAGCTCACCAGCTTGGACCCAAGGTTGCTGGCTCGAGCAAGGGGTTACTTGGTCTGTTGAAGGCCCGCGGTCAAGGCACATATGAGAAAGCAATCAATGAACAACTAAGGTGTCACAATGCGCAACAAAAAACTAATGATTGATGCTTCTCATCTCTCTGTTCCTGTCTGTCCCTGTCTATCCCTCTCTCTGACTCTCTCTCTGTCTCTAAAAAATATATAATATATCAAAATAACCAAAGTGTCAGATCTGGAAAGAGGAACAGTTTTAGAAGACGGAACAGGAACAGAGATGTTAGAGTTAAAACTTGAAAGTTTCTCATAAATTTACCAGGTCATGTATTCAAAAAGTACTCCAAGCATAATGGCATGAGTGAGCCAGAAGGAATGAAATATTACCCTTTTGATTAACTGCAGTGTAGCTGAAGACTGTGGGACATGATGAGGATGAAGAGATGGGAACGGAACTAAGTAAGGTTGGATTTCATTGAAAATAATTATACTTTGTCCTATGTATACATTTGATGGGATTTTAAGCAGGACATAGTATCAGATCTCTTATTTTGGAAGGACTGTGATAGTAATTTGAGAGAGAAATTAATGCAAAGTAAGGGAAGGACAAGGTCACTCAGTGGTTCCCAAATCTCACTGTGTGTGTACCATATGCACCTTTAGAGTTTTTAAAAACCGAGATTTTGAGGCCCTGCTTCAGATCTAGTGAATCAGAATTTACAAAGGTGAAGCCCAGAAGTTTGAAATGTTGATCAGTATTCCTAAGTAGTTAGGATGCAACTAGACCTGCATTTGGAAATACAGCTATTTTAGTAGACTAAGTGGGAGGCTGTCTAAGCACCATCAGGGCTGTTCTGCATATCAGTATATTCCTAGTACCTAGCGTAGTCTATGGTACTTAATAGATGCTCAATAAATATTTACTGAATGAATATTTCTTGACTGGAGAAAGTTATTTGAGGTTCAGGACAGCCATTTCCTATCTCCTGTTTTGGTTTTCTCTAGGGTTGTGATCATTAAATTGGCAAATACGTAAAAACACTTAACACAGTGCCTGGCGCATAGTAAGTGCTCAATAAATGTTTGAAGGGGAAAATTCTCTCCCATCTGTTCTCTCATGGTAGTTCATGTGATTGGGTATCTTGGCATTGGCTTATGTCTGGCCAGATCTCTTGAAGTGAGTTATGCAGATTGCTTTTATTTTGGGGGATCCAGATATTGAGCAAATAAAACAACAGTAGAGAGCTAAGATGTTCAAATAGTTTCTCTGTACAAATTAAAAATAAAGTATAGTGGAAATATATGAGGTAGACTGTCCTGATTTTCTCCCCTTTGAGTTTGGCCGTACTCATTAAAGGTTGCCTTGCTTTGAAGAACTGGTGAACAGTGCAGCAGGGAGCATTGCCATTGTAGGTACCTTTCAATTAGGGTCAGTTAGGAATTTGGATTACTAGCAGACTCCAGGAAAAGAGCCTGGCCATGAGTCCCTCCAAATAGATTAGGGTCAAGTCCTAAATTTAAAGCCACCCCATATACCTCTTTTTTATGTCTTTGGAGAGGTGAAGAAAACACATTTTGAACTTTGTAATAATGACTTATGAATACTTACTTATCTTGGTAATGAGAATGAGTTTTGAGAGGCAACATAGACTATTGTTAATGGCATGTTTTTAGAGTCAGATTGCTTGAATTTGAATTTAGACTCATCATTTATTAATTCTGTAATCTTGGGTAAGCTATTTAACCAGATTCCTTGTCTGTAATGTGATTTTGATAATAAAGATTAAATAAGTTAATAGATAAAAAAATGTTTAGAATAACATTGTATATATCATACTATGCACCATGTATAAATGTTTGAATTTAAAGTTGCAGGCCAAAATGCCAACTAAAGAACATGAGAATTTCCTTGGAATTTCCTTTGGTCTGAGACTTTAAGAAGTGCAGGACAGGTAAAGCAACTTGATACAATTTTCATCTATCAGTTTGGCAAAAATTTAAAATATATAACAGATCATAATCTATATTACTGCAGAGTGCATGGGGAAATGGATACATGCATTCATGGATTGGCAGAGACTAAACGGTATAGATCTTTTTGGAAAAGAATATTTAAGTGCTACATTCTTTAGATCATGGAATTTCACTTTACAATGTCTATACTGTAGACATGCTGATGGCAAGAAGTGTAAAACACAATATATCTCTTCATGGGCCAGAAAGAGTTTTAAAATCACAAAGTAAAAGAACTGAGAGATTTTTAAAAATTATATACTAACTTTATTAAACAACTCAGATCGTCTGTTAACATTTTGAATGATTATGATCGAACTTCAGTTCTTAAAGTCATATTTACAATCAGAAACACTAACAGGCTTTTCTTGTACAACTAGTAGGCAACACAAATAGATGACTCAAAATATCTGCGATTATTTTATGTTCTTGTTAATCTAAGGAATAGTCATTCTCTGTCAAATGGCTGTTGCTTATTCATGAACTCTACACAAGAAGCCTAATAAGACGGTAGCTTTAAATTATCATCCTAATTATATTTTCTTCTCAAAATATTTTCAAGATATAATTGCTAGGGGTTTTTTTTTTTTGTCCAGTACTGTATATTAAATAATAATAAAATTATAAGTGTGTGAAAACTATAGTACCACAAATACTGAGCTGTTTTGCTAGTTTACTCAAACAGTTCTAGGACAGTCATGGAATTGTGTAAACAAACTATACATATGAAAGACAATTAAAAAAAAAGACAACTTTTACTGTATTCTTAACTGATTTCTAGTATGACTGGCAGTCTGTGAAATAGCACCTTATATAGATATATAAGTAGCAGAAATTTACTTGATCTATACTTAATAAAATAAAGGCTATACATGGAATTGATAATTTTAAGTAATATAGTAAGCTTAGTTACATGCTGAAAATCTGCCAGTTTCCCTCTGGTCTACAATCCTATTATTGTGAAATCTAAGTAGAAAGTAAACAACTAGTACAGGATTCATCCCTTCATTCACCATACGGTCTAACACAGGGGTCTCAAACTCGCGGCCCGCGGGCCACATGCGGCCCGCCGAACAATTTTGTGCGGCCTGCAGACTAATCCACGAAGTTCAAAATATTTTGGATAAAATTAAGTAAGCTTAGGGGCCTACTTGTATTTTTCATTTCTCTAGCATCCTAGCTAGATATTAGCTTAGTTAACAGCAGTTGTGATGCGAACTACAGTTTCTGGTCGTTTTGTGACACTGAGTAAACTGCATGTACGATTGTGCTTGTTGTACTGATTTTTTTTTGTTTTTAACTGCAGTGAGAAAAGTGTTGTGTAACAGTTGCCTTTTGTAGACCTAGTGCGGCCTGCCGAACGGCTGTGATCTTGCTCTGCGGCCCTCATGCTGAGTTGAGTTTGAGACCCCTGGTAACAGAAATAATTCTTGGTCAGTACTGTAATTCTGTGGGATATGATCTGATGGAAGAGTCTTCCTGTGAGTAGACAGAAGCTGGGCAGTGCAGATGCTGAAACTCGTAAGAATTGTGGAAACCTGAAGCTTAGAAATGTTTTAAGAACTCCCATAGTCCCATGTGAAGAATGTGAGATAAATTTCTTCATTAAATTTTTATTATAGGTCTCCTAATTGCTTTATGTCTAGGTTGATTATGTAATGGTGGACATACTGATTTTCATCACCTACTTCATCTAATGTAGGTTTGTCAGCTCTTGTTTTATTTTTTTATTTTTTATTTTTTTTCATTTTTCTGAAGCTGGAAACAGGGAGAGACAGTCAGACAGACTCCCGCATGCGCCCGACCGGGATCCACCCGGCACGCCCACCAGGGGCGGTGCTCTGCCCCCCAGGGGGCGATGCTCTGCCCATCCTGGGCGTCGCCATATTGCGACCAGAGCCACTCTAGCACCTGAGGCAGAGGCCACAGAGCCATCCCCAGCGCCCGGGCCATCTTTGCTCCAATGGAGCCTTGGCTGCGGGAGGGGAAGAGAGAGACAGAGAGGAAAGCGCGGCGGAGGGGTGGAGAAGCAAATGGGCGCTTCTCCTATGTGCCCTGGCCGGGAATCGAACCCGGGTCCTCCGCACGCTAGGCCGACGCTCTACCGCTGAGCCAACCGGCCAGGGCTAGCTCTTGTTTTATTGAGGCTTATTTTTCTTACAAAAATCTGGCACATGCTCAAATTGTTATTCTTAAAGTCCCACTAGCTTAAATATATTGTCTTTTAAATGCTTTATCCGGGCTCATATTTCTAATGGTTTGTCTTATAAATTTAGTTGCCACATTTTGGACAGTCATAATCTTCAAAATTCTGGACAATACAAGTATTTCCAAAAGTATGGAGCTAATCCATCACATGGTTAGCTTGATAAGATACAAGAAAGAGGGATACCAAGTCTGAAAGTTGCTGATAATATTCTGATCATCCATACTAATTGTAGCATCAGGTAAATTATGAGATCATTAATCACTCTTTTTGATGGTTTTACTGAACCAGATAGAGATCTATTTCTCACTGCCATTGCTGCCTCTCACTTGCTAATTTAAAAGGGGAAAGAAGTGAGGGAAACAGTATGCTAGATGGTAGGGCCACTGGGAATGCACTGGATTTCTCCCCCAGGAACTAAGGGATATGTATAAAATAGATTTTTAAAATACTTTTACTATTGTGTACTTTATTTTTAAGTTCAAATTTAAAATATTTCCTTAAGGTTAATGAGAACAATGAGACAATTCTAATGCACATATAAAATGAAGTTTCAGATCATTGATGTTACTGCATTTTCATAGTAGCCGCAGCATCTAATTAATTTGTGTATTTTTATTTAAAATGTACAGCATTGAGAAATCCTGGTTCACATAGATAAGTAGTTACAATTAATAACAGTTCTTACTAGCTCACCTTAAATCTTTTTTTTTTTTTTTTTTGTACTTTTCTGAAGCTGGAAACGGGGAGAGAGTCAGACAGACTCCCGCATGCGCCCACCAGGGGCGATGCTCTGCCCACCAGGGGGTGATGCTCTGCCCCTCCGGGGCGTCGACCAGAGCCACTCTAGCGCCTGGGGCAGAGGCCAAGGAGCCATCCCCAGTGCCCGGGCCATCTTTGCTCCAATGGAGCCTTGGCTGCGGGAGGGGAAGAGAGAGACAGAGAGGAAGGGGGGGGGTGGAGAAGCAAATGGGCGCTTCTCCTATGTGCCCTGGCCGGGAATAGGAACCCGGGTCCCCCGCACGCCAGGCTGACGCTCTACCGCTGAGCCAACCGGCCAGGGCCTCACCTTAAATCTTAATATACTCAAATTAAATTGATTTAGATGCTTGAATTAAAATTTTTATATCAAAGTTCTAACAGCAAATGTTGATATTACTTATTAAAGTACAAAAGTCAGATAAGCTCATGAACTTGAGTAAGTGCTGAAAACTTTGTTACCACTATTGTCACAATACAACTATTAGGTATTTACTTGTTATTACACAGCATAACTGGAGCATGTGCTGAGAACCCTGCCTGTTTCTTGAGAATGTTGCTTCTATGATTGAACCTTGCAGCTCTGCAGATCATTTGGAGGGAGGAGGAATTTGAGGTGAAGACAATTAAGCACTTTATTCATAGGATATAAGGAGTATTAAGTGAAATAATGCTGGCAAAGTCTTTAGCATACCGCTAAGTGCTCAATAAACGGTAATGGCTATTTTCAACATTTAATAAATAATTGACAACATAACTAGACTGAAGGTCATAGGAGAGCAGCTGAGAATTTGAGATAAAAGCATTCTGCACTGAGAAGGTAAAACATTGTGGAAGAGCAAAGACTTTGGAGTAAAAGAACACCTGGATTCAAATCTAGTTTGCTACATAATGTCTATATTTAACCAATTGCATCCCCATTTCCTCATCTGTAAAATTGGGATAATGCAGTGTGTCCGTAAAGTCATGGTGCACTTTTGACCGGTCACAGGAAAGCAACAAAAGATGATAGAAATGTGAAATCTGCACCAAATAAAAGAAAAACTCTCCCAGTTTCATACCTATTCAGTGCAGTTCGATGTGGGCTCACGCACAGATTTTTTTAGGGCTCCTTAGGTAGCTATCCCGTATAGCCTCTACAGACTCCTCACTCACTGATGGCCTACCAGAACGGGGTTTCTCCACCAAACTGCTGGTTTCCTTCAACTGCTTATCTCACCGAGTAATGTTATTCCTATGTGGTGGCGCGCTTTGTTATAAACGCGCCGATATTCACATTGCACTTTGGTCATGGATTCGAATTTAGCGAGCCACAGAACACTCTGAACTTTCCTCTGTACCATCCACATCTCGACTGGCATGGCTGTGGGCTCCTCTGCTGTACACACGGTGTTATGTCATCATCTGCGCATGTGCACATGCTGCCACATCATCCTACAGAAAGTGGGAGGGTTTTCCTTTTATTTGGTGCAGATTTCACATTTCTATCGTCTTTTGTTGCTTTCCTGTGACTGGTCAAAAGTCACTGTATTTAACCTATTTATAGATTGTTATGAGACCTAGGCACCTAGTACTGGGCAGTGTTTGGCACATAGTAGGCTTTAATAGATAGCTATTAGAGAAGAAGCTAAAAGACTGACCAGGCAGTGGCACAGTGGATAGAGCATAGGCCTGGGATGCTGAGGACCTGGGCTCGAAACCCTGAGGTCATCAGCTTGAGCATGGGCTCATTCGGCTTGAGCAGTGGTCACTCACTCTGCTGGAGGGCACCCTCCCCCTCCCCCCATCAAGGCATTTATGAGAAAGCAATCAATTAATAAACAACTAAGATGCTGCATTGAAGAATTGGTGCTTCTCATCTCTCTCCCCCTCCTATCTGTCTGTCCCTGTCTGTGTCTGTCTCTCACTAAAAAAATAAATAAAGCAGCAGCAGCTAAGGACAGAACCTCATTTAGCCTTGTGTACTTTCAGAAGGGTCAGGAAGAATAGGAGTTGCTATGCAGTTCAGCAAAGAAAGTCAACTCGGCTTGTCTGACATATGGAAATCGTTCTGACTATTGTTGGAAGAGTTCCCAAAAATGCAGCATTGTATTGACACCTTTATTAATCTTTGTTAACCCATTCCTATACCTGTTGTGCTAGAGATAGATAGGGGACTGATAAGGAAGTAAGCAACCTGAAAACAGTAGCTTATTATAGCTGTTAACATAAATTCCTATAGCTTATAGTCAGTATTGCTCATATAGTATGGTGGAGGGTGAGAGAGTATTAGAGTCAAAAGAAAAGTTAAAAATAAGTTTGTAGCTATTACTGTTCTACCTGCTTAAAAACACCTTTTTTTTTTTTTTTTTTTTTTTTTTTTTTTTTTTAATTTGAGAGGAAGGGAGATAGAGACAGACTCCCACATGCACCCTGATTGGGATCCACCCAGCAAACCCCATCTAGGTGGATGCTCTGCCTATCTTGGGATGATGCTCACCAACTGAGCTATTTTTAGCACCTGAGATGAAGCTCTGTGGAACCATCCTCAGCTCCCAGGGCCAATGCGCTTGAACCAATTAAGCCATGGTTGTGGGGGGTGGAGGGAGAAGGAGGAATGGGAGGAGTGGAGAAGGATGGTTGCTCCTCCTGGGAGCCCTGACTGGGAATCAAGCCCAGGACATCTACATACCAGGATAATGCACTAACTGGCCAGGGCCACCAATTTTTAAGTTACTATGCATTTCCATTTCTAATCACAATTTTCTGTAAAGACTTTTTGAATGGCTATGAACGTGCAGCCTTCACATAAATGCTATTTGTCAGATTTGGATGAGGGAGGAAATACCTACTTCAGATAGGTTTAAAGCTTCATCTTGGACTTCTTGTGAGAGTTTCTTATGTCTGCAGTAATACAAAAATTTTTATAGCACTCTATTAAAAATAGTAGTATTTCATGTAGTAGACAAACTTCTATATAATTTAATTACATAGCATCTTCTAATCTTTCTAACAGAATGTAAACAATGTAAAATTAGTTTTATTCAAGCAAAGGCAAACTACCATATAAAATTTTTATCTCTTGTCTCCCTCCTCCCCTTTTTTGTTAAATAGGATAAGTTCTGAACGTCGAAAAGAAAAGTCTAGAGATGCAGCCAGATCTCGGCGAAGTAAAGAGTCTGAAGTTTTCTATGAGCTTGCTCATCAGTTGCCACTTCCCCATAATGTGAGTTCGCATCTTGATAAGGCTTCTGTTATGAGGCTTACCATCAGCTATTTGCGTGTGAGGAAACTTCTGGATGCTGGTGAGTTTTGTTTTATTTACAAGGCATAACAGGCCTAAAAATTAGAAATTAAAAGTAATTAGAAAGTATATTTAGAGGATGGTCATATTCTCAGTTCTTCCTTAATATGATAGCATTTTTATTATCTGCTTTTAAAGCTTAAGGCCTTTGGCCTATCTTTATTTCCTGCTCAACCTACCCACCTATGTACCTACCTATGTATCTTTTAATAATACAGTCCTTCTTTATATTTCTAATGGTTTGCCTTCCTATATGTATTACTTTAAATAATTATTAAAAGAAGCTGGCAAATTTAATTTTAGTTTTCCTGTATTCTGGCCTTGACTGTTCTGCGTTAAAAGGAGAGTGACGGGGGGGGGGGATTTTAATATGCAAAATAAATGTTTGTGTGTATTAAATAAAGTATGTGGGGAAAGCTTTATTAAAACATCTAAATGTTATTCATTTAAGTATAACTTTTATACTAATTATTTTTCTCTTTTTGTGCTCTTTTTAGGTGATTTGGATGTTGAAGATGAAATGAAGGCACAGATGAATTGCTTTTATTTGAAAGCCCTGGATGGTTTTGTTATGGTTCTCACAGATGATGGTGACATGATTTATATTTCTGATAATGTGAACAAATACATGGGATTAACTCAGGTAAAATACTCATATATTAAGAGTCCTTTATATTTTTTTGATTTTATGACATAGATCTAATTTTAAAATGTGTTTACAGTTTGAACTAACTGGACACAGCGTGTTTGATTTTACTCATCCGTGTGACCATGAGGAAATGAGAGAAATGCTTACACACAGAAATGGTGAGAAGAAAAGTCTCTTGTTTGATGTGATATGACAGGTGGTCTTACCTGATCAGATTCTGTTACTAATTTTTAACTTTGTTATTGTATTAATCTAAGGCAAACCATCATTTCATGTTTAATAAAATGTACTCTGTCTTGTTAAATCCATTATTAGGAATTTAATGGAAAAACATTAAAAAAAGATTTAAAAGCCTACCTAATCCTGTAAATGCTTATTTGGATATAAGAATAAATAAAATAAAATGGAAAATAAATAAAAATCAGGACCAAGGAAGTTATAAATTAAAGTAGAACTTTTAAAAGCAAGGGGAAGTCATACTACAAATGGCAGAAAATAGGACTTTAGGCAGTTGTTAAAGTTGAGGTGCTATTTTGGATTCAGGCTTTGAAAAGGCCCAAGGAAAAGAGAAGGTTCACCAGATTTTAGAGAATTTAGTAATTGCTTATTTGACCTCTCATGATGTTCACAATAACTTGAGAGTATGTAGTTAAATTACAGAGTATTACATTCTGGATGTCCCCACATCAGCAACAATAGAAAAGACCTGCTAAGCTCTCTAACTCTTAGGAATGAATTACTAAAAATAATCAAATGTTCCAAGATTTGGGGAAAAGACCTTTTTCCAGCAATTTAAAATATGAATTGTTTATTTCTGGAATTTTCCACTTAATATTTTTGGACCTGAGGTTGACTGTGGGTAACTGAAACTGCAGAAAACAAAACCATGGATAAGGGGAGCTGGGGGATTACTGTATTCCCAGACCACCCCCTATCACTGCCCTACTAGTTATTCAGAGGCCTGTCAAGAATCTTCACTAAAAACTTAACAAGTAGCCTGCCCTGTGCTTGCACAGTGCGTAAAGCATTGACCTGGAATGCTGAGGTTGCCAGTTCAAAACCTTGGGCTTACATTGTCAAGGCACATAAGTGAAGCAACTACTACAAGTTAATGCTTTTTGCTCCCCCCAGCCCACTTATTCTCTTTCTGCTCTCCTTAAAAAATCAAAATGAAACAAACAGAAAAACTTAAGTAAAGACAGTCTTTTCATACCTCAGTACTCTTAGAGTATCCTGATCATAATCAGTCAATTCTCATTGTATCTTTCATGACTGATAGTTATAATAAAATTTTATCATTATGCTCTGTAATTGTTTTTTGCAGCTCTCTGATTTAAGAATGTAAGTTTGTTTCTGTATTAAACAACCTCAAATATACAGTACTTTTGAATAGTTATTTTGTGGTTTCTTTTTCATCTCATCTCATTCATAGTAATAGTTAACCTCTGTTGAGAGATTACAGTGTGCCAGGACACTGTTCTCTGCATTTATGTGCTTTAGCACTTATATTCCTCACAGCAGCCCAGTGCAGTTACTGTTAGTATTTCTGTTTTACCGAGGAAACTGAGGCACAGAGTTACTGAGTAGCTTGCCCAAGATTACTGGGTTAGTAAATGGCAGAGAATGGTCTAAACTTGGGTGGACTGGCTCTCACTAGCACTTTAGAGCTCTTTTCATGTTCATCCACTCATTACATTCTACTACCATTTTTCACCTGTTGGCAGGAGCCCTTTCCTGTTGTTACATTTCATACTGTATGTTTACTGTGAACTTGGAGAGCAAATGCATACTTTTTAGAATTCTGTATAAAGCAGGAGTAAATACATTCTGAGCAAGGACCTAAGTAGGTTGTCAATGAATTTAGTTTATGAGTTCAGGTGAGTAGATGAGGGTTTCTATTGGCTGCTCAGTGCTTCCATTAGATTAGCTAGACCATAAATGGATGGATTTTAGGAAGTCTTGTTTGGTTTGGTAATGATAGTAATGCATTATTCTAGATCAGGTATAGTCTGCTTACTATAATTTAAATGTATGTTTTTTAACTATTTTTTAAACACATGATTATTTTTGAGATCATTCCTAATGCAGGTAATGAATTTTTGCTTTTTTGCTGTAAAACAAAAATGGAGGTTTTCACTTTTAGAAAAGAGGGACTGCTACAGTACATTGCATTTTAATGATAACACTAAGAGCCATTGGTGAATTTAAACAACATAGACCTATTATACTTTTATTTAAATGTTAAAAAGATGATTCAGATTTCATAAAGTACTATAAAATATAAATTATTTTTAGAAGGCTGAAAATTTATTTCTTGAAAAATGTTTTTTCCTTTGGGTAAAATGCCTGTACTATTCTACTACCTTGGTATTAAAACTTACCTTCATGTCCCTTGTGTTTCCAAAGCTCAGTCCAATTCAAGCTTAGATTATGGACTGAAAGTATCCCAAAGAGTTTACATGTGGATCACTGTGCAACCAATACCACCTCGGCTGCCCGCCCCCACCCTGCCACACACACTCTTATACTGTCACCAAGACCAGAATGGGTCCATGGCATCCTTTTCTTTTATCTTTTATTTTATTTTGTTTTTCTGAGAGAGAGGCAGGAAGAGATAGAGACAGTAACAACAAGCTGCTCCTGTATGTGCCCTGACCAGAGAATCGCACCAGCAACCTTGGCACTCCAGGACAATGCTCCAGCCAACTGTGCTGTCTGGCCAATTTTTATTGTTTTTAGAGACAGAGAGAGGGGAGGGCAAAGGGAAGCATTTGTTGTTCCACCCAGTGGTGCATTTTTTTGGTCGTTTCCCATGTGTGCCCTAACTGGGGATCAAACCCACAACTTTGTTGTTTCAGGACTATGCTCTTAATCTACTGAGCTAACTGGCCAGGGCCTGGGGCATTTTTTAAAAAATCCACTCTCAAACACTTCTAAGGAGGGCAAATTAAACGACATCAGAACGAAGACTACCCTTACTTGCCTAGTTCCACTGTTATAAATCTGAACTATAACTTCTTTTTCCTCAAGAGTCCAGCATTTCTAGCTAACCAGGCCTAAATTTAAACTTATTTCTTTCCCACTTGACACTATTTTTCAATATACTAACCTTAATATCTTCAAATCTTGCCTGACCAGGCGGTGGCGCAGTGGATAGAGCCTCGGACTGGGATGCCGAGGACCCAGGTTTGAGACCTCGAGGTCACCAGCTTGAGCGCGGGCTCATCTGGTTTGAGCAAAGCTCACCAGCTTGGACCCAAGGTCGCTGGCTCGAGCAAGGGGTTACTTGGTCTGCTGAAGGCCCGCGGTCAAGGCACATATGAGAAAGCAATCAGTGAACAACTAAGGTGTCGCCATGTGCAACTAAAAACTAATGGTTGATGCTTCTCATCTCTCTGTTCCCGTCTGTCCCTGTCTATCCTTCTCTCTCTGTCTCTGTAAAAATAAATAAATAAAATAAAAATCTTCAAATCTTAAAATTTCTGCTACGTTATTTCCATCAATTTTTTTTTCTTTCATTTTTCTGAAGCTGGAAACAGGGAGAGACAGTCAGACAGACTCCCGCATGCGCCCGACCGGGATCCACCCGGCATGCCCACCAGGGGGCGATGCTCTGCCCACCAGGGGGCGATGCTCTGCCCATCCTGGGCGTCGCCATGTTGCGACCAGAGCCACTCTAGCGCCTGAGGCAGAGGCCACAGAGCCATCCCCAGCGCCCGGGCCATCTTTGCTCCAATGGAGCCTTGGCTGCGGGAGGGGAAGAGAGAGACAGAGAGGAAAGCGTGGCGGAGGGGTGGAGAAGCAAATGAGCGCTTCTCCTGTGTGCCCTGGCCGGGAATCGAACCCGGGTCCTCCGCACGCTAGGCCGACACTCTACCGCTGAGCCAACCGGCCAGGGCCTATTTCCATCAATTTTCAAGTTTTTATAGGTTCTACTTCATCTTTTGTCATCTTTTTTACTTCTACTGTTTAGCCCCTCATTACCATCAATTATTCTAATTCTTACATAATCCGTATGTTACTGCTAGATTAATGTTCTTTAAGTTCCTGTTCGTGCTTTCCACCTCAGGATTTTTTAGAATCTCCATGTTGTATATTTAAGGCTGAACTCTTCATTGTAGCCATCCATGGTTATAGCTCTAACCTTCTCTTCTTTGTCTTGTTACCCTCTGCTTGTACTTTTTATTGTGGCCAAACTGAACTATCTAGTACTGTTCCACAAATGAGCTGTTTTCCCCACCTCTGTGCCTTTCATTCTCTTCCTTCTGTCTGGAATGCTATTCTAATTCATCTCTACTTATTGACATTCTAAGGTCTCTTTTTCTAAGAACTTTCTGATTTCCCCTTGGTTAGAATTTATCTTCTAAACTTTCTTTGATATGTTTTTGTGAGTCTTGGGCACTTGCCCTGCATGGGTGTTGTCGCTGGCTTCCCTATATCTATGAACTGTTTGACTTCTTCAGGGCGGGCAATGTGTCTTATTCACCTTTGTATTGCCTGCAATATCTAGTCCAGTTCCTGAATAATGAATACTGAATCAGACTGATGAATGAAGACAAGAAATCAAGTTGCTATTTGCTTAGTTACCTGAGTGTTATAGTCTCATTTTTTTAGTTACATGAGGTTTGAAATATGAGTAAATGACTTGATTTAATTCTAACTTTGCTTTGAAAAGTTACTCCCTCCCTCCCAGTAACAAAATAGAAATAATTTCCTGCCTGCTTATAGAAAGATTTAAGGAAAAATTAGATATATAGAAATGTTTATTTGCTATTGAAAAGAAATTTTCTATTTTAAAACTTAAAAAAATACGGAGTGCTTATTATAAATTAAATTAACATGTTTAGTAAAGGTTTGGAAGAGTCACTGAAGTTCCTTTTTTGGGGGTATACTTATACACTGATAGCACAATCATAGGACAAATTTATACTATATTTATATTTCTTTGCAATTGGACCAGCTTTTCTGGCTTGAATGTAGAAGGATTAACTGTTTCCTAACTATGGATTCTCCTCCTACCAACTCGGAATCATGCTGTTGTGAACCTGTTTCTGACTGGAGGGTGTCAGGTTGCTAGATATTATATGTTGGAGTGGGCAGAACGAATGTAAATCTCTGTGTTCGTGCTGGGATGTTTAATTGAAAAGCTTCTAGGTGCTAGGTACTATGCTACTCTCAATGTAATACATTTCCATATTTAATTATGTTTTTAAATTTTATTTGATGCTTTCCTTAGGCCTTGTGAAAAAGAGTAAAGAGCAAAATACACAGCGAAGCTTTTTTCTGAGAATGAAGTGTACCCTAACTAGCCGGGGGAGAACTATGAACATAAAGTCTGCAACATGGAAGGTAAGTACAAATGATTTGTCAGTGGTGATGCACTTGATTTATAGATAACTTCATGCATCTTGACATTACTAATATTAAGGTAGCTTTGGAACTGTGAGAAAACTAAACAGTTGTCCCTTGGCATTTGCAGATATAACATCCAAATGTATAATAATTTGCCAGTTTGAGGCATGAATGAATAGTGATACTGGCATACTGAGCTAACTTAATTATTGGGCTTTGCCAACCATCCAGTGTTTGAATCTTGATAGAGCTTAATTTTCTATTCATTGTTGTATCATTTTATTGCTCAGTGTTAAAACAGTCAGCAAAGCAAGAAATAATCAGCTATGATGATCAGATAAATGAAAAATCAGCCCATTTTTGTATGTAGGAGATTTTTAAAAAGAGGAATCTATAGTGCCTGAGGAGTAGGTCATGTAGTGCTGTAGGAAAAACATTTGTTGATTTTCAGGGATATAACTAACCTACTAATGATAGTAAATTTTATTAAAGCTTATTTGCCATGTCAGACTCAACTACTTATCTCTGCATTTTGTTTTTTTCTAGGATTGTATGTATGTTTTAAAATTGCTTTTTCTTTATACACAGGTACTTCACTGCACAGGACATATTCATGTGTACGATACCAACGGTAATCAATCTCAGTGTGGGTATAAGAAACCACCTATGACGTGCTTGGTGCTGATTTGTGAACCCATTCCTCATCCATCAAATATTGAAATTCCATTAGATAGCAAGACTTTTCTCAGTCGTCACAGTCTGGATATGAAATTTTCTTACTGTGATGAAAGGTAAATGAGATATAAAATATAACTTGAAGTTTTTAATTAGACCATAACTTTTAAACTATTTACTATATAATAAAGACTCCTACTAAGCTAAATACTGTGATACGTCCTAGAAGTCTAATATTGTATTAACTTTGTAGATTAGTTCAGCCACATTGAACACTTTCTATGTATTATGAATGCTTACTCGACTAGGTGCTTTTCAGAAATTATTAAAATGAGGTCTTTTTCCTTTGGGGACTGTAAAGAGAAAACAAATATATTTCAAAGACATATAATACATAATTTGAGGAAGGATAGATTCCTTTTGGTTATGGACTAGAGGGAAAAGTCTCGGGTCATGTCCTCGGTGTGTATTTTCCCTGAGCACCTTTATCCCTGCCCATGGTTTCTGTTACCATCTTCAGATTTATATTCCTATCTCTGTTTAATTGCCTATTTGATTTTTTCTGAATACTCTTTTGTACTGTAAACTAAATATTTCTGAACTAAACTGTACCACTACTGCTGTAAACAATAGTAAATTCAAAACTGATTTTCTTCCTAATAATGGTTAAATATACACACATGACTCCAGCAAAAATTTGAAAGTGATCCTTAACTTTTCTTTTTCTTACATTATCTACACTTACTTGGCCTCTAAATCTTACAGATTTACTATTTTCACTTCTATCTCTTAATCTAGTCCCTCCTTTCCAGGCTTGTTCTCCTGCCATTGAATTCTTGAACTCTTCTCATAGTCTCTTAAACTGTATCACTACCAGCAGACTTGTGCCCTTTTACTCTCTGATCCATGTTTCTAAAAGTGGCCTTCCTAAGGTGAAAATCAGATCGTGTCATTCTCTTGTTGAAAATACAATTGCTTTCTTTCATCTTCTCGCACAAAAACTTCTGTTTATAAAAATATTTGAGGAGGGCAATAAAATCTTATTTATCAAAAGAAGATATGCAGCCTGACCAGGCAGTGGCATGGTGGATAGAGCATCGGCCTGGATTGCAAAGGACCTGGATTTGAAACCCTGAGGTCATCCGGCTTGAGCATGGGTCAAGGCTTGAGTGTAGGGTCGCCAGCCTGAGTGTGCGGTTATAGACATGACCCCATGGTCACTGGCTTGAGTTCAAGGTCGCTGGTTTGAGCAAGGGGTCACTGGCTCAGCTGGAGCTCCCTGGTCAAGGCACATATAAAAAAGCAATCACTGAACAACTAAGGTGCTACAGCAATGAGTTGATGCTTCTCTTCTCTCTCCCTGTCTCTCTTTCTCTCTCTCTCTCTTTCTCTCTTGCTTAAAAAAAAAAGATATGCATTTTAAAAAGCTGAAAGAAAAATAGACCTACACAATAAAATCTAAACTTCTTAGTGTGACAAATAAGGGTATTTATCGTCTGGCCCCTGCCTACTTCTCCAGGCTAATCAGTGGCAGGCAGAACCCTTCTGATGTGTCTCCCAACAGCCTACTGCCAGACAGTTCCAAACGCCTTAGTGCTTTCCATGTACTTTCCATTCTGCAATGACATTTTTTCAACTCCTAACTTGTACTTACTGTCCAAGGGCCACCTACTACATCTGTTCCTTTGTGGAATTTTCTGTGTTCCTTAAAATCAAACTGTTTCTATATACCTCTTTGCTGCCTCTTTTTGAAATGATCTTGGATTCATTCATTCTTCTCTTTGTCAATTTTTTCATCTTTAGTAACACCTGCTTTACTTGAATCATCTTGAAGATATTAAAAAACCAATTTTAACCACCTAGACATAATATAGATAAGAATGCCCCACCGCATTGCACAAGGAAATGTTACAGAGCGCTGGCTTTGGAGTCATATAATCCTGGATTGAGCTCTGGCCTGCAGCTCTGGTACTCGGCCTTGGTTCGAGAACTTAACTGCACCAAATCTCATGTTTCTTATCTAAAACAAGGGTCATATTTCAAAAGGCTGTGGCAAGGATTAAAAGAGTTTGTTGAGTGCTTAGTATACATAGTGAATGCTTGACCTCTTGTGTTAGCTTTTAAGAAGAATGAAGACAAAAAAGCTAATAAGTACTTTACAGCATTTACTGCCAGTATTCATGTGAATGTATGATAGAACAGAAATGCCCATCCTTTTTTTGAGGAATTATTCTTTTTTGAACTTAGTAATGAAGTGTAGTGGTAGGCTAGGGAGAAAGGAAGATGATGGAGCTAGAACAGCGGTTCTCAACCTGTGGGTTGCGACCCACAGGTTGAGAACCGCTGAGCTAGAAGGAGATGGTTAAATCAGAAAATTAGTACCAGGAAGCTCAACTGGTTGGAGCATTGTCAGTCTGCCAAGGTTGTAGGTTCAATCTCCTATCAGAGCACATACAGTTATATCAACCAATGAACGCATAAATAAGTGGAACAACAAATCAATTTCTCTTTCTCTCTTCCCCTTCTCCCTTCCTCCTTTCCTCTCTATAATATCAATAAAATAAAACTTTTTAAAGAAATTAAAATTAGCAAGATGATCATGACAGAAGAGTAAAGACAGCCAGCTTAGAGGTCAGCAAAGTAAGGTTTTGAGCACGATCAGTTAGTATTCTGGTTAGAGCTCTTCCTAGGAACTTTTTCACATCTGTATACTATATAACCGCTAAGAATGAGATATAGGAAAAAATATTTGCTGAATTTTTAGAAAATGTAATGTATCATGCTGAATTTTAAGGAAATCTAATATATCAAATGTCTAACATCCAGAATATCCCACAAACAGCTATGATTTACTAGACTAATTTCCAGTTACAATCATTCAACACATTTATTTGAGCATCTACGGGTGTGTTTGGCACTAAAACTGACACTAAAGTAGAAAGGAAAATGAACAGTTTGTGTCCTCAAGTACTTACAATGAATGAATGGTCTACTGCATAATTGCTTTTGATCACAGGTTTCCTAGCCCATTAAATACTTTTGATCAAATTTTCTAGATCACTCCTCTTTTTGGTACAGAATATATAAGGTAATGCAATTCTCTAAAGTTAAATGAATTTTTTACCTTTCTTGCTCCAGTATGAATAAGATCTTCTAGGAAAGTATGTGCTATTTCTATTTTGACATCTTTCATCCCTTGTGGTAGACATACCTCAACTCAGATTGAGAAGCAGTGATTGACATCTGATTTAGTCAGAGCTTTTTAACATGATATACAAGGCCCTCATTAATTTGATCCTCCTGCCTATTTTTCTAGCCTCGTCTCTTTCTGCTTTCCCCCACTAACCACATCAGAGTTACTGTTGTCTGTAGAATGTCAAACATTTTCTCATCTCTGTCTTTACTTGCAGTGAGTGTACCTTCTTCTTGAAAAGGTTTTGTTCTCTTTGACTCTCTTTTATACTCAACTCTTAAATCTCCTATAGAAAGCTGTCTTTTATGTCACCATTCTTTCTTATGGGTAAGAGTGGTGCCTCTGATTTCCTGCAACAGGTTCTTATCCTGTACATGACACATTATTTCAGAAGGAGTATGGTAAGTGTATCGGAAGATTAGCCATATGTTGGGTTTTGTCTTTTCATTTCCCACCTAGAACAGTGCCAAGCATACATAGGCATAAAAAGGTTTAAATAATAAATTAATTTCATGGGAATATTATTTAAACACATAACCTACAAAGACCAATTAAAATTATTTTTAAAATGGAATTTTAAGAAAGAGGGCTGAATTTTTTTTTTTTTTTAAAGAATAGTTTCCTTTAAAATACTGCCACCTAGTGTAGATGTGTTTAGGGAGATCTCTTTATAAATAATCTTGGATTTGGCTTGGTATGGTTTTTTTTTTTTATAAATCAGTTTTATATTTATGTATTTATTTTGGAATAAGCTATGGTAGAGCTTGTCTCAAAGTATGACAACACAACAGTGTTATTTTTATACATTTCTTAGGAGAAGGATATCTTCCCTGTGCTCTTTCTTTTTTTTTTTTTACACAGTATGACACATAATTTTTTAAATCAGCAGTCTGAGAAATCAAAAAGTTTAACTCGTGTTTTGTTCTCAGAAAAGAACATTTCTAAGAAGTGCTAAGAACATAGCTTTCTCTTTCCCATGGAAAGGGTTCCATTTTAGATTGTGGTTATAGAGAGTAAGATTTAGGTTCTATCCTAAAGGAACTGCAGAGAACCAGGGGGGGGGGCAACTGGATTACTTTCTAGTCCACTTCCAATTTGATCAAAGAAGTACAAGAGCATCTTTTCCAAAAACCAATATAATAGGTATTTATATATTCTATATTCCCATTTAGTGTGTATACTCTGGTTAATGATATTAAAATTTTGTAGTGGATATTGATCTCCCAAAGTGAAACCTTACCAAGGAGACCTGTTATATAAAGAATCTGGTTTTATACACACACACACACACACACACACAAAAAAAAAGAATCTGGTTTTATGGTAAGATAATGATACAGATTTAGCCTATATCATTTAAATTAAATGGCAGTGATTACCTTTATAACATTTATCATTTAATTTAGCAGTACTTCATATGTACACTGTTCACAAAAATTAGGGGATATTTTATCGCCTCATCTTCATTTTGAAATATCCCCAATTTTTGTGAGCAGTATATTTATTACTACCAAAAGTATGTGACGAAAATAGGTAACAAGGTTGAGTGAAGGGGATTAAAGGGTGAAATAACAGGATGAATCCAGAGGACTTCAACAGGTGCTGCTGGTTTTAGTAACTGCAGAGTTACTAAAGGTGAGATGTAAACTTACTTTCAGCACAGAAAAATACTCTTATATTTGAATATTTATTTCAAAGTTGAATATATATTCATTACTCTAAAAAAGCAAAAATTCATTGTCGGGTTCTCTTTTTTTCTTAACAGAATTACTGAATTGATGGGATATGAGCCAGAAGAACTTTTGGGCCGCTCAATTTATGAATATTACCATGCTTTGGACTCTGATCATCTGACCAAAACTCATCACGATAGTAAGTACAATGGAGGAACTCATAGATATCCTATTTAACTCTTATGGTCTCTTTACTTTTTGGTAATACATCCACATTCTTCTAACTTTTTGGTTAGTATTAACCAGTCTTTTTAGACTAAGTATCTTAATAAAACATGAAGAATCTTGACCATTAAATCTGTATTTTGTATTTGTTCAAGCAATACCAGTTAAAGCAGAATCATTCGATATCTAAAACTTCCTGGTGTTTCAAATACAAAGACTCAAAAAATATATTGTAGGATATTATAGCATGATTTTCAGAATTTATACTTAAGTATTCAGAACAGTGGTTAGCACTGAAGTACTAAGAAAATAATTGTTCAATGAAGGGAATTGTTTAGTGAAGTGAAGTTGATCAATGGCATATACTAGTGGTATAAAGTCCCCTTGACATATATTTCTCAGTTTTACTCAAATGTTGTTTGAAGATCCCATAGTAAGTAAAACTTTGGAATTTCTCATTTGCTGTTGAATCTACCTAAACATGACTTCCCAATGTGATTGGGGATGCTTGAATGTCACTGATTTAGTGTGCTTAGACTTGAACTACAGAGTAGATCCCAATACTAATAATAATATCATCTTTACTATTTATCTAGTACTTTCTCCCAAATAAGTAACTAAGATGGCCTAAAATGCCAAAAGGGTTTGGCATGGTGTCAGTTGATTTCAGATATGCCAGCACAGCTATCTGAAGCATCTTTGGTTGTTTGGAAACTATAGCAGGAATTTAAGGAAATGATAGCAGTGCTTCTTTCTGGAATGGTCTCTGTGGAATCAAGATTATTCATTCTCTCGTCTTTTCTAATGCTTTCAACCTATAAGTCATTGAAAGAATTTTATTTACTATTTTCCCTCATTCCTGGCTTTCATTTTATTTAAGATAAAAATCGGCAGGACAGTAGCTTATTTTGGGAGTTAGAATAATGAAATTGGGTACATTTTCAACTGTTCTGGGGCTTTCCCTCACTTTCAATTTAAACAATTACAACTGATCCCATTAATATAAATATTTCTCTCATTTTCTAAAACTGATCAGTGTTTAACATCTATTCATTTAATTGACAAATCAGTTATTGTCTCTGCATGACTCTTTTTCCACTTTACTCCTAGTGTTTACTAAAGGACAAGTCACTACAGGACAGTACCGGATGCTTGCCAAAAGAGGTGGATATGTCTGGGTTGAAACTCAAGCAACTGTCATATATAACACTAAGAACTCTCAACCACAGTGCATTGTATGCGTAAATTATGTTGTGAGGTAAGCTTGGAAAATAAATACGTTGGGGGAACAAGTAATACCTCTTTTTGGATACTCTATTCTGAGAAGAGAATTTTATAACGTTAACTGATTTTTATTTTCACATTTCTATCTATTTATGATTTTTGGTACTCTAATATGTGTTTCCAGACAAGCTATTCTACAGTGATTCTACTAGCTACTACTCGTAACTGTCCCCACTCTTTTCAATCCTGTTTTTAAAAAGACCTTGAAAAGAATACCAGATCTATGGATTAGTTTGTTCTAGTCATACAGCTGTATAAGCATATATTACCTCAAGACAGCTATGTTATTTTTGTAAGGTCAATACTGGCCTTAGAATAATTGTTAAATTTGTGTCATATCTGTCATTTCTCCATAATATTGAGGAAGTCTCATTTCTCTGAATATATTGAAGAGATGATAATACTTGGCTCAAAAGGTTATAAGAATTAAATGAAATTCTATGTGAGATTACTATAAAAGACTGTATAATGTGACACATGACTCTTGAATATTCTTGAAACCTTCCCTTGGCTGATGGGCTTGTGACTATTTTGGATATCATAAAGTAATCTTTCATTTATTTGAGGAGGCAAATGCCCCCTTCTAGTCCATCTTCCACATTACCACTAGGCTGAAATTCCTTGCACGAATACTTTATCATCTCATTTTCCTTAAAATTGTTTTAAAGCTATCACCCCCATGATACAGTCTCACTTACTTGGTAGAGCATCATGTCTTGTCATTATCTTCTATGCTCCCATGCTTTCATAAATGGAGCCCTCTTTCTAAAATCTGTGGCCATTTCTTCTAGGAAGACTTTGCTCATTTTTTATTTTTGCCAATTCTGACACCATCCTTTAATGTTTTAATATTAGTGCCAAAGCGTTCTTTTGTGACTTTCCCATTATATAAGAATTAATTACTTAGAATGCTCCTTTCCCCTCACTACAATCTGCCTTACAAATACTACTTAAATCTATGTTTTAGCTAGTAGGCCCCTTTCTGAAGCAACCCTTCCCTATTTTAGCAATTACCACTTTGTATTTTGTTTGCACATTCACTTTCACACTGGGCTATAGCTTGAGGGCAAGAGTTCTATATTTTAATCTTTTTTTTTCTTAAGTGAGAAGTGGGGAGGCAGAGAGACTCCCACATGTGCCTGACCAGGATCCACCTGGCAAGCCCACTAGGGGGCGATGCTCTGCCCATCTGGGGCATTGCTCCATTGCAACCAGAACCATTTTAGTGCCTGAGGCGAGGCCATGGTGCCATCCTCAGTGCCTTGGCCAACTTGCTCCAGTAGTGACTTGGCTGCAGGAGGGGAAGAGAGAGATATGGGGAAGGATGGAGAAGCAGATGGTCACTTCTGTGTGCCCTGGCCGAGAATAGATCCTGTGACATCTATGTGCTGGGCCGACGCTCTACCACTAAGCCAACTGGCCAAGACTATATTTTAATTTTTATATTAGTTCATTTTCTATAGTAAACTTAGTATTTGTTGATTAAAGGGGCAATGTAATTTATATTTAATGAATATGAAGCTGTTCATCATCCCTTTTCAACTGTATCCCCACAGGTGCTATCACCAAAGGCAGTATGGCACCCCTCTTAGAAACTCTGTTTATCTATATAGCTTTATATTCTAGGACCATCCTCAGTGCCCTAGTGCTGTGCCAATTTTATTATTTGTGAGTCAGCACAACAATTGAAACGATTATTTATGTCTTTCATCTACTTGATTATTATATTTCTTTGTCACCACCACTCTTCCCAAAGGGACAGCTGAAGTTTCTTAATTGAAAATAGTCAAATATTTGAATTAGCTTATACTGTGAATTTTAATAGGTCTTTATTTCATATTGGTATCTTAAAGCCTGAATTAATTTGAACATGTATGTGTGAGATCAGGTCAGAGCATCTTAAAATGTTCCTTTCCACAGAGTAGAATTTTTATCAGATTCTCTTTCCCTTCCCCCCCATTGTGTCAGTGCTAATTTAAGAATTATTGATCTCTCTTCTAACAGTGGTATTATTCAGCACGACTTGATCTTCTCCCTTCAACAAACAGAATGTGTCCTCAAACCAGTTGAATCTTCAGATATGAAAATGACTCAGCTATTCACCAAAGTTGAATCAGAAGATACAAGTAGCCTCTTTGATAAACTTAAGAAGGAACCTGATGCTTTAACTTTGCTGGCCCCAGCTGCTGGAGACACAATCATATCTTTAGATTTTGGCAGCAATGGTGGGTCTTTAGTTATTTTGTTAATTGTCTGAACCAGGGGTCGGGAACCTTTTAGGCTGAGAGATCCATGAACGCCACATATTTTAAAATGTAATTCCATGAGAGCCATACAACAACCCGTGTACGTTATGCATTATCCAATAAAAATTTGGTGTTGCCTGACCGGCACAGTGGATAGAGTGTCGGACTGGGATGCGGAGCACCCAGGTCCGAGACCCCGAGGTCGCCAGCTTGAGTGCGGGCTCATCTGGTTTGAGCAAAGCTCACCAGCTTGGACCCACGGTCACTGGCTTGAGCAAGGGGTTACTCAGTCTGCTGTAGCCACATGGTCAAGGCACATATGAGAAAGCAATGAACAACTAAGGTGTCGCAACGAAAAACTGATGATTGATGCTTCTCATCGTTCCTGTCTGTCCCTATCTATCCATCTCTCTGTCCCTGTAAAAAAAAAAAAAATTGGTGTTGTTCCAGAGGACAGCTATGATTGGCTCCAGCCACCCGCAACCATAAACATGAGCAGTAGGAAATGAATGGATTGTAATACATGAGAATGTTTTTTATTTTTAACATTTTTTTATTAAAGATTTGTCTGTGAGCCAGATGCAGCCATCAAAAGAGCCACATCTGGCTCGTGAGCCATATGTTCCCGACCCCTGGTCTAAACTGTGTTTGCTGTGATGCAAGCCGTTTTGTTTTATTTTTTTAAATTTACTTTTTTCTTTTAGATTTTTATTTATTCATTTTTATTAGAGAGAGAGAGGGGAGAGGGAGAGAGAGAGAGAGAACAGGGGAGGAGCAGGAAGCATCAACTCTCATATGTGCCTTGACCAGGCAAGCCCAGGGTTTTGAACCGGCGACCTCAGCTTTCCAGGTCGACGCTTTATCCACTGCGCCACCACAGGTCAGGCCAAGCCCGTTTTAATTGGACTTGATGTTGATATTTTTTGTTGGTAATCATTGGGACATTATGGTCCCTATGTTTTTTGTTTTTCACAGTTTTCTTGAAAGTATTTGCTTAAATATTTTGCCCTTCTCATTTCTCAGCATTCCTGCTTTTTGTCACATTTTTGGAAATTGTGCTTCAAAGAGTCCTTAATGTATTTATTTTTCCCACACTAATTTGTCTCAGCTACTCTTCTGCTTCTATATACTACTATCATATTTTCTCCACAACTTAGTAAAGTTGTATTACAATAGGTATAGTTGCATTAAAGTATAAATAAGCATCATACCATAATATCAAACATTCAGAATGAAAACTAATTTCAGACGAGGTTAAATTTTAATGAAGAAAAGGTTGGAAATGCTGAGTATTTTTTATGCCATATTGGAATTATCAGTAGTGGGGTTGGAAAGATAACTCAGACTTGTGGTTATACATAGTATCTGTAAACTTTCTGATTAAGGCAAATGTAACATTTTTTGGGGGGGGGGGTTGCATTTTTCTGAAGCTGGAAACAGGGAGAGACAGACAGACTCCCGCATGCGCCCGACCGGGATCCACCCGGCACGCCCACCAAGGGGCGACGCTCTGCCCACCAGGAGGTGATGCTCTGCCCATCCTGGGCGTCGCCATGTTGCGACCAGAGCCACTCTAGCGCCTGAGGCAGAGGCCACAGAGCCATCCCCAGCGCCCGGGCCATCTTTGCTCCAATGGAGCCTTGGCTGCGGGAGGGGAAGAGAGAGACAGAGAGGAAGGCGCGGCGGAGGGGTGGAGAAGCAAATGGGCGCTTCTCCTGTGTGCCCTGGCCAGGAATCGAACCCGGGTCCTCCGCACGCTAGGCCGACGCTCTACCGCTGAGCCAACTGGCCAGGGCCCCAAATGTAACATTTTTGTTGTTTGAACAAACTAGATAACCCTTTGGTAAAAGGGGACATTTCTGTATATGTTAAAATCTAGATATTCTATAACTTGGCTAATTTTTTCTCTACAGACACAGAAACTGATGACCAACAACTTGAGGAAGTTCCATTGTATAATGATGTAATGCTCCCCTCATCTAATGATAAATTACAGAATATCAATTTGGCAATGTCTCCATTACCTGCCTCTGAAACCCCAGAGCCACTTCGAAGTAGTGCTGACCCTGCACTGAATCAGGAAGTTGCATTAAAATTAGAACCAAGTCCAGAGTCACTGGAACTTTCTTTTACCATGCCCCAGATTCAAGACCAACCAGCTAGTCCTTCTGATGGAAGCACTAGACAGAGTTCACCTGAGGTAGGTTTTGTGATATAAACCGAAAAGGATAACTCAGATTTTAATGTTCAGAAAGGAACATATTTGTGGATGTGATTCAAACTTTAATTGGATCAAGATGTCATGGTTTTGTGTGCATTTTAGCACTTAAAATTACTACAAAAATGTTAAGAGCTTAACTTGGACCTCAGTGCGTGTCTTATCAGACAGGAACATGAGAAGGAACTGGCTTAACAAAAATCAAGAGGCAAAACTTCTGTTGCTCCTCTAAATATGTATATCAGTAAGACAAAAAAAAAAAAATCTTGAATTTAGACATCCACAGAGGAAAACTCTGTATGTGCCTCCAAAAGTTCTAAGCCCTTACATATTACCTTTTGATTTGGAGAATTGTCCACTGGCCTTTTCCCTTAAAAGGGAAAGGACCTTAAGCTCTGCCCAATTTTAGTCCACTTTCTGTCTCTATTTTGAAATTCTGGATAAGTATAACATGAAAATACCAAATCATACACAGAGTGAATAATTATTAGCTGTTTTCTTTGTGAGTTCTGTCTTGATATTAGTTTTCCTATAAACCATAAAAGTCCTCTTTAAGGGCAGGGCAGGGCTACAACTAAAGGTATCTCATAGGGCACTATTTCTAATTTCTAAATCTAGAGTGCTTCGAATGTAGAGTTTCCTTTGTCTAAAAATAGGCTCAAGAGTTAGGTAACTGAGATCTAAATGAGGCACAAATAAGCCTTAATAGGTGATAAATAATTTTGTATTAAATATTTATGGATCCAAATTAGCAAGCAAAAAGTAGGAGTTTTACCTCCTTTGTCCTGGTTGCTCAGTTTGCCTAGCACAAAATGTTTTTGATTTGTTTTATTTTTAATCTAACAAAAATGTTATAATGAAGCAAAAGTTTATGCTTAGAATACATAGCTATAGTTTTTTGGTTAGAATTTTTGCTTAGAAACTTCCAAAAGTACGGTACATTCATTAAGATGAATGCCTGCTCCCCAGAGTAAGTTGTAAGATTTTTAGAAAGATCACCCCAGGAATGTGCCCTCTCAGTACAAAAGTAGATTCTAGTGAATGTATCATCTAGTTGTTGACCAGTTGGGTACCACATGGGAGATGAATTACTAAATGAGTTTTATTCTTTAGAATAAACAGGTAAAATGCATCTTGTAATTTTAAATGTATAAATTATGTTCTATAACATATAGTCAGAAATGCATATAGTAGCTCTTCCTTATCCACGGAGGACACATTCCAAGACCCCCAGTGGATGCCTGGAACTGAGGATAGTACGAAACCCTAATCACCTTCTTCAGCTCTGCTGGAAGTATGGCAGCATTGGCAGATGCAAGCTCTCCAGTTGTTATATTTTTCATCTCTTACTTGCTTGCAGTAAATGGCTTCATGTTACTCATTTGAGGGGATAATTTACTGAATGAAGTCTTTATATGGGCTCAGTTCTTGCTGGCACAACACACTGCCATCAGTTGGAACATGTGTTCTGTTCATATCTTCTACCCACAAATTTAATGCCTTTTCCATCTTAACTAAGCACGCAACATGCACTGTGCCAGTAACTTGCAGTTTTAGATGTGACAGTAGAACTAGCATAAATTTCTTTTTCCTTCACAATTTCATGAATATAATAAGATTTATTCTTACTGTAGTTCTTAGCAGCCTCAGCATATGGGGTTTTTTTCCCCTTATTAAGTCAAGAACTTTCACATTTCCTATTAAAGGAAGCACTTTACAGCTTCTCTTTGGCATATCCAAATTGCAGCATCACTACTCTTAAGTAAAATAAGAGTTACTTCGAACATAAGCACTGTGATACTGTGATAATTGATCTGATAACCAAGACACCTACTGACCAATGTGTGGGTAGTATATACAGCGTGGATACACTAGACAAAAGGATGATTAATGTCCATGGCAGGATGTAGTGGAACAATGTGAGATTTCATCACACTACTCAAAGCAATGCAAAGTTAAAACGTATAAAATGCTTAATTCTAGAATTTCCTATTTGATATTTTCAGACCTCAGTTGACCGTGGATAACTGAAACTGCAAAAAGTGAAATCACAGAAAAGGGGGGAACTCCTGTATTGGCAAAATTAGTTAAAAGTGTAAACTCAAAATGTACTGGCTGGGTAGTTCAGTTGATTAGAGCAGTGTCCCAATAACGTCAAGATTGCAGGTTTGATTCCTGGTCTGAGCACATACAAAAATCAACCAATGAATGCCTAAATAAGTGGAACAACAAATTGATGTTTCTCTCTGTTTCTCGCTCTCTCTAATCAATAAGTAGTTAAAAAATTAAAAATTAAAAAAATTGAAAGCTCTTTCATATAGCTGTGCTGGTTTAGATGTGGTAACTTCTAAAGAAAAAAAGTGTAAGCTCCTTTAATTTCTCACTAGTCAGATAAAAAAACAACAGATGGACTTTGTTATGTATTCTCTGAGATCTGGTTTGAAAATTCTAACAACTAGCAAACCATGCAGGCTTCTGCAGGGAAAGTAAAAATATTTAATTTCCTTTACAGCCTACCAGTCCCAGTGAATATTGTTTTGATGTGGATAGTGATATGGTCAATGAATTCAAGTTGGAATTGGTAGAGAAACTTTTTGCTGAAGACACAGAAGCAAAGAATCCATTTTCCACTCAGGTATATGAATTCATTTATTATATTTTATATTAAACTTTATTAATTTTTAATCTGAAGTGACTTTAGGTTTAACTTGATTTTCTTTTATAAGATGTAGTCATTGTAAAAACTCATGCATTTGTTGTTTTATAGGACACTGATTTAGACTTGGAGATGTTAGCTCCTTATATCCCAATGGATGATGACTTCCAGTTACGTTCCTTCGATCAGCTGTCACCACTGGAAAGCAGTTCTACCAGCCCTCAAAGTGCGAGCACAATTACAGTATTCCAGCCAACTGAAATGCAAGAACCAGCTATTACCACCACCACTGCCACCACTGATGAATTAAAAACACTGACAAAAGATGGTATGGAAGACATTAAAATACTGATTGCATCTCCATCTCCTACCCACGTATCTAAAGAAACAGCTAGTACCACTACATCGCCATATAGTGGTGGTACTCGAAGTCGGACAGCCTCACCAAACAGAGCAGGAAAAGGAGTTATAGAACAGACAGAAAAATCTCATCCAAGAAGTCCTAACGTGTTATCTATCACTTTGAGTCAAAGGTATTTATTTATATGTAGCATTAAAGTTACAGTTATTTTATTATTTTTTAGAAAATGTGTGTGATGGTAAATTATTTCTAAACATAGCAAATTTTCTGATGTGTATGTTTTAGGAACATAAAATTGACATACAAATTCTGAACTTAAAACAAGTACTCCAAAAACTTTCTAAATTAGCTTATATAATATATTTTCTCTAAAATAATCATAATCATATCATCTCTGAATATTGGAGGGTCTTCTAATACCTTTAAAAATAAAATCTAGCCAATAAGTTTTGTAAATGTACAAAAACTGGCCCAGTTTCTTATGTTTGTTTAAATCAGACCAGTTAACAATCCTCACTGCTTCCATTTCTTGGAGCTCTTTTTAAGCTTTAGAAAAGAGCCCTTCTTCTGACTCACAGGTATTTCCAGTTCCCCATTCCATTAAGCTTGATGGTCTTGATTCCTCAGTATTCATTTTAAATATTTATATGACTTCTTTGTAAATATTATGTATAGTTATGTTACAATTGCTTTTACTTTTCATTGCATATTTATAGAACATTCATTATATATTATAGGTTAAATAAGTTTTTAAGAGCTACAGCAGGAATCTAAGCCTAACTTAAAGACATTGCTTCTGTGGAACAAATTTGAGCAAATATCTGGACGCACACCAAATTTTAAATTATAATTTTTGTATATAATTTGTCATGGGATTTTAACATTTTAAATTTGAGGCTGTAGTCAGAGGAAATAAGTTTTAGCTAGTTGGTGGAGCAGTGTGTGGAGGAGAGAAACGATTCCTCTCTGCTGTGCCTAGATTACCAACCCAGGGATCAATATAGTAGAAAGAGCAGCACCACTGCCAGAGCGCATGGCCTTTTCTCCTGCCTCCATCAGTACTTTAACTTAGAGTGCTGGCAGAGGCCTTTTCTTAGAACTCAGAAAACATCTTGGGGCTTTAGGTTAACAAAGCAGCATTGTACATTACTTTATAAATTACTATGTCACCAGCTGACTTCAGACTCTGAGTTCCTCTAACGCAATGACAGTGTCTTGGACATTTCAGTGCTATTAATACTTAATGCAGTACCTAATATGTAGTAGTTGTTCAATAAGTGAATATTGAATGGACAGATGAATGAATATAGTAATATAAATATTGATGACAATGACCTGAAATTTACAGTTTGCTATTAGCTACAGGAGACTATGGGATATTTAGTTTTCTGAATAGCTACATACTTGTCAAAACCAATTTTTTTTCTTTTTTTTTTTCTTTTTCTTTTTTTTTTTACAGAGACAGAGTCAGAGAAAGGGATAGATAGGGACAGACAGACAGGAACGGAGAGAGATGAGAAGCATCAATCGTTAGTTTTTCGTTGGGACACCTTAGTTGTTCATTGATTGCTTTCTCGTATGTGCCTTGACGGGGGGGGGGGGGGATGGGGGGGGCGCTACAGCAGACCGAGTAACACCTTGCTCGAGCCAGCGACCTTGAGTCCAACCAAGCTGGTGAGCTTTTGCTCAAACCAGATGAGCCCGCACTCAAGCTGGCAACCTCGGGGTTTCGAACCTGGGACCTCCACATCCCAGTCTGACACTCTATGCACTGTGCCACTGCCTGGTCAGGCTCAAACCCAAATTCTTAATATCTAGTCATGTTAGCAATTTTTTTTAACATTAGTTCCACTATAGTATATACTAGAGACTTTAAGAGATGAATTTTATGAACTACTGTATTTGGAGGCTTTCATTACTACTCTATGTAATTGCAAAATCAAAGTGCTGCACTAAACCAGACAACTTACAGCTTTATAGCAAAGATTAAAGATAACCATTAAGAGTACTACTGCTGAGATAATATTTATGTGATACAGAGTTATACTTCTTAAAGATTATATAGTTACATAAGGATTTAAAAACCTATCTATATATATTGGAGGTTTACAAAACTGCATGTAGGCAGGCGGTTAGATTAATGTGTCACCCACCCATATGCATTTTCCTTGGAACAGAACAAGGAGCCATTAATGAGTATGTATAGATGTGCAAGTTCTTGAAAAGAAAGTATAGCCATTACAAAATTGATGTGACCCATAAAACAGTTCTTCACTATATTAATTTTTGATGCAGGTTTGATAACTAACTAGGTCAAAAGTGAAGGTAGACTAGCTTAGTAGGAAGATCACTGGGAGGGGCATGGGTATAAAGAATGTACTTCCATATCTGCAACTAATTAGCAATAGGACTTTGAGATAGTTATCTAACTGGCCTCAGGTTTCTCATTTATAAAATGAGTATTATATACCTATGATACCGTCTTTAGGATTGAAGTTGAGACTAAGATGAACTAATGAACATAAAATGTTTTATGAACTGAAATTTTTATACAAATGTGAAATTAATCTTGTATTATAGTAATCCCAAAAATAATTGTACTATTTTAGGTGGGATGAAAGGCCAATATTTAAGTTTTTGACTTAAAGATGGTTCAGTCTAGTTCTGTTCACTTCTACTTTATTAATAAGGAAATACAAATTTTAGGATATTTTGTTTTAAAAATTGAACTTTGGCTTTTAAAGTGATAAACTTTAGTAATCAGGAAAAGTTCTCATATATAACATATTCCTTAATTGGAAAACAGGCATTATACATTTTTTTGAAGAAAGCTAGTTCGATATTTTTTAAATAATAATAATACAACCATATTTTTATTTAAAAACATTTTCAGAACTACTGTTCCTGAGGAAGAACTAAATCCAAAGATAATAGCTTTGCAGAATGCTCAAAGAAAACGAAAAATAGAACATGATGGTGCCCTTTTTCAAGCAGTAGGAATTGTAAGTGTGAGAATATGTGTTTGCTTTTCTCAGCTAATGTGCTATTTATGTTATGTCGATAATTTTTTTGCTTCCAAATACTAAATTTGTATTTTTAGAATTTATACAATGTTTTTTTTCCCTTTGTACATACTATTTCTTAAAAACAGTGAATACATTGTCAGTGTAAAAATTCAAGTAATACAGATGTATTTCAAGTGTAAAGTGATGTCCTCCCCTTATTCTGCCCAACATAACCACCAGTCTTGTTCTCTTCCTTTTATATTACTTTCCTCTTCTTTCCCCCAAAACACGGTAGTTATGTTAAGTCAGTGTTACTGATATCAGAGTACCGTATTTCCCCATGAATAAGACGCTCCCATGTATAAGATGCACCTTAATTTGGGGGTCTGAAATTTGAAAAAATATATATATTACATCAAGTTATTGAACTCAAATTTTTATTCATCATAAAGTTCATACAACTCCTCATCACTGTCAAAACTCCCATCCATTAGCTTGTTCTCATCTATGTCTGATGACAAATCACTGTCTTCAACAATGAGTGCAAAAACAAGTGTGAAAAAGTGGGAAATGCAAGGGGGGAAAATCTGCCATCATTTTATAAGATGCACCCAGTTTTTAGACCCAAAATTTTTCGTGAAAAGGGTGCATCTTACACATGGGGAGATCTAGTAACCAGATTAACTGGGAAGAATTTACAGAGATGTTAGCCATACATAATGTGTGGCAAATGAATGTCTTTATCATAGTAGTGGTAAGAGAAAGAATGAGAAATAATTTTGGGCAGTATTTGATTTAAGAAACCTTCCTACTCCATGTTACTAAACTTACATTGATATCAAAGTTTTTTATTTAAAGAAACTAAAGAAAGTGAAATAACTTGACTGTTTTTAGGGAACATTACTACAGCAGCCAGATGATCGTGCAACTACATCAACACTTTCTTGGAAACGTGTAAAAGGATGCAAGACTAGTGAACAGAATGGAATGGAGCAGAAGACTATTATTTTAATACCCTCTGGTTAGTTTATTCTTTTTGCCCTGCATATCACAGAGAATTATGGTTTTTTACTTAAGAACTTTGCTCCAAGTGAGAGTGATTTACATTCCTTAACAAGATTAAAAAGTAAGGTAGCATTTTATATAAGGGCTATAACACAGAAATCACTATTTCAAGATGGAACTTTAATTTTTTTAGTAATTGTGTTTATGTGGCTAAGTTCTATTAATATTGGATAGAAGCTGAACCTTGTAAATATTTTGCCTTTTTATAAATTATCATTCCTTTGTGCCTTCATTGTATCCTGTAAGCATTTCTGACATAGCGCCAGTAACACTTGATTGCACGTAGCTATTGTTTTGCACCACAGACTAAAAACCCTCCCAGAAATGGCTTATTTGCCTTATTTTCCCAATACCTAGTGCATAGTCGGTGTTTAATAATAATCATTGACTAGATGAATGAATACTCAGGTGTCTCCTTGTTTTTCAGATTTAGCATGTAGACTGCTGGGGCAATCAATGGATGAGAGTGGATTACCACAGCTGACCAGTTATGATTGTGAAGTTAATGCTCCTATACAAGGCAGCAGAAACCTACTGCAGGGTGAAGAATTACTCAGAGCGTTGGATCAAGTTAACTGAGCTTTTTCATAATCTCATTCCTTTTTTTTGGACACTGGTGGCTCATTACCTAAAGCAGTCTATTTATATTTTCTATATCTATCTAATTTTAGAAGCCTGGCTACAATACTGCACAAACTTGGTTAGTTCAGTTTTGATCCCCTTTTTACTTAATTTACATTAATGCCAGATCACGGACAGCAGATTTTCACAGTTCTTTGGTATTTAAACCATTGCATTGCAATAGTATCATTTTTAAAATGCACCTTTTTATTTATTTATTTTGGGCTAGGGAGTTTGTCCCTTATCGAATTATTTTTAATAAGATGCCAATATAATTTTTTAAGAAGGCAGTAACCTTTCATCATGATCAGTTTGAAAAATTTTTACTCAGTATTTTCACATTTTACATAAACAATAATGATTTGCCAGCAGTACATGGTAGCCACAATTGCACAATATATTTTCTTAAAAAAATACCAGCAGTTACTCATGCAATATATTCTGCATTTATAAAACTAGTTTTTAAGAAGAACTTTTTTTTGGCCTATGAAATTGTTAAACCTGGAACATGACATTGTTAATCATTTAATGACTCTTTTAAATGCTTGTATGGTTTATTATTTAAATGGTTAAAGCCATTTACATGATATAGAAAGATAAGCATATATCTGGAAGGTATGTGGCATTTATTTCGATAAAATTCTCAATTCAGAGAAATGAACTTGATGTTTCTATAGTCACTTTGCCAGCTCAAAAGAAAACAATACCCTATATGTAGTTGTGGAAGTTTATACTAATTATTGTGTAATTGATATTAAACTTAAATGTTCTGCCCACCCTGTTGGTATAAAGATGTTTTGAGCAGATTGTGAACAAAAAAAAAAATCATACTTTGTTAGCAAAATTGCCTAGTATGTTAATTTGCTCAAAATCTGATGTTTGGTTTATGCACTTTGTCGCGAATAACATCCTTCTGTTTTCATATAGATTTCAATAATTGAGTGATTTTAGAAGTATTATTTTAGAAATATATAGTTATCACAGTAAACATCCTGTTTTTCTATGTGCATTGTACAAATTTTTCATTCCTTTTGCTCTTTGTGGTTGGATCTAACACTAACTGTATTGTTTTGTTACTTCAAATAAACATCTTCTGTGGACCAGGTCCCCCTTGATCAGCTTTTATGTTAATGTTTATTTCAATACCTCCAACTCCTAAAATTGTTTGCTAACAATTTAAGTGTTTTATGAAAATTACATAGGCATGGCCTTGATTTTTTCTCCTTTTATCTTTTGCTATCACCCTAATGTATATGTCCCTAAATATCATGTAAAATAATAACAAACCATAATTTTCCACTGTAAAGAGTATGCTTTTAGAAATGAAGTTAGTTTATAAGTTTAAGAACCTATTAAAGTAAAAAAAATTTAATGTTTTAATATGAATGGGATGAATGAAGCAAATCCTGAACATTATAGTCACATAATGTTGTAAGAACCGAAGGTCCGCTAAAGAGTTCTAATCTATTCCCATTCACAGATAAAGAAATTCAGAACCTCAACTGATAAATGATTTGTCTATGCCCTAAAGGTAATAAATGCCAAACCAATGATTTAAAAATTTAGGTCTTTTGACTCTATTATAAAACAGAACTAACCATGTTTTATTTTTGTTTTAATCATACTGTATATTTTTTTTTGTATTTTTCTGAATATACTGTATATTTTAATTTTAAAAAATATTTTTTTTCCTCCCATATATTTTTATGAAATTGGGGTATTTTCTGATTATAAAAGCAATATATTATCATTTTTTTTAAAAAGGTAGCACAAAAAGATATAAAAAATAAGCAAAAATCACTGTGAATCCTGGTACCTAGAAGTAACTGCAAATTATTTTTATAGACAAATTATACAGGTGGCACCAGGGTCTATGGTAGCTTGAGGTTATAGGAACAAAATATTCTGAACAAAATACACTAAGCCATAGACCTAGACAGGTTCTTTCTACTTTAGAGTGAAGAAAATGTGATTACAGTTACATGAAAACTTAAGAACAAAATTTACAGTACTAAAACTCTATCCAAGATTTTGAAGCACACATGTATACTTCACAATAAATACTCTGATCCAAAGTGCTCATGTATTTAACTAATTACAGAGAGTATGAGAGGTATTTTAGAATAAAGTAGCTGTTTAATATTCCCAGGTCAAAATATCAAAAATCATGTTTATTATGATAGCAAATTACCTTCAGTTGAAAACTAGAAATTTAGGTAGTTTTCAAATATTAGTAATGGTCAGATTTTGTATTGACTGGGAGTCTGGAAAAATTACTTGTGAGAGCAAGAGCAATGATTGAGAAGAAAAAGCCACTTTAAAGGACGTGAGAACTTGAAGAAAACAAGTACCCACCTCTGGATCATTCAAAAAACAAGCCCCCTGAAATGCTTGAAGCTGAAATAGAACCAGCTCTTCCTTCCCAGTATTGGGCTCTCACTGACAACATTACAGAACTTTTTTTTTTTAATATATTTATCCAGGAAGTATAACCCTACCCTAACAGCTATAATTCTATAACAGCTCTTTTTAATATTCTTTTCCCTCCTTATGCACACATGGTGCTGCTGTGAATGAATAACCATTGTATTATTTTAACACTTGAAGAAATTTGGTCAAAGATTTAGTGTAAATCGTTTTTATTTTTTCTAAGCCCCACTATTAATTAACCTTGGAACTACAATAGAAATAGTTTTTTAGACAGCCTATCACTGCTGGGTTAAAATGTTACAAAGATTAGGAATTAAAATGAATCTAACATCTCTTAAGTACATGCTTTGTGCTAAGCATTTTGCATGTTATCACACAATTTAAAAAAACACCTATGAATTAGTACTTGTACCTTGTAGATGAGAAAATGTCTTAAGAGGTGGCCTAAGGTTCAGAGCATTTGAACAGGCCATTAATAACTCCATAGCCGGTGGTGTCAACCACTTTGTAGCGCTAGCCAGAAGAACATACCCTTGTCCCTATTAACTGTTGAAATCGCAAACAGGAGAAAGCAGTGAGGGTGTAGGGAACTAACTGAGTGAGGGTGGGTGTCTTGAAGATAATACAATCATGCAGGACTTTGAGGGGATGTCCTAAGAGGAATGGCAAGACCTAAATAAAAAATAAAAGTGTTTTAAAGTGCTATTTAGCTGAAATTTCAGATTGTAATCTGAAATTCCGATTTAGGTGTCTGGTTATGGAGACACTAACTCGGGAAAATAAGGTGATGTATGAAGAGACATCCAAATGAATGCTAAACTAAAATGCTATACGAATGTATGGCAAAGTTCTCCCAGAGCTGTTTGACTTCATGGCACAATAGACATGTTTATTTCCTATTAAGTTTGTCTAACCTCACAATTGTAAATCTTGATTTCCCCCTATAACCTCTAAGAAAAGATCAAGTTCCCGGATTTGCAGAATCTGGAATTTCTAGAAGTTCAAATTTCCATTGTAGCAACATCAAAAACAAGTTGCAAAGAATATGGACTATTTTTGTTAAACAATTGGGATTAAATAAAACCTTTGCAAACATTGCTAGCTAGAACCAACGAAAATGTAAAGAATTTTTTTTACTTGAGTGTTTTAAAAGTCTGCCACTTAAACTTTGCTCGTATTTCATCACTTTAAATAGCGCTGAACCTGTTGTCCCAGATCATTTCACAGAGAATTAATTCAATCTGTAGAACTGATACGGAACAGTCTGCCTACAACATAAAAAATCTACACCTTACCACAAATTTGAATGCCTTCTGGAGCTTTGTTGTGTTCACACCTTTAGAGGTTTGGGCATAGTTTTTATTCTTACCTGTAGCAGACGGTTTTACCCAAGACGCTGCTCAGACACCCGATCTCCTTGTATTATTTTATTTCCTTTATTCCCTTGTTTTGGCTCCATTCCGGGACGGAGAGAAAGGCAGGTGCCTGAGAGCGGCAGTGATCAGACCCTCAGCAGGGAAAATACCAAGGATGCGGTATGGACCTGGAACCCTTTTAATCCCCGGTGCCGCTGGTGCTACTTAAGGATGTGAAACTCGAGCCGCGGAATGCAATTTACCCTAGTACCGCCCACCGCGCTGCAGGCCACGCCCCGGTACGTGCTCGGCCGCAGCACCGCAGGTCGGCCCCCGCCCTGGTCTCCGCGCCCCCTGGGCTTGGTGCTCGTGCGAGTCCGCAGCTTCTGCTCTTGCTCGCGTACGTGTGAGAGCGCATGTTGGGCGGCCAACACCTGCCGGTTCTTGGATGGGTCTGTGGGTGTAAAAGGGGTCAGTGCAGCCCTTTGTCTTCGTTACTTGTCCAATTCTGGTGTCTAGCTCTTCCCCAAACTTCTTCGTTTGGGCGGGAGAGTGAGCGGAATGAAAGGATGTATTGCATTAGAACTGTCTTCGGTTTTCCAAATCATAAGCTTTGGGGTGTGAAGCTGTGCTTTGCAGAATAGAAAATATCTGTGATCGCTTAACAGGTCGGACGCTAGTTACCTATATAATATTAAAAAAACTTAGTCACCTAATCTGATAAAATCGGGGCGTTTATTTAAATATATTCCCCTTAAGACACTCGATGACTTAGTTTATTTTAAATAAAGCACTTTGAGGTGTTACGGATTATGTAAATGGAATTTTAGGTGCCCTAGGTGTTTCTGTTTTTTTTGTGTTTTTTTGTGTTTTGGGGGGGTTTTTTGCTTGTGTTTTTAAAATTTGTTGCGGGCTGGCATCTTATTGAGGGCTGCTATTGAGAGTTCTTTGGGAGAAGGTAATCTTGAGGGAGAGAAGGGAGGTGAGTTTACTGACTAAGGCAAAGCTTGGGGCTCTAAATTTCAACTGCTGTAATTAGTATGTTGGGATTGCACAGTTTGTTGTAAAGGACAAAAACAGATATTGTTTATAATAGATAACCTCGCCTCTACATAGCCACAACTGACTGCAATATACATTTTATTGTAAATCACATTCTTATGGTTTTTAAAATAGAATTTCCTAGAAAGTGATAGTCAGTTTTTCAAAAAGTGGTCAAGGTATTTTAAATACATTTTTTTACTAATAAAAACTGATCGGTGGGTCTCATCATGGTGTGTTTGTATTTAACTAGAAAGGTGCCATTTAAGGTGAGTGCTACGTTTTTGGTCTTATGGATGCTTAATAAATCGTTATACACTGATGATTCTCCACAGAAAAGAACAGGCTGGGGTGAGTGTGCGTGTGTGTGTGTGTGTGTGTGTGTGTGTGTGTGTGTGTGGCCAAGGACAGGGTAGTGGGGGTGCAATGTTTATCACAAAGTGTAATGCATTTTAAAAGATTGAGGAAACATCATACATAGCCTGGCAAACTATATTTTAGAGATTTTTGAACTATTAAAATATTAAGAAATACTGTTTTATGTAGTGATTGTTTCCAAATATTTCTGGATAATATTTGTTCTTTGAAACAGATTTCAATATTTCTACACACAACTGCAATGACAAACTCTTTAACAGCAGCAGCACTGAGTAAGCTGTGGGTTGGAGCCATTATGAACTGTTGCTTCACTCCTCAGTCTTTTGGTAGAATATACACTGCTCACAAATATTAGGGGATATTTGATCGCTTCAGATTCATTTTAAAATATTGTCTAATTTTTGTGAGCAGCATATAAAGCAAAGACCTATCCAAAGTGAGCTACTAATACTGCAAATCAGAGAGCAGCCAGCACAGTCCATTTGCCTCTTTCTGGGAAAATTCAACTGTAAATATTTGCCACCCCTGAGAACCTTTGTCATTTCACCTTTAGCTTTCTTACTTTACTGCTCGTTTTTGTTTTTTTTTTTCTTAGCTTTCTATGATCGTTTATGTATCTTATCTTTCCTACTGAACTCATAGTTCCTTTGGAGCATGATTCCCATCTGATTCATCTTTGTTTTAAAGCCTTCCCCTCTGTTTGCACAGGGACAACTCACACTTCATGAGGTGTGACAGGAATTCATGTGACACGGGGAACAAGGGAAGAATTATGATCAGAGTTACAGAATGGGGGGGAAAGGACCATGTTAAACAAAAACCTACACAGCCCAACACTTTTGTGAAAGAAAGAGTTTACTGAACCATACACCAGCCAGAAAAAGGGCCCAGTCCTGGGACATACAATAAACAACCAGGCGCAGAACTAGTTGGAAAAGACAAACATGGGCCCCAGCCAGTTGGCTCAGTGGATAGAGCGTCGGCCCAGTGTATGGACATCCTGGGTTCAATCTCCAGTCAGGGCACACAAGAGAAGTGACCATTCTTTTCCCTTCCCTCTCTCTCTTCCTCTTTTCTCTCTTCCCCTCTTGCAGCCAGTGGCTCGATTGGTTTGAGTGTTGACCCTGAAGAAAGGTGTAAGTTCTTTTGAAAGACTACACTGACTGTACATAAGGGGTGACGGTAAAAGGTGAAGCCGGGGAAGTTCTAGGATATGTGCTCATCCCATACGGAAGAAATATGTACTACTTCTTGATTAGGTGTGGACAAGAGACCGAAAGTGCATGCATGAAGCAGGATGTGTTGGTGTCTGGTTGATTCAAAGTTTCAACATTCAGGAATGTGAATAGTTTTTTGTTCAGTTTGGTCCACAGTTGTTAATTGAGTGCCTCAGTTGTCTCTCTGCCACTCTCCGTCTCACTGTAATTTAACTTAGGACATCACAGAATCTATCTCATCAACGATTATCTACCTCTTCTAGTGAAATTCACACATTCAATGAGCAATTATTTGGGGATTGAGTGAGTCCAAGATGTTTGCTTTGTTCTGAATGTTTGTGTCCCCTCAAATTCCTATGTTGAAACCTACCTCCAAGATGATCAGTATTAGGACATGGGGCCTTTGGAAGGTAATTAGATCATGAGGTTAGAGCCCTCATGAATGGAATTCATACCCTTATAAAAGAGGCTTCAGAAAGTTCCACTGCCCCTTTGGCCATGTGAGACTACAATGAGAAGTCAGCAATCTGCAATCTGGAATAGGGCTCTCATTAGAACTTGACTATGCTGGCCCTGGCCATTAGGCTCAGTGGATAGGGTGTTGGCCTGGCCTATGGATGTCCAGGTTTGATTCCCAGTCAGGGCACACAGGAGAAGTGACCATCTGCTTCTCTTCCTCTCCCTCTCTCCCTTATCTCTCTCCTCTCCTTTCATAGCCAGTGGCTTGATTGGCTCTTGCATAGGCCTCAGGCACTGAGGATAGCTTAGTTGGTCCGAGCATCAGCCTCAGGTGCTAATTGGCTAGGCTGATTCAAACATTGGCCCCAGATGAGGGTTACCAGGTGGATCCCTGTCAGGGCGCATGCGGGAGTCTGTCTCACTGTCTCTCTTCCTCTCACTTAAAAACAAAAACAAAACAAAACAAAAAAAAAAACCCACTTGACCATGCTAACACTGATCTTAGTCTCCAGCCTCCAGAACTGTGAAGAATAAATTTTGGTGTGTATATACTACCCTGTTCATGGTATTTTGTTACAGAAGCTTGACTGAATTAAACAACATATTCTAAGACATATCATTGTGATATAAATATTCTAGAATGTGATGCTTGCCACTGAGAGTGTGGTGAATTACCACTCTGTGAGGTATACATTCATTGTGCAAACAACTGAGTTCTAAAAAGAATTTTTATTGGCCTTTTCATGATTGTCTCTACCTTGATAATCTATATCCAGGCCGGACAGCTTCCCATAGAAACCCCAAATTTGGGCTCTCAATAGCTAGCTTCTCATATGCTCTCCAAATAGCCAGGAAGTAAAATCTCAACGAACTGAGAAAATAATAAAGAGAATGGCAGTTTTGCAACTTATTTTACACAACAGAATCAAAGGAGGAGATGTAAGGAGGGTTTAATCCCACTGATGGAAGATTAAGGGGAAAAGAGAAAGCAAACTGGGTAAATCTCTAGGATTGGTTAAAACGTAAAACGGCGAAATATATACCTTTTTTTTTTAGGGTGGGAACAGAAAGTTAACAATGAACATTTTCAGCACATAGAGATGGAGTTCTGGGAACAAGATAATAATGAGAGGTTCTGTGGTCTGGTGCTCTACTGGGAGTTTGTGTCCTGTAGGGTCTAGAAAAGGAAATTACTCTGACATTTCAAGAAATATGTTACATTAGATACAAAAAAAATAATAATAACAATTAACAGGCTCACCTAAGGTAAAGAGCGACCTTTGTCAAGGAAGCTACAGGCCTAGGAAGTGATTACATGGCCATGACCTCTTTTAGTTAGGAATTTTAATGTTTGTTACATCCTACTGAGACAGGCTAGTAAGCCAGTAGAAAGACCCCCGATACAGACTGAAGCTGGAATGGGTACTGGTGGCTCTTCCTGTACCAGGCTTAACCATTTCATTTTTGGATTTTGGCTAGGTTAGGGGATTCCAGAGAAGGGGCCTGAGTAGCCCAAGTGGTGGGGTGGAGGGCTGTAAGGAGGCTCAGGGCAGTAACTATTTACTAAGAGTAATGGAAATATTTTGGTATTTTAACAATGGATATAGAACCATACTGTTGTCTACTGGCTTCAATTAGTCCTGCATATTTGACATGTGACAGATATGACCACCAAGAAAAGTATAGACTATGCTATCACAGGTGCTGGGAAATTATACATACAGAAAATACATATACATATATATATGTGTGTGTGGTTTACATATGCAAAAAAGTGAACTTTGATCCTTAACTCATACCATTCATAGAAATTTTTAGATGGATACAATGGATTAAAAGTGAAAGGCAGTACTTTAAGACTCTTGGAACAAAATTGGGGCAATGATGTTGGCAGTTCAACAAAGTTTGTGCACTTTTTTCATACACTGGCGTTGTTGGGAAGAGGTTGCCCAAACAGAGACTACATTTTCCAGGTCTCTTTGCCTCTAAATTGGGCCGCATGAATGAGTTCTGGACAATGGACTGTGGACTGAAATAGTGTACACCATTGCTTCTTAAACCATCTGTGGTAATATACCATTTCTTCCCAATTTATAACCGATCAGTACATTTGTAAACTAAAATAATAACCAGAAAATTGAAATTTAAAAATTCACAACAGGCCCTGGCTGGTTGGCTCAGTGGTAGAGCGTCGGCCTGGCGTGCAGGAGTCCCGGGTTCGATTCCCGGCCAGGGCACACAGGAGAAGCGCTCATCTGCTTCTCCACCCCTCCTTTTCTCCTTCCTCTCTGTCTCTCTTCCCCTCCTGCAGCCAAGGCTCCATTGGAGCAAAAGTTGGCCCAGGCGCTGAGGATGGCTTTGTGGCCTCTGCCTCAGGCGCTAGAATGGCTCTGGTTGCAACAGAGCAACGCCCCAGATGGGCAGAGCATCGCCCCCTGGAGGGCATGCCGGGTGGATCCCGGTCGGGCGCATGTGGGAGTCTGTCTGACTGCCTCGCCGTTTCCAGCTTCAGAAAAATACAAAAAAAAAAAAATTTTTCACAACAAATACAAGCCCATTTTTTATTATTAGATTCAAGAAACATAAAATTACTTTGTCAAATAGTTATTAAAATTTACACTTATTCTCAATTTCTGTACTATTGGGTGATGTAGAGTTAATAAAAAACAGTTTGCAGCCTGACCAGGCGGTGGCGCAGTGGATGGAGCGTCGGACTGGGATGCGGAGGACTCAGGTTCGAGACCCCGAGGTCGCCAGCTTGAGCGTGGGCTCATCTGGTTTGAGGAAAGCTCACCAGCTTAGACCCAAGGTCGCTGGCTTGAGCAGGGGATTACTTGGTCTGCTGTAGCCCCACGGTCAAGGCACATATGAGAAAGCAATCAATGAACCACTAAGGTGTTGCAACGAAAAACTAATGATTGATGCTTCTCATCTCTCTCTGTTCCTGTCTTTCTATCCCTCTCTCTGACTCTCACTCTGTCTCTGTAAAAAAAAAAACTAAATAAAAAAAATAAAAACAGTTTGGGCCCTGGCCGGTTGGCTCAGTGGTAGAGCGTCGGCCTGGCGTGCAGGAGTCCTGGGTTCGATTCCTGGCCAGGGCACACAGGAGAAGCGCCCATCTGCTTCTCCACCCCTCCCCCTCTCCTTCTTCTCTGTCTCTCTCTTCCCCTCCTGCAGCCAAGGCTCCATTGGAGCAAAGTTGGCCTGGGTGCTGAGGATGGCTCCATGGCCTCTGCCTCAGGTGCTAGAATGGCTCTGGATGCAACAGAGCGATGCCCCAGAGGGGCAGAGCATCACCCTCTGGTGGGCATGCCGGGTGGATCCCGGTTGGACGCATGCGGGAGTCTGTCTGACTGCCTCCCCATTTCCAGCTTCGGAAAAATGCAAAAAAAAACCCACAAAAAATCCCCCACAAAAAAAACCAGTTTGCAGACCAGCAGTGATCATTGGACTATCCTTTGCATGCATGCCATTTCCAGACATCTTTCATGCAGTCTTCATCCTCTTTTCTCCCATATCTCCAGGCCAGCTTTCTATAATCAGGGTGGCCTGAAAGCCAAAGGCTGAAGCTTGTAAGTCTCCATCTGCCTGGGTCCCAAGGTGATTTCTTGGATCAGAGCCCTTTCCACCCTATCTTGCCATTAATTGAACCTAATTGAAAGCAAAATAAAATTTTTTGTATTAAGTCACTGAAAAATAAAAGTTTATTAGTTATACTATTGTTATTAGCTTAACTAATAATGTAATATAGGGAAAATATCTGTGGCCCTAATATATAAAAATCCTTATCAGAAAAGATTTAACAATAGACTACACTAAAAATAAAATTTTCTGTACATCAAAAATCACCATTGGCCCTGGCCGGTTGGCTCAGTGGTAGAGCGTCGGCCTGGCGTGCAGGGGTCCCGGGTTTGATTCCCGGCCAGGACACACAGGAGAAGCGCCCATCTCCTCCACCCCTCCCCCTCTCCTTCCTCTCTTCCCCTCCCGCAGCGAGGCTCTATTGGAGCAAGGATGGCTCGGGCGCTGGGGATGGCTCCTTGGCCTCTGCCCCAGGTGCTAGAGTGGCTCTGGTCGCGGCAGAGTGACGCCCCGGAGGGGCAGAGCATCGCCCCCTGGTGGGCAGAGCGTGGCACCCTGGTGGGCGTGCCGGGTGGATCCTGGTTGGGCGCATGCGGGAGTCTGTCTGACTGTCTCTCCCCGTTTCCAGCTTCAGAAAGATTAAAAAAAAAAAAAATCACCATTAAGATAGTAAATAAAAAAATGGTCACAAACAGGAAAAAGATATTTGTAACACATAAAACAAACATAAGTTTAATTTTCAGAATATATAAAGTGATCTTACAAATCAATATGAAAAAGGCAAACAACCCAATTGAAAAGTGGACAAAATATATAAACAAGCATTTCACAGTAGAGGAAATATGAATAAAAATTAGAGTCTTAGAAGATGTACAACCACATTAATAATCAAGAAATGCATATTAAGATCACAATTAGATACCAAAGCTCTGAAATGATATGAGTGAATTGGGAACTCTCATTCACTGACAGTGAAATGTAAATCAGTTCAGCTACTCTAGAAAAACAATTTAACAGTATCTTTTAAACTAGTTTTACATTTGCACCTGTTATGATCCAACAATGTTGCTAGTAAGTATATATATGCTACAACTGTTAACATATAAATAGAATTGTCATGTTTACAAACAAAAATAAAGGATGACCAGTTAAACTGTATTTAGGATAAATAATTTTAAAATTTTATTGGAAATTCAAATTTTATTGGGCCTTATATGCTTTGTCTGGGATCCTACAAATAAGAAAAGACATATACAACCCTGGCGGAGTAGCTCAGTTGGTTAGCATTGTCCCCATACACCAGAGGTAGGGAACCTATGGCTCGTGAGCCAGATGTGGCTCTTTTGATGGCTGCATCTGGCTCGCAGACAAATCTTTAATAAAAAAAATAATAACATTAAAAATATAAAACATTCTCATGTATTACAATCCATTCATTTCCTATTGCTCGTGTTCATGGTTGTGGGTGGCTGGAGCCAATCACAGCTGTCCTCCGGGACACCACCAAATTTTTATCAGATAATGCGTAACGTACACGGGTCGTTGTATGGCTCTCACGGAATTACATTTTAAAATATGTGGCGTTCATGGCCCTGGCCGGTTGGTTCAGTGGTAGAGCGTCGGCCTGGCGTGTGGAAGTCCTGGGTTCGATTCCCGGCCAGAGCACATAGGAGAAGCACCCATCTGTTTCTCCACTCCTCCCCCTCTCCTTCCTTTCTGTCTCTCTCTTCCCCTCCCTCAGCCAAGGCTCCATTGGAGCAAAAGATGTCCCGGGCGCTGGGGATGGCTCCTTGGCCTCTGCCCCAGGCGCTGGAGTGGCTCTGGTCACGACAGAGCGACCCCCCGGAGGGGCAGAGCATCGCCCTCTGGTGGGTGTGCCAGGTGGATCCCGGTCGGGCGCATGCGGGAATCTGTCTGACAGCCTTCCTGTTTCCAGCTTCAGAAAAATACAAAAAAAAAAAAAAAAAATGTGGCATTCATGGCTGTCTCAGCCAAAAAAGTTCCCGACCCCTGCCATACACCAACGTTGCAGGTTTGATCCCCAGTCAGGGCACATACAAGAATCAACCAATGAATGCATAAATAAGTGGAACAACAAATCAATGTTTCTCTCTTTCTCTTCTCTTTCTCTAAAAGTCAATAATTAAAAAAATTAAAAAAATAAATATTAGAGCCTGACTTGCGGTGGCGCAGTGGATAAAGCCTCGACCTGGAATGCTGAGGTCGCTGGTTCAAAACCCTGGGCTTGCCTGGTCAAGGCACATTTGGGAGTTGATGCTTCCTGCTGCTCCTCCCTTTCTCTTTCTCTCTCTCTCTCTCTCCTCTCTAAAATGAATAAAAATTAAAAATAAATATTAGAAAAGAAGCATGTAAAAAGTGTTTGATATAGCGAAATCTGGAACCCATTTATAGTTGCCTTGAGGAAGTAATGGATAAACTGTATATTCACACAGTGGACGATTAGGCAGTAGTGAAAATGAACTACAGCTATAAGTAATAACATGAATGAATCTTAGAAACATTATTAAATTTAAAAAGCAATTCAAAGAATATATTTTATATATTGAAATACCATTTTCATAAAACTCAAAACCATCCCCAACTAAACAATATGTTGTTTAGGTAGCCAGATACATGTAATAATGTATATATAAGGTAATGAGGAACAAAATAAGGTAGTTGCTATTATTGTAGTGGTAGAGGCAAAGACATAGTTTAGAAGAGGAATTCACAGATTAATGTGGCAGTGTTGGTAATATTCTCTCTCCCACACAGGTAGAATGCACACAGATGTTCATTTTCTGTTATGCTTTTTATCTCACATGTTACATGTTATTCTGTATACATAAAATGTTACATAAAATTAAGAAAATAGATCAATGATCAGGAAATTGAGTTTAACCTCCATCTACAGACAGAAAGCCCCATGTTTTTCTATTATACAGGGCGGGACAAAAGTAGGTTTACAGTTGTTCGTATGGAAAATAATACAATAATTAATAATAATAATACAAGAATAAACTCTGTTTCATGTACTCACAACTGTCAACCTACTTTGCTCCATCTTACATTAAGATAACTCTCCTGAAGATTAAAAACAGTCTGCCCTGTGATCATAGAAATGGTGAATAGTATGAACTACTACTCCATATCTAGCTCTAGGGATAAGCTAAGAGGTGGAGTGTTCAGTACACAAAAAGTAAATTTAGCCAAATTATCAGTAAACATATGTGAAGTAAATACTTTCTGCTAAGCAGTGTTAGACTGTTGTGTGTGGGTAGTGGTGGGGAGATGTTTACAAAACAGCTTCTCGATGGGTTGTAGAAGACAGGGCTATAACGAGAGAGCCACACAGTAAGGTCCCTATTATGTGAGTATAGACTGTAAGAGAATGAGTCCAGGTCATTTTTTAGTAAACCCCCTATATATCCTCTTTCTACACGGAGGGTGGGTTGAGAATCTGAACTGTTCTTCCCTAGCTATAAAAGTTGACTTCTGTCACCTAGCTACTTTAAAGGAGAGATAGTAAGGGAAAGCCAATTATTCTAAGCTAGCCTAATGTAGACCTAAAATCCTCCTTGGGCTCACAGGACACTTGTAATATAAACCTCTTCAGAGAAATTAAAAGAATTGATCTCAATCCTTTAACTGAGAGCCGAACTGAACACGCCCATGCACGTGCAGTAAGCATCCTTTCCGCTAGGTGGGTCTGGTGAGGTGAAGTTAAAGGGGCCGACACACGTCACGGAACGCGTGTGCGTCACGTCGTAGGAGGCGGGGCGTCCGGTCCGGGTTTCCTCGGCGACCGCCGCGGGCCTAGACGGCTCGTGGTGTGTGCAGGCTTTGCAGGCATGGGGACCCCTCCAGGTCTGCAGGCCGACTGCGAAGCACTGCTCAGCCGCTTCCAGGAGACGGACAGCGTGCGCTTCGAGGACTTCACGGAGCTCTGGAGGACCATGAAGTTCGGGACCATCTTCTGGTGGGTGTTTCTGGTCCGCTACCCGCCTCTCCCGGCGTCGGCTCAGACGAGGCGTAGGTAGTTGATACCTCCCCGCCCCCATCCACCTCCGCTACCCTTCGCGGCACCTGGGAAGGGCTTAGGAAAATGGCAGTCTCTGCAGGGGTTTCCCAGGGCGATTTCATTGGCTTCGGTTGCATCCTTTTGTGGCCCTTTCCCGAATATATATTTCTGCCTGGCTTACCTTCTAAATTCTCCTCTCCATCTCCACTGCCCTAGCCTGACCTAGGTCACCATCGTTTGCCTTCCTCAAGTCTTGTTCTCTTAGAACTCCATGTTTCAAAAACGAAAGAAACACCTAAGCAAAGACAAAACGCACGATTGAATTCATTTTACCTGTAACAACCAGAGTTCTTTCTCTAAAGTGCAAATTTGATGCTGACACTCCCTTGCCACCCTTCAGTGGTTTTCATTGCCTTCGGGATACAGGTCAAATTCCCTAAACATGGTGGCTAGACCCTCTGTGATTGGCCTCTGCCCTTCTCTGCAGCTTTCGCTACCAATCTCCGTGCACTCACTTTCTTGCTCCAGGCTTCTACGGGCATTTGTGGCCTCTACGGGCGTTTGCTCAGCCTGGAGCTTTCCCCCAGCTCCTTTTCCCTGGACACGTTGTTCTTCACTCAGGTTTAAGTTCAAATGGCAATTCCTCAGGGAAGCCTTCCTTTGCCTTCTAGACTAAGGGGTACTGCTCCTTTTTTTTTTTCCTATAGCATTCTGCTTATTTTAACTCTCTCTCTCTTTTTTATTTATTTATATATTTATTTATTTATTTTTAACAGAGAGAGAGAGAGAGAGAGAGAGAGTCAGAGGGATAGACAGGGACAGACAGACAGGAACGAGAGAGGAGAATCATCAATCAGTTTTTCATTGCTCTTTGCGACACCTTGATTGCTTTCTAATATGTGCCTTGACCATGGTCCTTCAGCAGACCGAGTAACCCCTTGCTCAAGCCAGCAACCTTGGGTCCAAGCTGGTGAGCTTTTGCTCAAACCAGATGAGCCTGTGCTCAAGCTGGCGACCTTGGGGTCTCGAACCTGGGTCTGTCACTCTATCCACTGCACCACTGCCTGGTCAGGCTCTCTCTCTCTCTCTCTCTCTTTTTTTTTTTTTTTTTTGTATTTTTCTAGAGTCCTGCATGCGACCTACCAGGATGCACCCGGCATGCCCACCAGGTGGGCAATGCCTAGCCCTTCTGGGGCATTGCTCTGTTGAGGCTGGAGCCATTCTAGCGCCTGAAGCAGAGGCCATGGAGCCGTCCTCAGCATCAGGGCCAACTTTGCTCCAATGGAGCCTTGGCTGTGGGAGAGGAAGAGAGAGACAGAGAGGAAGGAGAGAGAAGGGTGGAGAAGCAGGTGGGCACTTCTTCTGTGTGCCCTGACTGGGAATCAAATCCGGGACTTCCAGGTACTGGGCCAACGCTCTACCGCTGAGCCAGCTGGCCAGGGCCTTATTTTATCTCTTGACTTAGCCACATTCTATTGTAAGAGTGCAGTTCAAAAGATAGTATTAGAGTTTAAGAGCAGAGATACAAGCCCAACTGCTTGAATTTGAATTAAGTCCACTAACTGACTTTTGGTTACTTTCGTGAGCTTCCTTACCTGTAAAAGAGGGGCAATGCTAATGCCTCATATTGTAGTTTTGAGGATTAAATGACCTGATTAAAATATGTTAAGTGCACTCTATGTGCCTAATAAATGTCCTTTACTGCTATTATTTAAAAAATTTCCCTCCTTTAGAGCTATGTGAGGACAGGGACGAGATGATCTGGTATAGTTAGCAAGGTACATATATCAGTATAATATTGAAAAGGCTAAATAATTGACTGACTGAATGAATTCTTGTGATTAAAATTTTGTTTTGCTGAATAAATGTAAATTTTCTCGTTTTCCTCTCTGTTGATGTAAGATTATTACCTACATGGTTTGTACATTGCAGGGGATGGAGGATGGAGAGACATTTGTTGTACAATTAGTGATAAGAGAGAAAATTTTTTTTTCCCATTGATTTGAGAGAGAGAGAGAGAGAGGAAGGGGAAGAGAAAGTAGAGGAGAGAGAGAGAAAAAAAGCATCAACTCTCAGTTCCATTTATTCCATTTAGATGTGCACTCATTGATTGCTTCTTGTACAATAAGTGCCCTGCCCCGAGGTTAAATCTGTGACGTGCTGGGACGACACTTTATCCACTGAACCACCCGGTCAAGGCAAGAAACTAACATTTTAATGGCTACTAATGTAATGCATTTATACCTTAATATATTTAATCCATAGAAAAACTCCAAAAAGCCTGTATAGTAGATATTTTATAGATGAGGAAATTGAGGCTTAAGGAGGTTAAGTAATTTCTCCCTGATCACACAGCTAGTAGGTGGTAGAGTAGGTATTAAAACCTGTATGTTTGCCTGTTTCCAAACCCATGATCTTTCACTGTAGCCCTCTTGGGAAAGTGGTAGTTCAGGAACACTTTGCTGGGGTTACCTCACTTTTTTAGCTAATGAGAATAAACTAACATGAGGAAGAAAAGTAGAGACCACTTGAGGAGTGGGGCATTTTCTTTAGAAGTTGCTTTGGTTGCCTATACTTACAGTAGGTTTTTTGCATTCTTTTATTGTATTTACTGTTCGAAGAGTTCAGCCTTTGGGAATATAGTGGAGCCTGCTTTCCTATCCTGCTCCTTCTTTACTCTGGTGACCTTTGCCCTGAAGAATTGTTGGGGGGGGGGGTAGGTTACATTGTATTGTGGTCTCTTAACTTTTTTATCTGTGTGTTCCCAGGACAAATGAGCTGTAGTGTGAATCCTTGAGAGTATTGGGAAAAATATCTATTATATATTGAAATGCATGTAGCTTGTGTATTTTATTCTATAACATAACCATGGTTACTTTAATATAGTAAATATTTTAAATTCTTTTTTTCTTTTTTTCTTGGTGACAAAGACAGGGACTGATAGAGACAGGAAGGGAGAGAGATGAGAAGCATTTATTCTTCATTGTGGCTCCTTAGTCTCCTTAGTTGTTCATCGATTGCTTTCTCATGTGTGTCTTGACGGGGTGGGGAGGGGCCTGCAGCAGAGCAAGTGACCTTTTGCTCAAGCCAGCGCCCTTGGGCTTCAATCCAACGACCTTTGGGCTCAAGCCAGTGACCATGGGGTCATGTCTATGATCCCACGCTCAAGCCAGATGAGCCTGCCCTCAAGCTGGTGAGCCCTCACTCAAGCTGGCGACCTCCGGGTTTTGAACTTGGGTTCTCTGCGTTCCGGTCCAATGATCTATCCACTGCGCCATCACCTGGTCAGGCAATATTTTAAATTCTTTACTAGGAATAATTTTTAACTCTTCTCCTTTTGCTCCTTAATTCAGCAAGTTGAGGCTTTATGAATATGCATGATGTTTCCCTACTGTATGCCCATGCCTCAGTGGAAGAAACACAACCGAAGATTAGGTTTTTGTGCTTGAATTAGGAAGAGATCAGATGAGGGATATCCATCAATTTCTAGCAGCTGCTAGAATATGCCTCCTCTAATTTTTGTTTACTACTTATTTACTTAAAGTCATAACATATTTTCTCTTTGTTTTCTAGTGGTAGAATGAGAAATTTAGAAAAGAACACATTTACAAAAGAAGCGTTGGCTTTGGCTTGGCGATATTTTTTACCTCCATACACTTTCCAGATCAGAGTGGGTGCTTTGTATCTGCTCTATGGATTATATAACACCCAACTGTGTCAACCTAAGCAAAAGGTAATATTTGATGAGCTGTTTCCTCTAGCAGAAACATGAAGTGGGTACAATATTTTTACAACGAACTGATTTGTAAAGAGATGCCAGTGCTTCAAAATTATAAAACACCCGTGAAAGAAGATTTACATTTAGTAACAACTTTATTTATTTCTCTTACTTGCAGATTAGAGTTGCTCTGAAGGATTGGGATGAAGTTTTAAAATTTCAACAAGAATTGATAAATGCACAACATTTTGATGCAGCCTATATTTTTAGGAAGCTTCGACTAGACAAAGCATTTCACTATACAGCAATGCCCAAGTTGGTATGTTACCTAAAATAGATTGTTTCTTCAAAAGGAGAAATTATACTTTATTGTCCATAAAGTAACTCAGTCTCCATGATGTGGAAAGAATATTAGTTACTTGTAGAAAGCTTCTTAAAATAGTAGGAAATGCTTTCTGATTACTTTTGTCCTGCAAACAAAATTTCAGTCTCTGCTTGTAACTGCAGTGTTTCCGAGTGCCATCTGTTAAGTGGACTGGTAGAAGAGGACATTAACGAGCATCTGCGTTTGCTCATTTCTTTGTTCAAACATCAGAAAGGATACTATGAAAGAGGACCAAGGGAATGTAATGTCAGTTGGTGAGAAGTTGAAACTTCCACTAATGAAATATGATATTTCTTTGACCTTGTGGCAGTTGAGAAACTTGATTAAAAGAGCACTAGATTCTAATTTTGGTTCTGCCATCAGCTGGCAGAAATGGGACTTCTCTGAATCTCATCTGAATTTGTAAGCACGTGGCATGGCATCGTAAGGATTATTTCAAAAGTGTAGTAGTCTTTGAAAAATGGTTTATTTAATAAAAATGTACATAGTGCTGTTTTTGTTTTATCCATGTTTACTGGTAGGCAATTTTTGCTGCTATCTTAGATATTTCCATAAATTAAAGTAAAAAGATATACTTTAAAAGACATTCATTACTGTGTAGCTGTTATGTAGAATGAAGAAAAAAGTTCAGCGAGTTGAAGTTACGGAAGAATTTAAGGACCCAAATGATCGTGTAACGAAACTGATCACTTCTGATGTATTGGAGGTAAATTTGCTTTTATTCTCCTGAAATTAAAAAGAATTTTTTTGTTGTTGTTAACTGTGTATTGAGGTTATACTTTTTGTCTACTGGATACTGAAAATATTTTAATGATTTTAACCAGTCATAGAATACATATTATTTTCTCTAAAGCATCAGAACTACTACATTCTAAATGCATTTAAACCTATCGAATGGCCCTTGAAATAGTGATAAAAATGTAAAGACTGGGACCCAGGATATTTAGGTTCAGCTACTGAAACCACCATTTGTATTTGACATTTTATATAGATTATGAAACAAGAATTTAAAGCGACTTTAATATAATCAATCAATTAATTATTAAGTGAGAAGCAGAGAGACAGACTCCTTCCTGCATGTGCCCCGACCAGGATCCACCCGCAAACCCCCTATGGGGCGATGCTCTGCCCATCTAGGGCCAGTGCTCCCTTGCTTGGCAACTGAGATATTCTAGCACCTGAGGCGAGCCCATGATGCCATCCTCAGCGCCCAGGGCCAACTTGCTCTAATCTGCCATGGCTGTGGGAGGGAGTAGAGAGAGAGAACAGGGTGTGGCGAAGCAGATGGTCACTTCCCTGAGCTGGAATCGAACCTGGGACTTCAACACACTGAGCCGATCTTCTACCGCTGAGCCAACCAGCCAGGGCTAGTTTTATTTTCAGCAGAATGTATTTATTTCCTAAGTTTCATTTTATGTTGCTTATTTAAAACCCACCATTGAAAACTAGGAAGATTTAAGAGAACAGAGCTGGGGTGATGCACAATGGCCTATTCTTTCAGGTTGATTGGGGAGGAGCGTCAGCAAGGCCAGGCTGTGAAATGCCTATTCCTAGATCTTTCGAGGAAGTAGTCTGTGTGACTTTATCTCAGATCTTTGGTTTGCCACAGATCTTTGAGAGTATTTTCTCTCAATACTTCTGTTGATTCTGTTTGTCCTATCCTTGGATAGCCTTTGATCTCTTTGAATTGATGATTCTTAAATTTAATACTTTTCTACTTTCTGTCTACTTCTTGCAAATATTTTTATGTCTCCATGTTAGCAGACCTGAATTCTAGTCATGATTCTGCCACTTATTAGTTCTAGTTTTGTGGGTAAGGAGGCATAATAAAATGAAGAGAATAGAATACTGTATCAAAACATGTTTTTTAATTCTAACTTTGGTAATTAAATATGGTCTTCAGCTAATTATTTCATTTCTAAGTCTGTTGTTATAATTTATACAATCATAATAATGGCCATCATGTGTTATTTTCAGCATGTGCCAAGAACTGTGTTACATGTTTTACGTACTGTGTGTTATATCACTAATAATCATAGTAATCCTGCAGAGGAGATGCTATTTTCCTAATTTTAAAAATAAGGAGGTACATGCTCTCTCCATGATATCTTTCCCTTTTCCCTTTTCCCTTTTCTTCTCCTACCCCCTCTTCTACCTCCATACGTGTGCATCTCCTAAACTAAGGGACTCCATGAGATTTGCAGTCAGGGGAGCTATGGGCAGCAGCAGCTTCTCCCTGGCTAACCCCCTCATCTCCAAGCCCGAGCAGCCGGGCTAGGCACATTTCTTTCTTTTTTGTATTTTTTTAAAAATTATTAAGTGAGAGGGAGGCAGGGAGGCAGAGATAGATTCTCGCATGTGCCCTGACCAGGATCCACCTGGCAAGCCCTCTACAGCGTGATGCTCTTCCCATCTGGGGCCGCTGCTCCACTGCTTGGCAACTGAGCCATTTTAGCACCTGAGGCAAGGCCATGGAGCCATCCTCAGCACCCAGGGCCAACTTGCTCCATCTGCTTGAGCCATGGCTGCAGGAAGGGGGAGAGAGAGAGAGAGAGAGAGATAATTGGGAGGAGTGAAGAAGCAGATGGTCACGTCTCCTGTGTGCCCTAACTGGGAATCAAACCTGGGACTTCAACATGCCTGGCCAGTGCTCGACTGCTGAGCCAACTGGCCAGGTTGGGCACATTTCTTGTGATAACATTTTTAGAGAACCAAAGCAGCCCCACCCAGACTATCCTGTTGCTTCTTTTATTTGATACCCTTCCTTGTTTCACTGTCCCGGTTTTCATAAACGACTCTTAAGAAAAACAACAAAAAACAAACAAGGAAACAGAGTCAGAGAAGTTAAGTAATTTGCAGAAAGTAAGGGATTTGAATGTCCAAGTCTATAAGGTTCTCAAATCCTGGAACTTTCTTTTATTTCTTCACACTTTAATTTTGTATAATGCTTTATGTTATACAGAACACTCTCACTTGTATAAGCTCACTTAATATTTTTGCAGCAGGTTAGGCGGCATTACTTAATTTTGTACAAATGTGGAACATGATTCTCAGATCAAGGGGTTTGCCCAAGGTCACAATCTAGCAAGTGACAGAACTCAGACCCAAACCAGGTCCAACTAGTGGTCTTTCTCCTGTATTGTACTGCATGTAGTAAAATAATGGGTGTACAGCACATTGCAAACTGTAAAACGTTCCTCTTTGAAGATCTGCAAATATGAGCACTCGCCACTACGAGCATTTTTTGATTTCTTGAACTACTAGGAATGAATCATGTAGCCTAATTTAGGGATGACTCAGATGTTGTAGTGGCCACCTATGAAGGAAGAGTCAGTAGTTCCCTGTTGATCTTTGAACCAAGTCCCAGTATTGGTGTTATTTGATTTCTTAAGTCTGCCTGCAGTGTACTGTTTTTCTCCTTATCTCATACATCAGCCCATTTGGCTGAAGGTTTCTGGGGGAGGAAGTTCTAATTGAGTGCCTCAAATGGTGTCATGAATCTCCTCTATTTTTTTAAATCTAAGTCCTTTAAAAAAAATTTTTTTTTTAATTAAGTGAGAGCAGGGGAGGCAGAGAGACAGACTTCCGCATATGCTGGACCAGAATCCACCCAGTAAGCCCCTTTATGAAGCAATGCTCTGCCCATATGGAGTGTTGCTCTGCTCAGTAATTGAGCTATTTTTAGCATCTGAGGTGGAGGCCAGGGAGCCATCCTCAGCATCTGGGGCCAACTTGCTCCAGCCAATCGAGCCATGGCTGTGGAAGGGGGGAAGAGACAGAGAGAGAGAGAGAGAGAGAGGAGGAGGAAGGGGAGAGGTTGAAAAGTAGATGGATGGCCACTTCTCTTGTGTGCCCTGACTGGGAATTGAACCCAGGACATCCACTCACTGGGCGGATGCTCTACCATTGAACCAACCAGCCAGGGCCTACATCTAAATCTTAACACTGAAGTAATGATGAAGCTTATGGGTATAGGGACATAGGCTTTGAGACTTGTGAAAGCACATTTCTGTGGAGGATTCGGTGAGTCATTATACAGGAACTGGCAACTGAGCATAAAGAACTATGTAAATGTATTTGGTATGACAATATAAAATGAAAATGTGATCTTAGTAATTATCAGTAGTGATATTTACAAATAATTTTTTATATTCAGGAATGCAGTCCTTTATTAACTAATTAGTCTTTTCCCATACAATTAATATTTAATGTTTATTGAGTTGAATGACTCCATACCCCTGGAAAGGAGCCTGTTTATTAATAAAGTTGTACTATTTCGTTTACATGATTATTTTATTTTCAATATAGTATAGTATGTTTTTCCTTATCAACACAGTCACTTTTGGAATGTCATTTTATTTTGGGCTGGTTTTGCCTATAAGTTTCTTGTATAAAATTGAAATAAAAGACAGACTCATCTTTTTACCTTTAGGAAATGCTGAATGTTCATGACCATTATCAGAACATGAAACATGTCATTTCAGCTGATAAGTCCAATCCAGACAAAGCCCTCAGCTTGATAAAGGATGATTTTTTTGATAACATTAAGAACATAGTTCTGGAGCATCAGCAGTGGCACAGAGACAGGAAGGTATGTGACTTTTGGCGACCTCCCCTTTGCGTTTGCACTGTACACGACAGCTAGGGGGCGATACTGCGGAGAGGCGGGCCCGCTGAGTGGCCACGTTCCTGCGGAGCTAAGATTTAGAGGGCTTTTACCTTTAGTCACTTACTAGCTGTGTGATGTTCTTTAACCTTACAAACACATGTTATATATGTTACATATATAATAAAATAACTATAGTTAAAAACAATTAGAAAATACATAATTAAATTATATATATAATTATAGAGGGATGAGTCATTTTGGTAAACCACAGATTTATTGGGATCTTTGTAATTTAGAATTTTCAGAGGTTGTGCGCTGGGAGTCTTTGGGCCAAATCCTGCACACAGGTGTGTTTTGTTTGGCATGGCATTGATCTGAATTGTGTTTTAAAAATTTGAAGTAATTGCTAACATTTCAATATTTGTAGACGTTACATAAAATTCCAGACATCCAGCTTCTCTTAAAAGTCAGAGGTGAGGTGGCACCGGTCCCGCTTTGCTGCACGGCAGCAGGTAGCTGGCCTGCGTGGTGGCTTCTCCCGCTGTGCTCCGCCAGCCTTGGTTTCTCCGTTTACAGATCTCAGCACAGATCTGCAGTCGTTTTCTGGTCCAGATACCGGAGCTGGAGCTACCCGCAGTCCACATTAACCTTTTCAGCTGGAGAGACCGTTTCCTCTGGAAACCTAAAGTCCAGCCCTGCTAAATGTACCTTTGAAACACTACTCCATCTTATTTTAGTAACTATTTCTTAAAAAATATAAAAAGTAAAATAAAAATAGGCAATTTCCGATAACTTACTGTGTTTGTGATAATGTGTGTTTTCTCACTTGCTAGGTAGGTATTATCTTACATACTGTTTTTCAGAAAAATTTGTTGTCGTGTTTTGGCTTTCCATTATATAAAAGGAGCTGGCTCAAATTAATTTTAGAAAAAAATATACAAGGAAAGTGATGAGGAGATGACAGTCTTGGGGAGAAGGAAATAGTTTGCTTCCCCTGCCCACATTTATAGTATTTTAATGAGATAGGACATTTTAGAATATTTGAATAGTACTCTTTTATAATAAACTATCTTTAATGAGCATTACTAAGACCTCGAAAAGGAAAGGAGAATAAATCAATTTTTTTTTACCACATAAAGTACATGTTATCCTTCATTAGGAGGATTTGGGCATTTTATTGATAAATTTTAGAATTATTCTGAAACTTAACCATGGTCTTAATGTCAAGTGGTGAACCATACTCTGATAAGGTGAAATGATCTTTTAGTTTTCCAGTAATTAAGTAAATGATTCTCAGTGTTCTGAAGTTGATTTGCAATTAATTTTTAGTTCATTTTCATCGCTAATGTGTATATATAAATTTTTTGCTCTTTCAGAATCCATCCTTGAAAGTTAAAGATGGAGAAGAAAAGAGGGAAGGAAAGTCACAAGAATCAGAGGTCAGAAAAATTCACTATGACTGCTTACTATGGTTGATTAGCTTGGTTTTATTTTATATGTGGCTGTGCTTTTGTATGCTAAACATTATGATCCTTGGTCACTATTATAAAAAGCATCTTAGAGAATCCTGACACATGGGCTTTGTGAAGAGCTAGTCTGTTCTTTACCAGAAACCTTGTGTAAGACCACATCAAGGATAGATGGGGAGTGAGGAAGTGAACAGTGGTCAGCAGAGGAAGGGAAGGATGATGCTGGAAGTGCCTTGAATTCTTACAGGGCTAGAGCAAGGGTTTGGTAATATGTCTTTTCTCACTTCCTGCCAGCCTTTCAGCTGGTGTGGAGCTCAAGCTACTCAGTACTGCTTCCTGTCTCTGGAGTTTTCATCCATCTTAGGGAATGAGACAAGGAGCCATCTTTGGGCGTAGGCTGAGAAGGAGGGAATGGCTTCATCACCAAGCTTTCGTTCATATTATCCTCCTTAAATCCTGAATGAAAACAATCAGTAGCTATGAGAATGGTATCATGGCACCTGCTGTGAGAATGTGGTGGTGTGTTTGTGACTTCACTTAATATGTGTTCAATGAGTGTTAATTTTCTTGTATCTTATTACTGTCTAAAATCTGATTTCTGTGGGTACTCATAATTTTACTTAATGGTATGTGTTTTAACTTTTCCCTTTTCTGTGTATTTTTCCTTCCAGGGATGTGAAAGGGCAGAAGTATTAGCAAAAATAAAATCAAAGGCCTTTTCAGTTGTTGTTCCGGTAAGCTATTTCTTTAATAAGAATTTAGAAATTGACTTGATGCTTTTTAAATTATGTTTTTGTTTTTCATCTAAGTAATACATGTACGCAGTTTAAAAATTCTAATAATACTAGCTTATTTAACCCAACACTCTCCTGCTCCACCACCTCCCACCCCTGTGTTCCTCTTCACAAGAGGCAACTGCCTTCAACTTTTTCTTTTTTAATTAGTTAAGGTATTTACCCAGAATTTTGATGCCATTGTTCTTTATTGTCTTCCCAATTTTCTATTCCTGTTGGTAGAAAGTTTTAGGATTTTTTCTTTATCGTTGGAGTTCTGAAAGTTCATTAAAATGTAACTAGGTGTAGGTCTTTCTTCCATCATTGTCCTTGGCTCTCATGGTGGGCGTCCTTTGATCTGAAAACCTCTGGTTTGAAGGAATCTTTTGTTCTGTTTCTTTGATAGACTTCTTTGCTTTATTTTTCCTTTTTCTTTCCTTGAACTTTTATTTTCCTTTTTTCAGGTAGAGTTTTTGTTTGTTTGTTTGTTTGTTTGTCTTTGTATTTTTCTGAAGTTGGAAATGGGGAGGCACTCAGACAGACTCCCTCATGCGCCCGACTGGGATCCACCTGGCATGCCCACCAGGGGGCGATGCTCCGCCCATCTGGGGCATTGCTCTGTTGCAACCAGAGCCATTCTAGCGCCTGAGGCAGAGGCCATAGAGCCATCCTCAGCACCCGGGCCAACTTTGCTCCAATGGAGCCTTGGCTGTGGGAGGGGAAGAGAGAGACAGAGAGGAAGGAGAGGGGGAGGGGTGGAGAAGCAGATGGGCGCTTCTCCTTTGTGCCCTGGCCGGGACTTGAACCTGGGACTCCTACATGCCAGGCCAACGCTCTACCACTGAGCCAACTGGCCAGAGCCTTGTTTGTTTGTTTTTTAAGTGAGAAGAGGGGAGGTAGAGAGACAGACTCCCACATACGCCCCAACTGGGGTCTACCCAGCAAGTTTACTGGGGGGCAGTACTCTACCCACCTGGGGCCATTGCTCCAGTGTTCAGCAATGGAGACATTTTTTTAGTGCCTGAGGGCAGAGGCCATGGAGCTATCCTCAGTGCCCAGTCCAACTTGCTCAAACCAATTGAGTCATGACTGTGGGAGGTGAAGAGGTGGAAAAGCAGATGATCACTTCTCCTGTGTGCCCTGACTGGGAATCGAACCCAGGACATCCACACGCTGAGCCGACGCTCTACCACTGAGCCAACCGGCCAGGGCTCAGCCAGATTTCTTAAACTTTGTCTTCTGAATGTTATATTGAATTTTTAAATTTTTGCTGACACTTTCCCTTACTAATGTTTTTTTCTTATTCTCTGAATCTTTTTCTACTTAAACATATTCTTTGTCTTTTTATTCCTCATTGCACTATCTTATCTCTGTGGATGTTTCAGTTTTTTGATGTTTCCTCCTTTCCCCCTGGAGTTCCTATTTTAGTGGCTTTTTCAAATGTTTGAAGATCCTCAGATTATATTTAAGAGTGGTCATGTGGAGATACAGCTTTTTAATCTCAAGTATTTCTTTTTCCTGGGTCTAGTCATTTTTACCAGGTAGCAAGCTTCCGTTCCTTGAGTTGGGGGGAGGAAACTAAGCCCGGTGGCCGTGGTTTGGGAAGCCTCGTGGGGGAGTCGGCCGCGGCGCTCACCGTTCCTGTGCAGGCTCCACTGACCCTCCCTGTTTCAGTGGGGGGCTCTGTTCCCTTCCTCAGCTACAGCAGTCTCCAGCCCCCAGCTTCTCTGGTTTAGACTCTCCAGAGAGCACACCCCCTGTTCGCTACAGGAGGAAGTCAGTTGTTTAATTTTGAGGCTGAGAAATGGGGTTCTATTCCCTATGTAGATTTTCAACATATCTACCGCATTTCCCCATATATAAGATGCACCTTTTCCCCAAAAAATTTGGGGTCTAAGAACTGGGTGCATCTTATACGGTGGTTGTGGCATTTCAAATAGAGGATAGGTTGTTAGGCAGTAAGACACAGCACTTGTCCTTTATGTCTCCTTTTCCCGACCATGCAGCTGCATCTGCAGCTGTATTTTATCTGAGCTTGAGTCAAGGGTGATGACGGCTACAGAACTTTGCAGCTGTGAAGATTATAGAGGCTATGCATGTGACAAGTACTAAGTCAGCCAGTATAATATTGTTAAAGTACTAACAATAAATATTTCTGTAAATTTTTCCTCATCTGTGATTGTGTATTTTGCCTTTATCAGTTGGATTTATTTTGTAATTCCCTGTGATTAATTGGATTCCTGACTCCTAAGGCTTCCAGGTCAAGGAGGCATCGTCAAGTCAGACTTGACACTTCTGACTCTGATTCTGCGCTGGGTCAAGGACAAATCAAAGCTCCCAGGAAAAAAAGAAGCAAAGAACCATTGAAATTAGCAGAAAGGACGATGTCTTCCAGGAAAAGAGGTAACTTTTTAGTCTTTTTGAGATTCAGCAAGGGAGAAAGGGTCTTATTTATAATCTCCCCTCACTGATATTTTGTTTTTAAAAAGGATTAGATACTTGTTTGAGAACTTTGTGAGATTTAATATTAAAAATAAGTGAATTATCTTAGATTCTTAGAATCTTACTGTTGAAAGGGATCCTAGGAGTCATGAAATTTATCATTTTATAGATGATGAAATTTTGGCCCATATATATTAATAATATAACTTGTTCAAAGTGATATAGATAGTTATAGAATCAGTTTAGAATTCTGCAGATCATACTTTGTTAGTATTTTTGTCTATGTGTGAAACAAACTTCTAGAATAAGGTATGATAAATAATATTCTATAAACCATATTTCCCTCTAACTGTACTAATTAAGTTATATCTGCCTTTCTTTTGTAATATATGTCTATAAAATTACCTTTAGTATTTTGTTCTTGAAGAAATAACTGTATTTTAATAGTTTCCTTTTCTTTTTTTGAGTGAGAGGAGGGGAGATAGAGAGACAGACTCCCACATGTGCCCTGCCTGGGGTCCGCCCGGCAACCCCTTCTGGGGCTGATGCTCGAATCAGCTGAACTGTCCTCAGCACCTGGGGCCAACGCTCGAACCAATCGAGCGACTGGCTGCAAGAGAGGAAGGGAGGAGAAGTGGAGCAGACGGTTGCTTCTCCAGTGTGCCCTGACCGGGAATCAAAGCCAGGATGTCCGCATGCCAGGCCGACCCTCTCGCCACTGAGCCAACAAGCCAAAAATTATATAAATAATATATATTCACCATACATGAAGTTGGAGTCTGATTAGCAGGCTCAGGGGAAAAAAGGACCATTAGAAATATTAGTAAATATTTAATGCCTAACATAAAATGCAATCCTAGCTACTACTGGGAGCAGCATGGTAGGTAGGTGGCAAGAAATGGAAAATAGGAATGCTAAGTGAAAGGCTGTATTGGAGTAATGAGTGTCTGGCCAGGTGGTTGTAGGAATTAGATAAGCAGATGAATAGATATGACAGCCAGTGTATATCTATAGGTAACCAAATATAGAGGCTGCTGTAGAGGAATGAGAGAAGGATGCTTAAGGCTTAAGCAGCTGGGGGAATATTGGTGCCTTTAACAGAAACAGGAATCACAGGATGAAGATTCCGTTTTGGAGAAGGGGGGACATATGCCCCCAATCTGCCTTTTCAAGCTCAATTTCTATAAAAGCTATTGAGCACACAAATAGGTCCTAGGAATATTGATTCGTTACTAACTTTTTTTTTTACTTAAGCTTTGGCTATACGTGTTTGGTATTCATAGAATATAACGTGCTCATTTCTGGAAGGATATCAGTAATAGTAATGATGATAAAATGGTGAAGACAATCTTATGTAACTTTATCATCTGCTCAACTTTCTTCACATGTCTTAAGGTCACCTAGCTAATAAATAAAGCTGAGGCTTGAGTGGCAGTCTGTCTGAATCCAAGCCTGAATCTTTAACTGTTACACTTGCTGTCTCTCAGGTAATTGAAATGTGGATCTGGAGCTCAAATTAGACATGCACTTAAGTAAGTTGTATTCAAGCTGCATGGCTAATAATTATTTGTTTTGAGATTGAGCAATAGTCTATTACTTATAATTGTATCCCACGTGATTAGCTTTGAGCATAGTAAAACTACCTACCTGACATCCTCTGGGGAATTAGTTTTATGGATAACTGAGGTTAATGATTTAAGTGTCAAAATTTACTCTTAAAAAGTTTAATTACTCTGGTTGATATCTTTTTAAAACATATTACAGCCCTGGCCGGTTGGCTCAGTGGTAGAGCGTTGGCCTGCCGTGCAGGAGTCCCAGGTTCGATTCCCGGCCAGGGCACACAGGAGAAGCGCTCATTTGCTTCTCCACCCCTCCCCGTCTCCTTCCTCTCTGTCTCTCCCCCTCCCACAGCCAAGGCTCCATTGGAGCAAGGTTGGCCCGGGCGCTGAGGATGGCTCCATGGCTTCTGCCTCAGGCACTAGAATGGCTCTGGTCGCAACAGAGCAACGCCCCAGATGGGCAAAGCATCGCCCCCTGTTGGGCGTGCCAGGTGGATCCCGGTCGGGTGCATGCGGGAGTCTGTCTGACTGCCTTCCTGTTTCCAACTTCAGAAAAATACAAAAAAAAAAACCAAACCCCAAAAAACATTCTTTATATGTTTCTTATTTTCCATAATGTACTTTTATCACTTAGATTTCTTTTTTAAAGGGGAGGGGGGAGAGGGAGAGAGAGAGAGAAAGGAACATCGATTTGTTGTTCCATTCATTTATGCATTCATAGGTTGATTCCCATATGTGTCCTGACCGTGGATTGAACCTGCAACCTTGGCATATCAGGATGATGCTCTAACCAACTGAGCTACCTGGCCAAGGCACATTTATTATTTCTATAATTAGAAAAATACTAAATTTTTTTTTTACAAGAACAGAGAGAGGGGGGATTAGATAGAGACAGACAGGAACGAAGAGAGATGAGAAGCATCAATCATCAGTTTTTCGTTGCGACACCTTAGTTGTTCATTGATTGCTTTCTCATAAGTTCCCTGACTGCGGGCCTTCAGCAGACCGAGTAACCCCTTGCTCAAGCCAGCGACCTTGGGTTCAAGCTGGTGATTTTTTTGCTCAAACCAGATGAGCCTGCGCTCAAACTGGCAACCTCGGGGTCTCGAACCTGGGTCCTCGGCATCCCAGTCTATCGCTCTATCCACTGTGCCACCGCCTGGTCAGGCCTAAAATTTTTTTATGCTCTTCTGTTGAAACAATGTGTCCTGAACCTAATTTTCTCTATGACTCAGGGTTATCATGATCGTAGTATTTTATGGGGTTTTCTAAGTATAATGATTTTATCCAGGAATACCATAAGGATGTGGGACAATTTCTCTTTAAACTGATGGCTTCATGCTGCAGTTCTTATGTCAGCTCTGTCTTTATTTTTTAAAGTAGTTTTTCTGTCACATTTGTTGTGGTGGGCGTCTTCTTTCTGTTCTCTGTGCAGGCTTATAGCAATTTATTTGTCCTTTTGCTGCTTTAAGAAACTGGCCATTCTTTTCAGTTATCTGAGAAATAAATGTAATCAGGTTCTGGTTAACAGCCTGAGAAACATTCCAGTGACCGAAGCTTACAAGCTGTAGTTAATAAGTGGACTTTGAGATAACTACCTTCAAGTTTTGTGTGCTCACTATTTGATTCCTGACTACATGGTGGGGGTGGGGAGAAAGAATTGTGTTTGTTTTTAAGAGCTTTTAGAAAACACTGCTTTTTAGTTTTTAAACATTCATTTAGTGTAAAAATACTATATCTCAAAAATGCAGTTAATCAAGCTTATTGCTGCGGTTCACTCAACTCCATCTTAGAGCAATCTCTTTATAAACTGCACTCCATTAAGATCCCAGTGTACCTGTGTTCAGAGCAGAAAGCTTAAACTCATTGTCATTTAATTTGTTGCTTCCTATGCTGACAGGTGCTTACTGACAGATGTGCTGTATGAAATACTGTATTATAAAATAATTGAGTCCATATTTAATCATTTAATAGATATTTATTGAGGACCTACTATATACCAGGCACTTTTCTAGTCTTCAGGTGGTTATTCAGGTTGATTGCTCTATATTTTAGTTGTAATTCCAGTTTGGCCTAGGAGGAGGTGAGTGTTGCTTCCCCCTACTCTACCGCCATCTTGAATCTCTCCGGCCAATTTTCTAAGTGCTGGAGTACATCAACTTAAACCAAAATCTATCCTGTGAAGCTTACATGCTAATGGGAAGAGGCAGATTATAAAGAAACAAATTAATATAAAATATATCAGGCAGTAAAAATGTTGTGGAGAAGAATAAGGAGACATAAGGAACATAGAGTGACTGTGTGTGGGGGTTGGATTGGGACGTGGAAGTCATGTGCTAAATGAGACCTGGTATGACAATGGTATCTGATAAATTTGTGTAGGATATTTCTTCAGGCAGCAGATGGTTGATTAGAAAACCTCCAATGTTTTGGAAAATGGAAAGTCAGTGGCAAATTATGACTAGAGAACTCCTGTAAAGCATATGTGGTGATAAAAGAAAGCGTCTTCATTTGAAAACAAGGCTATTAACATTAAAATTACATTTGTGATTAATAAGTTGAAGTAACATACATGATTATTACCTGATATATCCTGTGCTGGGTGTGAAAAACATTGAATAAGATATATGTGTTTGACCAATTTTGTTTCTTCCTTTTTCTTCCATTTTCTTTAATGGAAGAATTAAAGTCTTGCTTTTTTTTTTTATAGGCTTAATTTACTTTATTTTTTTGTATAAAATTATGTGGAGGCCAAAGCTAGAGCCTGGGTCTTCTGTACAGAAACTCTGGTGTGGGTCTTTACAAGATGGTCAGTGAATTTCTGATAGGAGACCTGGTGAACACAGTCTCTTTCCAGAGGTCAGGGGTGAGATAGCTGTAGGTCTGAGAGATGGCATCAAAGGTGGCCTTGGCAAAGTTGCCCAGGGTGGCAGTGCAGCCCCTGGCTGAGGTGTTAGCCGTTGTCAGTGCCGGCCATCATCATAAGCTCTTGGGCACAGGGGCTGAGATGATTCAAGTGCCCCTGGGGGTGGGGATGAGGCGCACCAGCACAGAAGCACGGCGGCTGGTCACCTTGCAAGGCATGGTGCGGGCTGGCCGATATTGTTCCTCCAGTGGCCTTGCTGCCCAGGGGCAGTAGAGAGCTTGGCCAAGGTGATGGACCCATGGATGGCAGAGGCTACTTTCTTTGAGCACTTAACACCCAGGCCAACATGGTGATTGTAGTCTTCAGTGGCGACAAATGCCCTGAACTGTGTCCTCTGGCCAACACATGTCTGCTTTTGCATGGGACAATCTTCAAAATCTTGTCCTTGAGGGATGATCTGAGAAGTTAGTAATCTCAGATTCCTTGATGGGCAGGGATTAGAGATATATCTCCTCCAGGGACTTGATCTTCATGTTCTTGACCAGATGGCCCCACTTGGTCACGGGGGTCCACTCCTTGTCCTTGCCTCTGAGCTCTGTGGCCTTGGCCCTGAGCCCGACACCGACACCAGCTGCAGCCTCAGCCTGGATGCCACTGCGAAACTGCCACAGCCTCCCGTTCCAGGGACCCCAGGGCCTCTGGGTCTCTCTGCAGCACCGTGTTCATCTGCCATTTGGTGTTTCCTTTGAAAGGAAGCAAATTAGACTACTTTAAACCCTAGATACAAATGTATTAGTACTTAAAAAAAGATGTATATTTTAAAATACAAATATTTATTTGTTTACCATTATAATTTTAGCTTTTAGTTTAAATACCTCATTTTTGTGTTGTAATAATGACATCATTTATATGAAATTTTTTTCTCAAAGATTCGCATTTTTTGCTTTCATATAAACTCATTTTTCCATCTGTTTCCAGATGACACCCAGAATGTACAGAAGGAAGATGAATGTTTAAGTCTGAGTATGCCTGTAATTATAGAAGAGGATGAGGGGAACGGAAGTCACAGGGAAACAGGTACAGCTGAAATTTGGTCAGACTACTGAAGGAAAGCTCTGCTCATAGAGCACTAAGGTTTAGAACCGTCGAAGAGCATGGTGGTTGGCCCTTATGTTTTTATCTTTGGCACATTGGAGAATTTCAGTATTAATCTTACCATTAATCAGGACGCTTAATAGTAGTGATGGGCAATCTATCAATGATAATGAATATAATATGTATCAGGAATAATACCTAATGACTTTTTTTTTTTCATTTGGGCTCTGTATTCATTCAGCAAGCATTAATTGGGTGCCACTTATGTTTCAAACACTTAGGTATAGGGATATACAGATACATACTATAAGAATTTAAAAACCATTTTATTTTATTTTTTAAAGTTTTTCTAGTGAGAGGAGGGGAGACAGAGACAGACTCCCATATGCACCCTGACTAGGATCCACCTGGCAATCCCACTGTGATGCTCTGCCCATGTGGGGACCTTGCTTCATTGCAACTGGAGCCTTTTTTTTTTGTTTGTTTGTTTGTTTTTGTATTTTTCTGAAGCTGGAAACGGGGAGAGACAGTCAGACAGACTCCCGCATGCGCCCGACCGGGATCCACCCAGCACGCCCACCAGGGGCGACGCTCTGCCCACCAGGAGGCGATGCTCTGCCCCTCCGGGGCGTCGCTCTTTTGCAACCAGAGCCACTCTAGCACCTGGGGCAGAGGCCAAGGAGCCATCCCCAGCGCCCAGGCCAACATTTTTGTTCCAATGGAGCCTTGGCTGTGGGAGGGGAAGAGAGAGACAGAGAGGAAGGAGGGGGTGGGGGTGGAGAAGCAAATGGGTGCTTCTCCTGTGTGCCCTGGCCGGGAACCGAACCCAGGTCCCCCGCACGCCAGGCCGATGCTCTACCGCTGAGCCAACCGGCCAGGGCCTGGAGCCATTTTTTTTAGTGACTGAGGTGGTTGGAGCCATCCTCAGCACCTGGGACCAACTAGCTCTAATAGAGCTATGGCTGCAGGAGGGGAAGAGGAGAGAGAGAGAGAGAAGTGAGAAGGGGAGGGGTAGAGAAGCAGATGGGCGCTTCTCCTGTGTGCCCTGACCAGGAATCGAACCTGGGACTTCCACACACCTGGCTGATGCTCTACCACTGAGCCAGCTGGCCAGGGCAAAAAACCATTTTATTTTAAACACAGTGATTGTATATCTGAGCACAGTGATTTACCCACAGTGGACCTGAGTAAACATTTGTTGAATGAACAATATCAGTCTGTGCCCCCCACGGAACTTACGGTTTAGTGTGGGAGGAAAATAAGCCAGTTCGTTGTGGTGAAGAGAAGCAGGGTGCTGTAGAAGCAGGTGAAAGACAAAGTAGAGACACGTGAAAAGGGGGCGTTTGTTCCTTCGGAAACAGTGCTCTGTGGCTGCTTACATCAGCATAAAACGGTCCTTTATGACCTGGTGGTGGTTCAGACTGTGTTCTCCAGTCTTGCTGGCTGCCTTTTATATGTGTAAACTGTTCACCACACACACCTTTCTGGCTAGCTGGCAAGTCCTATCCCAAAATCTGTCAGCCTGTTATTTTTAAAAATTTGTTTTTCATTGATCATAATTATATATGCACATAATTTAACAATTCAAATAATTTTATAATACTCATTATAAGAAACCAGTCTTCAAACTCTGACTCCCATATAGTACTGCCCAGAGACAACAACTTTTAACTCTTTACTAATTATTCTTCTGCTTACCTCTGTGTTTCTAATAACGTTTACCATATTTTAGTCAGGTCCATAAGCCGCACCTGACCATAAGACACACGTAGGGTTTTAAAGAGGAAAATAAGAAAAAAAAATATTCTGAACCAAATGGTGTTAAAATATTTAATAAAATACCATATTTTTCGCTCCATAAGATGCACGGGAATTTTCCCCTCCACTTTTGGGGGGGGAAAGTACGTCTTATGGAGCAAAAAAATACAGTATGTTGCCATTTGTTCATACTTCAATTCTATGGATTACCTATTGACTTCCCAATGAGGAAGGTGAGGATTTAATTCTCTTATATTATTTGCCTCTCACCCCAAACACACGTGTGCTTGCCAGCCCCCACCCTCCCACTATCATCATTATTTTAGTTGTACTGGTATTCAGCATTTACAAAATATTGGCAGTAGGGCCATGTAATATACTATGATTCTTCCTTAATCTGTACATTTATTATTTTCTCTGGAGAATTAATAACTTTTTTGCCTTATTAATTTATTTTTTCTATGTACTTATTACTGATTTACCCCTAGACTTTTCCTCGGTTGTATGAATCTCCTCTTGGTATATTCAGACACATGAGGCATTTTGTCAGTTCCATCTTTCTGAAGAAGCCTGTAGGCCTGTGACCTGCTGTGCCCTGGACAGTTTGTTCACGTGGCTGCAGCGCTCTGTCCCGGCTGCTGCTGCTCTTCTAGGAAGAGTTTCTTTTTTCTCTATTTTTTTTTAGCAAGAGAGATAGACAGGAAGGGAGAGAGATGATGAGAAGCATCAACTTGTAGTTGTGTCACTTTAGTTGTTCATTGAGTGCTTCTCATGTGTTCTTGATCTGGAGGCTCTAGCCGAGCTAATGACTCCTTGCTCAAGCCAGCGACCTTGGGCTTCAAGCCAGCGACCTTTGGGCTCAAGCCAGTGACCACGGGATCATGTTTATGATCCCACACTTAAGCCAGCGACCTCAGGGTTTCGAACCTGGGATCTCAGCTTCCCAGGTTGATGCTCTATCTGCTGTGCCACCACTGGTCAGACTATATTAATTTTTTTTTTTTAGTAAGGGTTTCATGTTTTTGTGTCTTCTATTATTTTCTTTGTTTTTAGTGACCAGTAACTATTGGGTTTACAACTATTTCTAGATAGATAACACCCATCTGCGTGTTAGTTCTGGTGTCTGCTGTGGTAACCAGAAAGATGTATGGTTTAGTGTTTTGGGTTATATTTTCAGGTTTAATTGAAATGAAATTGAAATTTAGGTACTTTATCTCTCTTAGCACTGGCCTAGGTACCTTTCAGATCAGGCACTCTGGGTTCATGCTAATTATCGGGGAGAATACACATGGGAAACAACTTCAAAATAACTTTGTATTAAGTAGGATTCAAGTTGACCAGAGTTTATATTAGTAAGTTTTCAACTGCAGTATCATTTTTTTTTTATAAAATTTTTTTTTTCTTTTCCCAGTGAGAAGAATATAGAAAAACTCCTGCATGCGCCCCGACTGGGATCCACCCGGCAACACTCATCTGGGGCCAATGTTCTGCCTGTTTGGGGCCATGCTTGCAAAGGAGTTATTTTTAGTGCCTAAGGCAGAGCCTCCACTGAGCCATCCTCAGTGTCTGGGGCTGATATGCTCAAACCAATCGAGCCATGGCTGTGGGAGAGGAAGAGAGAGACAGAAATGGGGGAGAGGGAGGGCTGGAGAAGTAGATGGTCACCTCTCCTTTGTGCCCTGACCAGGAATCGAACCTGGTCTATTCACACACTGGGCTGATACCACTGAGCCACCTGGCCAGGGCTTGCAATATCATTTTTTTTTTTTTTTTTTGTATTTTTTCTGAAGTTGGAAACGGGGAGGCAGTCAGACAGACTCCCGCATGCGCCCGACCGGGATCCACCTGGCATGCCCACCATGGGGCGATGCTCTGCCCATCCAGGGTGTCGCTCTGCTGCAATCAGAGCCATTCTAGCACCTGAGGCAGAGGCCATAGAGCCATCCTCAGGGCCCGGGCCAACTTTGCTCCAATGGAGTCTTGGCTGTGGGAGGGGAAGAAAGAGACAGAGAGGAAGGAGAGGGGGAGGGGTGGGGAAGCAGATGGACGCTTCTCCTGTGTGCCCTGGCCGGGAATCGAACCCGGGACTCCTGCACAGCAGGCCGATGCTCTACCACTGAGCCAACCAGCCAGGCTGCAATATCATTTTGAGGAAAAAAATCATATACATGTCAGGTTTACAATTTCTTTTTTTTTTTTTTTTTTTTGAATGTTTTCTCAGCTCTTTTTTTTTTTTTTTTTTTGTATTTCTCTGAAGCCGGAAACGGGGAGAGACAGTCAGACAGACTCCCGCATGCGCCCGACCGGGATCCACCCGGCACACCCACCAGGGGCTATGCTCTGCCCACCAGGGGGCGATGCTCTGCCCCTCCGGGGCGTCGCTCTGCCGCGACCAGAGCCACTCTAGCACCTGGGGCAGAGGCCAAGGAGCCATCCCCAGCGCCCGGGCCATCTTTGCTCCAATGGAGCCTTGGCTGCGGGAGGGGAAGAGAGAGACAGAGAGGAAGGAGGGGCGGGTGGAGAAGCAGATGGGCGCTTCTCCTATGTGCCCTGGCCGGGAATCAAACCCGGGTCCCCCACACACCAGGCCGACGCTCTACCGCTGAGCCAACCGGCCAGGGCCAGGTTTACAATTTCTTATTGGAGCTTTGCTGTGATGTCATTCTTTGTGTGCATGTGTATGTGTGAGTGTGTGAGTGTGTGAGATGGCTTTCTTATTTAATACCCGATAAACATCTGTATAGTTTAAATGTATGTTAGCAATTAACTATTTTTTTTTACACCTGACAGACTTCTTAATTTTATGTTTTTAGAGGTCACTGCACCCAACAGGAAAAGGAACGTCAGAACCAAGAGCCTGGCGTAGAGTTGAGCTTTCTGACAGAGGAAAGATTAATGTTTTGTATATGGAACAGGAAGACTGCCATCACTAAAAATAATTCTTCTGGGAAACTGTAGATTATTTTTTTGAAATGGCAATACTTTAACATAGTTTTAGAATAAAAATACAAAAACTTATAGTGACAATGTTCTCAAATTTATAATTAATGTTTTCTTTTATGAAGTCTGCATAAATGGAGAGAAAATTTTGATTTAGAATATAAAAGAAGTAGTTCTGTTATTTGCAGATTTTTACTATTTCCTACAAACTTCGTGATATTATACTGTTAGTACATTTTTTGTAATATATTGGAAAATTTTTTTATATTAATGTTTATTGCTGTAAATGGCTAATTATTTTATACCTAAAATCTAGTAATGGATTTATGATGTATATTAACTATTTTGTATATTCTATGATTAAGTGCACTAAAGTTTTTGCCTTACTTGTTTTATTTTTAAAGTATATTAAATTTACCTGGTCAATAACTTATGTGATTGATAATTTAGGAAGCTCAGTTTCTACATCTATAATCAATTAAATATTTTTGGTGCTTGTTTTAAAGCTCCCTTTGGTCTAACATGTATGTATACATTCTATTTGTGTATGTATATGTATGCATCTGTCCATACACACATGCACACACAACATAATAAATACATCAAGTGCAACATTTAAATACTGATTGTTTCTGATAAAACCTTTAAGAGTGGGAGTGGAAATTCCGGAATGTGTCCTTGGTATAGAATAGTTGGGACTCAGAAAAAAATTCTATAGGTTTCTGAATGTGCCTCACTGTTAATTTCTCTTTGGGATATTTATCTATTTATTTTTTAAAGATTTTATTTATTTTAGAGGGAGGAGAGAGCGAGAGAAAGGGTGGGGAGAAGTGGGAAGCATCAACTCATAGTAGTTGCTTCTCGTTTGTGTCTTGACTGGGCAAGCCCGGGGATTTGAACTGTCGACCTCAGCATTCCAGGTTGATGCTTTAGCCACTGTGCCACCACAGGTCAGGCTCATTGGGACATTTAAATGGGAAATTGCTCGAGCCATGTTGCCGCCAACAGCAGACCATCTCCATCTCATGTGGGGCTCAGCCTGTCTTACAGTTGATTCTGCTTGGACTGGTTTCTAGCATTGTCTATTCCGGAATTCTGCAGATGTCCCATGAGTACCAATGTATGATATCTATAATCTTTTAGGATCAAAACACTTAACACTAGCCCAAATAAAACTTTCATTTATTATAATCTATGTCATAACACTAGCTCCTAAACAGAATTGTGTCCCATAACTGACTTCCGATGTTTCTGGTAATAAGTGGGCAGTTTTCATGATGTGGATATGAGAGAGCTCCTGGGATTTCAATATTCTAGGGTTGGGGCACTTGGAGGTGTGGATCCGTATTGGCCACTTGTATACCTAGGTTATTTGCTAGAACTTGTCCGATCACTGAAGTTTACAAACATTGTATAGCTAACACATTGAGTAGCCTTCTATTTTTTTTATAATAGTACTTATAAAATACAAGGTATCATCCATTTCACATTGAAGAAACTATCTCAGGATGCTGTGCCCACATTCACAAAGTTAGTACGTGGTGCCTCTGGGGTACAAGAGCAGACTCTGGCCTGTAATGTCATTGTCATTTTACATAAGTGAACAGGAACAGAAATACAGAGGAATACTTCAGACTGCAAGCAGTAAGCCATTTCAGAATGGCTTAAACAATAAGGGAAGTTTATTTTAAAACCAGTTGAGTCTCAGGATGGGGTGGCTCTGGGTTATATACTGTAGTGCAACAGTTCCATGATGGCTTCATAAACCCAGGTTTGGGTCCTTGGGGAAAGCTTTATGTCAGTATAGGGCACTGTTCACCAGCCAGTAGCCAGAGGCCAGCCTTGCAGTGAGCTTTCCCAAGGGTGGCAGTCTAAGGCCTGCTGAGTTACCTCTTCTGCACAGGTGGGTTCATTTCATTTCTCACTATTTCAGCTATGCTGGGCTGACCTTTTTGTGTATATGTTGTTTACTTATGTTGGTATTTTTGTTGAATAAATCCGCACTTGAATTTGTGTGCCGAATGTGTGTGTGTGTGTACACATAAAGTTTTGATAATTATTGCTGAATTGAACTCCAAAAAGACTGCCAATTTACATTCCTACGAACAGGATTTGCAAGGGACACCTCCTTTATACTGGCTGTCCTTGCCCGTTATACTGGCTGTCCTTGCAGTTGTCAGTTGAATATAGCCTGAATCTGAACAACAGTAAATGTGGAAAGATAAAAGAAAAAAATTGTACTAAAGCAGATGGGAGTGGTTATGTGGTTACATGTAACAGTATAGTGCTTTAGTTCAAAACACGTTTTTCGTGAATATAGTATGAAAATATGTGAGCCACTTGATAGCTTTGCTTTAAATGTGAAATTGAAATTTATTGAACAGTTAAAATAGAAAATATTTGTGTTTAATGGTGGGTTTTCAGAATTAAAATGTGTTCAAATACTAGTTACCTATTAAGCTATTTGCATTTTCAACTTATAACTACACAAAGTCATAAATATATGATTTTAATGTTAAATATTTACTAAGTACTTGTAAGGGATGAGGCATTGTGGCAATGTTCATAAACAAGCTATATTTTAAAATACTTTTCAGAAATTTAATATACTGCTCACAAAAATTAGGGGATATTTCAAAATGAATATGAAACGATAAAAAAAGCATTTGATTTTTTTTATTAAACAAGAATATCAGAAAAGCAAATGACAAGTCAGAGAAAGTTGTTCAATTATGCAAATGAAATGCAAAACTAATTTTTATTTCATTGGTAAAAAGGCACTGTACAGAAGGCTGAAAGTACTGGAGTATCTGTATGGTCCCTGATCCCCTAGTTTTTGTGAGCAGGGTATATGAGTATTTTTTCAAAGTACAGAATTGGAAGGATAGTAGTTTTAACATTATATGCCAGGTTCACTGGGAGGATCTAAAAAATAAACCGTGAAAAAAAGAAGTGGGATCGTAAAGAAAATGGAGGTTGTATGGATGCTTATTAGGGGAATATTTTTTACTTTGGAAATAATTTATTTCTTCAGAGGAGACTACCCTGAAACTGCAGTTCTGTATGAGAAATCCTTGCGTGTTTTTTTCTTTTCAGGTACTGTTGTAGGTTTATGTCGTAAGCACACCTCCCCTGGGTTTATAACCTTTTTCTCTTAATGCTTCAGAGGTTTCCTAATTGTGAGATACATTCAGTGTGGGGGAAACACTGCCAGTCTCTTTAACACCCAACTGAAGTGCTCTTTCCCTGAAACAAACACAGTGTACCACCTGCAAGGTATTTTTTACTGCCTGTGGAGGGATAATGAACCAAATTTTAGGCACAGACTTTGTCTTCTATGGAAATTTTTAGAAAAATGATATGATAAGGAAGTGCACTGAAAATTCATTTATCTAATTTCCTCACTAAAAAACTAGAAAGTAAAAAATTTGTATCCTAGTTCGGCCACTGATGCACTGTGTATCCTTAAGACATTAATTTCTTTTTGTTTAAATCCTTTTCTCAGCTGTAAATTCAAGATAATACAGAACAATATTACCAACTTGTCAAAAATACTGAGAACTGTATAATTCTTTCAAAATGCAAAGATATGAATGCTAAACTTTGAAATATATAATTACCACTGGAAAGTGTAAGCTTTTAAAATGCACTTGGATGAAAGAAACCAGAGTGATCATTAGTGCTTCATGTGATTTTTGAAATGATTTTCTTAAGTCTTAACAATTGAAAGCTTATGTATTTATAAAGATCCTCAGATAGATATGAGACAAAGCTCATACGGCTCAGTTGACAACGTAAGGAGAACATGAGTTTTTTAAGTTGAATTAGGTACGATATATATTCTCTTCCTAATAGCCTATTTTGGTTATGACAAAAAGATTTATGCATATAGAGATAAAATATCTTTTACTGAGGTATCTTTAAAAATGAACTTTATGAGTTGAAAATCACTTCTGCTTTGACATAAAGAGCCTAGGAAAATATGCAGTTATTAATGCCTTCCCAATTTACCATTGATTTTTGAATTAAATTACAGTTTGAAGAATGCTTTCTTTCTAAATGGCATTGAGAGGACTCTGGGTGCTTAACTATTCACATTTTCATTTATCTTTGAACAACTATGTAATAGTAATTTTCATAGGATATTCTAAAAATTTCTTATATTAAAGGAAGTGCCAGAGCCTCAGGCTGTATAACCCCCTTTTTACACGGCGTTTTTTATGCCTGAATTATTTGGTTTAATATGCTGTATATTGCAGGTATGAATTAAAAAAATAGTTTTTCTTTTTAAAAATTATTTGTTAACTTTAGAAAGGAAGAGAGAGAGAGACATAGATCTGTTCCTACATAGATCTGTTCTTGTATGTTCCCTGACGGGATTGAACCAGCAAATTCTGTGCTATGGGAAGACATTGTAACCAACCAAGCTATCTGGCCAGGGCTGTGTTTTTTTAAGGTAAGTTTGGACAGGCTCTTTGAGGTTACAAGGAACAAAAGCATGTTATCAAATGCTTATTTTAAGAATATAGAGGACAGTAAGGCCATCGTCTCATCAAGAGGCACGGTTTCTTGGAAAGCTGAAAAAATAGATCTTTGTCAGGTGGTGAACCCAGCATCTCCAATGTCCAGGTCATGTCCATTGCTATGTAGTCACAACATGCATTCTCTTATTCATGTGTTTTCCACTTCTCTCTGCACATTTCTTCCTCTGCTGCTGCTGTCTGAGAGGTCTGATTGATTCCACTGGTTACCATCCAAAAGAGCTCCCGAGGCATAGATAGATTACTGGCTCATTCTGGCCTCTTACTATGTCCACTAAGAGGATGGCTCTCCTTAAAGGCATAGATCCTTGCTAGAGTCAGTTGTGGCCAGGAGAGCAGGGTCATAAGACACAGGGCATAGCAAGCAGATTATGTGGAAGGACTCAACTCTGGCATTTTAGAAGAGGTTATGAGCAGGACTGCCCTTTGGAATCTCATGGATTTCTCAGTCACATCAGGATTTGATGCTATACATTACAGTCAGTATTGCAACTCTGTGAAGGAATCAAGTAGTGGCAAAAGTGTTCATTTGACAAACAGCAGCATTGCAGAGTGATTAGGAGAAATTGCTCAAGGGCCAGACTGCCTGGGTCAGCTCTTGGATTACCATGTAATAAGTTAGGAATGTATATCCTTCACTGAATATAACCCCACTTTCACCCCCTTCTGTCTCGTGATAGTGTTATATATTTTACTTTTTTTTTTTTAATTTTTTATTCATTTTTAGAGAGGACAGAGAGAGGGAGAGAGAGAGACAGAGAGAGAGAGAAGGGGGGAGGAGCTGGAAGCATCAACTCCCATATGTGCCTTGACCAGGCAAGCCCAGGGTTTCGAACCGGTGACCTCAGCATTTCCAGGTCGACGTTTTATCCACTGCGCCACCACAGGTCAGGCCTGTATTTTACTTCTATATGTTATAAACCTTAAGCATTTTTCTTGCTTTAAACAAAGAAAAAAATGATATTTTTCCCATATATGAAGCTTTTCCAGTGCTCTTTTCTTCTTCCTGCAAATTCTGTGCTTACATTTTGGAATAATTTTCCTTCAGTCTGAAGAATTTCTTTTAATATTTATTTCCTGTAGCTCAGTTCTATTGGAGACAAATTCTGTGAGCTTTTATTTGTCTGAAAATGTCTTTCACCTGTATTTTTAAAAGACATTTTTGCTGGATTTAGAATTCTAGGTTGACAGCTTTTTTTTCTTTCAGCACTTTGAAAGTTGTTCCATTGTCTTCAGCCTTCACTGTTTCTGATGAGAAGTTTTGATTCTCACTGTTGTTCCTTTGTCTATGATATGCCCCCTTTTATTTCTGGCTGCTTTAAATTTTTTTCCTTTATTTTTGGTTTTCAGCAGTTTGATATGATGTGTCTATTATTTTCTCAGTCTATCCTGTGTTTTTCTGCACTGGTGTCACTCTTCTCTTTTTAGGACTCCCAGTTTCATGTGTATCGACTGCTTGACACTGTCCCACAGGTCATCGTGACATTTTTTCCTCCATAATTTTTCTCTATTCTTCAGACTGGATGATGCCTTTCAACTTGTTTTCAAGCTCACTAATCCTTTCTTCTCATATATTCAACCTGCTGTTAATCTCATCCAATAACTTTTAAATTTTAGATGTAGGAATTTTCCATTTGAGGGTGTCCCCATGGTTCTTTTTTATGGTTTTTCTATCTCTGCTGATATTCTCCATTTCTTTACTTATTATATCCATCTTTTACTATTGGTTGTTTAATGTACTTATCTAGTTATTTTGAAGTCTTCGCTAGTTACAACATTGGGGTCTTCAGTGTTTGTGTTCTGTTGAATGATAGACTATAGGTCACATTTTCCTGTTTTTGTTTTTTTTTACCCCCCTGTCTAGTAATTTTTTAAGCTGAATGAAGATACATATTAGAAGTGCTGGACTCTCTTATAATCTCTCTCTGAAGCATGTTGAGTATTCTAGGACCCTGGTCAGCAAACTGTGGCTCGTGAGCCACATATGGCTCTTTGGCCCCTTGAGTGTGGCTCTTCCACAAAATACCATGTGTGGGCACTACCTTGATAAGGAATGTACCTACCAATATAGTGTAAGTTTAAAAAATTTGGCTCTCAAAAGAAATTTCAATCGTTGTACTGTTGATATTTGGCTCAGTTGACTAATGAGTTTGCCGACCACTGTTCTAGGAGATTACTCAATTACTGACAGAGCATCTTGAATTTGTAGAGGTTTGAAGGCTTTGTTAGCTGCATCTGTTTTGGTTTTGTCCTTGGTTTTATGGAAAATACCTTAGTCCTGGTATGTGGCTCTTATTTCTAAGGGTGTGGCCTTTCTTAAGTTTTAATGGAAAGCCTAAAGTGTTTGCCACATCACTGTATCCTGGCAGGGCTTGAAGTTTGAACTCAGGAGACCCCTGAGTGGGCAGCTGCTGAAATATCTGCTCAGCACTGTCTGCTCTGCAGCAGTTTATTTGGCCTGGAATCAATGGAGTTCTTGTCCTGCTCACAGCCTGAGATCTGAGTGGATTTTACACCCACATTTTGGGGTTGACCTCTGTAATTGCTGCTCTCAGGGATTTCCCATCTTGATTTCCAGCCACCTGGACAGCCCAGTTTTCATTCTCTGACTCTTCAGTTCAGTAAGACTCAGGCTTTCTGCCCGAGTTCCAGCTGCCCTGCTGCATGGACAGGGGTTTGCACTCAGGGTGAAGTTGTAGGAGCACGGATCTCTCCTTCTGTGAAGCGTTGCATTCCCTACAGTGCAGAAAGAGAAGAGACCAGATAGACTCCTATTTATCCTGAAGTTATTGAACCTTCCTTCGTGGATTTGTGCCCTGAGTGTCTCCTAGGTTACCAAGATTCTATATAGTATTCTTTGGAAGTTTATTAAGTTGTTTAAGTCATCCAAGTGCTATGTGATCATAATTTAATGTCATAATACCTAACGGCTTGAAAGAAGTTGGAAAAGCTTTATTTGTTTATTTTTATAATCCAGGGGTCCTCAAACTACGGCCCGCGGGCCGCATGCGGCCCCCTGAGGCCATTTATCTGGCCCCCACCGCACTTCCAGAAGGGGTACCTCTTTCATTGGTGGTCAGTGAGAGGAGCATAGTTCCCATTGAAATACTGGTCAGTTTGTTGATTTAAATTTACTTGTTCTTTATTTTAAATATTGTATTTGTTCCCATTTTGTTTTTTTACTTTAAAATAAGATATGTGCAGTGTGCATAGGGATTTGTTCATAGTTTTTTTTTTTATAGTCTGGCCCTCCAATGGTCTGAGGGACAGTGAACAGGCCCCCTGTGTAAAATGTTTGGGGACCCCTGTTATAATCCATGCCATATTTGAATGTTCTTATGTATTTGAGTTCAGAAGCTTAGGACTGATAGGGAGACTGAATGAAAATCAAAGGCAAGTTTTACACAAAACAATCAAAAACTCTTCTCTGTCAGATAGAATGCTCAGTAGCTTGCCAGCTACATGCACAAATCATAGTTAAAATAAGTTTTCTATTTCTACCTACTCTAACAAAGAGTAGCAATAGACATTTCAACCAAAAATAGTCTCCATGGTGACGCAGACCCACTCAGTGTGGCTTCAGCCCTGTACCCTTCCCTGCCCTCATTTCTTGTTATAGCCGAGTGCCGATGAAGTCAACAGGATATGGTCATAGGCCAAGGGTCAGACAGCCTATATGGTAATTTCTGTTCAGTGTATATAAGAGATCTTTGTCTTTCTGGTCTTATACATGAAATGAGCTCAAGCAATGTGGATGGTGACATCTAAATCACAATTGTGGCAAATAAGAAGTCAGATGGGTGCTGCAATAATCATAAATTACCTTAGCTAAAACATTTTATTTAAAAATTATTTTTGTTTTTTAAAAAATTTAATTTTCAATTACAGTTGACGTATAATATTGTGTTAGTTCTAGGTGTACAACATAGTGATTAGACATTTAAATACATTACCAAGTGATCACCCAGTAAGTCCAGTACCCATCTGACAGCACACATAGTTATTACAATATTATTGACTACATTTCCTAAGCTGTACTTTACATCCCCATGACAACAAACTGGCAATTTGGGAAGGGGAATGGGGGTGGGGGTGGTTCCCATCTGGTGACCATCAATTTGTACCTTAGCTACAACATTTTATAAGCAATTGTTCACTCCTCTCCTTTCTCTGTCCTGTGTCCACAGCTCCCAAAGCTAATGTTCCCCTAGTCTAGGGCCTAGACCATCTGAGTTTGTCCTGCTCGCCATCCTCAGGGTCTCCTGGGCCCCTCCCTAGCCTCCCAGTCCCTCCTCACACCTGCTGCGGCTTCACTTATCCCCCCAACACCCTCACTCTCAGCCCTGCTGCTGGCTGTGGTGAGTATGGCCTTCCTTCAGGTCCCATCTCTTTCCACTGCCTGCTTTCCCCAGCAATGGTGGATAAGGTTTCCACATGGCCATCCTGCTGCCTGTGTCCTGAGGTCTAATTGCAGGTGGCCCCTCCTTGGCTTCCTTCTCACCTTCCTAACAGGCCGCTTAAAACCTTTCCCACTATCCTATGTCCTCAACCTCATCTCTGCTTCCTTCTTGGCAACTAGGCATACTTCCTGCCTTATAGACTCGGGGACCACATAGCATACCTGAGCTCCCTCAACCTCCCTCTTCCCACCACAAAGTCCTTTTGCATCCTTATTTTTTTTTTGTCTCAACAGAAGTTTCTGAGACTGAAATGGGTTTTTCTCTCTAAGGTGAAACTGTTTATGCTGGTGATGCCACCACTCCTTCCGATGCCCATTCCTGCCTCTCTTTATACTTTAGGTCCTCCCCCTCCAATAGCTCCTCCTCCTCCCCTCAGAATGACTGGCATCCTAGCTTGATAATGAATGCCTTATGTAATTTTCGTTCCTGTTATGTAATTTCATTTACTCTGTAGGTCTCCTTCTCTCTAACTAGACCCTGGCATCTATAGCCTTAGGTTGTGTGCTGAATGATAGGAGCCAAAATCTTGGCTTTTGAATTTTAAAAGTGAAGGTCCAGGTAAAAGATACAAAGATTTGCAAGGATGCCGTCTCTTTTAAGAGTCAGTTTTTCATCCCTTTTGGAGATAGATTTCCTGGGCCAGGGAGAAAGGAAGGGTCGTCAAGAAGAGAGAGCAATGAGGTCAGATTCCCTCATGAGAAGATAGCGGCAGACATTGACGGTGAGCCCAACAGCTCTTCCCTGCGCCCCGCTTCCTTGCTGACAGAACCCACCTCTTGTCACAGAAGCTGAAAAGAACAGACATGTGCTCTCCCAGCCTTCATTGCAGCTAGAATTGATGGAGGAGGCTTCTGAGAGCTTTTACAAAGGCTGTCTTCATTAATAAGAAGAGAGAGAGGGAAGGTCGACCCCCTCCCCTAACTTTGGAATATCACGTGAGGATACGAAGTTTTGCACTGTAGCAATCTATCTCATTGTGGTCATGACGGGATTGGCTGACAAATTGCAGATGGCAGAATAGGAAGATGGGAAGAGTCTGAGTGCTCACAGACGTACGAGAGATGCTAAACCACTATGGACCGCCCACTTTTGTGTTCCTTGTTATATGAGATAATAAGTTCTTACTGTACTGTAGGCCACCATGCTGCAATTATGAAAACATCCCATACCCACTTCGTCCACTCACTTTCTTAGAGAAAAGTCCCATTGCCAAGAACTGGGTGTGGGGAGGGGGGCGGTGATAGACTTTCCAGATAGGTTGGAGAAATTGAAACGTAAGAGAACTGTTGCCTCATAATCGTATTAAACATCTTGTTTGTTGGCCTAGTATGCAGTTCCCCTTGGCCACCATGGTAAGGGGACGGTAGGAAAGAAATGGTTGTGTGGCCAGTTAGAAAAGGCCTGCGACCTCACAAATTTCCTGAGAATGACATGAGCAATTAGCCCTATTTCCCCATAGGAAAGTCAAGGAGAAAAAGTAAGACTTGGAGAAGCATCGGGTATGGATGAGAGGACAGAGCTGTGGATGCGCGCTGACAGCCTGATGACTGAGGCCGTTCACCAATGAACAGGTGTGATGAGCTTGGAAGTCCAGACCCAAGAGGCCCACCCCAGGGTGGACACAGTGCCCGAGGGCCTGAGAACTCTTCACATCCCTGATGCTATGCACTATTTCCTCCAAAATAAATGCAACCCCAAGGAAAGTGGGGAAGAAAAACTGAATTACCTGAGGAAAACCTGAATGGATGGAAGTTACCCTGAACTGACTAAAATCAGGCTTCCTAATAATATCAGGTAGGAAGGAGGCTTGAGTCTTACAGTTAATTTAGTTATAGAAAAGGGAAATTTTCTTCCTTTTATGTACTTAAATATGTGGACACAAATACATCTTTCCTGCTGAATAATGCTCTATCTTAAAAACAAACAAAAAACAGACAAAAATCCTAGTCTTACCTCAAGCTTGTTCTCCCTTGAAGCTCTCTGTTCCCTTTCATTCCCTTCCCTGCCAAACTTTTTGAGAAGGCCTTGGGGCCTTCACCTCTTTAAAAGCTACTTACTCCTTAATCCCTTCTCATCTGACCTCTGGCTCCAGGCTAATCAACCTGCTATCTAACGGGTCAGTCATTTAGAACAGTGGTCCCTAACCCCCAGCTCGCGGACTGGTACCGGTCCATGGGCCATTTGGTACTGGTCCACAGAGAAAGAATAAATAACTTACATTATTTCCGTTTTATTTATATTTAAGTCTGAATGATGTTTTATTTTTAAAAAATGACCAGATTCCCTCTATTACATCCGGCTAAGACTCACTCTAGCCGCTTGTCTCGGTCACGTGATACATTTATCTATCCCACCCTAAAGGCCGGTCCATGAAAATATTTTCTGACATTAAACCAGTCCGTGGCCCAAAAAAGGTTGGGGACCACTGATTTAGAATACATTTATTAAACTTTTACTTTGATTTATCATTTTTCCTCTTTCTGACTTAGAAAAGCAGCTTCGGTTAATAATAAAGAGCCTAAAAAATGTTCTGCTGACTCTTCCAGTGAGTCTAGTCACAACTCACCATCTTTCTCCTCCAATCAGCTTAACCTTTTGACTTCTGAGCTTTGAATAGGTTCAAAGCTCTAGGCTCATTTTTAATTCTTTTTTTTTTTTTTTTTTTTATTTCCTGTCTAACCCATTTCAAATCTTTTGGCTTTGGGGCTTCCCACAGAGGGCTGTTTTGAAAGACAAATGGGTCAGATCTCTGTGATTATTAAGAAGAGGGTGCTTCAGACTGACCAGGCGGTGGCGCGCAGTGGATAGAGCGACGGATTGGGGTGCGGAGGACCCAGGCTCGAGACCCCGAGGTTGCCAGCTTGAGTGCGGGCTCATCTGGTTTGAGTAAAAAGCTCACCAGCTTGAGCCCAAGGTTGCTGGCTCAAGCAAGGGGTCATTCGGTCTGCTGTAGCCCCCGGTCAAGGCACATATGAGAAAGCAATCAATGAACAACTAAAGTGCCACAACGAAAAACTGATGATTGATGCTTCTCATCTCTCTCTGTTCCTGTCTGTCTGTCCCTATCTATCTCTCTGTCTCTGTAAAAAAAAGGGGGGGGGGGTGCTTCAGAATCACCTGTGCTGAACACACCAAGATGAAAAACGAACAATAATAACACAATAACAACCCAATGCCTGGTGGTCCCAGATGTGCTAGCTCTGGATGTGCAGTCCACACAGAGTACCCACGGCTCCCTTACCTGTGCTCTGTGACCTCATCAGAAAGGATGCCCGTGTTGTGCTCTGGTTGTTTCCTGTGTCTGCCCAGCCAAATGGGAGCTGCTTGGACAGTGCTGACCCCCATTGACTGGGTTGAATGTACATCCCGAGTGTACCATTGTATCTGTAAGAAGTAAATACCCTGCATTTGATTCAGGGCACAGGTGTTAGCCATTGATTCTTTACATAAGGGATCTGGGGATCTCATCTATCACTGCCCCTGACATACCAGGAATCCATCAGAAATAGGTTTCTGGACTTCAGGAAGATGTGCTGTATTCAACTTGCATAAACAATTTCAGCTCAGAGCACCCCTGAAACACAAATGGTCTGTGAGGCCCAAAAAGGGTTGGCTCATTCATTCAGGGTGATCTACTGACTCCAGCGCACAAGCCTAGTCAGCTGGCAGGGCTGTGGTTTGGCTGCTGGTCATATGCCAATTAGCTGCTCATCCGGTTGGCATCCAATCAATTAGCTGGCGGGTCATTCATGTGCTCATGCAGGCCTCCAGTCACATAGCCACCCAGCAGATACTTACTGATAGCCTACTGTGTGCCAGACGCTATTTTCCCACTGGAGACAAAAACAGATGGTAGCATGACTGGAACCTGCCGGCATGGTGTGTTGGGCGGGTTTCCTCGGAGTTCCTGCGCTGGAGGATTAATATGCGGCACCTGGCTCAGGTTGCCTTGGACTCAACTCGTTTCCACGTTTTGTTCCTGACAGCTGGGATTGAGCACTGACTGTGGCGTCCCAAACCACAGGTAGGAAGCTCGAGGCAGGGAGAGTGGAGGTGACAGGAAAACTAGAATGTAGCGGGGAATGAATATAATGGGAAAGGTAGCTTGGAGAAGTGGCCCTGGCGTGGCTAAGAGCGTGTTTCCAAGTTGCTGCATTTATTGTCCTTAGGGAAGGGGGGCAGGGGCGGAGAGCCGGGTTAGGGTAGGTCAGCGGCCGGGCGCCAGGAGTTCAGCCGGCTCTGACCGGGGGGCTGGGCTCTCCGGACCGGCGGGGCGCAATGGGAGGCAGCGCGGGCTGCGGGCGGCGCGGCGGGGGCGCGCGGCGGGAGGGGCTGTGCGCGGCGCGGCCCCCGAGCGTGGGGCCTGGCGAGCAGCGCGCGCCTGTCTGGGCTCCGCGCAGGGTCCCCCAGCCGCCGGCGGCCGCCCGCAGCACCTAGCTGGACCATGGCGACTGACAGTAAGTGCGCTCGGGCCGTGGAGGCCCCGGGTGGGAGGCCGCGGGGCCCAGGGCGGCGAAGTTCTCCTCTTTGCGACGCCTGTCTTTATGCCGGGCTCGCGGGACCCGCGGCCGGGGTCTCCCTCGCGCCCGGACGGGCCCTTGCTCCTCTGCCGGTCATCCTTCCCTGCCAGGCAGGACTTCAGAGGCGCAGGTGGCTCTGGCAGCCGGCTCGGGAGGGATGTGGTAGAAGGGCGTGCGCCGCGCGGAGGTAGAGGGGACGCTGCGATGCGGTGGGGTCCAGGGGCCTGCCATTGCAGCCCTTCGGGGGCAGTGCCCCCAGGACCAGAGCCAGCTTTTGGGGAGCCCGCCACCAAGGCACCGCTAGCCCTTTGCGCTGGGAGTTCAAGGTTCGCCTGGAGTTCTGGGTTGGATTTGTGGACTTGCCTTCTGGGGATAAGGGGACATGAACTGCTGAGCTGCCTTGTGGCCCCACTCGGGCCACGTTCCTAGAGGGCAGTGGAGGGCTGGCCAGAGACCGCATCTGGTCACTGAGGACAGTGAATGTGATTAGCACGCGGACATGTCCTGGTAAAACTACTGAATGGAAGTGTTGGAAGGCACTGGGTTGGCCTGCTTTGGGCATCTTGGCACCAGTGCTTTATTGGCTCAGTGCTTTTGGAAATGGAATCACGTCTATGAAAACTGGTTAAGTGAGACGTATGAGAAGCTAGATATTATTATATTGTACATGTATTAAATGTGTTAGTGGAGCCTCGCAGGGAGATCAGAGTACAACCAGCAGTCACACCTGCTGCACACCTAACAGAAGGCGCTGTGTTCAAAGCCCGTAGTGCACAGCCGGCGTATATTAGAGACTCATTGAATGAATGAATGGTGTACTGGCTAGCGATACCCTTTGGAGGGCATTTTTGAGAAATGAGAAGGGACAAAGATGGAGGTAAACATTTCTGCGATAATTTATTGTTTTTCTTTCAAACGATCTATTATCCCAGCCAACAACACAGCTTTGGTATGGTGCAGAGAGCAGGGTTTTTTGTAGCCAAACAGACCTGTACTTTAAACCTCTGAAATTCACTAGTAGTGGGACCTTGGAAGGTATTCTAGGGCTCTTTGTCTCTGAAGTCAGGACAAAGCTGTCATATCCCTTGCACAGTGATGGGCACATAGTTGGCCCTCAGTAAGGTGGTTCCCCTCACCCTCCCTCTTTGCCACCATTTGATATGTGTAGAGATACTGACATGTTCTCCCCCTTTAAAAATTTTTTTTATTGAATTTATTGGGGTGACATTGGTTTATAAAATTATATAGGTTTCAGGTTTACAATTCTACAACACATCATCTGTATATGGTATTGTGTGTTCTACACTTCAAGTCAAGTCTCCCTCCATCACCACTTCCCCTTTTTAAATTAAGTAAGTGTAGATAAAATGTTTATAATAAAATCAGTTAATCTGGATTAAGATTCTTTTCTCCTCTGCTCATTTATAAAAAGTGCAGTCTGGCCTGACCAGGCAGTAGTGCAGTGGATAGAATGTCGGATTGGGATCCGGAGGACTCAGGTTAGAAACTTTGAGGTCTCCAGCTTGAGCATGGGCTCACCAGCTTGAGTGCTGGGTCTCAGCCTTGAGCATGGGATCATGGACATGACCCCAAGGTTGCTGGCTTGAACAAGGGGTCACTCACTCTGCTGTAGCCCCCCCAGTCTAGGCACATATGAGAAAGCAATCAATGAACAACTAAGTTGTCGCAACAAAGAATTGGTGCTTCTCATCTCTCTCTCTTCCTGTCTGTCGTTATATGTCCCTTTCTCTGTCTCTCTCTCTGTCTCTGTCAGAAAAATAAAAGTGTAGACTGGTTTAACTTTTTTTTTTTTTTTTTTGTCTAGGAAAAGAAATAATGGATTTAAGCTTTTATTAGCAAAGTAAGACTCAACAAATAGGAAGATAATTAGATTTGGCCGATTCCTGTATTTCTTAAGAAAAACAAAGTCAAAGCTATAGGCCTGTTGCAGTGGGACAGTATCCTATTATTCATTTTCTTATATTTTGGGTAAAGATGATACATTTACTTTCCTAGGAAAGAATTGTCCATGCTCTGTACAAATTTATTTGAGTAATTGTTTCTCCCACTTCCTTACATGGTATATTCAACTCCACTGAAGAATCAAACTTTATCCCATTGGTGTTGTTCATGGAAAAGAATTATGATGATATTCAACCAGTTTAGCTCTTGAGTTGATTTTTAGGCTCAATCTTGATTATGCTCCTTCTCAGCTGGAATGGGGCTGGAACTCTGAAGGGTTTCCAGAGTGTATGGGATAATTAGTTCATTTTTGCTCTTATTCAGAAATACTGTGAGAGGCTTACTATGTGTCCCTCCTATGGAAATGAAGAGAAATGGCATAATCTCAGCCAGGGGCTTGAAAACTCCTCCCCAAATCTTGACGATGCCTGCATTTTAGAGTCCCACAGTCCTCAGCAGAGAGGTGACCCTGAAACTGTAGAGCCCAGGGCTCCTCCCCCACAGAGAGCTCTTGGGTTAGCTCTGGTTCTCAGCCTGGCTGCATATTAGAACTACTCCAAGAGCTTAAAAAATATGCCAGATTTAGTTTTTTGTTTTCGTTTTCTTAAATCTAGTAAGTCTCAGAATTCAATGTGTATCATAATCTCTCGGAGGGTTTTAAAAAAATTGATTAGCCAGCCCCTCCCACCCCCCATCCTTGGAGTGTCTGATTCAGTAAGTCTGGGCTATAGTCTGAGAATTTTCACTTCTAACAAAGTTCCAGGTGCCCATGAAGCTACTGCGCTCCCTGTCCGTCTTCCCTCTGTAGGTGAGGGAATGACAGGGGAGAGGCAGGCAGGATCACAGTGACGATCACTTTTTTGGCAGTCCTATCCTGTCACCATGCAGCGAGTACATGTCCTCGTTAAGCTCTATCAAACCTGGGCACAGTATTGCCTTGGACTGTAGCTGATGGCTTTCTCCAGTTTTCTCCCTAAGAAATTTCCCCTGAGAGAAAAATTGGTTCTAAAGCCAGGCAAAATCTGAATTCTCTATTCCAGTCATCTCTGGAAGGAATCCAAAGGGATGTTCTTTATAAATGTGGTATGTAAATGTATATAAAATACAAAGATATTTAAAAATATTTGCCCGGGCACTTATCATATTCACAAAAAGGAATTGAATGAAGAAAAGAAGATGTCCTTATGTCTGAAGAGCATGCTGTCTAGGGCAGGTTCCAGGGAGGAAGGGGAATCTGAGTGCTTCAACTTGGTTTTCTGTGAGTTATCGTGAAATGGAACTTTGAAATCCTCAAACTAAATTCCCCTTGAGTTATTCATATTTTTATTTAGATAACTCAGGCTTATAAGATCTTTAAGCTTTAAAGTTGAAAAAACTGGGAGGGATTATAAGAGCAAAAAGATAAGAGACGAATGGAAAACAACCTTGTTTGCATGAATAGCCAGTTTAGTATATAAGGTGGTGGTACTTGAACTATGCTTCTTGTCTTTCTTAGTGACAGATATTCCAGATCATTCTATATTTCTAGATCACAATGAAGTATTTTTTCTGTCTTTTTTTTCCATTTATGCCATTTGTTGCATTATTGATACTTCTCCTTATAAGTCTTTCTAGTTGAACTCACTGTAGTCTGTTGGGAAGAGCAGTTTGTCAGGAACAGGCAAGTTTGGAAGCAGGTAACTGTGTATTCTGCCTGGAAAATTGCATGCCATTTTTGGGTGTGTGGGTTTTGGGGGTTGTTGATGAAGAAATGATGTCATAAGGGAAATGTCTGGTCCCCATCTGGATGCTGCTGGGTTACTGGTTGATCTGATGTCATTTCACCTGGTCCCTCCACAGCTGATTGTTGCCAGTCCACAGGAAACCTCCACCGGTGGCCTTTCCCTCCCTTCTATTTACTGGCTGGCGACCTTCAGTTTCCTTTCTCCCCGTCCCACCTACCCCATCAGGGATATCCACTCTGTGCTTATCGCTGAAGGATAGAAGGAAGGGAGAGCAGGACATAGGAAAATCAAATTTAAGCCCTAAGCAGTCAAGGTTGTGAACCTGTGCCAATTAGTTGAGATGTTCAAGACTTAGGATGTTTAGGGTTTAAAAGAAAATTGCTTGACTTTGATTGAAAGTGCACTCAAAGACTTCAACAAAATGATTTCCAATTATAATCATTAAAAAGCATACAAATAATGCCACCTAAAAAATATAGACAGGCTAAGTTAGAAAATGACTACTTTGCAACGAGGGTAGTGATAATTGATTCAAGTAAGAACCACCCATGGGTGCTAACCTATTGTGTGAAAACTTAAAGATCAGAATATTTATTTACATGCTCGGAGAAGTTCCCCACAGATTATTTATTAATTGCAAAGAGGGAAATGACAATTTTACAGTGGAGAATCCTGGGGTACACTACCTCAACCAGGCAAAGTTAGCATCACTAGCAATGGGACTAGCTGACATCCGGTGCTTCCTGCTATGAAACACTGAGAAGGACACAGTGCCGCTTGTGCCCAAAATGTATAACCTGGTTCTAATTAGGAGGAAATACCAGACAAACCCAAACTGAGAGACACTGCACGAAAGTCAGTGTCATGAAAGACGGCAAGGGAGTGTTCCAGGAGACTAAAGAGACAACTAAATGCAAAGCATGATTTTGAATCACAGCCTAAACCAGGGGTAAATGCTGCAAATAACAATATTATGATAATGGATGAAATTTGAATATGGATTAGCTGTTGGGTAATTTCCCTGTATCAATGTCAAATTCCCTAAATGTGATATTTTTATTGTAGTTGGGAGGGGAATATCTTCTCAGGGGAAACTGAAGAATTTAGGGGAAAGAAGACACGATGTCTGTAACTAAATCTCAAATGGTTTAGGGGAAAAATGTATGTACATATGTATGCTTTTATATACGTATGTGTGTTATAGAAGAAAGAGGGAAAGAAAATGTGACACACTTTAACATTTGGTGAATCTAGGAGTTCTTGGTATTATTCTTGCAACTCTTGTAAATTAAAAAAAAATGACAGCACTTGGACGCTAAGCTGTAATTCTAGGCATTGTGGTCTCATACTATTGAGTTTACTCTTTGAAAGAAATAATGTTGGAAGACTCCTAATTCTGGTTTGATAACTCTGATTAATAACATTAACAAAGCTGTTTATTGCAGAAAATTTCATATACATACAAGAGAAGAGAGAGTAATGTAACAAACCCTCATGTATTCAGGTAACCCTGGTTTGACAGAATTTTGCCAATCTTATAGCATCTTTCTCCCATTTTGGGGGGAGGAAGTATTCTGAAAGCAAATGCAAGACATCGTGTTATTGTAGCCGTCTCTTTTTCTTTATTGTTTGTTTTCTCTTTTCCTTTTTTTGTCGTTAGTGTTGTAGAATAGCAACCAGAGGTCCGATAAATGCATTGATTTGACATACTTGGGTTTTTAGTTTGCAAAGCTGACTAAGCCTGGGTGATTAAAGGATTTGAGAAGTTTGTTCTTGTTTTGTTTTTCAAACTCCCCCTCCTGTTTTAAACCAAGGATTAAGTTCTTGAAGAAAACCTAAATGTGAGTATGGAGACAGTAGTCAGTCAGAATGACTAATTTCATCCTATCGGAGTAGAACTCCATATGTTTGCATTTCAGGGCGGCTGGGGTCTGTGATTGGCTGAGCCCTATGATTTTTTTTTTTTTTTTTTTTTTTGAGTCAGCAGACTGTTTTCTGATAGAACTGGGCCAGATCTCCTGGGAAGAATATATCTCCTCCTGGGTATGGTACATTTGGATGACATTTGTTCTCTTAGGCCACTAACTATCATGTAATAATTAACTATTATTATTAGCATTATGGGTTGATAAGAAGATGCCCATTGTGCCATTTAACGATGATTATCTGTATGTAAAAATGATGGTAAAACTTATTGACAGTTCTTTCTAATCAATTAAGGAAGTATCTGAGACACATATTGCAAATAAAATTCTTACGTGCAGCCTCATTCTTCCATTAAGGGATGACGCACATCAGATGTAGGCAGTTTAAATTTATGTGTAGATAGCATCCCTTTACAATAGATTTTCTTATTGCTGGCGTACAATATTCTTGAGAGTTCTAATTTTAGGAAAGCAATAAATCACATTTTATAGTTTGATTTATGATGGAGCAAAGGTTAAGAGACATAAAAATATTTTTTCCCCACCCTACGTAAAAATCCCCCTGACTTATATAGTAGTATATGTACGTACCCCTTGAAACATGATCTATTACCAACCACAGTTCCGTTTTCAATCGACTTAACAGAAATTTCAAAAGAGTGGGGATGGTGGAAGAAAGCACAGTCTGGGTTTCAGCAGCGCCTGAGTCTGAACTCTGGCCCTGCCACCCACTGGCTGGATAACCCTGGGTAAACCAATGTGCTAGAGGCTTCGGCTTATTCCAGTCTGAGTTCCAGTGTGCGGTGGTATACATGGTAGACATTAAATCACTGTAGGTCTCCCCACCCCTATAAGATCCTTCCCATAGTATGTGGCTCATGTTACAAGAGCAATCTGACTTTCAGAAATTGGGGTCCCCCTTCACTGATTCCCTTCTTCTCTGTGAAAAAAATAATAATAAAATTAGGACCAAATGACCTGTTTGGCAATGTCAGACTCTAGGGAGGAGAATCTTGGTGGCAGCACCCAAAGGTGCCGAGCGCAGGTTTTAAATAGAAGCATTAATCATGAGGTGCTCTTTCCCAGTGCTTGTTTTTTCACACAGGTGAGTGTGTGAGCCTGTGGGGTGTGTGCCCACATACAACTGTGATGACCTAGGGGGATTTCAGTGATGAGTTTCTCAGAAGGGCGACCACAGCCACGTCTTTCTGGGAAGATCAGGGGGATTCTGGGATTCTCGCTGCTGATTTGCTGTCCTTGATGTCTGGGCTTTGCAGCCTGCTCCTCTCTCGGGCAGGACTGATGTGGCTACAGCTCCGAGTAGGTGTTGCTTCAGGTGCCTCCCAGAGTTTGATACCTCCCTGGCTCTGAAGTCTTCTCAAGCCTGTCTCATGGTATTGATAAACCTAACAAAATTGCTGGCTGTCTCATTATTGATTGAGCTTTAAAAAGGCTTCATCTTCTACCATGTCCATACATAATGACTTCCTCTGCCTGGTGTCTGATGGTCCTGACCTTGGCCACCCGGGTTCTGACAGTAGCCTCTGCGAGTCTCACAGTCCTCCCCGGGCAGCCCTCCCACTGCTCATCTGGATATCACTGCTTCTCTTGCTTCCTGGCTCATGCTCGAACTCTCCTATCTGCCGATCTGGTTTTGGCTGATACACACTGGCTCTGTCAATCTGAGGTTTGCCGAGTCCCCAGCAGCTCAGCTGCCTTTAACCAGCCCTCCCCTGCCTCTCCACAGGGAGGAGGCAGCAGACAACCGCTCAGCCCATACCAACCTCAGGCTTTTAGAAGCGCATTATAATGTCTGTCCTAAGTGGTCCATTAGCATAAAATCAATTGTTAGATTTAGTGGTGATAATTACAATCATAATTATAGTTATAATGTGTTATTTTTCTTAGTATTCTCCTTGTCCTTGTTATCTATTGCTACATGACAAATTACTGCAAACACAGAGGTTGAAACTTTTTTTTATTGATTGATTTTAGAGAGAGAGGAAGGAAGAAAAACATCTTTTTGTTGTCCCCTTATTTATGCACTCATTGGGTGATTCTTTTATGCCTAGAGGCTTTTAACGACACATCTTGGTCACTCACAGCTCCGGACCAGGAGTCTGGACAGGGATTCTAGCAGGCTGGAGTCTGCGAGGCTTTAAGGTACCAGCCAGGGCTGGGTTCTCATCGGGAGGTCTGAGGCTTGACTGGGGAAGAATCTACTTCCAAACTCGCATGGTGTTGGCAGAATTCACAGCCTTGCAGTCTGAGGGGCTGAGAACTCCAATTTTTGCTGACTGTCGCCTGGAGGTCACCCTCAGGTCCTTCAGGGATGAACCACCCCAATATGGCCGTGTACTTCATCAAAGTTAGTAAGGGACAGACCACTCCTAGCAAAACAGGTATTAAAATCTTATGTGATAGAATCATGGACGTGACATCTCATCGCCTTTGCCATATTCTGTTGGCGGGAAGCAAAAAGGGATTTGACTGCAGAGCCTGCCGCAGCTTTACTGCGTTATGTGAGGGTGGCAGGGCTAGCCACTCGGTCGTAGGTAACCTAGAGCTTTACTTATTTCTGTCTGCCTTTATTTCTTTCATTAGGATTTTCTACAATTCTTTGACTACATTTTCTTGCAGCCTCAAACTGATATTGAATTAGGTGTTTATTTTCTCATGCAAATTCGTGGCAATTTTCTGGTTGCTGTCTGGATTTTCCGGTCTGCCCTGTGGCAGGTGTGCTAGCGCATACTGACGGGAGCCAGGGTTTGAAGACAGTGGGGTCAAGGCTTCGCTCCCATTGCTGAGACAGTTGAGTCTGCCTTTGATGAAATGTTTGACATGGAGCTGGCCTTTCTTTTCTTCCTCTCTGGAAGCCCGTGAGAGAGAAGGGGTTTCACGTTAGACCTCTGGCCAGTGGTAACTTTGTGCTAATGAGCAGGGCCAGGCCTCCTTACAGGTATTGACCCTCCACTGAGCATGGGAGGCTGATCCTTAAGCAGTGAGCTTAATATGTGAAAGCTACTCAGACCTCAGTAAGGTTCTTGGGGGGCCTGTGTCTATAAAACGGGAATACAAGAAGAAATTCCTCAGCAGGAAAGTCTTCTAGAACCAAGCCTTCTAACTAACGTGTGTTAACTGTCTCCTGGGTTCTGTAAAAAACTCTAGGTCCAGAACTGATAAATGTTGAGTATATGCTTCTGCTGTACAGAGTCACTCTGCCACCTGGTGGCCATGCTTGAGAACTGTACTTCCCCAAATGTCCGCCTCTTTCTTATAGAAGCCAGTATCCCGCCAAGCTGGAACTGGTCACCCTGGACTGTTTGGGCTTCCTTTGGTTTTATAAACCAATATGATTTGAAGAGATATGTCACAGCACATACAAGAAGAATTTCTAAAAGTTTTTTTTTTTTTTTTTTTTTTTGTATTTTTCTGAAGCTGGAAACAGGGAGAGACAGTCAGACAGACTCCCGCATGGGCCCGACTGGGATCCACCCGGCACGCCCACCAGGGGGCGACGCTCTGCCCACCAGGGGGCGATGCTCTGCCCCTCCGGGGCGTCGCTCTGTTGCAACCAGAGCAACTCTAGCGCATGGGGCAGAGGCCAAGGAGCCATCCCCAGCGCCCCGGCTATCTTTGCTCCAATGGAGCCTGGGCTGCGGGAGGGGAAGAGAGAGACAGAGAGAAAGGAGAGGGGGAGGGGTGGAGAAGCAGATGGGCGCTTCTCCTGTGTGCCCTGGCCGGGAATCGAACCTGGGACATCTGCACGCCAGGCCGACGCTCTTATCACTGAGCCAACCGGCCAGGGCCGAATTTCTAAAAGGTTTAAACAGATGTGTTTGTGCCAGAAATTTTATTGCCCATGTAATCGTATCTTGGCACATTAGATGTTTTCAAAGTAAGAATGGACCAATATGTCCCAAAGCTGTTTCCAAAGTGCTGTGAGGGATTTTGTAATTTTCCTGGGGATTTGAGAGCACTGTGTAGTTGGTATTAATTTTATATCACAATATTATTTTAGGTCACATTCCTTTATTTCTCCAAATTGCAATGAATTAGTTGCCCAGCCGGAGGGAAAATTCAACCTCAGTCATTACAGAGGTACCTTCACCCACTCCACAGGATCATATAAGAATCCCAGGCTATGGCAGTGCCACAGACTTGGGGTGTGGCCCAGCCTGCACCATCTGGCAGCTGCACAGTCTGATACGCTGCAGCTGAAGGCCAGCAGCGTCTATGCCGAATTGGACAGCCCCTCCCACCCTGGCCCCAGCTGCTCACACCACTGATCACTCTGGGACACAGTACTTAGTGTCCGTCCATTACAGGACTCCTGGAACTATCAGCCCTCCCACCCCCAACCCAGGCACAGTGGGAAGGGGCCTGGGTTTCCGACACAGTGCAGTCCCTCAACCACTTTCCTCTCCTGGTCTAAGGAATGTCTGTGTTTGCTCGTGTGACAAAGGCCTTCTGGCTGCAGGAAAGCATCCGTGGTTACCTTGCAACTTCCATTTATGACCCTGCAATACACAAAAACCGTTACAGATCTCATGTGACTCTGCCCAGGGAGTCCAGGATTCCAAGCATACCCTTGTCTACCTTCTTGGGAGAGAGAAAGACAAATGCTGATCAACAGCAACAGCTGCAGGAAGAAAGGACAATGTTACATCTCAACAAATCACCCCGCTCTGTTATGTGAGGTGTTGGCGACTGACCTAAGGCCCTGCAGGGCGAATCATCTCTTCACGTGGGTCAGCCCCAGCCATGAAGCCATGTTCACTGAGTTTGTACCAGAGGCTAAGTACTATGCTGGCTTCTTGAGATATGAACATGACTTCAGAGTCACAATCACATCATGTGAATGGGGTACTACGTGCTAGGAGAGGGGTACAGCAAGAGTTGGAGGGGAGCGCTAAGGAAGTGATAACAACCCTACCTGATGCGGGCAGGAGGAGTCGCGCACCGGGGATGGCGTGTGAGCTGTACCTGGACCTGTGCGAGCATCTGCGTGGTGCGGGGGGGGGGGAAGTGGGCGTGGTGCGTTCCAGTGGGAGCGGCATGAGCTGGGGTCTGGGGTCCCCGCCCTGCGGAATTGATGTGTGGGGAGGTGCTTTGCGGCTCAGTGTGATACCTGTGTAGTAGGAATTATTTGGGGGAGTGAGTGAGTGCAGGTGAGCAAGGCTGGAGCCTAACCCAGAGGACCTCATTTACTATGCTAAGAAAATTTTAAACTTTTAGGCCAGCAAGTCACAGTCCATTTGCTGTTGCATTAGATTCCCAGGGGCTTTCTTAGGGAAATGTACCAGTGCCTTAGGGCTAATAATACCTGTACCTGTTTCTCTCCTGCTCAAGACTGTAATCAAGGAGGGAGGGGGTGTTGTGGGACATCCATGGGAGAAGGGGGCGACGGGAGAAGGTGGAGGAGAGGTGAGTTAGCAGTTGGTGCACCAGCTCAAGCAAGAGATGTTCAGGGGCTGAACTCAGGCAACGTGTGAGGAACATACAAATTTTTTTTTTTTTTTTCTTTCTGAAGCTGGAAACGGGGAGAGACAGTCAGACAGACTCCCGCATGCACGTGACCGGGATCCACCCGGCACGCCCACCAGGGGCGACGCTCTGCCCACCAGGGGGCGATGCCCTGCCCCTCGGGGTGTCGCTCCGCCGCGACCAGAGCCACTCTAGCACCTGGGGCAGAGGCCAAGGAGCCATCCCCAGCACCCGGGCCATCCCTGCTCCAGTGGAGCCCCGGCTGCGGGAGGGGAAGAGAGAGACAGAGAGGAAGGGGGGGTGGAGAAGCAAATGGGCGCTTCTCCTATGTGCCCTGGCTGGGAATCGAACCCGGGTCCCCCGCACACCAGGCCGATGCTCTACCACTGAGCCAACCAGCCAGGGCCATACAAATGTAAGAGACATTTTGGAGATTGAATCCAGAACTTTATAGATTTTAGATTAGATATGTGGGTGAAGGAGAAAAAAAATTATATGGTTTTCATAGACGACTGGTTGGATGAAAATCTTATTGTTTGAGAAAAATCAGTCTCTTTCTCACAAACAGTATCTTGACTTGTTTCCAGCTAAATACTGTCCATATGCCTCTTCTAGGCTCTGGGGCTGCAGGCTGGGGCTTTGTTCCTGGGGCTCAGGACCCTCCCCTCTCTGCTAAACTCACTTCCCACCATGCGAGTCTCTCCCCGCTGCCGTTTGCTCCGGGGAGCTGGGCAGCCCTCTCCGCGTTTCCACTTTTCCTACCAGTCTCAGTGTGCCTTCTTCAGTGTTCCTTGGTTGAAGAGTCCTCTTAGTTTAGTCCAAAGTTGGTTTTTCCAGATGATAGTTCTTAAAATTATTCTGTAATCCACTTTGGTTCTGGGAGGTGGATGTTGGTACGTCCGCCTCCTACAGCGCCATCTTGTCTTATTGTTTGAAACAGAAGGTAAGCCTGACCAGGCGGTGGCGCAGTGGATAGGGTGTCAGACTGGGAGGTGGAGGACCCAGGTTCAAGACCCCGAGGTCGCCAGCTTGAGCGCAGGCTCGTCTGGTTTGAGCAAAGCTCACCAGCTTGAGCCTAAGGTCTCTGGCTTGAGCAAGGGGTCACTTGGTTTGCTGTAGACCCTCGGTTTAGGCACATATGAGAAACCAATCAATGAACAACTAAGGTACCGCAATAAAGAATAGATGCTTTTCATCTCTCTCTCTTCCTGTCTGTCTGTCCCTATCTGTCCCTCTCTCTGTCTTTGACACACACACACACCCCCACACACACAGAGAAGGTAAGACGAAGCACATTTAGAGGTCAAGATAAGAGTTGGTTTAGGGCACAATTATCACGTGGGAATTCTGGATAGATAAGCAAGGTCCGCTGTTGGAAAGGAGCCTAGAGTTTGGGAGAGAGTGGGTGATTTGGGAGACAACAGTGAATAGGCTTTAGGAAAGCCACACAATTGTATAAGATCTCTTGGTGAGAGTGGATAGAGGGAGAGAAAGAGTTAAGGCTAAATAAAGCTTTGGGGTACAAGTGTTTATGAGTAGGTGGATGATTAGAGCATCACAATTGAGACCAGGAAAGAGTGGCCAGAGTTAGGAGGGAAGGCCTGGGAGAGTTTGGGCAGAGAAGGCAAAGGCAGCAATTTTAATATCTTACAGCTGAGAGATCAAACAAGGTGAGGAGTGAGCAAATGTCTTCAGAATGGCCATGACAGCGTGGCTGGTGACTTTCGAGCTGGTGTTAGCGGAGTGATGTGAAGGGGGCTGAAGCAGCCGGACCAGAGGAGGTCTGGTATAGAGGGAGATGCAGGCGTAGAGCTAGGGAACACAGGCTGTTCTGTCACGAGGTCTGTAGAAGGTAAGGAGGTGAGGGCACCTTCCAACAGAAGATTTAGGAAGGGAAGATTTGGCTATATTTATAGGCTCGGAGGAAAAGCCAGTGGAAGAGGAAAGATTGAAGATGTGGAGAATTAGAGAGAATTACTGTATTTCCCCATGTATAAGATGCTCCTATGTATAAGATGCATCTTAATTTTGGGATCCGAAATTTAAAAAAAAATGTATTAGATCAAGTTGTTGAACTCAAGTTTTATTCATCATAAAATTCATACAACTCCTCATCACTGTCAAAACTCGTATCCATTAGCTTGTCCTCATCTGTGTCTGATGACGAATCACTGTCTTCAACAATGAGTGCAAAAACAAGCGTGAAAAAGTGAGAAATGCAAGTTAAAAAAAAATCTGTAACCACTGTAGAAGGCGCATCCAGTGTTTAGTCCCCAAATTTTTTGGAAAAATGTGCGTCTTATACATGGGGAACTATGGTAATGGAACAGTCACCCAAGGGGGAGGAAGTGGGATTAGGTTGGTTCTGTGGTTGGTTCTCTGTCATTAGGAACCCGTGTTGGGGAGTAGGGACCGAACTGGCTTCAGAACCTACAGAAGCAGGGTAGCCATCCCCTGTCATCCTTGTGGGCTGAATAATAGTCACTGTAGGATATAACCAAAGGTTTCCTAGGCTTATCTGGAGAGAGCAATTTGGCTTCCCAGAACTATCTGAAATCCTTTGCAGGGGATTGTGTGTAATTTAAGTTAAAAAAAAAATCACAGAGTGTCCGCTCTTAGCAATCATTGTGTTGGGACATGCATGCATCCATGTTCCGGGCTTTTGTATCCTGTTACAGGGAATGCTAGGGAATGCTGCCCAGCTAGCCCAGTTTGATTACGGGAAAAAAGCCATGTGTGTGTCCCGTGTCATTGCTTTTGTATCCCATAGCATGGAATTAGAAGCCATGGGAATTTCACGATTAGCAATTTTTATTTAAAAGCCTTTTGGAATGTCTGAGTCTGCTTAATTGGAAATTCTTTAATTTTAGCTGGTTATCTTAAAAAAAATTTTTTTTTCCTAATTTTATTATGCCTACCCAGTAACTAAATTGTAAACATTTGAAGAAAGAAATTCTCTCATGTTTATCCCTTCGGTGTTCTCTACACCAGATGCATTTGGCAAAAATCTTTTGCTTGGGTTTGAATGAGAAATGCCTCCTGCCCTTCCGTTTGCCCTCGTATGTGTTGGTGATAATTAGTGAGTCTGAACGTTCTTCTGATTTCTCTTCAGGCCAACATTATGTCTTCTTTTTGACTCGGTGACAGGGTGAAAGGGCTGAACTGTCTGTTATGAAAATGACAGTTGCTCTGAAAGGTTATTTAAAAATGCAAGACATCTTTTTGATTTGAAAGAAAGTTAATAAGGATCTTTTTTTTTTTTTTTTTTTTTTTTTGAGTCAAGTTGATACTACAAACACAGAGTTTTGTTGCCTATTGAATTACTGATGATTTAAAGTGTGGAGTTTGATTTTTTTTTTTTTAATTCCTTATTTGTCCCAACCAAAAACAGCTGTCTAGGCAGAAGAACTGAAACCATTTTGGAGGCATGAGATACTGGGCCCTTCATAGGTGGGGTATCTTGTCTCTGCAGCTGTGTTCAGGGTCAGGTCACTGTGCACAACGGGAAGCCTACATTTTGCAAATGGAGAAACTTAAGCACAGAGAACATTGAGTTCTTTAGGAGTTTACCTACATTTTATAAACACTGTTGCTTATTCTTTCTTTTTCTTTCCACTTGCCTAGCCCTGGCATATGCAGCAAAGCCACCCCAACCCCATCCCACTTGTATAGAAGGGAGTCAGGATCTTGCTTTTGTTTGTCTCATAGTAGTGATAATTGTAGCCCTCTCTTCACACTTGCTTTTACAGGAAACTGAGCAGGCAAGGTTCTATGAACAAATATTCTCCTTCTGAAAGGACCCAGATAAGTTTATTGATCGTTAGCTTGGTGTTCTCTTTCAAAACAGAAACAAAGTCCTTCAAGTCAAGAGGCAGACACCGGTATGTTTACACTGCCAGATTCAATTCGGTGCTATCTGAATTCGAGTTAATTTCCTAAGGAGAGTTAAAGGAACATGCTTATCTTATGCCTACTGGTGACTTAATAAATGATAATTTTGCAGGGAACTATAGATGTATATGTGTATACAGTAGGATTATTAAGTGATTAAAAACTATGAGGCAAAGAGTCTGCTGTTGGGCACATGAGTTTGTAAAATTTGTGTTTTTTGTTTGCTCACTTTTATTGTTAAAAATAGCTCTGGGCAGCCACGTGTGTGCTTGCCCTCAGAGCAGGGCAGTTGACTGCAAATTGCAGATTACCTTCCTGCTTGGGAAGGGCCATTGTTATGCTAATGTTTGCTGGTGGAGGGGTTTCACGCCAAAATGTTTTAAAAAGAAAAAGAGGAGAAGAAGGAGAAGGAAGAAGGAAGCCACAATGGCAGGTGCTGAAGGAGAAGCCAGTTTGCGCAGAGAGGAGAAGGGAGAAGGTGTGCAGATGAGGAACCAGAGGTGACTGAGACTGGTGGGGGCCTTTGATTCTAGGAAAAACCAGATATGTCAGCTTTGTGAGCTCTGAGTGAAAGGGCAGTGTTTTCCCTCTGTGTGTGTTCTTACTCGCTGGCCGGTGCAAGGCTAGAATAAAGGAATGGCCCACCATTTTTTGGCTCCACTGTTTCTTTACAGTCTTCCCAAATCTAATGTGAACCTGCATGTGAATAGCCACAATGGGGGCGACTACTGGCTATACATCTGCCATATGAGTAGAGTAGTAATTATGTTATTTATTTATTAGTTACGATATCCAGGCAAGGATTGTCTACTTCTTAGTGTTTTTGGAGCAGAATGCAAAAGATTTCATGAGAGAGGATCTGGTCCTTTTGCAATAAACCTGAGTGGGTTAATTCTAAAACGAACACAGTTGGAAAACAAGACTTTCACAACTGACATATCAAATGAGCATATGAATTTTATATCTGCCCACTCACATGTTATATGGCATCCTCAGAGGCATATGGAAAGGTAGAGCCAGGAATGGGCCTGGTGGGATTGAAGAATGGCAGGGAGGCCAGTGTCCCTGGAGCAAGGAGGGAGAGGGGAGAGCAGAAGGAGGTGAGGTTAGGCAATGGAGGACCCTGGAGTGTTGCCCTGAGAGCTAGGGTGAACGAAGACTGGATCTTTCTTCAAGTGAGAATTGAAGCTATGCAGGATTTTGATAACAAAAATTGTGTGATCTAACATACATTTTAACACTGTTGCTTTGGCTATTGACTATTTGGCTATTGTTTGAGAACTGACTAAGGGTGGATAAGAAGTGACACCAGTTTGGTAGAAGGTGGGTCCCAGATGGTGGTAACTTGATTCATGGGGGAGCAGTGGAAATCTAGTCAGATTTTATTTATTTTTTTTATTTATTTTTTTTTTCCATTTTTCTTAAGCTAGAAACAGGGAGAGACAGTCAGACAGACTCCCGCATGCGCCCGACCGGGATCCACCCGGCACGCCCACCAGGGGCGACGCTCTGCCCACCAGGGGGCGATGCTCTGCCCATCCTGGGCGTCGCCATATTGCGACCAGAGCCACTGTAGCGCCTGAGGCAGAGGCCACAGAGCCATCCCCAGCGCCCGGGCCATCTTTGCTCCAATGGAGCCTTGGCTGCGGGAGGGGAAGAGAGAGACAGAGAGGAAAGCGCGGCGGAGGGGTGGAGAAGCAAATGGGCGCTTCTCCTGTGTGCCCTGGCCGGGAATCGAACCCGGGTCCTCCGCACGCTAGGCCGACGCTCTACCGCTGAGCCAACCAGCCAGGGCCTAGTCAGATTTTAGATACACACACACACACACACACACACACACACAAACACATTTCCAATATGACATATATACTATGTTGAGGATTGAACTGACAGGATTCACTGATAGACTGAATATGGGTGTAGGGCCACTGGCTGCCGACATGGCCATGCAGATTTGCATTGGATTTGGGCAGACTGTAAAGCCTGATGGCGAACCTTTTTATAAAAACCGCCCCCTTTTGCAGTGCTGGTCAGCCTGATCCCTCCCGCCCACTAGTGGGCATTCCAGCCTTCATGGTGGGCCAATCGTAGCGCCATTTGGTTGCTTCACTACCGCCCACTAGTGGGCGGGAGGGACCAGGTTGACCAGCACTGCAAAAGTGGGTGGTTTTTATAAAACGGTTCGCCATCACGGCTGTAACAGAACTGTGGAGACTGAAAACGGTGGGCCATTCTGTTCATTAAAGTCTCATAAAGGCAGACATGCAAATAGGCAGGGAAAACTGCTTCCCTCTCTCTTAGGGCTCCCAACCCCCAACTCCCTCTTCAGACTCCCCCAACTCACAGGCCCCACCAGCAAAAGAGGCCAGGTGGAAATACCCCTTCTCAGGCAAATAAGAGCAAACACTCGCCCCTCCCCAAGGCGGCAGGTAGTTGGCAATTTAAAATCTGCCGCTGTTAGGGCAAGCACCACAGCCTTCCATAGGCTAGACACGCTGGGCACTGTTCCGCGTCAATGCACCAATTAGGCAAAATACAAGCCAGCAAAACTACCTCATTTGTTTCACTTTTGTAACACTGATTTGCCCAACATGGGGTATAAGACAAAGAGAGATACCACAGATCATTCTAAGGATCTTGGCCTGAGCAACTGCAAAGAAGGAATTGCCATCAATTTAGAGATAAGACAATGGAAGGAGTTTGGGGCAGTTGAGGATTGGTAGGAAGATCGGGAGGCTAGTTTTGGAAACATCATGTCTGAGATGTCTATTAAACATTCTGGTAAAGATATTTACTAGGCAGTTAGATGTCTGAGTTTGGAGTTCAGGAGAAAGACCTGGTCTCAATACAGACATTTGAGAGTCATCAGCATTTGGTTGATACTATATTTAAAGCCATGGTACCAGCTCACAACCCCAAAGGAGGAAGCTTAGGCATAGAAAAGGGGTGGCCAAGGACCCAGAGGTTAGGAAGGAGGATTAGGAGGGACTGAGAAGGAGCAATCTGTGAGGCAGGAGGAAAAATAGGAGAGTTGTCATCCTAGAAGCCAAGTAAAACCTTGTTTCAAGGAAGAGAGAATGATCAAGCCAAGTGTGGTTAAGTTAGATAAGGACTGACTTAGTGTGGGTTCCTTTGAAAGTGGAACCCGTGGACAAGGTCTTCGGGACAGATATTATTCTGGGTGGGGATGGAAGGAATAGGAATGAGAGAATGGGGGAGACCGTGGAGGGGGAAAGCCATAGAAGAAAGTGGTTTTGAGGTGGCTGCTCCAGATTCTGGAGGCAGCCCCACTGAGGTGTCTGAGAGGGATACAGAGTGACACCAGGACTTCAAAGGATGGGAAGCTGGAACTTTATCTAGTACCCCATTGGCTGAGGTTTTTCCTGTGGGAGAAAGCCTGGAGGTGAGGTGGGTGCTTGTGAAGATGCCGTGGTGAGCGTGGTGCTCCGTGCCATAGCCATGGCAGAGATCACACGACGTGGCCCCGGTCACCTGACATGGACCCTCACAAGTGTCTGCTTCAAAGACTGACAGTTGACTGTTGAACTGTAAGAAGTGGGTGTCTTTGACCTTGAGAGAGCAGTCTAAGGGAGGGGTGGGCTCGATGAGAGGGGGTGAAGGACCCGGGAAAGCCTGATGCCACGAAAGGGCTACGGAGTAAAGGGACTGAAGGGAAAGTGGCAGCAAGAGAGATTGATTTTTAAAATTTTTTTAAGATGGGAGAAATAAGAGCAATTTAGACAGATGGGAATGACTCAGTTGAGAGTCATTTGATTAAAAAGAAGGAATTGATGGAACAGTGCCCTTGCGTAGATGGGAGTGGGGACCCACTCTCGTCTCATGTGAAAATGGAGCATTTGGCTATAGGTGGGGACGTGGACCCTCACTGATAGTAAAGGGGGAGAAGATCATATGGAAGGTTGGAACCTTCTGTGAAAGATGAAGAAACAAGGTAGCCAACTGAGAGTGGAGAGGGGTGGGAGGTGTGGTGGTTAGAGGAGAGAGGGGTGAATGTGTACAAGGAGGGGCCAGTTTGTGAGCTGTTGGCTACTGATCTGTCATGTGAGTACAGAAAGCGAGAGTAAACATTTAGAAATTTTTTATAGCAGTCGATATTGCTGTAACATTTTTATTGCATTTTGCCATAGTATTGGTCTACAATCAATTAGAAAGAAAAACATCTGGCCTTTCACAACAGATAGTTGGAGAGGCCCTGGACTAGGAGAGGGGGAGAGAACAGACCAGGGAAATACAGGCAGGTTGCTGCACGGCATTGACGATCCCCCTGGGACTGCGGCCATGGGTCCAGTGCGAGGCCATTGAGCTAATGGAGAGGTGTCTCCAGCCTTGGTCAGCTGTGCAGAGACAGGCAGAGTCAGCAGAGTGGACAGACTTGGTTTAATCAGGGTGCAGTCTCGCTAAGTGGGTCTGATATAACGAGAAGATGCAAGTGAGTTTGGGGAGTATACAGTGAGCAGTGTAGTGACTGCCCATGGCCTTGCACACTGGGGAAAGAAGGAAGCAAATCATGAGGAGAGTGAGAGTCACTGACAAGGTGATTGAAGGGATGTGATCCTGGAAGACTTAAGGGTGGTTAGAGTGATGTTCTAAGAGGAGTGAACTAGAAATACAGAAAGTGGTGATCAGGCCCTGGCTGGTGGCACGGTGGATAGAGCGTTGGTCTGGTGTATGGATATCCTGGGTTCAATTCCCAGTCAGGGCATACAGGAGAAGCAACCATTTGCTTCTCCCCCTTTCTGTATCCTCCTTTCCCTCTTCCTTTCCCTCTTCCCCTTCTTTCCCTCTTCCCTTTCTTTCCCTCTTCTGCTCCTCTAGCCAGTGTCTTGATTGGTTTGAGTGTGGTCCCAGTACTGAGGATAGATTGGTGGGTCCAAGCACGGCAGCCTCAGGTGCTAAAATTAGCTTGGTACTTGAGCATTGGCCCAAGATGGAGTTGCCAGGTAGATCCTGGGGTGCATGCTGGAGTCTGCTTCACTATCTCCCCTCCTCTCACCTAAAAAAATAGAAAGAAAGAAAGAAAGAGAGAGAGAAAGAAAATGGTGATTAGAGAGTAGGATTCTTCTAATGAGATTCCTCACACACTGCTCACAATAGCAAACTGTGGGAAAGAACCTGGATAAGTTATTTTGCATAGATGTATTGGATGATTTTAAAGCCACTAGAAGTAATATTGTTGTTCTATGGACACAGACATGTTCAGAATATAAGTGAAAAAAAAATGGGTTACAGAACAATTTACAAAATTAGTTGCAAAATTTATGGATAGAAGTTGTAACCATGGTAATGGCTGGATAGTTCAATTACAGGTGCTTTTTAACTTTCTGTTTGACAGTATCTTATACCCTATTGTTATAGCTTTCTTCAAGCATACTTTAGATGCAATAAAATTCTCCAGTTTTAAGCGCACCATTGTATACATTTTGACAAATGTACAGTTTTATAACAATCACCACATTCATAATACAGTGGTACCTTGAGATATGAATTTAATTTGTTCTGTAACCAAGCTTGTAAGACAGTCAACTCGTATATCCAACTGCAGATACTGGACCCGTGTGCCAATGCGCCAACTAGTGGCAGCTTCCTGAATCACGACTCCTATCTCGGAATTTCGCTCGGATCTTGAATAAAAATACAGACCGAGTCGCAGCCCGTATCTTAAAAAAATTCGTATGTTGGTCTGTTTGTATCTCAAGGTACCACTGTATAGAACGTTTTCCTCACCCCCAAATTTTTGCTTATGCCCCTGTGCAGACAATCCCTTCCCGACTCCCTACTCTCTGGCCCCGGCATCTGGTAATCTGTTTTCCATACTATTATTATGTCTTTTCTACAATTTTATATAAATGGAATCATATAGTATATTTCTTTTGTGATTGGCTTCTTTCACTCTATGTAATGTTTTAGAGATTCCTAATTGTTCTTCTGTGAATAGTTTGTTCCCTTTTACCTGGGGGAATATTCTATTGTATGAATACACCATGATTTGTTTATCATTCACCAGTTGGTGGACTTGAAGTTTCAAATTTTTAACTATTATGAATAAAGCTGCTATAAGTGCTCACATATAAGTGTTTACTTTACATGGACATATATTTTGTTTCTCTTTAGTAAATACCTAAGACTTGCTGGGTCATGTGGTAGGTGTGTATACATTTAACTCTATTAAAAATTTGTCAAAATGCATGAACAGATACTTCTCCCAGGAAGAAATACAAATGGCCAACAGATATATGAAAAGATGCTCATCTTCTTTAGTTATTAGAGAAATGCAAATCAAAACTGCAATGAGATACCACCTCACACCTGTTAGATTAGCTATTATTAACAAAACAGATAATAGCAAATGTTGGAGAGGCTGTGGAGAAAAAGGAACTCTCATTCACTGTTGGTGGGAATGTAAAGTAGTACAACCATTGTGGAAGAAAGTATGGTGGTTCCTCAAAAAACTCAAAATAGAACTATCTTATGACCCAGCAATCCCTCTACTGGGTATATACCCCCAAAACTCAGAAACATTAATACATAAAGACACATGCAGCCCCATGTTCATTGCAGCATTGTTCACAGTTGCCAGGACATGGAAACAACCAAAAAGCCCGTCAATAGATGACTGGATAAAGAAGATGTGGCACATATACACTATGGAATACTACTCAGCCATAAGAAATGATGACATCGGATCATTTACAGCAAAATGGTGGGATCTTGATAACATTATACGAAGTGAAATAAGTAAATCAGAAAAAACCAGGAACTGCATTATTCCATACATAGGTGGGACATAAAAGTGAAACTTGATGAGACATTGATAAGAGTGTGGTGGTTACAGGAGAGAGGGGAAAGGGAGAGGGAAAGGGGGAGGGGGAGGGGCACAAAGAAAACAAGATAGAAGGTGACAGAGGACAATCTGACTTTGGGTGATGGGTATGCAACATAATTGAACGACAAGATAACCTGGACATGTTATTTTTGAATATATGTATCCTGATTTATTGATGTCGCCCCATTAAAAAAATAAAATTATTAAAAAAAAATTTTTCAAAATGTTTTCCAAGGTTGCTGTACCATTTCCTCTTCTCATTAGTGATGTATAAGATTTCCAGTTGCTTTATACCCTCTGTAACACTTGATAATGTCAATTTTTTTATGTTAGCCATTCTAGTGATTATGAAAAGATATCTTATTTGTGGTTTTAATTTTCACTTTCCAAATGACTAATGATGTTGAACATCTTGTGTGCTTATTTGGCATTTATGCATCTTCTTTAGTGAATTATGCATTCAAATCTTCTGTTCATTTTAAAAATGTGCTTGTCTTTTTATTGTGTTTTGAGGGTTCTTTGTATATTCTGTATACAAGTTCTTTGTCAGATATATGTTTTGTAAATATTTTTTTTTTGTCATTGTGGCTTTCCTCTTCATTTTTTAACTACTGTGTTTTTTGTTTGTTTGTTTGTTTGTTTTTTGTATTTTTCTGAAGTTGGAAACCAGGAGGCAGTCAGACTCCCGCATGCGCCCGACCGGGATCCACCTGGCACGCCCAGCAGGGGGCGATGCTCTGCCCATCCGGGGCATCACTCTGTGGCGAACAGAGCCACTCTAGTGCCTGGGGCAGAGGCCAAGGAGCCATCCCCAGCGCCCGGGCCATCTTTTGCTCCAGTGGAGCCTCGGGAGGGGAAGAGAGAGACAGAGAGGAAGGAGAGGGGGAGGGGTGGAGAAGCAAATGGGCGCCTCTCCTGTGTGCCCTGGCTGGGAATCGAACCCGGGACTTCCGTACGCCAGGCCGATGCTCTACCACTGAGCCAACCGGCCAGGGCCATAACTACTGTGTTTTGAAGAACAAAAGTTTTTACTTTGGATAAAGTCTAACTTTGTTTTTTATTTTATACGTTGTGCTTCCTTTGTTCTACTTTAAGAAATATTTGCTTCATCCAAAGTCACAAGTATTTCCTCTAATGTATTTTTGTAGAAGTTTTAAAGTTTTAGATATTACAGTTAGATTTATAATGATCCATTTTATTTTTTTATTTATATTTTAAGCTCAGGGTCAAGTTTCATTCATTTTACACATAGACATCTAATTATTTTAGCACCAATTGCTGAAAAAGATTATCCTTTCCCATTGAATTGCCTTGGCACTTTTGTTGGAAGTTAGTTGACCATATATATATATATATGGAATTATTTCTCAAGTCTTTATTTTCTTTTCCACTGACCTGTGTGTCTGTTTTACAGTAGTACCACACTGCCTTGAGTACGGTAGGTAGATATATAAAATAAGTGTTGCAGTCAGGTTGTGTCACCCTGTTTTGGGTAATCAAGGTCATCTCTATTTCTATATAAATTTTAGGGTCATCTTGTCAAGTTCTATGAGTAAGTTATCCTTGGGTTTTCTTTGTTTTACTGTACAATGCAATATGGTGAGAAAAAGAAATAAAAGTTATACAGATTGAAAAGGAAAAAAATCAAATGATTGGCAGATTCATCTTCATGATGAGTTATTTTCTCAAGTAGTTCGTAAGAATTTTTCTATCTCATGTTCAGTGAGAATTTCCCCTGTCAATACTTAGAAGACCCATATACCCTGAGATGTGAATTGGAACCTACTTAAAAACTGTAGAACTAATAAGCGAGTTTGGCAATTTTACAGGATGCAGGGTAAAATATGTAAAAACAATTTTTCTGTATATTAATTAAAACATAATATATTTCTAATGAAAAACACTACTATGTATACTAACATGAAAAATGTAAAATACTCAGGGAACAATGCAATAGGAAGTGATACAGTTGAAGAGAATGGCCTTGGTCCCCGTATTAGGGGGAAAGTACTTAGCCTTTTATCATTAAGTCTGATGTTACTCGCAGGTTTTTCATAGTTGTCCTTTATCAGGTTGACAAAGTTGCCTTCTATTTCTAGCTTGCTGAGAATTTTGATCAAGAATGGATGTTGAAGTTTGTCAACTGCTTTTTCTGCATCTATTGAGAAGATCATATGGTTTGGTTTGTTTAATATGTTGAATTACATTGCTTTTGAATATTGACTCATTCTTGTATTCCTCAAATAAAGCCCACTTTCTTAATGTATTGTTGGATTTCTTTGAATAAAGTTTTAAGAGTTTTTGTGCTTATATTCTTGTTCATGAAAAATATTGGCCTAATTTTTCTTATTGTTTTTGCCCTGGTTTGGTATCAAGATAATTCTGGGGTCACAAAATGATTGTTTCTTATATTCTATTTTATTGAAGTGTTTGTGCAAAACTGGTATTATTTTTTCTTTAAAAATTTGGTAGAATTTCCTAGTGAAGCCATCAAGTCCTGGAATTTTTTGTTTGTTTGTTTTTAAATTACAAATTAAATTTCTTTCTTTCTTTTTTTTTTTTTTTTTTTTTTTGTATTTTTCTGAAGCTGGAAACGGGGAGAGACAGACAGACTCCCGCATGTGCCCACCTGGGATCCACCCGGCACGCCCACCAGGGGGCGACGCTCTGCCCACCAGGGGGCGATGCTCTGCCCCTCCGGGGTGTCACTCTTTTGTGACCAGAGCCACTCCAGCGCCTGGGGCAGAGGCCAAGAAGCCATCCCCAGCACCCGGGCCATCTTTGCTCCAATGGAGCCTCGCTGTGAGAGGGGAAGAGAGAGACAGAGAGGAAGGAGAGGGGGAGGGGTGGAGAAGCAGATGGGCGCTTCTCCTGTGTGCCCTGGCCGGGAATCGAACCCGGACTTCTGCATGCCAGGCCGACGCTCTACCACTAAGCCAACCGGCCAGGGCCCAAATTAAATTTCTTTAATAGATACAAGGTCATTTGAATCCTTCCTTCCTCCCTCCCTCCCTCCCTCCCTCCCTTCCTTCCTTCCTTCCTTCCTTCCTTCCTTCCTTCCTCCCTTCTGTGTTTCCCTCCCTCCTTCCTTCCTTCTGTTCTTTCCTTCCTTCCTTCCCTCCCCCTTCCTCTATTCCCTCCTTCTTCCCTCCCTGTCCCTCTTTCTGTCCTTCCTCCCTCCCTCCCCTCCCCTCCCCTCACCTCTCCTCCCCTCCTTCCCCTTCCTTCCTTCCTTCCTTCCTTCCTTCCTTCCTCCCTTCCTTCTGTGTTTCCCTCCCTCCTTCCTTCCTTCTGTTCTTTCCTTCCTTCCTTCCCTCCCCCTTCCTCTATTCCCTCCTTCTTCCCTCCCTGTCCCTCTTTCTGTCCTTCCTCCCTCCCCTCCCCTCCCCTCCCCTCCTTCCCCTTCCTTCCTTCCTTCCTTCCTTCCTTCCTTCCTTCCTTCCTTCCTTCCTTCCTTCCTTCCTTCCTTCCTCCCTTCCTTCTGTGTTTCCCTCCCTCCTTCCTTCCTTCTGTTCTTTCCTTCCTTCCTTCCCTCCCCCTTCCTCTATTCCCTCCTTCCTCCCTCCCTGTCCCTCTTTCTGTCCTTCCTCCCTCCCCTCCCTTCCCCTCCCCTTCCCTCCCTTCCCCCCCCTCTCTTCCTCTCCCCTCCCTTCCTCTCCCCTCCCTTCCTCACCCCTCCCTCCCTTCCTCTCCCCTCCCTTTCTCTCCCCTCCCCTTCCCTCCCTTCCCCTCCCCTCCCTTCCCCTCCTTTCCCTTCCTCCCTTCCTTCTTTCCTTCCTGAATAATATTGTTATGTCTTCAATCTTTTCTTCTACAATGTGTAATTGTCTGTTAATCTTACCCAGTATATTTTTCATCTCAGGCATTACATTATTCACCTTCATAAATTTTACTTTACTTTTTTTTCATCTTCCATTTCTATCTTCATCATGCTTATATGAAATACAGTAGGTCCTTGAATAACGTTCCACTCACCTTTGTTTTATTATAATGTTGCTGAGATGCTGTAGGAACTTAACTCTTGTTTATGTCAGTCTGTGGTAAAATTAATTTCATTATATGTCATTTTTGCCACAGTTCCAAGAACCTATTAACAATATTAAATGAGGATTTACTATACATTTATAGTAGTAGCTGTTTTAACCTCCTTGTCTAATAATTCGATGATCTCTCTCATTACTGAGTCTGTCCCTATTTATTGATCTCCCCTCTGGCTATACTGTTTTATTTCTCTGGTAATTTTTGATTGAATGTCAAATGTAAAACACTGAACTATTCTCTAGGTTATAGAAATAAACTATGTCTGGGTTATTTACAGTTTTCTCTGTGAACACAAACATCTTCATACTGGTAGCTGTTTTATCTAAATTTTAAAATTCTTAATATAGTCAATCTGTAGATCAACCTTGCTTTAAATCTTGTACAGATGTCCCTGCACAAGTTTACCTGAAACTAACTGGATCTCAGCAGCTCCAACTCCTTACTGTGCCTTCCCTGTCTCTTCTTATTTCTTCTCAATAGCAAAATATTTCTTGCCCACTCTTTTTTTTTTGTGGTGGTTGAGAAGAGGGGCTGGGCAGTGAGGAGTTGGGGGACTGAGACGGGGTACACCTCGCTCTCAACCCTCTACTCTTTGTGCTGAGATTTGGGAAATACTGACTGCGGCTCAAGTGCTCTCATCACAGTGCCCATCCCTCTTGTTATCTTCTTCAGGAAGAGAAGATAGCCCTGTCTGTCTGAGTGTGTGATTCAATCTCTAGAAACTGATGGGTTTTACACAACTTGCTTACATTGTAGTAAAAATACTTCATTACTCATTTCTGTTAGGCAATGAAGTTTACAGAATCTGATTTTGCCTGGACTATAGAAGAGGGTCATACTAAAAACATTATATATTCATAGATAAAGGGTTATATTAGCAAGTGAATTAGGTTTATCTGTTTGGTTTTCTCCTGAAAGGCAATTATTTGTTAAGGATGGACTAATATAAATATTTTACTGAAAATGGGCTAAAATAGTGACTGTAGCTAAATCTTTCCTGGGGAAAGAAAAAGAATATGTGAATTGTAAAAACCTGTGATATTTGAATATGAGATCTCAGATGTGCTCTGTTTGCGATTGCAAACTTGAGTCCTTGATCGAAAGACTATAACCCTGAAATTATGCCCCAAACAGAGGGAAAGATTCAGGCTTATCTGAGTATCTGAAAGGAACCTGCTATGCTCGTAGCCAACTGCGAAAGAACGTGGGGTCCAGAGGATGGTCATGTCCAGCTCCTTGTCTCCAGTGCTGGGTCTGCCTGGCCTCGCCTGGCCTCACCTTCACCAGCCCCTCTCCTTCTTTCTCTACCCTCCTCCCACCGGGGCCCTGGCTGCTGCTTCTCTGCCCTTGTACTTTCTTTTTTTTTTTTTTAATTTTTTATTTATTTATTCATTTTAGAGAGGAGAGGGAGAGACAGAGAGAGCGAGAAGGGAGAGACAGAGAGAGAGAAGGGAGGGAGGAGCTGGAAGCATCAACTCCCATATGTGCCTTGACCAGGCAAGCCCAGGGTTTCGAACCGGCGACCTCAGCATTTCCAGGTCAACACTTTATCCACTGCACCACCAGAGGTCAGGCTGCCCTTGTACTTTCTGTCTAGTCCTATTGGCTGTGGACCTTTTGTAGACTATCCACCAGGAAACAGATCTCTTTTCTGAATAACGTTTACTCCTAGCATACACACACACACACACACACATTGATATATTATATATATATACACACATATATATATGAGATACACACACACACACACACACACACACACACACACAGTGTGTCTGTAAAGTCATGGTGCACTTTTGACCGGTCACAGGAAAGCAACAAAAGACGATAGAAATGTGAAACCTGCACCAAATAAAAAGGAAAACTCTCCCAGTTTCATACCTGTTCAGTGCAGTTCGATGTGGGCTCACGCACAGATTTTTTAGGGCTCCTTAGGTAGCTATCCCGTATAGCCTCTACAGACTTGTCACTGACTGATGGCCTACCAGAACGGGGTTTCTCCACCAAACTGCCGGTTTCCATCAACTGCTTATCCCACCGAGTAGTTATTCTTATGTGGTGGCACTTCGTTATAAACGTGCTGATATTCACGTTGCACTTTGGTCACGGATTCGAATTTAGTTTGCCACAGAACACACTGAACTTTCCTCTGTACCGTCCACATCTCAACTGGCATGGCCGTGGGCTGCTCCGCTGTATACACGGTGTTACGTCATTATCTGCACATGCGCACATGCTGCCACATCATCCTACAGAATTGGGAGGGTTTCCTTTTATTTGGTGCAGATTTCACATTTCTATCATCTTTTGTTGCTTTCCTGTGACCGGTCAAAAGTGCACCATGACTTTATGGACACACTGTGTGTGTGTGTGTGTGAGTGTGTGTGTGTATATTTTTTTTTTGCTAAAAAATTTTTTCTCACCTGACTAGGGACAGTACAAAGAAGTCAATGGAGGCATATAATTCCCTTATAACACAAAGGGTTAATATTCACTATAAAAGTGCTAAAATGTCCATCATTTATTAACTATTTCTGACTTTTGGCCATTAATCTAAGCTACCCATCATAATATAAAAGATAAATTTTATGTTAAGACATCTAGAAGTCAGATGATATGCTTAGCTACTCTATGGCCTTCTACAAAATTGTAAACTAACTCCAGATTTATCAGAAGTATAAGAAAAGGGTTGTTGGCACCTTCTTAATTTTCTTAGGTATTGTGGAATTTTGGACATGTTTAATAAGGATTATCAGTGTTACAACTAAAGCAGAATACATTCTGCCTTTAGAAATTTTATTGATTTAATGTTCAGAAAAAGATGATGCCCAATTTGAGCGGTAAAAGTTTCCACAGTGATATTGGAGCTGTATAGAGGGTGTGGTATAAACTCTAAATTGGACAGCATGTTGCAAGACAATTTCGTTGATATCGAAAAGAAATAAGCCTTCCCCTTTGGAAGACGTTGGTGTGGAGATTTCCATCAATACAGGAGAGGAAAGTGAGATTAGAAAATGCATACAAAATGTACATTTACATGAGGAAGAGGTTCAGAGAATATTTCTTTTTTTGTGCCCCACACTTTGTGTCCAAGTGTTGCTCTTTGGACATAAGAGATGAGATAAGCCTTTGTTAGTTTAATTTACATTTAAACAATATGTAAGTCCACCCAAGTGAGAATCTTGGGAACCATAAGATTTGTAGACAGGTCTACACTGACTCTGTAGGATCCACACTGAAAGCCTAAATACCTTTGTATTAAATAGGCTAGTTTGATGGCATGTAACGTTTTCAGAACGGAGGAAGCAAGATCTAGTAAGTTCGATATGTTCTAGCATTTGGCATGTAAGAAAATTTCCATTTGGTGTGTGTCATGTGCCAAGTGATTGGGATGTATTGCCACTTTAAAGTTGAGTTATTCTAAATATAAAAGAAGATGAGCTTCAGAAAATGGAGAGAGAACACACTGAGGGTTTTTTGTTGTCGTTTGCCTGGGACAGTTTTATTTTGGTGACTTGGGAGTGGCGCCCGAGTGTTGGACAGCTTTGCTATGTATGCAAAGTGCTAGGTGGTGGTCCAGCTGGAGGGGTACCACCTGGGTCTTGGGAGAGCTGTAGAACCTCAGACCTACTGACTCTGAGTTTGTAGTTCAACACAATCCCCAAGAGATTCGTAGGCACATTGAAGTTTAAGAGGCGCTGCTCAAAACAAGGAGGTCTGTCTATGTAGTGTTGAAGTTTTAGCATGTAGGTATTTAATCCTTCTTGATTCTCCAGGGAGTAGTCTTATAATAAAGTGGCCATGTCAATCTGCATCTTCTTCCTATGATTTTTATCTTCCTGCTTTTGGACGCATTTCTAGTTGAAAAGGAGGAATCGGGATTTTCGGGGATTTGAGAAATTTCTGTGGCTTGGGTACTGATGAAACTGAATCTAGAGACTCGGGAGTTGGGAAAGAGCTGGAAAATTTTGAAGGGTAACAAAAAGTCCACACATATTATTGATCTTCACATGGTTAAAACACGGAATAAATACTTTTGGACTTCAGGTTCTTGGTTGTAGCAGTCAGTGTTGGCCGATATAAGCCGCACATGGGGTATTGGAAGGGTTTTGCCTGGTGAACGGGGTCTCTGGGCTGGCTGGAGAGGCAGCTGCGGCCGTGCAGCCAGGCACTGAGCCCGAGTCAGCCTGCAGCGCCGGCCTGGTGGACACTCTTGTTACTGCAGGGCTTTAGAGGTTGCAGCGCACAGCCTAGCGAGCGCTATTGATACCCGACTCTGCAGGAAACTGAACTCCCTGTGACATGTCTGGGTCGTCTCTGTAACTCTTGGGTGGGTTGTGCCTTTGTCCCAGCTGCTAGAGAAGCTAGGAAAGCAAGTCTTGCCTATTTACCTTCATTGTGAGAGGTGAGCACTGCCTTGTTATTTTGGGAATTCCCCGTACATAAGAGGTTTGAGATGTAGGTGAACAAAAAGAATGGTGAATGTTTGATAGAGGTGTGTGTGTGTGTGTGTGTGTGTGTGTGTGTGTGTGTGTAAACTTGCATGTGTGAATGAATGTGTGTGTTCAGTTTATTAGAGACATTTATTTCAGTAGGACACCTGTCTGATTTTATGATGAAGGTAATAATGGGAAAATAAGATTCATTTTGAAGAATTTTGCTTTTTGTTTGAAGTGCTAAAATATAGCCCTGGCCAAGTAGCTCAATTGGTTAGAGTGTTGTCCCAGTACTCCTAGGTTGTGGGTTCGATCCCTAGTGAGAGCACATACAAGAATCAACCAATGAGTGCATAAATAAGTGGAACAACAAATTGATGTTTCTCTCTCTCCCCCCTTCCTTTCTTTGTCTAAAAATAAGTGCTAACATATAAAAATCATGAGTACCAATCATTCTTTTCAGTCAGATTTAGCTAGGAGTAAACTTGATGTTTTCTGTGAAATAAAAAAGCTTCCTAACATTCACTCTGAAATATGGAATTCATTACATTCACTTTCTAAATAAAAATCATATTTAATGAAACCCTGACCATGTAATCAAGATAACAAGAGATTTTTCATCCGCCTGAGTGACTTCGTTGTGGAGTACACAACGCTTTGACTTGTGCTCTGATGGGAGGGCGAGAAATGATCGCTGCCTTGGTATACATGAGACACAAAGCAGAAAACAAAATCAGCAGGCACCATGTCATATTTGTACTGAGATAACACTGAGGAACAGCTGTGACTCTTTCAAATGACTCTGTTTGTTTGATAATTGCTGAGTAAAAATAGTACCATTATTGGCTATTTCAGGATGACAGATGGCGTTCTAGATTATGTTCCTTTCCTTGTATCCAAAGAGAAGAGGACCAAGTCTTTTAGAAAATTATGGTGTGTGTGTGTGTGAGAGATAGCATCAGATAAGGGTCAGGGCACCATTTCGAGCCTCTGTTCTGCAGGTAAGTAGGAAGCAGGGGCTGAGCCAGAAGGGAATTGAATTATACCAGCCTGAGCAACGATGGGAAATAAAGGCAGCTGTCTGTTGCTTAGGAACAGAAATATCTTGTGCCTCTGCTACAGCTGGAGGAACCAGGCCACTTACTTTCAGTGTTCACTTATTGGTTATTCAGGCAGAACTGAAGTGAGCCCTCTTTTCTTCTTGGCTTTGTGGTGTTTTTGTATGTGTGTGTGTTCATTAGTCCTTAACTTTCTTCCACTCAGCAAAGTTCTTTTATTTCCTCCTTCATACACACACACACACACACACACACACACACACACACACACACGATGTATATGTTAACTTGAAAGAGAGAGAGGAACAGCAAGGGAGAGAGAAAAGGAGGAGACGGAGGAGCATCAACTCATAGTTGCTTCACTTTAATTGTTCACTGATTGCTTCTCATACATGCCTTGACCCAGAAGCTCAAGTCAGCGACCTCGGGCTTTAAGCCAGCAACCTTTGGGCTTACGCCAGAGACCTTGGGATCCTGTTAATGTTTCCACTCTCAGAACGGTGACCTTGGGGTTTTGAACTGGGGACCACAGCATTCCGAGTTGACACCCTATCCACTGCAGTACCACTAGTCAGATTCCTTCCTATTTTTAAAAAACTGACTTTATTGGGGTGACATTGATTAATAACCTTACATAAGTTTCAGGTGTAGCATTTTATAACACATCATCTGTACACAGCACTGTGTGTTCCCCACCTCAAGTCAAGACTCTTTACATCACCATTTATCTCCCCTATACCCTCTTCTACCCTTGTCTCCTTTCCCTCCAATAACACTGGGGAACAAAATTTTTGTTGCATCCACAGAAACACTTGTACTTACCTAATTCAAGTGTGCTGATCTCAAATCTGACATTAGTTTTTCTCTGTAAGCTACAGTTTTTTTGCAATTCAAGATTTTAGGTTTTCATCTTATTGTAAAATTTTCAACATTTAGTTTAACATAATGAAGTAGAACGTCTTCTTGGGCATCATCTATGTGAAAATATAATAATTTATATAATGCAGTAAATACACTAATACACTAAAAGATATGATTGCATCAGAATTTGTCTACAATTTCAAAATAGAACATATTAAAACACTTATTTTAATCATAAAATTTGTGCAAAACTTATTTAAATTCTATTCATGCAAAATTTGCATTTGTAGCTCTTGCATTTGTGTACTTGTTAAGGACAATCTCATTTGATGCTCCACAATTAGTCTGCTCATCACTAAGAGCTCCAAGATTTTCGGGAAACTTATCAAGGTGACTGTTCAGGAAGTGAATTTTAACGCTCATGTTACATCCAATGTCGTGGAAAGCCAACAGCTTCCTTTGAACCAGAAGTTCATAGTTTTCTGCTTTTGAGTTGCCAAGGAAGTTCTTTGTAACTGCCACAAAAGACTGCCATGCTGCTTTCTCCTAATTCATCTTCCTGGCAAATTCTTCGTCATGTATGAGGGTTCGAATTTGAGGTCCATCAAATACACCTGCCTTTATCTTCTCGAAAGACAAGGCAGGGAAAGCAAAAATAATATGTTGAAAGCATTCGCTTTCTCTAGTCAAAGCCTGAACAAACTGCTTCATTAAGCCAAGTTTGATGTTAAGTGGGGGAAAAATGATCCTGTCTTGATTAACTACAGGTTCATTCACAGTATTTTGCATCCCTACTTCCAGAGCTTCACGTTTCGGCCACTCTTTCTGTGTCCAGTGTTTCTCCTGAGCTTGGCTGTCCCACAAACACAGAAAGCAAGGATATTTTGTGAAATCTCTCTGTTGTCTTGGCAGGAAATTTACCATTTTTTAAAAAGATTTTTAAAATTATTTTTATTTATTCATTTTAGAGGAGAGAGAGAGAGAGAAAGAAGGAGGAGGAGCAGGAAGCATCAACTTCCATATGTGCCTTGACCCGGCAAGCCCAGGATTTGTTTTTTTTTTTTTTTTTAATAAATAAATTTTTATTTAAATGGAGTGACATCAATAAATCAGGGTACATATATTCAAAGAAAACATTTCCAGGTTATTTTGTCATTTAGTTCTGTTGCATACCCATCACCCAAAGAGAGATTGTTCTCCGTCACCCTCTATCCAGTTTTCTTTGTACCCCTCCCCCTCCCCCCCTCCCTTCTTCCCTACCCCCACCCCCCATAACCACCACACTCCTGTCCATGTCTCTTAGTCTCACTTTTATGTCCCACCAATGTATGGAATCCTGCAGTTCTTGTTTTTTTCTGATTCGCTTATTTCACTCCGCATAATGTTATCAAGATTCCACCAATCTGCTGTAAGTGATCCGATGTCATCATTTCTTCTAGCTGACTAGTATACCATGGTGTATATGTGCCCCATCTTCTTTATCCAGCCTTCTATTTTTTTTACAGTGATTAAAAGCCTTTAAGCAAACTCTTGGCCAATACAGCAAGAATCCATAAAAGAGTAGTGTCCTTAACATGTTCACCAAGTCCAAGTTGGCCCCATCACCATGCCAAATCCCTGAAAAATGTAACCCAACCACAGTTCAGTCTGTTAGGATCTGTCACAGGGAGCAGGAGTCCAGGAAAAGTCCACATCCAGGAAAAGTCCGCATGGCACCGGAATTGTCACCATTCTATACTTTGCAGCTCATGTCCAAGTCCCAGTGACTGCTGCTTCTAGCTGGTAATGATTCAGGTAGACTGGAGAAGCCATTTGCAGCATGCATGGATATGGAGCTTCTGTTCTCCTCTGCCTGGAGAGATGAGACCAGGTAGCTTTTCCCTGGAGCTTTGCGACTGTGGCATGGTAAAGAGAACCTTGGGATACACTAAGCTGGGTGGCAAAGGTAGATTCATAATAGAAGTTGGCAAAAGGGGGAAGGAGAGCTCTAACTTAAGAGTAGGTCCCAGCCTGAAATATGAGTGGGGCATTGAGATAGGAGGGATAAAGGAAACACTATATATTAAGCAAAGCAGCAGAAAATAGGACTATCAACACCCACAACAGAGATCTTTGAGGGAAGAATAAAAAACCTGACTATTCAGGCAAAACATAGTTAAGTGGCCCTTGTGTAAATGAGATCAGTTTACCTGCTTCTTGGAAGAAATACCCTAGGCTTGTCCACAGTGTCGTAGATGGGGCTGATGGCCCTGGGCACCTTCAGCCTTCAGTGGTAAACCCCAGCTTTCTGGGCAAGGTTAGGTCATAGGTGGCTGGAGCAGGGCTGGAAGAGACTGAACCCTCCCTTAGAGGAGTGAGGGGGAAGCCTACCTTCCAGTGTCCCTGTTTCCTCACAGTAGAGGCATGTAAGCCTGGCAGGCTTTAGCTCAATGACCTTCCTTTCCACTATTGAAGCAGGACCCAGATGGCATCCTAGGAGACCCCTTTGGGGCATTGGAGCCTTTAAGGGTGTATCCTAAAAGCTGGTAGTTCCCTTGATCTCTATTGGGCTTTTTCTGCCTCTAGGTGTCTTAAAAGCTATGCTCAGAAGATCTCACTGAGGGGTTTGAGGATCCCCATCTGCCTATATAAATCTTTTCCATATATCTGGAGCTATTTGGGAAAAGACAAAACAGTGTTATTACTCTCCACCCCTCCCCCTCTCCTTCCTCTCCATCTCTCTCCTCCCCTCCCTCAGCTAAGGCTCCACCAGAGCAAAGCCACCCTGGGCCCTAAGGATGGCCCCATGGCCTCTGCCTCAGTTGTTAGAATGGCTCTGGTTGCAACAGAGCAACTCCCCAGATGGGTAGAGCATTCCCCCCCCCATAGGCATGCCAGGTGGATCCCGGTCAGGCGCATGTGGGAGTCTGTCTGACTGCCTCCCCATTTCCATCTTCAGAAAAATACAAAAAAATAAATAAATAAAAGAAAAAATACAGCAAAAAAAAAAAAAGAGTAAAAAAAAAAGGGCATTCCTTTGTGTTAAAGCTCCAGGGAGCATGGAGTGAGCTTGAGTATGTCCTATGAAACATGGAGCTCTATGTTGACATATAAGTCTTTGAAGAAGGAGGAACTGCTGAAATAGTTCATCAGCATTTGTCCCTAAGACAGCAGTCTTTATAGTGGAAACACCATAAGTAAATATTTGCTGTCTGTCTATAGATTAAAGGGGAATATGGCAAATGCTGAAAAGCCATGATCTTTGTGCCCCTCCCCTCCCCCAACCCCCTCCCTCTCCTCCCCCCACCCTGTAACCCCAGCACTGTTGTCCATGTCTTTGAGTCTCATCTTTATGTCCCACCTATGTATGGAATCATATAGTTCTTAGTTTTTTCTGATTTACTTCTTTTGCTCAGTATAATGTTATCAAGGCCCATCCATGTTGTTGTAAAAGATCCTATGTCATCATTTCTTATGGCTGAGTAGTATTCCATAGTATATATATACCAAAGCTTTCTAATCCACTCGTCCTCTGACGGACACTTGAAGCCCAGGGTTTTGAACTGGCGACCTCAGCATTTCAGGTCAACGCTTTATCCACTGCACCACCACAGGTCAGGCGGAAATTTACCATTTTAAGATCCACACAAATGATCCAGTTATGCTCCTCATACTTCAGAAAGTTGAGGACAATTTTTATGTCATTCTTACTAAGTCATTCAATTCAGGTTGGCTAAACTACTCAGGGGTTAATGACTGCTTGGCATTAGAAGAAGACCCTTCAGATTCTACAACCATTTCCTCATGCATCTTAACAAAATACACTTGATCACCATGTTCACGTTTTTCGTCCTTAGAAGAAATAAAACCATTGAAAACTGTGACCGAGAGTGTCTCAGAGTATGGGATAGATCGTATTGCTGAAGGAATATTAGGATATGTGGTCATATGCTATTTTTTCTTGCCGATGCCCTTTGTTTGGATCAGACAGAGATAACAGCCACTGCTGTGGTCCTTAGGTTCACGCCAAACCATGGGAATACCAAAAGGCATTCCTTTGCGTTTTCCTTTTGTCCAGTTATGAAGCATTTCCTCACAATTATGACACACAGTATGAGGAGCCCAATTCTTGTCTTGATCACCAAGGAGAACTTGAAAATAGGCAATATATGCACGTGTCACAAATGATGAAATATTGCGCCTTTGACGTTGAAGTGTGTAACAGCCACATATATAACAGAAGGTGTCAGTACTATTCTTACATTTATGCCTACTCAAAGAAGCCATGATTCAATCTTGAAACAATAAGAGGGTGTTTTTATCAGATAATATTTTTTTACATTTAAAAACAGCTACAATTATGTAAAAGTGGTGTTTGTAAAACATTAATTGCCTTGTGGTTAAGTTCAATCCAAGAGTTGTTGCCCTTTAACTTCATCCAATTTAAAAACCAACGTATGCCATTAATTGTAACAAAAAGAAATTAAAATTGCATAAAAACTAGAGCATGCACCAAAAAACAGATTCCAGATTTGGAATTACCAATGCAGAAATATATAGAAACAGTTCTAAAACCTCATGCAACAGAAAATGAAAAAAAAATTGTTCCCCAGTGAGTCAGCAAACTGCTCTGTTGCTCCTAATGCATTGTCTCAAAATGTGTCAATCAAAAAGCTGTATTAAGTGTGTGTGCGTGTGTGTGTGTGTGTGTGTGTGTGTGTGTGTGTGTGTGTAAGGGGATAGATTTTCTTTAGGAGCTGGCCCTTAGATATTTCTTTCTACCAGGAAGCCAGTGGTGCCCCATATGAGTGGAGTGTAGTACTCAGTCTTTTATCTGAGTGGCATGTACTGTTTGATATCTTGTTGGCATTCTCACCTGCAACTCAGGGAACAAAGGTTGACACACACACATTCTCATTTACATCTGAAGTCAAGGGGGAACAGAAACAGTGATCTTTTGTGACATCTGAGGGCCCTACTTCCTGGGACTAAGAAGGTAGGACAAGTTTGCAGCGCTCACTCCGGCAGCAGCTGTACCAGAATCAGAACAACGCAGAGAAGATTAGCACGGCCCCTGTGCAAGGGTGACATAAAATTCATGAAGTGTTCCATATTAAACAAAATTTTTTTTGCAGTCTTGTGCACATGAATCTCTTTTGGAGCTTTACCAAATATACATTCCTGAGATTTAATCCCCACTGGGTCTTTGATATAGCTTGGGACCCTGTGGGTTTAAAAGTTTCCTAGGTAATTTGAGATTAAAATTTATTCCCATTTTCCCCTGCTAAAATTATGTTGGACCCCCAGAACCAGGTGGGGAACAAAAAGGCCTGGGCATGAAGTTCTTGGGCTTCCTTATTCCTGTCCAAAGTTCAGTGCTTGTCTTATGTTCGTGGGCAGCTCTGGTCACTTGGTTCCCACAAGGGTGGGTTCCTTGGTCTTCACAATTTGGGTGGAAATGCTTACTCTCTCAGGAGCACTCAGAGGGAAAATCGAGGCTTACAGTTGGGTAGAAACATAGTGGAACTTTGTAGGAGGTGACTAGGTTATGGCAACCTAGTCACTTGATTAGTAGAGGCCTAATCCCTGGGTGTTTCTGACCAGAAACAGGGATAAGAACAGAATATTCTGGGCACATAGGCAAACATCATAAATACATCAGGCCTGAGCAAGGCTTTGAGAATATGTCAACACCACTTAATTTCAGTCACTCTTTTCTAGGGGTCCAATGAAAATCAAATAGCTTAAATAAGAGCATTATATCTGCAGCAGCAATTTTAAAAGGAAGTGAGATGTAGTTTTTGTTTACCTCTTTTTTTTTTTGTCTTCATAAAGAAAGTCAGTGATTATTATTACATTGAAAATGAAGGTGATTATATAATCTTTAAAACATGCTCAGTATAATGATAAAAGAAATGATCATTTCTCCTAAAAAGCCACCAGCCAAAAGCAGATATTTCTTGGCTCTTTTTGGCTCGGTTATATAAACGTCCATGTGTGGGAACACTCGAGTTGATCGGAAATCTCATTTTAAAGAGAGCTAAGATGTAGCCCTGTTACCACATGCACGAAAGGAAACTCTGTGGGCAGCTCTAATTTGCATGATTCCCAAATGCAGCTATGTGACTAAAGCATAATGGGTCTGATTTTCAGGTGTACCTGACCGTGAAATCAATCTCAGTGGCTACATGGTCACACTTATAAAGCTCACATCTCTCACACTGGCTTGCCAAATCCTAAGGACTTTGATTTGAGAAAAGAAGTAAAATAACAAATGTCATCCAGATTCACAGCAAAACCTGGGTTTTGAAGTAATTTGAATTTCTGATTCTTTTTTTTTCAGTCCCTGTTCCTTTCGTATCAGCAGCACAGAATCCAAAATGAACTTGAAGCTTCCCCTCTCCTGGCGATGTGGAAGAGTCTAAGGGAACATCAGAAAGATTTTAGCCAGCCTGTGGGGTAGATGGTGAAGAGATGCTAAATGGGAGGGGCTTGGAGGGCAGTCTAGGAGCTGCTAGCATAGTTCTCTAGAAACATGTCTATGAAACAAGCATACTTGCTTAGTAATGTTTATGTAGGATGATGACAGTGTTGGCTCAAAACCCCCAGGCTACTCATTGGGGCTGCCACTGTAAGCTACTAATAGTATTTGATACACAAAGTTGGGTACGTACCTCTTTCCTACAACATCCTGCTATTAATTTGGTTTCTTTGTGTGAGTCCATTTCTCCTAATACATAGACTCACTGTGTCTCAGAATATCACTAAAGTAGCCACCACAGTGTTCGCATGCAGCAAACACTTAGTAACTTTATTATCACTAATTCCTCTAGTTGGCTCCCATTATGACTCCAAACAAAAAAGAGCAGTGCGCCTTCTCTTGCCTCCTAGGTAATAAAATGAGTGATGGAGAGATTGCACGGCCAGTCTCAGTCGTGTGCTAGGGACCCTTGTCATACTTTCACCTCTGTAAGGCAAACAGTAAGAACTCAATGCACATTCTCCCTTATCACTTTCCGCTAGTCTCTTTACCTCTCTGTACCTCAGCTCTAACATTTTATGATGCATGATTTTATGACCTAAGTAATATTATTCCCTGATCTCCCATTTCCATGGTCCCTTGACCTTCTATCACCAAAAAAATGGCACCATCACCAATACCTTAGTTTTGAGGAGCCTTCTCTCTGACACTCACCCGTCTTCCCAGCTCAAACTCCTTAGTGCGATCACTCCAGCAGACCTCTATTCCATTGCCTCACCACATTGTCATTGTCAATGATCCTCCCCTTTTCTCTTTACATATATATATTTTTTTACTTAGGTTAGATTTCACAATTGGTCATTATAGTTATTTAAACAGCTAAATATTGCAGGAGAAAATGCATAATTGTGGTCGTTGATCTATAAATTCATGATGTAAATCTAAAATTAACCCTTGACACTGCTTGGCAAATCTGCTGCACCTGCTTAGTGTATTTATTCTGCTACTCTTGGAACACTTACACTGTCTTCTCTCATTCCTGTCTCCCTGTGCTCCTTCCCATTTACCTTCAGCTGATGACCCTGCCTCAAAGTTTATCAAGAAAAGAAAAGTAGTGAGACAGAACAAATACCCATGTTCAAATCTAACAGCTTTCTTGTTGTATCTTCATCCACACTCCATTTTCCGCTTGTATCTGCAGGTGAAATGGCGTTACCATCAAAGGCTGCTTTTACTTGTTCTTTTCCAACTGTGTCATAGGCATACTAAGAATGCATTCTCGGTCCTGGCGGGTTGGTTCAGTGGTAGAGAGTCAGCCTGGCGTGCAGAAGTCCCAGGTTCGATTCCCGGCCAGGGCACACAGGAGAAGCACCCATCTGCTTCTCCACCCCTCCCCCTCTCCTTCCTCTCTGTCTCTCTCTTCCCCTCCCGCAGCCGAGGCTCCATTGGAGCAAAGATGGCCCGGGCGCTGGGGATGGCTCCTTGGCCTCTGCCCCAGGCGCTAGAGTGGCTCTGGTCATGCCAGAGCGATGCCCCGGAGGGGCAGAGCATCGCCCCCTGGTGGGCAGAGCATCGCCCCTGGTGGGCGTGCCGGGTGGATGCCGGTCGGGCGCATGCGGGAGTCTGTCTGTCTCTTCCCGTTTCTAGCTTCAGAAAAATACAAAAAAAAAAAAAAAAAAAAAAAAGAATGCATTCTCATTTGCCCTGCTCAATAGTAGTTTACATTTATTGGCGCTACATAATTATGGATAAATAGTTCCCTTTATAGTGCCCTGTTTGAAGGACAAATATAACAAAGTTATATCTGTGGGATGATCTGTTTGTAGGCTCGCTGTTCAGAACATCTCTCTGTCAGAAGCGGATTAAGGTCCGTTGAGGCCCCAGGTGCAGAATAAAATATTGGACCCCTTAAAAAAAGAGACAGGGAAAATAAAAATACATGTTAACCATATTTTTAAATGAATAAAAATATTATGTACTATTAATATTAAAATTGCTCATATGAAACCAAACTTGTTGTCATTAGAAAAAAGTGTAAAGTTGGGGTTTTGCAGGGCCCTTCAGAAGTCAGGCCCAGGGCGCCCACCTGTTCAATCCGCCTCTGCTCTCTGCCACTATCACAGTAGTTATCTAGCTTTATAGTGAGTCCCGACATGTGGGTGGGCAGGTGCTCCCTTCTTTCTTTGTTAGAAGTGTATTGGCTCTTCTTGGTCCCTTATTATTTCATGTGCATTTTAGAATCAGTTTATAAAGTTCCACAAAATCCTCTTGAGGTTTTGGCTGGAGTTTCATCAAGTCTCTATACCAGGTTGGGGGAAGAATTGACATCAGTACAAAATCAAATCTTCCTATTCATGAGCACATAGAGTGTTCTACTTGGGTTTTCTTTACAATCTTTCAATAAATATTCCAATGTCCTGTAGCACCATTGAACATACATCTTGTTTATTTCCTACAAAGTATTTTATAGTTTTTGTTTTTATTGTAAATGGTTCATTTAAAAGTTATGTCTTCTATTTTTTTTTATTGTGGTGCAGTGGACTTGAACAAATGTACAAAAAAACCTTTCTTATTTCTTTTTGAGAGAGGCAGGTTGAGAGAGACAGGACCAGGGAGCTGCTCCTCTCTGTGCCCTGACTGGGGGATGGAACAGTCGAACCGGCAGCCTCTGTGCTCTGGGACAATGCTCCAACCGACCGAGCCATCTGGCCAGGGCTGAGAAAATTTCTTATATGCAGCCACTTTGCTAAAACTTCCTTTTATTTATAATAGTTTATAAATATTTCAGGGTTTTCTATGTGAACAATGCTATCACTAACGAAAAATACGTCTTTTGTTTCCTCCTTTCCACTCCTGCTGCTGCAAAAAACAATTAATTGACATATAGTATACACACAGCAAAGGGCACACATAAGTTTGCCTCTTGACACATTTGAACAAAATGAACACATTTATTAACTGGTACCAGATCAAAAAACAACATTTTTTTTGCACCTCAGAACCCTACCCCCACCCTATGCCCCTTCCATCACTACCTCCCCAAAGAATAACCCTTGTGTTTTTTTTTAAAAATATTATTTATTTATTTATTTATTTATTTATTTATTTATTTATTTACAGAGACAGAGAGAGTCAGTGAGAGGTATAGACAGGGACAGACAGGAACAGAGAGATGAGAAGCATCAATCATTAGTTTTTTGTTGCGCATTGCGACACTTTAGTTGTTCATTGAATGCTTTCTCATATGTGCCTTGACCGTGGGGCTACAGCAGACTGAGTAACCCCTTGCTTGAGTCAGCGACCTTGGGTCCAAGGTGGTGAGTTTTTGCTCTAACCAGATGAGCCTGCGCACAAGCTGGCAACCTCGGGTCTCGAACCCGGGTCCTCCACATCCCAGTCCGACACTCTATTCACTGCGCCACCTCCTGGTCAGGCAACCCTTGTGTTTTCAATATTATTTCTCTGGTCTTATTGAGTTGGCTCAGGCAGAGCCTCTCGCTCCAGCATATCACTTTCCCCCTTTCTGCTAGAATATTCCTAGTAACACACAGATATGCTTGAAATATGTAGGGCCTCTTCCTTGACCAGTGTCCTCTTTCTAGTCACTGCTTAATTTTTCTCTCCCTTTCTTAAGTGAAACCTTTGAACAAGTGTCCTATAGACACTGTTCCTACTTCCTCACTTTGTGGTTTTCTTTTCAACTCACTGGAATTGGCTTCTGTCTTTGGTATTCTACTGAAACAGCTCTTGTCAAGATTACTTGGTGACCTCTATGTTACCAGATCCAACAGAATTCTTTTCTATCTCTTACCAACGTTTGATGTAATTGGCCCATGACCATCTTGAAATACATCCTTTTCCCATAAAAAATGGCATCAACCCCAGATCAGCATGTTCATTCATTTAGGTGATTACTTATATAATGTCCTTTTCTTCACCTAGACTCCAAGTTCCACAAGGGCAGCGGCGATGTGTAACTTTTAAACTGCTCCATCCCCAGCCTCTCATCAGGTGTCTGGTAGATCGCAGATTGACAAATGTTCGTTGCCTGGGCCTCAGGGATTGCAGTGCATATCCTATCACTTTTGTCTCATGTCTACTTGAATGTCTTGCAGACACCTCAAATTCAATAGGTCCAAAATGTGTTTATCATCTTCATCCACAAACTCCTTCCTTTACCAGTGTTCTCTATGTCATGGTACACTACTGCCATTCATTAAACCGGACACCTCAACTCCTTCTTCCTCATCCCCACACCCAGTGCATCCCTGGTATCTGACCACACTACTACTACCTAAATATCTTCTCCGAATCCATTCACTTCTTTCTATTTCCATTTTCATCTGTCTGGCATGTCGCCATGTCGAGTTCCTGCAATAGCTTCTGAACTGTGTTCTAAACTGTTCTGAACTTTGATATTGCTTCTTTCCAATTGGTTCTCAACATGATAGCTAAAGTTGTTCTTTAAGAAATACAACTATAATTAATTCACTCTCATATGGTAGACATTGGGTCACATACTATCACCCAAAATATAAAAATAGAATTAACATGGGGTGGGTGAGCAAGACAGTGCAGGACGGCACTATCAAATACAAATGACTCAATCAGTGATTTGTATTAATTATAATATCACTATTTTTCCAAATACTTGAAGCATTTCTATATAACTTACTGTATCTTCTACAAGTATGGATCTATCAGGTGCTTTTCTCTTTCTGCACCTACCTCTTCTCCAAACTGAAGTCTGTAGATACTTTTAGTAATCTGAAAGCAAATTGGCACTAATCGTTGGAAAGAAATGTATAAACAGAACTGCTGATCTGGAGTTGATGCGCTACCCTGGCTATTCATTCATCCATACCTATCCTGTAAAAACAGTAAAACGAGGACTCCTCAGTCATCCCACATAATATTAATGACTATTAGTGATTCAAAGTCCACCTATTGTAGCTTTCCTTACTTTATTAGACATAGATTTTTAACTAGTTAAGGAAGTAAATTTTTTAATCACTAAAGGGTTCTTTAAAGTGTTTTAGTCAATGTTATTGTGATACTCTACAGCCATTAAAGTGATAATTAAATAGCTTCTCTTCTCCATTGCTGGTGCCTAAGTAGTTGCTTGCAGAAAAGCTTGACCAGTTGAAAAAGTCCTCCGTTGATGACACGCATGGTTTTAAAATCTAAGAACAACAAGGTGTGACTACTTTTCTTTTTTTCAGAATTAACAAGAGTAGCAGGACAAGATTAATAGGTGGGTTCAGTAGGCCTAAAAAGTTGATTGTTGTTTTTTTTCCCCCCCAGAAAATAATTGCTTTTCTGGAGTGTAAAAGCTTTTGCTCATACAATGTCAAGATCTGTTATGCTGATTGGGGGATGAAGTCACTCTTCTTACTGTTTGTAGAGCAAAAGGTCAATAAAAGTGATTGACGGCTTTGTGCAACATTGAAAAGTCTCCAGCAGATTTCTCACTTGGGACCCACTGTAAGCCAGAGGACTCCAGGAAATAAAGTCAAACTGTCCTCCTTTGACATAGGGCCATAAACATAATGAAATGATTTCTCCCATGAAAGATTTTAGCAAAATAATCTCTACTGAATTCTTTGGTCGGGTCACACTCAGCTTTTTTTTTTTTTTTTTTGCTTCTTAGTTGCTGTTGTTTTGGAAAGTAGTGTGAAACATGCAATATTTGTCTAATATTGTATAACAAGATACCTTGTTTTAAGTGTAATGGGCACAGGGAGCTAGTGGAATAGAATGCTGGAGATCATGGGCTCTGGATTCAAATCTTGACTCAGCTGGTTGTGTGATCTTTGAGTTCCTTACCTCCTCTTTGCCTTCATTTCTTTACCTGTAAGATGGGGGAAGATAACAGTACTTTCTATTGAGTGTTTTTGTGGTAATTAAATTTATTTATATAAAATGCATGGCAGATAGTGGTGGCTACTACTAAATTTACTATTATTATTGAGGTTACTGAGGAATGGCCAAAAATTGTCCTTTGGTCTTTCAGGGGACAATGAAGGTAAGTTCGGCCTGGTATTTTTTTTTTTTTTAAGTGAGAGGAGAGGAGATAGAGAGACAGACTACCTCATGTACCCTGACCAAGATCTACCTGGCAACCCCCATCTGGGGCTGATGCTTGAATCAACCGAGCTATCCTCAGCACCTGAGACCAATGCTTGAACAAATGGAGTCACTGGCTGCAAGAGGGGAAGAGGAAGAGGTGGAGGAGAGGGGAAGAGAAGCAGACAATCGCTTCTCATGTGTGCCCTGACTGGAAATCGAACCCAGGATGTCGTAGGCCAGACTGATGCTCTGTACACTGAGCCAACTAGCCAGGGCCTCGGCCTGGTATTCATGTTTGTGAATAGATTAATACTTGCACTTGTAGCCAGGTTAATGTTTATCAATGGTCAATTGAAGCAAAGCAAGCAAATACTTGGAAATAAAATGAAATTCACATTTTTTGGTATTTAAAACTTTTATTAAATGTACCGGGGTGACTTTGGTTAGTAAGATTATATGGGTTTCAAGTGTACTATTTTATAACATTGTACATCATCTGTATATTGTATTGTGTTTTCCACCCAAAGCCAAATAAATCTTCTCCTATCACCTTATATTTGACCCCCTTTACCCTTTTCTACCTTCCCACCCTTCTTTTCCTCTGGTAATCACTATACTGTTGTCTGTGTCTATGAGTTTTTTTTCTTGTTTGTTGCTTTCCATTTTATTTATTTATTTATTTATTATTTTATTTATTTTATTTAATTTTATTTTTGTATTTTTCTGAAGCTAGAAACGGGGAGAGACAGTCAGACAGACTCCCGCATGCGCCCGACCGGGATCCACCTGGCAGGCCCACCAAGGGGCGACGCTCTGCCCACCAGGGGGCGACGCTCTGCCCCTCCGGGGCATCGCTCTGTTGCCACCAGAGCCACTCTAGCTCCTGGGGCAGAGGCCAAGGAGCCATCCCCAGCGCCCGGGCCATCTTTGCTCCAATGGAGCCTTGGCTGCGGGAGGGGAAGAGAGAGACAGAGAGGAAGGAGAGGGGGAGGGGTGGAGAAGCAGATGGGCGCTTCTCCTGTGTGCCCTGGCTGGGAATCAAACCCGGGACTTCTGCACGCCAGGCCGACGCTCTATCGCTGAGCCAACCGGCCAGGGCGCTTTCCGTTTTATATCCCATGTATGTCTTAGTAGATAGATCTTATTTCTACCTGTTTTTTTTTTTTTCCTAAAAAGCTACAATGACGGGGATAAAACTGACAACTCTCAATGTAAGGCCACATCTTGTAATGTCTCACATTTGAGTTCTTGCAGGCTTTGGTACAAGGCATGAGGATCGCATAGGAGGTCCAGCAAGAGGTTCTGGTAGCCACTGCAGAGCAAAAGGGGTTTGCAGCCACAGACATCCAGCTCAGGCCAGCCGTTGGGGAATGAGCCTTTAACCAGTGGGGAAAGATCATGAAGAGGCAGGATATGGCTCTACTTTAGGTTAAGAGGAGCATGGGTAAGCCTTCTCTCTTCTCCCTCCTTTAGTTTTCAGATGCTGCAAGACTGGGTAGATACCTTTGCTGGAAGTATAGAGAGTTTGGGGGCCTTGTGGCTATGGGTAAGTTAGATTAGGGGTTAGAGGGAGGCTTGCTGCCCTGGATAAAAGGAGAGGACTGGGCAGGTCCCAGAGCTGTGACTGTGGAGCAGGGAATGAGAGAGAAGGTGCTGTGGGTTTCGCTTCAAGTTGCCCATCTCATTTCACACGTTAACAAGATGAACAAGGATTTGGTCTCACTGCCTGTCCAAAGTGGAAAGGTGACATCTGTCTCTTGGGTGGCTGAGTGCAGAGTTCCAGATGAAGGAAAGAGTTGGGTGGTCTTAAATCTACCAGGAGTGTTTTCCTAGTGACACCCTGAAACAACAACAGAAAGTTAACTTTCTATAGAAATACCATTTCTATTTCCTTTTAGAAAAACACTAACTTCTTTGTCTACAGTGTTCTTTTATCTAGAACCAGACTTTTATAGAGCCTTGAAACTCATTGATACATGAAAAAACCGAGGCCACCGTTGACAGGAATTGTGCATGTTAGTAAATTATGCATAAGAGTAGCAGAAAAACCCCCAAGCCTCTGGGATTGTATTGAACAGTTTCCTGGCTGTGCTCTCTGGGTGAATGGTAGAGCTGGAGGCGGGCAGGCGGGGAGGTAGCTGGTGAATAAGGAACATTAGCTTGGCTGGGTTGATTTTTCTCTTTGAACAAGACCTTGTGTTCAAATGTCATATATATCATTCTGCTTGAATGGATATGAAATATACTAGAAAAATAAATAAGTTCCTAGTGTGCAAGGACTCCCTGTTGGTGATTCCACTCCAGAGAGGATGTTTGCCCCCAACTTGTAAAACTGCTCCCTTGGCTTAAGCTAAGGTACTTCCCTTCCTTTGCCTTTTAAAATCCCACTAATTACTTTATTATTCTTCTGACTCCAGAGTGTGTTACTTCCTGATGAGCATTTGAGAACTGGGTCTCTTGATTTGCCCCCTCCCCCTCCTTCCGGGAGCGGTGCCTCCGTGCACCAACATACTCTCTGTGTCTGTCTCTCTTGCATTTGCTCTTTGTGCCAAGCGCATTTTCACCTTTTTAAATTTATTTTTTGGCCCTTGAAGATATGTATTTCAATCCAGTTTTTTCTTGCTTCTGCTCTTGAGAATATGATGTTGGGAGATTCAGAATAATGGATCTCAGCTCAGTATTTTTTTTCTTTTAAAAAAATTTTTTTTTTTCCAAAAATTTGACTTATTGATTTTAGAGGGAGGAGAGAGCAAGCAAGAGAGACAGGAATGTCAATCTGTGTCTGTACGTGCCTGACTGGGGATCGAACAGACAACCTCTGTGCATCAGGACGATGCTTTAACCAACCGAGCTATCCTGCCAGGGCTTAGTTTACTGTTAACTCATGTTGGGTGATCTGAGCGGTAGCAGCTAGAGCCAGCAGCCTGTGGGATCAAGTTCCTGTGCCCCAGTAGCTGCCACTGCAGTGCTGAGACCGAAGGGACTGACACCTGGGACCCTTACACAATTCTAAACCGTTACGTGAAAGACAGAAGCAAGGAAAGTTGCATTGGGAAAAAGCGATAAAGACAGACAATTTATTAGGATAGGGAAAAAAATTGAAGGAGAAAGAGGGAAAAAGAATCCAGCCAGAAATCACGACAGAATGTCATCCCAGGCTAGAAGAGGACTGAGAAGTCCACGGGAGAAGACTAAAAGAATAATTGAGAAGCTTTACATATTGAAATTTCTCATTTTGGAAGAGGGAAGTCAGTTTTTTTTTTGTTAATGTCTTATGTAATATGTGTCCATGTTTTGACACTTATCAGTTGCTTTCATCTATTTTTAAAGTTGTTTTGAAAAATATATAAAAAAAAATCCCTCTAGCATGTGGCCAGACCCCAGTTAACATGGATAAATGCAAAAGAGAATTAAACTCATATAGTGGAGAAATCTAGCGGTAAGGCCCACTAGGTGTGGCTGGACCCAAGGAGTCAAATAAGGACCACCCACCCTTCCTTGCCTCCTTCCCTTTCTTTCTCCAATTCTCTTTCCTTGCCTCTCTTGCTGCATCTCTGCTCCTCCTTAGCCCCCATCCCCTAATCATTAACCCTCTCCTCTTTTTCCCTTTTTCTCTTCTCTTTTCCCTTGGCTTTTTCCCCGCCCCCCCCCCATGTTCCCTGTGCTTCCTGATCTCTCTGTGTTCCTGACAATCTCTCTCTCTGATTTCACTCTCTCTTTGCCTCCCCTGCCTCCGCTCCTTCTGTCCATCCCTCTGTCTGTCCTACCTCACACCCTTCCTCTCTTTGCCCGGCTCTGTTCTTTTCTGTTTTCTTAACTACCCTTTGCCTCTCTGCCTCCATTTTCTCTCTGACTCTGCCTTCCACCCCTTCCCTCCCTCTCTGCCTCTCCCGTAGTTCTGTGGTTCAATGTGCTAAGTTGATTCCAGGGCTGACTGTCTTCTATGCTGACCTCCCTATGGCTCCAGACTTGTATCATCCAGCTTAGACTTCTCAGTGGAAAAAGAGTTTCTCTTTCACAGAGTTTCAGCAAAAAAGTCCCAAGATTGCCTCTCCTTTGTCTGATGTAGGGCTGGAATATGCTGCTAAATCTTGGAGCTGAGAATGGGTGGTGGTATCCCTTTCTGAACGCAGGGCTGAAATTCAGGAAAATCAAGGTGCTCGACAAGCGGAATTGGGGGTTGGATTCAGAAGAAAAGGTGTTGGATACTGGAAAGGCAGTAAGTAAGGTGCCATTACAATTCCCATGGGCCAATCTACTGACTAGTGGTTTACTGACTACATTTTTTTTAACAAGGAAATATCACTAATAATAATACAAATTTTAAAAAGCAGTGACAACCTCCAAATTTCAGGAGGATACAACATAAAGGTTTGTTTTTCAATGCTTGTTTTTCAATCCCCACAGTCAAGTGCAGGTGGAGCAGCCTTCTGCAATGCTTCCCTGAAGGCGGTGGCACAGGGGTTGAGGCTTTTTTATCACGTGGTGCTGCTGTACCGGGACCTTCACTTCCAGCTGCAGGAGCAGGAAGGAAAGAGTATATTATGGCCACACTCAGATAGTGTACAGAATTTCTGCACACATCCCATTGGTCAGAGCCCAACTGACACCTTGTTGACACTCTAACTGCAAGGGATGTTCACAATTTAATTTAGTGTTTTTACATGCCTAGTAGGAAAATGAATGGGGTTTAAGTTATGTATAGCACTGTGAGGGCCACAGTCTGTTCGGTTATGTGATTGGATGTTGATTAGCCAGAATTGAACCAATATAAAATTAAGGCTGAGAATCTATGAGATTTTTATATGCTTTTATCTGAAATGCCTTCTTTCTTTCTTTGGATTAACACCTTGTCCTAAAATTTTGCATTTTCATGAAGCCTTCTGATAGGGCACTGCATTTAAGAGTTTGGACTTTGTAAACAAATGGCACGAGTTAACCACCAGCTTCCCAACTTTCTAGGGGGTTATTGTGAACAAATTACCCTCTGGAAGCCTTTGTTTCCTTTCCTCATACACTGTGCAAGAAAATATCATTAATAATAACCCACATTTAAAAAGCCCTCACCTGAAATGAAACATATAAAGTTATATGCCAATTATATCTGAATAAAAAAACCTTTTAAGTCCCTTTGGTGGTTGAGAGTTTTTTTTCCTCTTTTTTTCTATCTATAATTTTACTTAGCAACTCAGTGGTGCATCTGGGCGTGGGCTGTGCCGTCTGCTCAAATTCTCCAGCCACTAGAATCTGATAATTTCAGAGCCAAAGGGAGGTTGTTCAATGGTCACTCATTCCAACCTCCTCATTTTACAGAGGACGAAACTGAGGTCCAGAGAGGCCATTCAGCTGTGCACCTGCTCACACAGCAGGTGAGGGCAGAGCTGGAGGCAGGTCCCAGGGCTCCTGACTGCACGCCCGTCAGTGGGCGGCTCTTCTCTCCAGTGTGGCCTTTTCTGGTCTGGCAGCCTGAAACGAAGGCTTCTCGGTTCTATGCCAGGGCTCAAGGAAAGCCTGCTCATTTCATAAGGTTTTGCTCCCCAACCTCCCGCCCAGCACAAAATTACGTCTGGATGTTTTTCTGTGTTCTAACCATAGAGACTGCCCTATCCACTGAGACTGTGGTTTCAAACTTGTCGTCTCTACGGAGATGCTTCCGCAGCTCAATGAGGGGTGATAAAGACATAGGTAATTGCTGTAGAATAATACCGCTGCCAAGAAGATGATTGAACTCCCACACAGAAGGTGAACAGATGGTAAATTTATTGAAATTCATAGGCTGTGAGATGGAATAATTTAACCGATGACTGAGCACCCTCTTTTCGAATGGAGGGAGGCAGGCGGAAGGGCAAGTGTGCCGCTAGGTGGCGCGGTCACCCAGGGCGCAGTGTTTGTCCTCGCGCAGGGAGGCAGGCCCCGAGTCTGTGCACACAGCAGGTTCCGTTCCGTTCATTTCCTCGTGACTGCGGACCTTCCTTGTGGCTGAGTAGGAAACCACCATTTTAAAAGAAAATTAAAATCACTTTAATTAAAAAATAAGCATATACCGCTAAGGACACAGAGCAAAAGCAATCAAATGACAGGGTATTAAATCACTGAAATTTGGGGGCCAGGGCTGAGACGGGGTGGGGGGGCAGCGTCTGCACCTATAGGAACAGAGGGCTCCAATAATCCTTCAATCATTGGCCCTTCTGGGCCTGATGACATCTCCTCCTTGCCGGCTTCCTCCATCCTCAGCCTTGCCCTCAGCTAGTAGTGCAGAGTAGGAGAAAAACACTGGCTTTAGAAGCTTCATTTTGAAAGTTGAAAGAATAACATTATATCAAGAGGAAAAATAAATGAATGCATTATGAACTAATATGAGGAAAGAATAAGATAGAAAAGGTAATTGATAACAAATTAGCCTGTCAGGGTTACCTGTCTTTATCTCTGTTGTCTTAATAGTATTATATTTTCAAAGTTTTTTTTCTTTTTTCTCTTAAGTTCGGCTTCCAACTCCAGAGCATTAAAAAGCTTTGTCAGTGATTTTGGGATGCTCACATCCTTCTGATTTGTTGGGGAACCATTTTCGCATTCTGTCTAATATCATACGTGAACCCATGCACCTACTCAACAAATATTCTCTTCTTTGTTCAAGCTTTTATCTTTCTCTTGTGTCTATTTTCTCATCTGTAAAAATGGTGATAAACACTTGTCTCATGGGAAGGTTGTAAGGATTAAATGAGCGCTGTTATTTAAAATACTTAGAACAAAACCTCACAAATAGAAAGTACTCAATAAATGTTAGTTGCTATTTAGTACTTCCACCATCATTACCTACTACTGTACTGTTACTTCTGCTATGCTACTGTATTACTACTACCGATACTCCAACTACTACTGTTGTATTATTACTATAACTATATTATTAATATGTGTTACTGCTATTTTTACTATTGTCTTACTTCTCTTAATTTTGATTTTGAGCACCAGTTTCCCCTAATTTCAGAAAATATTCGATCTTGTTAATTTCAAGGTAAATTTATTCTCTTGAATTTTTAGGAAAATGGTTAATTTGGAAGACTCCCCTTTCAACGACTTTTTTTTTCCTCAGAGGAGGAGCCAACCATCTAGGGCAGCGGTTCTCAACCTGTGGGTTGTGATCCCGGCGGGGGTCGAACGACCAAAACACAGGGGTCGCCTAAAGCCATAGGAAATTAGGGTTTCTGTTCGATCCTACAGTGGGTGCAGGGCTGTGTGCTCCATAATTACCTTCCATCTGATCTGAGGTACCTTGATTTGACTTCAGTTTGTTCTTTGGCCTCAGTCCTTACACACCTCCGAGTTTGGGCTGGCCTCTTCTAAGCTGTTTTTGGGCCAGGTAGGTGGTGGGATGGACAGATAGCAACAAGAACTTTTCAGATGTCTGCTGGCTTCATGCTTCCTGTGAGGCTGAGCTCAGGTGGGGACCAAACTGGACTAGAGATCTTCCTATAAGGCCTACAGAGTGCCTGGGCTAATCCCAAGAAGTGAGGCACAAAGCCCCTTGTCCTGGAGTCCCCAAATGTAAGGGAAGTTTTATAATTTCCTGGGTTTTTTTTTCTTTCTTTTTTTCTTCTGAAGCTGGAAACGGGGAGAGACAGTCAGACAGACTCCCGCATGCGCCCAACCGGGATCCACCCGGCACGCCCACCAGGGACTACGCTCTGCCCACCAGGGGGGCGATGCTCTGCCCCTCCGGGGCGTCGCTCTGCCATGACCAGAGCCACTCTAGTGCCTGGGGCAGAGGCCAAGGAGCCATCCCCAGCGCCTGGACCATCTTTGCTCCAATGGAGCCTTGGCTGCGGGAGGGGAAGAGAGAGACAGAGAGGAAGGGGGGGGGTGGAGAAGCAAATGGGCGCTTCTCCTATGTGCCCTGGCCAGGAATTGAACCCGGGTCCCCCGCACGCCAGGCCGACACTCTACCGCTGAGCCAAAACCGGCCAGGGCCTATAATTTCCTGTTTTATCTCTGCATTTCAACCCCCAGCCCCCAGCACAATGTAGCATCCTCCATTTTTTTTTCTCTTTTTCTTTCAGAACTCCTCATATCAAAACTCATAATTCATGGAATTCAAGTGCGGAGCAGGGACCCTTCTCCCTTTTAGTTTTTGGTGGGAAGGATGTTGGGAGGAGGCTTCTTAAGCTATGCTTCTGAAATCATAGTATGAAGGTGACCTCTGAGGGCTCAAATACATGGTCAACCACGAGCAACATGTCCTTAACAATTGTTCTGGTACAGAATTCTTGGATATGGACAACTTATCAATTCAAACAGAAAATAGGTAAGGCTAGAAATAAAAAGATGAAAATCCTGGGCTATTGACTATTCAAAGAAATACACTTTCTTTGACTGAATACAGGTCCATTCAATATAGGCCAATAAAATACAGCCAATAGGGACAGTATCACACTTTTAATGACTATATAAGAATGAGTTTTCACTTGTAGACTTTGTACTTGAAAACAGTTTTTCTTTTTTCTTTTTTGCAGTTTATGGTCATCTTATAATTTTGCATTATTTCTAGTAAGGAAATATGTAGATTCTAGCCCCCTTCTCCTTGATCATATATTCAAAAAGAGATAGGTTAATAAAGGTTCCTTTCATGTTTTACTTGGGACCAGAATTTGTCAGATTTGAGATTTATCCTATTAAATTGTGAGGATCTGAGTCAGAGATAGCAGACTATGGCCGGCAGGCCAAACCTGGTCCACTGCCTGCTTTGTATGGCTGAGAACGAAGAATAGTTTTTACAGTCTCAAATGGTTAGAACACAGTCAAAAGAATAATATCTCATGACATGCGAACATTACAAGGAATTCAGATGTCAGCATCTATAAAGTTTTATTGGAACACAGCATGCTCATTCATTTAGTGCTGTCTGCGGCTGCTTCCCCACTACCTTGGCTAAGTCCAGTGGTTGCAGCAGAGATGACTACTATAATGGCCCACAGGACCAAAAATATTTACTATTTGACCCTTAACAGAAAAAGTTTGCTGATCCCTGGTCTAGGAGGTGGAAGCACCACAAAGAGGAATTTAAGGGAGAGCTTTCTGTTTAGAATTCCGTCCGTACTGCCTCCAGGTAGGAGCGAAACAGCGCCGCAGCGGAGGCGTTGATCGGCAGGAAGCCGGCGAGAGAAGGTGTGCTTTCATTAGGCGGCGCGTGGTGTTTGTCAGATCCACTTCTCATCGTGGTTCTTCAAGCCTGCTGTTATTTTATGCCACCTGCATAACCTGATTTGCATCTTAAATGGCTATCCAGCTACCGCTTGGACTTTTTTTTTTTCAAATAAGGAGAATGGCTTTTATGAAGCCATCTGTAGATGAAAAATAAATAGCAGCTAACAACAGGCCTGGAATATGTGATTGAAGGAGCAAGTGCACAGCAAGAGTCACACAGCTGATCCGCTTCCCAAGTCAGGAAACTACGAAAGGAATCTCGGTTTTGACAAGTAAGGGAGGCAGGCGGGAACCATCTGGAGGATAAAAGGAAAAGAAAAGCCACTTGAACCCCATCGGCACTCTTGAATCAGGGACTGGGCTGGAGCTTGTCTTGTCATAATGCGCTCTTGAATCCTGGGGGCTTCTCCCCTCCTGAGGCCTGGCGGGCTCTCTTCATAGTCAGGGGCCTCCATCTCCGGTGCGGCTGCACTTGTACGGGGCCTCCTGTACATGCTGAAAGCGAAGAGGGTTTCAACATCAGGGACTCAAGTCCCCATTTTATATAATGCTTTTGTCTTAAGGATGTCAGAGATGAAAGATTGGATTTATCTTTTTCTTTTCATTCTTTCTCTAACCACGCCTAGTCACCATGTTCCCCCAGAGGGGTTGTCAAAAGCAAATTGATGAAAATGTGGCAAATCCTAGTTTCTCAATGCAAAAAAGAAGAGTGAAACATGTTGAGGAAGTAAATGTAACGAGTCAGAACAATTCTGTCTGATTGAGTTCCTCTCTGACCTTCCCCTTCTCATCCTGTTGGGCAGATAAAATGTATTATGCTCACTTTGTTAAAGAGGCCATCGCCCAGGTGATATTAATGTGTGTTGGAGATCGTTGTAACCTGGGGCTTGGTTTTGGGATTAAGCCTTTCCCACCCTTTTTGCTGTAGGGCGGTACAATCCAATCATGCCTCAGAGAAGTGATTTTGTATTAGAGACTACCCTATTTTGTATATTGGATTAAAGGTTGTGAAGCTACACTATAAAATGGGGGCAGAACGGGACTTGGCGCTTGGTTCCTGAGGTTAGCATGAGAGAGCGGAGAGAGTAGAGCCAGCAGCTAAAGGAGGCCACGTGGAGGAGGCCAGGAGAAGCAGCCAAGATGGCGGAGCGCTGAGTGAGATGCCAGTCTGTGTAGAGTTTGTATCTGGGATAAGGAAGAAGATGGGGAACTGAGGAGAAGAAGGCTGGTGAGCTAGAAACCTTTGATTCTAGGAAACCCGGATAAGTCAGTGGCTTTGTGAGCACTGAGTGTGACTGGGTTTTGGAGCCCAGTGTGTATTTTTACTTGCCCGCCGGGTGCAAGCTAGATTAAAGGCTATGGCCCACCAGTTTTTGGCTCCATGGTTTCTTTACCGACTGTCCGAATCCAATGCGAACCTGCATGTGAATGGCCACGATGGTGACCCTGGCCGTGCCTGCTGGCTTTACACATCCCCTCTCACCTCTCCTCTTCTGTAGCAGTAAAAGTCTTCTGACCAGGGAAAGAGAGAGCGGAGTGGTAGAGAACAGTGGTCCCCAACCTTTTTTGGGCCACAGACCAGTTTAATGTCAGAAAATATTTTCACGGACCTGCCTTTAGGGTGGGACGGATAAATGTATCACGTGACCGAGACAAGCATCAAGAGTGAGTCTTAGATGGATGTAACAGAGGGAATCTGGTCATTTAAAAAAAATAAAACATCGTTCAAACTTAAATATAAATAAAACGGAAATAATGTAAATTATTTATTCTTTCTCTGCGGACCGGTACCAAATGGCCCACGGACCAGTACCAGTCTGTGGCCCGGGGTTTGGGGACCACTGGTAGAGAAGACATAAGAGAGAACTCCCCCCTCTGTCTCTCCTCTTCCTCTCCCCCCTCCCCACCCCTCTGTGCTCTTTCACCCCTCCTTTCTTCTTCCCTTTCTTTCCTCTCCTTTCCCCTCCTTCCTTTTTCTCTGCCCACTCCCTGGTCCTCTTTCCTCCATCCCCCCCCCCCATGTGTCCTTTATTCCCAACTTCAAGCTGTGTCCTGGAGTTGTGGGGACACGATTATTGCTTCCCACTTTGATTAGGGGTGTGACAGTAGAGAGAACCCATGCCTGGCATCCTGGGTAGAATCATGAGATGAGTCAGAGGAATTTCTGTTGCTGGCATAGTACTGTTGTGCAGTCGAATACCTGTTGCTAGGTGTGTCTAGGCTGGAGAAAGCATTGGAGATAATCTGTAGATACTCTATGGCTCTGTCTGATGGGGCATGAGCATGTGCACCACATGAGCATGTGCACCTGAGACCTGACAGAGGTTTTCAAACAGCACAGGGGAATATGTGTTGGAAATATGTGACATGGACTGTCCCTGCCCATGGTGTGCCCATCCCAGTGGATTATTAGCTCCAGGGAGCCATTCAAGAAAACACTGCTTATTTCCTGTGTGAAGGGCTGGACGGGATGAGTATAGCCTGCAATGGGGACCATATCCCTCATTCCTACCACCACACCTCTAACATGGCCTTGTCTGGAACGTAGGGACAACTTCAGAGAGAAGAGGGACAAATGAAAACATTTTTATATTTTGTTGAGTTTTATTTTTCATATCAGGCAGGATAGGGGCTTTAAGTCAGAAAGTAAACTAAGTTATAAGAAGTAAATTCCTGTTTCTTGCACATCAGAATTTGTGGTTTGTAAAATTTGTAGCAGCTATAGTCAATTTTATTAAATAAATGTGAACCAGGTATTAATGATTTTTCAAACATTTTCTCATTTAATTATTTTCATAACTTTGTGAGACAGGTATTCTAATTCCATTCTATGGAGAAAATTAAGGGTTTCAAAGGTGCATTAGTTAGCCTAAGGTCACACGGTCGGAGGAGTGGAGCTAGGATTGGGACCAGGCAGGGTGACTCTAGAGTTCCACCTGCTCCGTATACCCTAATACAGGGGTCCCCAAACTACGGCCCACGGGCCACATGCGGCTCCCTGAGGCCATTTATCCGGCCCCCACCGCACTTCCGGAAGAGGCACCTCTTTCATTGGTGGTCAGTGAGAGGAGCATAGTTCCCATTGAAATACTGGTCAGTTTGTTGATTTAAATTTACTTGTTCTTTATTTTAAATGTTATATTTGTTCCCGTTTTGTCTTTTTACTTTAAAATAAGATATGTGCAGTGTGCATAGGGATTTGTTCATAGTTTTTTTTTATAGTCCGGCCCTCCAACGGTCTGAGGGACAGTGAACTGGCCCCCTGTGTAAAAAGTTTGGGGACCCCTGCCCTAATACTTGAGATTTGGGTAGGACTTTATGATAGGCCATTGAAATCCATTTTGCACATAATTCTTTGTGAAGCAAACCTTTCTTTTGATGAGGAAACTTTTCTGTGCCTTTTATCACGTACCAGGTGCTCTGCTAGGCACGGGCTACAAAATGAGTAACATTCACTTCCCTCCAGGGACGTCTCAATCTGCCCACCTTTAGTTCTAACACATGGAAAGTACCGTGTGGACTGGTTGAGTGAATAAATTGGAAAGCTACAACAGCATCAGTAAGGGAAAGAATGTCTTAATTTCAGATGTAACATCAAGAATATTGCAACCGTGCTCATAGAGAACTTGAAAGAAACAGAACGCCAATTCCGGTGGAAATATAGATTTGACTTTAGAATGGTTTCTGCCTTAGGCAGAAACCATTGGAAAGTGTTGGTTAGAAGCCTGATCTTAGCTGAACAAAACCCTAGGGAACAATTTGGCTCAGAACAGAGAGACTGGCTGATCTGATCTGAAAGGTGTCCTTTATCCTTAACACCAGGTACTGACGAGGGAAACCAGTGTCGGAATCTTCCAGCATGGAAGAGAGAACTCATTTCTGGAAACAGCACCCCTTTTTTTGGTGTCCACAAAACTAACAAAGGGATGAATAAAATGATTGATGTAGGTAAGAAATGTAGGTCATATTATAACTTCTGTTATGCCATATCGCGTATCTTTTGAATACAAGATACAAAATGATTGATGTAGGTAAGAAATGTAGGTCATATTATAACTTCTGTTATGCCATATCGCGTATCTATTGAATACAATATACACAGCGAGGCTTCACGGTTCTCAGGGGAAGAAGCTGGATCCGACATCATGCCTCTGGCTGACCACAGGTAGTGATGATTTTGGTTGCCAGGCAGTGAGCAGTGTCCTCCAGCTTTCGGCCATTTTTCTGTTGGTGCCTCTGTTCTGAAAGCAGTCAGGAGGGAGCATTTGTTGAAGTTGTATTAGGGTGTTAGGGATCTTTGGTCCTTAGCAGTAGCCACTGGTTCTGGTTACTTTAAAACAAGAGGAGATTTACTGGAACAGTAGAGGAGAGCTCACAAAATAGAAGCAGCAGATCAAAGAGGGTGGGAACTGGGTAGCCCTGAAGGTCCCGAGGCAGGAATCGCTCCAGGGCTCACTTAGTTAGTTACCTCCAGCCTCATTCAATGTTTTCATCACTCTCCTCCCAGCCCGATTCCAAAGAGGGAGGGTCTTTTTGTCCTGGGGTGGACTAGGTACCTACCTTCTGGACAGGGGAAAACAAAGCCTCTTGATATAATTCCCAAACAGTAATTCAATGGGGAAGAGGAACTAGGAACTAGGAACCAGGAGGAGGGTTGCCACAGGAAGTGGAGCGAATGCCAGGCGCCCACGTGCGCACCTTGGCAGGAAGAGCTCAGCTTCCCGAAGCTCTGCTGCCTCTGGCTTAGGTGTGGTCTTGACAGGCTCTTGTCATCTGGCTTTACCTACCTGTCTCTCTGGACATGGCTGTGACGGTAGCTCCTCTTGTCTGTCACCTCGTGCCCCTTCGGTGTAACCGGATCTAATGTTCCCTCTCTGACCTGTGTGTCTTTGCTCCGTCCACTCCGATATCAGCTTGTCTTCACTAAGCACTAAGCTTTTCCTCTTGTGTGCTCTCAGACAACTTTTTGTTTTATAAAATGTTCTTTTGATCCTCATTTGCCTGGCCCAAGAATTTCCTGTGCACGTAGCACTGCTGCTATAGTGAATGTGTGCCAGGCCTCCTCTAGACACTGCCTATATATTTATTCATTTACTCCTACCAAGCATCCTCCTATACTGCTACTGTCTCCATTGGACAGGTGAGCATACTGGCAAAGGAAGTTAAGTAACCTCTCCAAGTTCAAACAGCTGGTAAGTGGCTGGGACAGAATTTGAACTCTGCCTTCTGGCAACAGAATGTGTGCCCTTAACTAGTCTTAACTATTTTTTCGTGTCTCTTGTACCCTCCACACCCATCAGATATCTGTTCTACCTCTTAATAATTCTGTTTTACCCCTCCTCCATCCCACTGCCTTGCTACCAGCCTCCACCCTCCCAAGAGCTCACCTTACTGGCATAACCTCAGGTGTGGTCAAAAGGGGTTTATTATAAATAACAAAAGCTGTTCCTCTCACCAGTTACTAAGGAAACTCCCAGGGTTCTAGAAATTCTGTGTAGGGAACTAGGCTGACCAGATATATGTATTTATACATCTTCTTACTGGTTTATCACAGGATCACACATGCTGTAATTGAGTTCTTTACGATCTGTTTGGAGTCCATTTAACATGTTACTCTTCAAATATTAAGCACCCTGTTGCCAAAGATATCTTACAAAAAAATTCAATATGTTCATACTGTTCATCTGCTTATAATTACTTAAAGGTTTTCTATTATCTACCATGCCAACATAATTTGGGTCTAACTTGACTTTCCAGTTGCATTGTCTACCACTTATGCTCTTGCCTATGGTCCACTACCTGCAGGCATTCTCTGTATATTGCTCAGGACAGCGCCTAGGGCACATTAAGTGCTGTATGATATGGTAGGTCCACCAACTTACTCGCCATTCTCTCAACAGGCCATATCTTTTCATCCTTGGCAAAGCCTAAAAGAACCTCTCTGTCTTGACTTCTCCCGTGTGTCTGGCAAAAGTCCTGTTTATATTCCAAGGCCCTGTATAAATAGCATCTCCTGGAGGAAACCTTTCCCACCCATCACAGGCACAGTCAAGTTATTTCCTCCTCTGTATTTCCGTCATATTCTGTTCTTAGCCATGCTATAACATTTCTCTGGTGTTAGTTTCGTAGGGCTGCTGTTACAAAGTACCATTAAGTCAGTGGCTTAAAACAACAGAAATTTATGGTCTCACGGCTCTGGAGGCTAGAAGCCTGAGATCCAGGTGTCACAGGGCCTCTGAAACCTGATGTCTGGTGGTTTGCTGAAACCTTTGGTTTTCCTTGGCTTGTAGTTATAGACTCCCATCTCTGCTTTTGCAGTGATGTGGCATTCTCCCTCTGTGTCGCAGGTCACCTGGCCCTTTTCTTTTAAGGACACCATTCATATTAGATTATGGGCCCACCCACTCCAATATGACCTCATCTTAACCACTTATGTTTGTAAGAACCCTGTTTCCAAATAAGGTCACATTTTGAGTTATTGGATGTTAGGACATTAGCGTGTCATTTTGTGGGTGTGGACATAAACCCATAACACCTGACTATATTGTAACCTTTTGTCAGTGTGTGGTCTCCCTCACTGGATTGTGAATCACATTTTATTCATCTTTGTACCACTCACTCTGTCCCATAGTGGGCCCTCATTAGATGGACCATGTTTATCTCCCTCCGTGAGGTAGTAAATTGTGAAGAAGAGAGAGGAGTTGTGCTGTCTTCCATTATGAATGAAGCAGGAGGTAGTTTGGGATTACTTCTCACCATCAAGGAAATTCCATGGAAACAGCAACTCTGCCCATTTGAGTAACATATCCTTAGTGTTAGCACAGGTCCGGCATGGAGTAGGTGCTAAGTAGCTATTTACTAAATATCTATATATTTGTTCTTTGTTGGATGGAAACTGTTGAGTGAGGAAATTAAGATTACGGGAAGTCCTTCTACAGCTTCATTGAAAGCAGCTCAGTGTAATGTCAGATGAAGATCTGAGATTCTCTCTACCTTGCGGCCAATGTAGAGTCAGTTTTTGTGTTTCCATGATAATAGGAGGTTTGTGTTTCTTAATAATCATGTTTAGGTCAAATTTTATTTTTTTTCTTAAAGATTTTATTTATTGACTTTACAGAGAGAGGAGGGAGAGAGAGAGAGAGAAAGGTGTCGGGGTTGGGGGAAAGGCAGGAAGCATCAACTCATAGTAGTTGCTTCTTGTATGTGCCTTGACCGGGCAAGCCCAGGGTTTTAAACCAGCAACCTCAGCATTCCAAGTTGATGCCTTATCCACTGTGCCACCACAGGTCAGGCTAAGTCTGACTTTTATGGAGTACCTTGAATGCTGGCTTTCTCTAGTTTGAGTCTTGTATCTTGGAAATATATTGTGTGGAGCTACCTCTGGATTAAGAACATAAGTAGCTGGCCTGCATTCCTTCAGAGGTGCATGGTTGGAATATGTCTCTATTACTAAAACATCCTCCTTCTTATATGCTGGATGGTGATTGGGGTAGCTGGCTGGAGACCATGAGTTGCAGTGATTTTGGATAAAGAGGAACTACCAGAGAAAGAGGAAATCTGAGTGCCCTTTGAGTGTTGGTGCATGAATAGATGTAATAAGTCAGGGCTTTGGGAATGCTGGTTGACATCTCCCATTCTTCTCACTGGGCCTCTAAAGGTCGAATGACTGAGTCCCTGGCCCACTTTTGTCACATGTATTATATTTGTGAATTTTTTCCTTTGTCTTTTCTTTCCTATTTCTCATTACTATAATTAGCAGTTCCTAATCATAATTCACTTAAATACGCAGGACCACTGGGAGGTTAGGAACATAGCAATTATTGAAAAAGGGGGATATTAAAATTCACATACAGGAAATGAAGGAATTATCATGAACACATTTTCTTAGGTAACCTAAGACTTGTGATGCCATCTTATTGCTCCTGTTATAGTTGGGATCAAAATAGAGAAGCATGTACTGTATTTATGAAATAAATACACTTTGAAACTTCTCCCTTACATTTCTTCCTTGTTCCTTCAACAGCCTAAGATAGAGGGCACAGCAGCACTGATTTATGCCCGAGGGCCATAAAGATGAGTGAAACCCACCTTCAGTTGCCTAAAATCCCATCCTAGTCATCCCTTTAGCTTATAGTTTTGAATTCCATTAACAAATCTCTTTAGGAAGCTCTATACTGTTATCAAATAGTAACACCTTTTTGTGAATGAGTTTTGTGAGTAGGGATGTCCAAAGATTCATGCTCTCACTTTATAGTGTAGAATTGTTGCTGGGAAGAGACTCTGTAGGCAGGAACTACATTTCCCAGCCCTTCTTGTATCTATCTGGGGCCATGTGACCGAGGTCAGGCCAGCAGAATGTGGATGGAAGTGATGTAGCTGCTTCCAGGCCTCGTCTAAGACAACCTTCTGTGCCATTACCTACTTACTGTCTTCCTATCCCTGCTGGCTGTCCACACCCAGGGTGTCTTTGGAAGTCAAGAGCTGATGGCAGCAGGGTCTTCATCAGTTTAGGCCCCTGAATATTTGTGTGTAACTACTCCCTTCCACCCCTACTTTCTGCCGCAATTGCACTTCTATTGTGTTAAGCCACTGAGAATTGGGGTTTATCTATTACCGCATCTAGTGCTACCCTAATTAATAAATTGTAAACACTTGATTAAAAATATATTGATGGATAATTTGAAGTAGGCCACTTCTTCAGGGAAGAGGAGGAGGGGGTTGTGGCTGAAGGTGAAGGCAAAAGGATCTAGCAGTGGGCCACAAAATAAATTTCCTTACCTAATTATTTTTGTTAGAACCTGTGCACTGCTTGCTGTAGCCTATTGGTTAAAAGTGATTTCTCACTGAGATAACATTTAAGATTCTTCTTTCACTATTCAGCTTTCTTAGTATATTGTTTCTCTTCTCTTATTTTCATCACCCCAGTGATTATTTGTACATTATCTCCTGCAGTCCTAAGCTGTAGAGCACAAATGTTTTAGTTTCTCCTCACTTCTGACTCCCATGTCAAAATGCAAATCGTATATAAATGAGTAGTTGCACTAAATAGCTCAGTATGTACTCTTTTCCATCCACCCGCCCACCCACCCATTATCTGTACATGCTACCTGTTTTGTGCCAGGAGCTGTGTGAGGCTCTGAGGACACAGTGATAAATGAGACACAAAGCACCTCTTGTCTCCTTATGGAGCTCACATTCTAAAAATTAGAAGTAATCTTAGAAGTAAATTAGTGTCTTGTCTATATCCTGTGCTAGAAGCTGCGGTAGATATCCATATATAGAATTTCTGCTCTAAAAGCCCGGTTGAGGCAAAAATGGGCCTAAATACCCATTTGTCTTTACAATCGACCCACTGCACTGAGGGGGAGGGGAGCTGGACAGAGTGGTTCAGTTCTCTCAACAGCCACTTGGTTCATGGAAACATGAATCCAAGTGCAGCATACAAATGGCTTTGAAATATCTGAGTGCTTAATTCTTGGTTATAGCTAGCTAGCTACTTTGAATATTTTCAGTAAAACATCTGTTTGTGTTTCCTGTGCAAGACCTATATACGATAACTACAGAGAATGTTCTTTTGAATGATTATTAGCAATGAAAATTTATTTTATTTATAAATAAAATCTACACTAGTTATCTCTTGGCATGTAACAAATTACCCCACAAGTTGGCAGCTTAAAACAACAAACATTTCTAATTTCATAGTTTCTGATGTCAGGAAAGTAGGAGTGACTTAGCTGTGTGCTTTTAGCTCAGGGTCCCTCATGAATATCAGCAGGAACTGCAGTCATTGGGAAGTTTGGCGGGGGCTGGAGGATCCATTATAAGCAGGTCCACTCACATGGCTGTTGACCGTAGGCTACAGTTTCTCACTTCTCCATTGGGCTGCTCGTGACATGGCTGCGCCCTTTCCCCACAGTGTGTAATAAAAAAATGAGAACAAGGGTACAATATCATTTTTTTTTTAGCTCGTGCAAGCGCACATACATGTGAGAGAGAGAGAGAGAGAGAGAGAGAGAGAGAGAGAGGAAGGAGGGAGGGAGATGAGAAGCATCAACTTGTAGTTGTGGTGCTTTTAGTTGTTCAGTGATTGCTTCTCATATGTGCCTTGACCAGGGCACTTCAGCCAAGCCAGTGACCCCTTGCTCAAGCCAGTGACCTTGGGCTCAAGTGAGCGACCTTGGACTTCAAACCAGCAACCATGGGGTTATTTTTATGATCCCACACACAAGCTGGCGATCCCCACTCAAGCTGGTGAGCCTGCTCTCAACCTGGCGACGTTAGGGTTTCAAGTCATTGAAAGAACCTGTGTCCCAGGTTGACGCTCTATCCACTGCACCACCATCAGTCAGGAGATACAATGTCTTTTATGACCTAGCCTCAGGAGAGACATACCAATATTTTTTCTGTGTTTTATTGGTCAACCTGATACAATGTGGGAAGGGACTAAGGAAAGGCGTTAGTACTACCTTGTTTCCCCGAAAATGAGACATCCCCCCAAAATAAGACCTAGTGCATTTTTTTTCAAGCTTAGAAATATAAGGCCTCCCCTGAAAATAAGACCTACTGAGTCTTCAGGAGCAAAAATTAATATAAAACAATATAATATAAGATTATGAAAGAGTTATTTTGTGTTTAGGTGGAGGTGTGTTCATTGTCATAAAGTTTTTTATTTTTTATTTTTCCGAAGCTGGAAACGGGGAGAGACAGTCAGACAGACTCCCGCATGCGCCCGACCAGGATCCACCCGGCACGCCTACCAGGGGCGATGCTCTTCCCACCAGGGGGCGATGCTCTGCCCCTCCGGGGGTCGCTCTGTTGCAACCAGAGCCACTCTAGTGCCTGGGGCAGAGGCCAAGGAGCCATCTCCAGCGCCTGGGCCATCTTTGCTCCAATGGAGCCTGGGCTGAGGGAGGGGAAGAGAGAGACAGAGAGGAAGGAGAGGGGGAGGGGTGGAGAAGCAGATGGGTGCTTCTCCTGTGTGCCCTGGCCGGGAATCGAACCCGGGACCCCTTGCATGCCAGGCCGACGCTCTACCACTGAGCCAACCGGCCAGGGCCATAAAGTTTTGATTTTTTTTTTTTTTTTTTGTATTTTTCTGAAGCTGGAAACGGGGAGAGACAGTCAGACAGACTCCCGCATGCGCCCGACCGGGATCCACCCGGCACGCCCACCAGGGGCGACGCTCTGCCCACCAGGGGGCGATGCTCTGCCCCTCCGGGGCGTCGCTTTGCAGCGACCAGAGCCACTCCAGCGCCTGGGGCAGAGGCCAAGGAGCCATCCCCAGTGCCCGGGCCATCTTTGCTCCAATGGAGCCTTGGCTGCAGGAGGGGAAGAGAGAGACAGAGAGGAAGGAGAGGGGGAGGGGTGGAGAAGCAAATGGGCGCTTCTCCTGTGTGCCCTGGCCGGGAATCGAACCCGGGTCCCCCACACGCCAGGCCGACGCTCTACCGCTGAGCCAACCGGCCAGGGCCCATAAAGTTTTGATTTTATAGTCTCTTTTTTTCCAAAAATTTTGCAACTTTAAGATCTTGAGTCTTAAAACATGGGTCCCATTGCTTCATAATCCTTTCCTGAGTAAGACCGTGGGACACCCCCGTAGGACAAGACCAGCCTTTGTCTTTCCAGGCTGCTGTTTACCTGTTTATTCTGTCTTCCTGGCATGCTGACTGCAGAGTTGATTTGGGTATACTGGGTTTAGCTGCTGTGTGAAATCGTAAGATATTCCTTTAATTTGATTCTTTATAAAGACAGCAAGACCAAGATGCGGAGAACCTAGCATTTGGTATGGACTGACATAGTGATTTATAAACTTTCTGGGTTGTAATTACCTGCCACTTGTCAGACATACAGATTCTCAGCCAGGCGCAGACCTATTCAATCAGAATCTTCTGAGGAGAGGACTGTGTTTTTAAGAAAGCACTTCAGGTAATTTTTAGGTCTTATAAGATTAGACAACATTGATTTAGATAAGTGTTCCTGAAACTCACGCCAGCTTTTGCATCTGGTGCTCAACCAAGAAGCAGGAATCCATTTCAAACACTGAAATCAAAATGAGCCATTACTCTATATTTTTGAGAGTACTTTCAGAGTAATACAAAGAATTTTCAAGGTAATTTAGACTGTATGCAATTTTAATGTCACATGCTAATTTTAAAAACGTCACAAGAGATACTACTGTATTATATTATATAAATGGAATAAACTACTTGTTTAGTTTCCTGTTACCACCCCAATGACACAAACTTGGTGGCTTAGAACAACAGAAATTTATTCTCTCACATTTATGGAGGCCATAGTCCAAAGTTGAGGTGTTGACAGGCCTGTGCTCCCTCTGAAGGCTCCAGGGGAGAAAATTTCCTGCATCTTAGAGCCTTCGATGGCTCCAGGTGTCCCGTCATGCAACTGCAGAGCTCAGTCTGTCCTGCATAGCCTTGCTCTCTTCTCTGTGGAGGAGACACCTCTCCTCCATGTCTCTGAGAAGGACATTTGTCATGAGATTTAGAGCTCACCTGAAGAATTCAGGTTTATCTTCTTTTGGGATCCTTTATTTCATTATATCTGCAAAGGCCTTTTCATTTCAAGTAAGGTCATATTCACAGGTCTTGGGGGTTAGGATGTGGACATACCTTTTTGGGAGCCACCATTCAACTCCCTACACAGTGCTTTACTGTGAAACTGAAAGCAGACTCTATAGAAGATAACTTGTAATGTCTGCAGTTACTCTTAATTTATCTTTACCGAATATTTGTGGAGCTTTTAATTAAGAATGGCTAACGCAGCACTTAGCCATGCCAACGGTCTTGTCCGTAACTGTATCCTTTTTTCTTCTGAGCTCCTTCTGCATCATTTGCTGATGTGCCTTGTCCATTTGCACGCATAATGCTGAACCATGTATCACACTGGTTTTGTTGCTTTTTGATACAGTGACTGTTATACAATGAGAGAGAGTCTTCAACTTCCGTTTGCATTCACTTAAAAGGTCAGTCTTAAAGAACAGGACATTTTGGCCTCAAATTTGACAACTGTATTTCTATTATGATAGCTATTTCCATTCTTCCTTCCTTGTTACCATGCACATCCATATAAATACAAGCACTCCAACTCTATATAATTTTTTTCAAATATGATATCATCTTATTTTAATAATTCCTGTAAAATATTCATTGTCTTTAAGTGTGTTCTAAAATTTGAAGCTAGATTTGGTGAGATGAGATGATAAGCCCCATTTCAGAAGCTGCTTTCCAGTGTTTGTTTTCTGTATTTCATTTTTTTTTCCTTTTTGTGTTTTTCTGAAGCTGGATACGGGGAGGCAGTCAGACAGACTCCCGCATGCCCCCGACTGGGATCCACCCAGCACGCCCATGGCGGGGGGGGGGGGGGGGGGGGGGGGGGGGGGGGGGGGGGGGGGGGGGGCGGGCGGCGCGATGCTCCGCCCATCCGGGACGTCGCTCTGCCGCAACTAGAGCCACTCTAGCGCCTGAGGCAGAGGCCACAGAGCCATCCCCAGCGCCCGGGCCAACTTTGCTCCAATGGAGCCTTGGCTGAGGGAGGAGAAGAGAGAGACAGAGAGGAAGGAGAGGGGGAGGGGTGGAGAAGCAGATGGGTGCTTCTCCTGTGTGCCCTGGCCGGGAATCGAACCCTGGACTCCCGCACGCCAGGCCGACGCTCTACCACTGAGCCAACCGGCCAGGGCCTGTATTTCATTTTTATATGTCATCCCAAGCTGCTGCTTGTCCTTTGGCAGCAACATGCTGTTTCACTAGGGTTTTGTTAACAGAAGAGATTTAAAAAATTTATTTATATATTTTTTCCCTATTTACTAATGATGCAGGCAGCACTTTTAATTTACTCACCTGAACTTTTCTGAGTAAAATTTGTAAGGTAGTACCTTATGCAGATTCCCTTTACGGACAGATATTTCACAGGAATTCCAACTGGGTAACTAGATACCCCTGAAACAGGTACAGAGGTTGAATTTTGAAGGACTGGCCACAGACTAGCTCCTCACTAGGTGTGAAGATCTGCAGCCAGAACTAGGCATTTGCCACAATGGTCCAAGGTCTTTGCCTTTAATACAAATTCAGCCCCAGTCCATGTGCCTTTAAGTATACATTTCCAGTCTAGAAGTCAAGGCTTGGCCAGTGCAGAGGACTATTCACTTTGTTACAGTTCAGGATTATTTCAACCAGAGTTGGAAAAACAGGTTCTCTCCCAAGCCCAACCTCATTTAGTCAAATGATTGTTGTTTTTAGTTGAGAAAAAAAAAAAAAAAAACCACATCAAAACCTACAAAAGAAGATGCCAGTGGATTTGCATAATTGAAATGAAAGAGCTGCAGCAGATGAATAAGAGGCTCAGAGGAGCTGTGTCCTATGTGTTTAAGAAAAAGCTGAAAGCCGAGCAGCTTAAAAAATTGAAAGCATTAAAATCAATATTTAAGAGGTTCATTTAACCATAACAAAAACACCTTAGCAACAGACTGTTTTTTTAATAGTGCTTTTGCAAAGGAAGTGGGGCTCTGGGAGCTGTGATTGGCCTCTCAGTGCACTGAACCCATGAAAAAGAACTCGATGTTCCATTGAACTGGAAGCAAATTACGCTGTTGCCAGGGAAACCAGCTCCTCTGTGCTTCTCAGGTGAAAGGATGTTTGATCTTTAAAACAACAGAAACAGAGGTTTACATGAGGATTATTATCTGCATTGCCCCAAAAAAGTGCAGTTAGGGGGAAACAAGTGTGCTATTATTGCAATTTACTGAGTGATTAGAGAGGCAGAAAATTGTCAGGAAGGCATTTAGTATACGTACCTTACAAGGGATGTCGGCAAAAATTCAACTGCAAATTCACTAATGTCCTTGTATATTTTCAGTCTGATGATGGGAGTGATGTCTTTGAGCATTAATGACATTTTATAACTAATTTTGATCAACCAGCTAATATTTTGTACTTCTCTTGGTACACGTCCCCTTCTGGGAGACGAAGGATTTATCAAAATTTCTAATTTGAAAAGGTTTCTCTAAGTACCGAGAAATGTAGAATTCAGCATGAAAAAGAAGAAAATATGTGTGCTTCTTTAAAATGAGAGGATTAGATAGGATTGCCAAATTCATTTTTATTTTGCTGTTGACATCTTAGAAATGTTGTGGCACTGGCAGCATCACACACAAGTGTGACATTGTATGCCCTTATGGCCAATGAATCACTTTTTGGGTATGATTTCAAAACAGTCAGTTTGTATTACTCTGTTTGGTGAGCTTTTTGAATTATTGAGTTAAGACAAGGTTTATGGCCTTTATATTTGCTGTCTAGCAAAGAGTGTTGAATAATGAACTACATTTTTAATCAAAGATTTCCTTTTACTCGAATCCTTTATTTCTCAAGAGGCCTAACCTGATTTATTATGCTGAGTTGGAGGAGTCTGTGTAACCTTGGTTTACTTCTGAGAGAAGATAGATATTGACTGGGGGAGCAGCAAGGAAAATAAGAAAATTGACTCTGGGAAGTACTTGAGCTTTGGACTGTCTGTCCAATTATCCATCTATTCATCTCTCCATCAAACACTTCATTTCCCAAAATACAAAGCCCTAAAGTAGCTACGAAGACCTAGTCCCCATCACAGCAATCTCTTGGTAGGAACAGATAGAAACAGGATAAACTAAAGCTACAATAGAGCTCTGGGAACAGTGCCTGGGAAGTGGTAGGCACTCAAGATATATTTGTCAAAATGAATGAATAGAGATATAAAGTGCAATAGAAACATGAAGTAGGGAGTGATGAATTCTTTTGGGGGACTCTAGAGTCTTGGTCCTCCCTCACTTCATCCAGATCTTGGCTCAAATGTAACCTCCTTTTAAAATTCTACCTTATTCCCTGCCCCTACCCTGCAGACAGCTCAAATCTATCTTTCTTTTCTTTTCTTTTTTTTTTAATCTTTATTTTCTTACCTTACTTTATTTTTCTTTTTAGTACTAGTCACTATCTGAAGTATATATTATGTACTTATTTGTTTACTAGTTTGTCTGTCTACTACTAGACTGTGAGTTTACAAGTATAGGGATTTTTCTCTGGCTTGCTGCTGTTTGCCCATTGCCATAGTGCCCAGCACATAGTATGTGGTCACCAAATATTTGTTGAAAATATGACTGGCCCTGGCCGGTTGGCTCAGCGGTAGAGCATCCGCCTGGCGTGCGGGGGGCCCGGGTTGGATTCCCGGCCAGGGCACATAGGAGAAGCGCCCATTTGCTTCTCCACCCCCACCCCCTCCTTCCTCTCTGTCTCTCTCTTCCCCTCCTGCAGCCAAGGCTCCATTGGAGCAAAGATGGCCCGGGTGCTGGGGATGGCTCCTTGGCCTCTGCCCCAGGCGCTAGAGTGGCTCTGGTCACGGCAGAGCGACGCCCCGGAGGGGCAGAGCATTGCCCCCTGGTGGGCAGAGCATCGCCCCTGGTGGGCGTGCTGGGTGGATCCCGGTCGGGCGCATGCGGGAGTCTGTCTGACTGTCTCTCCCCATTTCCAGCTTCAGAAAAATACAAAAAAAAAAAAAAAAAAGAAAATATGACTGACTGTCTGACTGACTGACTGACTGAATGAATGAATGAATGATGGATTCTGGAAATACAATTTGCCACTATGGAAGCATCAGAACTTCCTTGACACTTTACAAAGACATTGTCTATGGTCTGTGGTCTTGAGTAGATTGGTAGGCTGGCCAAAAAGTTTATTTTTTATTTTAGAGAGAGAAAGGGGGAGAGGGAGCGAGTCAGAGAGAAACATCGATTTGTTGTTCTACTTATCTATGCATTCACTGGTTGATACTTGTGTGTGCCCTGACTGGGGATCAAACCCACAACCTTGGCATATCTGGATGACACTGTAACCAACTGAGATATCCAGCCAGGAAATTTGTTTTTTCTTTTTACCCTTTCCGGATTGCTCTTAAAGAAAAATTAAAGTCATGTGATATATTAAGAGTCGGATGGCATGGGATACTGATGTATACTGCTAGGTGATATATAATTATTGCCATTTTTATGTTTTGAAATTAAATAATTTTCTGTTGGTGGAAAGAAAAGGAAACATACCTTGCTGTTATGATCATGGACATGATACTTTATACTGGGTTTAGCCTCAACAGAAAATGACAGAGAAGAAAATAAAATCATCCTCTTTGGGTGGATTTTTTTTTGGCTGGAGAGAGATTGGAGGCAATAAAGTTGAAGGGAGGACTTTACATCTCTGCATTTTGAAAATACACCAGGCAAAATAGATCTTCTTTATGAGAAGAGATCAAACTTGGTTTTGCCCAACACAGTAGCCCTGTTCACACACACTTTTATTGCAGCGCCAAGGACAAGAAGCCACACACAATTGGAGAAGCTCCAGCATTACTGGCAAATCTAATATTTTGAAGTGGGTTTTGGGGAAATCAGTTAAGTCACATCTCTTTAGTGTGCAAATGGATGATGTTACTGAGATCTCTCAGGATAGCCTGTCCTGTTTTTCTTATTTGAGAAGCTTTTTTTGGAAACCTTAAAAGTCACTGACATCTTTGAAATGGTATAGGGAGTTATTATCTGTTCAGTTTGGGAGAGAGCATTAATCTCTCTGTAATATGTATTTTTATATCACTTCTGAGGCTGAGGCCCAGAGTTTCTTTGCCAGGCAGAACTCCAACTGGAGGGAAAAGCTTGGCCTCTGAACCTAGATGAAGCAAAAATTTCACAAGTTACATTGTTGTTGAATCATAATGTCTATACAAAGGAATGTCATTCAGTCACATGCATACTATATATTTGATCACATTCCTAGGACTCCTAATTTTTATCTCCAGTCTTGACTTGAAATCCAGACTCATTTATCCAAGTAACACAGTCACTGTGTGTTCAGTAGGCATCTGTGATTGAACTTGTCCAAGACAAACTCTTGATTCCTCCTCGCCTCCTGTTCTTCCTAAATCATTGCCCAGTTGTGTACAGAGGAACCATCAGTCTGCTGAGGCCAAATCCTTGGAATTATTCTCGACTCTTCCATTTTCATAACATACATCCAATCTGTCAGTCATACCTGCTGGATTGGTTCTACTTTCAAAAATATATCTACCGGCCCTGGCCGGTTGGCTCAGCGGTAGAGCATCGGCCTGGTGTGCGGGGGACCCGGGTTCGATTCCCGGCCAGGGCACACAGGAGAAGCGCCCATTTGCTTCTCCACGCCCCCCTCCTTCCTCCCTGTCTCTCTCTTCCCCTCCTGCAGCCAGGGCTCCATTGGAGCGAGGATGGCCCGGGCGCTGGGGATGGCTCCTTGGCCTCTGCCCCAGGTGCTAGAGTGGCTTTGGTCTCGGCAGAGCGACGCCCCGGAGGGGCAGAGCATCGCCCCCTGGTGGGCAGAGCGTAGCCCCTGGTGGGCGTGCCGGGTGGATCCCGGTCGGGCGCATGTGGGAGTCTGTCTGACTGTCTCTCCCCGTTTCCAGCTTCATTTATTTAAAAAAAGAAAAAAAAGAAAAAAACAAAACAAAAATATATCTACCTTCACTGCAGTCACCCAGATACAAGCCATCATTACCCTTCTCTTGAACTACTGAGGGAAGGTCCTAACTAATCTCCCCTCTTCCCTACTTCCCCCTTCTAGCCTGTTCTCTGTACAGCAACACAAATATCCTTTTAAGCTGTAAATCAGACCTTGTTCAACTCTGGCTCAGAACCCTCCAGTGGCTTCCATTGTATCTAGAATCAGATCCAAATTCTCATCACGGCCTAGAGGGTCATACACAATCTGGTCTAATCTCATTTCCCCCTACTCTTCTTATATGCTCCTAGTCACTTTTAGTCTAGAAGAAAACGCCGTCACTCTCTGGCTCTTCTAATTTTTTTCATACATTTGTAGTTTTGGATGTGACATTAAATAATACTTCTTTTTTTCTGTCATGTTCTGAATTTTATAAGTAGGACACTGAGGACAGTCTGATGTTGAACAAAATGTCAGCCTTTTTTATGATAAAACATAGATGAACATGGCTTTAGATCTTTGGCCAATAGAGATATAGTAGCAAAGAGAACAAAGACCCTGTTCTCATGAAACTTATATTTTTAAGATGATTAGTGCTTTAAATAAATACATCTATCTATGCCTGATCAGTAGAGCATCAACCTGGGATGCTGAGGTCCCAGGTTGGAAACCTTGAGGTCACCTGCTTAGGGGCTGTCTCATCTGGCTTCAACACAGGCTTGCCAACATAAGCTCAGGGTTACTGGCTTAAGTGTAGGATCATAGACATGACCCCATAGTCATTGGCTTGACCCTAGAGGTCACTGACTTGAAGCCCAAGGTTGCTGGCTTGAGCAAGAGATCACTGGCTTGGCTTGAGTCCCCTGGTCAAGGCACATATGAGAAGCAATCAATGAACAAGTAAAGTGCTACAACTATGAATTGATGCTTCTCATCTCTCTCCCTTCCTGTCTCTCTCACTAAAAAAATGAAAGGTATCTATCTATAATATATATATAAGGTCTACCGGAAAGTTCTGTCCGTTTTTGGAATAAAACAAAATACAAATTTTTCTTACTGTCAATAAACTTTATTAAATAATATAATTGCCATTATTATTAATGATTTCTTGCCAGCGTGAGGGCAATTTGTATAAGGTCTACTGGAAAGTTCTGTCTGTTTCTATCACAACAAGTTTCGACACGTAAGCACATGTTTATTTGGCGCATGTGTGCCTCTCTATTTTTATCACTTAATGTATACATACTGACGTAGCAAATTAACTAAAACAAAGTTGATTCATGTTAGTCTTATGTGTGAAGCAATAATGTACCCATGGCTACTGATAAAGTTCATTTATGCCACTGTAATTTTTATGAATTTCAACAAGGAAGAAATGCTACAGAAGCATGTCTGTTGCATCCACCATATTCCCCGGACTTAGCACCCTCCAACTATCACTCGTTTTTGTTCTTAAAAAATTTTTTGAAGGGAAAAAAATTCAAAAATGAGGAAGATATCAAGCACTGGTTCAATTTTTCGCATCAAAAGATAAAACATTTTTCAAAAATGGGATATAATTATATATATATATATATAATGTGTACAGATATATATACATATATACACAAACGCATATATATACATATTCAAAAAGAAAACCAATACAGAATTAACTCCTCAGCCCTGGTTGGGTACTCAGTGGTTAGTGTCCCAATACACCAACGTTGTGGGTTCAATCCCCAGTCAGGGCACATACAAGAATCAACCAATAATGTATAAATAAGTGGGACAACAAATCAATCAATACTTCTCTCTTTTTTCTCTCTCTCTCTCTCTCCCATCTTCTTCTCTAAAATCAATAAATAAAAAGACATTTTAATTAAAAAAATAAAAATAATTAACTCCTCCCTGCCAAATGTCCAAATGTTTTCAAGTGAGTTTTCTTTATTTCTCTCAAAATAAATTAGTTTAAATTGGTTCAATCAGGTGCTTCAAAAATTTTATGTCTAGAAATTCATAGAATTTCTCATAGAAAGTTTCATATTGAGGTTTTATTTCATGGCTATGTAATATATGATATACATATATATATACATACACATTTATATATTTTATGAGAGAGAGAGACAGGAAAGGAGAGAGATGATAAGTATCATCTCATGGTGGCACTTTAGTTGTTCATGACACACATATGTATTTAAATATATTAATTAGGTATATGTTTTTATTTCCCAACTCACCATGATTGATGACTGTTTTTGATCAAGTTGCCCCAATAAAGGAAATAAATATCTATATGAATTTCATTGCTACAAAAATTGCTCCTGTGTGCTGGAATCTAGGGTGATAGTGTCTTGTCAGTTGATTCTATGGGGAGGAATCTGTAGACCTCTGAAAACACTGCAGAATTTGTTTGAAGGTTGCTTCTACTCGGAAGACCTTTATATTAAAGCTGGATTATTAATTCTTTTCCTGATGACATCAGTGCATCAATGATACAGTCTTTGCCAAAGATGATCTCACGGGTTTAAGGACAAAGGAAATGGTACAATATGAATTCAACCAAATCTTGAAGCGTTTTTGTGTTCCTTGATACAGGCTTGTCCGTCAAAGTGAACGATGGGTATTTGATACTTGGCTTCTGTATCTTTATGAGTCTTTTTTTTTCAGGACTATTTGCTATCAAAATGAAAAGTTGCTTAAATATTAAAGATGACTTGCATTCTATTTTAAAAACATTTCATAATTTCAACTTTTAATTCAAGTCAAACGTTGAAATTTAGCTTTGAGCAGATTTTTTTTTGGGGGGGGAATTCGGATTTATTTCAATTACTGTTCAGGAAATACCCATTAATTTTTGCATGAAAAAATTAGTGAGAAACTTAACTCTTTGTTTTTCTTTCTTTTCTCTTTTCTAAGTGATAGGAAGATAGAGAACCAGACTGCTGCTTGCACCCTGACTGGGGTCCACCTGGCAAATCCCCATCTGGGGCCAATGCTTTGTCCATTTGGGGCCATGCTCGCAACTGAGCTATTTTTAGCACCTGAGACAGAGGCTCCATGGAACCATCCTCAGTGCCTAGGGCTGATGTGCTCGAACCAATGGAGTCATGGCTGCTGGAGGGGAAGAAAGAGAGAGAGAGAGAGAGAGAGAGAGAGAAGCAGGAAGGGGAGCGGTGGGGAAGCAGATGGCCAGTTCTCTTGTGTGCCCTGACCAGGGATTGAACCTGGGACAACTTCATGCTGGGTGATGCTCTACCACTGAGCCAATTGGCCAGGGCAAACATAATTCTTTGTAAAGCTCCTTGTATATTCTACCTATTGAAGGAAATTAATTTTCAATCTATAAGTGTATTATAGCCAAATGTGTGTTTGTGTGTACTTTTGCTCATTTTCTTCCAATGAGAGCTTGTATTAGATTCTCAGAGAGGTTTGTGACCCCCAAAAGTTGAGCTCAGTATCCTAGCATGTCCTCTCCTTGCATGGACATTTATTGTATTACACAGCACACCTTTTCTTCTTTCTGGTGATTGTATCTGATAACTTTGGCCATACTTAATACATGCTGTGGAAGGCCTGTAACCCAGCTCCAATTAAGTCAGTGAGCTTGTTCATTTTCTGGACCACAGGAACAAGTACATGGCCCTACCAGTCCAATTAGAGCCAGTTCCAAGATTTATTTGTTTATTTTATTTTATTGAGATATTGGGGAAGGAGGCATGTTCTACTGAACTTGGAGCTATAACGGTAGAAACTCTGTCCTTGCTACTTTCAGGGGAAGCCCTCCCCACCTGGAAGTAGAGCCAGCACAACTGACAGCCGAGCTGAGAGTTCAGCAGCTTCCTGATGCGTGTTGTCAGAGCCTCTGGACCTGATCATATCTGATCTGAAGTTAGCTGAAACAACCTCTTTTTGTTTTGCTTAAACTTGGCATTTTTTTTTTTTTTGGGTCACTTGCAAACAAAAGTAAGGACTTTTTGTAGCTGGGCTTTCCCAATTATAAAGAAACACAGAACTATAAGCCAATAATAAAGTAGGGAGTTTTTTAGTCTTGGTAACCAAAGTTTTTTTTTTTTTAAATTTAATTTTATCTCTTAACCTCTCCCTTGTGTTAGAAGAGGGTGTGATCCCCACCACTGTGCCGTGGCTGGGTCCTTCCAGCGTCATTTCAGAGAGAGGTGCGGGGGGGAGAGAGAGAGAGAGAGAGATACAGAAAAAAAGACAAGACAGACAGACAGAAAGAAAAAAGACACATGGGCCGTATAGGCTGGCCCATGGGTCTGCAGCAGGAACACTCGTCCCTTAGATGCCGGTTACGTCCCTGCCTGACATTGGGCGCCAGTTGTGGACAAGTCCTGCTGGGGGTGAGGACAATGGAGACGCAAAGACCCGACTCCGGGGACCAGGTTCAGTGATGCAGATCCCGGTAACCAAAGTTTTGGCACTGAGGAATGTTCAGGCTGATGTATATCGCTGGTCACTATTAACATGGTTAACAAGGGTCAAGTTTGTTCTGTTTTAAGCATACTTTGTCTCCATATTACCCAGTTCCATGCCAGTAAGAGGCCTGGGAGACCTAGGTAGTCAATCAGGTGGAGAAGACAGGGCAGCCACCCAGCACAGTGGTGCTGATGACTGAGAACTCCTCTATGCAGAGGATGGGGGTCAGGCAGAGGGGGTAAAGGGAAAACCAATCCAATGTCCAGTGATCAGGGGACTGAGTAAAGAAATTATGATACATGCTTATACTGAAATATCTAGTAGTCTTTAAGAATTATATATTAAATGTTTACTTATATTTATGGAAAGATTCATGGTATATTGCTTGGAAAGAAAAACATGATATTTTAGAAGAGTATGAGTCCTTTTTTAAAAAACAAAATACACGAATATGTATAAATATTGATAAAACATTATCAAAGATACCTCTGAAAATGCAAGAAATGATTATCTCAAGGGGGTGGGATTAGGATGATTTCTTTTCTTTTTTTCTTTTGCTTGTGCTCTAAGTTTTCTACAATGAGTATTAATTGCTTGCATAAAAAAACGGAAGCTGGCCTGACCTGTGGTGGCGCAGTGGATAAAGCGTCAACCTGGAAACCCTGAGGTTGCCGGTTCAAAACCCTGGCTTGCCTGGTCAAGGCACATATGGGAGTTGATGCTTCCTGCTCCTCCCCCTTCTCTCTCTCTCTCTCTCTTACTCTCTCCCTCTCCCTCCCTCCTCTCTAAAATGAATAAATAAAAAAAATTAAAAAACAACAACAACAACAACAACAACAAAAAAAAAACGGAAGCTGAAGGTAGCTCCTGAGAGAGAAAATTATTAGTATTGTGAATGTGTAGGCAAGGCATTCTTAGGTGTCAGAGAAATGTAGAGGAGAGAATCAACAGTAATGAAAACATTTTTCTAACTTTTGGAAGTAATCCAAAACTAAACTCAACATATGGGGGGGGGGGGGGTTCAGAGAACAAAGGCAGATCCTGGATACAGTCTGAAAAGCATGACAATGGGTGACCACTATTTTCAACTTTCTTTGACAGTAGTTCCAATTCAATTTATTAGGTAGGCCTTACTTCAACAGGACTATATCTTAACTTTAAACTTTTCTGTGAAGAGACCTACCTGTCCAAATGTGTTGATAATCGCAAGAACAGGTAAACAATAGATGCTCAGAGAAGCACCATTTTTGTTCCTACCCTGTTCTGTTTTTCTAAGACCTTTATCATCTCTCCTGGGCACTAATGCAACAGTCTCCTAGATTTTTCTGATTTCAATATTTTTACCTCTTAAGAACATTATATTAGTTCCTTATTTTTACTGTAACAAATGACCACAAATTTAGTGGCTCAAAAGTACACAAATTTGCTGTCATCCAGTTCTGTGGTTCAGAAGTCCAAAATGCATCTCACAAGGTCTCAGCAAGACTGAAGGTCTCAGCAAGACTGAACTTCTTTCTGAAAGTTCCTGGGGTGAATTTTCTTGCCTTTTTCAAGTTCTAGAGGCTGCTCACATTCCTTGGCTTGCTGCCCTTTTCCTTAATCTTCAAAGCCAACAACAGTGGGTCGAGTTCTCCTGCTGCCATTTTTTTTTGGTTTTCTCTTCTGATTCCCCCTTCCACTTTTAAGGACCCTTGTGATTACATTAGACCCATCTAGATAATCAGGGATGATCTCCCTATTTCAAGGTCATCTGATTAGTAACCTTGATTCCACCTGTAATCTTGATTCCCCTTTTCCATGTACCCTAAAATATTCATAAGTTACAAGGATTAGGATGTAGGTATCTTTGGGGGCCATTATTCTGCCTCCCATAGATGTCATTCACATAAGCTACCAAAACAAGCTTCCTCATATGCACACCCAGTCATACCTCTGTCCTGGTTAAAACTTCTTTGAGCCTCTTACTCATCCAGTCCTTGACTTGACAGACAAGATTTGTTACCCTTTGGTTTTACTTTTTTTTTTCTTTTCATTTTTCTGAAGTTGGAAACGAGGAGGCAGTCTGACAGACTCCTGCATGCGGCTGAATGAGATCCACTCGGCATGCCCACCAGGGGGCGATGCTCCGCCCATCTGGGGTGTTGCTCTGTTGCAACCAGAGCCACTCTAGTGCCTGAGGCAGAGTCCATGGAGCCATCCTCAGTGCCCGGGCCAACTTTGTTCCAATGGAGCCTCGGCTGCGGGAGGGGAAGAGAGAGACAGAGAGGAAGGAGAGGGGGAGGGGTGGAGAAGCAGATGGGTGCTTGTCCTGTGTGCCCTGGCCAGGAATCGAACCCGGGACTCCTGCACACCAGGCCGACGCTCTACCACAGCCAACTAGCCAGGGCCTGGCTTTTACTTTTTATTTCAGCCTTCATCTCCCTCTGCCTCTCAGTTTATGTTCCGGTAGAACTGACATTGTAGTATTTCCCCTACCTCTACCTTGCACAAACAGACATTGCTGTTTCACATCTCTCTGCCTTTGCTGATGCTGATCCCTTTGCCTTTTATTCATCTAGTCACCATGCACCTGATTTCCCCCCTACCTCCTTATTTCCCTGTGCTGGTTCCTGTTTGTCCCCTGATTATTAAATGCTTGATCTGTTCAGAACTTGGTCCTAACCTTCCTCCCTGTCCTCTCTCTCTTCTTAGATGATCTCATGTACTCTCATAACCTCAATCACCTGATGATTCTCAAATTTATATCTCTAACTTGAGTGCTTTCTCTAGACCTACATACACAACTACCTTCTAGAAACCTTTTCTTGGGTGTCTCATAGGCATTGTGGCCATTTGATACTAAAGACGGACTTCCTCTTGATCCCCTTCACCCCCAAATTGTTGAATTCATTCACTCATTTGTTGAATGAATGCTCATTACTCTATTCAGCAGTGCAACTTGGTAACTTTTATTGATTGTTTGCTGCAGATGCCAGACTCTCCTCTAAGTTTTAATCTTTAGGACATATGCACAAAGTGGATACCATTCTTATTTCCATTTTGCAGAGGAAGAAACTGAGGTCACAAAAGGTTAAGTGGCTTGCCTAATTTACAGAGCAGTGTGTGGTAGAGCCAAGATCTGAACCTTTCCAGAGTAAGTGCATGTCTGGCTTCTCAACAACTAGGTTAAACAGCCAATCAGTCTTAGCCTTGTTTCCAGTAAACTCTTCTCTCACCTCCAGGAGCACCTCCTCTGTGTTCCCTCAACCCTCTGTCTCCCTTCCAGCTTAGCGGCTAACACATGATAGTCAAATCTGTGTTGTGCCTTGTCTGCCTCTAGAAATATCCATTGACTTATTCATCTTTGTTCCCTCAGCATTCAGCACATGGTCTGGCACAGTCCGCACTGAAGACCTTATTTCTTGAACCAAATAAATGCTCCCGTGTTGCTTCATTATCATCACATTACTGTGTTTTTATAGCAGTGGGTTGTCTCAGAACCTTCCTCTTCTACTCACTTTGCCCTTTTGAATCAGGCCCAACATCTCATCACTCTTTATTGCAAAAGGTCACTAGCCACTTCCTCATTCTGACAGCACCTGAAATTCTCTTCTGAGAAGCTGTCTATAACTAATCACAAGCAAGGGGGCCATTTTCCTACTCCCACATTCTATCAGGAAACTACTGTGTTTCTGTTGTCTTCATAACCTTTGCTCTGTAGGCAGTGTCAATATTTAATTTCGTGGCTGTTCTATTTATATATTCACTCTGGGTACTCTCCTTAGCTGCCTGTGTTCCATATTGAGTAGTGTCACCTCGGGTTGTGAGCTACTGGCTTTGTTGATTAGACTTAGGGGCTCAGAGCCATTGTTTGGTCTCTTCTATTTTAATACCATCTAAAACCCAAACCAGCTACTCTGCAAATTGTTATTAGTCCCATGGGGAATGCAGCAAGAAAAAGATAACAGTTTGTCCCCTGTGGGGTGACAATCTCAAAGCACATGTCCTATTGGAAATGAGACGAAAGGATTAGTAATGCGATAGTACAGTGGTTAAGAGAAAAATTCTTAGAAATAGACAAACCTGGTTTCAAGTCTTAGGTTCAATAAAATACTAGCTGTTTTAGCCAAAGGAAGTATTTTATAAGTTTTTTTCCTTGGCTTTAAAGTGAACCTAGGGTTCTTCTGTCTAAAATGAGACTAGCCTGACCAGGCGGTGGCGCAGTGGATAGAGCGTTGGACTGGGACATGGAGGACCCAGGTTCGAGACCCCAAGGTCGCCAGCTTGAGCATAGGCTCATCTGGTTTGAGCAAGACTCACCAGCTTGAGCCCAAGGTCACTGGCTCGAGCAAGGGGTCACTCGGTCTGCTGGAGCCCCCCACTCAAGGCACATATGAGAAAGCAATCGATGGCACTAAGGTGCCACAACAAAGAATTGACACTTCTCATCTCTCTCCCTTCCTGTCTGTTTGTCTCTATCTGTCCATCTTTCTAACTCTCTCTGTCTCTGTCACAAATAAATAAATAATGAGACTATCTGGCACTTATTTAATGGTTTCAAAAGAAAGATCACACTTAGGGTCCAACTAGTATTATGTGGAAAGAAGTAAAGAAATTCTGTAGAAGTTCTGATTGGTGGAGATAAAACTAATGTTAGAAAGGGGTGTAGGGATTATTTGTAAAGCATTCTTTCTGTTCATTCTGGCATGCTTATGAGTTTTAAAATTATTTAGACAATTATTAATTAATAAAACAATATTCCAAATAGTTGGGCTACAACTTATTGGAACTAGGTACCAAATGCTTTCATAGTAACTATATCAGGATAGCCAAACAGCTAGTTCTTTACCTGTTTTCTGTTAAGAAATGCCATGAGGCTTGAACTACATTGATTTCGGTGATAAGTCATGGTGATTTGTCCTGCTCTGGTTTAGTACACAGAGTCAAACAACCATTCCATGGACCCCAAACCTCTCTTCACCAATCTCTTCTTGACCTCACCACTGGATGAACCATCCTTTCATGAATTTTGGCCAATGAGTGAGGGCAAGCACTTTGAGTTAATTGTTAAGTAATTCTCTCTTACTAGGCTAGGGTATGGAAGAAACCTTATTTGTAGCCTTTGAACATCTTAATGTGACAATTGGGGCACAATGCAGTTAAATGCCTGAGCCAGACAAACAGAAATGAATTTTCAACTTAAAGAGTTTGACTGTCACAACTTAATGATCTAGTATTTGGTATGTCTTCAAAAGTTCTTGAAAATCATGTTGTCATTTCTTTATAAAGATTCAAAACCCATACATTATTAATAGGAATTTTGACCTTCCTTTAAAACCAAATTGAGAAGAATAATTATAAGACTACATTCTTCATTAAGACTATAATCAGTATATTTTGGAATTGCTGTCATTCTTTTATTATTGTTGATTAGAGAAATGAAGTTTCCCTTAAAAGTTAAATCTTGCCATGGCTAGATAGCTTGGTTGGGTAGAGCATTGTTCAAGCCCAGAGGTTGCCAATTTGATCCCCAGTTAGTTAGGGCACATCCAAGAACAGATCAATTTTCCTGTCTCTCGTTCTCTCCCTAAAATCAATGAATTAAATAAAAAAAGAAATTTATCATTTAAAAAGTTAAATCTTAATCAAGCACAGTTAGTGCTTACACACACTATATAAGAAAGACCGAGCGTAGTCAAGGTGCAGGGAAAGGGGTATGAAGACATTGAAATTATTTTGACATAAGAGTTGAGGTGGTGATTCTTGTATGTTAGACAATTCCTTCAAGTGACTTTTTGATAATCCTAGTTATACCTAGCACTGTGCTAAGGGCTGTAGAGATATAAAAAACAACATAGAGAAGAAAGGGGGCAGAGGGTGGGGTCATTTGAGTGAAGATTTTTTTTTTTTTTCATTTTTCCGAAGCTGGAAACGGGGAGGCAGTCAGACAGACTCCCGCATGCGCCTGACCGGGATCCACCCGGCATGCTCACCAGGGGGCGATGCTCTGCCCCTCTGGGGCGTCACTCTGTTGCAACCAGAGCCATTCTAGCGCCTGAGGCAGAGGCCACAGAGCCATCCCCAGCGCCCGGGCCATCTTTGCTCCAATGGAGCCTCGGCTGTGGGAGGGGAAGAGAGAGACAGAGAGGAAGGAGAGGGGGAGGGGTGGAGAAGCAGATGGGTGCCTCTCCTGTGTGCCCTGGCCGGGAATCGAACCCGGGACTCCTGCACGCCAGGCCGATGCTCTACCACTGAGCCAACCGGCCAGGGCAAAGATTATTTATTGAGATAATTAAGTCAATGCACTGCACCACAGGACCCTTACTAATTTATGGGTCTTTGAGGATATTTGAGGGTGTTTGAGAACTTTAAGCTAAAACAGTGCCTGGGTATTACCATATATGGAATATTTAACTATGCTATGCAAGGCTCTGAGTTGTCATTTGGATGAAATTGTAAAGCAAGACTTGGACACTTCATTGCAATTGAACCTAAGAGGAAAGGTGTCAGCAGCAGCAGCAGCAGGATCAGCAGCAATTTACTATGTAAGCAACTGTTATGTTTTACATTCAGAATTAGTGTGTGTTTCCTTTCCAGTATTAAATCAAATGCCTAAATTAAATCTAAGTTTGGGTCTTTATTGTATTCTCAAAATTCTATATTAAAAACTCCCATGACAATCTCGTTAGTGCTGTAGTTTGCCTTTTGCACCAGGAGGTGCTGCTTGCTTCTCATATTGCCCGCCATGTTTTCTTTTCCATGCTTGAAATTCTCTTGCTTGTAAGAGACCTTGCAGAGATATATTCTTCCCTGTTGTATAAAAAGGGGGCAATAGTACCTACCTAACTGGATATATTGTGCAGATTAAATAAATCTGTTGTAGCCTAACTTCAGCTATGAGCAACAGAAAACCCCGAATAACAGTGCCTTAATCAAGTTAGTTTATTTCTATCTCTCCTAAAGCAAGCCCACAAGAAGGAAAGTTTGAGGACACTGTGTTGGCTTCAGGGACCCAGATTCCTTCTGCCTTCCTGCTTCACCATCTTCCCCACATCTCAAAGTTGCCCACAAATTGTACTTTGCATCTCCTTGTTTATATGGCTTCATTGAGTTATTGGAGGTGCTGAGAAATGACATCTTTACCCGAGACAGACATTTGCCTAGATAATAATTGATGGCTCTAGTCCTAATGAACAAGAGAGAATAGATATGGAGGACGCCTACCAGCCTCTGGCATAGTAGCCTAGGATTGCATCTGCTGTAGGGTGTTCTCCAACTTCTTGTGCTCTTCTCCTTCCCCCCTTTCTCTTCTCTCAGTTATGTATACTTGCAATGAGTCTTCTTGTTAAGTTTGGAAAGTTAAGCCTAAAAAGAGAGCTTTTTGGCAGCAAGCAAGGAATTCATGTGGGCCAGTTTCAGTTAATTTGAGATTGCGGAAGAAAATCTTGGCATAGATTATTAGTATCCAATCATGTGTTGTGCAAAAAGTGTTCACTGTGGACACAACTAATTTATTAGCATTTGCATTTAAGTAGCTAATTATAGTCTCAGCATTTAATATGGTGGAAAACAAACACTTTTCAAAATTCCTTCAGAAACTATTTAGCTCTGCATAGATCCATTGTGATTAATCGATGAGGAAAAAAGGCTTCTTCAAGATTTGTGGGAGTGTATAATTATAATTTTCCCGAGGACATATGTTATGTGTCTGTCCTTGGGAAAATTTCAAGGTTAGGCTTTACTGTGGCTGTCTTTCATGTTTTTGCTTTATTTTCTTCTAATGTTTTATGATGCAATGATTACGTTTTTCTCGCCATTCACTTTAAGTGAATGAGTCAGAATTTCTCACCTTGAAAGTGAAGTTCCAGAAGAATTACCTTAAAGCTCTGTGAGGCCTGCATTTTTAGTTCATGTTTTATCCTCCATTCTGGTGCATATTTCACGAGAACGGAAAACTGAAGGAAAACTTTCAAATTCTAGGACCAGAGTCATGGTTCAGATTGTGTAAGATCACTGTGTAGATTTATGATGCAGGGACTTTTTCTGCCTCAGTCCTCCTGGCTGTATGTCTAGAATTTGCTCGGTACATCATAGGTTATCAATAAAATATATTGTCTAAGTGAACAAATGAATTGCCAACAATAGTACGTGATGTGTCTTAGCAGCACATGTGTGAAAGGGAGGGTTTAATTGATTTGGAGTTGAATAAGAGCCAAGTTGTGACTTTCAACAATTAATGCAATCTTAGATGCTAGAAGGAATTTGCTTACCTTGGGGGTAAAAATAGGTTGATTCTGCCCAAATTAATGCACAGAATTAAGGTAGCATATGTGTTCTGCCTGGTTGAACCTCACAGGGAGCACAGTATTTAGTTCTTAGTGCTGTCCCTTAAAGGACTTAGACATACAGGCATTGGAGTACAAAGGAATCATGAAATCCCGGGTTGAAATGGACTTCAGAGGTCTTTTATTCCAGGGCTTCTTCTGATTCTGGGGTCTGCTCTGCAACACCCCTAACAAGTGAGAGTCCATTCTCTGTACATCTCCAGTGATGGGGAGCTCAATCCAGTTTGAGGCATACCAGTTCATTTCTCAGAACATTCTGACTATACACTTTGGGAAAATATGAGTGGAAAAAAAGACATGTAAAAATAATGTCTAATCAAGGTCACTTGGAAGGAGAGCACCTTCCGGTTTTTTGAAGAGCTATAATGTGGAACAGGAATTGTTTTTTGTGTTGGGTTGATGGGAGAATTGGACTTAGGCTTGGGCTAGACATGATCGCTGAGGCAGAAATTCCTAACCTGGAGTGTGAGAACCTCAAAGAGCTTTTTGGGGGGATGTATTTTAAAGGAACATCAATATATTCTCAAAATGTATTTATAAAATTCTGTTTGTGCATTTTTTTTTCCCTTGGAGAGGGTTCAGAGCCTGCATCAATTTCAAAGGGAGTTTTGCCCCAGAGATATAAACCACTGGATGACTTCATCCATAACTCTGAATTTCTTTTTTTTAAGTATGCATGAAAACAAAATGTCAGTTCTCTTTCTTTTATACCTAGGGAAAATAAGCTAATTAGACATTCTGTGACAATTTCTCAGCTGTAATTATATGACTCCTCTAGTAAGAAGCAGGAGTATTTAAAATGTATTCCAATTCAACAACATGGCCTTTCACACAACATCACTTCACATTTTTTTTTGTTTTCACAGAGGAAAAGCTCAGCTGTCACTTCTGACTTTACAGTTTGACCTGTGACTTTCCGTGACCTTCCAGGTTTTAAATTCCAGGAAGGTCATTTCAGCCCAAAGCTTTCTAGAGCTTTTTGGCGAAGAAATGGGTAGTGAATGCTTGGTAAATACTATTTTTTTTTATTCCAGGTTATGATATTCATGGGAGACTAGGCATTTTGTCTCCACCAGAATCCCAGCTGCTATCTTGCACTTGGTTTTTTTTATTTTTATTTTTTTTTATTGCAGGGGTTGTAGGCACAAATAAGAGAAACAAAACACTTTTATGATTAACTAAAATATTTATGACCATAGTCTGAGTTTAGTCAGGGCAGCAAATTACATCTGTTCCCTAAAGGGAATAATTACTTACCATTTGATAGCAAATGAATAATAACTTGGAGCACATTTATCAGGAAGATAATTTTGCTCATAAAGGAGAGAAATAATAATGCCACCGAACAGGTGGTAATGTATCTACAAAAAAAAAAAATATTATTAAAGCAGAAGGTTCTAATAGTTATCATGGTGAGTCAGACTAGTTTCCCTACCTCCTCTTAGGCAAACATTCCTTTGGTAGTTCTCATACTCAAATAAGCACCTAGCTCTCTTTTACCCTCTCTAGATGGTAACTGCGTTTTTGCGCTGTTGGAGTTTGTATGGTTAACTCTGAGGAGGGTAAAAATTCACGAATGACCTAGCATTGGAAAAATTAATAACCCAGAGTTAGGAGGAGGGGGGGGAGTGGGGGAAATACTTTTCAGGAACTACTTAGGTAGCCTCTAAGCAATTCTTGAATCAACTTCCTCAAGAAAACACCATGATGCTGGTTCCGCGTGCTCTGCCGTGGTGAGTGCTCCAGAGAGCTGGGTGAGTTGGTTGTCCTCGAATGATTCTTCTGCTAATTTTGGTGTTTTGAGGGAAGGGGGCAATTTTCTTTGAAAACAGTGTAAGATCCAGAATAGATGCAAATTTGATATTTAACATCTTACCATTTTGTTGTTTTTTTAAAAAAATTATTTTGAGGGATTGTTTTAGTGCTGGAAGTTTCGGCCTCTTATGGATTCCTATCATTTGGGTTCATCTGACCAGGACAGGGAAATGGAGGGAGGTAGCTAGGTGGAGGGGGACGGAGGCTGGAGCTGGTCTGTGGGCCTGCAAAGCAGGGAGAGGATGCTGACCGCACGTTGCAATCAAACTGCTTTGCCTTTTCCTCCCAATGATGTCCACAGAAAGCTGTTTGTTGCACAGCGATTGGCAGGGAGATAGGACGTAACCAAAGTTTTCACTCCCTTTTGCTTGGATCCATTTTTAAACTAGTTTGGGCTTTGGCACAGAGCTTTGAGCTGAGTGAGCCTATGGACAGCCTCCCTTCTGGGTGTCTGAACATCTAGCCAGAGGGCTTGTATGTGAGGATTAGTGATCTACAGTCATCAGAAATCCCATGGCAACACCGTCTGGCATTTGTGGACACCTGATTGTTTTACATTTAGGTGAGAAGCCCAGTCGTCTGGGGATTGGTGGGAGCAGATGGTGGCAATTACATTTTGTTCTCATTTTCAAAGCTTGTTTCTTTTCTCTAAGATTGGCTCATGTTTGTAGACATTGGATATTCCTCTCTTCAAAGGCACACCGGAGGCATCTGGTTGTGTTTTAATAACCCGGGTTGAGAACTGAGCTTGCTTCCTTTGGGGGCTTGAGCAGAGCGTACAGCTTGTTATCAGGAACACGGTAATGAGGATAAACACATAAATAAGGATAAAAGCACATCCCAAAGCACTGTCTCTTGCAGGAAGCAAGGTGATTTAATAGACATAAGCCTGACACTTCCTGTGTATGTAGCCATTAGTGACAACCTGTAAGTGTGGGGGGAAAGTACTTTCTCTGTGGAGTACATTGCTAAATGTGTATGAAAAATCCTTGTACTGCAAACTTTTCTGTTTTGCTTCTTCAGCATTGGTTCATTCTGCTTTTCTATCCTCTCTGAGGCCCAAAGGAAAATGATCCGGAGAGTACGGGTAAAGAAACTCTGGTTATTGTTTATGTGGTCAGCTCTTCCTCTTGTGGCTCTGTAAGAACTGTGGAGCAGCCTGACCAGGCAGTGGTGCAGTGGATAGAGCATCAGACTGGTATGCAGAGGACCCAAGTTCGAAACCCTGAGGTTGCTGGCTTGAGTGCGGGCTCCTTCAGCTTGAGCGCGGGCTTACCAGCTCGAGTGTGGAGTCCCTGGCTTGAACAAGGGGTCACTCACTCTGCTGTAGCTCTCCCCTCCCCCCATCAAGGCACATATGAGAAAACAATCAATGAACAATGAAAGGTGATGAAATGAAGAATTGATGCTTCTCATCTCTCTCGCTTCCTGTTTGTCCCTATCTGTTCCTCTCTGTCCCTCTCTCTGTCTCTGTACAAAACATAACACAAAGAAAAGAAAAGAAAAGAAAAGAAGAGAAGAGAAGAGAAAAGAAAAGAAAAGAAAAGAAAAGAAAAGAAAAGAAAAGAAAAAAACCGGTAGAGCAGATTCTATGAAGTTTGCTAGTCAAGCCTGCTTGCTGACTGCGCAAGTTTGGCAGACTAGAACGTCACTGTGGGGTTCCCTGGAGATGTGGGTGGTGGGTATGGAATGAGGGAAGAAAACTGTAGGCATCTAAAATTTTATACAGAGAGATGGACAGGAGTAGGTAAATGTGTTTGTTGTGTGTAGGGAAGACTGTGTCTTGGGCAGGTGAGGAGGAGAGATTCAAACAGGGGCCAGTGAGGAGCACTGAGCCTGGGCGGGTGCTGTGGTTGGTCTAGTGCAGTGGTAGTCAACCTGGTCCCTACCGCCCACTAGTGGGCATTCCAGCTCTCATGGTGGGCGGTAGCAGAGCAACCAAAGTATAAATAAAAAGATAGATTTAACTATAGTAAGTTGTTTTATAAAGATTTATTCTGCCAAACTTAGCAAATATCTGACATAAAGTACTTGGTAAGTAATTATTATTATATGCTTTAACTTGCTGTATCTCTGCTTTATAAATTTTATAAAGTAAAGTTACTTCCCTACTTTGTAAATCACCATTACTGTGGAACCAGTGGGTGGTTAGAAAATTTTACTATTAACAGAGATACAAAAGTGGGCGGTAGGTATAAAGAGGTTGACTACCCCTGCTCTAGTGCTTCAGGCGAGTCATTCATTCTCTGCTCCTCAGTGGCTTAGTATTTCAGAGGAGGTTGAAGTCAACACTGAATTATCCCTTAGGACCCTTCTGGATCTAACTGCTATCCATACCCCTCTTTCTGGATTTTAAGTGATTCAGGAGAGACTGTTTGCTCCAGTAGTAATTGGACTTGCTTCTGGTTCTTGAATTTACAGTGAAGGCATATCTGAAATACCTTAGGTTTATGTGACTATTACACTGCTATAGCCTTTGTGTCCCTGGAGGATATGTGTTGTGGGGAACGTGAATGTGACTTTGGGAGATCAAATGGTTTTTCCTCCCCTCTACGAATGTTTCTAAAAATATAGTATCTTTGCAGAAGTGTTTCCCACACTAGCTGTAAAGGTGATTTAGAACTATGTTATTAAATGTTGTTTAATAGCCCTTTTTAAACTTAAAAAGTAGTTAAGACTGCTGGAAATATGCTGTAGCTTTTCTTTAACACTGTTCACCGGGTTGAATTATATATAAGGCAATTATGGGATCCAGTTAACTTAGAGAAGTACTTAAAATTTTTTTTGAAATTTTCAGTTACAGTTGATATTCAATATCATATTAGTTTCGTGTGTACAGCAGAGTGGTTAGACATTTATACAACTTAGGAAGTGACTCCCCTGGTAAGCCTAGTACCCACCTGGCACCATACATACTCATTACAATATTATTGACTCTATTCCCTATGCTGTACTTTACATTCTGTGACTATTTTGTACCTGCCAATTTAGAGAAGTACTTTAGAACTTCTGGAAATGTAAGACCCCTTTTCCTATTGCTTTAATTGAGCAAGGAAGGGACCAGCTTGGTTAATCCACCTGGAGAATAATCCTTCTTGCCCTGTGTAGTGCTCACATCTTACCTAGGGCTTCTTGATGTGCAGATGCAAAGTACAAAGTGAAGATATACATAAGGAAAGGCTTTCCTAATCTTTCTGTGTGATTCATGCTAGTGCAGACCTCTTGGCCAGTTCATCTATGCTTCATCCAGGAGACTTTTGCCACTGTCTTGCACTTCTTTTAATCCAGTTCGGACCTCTCTCCAGACCACTTGCTCATAGAGCCAAATGCTGTGGACATGTCGACCCCCATGGCCCAGGAGTCCCTCAAATTCTACATGCATACCACGTTCTTTTTCCCCCAGCTGGTCCTGCACATGTGTCTCCTGTCTCTGTGAGTGATAACAGCCCAACCCAGCACCTAGGCTCCAACTCACTCCTCATTTATAACTGGCCACCAAATCCTAGAGGTTTCAACCTTGCATCTAATGCAGAGGTAGTCAACCTTTTTATACCTACCACCCACTTTTGTATCTCTGTTAGTAGTAAAATTTTCTAACCGCCCACTGGTTCTATAGTAATGGTGGTTTATAAAGTGGGGAAGTAACTTTACTTTATAAAATTTATAAAGCAGAGTTACAGCAAGTTAAAGCATATAATAATAATTACTTACCAAGTACTTTATGTTGGATTTTTGCTAAGTTTGGCAGAATAAATCTTTATAAAACAACTTACTACAGTTAAATTTATCTTTTTATTTATACTTTGGTTGCCCTGCTACCGCCCACCATGAGAGCTGGAAGGCCCACTAGTGGGCAGTAGGGACCAGGTTGACTACCACTGATCTAATGGAATTGCCTTCTCCTCCCCATCACCACTATTATTGCCATTCTTCATGGTCTCAGATCATTGTAATGATTTTCTAACTGGTTTTAGCAGGCAGGATAATGGTCCCACAGGTGTTCACACCCTAATCCCCAGAACCTGGGAATATGTTAGATTCCATGACAAAGGTCATTAAGTTTGCTAATCAATTGACCTTAAAATAGGAAGAGTGTTCTGGATTATCCCAGTTGGAGCAAAGTAATCACAAGAGTCCATACAATGGAAGAGGGAAGTAGAAGCGGCCCTCAGAGTGTTGTGGTGGGAGGATGGCTCCACCCGTCCTTGCTGGCTATGAAGATGGAGGAAAGAGTCATTAACCAAAGGAATTTGAGCTACTTCTGAAAGCAGGAAGAGACAAGGAAATAATTTCTCCCCTAGAGCTTTCAGAAAGGAAGGGAGCCGCCTGACCCCTTGATTTTAGCCCTCTGAGATCTATTTTGGACTCCTGAAGTATAGAACTGTGAGAAAATAAATTTGTGTAGTTTTAAGTTACTTGGTGTGTGGCCATTTGTTACAGCAGCAGTAGAAAACTAATACACAATCCTGCTACCTCTGTTGTGCCACCTTACCATCCATCTGCAGACCTTGCGTTACTCCCTGGTCTTTACAACCTTTCCTGGTCCCCACCCCATACTGTCATTGTTTACTCAGTGTCTCAACACTTTACACCTAAGAGTCAACAGGTGGCTGAAAACAGCCCATGCTCCAGCATCTTGGCCCAATTTATTATTTTTAACTTGAGGAGATAAATTAAAAATCAGTTAGTTACCTTATTTTTATATATCCTTTTCTGGGAATATGATGAAATAAAGATATACACTGTCCTTTCTTTTCTTCTTTTTAAAAAAGATTGTATTGTTTTTAATTTTTTTTATTGATTGATTTTTAAAGAGAGAGAGAGTGAGAGAGTGGGGGGAGAAGTGGGAAGCATTAACTTGTAGTAGTTGCTTCTCCTATGTGCCTTTACTGGTCAAGCCCAGGGTTTTGAACTGGTGTCCTCAGCATTCCAGGTTGATGTTTGATCCACTGCGCCACCACAGGTCAGGCTGTTTTTAAATTATATAATAACATTTTATTGTAGCCAATTTGATAAATGAAAAATAAAAAACCCCTACAAAGAAACCACCCAGAAAGCACTATTATTATTTGGTGTATAGCTTCTTAGTCATTTCAGATATCTACATCTACATATTTTTTTTTATTAATTTTAATGGGATGACATTGATCAATCAGGGTACATGGGTTTAGAGAAAACATCTTCAGGTTGTTTTGACATTTGATTATGTTGCATACCCATCACCCAAAGTCAAATTGTCTTCCGTTACCTTCTATCTGGTTTTCTTTGTGCCCCTCCTCCCCCATAACACCACACTCTTGTCCATGTCCCAGAGTCTCATTTTTATGTCCCACCTAAATCATATAGTTCTTAGTGTTTTTAAATTTATTTTTCTGTTATTATTTTGGTGTATAGCTTCTTAGTCATTTCATATATCTATATGTACATATTTTAAAAAGGATATTTTATGTATTTTAAAACTTTTGACTTTAAATAGTGTGAACATTTTTCTATATCCATGTGATGGTTACACAGAATTCCTTTTTTGGCTGTACTAAAATTTAACATCTTTCTCATATTATTATTGAACTTTTATGTTATTTGCAGTTTTTCTCTATTATGAACAGCACTTCAGTTAATACCTTTGCAGTATCTTGTGTATGTGTATGATATTTCCTTAGAATAAATTCTTTAAGTGTAATAGCTAGGTCAGAGACTCTGGAATTTTTATGGTGTTTGAAGCCCTCTAGGAAAATTGCACCAATGTGCACTCCAACCAGCAGTGTCCTTTCATCAAATTGACCTTCATGTTCTTGCCATCTTTTGGATCTATGGGAAGACTAGAGAGCATGACATCAAAGGTGACCAGAGGATACTTTGCCTTTGGAAGTGGGCACTGTGTTAACCAGCTGGATATAGACCAGGCACCATGGTCCCCAAGCAGCACCCCCAGCTCCTTTGTGTCTGAGACATCTTCCTCATATCCCTCCAATGGGTTGCTACCATTACTACTCAGCCAAGTGTGTGTGGGTTGGCCTCCCCCTTCCCACCCCATCAAATGCTGGAAACCAAGGGTAGACTTCATTGTCTTTATTGGTTTTGATAGGTGTTGGGCAGATAAAATATATTATGCTCACTTTGTTAAAGACGGCACTGCCCACGAGGAGGCCGTCGCCCAGTGTGTGTTTTTACTTGGGAACTGAGGAGAATAAGGCTGGTGAGCTAGAAACCTTTAATTCTAGGAAACTCGGATAAGTCAGTGGCTTTGTGAGCACTGAATGTGAGTGGGTTTTGGAGCCCAGTGTGTATTTTTACTTGCCCGCCGGGTGCAAGCTAGAATTAAAGACTATGGCCCACCAGTTTGTGGCTCCATTGTTTCTTTACCGACTGTCCGAATCCAATGCGAACCTGCATGGGCCAGGCTGCTGTGATGGCAGCCCTGGCCACTGGCTTTACAGTAGGCTTTTGGTCTCAGGCAGAAGCCTATGAAGGAAACCGTATGGCCCACACCAACAGCCCCTCCTATTTCCCTGAACTCCCTGCCGCATCTTTAGTCCAGGCCTTATTTGTTCAGAAGGTTGAGCTACTCATGATTCACGTATACATGTGTGCTGCTTGTTATGTAGAGTAGAAGCCTCCTTATGTGGTGGGCTGTGAATCCTGTAAATGTCTGCTGAATGCACCTGACTGACAGCTGTGCTCACTGAACATTAACAGCAAAAGCTCCGGGTCCAGCGCAGTTTTGACCTGGTTGATCCTGAGCCTTACCGTGGCTGTTTCTGGAAACACTGGTCTGTCAGGTACAGAAGCTTTGCAAAACCTGTCAAGTTTATGAGCTACATGCTCCTTTTTTGGTGGAACAGTTTTCACCCTGTGAGTTTCGGAAAGCCAAGCTGGTTGCCATGGCAACACAAAGGCTTTCAGGCTCTCAGGCACTTGTTTGTTTGCTATATTCCTTTGTCGGTTTCTGAAGTGGTCTGTGGAGCCTCTTGAAAGAAGATGTGCGGCTTCGTGTTTGACAGTTAAATCATCATGCTGCCCATCAGGGGGAGGAGGGCTGGGAGAGGTGACAGGAACAGCGCAGAGCTGCTTACCCAGTGTCTGCTTCCCCGAAGAATCCGGCTTTGGGAACAAGGCACTGAATCTGGAGCAAGAGGTAGACTCGGGGGCTCTGAAATAGCAAGAGGACACCACCGAGAGTTGGCACTCCCAAGCCTGTCTTTTTCATCCTGTTTTCCCACCCTCCACCCCCATCCTAGATGTGGGAACATACAGGACGGTTGTTTTCTCTACCAGGACCACGGGTACAAGAGCTGCACTAGGCAATTCAGAGACTCGGAAACAAAAGAAGTGCTGGGAAAACAAAGCAAAACTGGCCTTTCCTGGGTTGGAGGTCCCGCCCTCACCTTCCACGCCTGTGCTCTGAGGAGAGCGCATCTCACAGCGCAGGTGGCCAGCGGAAGCCGCTGGCAGGGCAGGGACCAGCCCGGGGCAGGGACCAGCACGCCTCCTCAGTGCACGTGGGCCCAGTGCCGCCATGACTTACTTATCAGACACACCTAGGATGGCCTAGCTGACCAACCCTTTGAACAGTCAACATAATTTATTTTCTATTTAATGAAAAAAAAAAATTTCTATAGTAGAAAAATAAAGAAAAATTTAAAAAATCACCTGTATTTCATTCTCCCATCCCCCAAATTAACATTTTGGTACAAATTTTATGTATGTGTATGTATATAAGTGCACACTTATATATATGTTTATGTGTGTATCTACATATATACATTCATATATATGCATATAGTCATGTATGTGCATTGCTGTTGTTTTTGTAGAATTATAGAATTTTGCTGCATATACTTTTTCTGCATACATTTTAATCGCACTATGTAGCATCAGATATTTCCATGCCTATAATCTTAGTAATTGTGTAACCTTTTTGTCATATAGCTATATTATGGTTTGACTCAACCCTTCTTTCAATGTTTGACCCTTAGATTATTTCTGATTTTCAATTTCTTTAAACAATTCTGGTCTTACGTTCTCATGCACTTAGATGTAAATTGCTTTTAAAAGGTACCTCGCAAATCAGCAAGTGCCCATTAAATAAATGTCAGTTATTTAAATTTTCTTTTTATTCAGTTTTTTAAAAGACTTTAATCATTTTAGATAGGAGAGAGAGAGAGACAGAGAGAAAGAGAGAGATAGAGAAGGGGGGAGGAGCAGGAAGCATCAACTCCCATATGTGCCTTGACCAGGCAAGCCCGGGGTTTTGAACCTGCGACCTCAGCATTCTAGGCCAAAGCTTTATCCTCTGCGCAACCACAGGTCAGGCAAATTTTCTCTCTTTTTTTTTGAACTAGCAAATCAGCTTGCGAAAATCTCTCTAATGACTGAAAGCACAGAGTGCTTTATGCATGTTTAAATCCTAAAGCTGCCATGTGAGCTCCAGCATTGAAGCGTGATTACACACAGGAAACTGCAGGAGAGATGAGATGATTTGGGACTACACTGACGGGTAAAATGTGCTCAGAACGCCAGCCAACACCAAGGACATGACCAGCTTCCGTTACCGCAGTGGGGCTTTACTGTGATGGTCCGAGGGCATGCGGTGCAGTGGATTGGATAGAGAGGAGCCTGGGACCAAGGCAAGCTCAGTTTTTCTGGTTCTGCCACGAACTGGCTTGTAGAACCTTGTACAAGCTGTCAGTTTCCTTACCTGTAAAGTGATAGAATTGTTCTAGTTGACCTCTGAAGTTCCCATCAGACTAACCCTCAGTGGTCTGAAGCTGACTGTGCTGTGTTTAATTCATTTGTAGTAACCTGTGGAGAAAACAGCATGGACTTTTAATATCGCTCCTAGAGTTTAAAACTTTGTGGCCTGGGCAAATAATTGCAATTTTATTGTAATGAACACGATACTATTTAGTGAAAGAATGTTTTTGTTTGCCCGTTGTTCATTCTTTCTTCCTAATTTTGCCTGGGAGTCAGCACTCCCCATTGCAGGCAGTTTGGGTGGCATTGTCTATCAAATGGTCCTGCCCTGCCAGCCAAGAGGTCAGCACGTCCCTTCTGGGGAGACTCAGGGCCCTGCAGTGACAGAAGCTGATTCCTGCTGATTGTGGCTCTCATTCCTTCCTTCCATCCAGATGCCCAAACTGCCCCCATTCTGGCTGTTTTCTGGTCTTCATGTTCTCCTTTCTTTTTAACCTTGGACTTTGCATAGCTTTTCATCACATTCTGGCTTCACTTTTTAGTTGGATGTCATTGTCTGCTACAGAAAAACCCTACCCCTTCATTGCTGGTGCTGACCTAGTCTTGGCTCTCCAGCCAGCAGACTTTGGTGACCAATGGGCAGGTCGTTGCATCTCCCTAAGCCTGTGTGTCATGATCTATGTCAGCCAAGGTAGCAAAACCAATCTAATAAGGTTGTTTTGGGGTAGGCGTTGGAAGTGATCATGTGATATCTAAAGCACAGGGTTGGCACACATTAAGAGCATGATGAATGCCTGGCCTATGAATGTAGGGTCTTTACTTGAATGTATCACATGTGGACCCCAAATCAACAGATTCAGAAAGATGTTGCAGCCTGACCTGTGGTGGCGCAGTGGGATAAAGTGTTGATCTGGAAGTGCTGAGGTTGCTGGTTCGAAACCCTGGGCTTGCCTGGTCAAGGCACATCTGGGAGTTGAGCTTCCAGCTCCTCCCCCCCTTCTCTCTCTGTGTCTCTCCTCTCTCTCTCTCTCTCTCTCTCTCTTTCTGTCTCTCCCTCTCCTCTCTAAAATGAATATAAATAAAAAAATTAAAGAAAGAAAGATGTTGCAGATAATTGCGCTTAGTTTGTCTTTGATCATTTTTGACATTATGTTCGGCACATAGTAGGTGTTTTCTAAAAGTACATTTTTTTTTGAATGACTTAAAAACTTAAACAAGGACCTAGGAAAATCTGTTATATATGTAGGTCCTGATTATTATACTTTCCACAGTCGTCAGTATTTTAATAAATGGAGCAAAGGGCACGAATATTCTGGCCCCTTGGCCAGGGCTTGGAAATATTTTAGCTGATGGAGGCTTTGTTTAAGTATATTGCTTTAATGGAATTTGAGTTCTACAGGAACATTTTAATTATCGAAATCTTTTTTACAAGAAGCTTCTGAGACTTGAGATAAGTTTACATATTATTATATGAATCACAATTTGCTTTAAGAGCTTATCTAAATCCCATCTGTTTGATTGGAAAAGGGAACTCAGAATGAATCCATCTAATTTTCAGTTTTCTTCCTTGGAGAGAATCGTGATTGAAAGTCAGAGTGGGGTTATGTGATGCCTTTTTTCGATGTCTTCTAGAAGAAGTTTTAGGGTTTCCATAGTAATGCGTGAGGAATCATCATTTTCTGCCATGATTTCCCAGCAAAGAGAAGAGCATCGGTAAATGACAAGGATGATAGTAGATGACTCTAAATTTGTCCTGGCTCTTGAGGGGGGGGGGGGTAGGGCAGAGCGTTACTCTATCAACTGTAGGTGACTGACCCCCGGCCCACAAGGTGGATAAGGTTTTCACTGATCATCTGTCCACTGGCAATGCCAGAGAAAGTCTAGGCGTGAGACAGGTAGGGGTCCTATGGTATTACCCCTCAGATTCACCAGAGAGTTTGCATGTGAGGAAATACTGATATTGCCACACCCCCTCCATCTTCTCCCTCTCCCCTCTCTTCTCTCACGTTTCTCACCCCCCACACTTTTCCCTTGGCCTTCCCTTCTGTTCCTGCCTCATCCCTTTCCCTTTCTCTCCATGTCTGCTCTTACGGCTGTGGTGTCAGCTGTTCAGAAGGCAGAGGAGAGAGGCCCCGGATGCTGGCTGAGCCCCCTGGAGAGTGGGGCCACATGCTGGGCACCATCCCCGGCTCTGTCCCCGCATCGCTTCATCACTCTCAGGCTGTCGGTCCTGGCATGTTTCCTTCTTGCAACAATTCAGCCTGTGTTCAGGTTTTCTAAAAATAGCAGCATTTTACCTCATGTCACAGGGTGTACCTGCACATCCTTGTTTTGTTAAATCTGAACAAATTGTCTCCATTGGTAAATTTTGAGGCACTAAAATAGCCTCCCCAGCAGCTGTCCAGGGCAGGCATGGACTAATTCTTAGACAACAAAGCCAGCAGAAATGATTGTGCCAGGTGCAGTGTTGTCTCCCACTGCTGTGGCGCTCAGGTGGGGACTTCCCAGGGGCAGTGAGAGCTCTGTGATTCCATTTGCAAGAGCTTCAAAGTTTACACTTGCTTTAAACTAATTTTGCTTTGAAATAGAACTCCATTGTCATTTTTGCAGCTGGTTGTCATTTATAATCACTGAATCAAGCACCGTGTTAATAGAAACCACACCTCACAGTTTGGAAATTTTATCTCTGCTTATTTAACAAAGAGTTAAGTAACTTAGTGAATCCTGGAAAAGTCCAGGTGATCCTTTGCCTCAGGAGCAGATGTTCTCACCTTGCCCGTCCATGGAGGAAAGTTCTCTAAAAGTTGCAAACATAAGAGCTGTAAGACTTACTTAGCTTTTACAATTTATTTAACAGCTGTCAACTACGTATGCTCTACCTCTCTCTGCTCTTTTGTTAAAATTACCGGAGCATCTGCTGACAAAGTTGCTGATGACCTCGGTGGACGTCGAGGAAATTGTTTTGGCACACAGCTACCTTAGATGGGCAGTTTCCGGTACGACTCGACTGTTGTGATGGTTGGTTCAGTGTTAGAAATGGAAGTTCGTATTAGGTGCCAGACTTCCCAGATAGGATGTGGCTTTTGGGTTTGTTGGGTCAGAGCAATGGAGGAAAGAAGAAGAATGGGTACTTCTCTGTGCTGTGACAGTAGGAAACCCCAGAGAGTCACATATTTATAGTCAGGCGTAGAATCCATCCATCATCCTTGAATTCATGTAATATATATGGAGGTAATACTCACATGCACAGGTAAGAGGGGTGTAAGAACGACACACGAGTGTCCTGCCTTCAAGTGGCTTGTGATCCAGTGAGAAATACCCACTCTTTCATCGGATGCTTCTTCTAAGCATCCTCACCCTCCGCCTCCATATATACCTACAGCATTCCACGGGGGGTGGGGGGGGGGGGACTTGAACAGAGTAGATCACACACATCTAGACTGTAGGTTTAGTTTAAAGAAATGTTTAAGAAATGAGATGCTTGAACAGGGTAGGGACGGCTACAGCTTCTCTCCATGTTTTCCTTCTTCCCTTTTCCTGGTGTTTAGTAAGCAGTGCCGTACGGAAGAACTGTGACAGATGCTGCAAGAGAGTGAGGGTGGGGAGGAGGACAAGAAGTATTAGATGTTTACCCTTGAGGTCTTCACAGTGCAGAAAAGCTTTCGCCATCAAAAGCTCCTTAGCGTGCTAGGAATGAAATGTTTATCAGGTCAATGGGGTGGAAATGCTATATAGTCACCTTCAGAATTAGCTGAGGAGGAGTCACGGAAGGGGGGATTTGGAGTATCATTTGACTAGGAAGGCATTCTTTGGAAGAGGGTGGAATTACAGGATCAGATGGCAGTAGTGGCCACTGTGTCTGGGGCGATGAGTTAAAGATGCTAATTTTGTTGAACTAGAAGTTTCCCTTGTGGGACACAGTGGGATGACCTTGGAGAGTTTGCTTGGAGAGAAGCAAAGGAAGTTAGGCTCCATGTTGTAGCTAATGAGAGACCATTAATACCAGCTGAGGGAAAGTGACAAGGTAAAAAGAGTACTTGGCGAAGATGGATTTGGTGTAGTCTTAGAAGGATGAATTTAGAGGACTGGAAGAGCATGGAAACAGAATCTAAAGGGAATTTGTGGTAGTTCACAAGAGGAATATGAAGGACATGAACTGAGGGATCGCAGGACTTGGAAACTTGGCTGCAGAAGCCTGCAGGGACTTGAATCATTTTCTCCTCTGTCCCCATGAGATGCATAATCTCCTTTAAGCACTGATTGTCACTGTGTTTTCGGGTCAGGAAAGATGCATGTTTATTCACTGAGACAGCTAATAAGTCTCTTATGTACATTTGTAGTTTAAGGGAAGGAACCTCTATTAATCTACCAGGGCTGGCATAACAATAGTACAGACTGGGCTGCTTAAGCAATGAAAATGTATTCTTTCACAGTTTTGGAGGTTGGAAGTCACAGAAAAAGGTGTCGGTAGGGTTGATTTCATTCCGAGGCCTCTTTCCTTGACTTCTAGAAGGCCCTATGTTTCCTTTGTCTTCACATGGCCTTCCTTCTCTGCATACATTTGTGCCCAAATTTCCTCCTTTTATAAGAACACCAGGGGTAGGAGATTTGGGCCCACTTGAAAGATATTTTAACTTAATTACCTCTTTAAATATCCTGTCTCCAAATCTGGTCATATTCTGAGGTACTGGGGTTAAGACTTCAACTTATGAATTTTGGGGGAATACAGTTCGATCCATAAGGAGGAATAACCTAAGGAGAGCAGGAGAACATAGGCCAAGCATTTCTCCTGACCCTTGCTCTCTGTCCCTTGTGGTAAAATGGCCATCCCCAGACAGAATGTTTCCTGAGCCAGTTTTCTGATATTCTTTTCTAGGAGAATTTAGGCTGATGTCATCTGGAAGTTTTTAACTCCCATTTTTAGGATAAGCAGCCTTTCTCCTTTTCTTTCTTTTTTTCCCCTTTTTCTTTTAACTTTTCTTGCAATGTTAGTTTCTTATCATATTTACTGTAGTCATCTGTTTATGTGTAATTTTTATAATGATGGGGGAATCTCTGAAGATGAACAGAATATATAGAATAGACAGGTGCATTAAGTTACAGCTACATGGCTTTTTATTACTGTCCTCCTTATAGGGTTAGCATGTGTCTTTGACCTTGTTCACCTTGACCTCTGTGGTGATGTCCTCTTTATTCTAGTGTTTTCTAATGCCCTCCATTGGCTCAGGCTGAGACCTTTGGTTCTCATGTTCTTTTTATTAAATTTATTTTTTTTCTTTTTTTCCAGGTGAGAGGAGGGGAAGTAAAGAGAAAGACTCCTGGATGTGCTCTGACTGGGATCTACCCAGCAGCCCCCATCTGCCCATCTGGGGCCATGCTCACAATGGAGCTATTTTTAGCACCTGTGCCAGAGACTCCATGGAGTCACCCTTAGTACCCGGGGTTGAAATGCTCAAACAAATGGAGCCATGGCTGAGGGAGGAGGAGGAGGAGGAGGAGGAGGAGGAGGAGAGAGAGAGAGAGAGAGAGAGAGAGAGAGAGAGAGAGGAGAGAGAAAGGGAGGGGTGGAGAAGCAGATAGTCGCTTCTCTTGTGTGCTCTGACTGGGAATCAAACCTGGGACATCCACACACTGAGCTGATTGATGCTCTACCACTGAACCAACCAGCCAGGGCCAGATCCTAATGTTTTCACTTCTAAATTATTATTCCACTCTGGACTTTAGGTTATAACTGCTTTCCTTGCCGTTGCTTGAATCCCAACAGATAGTCTGTTGCATTCTAGCCTCAGAAAAATCCCATGATGAGGCAGGACAGTAGAGTGACTAAAACAGGGGACTTGAGCCGGACTAGACTGCCAGGGTCAAATTGTGGCTCTGACACTTATTAACCTCCTACTTTGAATAGGTTATTCTCCAAACCTCAGTTTTTTCCCCCTCATCTGTTAAGTGATGATAATAATAGTTCAAGCTCAGAGGACTATTATGAGATTTAAATGTGTATAAAGGGCCTGGTACATTGTAAATGCCATGCAAGTGTAAAATGTAATAATTATTATTAGGCTTGCCTTTGTTCTCATAGCTTCCCTGGAGATTCAGATCTGGTTTGGCTCCTTCTCTGTTCCTCCCCTACCAGGTTTCCCTTCTATAGCCCACACTGGCGTGGGCAGGCTTCCCTGGAATCCTCCTCAGACCAGCTGCCCATATAATCTCACTGATAACCGGAAGTAGTTGACAAGGACTATAAATTATGCTTGCCTTGGGGACAGTGCTGCTGGAACAGTGAGAGATAGGCTTTGCTGGAGCCTTTGCCTTCCCCTCAGGCCAGTACCTGGAGAACAGTTCCCTACAAAGCCACCGTGGGCCCTGAAGACTCCAGAGAAAGAAAGGGCTACCCAGGCCTTGGCTGAGATGCTTGTCATTTACCCTTGCAAAAGCACCAGCTTTCTAGAGCTAGGAGTCTGTTATTATCCAAGGGAAAGATTGGGGTGGCCCGTTTTAATGGGGAGGGGTTGTATCTCTCCTTGTTATCTAGTTGGGATCTATACGGTGAACACATCTCTGTTGGTGGGGAAGGTAAGATTGTCTGCCTCTTTGAGATTAAACAGGCTTTGGCTTGAGCATGGTCATGTAACACAAACAACAGTTCTTCTTTCTATGCCTGTGGCCTGCCTTGGGCTGGCCACTGCTGAGGACCTTACAAGTCACTAACTGGCCCCTAGAGATTCTTTAGTGAGACATTACCTTATCACAGGACTGCCAAGAGCCCTGGGAGTCACAGCTGCACTGTCAAGGCACCAACTCATATGTAAGTCAGTAGTAATTCAGGTCTATACTAATGTCCTCATGCTTTAGGTTATTCTTGGTCTTAGGAAGGGGCAACAGTTGTCTTTTTTGTTTGTTTTTAATTTTTGACATTTGTACTTTTTATCCTCCACTTCTTCTCTGCAATCTGGGGTTCTTCTTGCAGCCCTTAGTGACCTCGTGAGAAGTCCTTAATCCTTCTTCCTTTCTCCAGCATGTCCTACATGAGACAGAGCCTCCTGCTTGACACCTTTTCCTGTGTCCTCTCTTGCTCCAGTCTGTGCTTTCCCCTTACAAAGTCACACAGACTCTCTCTCTTTTTCCTTCTTTTTTTTTTTTTCTTCATTTTTCCGAAGCTGGAAACGGGGAGGCAGTCAGACAGACTCCCGCATGCGCCCAACTGGGATCCACCCGGCATGCCCACCAGAGGGCGATGCTCTGCCCCTCTGGGGCGTTGCTCTGTTGCGACCAGAGCCATTCTAGTGCCTGAGGCAGAGGCCACAGAGCCATCCCCAGCGCCCGGGCCATCTTTGCTCCAATGGAGCCTCGGCTGCAGGAGGGGAAGAGAAAGACAGAGAGGAAGGAAAGGGGGAGGGGTGGAGAAGCAGATGGGCGCTTCTCCTGTGTGCCCTGGCTGGGAATCGAACCTAGAACTCCTGCACGCCAGGCTGATGCTCTACTACTGAGCCAACCGGCCAGGGCCTCTATTTCATTCTTGATAGCTCTGTGGCTCCCTTTAATGCTCCTCCCTAGCCTCTCTCCCTTCCCTAGATGAATGGACATCATTACCAAGGCTGCGAATGTGTCCCTTTCTCCACAGCACATTGTCATGCTTCTGCCTGAATGAAGTGTGGGCAGGCTTTTAATTTCCAGTTTGTGGACAATTGAAATGATTTATCTTAAAGATTGTATCCAAAGACAAGTCAACAAATATTCCAGAAAATATCTGGAGCCAGATGAAATTCATCCAAAGGAAGAAAAGGTTCTTTGCCCTTTGCCAGGCAAAGCTTCTTTGGAAATATTACTCATCAGTCAAACTAATTTGTTTACCAATATTAAAGATGTTCAAAAAGTTGGCAGAGCATACTACCTTCCTGCAATTTGACGGAGTATATTATATAAATTTCAAGTCTCAGATATTTGTCTCATTTTGATTTTAGAACTATTAATAAGGCATTGCTTAAAGATGTGGATAATGGGATGCTTTCAGATCAAGGTGTTGGAGTGCTTCTTGCCAAGCCACTTTGACCTCCTTAAAAAATGTCTAATTTTTATAACAATTGGTCCTTATATCCCCTTCCTCACATCATGTTTTGTGTGGAGTAAATTTTAAATGTTTGAAATCTTCCTTGAAAATTTTTATTAAACTTCTTGGAGTTAGGAATCAACTGCAGTCAATAAACAGTTGAATTCTTGGAGGAATAATCTCAGGTTGGTATTCCATGCATGGTAACATGGTCTATTCAATCTTTATTTTCTTCAGTGGAGATATCTGGGGTGTTATCAAAATGGGACTCTGCTAGGTTTAAATAATAAAAGTTTAGCTGGGAGAGGTGTTTGATAAGCTGAGAGATAAATTTCTTCTGTTTTTCTACTCACAATGGGATTCTGAAACAGAATCGCAACAGGAGTTTAGGTGGTTGTGATCATATCAAAGATATGTGCAAAATATTTTTGCTTTTGAATTGATATTTTAGTGAGTGTTTTCCTAAACTTGGGATGGTGGTTGAAAGGAGAAAAATAGGAGAGAATGTCTTGAGATGTTTTAATTCATTCTGAAAAGTTTTAGTTTGATTTGCTTACATTCTAGGATAGTGTGGCCCAAATGACTTATATTCTTACATAGTACTTGCCTAATGCTTGTAGTATTTCCTTCTTAGGGCTCTACCGAATATAAACTGGCTTGAAAACTGAACATTCTCAGCTAATATTTTCTGCTGATGGAACCTGCATATTACTACTGTTCAGACATTCTGTGGAGCTGATGGAAATGGCAATTTTGTATTGAAAAAATGAGAGAGATAGGCACTGAAGGACATTTTTTCCCCAAAGGCTTTATTTCTCTTCTCTTTTCAAAGCCAAAAGCCATTTAGGTCTAGGTCATGTTCTGTGGGGCAGCAGAGGACAGACAGTAGAATTACAGAGTAACAACCATATGTTTTGAGGACTAGTTGAAGAAACTATAGTATTTTAGGTTAGAGAAAAAAATTTGGGAGGCATAAATGCTGTCTTTAGCCACTGGAAGGCTTGATACTGACTTCTTCTGTGAAGAAGAATGTCTACTCAGAGGATATGGACAAAGAAAGAATGGATTGCTTGTCAGTAAAGCAAGTTTCCCAGCCACCAGCAGTGTTCAAGTAGATGCCAATGGCCGTCAATCAGGGTTGGTGCATATTGGATCCCTTCATTCAGTGAGATGTTGGTGGTTCTTTGTGGGAAGAAGAACACTACTCCAAAGATGCTGGGATTCTATGAGAGAATGTCAGGAAGAAGCATCAGGGAGTGGGGATATCAACACTACCAGGATACACCGGGAAGCCTGGCTGTGCTTTGGCTCTGTCACCATAGTGTTGGGTATTCTGGATAGATCTCTTGGCTTCTTTGGCCTTCAGTCTTTACTTTTGTTAAACAAAGAGTCAAATCAATGTCCTCCAGGTTTCCTCCTAAAGGCACAGTTTTAAGAGAAAAGTGGACTGTAGATACTGAAACATCAGTGGACTTGAACCGTAATACCAGAGCAGCAGAGCGATATGCTTGTTGGAGCCATCAAGGACATTTCATAAGTGAAATTCTTTTTCGTCAGGAATCTTCCAGAGATGACATCTCTCTATGCTCTTAATATAGTGGTAGTTTATGTGCAATAACCCCATCAGGAAGCTAATTTTAAAATAATATCTACTGCTCACAACAATTAGGGGATATTTTATTGCTTCATATTCACTTTGAAATATCCCCTAATTGTTGTGAGCAGGATATAATCTTGGGAGGTTGTAGTTTTTAACTTAATTAAACTCATATATATTATGTATCTATTATGAAGATCAGGAATATAAAGATGAGTAAGAAGATGCCATCGCTGGTTTCAGCAAATTTGTACTCTAGCTGGGATCACATCTGGATTAAACTAACCACAATGCAATGTCATGAATTAAGTGTAAAGATACAAACAAAGGGCAATGATATATTCTACCTGGTGGGACAAGGATAGGCTTTGGAGAGAAGTAGACTTTCTGGTGGGGTTTCACATGATTAACAGGGCTTTGCCTTTGGAAAAGGTCATTCAAGGGAGAGGGATGTCTATGAAAAAATGCACAGAGGTTTGGATGTATGTGGCATGTTTAGACAACAGTGAGTATCTGGTTAAGCTAAGCACAGTGCACCTGGGAGGTATGCTTGGTAACCAGACTGGAAAGGTAGTTTGGACTGGTTTGGAAAGGGTCTCAAATGTTATGGTAATAGTTTGTGCTTTAATCATTAGGCAGAGGAGACTTCTAGTACCTTTTATACATGCCTGTGGGTCTATGATATATATGGCTAACTCTGTTAGGGGTGAGTAGAATGAAATAGAGTTGTGGCAGTATCCAGCACAGATGTGTGTGTGCGTGTGTAATAATTAATGTTCAACCATTTGCCTGAAATGATCTCTATCTGAACTTTACTATTCTGTAACTAGTTTAGCCCAGCTAAGTCTTCTTTATCAGAGTCCCAAATTATATACATATAACCTTTTTAAGTGAAGTGGGGTTGGGGGAACGGAGAGAGATGGGAAGCATCAACTTACAGTTGCAGCACTTTAGTTGTTCATTGATTGCTTCTCATATGTGCCTTTATTGGGGGGCTCCTGCTGACTCAGTGACACCTTGCTCAAGCCAGCGACCTTGGGCTTCAAGCCAGTGACCTTTGGGCTCAAGCCAGCGACCATGGAATCATGTCAATGATCCCACGCTCTAGCCAGCAACCCCGCGCTCAAGCTGGTAAGCCCATGCTCAAGCTGGATGAGCCTGTGGTTTCAGATTGATGCTCTACTGTGCCACTACTGGTCAGACCCAAATTATATTTTTAAGAAATTAAATAATTGAAAAATTGAGCTAGGTTTTTCTAAAAATCTAAAACAAATAAGTAAAAGGGAAAGAAGATGGAAGACATCATCACTTTGGGGAATTTTGTAGCAGCCCAGTCTGTAAGGGTCTGACTAAAACACTGCACTGAGAATGGATTGGTGGGGATTTGGGAGGTTTCAGAGCACTTTTGAAGAGGAAAATATGTTAACTCCTAGGCTTGATAATTGGGGGAATGCCTGTAGGACATCCTGGTAGAGATCTATGTGTCAGATTAGACTTTTGTTTATAGACTCATACATGGTAGCCTTCAATGATGGTTGAAGCCATAAAGACATAAAGGAATGATTGTTAAAGTGGGAATAGGACCCAAACATAAATTCTCTGAGAGGTGAGCAGAGAAGTGGAGCTTTGAGAGAATAGTTGAAGTGATAAGAGGACCCCACATCAGAAGATTCTGGTGGTGACTTAGGCATGTAGAAAGAAAAGATGAAGAATGAGGATGAGTGGTGTGGGTTCTAGCTTTGTCCAGGTGTTTGGATGTTCTGATTTTTAAATGGCCATTCTGGGATCTAAGCCAGAGAGTCCTTGGAAGAAACAGTGGAGTCATCTACCCTATAGATGGGTGGTAATAGGTCTCAGGAAGATCCAACTACTCTTGCTCTTATTCATTGCTCACCAGACAACTCTTTGACTCATAATTCCATCTTAAGTGAAGCCACCACAAAATACAAGGTTGACTGTAGTTCTAGAGATACAAGGTTGGTCCTAGTTCCTGGGCCAGAAATAATCATTATCAATATAAAAGTCAGTGTCCTGATTTATCATATACTGGATTTTTCGCTCCATAAGATGCACTTTCCCCCCCAAAAGTGGGGGGGAAAATGCCCATGCATCTTATGGAGTGAAAAATACGGCATTTTATTAAATATTTTAACATACCATTTGGTTCAGAATATTTTTATTCTTATTTTCCTCCTTAAAACCCTAGGTGTGTTTTATGGTCAGGTGCATCTTATGGAGTGAAAAATACGGTATATTATCATTGCAAAAGCACACAGATGTCATGTAGTCAAGATACAGTCTTGCCTTCAGGATCTCATATTGCCCTAGTTTATAGAATTAGTTAGTACTGTGCTGGACCTGAACCTCCTACCTCAGGGCCAAATGTTCCTTTGTATTTACTCTGCCTCTCTGTCTTTCCATTTCTGACTGGTTTAATTAGAATGAACTGGTCCTAAAGAAGCTGAGCATCTCAAGGTAAACTTTAAATATCATCTTCCTAAACTTCTGAAGTCCTGGAATAGTATTTGGACTATAGTGGCCTCACCAGAATGCACCAACAAGTGAGGCTCAGCTTGCCACTTACCTCTTTGTACTTCTAATGTCACCCTACCTCTTTCATATTTTACAGCGTTGGAGTGATCCTGGTTAATCCATGAAAAAAAAATGTAGCTCTCCATGACTGAGCTGGTGAAGGTAGCTCTGGACCCTGAGAGGGTGTGCTCAGAGGAGGCACTGGTGTCTCGAGAGGCACAAATTTCTGATAAAAGTGACCAGCACATAGCATGCTAGGAAATTAGTGCTTTGTTTCACAACACTTTGCAACATGGTACCGGCAAAGCACAGAATAAAAGCACCACCTTCTGTGTCTCCAAGTCCCCCGTTTATAGTTCTTGTTTACTTTGCTAATTAAGAGACTTTCACAACTCCCTCTTGACCTAAATGTGTAAAATGTTGCATGTTGTTTTGGCTCTTCTAATAGCTTTTGTTTGGCACAATCTGAATTTATAAGGTCAAATGTAATTAGCTCCAGATCTAAGTCTGCATTTGGGAATAATTTCAGGGAGAAGTACATCTCAAAAATCTACTAAAAAGTCTCTAACCTCTTTGTATCTTTCAAAAAATGTTTAAACCTCTAACTTGCCTTTGATTCTGGAAGGGTAAATGAGGAGATGTTTGAGGGAGTAATTGGGCTGAGTCAGGTACTTGTGCGCAAGGTTGGGAATAAAGGAACCCTTTTAGATGGACCTGTCATAGTTGTGGTTTAAGATCAATACTCATGCCTGCCATTTGGAGCCAGACCTCTGGCTTTCCCGGCTGCCAAGGTTTGGCCCCCTGTAATCTTCCCTTGATGGGTGTGATAATCACCAAGTGGAATGCCTAGTGCAGATGGCTTTCCATGCTTCAGTGCACAGTCCCTCTGGGTATATATGCTGTGCAGCAGTGTGATGTGGGCACGTAAGTGGGTGGAAACTTTCTAATGTGTCACAATAATAACAATGCAGAATCCTAGTGCTGCTCAGCTTCCCCTAGAACTTCAGCCCACGCAGCAGCCTACATGGTTCACAGTCCTCTGTGAACGCTAGACAATTAGCAGCTGATAATGAAGAATGCCATGGGAACCAGTGGGAAAATAATAGCTTACGCCAAGAATATAATGAAATGAAATTAGCACAGACAGTAAAACAGACAATTTATGCTGTATGTTTTTCTCCCCCTCCCCCTTTTTTTGATAATTAAAAACAACCAGTAAATAGTTCTAGTCGAGAAATCTGAGAGTTGAATAGAATCCCATGTTTTTAAAAGGGGGTTTTATTCAGAAATTGACTACAGAGAAGATTCTTAACTTCTACTAGGGCACTAGAATAGGTAAAAGATGCCTATTTTATTTGAATGCAATGATAATTTTGTTTACTTGTAGTTACCTAAAGAGTGTCATGTGGCCTGAACTTTAGCAAGGGGTGCTACTACTAGATAATTGATTTTAGTGTTGGGGCTATACATTTTTCTCTTAGCTGATTTTGAGTATTGTCAACAAATTCTTAGTAACAGGGTGAACTTGTACATCTGTGAATGGATAACTCTCTGAACAAGAAAATATTTATATTGTTTGGGAAATTGGGGATGTAAAATTGTCCTTGAATATCTTTTCTATTTCTAGGTGTTCTGCATATGCTGCTTAGTTCTTGAATACAAATATCTACATACTACTTTTTGGGGGTCAATAGTTAAAATTTGAAGAATCTTTATAATACTCATTAAAAATATTTAATTGTTTTAGATCGCAAAAGAAACGTTTTTATTTTCTTTTATTTTTTTAGGGTATTAGATTGGCAAAAACAATTCTGTTAAAGTTTTAGTCTCACTGTGTGGGCAGTGTTCCGTGACTTGGGAAGTAAAGAAGTTATCAACAAATTAAAATTATATTTCACTCCGAATGCTTTCCAAATGCCTTTGTTTCGGGGAGTTGAAGAAAATTGAGTATCTTTCTTCTCCCATCCAAGTACTAACCAGGCCCGACCCTGCTTAGCTTCCGAGATCAGACGAGATCGGGCGCGTTCAGGGTGGTATGGCCGTAGACAAGTATCTTTCTTCTAAGATGTTTTGTCTGTCTGAAGTAGAGGTGTCTCTCAATTTCTCTCATTTATAAAAATAGTCTCTTTTTACTTGAGAGCTAAATTGCCACACGGATTCAACAACCATTTCACAAAAATTATACAAGTATATTTGCTGATGTTTTAACATGACCTACTTTTATTGGGCATATGTCCCTAATTCATCATATAATTACGTATACTAATATTATTTGGCAAATGACATATAAATTTTATAAGGCCCATATATTGCTCAGTTACATTCAGCGACTTAGCATGCCATTAGAAATTTACCAATCCAAAGATATCAACTGTAGGCTGATAAACCATCAACACCATCTAATTCCATTTGTTTTTTCTCTATCCTCTTCCCCATCAGGGAAGATTTAGGGATATGGAGAGGTTGGGTACAGTGGGTAATCACTAAAATATTCAGAGAAACTCAGAAAAGTGAAGAAAATCTCAAAGATTTTCACTTGCCTGCTGGTGCCTATCAGCTATTTTCATCATTAATTTCTGCTTCTGAGCTAATTATATGAAGATTAAGAAAAAGAAAAGCAAGCTTGCTAACAATTCTTGGCTTCTAGAAGTGCATGTGTGCATGTGTGTGTGTGTTAATGCTAAGGGAATTTAAACATGTAAAGCAGACAGGTTAGGTTACTTTTCAGAAGATGCACACATTTCAGCACACATATATTACTACATTAAAGATAGCACCCCATGTATACCCCCAAATTTTGTGTTCTCAAGTATTCTGAAAAATGATTGGTTGCTAGTGACTCCATATGTTGCTATGTTTTATTTTGGAACATGTTAAATTCTCACTTATTAAGCCAATTTTTTTTTCTATTTTTTGAAAGGTCTGTTTTTCCTTCCAAAGAATTTGTTTGACTATATAGTTACCATATCTTTGTTAGTTATTACTAGGAAGAATATTTAAATGGAACTACCTATTTTTCTTACATTAAACATATATATGATATATATTAGTCCTATAAATTTTTGAAAAAAATGATTCACTATCTATGAAGGTTGTTGAGGTTATATCACCTAACTAAACCTAAATTTAAGATATTGGTGAATAAATAAATAAAAAAAATGCCTGACCTATGGTGGTGCAATGGATAAAGCTTTGACCTGGAATGCTGAGGTCACTAGTTCGAAACCCTGGGCTTGCCTGGTCAAGGCACATATGGGAGTTGATGCTTCCTGTTCCTCCCCACTTCTCTCTCTCTCTCTCTCTCTCTCTCTCTGTCTCTCTCTCTCTCCCTCTCTCTCCTCTCTGAAATGAATGAATAAATAAATAATCTTAAAAAAAAGATACTGGCAAAATAATAGGCTGTTAAGTATAAAAGTCTTTGTTCATTATTTATTTGTTTGTTTGTTTGTTTATTTTGAGAGAGAGAGAGGCAGAAAGAGAAAGATAGGAACATCAAGCAGCTCCCGTATGTGCCCTGACCAGGGAATCAAACGAGCAACCTCTGCTCCAGACGACATTCCAACCAACTGAACTATCTGGCCGGGGCTTAAATATTTGTTTATTTATTGATTGATTTTTATAAGGACAGAGAGAAGAAGAAGAAGAAGAGAGGGAGGGGGAAGGGAAGCATTTGTTGTTCCACTCAGTTGTGCATTCTTTGATTGCTTTCCATGTGTGCCCTGACTGGGGATCAAACCTGCAACTTTGTTGTTTCGGGACAACACTCTTAAACCACTGAGCTAACTGGCCAGGGCCTGTTCATTTATTTTTTAGTGTCAGAAGCATCACTCTAGTAAAAACTGAAAATTAAAGCCCTCAGTTTAACTTGTTCTGTGCTAATTTTTAAAGTGACATTTAATTTTGTAGTTGGTTGTAAAAACACAGTTAATGTATGAATGAGCCTAACTGGACATATATTTTTGAATTTGTGCACTGAAGTAGCTATCTATGGAGTTGACATTGGCATTTGACTCTTAAAAGTTTCTCATTTCTTACCTTCTTTTCTTTTTGGTGGTTTCAAAGACAGATTGAAAGGGCGTCAACTCTTACTGTGCCAAAACACCTGATGAAAGCATCTCCTTGATTTTCAAAAACTGCTTGTATCTAATACTATGGCTTTTATTGTCACTTCCTTGCCCTGCAACCAAAGGTGTTTGGGCTTGGGCCAACCTGAGTGGTAGACATGTGTGCTGTACTCAGGTCACCTCTACTCTGACCTTGTTCGCTTTCCTTGTCCTTTCTGGGAAGCTGCTTGGATTTTCAGGCGGATGTATCCCTGGAGGAGGATGTAGACATGCCCAAGCAATCCTGAATTCTTTTGAAAGTCTATTTTTATTGAGATATAACTGACATACAACATTTCATAATTTTAAAGTATACAACATGTTGATTTGATATACTTAATGTATTACAATGTGATTTACCACTCTGTTGTTAGTATGTCACATAATTATCATGTCTTTTATTTGTGAGGGGAACAATTAAGATCTAGTCTCTTAGCAGCTTTGAAATTGCTAATACAGTCCTGTTGGCTGTAGTCACTGTGCTGTACCTCAGGTGAGTCCTGGCATTCTCAGGTGAACAAGCTTAGGTTCATATCAGGAACTTCTGCTGCATGACCATGCTTGAGATCTTCACAGAAGCATTTTCAAAGTCATGCCACTCTTTAAAGGGATGTATACAGTTGAAATTATATCACTGAAAAGAGAACTTTCAGGTTGATGGATACTCAAAGATCATAAGGAGGTATAAGTGAGGTTTAGATTTACCTCAAGGTAGTGCCTACCCTGAGCTTTCCTCATGTTTTTAATGAGATACCTCACATTTCTCAGGGTGACGCCAAGATAGTTTATCCCTGAGAAATTATAACTCTACTTTTTAATTATTTCTATTGTCATTGCTCATTTAATTCTGATTCCCCCATCATCATTTTGTTACATATTGATACATTTTCAACTTCCTCTCATCTTATTTCTAGTTCTTGTGAGTCAGAGGGCTGCAATTGATTGGCCTTTTTTTTAAAAACTGCTTTACCAACCATAGAATGAAATCTACAAACGTCCTACGACTGTGTGACATGCAGAGGCGTCTCTATTCGTGTCACTGCATGCTCTGTCTTCTCCTTGAGCCACTGCTTGAAAATCAAAAGATGGGGCTGTCCAGTGGAACGTGAGAGAGAGATTTAACTTTGAGGAAGTTTTCAATACGAACTGTGTGACCGAACTTCACAGCCATCTGATTTCCAATTTAGTAATTACTGGACTAATTAGATGAGTTACCCTGCAGATGGCACTTAAGTTTCCTGACATATGTGCCCTTGTCATCTATTGCAGATGATACATAAGATGCTTGTTCTTCACTGAGCATTTGTGTATATGGGATGCAAAATGACTCGAAACTTTCCTGCCAAAGCCTCTGATTTCGTTTGGATTCAGAAGCAGCATCAAACCTTCTTTGGCTTCTTCTGATAGAGCTGCTGGCTCGCTGGGTTCAGCGTTACACATTGACGGTAGAGCAGTGCTGACTACAGCTCTCGTTCGTAACCTACGACATTTAAACTTTATTTTTATTTCTAAATATTGAATAATAAAATTACAGAATATTTTTTACATTTCTTCGTATTTCCTTCCAATCTTTATTAAAATTTATATATTTGGAACTTAAACTTTATTATTATTATTTTTTAATTTTATTCATTTTTTAGAGAGGAGAGAGAGAGGGAGAGAGAGAGAGAGAGAGAGAGGAGAGAGAGACGGGGGGGAGGAGCTGGAAGCATCAACTCCCATATGTGCCTTGACCAGGCAAGCCCAGGGTTTCGAACCGGCGACCTCAGCATTTCCAGGTCAACGCTTTATCCACTGCACCACCACAGGTCAGGCCTAAACTTTATTTTTGAGATAAAAATCATATTCCATAAAAAACACCCCCTCTTAAAGTATAGACAATTCACTGCTTTTAGTATATTGACAAAGTTGCACAACCATCATCACTATCCAATGCTGGAATAATTTCATTGCCTCAAAATGAAAAAACTGATACCCATTTCAGTCAGTCTTCATTTCTCCTTCCCCCCAGCTCCTGGGAACAATAAAATATACTTTCTGTCTGCATGGATTTATGTATTCTGGACATTTCACAGAACTGGAATCATATATGATCTTTTGTGATTGGCTTCTTATACTTAGCATAATGTTCTCAAGGTTCATCCATGTTGCAGCATGTATTAGTACTTCATTTTTTATTGCAGAATAATATTCCATTGTTTTGACATAACATATTGTTTATCCATTTTTTTTAGTTGATGGACATTTGGCCTATTTCCACTCTTGGCTATCATGAATGATTCTGTTAGGAACATTCATGCACATATTTTTGTGTGAATGTATATTTTCAATTCTCTTGGGTCTATACCTAGAAGTGGAATTGCTGGGTTATGTTTGGAATTTTAAATCACTTTTAAAAAGGACAGTTTGTGTACACCCTGGTTAAGCAATTCTTACAAGTCCCGGGTTGCTGCCAACTTCTTCGCCATTTCTGTGATACTCCACTCATGTAGAAAGTACAGAAACTAACCAACATTTAATAAAGCATATGGCAATCTGTCCATTGTAAGGTATTTTTCCCTGCTGAGAAGGAAGGAAGGGGCCGGAGCCATGAAGTGTGGAATAATAAAAGGGTTTATTGAGTACAGAGTGCTTTCTGCCCTACGAGGTTCCCTGGCCCTGAGGAAAGATGGAGGCCAGGGAAGTTGCAAGGATTAAACCACGTGAGGGATATTTAAAGGGTCCCTAGGGTGGGCAAGCTAATATGACATGGTGAAATCTCACTGGCTGATGGAGGTGTCACTCTTTTCCAAAGGGCTCCTGGGAAGTTTCTTTTGGCGCACTTGGTTGTGTGTGTGTGTGGGGGGGGTCCTAGCCAAAGTTTCCGGGAGGACCTGAGTTCCCCATTATCCACTGACCTTACATCCATTATGCACCCCTTCAAACTTCCAACTAAGTACTGCTGAACACTTAAAAAAAGATGGAATTGGAATCGACAGGTTCTGGAAGGACCATGAACTCTGTTGAAATAACCAAACTTGCCAAGCTAAGCTTTCTCTCTGGTTCAGCTAGATTTGTATTTATTCCTAGTGTGTTCTCCACCAACTTCAAAAAGTCAAAGTGACTGGAAGTATACAAAGTCTTAACAGTGGTTGTCTTCATCCTTTCTGTATTTTTTAGATTTTATGTGATGAGATTCATGTTGCTTTATAATGGAAAAATAGACTTTATTCAAAAAGAAAAAATTAGTTTTGTTAATGAATGAAATTATTAGGTTCAAATGTTTCTGCTTGTGAATGATATGAACCCTCTTTTTTCTAAGACCAGATTTTATGTAAATCATGTCCTATATTGTCAGTGTTACTGACCCACTTTCCAGAAGTTTTCATTGATAGGTACATTTTTCAACGTGTTGTGGACACAGTTGCATTCAACATTTATTCAGGCATTAAATTACTTATTGAATGCTTATCCTATACTAGCTGCTGAGGGTACAGTAAGTAACTGAGGCATAGGCCCCATTCTCATGAAGTTTAAAAGTTAACATTTGAAAACTGTTGAGAAAGCTGTCAAAGGCTTGGCAGGTGGGGACATATGGTATAAACATCTTGATCCAGTGGAAAAGAAAGGCTTGCAGAGGAAGTATAGTATCAGTCAGCCAGAAGAGAGGTAAGCACTTGTCCCACAGAGTTGAAATAGCCTATTTAAAGGTTTGGAGGTGGCCTATGTATGGGGAACCAGAAATAGATGAATGCACTCACAATAGAGTTTGATGTTGGTGAGTGATGAGTGACAAAGGCTGGAATCAGTAGCTAGGTCATGAAAGACCTTGTAAACCATGTAAAGGAATTCAAATTTTGTCCTCCGGGTAATGGAAAGCCATCGGAGAGTGGATTAGTTTCCTAATGTTACCATGACACATTACCACAAACGTGATGACTTCAAACAACAGAAATTTATTCTCTCACAGTTTTAGAGGCTGGGAATCCAAACTCAGGGTGTCAGCAGGGTTGGTTCCTCTGGAGTTTCAGAAGGGGAATCTGTTTCATGACTGTCTCCTAGGTTCCGGCGGCCACTGGTAACCTTGGCATTCCTCAGTGACAGGCTTCATGGCTCCAGTCTCTGCCTCTATATTTATGTTACTTTCTTCTGTGTCTTCCCCTTTTCTGTCTCTTATAGGATACTTTTAGGGCCCACTCTAATCAAAGATTATCTCACATTAAGATTCTATCCTGAATTGCATATGAAATTTTCAAATCAGGTCACATTCTAAGATTTAGGATAGACATATCTTTCAGGGGAACTGCAATCCAGTCCTCTACAGTGGGTTTTAGGAGGGCAGTTGAACAAATCAGATGTGTTTCAGAAGGATCACTCTGGCTACTGTGTGGAGAAAGGATTCAAGGGGATGAGACTGGGCACGTGGAGACCAGTGGGAGTGTGGGGAAAGGATGCTAATGGCTTTGAAGGTAAGAAAGTGGAAACAAGTGGAGAAAATACTTTGAAGGTGATTGGTTGCAAAGAGGAAAAGAGAGAGGGCTGTGGTTGAGGATTACATGGTGGAAAGGAGCTTTTAAAGGAAGGGAGATACCATATTCCCCCATGTATAAGACACACCCTTTTCCAAAAAAATTGGGATCTACGAACTGGGTGCGTCTTATACAGTGGTTGTAGATTTTTTAAACTTGCATTTCCTGCCTTTTTTTGTACAGATATTGAGTTGTATGAATTTTGTAATGAATAAAACTTGAGTTCAATAATTTTCTGTAATACATTTTTTTTTAAATTTGGGCCCCAAAATTAAGGTGCATCTTATTCATGGGGAAATACGGTACTTGGTACATTTTTCCCCCCAATTGAGAATCTGGGGTGTTGGGAAGGAGGCAGACAGACAGACTCCCGCATGCACCCAACTGGGATCCACCTGGCATGCCCACCAGGGGACAATGCTCGACCCCTCTGGGGTGTTGCTCTGCTGCAGTCTGAGCCATACTAGTGCCTGAGGTGGAGGCCATGGAGCTGTCCTCAGTGCCTGGGCCAACTTTGCTCCAATGAAGCCTTGGCTGTGGATGGGGAAGAGAGAGATAGAGAAGAAGGAGAGGGGGAAAGGTGGAGAAGCAGATGGGTCCTTCTCCTGTGTGCCCTGGCTGGGAATCGAACCTGGGACTTCCACACACCAGGCTGACGCTACTTGGTACATTTTTAATACAGATGAGAAAGATGGTGTATCTATAAGGGGAAGTAGTTGGAAATGCAGAAGTGAGGGGCAAGATAGCAGAGATAATTGTTTTGGTGAGAGGAAGACTGTCCCGAGCACAGAATGCATGAAAAGCAGCACCCTTGCCCCGTATTTGACCACTCCTGGATAGCGTATCAGCTCTGAAAAGGTCATGATGGTGATGCTGAGGATGATGGTTACTCCTGTGTGAGAACTCGCTATGTGCCAGGTGTCTCACAAGCTGTTTTCCCTGTGTTATCTCATTTAAGCTTTGATGTAGCTATATTTATTAACCATCTCCTTTAATTGCTTAGGAACCTGAAGTGCAGAGAGGTTAAACAATTTGCTATGGCCACACAGATAATAAGTGGTACAGTGTAATTCTCTTCCAGGCAGTGTGACTGATGAGCCCATGTCAGTAAGCACTGCTGTCTGTGCTGCCTCGGAAGGGCCAGGGGATAATCACTGGGCTTATACTGTCTTTTCATGGAATATGTTGGCTTTGATAGCAGGCACTATTATCATTTTGCTGTTATCTTACCTGCTGTTTTTGTTTGTGTGTTCTTTTATTGGCTTGCCATTAGACAGATTTAGTGAGGCAGTACTATTCATTTTCTTTATCTTTTTATGGAGTTAGGTCTGCTTTGATTCATCCTTTTTCTGTTTATCTGGATGGTAGGGTAAGGTGAATATTGTTTCTTCATATTTATTAATGTATAAATACATATTAAATCTGCTCAAGGATTAAAGCTCCTCTTAGGAGATTCATTTTCCTAAGCTTTCACATAGACCCAACTCCTTTGAATAAGTCATACTGATGCTTACTCAGTAATCAATTTCTCTATACAAGTTGATGTCTGGATTTCTTTACTGAATGTTGTCTTGGCTCAAATGTCATTTTCTTAGAGGAGTCTTTCCTGAACTCCAAACTAGTTCTGGTTTTCCTGTTATATACACCTCATAGCTGGATGCAATGGCTGGGACTCTATGACATACTGGATAACACTTAATCAGGGTTATTTAAAGCTCAGGGTTTTTTGATAAGGAGAATGAGGAAGATGGAATTTCATCTTCCAAAATTTTAAAATATTAGCAGTCAAAATGTAATTTTAATTTTTTATACAAATGACATAGATTAGGAATTTTCTTGTCACCGTTGATAATAATCATCATATTGCACAATTGGATTTGCCAACATGTATCCAAGAAATGACTTTTGCTCTAATCGCTAATATTGATGGATGTATATGTCTGAAAGTTTGTCCCAAGTGTTTATTTTTTAAACTTTATGCAGCTATATTAGTAAGAGACTTGCCTTTTATGACAGTGGTTATGGTCCATGACCATTTCCAGGTCAGTACATTTGATGGATACCTCTATTTATTTATTTGTATTTTTCTGAAGCTGGAAATGGGGAGAGACAGTCAGACAGACTCCCGCATGTGCCAGACCAGCATCCACCTGGCACGCCCACCAGGGGGCGACGCTCTGCCCACCAGAGGGCGATGCTCTGTCCACCAGGGGGCGATGCTCTGCCCCTCCGGGGCGTCGCTCTGTTGCGACCAGAGCCACTCTAGCGCTGGGGCAGAGGCCAAGGAGCCATCCCCAGTGCCCAGGCCATCCTTGCTCCAATGGAGCCTCACTGCGGGAGGGGAAGAGAGAGACAGAGAGGAAGGAGAGGGGGAGGGGTGGAGAAGCAGATAGGCACTTCTCCTGTGTGCCCTGGCCGGGAATTGAACCTGGGACTTCTGCACGCCAGGCCGACGCTCTACCACTGAGCCAACCGGCCAGGGCCTGATGGATACCTCTCTTATAGTTTGTGTCCTTGAATTGAATATTAGCTTGAGGAGGACTGAGAAGAGTTGTATTGCAGGTGGAAGAAACCACATGTGCAGAGGTATAGAGGTCTGTCATCTGAGGAAGCAGCCTAGCGGTTCATGGTCCTGGGGATGCCAGCAAGTCAGGACTTGTAGAGTATTTGCTACTCTCATTAATAAACATAAAGATTCTGAATAAATTTGATCATGAGTTAGAACTAAGAGTTGAGTCACTTTAATTGTGATGCCCTTTCTTCCCTTTGTGTTCTCTTGCCAGTTCCTCCTGAAGCCATTGGCTTCTTGTCTGCAGTTGGGGTCTTTATTGTTCTTCTGGCTGTCCTGTTCCTCTTCATCAACAAGAAGCTGTGTTTGGAAAAGATAGGAGGCCTTCCCTGCTCGGAGCAACAAGGGAAAAGGAAACACTCCAAAGACAAGACTGGGATCCACGAAGAGCTGGGTAAGCATCACGCTTCACATTCTCCTGAGTGTGGCCACTTGCTATGGTTTGGGTCAGAGGAGGAGTGTCACTCTTTCCAGGATGGGACTCATTAAGAAATCACCCATGAGCTGTTTGGTCCACCCTGTGGTGGGTGTGATGAATGGACGTTACTAAAACATACGTTAACTCTATGAAAGTAATGCTGCCCTTTGAGTTAGAAGAGCAGATGGGGAAAGCTGACCACTACTTATCATCTTCTTAGTTTTTAGGTGTCTGTGTTGAGCTGCCCTCTGACTAAATGACTAAAACTTGAAGAAAAAAAATATTTGATTGACGAGAGCCTTGGTGTGTTTTGGTCTTGTTATCTTGGAACGAAGTTGACATTTCACTGCAGTTCGCTGTTTCTGAGGTTTTTGGTGCTCAGGACCACTCCTCATTTCGTATTGCAACAGCCACTTCTCCAAAGAAGGTTTTTACTCTTGAAGTTCACCAAATCTACTGCATCACTTACTAACTGCCTTCAGTGTGATGGGGGAATGTAACATATTTAAAGGAACAATTGGCTTGCTGTTCTTAAAGGACATGTTCTATTTTCAATTGCTGAAGTGTAGAACTTTGTGATCTAGGATGTTATCACGGAGTGATGGTTATCATATGCAAGATGAACATTCAAAGACAGTGCTGTTATCTTACAGGGAACAATTTTGCTTTCTTTCTTTTTTTTCTTTTTTTAATTAATGTGAAACTCATAGGTTATAGGGCAAGAGGTAACTGGTAGAGGAACAATCTTATATATATAATATATAAATATATATATATTTTCTTACATTATATTTTTGATCAGAGGAAAATCCTTGAGGAAAACACTTTCTAGTCATCTCACCACCTGGGTTTGTTTTAAGACCTGGGCCAAGGAGAATATTTGGCTTATTGATATGGCAGCTTTTGTAGCCATGGTTAGTTCACCTTTTTGCTTTGTTATAAGAAAATACAAAATTTAGTCATAAATGTTTTATTAATTACCTATTGCTTCATAACAAATTACTCCCAAACTTTTACACTTAAAACAAATATTCATTAGCTCACAGTGTCTGAAGTGCAGGAATTTGGGAACACCTTAGTTGGGTGGTTCTAGAGTGAGGTTTTTCATGAGGCTGTAGTTGCAGTTTCTCTTGCAGCCATCTGAAGGCTTGACTGGGACTGATGGACTCCCTTCTAGGATGGCAGAAAGCTTCAGTGCCTGCCCATGGGGAGCCTTCCATGAGGCTGCTTGAATGTAGTCATGACATTGCAGCTGGCTTTCCCCAGAGTGAGCGATCCAAGAAAGGAGAGGAAAGAAGAAGCCACAGTCCTCTTCCGAGCTGGTCTGGAGAGTCATACATTGTCACTTCTACCTCATGCTATTTATTCACTAAGTACAGCCTCCACTCTAGGGAGGGAGCCTTAGGCTGTACTTTGAAGGGAAGAGTATCTAAGAGTGTGTAGGTATATTTAAAAATCGCCGCAGGAGATGATAAGGGGAGGGGTGTAAGTTGCAAATCTGGCAATCGATTTGGTATTGTTGCTGTTTCAGTAGACTTGTGTTTTGAACTCCACTTAGGACATCTGACTCATCTTCTGAAAATAAACCAGAATATTTTAAATAGAGTTTGTTGTGTGAAATCTGGTTTAACCACTACTATCCCATCTGGGACGTAAGTTAGTAGGATAAATAGACTTCTGCTTGGTCATGAGGTGGCATGGAGGTAGGATTTCCCCTGATCGTACTTTTCTCTCTTCAGCAGCTGTCACTGGACCTTGGAAAATTATGGAACCTTTCTAAACTTTAGTTTCCTTATCTGCATATTGGGATTATTGATCCAGACCTTACAGGGTTGATATAAATTAAATGAATCAGTTTTGTGTAGATACCAGCCTGGTGTCTATAGTGAAAGTGCTAATAGAACTTAACCCATAGCTGTGCAGCATCAACAACATAATAGTCACAGTAATGGCTTCTAGGAACGACGTCACATGTAAACACATTATATTTATTACTGAAACCGGGAGAGCAAAGTTGGTGATGTTTTCTCCTTTGCAAATGATTACAGCTACAAAGGACTGAGGTTAGAGCTACTTTCTTTTTGTCTTGTTTGACATGTTATAGTATTTTAGAGATAATTATGAATTATACTTGCAAATAAGTTGAGGATTGAAGGTAATATTGAAACAATAGCAATAAAGGATGAACCAGAAGCTGTTAGCTCAAGAAACACTGAAAAATCCATGTCTCAAAATTCAGAATCAGGTCAGAAAGGGGGCTTTAAAAATACTTTAATCAGGAGGATTATAATGTCTAAGAAGCAAACACCTTCATTTTAGCATTTCTCCTATTAAAAAATTTAATTATCACTGGTCATGAATCTTTGAAAAACATACTTCTTTCTAGCCCAGATTTTATCTAACATGATATTTGCCTTATTTATCTTCAGAGCACTGATTTCTCAGTGCAGTTGTGATGCTCTTAACGTGTATTTTGACAAATGTAAAGAAGTGAGGAAGGCAGCCCTGCGTGGTGGGAGAGGCACAGTACAGACAGCCGAACCTCAGCTTTGCCACTAATTGGCCGTGACATTTTGGGAAGCTCACTTCATCTCTCTGGGCCTTAAGTCCTCATGTGCAAATTGATGAGTCTGTGCTAGCTTTCTCCCAATTCCTGTTGTGCAGTCCTGTTTGATTCTTAGCGTTACCATAGCAATTTCTTCTCTAGGTCTCAGTCTATAAATGAAAGAGGCCTAATAAGAATCATTACAAAATCAACTAGCTCATCCTGTTCTTAGGTTGAACCATATAAAATTGCTGTTTTTATAGATCGAAAATGGCTGATTATCGGAAACTTAATTATTAGAATCTAATATATATGAGGATCTAAGAAATAAAATAATTCTTTTTGTTTGTATGCTGGTATTAGAGAGGTAGGAGTAACACTTAATATTTTGAACCCACTAAGTAAAGTAATTTACCTGACTAAAATACCTTACCTTTTTTTTAGGCTATGTATTTTTCAAAGTTCAAAGAATTTACACATAATATTCTATCTGGATTTAGGTAAGGGGAGAGAGAATTGGGAACTGTTTCTTTCTAGTAACACAGGTAATAATAATAGTTAAGAGTAATTGGTAGCTATAATTTATTTAGCACTTACTATTGTTATATACCTGTTATGTGTGTTACATGCATTATTTGGTTTCTTTATGTAAGATACTTGGGTTGTTCATTGGCAGTGATTGCTTTGGGGGAACAGTAGATACCACTTGGAATAAAGAAATCATTGTTTAACTTTGAGTTAAAAAAATTGACTAAAAATAGAAGTTCTGTGGTAAGATAATGGTTTTTAAACAAATCTACTTTTGAGAGAAAGAAAGAGAAGAATTTTCTTCCTCCTGAAAAGTTTTCTTTATTTATCAAAGGCAAAATTCAGAAGTCAGAGCTTCATTTTAAGAGGCACCTGTAGAAAGGACAGATGATGTGTGGTGAGGGCTGCACCCCCCCAGGCAGGGAGGGGAGGAAGGAAGCCCTTACACTACTGGAAAGGGTGGCCTGTGGCTTGGAAAGATGACAGAGAGAGAGATTCTAAGGGCTTAAGATATTGCTTAGACCCCAAGAAGGGTGGCTGATGTGGGATGGGGTCAAAATAGTTGTAGTGAGATGATCAGAATCCAACACGGGCCAAGGGAGAGGCGGAACACATAGAGCCACGCGCTTCCCCTGTAGAGCAATGGCAACAGACTGCCTTGCACATGCCTCATGTCTGCCTGGGGTGGCTGCAGTGTGTGGACATGTTGGTGGGGACGGAGGGATAGAGAACCTGAGAAGATACCCCAAACTTCCTCAGGTGAGCAGTTCATGTCAAACGGGTTTTAGAGTTTTTGTATGCCTCTGTGGGGAAAAGACAGTGAAGGAATCAGTCAGTGAACATACCAGAGAGTTGCTGCAGTGAGCGCTGATGTGGGCCCGTATCAAAAGCTGGGGGGTAAACTACCTGAGGCCTCCTGGCATCAGGGCCAGCTTGTGGCTGTGCAAGCTGTGCAGTTACTGCACAGGGCCCTGTGCTTGGAGTGCCTCATGCTTGGAAGGCCCCATGCTTGGAAGGTCCCGTGTTTGGAAGGGCCCCATGCTTGGAGAGGCCGCGTGATCAGAAGAGTTCCTGTGCTTGGTTTAATGCTCTGCTGTTGCTATCTTGAAATTCTTTTTATTTATTTATTTATTTATTTTTTATTTATTCATTTTAGAGAGGAGAGGGAGAGAGAGAGGAGAGACAGAGAGAGAGAAGGGGGGAGGAGCTGGAAGCATCAACTCCCATATGTGCCTTGACCAGGCAAGCCCAGGGCTTCGAACCGGTGACCTCAGCATTTCCAGTTCGACGCGCTATCTTGAAATTCTTAATGATTTTTAAACCCAGGGCCCTTCATTTTCATTTTGCACTGGGTCTTGCAAATTATATAGCTTTAAAAGGAGTACCAGGTGATTTATGAGGTGGGCAGGGGTGGGTTTATTGCTAATTTCTTCTTTCAGGTCAGCAGGGGAAGGACTTGGGCAGAGTGTTAACGCTAGCCCAATCTGCTGTTGCTTACACCCACAAATGACCCATCTGGTGGTTCCCCACTGATCAGTCAGGTGGTTACCTCCCTGGCTAGTTCAGTTCAGCTCTATTTTGGTCAGCAAGAAAACTTTTCCCTTCATGATGCTTTCCCTTCCCACTGCTCCATATATACCATGAGGCTACCAATGGTTTAGTTCTGCACAGGGATTAAAAAAAAAAAGATATTTAGAAAAAATGTCTTTAGATTATTCAAATTACAACCAACTCTGCTTTATATTCAAGATTCTGAGGGTTTTACAAAATTTTAGTGAATCTGAACAAAGCAGAAGAGTCTGGCTGTCCCATTGACATCACTTCCAGTGATTCCAGTGATTTTCCACCGTCCATGTGCTCAGGGTGGTTAACTCTTTTCCGAACCCGCAGGAAATTTCAGGTGGACCGGCAGTTGAAAAGAACTAATTTTTCCTTCTAGGCCTAAAGATGAAAGAGCAATGACAATTTTTTCCACAATGATATGAATCAGGATCTGAACCAGATGTAAAAATAACAACATAAAGTGTACTGGCCAGCACACATGGATGGCTACTTTATTTATAGATTTAGGCTCCTGGAAATGGAGAGGGACATTTAGACATGTGTCCCTGTGACAGTTGTAAATAACCAGCATTCGTTTGTTTATGCTTCGTGTTCAGTGTGGTTGATAAATGAAACAAGGGAAGCAAACAGTGTTTCTAGGATAAGGTAAAAGCAGTACAACCTGTGCTTTTCTTTACTGGGAGAGTGTGCTTACCGCTTGAGCACTGTGCTTCCTTTCCACTGTACCCAGAGCCCGAGTTTCTTCATCTACAGTCTGTGTGGTGGCTGGGGCTTTGACTACTCAGATGAAGTTTAAGTGGATCAAATATTCTGGAATTCAATAAATGCTTAATCTTCTTCTTTTTTTTTTTTGTATTTTTCTGAAGCTGGAAACGGGGAGAGACAGTCAGACAGTCTCCCGCATGCGCCCGACCGGGATCCACCCGGCACGCCCACCAGGGGCGATGCTCTGCCCACCAGGGGGCAATGCTCTGCCCCTCCGGGGCGTCGCTCTGCCGCGACCAGAGCCACTCTAGCGCCTGGGGCAGAGGCCAAGGAGCCATCCCCAGCGCCCGGGCCATCTTTGCTCCAATGGAGCCTTGGCTGCGGGAGGGGAAGAGAGAGACAGAGAGGAAGGAGGGGGCAGGGGTGGAGAAGCAAATGGGTGCTTCTCCTATGTGCCCTGGCCGGGAATCGAACCCGGGTCCCCCGCACGCCAGGCCGACGCTCTACCGCTGAGCCAAAAGTATTACTATTTGAACCCAGTTTGATGGATGCAAATTTCGAAGAACCCAGTTGGGAAGTTACTGGTTTGAGAATACTCATTCATCCATTCAGTATTATTTATTGAAAATCTATCTTCACAGTATGTGAAGCATTGGAAGTAAAATGGTGAGAAAGAGAGATGTAGTCCCTATTCTCTTAGAAATTATATTTTTGGATAAAGACAAACAAAAACAAAACTGAAAGTGAACAGACAAATAAAATAGTTATAGATTGTTATAAATGCTATAAAGTCATAAAATAAAAACTAATTGACAGGATGTGGAGATTTACCTTAAAGAGGGCTGAGCACATTTTGCTCATTGCTACCTATATATGTATATAGAGACACATAGACACAAACATATTGGTTCTGTTTTTCTTGGAGAATAATTACTAATATACTTCCCAATGGCTACTACAAGCATTTTAGTTATCCTACCATATATATGGAGAGATAGAGAGAGTGAGTAGGGAAGGAGGGAAAGAGGGGGATTATTTAAAGATATTCATTTATGTGAATATGAAAGCTGGCAAGTCCAAGATCTGCAAAGTAGGTCAGTAGGCTAGAAACCCAAGGAAAAGCTAATATTGCAGTCTTAAGTCTGAAGGTCACTTGCTGACAGATACCTATCTTACTCAGGGTAGGTCAGTCTTTGTTCTGTTAAAGTCTTCCACTGATTGGATGAGGCCCACCCACATAATAGAGGGCAATATGCTTTTTACAAAGTATGCCATTTTAAATGTTAATCTCATCCACAAAAAAAAACAGCCTCAGGAAAATATCCAGACTAATGTTTGATTAAATATCTGGGTTCTGTGGCCCATCCAACTTGAAATAATCACATTGAATAAATCACTACAGGAACTTACTTAATATCTGTGTTTGTGTTCTTATTTCTTTCAGTCTATTATGTTAGGGAGGTTGTGAGAGATCTTTATTTAAAAAAAAACTTTATTATGTAAATTTTTAAGCATATAGGGAAATAGGGAGAGAATGCTATAATGAACACCATGTAATTATTAAGAAAAACAATTCATTTCTAAGTTATCCCCTCTGTCTTCATTTCTCTGCTTAGGAGGGAATGATATGTCCTTTTAAAATATCTGTACTTTTTTTGTTTTTCAATTTAGACAATGGATTATAGTCCCTGGCTCAAGAATTTGACTCAGCAAATGAGCATGTTACACAGCTAGCTGATTGCTGAAGATGGGGACATTAGATTAAACATTGGGAGGACACTAAGAGTCATTCAGTAGATCTGGGCACAATTGCATTTGGAATATAAGCAGGTCTACTTTCTGAGGTATTTACATACGGTGCTTAGTGAGTTACTTTGCAAACAGATTCTTCTTGTGGCATTTGAGCTTCCTTTGTGATGCTAGGATATTAATAAAAACCAATCTGAAGCTCTCTGTAGTACGAATTACTGTGGAAAGATTTAATACCACTTTGCCAAAGACTGTAGAGCATCTATCTATCATCTATCTATCTATCTATCTATCTATCTATCATCTATCTATCTCTAACATACTTAGTTCTGAGTCTTAATTTTTGGCAGAAACTCTGAGTCTTTTTGTATTTGAAGTTGTCAAACATGGAATTTTATGACTGAGCATTCTAAGTAGACGTCAGTAAACCTTGGTAGATCTTGGTAGGACAAATAGAAACAACCAGTAAATGTTTGTTGCTTGGTGGACTGAAGCAACAGTTTTAATTCTGCAGCATGGGTTACCAGGATGATCTGAGGAAGCCTTAAACACACATCCTGTTGCTGGAGATAGTGAAGCTATCTCACCAACTTTCTGGGTAGTTTTGAAGGACTTTGACATAGTAGAGATGAACATATCACCCTTATTTATAAATGAGGAAATGGCTTGTAATTGAAAGCTCGTGCTTTTGTTTGCACGTGCTAAAGAAGGGCATCATTAATGACAGTTGTTTTCTCTATGATATCTTCCAGAGATACATCATGCCTGGAGGATACTACTATGGGTGGCATATGTTACATTTATCAGGGAATATTGGGTTTTGTGCTTCTTTTGTCAGCAAGACAGTAATGCTCATTATACTTCAAAGAAGCACATGCCTTAAATAAAAAAAAAATCAGTTTAAGATATTTACTCACCTCTTGAGTAACAGGGAAAAAGGATTATTGTTTGAGTAGAAGAGTTAACACAGATCACTCTTTCAGCATTGAAGTGGGTGTCTATGAGTTTATATGCTTCATGCTATTTGAGTAATCTGTTTTAAACCAGTTATTAGAGTAATAGGTTTAATCTCTCATCATTTTTTATTAACCTGACAAAGTAAAGTAAGAGAAAGGGCGTGCCTTTGGTTATATGTTTCTGTTAAAATATCTGCATTTCCTCTAAAACCCGCTTACAGGAGCAAATGCTTTATTCACAAAAGCTCTCACAGTGGTTTCAAGCCTGTATTATTCTCGGCTATCTGGTTGAGGTTGAATGACAAGATGACAGGTATTATTTGAAGTGTGTGAACTTAGGCTTTTCAAAAACATTTTGAATCTTATTTTCTTAGTTTCTATACACTGAATCCTCCAAAACAGTTCTTAATACGTACTTAAGAAGAATTAATGTCAGTTTTATAGAATAAAATTGCTGTCTGCTTAAAAACTGCTATTCTTTTTTGTTTTTTCCCAGTGAGCATTGATGACAGAGTGGTAATTTAGAGTTGTCATTCCACAGAAGTGTGGGCTACTTGATACGAGAGGGGGTGATGTAGAAAACCTTACTTTTAGGGCATTAACTCAAGGCACATTATGGAAAGTATGGTGAAGCTCTCAATGTCTTATCTTTACTCTTTAGTACAAAGCTCTTTCTTTTTTAAGTTGGACTTTCATCTTCCCAAATCCTTCCATCACTCCTCTGCCCCTAAATAAGTATGGTTACTAAAGCTATGCTTGGAGGCTCATGATTTTATGTGTGAAGGATGTAAGGGTCCTTTCACATTTCTATTTTTGGGATGGCTTTATGGCCTAAGACCTAACTGCAATTGGTTTTAAGAACATCTCAAGGAAAGGGTTCTATTTAGAATTTTCCCCAAAGAATCTGAAAATAACCAAAATGTGTATTTTTTGTGGGATTATGTTTAGAAATGGGATGCCAACGTGAAATATCATTTTCCATACAGTTGGAGGGTTTTTCTTTCTATTATTTGCTTTATGGCGGATGATAAATATGTGAATACTCAAATTTATACTGGTAATTTTTTGAGGAATAGATTGTTAGTATATTGCTACCAGGAAGTAGAATCCCATTTATTTTCGTTAATGGTAGTAAATCCTAGTGGAACTGCACTGTGCTAACAGGAGACCATGGAGGTATTTGGTGTTCCTTAGCAAGTAAGTTTCCATATTTTTAGTGAGAAATTGGAAGGATTGAAAGAGAAGAAGAAAAAAGTAAAAGGCATTACTAGCTTACAATAGAAATATGACTGCATTTTGTTTTAACTAATAGACATAATCGGTGTAACTATATATAATAAAATGCTATATAATAGGTCATACGTTTATGTAGAATTCATTAAGATTGTTTGAATCTACTGTCATGCTTAGAAAACAGTACTTCCCAGTTCTCAGGTGAAATTTCATGCCAAGGGAAAGGGAAATGTAGAAAGGGTGTTTTCAAATGTTCTTTGATTGGGGACACTTGGGCTGGGCAGACAGATCTGAGGGATGGCAGGTGCCACCCACTAATGTCTGCAACTGCTTGGATCCCATTAAGACTGCTGCTTTTGATGGGATCCCAGGGGGATCTCATTGTTAATGTTTGCCAGACACAGAAGTATTGACATCGTCATGTTATTAGCAATACTATCCTAAGAGCCCAGTCATCCAGAACCCCAGGAGAACTTATTTTGATAACCACTAATGAAGAAGATAGAATTTGTAGCAATAGTCTTTTCAGTAATAAGCAATTTTAATACCTGCTTAGTTTTAGGCTTGTGTAAACAGACGAAAGCAAAAACATATGGAAGACTATTGAGCACTTGCTAGCGTTGATTTAGGTTGAGAGTCCCAACTTAAGAGTATTTATGTGTTCATTCATAGACAGAAGGGGGCCAGTATAAATAAGAATGCCACGTCTTAGGACCTAGCAAAAGCATATGCAATAGATTAATAATTTGTGCTAGCATGGTTTTCTGGCTATGAGTGAAAATTTCATTAGATGAAAAATTTATATTTCCCTTATCACAAACATAGTGGGAACTTGATTAAAACTTATGTAATTGTTGATTGTAGGTCATCTTTCAGAGACAGACTAACATCCCCAATCTGTGCTATTTTAGCAGTGACAGTGGGGGATAAGGGTCTCTTTTGAGACTCAAACACACACAAAAAATAGAAACATCATATCCAGGAAAAAGCTTATTCATTTACTATTTTGCATATAGTTTAAATTTTTAAAAAACCATCCCCAGATCTTATAGGAAGTTAGCCTCCAGTGTTATTTCCACTGTCTCTTATAACCTTTTAAAATTGTATTATTCCATTTATATAGAATTCCCAGAAAAGGCAAATTATAAAAACAGAAAGTAGATTAGTGGTTGCCTGGGGCTGGAGTGGGAATGGGGATTAATTATATATGGTCATTAGAGATCTTATTGAGGTGATGTCAGTGTTCTTACACTGGGTTATAATAATGGTTGCACAACTCAATAAACTTACTAAAGTGTTGAACTACTCACCAAAAATGGGTAGGTTTTATGACCTGTGAAACATACCTCAATAAAACCTTGCTGTTCACAGTGTGTCAGTGGACCAGCAGCATAAGCATGATCAGATTAGGAAAGGAAAACCTTAGGCCCCTCTTCTAACCTCTTAATGAAAAAAATAATGATTGTACGGTTAATAGTACCCTGGAATATTTTTATGATGATGATTGTTATCTTGTTTGGCCAGCTATACTTTATTATTTTATTTTAATAGTGAATACAGAAGTCAGCTTTAGCTGAGCTCTAGTCAAAGCTCTTATAACTGTCAATTTTATGATGTCTGAATTAATATAATGATATTCTTGTTTTAATGGAGAGTACTGGATACTTTTTCCCACGATGAAAAGGACTGTGTATTATAAGAATAGGCACCTTCCTAGATTTGGAGTTGGGAAAAGGTATAACGGTTCTCTCTGAAAATTTAGTTTTTAAATAGTAAATCATTAAAAATTATAAACACAAAAGACTGGAAATGTGAAAAATGCATTAAAAATGGTCAATGAAAGAAGCAGGATATGATATTTGTGTGTTTGGACAGTCTATGGCAGTCATTCAATGAGATGCTGACTATAGGGCAAAGACAAAGATTAACCTGCTACCTGATCTTCTGGAGCTGCTAGTTTAGTGGGGAAGGCAGCTGTTAAAAGAAATACTTACATAAGTCATCAATAAACTACAATTGTACTGAGTGTTAAGAGAAAGTAAGAGGTACACTGAGAGAATATTTTGGGGGACATAATGGAGCCTGGATTATGGGGGACTGGTTGTCCCGCAAAGCTTTCTATCAAGGGAAGTGTAACCTGAGCCCTGAAAGGAGATGAATGGGTATGAGGAGACAGGGGAAGGAAGCACAGGAGGAGGAGAGGTTTATCAGCCTGTGGGAGGAGCCTAGCGAAGTAAGATACTGAAAAGAGGAAGTGAGCTGCTAAATAATAGTGGCTAAAGATAAGAAACCTAAAGATAAAAAATACCAGGCATGGCCTTCTGATTCTTGCAGAACATTTTGGACTTTATCCTAGAAGCAATGGAGAGTAATTTTAAATTATTTTAATTACTCGATCAATTACTTGAATGCCTTGATCAAATGTATACCTTGAAAAGATCACGATCATTTACAGCAAAATGGTGGGATCTTGATAACATTATACGAAGTGAAATAAGTAAATCAGAAAAAACCAGGAACTGCATTATTCCCTACGTAGGTGGGACATAAAAGTGAGACTAAGAGGCATTGATAAGAGTGTGGTGGTTGGGGGGGGGGGGGGAGAGGGAGAGGGAAAGGGGGAGGAGGAGGGGCACAAAGAAAACTAGATAGAAGGTGACAGAGGACAATCTGACTTTGGGTGATGGGTATACAACATAATTGAATGACAAGATAACCTGGATATGTTATCTTTGAATATATGTATCCTGATTTATTGATGTCGCCCCATTAAAAAAAATAAAATTATTAAAAAAAAAAAAAAGAAAAGATCACGAAGCCCATTCTGTGGCAACATGGGTAGGAGTGAGACACAAGGAGACTGCCTAAGAAGTGGATCAGGTGGGAATAATGGTGATGTGGATTTGGGTATGTAAAGCCAGGAGCCAAGGCCAGGGCCACCATCAGAGCAGCCCAGCCCATGCAGGTTCGCATTGGATTCGGACAGTCGGTAAAGAAACAACGGAGCCACAAACTGGTGGGCCATAGTCTTTAATTCTAGCTTGCACCCGGCGGGCAAGTAAAAATACACACTGGGCTCCAAAACCCACTCACATTCAGTGCTCACAAAGCCACTGACTTATCTGAGTTTCCTAGAATCAAAGGTTTCTAGCTCACCAGACTTATTCACCTCTGTTCCCCATCTCCTTCCTTCTCCAGCGTCAAACTGCACAAACTGGCATCTCACTCAGCACTTCGCCATCTTGGCTGCTTCTCCTGGCCTACTCCACGTGGCCTCCTTCTGCTCTCTGCTCTGCTTTCTCCTTTAATCATCCCAGGAACCAAGAGCAGCAAACTCCCGCTCCGTTCCCATTTTATAGTGTAGAAATCCAAACCCTTAATCCAATATACATAATAGGGAAGTCTCTAATACAAAGTCACTTCTCTGAGGCATGATAGGATTGTACCACCTCACATCAAAAAGGGTAGGAAAGGGCTTAATCCCAAAACCAAGCCCCAGGCTACAAGGATTCTGCCTGCCTTTAGCCCACCCCAACACACATTAATATCACCTGGGCTACGGCCTCCTCGTGTTATCTTTAACAAAGTGAGCATAATACATTTTATCTGCCCAACAGGGTATTACCTGTGCGGGTGAAAAAAATGCAGGTAGATTCAAGAGTTGCTCAGATGGAAGAATGGATAGGCCTTGGTAATGAATTCTAGGTAAAGGGTAAGGAGTTATTAAAGATAACTTTTAGGTTCATGTTAGAATCCATGGGAGTCCGAAAGACCAGAGTCACAGGCTTTATTGAAAGGAAGAAAGGAACCCTGCTGGGCACTTCTCCGGGGGAGAAGAGCACAGGTTACAGACTAGGGGCGAATTATATAGTGTTTGGGAGAGCCTGAGGGGATACTGAGGCAAAAGTCCTGGTATGTCCGGAATGCTCCTCCTTGGGGGGCTTCGAGCATGTGGGTGTTGAATCAAAAGCCCTGGTGTGTCCGGAAGCCCCTCCTTGGGGCGGCTTCTTAGCTTTTTGGAATTCCTTTGTCTCAGGGGGATAGTCCAGTAAGGGTGAGGTCTGACAGATAAGCGGAACATCAAGAGGGCAGTTTGGAATTCACGTATCTATCAGTTCATATATAATATTATTGTAACTGCAAATTACAAGGAAAAATGATGGAAGAAATGTGCAAGAATCAGAGTTGTGTTAAGGTGGAGAGATTACCAAAATTTATAAGGCTAACATTACTTCCATAATTAACAAAAAATCTAACAAACACTGAATGATTGCTGATACTTAGAGACTTGCTTAACCTACATTTACATTTGCTGAATCTTACATTTGTTTCATAATTTGCCCTTACTTTTGAGTCTACATTTTCAAGTGATACAAATGATATTTCTACCTCTTCTCTTAGTAAAACCAACAATCTGGTAAATCTCCCAATCTGAGAGTAATGCCTGTTAATTGTACTTGCATTTTGCCTCTCTCAATTTCATTACATTAACTTCTAATTACATTTTTTTTCATACTGTGGATGTTATTTGAGATATCAGAATCTCCTGTATTTGGGGCCAGCTGAGATATGCCCCTGGCCCTGGAACACAGGTACGCTCTTGTCAGGGGTCTGGTAGTATTATCTCTTCAGCCAGGGTGATGCAAACTGAGATTCTTTCTTATTTTGGTTGGATCTTTGAAAAGGTAAATATTAATTTGATATAACTCATTCTTAAATTCTCAATAAAAATTTTATTATATGTGAATCTGAAATTGAGTTTCTGTGCAAGGCCAATGACAGTCTCTTAAGGAAATTGTGTCATTAAAGCCACTTTAAATAGTCTCTTTGGAAATGCTGAAAACCCGTATGTGTTTAGATAACTACTGAGCATTTGTGGAGTATATATTAGTTTCTGTTTTGGACATAATGTTCCAAAATATTCAATGGGCTTATAAAATTTGGAGAATATTTGAAAGGCACTATTGTTATAATGGCAAAAACTGTTAAAGCAATCCTAGTCTTTTTGAGATCATGGTGCTCAAATGCAAAGCTGTCTGTTGGATAGAGTTTGAAGAATATGTTTTATTTATTTATTTATTTATTTTTATATTCAGTGAGAGGAGGGGAGGCAGAGACAGACTCCTGCATGTCCCCCGATGAGTATCCACCTAACAAGCCCACTGAGGGGTGATGCTCTGCCCATCTGGGGCATTGCTCCATTGCTCAGCAACCAAGCTTTTCTTAGCACCTGAGGCTTAGGCCATGGAGCCATCCTCAACATCCGGGGCCAACTAGCATCAATTGAGCCATGGCTACAAGAAGACAAGGGAAGAGAGAGAGAGAGAGAGAGAGAGAGAGAGAAATAGAGAGCGAGAGAAATAGAGAGTGAGAGAGAAGTGGAAGGGGTGGAGAAGCAGATGGGTGCTTCTCCCGTGTGCCCTGACTGGAAATTGAACCCAGGACTTTCAAACACTGGGTTGATGCTCTACCACTGAGCCAACTGGCCAGGGCTGAAAAACATGTTTTAAAATAACCATTTCTTGACACTTATTTTGGCAAAGTATGATAATTGCAACATGTATGGCCAGGGGCCACCATCATGGCCATTCACATGCAGGTTCTCATTGAATTCAGGCAGATGGTAAAGAATTGGCAGAGTCAGAGAATGGTGGGCCATTCTGTTTATTGGTGTCCCACAAGAAAAGCCAAGGGAAATGCAGAAAATCTGCTTTTCCCATAGAGGGCAAGGGATCAGGGAGGCCTCTGCAATGCTGATAGCAGGAACCAAGGGAGAGCCCCTGGTCTGCCTCATTTTATAGTGTAGAAAATTAAAGCCTTTAAGCCAATATACAAATAAAGAAGTCTCTAATGCAAAGCCACTTATCTGAGGCACAAATGGGATTCCTCATAAGAGTGCAACCACCCCGTATCATGCAGCAGTCAAGGATGTGGGAAAAAGCTTAGTTTTGAGAATACCTTAGTATTAGAAGGGAGGGAAAGGCTTAGTCTTAGGCTATAATGACTTTGCCAGCTTACAGCCTGTCTCCCACACTCAAAGCGAGCAAACATATACATCATATTTACAAATTTATTTGACCAACACAACAGTTTTCATTTTAAAAGAGTTTCATTAGTGAAATAGACAACAAAGGTAGAGTGGGAACAAAATGAGAATAGCCCATGGAGTCAGACAAACCTTGATTTGAACCCCTCATTGACCAGTTATTAGGAAAATACCTCCACTTTTTTTGAGTGTCTTTTCTGTTTTATTGGCATTTTGTGAAGACTTGGAATAGCAGTAAAAGCAAAAATTTGGAATTCAGTAAGGAGAATTGGAATACCATCTTCACTCAGTATTATAGGTATGAACCTTGGGCAAGTTTACCCTTTCTGGCCCTCAGTTATTTCAACTGTAAAATAGAAGGCTAATATCCTTCACAAGGAGTTTTTAATCATATAAGTTGTCAAGAAGAATTGCATACTGTAATGTGTTTGGCAAATGTTAGCTACAAAAATAGAGTCATTTTTCTGAGTTCTTAGCACATTAAGGGGAAGACTACAAGACTTTAACATATATTTTTGTCTTTTGTAATGTTGCAAACTTTGGTTTAGTAATGACTGATACTGAGCACCTGTTCTGTACTGGATTCTTGTTAGGGAGCTTTAGAAACATTGTGTAATGTAATTTCCAAAGTGAATTGCAAGGCAGGGGCTAGTGCTCCCTGTATTATGGATAAAGACATTTAGGTGCCCCAGGTAGTATGATTTGCCTCATGCTGTGGCATAACTGAGGGCATATTTAACACTTAGTTTGGTTTGTTTTTTTGTGATTCTGAAGCCATTGCTATTTCCTGTCTTCAGTGTCTCATTTTTCTCAGTGTCTCTGATAAAAAGTATACTTTGATTTTAGAGCAGTTTTACATTTCACTTTATATTAGCTTCCCCCTGGAAGCCCAGTGGTCAAGAGTCTGTTGGATTGCCCTTGCCCCAGCAATGACAATGTGGCTATATTGTATCATACTGTTGACATAAAGAGTCCTTGGTAGTCCATTTTTATATTTGTTAGGATTCCAGCATTTAGAACACGTTTTTGACAAGTGCTACAAAAGATATTTCATCTTAATGGCACGTATTCTTACTCACATAACAAATTTGCTTTTAACAGAAAACACCTGTAGACTCTTGAATCGTGTTGAAGATGGATTGCCGCCCATTTTATAGTTCTTATTTTGACTCCATGCATTATTCATCTTCTTAAGCCTTCTTGTTCATACGAGGTAATGCAAAATACTTTTTCTCTGGAAGGCATAATAGTCATAAAAATTGTAGATTTAATTAGCCTCATGACCACTTTAAGGAAGTCGGCAATACATAACCTACATCTAATAGATGACACAAGGAAATTATTATAATTGGTGGCTGCGAGAAGACATTTTATTTTATTTATTTTTTTAATTTGTATAATGTTTTATGTTTTCCTAACCATTTTCATATACATCATTGAATCTGATCTCATAACAAGAGTGGATCTGAGAAGACACTTTAAATAAACCTGGTGTTTTTTTATTTTTGATTGCCTTACAGGTCTGAGTAGAGAATAAGAAGAAGAAATTTTCCAAGCTAATTTCTTTTTCAAAAAATGCTAAAATGAGTACTCTTCAGTAAGTGAACTTGTGTAGTATGTTGATTTGGGAATTGGTTACTGGGGGACCATATGGGAGACATTTTCTCTTCCCTCAGAATTTGTCTGACTCTCTCAGGAGCTGATCATCCTTTAAAAATCACATAGGCACACAGGTTCCCACTTGAACTTTCACCAAATTAATACAGGTTTTGAGGCATAGGCCCTGGAAGCTGATATTTCTTCTTTGATCATAGCTTTCCCCCTCTGTTCAAGCATCTGTCATGAGATAGAAAATGGGGACAGGAAGATTAAATTAAACAGCCCTTGCAGGACCATGAGCATTATTATTTTGGGTATGGAGCATTTCTGTTTATAATTACCCCGGGAAGAATGATCAAAATATGTGATAAAGCAGATAGTTGTTCCCCTTTCAGAAACACAATTCTTTAATGTTTACTATTTAGTCGTTTCCTGTGTTTAAAAATAACCTTAATTAAATTAAATACTTTTATAACTAAAATATAATTCCAATTAAAGCAGAATTTAAAGAAACGTAGTCCCTCAGAATATTATCGGTGGTTTTACTTTCATCTTTATTTATCAGTTGTTCCAAATTCTCTATGAGATTGCTGGTTTATTTAGTACCTGGAGAGATCTTCCCTGGATATATTTGAGGTAAGCACTTGTATATTAAACATATGCACATAAACATACGCACACATACTTTTTTGTTCTTTTGTTTTAACTTCTGATAGTAATAAAATATCATGAACTATTTTAATTAAAATAATGAGCCTTCTCAACTACTACAGACCTTAATATGTATTTTTATTTTTAATTTAGGGACCTGGACTGTCTTTTCTTGTCTATTTTTTTTCTCATTTTAAAAAATTATTGTAATACTAGAAGCCACTTTGTCTTCTCATCTGTAAGAAAGCCCCCAAAGAAGCAAGTTACCAGGTATATATGTGGTATCCCCTTGGCATGCTCTACCAATCAAATTGAAATGTACCTAAGCAGCAAAGATATCTCCATGGTTACTATGCCAGGGCATAGCCCTTTGGGCTTCAGACTGCTTTAGAAAACATAAAAGGTCTCCAGTGTTGCTAATTTGATTATTTTTCAGGTTCTAGCTGTAGGTCCCCTTCCTTTTTTTTTTAGTATTTTGGAATGTAACAACTGAATGCTGTTTTATATAGAGCTGAAATTTGGCCTCTTTCCAGTCACTCTGAGGTCATCTGACAGTGGTTATTGACAAAAGTGTGGCTCCAATCCCTGAATATATCCAGCTTCAATGATACAATGCTGTCTGGCCCACACTGGTAAATTCTCAGGTTTCATAGCAGAAAGAAACTGTTTGAGGTCATCTAATTAGTTCATGTCATTTTACAGATAAAGAACAATGAAAGAATCAGGGCTATTTAGCTATAAACATTTTTGTTAATAACATTCATTCATTCATTCAGCAAACACCTGTTGAGTCCCTACCCTATGTGGGTCCTGGAGTTATTAAGTATAAACACAATCCCAGCACTGACAGTCTCACAGTTCATCAGAACAGGAAGATTGACAGATAGTTACTGCACTGAGTGCAACCTTATATCATAAAGGCACATACAAAGCACTTGAAGCCACACCCTTGATTGTAGATGCTGTGTCGACATCAGAGTTTCATTATACAGAATGAGCATTTACCAGGCAGTTTAGGGAGAGAAAGTTTCAGGGCAGAGTCAATAGAAGTCAGGAGAGAGCAGTCACCTTGGAAAATTCTGTGTTAGTGTGTCTGTACAACTGCGAGTGGCGAGGAATGGCTGAGTCCTCACTGTGGGTCAGTGTTACTGGGGACAGCCCATGCATAGCTGGACATTCATTCAGGACAAAAGGAGGACTTTGTGAGTTGTGAAAATGTGAAAATAGTTCCAAGCAGGTTGATAAATACCCTCTGATAGAAGGTCCCTTGCACTGTCTTGTTGCATCCTCCAGATGTCTTCATACCCAATGGTTCAGGAATTAAAACACCCAGCAGGAGGCCTTAAAGCCAGTTAGATGGTGCTGATCATTAATTTCTATTTGTATTTTTCTTTATTGAGACAGAGAGAGGGATAGATAGGGACAGACAGACAGACAGGAATGGAGAGAGATGAGAAACATCAATCATTAGTTTTTCGTTGTGGCACCTTAGTTCATTGATTGCTTTCTTATATGTGCCTTGACCGTGAGCCTTCAGCAGACCGAGTGACTTGCTCAAGCCAGCGACCTTGAGTCCAAGCTGGTGAGTTTTTGCTCAAACCAGATGAGCCCACGCTCAAGTTGGTGACCTTGGGGTCTCGAACCTAGGTCCTCCGCATCCCAGTCTGACGCTCTATCCACTGGACCACCGCCTGGTCAGGCCTGATCATTAATTTCTTTTGAGCATCTCTCCTCTTGTTTGCCTTAGTAAAGAATGGAAACATTATCTAATAGGGTAGGATTTAAAATTCAAATACTACACAGAAATGAGTGAAGCAAGTGTGTATAAAGAACAAGGAAAATTGAGGACTGTAGTGAATTCGAGGCATTAAAATTAATTTTTGAAGACCTACATGTCAACAAACATAAACAAATATTTGCCAGTGCTGAATTTTTCAGGATAAGAGAGAACCACATTTCTTTTTTAAAAAAACTAGGGGAGTTACCCAAGATTTATTTTTTAAGAAATTATCATGAGGGTTTGGTGGACAGAGATGACAGAAGACATGGAGATATGACCCTGAGACCACGGGCTGTTCCTGGTTCAAAGATTGGACAAGATAAAGCTGATGTAAATACAAAGATTTTGGGTTGCCTATGAAAGCAAAGTTCTTTTTTTTCTGCATGGATAAACAATAAAAAGGTTTATTGGGTTACTAAGGAAGATATGTCATTTCTGTCTTTAAAAGTTTCAATTACCTAAAGGACAGTGGTAGAAGCTAAACCCAATGATTTCTCAGAACATTCTAGATCAGGGATGCCCTGAGCATATTAACTCAAGCAAAATATTTGTGGAGAGAAAAAAACAACCAACCAAACAAACAAACAAAACTATGGTGGTGAAATGGGGTGGAACAAATGCTAAAAGAACTGTTGAATGTTGTCAAGCAGGGGATTTGTGTGGGGACATGAAGATGTTTTCAACAATTCTGGGTAGATTTTATTCAAGTTAACAAATTTGAGTATGTGCTCTGTGCTAGACACTGTCCTAGGCACAAATTGGACTTGTTAATTAATTTATTGGGAATTTACTACCCCTAGCCTCCATGGGATTTTCATTCCAGGTGAGGAGACAGTCAATAATCTGATAACCACTCAGGTTATGGTGAACAAACCTAGAGGATGGATGGAGGCTGGGGAAGTCTAGAGATGGAACCCAGCCAGGGAAAGAGGGTCACCATACTAACCACAGTGGAAGACTGTTTTCACAGACCCTCAACCAGCAGAATTTGGAGTGGAATGGGGAATTGTAGAAGAGAGAAATTTACAACCACTAGAATGCTGCGATTATAGAGTATTAAACAGTGTGGTTGCAAAAGTGATGTGCTAGGTTTTGATGAGATATGAATTTGAGAGTTTGGTGAGACACCCATGTGTGGATGTATCCTTAGATCAGCCTTCCTGAAACTTTGGCAAAGTCAGAATCACCTGGGGAACAAAAGACGTACAAAGTTCCAGGGCCCAGTCCTTCAACAAGCTGGGGCCTCTGCGTTTTTTATTAGCTCACCTGGTAGTACTGACACAGCAACGTGTGAGAACCACTGACTTAGCTAACCAGCCACACAAGCTTGGAAAGAAGGAGGAGCTAAGAGCTGCAGATGTGTATTTTGGAGTTTTAAAAAACAGTGTTTATTGAGACTTATGGATGGATCAACTCTTCCATCTGATGCGTAGAAAGGGGGAGGAGGAGAAACCAGAGGACAGTGAGTGGTTGCATATGTGCAGCTGGTGGGGAGACAAGAAAAAGCCTGAAAGGCAGACACATGAATTATTCAGCACGAGGGGAAAGTGCTGAGAGCTCAGTTTCCCTTTAACTGGAATGTGGGCTCCATGGGGACAGAGACCTCAGGGTTACCTTATACCTGGCATCATGCCCAGCACTCAATAGGCATTTAATCAATATTTGTTTGTTGAATAAATCAATGTATACATGCATGGTTTTCACAAAAGCTAAAGAGAAAAATTTTAGGATAATACAGGCGGTCATATCAAATGCAGTAGCTTGAGGTCAAGAGGACTGAAACCTATGGGATTGCCGGTAGAACTGGTCAGAAGGAAGCTGTAAAAGAGATGAAGTAATTAAGTGCCAGCAGTGAATTTAGGCTCTGCTCTCATTTATAACATCCATCCTGAGCTGTTGATGAGCAGTTAAAGGATATATATATATATTTAGCTCTTGAGCCTTCATTATGCCCTGTTGCTCTTCGATGTCCTCTAGTTGCTTCCTTCTGGTTGTGAAGTTGATGGGAAGAAGTCTCTCTCGGGAATCTCATAGGCTGTGGAGGGGTATCTCGGGGAGGCTGGAATGTAGACCAAGGCAACCAAATGCTAGGGATGTGACTTCAGTAAGCTGCCTAATCCACTTGCCATCCTCAATTTTTCAGTGATTGTATGCTGCCCAAGAATAGATATAATTTCTAGAAATTGCATAAAAATATAAAGTCCTGCTTCAAGATTTGTTAAAAGCTTTTTAATTCCAGGCACACATTTCCTTTGAAAGGATAAATCTTTGTGTCGTGAAGCGGAGATGCTATTAGCCTGCTCTCTGGGATCTGCAGAGTTCGTAGATGAAGCATCCAACCTTTCTTGTATTTTGAAATGTCATATCCAATTGCCTTTTCATGAAGATTCATTTATTCTTTTCACACTGTTAGGTGTGGTCTATGGGGATAGACTTCTCTTAGTCCATGTGAATAGAGCCCATTACTGGTAATGGAAGTTTTGCACATGCCTGTGGAGGTGAATATGTATTGAAATAATTTCACAGGAATTTTTATTTAGTTGCCTTAAGATTTTAATAACGATCTCTTTTTGTCCCCGATTGCTTTTTGACATTGATTGTAGGCATTTGGTGATGAGTCTAAGGTTGTAACTTTAATGGGTATAAGTATTTCTTTCCTCTGTTTCAGCTGAGAAGTTTTGAGAGTGAAATATTCACAGCCATTAAGAGACCTCCAATGTAATTTCTCATCATGCTTATTCTGTAGTTCATATTAACTCCACAGTACTGAAGGAACTGAACAAGTGGACTTTTAGACATCAGATCACTGGCCATGGTATTGGCCATGGCATCTCAGGATGCTCCGAACTTCTTGCAGCCTCTCTCTTCCTGGATATCTCGGATATATGAAGCTCTCCAGCAAGCAGGAGATGTGCTATCTGCCTCGCTGGTTAACTTAAGCAAACAAAACTCTGAGTTGAGTGACAAGTTAGACCAGGACTTAGATGATATTCAGATTCAAGAAACCTATGCTGAAGAAGAAGAACAAAGCAATGATTGGAGTCAAGAGGACACAAATTCCATGTTTCTTGAAGTGGATCATTTTTCCTGTTGTAATAGTGAGTTGCAGGTTGCCAATCAAAATTCAAGCCCTAGACTTAGCCAACAGGCAAAGGACTCTTGTTCCATAATATCCCAGCGGCCCAATCAGACACGTGATGACCCAAAGCTACCACATCTGCTTTCTTCTATTGCCGAGGAAGAACATCACCTTGAAAGGCAGAGGAGTGGCCTTCAACATGGCTGTGAGAGCCAGCTCTCTGGTATTTTAGAAAATGTTTATGGAAAAAAGCAAGGTAAGTTAGCTTAGTAATCATTTTCTCTGGGTTCTTCCAAAAGACATTTCTTCTTATTTTATTTTAACTTGTTTTAGTTGTCATCTGACTTATGTTTCTCTCTTATATACCTTCCCATATGCTGACTTTTTAATCAAGAGATGCCATCCTTAGGAATAGTTTTAATATATAAAAATTTGAAATATCCATGTTTGTGGGATTTATATTCCAAAACAAGCAAGTGAAATGTTGAAAATGAGTCTGTGGGTTCTGTTTGAGAAGCCCCTTGTGCATATCATGCTTTTAAAAATATCTTTTGAAATGTTCTTCTATTTTCCCCCACTAGATTAGGAACCTCTAGATGTTACTGTATTATTATTCGGTGTGAAATCCTGCGCAAAAAGCCACACTTGTTGCAAAATTTTTAGTTGCTAACACTCCAAGAACACTTCTCACAGTGTTTCACTGAGACATGATGTGAGATGACAGTAGAGAGAAAATCTTTGAAATAAGAATAGCTTGATTTTCTTTTAGCCTTGAATGGAAAGGACATATTTAAAACAAACTGCCTATAAAGCTTTATCCTGTCAGAACTGAGCATATAATGGGCCTTCAGAAAATGTAAAGTGAATATGATGAAACTTGTAATTAACTCTGTAAAAGCATACATTGTATGTTCTGGCATCAATTTTTCATACTTCTGATACTCTGAGCCTGAAGAAAGGACATTGCACCTGGTTGAGGGACAGACAAGTACATGATATGCAGAGAAAGGTGTTGGGTGTGTATATACAATGTTGTAATACATACAGCTCACACAGACTGCTGGATCTTTAATGTAATATAAAAGTAAAATAATTCTCTTAGGGAGAACAGACATTTCTAGAATATTCCATAATCTCTTCATCTATTTTCATGATTCCTCTTTGCTTTATCTTTCTAAAGAAATGTTTTATCCAGATATATTAAGTTTTGGAAAATGAGTAAACATTTTTATGTTCTTTTTATGCTTCCTGATACTCTTGCTCCAATTAAAGTAATATTAGTGATATTAAATGCTAGAATAAGTTGGTAAAAACAAGGTAGGCTAATATTCTTTCTGAATCTGATAAACTGTAAGTAAGCGCAATGTCAAGTGTTTTAAAATGATCTGTTGAGGTAATTCTAGAAATAGCTGGGCTACCAATAGGATTTCTTAGATTTGACTTGAAATTTCAGTTCCTCTTTTAGAAAATTCTTGCTAACATTGAACTAGATTAAAATTTTTAATATAAATTTGGCTTAATAGATGCTTAACATTTCTTTTGTCAATGTTTGAAATTGTAATAGTCTAAAGGCATTGTAGGAATCTAAAAACTATTTAAAATAATTATTTTTATTTGTCTGTTCAGGAGATATTTATTCGCTAATTGTAGCCTCTGGGAAGGCAGGGGCCATGTCATAGCTTCATTTCTGTATTCTTAACATCAAGCACATGTTAGGTTTATATAGTAGTAGGAAATCAAATAATAATTAATGATGGAACAGCAGCAAGAAAGCTAACCACTGTAAGATATAAATACTGTTTTTACTCTTACTTCACAAGTTGAGAAACTTGCTACTCAGAGAGTTTGGGAATATACCCAAGGTCCACATTAAGAAAGAGGCAGAGCTCAGGAAGTCTGATTCTGGAGTTTACACATAGACCCTCTTTTTTCTTTTTAAAGGTATAATTTACATACAGTAAAATTTATCCTTTTCGTATAGTTCTGTGAGTTTTGATAAACACATGTGTAGTCTTATAACCACTGTCACAATCAAGGTATAAAACAGTTTCCTCCCCTTAAAAAAAAATTACTCCAAGTCCCATTATAGTCAGTCCTTTTTCCTTCATCCAGCTCCTGGCAATTGTGAATATACTTTCTGTTTCTATCATTTGCCTTTTCCAGAATGTCATATAAATGGAATCATGCAGTTTGCAGCCATTTGAATCTGTTTTTTTTCATGATGCACTTGTCATACTGTATTTGAGACTCATCCGTGTTATGTGTTTCGGTAGGTTTTTTTTTTTCCTTTTTATTGCTAAATAGTATTCCATTGCACGAATGCACCACAATTTGTTGTTCCACTCATCAGATGAGGGATATTTAGGTTGTTTTCAGTTTTTAGCAATATGAATAAAGCTGCTCTAACTATTTGCAAAACAAGTTTCTGTGTGAATATAATTTTTTCTTTCAGTGAGGTAAATACCTAGGAGTGGGATTACTGGGCATATGGGAAGTATGTGTTTAACTTCATATATAAAAAAAAATTTCACTGTTTTCCAAAGTACCATTTTGCATTCCTGGAAGTAATCTGTAAGATTTCCAGTCACTCGTATCCTCACCAGCACTTTATGGTGTTATTATTATTTATTATTAAATTTAAAGCCATTCTTATAAGGTGTGTAGTGGTAGCTCATATTAGGAGATAATTCTCCATTGGGCTCTTCCATTTTTGCATGTCCTGAAAACAGAATAGCAAATATCTTTTATGTTAGATTATCTTTTCTAGGATATTTGTATGACAAAGAGCCTTGGACGATAGATGTGGTGTTTCCCTCCAGAGCAGAGGGAAGATTTGTTTGCTCTCCAGTCTAAAATGTCTCTCTTCAGGGCAAAGCTTAGGCAGATTTGCTTGCAAATGATTTAGGTTTTTTGAACTTGGTGTTCCTTGGCTGTGACATACATTCACTGCATGCATAGGATCCATCTGGGTCTGCTTCTGCATTGCACCTGTGGTACTTGGAGGACAGGGAAGCAATGTTGCTCATGTTGCTTACTGTGCTGTGAGTAATACGTTATTCTTTGTCTTTGACCCAGAAGTTTTGTGTCTTCTTCCCAGGTCCACAAAACTGTAGCAGGCTAATTTGTTAGTATGAAAGTAGGGTAAAATCTCATATTCTTCATAGGTTTTAGCATTCCAATTGGCTTTAATTTTCATTTTCCTAATAACTAATGACACAGCATTTTTTCATGTAGTTACTTGTATGTGTATGGTTTTTGTGGTAGTCTTTAAATCTTTTGCCCACTTTTATTGAATTGTTTTCTTATTTTTGAGAATTAAGAGTTTTGTCTATATTCTGAATATGAATTACTTTTCAAACATTTGTGAGTATTTAAAAGTATTTTTACCTAGTTTTGTGGTTTATCTTTTCATTCCTTTAACAATACCCCACAAAGAACAGAAATTATTAATTTGATGAAATCCAACTTACCAAATTTTTCTTTTATGAATTGTGCTTTTAGTATCATAGCTAGAAAATTGCTGTGTAACCTAGGGCCACAAAGACTTCCTTCCTATGTTTTATTCTAGAATAAATTATTAATATAATGTAAGGTATGGATTGAGCCCCCTACCCCACATATAGCTGTCTAATCATTCCTATACCATTTGTTGGAATGACTACTTTTTCTCCATCATATGCTTTGCATTCACTGTCAGAAACCTATTATCTATATATATGTGGGTCTATATCTGGACTCTACATTTTTTCATTAATCTATATTTGTATTCTTTCTCCAGTGTCACAATGTCTTGATCACTATTGCTTTACAATGAGTCTTGAAATCATGTAGTGAGAACTTTTTTATTTTATTATTATTATTATTATTATTTATTCAGTTTTAGAGAGGAGAGAGAGAGGGAGAGAGGAGCTGGAAGCATCAACTCCCATATGTGCCTTGACTAGGCAAACTCAGGGTTTCGAACCGGCGACCTCAGCATTTCCAGGTCAATGCTTTATCCACTGCGCCACCACAAGTCAGGCCAAGTGAGAACATTTTAATGTTATTTTTAAAAATGTTTTGACTATTCTAGTTTATTTGCATTTCCATATAATTTTTAGAATAAACTTAGTGATTCTTTAAAAAAAATTGTTAGAAATGTGATTGAAATTGTGTTGAATCCATAGAGTAGTTTGGAGAAAATGACCATGCTAAAAATATTGTGTTTTTCAATCCATGAACATTGTATATCACTTCATTTATTTATGTCTTAATTTTTAAATCTATTCTGTAGTTTCTAGGATACAGGTTTTATACACATTTTGTTAGATTCATACTTGAATATTTCCTTTTTCTGGATACTGTTATAAATAATACTTTAATAATTTTTAATTTTTAATTGCTACTTGCTGATAAATAGAAATACCTTTTGTGACCTTTATTTTATGATCTTGTATTATACAACCTGCCTAAACTCACTGATTAGTCCTAATAGTTTTTTTTGTAGCTATTTTGGGATTTTCTACATATACAATAATACAATCCATGAGATAAATGAGAGTTTCATTTCTTCCTTTTCAATGTCTATGTCTATTATTTCTTTTTCTTGATTGATTACAATATATTATCATTTTGAATAAGAGTAATGAACATGAACATCTTTGCCTTAGGGCAGTAGTAGTCAACCTGATCCCTACCGCCCACTAGTGGGCGTTCCAGCTTTCATGGTGGGCGGTAGCAGAGCATCTAAAGTATAAATAAAAAGATAGATTTAACTATAGTAAGTTGTTTTATAAAGATTTATTCTGCCAAACTTAGCAAAAATCCAACATAAAGTACTTGATAAGTAATTATTATTATATGCTTTAACTTGCTGTAACTCTGCTTTATAAATTTTATAAAGTGAAGTTATTTTCCTACTTTATAAATCACTATTACTGTGGAACCCTGTAGGCGGTTAGAAAATTTTACTACTAACAGAGATACAAAAGTGGGCGGTAGGTATAAAAAGGTTGACTACCCCTGGGTTATGGTATACCATTTTTTTTCATATATTCTTGAATTTGATTTGCTAATATTTTGTTGAGGATTTTTAAAAATATATTTTCATTAGAGATCTTAGTCTGTAGTTTTCTTTTCTTGCGATTTCTCTCTCTTGTTTTGGTATCTGGGTAATGCTGGCCTTATAAAATGAGTTGTGAAATGTTTCTCCTTTCTTATAGTCTAGACAAATTTGTGTTAAATTAGTATTATTTATTTATTAAATGTTTGCCAGAATTTTCTAGTAAAGCCAACTGAACTTGGAATTTTCTTCTGTGGGAAGATTTTGAAATGCAATTCAGTTTGTGTAGTATGTATAAAAATGTTCAAGTTTTCCATCTTCTTCAGTGATTTTTGGCACTTTGTCTTTTTTTAAGCCCCCCTCCCCTTTTCATCTGTGTTGTTAAATTTATGGACATAGTATTTTCTGGTTATCTTTTTAAAGCTCGTAGGGTTTATAGTGATCTCTCTCTTAATTTTTTGGTATTGATAATTTTTTTCTTCTTTTTTTCTTCTTTTTCTTTTTATAGAGGGTGGAGTCTGTCTAGGTAGAAGATTATCTTGTTTTTCCCTCAAGGAGTTCTGTAATGCCTAAGAGATAGTTATGAGTAACAAGTCATGAAAAAAGTTTGTGTAAAGTTATAATAATTATGTACATGGTAGCTTTGGGGGTGATTTTGTCAGAGGTGATCTGAAAAAGTTCCACAGAGCAGACAGTGTAGGACTGCAAACTCTGAGCATGAGTCAGAATTTAACAGATGGATGGAGGGAGCAAGGCATTCCAACAGAAGGACATGACATGACATGAACACAGACATGGACAAGCCTGGCATTTTCAGGGATGGATCACAAGGCTAGAGTTTAGGTTGCAATTGGGACGGTCTTTGCTTTTCGTGTTAAGGATTTAGGTTTTATTCTGTAAGCAAGTTGGGAATCTCAGAAAGATCTTAAGAGTGAGAGCAACAGAGTTCTGTTTTACATGGATAACTCAAGCTTCAGTTTGGATGCTAAATGGGAGGAAAACGTAAGTGTTAGGGAGCTATTGTTGTAGTATGTAAGAAGAAACAGTGTGTAAAAATAATGTGAATACATAAAAAGAAATACTTGTCATTATTTTGATGCTGCCTCCCCCCACCCTCCAGCCCCCACCACCAAAGGCATCTCAAACAGAGAGTCTGTGATGGGGCTCTAGCAGGGCAGTGGAGCACTGACTTATTACTGGTGGGTGGAGGGAGAATTCTGGGTTTCCCTCTTGACCTTTTTTTTTTTTTTTTTTTTTGGTATTTTTCTGAAGCTGGAAACGGGGAGAGACAGTCAGACAGACTCCCACATGCGCCCGACTGGGATCCACCCGGCACACCCACCAGAGGCGACGCTCTGCCCACCAGGGGGCGATGCTCTGCCCTTCTGGGGCGTCGCTCTGCCGCGACCAGAGCCACTCTAGCGCCTGGGGCAGAGGCCAAGGAGCCATCCCCAGCGCCCGGGCCATCTTTGCTCCAATGGAGCCTTGGCTGTGGGAGGGGAAGAGAGAGACAAAGAGGAAGGAGGGGGGGTGGAGAAGCAAATAGGCGCTTCTCCTGTGTGCCCTGGCCGGGAATCGAACCCGGGTCCCCCGCACGCCAGGCCGACGCTCTACCACTGAGCCAACCGGCCAGGGCCCCTCTTGACCTTTTTAACACTTGACGGAGTGCTCCTCATTAATGCAGGGTTGGGATGGGAGTTCTGTTTGCCCAGGTGGTTGCCACTAACACTGAGTTGAGGATATAGCCTTACTACTACTACTGGATGTTGGTGAAAATCCTGAATCTCCACCAGACCTCTACTAACATCACCTAAATTGGGAGGAGCAGAGGTGTGGTAGGGTTGGTCCAGGCTCTCCAGGTGGTCTTCTGTGATACTGCAGGGGTGCAGATGGTCATTACTGGCCAGCAAGGAGAAGGTCCTGGATCCCTACACAGCAGTCTCTGGCACTCCCTGATGGGAGTATTAAGGTGGCTCATTACAGGCTGGTGCGGATGCAAGTCTGAGCTCTCTACTTGGCCTCTGCTGGTGTGGGTGAGGATAGGAAGCACAGTGTTTTCTCTGTTTGGCTGGAGTAGAACATTTATTGTCTAAAAGTTTTCTGTTTTGCTGGGCTACCCTTTCCCTGGTCCTTTGTATAGAGAAAGCAAGCTTTTCTTGAGGCTTTTTGTCTGCCCACTGGTTTTTCAGGGTTGCCAGATTCTTCAGCTTCAAGTCTAGGATATATGAGACAAAAGAGCCCAGGGCACTCACCACCATGTTGTTTCTTGAGTCTCATGGTCCCTGGCCAGCTTGCCTTTTTATCTGCACTGTTCAGTCTTCTCTTCTTTGTTTTATTATTTAAAATTTTTTTTTATTTATTGATGAGAGAGAGAGACAGAGAGAGAGAGAGAGAGAGAGAGAGAGAGAGAGAGAAACATCAATTTGTTGTTCCACTTACTTACACATTCATTGGTTGATTCTTGTGTGTGCCCTGACTGGGGAACTAACATGCAACCTTGGCATATTGAGATGTCTCTCTAAACAGAACCACTTGGCCAGGGCCTCTTCTTTGTTTAACATACAATGTAGAGGGTTTTTTGGTTGTAAGTAGAAGGAATAATGGAGAAAAGAACATCTATTCTATCATCCTGAAAAAGAAAGTCTTCAAATTAGTCCTTAATAGCATTATAATCACCACTTCCCTCCATTTCACAGTGAAAATAACAACAATAGAAAGTGATAAAGGGTGGTATGTATACATATGTAAATATGGAGAGAAACACTTCTCTATAAAGAGAGGTCTTATGTGATGGCCATTCTCAGTTAATCAAATATTTATTGAATGCCTACCATGTCCAAAGCTCTGCGGGAAATGGAAAGGTATACACAAGGATAAGCTCTGGGCCTCTCCTTTGGATTGTTGAAAAGTGTATGCCATTTATTTAATATGTTCCAGAAGATGCAAAAATGTTTTTGATGCCCTGGCTCTTTGGTGGCAATGGGAATTGGGAATGCAGAAGAGACCTAGAATGAGACAGTCCCCTTGTCCCAATTTACTCACAACTTTGTAGATGGAAGAGCTTTGCAAAGTTCCCTCTAGAGAGCATTGTCTTTCTCTCTCTCCCTGATGTGATAGAGCCCATTAATTTACTTCAAATGCCTTTAACAAATGCACAGAAGCTCTTATTCCTTTCCTTCCTTAAAATATTCAAATACCCTAGGCTCCTATGAAACTAGGAGAAGGGACTGGACTCTAAGCTCTATGAATGTTAAAAACATGTTTGTTTTTTTTCCTTTACATTTTACCTGCTGGTTAACAGTTAAATTATCTTCACACACTCATTTCCCCCTTTATATCAAGGACTCACATCAGACACAGTGCATGGGCTGCCCTGCAATCTATAAAGAGATGGATTTTGGAGATATGCTAGGAAAAGGCAGCATTTTAATCAGTGATTTATATGCATTTTTTAAAAAGCCTTGTCAAGCCCGCTTTTCCCATTTAACCTTGAATTCTTTTCATAACGTTGTGTCTTGATTTTATGTTTCTTAATGTGCCATATTTTTCTCCACAATAGATTTTAAGCTAAATTGGCCTAAAACAAGAGGGAGGCTGAATGCTTTTTGTAACCATGGCAACATTTCTGGGCACTTACTGAGGACCTGGTTGCCAATAGTAATGTAACAGAGAAAATAGATACACTTCATTTAGCAGTTGCCTATGATTAAGAGGCAGAGAGACTCCTCACAGTGCCATCTCAAGCTAGGCTTTTTGGTTTTGAGACCCAAATTCAAAACACTGACTTCTCAGTCAAGAAGCAGTGGTGACACCTTTGCTTTGTACAGGAAAGGAGTGCTAATTGCATTTAAAAATCATCTTTGTTTTCAGTTTTTCACCGATATTTTTTTTTTTGAGGCTGTTTTTTAACCACACGTATTTGTTTCCAAGAAATATGCTCACTATTTCCTGAAATAGCCTGCTAATGGAATTAATGTATTCCAAGTCTACTGGCATATAGAAAGAACCGTAGAAACAGTTTATGGCTACGTGGAACGTAGTTTAAGAAACTAGAACAGTAGGCTTTGTAAGGAGGGTGACATAATTTGACTTTTCAATCACATTACTCAATGAGGTTAGTATGACATGGAAGGGAAAATCTTACAGTTCTCTTAGCTGCTGGTTGGTCTCTAGCTATTATGGCCGGCAGGTGTTTTATCCTGTTGATGTTAGTGTGGCTAGTGGCAGCTGGGACTAAACGGTTATCAGGGAATATAATGCAGTTGATTTATGAACCATACGGGCTTCACTGCCCTTTTGTGGGATGTGTTACTGCCCATAAAATATTCCTCTCACCTTTTCCTTTTTTGTAATACTGGTGCTTTGCTTTTTCACTGTGCAAGTGCTTTCTTGAGAGTAGATCTATTTCTGCTTACATTGGTCTTCATTTGTTAGTCCTTCTTTTTCTTTTTAAATTTTTTAAAATTCATGTTGAGAGAGAGAAGAGAGAGAGAGAGAGAGAGAGAGAGAGAAAGAGAGAGTGAAAGAGGGGGGAAGAGCAGGAAGCATCAACTCCCATATGTGTCCTGACCAGGCAAACCCAGGGTTTTGAACTGGCGACCTTAGCATTTGAGGTCGACGCTTTATCCACTGCGCCACCATAGGCCAGACTGTTAGTCCTATTTTTTTTTTTTTTTGTATTTTTCTGAAGCTAGAAATGGGGAGAGACAGTCAGACAGACTCCCGCATGCGCCCGACCGGGATCCACCCGGCACGCCCACCAGGGGCGATTCTCTGCCCACCAGGGGGCGATGCTCTGCCCATCTGGGGCGTCACTCTGTTGCGACCAGAGCCACTCTAGTGCCTGGGGCAGAGGCCAAGGAGCCATCCCCAGTGCCCGGGCCATCTTTGCACCAATGGAGCCTCGGCTGCAGGAGGGGAAGAGAGAGACAGAGAGGAAGGAGAGGGGGAGGGGTGGAGAAGCAGATGGGTGCCTCTCCTGTGTGCCCTGGCTGGGAATTGAACCCGGGATTTCTGCATGCCAGGCTGACGCTCTACCACTGAGCCAACCGGCCAGGGCCAGTCCTTTTGATAGCATTTTCCATTATGTTCCTTGGTTATATAGAATTGTCCATAAAAAAAGGTTTCCTCTGAAAAAGCCTCAAAATTTGTTTTCTAAAAGCTTTTTGAAGTTAATTTTCTTGATATATTGACTTGCACATTTTAGAAAAGCAAGATATTAATGAACATGCTAAAAGCCTGACATACAGTTTTGGAGCCTTGACATTTAGGCAAGCAAGGGGTTTGTTATGGCCATCAGTATTTATTTTTCGATGATTGTCATTTAAAAAAAAATTTCAGGTGTGTAACAACATTGTAGGTGGACAGAAGTTAAAAGGTGTTACTTACGCACATGGTCAAAATATTGATTCAATTTTTGCCTTGATTTCTGGGAGTTATAATAAATGCTAGAACAGTTTTTTAAGGACAGGTTTAAAATGAGAAAACAAATTCCATCTTCTATTTTCTTAGCATTATTAGGAATAGATTATTGGAATTAGAGGTAAGATACTACAAATAAACTTAAATTCCATTTTAACAATTCTCAAGGAACCAGAAATTTTTCTTTAATAATGGAATTACTTGACAATAAAAAGGCTCAGGAGTCTTCCTTGCCCCGAGCCGCAGACATTAATGGAGCTGGATGTATTTTTCTTGCAATTATCTAGCCTAAGGGTGAAGAAGTTGAACCCTGATAGAAACTATGAGCTTAATAAGACCTTTTCCCATTTATCTTGATTATTCTTGCTTGAGGAAGATTCTGAACCCATGTGTTGTGTGTTGTTTATTTTTTTAAGTACCGTGGAAATATTATTCTCTTTTCTTCCCCCCCCCCCCCCCATTTTTTATTCTTCTCCCTTTCTTCCTCTCCCGGTACTCTTTTCCAATATCCACTCCTGAGGAGAGAGAATCTTGTTTCTGAAAAAGAGTCTATGGACGGTGAGAGTTTCTGAAATGTGATTATAAGTTTGTCATCCCTTGGAGCTCCGGTTAACTCTGCTCAGGGGTGGTCGAAGCCACTGCGAATGGGGTTTTTAGTGCCCTTTACATTTCCTACTTTTTAAATCTATGAAACATTTCAAAAACAGAAAAATACAGTGTGACATAATAAACACCCACAAACTCACCATTTAACTTTGCCAACTCTTAACATTTTTTTCCATATATAATTTAGATTTATTTTAAAGAAACCATTGGACGGATAAAATTGGAGTTCTCTGAGAACCTTTTTTATTTTCTTTCCTTTCCCTCCTTGAACCCTCTATGACTTGGATTGAGGAACTTTAGTTAAAAGCCCTGAGTGAATGTCTCTTGGATGCAAACACCAAGAAACTGTGTGAGTGACCTTTGTGCAGACACAAAGGATTGCATGTGAACGGCTTTAGAAAATTAGCCTAGAGGTTCTAGATTGCCCCTTTCTTTGTGCTTGTTAATTAGCAAAAGAAAAAGAATGTACTGACCCACTTAGCCTTTTCTCCATGTCAGCAAAATGGCCATTAGTCATTCTTTCCCCTTCTCACCTGACCTCCCTCCCTTGTAATCTTGTTACCTATGTTCTGCTTCTGATCAATAAAAGCCAAGGGAGAAGGAGATTCAGGAGGTCCTCTTTCCTCCCTTGGCAGGCCTCTCCCTCTTCCTCTTGACATCAGTTTGTGTCTTGAGTAGGTTTTTCCCATGTGACACTGGTAGTTCCTAGCGGGCCTGAGTACTACAGTTTTGGCTCTAGTCCCCAACTTATTCAGTATTCACCCCACTCAGAGGTCACAGTGCTGGCCCAGTGGTTTCACCTCCTCAGATGTTTGAGCCTAAACTCTGTGGAGCTCTTCTGAGAGCCTGAACCACCAACACCAGGCGGGCAATGGCCTCTCCTTAGAGGTCTGAGCCTCATGTCCATAGGACCTCACTTCTGAGCTTCTAATTTCAATAAATTGAAATTTATTTGACTGTTTCTCTTTGTTTCTGCAGCTGGAAGCATGGTAGCTGCTTTCTGCAGTTACAACTTCGGGGCCATTTCCATGTTCCTCTTCTCATTCATTCAATAACCAATACCTGTAGAAACAACTCCATATTAAATTTCCTCTGTTGAAATATCTATTATGGGTTTTCTTTTAAAAAAAAATTTTATTGGGGTGACATTGGTTAATAAAATTGAACAGGTTTCAGGTGTACAATTCTGTAATACATCATCTGTATATTGTGTTGTGTGCACCACCCAAGTCAAGTCTTCCTCCATCACCACCTATCCTCCCCTCCACCCTCCTCCATCTCCCCACACTCTACCCTCCCCCTTCTCCCTCCTGCAGTCCCCACACTGTTGTCTGTCTATAAGTTTTTTCTTTTCTTTTTGAAAATTTTGAAATTTGTTTTTTAATTTGTGTTGACATGATTTTAAGTATTCCACTCAACATAGATATTGATCAAAACAGTAATTAAAGTGTTGTCCAAGCAGTTGTATAGATTTTGAAGTAGTCCATATTAATTGTGCAGGAGCTAGAATCTGCAGTTGAACTGAGACTTTCTGGAAGTGATAGCTAACTGGTGAAACAGACATCTAAGTCTTACCCATAACTGATATTTACCAGATAAACAATAAATATAATATGTCAGGCGATTGGTGCCATTGTTGGGCAGATAAAACATATTATGTTCACTTTGTTAAAGATGGCACTGCCCAAGTGGAAGCTCGTCGCCCAGGTGATAATATTAGTTGCCCTTCCTGCTTGGGATGGGTGTGATTATGTTAATGTGTGTGGGGGGAGGGCTTTTGCACCAAAAGGTTTTAAAAGAAAGAGAGATCACGTTGTTCCGGGGAAGAGTGATTATGTTCTAGGAGGAGCCTATGCTGTAGGAGAGCAGAGAAAGGCCACGTGGGGAGAGAAGCAGCAGCCAAGATGGCAGAGTGCTGAAGGAAAGAGAGTTTGTGCAGAGAGAAGGGGAACAGAGGTGAATAAAGCTGGTGAGGTACAAACCTTTGATTCTAGGAAACTCAGATAAGTCAGTGGCTTTGGGAGCCCTGAATGGAAAGAGAAGTGTTTTCCCACTGTGTGTATTTCTTGCCCGCTGGGTGCAAGCTAGGATTAAAGCTAATGGCCCACCAGTTCTTGGCTTCGCTGTTTCATTACCGTCTGTCTAAATCAAATTTGAACCTGCATGGGCCAGGCTTCTGTGTTGGTGGCCGTGGCTACTGGCCATACAAGGAGGTTCTCCTCATTTAGTCCATTCAGCTGGCTATAGCAAAAATACTGTAGCTGAGTGGTCTAAAAAACATTTATTTCTCATAGTTTTAGGTGCTGGAGAGTCTAAGTATAAGGCACCAGGTGATCTGTGCCAGGTGAAGGACAGACACCTCCTGGTTAATAGAGAGCCATCTTCTCAGTGTTGCCTCACATGAAAGATGGTGTGAGGGAACGATCTAGGGTCTTTTTTAAAGGCACTAATTCCATTTGTGAGGACTCCACCCTCATGACCTAATTACCTCCCAGAGTTTACACCTCCTAATATCATCACATGGCAGGTGAGGATTTCAACATGTGAATTTTCGGGGATACAAACATTTAGTCCATAACTAAAGCCTTCCCTATCTCCTTTCTCCAGCTTCTACCACATTTCCCATATGTGCACCTCCTTCCTCACCCTGCCTTTTTCTGGCAGTTAGCTGCTTGCACTTCAGTGTGCCAATAACATACTGCATTTCTCAATAATATAGACTTTATATTGTGCTTAACTTTTGTTTTTCCAAGTGTACCAATCCAAGTCCACAGGCTCTTTGATGGCAGAGGGTTTGTGCTTTCAAGTTTGTAGGCTCTTTGGTGGCAGGACATTTAGCACAGCACCATGAATAGAAAAAAAAAATAAATGACTTATGAATGAACATGAACCTAATCTCAGCTGTCATCACCAAATCTCATTACCTTCAGGAAAAGGATTAGCCTATAAATATTCTACAAGGAACTATATAGATTACATATTGTTGGAAGAATCTAGTCAATAGCACTCTCCAAGTTTCTTAACACACTTTTTTTTTTGCTTTAAAAATAGTAATTTTATTGGTTAAAGAGAATACTGTCTTTGAAAATTATCTTCCTTCCAGGGTTTTAAGTAATTTGCATACTTCACTTTATTCATCTGCACAGTAGAAACACTGAAATGAGAAAAACAGAAGAATGCATGCGTTTTTATACGGTTAGCAACACAGCATCCCCAACGCAAGCAGGCTGTCACTCTGTGGGCTCTGAGAAGGCAGAGGGGCCATTCACTCATGTTGTCACTTCTAGCATCACTCCAATCACTGAAGAAATCTGGGGTGGTACCTGTGGCTTCTTGGCCATCTAGTCCCTCAGGGACAGGACAGGACGGGAATTCAAGGAGGGAGCTTAAAATGTTTCAAAAAATTTTCAATATTGCATGGTAGGAAAATAATCTGTCCTTTTTCCTCTTTCTCTGTAAAGACCTCATTTATTCTTGCAAACCAGCTGAGAATTCACAATGACCATCCACAGATCCTACCAAATGCATTAGCAGGTTTGGATACTCACTGCCCCAAAGGGTTTCTTCCAGCTCCACAGGCTAGTCTCTCATTGGCAGTGTCCCTCAGGGTAGACCATGGCGAGGGAATGTCCCTTTTGAAGGCTCTTCCATAAGGAGAAGCATTTGTTACTGCCCACGTTGGTCCTTCCTACTCGCTGGCCAGGCTCCACAGGCTCTCACCCTCACTCGATACAACAAGCTTTACATTCGTCTTTTCTCGCTTTACATTTGTCAGAGATTTCCATGCTTGCCAGTTGGCTGCAACTCAAGTTTTAGTGTTTATTCCTGCACAGCCTGAAGCAAACCCCAGCTTAACACTTTTGACACTGTGTTGGAACACAGGCAAAAGACAGTATCTTAAGACTTGCCTTGACCTCCACCCAGCATTAATGAAGACTTAAAAGGCAAGTGAAAATGAATTAGGAATGTGACTACATGTCAGCCTTCACATGTAGTGGTTAGTTGTTCCTCTGACATACAGGGAAGGCACATGAGTCCTGCCTTTGTGATTGAACTCGGGGGCTCTTCCTTGCAGAGCAGAGGCTACTGTGGCATTGCCATGTGTAGTAGCTGTAAATGGGCCCATCTCAGTCAACTTGGCAAGCATAAAACCATTACAATGCAGAGCCAGTTGATAGGTCCTGGCAGTGTCTCCTGAGCACGTACCAGGGACAAAAGATCAAGGGAGCAATAACTCTGCCTTGGCACTCGAGCCGTGGAAATGAAGTCATGGCATTTCAGTCCTCAGTGGCACAGCCCCAAGTCATTTTCACAAGAGGTGTAACCTTGTCAAGAGATTTTTAGCTAAGATGGAAGACAGTATAAGTATTAGTGCAGAAGAATGTTTATTTTGCTGGTTATCAACCGAGTCTTTAGATTATTTCAATTGCATTTTTGGTTTATTGTTATGGTATTGATTATAATGGACTTCTTTTCAAACTATAAGTATTTGATCCCTAAATATGTTTCTGAAACTTCTATGATTTTATCTACATTAACGTCCCATTTTTTTCTGATGTTTGAGCTTCCTTGCTAGATTATATAAACTCCTTAGAGCAGCAGCTATATATTAATCTTCCCTGTGTCCATTCCATCCTTGCTATATTTAGCACAGTGACTTTCAGATGTTATAATTACAATAACGGTTTCATAAATTAGGTTAAGGGGAATATTACACTTTGCCAAGTTTCTGGCCTAGTGTTGTCAGGCAAAATGGAAGACTCTGGAGATATGTCCAAAGAATACTTGCTTGCCTGTTCTGTTGGCCTGCCTGCTCTGTATCCAGATATTTTTGAAATGTGGGAAATAAAAAAAAAGAGAGAGAGAGAAAGAAAGAAAATCTGTGGAAAACTGATATTTATCAAACATCTGTTTTATTAATAATTCTTTGCAGACCCAACAGTTACATTTTGGGTGTAGGAATATAAATGCTCTTTCTTTACTGGCCAGTTTTTCTTAGACTCCCCTGCTTGATCATTAATATCCTTCTAACCTCTAAATGTTATCACGATCCAGGGCTCCGCCTTTAGATTTGTCTCTCTTTATAATCTCATCAAATTTAAAGGTTTTAGCTAACACTCATATGCTAGTGAGTCTACAACCTACTCTTGAATTATCTAAGTGCTGGCTTGTAAATACGTGGATGTCTACTGGCATCTTAAATTTTATATGTCCAAATCTGAATTTCCCATCTCTCAAAATCTTGTACATCCCACCATCTTGCCTCTCTCTGCATAGCAACTCCATCCTTCCAGTTTCTCCTGCCATAACTCTTGCCTCCATTTTTCCTATGTATTACCCACCAGCAAATCCTATTGGCTATTCCATAAAAATAGATCTAGAATCAGTCTGTTTCTTTCAACTATCCCTGAGACCCTGGCACTTTAAGCAACCATTATCTTTCCCCTGGGTTACGGAACTTAGCTCCTAACTGATTTCTCTGTATTCACCATTCCTCTCATATGGTCTGTTGTCAACAAAGCACTTAGTGTTCCTTTTAAAACCTGAGTTAGAGCGTGTCATTCCTTTTTTTGTCAATACGTAATTTCCATCTCATTTAGAGAACAAGCCAGCGCCAGAGTCCTTTCAGCGGCTACAAGATCCACAGTAATCTAGCCCCATGCTGCCTCTCTGACCTCTTACTACCCTTTCCTTTCTTGCCCACTCTGCTTCAGCAACTCTGGCTGCCTCACATCTTCTAAAACACCAGCTGTGCTCCTGCTGCAAGGCTTTTGCACAAGTCATCTCTGACTTGAATGCCAGTCCTCTAGACATCTCCAGGATTTGCTCCCACTCTTCCTTCCGGTCTTGACTCAAATGACCCTTCTCAAAGGCCTCCCTGAGCACATGAATTGAATGTGTACCTCCCACCACTCTCCAGACATCTCACCCCCTTTCAATGGCATTTCCCCCCACTACAGCACTTATCACTATTTGACCTGTTTTATTTACTTATCTGTGTGTCTCTACGAGGGCAGACATTTCTATTTATTTCTTTCACAGGTGAATCCCCTGCATCTAGAAGTACTTGTCTCATGTTGGAAAGAAATAAATACTTGTTGAATAAATGAATGAATACTTTTAATTTTTTTTAATGTTTGGTAAACCCTGTTTTCCATCTATTCTGATGGCATTAATAAATGGAGTAACTGAATTTGCCATGAGATGCTTTTAGATTTGCAATAAGAAAAATTATAAGCTATTGAAATGGAAGAACTGTAGCTTTTCTTCACTTTTCCCAAGGTATTAGGAAGAAGTAGGCTACAACTTTAATAGAAGAAAAAATACTGTAGCAATATAAAAGACTTAAGGCTTAGATTTTAAGAAACAGAAATAGCATGTGCTTATTTCTTAAAAGAAGCTGGGAACATAGAAGGAAACACACAAATGGAGATATTTTATACCCTTTCCCTCAGAAACAAATCAGTTCCATTTTCTGATTCGTGTGTGTGAAGACTCTGGTCTTTGGAGCCATTTGGGTTCAATTGCCAACACCGCCATTTTCTTTCTGAGTGAGCATTGGCAAATTACTTGACCTAAGGAGGCCGCTCTTTTCTCATCTGTAACACGGGGTAATGATAGCTAGTTAAATGTGAGAACCTGCACCAGACCAGGCATAGAGTGAGGCATGTCGCAGATACACTCCCCCCACCCCCAAACATTCCTACTCTTTCTTTTTCTTGTTGTTGTTGTATATATGGTCTTTTGAAAATTGAAGATTTAGGATCAGAGGAGATGTTCCAGGCTCCCAGTATTTCTTTTTTCATGTGATACATTTGCAAACACAGTGAGTATTCTTTTGCTAGCTGATTATGTAATCAGGCAGCAGCTAGCGGAGGGTCAAGGGAAGTCCCCTGTTACACTCTGAGAGGAGTGGAGGGTGCATCAGATTTCTTTCCTGGAGCCCCTAATGAAGGTGAGCTTCGATGGCATCATTTAAAAGTGCTAACCCAACTACCTATTCTAAACGGTGGCCTGATCATAATCCCATCAAAGACTATTATTGCTGTGTTTAAAACCTTGGTGACAGAGGAAGATTTGATTTTGGTTGGTGGGCACACAATGCAATGTACAGATGATGTATTATAGAATTGCACACTTGAAACCTATATTATTGTATTAACCAAGGTAAACCCAATAAATTAAAAAAAATGGTATAATAAAAAAAAAGAAAAACAAAAAGCAAAAGAAATAAACCTTGGAGATAGGCAGTGGTGGGAATTGATGGAGGGGGATTCTTTAAAAAAATTTTAGTGTATATTTTATTGATTTTAGAGAGAAGAGAAGGGAGAGAGATAGAGACAGAGAGGCAGGAACATCAATCCATTCCTGTATGTGCCCTGACCGGGGATTGAACCGGAACCTCTGTGTTTCAGGACTATGTTCTAACCAACCAAAATATCCGGCCAGGGCTGGGGAATTCATTTTTTAAATAAAGAAATTCTTTTACTTTTTTACTAAGAAGTTATGAGGATTAGCAAAGACAGATGATTTTATCTGGGTCATTTCACATATCACATTTCTAGATTCTTGAAGAAACTGGCCTATCTTAGTTATTTTGAATTTTAAGGATTTCCTTGTTTCATCAATCTTTAATTTTAGTGGAACGTATAGAAGTTTAGCGAATCTGTGCCTTTTAAAATCCTCAGTGATTTCATTTTCTTAGGTTCCTTCCTATTCTAGTAGATAGGTAAAAGTAAATTAACAAATGACCTCACATTTATTACAGTGTTTATATATATATTTATATCCCTATCACCTCATATCTTTTGTAAAAAAGCAGCTACAACCCTAGCACCTTTCTCTTTTTTATTTTTAAATCTTTATTCTTTTACAGATCTTAGAAGAGTTCCTAAATTTACCTGTATATTTGCCCAGAAAATGTTGAGATGAATTGAATCTGGAAGGTTCAGTCTCAAAGTTTTCCTCATTTTTCAAGGCGAGAGGAGAGCAGGAGGTAATGGAAATTCCTTGTCAGCTCCCAAAAAGCGTCCATAATGTCCACTTCCTTCTCCACAATTTGTTTCCACCAACCGGCATGCATGGCTCCTGCCAGAAACCGCAGACCCAGCCGCGCCGGCGATGGGCTCCGTCCACCGGAACGCGTGTTGGTTCAAGCACGCGGCAACTTGGCCGCGCTTGGCTAAAATCCCTACTGGGCATCAGAAACCTCTCAGGACCAAGCTGGACATCTCTAATTGAGCCGGAAATTTGGTCCATACAGGTTCGGCGGCGCGCATGACCAATCGCGCCAGTCTGGGAACCCGTGTCCCCAGTGCTGGTACGTGCCGCTTGCGCCACTTGGCGGTGACCGCGGTTTGGGACACGGATGCGACTAACGTGTTTTCATGGGAAACTGGAGTCCTGAATTCTTAAATGCAGGTGGTTGGAGGAAAAGAAAAGTTGTGGAGGTTCACACTCCTGATAGATGACATTTTATTATTTCTTGGAGTGTGAACGATTTGTGGTTAAAAAAAAAAAGTGTCTACTGATAGTCCATGTTAGTGCCCTTCTAGTGGTTTTATTCATCGCTGGGGTTTTCTTCTTAATCCATTTCTTCCTAAAAACCTATAACTTTAAAGCATTAGTAAACTCTTACAAACATCTTTCCAAGTATCCTAGTACTATATAGTATCAGTTGATCATCCAGGAGGAGGTGATTATTCCATTGTCAGGTTAAGCTTCACTCCAGAAGGCAAGAATAAAATCCCACATCAATTTTACATAAAGTCCCATTTTCTAAGATATCACTCTGAAACAGCAAGATGCCATGGTGAAAGCGAGCCAGAGAAATCTGGATTTGAATTCTGGTCCAACCTGTATTTACTATGTGACCCCTAGGCAAATTACTTGGATTCTCTGGGCTTCAGTTTTTCCACTGTGTCACCTCCTATTTGTCAGTATTTAGTCCGTGCTATATGCAAAGCATTTGTGGTAGTGTCTGACCTGCAGGAAGTTCTTAGTGAACATTAACTGTGTGAAGGTCTGTCATTTGAATATCCAGATTTTCTTTTAGCTTTTTTTGCCCTCAGGGACTGGGTGGGGTAGAGGGTTGGTTTCACTTTTCACCTTTTTAATCCCTTCATAGTACATTTTGGACTATGGTGTAAGGTGAAGTTCTAACTTGGAGGTTTTTCCAGAGGGTTGAATTTTTCAAGGTACCATTTATTGAGCAACTTCTTTCTCCTTCCCCATTGAGTTTTGTGAAGTTGTGGTTTCCTTTATCATCTGTCATGTTCTTCGGTCAGTCTGTTTCAGGGATGCCTTATCTAGTTCATTAGCTGCTGGTCAATTCTTGTTCTAATACATAGGTTGGCGGGTTATTTTTTGTCTTTTTATTTATTCTTCTGTTGAGGTATAACTTATATTCAGTGAAGTGCAGGCGTTTTAAATGTCTAGTTTGAAGAATGTGAATTTGTTTCTACTCCTGTAATTACCACCCGCATCAAGATAGAGACCCTAGACGCGTCCTTATGCCTATTCCCTAAGGTAAACACAACTCTAACTTCTATCAACATAGTTTAAGGAATTTTCTTTGGATTCCTAGTTTGGTGATAGAATAGTTAGTTGATAGTTTTATTTTTTATTTTTTTATTTTTTATTTTTTATTAAATTTAATGCAGTGACATTGATAAATCAGTGATAGGTTTTATTGTATGCTTTTTCTGCACTTATTGAAATAACCATATGATTTTTCTCTCTTTTATTCTGTAAGTGGATTTTATTGGTTAGTTTTTAAATGTTAAACTTTATATTCTTGTAATAATGCCAACCTGCTTATGATGTATTATTATTCCTATATATCAAGGGATTTGAATTTCAAATATATTGATTATGGTTTCTAGATCTTTGTTCATGAAAGATATTGGCCTATCATTTTCCCTTCTTGAAATGTCCTTTTCAGGTTTTACTATTGAGGTTATGCTTGCCTCATCACATGATTTGGGCACTGTCTGCTTCTTTTTTTATTTGCTTGTTATGTGAGTTTGGTATTATTTCTTTTTTTTTTTTTTACCGTCAAGCAGATTTCACCAGGGACGCTATCTGAAAATGAAGTTTTCTTTGTGAAAAGAAATTAAATAACCGATTAGCTCTCTTTAATATATAATGGACCTTTCAGGTTTTCTTCTTCCATCAGATCTTTTTTTTTTCTTTCCATTTTTCTGAAGCTGGAAACCGGGAGGCAGTCAGACAGACTCCCGTATGCGCCCGACCGGGATCCACCCGGCATGCCCACCAGGGGGCGATGTTCTGCCCCTCTGGGGCGTCTCTCTGTTGCATCCAGAGCCATTCTAGCGCCTGAGGCAGAGGCCACAGAGCCATCCCCAGCGCCCGGGCCAACTTTGCTTCAATGGAGCCTCGGCTGCAGGAGGGGAAGAGAGAGACAGAGAGGAAGGAGAGAGGGAGAGGCAGAGAAGCAGATGGGCGCTTCTCCTGTGTGCCCTGGCTGGGAATCGAACCTGGGACTCCTGCACGCCAGGCCGACGCTCTACCACTGAGCCAACTGGCCAGGGCCTAGATCTTTTTGAATGTATAGTTTTTACCATATATACATTTAAAGTTAGATTTTCTTTAAAATACTGCCTTAGTTGCCACTCAAAGATTTAATATGTTATATTTTTATTATAATTATGCTTGACATATTTATTCATTTGTTTCAAGTATCTTTCTGGTTATCTATCCTTTATTGATTTCTAGTTTAGCTGACCTGTGGTCAGAGAATATACTCTTGTAATTTGAATTCTTTGAAATTTGAAATTTGTTTTGCTTTCTTTATTGGCCCAGTATATAGTCCATTTTTGGTAAACATCCCATTAAAATTTGAAAATAATGCATATTATAAAAGTGCGTGTTTATATATTCTCTATATTAGGATAATTGTTTAGTCATGTTCAGTTTTTATATAATCTGATTTATTTTCAGTTTGTTATATTGTTTTAGATATTAAAATATTTAAATATGATTACAGATTTTTCTATTTTTCTTTATATAATTTAAAGTAATATAAGGGTTTTCCTTCCTATTAAGAATACTTTATTATTGTCTGACCAGGTGGTGGTGCAGTGGATAGATCATTGGACTGGGACATGGAAGACCCAGATTTGAAACCCCTGGGTTGCCAGCTTGAGCACTGGCTTGTCCGGCTTGAGTGCACGCTCATCCGGCTTGAGCATGGGCTCACCGGCTTGAGCGTGGGATCATTGGCTTGAGTGTGGGATCATAGACATGACACCCATGGTCATTGGCTTGAGCCCAAAAGTCACTGGCTTGAAGCCCAAGGTTGCTGGCTTGAGCAAGGGGTTACTGGCTCTGCTTTAGCCCCCTGGTCAAGGCACATATGAGAAAGCACTTGATGAACAACTAAGGTGCTACAACAAATAATTGATGCTTCTCATCTCTCTCCCTTCCTGTCTGTCTGCCCCTATCTGTCCCTCTCTCTGTCTCTGTCACAAAAAAAATCCTTTATTACTAAAAATACTTTTTTTTAATTTTTAATAATACTTCTTGCCTTGAAGTTTATTATATTAATATAACTGTATCAATTTATTTTTGGTTACTGTTTGCATGCTAGATATTTTCTTTCCAGTTATTTATTTATTTTTATTTTTTGTATTTTTCTGAAGTGAGATGCAGGGAGGCAGAGACAGATTCCAGCATGCACCTGACCAGGATCCACATGTCATGCCCACCAGGGGGTGATGCTCTGCCCATTTGGGGCATTGCTCTGTTGCAACCTGAGCCATTCTAGCACCTGAGGCAGAGGCCATGGAGCCATCCTCAGCACCCAGGCTAACTTTGCTCCAATGGAGCCTTGGTTGCAGGAGCGTAAGAGAGACAGAGAGAAAGGAGAGGGGAAAGGGTGGAGAAGCAGATGGGCGATTCTCCTGTGTGCCCTGACCGGGAATTGAATCTGAGACATCCACATGAGCCAGCCAGCCAGGGCCTCTATCCAGTTTTATAAAATATAAAGTGGATCTTTTATGAATAGATATACTTGGGTTTCCTTTACTTTTATGTAGTATAACAATATTTTAAGTAGAGTATTCAATTCATTTCCATTTAGTGTAGTTACTGGTATAAGTGGTTTAAGGCATTTAATCTACCTTATTTGTTTGTTTGATCTACCCGTCCTATCTGGGTTGTCTTTTTTTTTTTCCATTATTTCCTTTCTTGTCTTTTGAATTAATCAAATATTTGCATTAGTCTATTTTTAAATGAGCTTTTTAGTAATGTATACATTTTTAGGTGGTTACCATAGAGATTATAATGTTCTGTTGTCATATCTTTAACTTCTATAATTATTTTAAATCCCCACATAATTTTAATTATTAGTTGTTTTTTGATTATGGTATAATTGAAATATTTTACCACTTCATGTATAGTGTAAGAACCTTCCAAAAGTATATTTCTCATTTCTCCTTCCTATCCTTCATCATCATCACACATTTTACTCTAACAGGTAGTCTAAATATACCCAACGTATTGCTTTTATTTTTACTTTAGACAGTTATCTTTTAGAAAATTTAGAAATAAGAAAATGAACTTTTAAATTTAACCTTCATTTTTGTCATTTCTGTTGCTCTTCATTTCTTTATGTGGGTTTCCCTTTCTATTACAGATCCGCGCTCTGAAGAACATAGTACAGGAGTGCTGAAAATGAACGCTGCTTTTGTTTGTTTGAAAATATTTCTATTTCAATTTTAGGAGATATTTTCACTGGTTGATAGTTGATAGTCGTCCCCCCCCCCCCCCCCCCCCAGCACTTTAAAGATGTAATTTCAATTGTCTGTGGTTACATAGTTTTTCACAAAGAATCTGTTATAATTCTTATTCCTGTTCCCCTGTATATAATGTGCTCTTTTTTCTCTTGTGGCTTTTAATTGTTTTCCTCTGATTTTTTTTAACCTTGTTTTTCGACAGTTTGAATATGGGATGTGTGTGTGTGTGTGTGTGTGTGTGTGTTTCATTTATCTGGATTTGTGTTCTTTCAACTTGGATCAGTGGTTTGCTGTTTATTGATTTTGGAAAATTCTTGGCTATTGTTTTGTAAGAAACTGCCAAACTGTCTTCCCGCATGGCTGTGCCATTTTGCATTCCCATGAACAGTGAACGAGAGTTCCTGTGGCTCCATATCCTCACCAGTCCGTGATCTGAATTTTCACCATTCTGTTAGAGGCATTACGGTGTCTCACTGTCTGAATTTGAGTTCCCTCATGACATGTGATGATAAGCACTTCTTCATATGTTTATTTGTCACCTGAATATCTTACTTGGTGAGATGTCTTTTGCCCCCTTTTTAATCAGGTTGTTCACTTTCTTATTGTTTTAAGGATTCTTTGTATATTTTGTTTAATATTCCATTATCAGACATGTCTTTTGTAAATGTCTTCTCCCAGTCTGTGACATGTCTTTTTATTTTCTTTACAGTCTCTTTCACAGAGAAGTTGTGTTTATTTTAATAAAACCAATTTAGCACTATTTCTTTTGCGAATCGTGCCTCTAGTGAAATACTTATACCTATGCATTTCATTTTTTGAGTGTTAATGTAAATTATATTATGTTTTTAATTCTAAATTCCAATTGTTCATTGTGAGGACATAGGAAAGCAATTGACTTTCATATATTAGCCTTGTATTCTGCAGTCTTGCTATAGTCACTTGCCGATTACCTTTTAAGAGACAACAAAAAAATATTTCTGTATTTTTTATTGCCTCAGGTATACCTAAAATATTATATTAAGTAGCATTATTAACCTACCTTTGAATTCTTGAGATAAACCTTGTTTATGTGTGATGATTGTCCAAATTTATTACACTTTGTTATCGTCATAAAACAAATTGGGTAGCATATCTTTTTTCATATATCTTGGAATAAATTATCTCATGTCATGTATTATCTGTACTTAGAAGTTTTGGAGGAATTCTTTATCCCTGTTCTTTTGTTTCATTAGCAAACTACCCCTCTTCCTAAAGCCAGTCTCCTTCCTCCCTCCCTCCCTCCCTCCCTCCCTCCCTCCCTCCCTCCCTCCCTCCCTCCCTCCCCCCCCCCCTCCCTCCCTCCCTCCCTCCTTTCTCTCTTTTCTTCCTTCCTCTGTCCCTCCCTACCTCTCTACCTTTCTTCCTTCTTTTCATTCTTCTTTCCTTCCTTTCAGTCTTCTTTCTTTCTTTCTGTTCTTTTTTACTAGTTTTCGAGCTCTGTGGAGGCAGGCATCCTGTCTTGTTTACTCCTGTAATGCCAGAATGATTGTACAGCCTGGCATATAGTAGGTGTTCAGATAATACTTGTAAATAAATGATTAACATTTTTTCCTTCTAGTAACAGATTAGATTTACCTTAAAGACCCAAGTATATAATTCATTATAAGCACTTTACTGACATTTGAAATTAAGGTGTCTTAGCCCTGGCCGGTTGACTCAGTGGTAGAGTGTTGGCCCCATGTGTGGATGTCCTAGGTTTGATTTCCAGTCAGGGCACACAGGAGAAGCAATCATCTGCTTCCCTATCCCTCCCCCTTTCTCCTCTTCCTCTCTTCCTCTCTTCCTCTCCTGAAACCATGGCTTGATTGGTTTGAGTGCATCAGCTTAGGATGGCTCTGTGGAGCTTCTACCTCAGGCGCTAAAAATAGCTCAGTTGCACGCATGACCCCAGATGGTCAGAGCATTGACTCCAGATAGGGGTTTTTGGGTGGATCCCAGACAGGGCGCATGTGGGAGTCTGTCTCTCTATCTCCCCTCCTCTCATTTGGAAAAGATGAAGAAGAAGAAAAAAGAAAATAAGGTGTCTTTTCTGCTTCTAAGGGATGACAGTTGATGTACATGTAGCTATTAATCATATTCATATCTTCAACTACTTTTTATGTCTACTTGTTCTTCCAGAGACTAAAAATTTTTTCCCCGTATATAGTAAAATATTTTACACATTTAAATGCCGTGTGTTCTCCAAAAAAAATTGTACATGATGATGATGTCCTCATTGTGGATTTTTTCTTTTATCATCTGTAAAACTAACTTCTCTATCCATTTAATCATCTTTTCCTTAAACTCATCTTTTCCTAAAATTAGCCTGTAAATTATTTCATTAAACACTGTATGGGGGAAAATGGGGAAAAGTTCCCTGAGAGCATGTTAAGCCTCTTTTTTCCCCTGTTTCTTCCCCTAGTACCCGTGGCTTTATAAGGTACAGTGTATGGCTTCACATCCCGATTTAGCCTTGCCCATGTTGCATCTCTAATAGCAGTGCTTTCCAGCATGAATATAGACCTAATAGTATTGATGTGGGACCAGGAAAGAGAAATGGCTCTAACTACCTCAAAAGTAGAGCCCAATAAGGGGGACTGGGCTCTGAGTGGAAGAGAGTCTTCACTTTCTTATTGGTGGCTCTAGATCTAGGTTTTCTCTAAGGGTACATGGCAGGGATGGGTATAAGGGCTTTTATATCCAGGGGTTATTCTGATGGGTTGCTGCCAATGTCTCATGGGCTGTTTGAAATATTTAATATATTTTTTTCTCTATGATATTGTGATTTTTAGATTGAAGCAACTTTGCCACTTATAGTATTTCATTCCATACTTACTTGCACTGTAGTAATACTGTCAGATATGACATTTTGCTGATCACTCTCCTTTGGTTCTTGCAGTATCATGACCTTGCATGCTCTTTATTATGTTGGGAGTTTAATGCTCCTTGACCGTCCTACTGAATCAGGCTTGGGTGTTGATTGGAAACACAACTCAGAAATCTGAAGACAGTCTTGTTTAACTTAAGTCTTCTGTTCCTTCCATTACCTCTCTCAAACTGCTCAAAAAGAGACTTCTTATTTCAGAGGGAAAACTGTACTTGGTGAAGTCAGTGCATCTCTGAAAAGTTGCTCATTTTCATTGCAGACTTCATTACCGTTGGGGGTTGTGTTAAATGTCGGATATGATTCCTCAGGAAAGGAAGGACCTCTGAATTTTACCCTTCTCTACTTAATGCTGAAGGCTTTGGTGCATCATCTAAGCTTGTTTTTTGGTTTTTAAAATTTTTCTGAAGTGAGAAGCAGGGAGGCAGAAAGACTCCCATATGCATCTGACCGGGATCTACTTGGCAAGCCCACCAGGGGGCGATGCTCTGCCCATCTGGGGTGTTGCTCCATTTCAGCTGGAGCCATTTTAGCACCTGAGGCAGAGGCCATGGAGCTGTCCTCAGTGCTGGGGCCAGCTTTGCTCCAATGGAGCCTTGGCTGTGGGATAGGAAGAGAGAGATAGAGAAGAAGGAGAGGGGGAAGGGTGGAGAAGCAGATGGGTGCTTTCCCTGTGTGCCCTGGCCGGGAATTGAAACCGGGACTTCCACATGCCAGGGCCGACACTCTACCTCTGAGCCAACCAGCCAAGGCTGAGCTTGTTTTTATTCAGGGAATCTCACTGCATCATCCTTGGCCAGACTGGGGTTGTCAGACAGAATTTGCTCATCTGGGTTGTGCCACCATATCGTGCCCTGAATGGTCATTTATATTTGGCTTTTGCCTTCAATTGGTTGTCTTGTAATTCTTTGATCAGAGCCTCAAACAGAGTGGGTGGTGCACTTACTAGGTTATGGTGAACTTTGTACCGATGATAGTGGTCATGTTGGTGATTATCATTCATAACATTTCTTGAAAGCTTACTATGTATGAAATGGTTCTAAGTGCTTTATATACATTAAATAACTTAATCTTCCCAACAATTTTATAAGTACTATTATTGACTCCATTTTCCAGAAAAGGAAACTGAGGCATATATTTAAACCCAGAGTCACTTAGCATGTGGCCCAGCAGGATTTGAACACAGGAAGTCTGGATTTTAATCACAGTGTTATGCTGCCTCTGTAAATAATTAACCCACAGTATTCCTCTGTTTATATTTATGTAAACTGGAGAATATTGTATGTGAATTTCCATTCTAATTATGGTTATGAAAATATAATTGAGAATTACTTAAAAGGACTGATGAGAATAAGTTTTATGATTGAATGGAAAAAATCATCAAAGTGTTAACATCTGAAAGGCTTAAATCTTACTATTACGACCACTACTTAAGGAAATATTCTTTTTAAAAAAGTAAGTTACACTAATATTTTGGGTTGCGCTCAGAAGATCACTTAAAAAGCCAACTTGAAAATTACTTTATAAATGCGAACTTGGAAATACTAAGTATATAGACAGTAGCTTTAAGTGTAATCAAGCAAAAGAAGTGGGAGAAACTTAGTGGAATTTACTAGGTATAATAAAAAAATATAGAACATTTTAGTGTTTAATTCTGGAAGCTCCCTCTTTAAAGTGAACGCAATACACAGAGGTTGCCGGTTTGATCCTTGGTCAGGGCACGTACAGAAACAGATTGATGTTTCTCTCTGTCTCCCCTTCCTCTTTCTCTCTAAAACACATCAGTAAATAAAAAATTTAAAAAGTAATAAAGTGAATGTAGCGATGTCTGTTCCTCGGTGAAAAATTCAGTTAGGGGCCAGAGTTTTCAGCGGTGTGTGATGCTTTGCGCAATTGTCTTTCCTCAGAGTGATTCCCCTAGGGCCAGTCTGAATAGCAGAAGGAATGAAGTGGTCCTTTGGAGCAAAGTCTTGGGTGACTTGGAGATGAAAAGGAGACCTAAAGAGCATCCGTCACTTCCTTCCAGCACTGATGGAGGCCATACCTCGCTCTGGGAACAGACATCAGGCTTTTCTATTGCACCTGTGTGAACAAATAGCAGTGCCCACCAGTGGCTTTATCTTGATTGTGAAGATTCTTGATGAGTGTGTGGAGATCACGTGGAGCTGTAAAAATGATATGTTACACTTCTTTTTGGGAATTCTACTCCCAGAATAGCACAGTTCTTTGAAACCCTCATTTAAATGAGCTTCATGATTTGTGGAAGGTGAGAATGCTCACACCTGCTTTGCAAATTGATAAACTATGCCCTAAATTCACAACAGGTGTTTTGCTTGAAAGGCGGATAGTGAGTCAGCAGTGGGACTCCCCACAGAACCCCGTTGTTCTGCCCCTCACCAACTCTCTGGAGGAAGTCTCCTACCTCCTTTTAATGTTAGGGAGTTGGAAAAAGTTACATAATAGGGAATGTTTGCCAGCTTTATCAGCTTGAGGGCATTGCATTTCTCTGTGTGTATGTGTGTGTACATATTAGTGTGTTTGTGTGTGTTTCTGTGTTTGCCTATTTTTCTGAAACATTTTTGCCAACTGGAATTTTCTTCCCACTTCCCAGATGGTAGTTCTGACATTTTTTTTTTTTTTTGTAAATTGCTTACAAATCAGGAGGCTTCATTCTCCAGTTGACAGATTTTAACAACAGCTGGTAGGTGACCACCCTCTACCACCCATTTCCCCCACCCACTTCCTCTGCTGGGCATCAGCAGATAGTGCAGAAAAGCTAGGAGATGTTTAGCTGTGTTAGGGAGGTTTGGACAGTAGGGAAGTTTGACAATTGTTGAAAAGATTCAATCAAAACCAAATTGAAATGTCTTTTTCTGCTCAAATTAAAGCCATTTTTGCCAGTCTTTCTTTGACTTCTTTCTTTGGATCAGTTCCTTTAATAGAATGGTACCTTTGCCTCCTTAATATTGTGCTGCTAGGGGAAAGAAATTAGTTTTGAAAGTGTTATAAACAGAACTTGCACATAGACTATTGAAAAGTCAACCAAAAAGTGATGAATCCCTTGTGTAGAAATCATTTTGAAAGGTCTTTGACAGATGAGTTGTACTGAGACTAGTGTGACCTCGATTTACCTTAAAATGAAAGGTTCATACAGGCCATCTCCACAACACTCCAAATCCTGTCTAGTTTTGTGCCATACATTTTGTTGAATACTCTCACTTTCTCATTCTTACAGTTTTGGTTGAACTGCCTGTTTCACTTCCTTGCTAAAGGGCAGAATATAGCTTTGATCAGTCTACAGCATTATTATGAAGGTTTTGTTTGCTATTTGTTAATCAGATTCAAAGGTGGTTTTAACCTTTCTCTTGGTTAGTGAATGCAGTGTATGATCGTTAATCGAAGCTGAGCATAGGTGAAATAAAATGATATTCAGACAGTGGCCTTTTGTATTTATGAAATGAAAACTGCAAAGAAAGAAATTAAGGCTGTAATCTATCTGTTATATTTAATTATTAATAAGAACCAGAGATGCCATATTTGATTTCAAGTAAAAGAATGTATGCTTTGGAACCAGAATATCTGTGCTTAAAGTGTAGGTGACTTTGGGCATCTTAACTTAGTTCCTCTGTGCCTCAGTTTCCTTATCTATAAAATGGGGAGAAATAATAGTTCTTATCTCAGCATTGTTGTGAGAATTACATAAAATATTGTAAAGCACACAAGGTATGTAGAATAGATTTTCTTGAACTATTAAAATCAACCTAGTTTAATATTTTGAAAGTTTGCTTTAAAGTCCCTTTGAAAATATACTCAAGGCATTAAAAGATAAAAGGTCACAATGGCCAAATAAATACAGGCGTTTCTACATTAAACACATTCATGTCCTCAAAACTGACTCCCTTTTGGTTGAGTTCAGAGAAAGAGACTTGCTAATCTGGGTTTCGAATGAGCTAAACTGCATTCATTTGCAGGTCTGTTCACATTTAGCACAAACACTATAGTTAGAAAAACACTATGGAGCTGTTCAGAAATGGAGATGCTGTTCACAGTATATTTTAAAGGGGAAAAAATAGTTCAACCTTATTTAAAAGGCAAATAGTTACTAATCTACATGAACAGGTAGTTGAACCTTGGGGCATCTTTTCAATTCTACTAATCATGAAAACAAGAAAGGCAAATGTGAGCCTGGAAGTGAGATAAACGATCATGTCTTAGGGCTAAATGTAATTTAAGAAACAGGAAGAGTCCTCTCCTGTTACAGTCCAGGAAACAGACCTGGAGGGGATGGTAAACTTGCTCTAGGTGGCATAAATAGGTGGTGACAGGGGACATGCGTCATGACTCATGAAATGACTCAATATCAAACTCACCTTCCTGGGTAACTTGAAAAATCTTGATGAAGTGGTGACTTCTAATTAAGCGATTCTTGACACTAGGAAGCCAGGCTCTGCACAGTAGGCAAGAGTAGGTGGTGTCTGTGTGTCAGAGTTTGGCCCAAAGAAGAAAGCTCTTTCTGGGACTAATAGACAGTTGAGACATGAGGAAGGGCCTATGCAGGAAAGGTAGACTTTACCTGACCCCTAAACACAAGAGGCTGCAGACACTAAAATCTAAAGAAGGTGGCAGCCTGCTTTTCGAACTATAAAAATGGAAGGAGATTTAATGAAGTGAAGAAAAATGGGTGAATTATCTTGCCAATGGCTGGAGAGGTTAGGAGGGAATAGAGCGGCTTAGATGAATAAAGCTGAGTGATAGGATAGATGACCCTACAAGGTAAAAGAAAGGTAAGCAGGGGGAGTGGAAGGAAAGTCCAGTTACAAAAAGAAAAATGGTAGGAGCCTAAAAATAAAGAGGGTAAATGTTAGCATTATTGCTAGCAACCGGTCATCTTAATAAAATTTCAAGTTTCAGAGAAATGTAGGATACTATAAAGATAATATTTGTCATTTCCTTTACTATGGAAAAATTGTTTAACTTTCTGGGTTTTAATGCCTTTCTCTGTAAGGTAAAATTTCAAAGAGCATACCATCCTAAAGGTCTGATATTCTATGACATTTAGAAGAATCAGGGATCATTTACTTAAAAATTCCTCCAAATAGTGACAATGTCAAATCTATTATTTTGTAATGTCCACTAGCTTAGGATGCTTTTGTTTACCCAATACACAATACCTTCTTATTTCAGTTTGTAAATATATTATTCATTTGAATTTATAAACATGAACCTACATAGGGTACTGAAATTGCATAATGATAATGATCTTTTAGTGTTAAATACCTGGATAGTTTGTAAGCAGAACTCTTATTCAGTTTTGGAAATCTGATTAAACATAATATTGATAAATTGGGGAGCTTCTAAGTTAAAATAAATCATTAAGGTAAGTTTAACAAAATTAAAACAACTAATTAAGAAGAAATAAAAGTGGGGATGATTGGTGGTTTTTTCCAGGAATAGCCTATTTAGGTAAATAGAATTTTTTTTTGTCTGTTTACCCTATAACAGTCATTGCAGTGGATGAAAGAAATTCTCATCCTCAATTATTTCAGGTATATCCATCTGATTTGGTTTATTTTGAATTCTGTACTTTCAGAAATATGCCACCTATTAAGTGTAAATTTCACTCTACATCATAAATTATAGTATCAGTAACCTTTGAAAGATACTTCATAAAATTAAAAGTATCTCTGATGTTAATAAAAGTATCTCTTATTAGCATAATAAAATCAAGGAAAATGTATTTCTTTAAATATTTCAGAAAACATAATGTCTCAAAATTCTAGAAGGCTAAATAATTAATTTGATTTTGAAATATAAAGGCAAAGTACATCTCAGAAACCACAGGACAATTGAAAAGTAGGTCCTATAGACATTTTGTAAATTCAAGGATAAACATGTATCTTTAAACTTTGTTACTAATGAAATAAGCTGAAATTTTTTTTTCCTTTCTGAAGGTCAAAAGTAGAAATAAAATGTTTGGCAATATGACAAATAAATGTGCTAAGTACAAACTTCAGAAATCAAGAACACGTATTCTGGAAGAAATTTAATAATCATGTATCATCTGAATCATCTGAGAAGTTCATGAGCCATTATGAAAGCAGGAGCAAGCAGGAGAGAAGGACTGGGTTAGTAACAAGTAGGAAAATGAGAGATGTACAGCTATGCTATAATTTATAAATGCATAACTAATATTCAATTAAAAAACAAATCTTCTTACAGCATATGCAAAGATTAAATCAAAATGAGCCATAGACATAACTGTAAAAACTTAAACTATAAAACTCTTTGAAACAAACCTGGGAATAAATCTTTATGACTTTGGTTTGGCCAATGCCTTATTTGATGAGACACTAAAAGCACAAGTGACAAAAAATAAATAAATTGAATTTCATAAAAATTAGTCTTTGTGCTAGAAACGAAACCATCAATGTAATAAAAAGACAGCCTAAACAATGAGAGACAGTACTTGCAAATAATATCTCTCATAAGGGATTTACATCTAGAATATATAAAGAACTTTTACAACTCAATAATAAAAAGGCAATAACCCAATTACAAAATGGACAGAGGTGGTGGCACAGTGGATAGAGCATTGACCTGGAACGCTGAGGTCACTGGTTCGAAACCCTGGGCTTGTCTGATCAAGGCACATACAGAAGTTGATGCTTCTTGCTCCTCCCCCACCCCCATCTCTCTCTTTCTCTCTCTCCCTATCTATCTCTATCTCTATCTCTATCTCTATCTCTATCTCTATCTCTATCTCTATCTCTATCTCTCCTCTCTAAAATGAATAAAGTCTTAAAAATATATAAAAAATAAAAAAAATGAAATGGGCAAAAGACTTGAATAGACATTTTCCCAAAAAAGATATACAAATGGCCAGTAAGCCCATGAAAAGATATCCAACCAACATCTTTTCATCAGGGCAATGCAAATTAAAACCACAATAAAATAGCACCTCACACTTACCAGAATGGCTCTAATAGAAAAGGTTGATGAGAATGAGGACAAATTGGCACCTTCATACACTGCTGGTTGGAATATAAAGTGATGCACCATCTTTGGTAGCATGCAGTTATCATAGTAACCCAGCAATTCCACTGCTAAGTACGTATCCAAGAGAAGTGAAGACATGTGTCCACATAAAAACTTGTACATGAAGGTTCGTAACATTATTATTCATAATGACTAAAAAGTAAAACCAACTCAAATATCCATCAACTGATGAGTATATTCATACAATGGAATATTATTCAGCTATAAAAAGTAATGAAGTACTAATTCATACTACAATGTGGATGAACCTTGAAAACATTATGCTAAGTGAAAGAAGCCAGTCACAAAAGATCCCATATTGTAGCTCTCCTTTTATATGAACTGTCTAAAATAGGCTAATCCACAGAGACAGTAGATGAATGGCTGGCTAGGGCTGGGGGGCAGTGAGCTGATTAAGGCGAGGGAATTATAGGTAAGAGGTACAAAGTTTTGGGGGAGGATGATGAAAATATTCTAGAACTGTGGTTATGGCTACATAGCTCTACAAACCACTGAATTGCACACTTAAAATTGATGAATTGGGCCCTGGCCAGTTGGCTCAGCGGTAGAGCGTCGGCCTAGCGTGTGGAGGACCCGGGTTCGATTCCCGGCCAGGGCACACAGGAGAAGCACCCATTTGCTTCTCCACCCCTCCGCCGCGCTTTCCTCTCTGTCTCTCTCTTCCCCTCCCGCAGCCAAGGCTCCATTGGAGCAAAGATGGCCTGGGCGCTGGGGATGGCTCTGTGGCCTCTGCCCCAGGCGCTAGAGTGGCTCTGGTCGCAATATGGCGACGCCCAGGATGGGCAGAGCATCGCCCCCTGGTGGGCAGAGCGTCGCCCCACGGTGGGCGTGCCGGGTGGATCCCGGTCGGGCGCATGCGGGAGTCTGTCTGACTGTCTCTCCCTGTTTCCAGCTTCAGAAAAAAAAAAATTAAAAAAAAAAAATTGATGAATTGTATGTCATGTGAATTATAACTCAATAAAGCTCTTTAAAAAAACTCAGACCACATCACCCCAACCCTCTGCCTGACAAATGAAAACTGTCCCATACAGTTATTTTCCAGAAAATGTTAAAAGTTTTACTGTGATGGATGGACTTGACTATATATTGTACCCACAGACCATAGGTCTCTTAGTTTGTCTTGTGGCTTTATCAACTATGACAGATGCAGTGACCCAGAACTCAGCGTGAAATAATTCCAAGGGCACAGAACCCAGTTATATCTGATTTTAAAAAATATGAATGATATCTATTTGTGCTGTATACTGCTTTAGTTTTTAACCTTGTCTTAATTATTTATTCAGATGATTCTGTCTATCTCTTTATCATATTATAAAAGCTCTTAACAATGTTAAATCCATTTAATTGAAAGAAAAAAGCCCCATGAAGATAAAGAGAGGAAGGATAGAATACTGAGAGAAAATAATGAGGGAAAGTATTTGTAATTGCATTAAAAAGAAAGGTAGGTATTCATTATATAAGTTTAGCAAAAAAAAAAAAAAAAAAAAAAAATTAGAGTAGATTAATAGAAGTTGAATTTGATACATGTTGTTTCACTGTTGTATACCCAGTCCCTGCTTACCAGTGGTGTATCCGAGGGCTTCTTGGTAAGCTATTTGGAACTTGAAAGGCATTTTCCTGTAACAGTTGGGGCTGAAGTTCAGACTACAAAAGCTCATTTAATCTGTGTGTGTCTGAAATACAAGATGAAGTATCATATAAATGCTAATGAAGTATGTAATTGATTCATTTAACACATCTATGTTAAGCACCCACTCTGTGTCTGATTATGGTGATAGGTGCTTTTCCCTGTTAGATGCTTTTGGGGTTCCAACTCCTTTCATTACAGCAAGATAGGGCTAATTATTAATTACTGCTTTCATTCAATAGATATGTATTGAGCAGCTGCCATGGGCCTGACACTACACTAGCTTGGCTCTGAGGATGTAGAGAGAGGGACTCTGCCCCTACTGTTAAGGGGCTGTCACTGTAGAGAGGGGCATTTGCACGTAAACAGAGTTTTAAATTACTTTGGTGAGTGCTTCCATAGGGGTAAGCACAGATAGCAGCGGTCTCAAGAATGAGGGAAAGAAGTTCCATCTCAGGCTTGTGATCTTGGGAGTGGGAGAATAGATCCTGAACAAGGTGAAGCCAAAAGCATTTTGAAGAATGAGTTTACAATTGGGAATGGAAGTTGTGGGGAAGCTGAGGTCATTCTGGGCACAGAGACTTGAGGATATGAATAAAGGAAAAAGGTAATAGCAGGTAGGTTGGAAACAGACGGTAGTAGAATGGGCAGGGCGGGGGGCTATAGAGAAAGCCTGGCTAGAGGCATGTGTAAGATGCATTCCTTGTAGAGCTCAGGAGAGAGGGGTGGAGGAGCTGCTCTGCTTGTAGTCACTGGGGGCATGGTTGTTGAAACTGGGTGGGTAGAGATTTGCAGGGACCACATGAGGACTGAGCAAAGTGCTTGGACTAGAGCACTAAGGAACACGGGTACTAAGAGATGAGCAGGGAGGAAGGAGGGAAAACGTGAGGCTACATTGCCTGGAAGACCAAGGGAGGCACGTTGTCAGTGATGTCAGCCTGTGAGAGGAGAGTCAGGTAGGGCTGAAAAGCAAGTATCCTTTGTGTACAGCAATGAGGGACAAGTTATTGCATTTCTTAGACACCTTGGCTTCTGAGCTACAAAGGCAGGTCTCAGAAGCTCTGAGGATACTGGTCCCCACATTTAGTCAATTTCAAGGGCATGAGCTCTTTCTTTAAAAATCAAATTTATTGGAATGACAATGATTAATAAAATTATGTAGATTTCAAGTGTACAATTAATTCTATGATATATAACCTGTATATCGCATTGTGTGTTTACCACCCAAAGTCAAATTTCTTTCCATCACCATATATTTTACCTTCTTTACTCTTCACTACCCTTTCACCCGACCTTCCCTCTGGTAACCAACATACTGTTGTTTGTGTCTGTGAGTTTTTGTTTGTGTGTCTTGTTTGTTCATTTGTTGCTTTCAGTTTTATATTTCTCATAAGAGTGAAAACATGGTTCTTGACCATCTGACTTATTTTGCTTAGCATGATGTTCTCAAGATCTATCCCTGTTGTCTCAAATGGCACTATTTCATCTTTTCTTATAGCTGAGTAGTATTCCATTATATATATATATCTATATATCTATATATATATCTATATATATATATCACACATATAATATATATATACCACATCTTCTTTAACCATCTATCAAAGGACACTTAACTTTTTTTCATGTCTTGGCCACCATGAATAATGCTGCAGTGAACACAGGGGTGCACACATCTTTGCAAATAAATGTATTCAAATTTTTTGGGTAGATACCCAGAAGAAGGGTTGCTGGGTCATATGGTAACTCTATTTTTAATTTTTTGAGGACCTACTATGAAAAAGAATGAAACTAAACTGCTATTTGTCCCCATATACAAAGATGAACTCAAAATGGACCTAAATATAAGACTTGAAATAATAAATTGCTTAGAAGAAAACATAGGTCCTGCACTTATGGACCTTGATCTTAGAGAGGACTTTATAAATTTCACCCCAAAGACAAGGGAAGTAAAAGCAGAAATAAATGAATGGGACTAGACCAAACAAAAAAGCTTCTGCACAGCAAAAGAAACCATCAACAAAACAAGACAACCAACTGAATGGGAAAAGATATTAGCATGAGCTTTTTGTTCCATTAGATTAATTATGGCAGTATCCTTGTCCCCAAGGTCTTTTTAATTTTCTAATGTTTTCCTTGTATTTTTGTAATTTCTTTACCTATTCTGTGCTATCTCCAGACTCTAGAACTGTGTATTATCCTGAATATGTACTTCAATATCCTAAAACAAGAATTTTTAGAATATTTAAGATTCCCACATCTTAAAAATTATATTAATTCATGAATAAATATGGCCAAAACATATGGGTTGGGCTGTCTTTTCTAGAAGTCACATACATAAAATTAGCTTTTATCTTAAACTGATATTTTCAACATTATCTTAATACATGTGATGTAACCCTCATCAAGAATTCTAAAATCCAAAACATCAAAACCTGGAATCAGGGATGACTCAAATTAGAATGAGATTATTTAGATATTTTACTTATCTCTCTGAGTGATTATTCATGTTTTAATTATTAATGTATAATATTTTATTACAAGGTGTTGCCCAAAGCTTCTCTGGGATATTAAATAATATATATATGGTATGTATACCATATTGCTTTTTTAAAATCTAGAGAAACCCGAATTCTGAAATGTATCTAACCCCAAGGGTTCAATTAATGGACTTGGCAGTCTTTTTAGTTGCTGACCCATCTAGGGTACTTCTGCTTTCTTAAATGAGCCCGCTTTTTCTGCCTACTTCATGGCCCTCCAAAGCCTTTCGGTATCATAGAAGACAGGGTTGGTGGGATTATAAATGCCAGCTGAGAACCAGGGTCTATTTTTGTTCACATGTATGCCTGACATCAGGCTCTGGTCCTTGCATGCTGTATGGTCAATACTGTTTATAAAGCAGGTGGGCTTTTCAGTAAGTGAATTTCCGTCCATTCTCTTTCCTCTTCCCATCCTGTTTCCTGGCCTGGTTATAGTTCCACTCTGTAGTCTATAAACAGGATGGGGGCAGAGTCATTACGTGGCTCAGGTATGACCAGTAGCTTCATCTTGCAGGCAGCGGTGAGGGGTGGATTTTGCCATTTAGAGTGAAGTTTACAGAATCTGAGGCCACAGCCAAGCTTATGAGAAAAGAGAGTCATGACCAGTTAGTGTTCTTTCCTTTGGATGCAGGGGGAAAGTTATAGTGGCACGTGTTCCACAGTTTTGTCAATCCTAACTACTGCGGATAAGCAGGGATTCTATAGATCCCACTTTGTTCCCGTTTTCCTTTTATTCATTTGGTTTTGAAACCCAGCCAGTTGTTTTTCATAGTCCCCTGGGACCTGGGGAATGGAACACCTGTTATTTGCACACTTTCATGTTTACCAAGTAGAAGAGTGTGATGGAAGAAAAATGGAATTGGGAATCACACAGAACCTATACATTTCTTGACTTTTGTGGGCCTCAGTAATATAATTTGTCAAGTAAGGATACAATAAGTGAGGATATGGTTTTTTAAAGTGGAATATTATATGTAACATGAGCACATCACAATGCTTAGTAAATGTTGCTTACAGTCCTTCCTAGCCTACAAATTATTGCTTTTGTTCCTCACAACAATCTTTAAAGGCAAGGCAGGGTTTAGCATCCCCATTTATAGATAAAGAAATGACAGCTCAGAGAAGTTAAGTAACAAATGGCAAATCACACAGCTAACAAATGGCAGAACCAGAACTAAAACATGGGTCTTTTGATTCTAAATCCTTTGCTCTTCACTTCTGCTGTTCTTCAGTAAAGGAAAACGTTTCTGGCTATAAAGGGAAATTTAGATAGGTTCAGTTTAATTCAACCCATGCTTTTAGTATGCTCACAGTGTCAAGGGTACTGTCCTTTATCTTGGGGCTGTGAAAGCCGAAGGCAGACTCTGCTTCTAGTGACTCATGGCATTTCATGGACAGGACATGGAGTGACTCGGTCAATGTGAATGAAGTACTGTGGAATCAGAAAACAGTCATGATATTTGGAACCATAGTATTACAAAAATCACAAATTTATTTTAAGTAGAGAAGACCCCAGTAGGTCAGCTTATTCACATTAGGCGTTGCTTGTGTATATTTGGGTTTCTTGGGAGCAGCATCAGCTGTGTGGGAGTAATCAAGGACATACAATCCGAATAGGGAAATAAGATGCAAGTGAGTAACATGATAATGAAGATTTAAATAGATAGTTAAGAAAGAAGACATATTACAAGGTGGTACACACATACTTGCTTAATGAATTATGCCGACAGCATTTATTGTAGGAATTCAGAGAGAGAGAGATGCAGGATATACAGTTCCTTGGCTAAGATTCCATAATTTCATGTAGACCCAGGCAGATATAGACTAGAGATCCCATCGTTCTCCCCTATAATACTCTTGACACTTCACTACTGTATTAGTCAGAATCCTTTAGGGTGCAAGTGACAGAAACTCAGTTCAAAAGGGGCTTGTGCATGTGCACGCACACATGAGTTTATTGGCTCACATAAGTGAGAAGCCCAGTGGGTTGTGCGGGATACGGGAATGATTGGCTCCAGTTCACAGCAGGTATTGGTATCAGGAACCCACAATTCTTCGTTCTGCTTTTTTTGGTGTTGGCTTCTCTCTCATGCAGGCTATCCTATAGCTTAGCGGTTTTTAACTGGTGTGCTCCGGCTCAGTGGTGTGCTGCAAGAATTTTGAAAACATGCAATATCTGATTATTGAGTCAGGGACACTGACCTCTTTTCCCTTAGCGTGTCAAATAAGAAACGACAACAGAAACACAACAATAGCCATCTGATGTGAATGAATCAAAATTATACCTTTTTTTCCTTTCCAGATCAGCAAAAATATTTTTTGGTGTGCTGCAAACTTATTGTAATTAGTTTATGTGTGCCATGAGATGAAAAGGGTTGAAAATCGCTGTTCTAATTTATCAAACCCAACTGGAGGGTTGATAATCTAGAAGGAAATGGTTTTCAATATTTCTAGCAAAGTCTGGAGGCTGGCTGTCACTGGCCAGATTTGAGTCGTATGCCTACCTGAATGTGAGGAAATGTGCACTCAGTCTCACTCCAACTTCATGGATTGAGATTTGAGAGTGATTTATTTGAAGAAAAAAAATTAGACTATCACTACCTAAAGGTAAAGACCCTAAAAGTTCAAAATTAATATCTGTATAGTTCAACACATATATAAAACAGGATATTTAAAAAATAAATTTAAATAATAAAACTTAAGTCTTTCTGCATTTTTAGCCTCCTAGTGATTTTGGGTGCTCTTCATTTCTTTGTGCAGCTGCAAGTTTATATCTGGTGACATTTTTCTTCTGTTTGAAGGACTTATTTTAACATTTCTGTTTTTGCTGGTGATGAATTCTTTCCAAAAAGTCTTTATTTTGCCTTTGTTTTTGAAAGATATTTTCTCTGGGTATAGAATTCTGTCAGGTTATTTTTTTTCTTTTAGCACTTTAAAAATATTTCTTGACTGTGAGTTTAGGTTATTCTTATATACAAGGATAAAAAGGAAGTTTTTTTTCTTCTAGAACAACTTGTTTAAAAGAGCAGTTACCTATTATTTTAGAGTTGGAAGGAATCATAGAAAATCAACTTGATATGTCTGTTTTTGAATTTTTTAATATATTTTATATTTTAGTGGCTATTAATCTATATGTCTTCTATTTTTTCTTTTAAAAATTGTTTAAACTTGTTTTTATTTCTTTTGTGATTTTATTTACTTATTTTTTTGAGAGAGTGAGAGAAAGAGAGAGAGAGAGACAGATAGGGACAGATAGACAGGAAGGGAGAGAGATGAGAAGCATCAACCCATAGTTGCAGTACCTTAGTTGTTCATGGATTGCTTTCTTATATGTGCCTTGACCAGTGGTCTCCAGTTGAGCCAGTGACCTTGGGCTTCAAGCCAGAAACCATGGGGTCATGTCTATGATCCCATGCTCAAGCTGATGATCCAGCACTCAAGCTAGTGAGCCTGCGCACAAGTCAGTGATCTTGGGATTTTGAGCCTGAGTCCTCGGCATCCCAGGTCGATGCTTTATATACTGCGCCTCTGCCTGGTCAGGCTTTTGTGATTTAAAAATATCCATTGTAAATATATTGTTTGTCTCAGTCAATCTTGTCAATGGTTTATCTTAAAAGACATTTTTTATCATCTCTAGTTTTTAATGTTTTCTTCATATTAATATTTTTTATTAACATCTGCTTTTATCTTTTCTATTTATTCCTTGTATTTTGCTTTGGTTTAATCTGTTGATTGAGAACATCTTGAATTGACCATTTATCATATTCATTTTTTAATCTTTAAAATATTTTTAACATAAATATATATCTTAAAGTAATTCATGAATTTCTTTTGTACCACTTTAAATATATCCCACAAGTATATAATATGTGATGTGTTCATTATTTTTTAGTTATAAATATTTTATCATTCCAGTTAGGGTTTCTTCTTTGACTCATTAGTTATTTTAAAATGTGGTTTTTGGTTTTCAAAAAGATTTTTATAATTTTTAAAAAGCCTTGTTTTTTTCTGTCTTTAAATTAGAATGTGGTCTTGTTGTATTTGTGCAGCTTTCTCTGTGGCCTAGTACATGGCTGAATTTTGTAACTCTTTCTTAAATGCTTGAAATTACTGTGTATTTAGTTTAGTCCCTCTTGTGTATTGTATCATGTGTTTTTGTTAGGTGAACTCATCTATAAAAGGGGTCCTTTCTGTGCTTAGAGAGGGGTAGAATCCTGTGTACCTTGAGTTATGGATGTGTTTTTGTAGATCAATTTTACACTCTGCTTTTATTGGTTTTCCTGGATTCCATAGGTGCTTAACCATTTCTCTGATTAAGTCCTTGCCTTCAGATATGTGCATTGTGCTGATGTTATATCTCTGTGAGAAATAAAGACTTGATGTTTTTATTTCTTGTAGGATTTCCCCCCCTCGTTTACAAGCCCAACAAATAGCAAACTTTCTTACCATTTTGCCTGGTCCAAACTCTTAGATGAAATTTTACTGGTCCCCTTTGAAAGGGCAGCTCTTAATAATCAGTAAGAGCTTTATACTAGGGTCGTGAATCCAGCCAGGCTTGCATGAAACCAAGACTATTAATATCCTTGATATCATCCTATGGGACCTGAAAATAAGTTGGTTGCTCCTTTGGACTAATACCAGGTTCTAATTTAATCAGTACTTACTATGAGTTTGTAGCAGTTTCTATATCCTCTCTGGCTTCCATATAGCTAGAGCCAAAAACTGGTCTAATTTTTAAAGATGAAAACGCAGGTAGTGAACACCAAAGATCATCTAGTTGGGAAGTGTCAGAGCTGGGATTAAAACCTTCATGTGATTTACTTCTTGTTGGTATTCTTCCTGCTTTACATTTAGCTTTTATATGATATTTGTTCAAGTTATTTTTACATGTCAATCTGACTGGGTCATATGGTGCTGAGAAAATTGGTCAAATATTAGTCCGGGTGTATCTGGAAGGGTGTTTGTGAATTAAACTTGAATCAGTAGACTTGAGTAATGCAGATTGCCCTGCCTGATATGGGTGAGCTTCCCCTGAATAGAACAAAAAAGCTGAGTAAGGAGGAACTTTGCCTGTCTGCTTGAGCTAGAACATTAGCCTTCTTCTGCCCTCCAGCTAAAACTTGGCTGTCCTGGTTCTTAGACCTTCAGTCAGGCAGGAACTACACAGTGGCTCTCTTGAGCCTTTAGCTTGCCAACTGCAGATCTTGGGACTTCTCAGCCTCCATAATTATGTGAGCTAATTCCATATATATATATATATATATATATATATATATATATATATATATATATGATTGCTTAAAGATGTTAGAAGAGTCACAGCTACACAAACCCATTTAGAAAATGTTAGTAAGAAAAATAATTCGAAGGTAAATGCTGCATGCCAGTTAAGAATATAGATCGAACAAGGGTTATTATTATACCCAGGACAACATTTCTGATCCAGTGGTGCCAGGTTTGTTCAGGTGTTTCAATGCCTGAATATTGAGGTGCTTTTTGTGGCACCCCATGAAATTTTAATGTACTTATTTTCATCATGAATCAGGGCTCATTTTTCCAATGGAAAATGTGACTTTTCTTATGGAAGCCACATAACAGTCACAGCTGTGAGTATGCATTTCCCAACAAAACAAGCTGAGGAAAGAAGCAAGATTAGTAATTTCTTCATTGACCTTCATTTGTTTCATTACCTGCTTGTGTTTGTTAGCATGTTCGGTAACAGGCACCTGTGGCATCAAAACTTTATGAGAAAAATAAAACTTTTAGAAAAATTTCCATCAATGTTTCTAATTTTCAGGGCATCACTGGGGGCTGCTATTCTAATGTATGTATACTACTACTACTGAATATCTGACATATGAGTTGCATGACATTTTTGGGGGGGAATATGGCTTTTATTTTCCTTTTGAAAAAAGCTGTTACTTAGCTAAATGAGTATTTCAGTCTGTTCCTTTTCAGTTGACATGATATATTTGGATATATTTACTGTAGATTTGGTGCTGAGGAAACTTGAAACTGTCTTATAGAAATGATCTCTGTAGCTTGGCTGGAGTCGACTGCAAGATAAAACAGAACTCGGGAAACTGACTTGAGGATGATTTGCAGCATAGAATGGGAAGAGGAGGGACTGAAGTGAACAGCTAGGAATTTAGAAACAACACCTGCAAATCACAAGATCTGTTCATTATCTTTCTCAGCCTTGGTCACGCATCCCAGGCCCTGCATCATAGTATCCATGGCACTGGGATTGCTTTTTTTTTGTCTTCCTAATCAAAGCATTTGTAAATTAAATTGTTGATTCACATTTGCTTGAAAGAATTCTTCAGAGTGATGGAGAACTATTGGGGGTTGGGGGAAAAAAGCAAGAAAAGCCATGCTGGTTTTATGTTTTCTCTGCATGTGCAGAAATTTAATTATCAGGTCACCTCTGTTCTCAGCCGAGTAAATGACAGTCTTGGCCATTAATTTGTATGTAAATGCCACCATTGCAGGAAAACAACACAACACTTGGGTCCTATCAAGAAATTGCCTTGTAGGAGGCATACAAATTAAAGAGCTGAGCTTCAAAGCAACGGGGAGGTTGACAGTTTAGCACATTTCTCTTGTATAGGTCTTCCCTGTTGCAGTGATTGTCAAAGCCAACTGTTTGGAAAACATTTGTACTTGAGAGAGTCCCAATAGCGAGAAACGAGAGCCCAGTGAACGCAAATATGGTCTGTTCAGAATATCCCCACAATCAGAGTCAACCCCCCAGCCCCTCATTGTTTTCATGATGCCTCTTCTCCTATCTTGGATGAATTTGGCCCGGTAGGGAAGAGAAACCAGTTTTAAAGAGGCTAACATAGTCCTTAGGTGGTAAATAACTAGTAATACAGATTCCTGTCCAGAGATGTAAGGAAGATGTGGGGCTGATCTAGGCAAACGCTTTCCTCCTGGTGACACAGATGGTGGGCTGCGAATGGCAGCTGGGGAATCCAGGTTTTGGCTGCATAGTCTGTGTTCAGGGTTTGCTAGGTTTGACTTGAGTTAGTGGCTGTTGGCTCTTGGGAATAGGGTCCAATAACTGGAGACATAGAGAGGCCAGACAAGACCTAAATGAGGGTTACATGTCAAAGGTTACCCAGAAATTCAGAATACAAATCAGAAAGCCAGAAGAACTCCCCAGGTAGACACAGTGAGGATAAGAGAGATACTCCATTTGGCGGGCACTCTGGCCCTTGGACATTTTTTCTCGGGCTAGAACAGGACAAGTTCTAGAACTCATTGGCTTGAAGCCTTCTCAGCTGTGCAGAAATGGCTCAAGGCTGGAAATATCCCAGTCAATAGGGAAGGTCCTCATGCTTTGCATTGGGGGAGAGGTAAGGCTGCTATGGGATATAGCTCTCCTTCAACCACTTTTTAAAAACTTCATTCAGGTACCACTGAAATACAGTAAGGTACATATATAGAAGGTACATGATTTGGAGAGTTTGATTTATTATATGTGTGAAGTCACCACCAGAGTTAAGAAAACAAACATTTACAACACTCCAAAAGTATCCTCATGCCCCTTAATAATCCATTACTCTTTCTCACCCCACCCTAGATAACGGCTGGTCTGTTTATTTTGTTTTCTCTAACCCTAACCCTAATCCTAACCCTAACCTTAACCCTAACCCTATTTTTTAAAAAGATTTTATTTATTCATTTTAGAGAAGAGAGGGGGGGGGGAAAGGGAGGGAGAGAGAAACAGAAACAGGGGAGAAGCAAGAAGCATGAACTCCGATATGTGCCTTGACCAGGCAAGCCCAGGATTTCAAACCAGCGACCTCAGGATTCCAGGTCTATGCTTTATCCACGGCACCACCACAGTCCTGGCCAACTGCTGGTCTGTCTTCTCTCACTATATATTATTTAAAAATTTCTAGAATAGTGTATAAAAGGAATCCTATAATGGGTACTCCTTTAATAAAAAAAAAAATTTTTTTTACCAGAGTACTTTATTTATTTATTAAGACTTTATTCATTTTGGAGAGGAGAGAGAGATAGATAAAGCGAGAGAGGAAGAGAGAAGGAAGTATCAACTCCTATATGTGCCTTGACCGGGTAAGCCCAGGGTTTCAAACCGCGTGACCTCAGCATTCCAGATCAACACTTTATCCACTGCGCCAACACAGGTCAGGCAGAGTGCTCTTTTTTTTAAAAAAAAACAAAACTTTTTCCCCCACTCAGCTAATGCTTTTGAGATCCATTCACATTGCTGCAGGTAATAATAGTCCATTCCTCCTGGTTGCTGACTTGTATTCCATTGTATCGATATATCACAATTTGTTTATTCACTTGCTGCTGCACTTTTGGGGTACTTCCAGAGTTGGGCTATTACAAATATAAGCTTCTATAAACATTTGGGTAAAAGTCTTTAAGTGGATATGTGCTTTTATCACTTTGGGAAAACATCTAGCAGTGGAGTAGCTAGGCTGTATGGTGAAGTGGATGTTTGGGTTTTTAGGAAGTAACTAAAATTGTTTTACATTTTGACCAGGAGTGTACAAGAGCTCCAGATGTTGTACTTCCTTGCCCTTGATATGGTCACTTAAAAATCCCTTTATTAGTATATCATTTTGGTTTTCATTTGCATTACCCTAATGATCACTGCCATTAAACATTGTTTCATTTGCTTATGGGCCATTTGCACATATTAATTTATAAAGTGTTGGTTTGAAGATTTTTATTGGGTTTGTTGGTATGGAGTTATATATATTATTATTGAGTTGTAAAAGGTCTTTTTATATCTGGATACAAGTCCTTTATCTGACATATGTGTGTAATATTTTCTCTCAGTCTGTAGCTTGCCTTTTCATTTCTTAAGGATCTTTCAAAGAGAAAAAGTTTTAAATTTTGATGAGGTTTAATTTATCAGTGTTTTCTTTTATGGTTAATGCTTTTGCATATCTTTTTTTTTTTTTTTTGTATTTTTTCTGAAGCTGGAAACGGGGAGAGACAGTCAGACAGACTCCCGCATGCGCCCGACCGGGATCCACCCGGCACGCCCACCAGGGGCGATGCTCTGCCCACCGGGGGGCGATGCTCTGCCCCTCTGGGGCGTCGCTCTGCCGTGACCAGAGCCACTCTAGCGCCTGGGGCAGAGGCCAAGGAGCCATCCCCAGCGCCCGGGCCATCTTTGCTGCAATGGAGCCTTGGCTGCGGGAGGGGAAGAGAGAGACATAGAGGAAGGAGGGGGTGGGGGTGGAGAAGCAAATGGGCGCTTCTCCTCTGTGCCCTGGCCGGGAATCGAACCCGGGACCCCCGCACGCCAGGCCGATGCTCTACCGCTGAGCCAACCGGCCAGGGCCGCTTTTGCATATCTTAAGGTTGAAAAAATGTCTTCTGTTTTTCCCTCAGGAGTTTTATAGTTTAAAGTTGTACAATTACAAGTGTACAGATGCACATGCATGCATGCACACACACAGAGGATAAGGGTCGATGTTCCATATTAATATTCATTTTGCTCAAACATCATTATTTGGAAAGGCATTAATTTCTTCATTGAATTGCTCTGGCATCTTTTAAAAAACTTTACCATTTTTGTTTTTGTTAATAACAAATTGTCTTCATTAGTATAGTTATGTAGTAAGTCTTATAATCAGGTACATTGGTACTCCAACTTTTTTATATAATTACTCTGAATATTCTAAATCCTTTATATTTCCTTATACATTTTAGAAAAAAATTAAACTTTTATTTATTGATTTGAGAGAGAGGGAGAAAGAGATAGAATGAAAGAGAGAGAGAAATGTTGATTTGTTGTTCCACTGTTTATGCATTAATGGCTGATTCTTGTATGTGCCCCGACCAGGGATTGAATGTGCAACCTTGGCATATTGGGACAATGCTCTAACCAACTGAGTTACCTGGCCAGAACTTCTTATACATTTTAGAGTCTTTTGTAAATTCTGTAAAATATCTGCTTTGATTTTATTTGAATTGCACTAAATCAGTAGACTTATTTGGAGAGATTAGCATGTTAATATTGAATCTTCTCTATTTTCTCTCAGTAATTTTGTAATTGTTTTTGGTGTGGTGGTTTTAAATACCTCTTATAAAATTTACTCTTCACTATTAATATATTTTGAAGCCATTGTGAATGGAATTTTTAAAATTTTATTTTCAGTTTTCAAAATATAAAAATACAAATGATTTTTGTATAATGACTTTGCTAAAGTAGTATCATCATTGATGTCAGCTGTAGAGTTTTAGTAGATTCCCTTTTTTCAGATTAATGCACATCCCTAGTAAGCTGAGATGTTTTGGTTTTTATTTGAACTTGATGTTAAATATTGGTAATACCTTTTCTGTAACTGTTGAGATGATAATTGTTCTTTTATTGTTAATTTGATGAATTACATCAATTGATTTTAGTATTTTACACAAACTTTGAATTTCTAGGACAAGATTATCCTTCTGTATATTCATTATAATGACTTTCCCCTTTGATTCTTTGAGCATATTTATAATATTCTGCTCACAAAAATTAGGGGATATTTCAAAATGAACATCAAGCTGTAAAATATCCCCTAATTTTTGTGAGCAGTATAGATGCTTTAAAGATTTTGTCTTCTGTATCCAACATCTGAGTATCTTCAAGCTAGTTTCAATTGCTTCTTTTCTTGATGATTCACATTTTTCTTGTTTCTTTGTATGTCTAGTAAATTTTGACTGTATACTGGACATTAAAGGTGAAATGTTGTAGAGGCATTGGTGTGTTTCATCTTCTTGTAAAGAATGTTGCTTTTTTTTTGACTGATCTGTGGTGGTGCAGTGGATAAAGGGTGGACCTAGAACACTGAGGTCACAGATTTTAAATCCTGGGCTTGCCTGATCAAGGCATATATGGGAGTTGATGCTTCCTGCTCCTCCCCCTTTCTCTCTCTTCCTTCTCTTTCTAAAAATGAATAACCAAAATCTAAAAAAAAAAAAAAAATGTTGCTTTTTGTTTTAGTCCATAATTAAATTACTTTTTGGGTTCTTTGAGCTTGTGAAGTATTGATTTTATACTTTGTTACAATGGGCTCATTTCACTTTTACTTTTTTTTTTTTTTTTTTTTTTTTCTTTTTCATTTTTCTGAAGCTGGAAACAGGGAGTGACAGTCAGACAGACTCCCGCATGCACCCGACCGGGATCCACCCGGCACGCCCACCAGGGGCGGTGCTCTGCCCCCCAGGGGGCGATGCTCTGCCCATCCTGGGCGTCGCCATATTGCAACCAGAGCCACTCTAGCGCCTGAGGCAGAGGCTACAGAGCCATGCCCAGCGCCCGGGCCATCTTTGCTCCAATGGAGCCTTGGCTGCGGGAGGGGAAGAGAGAGACAGAGAGGAAAGCGCGGCGGAGGGGTGGAGAAGCAAATGGGCGCTTCTCCTATGTGCCCTGGCCGGGAATCGAACCCGGGTCCTCCGCAGGCTAGGCCGACGCTCTACCGCTGAGCCAACCGGCCAGGGCCCACTTTTACTTTTAGTCTTAGTTCTAAGGTTGACCCCTTAAGAGTTTTAATGGAAAACTTGGATTGCTGACCAAGCCCCTCTATCTTGGCCAGATTCAAGCTTCTAACTAGGTCTCTCCTGAGGTAGGACACAGCCAAAATATTTGCTCAAAATTTTAGACCTGGTTCTTTTTTTTTTCTGGGTTCCTTGGATTCTCTCCCATGCATTCATAATTCAGGTTTTGGCCAAGTATTTGAGATAAGTTTTTTGTTGGTGGTTCCCTCCTTTTTGGGGGTTTTCTCTTCATTTCCTGCTGCTCTCAATTCTGTACACTTCAAGTCAATAGACTTATGACTTCTGCCTGAGTCCTAGGTGACCTGTGCCTCATTGATTTAAGAGAACTATTAGCAGAAATGCAGTGTAACCCTTGTATCTCTCCCAGTAAAGTTTCCTTCTTTCAAAAATTGGATATCCTCTAGTTTCTACTTGTTCTTGCTCATTCTCTGTGCCTTTAAATAGTTGGTTTACAATATTTTGGTTGTGAATTTATAATTAGTAGATTAGTTTGAATTACTTTGCTATTATCAGAACTGTAATCCTTAATATTGTAACTTAGTCTTCTCTTGCATAGTGATTCATATGTTACTAATTTTTAGAAAAGATTTTTTATTTGACTCACTCATATTTAACTATATAGTGCCACATCTTTGTTTATATACAAAATGAAGTTGTCAAAACATCCCATACAAGGTGTAGAGTGTCAAAAGAGGTGTGTACAGGAGAACCAGAGGCTGGTTCTTCCTCTGTTACTAACTAGCTATTCAACTATAAATAAGTCTCTTATGTAGTCTCCTCCTTAGGTTTAATTCTATAAAATGAGAGAGTTGGATTAAATAAAATTTTTTAAAACTTTTAAAAAAGTGCCAGGTTTTCTATTTTATCTATTTCCTAACACAGTCTTACAAAAATATAAATCATATTAAAGTAAAGTAGCCCTGACTGTAGATGGTGCAGAGCTAGCCTGCTCAGTGCAGCTATTCCCAGCTCCACTTGTACAGCAGCATTGAAGCTCCTTTGTGAAACCCTAGACTTCCACAGAGAATAGTCTGAAAAAAAAAAAAGGCTGATGATTTATAAAAATCATCCTATTCTGCCTGATTTCAAGAATGGCTGGTTTGTGCTTCTAGAAATGTGACCATTTTCTTGGGATCTGAAGTGTGTGTATAGTTGCCACCTTTGACCTCCCTTCTGCTTTTTCACTTTAACCAACATTTTATTCTTATTTCTAGCCTTATCCAGCCAGCATGGGCAGACATTTGCTGTGGGTATTTGAGAAATAAGGTACATAAGAGATTTCCTGCAATTGTAGCTAAAAGTAACACGCCAGTATTGTACCACAATGAACAGCCCGTCCCCACCTGCCTCGCTTCCCATCTATAGGATATGAGCAGTACTTCCCTCCACCGAATTGCTCTGATGTAGGTGGGAAGGAATTAATAATCTTGGAGCTATACTGATCATTTAGAAATTCTTTCTCCATCTATAAAATTGCAGCGGACAGGCTTACAAAAAAAATCTCCTTCATCACCAGTTGATGGCTTTGTTGTCTTAAAGGAAATAACAAAATGAGCAGGTGTTGGGTACTGCCCACACCCAGACAGCATTGCCAACTCTTATAGAGTGCTTTGCCTCAAGACTTGGAAAAAAGAGTGGTGAGGGAAGGAAGGTCATACAACCCACATAATCAACTTACCCTTTTCCTGTTCCAGCCCTTGTTTCTTCCATCCTTCTCCCACAACAACTCTGATGATGAGTTTTCAAGTCAGACACTACAAGAACAGGAACATTTTTTCCTTTACATATAAATGCAAGACTTTATAAGAGGATTTCCAAACAGGGAGCTACTATGATGGTGCATAACAATAAAAAGAGTTAACATGTCTTATGCCAGGCTTGTGCTAAGTGCTTTTATATAGTTTATTTCACTTAGTCCTCTCAACAACTTTAAGAAGTAAGGAATATCGCCTGACCTGTGGTGGCGCAGTGGATAAAGCGTCGACCTGGAAATGCTGAGGTCGCCGGTTCGAAACCCTGGGCTTGCCTGGTCAAGGCACATATGGGAGTTGATGCTTCCTGCTCCTTCCCCCTTCTCTCTCTCTGTCTCTCTCTCCTCTCTCTCCCTCTCTGTCTCTCTCTCTCCTCTCTAAAAATAAATAAATAAAATTAAAAAAAAACAAAAGAAGTAAGGAATATCAAAATAAGAACACTGATGTTCAGAAAGATTAAGGAACTTGCTTAGGTCTCAAAATAGCAAATAGAAGATTCAAATTCAAGCAGCTTGACTCCAGCTTCTGCATCCTTAACCACTCGAGCTTTAAGTAATGTGACAGTTAACAAGCAGTTTCTGTGGCACTGGGGATCTACCTTCCTCTCTTAAACGTGCAAGATGAAGATATTATTTCCTCTGCCTCTATCTATCATCTATCTATCTATCTATCTATCTATCTATCTATCTATCTATCTATCTATCATCTATCTATCAAGTATATTTCTGAAGTGAGAAGTAGGAAGGCAGAGAGACAGACTCCTGCATGTGCCAGACTGGGATCCACCTGGCATGCCCACTAGGGGGTGATGCTCTGCCCTTCCAGGTCATTGCTCTGCCACAGCCAGAGCCATTCTAGCACCTGAGGCAGAGGCCATGGAGCCATCTGCAGCACCCGGGCCAACTTTGCTCCAATGGAGCCTTGGCTGCAGGAGGAGAAGAGAGAGAGAGGAAAAGAGAGAGAAAGGAGATGGGGAAGGGTAGAGAAACAGATGAGCATTTCTCCTGTGTGCCCTGACCAGGGATCAAACCTGGGACTTCCACACGCTGGGCTGAGGCTCTACCACTGAGCCAAGGGACAGGACCTGCCTCTATCTATTTAAAATAGAAGACGATCATTAAAATTAGAGGGAGGGACAAGTTGACTTCATTGAAATAGGGACTGGATACTGATGGGGCTATAAATAGCTCTGTCTGCATGTTAAAGAAGCAGTGCAAGAAGCCCAAAGTAGTCCCTCCATAGTGTGTGAGGAAAGGGATGAAGCTGGACAGCTGTGCATCAGAGAGACTGCAAGAGAGTGCTAGTTGGGTGGCATCTGAGCTCTCCCTGCATTCCGTCACTGAGTGGAATGAACAATTGAAACTTCAACATGTATCCACATCCATGGTAATCGTGCTCCTTTCTTCTGTTGTTTTTGTTTTTATCAAGCTAATTGGATGAAGGGTGAAGATTTAATACAAATTCCCAATGTGCTGTTTCCCAGGTACTTAGCTTGAAAAAGATTTGAACTTAGTATTTAATATGACATTACAGAAGTACTATCTTATCTCTGAAATAAGTGCCACAACTTAGATGAGACTGTGATTTTCAGAGATTTAGGTTGAGTGAAATCCAGATCAGTTATTGAGCTGTTGACATAAACTCATTACAAGGGGAAGAGCTGGGATCTTTCAAAAAGATAAGAGTCATGATTTAAATTTGAAAAAAAAAAAATAGCTCATTGGCAAGAGCTTGGAAAATAATGTAGCAAAGCCTCTGACGTGGAACACCGGAGACCCACGTTTGGTTCTGGCATGGCATAACTGTGGGCAAAACACCCTGTCTCTTTGGCTTGGGTTTCTCTTTGTGAAAATGACGGAATAGATAGATGCTGGTGAGAATTCTTTCCTGCCCAACCTATGTGATTTTTTTTCTTCTTAGTGATAAAACACAGTTATGTAGATTTTGACCAGGATTTTTTCCTTGGAGTTTTTCCCTTGAGGCACATTATGGTCATTCATAATACTGACGTTGGAGCAAGACAGCTTGGATTTGAATGTTGGTCCCACTATTTATTAATTGTTATGAGTGTTGCATATTACTAACCTCTCTGTGCCTTACTTTCCCCCTCTATACAATGGGGATAATAGAGTACCTATTTCATTAAGGGTCATTATGAGGAAGGAATAAATAGGTTAACATATATAAAGCTCTAGAACAATGGTTGGCACATAATAAATGCTGTATATGAGATTGATTTTATCATTGTAACAGTGCCACCATTGACTTCTGCTGCTGCTAAGTGGTTTCCAGGAGGAATGAAAGGTTTCATTTTTTAAGCCGAGAATTCCCTGAGATCCTTGGGGAGTAAGGCTTAGAATAGCCTGGTAGGTATATTTATAATCCCATAAGGAGCATTAGCCAGTTATACTGAGCTTGCCTGTATGCATTCACTCCCACATGGACTGACTGCTCTTCCCACTGTTCTTCTCACAAAGGAAGCAACCTCTTGGCAGATTTCGGGTGGAAGTAGAAGAATTTTCACCTTACTCTGAAAAGTAAGCTAGATGTGGCTGTAATATCCCGATTCAATGATGTCTGATGATAGGCACAGTGACTGAGAATATAGGTTTTATGTTTAAGTCTCAGCTTTGTTACTTTGTAACTTTGCTGCCTAAGGCAAGTTGCTTAACTTCTCTGTGCCTCTGTTTCCTATCTCCACAACAGGAATAATAATAATGATAGCGACTTCCCATTATTGCTATGATCATTAACTGGGATAATATAGCAAAGTCTCAAGAAAGATGCCAGGCATATAGTATATGTTTAGTAAATTGAAAATGTTATAGTTACTATTATGCTTATTATATCATGTGAGGAGAATCTTGCTCTGTGAGTTATCAGTGACTCAATGGAAAATATCAAGGACCACATACTGATAAATTAATGAATTCTAATTACTCATTTTATATATGGGGAAAGATCCATGAGCTGATTCACTTAATTCAAAATTGATGACTTATGATTGGTTAAATTGAAAAAAAATACCTGCCTAGCAATAGAAGTGGGACAGAATCTCAGAGTTGAAAAGAGCTCCGAATGGATGTGTAATCCAACTCTTCCTGGGCATACAGCCCCCTGACTCTCTCCCAGGTGCTCAGCCGGTCCTTTTCTCTGAAGGTGGAAAAAGTTTAATTTTGCTCCAATACGTCTCTGGATGTCTGCCCTCTGTGATGGTTCATCACATAGGGGATGTTGAAACATGAGCAGTCTGCTCATTGTGATGGTTTATTTTGGAATCTTTTGGAGTATTTGTGGGAAATCTAGTCTCTTCTGACACTCAGCTTTGCTAGTCCTCCCATGGCACTGGTCACAGCTGATAGAATTGAGTGGGCTGCCAATGATATGCTCCTGGGTTTTTGAATTAGCTGCTCCAAAAAAAAGAGAGAAACATAAAATTTTAATGCCTGTGGGCAGGAAGTTTAGAGCCACAGAATTTAGCTCTAGACCTGAGAAAACATCCAGATGTTAAATGATCCACAAATGATGAAGCAGGGCCACAGAGGTGAAGGGATCTGGCTACAGGGATTCGACCAGTTAATGCGAGTGTCCTGAATAAGAATTATGTCCACCACCTCTCTCTGGTTCTCCAGCATAGGGGTCAGAAACGTGTCCTCTAGAGAGACAGGCTGCCTGATTCTAATCTCGATTCTTCTGCTATTGGCAGTGTGATCATTAGCCAGTTGTAGACTTCTTTCTGCCTCAGTTTTCTCACTTGAAAAATGGGAACACTAATAGGGATTTTGTGTGGATTAAATAAGATAATGTGTGTAAGGAAGTCACTTAAGACTGTTCCTGGCACATAAAAAGTATTATTATTTGTTTTTTTATTATAACTAGTTGTTCAAAGAACCTCAAAAATATCAATTCTTAAATAAGCCAGAGAATAAACGTTTTGACCAGGCTGGTGTTTAAAGTATTTCCTGTCACTTAAAATATGTTTTTAAAAAAATTTTATTTCTTCTTAGCTTCTGATTTAGAAGTGACCTTTGGGATCCATCTGTGAACCAGCAACCATATTCTTCCTCAGAATCACTGTGAGACTTTTGGATTGAAGGAGGAAATCTTCAAAAATGATTTCTTATTACTTATTTCCAATTCACATTCAGAAAACATTTACAGAGTAGTCTGCCACATGCCTGGCATGAGATAGGGCCGGGAGGGAGGGGTAAAGGTGGGTGGTCGGACACGCCCTACTCTCATGTTGTGCATGGGTGAGGGGGATGGTTGGCAATTAAACAGGTAATTCTGTCACAACACTGGAGGGAGCACTACTAGGGCAGGACAGAGATATTTGACAGCACGTGGGAGGAGCCCTGACCATGATTTAAGGCAGTGGTTCTCATTCTTTCTAATGCTGTGACCCCGCAATCCAGTTCCTCATGTTGCGGTGACCCCAAACCAAAAAAATAATTTTGGTGGCTACTTCATAACTGTAATTTTGCTACAGTTATGATTTGGAATGTAAATACCTGATATGCATTATGTATTTTCCGATGGCTTTAGGCGACCCTGCTGGGGTCGCGACCCACAGGTTGAGAACCGCTGATTTAAAGGATCAAGGAAAGGCTTTGGGGAAGAAGTGATGTCTATGCTGAGACCTGAATGGCGAGTTAGATTTTTGATTAGTCTGGATGGCAGCGGAAGAGTATTACAGGCACAAGGAACTGTGTCAGTGGGGAGGAGGGGCAGGGTTCAGGGTTGGGATGAAACACTGGGTATTCACCAATTTATTCAACACTTAACAAGTGTCTATTAAGCACTTACTATGCAACAAGCATTGTTTTACGTAATGGGCGCATATTGCTTAACAAAACTACGATGATGTCTGTATTTGTATGGAAGTTATGGGAGAGAAGAGAGAAATAAAGATGAAAAGTGCTATAAGGAGAACTGCTTAAGGCAGGATGATCAGGAAAGTGATTGAGGTAGAGTGACAGTCAAGCTGACAACTGAATGATGAGAGGACAAGCCAGGGGAGGGAGGGTTCCAGGCAGAAGGAACGGCAAAGACGAAGACGAAGAATTCAAAGGCAGGCATGATCTGGGCATGTTGCAGAAACTTGAAAGAGGACCAGTCCGCTGGGATGAGGGAATGTAGGGAAAGTGATACAAATAATTCAACGGCTATTTGGTTTGGGTTATAGGTGTTGCGAAAGGCATCATAACATTTCTAGTAGAAATAAGATCACATACTGTATACACGATGGATGTCTCTTTTGAAAATCAGGAAGCTTTTGGAAAATCTCAGTTGCTAATCTCAATTGGCTCTGGGTTTTGATAGCTGAGATGAAGCCGAAAGCATATTTTCTGTCGTGGTTGACTAGTCTGCACATAAAGCACGTGCACGGGTAACTGTCCTCTTCCCAGTTATAAGCACGTGTCAGCAACGCAACAAATCATCAGGGTTGCCCGGCTCAAAAAGAGGCTCATCGCGTTAATTAGGGCTGTCCCAATAGCTTCTCCTGGGTTCTAACCATCTTTGTCTACCCTCATGAGCCATTTCTCTCCCTGTTTTATTCATTTGGGCCAAACTTTGTGTTTCATCCATGCTTTAAATTCTTTTTGTCCAGTTTGGGACTGCTTGGTCCAGGTTAATTGCCCATGCTCTTCTGTTACTCCTATTGTTTACCTCTGTATTCTTGTGGGCTCTGCAGGAGACTCATGGCTCTTATTTGCTCCCAGTTAACAGCTTTGGAGATGATGAAGAGCTGTGCACATCTTCTGACACTGATGAGGAGGTGATCAAACAATTTGAGATTTCTGTGTCCCGGTCCCAGAGCTTCCGTTCAAGAGCATCTGAGAAAGGCAAGCAGAAAGGATCAGAGCAAAAACGCACATTCCGCCGCTTGCTCTCCACCGGTGAGGAAGACAGCACACAAGTGTCTGCATGCGAAGGTATTCTTTGCATTAAACCTTTCCTGTATCCAGACCGGGGATGGCCACCGGGAAGAACGTCTTTGAGTCATGTAGCTCCAGAGAGGGAGAGAAAATGGGGCAGGACCCAGAGGCTGGGACAGGGAAAGGGTTGCTCCACACTTTGCAGGGGGCTGTCCTGCAGGGCACTGGGGAAGAGGATGGATCAAATGTGCTGAAACCCTGGACCCCTGCTTCGTGGGGCCCCCTCCTTCATTGTAGTTACTGCTTTGTACATTGTGAACACTAATGAGCAGAACAATACTTATCAAGCTTTATAACACCTCTTTCCTTCGGATAAGTACAGAAATTTCACATACCTGCCTGCTCTTGTTGTGATCCGTCCCTTTCCTCCCATTTGCAGCCATGGAGTCTATTTTCCATCTAGCTCTGTAACCTTAAAAGATTTTTGAAGCCTTTCTTTTAATAGTTTGTATTTTTAAGACAAGAGGTATGTTTTATTTTCCAAATGAAAACATGTATTATAATATTGAATAACCTTTCTCAAACAACACATGTCCTGCACCTTCTCCCTCATTCCCTGTAGTTTCTGGCACCCCATTCCCCATTTCACATGAGACTCGCTGGGCGAGAGCAAAGTCGTAGCCATCCTCTAGCGTCTTTACACTAAGTTTACCTTCCATGGAGAGGAAGGAGGACTCGCTGTGGCAGGGTAAGCACAGCTTGTGATGGAGGGAAGATCTTGTTAGAGTCCTCCTCCCTCCCCACCATTTACACAAAAGTATCTGCAAAAAGAACCGTACAATATTTCTTAGTAGTTTTTTGAGTAAAGGTCAGGCATCTCTTTGGACCTTTTATGCCCAGAGCCCCGAGTAGGCACGGGACATTGGGAAAGGGACAGGTCTGGGAAGTATATTTGGTAAAAAGCTATGGAGCATGTTATGTGGTCCACCTTAGTGATGTGGTCTAAATGACCTGGCTACTCTATTTTTTCTTGCCTTTTGGGTTTGTGGTCAATCAAACCATTGAGTTTGTAGCTCTTGTATGTTTTTTGTTTGTTTGTTTGTTTTTTGTTTTTTAAACAGTGGTAGAAAAAGGAAAGAGCAAAATTAAGAGGAGATAACAGAAGAAATTTCTGACTTGACATGTGGATGAAGCAGGCAGAAAAAGAACACAGAAAAAAAAGGAGAATTAACAAAAAGAACCCTATTATCCATCATGTGATTTTACTTATTGATATGGGCAACACAACATATTGTATTGTTATTGTTTTTAGCCCAAGGTAGGCTAAGAAATAAATGACTTATGCAACCAAAGCATAGTACTGACCCTGTGCCAATTTGCTTTTTGCTCTCTCTCTCTCTCTCTCGTGTTACATCACAGCATTCCTCTCTCTCCATTGAGAAGGCAAATGTTAGCTAATGAAAGTTAATAGCAGTTGATTCCCTGGGAGTAACTTGTTTAATTCTAAAGCTAATGGCCCCATTTCCCAGAAGCCTAAGTGTCTAGTTTCTGATTTATACAATTGGCTGATATTCTGAGAGTTCTGACAGCCACTCTAACCCTCACCCTGCCTGGAATTAGCATCAACTTTTGTCATAAGTGGTGATTCTGAATTTTTTGACAGATGGTGACAGAGAAGGTAAATTTTTCTCTCCTGGAGAGAGGAAAAAGTCCACTATAGTAAATGAATTACCCGTAGATTATGAAGAGAACCAGCAGGATTTTCATAGGAATGAATAACTGCATGCTAAATTCTAGGTTATCAAATGTCATGGAAATGTTAATGTAACTTTTATTACATGATTTTTTTCTGTGTCATTTTTTTTTGTTCATTTTTAGATCAGTGAATTTGTTTCAGCAATAAAGAATAATGAAGAGATGAAATGTACTCCTTGAGAGGATTTTTTTTTTTTGCTTGTTATTTAGCTATTTTTTTTTTTATTCTACCTCAAACATGATTTTCTAAGATCAAATTTAATTGTAAACAATTATTACTTTAAAAACTCATTCAAAATGTTGGACCAGTGAAATGAAAGGTTCAAATTCAAGTAAAATCTGAACTGTGAATGAATTACTGGTGGGTTATCTCATGTTTGAACTCAAGGAGATCCTTCATTCTTGATTGAATGGTGAGATTATTCTAGAATCAAGACAATGCTATCTTCATATGCTAGCCAAGTTCTCTTCTGTCCCCTATATCTGATGTAGTGTTATTTGTCATAAAGTTTTAGTGCATTCCTGATAATATCAAAGAGGCTTGGGCTAAGTGATTTGGATCTGAGGCTGTGCTACAGAATAATAGTTCACTTATTGGAGGGTTTTTTTTATTTTTGTGCCAAGACTTCTTTTTGCTTGTAAAATATTTAATTATTAGGGTATTATAAAGAAGCTAGACATTACCTTTCTGGTGGCATTAAAAATGGCCTAAGTTATCCTCTTATGCCCAGAATTTGTGTTTGGTTTTGTTTGGAATGGTGTATCAGTCAGAATTTTATATGTATCAAGGTGATATCAGGGTGATATAAAGGGTGGGGCAAAAGTGGGTTTATAGTTGTTCATATGGAAAATCATACAATAATTAATAAATAATAGTACAAGAATAAATTCTTCTGTGTACTCATAATAAACCTACTTTTGCCCCACCCTGTGTGTGTGTGTGTGTGTGTGTGTGTGTGTGTGTGTGTCTGTGTATGTATATATATTCTTATATATAAAGAGTGAGAGAGAGAGAGATTGCAGAGAATGGCATCTGCAGTTTGGGGTCTGGCCAGACAACAGAGTCCCACAGCTCTGAAATGCATAGGAAAGGCTGTTGGGAAGGGTAGGCTTACACTGTTGGGTGTGAGCCAAGGTGAAGTCCACGGTGAAATTTTGTCTTCTCCAGAGACCCCTCAGTTCTCTTTTCAAGGCCTTTTAACAGGCTGATTATGTAAGATCATTTCGTTTACTTAAAGTCAACTGCTTACGGGCTTTAATCACATCTACAGTGTACCTTTACAGCAACACCGAAATTAGTGTTTGAATAATTAGGGCTTATAGGTAGGCCACATAGACACATAAAACTGACTATCACGGATGGTGAGCAAAAGTATTTCTATATGAGTGGTGGTGGGAGAGAGGAGTTGGGGAGCGTAGAAGAAAGTAATTGGTTGTTCTCCATCAAAGTGGGGTATGGACTAAAAAATTTAAGAGCTTCTCGGCTGAAATTAATATGGTTGATGCGACGTAAGTACGGCCTATAATTTCTGTGAAACCAGGATACATTTCCCTGACAATAGGCCGTTACTTTTCCATGTGTGTTTAAGGTGACAGGGTCCTCTTTCACTTGAAGCATGGGGAGCCTGCTTTATGTAACAGTGAATCACCTTTTCTTCCCCTGCTTCTTCCAACTCGACTTGTTCCCCAGATTTGCTTGTCGAATTCATCCTTGAGTGTCTGTCAAGGAAAATGGTTTGTTATATTAATATAGTTCTTAATGTTTTCCAGTTATGAATAGCTTTTCAAGGCTTGATGAAGCTTTTGAAAATTCTCTTATTACTGATCTAGGTATTATCACCATAGGAGCTGAAGTCATGAGGCCATTTTATGGGGGTAATTTCTCAGCAAAGTTAGATTTTGTTCTGAAATCCTGCTGAGCACCACACACGTTGATGGATGACCCACTGTTTAATAGGACGTTTTAGTCTTCACGTATGTGAGGAATGGATGTGCTAATTAGAGCCTGGGAAGAATTTTCTGCTTTGTATTGTAGGGTTTTGCATATGGAACATTCCTCGTTCTGTCATTTTTTTTCTGTGGCCTTTTAAAAAGTGTGTTTGCCCAATAATTGAAAGTGTGAATGTAAAAATGTTATGGTGTCCTAAGAAAGAGGTACCAAGGGGCCTGAAAAAAAAATAACAAGGCAGAAAGGGAATGTTCTAAATGGCTTGCCATGGTTTTGCAAAATCCCAAATCAGGAGTCTGAAGTTCTGCACTGAGGACCAGGTTTGCCTGAGAATGTTTTTATATGGTTTGCAAAGGTGGTAATATATTTCTAAGTTTGCATGTTTAATATAAGTAGGTCATATACTGTCTGGTAAACTACTGTCACCACCACTCCATATTGCTACACACTTAGCTGCTTCAAGTCTTTGTTATCTGCATAGCCTTTGAAGTGATTTGAGGATGTGGTGAAGTCCACTGGTAGATAAAGACTATGCAGTGCATGTTTGTGGCTTAGTGCTTTCAATGAGCTTATGTTCCAGCTAAAACTTTAAGACGAACAGTGGAAGCAATGGCTGCCGTGTAGTGTATAAATAAAAACTATATTTATGATATGTACTTTGTTATCCATTCACTGTTCCGTCTGTATCTTTAGTTTTCTCTCATCCTGGGATGGGGGAAGTTTGAGGGCCAAAGAGATAAAACATCCTTGGCTACTCTTTGGGTTCAGGAGGCAAGTCAGGGTGAAAGCAACTGTTTAGACAGATACTGTCAGTTTCCCCTTACTCTTGGAGGGTAACCTAGGCATTGAAGGAGAGCAGGGGTTGGACAGAGTAAGGAGGTACTGAGGCAGAGGGAGAAGGAGAGGGTGAAGGAGCTGGAGAGGGTTAAGGGGAGCGAGAAGGAGAGGGAGAGGAAGAAGAGAAGAAAAGAGAAGAGGAGGAGGAAAAGGAGGAGGAGGTCTGAGGAAAATACCGAGTTTGAATGAATCAAGGAAGATTCAGGAGTTGTCAAGGCTTTAGATGGGCAGGCAGCAAGGAAAGGACAAAAGGGAGGGCTTGAGAGCCTCTTTGAACAGAGGCAAGTAGCATTCTTATGAGCCAGTGAGAACACAGGTGAGAGAGAGCTGGGAGGTAGTAGAAAATGAGGTTTGCTAGGTTGGATGAAGCCAGTTTGGTCCATACAAGTATGCAAGGCTAACATTTATGGAAAGTCTGGTGGCCACCTGACATATTATTTGATGCATCTCTCTTATGACTTCTATCATCATTTTATAGATAAGGACACAAAGGTTGAGACAATTCCAAAATTTAAAGTTTTTAAATCCAGCTCATCTGAATCTAAATCCAGTGTTCATTGCATGGATCAAGCAGAGAACTTTCTACTTGAGAGAACCCCTAACGCCTTTTGAGCAGAGGATAATATGTTGAATGTGGAAGAGAAAAGAAAAAGTGAGAGTCAGGAGACCATATAATCTCCATAACAGATGGCTGTTTTTGCTTTCTAGCTCCATCCCCAAAGTCATGTGATTATTAGCTCCAACAAAATGCTAATATGTTTAATTTATCCTCCTAACAGAAGTGCATATCCTTTATACTCATATTATTAGAAAGTATTTGCCCTACATAATGAACTAATGGTCTTTTTGATTATCTGGATCAACTTTATCCATCATAGGAATTATGTTTCTGCAGGTGTTATTTTGTAGATTTTGCTTTCGAGGTCTTGATTGGTGTAGTTACTATTGCTCAATTTCTCTAGATAAGAAAGTATAACATAGGACCATATGTGAAATAGTTTCCTTATTGCATATTTAGATTTGGATGGAGCCAGGCAACTGAATTATTCTGGGAACCTGTCTTATGGTGAAGATGATCCCATCTCTGCCCACTCACAGTCCCCATGTGAGGTTGGGGAGACCGGACACCATGGTGCATTTCCCCGAGAGACCAGAGGGGGCCGCAGCCTCAGTCGCCAGTCCACCGAGGGCAGCTTGGAGATGGAGACCGCTTTCAACAGCCGAGGCCTGGAAGACTCCTACGCCACCGACAGCTCCTCTGCGTGGAGTCCAGAGGCAAGTTATTCGTTTTCCATTCTTTTCTTGCTTCAGTGTTTTGTGCTCTTGTCTAGCTCTTACTCTCCTCCCCTCCTCCATCCCTCAAGGAAAAAAAATGTCTCCATAAAGAAAACAGTGCCTTGAAAAACAAAGACCTAAAGAACTTTTATTTAAATAAGTTTTTTGTTCCAATGACCAAGATCCAATCCCTATGTGGACCAATAAAAAAAAACACAAAAGTTTTTTTTCAAAATTAAAAAAAGAAAGAAAGAAAGAAAGAAAGAAAGAAAGAAAGAAAGAAAGAAAGAAATAAAGAAAGAAGAATGATGGCAGAATGGGCCCAGTCATCTTTTTTACATAAAGGAGTTTTTAGTTCTTTAGAGAGACTGGTTTGTTTCTCTTATGGTTTCAATTACATGGACTCTATTTTTATGTAGTACACCAAATCTTGAGTAATGATTGCTTGAATATGAGAATTATTTGAAAATTAAACTAAAATGCAGTGGCCCTCCAAATGAAATTATACGAGATATGATGATGACAGTCTCGCAGTACATTTGTTAGCTTTTAATTGAATTGAAGGTTTAAGAGATGGCATTTGACTGTAATGACCCTTTGGCCATTTACTTTGCTTTCTTTCTTTTTTTTTACAGAGACAGAGAGAGTCAGAGAGAGAGATAGACAGGGACAGACAGACAAGAACAGAGAGATGAGAAGCATCAATCATTAGTTTTTTGTTGTGCATTGCGACGCCTTAGTTGTTCATTGATTGCTTTCTCATATGTGCCTTGACCGTGGGCCTTCAGCAGACCAAGTAACCCCTTGCTCAAGTCAGCGACCTTGGGTCCAAGCTGGTGAGCTTTTTGCTCAAACCAGATGAGCCCGCGCTCAAGCTGGCGACCTCGGGGTCTCGAACCTGGGTCCTTGGCATCTTAGTCCGACGCTCTATCCACTGCGCCACCGCCTGGTCAGGCTACTTTGCTTTCTGAAATATATCTGTGATAAAAGAGGCTTCTCCTAAATGTATTTTTCAGCTAAAATTTACTCAGGAATATGCTTGCCCAACCAGAAGTATGACTAGAGGTGATGATGTAGAAACTACGTTTATTGAGCAAATACTATGTGCCAAGCACTGTGATAAGGATTTTACAAATAATATTTTCTCCTACAGGCATTTATGGTTACTTTTTATTAGCTAGATCCCTCCTATAATGATTCTATAACATTAAAAGATCTTAAACAGTGATGTCTAATACCTTCATTGAAATTAATTTTGATGAAATAAGTCATATAACTATATAAAACTTTAATGTATCTTTGTGGGGCTAAAAGGAAGAGAAGGATGAATGCATTTTGTTAGCATCAGTCTGACTAAGAAAATAAACAGGGTGAATCTCTTATTAGGGCCTGGACTGTCATACACACCAAGCGCTCATCAAGGAGAAGAAAAAAAAAAACCCAGAAAATTATGTTCCAAATCCTTACTGCTTACACCCTGGGACATGTAGAGAGAGCGTGAGGAGGCGTACACTGTGCATGGTTGGCCGTGAGTTGGTATTCCTGTTAAGGAAGGGAGATGGTAACTCAGATATGTGGTTTGTGGCTTGTTAAAAGCAGCCCTTCATATAGAGACACCCAAAAGCTATTAACCTTCTAAGTTTTATAAAAAAAAAAAAGTACTTTTCTCTCCATTTACTGCTAAGAGTCATATCAAATCCCACATAGTAACATTTAACATTTAAAAATAATCTTTTTGGCTCTCTCACCACAAAAAACACAACAGAACTGTTTACCTGCCTGGAGATACTTCATCCCTTGACCACTAGACCTTTTGCCTGGGAGTTGCTTTCTCCAACTAGGCGCCCATTTGCCTGCCTCACGGAGCTTTAATAGAAGACTTGGTGTTGAGGGCACTGAATGTTCTCAGACTCCAAAAATACCCAGACATCTCTGTGTGCTCCATTCAACCTCCTATCTATTTTGAGACGAAAACTGTAATTTGTGCTCTTACAGTAGAACCTCAAATACAGCTCGGAGGCAGTTCCTGTAACTGCCTGCTTGGCAGGCTTAGCTCGCCTTTGAAGAATTGATTTATTTGCCTCTTAGCTGTATTAAGAACCCTGTCTTCCCCCCCGAGTATCTGGCATCGGGAACATAGTGTGGGTCTGTTTACTTTGGGCCACACAGATGACATCAACACTATCTTACTAAAACAGAAATGCTTTTAATTTGATAGAAAATCTTTAAACCTACACGGGCTTTTGACAGCATGGCACAAGCATTGCCATCTTAAAGAGAAACCCGGGCTGTTAGAGCTAAGGGAGTCGTTTATTTTGACTCAGAAGGAAGCCGGCCATGCAGTGTGACTGCCCGTCAGGCTGATGGATTTTCGCGCGCTGGTCTTCCCTGCTGGAAAAGGCCATCGATGTTGTCCCGCAAACCCGAAGCCTGGTGGGAAGACGACGGGAGGGTGGCCGGTGCTGCTGAGCACACGGGGAGGCAGGTGTCCCACTTTTCATCTCGGTTCCCACTGATTAACTGGTTGGCCTTGAGAAGTTAATTAAAATCTGCCAAATGGGGATAAGAATGAAGAGATTTTTACCTTGCAGGAAGGTCAGATGGATTAGTGATATTAACAGTACCCACCTGAGGAGCGCCTTCAGTTGCCTGGTGATAGGTAGTGTGTGTTGAAATGATTAATTGCTCTGAAAATACCAGTCTACACAGATCTTCCTTTTGGATCCACTCAGGGAAGGGCCACAAACTCATTGTCATGGGCCACCACTTGGATTGTCCCCATCCAGAGCTGGGTTTTTGCCTGGAGCAGGGTCTTACTCAGTTATTGAATAATTACCCCTTTGCCCCCCCACCTCCAGGACTTGACTACAAACCTGCAGGTGCAGTGAGCATTTTTCTGAACAGGCAGCCTGATGGATGAGATAAGTCATTAACTAGGATATTTTCACCTTGGCATTGAAATTGATTCCAAAACTGGGAACTGGGAACTGATATTAAGAGCAGGGGCCTGAGAGGATGTGAAACTCAAAGTAGGGTGTGTTTCCAACTCCCCTCTCCCATCTTATTCCCTCTTTAGCCCACCCACTCACTATACTCATAAATAGGGATGGCAAAAGGTTAGGGGGAAGAGAAGGAGACCTTGTGGTTCAATGTAGGGTTTAGGATTTTAAGCATTAATACTGGTAAATCCTGAATAGTCCTGGCTGGGCTCCTGATGATGGGGGTGGGGAGTGAATTACTTAGCCTTTCTAAGCCTTCGTTTTCTCCCTTATAAAAAGAAGGCTATTAAAATACCTACCTCATTAGGTTAATGTGACTATTTTAGAAGATAATATTTCTTAGCTGCCTTTCCCAAAAAGCATGCAATCCTCGGGAAGAGTGACGGACAAGGGAGTGAGGTAAGGAGGAATGGAGTGTCACTATGAGTATAATTGAGTTGGCACCACTAAGTATGACTCATGGCTCGGTCTTGTGGGACTGTCTTCTGTGAAGCTGTATCAACTAATCTCAGGACCTATTTCCAAGAGGAGGGAAGTTTAGTGCATCAGGCATTATTAACTCTACACACTCTCGACTTTCTATCCATGAGTGGCAAGCAGGATTCTGTGACTTTGCAAGCCTTGACAGCAACAGAGAGCCTGTGGTAGGAGCTGAGAGTTACCCGGCATGGCGGGAGGCAAGACTTCCGCCAGGCGGAAGCCACTTAGAGCCCAGACAGGCTGTGCCTGGAGGGCTGAGGTGCATAAAAGCACTTATAGTCTATAAAGGATTTTGTATGGTACCTGGCAGAAGGGAGGGCTTAGCATGTTGTCTGCTATTACTTAGGTTCTGGCAAGCACTGTAGCAATGATCCAGAGTAGGCTAAAATAGACGAGAGTTTTAACAGAAGACTGTGACTTGAGTTTTGAGTTGGCCTAACTCCTTGGAGACTTGCTTCTAATATTATATCTACACTAGTCAGTTGTATTCGGAAGTCTCTATGGCAACCACTTTTTATCACTTGAAACTAAATACCTCTGAATAGAAACACTCACACTTGAGTATATGCAGGCTCGGAGGAAAAGGGAAGAAGTTTCCTTTATTTTGGAAGAAGCCTAAATTTTCCTGCTAGACTAATGTAAATCTTAAGAAAGAGGGCATTTAATAGATGTCTCCTGTATGTCAAGTCCTTTAATTTTTACAGGTAGGTACTGCTGAGAAAAACCGAAGTTGGAAAGGATTAAATAACTTTCCCAATGCCATTGAGGTGGCAGGTGGCAGACCTGGGATCCCAAGGCTATATCATTCCAGAGAACTGTGCACTTTCACTTGAGCTCTGTTGGGAAGTTAGTTGTGTTGATGCATGCACATTTTTGAGGTGTTTTATTACGTATTTTAAAAAAATTAGTGATCATTTAAATTAGCAAAGTCTGGTGTTCCATTACATAAATAAGTACTGATTCTGATTTACAGTAAGAAATCAGAACAAAATTTAGTTGTGGGCAAGAGCCATGCCTTCAGAGGAATAATCAAATTAGGTTGACATTATTTATAGTTTGTTGGAGGGTGGTTCATGACAGTAAATGAAGTTCTACTCAGTTTTCTCAGTGAGGTTATCAGATCTGACTGGCTACAGGTGAGCTGCTGTCTAAGGGTGGTATTTCAAGATGAGGGAAGTCTGTTTGACAATAGGTAGCACCAGTCTGCTGATGGGAATAGATATTTATGGAGTCTGTTCTGAGCCAGGTATTTTTCACATCTATTAAAACCTCACAACATCACTCTATCAAGTAGGCATCTTAATGCTCTTTTTTTTTTCAGCAAGAGTACAAAAAAGATGGCTTATTTGGCCAGGGTTAAAAAGCTAGTCAGTGGTAGAGTTATGATTTCTGCTTGGCATTTATGTATATATTCATTCTGGGTGTCTGTGTCCAAGTCCAATGTTGCTGTTCACTACGTGGGTACTGGGAATGTCCTTTTAAGCTCTTGTTACTCAAAGTGTGATCTGAGGCCAGCTGTGACATCCTTGCAGAATCTCAGACCCCATGCCTATCCTACCGAATCATAACCCCTGGATGATTCCAGTCCACATGAATATTTGAGAAGCTCTGCCCTAAAGTTTTCTCGCACATAGGTCAAATATCTACTGAGGGATCACCTGTTAGGATTCTTGTCTTCACGAGGTCCTGGCCCAAAAAGTATAGGCTCAGGCTTAACCATTTCCCCTGGGACTCAAGGTAAAGTTACCCCTTGGCAGTTGTGCAGTTGACTTATTTTAGACTCTGTGCCCCAGTTGGTTTCAATGGTGGTGGTCAGTTGTGCTTTTTGAGAGGTGATGCCGATGAGAACTCAGTGCAGTTCATTTGTTCCAAACGTGTTTGTGAAGGCTCCCCTATGCCAGGCAATGTGCTTTCACAAATGCACGGTCTGAAAAAGAAACAGACCAGTATACACACCTTTCTAATACAGAGGGACCTGGGCTACCAGTCAGAAAGCACAGGGTTCTGAGAGGGGCACAGAGTGGCATCAACTCGCTGAAATGTAAGTGGACATTGTCATTTCCATTCCTAATCTTTCCCTCTGCAACAGGAACAGGATGGGGCCAACTTTCAGGTGCCAGCTGGGATCCCAGAGCCCATATCAAAATGCGGCTATCTGGATGTCATCTTTGACTATAGAGCCGCGAGCCAGAAGCTCACAGTCACCATTGTGAGAGCACAGGGCCTCCCGGATAAGGACCGAAGTGGCATCAACGCCTGGCAAGTTCACGTAGTCCTGCTGCCCAGTAAGAAGCAGAGGGGCAGGACGAACATACAGAGAGGGCCCAACCCTGTCTTCAAGGAGAAGGTCACCTTCGCCAAGCTGGAGCCCAGAGATATGGCTGCTTGTGCCATCCGCTTCCGCCTGTACGCCGCCCGCAAGATGACCCGTGAGAAAATGATGGGAGAGAAGCTGTTCTATCTGAGCCACCTGCACCCAGAAGGGGAAATGAAAGTGACGCTGGTTCTGGAGCCCAGAAGTAATATCAGTGTGAGTATGTTAAATGGTGCTGCTAATGATGCGGTGTGTCCGAGGGTGTGGGATTGTCAGCCCTTGATTTAGTCTGTACATTCGGCCTGTGAATTCAAACACTTTGATTTAAATTTTCATTTGGTTCTCCTCATCCTTCTAAGCCATGATTTGCACTTTATGCTTCAGTGGGTTTTTCATGCAACCATCTTCCCTGCAACCTAAGAAATGTTCATTTTAGGAAATAAGAGCACACAGTGTGGCAGCCATGGGGAACCCAGGGGTGGTGGCTGGGTCTTCTAGGCAGCTAGTAAATGGTCCTGCCACCCCCCTCCCTGTTCTACCCCCAATATGCATTATGATGAATCTCAGAGATGGGACTGTCAAGGTGAGGTCCTTGACCGGTGTGCCTGCATAGTCTGCAAACATAGCCCAGAACCCCAGCCACTTCTAAGACCTTCCATTTATAGGACCAGGCTTCTCTATGTGTCCCATCCTCTGCCTCTCCTGGGGTTTCAAGGAAAGACAGTGCAGCTTGTATGTTTCCAAGACAGGCAACTCACTATCGCCATGGTTAATGTGTTATCTGGTGTATCACCTTTTTGAAAAGCCTGTAAAAACATCACGTAGTTATCTTGGGCTATTGGGCCAACCAGTCATCCATTCAGAGATGTTTATGGAGTGCCTCCTCTAGGTAGGGTACTGTGTACGGCACTCAGGAAAGGATGGAATGGGCGATGCCTCTGTCCTTGGGGAGTTTACAGTCTGGTGGAGGAGGATGACAGTAGGTGAACTATGCAGGAAGGAAAGAGAGTGACAAAGGCTGCTGTTTGTTTAGAGGAGTCAGAGAAAGTCTCTCTGAGGTGGTGGTAAAATACAGAACTCAGGGAATCCAGGGAAGAAGCTGGTGACACGTGGAGGGTGAGGATGCCCGACGGAGCGAACGGCACGCGCAGGTGTCGGGTGGGAGGAGCTTGTGACGTCTAAGCGGAAAAGAGCCAGAAAGGTTGGAGTCGGCGATGGGAAATCCAGCCACTTACATTTTTAATGGATGTCTCCAAATTAATATCTCCAGACTGGGAATCCTGACTGTTTGCCTCCCTAAATCCATTCCCCCCTGCAGTCTTCTCATCTCAGCTAAAGGCGATTTCATCCTTTTAGTTGCTCAGGTCAAAAATCTAAGAAGTCACTTATGACTTCTCTTCTTTCCATCTGACAATCCTTTTGGCTCTATCTTCAAAATACAGCCAGACCCTGACTCTACTGGTTGAAATGGCCTCCTCGTTTTCTCCCTGCTTCCGCCTTTACCCCTCAGACTATTCCCAACATGGGCCCAGAGTGAGCCTTTTAAGACATAAACCCGATCACATCTCATCTCTGCTCAGATCCCTCTTTTTTTCTTAAGGTCTGAGTAAAGTATATCTGCAACTATGAAAAAACAGAAGCCACAGGAGGTCAGGAATCCTGCCTGTACTACAGAGCTTAGGGCTGGGTGTGAGCATACCCTTCTTCCTCTGTGCCAGGCCCTGTGCTGTGAGCTGGGGGCACAGAGGGGAGAGGGGAAAACGAGTCAATATGAAAGAACTTGGAGGCTCAAAATTTTTCCATTCTCCAGTTATTTGTTGAGCATGATTATATGCAAGGCATTGAGCTGTGCACTGTGGCCTGAGAGATTTATAAGGATTTGAATTTGATGGGAGAGACAAGTTCTGCAGCAGTAGGTGCCAAAGTAGATGCTTCTGTGGAAGCACAGGGGAGGGGGTCAGCCTCACTCACACTGAGCAAATATTCCATTGTTAGGGTATCATCGTCCTGTAGGGACTGTAAGGCATCTGCCAAAACCACCCAGCCCTACAGTTTACAAACTGTACTCTAGAACCCAGGGCTCTAGATGCCCATGGCTGGGTAAACAAGGTATCTTCCTACAGATATATAAGAATATTTTATTACCTTTAATGCATTTATTTGTTGGCGTTTCTGACAAGAAATTTTAGGAAATGATTTTAGATGTGGAGAAGAAAGGTTTGCACAGAATCCAATGTGCTTGTGTCTGGGGAGCTGGTGGGGGCTCCGGGAGGCTGGCTGGTTTTCCCTGTGGAGCCCATTCCCATCCGCCTTCCTGAATGAGAGTCGACCTGGTGGTCTACTCTCCTCTCCTCCTTCCGGTGTGTCTGGTGCATAGAAGCAGGTGCTCTGGAGAAGCGTGCGTGTGAATAAACCTAGCAGAAGGTGTGGGTTCTTCCCTGGGCGCACCTGGTGCCGGCAAGGTCTCTGAGATCGCAGTCCTTGTGTTGGCTTCCTTACCAAAACATTGTAAAAAAGTGTTCATTTTCAATGGGATTTACTTTTCAGGAGGGAAAAGATAGCATCTGCCATATTCTTGATAACAAGAAAGCGAACTAGGGGCCAAATGTTCTACGTGGTGGTAGGTGTCCGGTGGTCATTTCTTTTTCTAGTGAGGACAAAATGCCCTTTGAATTGCTACATTCATCATGAAGCTGCAGAGAACAGGGTGGATGGGATCCATAGAAACACCCGAGCACAAATTACACAGGAGGGAATTTGGGTCTATATTAAATGCATTATTAGCTCTCTATGTATCTTAGAGGGTTTGATTTACACTAGTAATAATATCTTGGTTCATTTTGTTTTTAGAGAGGAAATATTGAATGAAGACAGCTCTTGAAACAAAGATGTCAGCTAATGATGCAGGGGCTGTCCCCCCATGACTGTGCTCCCCAGGCCCATTATCATTCACACGGAGTGCGCCCTTCCTTAGTAATCTTTGGCAGCTGTTGAGATTGGGCCACAATTTCACCAAACATAATATTGGCTTTCTGTAAGGGAGAGTAGTGCAGCATGGGCCAATGGGTTCTTTGTTTTCCTTCTCCTCCAGAGTGGAGAGTCTCCGCTCAGCCCATCTGCCGTTTCTCACAGTGATAGTGCTTCATCCACGCAGTCGCTGTCTCATGGAGGGGCGCCAGAACTGTTGGTGGGGCTGTCCTACAATGCCACAACGGGGCGATTATCTGTGGAAATGATCAAAGGCAGCCATTTCCGAAACCTCGCTGTGAACAGAGCGCCTGGTAAGTTCATGTCTATTCCCCCAGCTCTGCCCCTTCCAGGGGCAAGTCCAAGGCTGTGCTTGCTTTCATCTTAAGTCTCTAACTTTTACAATACAAGTGATCTTGGTATGGCTTAGAGAGTTTTTTACAAAGTGTTGCTTCTGGGTTTTTTTAATTGCCTTTCAGTTTAACTAGATTAGAGGCTTCTTCGATATCTAGATGCATCTTGACATGAAATAGGCGGACCTCTATGTATGTATTGTTTAAGGGAAAAGAATGATTTTCAGCAGTGTGGTGTGGATGGGCAATTAAAATCTGTTAATAAGTCTCAGCCCCTCAAACAGCTGTAAAGAGGCAGAGCTCAGGCATTGGAATGAGGCGGGTCTATTCGCTTACCCACTAGCTTTGCTCTGATCTGTGCAATCTGCCTCTTCTCTTTTCTGACTCTTGCTAGACTCATCTAGAAAAAAAAAAGATATTAACAGTGTCTTTCACATGGGATTCTTTTGGGTGTATAAGTAAAATGATTTATGTAGAGTGTTAGCATAGTCCCTAACATATAGTGAGAATACTAGAGATGTGAGTGGTTATGGTTGTTGATGGAGGAAGATGCGAAGAAAGAAGATCTGGGGCAATACAGGCCTAACTCATCACTTTGGAGACCACCCCTGGAGAGAGGGCTCGAGCCATTCTCCAATAGCTACAGTCTGGGGTTCAGGAAATTAGAACCAACTACCTCTCAATATCCAAGAAGTTGGAGATTGAACATGAAAATGATGCTGCTAAAAATGAGCTCACCATTAATGACCTTGCTTGTCAGCAAAAATCAGCTAAAAAGGAGCAGGAAGGTGATTTTTTGTCTTAATTCTGCCTTGTGGATCTTGTGTAAGTACATCTAATAAGAGGAACCTAATTTGTATCCAGAATGCTAGCTGCAAGAGAGTCTGAAAAATGTTGTTATTAAATTTCCAGCCTTGCGAGTACAGGAAAGTAAACTAGAAGGAGGTAGAGTAGAAGGTAAGTGAGCTTGTCCCCCACTGGCACCAAAGTCTTCCTGAAATAAGGATGAAATCAGTAACAACATGGTTAGCTGCACAAGTCAATGAACTCTGGCCTTACATGTCAGCATTAGGTGAAGAGCCAGCAGAGCTGGTAGAAAAAGGTTGGCTACAAAAAATCAAATCTAGTCTCTTACTTTTCCCAGTCTTTAATGATGATGCATTCCCTGAAGTCTCCATTCAGTGGTATCTTATTAGCTAGTTTTGTATATTAAAGCCATTAGAGCAAGATTGTAAGGACAGCCCAGTGCTATGGATGACAGAATAGACAGGTGCATAAACCATAGTTTGTGTTGGCACTCAGAGCCAGGTGAGAGCTATGTAAAATGCAAAATAGGTGCCGATTAGTAATTGAACAACTAAACTTCCTCTGTTAGATACAGCTTTGCTTTTTAAAATAGCTCTGGTTTTATGAAAGATCTGGATATACTTCAGAGCTTTTCCTGGTCTCTTTCCCTGTCCTCCTGAGGTTTAGTGAGATCTGGACAATTTGGAGGAAGAACATGGTGATGTTGCAGAGAATGATGGGCAGGTGGATCTTACAGTCACGGGCCATTCCAGTACATGCTGGGAAACTTTGTATGCTGGGTGCTAACGGGCAATACAGGGGTTGGGGAAGGATAGCGTGGTAGCTAAGAAAGCATCAGCTGGAGGCCAACAAACTAAGGTGCGAATTCAGGCTCTGCCCTTTACTAGCTGTGAGTTACTCAAGTTTTCTGGATCTCAATTTCCTCATCTGTAAGATGGGATCATAATATATATTTTTCTAGGTAGAGATTCTGCATATAAAGCTGTGATGTTGAGGATGCTACTGTTGTATTTTCATACATTTCCACGTGAAACAAAATATGCCAAAGGGAAATTTTTCTAACAGATGTTTAAAACAAAATAGGGGAAAAAATTCAAGTTCTAATTTATAAATTGATTTGATTCTAGAAATTTAAGTCAGTTTGGCATTTACAACATGATTTTTCAGAGACATAAGAGTTGCAATTTAACTTAAAATGTAAGTTATATGCTGTGTCTTTGCAACCAAAGTAATAAAGGACAATATTGCCGTGATGCTGTTCATTAAAACAGAAACCTAATAGGGAGGACAAAAGTTTTTTGTCTATGTAGAATGCTGGTACTTGAGGAAAACCCAGCTTAATTAGGAGAGGTTGAGAAAGTGGAAGGTTCCTTTGTGGAGATTCTGAAAGGGACGTGTTGGTACTTTCAGGGACTTTAGCTGATGACGCATTAGCTGTTCATTAGGTCTCGTTTCATTGGAGCACTAGTACACCTTTGGCACTTGTCGGGCATGCTTAGGATACAGTTTTAGTTCCCATGTGGAAGAGAACAAGAGTGAGGGAATGAGAGGTCTATGAGGAAACAGCAGAGTTGGAAGAAACGAGGAGGGGGGGGGGAGAAGGAGAGAGGATGCAAGTGAGGTGAATGGGACTGGGAGTGGGGGTGGTGGAGGGACCTTGCGAAGTGCACCAAGATGGAGGTAGAGGGAGGGCAGGATGTGGGTCCAAAGCCCTGTGTCAGAGTCCGCCATGAAGGAGGGGCCTTCCAGGGGAGTCACGTGTGCAGGAACATGTCTGTGTGCAGTCATAAATCCTCTTGGCCCAGGTGCAGTTATCTCCTCTGTAAAGGGGGGACATCGATCCTGTCTTCCAGGGTGGCTATGATAATGTGAAGGATGGATATATTTTAGGGAAGCCGGAGGGAAAGGGGCTGAGCCTGAGTGTTGGGAACTCTCCTTCTCTAGAATATGGGCAGTTCTGAATCTTCCTGGAAACAAAGACAAAGGCTAGGATTTAGATGCGAGAATCTTTTGTCTTAAAATATATCTATATCATGAAACAGAAGATAATGTTGAATTCACTAGCTTGATTCAGTCAGATGACTGTTCTGGTATTTTAAACTTGTCTTCTTAAGCAAGGTAGAAGAGTTGGACAAATAAAGAAGTTCCTTTCCTCTATTAGGATCTTAGAAGAAACAAGCCACTGAAATATAAGCCCCCTACTCCAAACTTTTGAGTTAAAACCTTGGGGAGAAGGCTCAGTGAAGGGCAGATTTTACTCTGATAAGCAGGAGCTTGTGGGAATGTACTTAGAGATGTGAATCTCCTTACTCACCCTTCCCCCCTACCTGCCGAATTGCTAAAACCAAAAAGACCAATTCTACCAAGCGTGGAGAATACATTCTTGACGGGAGTTGAAAATGAAACAATCACTTTGGGGAAAAAGCGTGGTGGTTTCTTATACAACTAAACATGTATGAGAAATCCAGCAGTTTTGTCCTCATTTACCCACAAGTGGAAAAACAAATCTGCGCAAGAATGTTCAGAGCAACTTTATTCATAATGTCAAAACCTGAAAAAAGCTATCCCATGAAAAATTATGTGGCTGGGCATTTCTTCATTTCCAAGTTTAACCTCTTCTTTGTTTATCTGATAGGTAGGTAGATAGATAGTCTACTAACTATCATCTTTTTTGATGAAAGTGCCCATGCTATATATCATGCCCTCATGAATGAATAAACAAATTAAGATATATTTCTATTGTGGAATACTATTCGGCAATAAAAAGAAATGAAATTAACAGAGGCATTTAACAACACGGAGGAATCTCAAAATTGTATTGAGTATCTACTGCATGATTCCATTTGTTTGAAGTTCTAAAACAGGCAAAACTTGTTGATAGTGAATTTAGAAAGTAGGAGAGTGGTTGCCTTAAGATTGGTATTGGCGCCGGATGGACTGGGCAGGGGCACGAGGGAATATTCTGGTGTGGTGGATTGTTTATTTTGATAGGGATGTGTGTTGAATGGATGTTTACATTTGTCAAAACTTACTGAATGGTACTAGGTTTTGTACATTTCACTGCATGTAAATTTTAACTTAAATCTTAAGAAAAGAACCACAAAATATTGAACTCTAGCTAATGAAATGTATGTTGAAATGTTTAGGGTGAAAAGCAATGATGGCAACAGCTGAAATGGATTGATGTTTATTTTATATTATTTATTTTTATTGACTGATTTTAGAGAGAGATGAAGAAAGAGAGGGAGGAAGAGAGAGAGAAACATCAATTTGTGGTTCCACTTATGCACTCAGTGGTTGATTCCTGCATGTGCCCTGACCGGGGATCGAACCTGCAACCTTGGCGTACTAAGACAACGCTCTAACCAACTGGGCTACGCAGCCTGGGCTGCATTGATGTTTAGATGGACACATGGGTATATAAGAAAGCCAACTGTCTTAGCTCAGGCTGATATAACAAAAATAGCATAGACTGGGTAGCTTAAACCCCAGAAATTTACTTCTCACAGTTATGGAGTCCAGGAACTTCAAGATCAAGGTGCCAACTGATTTGGTTCCGAGTGAGAACCGCTTTACTGATTTGCAAACAGGCACCTTCTTGCTATGTCCTCACATGGCAAGAGAAAGAAAAATCATCTCTCTCATGTTTCTTCTTATAAGGGCACTAGTCCAATTTATGAGGGCTTCACGCTCATGACCTAGTCACCTCTCAGAGGCCCCAAATACCATTATGCCTTCAGATGGCATCACACTGAAGATTAGGGCTTCAATATATGAATTTTGGGAGAATATATACATTTAGTCTATAGCAGGGGTCTCAAACTCAACTCAGCATGTGGGCCGCAGAGCAAGATCACAGCCGTTCGGCGGGCTGCACTAGGTCTACAAAAGGCAACTGTTACGCAACACTTTTCTCACTGCAGTTGAAAACAAAAAAAAAATCAGTACAACAAGCACAATTGTACATGCAGTTTACTCAGTGTCACAAAACGACCAGAAACTGTAGTTCGCATCACAACTGCTGTTAACTAAGCTAATCTAGCTAGGATGCTAGAGAAATGAAAAATACAAGTAGGCCCCTAGGCTTACTTAATTTTATCCAAAATATTTTGAACTTCATGGATTAGTCTGTGGGCCACACAAAATTGTTCGGCGGGCCGCATGTGGCCCGTGGGCCGCGAGTTTGAGACCCCTGATCTATAGCACAAATGGAGCAAAACGTAACAATTGAATCATCTAGGTGATGGGTATATGGGTGTTCACTGTACAATTATTTCAAATTTTTAGTGCATCTGAAAATTTTAGTTTTAAAATACTGGGCAGGAGAAAAATGGTGTGGAATAGATCAGCTGAGTCAGGAGGATTAAAGTAAAACAAGAGTCTTAGCCATAGAGAGGGGCTTCTGTGGTTGGCATCACACTGTTTTTTTATTATGATGACATCTCAAGGTTGAACGCTATTCTCCTGATGCAACCTTGGACAGGACAGACAGGGTACCAGGCAGTTAAACCTGAGGACATCTCATGCAGTAGCCTCCATAAACCAGAGTTATCCCATGAAAAATTATGTGGCTGGGTATTTCTTCATTTCCAAGTTTAACCTCTTCTTGGTTTATCTGATAGGTAGGTAAATAAATAGATATCTACCAACTATCATCTTTTTGATGAAAGTGCCCATGCTATATATTGCTGTGCTTTTTCAAATCATAGGTGGAATAGGAAAGATGAAAAAAGCTGTTGGTAAATTACTGAAACTAGCCCAGAGATCCTATTCAGAAACAATTTATAAATGAGGTAGCAACATGAACTAGTCTTAGCCCACATCAAGTAACAATGTGCCAAGAAAATTGCAAGCACTTTCAAGGTAACATCTCATTCAGTACTTGTGGTCAGTGTTCAAAAATATTGCAGTCCTGATTGCTTTAAGATGGTACAGGAATAGTCTACAAATATGATTGCAAGGTATAGTCTCCGTATCTGTACATGGTGGATGGACCAGGTAAAAAAGCAGCTTACAGTGTCTGGGAGACATCTGAAACCCCTACACACACTTGCAAATGCTTTTGATAAAGTCACCACTGAGAATTAGAAACACATAATTATCTACTGAATTCGGCTTCATGGGAAGGCAATTCACAAACAGTTTAGCATCTCTGTTCTGTCCTTTTCCTGGGTCTCCCATCCAATTATTGCATGGCCTTGACATTTGATTTAACTTCCCTGAATTTCATTTTCTTCCCTATTAAATGAGGTTAACAAGTTAATGTTACTGATACAAGTGCTATGTTAAAAAAAATGATAGCTATTCTGTTGCAGGTTCTCTCTCTCCATCTCCCTCCTTGCTGTGCCTCCTTCTCCACTGTGTCACTGCCTTGTGTATATGGGTGTATATATACACACAAGTAATGGTCCTTGTCAAAAAACTATCATTAAGCTGTCCCCACCAGTTAAAAACAAGTTCCTGGGCCTCTCAGCATGTGCATGATTGGCCATATGTGATAATTACATCCCAAGTGACAATAGTTACAGCAGCAGCATATTAACCTTGTTAGGCATTCACAATAGCAGAGACAGGAGGAAAGAAAAAACAATAGGGCAAACCAGGCTGCCTCATTTTAGTGTGAAGAAAAAGTGGGATGCAGGGAGTGCACTCTACAGATGAAGTGCAGGGGGGAGAAAAGGACCCAACAAGATGCTGGGCATCCCACCTTCTTTAAAAATGCTTGTCCAGGTTTTAGTTCAATACAGTGAGTATTTATCAATAGCCACTTTGTGCTCAGAATTAGGACCAAATCAGGAAGAACTGCATGCATGTGGCACATCAATACGTAAGTGGTATTTCTTTTTTTTTTAAATTTTTTTTTAAGATTTTATTTATTCATTATAGAGGAGAGAGAGAGAGAGAGAGAGAGAGAGAGAGAGAGAGAGAGAGAAGGGGGAGGAGCAGGAAGCATCAACTCCCATATGTGCCTTGACCAGGCAAGCCCAGGGTTTTGAACTGGCAACCTCAGTGTTTCCAGGTTGACGCTTTATCCACTGCACCACCACAGGTCAGGCTAAGTGGTATTTCTTTACTTACATCAACTCATTTAATTCTCACAACTGTATCAAAGTTAGAAAACCTGAACAGCAATGGGAGAGAAAATACAGTTCCTATGGTATATGAATTATATCTCAAAAAAGCTGTTTGAAAAAACAAGAAGAAATAACAATGTAAAAAGAAAAAAATACAATAAAAAACTCAGTTTCCTGCAGAAGAATAACAGTATGACAGAGGACAGACTTCCCCACGGCAATGACAGAAGCCAGAGAACAGAGGGAGAAATTTATCAAAGTCCTACGAGGAAAAATATTCTCCACTTAGTACTCTGTATGAGTGAAGGGAAAGGTGTATTTCACAGAGTTTGAAAGGTTTTATCACTGGAAGAACTACTAAGTGATGTATTTCAGGAAGAAGGAAATTGAACTTGGAAGAAGTGAAGTACAAGAAGGAATAATGAACAAAAAATGGTAAACATGTAGGTAAATATGAGCATACGTAGACGGCGTAAGTCAAAAAGAGCCACAGTAGGAAAAATGACCAATACTAGGATATACCCACAAAGTGGAAATAAAAGTCTAGGCAGAAATAACATGAAATATGGGAAGGGGAGATAGAAATCAAAGACTTCTAGGGTCCTGATGTTGCTTAAGAGATATTGATTCATTTGAGACATTAAATCAAGTGTACATGTTAAATTTTAATCCAGCTTTCAAACCAATAGAGGAAATAAATTAGAATAAAAACTTCAATTAATCCAACAGAAAGCAGGAAAAGATATTTAAAAAGCATAGACAATGCAGAATGGATAGAAAGCACAAATCGAAATAAAAATAAAATATATCAGCGGTCGTAACAAATGTAGAGGGACTGCTGTGTAAAAAATAGATATCACATTAGATTAATATCTTTCTTCTTCTCAATCTCTTCCTATCCTTCCTCCTCACAACTTCTCACGTACACTGCAGTTTATATTGGGGCCCATTCAGCATCCTAATAAAAAAAAAACCTGATTACCAACAAATTGGACTTAGCTCAGGAATGCAAGGAAAATTTAACATTGAGAAAATGCTGGTATAGTTCACCCTATTAACTGATTTATGAGAAAACATTATAGGTTTTTTTTCAATAGATGCAAAAGAAGCTTTTGATACAATTGAGTATCCATCATAGATTTTAAAAAATTACTGTTAGGAGATGAATAACAGAAGGTATATTAGCATAGACTAGGCTATGATGCAATAGCAATTGTATCCTAGAGTCTCAGTGGTTTATAAGACAAAAGTGTATTTCTCCCTTGCATCACTTTCCAAAAGTGAGTCAGGTGACTCTCGTCCAATCTGTAACTGAAGTGTGAAGGCTCTTTAATAAGGGGATAATATTATATTCAAACATGACCTACATTGTTCCATGAAAGGGGAGGAGGCAGTGTGGGAGACCTCTTGCTTGGTCAGTGTGGTTGAATGCAGCCATGACTGAAGGTAACATTTATCTCTTCTCATATCTCATTATTCCATTATTCAGAACTCAGTCATGTGGTCCAACAACTCAAATCTGGCGGGAAGCCTACATCCTTAATTTGATATTTGACCTGAATCACTAACCATTATTCACCCAAAAAGGTTTACTAGGCCTCCATTGGTCAAAACTTTTTAAAATCCATCTCTTACTATGGAGGTCTAGAAGCAATCAGCTTTACCAAACACAAGAAGATCTGAATTCCTGTATTCTCTCTCTCTCCCCACCCCCTTTTTTTTCTTGCACACCGGTCAGTTCTTTTCCAAGCTTACCTTTCACCTCCTTGCCCCTCCCAAATGAAGCCAGTTGAACTAAATACTCACTTCTAACACTCTGTTTTTCGATCTGTTTCCCAGAGAAACAAACTCATTAGGCATATGCTCTTCCTTCCGAGTTAGAGCAGATGGCAATTTTTATCATCACACAATGTGGATTACAGATCTCCACTGTTCTAGCCTCTGATATATGTTTCTTTATCACCTGGCACCCAATTTCTAGGCCAGTGTCCCTTCTTTTTATTTCTTTATAATGGTAACCTTCTAGTTCAGATTACCAATTACTACATCCATCAGATTTTTTTCAGTAAAATAGAAAATGATCTAAGTATTTTGAGTCAGAAGTTATTTATTATAGAGTTTAAGCATGGAAAGGCTGGGGAGGAAAGGTCAGAAAGACTCTCTTCATGAAATCCAGAAGTACAGGTATCACAGGAAAGATGCCAACACAGTCTGAGCTGTGAGCACCTGGAAGGGGTGATTCTCACAAGGATGCTTGAACATTGTGGGCAATACCCTTGCTCTGCAATCTCCTAATGCTGCACATGTGCTTACAGCTGTGTGGCACCTCTGTTGTGGCTCCCCTGTCCTTCCGCTTTCCAGTCTCATAAGTTTAGCATTTATTATTGGAATCTAACTGGGGATTTCCAGAAAAGAGACTGAGGCATAGGAGTTTACAATGTAGGTATAGGAGTTTACCTTCTTTTGGTAGAGGAAAGAGTTTAGAAAGGTAGCAATGGTATTGCGTATCAATAACTACTATGTACTATGTGGTACAGAAGGGAACTTGCTTAACCTCAGTAGTGGGTATTTTAAGAGAATATAGACTCATTATCATTCTTAATCCTGAAACCCATTCAAAGTCAAGACAAAATAAGGCTCCCACTAACCTAGTTTATTCAACATTAGACTGGAGGCTGAAGGCAATGCAATAGAATAAAAAAAAAATTTAAAGCTTGAAAAAAATGAAACTACCATTATTTATAGAAAATATGGTTTCTACATAAAAAATACAATATAATCTACAAATTTAAACTGATGTTTTGTATACAAAAATCAATTGTTTTCTAATGTATCAGGAACAATTTGAAAGTAGTTTTAAAATATCACTATTTACAACAGCAACAAAATATCTAAAATACACTTACATATATATAATATAAACTAAAGGATAATAAAAATAGTACAAAAATTATGGAAAAATTATATAAAACTTTTTAAAAGACAAAAAGAAGAAACCAAATAGATAGATATACCATGTTCACTGGTGATAATATTTCATATTGTGAATACAACTTTCCCCAGATTAATCCATATATACAGTACAATCCCAACTGAAATCCCAAATGTGTTTTTTATATGTTTTTACATTTAAAAAGTAGAAATTAGTATGCTAATTCTAAAATTCATATGTAGAAGCCAATTAAACAAGCAGACCTTAGAATAACTTAGTTTTTGAAAAGATGGTAGATTCTTCCTATCAGATATCAAGACATAGTATAAAATGATGATAATAAATTTTATCAGCTTTAGGGAAAGACAAAAACTTAGAAACTTGATATCTGACAGACACTGTTTGGACTATTTCATGAATAATGCTTCCCATATGGAAAAATAATTAGACCCCCTATTTCACAACACACAAAAAGATCAATTTCAAGTGGATTAAAAATCAAACATATGCGGTAAGTCAGAGAGAGACAAATAGTGTATGATCTCACTTATATGTGGCATCTTTTTTAAAAAAGATAAATACAGAGAATAGATTGGTGGTTTCCAGATGTTGGAGATGTGGGGTATGAAATAGGTGAAGGTGGTCAAAATGTACAAACTTTCGGTTATAAGGTAAGTAAGTCCTGGAGATGTAGTGTACAGCATGGTGACTCTGGTTAACGTTCTGTATCATATGCTTGAAAGTTGCTAAGAGAGTAGATCTGAGAAGTTCTCACAAGAAAAATAATTTGTAATTATGTGTGGTCATGGATGATAACTAAACATTGTGGTGGTCATTTTGTAATATATGCATATGTCAAATTATTATGTTGTACATTTGAAACTAACAATGCTATTTGTCAAGTATAGAAAGAAGATAAAATGTGAAAAATTCTTAAGACTTGTAGAAGAAAATGTGGGAAACTATTGAGTTTGGGTAGAATTCTTAATTTTGTTTAAAAATCATCAACTGAAAAGGAAAAATTGATAAATATACAATATGATGCCAAAAAATGTTAAAGCATCTATACCACAAAACTCACTCTAACCAAAGCAAAAGGATCAGCTACCAGCAGGGAGAAGATTCCAGTAGGAAAGTAAAGATTCTGTATCTGAAATTTATAAAGAGCCAGTAATCACTCTGAGGTATATACTATAAAAGTTCTCAAATATTGGTACAGTGTAAAATATAGTAAATTGTTCACTGAACTAGTTTCAATTCTTGGTTATTATAAACAATTAAATCATTAATTAAAAGTAGGGGTAAGTTAATTGTACTATTTTATTGCACATTGTAGTTTGTTAAAATAAATGAATCACAGGTCTATATAGCAATAAAGATAATATAACAAATTTAATGTAAAATGAAGAAAGGTAAATTTGGGGAAGACATACACTAAAATATTAAATATTTTTTAATGTGCAAAATACTAAGTATATTTTGGATATGTTATTTAGTAAAAATCTAAGATATATCTACTTATATGGTGAAAATCTAAAAGCATACATGAACATGATAAAGTCCAAATGCAGGATATTAGTTACCTTTAACGTGAGAAGTAGACCAGGATCAAGGAAGGATACTCAAGGATCTCCAATTGTAATATTTTATGTCCTAAAAAGATCAAATAAAAAGCAAGAAGATCAGTAGTAGCATGACAAATGCTAAATATCATGAATCTGGGTATTTAGATATGTATAATATTAGTCTCTACTTTCTTATGTATGTTTAGAATGTTTTATAGGTATTAATAACATTCAAAGGGAAGGGGAGTTAAATGACCAAATTCCTTTCCCTTGCCCCATCCTGAGGCTGAGTTTGTAGTCCCAGGGGTGAACCATCATGCTGCTAACAGGTAGCTCTTTGTATGGGCTATGTCAGTAACCAGTTGATTCTTGGGAAAAATTACTTCTGAGTTCCAAGTGACATAATTTGTGTTGTGAAAATTTAAGGATTTGTGTACAGTAGTCTCCCTCTTATCTGCAGAGGATACATTTCAAGACTCCCCAGTGGATGCCTAAAACTGTAGACAGTACCAAACCCTTTAAGTACTATGTATTTCTATCCATATGTACCTGTCATAAAGTTTAATGTATAAATTAGGCACAGTAAGAGACTAACAAATCAGTAATAAAATAGAACAATTATAACGATATACTATAACAAAAATTATGTGAATGTGGCATTATTAAGTAAAATCGGAGTTACTTCAACACAAGCACGGTGATACCGCAGCAGTTGACCACATAGCCAAAATGGCTACTAAGTGACTAATTATGGGTGGGGAGCATAGGGCATGAAATACCCTGGACAAAGGGATGATTCACCTCCTTGGAAGGACTGAGAGGGATGGTGACAGATTTCATCACACTACTCAGAATGGCATGCAATTTAAAATTTATGAATTGTTTATTTCTGAACATTTTCACTAAATAATTTTGGGCCATGATTTACCATATGTAACTGAAATCATAGAAGGCAAAACTGCAGGTAAGGGGGGACTACTGCACTGTTAAAATGGTTTTTTTGTTTTTGTTTTTGGTACACGTGGTATCTTCCTTTACGGAGAAACAAGTGACTGGTAAAGCAGTTGACAGAACTGAGCCAGAAGAGTGGCAGCCAGGATTACCAAGGGATTATGACCTGTTCAGTGTTTTGAGGATAGTTTTGAGTTACTAGAGACACTGACTTTGGCAGAAGATAAAATATTGCTTGGTATTGTTTTGTAACAAGTATTATCAGTTTCAAAGAATTAAAACAGAGCTCAGTTAAGTTGTATGTTTATTTCACTGGGCCCTTTCTTTATTCATTTGAACTGGTGCTCAGCATAATGAGTCGCTGAACCCCAAAAGATCCAGCCATGCTCCCCACTATTCTGCACAGTAGAATGTCCTGGCTTCTTATCTGAACATTGAAAAACAAACACATTATTACTGCTGATAAAGGTTCTGCTTTGAGCTCGAACAATCAGCAACATTTTCTTCCTTTGGTCAGGTGTCCTCAGACTGGATTGTTTATAAAATTATATTTTTTCCCTTTTTTTATTTTATTTTTTTCCCTTCTTGTCACTTTTAAATTTTGAATTTTGTTAAAATTCAGCTTCAGCGATGGCTGAATATTAGTAGTAAATGGCCTCTCTCATAATTAGAAAACAATCTTGTGACAGGATAAAGCTTGAAATTGCTCTCTTTGTGACATGAGCAGGTCTTTGCAAGATTAACTCAATTCCCACCGCCATACTGGCAGCAGAATTCCCAGAGCAGTCTGGTGACTGGATTAAACTTCCTTCAGGAATCACGTAGCCCGACAGCTGTGGAAATGCAAGTTCACTCCCCCATCGTTGGTTTTCTGATAGCTTTTCCGTAGAGCAGTTTGAAGAGTGGAGAGCCCTGTTTCTGAGACAGAGAAGTGTTTTCCCACCTGAAGTGTAATTTCACACCTTGTGTTTCTCAGCAGATAAGTGCATAAAATAACACATCAATCTGGAATAGAAAAAGATCAACATAGAAAGAAAACTGCAGGTTGTAATTTGTTTCCTATTTTACAGTGCTTTTGTAGGGAACAGTAAATTACAGAGATCTGGGTTTACACTTTTAAAAAGTTTGACTGGTTTTAGGTGTGAAAGTGAGCAGTAAACACTAATCAACTTTCAGCCTGAACAGAATGAATAGAAAAATAGAATTTGGGACGCACCTTGTTACAGAAAAGAATAGAGCACATATAAATTAGTGGTAAAAGTTGAAGTTAAGAAAAAAACTCAAGAAATCAAAAAATTATTTTAGTAAAAATGTAATTGTTTTAGGAGATACTGTTTCCAGTGATGATCCTTTCAGGAATTTTAGCAAAATAGTAGACTATATCGGTGATTTGGATATCTTCTTTTCTTTCTATAAATGACTAAACATATGATATTAGTTACCATTTTATAGCATTCTAGTGCAAGGATTATAATTATAAACAAGGTGTTGAGCTGCATTTTGCAAGTATGAAAAAAGTTGAGACCAAAAGAAAAAATAAAGTTTACCCTCTTGGCTAGTCATAAACATTCATAATAAAATATTTAATACTTATTGAATGTCTACTGCATGTTAGACCCTGGGCCAGGCATTGAGGTACAATGGTAAACAAGGCAATTCTTTTTTTTTTTTTTTTTTTTTTTTACCATTACTGATACTCTTGCAGACAAGTAAACAGGCAATGAAATACTGGATGATAAGTGCTGAGACAAGCTAAAATTTGATTAACCCCCCCCCCCCCCCAAAAAAAACCAAACAACTTAACTTATAGTTTAAACTCAACATGATTTTATATTATTTTCAGGTGTACAGCATAGTGGTTAGACAATCATATATTTTAGAAAATGTTCCCCCCAGTATTTCCAGTACTCACTTGGTACCACACATAGTTACTACAGTATTAGTTCCTGTGCTGTACTTTGCATCCCCGTTCTATTTCGTGACTAGCAGTCTGTACTTCTCAATCCCTTCACCTTTTTTACCTCCTCCTCCAACCCTCTTCCCCTCTGGCAACTGTCAGTATGTTCTCTGTCTTTATGAATTTGTGAAACTGGATTTTGATGAATCCCACAGGAGAGTTATCTGAACTAGCATTGATGGGAAGCGAGAGTGGTCAGCAAAAGTTTCTGGATAATACAATGTCTAAACTAGACTAGTGAATAGAAGTCTGCGAAGGTGGATATCACTTGTGATATCAGGGCATGTATAGACGAGCAGAGAGAAAGGGAAAGAGAGCAGGTGGGGTTGGAGGGATGAAGGCAGTTCTAATACATAGATTACAATTTGTAAAGGCAACAGTGGGGTGTAATAGGACTGGAAGACAAACAGGGCTGAAGTATGTAGTGTGTGTACCAAGAAATTTAGTTTTATCCTCAGACTTGTGGGAAGTATTGAAGGTTTAGTTTTTGCTTATTAGTGAGAGTGACATGACCAGATATGCATTTTACAAATATTGCTCTGTCCAGTGACTGATGTTTGGTGAGCAAGTGTGCAGCAGTGCAGGTGAGAGGGGCTGGTGCTCCGAGCTTACGGTTTACACTGGGAGTTCAGTGGCACTGGGAATGGAGAACGGCGGGTGGATTTGGGAGCTCTTTAGGAGTTAGAATCAGTAATACTTGGTGATTGACTGGCTGGACCAGGGTGAGGAAGCCAATCTTGTAAAAAATGTAGTCCTGATTTCTGATTTGGATTATTGAGGGGCTGCTGCTACCATTCAGAGAGATGGGGAGCACTGGAGCAGCAAGCTTTTGAGAGCTGGGACATGAGTGTGAGATGTGTATGTGTATGAGAAATGTAGTATTCAGTTGGAACTTGACCTTGAGAGAGAAGTCTAGGGCAGAGATACAGGTTTGACAGTTGTCACTGAAGCCAGATTTGGTAGTTGTCACTGAGTAGATGAGACAGTCCAAATAATATATATACAGTGAAAAAAGAAGAGACTGTCCAACTCAGGCATAAAACAATATGTTGACTATGGGAAGAAAAACTCATGTAGAGTAAAATGTATATATTTTATTACATAAATAAAATGTAAATGAAAAACTGTGCATGTCCACAAACATCATTGCATGTGTACCTATGCATGTATACACTCCTGCACGGGTAGAGCTTCTAATGAACATCAGCAAGGTGCCCAATAGTGGACTGCATGAAGCGTTATGCATTCAAGGTAATAACCTTTTCCTTAATTATTCATGTAAGATATGTTAGTCCTATAGCAAGTACTGAGGCCTAAGGATGCTGATCAAAAAGGAAAAAATTGCTACCCATGTACTGTATATAATAACAATTATACCAACAGACCAGAAAACACTGATATTTTCTTATTTTCATTTTTTTTCTTAGATACATACGGAAAGCTCTTTCTCCTCAATTCTGTGGGTCAAGAGATGTCCCGCTGCAAGACGTCCATTCGACGTGGTCAGCCCAATCCTGTCTATAAGGAAACCTTTGTTTTCCAGGTGGCCCTCTTTCAGCTTTCTGATGTCACACTGATGATTTCCATTTATAACAGGCGTACTATGAAGCGTAAAGAGATGATCGGTTGGATTGCGCTGGGCCAAAACAGCAGTGGAGAGGAGGAACAGGAGCATTGGGAGGAAATGAAGGAGAGCAAAGGCCAGCAGGTCTGCAGATGGCACACCTTGCTTGAATCCTAGGTTTGCCAACAGGTGTCTGTGTGCTTCATCTTGCCCGGTGGCCCTAGCTGCTGACTGTTAACACAATTCAGTATATGCTGGCAGGCTTTTGATAGGCTTTCAAGTTGGGATTGTATTCCACTAACTGCTAGCACATTGTGTGTGGGTAGTGGTGGGGACTGGGGGGGCTTTGGGTTTCTGAAAGGTTTGATTTGGGTTTAAGTATTGTAATTTAAAAAAAAAATTCTACATGTACAGTTAACTATGTGGAAAATGTTACCACAGTTGCAAGCAGTGGTGATGAATTAATTTATGTTAATTGGCTATTGAGTTTTGGTTCAGGCTATGAAATGAAGCTTTGCCTGCTCTCTTTTCTGTTTGCTTGAAGAAGAGTCACCTGAGATTGCAGGAGGCCGCTAAATGTTACTATTTGTAACCATGTCTGTGTATTCATCAGAATTTTCTTAACATGGTGCAAAAAACTCCAAAATACAGAAATGAGTCAGACACTGAGGCTCAAAGAAGAATGTCACTGTCACACAGAGTCCCCTAGTTCACATTATTCTCCTGATCAGAAAGCCCCCCTCACTTATTTACCTAACAAATAAATGCTATAAACTTGCACTAATAAATCAAATTTGTATTAATTAAATACCTCTTTTTATCTCACTTACATATTGTGGTTTCCTATGAGGTTTGGTTTGAAGCTAAAAAATAGTTCAAAACGACTGTTGAAAGACAACTTGTCTCTTTTGAATATCTAAGGCTTTAAACCTGTAACTTTCAAGATTTTTATGCTCTTTTGCTTACCTAATAAATTCTTACAGAATGAGAAGAAAAAAAAAAATAACACATATAACCTATTTAAGTCATGGATTTATTAATTTTTTTCTGAATCTAGTATCTTCCTTTTAGATTATACTTTTTCTATATGCAATTGTATACTCAGACATATATTTTGAATGTATGCCTGCATGTAAACCATACTCTTTTTATGCAATATTTTCAATCGTTAGAGCATAGTAAATTGTCAACAGTGAGTCTTGAATAATGTTGATTCGGTTGACTCTTAGAAATTAACATGTGAAAATATCTGTGAGTGGAGAAATATTTTCAGCTTGTATGGAACAACACTAAATTTTTCTTGGATCATTTGATGTGCCTATAATTGTCACTTTTCATGGCATTTGCAGCAACATATATTAGTCACTACCTGCATCTGGGTACATGCCATTTGGATGTTGTAATGTTGTTTGGTTTTGAGCATGAAATTTTACTTCCAACTGACTTTCACATATCTATCTGTTCAGTGCATGTTGATTTCATTTGCCTTAGATCTAAGCTCTTAATTACTTTAAATGGGCAGTAATAAAAAAAAGGGGGGAAGGAATGTGTGTACCTGTAACACTGTGCCCATGTGCCGCTCTTCTGAGCAATTTTTCAGTCACTTATTTTTAGCTTTTATGTTTCGTTGTTGACTTTTTGCTGTCTGTGGGAAGGAAGAGTGATAGCTAGTGATGGATGTATACAGTTAAAAACACCTTACTCCTCCTCAGCTCTACATTTTGACAGATTGTAAACGTGGGCTGTAACACTTGAAGAACGTATTTATTCCTTACAGCCTGTAATGGTTATCCTGACAAGACCAGACGAGGGCACAGGGATAACCCTACCACGATTTCAAATCCCAGCTTCCATAAGAAGTGCTTTCATATCGAATAATCAGAATAAGCAAAATAAATGAATATCTTAACTTCTTTTCAGGTCACGGGAGTTTCACATCTAATGCCGCTCCGTTCCCTGGGAATAAGTAATAAAACCATGCCCCTTTGGGTTTTTTTTTTTTTTTTTACCTTATCTTCCTTTGGAAGACCTCAAAGTGCTTTTCCAACATTATATCCATTAACTGCTGAGTGGTCTGCGCAGTGTGGCTGTGTCATTGAGTAGGACTGAGTGCAATTGATTAAGTAGCGGCACAAAGAATTGGCTTTTCACATCCTTTACTCTCTTTATGTGCTTGTGTTTAAAGGGAAGTAGAGCAGCCTTGTTATGCCCTTCCTTTATGCAGTCGCATAAAAGCGGCATTCACTTTAAAATTTACATTTGAAAAAATCTGCATATATTGCACAGACAGCCCTGCCCCCCCCCCCACCCTCCCGCCCTTGTGTATTTTTCCTGCTGTGTGTTTTGCTTTATCTCTTATCTCCTGGTTCCCCATCATCACCTCTACTTTATTTTCTGCTGCCTTGACCCAGCCATTTTTAAGGTTTGTATGCTGGTGTAGTGAAGATCTCCTTGTGAGTCTGTTCTGCCTTCCAGTCGTCTGCTTATGATATACAGGAACAAGAATGTGCGGCGTTTGAAGGGAAGGGATGCCTGGAAAGCACTCTTTATTTTTGTCATTCTACAATGTTGGTGCTACTCACCATGTGGGGTGTATGCACATCTTGAATATACAGCAACATCCCCTCCTAAAGCTGATGTATAAATATAAAATGCTAACGATAAGATACATTAAAATACGAGGCTGATTTTTTTTTTTTTTTTACATTGATTTGAGATTCTGGTTCAGTGAGATCTTTCGATTCTGTGCACTCAAGCTCCCTTGTTTTCTTGGCAGTCTAGACACGATGCATTTAGCATGTGCTTCACTCCAGCTTTTACATCTACATGTGCTTTTCAAAAAGAGTTATGGGGGATAATGAGTTGGTTCTGAAGTAAAAAAGCTGCCTTTACATATTTTATCTGGCTCATAATTAATATCTCACAGGGACATTTGAAATTGAGGAAGGACCGGTATTTATGGCATGAGTCGTTCTCTCTGTGATTTTTTTTCCTCAAAAAGGGCTTTTAAAAGAAGATTGTTGAAATTGATGTGCTGGGTTTACGGAAATCGGCTTGACTGTGGGCTTGCTTGTGGGGCACACGTGTGTTCACTGGTCCTGAAGCGCAGGTTTTACCGGGTCGCAGTGGTGGCTCTTGTGCTAACTGCTCCTCTTCTGACTCAGGTTGGATTTGTAAGCTGCCGTTCATCAGGCAGCTGTGCACCTGCCTTCTCACCGCTCCCTCCTTCCCTGGCTCCCGCTGGGATGCCCCGGTGTTGGGACCCTGCTTTTGCTGACGTTGCATAACTGTGAAGGGAGGTCTCACCTCCCTAACAGAAGTACTTGTGATGCCGTTAGATGGACTGTGCTCAGCATTCTATCTGCTCAAGGTTTGAGAAAGCCTCCTCACTAGGATTTAAAGGGGAAAAGAGAGTCTGGGGCTGATTGTCATTTGTTCACTCTGCTCTTCCTTTAAAGACAATACTGACCTCAAACATCAAGATCCTCCATGGAGCGAGGTGCTGCAGGCTGGCTTGCGCGGTATTTTACAGAGTGTTGACACTTTTCAGTCAGTAACTGTGCTTTATTCTACATCCTGGCGGTACTAGATGGTCTTATCTGAGAATCCAAACTCTTTTCTTTTCTAGCAAAGCGTTATTTAAACTGAAATTATGTGAAAATGCTTCTCTGATAGCCAGTGAACTGATTAAATTGATGTTTCAGTGTGCACATTGAACTGTGAGTTTCTCCAAAGCCTGGCTCTCCTTTGCAGCTGAGGGCTGAACACATTAAGAGCCGATAACAGAGTGGCAAAGTATTCTTTGTAGATGACATAAAGCCAAATGAAGGCCTTTTCTTTAATGATGGGCGACTGCAAGACTCCCGTGGCATCACCTCTAATGACTGAGGAAACTGCCTAAAGAACACACATTCCATTCTCCTTGATTCACAACAAAAACAACTGATAGAAAACCCTGAAGTGGCAAAAGTCTTTTTGCCTTAAAAAAAAAGCATTCTTTTATTCCAAAGGAAAAAAATGCTATGCAATCTATAAAAAACAATCAGATAGCATGATTATGGAAGAATTAAAGAATAAATAAATAAGTTGAATAACTTCAGCATGTACCAGCATATATTCAAGAAGAGTGAACTAGTAATCCAAAAGACATTTCAGGCTAAATAGCTATTGTCTGTTTTGGTTTTTTTTTTTTTTACATCTTGCAGAATTCTGGAAAAATATTTAAAGATGAGGGGAATGGGGCTGACCTAATACAACTCAGAAAAGTTGGCCCAGGCTGTGGTCTGAGCTTGAGTTTGGGCAGGACTCTGCTACCTGTGTAGCCTTAAGAAAATTAATTATCCCCCCTGTGTTTTTTCAACTGGAAAATGGAAATATATCTACCTCATAAAGTTTTTAAAAAGACATTAAAGCAGTAACAGCACAGAGCCTGGCATATAGTAAGCATTTCATATTCCTCCCTCACAATCATGCTTCAGAAGAGAAACAAGGTATTTAAGATTGGTTTCTAGTTCTAGTGAAACTAATGACATGTGAAGAAAGCTGAAAATTTTCAGATACTTTAAAAAGGATAGGGTCCTGAAGCTAGTCTGAATTTGTATAGAAAAGAAGTTTTATTGGGGCAACCTAAAAAGAAATAAGCCTGTATATGGAGAATATTGAGTCTTAATAAATCCTCTATGAGAAATAATAACCAAATCTTTATTTTTTGTCCTCCCTTTCTCCCAGTTTGGAGGAGATGCAAAACCCTAGAGCTTTTGTGCACATCTTAGTAAATCACAAATAAGGCCACTTATTGTCCCCAGCTCTTCTCTGTTATTTGACCTGGACAGAGCACCTTATAACCTTCGGAAGAGTTGGTAAAGAGGGCAACTTGAATACATATTTCAATGTTGATCTGAAAAATCAACACAGTTACTAAGAAAAAATGGTGTGGCACTATATTGACACTCTTCTTCAAGCAAACAGCACTTTTCTTTTGGTTGATAGTGTATATTCATACTATAGCCTTATAAAAATTTTTAAAATTTTAAAATAATCTAATCAGCTATCAAAACTTATAAACTGGTTGAACCAGAAAATTTAATTCAGGACCAATTATTTATCACTTTTTCCCTTAAGAGATCTTAATAAAATGAATTTTTTAAAGGTTACTTCTTTTTGGAAAGTTTAGGAGTGACTGGTTGATATAATAGAAAGCAAGTTCAGTTTTTCTCAAGTGTTCGAACCTTGAGTAGAGAGGTGAGTTTCCTGAGAGTTTAGAAGAAGCTTTGTGGACATTTGATCTGAAGAAGTGGTCCGTAACTAACTTCCTCAAGTTTAATCTAAGCAGGTACCATGAGCCAGTCATGTCCTACTTGTGTTTTTAAACTAAGCATAATTCTGGGGTGGGGAGGTATAAGGCTATATATATTCCCAATACTGCCAAATTGCCAATGTGCTGACTCAAGTTCTGGCTTCCCAATTGAGGAGAAATATGAAGAAATTGGAGAAGAATCCTTTAGCTTAGGGGTTTTAGTTGGGAATAATTCAGCATGTAGGGAAGTTAAGGGGGTTGGTGGGTGTTGAGAAGGCTGTAGGTGATTTCTAATAATAGTTATGCCAGATGTAAGGAGTTCTAACCAAGAGGACAATGCACTCCTTCTCTTCTTGACTATGTGGGCAGAGTCAGAGTTTCCACCTAAATCAAGGTCAAGAGAACTTAACTAAGATATGAGGAGAATTATAGAAAGGTTGTTTTGAATGAACTAAAAATGTATTCATTAGATTTTATTGTTTCTAGCACCATGCTAGTTGGGATAGCACAGGACTTAACATCCTTTTGGGGGGGGGGGTTGTAATAACATGTGGAAGCATTAGTCATTATATATAATAACAACAGAATGCTTATCAACATGCAGTTTTTCAATTAGTCTAATTATTTTTCTTCTTATGGGTTATTGGAAAGAGGCAAAATATATTGACTGAATTTAATTGGAGAGAATACCCAGAAAGCCTGGAACTTTTTTTTTTTTTTTTTACTACAGAGACAGAGAGAGAGTCAGAGAGAGGGATAGACAGGGACAGACAGACAGGAATGGAGAGAGATGAGAAGCATCAATCACTAGTTTTTCGTTGCACGTTGCAACACCTTAGTTGTTCATTGATTACTTTCTCATATGTACCTTGACCGCGGGCCTTCAGCAGACCGAGTAACCCCTTGCTCAAGCCAGCGACCTTAGGCTCAAGCTGGTGAGCTTTTGCTTAAACCAGATGAGCCCACATTCAAACTGGAAACCTCGGGGTCTCGAACCTGGGTCTTCCGCATCCTAGTCCGACTCTCTATCCACTGCGCCACTGCCTGGTCAGGCGGAAGCCTGGAACTTGAAGTAAGACTTGGTTACACTGGAAGGGGACTCACCAAGAGAGATCACAGAATCATCATCTTTGGAAGTCTTTTAAAATAGACCTTCTGCATGAGCTGTCAGTTCTGTCTACAGGAGAATGGGAGGGCACCCAGGAAGATAGCCTTTATTAAGTTCCTTCTTAGTCTAATACTGTATAAGTAACCTTCAAATAGAATCAACAATAACAACACTAGGCCTGTTCTCTTCCCCTTTTGATATTTTTCCACTTTGATTTTTCTCTGTATCATACAAGATTTCCTCTGAGGAGTTGCTGTCTGGGCTTTGGTTAGGTGACTGCGGATGTCTTCGGGCTCTGAGTGAGTCCTTCTCTCCTGGGGCTTTTGACTGTGTTTTCCTTGGATCACAAAGCAATATCCTAGACACACAATTTATGGCCACTGTGGAACCTGTGAAACAGTAGCAGGCTTCACAGAACAAATAAGAGGCAATCATAGAGGCCTGTGGACCTCCTAGAATAAACCACCACCCAATGTTGCTACCTGTACTCTGCTGCTCACTGATGCTGCCTTGAGGTGTCTCCATGGCAGTTTTTATTTCATGTCAGTGTTACCATTTCCACTTTGAGAATGTGAAGAGGCTGCCTTCCTATTAGTATCACCATATTTATGCATTATTTTTGTTTATTTCATTTTCCCCTTAAGATATCTACTTGAGGCCCTGGGTGGTTAGCTCAGTGAATAGAGCATCAGTCTGGTGTGTGGACATCCTGAATTCGATCCCCAGTCAGGGTACACATGAGAAGAAACCATCTGCTTCTCTCCCCCCATACCCCTTCTCTCTCTCTTTCCCTCTTGCACCCTGTAGCTTGATTGATTTGAGTGTCATGGGCACTGAGGATAGCTTGGTTGATTTGAGTATCAGTCCCAAAAGGGGGTTGCTGAGTGGATATCTTCCCTCCTCTTACTTAAAAGAAAAAAAGACATCTTCTTGATGTTTTCTTATTTTAGCTTATATAAAACATATTTATTCAAAGAACATTTATTAAGAACATATATCAAGCCTCAGACTGGGCTAGGGGCTGGAGAATAGCAGATGAATAAACAGTTTGAGTTCAGCATTTTTGTTTCTAAATATTGCTTCAAAACAACAAAATAACAACAACCCTCCCCCCCCCCCCCAAAAAAAAAAAAAAAAAAAAGTCTAGCCTGACTAGTGGTGGTGCAGTGGATGGAGTGTCAACCTGGGACACCTGAGGTCCCAGGTTTGAAACCCCAAGGTCTCAGGCTGAGCATGGGATCACTGACATGATCCCATGGTCACTGGCTTAAGCCCAAAAGTCGCTGGCTTGAGCAAGGGGTCACTGGCTCTGCTGGAGCCCCCCAGTCAAGGCATGTTGAGAAGCAATCAATGAACAACTAAAGTGATGTGACTACAAGTTGATGCTTCTCATCTCTCTCCCTTCCTGTCTTTCTTTCTTGCTTGCTCTCTGTCTCTCTCTTTCTCACAAAACAAATAAGTAAATAAAACCCCAGAAAAAATAGATCCTGATAAGAACTCCAGGTACATATAGTAGATAAAAGTGAAGTGGTTTCCCGGGGAAGAGGTTAGGGGGGAGGGGGCTAGGGAGAGGGAGTGTAAGGGGACAAATATACAGTGATGGAAAGTGATTTGACTTTGGGTAAAATGGGCACACAACACAATCAACAGTTCAAGTGCTATAGAAATGTTTACCTGAAAACTATGTATTGATCAGTGTCATCCCATTAAACTTAAGTTTCTAAATAAAATTTAAAAAAGTAAAGAACTCTAGGTAAACAATAAGGTCTCCTATTATCCTTTAATTTTTAGCTTAGTATATTTTTGTAATGGCTTTTCCTTTTTCTCCTCCTCACCCCCCATTGAAAGGGAAAAGATTTGAGGAAAGTGGAAGTTACTAGTCTGCCTCTAGTTAAGAAATATACTTTTTTTTTTGTCAGACTGTGCTGCCCTTCAAAATAAAGGGATATGCTTTGTATCTGAAAGAAGAAATGTAGCAGTCCATTCCGGCAATAAAATGAGTTATGGCATGAAATGGAAGTTAGATATTTAGTATTTTTTATTTTTATAATTCAATATTAAATCACCTTTGCAAGGCAGTAAGTTAGACCCCGGAATTCTAGGTCTGTACAAATGTAACACAGATCTTGTGAACTCAGTGTTTTAATAATTGAAAGGCATTGCTGCCTTTTTATTTTTTGAATGAGTGAACTGGAGACAGTAGCTGCCTGATAAAGGTTTAAACAAAGAACCCTGCCTATTTCTCTGTGTCTTTTGAGTAAATTGTCATAGATATTGCACACTGAACACATTTAGGGCAGTCCCATGACATGGGTAAAGGTCAACATTTGAAGTGTCCCTACTTTAGCATGTTGACCAATGATTGTTTTTCGGTAGCAAACAATTTTTTTTATTTATATATTTTATTATTTACTTTTTAAAATTGAATTTATTGTGATGATACTAGTTAACAAAATTATACAGGTTTCAGGTGCCCAGTTCTCCAACACGTCTCTGTACACCGTGTTGTGTGTTCACCCCCAGGCCAGGTCTTCCTCTCTCACCATTTATTTTCCTACACCCTCTTCGACCTCCCCACCTTACCCAGCAATCACCACACTGCTGTCTGTGTCCATGAGTTGTTTTTCTCTCTTTAAATTCCCTTTTCAAACAAGTTTAAACCTGCCTTAATCTAAGTCTTAACAATTTCAGTTTTACAACAGGAGACAAAAAACAGAAGTTTTGCCAATGGATTTATTGCTTGTAATTTTTGATATCAGAAAAACTTTATTAAGCATATCTCAATCCATGTGAGTTAAGTCAGAATCTTTAATGTCCTACAAATTCTTACTGAAGGCAGTTTTTTTAGTGTTGCCCAGTTGACAGCCTATAATAAAAAATTTTATATCTCTTATTTGATGAAGACCTGATGTTTGGGAAATGATATCAGAAGGCTGCCAATAAAAACTGGTTGGTGAGGAACATGTACACTAAAAGAATATTTTCTTTCTTTCTTTTTTTTGGAGGAATTCCATTTATTGTGGATACATTTTCACAATATATATTTATTGCAGCGATCAACTGTCAGTGAAAAATATAAAGCATTTATAAAATCCTTAGAAATGGCAGATTCACAGAACATGCTAGTCACTTTGCAGTTTTACCTCTTAAAGATAAACAAAGAGAATTGTAATCGAACAGGTAAACATGGGATTGTTTTTTTCCAAAAGATTAAAATCCAAACTGAACAAAATTCTACCCTAAAATTTATTCCATCCAGATACTGGAATAAAAGTCAGGATTGATATATCCTCTTCTCAACTTTAGACTTTCTAGGGGGAAAAAAAAAAGAAAAAAAAATATAAAATAGTGATCAGGAGAAGCTTTCATTCAAAAGTATAACAAGGCAATGTTACATCACCATGGGCCTTAATTAAAATGGATCCATTTCACTCCAGTGATGGAAGTCAATACTGAATTAGGTACAACATTTGGATTCTAGTTTATCTTATCATAGACTCATATCTACTTTGTCGTGGCTAGATGGCTTGTGCAATCTTGGTGGTTTTTCCTCCCTTTGACCCAGGTGTGCTAAAAGCTAGATAATTCAACTACTCTTTACTGATAAAAGAATATTTTCATGTATGTTATTTTGTATACTGCCTCATATTCTAGGTCCACATGCCTCTCTTCAGAGTTTCTTTGTCAAGTTCCTTAGATTTGGTGCCCTGAGCAAAGCTTACTAATTTTGCTACATTTTCCTGTGACCCATAATAATCTTTGTTAATTCATAACTATACCAAAAATTAAAATGCAGTCTTTTGCTATACCACCATACTAATGCAGCTACAAATTAAACTTTACTATGAAATATAAAGCCTTTTCCAGAATTACAGATTTTATTTCAGATTTTAAATTTATGCATAAGTTAGTATTTGCATACTTTATCGTGATTGAGAAATTTGGATAAAAGTACTTGTTGGGATAAGATTTCACCTATATTTTCAGGAAAAAGCGTGATGATCTTTATGGTCTCTTCACTTTAAAAATTTTTAATAACTTGAATTCTTTGAGCCAATTTCAGGTTCACGACAACAATGAGCAGAAAGTACAGAGTTTCTATAAAGCTTCTACTCGCTCAACTTCCTCCTCTACCAAACATTCCATACCAGCATGGGTGCATTTGTGACTACCTGTGAATCTACAGTGACATATCATTCTCACTCAAAGTCCATAGTTAGGTCCAGTTTCACTCTTTCTGTTTGTTCAAATCCCTATTCCCAACCCTTGGTGATCACTGATCTGATCTTTTTACTGTTTCCATAGTTGTGCCTTTTCCAGAATGTCACATAGTTGGAATCATCCGTAGTCCTTTCAGATTGGCTGCTTTCATTGACTAATATTCATTTAAGTTTTCTCCATGTCTTTTCATGCCTTGATAGCTTGTTTTAGCACTGAATAATAATATCTCATTGTCTGGATGAACCAGTTTGTTTATTTACCTTTATTTTTAGTTCTAATTGCTATGGTACATTTTGTTAATGTGCATGTTCTCAAGAAAAATAGTTGGATTAATTCACATGATTCATCAAATAAAATGTAGCAACTTCTAGTCTGCCATCTATTTCACTGGATACTGGGCTTGTTTTACACTTGAGGAGAAGATTCATGAAAAAGATCACAATTTCATCATTTATGTTTACCTTTCTAAGTCCCTCCCGCCATGGGAATCTAAACAGAGAACGTTCTAAAGGCTAATGAGGATATGATCCCCAAATTTAGTGGCTCTGTAGTGTTTAAATATACATTGACAAAAAGAGTTAATTACATTATTACTGATTCATGACAGAAAATCACCTTCTGTTACTAGTTTATGTGACTTTGCCACTGCTGCCAAGAGAAAGGAAGCTTTGTGATTATGCCCTATCATTGTCAGTTGTACAAACTAACTAAACGTGGTATGTAGCATCTGGCACATACAGCGGCTCTGAATTCTGAGTGGAGGATAGCGCATGATAATGTATAGGCTGAATGAGCAAGTGGATGGATGTGGCAATGATCATAGTGAAAATCACACCAGGTGAATGCGGAAGCCGGACTGATGATCAATATTGGTGAACATTTTGACATTATTTATATGTGTACTGACTATCCTTGGCTTTGTAGTTGCAGCAACATGTGGAACCTGGCATAACTGCAGAGATGAAGGTGTGGTTATGGAAAGAATATTGGATTAAAGTTAATGAGGCCTGTGTTTCCAGTACCAAATCTTTTCCTAATTAGCTCTAAAATGAAGTGTCAAGTCACAAGTCCTCCAACCCTTCATTTTGGTATCTGTCAGATGGAAACCCTAATACTTGTTTTATTTTCTTTGGACTGTTGTAAGGATAAGATTCATTCGTTCTTTCATTAATGTACTAAACATTCTGAATCCCCGCTGTGTAACATGACAAGGCGATGGATGGAAAAATACTTAGCAGAATTAAGAGCTTTTGAAGACAGCGAGACATTTTATTATCTTTATTTTAAGACTTTTAGATCTGTGCCAGTCACTGAGCTGTGTTCGCAGAATGTTAGTAATTTGAATGAGTTACATTGGAATGGTCTTTAGCCATTCTGTCTCTGAGAAGATACAGTATTAAGTTCTAATTCTTTTTCTCAAACACCTTGACCACAGGACAAATTGAAAATCCATCTTTTCAGTAGGCTTGCCAAACTTTGAGTTGAACATAGATTTTTTTTTTTAGAATAATTTAACTTTGAGTAAAGGGTAAGTATTCAATTGAATAGCATTTTTTTCCATAAAATGGGATTTAGATACAGTAGTTGGAAAGATGCTTCCTCCACCAAAAAGGGTCCTCCAATCTGTGTTCTTATTTTTCTTTTGAAAAATCAGGCTTCTCCATCTTTCTGCTCCAACTGACATTTCTCAGCCACATAATCTTCTTTCCTGAAAACCATTTATTTTCTCCCAGAACAAAAACTAAAATTTTAATATTTTCAAGGTATACCAAAGATTTTACAACAATATTTTGTGTTTATAGTGCAAGATAAATCTGACCTCGATTTTTCTTTCTTCTTTTTTTTTTGGTCTTCATATGGCATCTGAAACAGTTGTTCACATTCACACTTTTGTTTCCCCATATGCATACTGTGTGCAGCTCTGTTTTAAAATATTTTATTGGTTTTCCATTATATCTCAACTTTTGATGGGTGTCCTTGAAGAACTTGCATTAAAAATGTAAATGTAAATGATTCATTCATTTTGCACATATGTGACTCTTTTTGGGAAATCTTACCCTACATGGGGCACACGGCTCTTAGCAAGGGGTATGTTTTGTATTTCTGTCCTACTCACAGCTGGATGCTGAATATCTCTTAATATTGTAAACCTGTATCTTTTCTATCCCATGTGAATTTGAAGGAGTTATTTATGTATTAGACTGTCCTGAGTTTTTGCTGGTTCTGAATGGTGGTCAATAGCTTTATGGATTTTACTTATGAGGACAGTTGAGCATAGCATAGTTTAGTGTAAAAATCTACTCTTCCTTTAGATTACTAAGACACCGGATGGCATTCCTGGCCAAATTCATTGTTCAAAGCCAGACTTGGTTGTACGGTAGGAGCCACCCCAAACTTCTCCCGTAGTTTCATGGGCATTTTCAGGCCTGACTGCTGTCATATTTCCTCTTCCAAAGTTTTCCAGCAGAGAACCCCTGGGTGGTCCAGTGATTCAAGAAAGGAAAAAAGCAATATTTTCTCCTCCCAAGGGTTGAACTCTAATTTTAGAAACTTCCTAACATCTTACGAACCTTCCATATCCATGTCCTTATGTTTCTCACAGTATGACTTACTGACTTATGGTGTCTCCTGCTTAAGAAGCTTGACTGTATCTCCAGCTACTACCAGAACAACAGCTCTGGAGTGTAATGACCCGCCCCATTTCTTTTTTTTTTTTCTTTTCTTTTCTGAAGCTGGAAACGGGGAGAGACAGTCAGACAAACTCCTGCATGCGCCCGACCGGGATCCACCTGGCACGCCCACCAGGGGCGAAGCTCTGCCCACCAGGGGCGATGCTCTGCCCCTCCGGGGCATAGCTCTGCCGCCACCGGAGCCACTCTAGTGCCTGGGGCAGAGGCCAAGGAGCCATCCCCAGCGCTCGGGCCATCTTTGCTCCAATGGAGTCTTGGCTGCGGGAGGGGAAGAGAGAGACAGAGAGAAGGAGGGGGGTGTGGAGAAGCAAATGGGCGCTTCTCCTATGTGCCCTGGCCAGGAATCGAACCTGGGTCCCCCGCACGCCAGGCCGACGCTCTACCGCTGAGCCAACCGGCCAGGGCCTTCCCATTTCTAAAATTACTTCTCTTGGTGAATAATGAGTCTATAGGAAAAGGTTTGGAAAAATTTTAATTGTTAGACTTAAAAACTAGAGTACCTTTCAACCTTTTGCAATGGTCAAGGTTTCATAACAATCGTTGTAGTGTATGACTGGTGCACCGCTAGGTCTTGTGTTTTAACTGGACGAGTCAGTGAAATATTTAATGGTGATCCTTTTGTCCTAGGATCACCCTTGGGAAATATATTAGAAAATATAAAAGTGTTTACCTGTGATAAAGAATAAGTTCATGATTAGAAGAATTATACTGTTTTTCTTGTGCACATAATGCTTAAAGCAGATGTTCAGTCTCACAATGATTTTGGAAGCATATTTTATGCAGCCTAAAAACTATTTCTGTATTAGATATTTAAATGCATGAGGATAAATTCTAATTGCTTTTTTGTTTAAAACAGAAACATGGAAGAAGCATTAGCTCCAGTTTGTACAAAATGTCTGCTGCAACTGAACTCATGATACTTCAAAACTGAAAATTATTCCAATTTTGTAAAACTGCTGCTACTGGTTTTGTCAATAAAGTTTAAGCAGATGGCTTAGATGTATATGTGTGAAATTTTTTATGTTAAAAAAGATAGTTTTGCAGTATCAACATGCAAATTTTATGGGCCCGAATGATATTGCTTATTTTAGTATATACAAAAACCATTAACTCCCAAACCCTCCCAACTGCAGACATACATATTAGAACTACAAGTATTACATTTATGATCCATATGATTTATTTTGGTTTTAGGCTTTTATGTTGAACATGTATACAAATCAATGTATATCAACTCAAATGCTAAAATGTTGAATTTAAATGAAGAAGATTGGATAAGTGAGGAGCCATATAAATGTAAAGATCACCTGAAATAACTAACTTGCAGCTGAAGAGGATTCTAAGAAGGCAAAACATAGGTATTCCTGTATAAAAGTGCAGGTAATTGCTCATCAGAGAGGCTGTCTAGAGTCCTCCCCCCCCTCCATGTATATATATTATACCCTGCTCTGATAAGTTTACGAGGCTCAGATGCAGCAAAGTTGAAGTAGAGGGAACAGGCCTGTTATGATCAGACACTTCACAACAGTAAAGCACAGTCAGTGACTCCTTTCCCCCCAAAAAAGAAAATAGAAAACAAAATCGATAAATGTTTCGGGGAAGATCTGCTTTTCCCATTTTTGCCCACTGTATCAGCTGAAGTAATTAATGCTTCTTGTTCTAATAAGCAACCCTAAATATCAAGAGCTTTACCATAAGAAAGGTTTATTTCTCACTAATCTGGTTTTGTCCATGCAGCTTGCTTTCTTAGCAGCATCTTGGGGATTGAGGACCATCTCAGAGTCTATAAGGAATCGCTTTTGATCTGCAAATGGAGGAGGAAGAAAAGGTCTTAGAATCCAATGTACATTATGGGGCCAGGCTTAGAGGTAGGTGATCATCTCCACTGCTGTCCAAACTCCATTGGTCAGAAGTAGTCACATGGCTTTACCTATATTTTAAAAGGCTGGGAATTGTAGTTTGTATGTGAAGAAAAATGAATCAGTATGGTGAGATTCTTCTAGATGATATCTAGCACATGTATTTATTTTATTTTATTTTTTGCAAATGCTGTGGTAGGGGTGATTATTTAAAGAAAGCTTACTAACTGCAGGTTCACTGTTACTAAGCTCTTTCTAACCCATAGTGACACTAGAACTTTATGGGTTGATTAAGGATTCTACTTGTTCACCCTAGTCATCTCCAAGCATTTCAACATTGTTGGGAGGGAGGTGCTCTTGCACATAAAGATCAGTTTGACTTCACATTCTGGCTGGATAACCTGAGCCAGGCTGAGCATTTCTACATGTGTACGTGCACTAGCAAACAGGTACATATATGCCATATTAAAAATGCCAAAGGAAATCATGAGGTATTCTGAGCAAAGGCAGATTACTGCAGAGGGAACAAATGTTTCAGTATATGAATTGTGGTGTAAATCATCTTCAGAACCTAAATCTTGACAAATGATTGCTACCTTCTGACATTCTTTCAACAAAGACTTACCCATCCTTAAATGTTAAAATAATTGACACTGACAGCTATGACTCTGGTTCTTGAAGTCTTTTGTAGTATCTAAAAAAAAAAAATTTTTTTTAAACCATCTTGAGTAACATTTTATTGATGAATCAAATCACTTTTTATAGCCTGTAAACTTTACTCTTTCTTTACAGCTTCCCTAGGGTTTCTCTAGGGACATTCAGAGACATGACTCAAGAGGAAGATTGGCTGACAACCCAGAGATCTGATGAATTTTAATGTTCATTCTACTACATAATAAAACATCTCATTCTTTTCAGCAAACAGATAAGGAGTAGGAGGCAGGATTAGCATCACATCTGCATTTGTCTCGAGGAGGGACAAGATACTGTGGTGAGAAGATTAGAATTTAGATGAAGTCTAAGGTGAATTGTATGGTATTTTAATATTTAATTTTAAAATCCAAAATTGTTTAGGGAAAGATTTGCTCTAATCACTTGCCTGGAGAATTGAAAATTTTAAAAATTAAATCTGCAAACATAAATAGTCCAGTCAAGATTAATCTCGTTTATACCTGTGTTCTATTTCTGGCTTTGCCACCAAGCAACTCTGTGATCTTGAGATTACCTGGACCTTTCCTTCCTGTCTTCCAACATCTGATATTTTTCTTGAGGTGCTCCCAGGTGAAGAGGGGATTTGGCAATTATTTGCTGAGTTATAGCGACAACAAAGAAAGAATATAAACCGGTCTATTCTGATAAAGTAGAAGTGCTGCCCATATTGACCAAGTTCACTCGCCACTCCCCAAATAGATTTTTTTTTAATCTCCATAAATATATAGCATGTGATTGATGATGGAGGCTGCTTTCCACCTGAGGTAGAGGAGTATTTTAAGGCAAGATGAAGCTTCAGCTCAAAGGACTCACACCTACCTTGGAAGACATCAATGAGAATTAGGGAAATAAATAAAGGACTTTTAGGTTATTTCCAAATGCCATTAAAATACAGGCAGCAACATTTCTTTTTTTTTTTTAATTTTAATTTTAATTTTTTTTATTTTTCTGAAGCTGGAAACGGGGAGGCAGTCAGACAGACTCCCGCATACACCTGACCGGTATCCATCCAGCATGCCCACCAGGGAGCGATGCTCTGCCCCTCTGAGGGGTCGCTCTGTTGCATCCAGAGCCATTCTAGTGCCTGAGGCAGAGGCCACAGAGCCATCCTCAGCACCTGGGCCATCTTTGCTCCAATGGAGCCTCGGCTGCGGGAGGGGAAGAGAGAGACAGAGAGGAAGGAGAGGGGGAGGGGTGGAGAAGCAGATGGGCGCTTCTCCTGTGTGCCCTGGCCAGGAATGGAACCCGGGACTCCTGCACGCCAGGCCGACGCTCTACCGCTGAGCCAACGGGCCAGGGCCAGGCAGCAACATTTCTAAGATGCTTTGAGAAGAAAAAGACATTGCTGTATCCCCACAATGTCTCATTAAGGGCAGAAAAGAATTTTCTATATAATAAGCTTTTTCCTTTTACTTGACTAACTAAAAGGACTAGTTGCTGCCCTCTTGGATTGTGTAAATTCCCTAACTGATAGCTACACAGCTAAAGTGTAAATAGGAACAAGGGCCAGGCAGGGTGGCTCCATCCATTCACATGTGCTCTTGATTACCTCTGATGTACACTGTGAGCTAGATGCTGGGGACAGAGTGTTAGCAAGATGCAACTAGCTTACAAGCTGGTGTGGTGACTGTTGTGAAATGGGATCAGTAGGATGGTTTGGGAATGTAATTAGGAGACTAATCTAGTCCGTGGGAAGCTGTAAGGGAAAGAAAGCCACGACGAGGAAGTGGTATTTAAGCAGAGACTTGAAGGCTGAGTAGGAGTAAGCCAGGTAAAAGGGAGGCATGCTAAGAAAGAAGAAACAGCATGTACAAAATACCTGTGACAAATGTGAACCTCCCCCATTTAAAGAAACTGAAAAAGTCTAGAGTGACTAGACTTTGAAGAACGTAGGGGAAAGCCTAGGGCTAAAAAAACTGTTCATTCAAAGCTTTGTCATAAGTGTTTAGTTGGGCCATGGCAGAGTAGTCAGTTGGTTAGAGCATCATCCCTGTACACCAAGGTTGTGGGTTTGATTCCTAGTCACGGCACGTACAAGAATCAATCAATGAATGCCTAAATAAGTGGAACAACAAATCAATGTTTCTCTCTCTCTCTCTTCCCCTCATTTCTTTCTAAAATCAGTTAAAAAAAATAAGTGTTTAGTTGATACTGAGTGCCTGAGGGAGTAAGGATAGAATCTGAAAGTAGAATCACTTTGTGTATCACTTCAGTTTTGCAGAACGTCTGCCATAGCAGGAGTCAACCTGATACTGCACAGCAGCCCTGCTCCGGCTCCAAAGACAGCAGGTTTTCATTTTAATTATTCTCAGTGGTTCTCTCTTTCTTCCAAGCTTTGGTCTGACCCTAAAGGAAACCAGAGAAGTGATGTGTCTCCTTCTTCAATGTAATCCCCCCTCTGAGGATAGCTTTGGGAAAAAATATTTTATTGCTAGGTTTGTCATTTATTTGCCTTTAATTTGGCTCATTGGCTATCCAAATTTGCCCATTTTCATGTTCTCATTATCCTTTCTACCCAGGAGTAACAATCCCATTGAACAACAACAAGCAATGGTAAAATATATAAAAATATATATATAACTTGAGTGAGATATCAGAGATAATCAAAATCTTTTGAGTGAATTCATACTAAAGTGTAAATGACTGAAACTTATGTAACCAGCTCCAGTCTTTGTGAAAAGCACCTTTTCTTTTGTGTATTTTTATTTTAAAGAAATTTGCATATTAGCCTGAGGCTTTAATTAGCGATTGGATGAAAATGAAGACTTTCTAACTGTATAAAAGAAGACTTTTAGACCTGGGGGAACATTTTTCTGAAATATAATATTTGACACCATGCCAGGAGTCAGCCACAGACAGCATTAAAAGGAACTAGACTCTGGTCTGATTGTCATGGTTTAGTTAGTATTCCCTTTTTAAAATTTATCAGCTGTTCAACAAAACACCAACAGAAACACTCTGGGGAGGAGAGTCCCAAAAGGCAGAAGATCTTATGCTTTTCCCACATGCCTCACCCAGGGTCACATGCACAATTCCTCCTCTTCTCCCCTTGCCAGGAACCTGCCCCAAGGCAAAGGAACAACCCAGTGGAAGTCTCAGTGTCTAAGAAGCACTGACCATGTCCTCCTGCTGTTTTCTCCACCGCTGAAAGTGCTGTCCCACTCTGTTCCCCAAATCTGACCCCCACAGAGGACACTCAGCTATGGGCCTACAGAAAATGACCCTGCCCTGGGAGGTGCAGGCACCCCCCCCCCCCCCATCACCTGCCTAGGCCTGCGGGGAGCCCAGCCAGAAGAAGCCTGGCACAGGGAGCTGCGGCATTCACCCACCCCGGGTCCCCTGCCCGCTCTCCTGGACCCAACTTAAGTGACAACAGGACCCTCCCTGTTTGGGACTCTTTGTTGCAGTCCTTCCACTTTTCGTCCCTGCGCTCAAACCTCGCTCCTAGCAGCCTCTGCCAGTGCACCCGACCTACGAGAAAGTTGCTCCTGAGCTGTTGGAGGGGCGTCATCGCCTCCTAGCAACGCTCCTAGCAACCGGGTAACATCTGCTCCCTCTGGTCCAATGCGAGCGGAGAACAGCTGCACGCCCTCCTCGCGTTCTGAACCAGAGCGAGAGGCGCTTCAGAGACTGGAGAGACCAACCTGCAGGAGCCAGGGCTGCCGGCTGAGCTGCAGTTGCCGCTGCTGCCACTGTCGCGCTGCCGCCACCCGCCACTGTCGCTGTCAGCGCCCGTCTGAAGAGTGACAGCGCTGCAAAAAGCAGGAGGGAGCACCAAACCCCGCGCCTTTACGAAACAAGTGCACGCGCCCATCTCCTGGTGAGTGGACCTAGCTCGCAAGGTAGGTGTGGACTCCTCTAGCCAGGTGCCTTCCTTTGAGGCTCAGAAAGGACTCCTTTCATTGGGGGTGAGGCTAGGAACGTGTTTCGAGATCTCACCCCAGCCCCCAGCCATTGAAAAGTAGTCAGTTGGTGGCCCCAAATAGCTTGACTTGATTTTTAAAAAATCTTGGAATTGGTTCTTGAGGATTTTTCTGCCTGTCGGTGTTAGGTTTGTGTTCGGAAGTTTTCAGTCCTTGTTTTTCCTTTGACTTCGCTGCCTATTCGCGTTAGGAGAGCTGGAAGCAGCAATCACCCATAGAAAGGCTGTGGTTAAGGCTAAAATGCCATAGTGTAGTCTTGACTAATGAATCAACACGTATAGAAAGGAACATCTTTTTAGGTCCCGCTCTGGGAAGGGTCCATTTGGCCGAGAGCAGCCCTTCACTGTTACTCAACCTCCTGAAAAGTAACCATAGTAACTCACCTCTCTTTTGATGGGATCCTCCTCATTGGCTGCCTATCTTCCTTTAGAAAGCTCATCTCTCTAAATTTAGAAGATGATGAGATCTGTAAGCCTACATCCATGTAGAAAAGGTGCAGTTAAACATGGCCCTTTTTAAGAAAAGTACCATTTGGCTATTTCAAATCTTGTGAGAAATAGTGCATATTCCAGAGGATGATTGAGTTAGTGTGTTTTGAGTGAACTGTTGGATTGTTCTTGAGAAAGAGTATTTTCGGAAATGATACAAAACCTGGCATTTAAAAACAAAGTATTTATCTCTGACTCTGATTTTTAAAAAGTACTAACCTACTGATAATCTCCCGGTAACTAACTGGTAAGAACAGTTATCCAGTCATTTCCAGATTTCTTAGGCTAGTTAAGATTCTTCATGTTTGAAATAAAATGTTTGAAGATTAAATCAATGGAGTGTTCAAAGGCTTTTCTATGTATTTCTCCGATCCAGCTCAATGCCACCTCAAACATCTTACTGTCTTTCTTACTTGATAACCAGTTCAAGTCAGTGCAGTGCTGACTCTTCTTATGTTATCTGTGCCTGTCTCCTTGTTTCAGAATCTCAGGTGACCGTTCATTCATGAGCCGGAGGCTGTGAGAAATGCTCACTGTGCAAAGGGGAACTCTCACCAGATTTTCTGAAGCTGTCCTAGAAATACACTTTTCAGATTGATTCAGCCTTACCAGGTAATCACTAGCTTTAAAGAAATACTGTTTAAATATGTATCCAGAGAAATAAATGCTAATGTAGCATTATCATAACTTACAAGATCAATATAAGGGCTTGTTTATATAGATGGTTGCTGGGTAGAAGTCAATAGCGGTTTTCTGCAGAAAGGACATTTGTGGGCTGGCAGATCTTCCTCTCTTGGACCCATGTGAATAGGGGGGCCAAATTAGGTGGTAGCCTGGCTCAGGGAACATGTCAAGCGGAAGCCCTATCAGCACACTGGTGCATGTCTGAATGAAGGAAATGAAGAGAACTCTCTAAGTTGCAAAAAGAGATTGTGGTGATGTTTTAAATTTAATTTGCATTAAGGTCATGTTGATACAAACCCGTCAGTGTTAAGCATTTAAACTCAGTTTTCAAGCCTGAATACAGTCTTTTAATGAGTGCTCAGCCCTCCAGCGTTGTGTAACTTTCACATGTACTGAGCTATCCATGTGCACTTCCTGTAGGTAACCAGCCTCGCAAATTACAATCAAATTCATGAAAATATACCACGCTGCATTTGTTCTCTTTCCTGACTTCCCTTTTTAAAAATAAAATAATAGAACAATTTTATTCAGAAACCTATTTGAAAATGTGTTCTGTTCTAGTTGTGGCATAATGTCTTATATTTAAATATAGTTGGTATACGGTATTATATTAGTTATGTTAGTCTAGTGTTTATGAATGTCATGAGACTTTAAAAGTACTTATCTCTATAGTCATTGAAGTAACTGTGGTTTAATGATTTTAAGCATTAAAGTTGACCATTTGAACCATCAAAGATGTGGCTTTCAATTAGCATTTAGCACTGCCTACCCTTTTTTTCTTCCTCTGTCATAATTACTATATTTTATAGTGAGAAAAAAAATCCAAGGAGACCAAAAAGATTTACTGTCACCTGCCTTGAGATCTATCTAGAGATCTAGTCATGCTATCAATCTGAGGAAAGTTTGTAAAGCAGCCACAAGTAATGGTTCATGTATATGTCTTCTGTTTTTGTAATTTATACACATCCTTTTTTTTTGTGTAATATACGTAGAAATTTAAAATTATTCAGTGCCCTTTAATTACGTGACTGAGTCTGCCCTTTCATGAAGACCACTGTCATAATCAGAAAGGTCAAGAGATAGAGGTCCTTCAATTTTCATTTTGGTTTCAGCATGAATGTATAATATGCAAAATATATACTGTGTACTTTTGATGAACAGATCTCCTTAAAATCATTCACCGGAAAATGTTATCATGGAATTTAGCTTTAAACAAATAAAAATAAGTCCAGTAATGGAATTATAATATGAGCATTTAATCCTAGAGACATTGGTGGATTCTAACTTAGAGTCTGAAAAAAATTTCCACCAATTTGAAGTGAAGGATGCAGGCACTCTCGTCAATGGGATTAGCAGCTGTAGTTGAGCATATCATGGGTTATAAAAAGAGGGGGTGAACTTTAGTCTATAAGGCTGGGGTAAAGCTGAGATCAGTCAGGTTAAAACTGAAACCAAGTCCGAATTTCAGTTTTTCCAACTATAGTTTGAAGTTTTTAAGTGTGTATAGACATTCCATGTTCAATTCAGTTTTATGTCATGTTACTTTCATGAGATTAAGAAGATGCTTTGAAATGTGGAGAAAAGTTGAAAGGTTTTGATGAAGATGCTGAGGCATCTGGCCTCCACATCTGGCTCTCCACCGAGAGCTCATGCCAGCTGGCTCTAGCTGTCAAAACACTGACTTCCCAACAATAGCTCTGAAGCTGAGGCACGGCCAGTTCATAGCACTCCATTTGCTAAAGCAGTATGCTTTAGAAACCCAGAAGAAGCTACAATTAAAATAATTTCAGAAGGAGAGGAGTGAATTGACCATAATCATTCAGCACTAACACTGAGGAAGAAGTCCATGTTCAGGGTTAGGAGAAGCTAAGCCTTGTCAAGCTCTCCAACCTCACATCTTATTTTCAGTAAGTTGTCTGTCTAAATAGCATCAATACATTCCTTCAATGCATCCTTTTTTTTTTTTTTTTTTTTTTTAGTCTAACACAATTTTTTTTCTTCTGAATACATTTATACAAACAGGCTAGTAACAGAGCCATCTAGTTTACTGCAATAATTCTCAGTGGGGTTGTAGGAAGATATTAATGAAAAGCACTAAGGGTTGCCTAGTGTTATGTTCCATTTGGTAATATAGCTTTATAATTAGAAACTTTGTTTATATTCTAAATTATAGAATGTAAAGTGTAACAGTCTTCTTGGTAGGCAGAGAACCAAGTGTCTTCTAAATATCAGTGAAGCGTAGAAGGGGAGGAGGGACAGGTTTGAAACTATAACTTCTCTACTGTGGTATAGAAAGGTACATGTTATTTTTAAAATGCATATCAAAAAGGAACATGGATTAGAAATATCAATAAAAGTTGGGGATATTGCAAAGAGAATCAGGACTCAGGAGCCTAGTTTCAATTCTGTCCCCATGTACTGCTTGTTTTACCCCTTTGTGGCTCTCTCTGTCTCCATGTAACGTGGGAGATAGACCAACTGTTATTAACTTAGGTGAAGAGCTTGAGCTTGAACACAATGCATTTCAATGAAGCACCTTTAGCTCTTTAGAAGACGGCAACTTTGTAAATAAAGATCATTTTGCCACTAGAGCAACTCCAGGTGGTGACGCAAATCAGGCACCATTTGAGTAAGGGCAGAGAATCAGCCAACTCCAGAGCAAATTCTCACATATTTGAGAATTTGTTGAGTAAAATTGTTAATGAGTAGTTATATCTTCTGTTTTTCTACAAACCTTTGGGGGTACCTGGCTAAGTGTTTTTGGTGATGTACCCAAACCGGATGGTGGTGTCGAAGTGGGAGACAATGAAGGCGGTCAGAGATCAGGTACTTCTCAAAAGACCACTCGTGTCTGTGTATTAGGTATTACAGCTCTCCTCTCTGAGCAACAGATCTGGGTATCTCTGGCAATTATAGCATCTTCCCAGATATTATTGGTAAGATATTTCTTGGAACCTATATATATAGCTATGTGATTACTTTGCTGATTTTCTTTCTTCCACCTTCCAAAGTGAAAGGGAGCATCATCTTCAGAACAAGGAATGCTCTTCTGAGGGGTGGTGAAATCACAAAGTTTACCCACAAAACCCACGGCATTTGGTATCTATCATTACCAGGACCAGATCATGGCAGAAGTTAGGCTTTGGTGCAGCATCATGGCTATATGGCTGGTCATATCCCATTTAATGATACTCTCTTTGGTTCCGAGGCCATCACCAGTGAAACTAGGTCCACTTGTGGAATTGGTAGTGTTTTATTTAATATTCTGTGCCGGTAACTGGAGCTATCCCAAATACTGCTGGTCCCTTGAGAAATCCTCCTAACTCACTGGCTGTCAGTATCCCAGTGAAAGTTCCTGAGAAAGTTTTCCAGGAGCTGCCATATATTGGTAATTTGAAACTGTCAGTAGAGTCGATCTTGTGCTTGGGGTAGATGATAAATTTGAAGGAACAGATTGTTCCATTGCTTCAGAGCTCAACACTGGCACTGAGTTCTGCTCCCATAGAACATAGTTCCCAGAAAGGTGCCCAGCAAAAGCTTATGAGGGAAAAGATTGATGAAATATTGCTAAAGGCCTACAGAGGGCACAGCATTACGGCCTTGGATGGTGTGCCTGTCCACCTTCTGAAATACACCAGTGAGTGTTTCATGCAACCCATGGTTCATACGAAAGGGAGGAAAAATGTCCCATAGGTAACTGCACTGCTGAGTAGGATACATGTACGATTTCAAAAATAAGGTCGCCATCATAACAGCACCTAACATTTATTGAGCAGAAAATATGTGAATATGCGACAGGCACTGAGTATGTCCTTTTAAAACATCATCTCATTTAATTTGCCTACAACTCAATGAGTTTATTTCATTGAAGGGAAAACTCAGGTTCTTTAAGGTTAGTCCTTTGCCCAAAGTCACTAGGCAAATAAATTGTAGCACTGGGATTTGAACTAGTGCTGCGGGACAGCACTAGAAAGTCATGCTGAGGTGTTGTTTTAAGCCATGCAGCAAGATTATAGAATGTGGCTAACAGTGCTAGATGGGATAGCTTTCTCTAAACAAAAGTGACCATGCCCTTAAAGAAAGATGTCCAGTAGCTTTGTCACCAGCACAGCATTATTTAGATAGGCAGAGACATGTACTTTTTAAGGCCCATGCCAGACTAACACCATACAAAGGGAAATCAATGAGAGACTGGAAGCCGAGACCCATGAGTTATCTACAACATAAGTCAGTTGTGGATCTGAGACTAGAAACCCACCGTATCCTCTGCACGGATCAGACTCTTTTTTTTTTTTTTTTTTTTTTTTTTTTTCATTTTTCTGAAGCTGGAAACAGGGAGAGACAGTCAGACAGACTCCCGCATGCGCCCGACCGGGATCCACCCGGCACGCCCACCAGGGGGCGACGCTCTGCCCACCAGGGGGCGATGCTCTGCCCATCCTGGGCGTCGCCATATTGCGACCAGAGCCACTCTAGCGCCTGGGGCAGAGGCCACAGAGCCATCCCCAGCGCCCGGGCCATCTTTGCTCCAATGGAGCCTCGGCTGCGGGAGGGGAAGAGAGAGACAGAGAGGAAAGCGCGGCGGAGGGGTGGAGAAGCAAATGGGCGCTTTTCCTGTGTGCCCTGGCCGGGAATCGAACCCGGGTCCTCCGCACGCTAGGCCGACACTCTACCGCTGAGCCAACCGGCCAGGGCTTTTTTTTTTTTTTTTGTCTGGCTACAGATGCATACATCAAACAGGATGGTCTCAATGCTGGCTTTATCATGTATAGATGGAATGAAAATGAAAACCTTACCAAAATTCAGATAGATGAAATTCATCAGTTTTCCATTGCATCTTACACTTTTCACGTTCTTGGATGAAGAATGGGTTATGATGACAGGAGCTGTTCTTTTATTATTGTCTGTTCTCTCAAAGTGTTTGTAAATTAATTTGCTGATGATCTTTCCTTAATGTACTGCCCTGGGCCATGCAGCAAATGAAATCAGTTGTGCAATAATAGGGTTTCCATTGTCTAGAGGCAGAAACAGAACTATAAGAAAGAGCATTTGAGCAATCGTTTGTAATTACATTTGAAATATTTATTTAAAGAAATATGTATAAATTGTATGGCTAGAACTCTATTGACAGGGATGGTCATTCTGTTCTGTGACTCTTAATTTGTTGCTTGTTGAAGTTTTACCCTATGAACTACATTGAGCCTGGCAGAGAGATTTTATGGGCCCAGAGGTTATAGCAGTAAAAACAATTTGAATATAAAAGCCAACATTAGCAGTTTTACCTTCAGAGATAAATTTAGGCTCAGTCCAATTCAGTTTTGTAATTTATATGCTTTTCTAAGAGCTCAAGACACTGCAGGAAAACAAAGTCATTGTACTTTTTCTTGTCTATTTTATCAGCTTTACTTGAATTACAGGCGGGGTTGAGTTCGCCTTTTTAGTTGCATGAGGCCGATATACGCAGATTTACACATGTTTACTGGGTTGTAACAGGCAAACTTCTTTGGATATCTGGATAACTTTTACTTTCTAAATGACTGTCTGGATGTTTGAAAAATATTTCCGTCACCCAAAATGTATGACCAGTGGCTATAAATCCAGAAATGTTTGCTGGGAGCCTTTATAATACCTGTACTACATTTTAAAATGTGACTGTTTGAAATGTTCCTTTGCAGTCTTTTAACTCTCTAATTATAATCTCGGATCTTTGGGAGGCAGGGTGATGGAAAGAGTCTTCGAGTCCGAGCTAGGAAACCAGGCTGAGATTTGCTTCCGTGTGATAGATCTGTTCCGTTGGCACTAATAAGAGCTAGGATTTATTGAGTACTTACTATATGCTAGGCCTGGTGCCAGCCACTTGCCATGAATTATTTCAGTGGTCCTATGAGCCAGTATTATTTCTATTCCCACTTTACAAATGAGATTGGTAGAGAGTTGTAATTTTCTCAAGGTCACAGAACTAAGAAGCAGCACAGCTGGAATTCAAACCCACTTCCATCTGACTTCAAAACCCACCCTCTTAGCACATACCAGACTGTAAGTCATTGAGCCCATCTGGGCTGCAGTTTCCTCATCTATAAACTTTGGAGGCTGACCCAGGTGACCAATAATAGTTTCCAGGTCTGAATTTTTGAGTTCTACTTCAGTCAAGAAAACAGATGTAGGAACTTAGTTTTGCCATATATATAGCTTAGCCTCAGAGTGGCTAAAAGCGTCCTCCAAAATTTGATGCTGAAAACATTGCAAATAGCTTAACAGCCTGCAAGGAGGTAATTGTCCAACTGATACCAGCTGTGAAAGCTTTTCAGCATTTCAACAACCCAGGGGGGTGTTTTTTTTTAAGAGCAATAAACTAAGTGGCTAAGTGTGTTACCCATGGAGCTGAGACACAAATCTAGTCCTCTGAGAATTTGCTCTGTATTTTCAAGGTCTGATACATTCATAAACTTAGGCTGACTGTTTGAGTACAGCCAGACAGAATCTTTATGAACCTTGGAGGCATCTGGGATATATATATATTTTTTGGCCTTGATTTCTTAAATAAAAATATCTTCTCCAGAGCTTTATTTGACATTTGGTTCTCCAAGCTGCCATTTTGTATCATTCATTCAAAAGTTTTTAATTGGTCGTAAATGCTGTAGACATTGCATTGCTTTGGAAAATAAAGTGAGTAGACATTTGAAGATATATACATATATATAATGTTTTGCTTATAGTCATCACTCTTCTCATTTCCAAGTCTTATTCATCCTTTGCTACACTGTAGTCATTTGTTAGACTTTATTTAAAAACAAACAAACAAACAAAAAAACCAACAACCAGTGACTTCTCCAGTTGTAATGCAATAACAGCCATTGATACTTCTTAATGTGAGCCCAGGAATTCATGTTGAAAAGTGACATCATTTTTTCTTCACTACTTAGTTAAAATGCAGTCTGGCTTTGTTCTTGATGCTAAGGCATTTAAGCCAATATAGCCAATGTTGCGATAGCAACAACAACAAAAATCAATCAAGCCAATTGCTTGGCATTCTGATAAGGCAATCAGCTGATTGGCTAGATGTTTTGTTTTTCAGTTTGTCTTTGTAGTGCTACTACCAAGCTTGCCTGATGTTTTACCATAGATAAGAGGCTCTAAAAATGTGGCCCTCAGACTTGCAGCGTTAGTATTACCTGGAAATTTGTTACAAATGTCAATTCTCTGTTCCCACCCTAGACATACTGAATTAGAAACTCTGGGGGTGGGACCCAGCAATTTTGTTTTAAGGAGCTCCCTGGATGGTTCTGACACTCACTAGCATTTGAGAACCACCATGGCATCAACTAAACAATTTTTTAAAGTCAGTCACAGTAATTAATTGTTATCACGGGCTAACCCAAAGCTTCACCTAATTGTCTGATTAAATCCATTTAAAATACATCTAAAAATGCAATTTACTAAAAAACAGCCTATGGGAAACCTGGGTTCAGCAATGCTTCTTTTGTTTTGATACAATCAATTTTGATCTCCCTCGGTAAAAACCCCATATAAGCTGAGTTTTGTTTATTGAATTCAAAGATTTTATACATACATATATGTAGCAATGATTGTCCTTGCTTTGATTGTGGGTGATCATTACACATTTGATTCTTTTTAGGTCCGACACACCAGTGGTTAAAGTTTTTGTTGTCTTTACAAAACATGCTAACGCTCATGTAAGGCTCTCTCAGGTTTATAATCCATGGTGGGGAACTGAACATCTGGAGTGCTTTAGGTGTGATTTCTGTAGCTTTCCCTGCTGGTTTAGAAAAGCCGTTCAGCTACGAAAACGGCAAGAAGAGATATCATCAAGTTGGAGGAAAAATGAAGAAGCAGGTTCTTGAAGAACACATTTTAATATTTACGATTGTAAAAATTTAAGATGTTAATGGGAAAACATCAAATGTCTTAACCAAAATTTATTTAACCAATGCATTTTGTAAATCAAATGAATAATTTCAATACCTAGAAATATTTCAAGGTGTGGATTAAAGGTAGAATAGACAGTGTTTAAATACAAACTTTTCTTTTTGGTCTGGTCTGATCCTCTGACGTTGAATGAGTGCTGAACAGGATTCAATTTGTATTCTAAATTCATTCAGTGCTTTCGCTGGGAAGCTCGTCGCCTTTTGAAGGTTGAACTTGTTTCTTTTCTGGGATATGAGCACCACCTAGTGTACACACTAGGAACTCCCTTTAAACCAAACCATCTCTTATCTGAAAATCTGCTTTCAGAACACTGTCCTTCCTTAAGTGAGGCAGAATCTTTAATAGCAATAGCATTTTAAAGGAGAGAACAAAGATTTTCACATTCAGATGTTATACCAAGGTGAAGTTTGCTAGTAAGAATGTTATTTAAATCTTTCATTTGCTGATGATTAACCTCTGTTAAGCCATACATGACGAGGACGGTTATATACCATGACCACTGTATCATAGGGTTTGTCTATAGACATGCACAATTATTTCTTTAAAGTGTAATTGGGTTACCATCTGATTTTACACCAATTTGATTAGCCCAGAAACATTAGATGACCTCTGGAAATTAGGCAGTGTAACTTAAAAATGATAAAAATAACATTTTTTTCATTACATTTTATGAATCAACCTCAAATTTAGATATGTTTTGACATTAAATGGCATGAAAGAATTGGTAAGTACTTTTTTTTTGAGCAGATGATTAAGGAAATAAAGATAATTCTGCAACCTAGAACATCGATTTTGAGTCTGAAGAGTGTCTTTTGCCTACAAACAGACGTTGCTGTCACAGGACCATTGCCACCAACTGCTTCACCATGTTGCTTGCATAGTAAATGAAGAGAGAATGTTATTTTCTGGGGCCACCAGTTTCTTTTTACAAAGTAGAACTTTTATTATCAAAGACTCTTTGTCACAAAATCTGACTTTTCTCCAATTATGTGTTTTTGTTTAGCTTATCCAGCAAGAGTATTAACATATACATTAACAACGTCGAAAGTAGCCTACTTTAAGAGAAAATATGCAGAAGAAGAAGATTTACATCAAGATTACCATGGGTATCTTCCAAAAGTAAGAGTTTACTTGTTATTATTCTTTCATTTTTGTGACTCTTGTCAATTGTAAAAAAACCCCACAAAAAACAAAACTCTGGTTTTCGATTTTCTAAAGAAGTAGATTTGACCATGTGTTTGCTCCCCAGCACCTGATATTGCCTGAGGACAGGACGTGCATACTCAAACTGTCTCTGGAGAAGCTCAAGTTTCTTGAAGACCCAGAAACCTACTTGAGAAGGTCTGTGTTAATTAACAATTTGCTGAGGAAGATCCACCTAGAAACGGAGAAGGAGAGCTATGAATACTTTAAAGAAGCTCCCTGTTATAAGACTGCTTATTCTGATACAAGAAAACGGCTGAAGTTTATGGTACAGGAATGCTGTTCTCAGTCTCTCTATTATGAAGAGCTGCATTCGTATCATATTGTGCCTTATGCTTCGGAGAATGCCATTTATGGGATGGGCTACACTAGCAGCCACTTGGAGCAAAATTCTCAGTTGCTTATTTATAAAATGAATTAAAGTAATTGTGAAGTCCATTGATACTTTGTTTCTAAATGCCTGAACTGTTTATAGTGAAGATGTTAACCTAAGGCACTATTTTATAAGTGCACTTGAGATCAAAGATGAGATGCATGCTAAACTGATTGGAGAGAACTCTGGTTATAACTCAGCAGTCCTTAATAATATCCAGTCAAATTGAAAGTATGTCTACCTATTATAAAGTGGCAAGTAAGTGCTTTTGAAGCCAAACACATTTTTTAAGACAAAGTATGTAGGACAAGCCCTATATCAACACCTTACACAGATTCAAACATTTTAAGCCCCCTATTCACAAATTCTGCCACTCATAGTGGAAAGGAACAAAAACTAACAGATTAAACTGATAATATCTTGCCCATGAGGATTAAGGGTGAAACAAATTTATAGTAATTTTCTGTCGATGATGAGGACAAGGACAGGTTCTTGCTGAAAAGCGTTGGCTTTCAAGCATTGTGCCAAATAATCTTTTGATGCCATTCTTTTTAAAGCATTAGAGGCAATTCAAGATGGGACAGACATACTGCAATTAACTGCTGAGTGTAGCAACCAGACTACTCCAACTGATCCATTTTCCACTTTACTTATTTTTGTCTTGATAGACTTTTCTCTTTAAAAGTGAATTTTAATAGAATAGTCTTATGGATGGGCTTATCCCTAAGTTCTAGAGGCAGTTAAAATTTGTGGTGGGGCTTTAGTTAAAACCTTACATTTTATTTATGATGTCATTCTTTTATAGGCTGTGAAGCTCAGGAAAAGGCTAGGCAGGTAAAATTTGTCCTTAACAGGTTGATAATCTTAAAAAAAAATCTGCAAGAATTGGGGAGAACAACAGAAATTCTACATGATGTTACTGCTTCACCTAAGAGTGCGTTTAAGGCTGCCTGGACGAAATATTACACTGATTTTTGTACAGTAGTCAACCATTCATGATTTGACAAAATGTTTCAGAATGCCTTGGTGATAAAGTTTAGATAAGTCCCTATATTTTTCAAAGTGAAAGCTAATTCTTTAACAAGTTGAATAGATTTCTGAAACTGTTTGAAGTGATTCATCATTTCTTTTGAGGTTTGAGTGAGATGTCTGATTTCAATGTCCGGAGTTATGTCCTATGGAGAATATCATTTAGATAACTTTCACTAACTGAGAAAACAGATTGGGAAAACTAGGTGCCAAAGGTATATTCAAGAAAATACCAAAGACCCCAAAATGAGTGTTGGATAGACTATGATACTCAAGAATCTAAAATAAGAATTGTACAGGACATAAGAGAACATTGTAAAGGGTTATGGAATGATTTGCTTACTAATATGCTTTCAGAGAACTTTAGACATAAAATGATAATCAAGGACACTGCTTTAAATAAAGACATTACAGGACTTCAGTGACCATATATTTTGGAAAATTTAAATACAGTGATTTGTCAACCTTGTATCTTGCTTAGTTGAAAGCCATCTTATAACCAAGAAGGCCTTTTTCTCTTCAAGAGAATTTTGTTTTTGGTTTTGATTCACTACTTTCTCCCTCTAATGAGTCACAGTGGTGATTAACATGGATGTTTTTTGGTATAAAGAATATTGGTACTCTAATCAGCATGCATTGTTGAAGACAACATAGATACATAATTGATAAAAGTATAAGGTTTATATTTAATTGCTCAATCAAAATTAGGAAAAATGCTTTAAAACAAACTAAAAATGATAATTGAGATTAATTTTTAAAGACAGATTGGTATGAATGGTATGGTAGTTTTGAAACCGAATTAAATATAACTATTTAAAAATTAATTTAAGGGCAAAAATTTGGCAACAATGTTTAAAAACTTTATTTTCACTGCTTATAAAATATATTATTTCTCAGAGTGTTTCTTTTAAAGTGTAGATTTCTTAAACAATGGGAACATTAGTTGAATAGCCTCCAAATTTGATAAGATTATTATGCTATCATGTAATAAAAAAATAGAGTTATCCCTCCAATAGTTTAATTTTTTTACTGAAAAGAACATTTGGCTTAGTTTAGGACAGTGTCTATAAGAAAACGCACCAGTACTAATGGAGGTAACTTACAAAAATATCACATATTAAAATTGTTTGAAGGGAGAAATGCACATACTTTGGAATATAAAAGAGGGAGATAAAAATGTTACCAAGAAAAAAATTACCAATCAAGTGTGAAGTTGTAGTATTTATTGTGTGTCAGAAATCTTAAACAAAGCAAGACTTCTTGGTCAGTGAACCAGAAAGGGATGTGAAGTCTGTTTTATTTTGTGACATCTTTAACACAGCTCTCTGATCTATATATTCATAAGTAGAGAAGGAATTGTCTTAGAAACCAGCAGTATTTGTGAAGATGCTTTTTTTTTTTTTTATTAAAAAAAAGTGTGCTGATCTCAAAACAAGTTAATAAATATATCTTTTAGGGCATCTAATTTCTTTTCCAATAAATAATTCATAGATGAGTTAACTAATGTTATCTTGACTTAAAAAAATACAATAATTTTTATTTTAACTATGTTACTTTCTGAGTTAACCAATAAGATTGCTGTCATTTACCATGGCAAACAGATATATGGGGAAATCCTGTGGGGAAATCCTGCACAGCCCTGCTTTGCTGACCCCATTCTACATATTCTATTGTGGGAGAGGCAAAAGGTGAGAGACAAGTTGCCACTTGTTTGAAGCTGGGCATCCTTTCTCTGGTGACAAGAGCTGTTCTTAAAGTAAGAAAGGTAAGATGGGAGATCTCAGTGCCTTTGGTAATGTTGATCACTCTTGTGGATATACACACAGCCTAAAGACCTAGTTAAAAAAAAAATTTAAAAAGAGAAGAAGAGAAATGAAGAGATGTGAAAGGGAAAAAATGAGGGCAGAGAAATAAGGAACAGGATTAGTAAGAGAAAGAGCAAGTTGTTTCATGTGAGGAGAGGTTGCTTGCCTACTACACTCAGTTTTGCTTTCCTGTCTGTTATATATCTAAAAACCTGGTATCCACAATGTATTGATCCTTTCCTTAATTCACCGTTAATGCATAAGATTAGATTCTATATGTATTGTTTGACCTGTGGTATTACTGTGAAACTGATACTGAGCTGCTGGGTAGATGAAAAAAGGAAAAATAGAAATTAAGTTGTGGGAAAGACTGAATGGTGGGCCTGTGTGTACATGGATAAGCTCAAATGCATACTCAGATTCCAGTGTACACCCCTAGATTTAATAAACTCTAGTGCTTGAAGACTTGGAAATAAGTACTGTGCCCCACCATTAATTGGTTGACTACTATGAGCCAGGCATTCATACAGGGGACACAGAGATGAATGTGAGTAGATTCTTTGCTTAAGCTGTTCTCTGATGCGGGAGGAACTTGACAATGTTTGGCTTTCATTTTAAAGAAGTATTGGGAGTAGTACTTGCATTTCTCTTTTCCAAACTATAGGATGGTTCTTAAACGTTTGTCTCCAAAGGCATTTGTGGCTAAGAAGACACAGGGAGAAGGGAAGTTCTGCTAACCCAGATCTTAGAGGAGTGTGCATTCTGCTTTGCCACATAATTTACACAGGAGGTATAATGGAAAACCACTGCTGATGGAGAGCATGGCAGACCTTAGCTCATCTCTGAGACATAAGAGATTTTGGGGGAGATAAATGCAACTACAGACCAATTCCTTCTCTGTCTCTGTAGCTTTTATGTTTGTTTGTTTGTTTATTTTACAGGGGAAATCAGGTTAATATTAATGTCAAGGAGAATCTTGACAGAGAAGCAGAATTGGGAAATCACAGCCTGAGAATTGTATATAATATGTTCAAGTTTAAAGGAGCAGTATCCTTTCATTTGTCTTGTGCTAGTGAATAGCTTAAATGAACTCCATACTATCTTAACACCCTGACTGGAGGCATTCTCCTTCTCTACCACTGGCTTCCTCTCTGAAGCACAGCCCAACAACCATTTTTGCTGTAAGTGGAAGTTGTGGTTCTAATTCTTCACTCTCTCCCCTTCTCCACAGGATTGATAGTGATTTTCTCAAAGATACTTGTAGGAAAGCAACAATATGCAGTGCTGGTTGAACTCCTTTGGGACAGGGTTGCCAGAGTGTATCAAACTAGAATTCGTCACAGTTTTTTGATACAATTCTTTGTAAAACTATTGTGCTTAGTCATTAAGTAATTGTTTGTTAAGGTAATCTTCATGTTTCTAGAGTTCAATGTATTAGTTACCCATTGTGTATATTTTGCTAAAGAAAATACTTTAGGTTGGAAACAATGGAAGACTGTGTGATTAATTCAAACCATTTATATAAATATTTATGTAATATATGGCATTTTAACTTACATTTTTTCATTCTCAAACTTCAATACTATAGATAATCTTGTAATACAATTTAGATTTTTTGTTTCTTAATTGAGTGGACTATGTCTAAAAGTGGTTGCCTTCATGGTTGAGCATTTTGGGCAGAATCTCGCCATTAAGGTAGTTCTAGCTGTTACCAAGGATTACTTATAGTTGGATGGATGAAGAATATTCCTCTACATCAGCACTTTTCAAATATTTTGTGCATATAAATCACAGGAGAACTTCTAAAATACAGATTCCTTTGAGTATGTCTGGGATGGAGCCCAAGAGTCTGCATTTCTTACTTCCTAGGTGATGTGCGTGCTGCTGGTCCACTGACCATACTTTGAGTAGTGAGGCTCTACATCACTTTGAGAATCCAAATATACACTCAAGCCTATACTCATACTATTTTCAAAGACTATGTATTCATGTCTGTTTTTCATAGAATTTTTTTCTTTAAAGAAACACAAGGTAAAAAATAAATATTATAAACCAGTTTTTCAAATTAGCCACAAATATGGTAATATTTTGTATACAGAAGACTGTTTCCCATATAAAATATATCTACATCAAGGAGACAAAAGGAAAATGGGTGTAGCCATGTACTATTCTTGTCAGTCAAGAAATGACACATGGTAAATTTCTCTTCCTGATTTCCCCCCCTTTGATTATACCCAGATAACAGAGTGCCATTTCATAACATTAGGGCAAAGAATTTGGCGCTTATTTTCTTGGCCGAACCTGAGAAATTTTTTTTTTATAAAATCATTCTATATTAAATTCAGACTTATAGGTGGCTGCATAGCCTGAAGAATTTAGTAAACCTGAGCTGAAAAATGACACCTGGATCACCTGGATTGTCAATGTCTTGCTTTGAACTCTTTCTTGAGCTTTATTCCACGAGGGATCCTGTCCTTGCTATGGGCATCCCATTTCTCTAGTTGTCATTGTCTGCGTAAGGGGTAAAGAATTGGTGTAAATGAGCGTGTCACAAAAATTGTCTCATTTGAGCATGCCAAGTGATTTTTGTCAGGCTCTCCTTCTGTCATAAATTGTTGGTATAGCTATTGTGAATTATAGTGTCGTAAATCTGTCATAAACCATTAACAAAAGGAGGAAAGAAAAAATTTAGTTCTGTGAGAATGCGCTCAAATACCAAGCAGATGGTGTGCTACAACATTTATTTGGGAAAAATGTGTCTCTGTTACATAACCTAACATATGTCTTTTTAACATTTAAAAATATTTGGTTCATGATTTAAAATTTTTATTGGATTGTTTTTAAACTGAGAGGAAGAAGAAAGGTAACTGTATTTTAGAACACGTTTGACATGTTATTAATAAAATTTTATTTCTGGTGAAACATAGGTGCCTTTATTAAGTAGGGGAGGGGGAAGTCATGAACGTCTGGCAATGGCTTTATGCCTCTTGATTCTAGAGGTCTTATTTTAAAGGCATCGGTGAGGTTTCTCTCAACAGTTTATTTCCAACATAAAGTTTGCTTAAGTACTTGGAAAACTTCCCCATCTCCTGGCAAATTTTCTTTCTCCAAAATTGACCCTGAAATGGTTTTTGGGGTAGCATGAGTGATAAGAATACATGAGAGAACTCACTCTGTGTTGGTCTTATTCAAACATCTTAAGTATAAATCTCAGGGTCAACAATAATTTCTCTACCCAGGGAAGAGCAGCAACATTGTTCTCTTGTTCTCCACAGATTTACTAGGTGAAGGGGAGGTGGGATGAACCAGGAAGATAATTTCTTCTCTTTCTAGTAAGAGCTGGTGTTTACTATCAATTTTGCAAACAAGTGATTGGGAAGTCCCCTACCATCCAGTGACTTGTGGACAGCAATGCCCAAGTGTCAGGTATTTCCAAACAAACAACATTTTTCTCTGTATGTCCAGCAAGACAAAGGCTTAAGTATAGAGTGATTTGAGCAACCCAGGCACAACTAACCCACATAAATTACAGAGACTTTTGTGTATGTGTTGGTAGAAACTTCAACATGTATGATGAGTACACCTACGATGGTAACAGAAAGAGCCACCTCCTCTCTTCCAGGAGTCAAAAAACAACCTTGCAGATAATGTGAGTGCCTTGGACTTGTCCCGGAGGTATATGGTGGTAATAAATCATGTTGTCCAAGTGACTCTTAGGTTTTTCTTTTATAAATAAGTGCATTTCTTCCATTTGTGCTCTATTTTTTTTTAGTCCAAGAGTAGGTGGTTATACATTTCTTCCCTATTTGAAGGTTTTATGAAACATATATACACTGGAAAAACCACAGGTAGCAAGTATTTGGGCTTCTGTATTATTATATTTACATTTATTATTCTTAATTCATCTATTATTATTAAGACATAAAGGAAAGGATGAGTTCCTCAGGGCGCTTCTCTCAGCCATCCTGGAATCTACTGAAGGATTTCAAGTCATATTGAGAAGCCTGCATATGTTGGAGTTGTTGAGTTGATAGAAGCAGTAAAGACAACCAAGTTTTAATCTCTAAACAAAGACGGACCATGAGAAAGGGTTTGAACATTCCTCTTCCTGTTCTTTTTCCCTTGATACTACTTCCCCACCTCATTCCATGCACCCTTGGCCCAAGCCCTCCCTTTGTGACCTGATGGCTACCGCTGAAATTAATCAGCACTCAAGGCAAGCTCTACCAAGACTAATCTTTATAAAGCCCCAATTGAATCATCACAGTCATTCCTTCACGTTGTGGCAGTTTTCTTAAAATTTTTGATGATGTGAGTCCACTGAATTAAATACATCCCACAGTGTGAGAGCCACCCCCAAACATTCACTTCTCTGAGATGTATTTTTACTGTTGCCCCAGGAATTTTTAATTAGACATATTTTTAAACAGTGCTGTGTAAACAAGCTCTATTGAATTATCATTGTTCCACTCAAGGTAAAAGAATATATAGAACCTAAACTCTTAGGCATATGTATAAGTGAATATAGCACCACTTTGACCAATTATAATCACAGTATTTCTATAGTTTATGAGGGAGCCAAATAGGGATGTTTTTTAAAAATTGAATTTATTGGGGCCCTGGCTGGTTGGCTCAGTGATAGAGCATCAGCCTGGCGTGCAGGAGTCCTGGGTTTGATTCCCGGCTAGGGCACACAGGAGAAGCGCTCATCTGTTTCTCCACCCCTCCCCTTCTCTTTCCTCTCTGTCTCTCTCTTCCCCTCCCGCAGCCGAGGCTCCATTGGAGTGAAGATGGCCCGGGCGCTGAGGATGGCTCTGTGGCCTCTGCCTCAGGTGCTAGAATGGCTCTGGATACAACAGAGCAACACCCCAGATGGGCAGAGCATGGCCCCCTGGAGGGCATGCCGGGTGGATCCCGGTTGGGCGCATGTAGGAGTCTGTCTGACTGCCTCCCTGTTTCCAGCTTTGGAAAAATGCCAAAAAAAAAAAAAAATTTGAATTTATTGGGATGACACTGGTTAACCAGATAGGGAAGTTTTATCTGTATGTCTCATTCCCTTTTCATCTGTTTGTGATAGAAAGTAAGTCATCTTTTTTTTTTTTTAAGTTTTCAAATGAAAACCACTTCACCCTCATTTGACTCTTTCGGCAGGAAGTTTTGTGTTTCTTTTGGGAAAGCCTTCCCAAGGTACTCCAAGGCCATTTCCACTGGTTACTAGCCAGTTGCAGCCTGTCAGGAGTGAGTGAGGGGGACCCCATCAAGTAGCTCATCTTACCCACCAGAGGCTGCAGTAGCTCAAGAATCAATGTGGTGTCTCCATGGAAACCTGGACCATCCAGGACTAGGCCTTACTACTTGCAGTTGCAGTGAATAGAGAAACTGTCTCCTTACTATGAAACCTTAACGAGATTGCCCTATTTTTATAAAACAAACATGGGCTAATCTCCCATCAAACTTGCCAATGCAACTTTTGCCATTGATATTAAATAATTAAGAGACTTAAATAAACCAGCAACTATTGTCTCTAGCTTTCAAAAAGAGCCAACTATAAAAACTTCACTCTGTTGTAGTTGATAGGCCATTAGGAACTAGGGAAAAAAACACCCCTAAAACAATAAGTAGTTTGCTGTCATTGGTTTGAATTATGTCCACTTTCCTGGATTCCTGCTTAATTGAATGTGATTGAATTGATGGAGAGAACTTTCTGCCTGGGGATAAGAAGCAGTCATATAGTGGACAAGCAGGATTGCAGAAGCAACCTGGACAACAGGTACAGGTACACCAGGGACTCAATTATCTATTTCCATATTTAGAAGAAAAGGCCCTAGGCATGGGTCCAAATGCAAACAGTGTTGTTATTCTTCCTTTGGATTTTCTGTAAGAGTGTGAGTATCTTTCAGACAGATGGCTGACATGATTGCTACCCTCACTGTGTATTGCACACTTAAGTTATTTTCACTGGTTTGGTTTAATCTAAAGAAACTTTTTATTTCTTTACATACTACTGTCCCACTGCTTTATAAACTTAAGTTCCAATACTCTGGAACAAAGACCCAATAATGGTCAGGATATAGAATTTGACATCACCCAGGAAAATTTTGGTGATATTTTCAGCCAAAATCAAGATTACAGTATTGAAAAAGACATGGTGAGGAAATACACATTTTGTGTCTGAATTATAATATGATAACACTTCAGTGATGGTTCCAGCCCTTTCTCTCACATCCAGCACTTTCCAAAAACAACTCTCCCTATAAACAGATCCTCCAAAAGAAATCTTGTAGGTTAAGTGTTGACTTTTAATCCTGGCTTCCAGTTCAGGTTTGTAGGAAAGATTTGCCATATTAAATATTTTGCCTATCTGGGTATTTCTTGTTGCTTGAATAATTGAAAAGCTATTTCAAAAAGTTGGTTTCCCATAATTTTTCTTAACCACCACCAAAGGACCTTAGAGATTTGCTTCTCTTGGCTATCTATTTATAGATTCATGGAAACAGTTGAGAGCTGTCTGGGATACTGAGATTTAAAGATACTATCTTGGCCCACAGCCCAAAATATAGAAGGGGTAATAATATTCACAAGACCTTAAATTAAAATAAAAAGGTTTGCCTAAATTGCATAAGAGATATGGGATTGTACTATGAAAGAATGAGGAGATTCTATCTAGTTGGGAAGAACAGGGAAGTAGTAATGAAAAAGTAGTTAAAGAACAACTTTGAAGAAAGGGTAACATTTTTTTTTTCATTTTTTTTTTTTTCTGAAGCTGGGGACAGGGAGAGACAGTCAGACAGACTCCCGCATGCGCCCGACCGGGATCCACCCGGCACGCCCACCAGGGCGAAGCTCTGCCCACCAGGGGGCGATGCTCTGCCCATCCTGGGCGTCACCATGTTGTGACCAGAGCCACTCTAGAGCCTGAGGCAGAGGCCACAGAGCCATCCCCAGCTCCCGGGCCATCTTTGCTCCAATGGAGCCTTGGCTGCGGGAGGGGAAGAGAGAGACAGAGAGGAAAGCGCGGCGGAGGGGTGGAGAAGCAAATGGTGCTTCTCCTGTGTGCCCTGGCTGGGAATCGAACCCGGGTCCTCCGCACGCTAGGCCTGGGTAAAATTTTAATAGTCAGAGAAGGGGAGTCAATGACCAAAGAAACAGAGTTGAGACTTCTGGAGTAAATGGGAGACAATCTGTAGTCTAGATTAGCGGAAACAAGAGGAGCAATGAAAGGCATGGCTCTAAAATGATTAAGGGGCATTTAGTGGAGGAATTCAGGCACTAGGCTGAGGTATTTGAATGCAGTATGGCAGGCAGTTGTGAGCCAATGGTGGTTTCTTGGCAGCACATTGGGAAGCTTAGTAGTTTATTTCATGGATTGGAACAAAGACAGAATAGTTGGGGGACCTGTGAGGGAATTAAGGTACTTGGCAGGTAGAGAAATAAGGTGGTGAGTGGAAATGGCAAGATAGTTATGAGAGCCATGCAAATGTTTGGATATGGAAGATGAAGGAGAAGAGTGAAATGTAACTAAGATCTAAGCCTGCATCATCTAATATGGCAGCTTATAGCCACATATAGCTCTTAGGCACTTGAACTGTGGCTAGTCAAAATTGAGATGTATGTATGTGTAAAATATACTGTGGATTTCTAAGAAGTTTTCATCAAAGAAAAGAAACATCTCATTAACTTTATTTTTTGTGTGTGTGACAGAAACAGAGAGAGGGACAGATAGGGACAGACAGGAAGGGAGAGAGATGAGAAGCATCAGTTCTTCATTGTGGCTCCTTCGTCTCCTTAGTTGTTCATTGATTGCTTTCTCATATGTGCCTTGAATGGGGTCTACAGCAAAGTGAGTGACCCCTTGCTTAAGCCAATGACCTTGGATTCAAGCCAGTGACCATGGGGTCATGTCTATGATCCCACGCTCAAGCCAGTGAACCTGCACTCAGGCCAGTGAGTCCACACTCAAGTGGTGACCTCAGGGTTTTGAACCTGGGTCTTCATATCCCATGCCAACACTCAATCCACTGCACCACTGCCTGGTCAGGCAACATCTCATTAACTTTTATGTTGTACATAGGAATGCTAATATTTTGTACATGTTGGGTTAAATAAGGTACTTAAAATGAATTACTGTGTTTCTTTTAAAAATTTAAATGTTTAGTATGTGTAACTCAGATCAAATTTCTGGGAGTGCTTGTTTAGACTCTTGAAAAATAGGACAATGGTGGACCTTCAATTGACATAGAGAAACAAGGAGCAGGAGCTGTTTGAAGGGAGAGAAATCATCAACTCAGATTTTGACATTTTAGCCTAGAGTGAAACATTCAAGTGGAGTGTCAAGCAGCTGACAATCTGGAATTAGGAGAGGGTTGAGTGGGAGAAGCAGTTATAAAATCAATTGCTAAATCTTTCAGACCTACTGATAATGACTCAAAAATATATCATTTTGATATATGATAAATATTTCTTCTAGCATAAATCTTATGATTCAATATGATATATGTTGATCTCCTTGACCTCCCATATGGGCTTTTATCCTTATAAAATTCTCCCTAGTTTTAAATTCCCATAAATTCAATTGACTAACAAGGTGCTGAGACTTGGGATGGAATAGGAGGTGAAGGTGCAGGGTGCAAGGTGTTGCCACCATTGTGATCAAACTGGTCACTGGCACTGATAATCTGAATAATTTTTTTTTTTTGGTGGAAGAGTACCAAATAACTTTATTTGAAGACATGTTACAAATGAAAGAACAAAGGTGAGTGATTTGTTACAACTTACAGAAAAGATAAAGGTAATCCCCATATGCATGTACTGCTTTGGTGACCAGGGAAGTCACCCCGTGGCTATGGGAAGCTAGCCTAAGGCTTAACTCTAATCTTTGTCTCTCAAAGTGTGCTCGTCAAAGAGATAGTCTGCCAGGCCAGTTTCAGGGGCCTCCCGACCTGTGCATGTTGGTTACATGGTCAATCAATTTGATAAATTTCACCTGTTCATTCAGGTAGTGAGTCAATGAAGTCACACAAATGAGGGTCATTTTTGTCAGTGGCCAGTTTATGCAATTCCAGTAGTGACTGAGTCACACTTTTTTCTAAGTGCAATGCACACTCCATTGCATTCAACCTATTTTTCCTAGTTGTTACTATGTGGTTTCTTGGCATCCTGAAGGAAGATTTGGGCACTTCGGTTCTGCAGCTTTATCAGTTCCCTGGCGTATTCCCTCTCTTCGGGAGATTGGTGAGTAAAGTATTTGGCAAAGTTCTTCAAAAATCACATCATTGCGGTCAAAGTAAGGAGACATGGACAGGTGAACATAGGTGGTATAAAGCTGACCTGGTAGTTGGTGGCAGTCTTCGAGTCCTGGTGGTAGTTCCGGTGCACTGGTGAAATGGAAGGGGTCATCATGGGGGGTGACTGAAGAGAGGCAATTGTGTGGTGCGGGAGCCATGGTGGGGTGGTGGGGGAACTTGGGGCATCTGAGGAGGTGGCAGAAGGCTGGGTCTGGTTAGTTAGATGGGATGGGGGTTGAACACTGGTTCAAGCAGGCACTGTTGAAGCAGGAAACCGTGGTTACTCTCTGCGAAGACTGTTGTAAGTATTAACACTAAGGAAAGCTGTCACATATATTTTGAAGGATTTAGGAGGGAAAGAAAAAAAGAAATCTTTGCTTTTCATGATATTATACTCTGGTTGTTGGACATAGAACCTTACTGGACAGTGAGATACTTCTCCTTTGATCCCAGTATCTACAACATACCCAGAAATTGTACATGCTGCATTTTTGACCCAGTGCCATCTCTTTGATTAAATTATCTCAGAGTCCACCAACTAGATATTCTTTTTTTCATTTGAGCTTCCTCCTTTAAACATTGTTAGTCTTGTACTGAATTATCAACAACATCTATCTCTTCTTCTTTAGACTATGTGATCCTTTAACATAGATGCCACACTTTTCTATCTCTCCTGAAGTGCTTAAAAATTAAAATAGTTACTGTTTTCTTGAGCAATTACTAAATTCCAGGCACTGAACTAAATGCTTTAAAAATATTTAATTTACTTTTCACCAACTATATGAGTTATATTTTATTATTTTCCAATTTAGAAATGAGGCAACTGAGGGACAGATAATTTCAGGGTCTTCACCAGTGTCACCTACTGGCTAAGTGATGGAGTCAAAATTGTAATGCCTTCTACTGACTCTCAGACTTCAATGCGAGAGGCACTGAATTTTAGTTTTTGGAGTCAGACAAACCCACTTTCAGGACTTAGTTCTATTACCTATAGTGGCAGGTCTTTCGGAAAGTTTTTCTTTAAGCTTCTTTGAACTTTGTGTTTTTTTTTAAATTTCTAGAGTAGGAGGAATAATTTCAGAGGAATTAACTCTGAAGTTTGTTATGTGAATCACTTGAGTTAGTATATGCATAGTATCTATATATTACCATGTCCAACTGGAAGTCTACACTCAAATATTTTCAGCCATGTGAAACAAATAACGTAAGATAAAAATGCCAATTCACTCACCCAATTAATTACATTTTGGCTTCTAATTCAGAAACAATGATAAATCTTTTGTTTTCCTGGTATCCTGGGTCCCTTACTTCTTCCAAAATGGTCCATTGGTTCCCAATGAATAATTCTGGTCTTATCTATGAGAGTTCTCAAAGCACGCGGTATTTCTCCTCTGTGAAAGGTGCTTTACTCTGTGCCAATGTGCATGTACTAATTGTCGGGGGCAAGAGGCTTTAAAATGAGAGGAGGCCCTCTTTCCTGCCCAAGGACATGCTGAAGAAACCCAATCCACATACACACACACCATCGGTGAATTGACAGCAACAGATACTAGGGCACAAAAAGTAAAGCAGAGCTATTACACTCCTTATCGTGTATTTTCCAGGCCACATTTCTAGGTTGATGAGTGATGCCCACAACCAGTACAGAAACAACTAACTATAGCCTTTTCAAGCACAAAGCTGCCCCCTAACAGAGGACTGATTGGACTGCCAATCAGAGTGAGAATGTGACTCAGTACTGTGGCCCAAAGCCTGAGTAAGAGCCTCTCCCCAGCTTGGCAGTGTTTTCAAACACACTGAAGAGCCAGATGGCTATTGGTCTGACTCATAGGAACATGGTATGATCACCAATGATGTGTCCAATTTTTAATTCCCACTCTGGTAGTTCATCTTGAGAGGAGATAAACACAGCTAGGCATGCTGGCAGTGAATCAGCACTTCAAACTGTGTGCTTAAAAGGACATTATTCTGAGGTTGCAGTATGGTCTAGCTACAGAAGGGTTTCTCGTATAGCCTTTAATCATGGTTGTAGCAATGATAGAGAGAATGCTGGGAACCATCTTGCTTAGATTTCTCATTTTATAGAGAGAACAGAACCCAAGAAGGTAAGTGATTCAGGATTGAAGTTGGATTTGAAATCAGAAACTTCAACTCTTCACTAGATCTGAACATTTTTCGAAATTATAATACTCTACGTATGCTGCTATCTCAGTGGTTTTGTAACATCATCAGTAAGAAATGCTAGAGAATTTAAGGATTTTGCTTCAGTGTTAATAATGCTTTTTAGCCCTTTTAGTCTTTCTTGTAACAAAGGATTTTTGTCTCTCTCTCTATATTGTGAGGTTCTGAAGAGAAAGACTATCTTTTGTTTTCGGCTTAATTACAGGAACTCAATAAATGTTTCCTGAATGAATAAACAAATAGATAGGAACCTGTCTGTTAACTTCCCCTTACAGGGCACCTCACACCTAACAAAACTCAAGTAAGACTCTACTTAATTATTAGGATGATAATAGGTCCTTGGAACCAAATACACCATTCTTGTTGACTAGGTGCTTACAACCCAAGAGAATCAATATTGCAAATGAAAAGCTAACATACACGTGAAACTAGCAAATAGAAGACCTGCTAAGTAAATGGGCATGCTAAACCGAGCATGAAAACAGTGACAAATGCATGTGCTGCTGGAGAAGGTGCTTTCAGGGTAAAGTAAACAGATCTAATTCCCAATCTCTGCCGGCATTGTCATGGGGAGCAGGTGGTGCCAGTGTGGTCAAATTTAGAGCCAACCTTCAGATAGGAAAAACAAAAGACATATGCCAAAATTAAATGCATAAAGAAAGTGAGAGTATTATACACAAATTTTTGAGTACATTGTATTAATAGATGGAAGGATTAGGAGTAAGACTGCTTTTAATCAGAGCCAGGAAAAGCTTCAAAGAGAAGATGTGGTTTTAGGCATAATGGAAGTAGCAAAATGATGGGTTGCTCAATCTTATTTGATCGAGTCAGTTGTAAGTAAATATACAATTTGGGGTTTTTAATTTCAAACCCAGGGCTCAGTTCACTGACTTTACACATAGATTCTTCTATTGTATGCTTGACTATTGAGGCTACATTTAAAAACGTAATTTATTGGTGAGGAGTCTTTTTCCTTCTTGTGACAGAAGCCCAGCTAGTTTAAGTAAAAGAGAAAAAGCATCATCCATGGTTAATTATGCATATTAGAAGTTGCCTGGCTCTGGCAACTGAAGATGATTGTTTCTACTTCTGCTCTTTTAGAAATTTTGCTTTGCTGTTGGACAATTCCTTTGTTATTCTTGGCTGTATCTATTCTTATTCTGAAGCACTAGATGGCTCAGCTTCACTGTGTGGAGCAAAAATGTTTGGAAATGCAAAATACATCTGGTAATATTTCAGAAATATTATTATATGGTACTAATTTCTGACAGATTTGGCTTGCCGTTGACATTTGCCAGCCCAAATGGAACAAGAATGTTCTACTGGCAATAATTAGTGTTATTCATAAAATATGAGTAATTTCAGTGACTTCAACATAGTAATAGAATTTAAGTGTATTACAACAAAATCTCTCTTCGTTCTCTTCCACCAATATCAGTTGAGGTTGACTTTATCTCTGTTTTCCTTTAGGCATATTAAGTAATTGTCAACTTAAAGAGATTCTAGATCAGGGGTCGGGAAACTTTTTGCCTGAGAGAGCCATAAACACCACATATTTTAAAATGTAATTCCTTGAGAGCCATACACGACCCGTGTACGTTACGCATTATCCAATAAAAATTTGGTGTTGTCCTGGAGGACAGCTGTGATTGGCTCCAGCCACCCGTAACCATAAATATGAGTGGTAGGAAATGAGTGGATTGTAATACATGAGAATGCTTTATATTTTTAATGTTATTATTTTTTTATTAAATATTTGTCTGTGAGCCAGATGCAGCCATCAAAAGAGCCACATCTGGCTCGTGAGCCATAGGTTCCCAACCCCTGTTCGAGATGATGGGTAATCTCAACAATTCCCTAGCAGGTTGTAAAAGCCTAAAGGGATGAGAAAACTGAATTTTGAGAAAACAAATGTCAGGTAGAAACTTCTGGGTTGAAATATACATGTCAAGAATTTCTTGACTTAGTTCATACTTTCCAGTACAATGTCTGTTTTAAAGGCATGCTCAGCTCATACTCCTTCTCTCTACAACCCCCCCCCACCCCCACCCCATTATCCACACAAATACCTTTACCACCATCTTTATTCACTCCTTCCACTTGGCTTCAGCCAGGGAAAACCATTTTCTTTAAATCTCTAGGACTTTGCTCTTTATTTTTTCTTTCCTGGAGGGCACCAAATCTATGCTCTCCCCTTGCTGCACTCCAGAATGCCAGTGTCTTGGGAGGAAAGCTTTGACACACATTAGCGCCTAAGTTTTATGTCTCATGCCTGGTTATTGTGGCTAATACTTTTCACTGGTACAAAGGTGAAAGGTTAGAAGAAGGAGAGTTGTCTGGAACAGAAAGACACAAATGCTCTGAAAAGAGGTCTGGGACAGTGGGCACCGTAGAACTGAGGGAGAAGATGAGGATCTAACATTTCAACTAGTCTCCTATTAGCCTTTATGTGCCATTGTCTTGAATGAATTTATTTCTTTTAACTATCCATAGCGTTAGATCTATGAAAATGTTTTCAAAAACCAATTTTAAAGGATAATGCAGATCTTGAACCTTATCTGTTTCCAGCTTTTGGAAATATTTTCTATTTTCTAAGATGAATGATTTTGTCACTTGAAAGTTAACCAACCATCATCATCCCTTTCTTCCTGTCTGCTTTCTGATTGGGGTCCTTGTTCTTCTATCCGAGTACTGTTCCTCTTCCCTTCTGTTTCAGCCTTCCTTACCAGCACCTGTTTTGAAACATTAATTTGATTAATTTGGATCTGAAACCTCTAAAAACAAACAAACAAACAAACAAAAAAAAAACAAGACAAGAAATGAGCATTTGGGTAATGAGGTAGCAAATTTTATTGTGTTGTATTATTGGAGATATAGTCTCAATATACATTAAGATGGTGGGGGCAAAAACAAGAATAGCTCTAATACTGCAGGGCTCACAATATCAGAGAATCAAATAGTGGGAATAGGAAGTGATTGATGTTTCACTGAAATCCAGTACCATCAAAAAGGAATATTTCCCAGCCCTGGATATTGAGTTACATGCTGCGTGCATCACGATGTTTTCCAATTGTAATGAGCTGTTTTAAATCTAACCCACAATTCCTGTATGTTGGCAGGCACTGGATCAGGATGGACCCTTCCTTATTCCATGAGTGGTAAACTGAAAAACAAGAACAGACCTCTACTCAATCTCCTGCTATTTTTGGTAACTATGAAATCGAAGTGGTTGTTGAGTCTGACATTTTTTTTATTTTTATTTTTTTAGAGAATCAGAGAGAGAGAGTCAGAGAGAGGGATAAATAGGGACAGATAGAAACAGAGAGAGTTGAGAAGCATCAATTATCGGTTTTTCGTTGCAACACCTTAGTTGTTCGTTGATTGCTTTCTCATATGTGCCTTGACCATGGGTCTTCAGCAGACCGAGTAAACCCTTGCTCGAGCCAGCGACCTTGGGTCCAAGCTGGTGAGCTTTGCTCAAACCAGATGAGCCAGCGCTCAAGCTGATGAGCTCCGGGTCTCGAATCTGGGTCCTCCACATCCCAGTCCGACGCTCTATCCACTGTGCCACCGCCTGGTCAGGCTAGAGTCTGACATTTTTAATGAGCTTTCTTTCTTCCCTTTAAAACCTGTTACCTCGAATGGTAATTTGATGTGTTGCAGTCTCTAAAGCCAGCGTCCCTCCTCGGTGGTATTTGTACTCTGTGACTTTTATTTTCATCTGGGGTGTTGGTCAACATGTAAAACTATTTCAGGATTAAAAAAAAATCAAATAATGCTTACAACTCAAAGGAATAGAAATCTCTTTACACTGTTACTCCTGGAGTAAAAAAATAAGTTTATAAAAAATTAGTGCCCATAGATATATGTAAAGCTGTAACATCTATAAAACAGGAATAGAAAGCGATGAGATGAGAACAAGTTGCAAGAAAAAGAAAATAATATGAACTCTAAAGTCAATAGTTAGAGATGAAGACAGAGCTGAGTGGAGCGAGGAAAGATTACATAGCAATTAAATATATAAAGCAGATTAGAATCAATGTCAGGAATACAGCAGCATGTCTATATGAAATCAATAATAAGAATAGTAATATAAAGGCAAATTTAATGATTTTCCCCCCATAATGCAGAGGCAAAAGTTAAAAAGTTCAAATATTATGAAAAAGAGTGTGTATAGAGGACACAAAATGGAGAAACTTTAAAATGTAGAAAAATTTCATGAAGAATAAATAGAACAGAAGTAATAATAAAGGATATCATTAAAAAATATACTTTTAAGCATACCAATTAAAAGGGCTCATTATATTTGAGGAAAAGTAGACAAAGTTTCAAATCATGAAATAAGTTTTGTTATAAAGATAAATAAATATGTAAATATTCAGATATAAGTATAAAGACATTAAAGTACTATGAATTAGCAAAATATAATGCCAGAAAATAATACAGCAATATATTCAGAGTATTGAAAGATGAACTTTGTAAATCAGGAATGTATTTTAAATGTAAGTTAGGTTGATGGTCAAGTAATAAAGAGGCATAATCATATTCTCAGGTATATAAAGTCTTAAAAAAATGTCACCTTTTGTATCAGATAATTATTTCTGTTGCTTAATAAATCACCCTAAAATTTCGTGCCTGTAAGCCTCAAACATTTGTTATTGCTTATAATTTTATGGCTCAGGCGGGCAGTTTTGCAGAGCTGGACTAATCGCACCCGATCTTGGTTGGGCTTGCTCATGTGTCTGCAGCCAGCTACTGGGTTGGCTGAGGGCAATAATGCTCTCCCACACAGGTCAGAGGGGTGGCTGGCTGCCAGGTGAGACAACAGTGGAGAGGGAGCCACATGCGTTTCATTATTCAACGGGCGACTCCAGGTTCATTCAGTTGGTAGTTTCAGGTTTCCAAGAGCAGAAGTCAAAGACTTTTTGAGGCATCTGCTCAGACTGAAACAACATCATTTTCATGATATTGAGTTGATCAGAGCAAGTCAAAAGGTTTAGGAGTCAGGAAATAGACTACCTTTTAATGGGAGGACCTGCAAAAGCATATTATGAAAGTCATGGATGCAGGGAGGGGGAGGGAAACTGAGGGCGTTTTTCTTTAAGACGATTTTGCAATCAGTTCAACATATCATTAAAAAAGTTTCTTGAAGAAGTGCTGACTCACACTTAAGAAATCAAGAATGGGGAAAGTGATATATAAACCTGGGACCAAAATCAGTTAAACATGACATTAAGCATAAATGAATGCCAGAAATATGGCTACAAAATGGAACAAAGCATAAAAATCACTCTTAAAGGAGGAACTATAAACTGTTGAAGACTCAAGATCTGTATTACCTTTTAAAATTTATTTTTGGAGCCTGACCTGTGGTGACACAGTGGATAGAGTGTCGACTTGGAGTGCTGAAGTCACCAGTTCGAAACCTTGGTCTTTTTTTCTTTTTTTTTTTTTCATCTTTCCGAAGTTGGAAATGGGGAGTCAGTCAGACAGATTCCCGCATGCGCCCGACCGGGATCCACCTGGCATGCCCACCAGGGAGTGATGCTCTGCCCCTCTGGGGCATCGCTCTGTTGCATCCAGAGCCATCCCAGCACCTGAGGCAGAGGCCACAAAGCCATCCTCAGCGCCCGGTCCAACCTTGCTCCAATGGAGCCTCGGCTGCGGGAGGGGAAGAGAGAGACAGAGAGGAAGGAGAGGGGGAGGGGTGGAGAAGCAGATGGGCGCTTCTCCTGTGTACCCTGACCGGGAATCGAACCAGGGACTCCTGTACGCCAGGCCGACGCTCTACCACTGAGCCAACCCTGGTCTTGCCCAATCAAGGCACATTCAAGAAGCAGTCAATGAACAACTAAAATGAAGTAACTATGGTCTCACTCCCTCTTTCTCTCTCTCCTCTTTCTAAAATCAGTAAATAAAATCTTAAAAAAAATTGTTGTTGGAAACATCACTTTCATGGATCACTATGGATATTTAAGAGAAAAAAATAAGTTTCATTCAAGACAGTGGCACATAAAGCCTAAAAGGAGACAAAGTTGATATGTTAGATCCTCATCTTCTCCCTGAGTTCTATGGCGTCAACCATCTCAGACCTCTTTCCAGACCATTTGTATCTTTCTGTTCCAGACAACTCTCCTTCCTCTAACCTTTCACCTTAGTATCAGTGAAAAGTATTAGCAGCCACAAACACTGGGTGCCAGATATAAAACTGGGGCACCAACGTGTGTCAAAGCTCTGCTCCCGGGACACTGGGTCTCTGGAGTGTGGCAAGGGGAGAGCATATAGTTGGTGCCCTCCAGAGAAGAAAAAATAAAGGGTGGAAAGAAAGAATAGAGATAAAAAAAATGGTTTGCATTGGCTGGAGCCAAGCAGAAGAAATGGATAGAGATAGTGGTAAAGACAGAAGAAGAGGAAAAAATCCAAAAAACAAAGATGACACGTCCTGGCTGGAGAAAAGCAGAGGGAGAATGAAGACATGCCACCCACCTGTCCTGTCCCCAGAGAGCACCCCACTAGGCCCCCAGATGTATGTCACATCAGATGCCTGCCCTTCAGGTTGACACTCTAAGACAAGCAAATGAGTGTCTCCACTCAAAGTGGGACAGGTGGTCCCTGCCTGGGGCAGGCGCCCCTGCGGTCAGCCCTGTGAGAGCTCTTTCTTAGACTGTGACAGCTGCCTGGGCACCAATGCCCTTGGTTTTCAAAGCTAGATATTTTGGGGGCTCATCTCTCAGGTACAGGTCTTAAAAGTTGGGGATGCCCAATGTAGGGTCCAAACCCTTGGCTCCTCAGAGAGAAGATTCGGGATTTGAATTCCCTCTGGACTTTGGGTCTCTGCCCTGCGCTGGGGATTTATGGTGAGATTGTGTCCCAGCCTGTTCTACCTGCTTCTTCTCGGCCTTCTCTTTCTTGCCCTATGGGATGCATGGGAGCCACTCGGCCGGCCTTTAGGTTTTTTCCAGAGGGAGTTGTTTCAGACGTAGTTCTAGGTTCCATGTCTTCGTGGGAGGAGGTGAGTTCAATTATTTTACATTGCTACCTTGAACTAGAACCCCAAACCTACTTTTAAAAAACTTTTAGCCATATGATTCTAACACCTTCCTGAATGAATAAAAATATAGAAATGCATAATTAACTTTTGAAAAGAGGGAACATGGAGGAAGTACTTGCTGAATCAGATGTTGACTATTATAAAGCCATAATAATTAAAAATAGAATGCTACAGGTGCTGAGCGATGATATCTTATACATAATTAGATAAGCAAATATCTGTATTATATATGTTGTTTATATATAACCTATGTTTTAGATATCAAATAAAGGTGGTTTCACAAAGGAAGGGTTACTCAGTAAGTTATATGAAAAGCATAGCACCGTACATAATAGATAGCAGCTGAAGAGAAGAGATAATGAAGGAAAAATAAGGGTGAGGTCATGACCAGTATGTGTCACCACAGGGGAAGGCAAACACTTTCAGGAAGCCCCAGACTTGGAAAGTAAGTATAGCGTCAGGGATATTTGCACAGATGGAGGTGTTGACAGAAAAACATGTTTCTGAGTAGAAGAGTTACTCCACGGTCAGGGAGAGGAGGTGTCAGAATTCAGAACCCCAGATCAAGGCTTGGAAATAATGTGGTAGACAAACCAGTCACAGCAAAAACTGAGGTATAGAAGGGTTAGTATTAGAGATTAGAATCTGTTTCTTCATTGCTCATTGCTACATTCATCAGTGTAGTCTCAAGAACCCCTGGTTTAAATCTCTGCTCTGCTATTGGCTAATGATAAATGGAGTGAAGCCTGACCTGGGGTGGTGCAGTGGATAAAGCATAGACCTGGAATGCTGAGATCGCCGGTTCAAATCCCTGGGCTTGCCTGGTCAAGGCACATATGGGGTTGATGCTTCCTGCTTCTCCCCCCCTTCTATCGCTCTCAAAATGAATAAATAAAATCTAAAAAACAAAACAAAACTGGGTGAGTTAATCACTTTGAACTTCTGTTTTCTTATGTGTAAGGTGAGAATGATAGTACTTGTTCCACAGAGTTGTTGTGAAGATTAGATGAATATATTATTAAAAATGAATATTTTATTGAAATATATTCCTTAATGAGTATATATTAAATGAATATGTATGTATATGTTTATATAATCATTTAATGTATATATTTTTCTTAGAATATGCCTGGAAAATAATGAGTTCTTTGTAAATATTGGTTAAAAATGTGCATTATTATTATTATTATTATTGCTATTTTAAGCTCCTATGGGGCAGACATGGGAACTATGGAGACTTAGTTCCCAAGGATCTCACAGTCTAGTGTGGGAAGATGGATACTTCTGATTCCACATAAAGAATGCTACCATGTCAGCACTCTGTGTGAGCCCAGCGACTCATTGTTTTGGAGGTGACATCTGAACTGGGTCTTGTGGTCCGACCTGAAGGAAAAAGTGGTTCTGGCGGATGGGAAAAGGAGACGATTCCAGCAAGAGGGCGCGTTGTGCACGCATACTGGTCAAAGAGCACAGTGTGCTGGAGACCAACAGAGTTCACTGCTGCAAGGGGCCACAGAAAATAAACTTGAACAGATGAGCCAGTTGGTGAAGCAGGGAATAAGCAGGACAAAAATTATTTTTAAGGGTGTTGTTGCAGCTGACAATAATGTGCAATATGTGTGGGGGCGAAGAAAAGCGATGGTAAGGGGCATAGGGAGGGCGCTTAGCAATCCCAGAAGCCCATGCGAAAGGGAAGGGAGGCAAAGGCTTCTTGCTTCACAGAAGAAGCAACCACTGGATGAGTATTAGGTTTATTTAATTTGGAGAAGAGTATAATCTAAAATAGCTAAAAAAATGCTAGGAAACCAGAAGAAGGGTAGATTTTACTAAGTGAATTGGGAGCCGTTGGAAAGGGAAGTTGAGGAAGGGGTAGAATTCCCCAAATCATACAGACAACGGGGGGAGATGTGGCTTTTCCAAAATGAAGTTCCCGTTACTCAGAAGAAGGAAGGCTGGGAAGCCAAAAGTAATAAACTGAGTTTTGGAGGTGATTTCCTGCTGTGGTTGGACCAGGAATAAGAACTTTATTGAAAGAGAAATCTCCTCCAAATGTAAATTTAGTAACAAATAAGAAAGAAAATGCATTGTCTATATTCGATCATGGCCATCTGAGTCTGCTCAACTGAAGTTTATGCTGCTTAGCCCTCACGCGTTCCGGTCGGGACAGGTGGGTGAATTGGTGAGGGACCCTGACTTCTGAAGAAGGGCCGGGGGCCAAGAGGCCACATAGTTCCCAGCACAAGTCAGAGGTTACCACTGGGTGTCATTGACCTCCTTCTAAGCCGGGTGACCTTGAAGTGCTCTCACCCCTGTGTTTGTGAACACCCGTGCCTTGTCAGCTCCTCTCCCCCTCTCCTCCACCTTGTCAACGGGGTGGGATGCTCTCAGGGTTTCTTCCAGCCTTAGGATGCTTTGAGTTCACGCGTTTGACAGGAGAGGGAGAAAATGAAGTAGAGATACCTGGTAGATAAGTGGAAAGATTCTAAACATCCCCAAAGGTGCTGCATTCATTTTGTGGTATAATAAGCTAGATCTGAGATTCTGAATCTGGGCATTGCGACCTTAGCAGCTGTGGGGCTGTTTAGCTTGGCAGGGACCAACTTAACGCCTAGATTCCATATCCTCTGGGTTTTGTGGTAAATAGCCCTGCACGGCGTGGAGAAACACGAGAACAAACACAGCCAAGGGAAGATGTGTGTGCAACTGCGATTGCGCCTTTCTTTTCTTTTTTTCTTTTTTTTAATAATTTTGTTTTTAATGGGGCGACATCAATAAATCAGGATACATATATTCAAAGATAACAAGTCCAGGTTATCTTGTTGTTCACTTATGTTGCATACCCATCACCCAAAGTCAGATTGTCCTCTGTCACCTTCTATCTAGTTTTCTTTGTGCCCCTCCCCCTCCCCCTTTCCCTCTCCCTCTCCCCCCTCCCCCCATAACCACCACACTCTTATCAATGTCTCTTAGTTTCACTTTTATGTCCCACCTACGTATGGAATAATGCAGTTCCTGGTTTTTTTCTGATTTACTTATTTCACTTCGTATCATGTTATCAAGATCCCACCATTTTGCTGTAAATGACCCTTTCAATGCCGGTGTTACAGGACCTCGCCAGTCTTTCGATTTAGGTCTTTGGTGATTGTACTCGGGCAGCAACGAGAGATTTTCAAGGCATTTCCCTGTGACATTTTTTTTTTCCAAACCAGTTATAGTAAAAGTCTCTGCTATTTGTGCCTCTATCAGATGAAACTATTACCTTTGTGAAATGTACTTTCAACTTGATTATTCCGTCCTCACTTTCCCGGGTGTAACAGCGCATCTTGGGAGGTCACATAGGGAGTGAATCTTTCACTGATGGTTCCTTACACATCAGGGAACAGGACTGCCTGTTTGTTTTCTCTTAAATTCTGGAACAGGTTTCTTCTCTTAAAAGCAAACTGCCCCGTGTTTTATTTGTGGACCAGATATATGGGCTCTACGCCACATGAAATATATATATATATATATTTTCTCACATCCTAGAAGAAAGAAAATGTATTTTTAAGTAAGGCTATTATGACTTTGCCTTGAATGTATAAATCATGGAGTTTGTTGCCAGCACATATCTATATGTGTTGAAGAAGAAGGACAGAAACTTCGAAGAAGGACAGAAAAGAGGATATGAGCTGTAAACTATGCTATAAGCAATAAGCGGTGCATGTGCTCACGTCATTTACAGAATTTGTGTTGATTGTCAACAACTCCTCAGCTCGCCAGTAGGCTGCACAGCCCTGACTCAGTTGAGCTGGCTGGTTAGCTGGTAAGTCTCGGGCTGTTAGGTCTCTCCTGATATAAACAACCCCCCCACCCCCCGTGGCAGCTCACCATCTCGAATATCCAGAACACTGAGGGGGGAATTGAGCTGACTACTTTAATCACACTGGAAAAGCTCAGATTACTCTCACTGAGAAGTACATTTAATCAATTTCTTATTTATTCTTGCAAATTAAAAGATGAATCAACATAGCAATGGCAATGAGCCGAGTTTGTTTTCCTAGGGTCGGGATGACGGTGTACATGCAAATGTGTATCCAGCTCTTGTCACTTGTCATGACAGTAAAACGTATTCTGCTGGTGTTATTAACTTTTGATAAGCATCCTTTGATATAAAGTATTTATTCATTAGAAGTACAATTATGTTACTTGTTTGTTGGAAATTTAAAATTATTTTAATTTTTTGATAATGCAAATGATGATGTTATCAATGTCGTAACATGAAGGCTTTCCAATGTTCTTATGATAGATTTCTAGGAGTGAAATTGCTATGTCAAATTAAGTTCATATTTATAAGCATCTTGACATGTATTCTCAAATTATTTTTCCAAATGGTTATTATATTGTAGCATCTGACAGTGCTCAGCTCACCGCATCTCAGTAGCACTGTTTCTGCACCTTTCTATGAAAGATGGTGTACTAAGTCACCATGATTAAAGCATGAAGCCTCGCCTGACCTGTGTTGGCGCAGTGGATAGAGTGTTGACCTGGAAATGCTGAGGTCGCCGGTTCAAAACCCTAGGCTTGCCTGGTCAAGGCACATATGGGAGTTGATGCTTCCTGCTCCTCCCCCTCTTCTGTCTGTCTGTCTTTCTGTCTCTCTCTTTCTCTCCTCTAAAATGAATAAATAAATAAAAATAATTTAAAGCATGAAGCCTCATTGGAGTATGTCCACACGTCCATGGGTGTGGTGAGAGTGTGTCTGTCTGTCTGTAATTTATTCTGAGGAAGGAGCCCTTCAGTGAGAGTCTGGGATATGCAAGCTTTCTCTGTGAGCAGCTTCCAATTTCTTTTTTTCAATCTCTTCTTTGTTTTCCTTCTTTATCACACAGATACTGTCTCTTTGAGAGCGATGGGGTTTTTCAGTGGTTTCATAGCATTTTTTTTTTCTCATTTGAAAGTGAGGATTGCACATAATGGTCACTACCTAGAAGAAAGATGGGTGAGACATTTGCAGGCAATGTGGAACATGTGACAAATGATGGCCTGGGTTCCCTGCTCTGCTGGCCTTTAGTCCTGTGTGTGCTATTCCCTCTCCTGGGATCATTCCTCCTCCTCCCCACTTAGTCTGGTGAACTAGACGCTTAAGGGGAACCTTTTCTGGTGACGGTAAATCTCCGTGGCTCGCTGAGCTTCACCTCTCTATTTGGACATTTCCACACAATCCAAACAGGGAAAACATTGGCTCAAGGAATCCACAAGTGCTGGAATTATAGCTGGTTTCAAGAGAAACTGATGGAGGCCCAGACAACCTGTCAGAAGTGGTTTTCTGACATGTGGGTATCAGGCCTCCTCTGTGCTGACCCTGCTCACTAACATCTTCCTCCTGTGGCGGCAAGGTGGCTGCCATGCCCTGCCCTAAATTCTCTATTGTTCTAGTGGGAAATAGTTTCCTCCTCTCTCATAGCTCAATCGAAGTTTGGGAATTGGGTCTTATTAGTTCTGATTTGCTTTCCTTAGATAATGAACCCTATCCAGAACCTATCCCAAAAGAGAGAGGAGCAAAATAAGTGGACTGGTTTGGCTTTAGGTCACATATCCTACAGTTGAACTGACTCCACCCTGCAGTAGATGCTGGACAAAAGGTGGGGCTATCATAAAAGCGGTGTGCTAGGCAACCATGTAGAACTTGAATAGCTCTGTATTATAAACATCACTTTCCCCCAAGAATCTATAAGCCCCACTATCCCAGGGACAATGTCTATTTTGTGCTTCAATGCCACACCGTAAGCCTTGTTCATAGCAAGCCCTTGATATCTGTTGAATGAATGAGTAGGACCAGTTGACTAATGCCTCACCATTTAACTTCCTGCTGTGTTTGGTAATTATATAAAGTTGTGACTGTGGTTGAGTCTATGACATTTTCAAATCCTCTTTATAAATCATTAAAATGTATAAAGCTCAGAACGTCTTGCAGATGGCATTTTCCCCCATGTAAAAACTGGTAACTTGACTGGCAACTTGGTCTATGTTTGGACTGTAAATGCCAGCTTCATTTCCTGGGCAGTGTTTGTGCTGCCCATTCTCAGTGACTTTTATCTTCTGGGCTCTAGGCATGAACAACGTTGAATCACAGCCAATCAGTCCTTGACGGACTCCTTCGGCATTCTATTGTAGATGCTGGGAAGCTGCTCAGGGCTGCAAGTGAGCCTCCCAACATGTAACATTCATAGAAACAGCAAATGTTAAAATTCCATAGAGCCTCTATTGCAAATAAAAAGAATCAACCTTTCTTATATGAAAGGGAATGTGCAGTGTCACCAAGTTATGGTATCAGGAGTTATAATAGCACCATCAAAAAGGGCAAAAAGCACCAATAGGAATAAAAAGGGACAAGAATTTAAGCAAAGTTTGTCCATGTTTCTCTAGCATTTGAAGTGTGATATAATCCAGCCAATTTCTTTATTGTTGAGGCCACGTTATTGAGTTCTTTGATGTTTCCCACAGTGCTAGGAGTGACCTGTACTCCTTTTCATGGGTCGGCTCCCCAGTTAAAACATCTGCCCTGCTACGTGTAAGGATCGTGTCTTGAGGTTGCCCTGCACTAAAGCTTCACCCGTACGCTGACTGGCCAACATATCTGGCATGAAAGCACAGAGGAGAATATATTTCTCTATTCCAGATATTGAATTGGGATAAAATGGTAGACAGATTTTCAGAAAGTTGCAGGGAGGAGAGACTTGGAAGGGAAGTTGACGTCTATGTGACACAGAAAACAACAGGCAGGGTGCAGTACTTGGGTGCAGTGTGTGGGAGTCAGGAGTACAGACTTGGGGAGACTTGGCTACACCAAATATTTCTACGCTTGGGAACAGCTGGATCTCAAGGGGTCACCGGCCTGGGACAGTGCTTTTCTCTGCTGGAAACAGAGTGGGCCTCCCTGCTTCTCGTCACTACCTACCCTCACAACTGCTTTGGCACAACTGTGCATGTGTGTGTGTTCTCACTGATGACTGAGATTGAATTTTCCCCAGTGCTGTGTCATTTTGGGTATAGATGAAAATTAAAGAGTTGCAATAAAGTTGCTTGTACTCATAAATTCCTCTTTTAAATTTATTGATTTTAAAGAGAGAGGAAGGGAGAGAGAGAGAAAGACAGAGAGAAAAAGGGAGAGAAACACTGATTTATTTTCCCACTTATTTATGTACTATTTGATTCTTGTATGTGCCCTGACCAGAGATCGAACCCACAATCTTGGCATATCCAGACAATGCTCCAACCACCTGAGCTACCTGGCCAGTGGGTGATCATAAATTCTTAGTCAGATTATTAGTGCTTTTGTTTTCACTAGTAAAACATAAACAACGGAGTGATAACACTGATGCTTATGATAGAAAATATATGTAAGGAAAAAGAATAAAATAGAAATGACTTTTAATTCACTACTCAGAGATAATCCCCACCTGTATTTTGATACAGATTTCTTTCTCTCTCTCCTCCCTCTTTGTCTCTGTCTCTTGCTCCCTCCTTCCCGGAAGTAGGATGATACTGGACATACTGATATTTTTTAGACTGTCTTTTACATGTACACAATGTGTGCTTGCATATACACATACTATATTTTGCAGAAATGTTTTTAAGTTTGTAAACATTCTCCTTTACTACTACTACTACTACTACTACTACTACTACTACTACTACTACTATTATTATTATTATTATATTTTTCTGAAGTTGGAAACGGGGAGGCAGTCAGACTCCCGCATGCGCCCGACTGGGATCCACCCGGAATGCCCACCAGGGGGCGATGTTCTGTTGCAACCAGAGCCACTCTAGCACCTGAGGCAGAGGCTACAGAGTCATCTTCAGCGCCCAGGCCAACTTTGCCCCAATGGAGCTCTGGCTGCAGGAGGGGAAGAGAGAGACAGAGAGGAAGGAGAGGGGGAGGGGTGGAGAAGCAGATGGGCGCTTCTCCTGTGTGCCCTGGCTGGGAATCGAACCCGGGACTCCTGCATGCCAGGTCGACACTCTATCACTGAGCCAACCGGCCAGGGCTCCTTTACTATTATTTTTAGTGATTGTAAAATGTTTGATAATTTATTTAACAAAACCTCTATTGTTGGATATCATTATTCTTTCAGTTACTTTGCTGTTCCAAATATCTCATTGCTTTGATAGCAATGTATAAATCTTAGTGTGCTTCCATTAATTAATATTTAAGATCATTTCATAAACTTTAGAATTTACAGGCCTGTTGTGTCTGATATCTGCTAGCTGATGAATTTAAACTTGAAAATAAGTTCCTTTGAACAAGTTCCTGAAAGTGGGCATTACCTGGTCAAAGGGGACCCAGCGTGAGAAAGTTTTTTTGTGGAGCTGTATGTAACCTGCGATTCCAGGATTCTGTGGTCGGTCTCTTTAGAGTGACATGCTGCAGTCAAGTTCCTCTACACTAGATGGCGATATTTCCCTATGTAAAACCCTGTTTTGCCAACCACATGGGATAGTTTTTGCAATTGTATATGATCTACTGAAAGGGAAGAGAAGCCACAATGGGGAAGTGGTCATAGTTTTGTCTATAAAGTATAATTTATTCAAGGCCAAGACTCCACAAGCTGTCTCTTGGCATGAGCTCTTTGTGACTTGCCTCCGAGGCAAAGGGTAAATATTAACAAGGGTGCAAATGAGGCTGCAAATCCTGCCTCTTGAAAAGGTAAAAATACACTCTCATCCAGTAAGATGTTTTAACCCTTATGCTAACACATTTAGTCTACTTTCTCGGGGCACTTGGCAGTGGGCCACCTCACTTTTCCTCCTCGTGATCATCTCTCTCTCTCCAGGTTTTTCCTGATGTACAGACAGGAGAATCTTCACTTCCCTGAGGACAGGGTTGGTGGTGCACCCGCATATCACTCACCTGCCTCTCTCTGTGGCCAGCGTCTTTCTTGCATAAGCAGAGCAAATTTAAATTTTCATACAAAAGTTTCTGGAAGCATAGCCACCCTCCAGGAGAGCCTGAGGCTTCTTTATAGTCCTTGAAGAAATGCCTTGGATAAGAAAGATGGGTAAGAATCTTGTCACTCTTTAAGGATAGTCACTCTGAGAAAAGTGTAACAGTCCCTGTTCACCTGGTAAACTCCTGTGCATTTTTCAAGACTCCGTTCAACTCAAATATCTCATCCTCTGCCCAGATTCTTTTGGTCCCTCTAGGTCCAGGAATACTAGTGACTTCTTTTGTGCTCCTAAACACATCAGGTTAGTTTTCTTTCAAAACCATTTATTGAGGCCGACTACACTTGTGGTTCACAACAAGCAAGATACTTGTGATTTCTGCTTTTCAGAGCTCAGCAGTAAATGAAGTGTCATTTAATTATTAACAACATTTTCAACAGTATCATAAAGGACATTTCTTAGGAGAATTACACCTACATTCTTAGAGAATTTAAAACAGGAGATCACACAATGCAGTGTGCAGATGATGTTTTATTGAGTTGTACACTAGAAACCAGTATTGTTTTATTAACCAATGTCACCCCACTAAATTCAGTAAACTAAAAAATAACTAAAATAAATTCCAGAAAGCAATACTCAGTGTTGGAGTGGAATTTAGTGGCATATAAATAATTTAGAATTCTTGTCACTGTGGATTAGAATGCCTGCCTTTTCTATCTAAATTTACCATCATATCCGTGAAACCTGTGTGAACTCTTTTCAGTAGAAAAGAGAGTAAATTTTACCCAAGACCTAAAAACAAAAGTTTAGCTTGGGAAGCCAAGAAAGACCAGGAGTTATTTTGGTGAAGGAAGCAGGGTGAGGAGGAGGGCCGTGCATGGGCCCACGAGGGAGGGGCCTAACACACGTGAGGGACAGAGCTGGGTCCAGGACGGCTGGTGGCTGGTGGAGAGTGGTATGAAATGAGGCTGGAGAGGCCCTCCCATAGCCTAGAGGCCATACGGTGGACTCTGGATTTGATAAGAGCGTTTTGTAGACCCGGGGTCCCCAAACTACGGCCCGCGGGCCGCATGCGGCCCCCTGAGGCCATTTATCCGGCCCCCGCCGCACTTCCAGAAGGGGCACCTCTTTCATTGGTGGTCAGTAAGAGGAGCATAGTTCCCATTGAAATACTGGTCAGTTTTTTTATTTAAATTTACTTGTTCTTTATTTTAAATATTGTATTTGTTCCCATTTTGTTTTTTTACTTTAAAATAAGATATGTGCAGTGTGCATAGGGATTTGTTCATAGTTTTTTATAGTCCAGCCCTCCAGTGGTCTGAGGGACAGTGAACTGGCCCCCTGTGTAAAAAGTTTGGGGACCCCTGTTGGAGACCATGTGAAGCTTTAAAAAACGAAAATAACAAGCAAATGATGGGATCAAGTTTGATGTAGAAAAGATCACTGGTAGTTCTGTTGAGAATGGTTCAGTCTATGGGTGCTGGGAGACTAGCTGGGAAGCTGTGCCATCTTCTAGACCAGTGGTAGTCAACCTGGTCCCTACCGCCCCCTAGTGGGCATTCCAGCTCTCATGGTGGGCGGTGGCAGAGCAACCCAAGTATAAATAAAAAGATAGATTTAACTACAGTAAGTTGTTTTATAAAGATTTATTCTGCCAAACTTAGCGAAAATCCGACCTAAAGTACTTGGAAAGTAATTATTATTATATGCTTTAACTTGCTGTAATTCTGCTTTATAAATTTTATAAAGTAAAGTTACTTCCCTACTTTATAAAGCACCATTACTGTGGAACCGGTGGGCGGTTAGAAAATTTTACTACTAACAGAGATACAAAAGTGGGCGGTAGGTATAAAAAGGTTGACTACCCCTGTTCTAGACAAAAGGTTTGTGTGGTGGGGATGAAGCAGGGTGAATTTGAGAGAGATGCCAGGAGTTAGTAACTGATGATATGGGGAGTTTGGATGAGGGAGTCATCAGGGCTGGTTCCCAAGGACCAGGTTTCAGCAAGTACTTGAGTGTATTAACACATGGATAACTGGGAGAGAAACAGATGTGAGTACTAGGTTTTGAGGTCAGCTTTAGACAAGTAGCACCTGTAATATCTGGGAAATATCCAAGTAGTATTGTCATATTCGGAGACCTGGATCCAGAAGAGAGTCAAGTAGGACAACGATCCTTGAAGTATATATAAGCTCTAGACCAGCAGCAGCACCTGGGAACTTAGAAACACAAATTCCTGGGCTCCATACCAGACCTAGAGAATCAGAAATTCTGGGAGTGGGGCCCAGAAATCTCTCTTAACAGGTTCCCGAGGAGACTTTGTTTCATGCTAAAGTTTGAGAACTACTAGACTGTATCTCCAACATTTAGAAGTTTTGTAGAGGAGGAGTAAGCAGAGAGTCTCAAGGAATAACTTGAGTTTCCCAGGCAGGAAAACTGGGAAGTATGGAGTCACAGAAACCAAACAAAGGAGATGTCAACTGGGTGGAACTCTCCTCAGAAGTAAAATGAAGAAAGGACTGAACTGAGTCTGTTGGTTTAACTACATGTATGTTATTGGTAATTGTTAACTCGAGCAATTAGGGCGGAATGTTGGTGCGAGTAGCCCAGTGAGTGTGAAGTAAGGAATGAGTGGGCTATGTGGGGGTGGCTTATTCCTCATTAATAAGCTTGCCTCAGAACAGGAAATGAAAGATAGTAATGTGAGGTTGAATTTTTAAAAAACGGTATGTATATTCAGCATACCTATAGGAAAGTATACATATCACAAGTATATGGGCCAACTCCAACGAGCTAGTGTCCAAGTTCACTTGCTTATCAATAATTTTTTTAATTGAATTTATTGGGGGTGACATTGATGAACAAAATCATATAGGTTTCAGGTGCACAATTGTTAAATCATTTTTAATATTAGGGACTTTTTATTGATATATAATTTACATACAACATATTAGTTTTAGGTGTACAACATAATGATTCAATATTTGTATATATTGCAAAATGATCACTACAATAAGTCTTGTTAAAATCCGTCACCATACATCTGTCACTCAATCGTTTTTTTTTTTGTTTGTTTGTTTGTTTTTTGTATTTTTCTGAAGCTGGAAACGGGGAGAGATAGTCAGACAGACTCTCGCATGTGCCCGACCGGGATCCACCCGGCATGCCCACCAGGGGGCGATGCTCTGCCCACCAGGGGGCGATGCTCTACCCCTCTGGGGCGTCGCTCTGCTGCGACCAGAGCCACTCTAGCGCCTAGGGCAGAGGCCAAGGAGCCATCCCCAGCGCCCGGAGCCATCTTTGCTCCAATGGAGCCTTGGCTGCGGGAGGGGAAGAGAGAGACAGAGAGGAAGGAGGGGGCGGGGGTGGAGAAGCAAATGGGTGCCTCTCCTTGTGTGCCCTGGCTGGGAATTGAACCCGGGTCCCCCGCACGCCAGGCCGACGCTCTACCGCTGAGCCAACCGGCCAGGGCCACTCAATCGTTTTTGCTTATACAAATGGAGAACAACGGGGAATAAATATCTTTTCCCTGGAGCACAGCCACATTCTGCACACAGCTACACCGGCACAAGCCTGCTCTTCACAGGATGGTGTTCACCTGAACCTTTTCCCCCAAAGATGTCTCTTTCCTTCAGGCAGCCTGTGAAAGGGAGGCAGCCCATGACAGTGCAGCTGCAGGGATGGATCCCAATTCATTCTAATTAACCCCAGTAACATCATTCTCCTTGCCAGTGATTGGTTCAGCATGCAGCCCTTGGCCAGTGAGGGCAATTTTTACTGGCAAAGGGTGGTCAAGAAAATGAAGTTGATCCAATCAGACTGAAGGAAACGTTTTTTATTCCATGGTTCAAGTGAAGGAGATTCCCTCTCTCCCACCATGTGGAACAGAAAGCCCATTCCTGTTCTTGCTGCTTGTAGTCTTCAACAGTAAAGGGAGCAGCCTGAAACCTGCCCCAGAGGAGGGCCAAGCAAGAGCACTACAGCGAAGTGGTATGAGTCCCGACCGTGCTTCCCTCAGAGTCCCTGTGGCCCCTGCATTTTCTACTGTCCGAGGTAAGTGCAATGGTTGTTCCGGTCAGTTTGGTGTAAACTTTCTGTAGTTTAGAGCTGAAAGCCTCCTGACACAGGTAGGTGTCGTTACTCTCTCAGGTACTGGATGAGGAAACTAAGACTTGCAGAGGTGAAATCACTTATTTCGGGTCATGCAGCTATACCCATTTGAATCCTCGCCTGCCTGATTTCCGCGTTCCTGTGCTATACGGTGCTAGCTGGTCTATACTGATCAGGGACAGAGCAGAAAACAGATTGCATAGCCAAGTGCCTTAATTAAGCAGAATTTAGTAAGGGGTCCCTTTAGAAAGTTGTGGGCAGGATTACAGGCTCCTCCCCCCACACTTCACCAAAAGGTAAATGAAGCTTGCAGGGCCAGCAATAGACAGGAGTCCTTTCTACACCTGTATCCAAAGGGGCCAGGTGGAAGTGAGGAGGTGGGGGACAGCCAGGAGAAACTGGAGAGTGTGGGGCTGTGGGTATAGGAGAGGGTCACCCTCTGGAGCTAAGGTCTTCAGTGGAGAATTGCGGCCATAAGGTAAGGCTGTGAGGGAGCCTGGGTGATAGATATTGTGATTGCTTCATTCTACCTTTCAGTCTTCTGTTGGTCTCCCCTGAGAAGCCAGTGAGCAAAGGGGTCTGGTGACACAGTTCCTAAAGCAGGGGACAGAGTGGGGAGAAGCAGGAAGAACAGACCTGGCTGGAGCAGCAAACAGAAGCTAGACCACGCTAGGAATCTCTCGCTTCCCACCAGTTTTCTGGACTCTCCCGATGTTGCAGATTGGTTAACCTGAGAGTGAGCGGTGAGAGGATTAGTTTGCAGAATGTTCAGTGTGAATTGTTTTCACGATCAACGCCCATGGAGGGAAGGAAAGTAGAATTGGGCAGAGAGAGAAGATGAGATGCAGTGCAATCCCAAAAAAGGCCTCAGTCAAATAAATGGGGAGCTCTGGACCTGGGTGACCCTTCCAAATTCTCCTAGTCTGGAGTAAGGCTCTTGAGTATGTTGTCCCGTGTTTATCATTCATTGGATGCAGACTCTTTGTATTTCCAACGGTTGCTGTCAACTCAAACCCTTTGTCAACAGCGCTTAAAATGTTTGGATTTCCCTTTCTCAACTGTACAGTTTCCCAAATCCATTGCCTATGTCTCTCTGGAAAAAGATTGGGGAGAATCATTCCTTGTATACTTGCCATGGTGTTGTTGGGGTCTTCCTGCTGGAGACATGGCTTCCCCTTCAATCAGTGGGTTCTGGTTCTGATACCTGGCTCAGGTCTAGAACCTGATGAAGGAATCATGACTTTGTGTTGGGGCGACTGCCTTCAAATTCCTAATTAACCATCTCGAATTTCTTTTAACTTTACAGATTGAACAGCACATTTGTTGGCTGTCCATCTATCTAGTTCTTGTCCACCCTTAGGGAAGCTCTTTTTTTTTTTTAATAATTTAAAATTTTTTTTCAGTTGAAGCTCTTTTCTATTGCCCCTGTCCATGACCGCAGCTCAGCAGGCTGCTTCCACTGCCACTGGACCTTGCCACTCATTACAATACTTTCATTCACCTGGCTTCTACTGGTTAAGTGTTGACCTGTGGCCTTGATTGTTTTGGAGATTTCGCATGCCCTTGACTTTCAGATGGGAGCCCATTTCTGCATCTCCTGTCATGTAGGGGAGCCAGCACCACACTTCTTAGTGATGTTCCTGCCCCACTCACCAGACCTTCCCTGTTGCTTTGGTAAATATTGATAGATCATTTATCTCTCCCGTGGGACAAAGTGACTGGTGGATCCTTTGGCTTTACATAGTGCATCCACATGGGCAGAACCACTTCTCATGTTTCTTCATTTCTTCCTGTTGTCTGGAACAGTAATTCTGGTATTTCTATCTCATTTAGCATGGGCCATTACCTTTCTCATGATGCTAGGAGGCCGTCTTAGGCATGTGTTTGCAGCATTTTTAAGTGTCCTTGTCAGAATCTTTTTTTTTTTGTATTTTTCTGAAGCTTGAAACAGGGAGAGATAGTCAGACAGACTCCCGCATGCGCCCGACCAGGATCCACCCGGCACGCCCACCAGGGGCGACGCTCTGCCCACCAGGGGGCGATGCTCTGCCCCTCCGGGGCATCGCTCTGCCGCGACCAGAGCCACTCTAGCGCCTGGGGCAGAGGCCAAGGAGCCATCCCCAGCGCCCAGGCCATCTTTGCTCCAATGGAGCCTTGGCTGCGGGAGGGGAAGAGAGAGACAGAGAGGAAGGAGAGGGGGAGGGGTGGAGAAGCAAATGGGCGCCTCTCCTGTGTGCCCTGGCCGGGAATCAAACCCGGGACCTCTGCACGCCAGGCTGACGCTCTACCACCGAGCCATCCGGCCAGGGCCCTTGTCAGAATCTTAAATGTGGTATTATGACAGGCTATTCCCACAGCAATAAACTCTTTTATTAACATTTATGTTTTAGGCACCTTGGTCCACTCAAGATTCGGTTCTGTTTATACTTTTCTGGCTACAGCAGCACAGTGCAGTTCCTCGGTGGTATTGTCCTTTTCCTTCCAGCATGTCTCCAACTGAGTTATGCTGTCATTGAACCATAGTTATTGGTCAAGTGGTTGGGAGGGAGAATGGGTGCACGTTCTTTTGCATGAGTGAGACCTCTAAATGGTTTTTGAGCAAAAGGAGAGGGCTTACCCTATGCAGAGAGGAGTGGGCCACTTCAGCAGGCTTAGAGAGTTTCCAAGAGGTTGATGATTCAAGATTTTGGAACCCATCAACTTAGATGTCTCCATCCCAGGTGTCAGCATCCCTCCCCCCCCCTTTTTTTTTTTCAAATCAGGGCCCTGGCTTTGGCACCACTGATCTGCTTTGGTTGGGAGTTTAATCTGTGAAACTTGACTGTTCTGCGTGGGTGCACAGCTTTCTTTGTCCTCCTGCTGGGGAGATAAGAATCACTTTATTCTTCACCGCGGAAGTGCTCTGTCTTTTATATTTAGCTTTTTTACTTGCCAATTTATCCACTTTTGGCTTCTTTTTATCTTTATCCAGAACATCAATGGTTGGTAATAGCCATCTAGTTCCACTGTCCTTATGGTTTCTATTTTTCCCCATTTTTAAAATCCAAATTCAGCTAATTCACTCCCTTCCACCAATTTTTGTTCGCTACCTGTAAAAGTTTCAACAATTGCACTGTTACTGTGCGCCAGGGGCTCTCTGCGCTGCTGCTGCTGCTGTCATCAGAGATGGGGTCTCATTGCGAGAGGTGGGCCAGCGACCCAGTTTGAAATTCTCACCTTGGCATTTGTTTGCTCACTCCGGATGCAAAGTGTTGCTAGTTGGGCTCCCTGGGAAGCCAACTGTAAAATGGAGAAAGACATATAGGAGGCTGAATCAAGAACATTCTTGGTAATGATCTTGGGATCAATTCTTAAGGAAGAAAAAGAAGCAGAAGGGGAAATTGAGCCCTAACATAGAGACAACAAAGGCCTCAGCTGGCCCCAGGGGCAACTTCGAAGCTGACACGTCCCTTGTCCTAAGTTGTAATGTTAATCAGTCTTTGGCGATGAGCCACTCCAGAAAGAGGTCTGGGTTAAGTGAAGCAGTTTTCTTCAACTAGTTCAAATCTACAAAGTGGGTTGACAGCTGCTTTCCCAGCAACTGAGGAAATAAATCCATCATTATATTATTCTCAGCTTTACTGAGAAGTAACACATAACATCGCATACAATTTAGGGGTACAATATGTTGATTTGATACTTAGATATTACATATAAAATGATTACCACCAGAGCATTAGCTAACACCTCTATCATGTTACATAATTACTTTTGTGTGTGTGTGTGTGTGTGTGTGTGCGGTGAAAATATTTAAGATCTACTCTTTACACCTTTCCAGTATACAATACGGAATTCCTAACTACAGTCGGCATACTATACATTGTTAGATCCCCAGAACTTATTCATCTTATAACTGGTAGTTTGTGTCCTTTGACCAGTCTTCCATTCTTGAACAAGGATCTGGGTAGCCTGTCACACCATGCTCCGTATGCAAATGTGTCTAACTTTCAGGGTGAACAAGCTTAAGGTGGGATGAAGATGAGCGACCTGGGAATGTGAGCAACATGAGGGCTGTGGTTTTGTCTGATTCTTGCATGGTGCTCTTTCTGGCCCAGGTACACTGCCTGGCCTGTAGTGTGGGTCCCAGAAGTGTGTGTGTTGAACACAGGCTTGTCATTCTTAGACTCACAGATTCTGACAGACTGTGCAGTATGCCTCCCCCGCCCCCCCCACCATTAGACAGAATTACTCTTCCTAAACAAGGTACATTCCCATTGCCACAGTCTGGTCACTAATTCCAATTTCTTGTATATTGATGACAGTGAATTAGCATTTATCAACTGCTTTTAAATGGGGGGAAATATGATATTTCCCTCTGCTTTCTGAGATGTATCATTTAGATGACTGTTTCATTTATTTTTTCTTGAAAATTACTGGGTGACTTAAAATTTGTTTGTGTTCATGCAGCTAAGTTTCACTTTGTTTCTTAAGGGTTAATGATGTGCCCACAATGGAAAACTTAACTTTTGTTTTGGACTTAAAATATCTGACCTCTGGAGAAATCTTTTGGGTATGACAGCCAATAACAACACTCACTTAATATAAAGAGAGGACAAATACACAAACTGACATAAAATATCTTTGCCTGCTAGATATTGTCAAACTAATAAGGAAATGTAGTAAAAAGTGAAAATCCTTTAGGAAACGACATTAAAAAAAACACACCTCATTCACAAATATCTGTCATTTACTAAACATCACACCCATCTATCCCCTATTTTTCTTTTTTCAATTTTTATTGGATTTATTGGGGTGACACTGGTCAACAAAATGATACAGACTTCAGGTGTACAATTCTACAACACATCTTTTGTTTTCTGTATTGTGTTCACCCCCCCCCCAAGTCAAATTTCCGTCCATCACCATTTATCCTCCCTGTGTCCTCCTCTACCTCCTCTTACTGCACCTTGCCTGGCAGTCACCACACTGCTGTCCACGTCCATGAGTTTCTCTCTCTCTCTCTTTTTTTATTCTCCATCCCTTTAGCCCCACCCCCACCCCGACAGCTGTCAGCCTGCTCTCTACAAGTCTGTTTCTATTTTGCTTGTTTGTTCATTTTGTTCAATACACTCCACGTGAGTGAAATAATACGGTACTTTTCTTTATCTGACTGGCTTATTTTACTTAGTATCTTTTACACTATGAATAGCTACTGCAGATAGAAATGTACATATATATATATAAGTAGGAATCATATAAAATATATATTGATAATTCATAGTCTGTGAATTTATTGTTATGAAATTTGCATAGATTTGTAGATTTAAGTTAATTTTGAAATATCATCAGGTAGTTTTATGCTACTCATTTAACTCACTCTTGTTATATAAGACTTAAATATCTTCTTGGTTATCAAAATTCATAGCTATCACAGTATAATTATGAAATTCCAAACAATAATAGTTTAATAATATGAGTGATAGTAATAGCATCTGATCGTTATTAAGTGGTTTTCTTGTGCCACAAATACTAAAGATCTCACAGTGTCATTAGTTTGCATAATGCTCACTGGCATCCTGACTCCAAAGTTCATAGTCCTAAGTTCTGCCCCTCGTCCATTTCCAGTGGCACCTGTCCACTGGAGGGTCACTGTTCCTCACTGCATCAGTGTGCTAAATTCACTGAGGCACTACCAATAACGGTCATAAAAAGAGTCTTCAAAGTCTAATGCTTTTATTCTTTCACATTAGGTGAAATCAGTTGAGTGATGCAATGAAATTGATCATTGTTCATCAAGATACAACCAGATAAGAAATAGAAAAATGTTAAGGGTGGTCACAGAATTTTGAGTTCCTTGAAGAACTTCGTTCTCTTTCGTTTTGAACAGCTGTGCATGGTGATCCTTTGGCTGAACGTGGCCTGCCACTACCCACCACTGTGGATGCCTTCTTCATTTTCCAGGCTGTACAGAGGCACCTGCTCATGTTCTTACTTGTCTATCTCTATGTACTTATCCACAATAGGAATGATTTTCCTTCTAAAATGGGATTATCTTCAGAGTTCTCTGTCTGTTAGATTGTGACCCTCCAGTGTACTAACACATAAGAGTATGTTCTGACTCTTTCCATCCTTCCCCGCATTTTGCACAGTATCTTGAACAATCATTGGCTAAATGAGTAAATTCAAGAAGAGCTAAAAGCTCAGAGCAAGCTAGGACTGAAGGGACATTTAGACAAAAATAGCCATCTCAGGGAATAAAAATGTAGACCGTGTAGCTTAGCTTTTAGTGCGCACAAACTGGACACGCACCAGCAAGCTCTCTCCCCATCCCAGCGAGGGCAGCGTGCAGCTTTCCCATACTTGTTTCTCTGCATTGGAACAGGATCCTCTTTTCTGTAGGAGTTCACATCAGCAATGTAGCAGCCGGCCAGTCTCACTCTCTCTCAGTGACCTCCCCAGTTGGTTGACTGAATTAATGTCACTGTGAACTTAAAAATGCTACCTCACTGCAGAACTAGTAAAGACAGCAGAACACTTCTTCCTTGCTTTCTGGTGCCCCTTTGCAACTCCTTAGTACATTCTTCCCCTTGCAGGTTCTATCAGGCCTTTATTAGCCATGTGCGTTTTCTCTTCCTTCCATTAAACACACACCTCTAGGACCAGGAACAACTTAGGCCGACGTTTCAGGGCTTGGAATTGTGCGGCTCTCAAAGGAAACCCCTACTTTATATTATATATATATATATTTTTTTTTTTTTTCTATAAATAAGAGGTGATAATTGGGAAATAAGAAAGACAGGGCATTGAAAGGAATTTTATTTTTAAAGTGGCTTCATTTTTAAAAAGCAGAACAGGAAAAACTCAAGAGACCTAACAGTATTACATCTTCACAATCCATAGGAATCCCGCCAGGAGGTGAGGACTTGATGGCTATTCTAATGAACAAGATGGAGAGAAAAGATAATAAAGCTTTTCTTGTTCTTCCACCAAAAAAAAATTTTTTTTTCTTAGCACCTTTTCTCCGTGTTTCTGAAAAAAAGAAAAAAAAAAAAACAGTGTTAGAACTGAGATTCTGAGTCTCCCTTTTCCTTGACTGCGAACAACCACGTTGTGACACGTGGCTGTGGCGTCTCATGCGCTGTATAGAGGCTGAAGGGTTGTTCCTCACTGATTTAGTTAAGATGTGCGGGACAGTGACTCAGGTGATTAACTAGACTTTATTCAGGTCAGGGGAGAGACACTAGCCTCACATTTCCTCAGTCCTGGAGTCCACAGGTCAAGTGTATTCACCAACCAAGTCTGACTGAGCAATTCACTAGTGGATATTTTTGACCTCATACTATCAAAACTGGAAATTCGTGCTCAGTCTAAATTGAAGGGTTTTTTTCTGTCTCCTACATTAGTTTCAATGACTATGAAGTTGGATGACCCGTCCCCACAATGCCACATCTGCCCTCGTGTGTGGTAACAGTGAAAGCTCAAAGTCTGGCTTTGTCCCCCCCCTCCCCCCCCCCCCCCCAGTTCCAGTTACTGCCTTTGTTAGCAATGTGGCTACGGCCATGAAAAATATAGTGTAATATAAAATTTAACATAAAAATAGATATCAGAATTTTCAGTGAAGGTGCTAGAATGGTACAGGTGATTGACAATTATTATGTGGGTAATGTCAATAGAATTGGGAATGAAGAATTTGTTGTCATCCTGCTTCAGGTGAACTGAGAAGGGACTTATTCCTAGATTATGTATGAAAAGCAGTGTCGGGAGAAATTGTCAAGACATTAATATTGAGTCTGAAATGATGGAGTTGATGTTTTTAGGCTTCACTTTTTCTTTCTCATGTTGTTCTGATGACCAATTTCTGTGATGCTCACTGGGTCCAAATTCCACTGTTTCCTACTGAGTCCCTAAGATTTATCAGGCTGATAGCTTACAAACTGCACTTGGGACATAGAAAACAGCTAAAGAAAGGCAAGTGTAACATACCTGAAGAAGAACGGCCTTGTTTTAAATTTAAAAGAAGAATTATTTTATATTTGGGGTTTTATGAAGACCACGTAAGTGATGAATTGAGATTAAAAAGAGACCTTGGAAAGATAGATGTTCATTTTCCTTAACAGGTGTAAATATACCTGGAAACACATTATAAATAACACACAGTTACAGCTACAATATGATCCTTCCTCGCTAAGGTCTAAGGAGAGCCCTTGCCCGGAGGAAACGTCTCAGGCCTGGTTCTCTGGTTCTCTGATACTTTCCTCCCTTTCATGTCCTGGCCCTTCTGTTCCTGCCCCCATTTGCTCCTGCTTTGTCTTCTGGCCTGAGACACCTTACATTCAGCTGGCCACCTGCTGGGATGTGGGCAGCTTACCGATTCCAGACCCTTCAGTTTCCCTGTCTGCAGCTGTTCAAGGCTTAAACTTTGCATCCGGTTTTTTTTTGTTTTTTTTTTTACCAACTGCATTTCTCTGTCCGTAGGACGGCATAGCTGGGGATTCCCGGCACCTCTCTCTGATTCTGTGAAATGCTTATTGTAGCCACTGCTGATAAAATATACATGCTGCAGAAGTGGACAGGCTTCGGAGGCCTCTGCTGTTTTGGGAGGAGGAGGGAGTGACTTTCAGCCAGACTGCATCTGTAATGACCTCTCCCACTGCTGAATGCCTGGCCGTGGGGTTTATTTCTGTCTTACTCTATCAGTCTCTCTAACTGACATCAGCAGATAGAAAGACTCATTTGTTACTTCACGGAGTTTTGCTTTTTAACCTGTTTATGTATCCTGTGTTTGTGATTTACACACTCTCAAGACAGAGAGCCCAGAGGCAAGTAAGTGTGAGACAGTCATGTGGAGGATATTCTAGACTACAAATTGTGGTACACCAACAAGTCCTGCAGGTTCCAGCCTCCACTTGACCACTGGTTAATATGAAGTTATTGAACCCTCAATAAAAGCTGTAATTCAGCCCTGGCCGGTTGGCTCAGCGGTAGAACGTCGGCCTGGCATGCGGGGGACCCAGGTTCGATTCCCGGCCAGGGCACATAGGAGAAGCGCCCATCTGCTTCTCCACCCCCACCCCCTCCTTCCTCTCTGTCTCTCTCTTCCCCTCCCGCAGCCAAGGCTCCATTGGAGCAAAGATGGCCCAGGCGCTGGGGATGGCTCCTTGGCCTCTGCCCCAGGCGCTACAGTGGCTCTGGTCGCAGCAGAGCTACGCCCCCTGGTGGGCAGAGCGTCACCCCTGGCAGGCGTGCCGGGTGGATCCTGGTCGGGCGCATGCGGGAGTCTGTCTGACTGTCTCTCCCCGTTTCCAGCTTCAGAAAAAGTACAAAAACAAAACAAAACAAAAAAAACCTGTAATTCGTTCCCTGATTATAGTCAGAACGAGCAGTGTGGAAACACAAATACACAGGTATGCACATGCGTAAACAATTTATAGAGTGTTTACTGTGTACTGGATGCTGTTCTGTTTGACATTATTTAATTCCTCAAATTCTCTGATTATTTCCATTGGGAAAAACAACAGAATATTTATAAATACTGCCCCCCTTATGCTTTCAAAAAGTCCTTCACTATGAGATAGATGATATTCTTTTGTACTAGAGGAATCAGATGCAGAGAAGTAACTTGCCTAAGGATACGTATGTATGGTAATTACTAAAAGGAGAAATGAGGATTGAAGTTCAGGAGTCAAGTTCAAGTTTATGGCTTAAAACTTGATTTAACCTCAACATCAGTTGAGGTAAACAGTTGAGGTAAACAAACAAACCAACCAAAATAAAACCCAAACGAACTGAAGAAAGAAAAAAAATTAATCCCCAGAATTTATTTGATCCCTCATGGTATTTTGCTGTTTATCCAGTTCATAAATATCATCCTTGCTCTGTTCTGCTGTATTGCTTTTCTGTCTTCTTCTTCTCTGAATCCTTTAATATAAATGCACTTGGAAAGGGTTTAATATGATAATTTAGAAATAACTTTATAAGAGTAATTTCCCCTCTTGTCCTTAGACCACTGGGTACATAGATATAGTGGAAATAGGTTAAAAGGTAGAGATCATAAGGTAGATAGAAGCAAAAGTTAGTAAGACATATAGCACCTATTTCTAAGTTTTTCTAGAATTAACTTCTCAGTGCCACATTCACAGGTTTTAAATCAAAGTGAACAGAGAAATTACTAGAATATGCATCTTCCTTGGGGAACAGCTAATAATTTTAACACATCAAGAGATAAGTTCTTTTTTTTCTTTTTTCCCCCTGAATACAAAGGTATATTAGACAATATCTGTGTTCTCTATTGAGATAGATTTAAATCCATCATGAGCAGGTGTTTCATCTTAATGATTTTTTTTATCTCTCCCCTGGCTTAGGATGCATAGGTATCACATAAACATCTGCGGATGAAATGTTTGAAATGATAGTCCCATGATTCAGCTCTGATGTGATTAAGTTGAGGAGTCCGGGTTCCTGAAGACTCCCTGAAGCACCCAAATGCTTGAGCCCAGCCGCTGTCTTCTTGCTAGTAGGAACTCATATTTACCAGCAGGTGGCAGTAAACCGTTGCTTTTGCAACTCTCCCAAGCAGATCAGACTGCCTCAGCCAAATTCTATGGCAAACAAAGGTCCTGCCTTTTCCATTTGCTGCCCTTTGGATCTAGTTTGCTAAGAAATTCACCTTCATAAACATTATCTGCAATTATTAGCACCTTCTTCAGACAAAAGTAGATTTTGGTAGAAGGAATTAAATCTAAATTAAAATGAGCCAACCTGCTTGGCCAATTGTTGCCCTTGCAGGCTCTGTGTGCCAGTGCCAGCCGCCTCCTGGAGAGATGCCGTGGGAGAAGAAACTCTGGCCTGAGTACCCGCTGGGAAAGCCAGGCCTCTGCAGATGGGCCATTTACTTCCACTTCCCATTAAAAGATCTATTTTTCAGAAAAGAGAAGGTGACCATTCATCAAGGTGGCCAAGGGTAGTTTACGTCTGATGTCCCAACATATTTGTTAATTGTGCCCCTTTACATTAACAAAGTGTCCTCATTTGGATGGTAAATTTTATGGTCATGAGTGCCTAATGTCTCCAGCTAGGCCATCAGCCGAGGGTGAGCAGGGAGTCAGACTCCGGGATTTGAGTGGTGGGTAAGGAGAGGTAGAGTAGAAAGGTGAGATTCCTGGGTAGAGAACTTTGGGGCTTGGGAATCCTCTTGTCTTCTCTTGTCTTCTAAAGTTGAACTGGTTTGTGGCAAAATTGTGAGAGAGGTAGTACATTGCTGTATTCTCCATCATGTGCTCCAGCTTCCTGCGTCCTTCTGAAGATGTCCCAGCTATCTGCACTTCGAGGCTGAGTGAGTGTGCTTTCCACTGGGGGATTTCTAGCCATCAAGTTGCTTTAAGGAAAGGGCTCTGCTGACAATAATGAGACCACACACACAACTTTCCCATGGTAAACAGACAATGGATACTGGAGATGGGCGGGTATGTGTGTGTGAGTGTGTGAGTGTGGTGGGGGTGTAGGATCACATGGGTGATATCTAGTTTTGGCAGGAACCTGAGCTAGCTGTAAGACTCTAAATAAGTCAATCTTCCCTGGAGGGTGAGGGAAAGTGAGGTAATACTAAAAGGTGTGATAGCACTGTGATTAAGAGGATCCACTTTGAAGATGGAAAAAAGTGACCCGAATTCAGACTCTGCCACCTATTAGTTGTGTGAATATGGATAAGTAAGTCCTCAGTGTCCTGATTTCTAAAATGGGTTTAGTAACGCCCATCTTCTTAGCACAGTGTTCTACATGTGGTAAATATCGAATAAATTACTTAGTGTTAAAGTTGATTCCATAGGAAAACTAGAATAAATGATGTCATTTTAAAATTTTTGTATGTTTCAAATCAAAAGGATTTTTATACATATTTATAATATTTTAATTTTTGATGAAGGCATATAGTTCTTAATTACTTTCATAATAATTAAATATAAAATGTTTTTTTCAGTTTTATTGAGATATAATTGACATACAGCACTACATAAGTTTAAGATGTACAATATAATGATTTGATTTATAGATGTTGTGAAATGATTACCACAGTAAGTTTAGTTAACATTTATTATGTCATATAGATACAAAGAAAAAGAATATTTTTGTGTGTAATTTGAGAAGTCTTAGGGTTTACTGTAACAACATACATATATACCTCACAACAGTGTTAACAGTAGTCATCATGTTGTACATTATATCCCCCATACTTATTATATTATAACTGGAAGTTTGTGCCTTTTGCCCACCTTCATCTTCATCTAGTTCACCCTCCACCGACCCCTGCTTCTGGTAACCATAAATCTGATCCCCTTTTCTTTTTAATTTTTTTAAATCAAGTGAGAGGCAGGGAGGCAGAGAGACAGACTCCTACATGTAACCCGACCGATATCCACCCAGCAACCCACACCTAGGGCTGATGGCCCATCTGGGGCTGTTGCTCCATTGCTTGGCAACTGAACTATTTTAGTGCCTTAGGTGAGGCCATGGATCCATCCTCAGCCCCCAGGGCCAACTTGCTTATTTGAGCCAGAAATAAACAAGGGGGGGAGAGAGAGAGAAAGAGAGAGAGAGAGAGAAAGAGAGAGAGAAGGGAAGGGGGAGGGGTGGAGAAGCAGATGGGCACTTTTCCTCTGTGCCCTGACTGGGAATTGAACCCAGGACATCCACACGCTGGACCAACACTCTACCACTGAGCCAACTGGCCAGGGCCTAATCGCCTTTTCTGAGAGTTTTTTTTTTTTCTTTTCCTTTTGTCCTTTCTTCCTTGCTTTCTCCCTCTTTTTCTTTTTTCTTCTTTTCTTTTTTTTTTTTTTTTTGAGATTCCACGTATAAGTGAAATCCTATGGTATTTATTATTTTCTGTCTGACTTGTTTCACTTAGCATAATGTCTTTAAAGCCCACCCATGCTGTTGCAAATGGCGGGGTTTCCTTCTTTAATATGACTAAATACTGTTCCATTGTATATAATTTTATATGCACATATATATATATCTTACAACTTTTTTATCCATTCATCTGCTGATGGACACAAATGCTGGTGAGGATGTGGAGAATAGGGACCTCTCGCATACTGTTAGTGGGGTTGTAAATCGGTGCAGCCACTATGGATAATGATATGGAAGGTCCTCAAATTATCAAAAAATAGTACTATCCTATGATCCAGCAATTTCACTTCTAGAAACATTATTAGAAGGAAACAAAAACACTGTTAAAGAGATGCCTGCACCCCATGTTCATAGCAGCATTATTTATAATAGACAAGACATGTCAGTATTCACTTTCCCACCATCATTTTTTTTAAAAGACTGACTTTTATTCATTGAATATTTTTAATTCACTTGTGAGATATTAGCTGACCCTATAGGCAGGGGGATGTTTCTGTTTCATTGTGTCTGTTTTTATGCCAATAGCACACTGTTTTGACTACCATAGTTTTATTATCTAACTTGAAATCAGAAAGTATGATTTCTTCCACTTTGTTATTCTGAAAAAGAGAGTTTAAAACTAGAAATTAAAACTTAGGCATTGGTTTTTGCTCTGCCATTAGCCATGTAGTTATATCATCTTTTACAAATCCCTGAACTTCTTCAGGCTTTAGTTCTTTATCAACAGAGAAGTTGATAAAGACACCTATATGTGACGATTGCTCCTGTACCTTCTCACACTAAGAGCCCGTGTTACCCAGGAGATGTCTGCATACAGAGCAGTTTGGTGCTCTGCTCGTGTATCGGCTGGCTGGTTGAGTCCATTAGAACCTGGGGTTGGAGACGCTGGGGTCATTGGCTTCGTTCATTGATCGGTGGCCAACTTAGTTTCCTTGTGTTTCAAAATTTTCTCTTTGGCCTCAGTTATATGTTCTGTGAGCACAAAGAAGGGTACTTTCATAAGTATGGGCTATTTAGTAAATTCATCATGACTACTAGAGAGGGCCAGACAGAGGGTGAGACAGCAGAATGCAAAAAGGGAATCACCCAATACCAAAGGGTTGGCTAACCAAATGCCCAGGAGTAAAAATGTTAGTGCCATTTTCCAGGGATCAATTACCATGGTGGTCATGCCTTGCTAATCACTCTTAGTAATTTTCTAAACTAAGTAATGTGGGAATTTGATTAAAACATGGGGTTCTGAATCAGCTCAAAATGATTCTTATTAATGGCAAGTCATTCACTAGTTAGAAGAATCAAAACACATCAGAGCTAAGATTTCTGGCCAGTTAGGGTATCTCTATTTTAAACATTTAAGAAAGGTGGTGGTGGTGGTGGGGGGCTACAGCTCTTGGTGTGATCTGCATGTTACTGGAATACAGAGATAGTGAATCTGGGCCTGAACCTGGGTTTCCAGCAGTTCAAGATGTGTGGGCTTTTAACTAACTCTAGAATCCTGTCTTCAGACAGCTGCTTTCTATAGACAGGGAGTTATTTGCCTAAGGTGTATTGATTCTTGTGCTATGATATTGACCTAGGGCTCTTCAAGAAAGATCTAAACTTGGGTATTAAACGAGCCAAAGGCCTTCTGCCAGACGCTATTTCCTACCAGAAGATCCATCTTTCTGTGCGTATAGTAATTTTTTACTTTTAATGTGGGAGATCTGACTTGCCAAAGCCCAGTAAATTGAGACAAAAACGTGAGACATGCCTTCAAGATTAATGAGCCAAAATGTTGGTCTGAGTACAGATCCTTCTGATGCCAACAACCAGTAGAAGAAGGTGACAGAGCAGCCTCCATGTTTGGGGCAATATATTTATTTTTACCTAGGGCTGGAATGAGATCTTTAGAGACCAAAGTTCCAAGAAGATTATAGTATCCACCCCTTCTTGTTATTCAAAATAATAGAAAAAAAATCTAAATCAAAATATAGGTGTAAGTAAGACAACCAGTTATGATTTCCTTTTTTTTTTCCTTCCTTTTTTTTTTTAATAATTTTTTTTTAATGGGGTGACATCAATAAATCAGGATACATATATTCAAAGATAACAAGTCCAGGTTATCTTGTCGTTCAATTATGTTGCATACCCACCACCCAAAGTCAGATTGTCCTCTGTCACCTTCTATCTTGTTTTCTTTGTGCCTCTCCTCACCCCCTTTCCCTCTCCCTCTCCCCCCTCCCCCCTGTAACCACCACACTTTTATCAATGTCTCTTAGTTTCACTTTTATGTCCCACCTACGTATGGAATAATGCAGTTCCTGGTTTTTTCTGATTTACTTATTTCGCTTCGTATCATGTTATCAAGATCCCACCATTTTGCTGTAAATGTTCCGATGTCATCATTTCTTATGGCTGAGTAGTATTCCATAGTGTATATGTGCCACATCTTCTTTATCCAGTCATCTATTGATGGGATTTTTGGTTGTTTCCATGTCCTGGCCACTGTGAACAATGCTGCAATAAACATGGGGCTGCATGTGTCTTTACGTATCAATGTTTCTGAGTTTTTGGGGTATATATCCAGTAGAGGGATTGCTGGGTCATAAGGTAGTTCTATTTTCAGTTTTTTGAGGAACCACCATACTTTCTTCCATAATGGTTGTACTACTTTACATTCCCACCAACAGTGTATGAGGGTTCCTTTTTCTCCACAGCCTCTCCAACATTTGCTATTACTTGTCTTGCTAATAATAGCTAATCAAACAGGTGTGAGGTGGTATCTCATTGCTGTTTTGATTTGCATTTCTCTAATAGCTAAAGAAGATGAGCATCTTTTCATATATCTGTTGGCCATTTGTATTTCTTCCTGGGAGAAGTGTCTATTCATATCCTCTTCCCATTTTTTTATTGGATTGTTTGTTTGTTTGTTGTTGAGTTTTATGGGTTCTTTGTATATTTTGGATATTAGGCCCTTATCTGAGCTGTTGTTTGAAAATATCATTTCCCATTTAGTTGGCTTTCTGTTTATTTTGTTATCAGTTTCTCTTGCTGAGCAAAAACTTCTTAGTCTGATGTAGTCCCATTCATTAATTTTTGCCTTCACTTCTCTTGCCTGTGGAGTCAAATTCATAAAATGCTCTTTAAAACCCAGGTCCATGAGTTGAGTACCTATGTCTTCTTCTATGTACTTAATTGTTTCAGGTCTTATGTTTAGATCTTTGATCCATTTTGAGTTAATTTTTGTACAGGGGGAGAGACTACAGTCCAGTTTCATTCTTTTGCATGTGGCTTTCCAGTTTTCCCAGCACCATTTATTGAAGAGGCTTTCTTGACCGATCTAGAGCCGTCAGAGGTGTATTGAGGTCTCCAAGTATGATTGTATTTTTGTCAGTTTTTGTTTTAAGATCAATAAGTAGCTGTCTTATATATTTTGGTGCTCCTTGGTTTGGTGCATATATATTAAGAATTGTTATGTCTTCTTGATTCAGTGTCCCCTTAGCCATTATGAAATGGCCATTTTTGTCTCTGAGTACTTTTCCTGTCTTGTAGTCAGCATTATCCGATATGAGTATTGCTACACCTGCTTTTTTTTGGATGTTATTTGCTTGGAGTATTGTTTTCCAGCCTTTCACTTTGAATTTGTTTTTATCCTTGTTACTTAGATGAGTTTCCTGTAGGCAGCATACAGTTGGATTTTCTTTTTTAATCCATTCTGCTACTCTGTGCCTTTTTATTGGTGAGTTTAATCCGTTTACATTTAGTGTAATTATTGATACTTGTGAGTTCCCTATTGCCATTTTATATCTTGCTTTCTGTTAGTTTTGTGTCTTGTTTGATCCTTCTCTTTCGTTTTTCTATCTTTTGTTTTTATTTGGTTGTATTCCATACATCTTTCCTCTGTTGCTATCTTTTTTATCTCATGTGCTTCTGTGTTGGTTTTTTCAATGGTGGTTACCTTTGAGTAATGAAAAGGGTCCCTACCCTGTTCATTGTAGCGAACTATTTTGTGAGTACTTTTGCACTCCATCGTCCTTTGCTACTGTTAATCTCCATCTTCTCCCCCCCCCTTTCTTTTTGTTGTTGTCACAGTTTAAATTTGGTTTTATTGTGTTCTTCTTGGAGCTTTTACTTGTGGCTCTGTTTTTTTTTTGTTCTTTGTATCTGATTGGAGAACCCCCTTTAGTAATTCCTGGAGTGGGGGTTTTCTGATGATAAATTCCCTCATCTTTTCTGTATCTGTGAATGTTTTTATTTCTCCTTCATATTTGAAGGATAGCTTTGATGGGTATAGTATTCGTGGCTGAAAGTTCCTCTCTTTCAGGACTTTAAATATTGGGGTCCACTCTCTTCTAGCTTGTAGAGTTTCTGCTGAGAAATCTGATGATAATCTAATGGGCCTTCCTTTATATGTTGTATTCTTCTTTTCCCTGGCTGCCTTGAGAATTTTTTCTTTGCTGTTGGTTTGTGTCAATTTCATTATGATATGTCTTGGAGTAGGTTTGTTGGGGTTAAGAAAACTCAGAGTTCTGTTTGCTTCTTGAACTTGAGGCTTTTAGTTCTTTCCACAGGCTTGGGAAGTTCTCATCTATTATTTGTTTGAGTATGTTCTCCATTCCATTTTCTCTCTCTTCTCCCTCTGATATACCTATTATTCTTATGTTATTCTTTTTGATGGAGTCAGATAATTCTTGTAGGGCTATCTCATTTTTTTTAAATTTTTGAGTCTCTTTCTTCTTCTCTCTGTTGTGCCTCAAGTTGCTTGTCTTCTATTTCACTAATCCTCTCTTCTATCTGACCTGTTCTATTAGCTAAGCTTGTTACTTTGTTTTTCAGCTCGTGAATTGAGTTTTTCATCTCTGTTTGATTTGTTTTTATAGTTTCAATTTCCTTGGACATATATTCTTTGTGTTCATTGAGTTGTTTTCTGAGCTCCCTAAATTGCCTTTCTGTGTTTTCTTGTATATCTCGAAGGATTTTTAGGATTTCTATCTTGAATTCTCTGTCATTTAGCTCCAAGGTTTCCAATATATTAAATTTTTTCTCCATAGATTTTTCCTCATCTAGCTGTGTTACCTCTCTTTCTTTTGTATCCATGATATTAGATTTTCTCTTCCTTAATGGCATCTTTGAGTGTATTGCAAAGCATCTGGAGGCTCCAAGTGTAGGTTTTTCTGTTTCTGGTTGAAGATCTTGTTGAGTTTTGGGGGAGATTTATCGGTATCGCTTCCTACCCCGCCATTACTCTGACGTCATCTCCCCAGTTATGATTTCCTATAAGACTATCTTGATAATTTTTTTGAAATGTCAAGAAACACATTCTTTAAATAATTATTTTCCTCACAATTCCATCCCACCTTTTGCCCCTGCTTTGCTGGTACACTGTGTGAACATATTCCTAGCCTGCCTGCTTGCTAACACAGCTCTTCCTTCCCAGAGAGTGGCATGTCTCCAAAGTCAGACTGGGCTCACCTGTATGTCAGATCACACGGGGAGATGAATAAACTAAGATTCCAGGGAACCCCAGGCTCCTTCCAGAACTAAGTCATCAAACTATCTGGGGCTGGAGTCTGTCTCTTAATGAGCTCCCCAGGTGATAATTGTACAAACTAAAGTAAAGGTTAAGAAGCACCCTTAAATATTCTAATGCCAAATTCTATGGCTCTTGTTATCACTGGGGAGCTTTTTAATAAATACAGAGGATCCTTTATAAGTTCTGATAACTGAAGTAGCCCAGGAGAGACCTCTGGAATGTCTAGATGGAAACAGCTCCATTGTGATTCTGTTGAGAATTATGCGCTCGACCAGTGCAATCCAGCAGAAGTCCTGTAATACCAGCCATACCTGTATTTTTTTTTCTAGTAGCCACATTAAATAATTAAAGTGAAACAGATGAAATTCATTGTAAAATATTTCTAGTTAATTTATTAGATTCCAAATAATGTCATTTCAACATATAAGCAAATAAAAAAATTCTTGAGTTACTTTGCATTCTTTTTCTGCACATTAGAACTTTGAAATCTGGTGTGTTGTTTATACTTGCCTCACACCTGAGTTTGGACTAGCTGCCCTTCAGTGCTCAATAGCCACATGTGACAGGTGGCTACTGTATTGCCTCTGGAAGCTCTAGTCTCTCTCCCTTAACCTAGAAGTGCTGGAACTGGGATATTTCAAACAAGCTATTTTGCCTGTAATCTCAGAGTCACCTTTGATCCCTAAATATCCTCTTACAAAATTTTTCCTTCATGAGGTTTTTGTTTTGTTTTGTTTTTTAACCTTCCCATTGTTCCTATCTTAGTTCCTATCTTAGTTCAGGCTTTTAGCAGCCCACAACTCCATCCTAAGCTGTTAAGACAATTCTCCCTACCTGTACTTTCTCTTCTCTCTAAACTAACTTGTCTGATACATGTTTCATTATTCTTATAATTTTCATCATTATACACTCTTCTTGACCATAACAATTCTAGGATATAACCATAGAGCTGAAAGTTAGAAGGAAATTTGTTTAGCTCTCATTGGTAATAACAACTATCGCTTGACCAGGCAGTGGCACAGTGAATGGAGTGTCAGCCTGAGATGCTGAGGACCTGAGTTCAAAACCCCGAAGTCACCAGCTTGAGCATAGGATCATAGACATGACCCCATGGTCACTGGCTTGAACCTGAAGGTTGCTAGCTTGAAGTCCAAGGTCACTGGTTTGAGTAAGGGGTCACTGGCTCAGCTAGAGCCCCCTGGTCAAGGCACACATGAGAAAGTAATCAATGAACAGCTAAGGTGCTGCAACTATGAGTTGATGCTTCTCATCTTTCTCCCTTCCTGTATATCTCTTGCTAAAAAAAAAAAAAAAAAGAAAAAGAAATAATAATAACTATAATGTATTATACTTTTACAAAGTAGATTCCCAGATTGCATGTACTGTGAATGTCCAATCATCTTACCTTATGAGGCAGGTACTATTATGCTTATTTTACAGATGATAAAACAAGGCTCAGAATGATCATCACGTGATAGCAAAGGCAGTAAAGGGCAGATCTGATCTCAAACTCAGGTCTTTGAGTCCACATTCCTAGCTCTGCTGCATCACTCTCTCTTGGATCACCCAATCCTGCATTCCACAGCATAGGGCAGGAAACTTCCCATTGCTCACTCCTCACAGATCTCGTCCAGAGGCCACACGCCTCTAATAATGGAAGGACACTGTATTAGGAGCAGTTCATCCTACTGTTGATGGCTGGCTTTTAGATAGTTCTGTGCCATTAAAGTTCAGACTCTGCAGCCAGATTCTCACTGTTTTCCATGATCTGGCACTTACCTGCATTTTCAGCTTCCACTTTTTCTCCAGCCACGTGGCAGATTTTACACTCTGATCCACATCTGTGACTGCCCTGAGCATCCCATTCACTTTGACTGGCTTCTTGATCTCCTTCGTTAGCACAAAATACTACCCACTGTCTGTCTACAGGGGAGTCCTCCCTTCTCTGAATCTGGTACTACGCTGGCTCTCCCTGTCATTGATTATATACAGCTTGGTCTTGGTTAATTTTATTTTATTCATGCTCAAGAATTAAAGGATCTAATTCTTTATATACAGCTTGGTCTTGGTTAATTTTATTTTATTCATGCTCAAGAATTAAAGGATCTAATTCTTTCAAGTGTTAATGATAAAAATCCCCTTCGCCTGACCTGTGGTGGCGCAGTGGATAATGTGTTGACCGCCGGTTCGAAACCCTGGGCTTGCCTAGTCAAGGCACATATGGGAGTTGATGCTTCCAGCTCCTCCCCCCTTCTCTCTCTCTCTCTGTCTCTCTCTCCTCTCTCTCTCTGTCTCTCTCTCTCTCTCTGTCTCTCTCTCTCTTTTCTAAAAATGAATAAATAAAAAAAATCCCCTTCCTAGTGGGACCTTGGATAAAATCTTGACAAGTTAGCAATATTCCTTTATCAATAAGTATTCTTATTAATTTGTCTAATTAACTTGTTCCCTAAAGGAGGCATCCCAAAAACTGTGCTTAAATCATTGCTCTGAAAGTGAGTAGGTGGTTTCTAGGAGCCTGAATGGAATTGTAGGGGTGAAATTGTCCCAGGAGACTTGGGCCTGATATGTTGTTGAATTCTCGCACAGATCACTAAGTCACTACGTACAGTGTGTTACACAAGAGATCCTGCTGTCATGGGCGACCAAACTAGGTTTGATGACATCAGTGAGTAAGAAGTGAGCTCCAGGGATAGCTCCCTCTGTAGAGCACCGCAATTAGCAATAGAGTTTCTCTGACTGGCTTACTTCACTTAATATAATGCTTTCCAGGTCCATCTATGCTGTCTCAAAGCGTAAGATTTCCTTCCTTTTTACAGCCGAGTAATATTCCATTGTGTATATGTACTACAGCTTTTTTAATCCTGTCACCGCCTGTGGACACCTGGGCTGCTTCCAAATCTTGGCTATTGTAAATAACACTGCAGTGAAGACGGGATGCATATATTCTTTCAAATTAGTGTTTTGGGTTTCTTTGGATAAATTCCCAGACATGGAATTGCTGGGTCATAAGGCAGTTCCATTTTTCATTTTTTGAGTTAACACCATACTGCTTTTTACAAGTGATTGCACCCCTTCTGCATTCCCACCAACAGTGCACGCACCATATGATGTCACTCATATGTGGGATCTTTTAACAAAATGAACCAGGAAAATAAAGACAGACTCACAGATGGGAAGCAGGCTGACAGCTATCAGAGGAGGGGCTGGGTGGAAGGGTTGATCAAAAAAGAAAAAGAATAGGAAAGGACCCATGGACATGGACAACAGTGTGGTGATTGCCTGGGAGACGGGAGGTGGAGGAGAGTGTGGGGGACAGACGATGGCGGACAAAGGCCTGGCTTGGGGAGGTGTTCACACAGTGCAGTGCACAGATAATATATTTTTATTTATTTATTATTATTATTTTTTTTGTATTTTTTCTGAAGCTGGAAACGGGGAGAGACAGTCAGACAGACTCCTGCATGCGCCCGACCGGGATCCACCCAGCACGCCCACCAGGGGCATTGCTCTGCCACTACCTAGAGCCACTCTAGCGCCTGGGGCAGAGGCCAAGGAGCCATCCCCAGAGCCCGGGCCATCTTTGCTCCAATGGAGTCTCGGCTGCGGGAGGGGAAGAGAGAGACAGAGAGGAAGGAGGGGGGGGGTGGAGAAGCAGATGGGCGCTTCTCCTATGTGTCCTGGCTGGGAATCGAACCCGGGTCCCCCGCACGCCAGGCTGACGCTCTACCGCTGAGCCAACCGGCCAGGGCCAGATAATGTATTTTTAAATTGTACACCTGAAACCTGTATAATTTTGCTAACCAGTGTCACCCCAATAAATTCATTAAAAAGAAAAAAAAATAAAGAAATAGGGTTTGCCCTAGTTCTTCAGGTAAAGTACAGAAACGATGTTTGTTTTACCTGAGCAGACAATTGGTTCACTCCACACAGAGTGCCTCTGGAAATAGTTCAGTGTTTTGTTTTGTTTGTTTTTTTCCTTTGGAGCAAAATGGGAATTACCAAACCAGGAGTTTCTAAGAAAAAAACCCCCCACATTAAGAAGCCTCTTTTATTAGTCCTCTATTCTCTCTTTGCCTCCATGCAGTTAAATCATACTAATCAGTAAACCTTTGTTCTGACTACTAGGAGGCATAGGGGATATACAGGAGAAGAACGCCCTGTACTCCCCTGAGACTTAGGGAATACGTCTGTGGAGACAGAGCCGCCAACACCGCTGGAGGAGATGGCATGAGGAGGGAAGGGAAGGACTGGAGTTGGGAGTTTGGAGGTGTCAGGAGTTTGCAGATGTGGAAATGGAATAGTGGAAATTAAAGAGTGGAACGAAGAGTTCATGGAGGACTCATCTACCTTCCAAGCAATTCATTTGAACTTCAAAGGAGGACCCTGAAGGCAGAGTGAGAGAAGGTGACGGGAGTGGCGAATGTGCACACTCTGGAAACAATGGAAGAAAAAGTGGGAACAGCTTGAAAGCCCTTTACCTGACTCACCTGCCTTATCAGCAAGAACCAAGGGGGACTGTGCAGTCCTCCCAGGGCCCTCGGGTGGGTCACATGCTGGGCTCACTCTTCCAAGTGAAGGTGCTACCTCTGCCTTCTCTGAAGGTCTCCTTTCAGCTAAACCTATTACTTTCTCTATTCTGTTGGGCACCAAAAAAAACAAAAAAACAAAAAAAACCCAACACACACACACACACACACAAAGCATTGTGACTGTAACAATAAAAAACGCACCCACCAGCCTTCTGTTATTGCTGTCCTCACTGGCGTCCCTGGCCCCTCCACTGCCTGATTCTTAAGGGAAGAACTGAATAATGGCATCCATGTGGGTGATGGGGGTGGGGAACCTTGAAGAGTGGGATGAAGGCAAGGCAATCTTGGTGTGTTAGCATCTACAAATATCCTGCCCTCCCCCCCAAACTCACAAACCTCAAAGTTGCTCAGGTTTCCAGAAAGCAGCATTTTTGCCTCTAAATTGGATCCTTGGGGTGACTCTGAATAAACACCATGGACGAGAAATTATTCCTCTTTATTGCCTATCGCGACAATCCTAAACCAGAGGGCATCTCCTCCATCAGACCTTCCCAGACACTCCTCTGAAAGCAAACGGCTGCCTGCCTGAACCCTGCAGCAGTCTATGGAGGATCGCAGTTGGGGGCAAGACCCTTTAGATTCTGTTTACCCCTGGAAGGTGGGTCCTTGTCTGATTTCTTTTTTTAGTCCCTCGTAATTCCTTGTACTATTTTTTGCACACAGGGGAAGTCGTGATGAAGTGGAAAGAGCTGTGGACAGGCAGTCAGAATCTGAGTTCTGGTCCTGACATTGGCCCCGCAAAGTGCTCTCACTTCAGGTAAGTGATGCTGCTGCCCACCTGTGCTTTGGATCTCTGCACCCTACTGCTAAGGTGAGCTGCTGCGGACCATTTCTGCCGGGAGACTCTGTGATGCTGTATAGCTACTTTCACACCTTTTCAGATAGGATTCTTAGATGCTGGTAACATGGAAATAGTGGATAAGAGTGTGAATCTATTAAAATAAATGGGATGATGAGAGGCCGTTAAGTGTAGGGTTTGAGAGTGTGGGCTCTGGAATCAGACTGCCTGAGTTTAGAACCTGGTATTACCCTGACTTGGTGTGCACCTTCTCTATTTCTTAATCAATTTTCCTCATCCAGAAAATGGGGACAATAATACTTATCTCTAAGACTTGTTGCAAGATATCTTGGGTCAAGTGTTTGGAATGGTATCTGTCACATGATGCGTCCAATGAATATTAACTATTAAGATTGTGCTGATGGTGGTTTTTCCCAGTGTCTAACTTCTTCTTCTGTGCAAAGCAAAGACTTAAGCAAAGTCATTTCTTTAAGATGTGGCATGACATTTAGTTTCCCAGGTATGCATGTGAGTCCCCTGTCTTGGTGACATGTCCACTGTGTGCTCACGAGTGATTTCCAGTGGTTTGTGGTCTTTCCTCCTGGAATAACAAGGTGGATGCATTAAACTCCCACAGCCTATACCAGCACATACAAGCAGCCTCCCTCCACTGGTGGGCACTGGCTCATTTACAAGTATACAAACAAAAATCCCTATGTGCTGAATATTTGTTTGCCCCTTCATGATTTCCCTTTGTCTTTCTCCGTCTTGTTTTTTGCCCCAGGAAACTGACCTTTAGGGATCTCCTGGTTCCCATGTCTCTTATTTTCTGGTAAAGTTCAGCCAAAGGGAGGCAGATCACAAGGCAGCAGGATGTGAAAAAGGTCGCGTGATCTCCCTTCCCTTTAGACTGGACTACATTCTGGCAGGGACTGCACTGCTCTACCTCCCCCCACAGGGGCCGCGCTGCTCTACCTCCTCCCACGGGGGCCGCGCTGCTCTACCTCCTCCCACGGGGGCCGCGCTGCTGTACCTCCTCCCACGGGGGCCGCGCTGCTCTACCTCCTCCCACGGGGGCCGCGCTGCTGTACCTCCTCCCACGGGGGCCGCGCTGCTGTACCTCCTCCCACGGGGGCCGCGCTGCTGTACCTCCTCCCACGGGGGCCGCGCTGCTCTACCTCCTCCCACGGGGGCCGCGCTGCTGTACCTCCTCCCACGGGGGCCGCGCTGCTCTACCTCCTCCCACGGGGGCCGCGCTGCTCTACCTCCTGCCACGGGGGCTGCGCTGCTCTACTACCTGCTACAGCTCGTCTCAAGTGGCTCTTCTTCTATAGCTTTCAGCTGCATTCCTGTGGCCCCTTCAGATACAAAGGACGCCTCACCGTTGCTAGTTCTAGGTACTGTCCCCTGCTTTTTCTGTTAACTTCTGGCACATCTCAGTATGGTCCCTTTATTGCATGCTCTTCAACACTCTCTGTGGAGCTCACTGCTTCTTAGCTGGTACACGCTGATACGGTTGATGCTTCCCCACAGTTTAGAAGTAACTGGAACGTTGTAACCGGATCCTGCAGTCCCAAGGTTCAGAATCAGCTTTTTCAAAGTCCAGCTCCGCGTGATACGGAGAGCACTGCTTGGAGAGCAGAACACACGTTTACTAGATGGTTAAATATTCTCCCCAGTGTAAAACCCCAAAAGGTAAAGCAGAACTAAATGGATTAGGAGGAACACAGGTTTCATCATGACTTAGAATGCTCTGGGTTATAAAGGAACTTGACATAAATTCTATTGTAATAAATGTTTGTAATGTATACAGTCATTGCCCTTGGATGAGAGGGCCAGAAGTAAAACACCCACTTTGAGTGAGTGGTGGGTGCTGGTTCTCATGGTGAAATCATTAAGCTCATGGCCAGGGGAGAGGCTGGGGAGGGAGGCATGGCAATGGTCTACCAGTGGGAGGACCGTGTCCTAAGTACTCTAGACCTGGCTGCATTTGACAGGTTCTTTGGAGAAACCTCCTTTTGGTGATTGAGAAAGTTTGAAAGGCTTGAGGGCTCTAATTATATAACAGTTACTAGAAGGCAGTATGTAACATAGGCCCCCATAGAAAAGAAGGCAGTGGTTTGAAAGAGCTTCACTCTGGCTGGCACTTGAGAGATAAAGTAACATAAATTTGTCAGTCAGATGCTTTTATGGGAACCACTTTCCTTGATGGGATAGCTGATGTGAAAAGCTCCAGTGAAGGATAGCACAGAAATGTCTGCCTGTGTCCAAGGACTTCACTGTGAGAATTTTATTAACTGGTTTAAGGATGAACTGGTCTGAGCAAAGTGCATTTGTGAGGTTGAAGTTACATGTGGTTTATTCAACTTCTGCCATTGTCCAATTTGGGGTCTGTATTTCAAACCCTGAGATTAAATCTTTCTTCTTGTCTGTAGATCTCTGTTTACCCCCAGAATTAGCAGCATGGTTCCTATGGCAACTAATGTATTTGGAGGAGGAGAAGAAAAGAAAGGGACTAAATAAAAAAAACGACAGACCTATAGTTGAAAAAATTAATTATGAACTTGAACATAGGGTCAAAAAGTGAGTGGCTAGAGTGAGGGGTATTAAGCATATAAGGCCTATGATCTGAGACCTCTGTTAGTCTGCCACCGCTCTGTTACATTTGGTTTACTCAGCTGTTTCAAATGTATGCTAGTCTTCTCTCTGCCTTCTTTCAGCTTCTAGAGAGAGTATTATCAGGGCCAGGACTGTGCATAGTCCAGGAAAGAGCTTACCTCTCCAGGGTGCCTTGTTTGAGATCTTTCCGAAGTCATAAGGACCCTTGGTTACCTTCAAACGCACTCTAGACTTCTGCTGTTTATAGTCCATATCTGCTTTCTTATGACTTACTTTATTTTGTCTTATTCAGGAACAGCAAATATAGGGTTTATTCTCTTCAGAGCAAGGTGTGTGTATTTCCTATTGAGAACTTTGACAGCTTCTTCTTCTTCTTCTTTTTTTTTTTTTTTTTTTAGTCTTATTCCTAATATAGGTGAACAGTAGACAATTAGAACTGACCACTGCTAATCAGGGCACTCTGAGCCTCTGAAAGAAAATATATCTCCCATCTGAAAGAGCCTGTGATACAATTAGGTCTTAGCAAAGTCTTGAGGATCAGCCAACAGAGTAAGGAGAGCTGACTCAATGATTTTGCACTTACTGCGTGTCAATCTGCTTATTCTACTATGTCAACATCTATTCATCAGTGGTCTAACGGCTCCCCTGTCTTCCAAGGTGCATCACATCTGCCAGCTCAGCCTGTGCATCTTCGTCAGACTTTCTAGCAGAAAATTCCAAAACCTTTGATAAACAGAGCAAACAAAATTTCTAAAACACTGGGGGCTCATATAGGGTTGCTAGCTTTTTAGTTTGCAAAATAAGGACATCAAAAGGAAACCAACCATTTACTAACACCATACTTTATGAAAGAGGGACTAAGGTTAGAATAAAGAATAATTCTACCAAGGAGGCCACCTTACCTAACACACACACTCATACAAGTACATGTACACATCTGATGTTTTATTTTTTTCCATTTGGCTGTGGGTCTGGGAAATTTGTTGTGAATCAGCAGTAGATCAAATTATTCTGTTCAGAACACTTGATCATGCCTTCTTCATCATGGTCCTGCTTAATATAGTTCACTTTATTTCGATTAGTTTTGAAAATACCTTATTTGAGAGAAAATTCAAAATAAGAACTCAGTCCTATTTATTACAACAACCCCTAGTTCTTAACACAGAAAGTGTCTGGTACATAGTAGGCACTATAAAACTTCTTGTTGAAAATATGAATGAATAAAGGGCTAAACCTGTCTATTTTATCCATAACTTGGACTGTTTGGCCAGTTTTTAAGTTAGTGCTTTGGTTTATCTGGGGTTATCCTCTGGGACCATTTCAACATAGGCAAACAAAGCAAATTAAGAGGAAAAGAATTTCTCCTTGGGTTGAGGATGGTGCTGTATCTTGTGTTCATGTGTGTCTTAGTCTGTTTCGGCTGCTATAACAAGATACCACAGACTGGGTATCTTGTAAACAATACAATTTTCTTTTTCACAATTCTGGAGGCTGATGTCTGAAATCAGGGTGCCAGCCTGCTCTCAGGGTCCTCTCCTGAGTCACAGACTTCTCACTGTATCCTTAGAAGGTAGAAGGGACTAAGGATCACTTTGGAACCATTTTAATTAGGAGCTAATCCCAATTATAAGGGTTTTACCCTCATGACCTAATCACCTCCCAAAGCCCCCACCTTATAACACTATCACACTGGGCATCAAGAATCCCTCATGTGCGTGACCTGTGTTGACACAGTGGATAGAGTGTCATCTGGAACACAGATCACTGGTTCAAAACCCCCAGTCAAGGCACATACAAATGCTTCTCTCTCCCTCTCTTTCTTTCTCCACCACCTCTAAGTCAATAAATAAAATATTTTTAAAAAAGACTCCCATGGGTGAGTTTTGGGAGGACACATGCATTCAGACCAAAGCAATGGGAATACAATCTTTGCACAGCTTCAAGCCTGACTGAAGGTAATATCCTCACTTTGCCATCACTTCTGCTTGGCACACATCCAGAGTTGAGCTCCAAATTTGGCAGCTTATCTGGGTTTTGTTTATTTATATTCTGTCCCCGATGACTCAGGTTTCAAAGTGAATAATCCATTAGAGTAATAGATATGAGCAAATTGTATGATATGGATAAAGTTGCTAAGCTATCTTCTAGCCCACTGTGCTTTCAGAGAGAAGAGAATTATAAATCACGGCTTAATGTTGCTCTTATTTGAATGTTTAATTCATCAACTTTTACAAATGATTTAGCATTTAGTTTTCAGATCTTTTTCCTTGGGTTAATAATGACATTAAATTACACTAAAATGTTTTAGCCCATTTTTCATTCTATTCACATTTTTTTTGTTGTTGTTGTTATTTTAACTTCAAAATTGCTTAACATATGTAGTTGGTGGTGATACCTTAGGAAAGAAGTGGAACTCTTCCCTAAGAAGTTTGACCTGGAAAAACCAGCAGTCATTGAATTCAGTGATTCCCAAGCCATCCAAATGTGGGCCAAGGCCTTCCCTGGTGATTACAACAGATCAACTGTATTAGGTTATCACTGATTTGGACCAAGATGCCATTGTGAAGATGAGGAAACAGGTCCATTTTTCTCATTAGGTCCCCCCTCTCCTTTTTTCAGCTTTACAGAGGCAGTTGCAGTGGTGAGGATCAGACTACAGGTGGGAACAAACATTAGGAGTGAGTAGCTTATTCCCCTGTACTCTGTTTTCTATCTAGAGGAACTATTTTTTATTCACTCCTGGCCTCTCTTCCTGTCCTCCTCACAGACTTCTTTTCCCCCTTTTTATTGAGTTTATTGGGGTGACACTGGTCAACAAAACTATACAGGTTCCAGGTACATAATTCTACCACACATCATCTGTGCACAATACAATGTGTTTACTTCTTCCAAGTCAACTCTTTGTCCATCACCGTTTATCTTTCCTATAGTCACCTCCACCTCCACATCTGTCTCCCCCAGCAATCACCACACTCTTGTCCATGCTCATGAGTTTTGTTATCTCTGAATTTGTACACCCTACTCCCAACAGCTGTTGGCCTGTTCTTCATGAATCTGTCTCTATTTTTCTTGTTAGTTCATTTTGTTCATTAGATGTTGTATATGAGTGATTTGCACAGCAAAGGAGACCATCAACAGAATGAAAAGACAACCCACTGAATGGGAGAACATATTTGATAAGGGGTTAATATCCAAAATTTATAAAGAACTGATAAAGCTCAGCACCAGAAAACTCACATCCTTCTATTAATGGATTGGCAAATTGAGAAAAGAAGCTACGTATGTTTATGGTTCCACCTTTCCCTTTCTTGTTCTTTAACGGGATCTGCCTCTGAGTAGAGACAGAGTAAGCAATCTACGTGCTCCTCCATGCTATGGACTTCTGGGGGGGCCTCCGATATACATACAGGCCTGTACTTTCACCGTTGCCTATGCCTGGCTCTGCAGGGCTGTCTAATTTTGGGGTTCAGTGTTAGGAAGCTTAATTTTGACATACCTAAGCCATATTTTCTAATAGTTGTATCAAAAATAAGGCTGACATTATGATTTTCATCATCTCAGTCACTCCAGATTTTAAACTCAGACAAGGAAAAGGAATACTATTGCTGGGATCTCCACAAACCCTAACATAAATCTCTGCCTTTTGGAGGAGCAGTAATCCTTAGCCTGCTTGCTGGAGAAATACATCCCAGACATATAGCCCCAAGTGCTAGCATTGGAAGATCAGACAGCTGATCCCCCTATTCCTCTGCTTCCGGGCAGCTTCAAAAGCTACCAACATGCTGAGGAGAGATTCCTGCTTTAAAAGCTGTGGGCTCACGTATTGTTCTCCTGTCAGAGAATGCCATAGCACGCAGTCAGGTGGTTTGGAGTGGGTGCTGAAGGACACACTGCCCCCTGTTGGGCTTGCTGCTGGCTCCAGCTGAGGGCTCCTGCAGAGGTTCATTGCTTCAGTGGTGGCAACCTTTGCCTACTGGGCCTTCTAGAGAAAGTTTTATACACACATACACACACACATACACATTATTACCTATACTATCACTGACAGATACTCACCTACTCACACAGTTTGTCCAAAGAGATACTCAACTCTAGCCTTGTTGACATGCTATTCAATTATTAATGTTGCAAAATCTCCCATTTCCTTCTGCCTAGAAACTTAACCAGAAAACCAAAAAGTGGACTTGTTTCTAATAAAAAAAATTCCAGCAAGTGAATGAATCATAATTGAAAAAAAAAACAAACTAGAGTATCATGTCTGAAAATTCCAAAATAAGACTGTTTTAGAGCTATTTCTCAAGTTAGGAGACACCCCCTTGTCATGTTTTTAAAATTCCCCAACTCTGGGATAACATTTAAAAATTTAAAATAGCTCTATTATATTATGTGATTAAAAAGACAAACCATGAAAAAATAAAAAATAAATAAAATTCATTAGCATAAAGCAAATAGTCATTTAAAGAGATAGTCACTGCTATCTTGACATATTTTTGGGGACATCTCTGCCCCTCACAGACTCATTCCGGAGGGCTCATTCCACACAGACTGTTTTGTAACCCGTTTTTTTTTTTTTTTTGTGACCTAATTTTAATGCTTATCCTGATAGACAACCTCAAGCACATTTCTGTGTATCAAGATATAAGTGGAACTAGACAGCTATGGAATTAATGCTTCTTGAAAAGAGGCTCACCCTCTGGTGTTTGACGAAGCCCACCCACAGGGTGTGTGGGAACAGGGGAGCTAAGTCTCAGGAGGAGGCTCATCCAAGCAAATACCAATTCATACAAGACAGATATCCGGATGTTGTCACAGGGACTGCCTTCTCCGAGATAATTAAATCTTTCCGGAGTTTAATCTGGCCAACCAGCATAATACCTAGAGATGAAAAAACCCTTTCTTTCATTGTCACTGAACAGCTGTCAAGCACAAATGATAAGAAGGTGGAGAAAATGAGCGATAATTGAAGTTGGAGGATTTGTGTGGTAAGTTTCAGTGACTATGTTGGCATGATGCTGGAACTCCCTTGTCAGCAAATCGGATCTTCCTGCGCTCACACCAATTTGTTTCCTGCAGCCCTCCCTGAGCATGGCTGTGGCACCAGGCTAAAAGCCTGCAGTTCTGGCTGCTTCAGAACCCAGTTTGTATTGTGCTCTAGTGTTCATAGTACCAGTCTGACACCAGCCAAGGTACAGGGGAATTTTCATGGCAGTTTCTGTCCCCTCACCTCCTGGTTGGAATAATAAAAAGGAAGAACATAGAATTGTTTTGTGAAATTACTGTCTTGATTTTTTAGAAATACATAGACAAGGCAACTGGAGATGTGGCTGAAATTTATTTTTTTATTTTCCAAAAGGTTGCCTTATATCTAGAAATAAATGAAATGGTTTCTTTTGACATTTTAACTTTAAATATATGCACATGGTAAAAATTCAAACAGTGTGACAAGGTACAAAATGAAGAGTAATTCTCCTTCCTCACTGATCACAAACCACTCTCCACAGGTAAGCAGTACTGTTTCTCATTTATCTTTTTTAATTCCTGTTGCTATTTTGTACCTTTTTTTGGCCTTCACACCACTTTAGATGGTTTCCTTTAACCTGATTTTTGTCAAATGTTGCTTTGTATTTTACATGTACGTGGGGTCGCAAATTGTATACCCTCCTCCCCCACTTTCATGATCGTCTTTTAATATGTATATGTTTTGTTGCCCTTCCTTTCAGATGAGTTGGGCAAATCGAATAATTTTGACCATTTTAGTAGAAGAGCAGTCTCCTTCTGGCAACTTGTATTTCTTCTCAAATATTGACGTACCTACCAATTCTATTGTAAATAAAAACTCGAGTCTCACATCTAATGCCCAGTTTCTTTTCTCCTTTCCAATCTTGGGTCACTCCCACCTGGGACCTCTATAAAGGAGACGGTGAGATGATAGTCTTCAATTTTCCCCTACTTCCCATTTTAGTACTTCTGGTGGAGGGGCCATTAGATGAAAGAGGCCAAATCTTTTTTCTTATCCAGTTCATCATGCAGATTCACTCTTGACTGCTACTGGCTGAATGAAGTCCTCTGTGGGAAGTGTCCTAAAGCTGGTGCTTTGTGAAGGGCATGCATGGGCCCCCACCCCAGCATTCATGACTTGGGTAGAGGCCCATTCTGGCTGAGATTACTGTGTCTCTTTCCCTTCCCTAGCTCCACTACTGCCTCCGGTAGTACCTGTACAGTAATTCTCCTTTTTTAAAAAATTTTATTTTTATTTATTTTTTTTGAGGTGGTGATAGTTTATTTCTGTCTTCTTTTTTTAATTGATTTTAATTTGTTGTGTTTACATAGTTACAAGTGTTCCACCGAATATATCTCCCTCCCTCTCTACCATGTTCTCCTTGATACCCCCTTTACCCCCTCCCTCCTCCACCTTCCCGCCTTCCCTCCATGCTGTACTATCCTGCCCTCTATCTCTTTGTGTTATATGTACATACTTTCACTAGTGTCTTTCCTTTCTTTGATCCCCTCCTCTCATCCCCTTTTCCTCTGACCGCTTTCCCTTTGGTCTCTTTGACACCTTCTCTACCTCTCTTCTGTTCCTCAGTTCACATTGTTCATTGGATTCCTCATATGAGTGAGGTCATATGATATTATATTTTTCTTTCTCTGCCTGGCTTATTTCACATAGCATAATAGTCTCCAGGTCCATCCATGTTGTCGCAGATGGTAAAATGTCCTCATTTTTCATGGCCACGTAGTATTCCATTGTGTATATGTACCACAGCTTTTTAATCTATTAGTCTACTGATGGACACTTGGGCTGTTTCCAGATCTTGGCTATTGTGAATAATGCTTCAATAAACATGGGGGTATATTTCTTCTTTTGAATGAATGATTGTTACTCTCAGGATATATTCCTAAAAGTGGGATAGCTGGGTCAAAAGGCATTTCCATTTTTAAGTTTTTGAGGAAATTCTATACTGTTTTCCACAGTGGCTGCACCAGTCTGCATTCCCACCAGCAGTGCAGGAGGGTTTCCTTTTCTCCACACACTCACCAGCACTTATTATTTGTTGTTTTGTTAATGAGCGCCATTTTGACAAGTGTGAAGTGGAATCTCATTGCGGTTTTAATTTGCATTTCTCTAATGATTAGTGATGTTGAACATTTTTTTCATATGCCTATTGGTCATCTGTATGTCCTCTTTGGAGAAGTGTATTCAGTTCTTTTGCCTGATTTTTGATTGGATTGCTTACTTTCCTGGTGTTGAGTATAACAAGTTCTTTATAGATTTTGGTTATTAACCCCTTATCGGATGTGTTGGTGAATATGTTCTCCCTTTGTGTGCTTGTCTTTTTTTTTTTGTTGTTTATATTATCTTTAGCTGTGCCAAAGCTTTTTAGTTTGATATAGTCCCATTTGTTCATCCTGTCCTTTATTTCACTTGCCTGTGGAGATAAATCAGCAAATATATTGCTGTGAGAGATGTTGGAGAGCTTACTGTCTATGTTTCCTTCCATGATGATCATTGTTTCACGACTTACATTTAAGTCTTTTATCCATATTGGGTTTATTTTTGTGAATGATGTAAGTTGGTGGTCTAGTTTCATTTTTTTGCATGTAATTGTCCAATTTTTCCAGCACCATTTGTTAAAGAGACTGTCTTTACTCCATTGTATGCTTTTACCTCTTTTGTCAAATATCAATTGACCATAAAGGCGTGGGTTTAATTCTGGGTTCTCTGTTCTGTTCCATTGATCTGTATGCCTGTTCTTATGCCAGTACCAAGCTGTTTTGAGTACAATGGCCTTGAAGTATAACTTGATATCAGGAAGGGTGATACTCCCCACTTTATTATTTTTTTTCAAGATTGCTGAGGCTATTTGTGTTCTTTTTTGGTTCCATATAAATTTGTGAAATATTTGTTCTATATCTTTGAAGAATAACATTGGTATTTTAATAGGAATTGCATTGAATTTATAGGTTGCTTTGGGTAGTATAGACATTTTAATAATGTTTATTCTTCCTAATCAAGAGCACAGTATATGCTTCCACTTGTTTGTATCTTCCTTGATTTCTTTTTATCAATGTTTTATAATTTTCCAAGTACAGGTCTTTAACCTCCTTGGTTAAATTTACTCCTAAGTACTGTATTTTTTTTGTTGCAGATAGAGAAGGGGATTGTTTTCTTAATTTCTCTTTCAGATAGTTCATTGTTGGTGTATATAAATGCCACTGAGTTCTGAATATTAATTTTATATCCTGCCACCTTGCTGAATTTATCAGGTCCAGTAGTTTTTTGACTAAGACTTTAGGTTTTTCTATGTACAGTATCAAGTCATCAGCAAATAATGAAAGTTTTACTTCTTCTTTTCCAATTTGGATGCCTTTTATTTCTTCTTCTTGTCTGATTGCTGTAGCTAGAACTTCCAGAACTATGTTGAATAAGAGTGGTGAAAGGGGGCACCCCTGCCTTGTTCCTGTTCTTAAGAGGATTGCTTTTAATTTTTGCCCATTGAGTATAATGTTGTCTGTTGGTTTGTCATAAATGGCCTTTATCCTGTTGAGGTATGTTTTCTGTATTCTCACTTTGCTGAGAATTTTGATCATAAATGGGTGCTGGATTTTATCAAATGCCTTTTCTGCATCTATTGATATTATCATGTGGTTTTTATCCTTCCTTTTGTTTATGTGATGAATCATGTTGATTGATTTGTGAATACTGTACCAGCCTTGCTTCTCTAGAATAAATTTTATTTAATCATGGTGTATGAGTTTTTTTGTGGATCTGATTTGCTAATATTGTGTTGAAAATTTTAGTATCTCAGTTCATCAGGGATATTGGCCTATAGTTTTCTTTTTTTGTAGTGTCTTTGCCTGGTTTTGGAATGAGGATTATGTTCCAAAGGAGTTTGGAAATTTTCCCTCCTCTTGAGTTTTTTGAAATAACTTGAGAAGCATAAGAGTTAGTTCTTCTTTGAATATTTGGTAAAATTCACCCATGAAGCCATCTGGCTCAGGACTTTTGTTTGTTGGGAATTTTTTGATAACTATTCAATCTCATTTGTTGTAATTGGTCTGTTTAGGTTTTCTGATTCTTCCAGATTGACTTTTGAATGATTAGATGTTTCAAGGAATTTATCCGTTTCATCTAGGTTGTTCAATTTTTTTGGCATACAGTTCTTCATAGTATTTTCTTACAATCCTTTGAATTTTTGTTATGTCCATTGTTACTTCTCCACTCTTACTTCTAATTTTATTTAAGCTCTCCCTCTTTTTTCTTGGTGAGTCTGGTTAAAGGTTCATCAATTTTATTTACCTTTTCAAAGAACCAGCTCTTGGTTTCATTGACCTTCTGTATTTTTTTTTTTTACCTCTGACATTTACTTCCACTCTGATCTTTATTATTTCCTTCCTTCCACTTCCTCTGGGCTTTACTTGTTGTTATTTTTCTAGTTTATTTAGGTGCAGGGTCAAGTTGTTAATTTGAGCTTTTTCTTCTTCTTAAGGTATGCCTGTAATGCAATAAACTTCCCTCTCAGGACTGCTTTTGCTGTGTCTCATAACTTTTGAGTTGTATGTTCATTTTCATTTGTTTCAAAGAAGTTTTTGATTTCTTCCTTGATCTCATTGTTAACCTATTTATTATTTAATAGCATGCTATTTAGTCTCCAAGTGTTTGAATGTTTTTTAGTTTTTCTATTGTAGTTGATTTCTAGTTTCAAGCCATTGTGATCTGAGAAGATGGTTGATATGATTTAAATTTTCTTAAATTATTAAGACTTGTTTTGTGTCCTAACATGTGGTCTATCCTAGGGAATGTACCATGAGCACTTGAAAAGAATGTATATTCTGATGCTTTGGGGTAAATGGTTCTGAAAATATCTATTAAATCAAGTTGATCTAGTGTGTCCTTTAAGGCCACTGTTCTTTGTTAATTTTTTGTCTGGATGTTCTATTCCTTGATGGTAGTGGGGTATTAAAATCCCCTATTATAGTATTGCTGTTGATCTCGCCCTTTTTCCCCATCAAAATCTGTTTTATATATTTAGATGCTCCTATATTAGGTGCATATATATTTATAATAATTATATCTTCCTGTGTAATGCTCCTTTTATCATTTTGTAGTGACCTTTATCTCTTACTATAGCCTTTGTTTTAAAGTTTATTTTGTCAGGTATTAGTGTTGCTACCGCAGCTTTTTTTCCTTTCCGTTTGTGTAAAAAAATTTTTTTTTCATCCTTTTACTCTCAGTCTATGTGTTTCTTTTGTTCTGAGGTGTGTTTCTTGTAGACAGCATATGTACGGGTTCTGTTTTCTTATCCATGAAGCTACCCTATGTCTTTTGACTGGAGCATTTTCCATTTATATTTAAGGTTATTGTTGATATGTAGTTGTTTACTCTTTAAATCTGTAATTCTCTTTTTTTAATTTATTTTTTCTTTGCTCTTTTTACAGAAAACCTCTTAACATTTCTTGCAGTACTGGTTTGGTTGTAATGAATTCCTTGAGGTTTTTTTTGGAAAGCTTTTTATTTCTCCTTCAATTTTAAATGATAATCTTGCTGGATAAAGAAGTTTTGGTTGTAGGCTCTTATTTTGCATTACTATGAATATTTCTTGTCATTTCCTTCTGGCCTCAAGTGTTTCTGTTGAAAAGTCTGATATCATCCTTATTGATTTCTTTTCTCTTGCAGCTTTTAGTATTCATTCTTTATCTCTTAACTTTGATATTTTAATTATAATGTGTCTTGATGTAGGCCTCATCAGGTTCCTCTTTACCAGGCTCTCTGTACTTCTTGAACTTATGTGACTTTTTACTTCATTAATTTAGAGAAGTTTTCAGCTATGATTTCTTCAAACAGGTTCTCTATCCCTTGTTCTTTCTCTTCTCTTTCAGGAACCCCTATGATGTGGATGTTATTTGTCTTCATATTGTCACAGAATTCTCTTATAGTTTTCTCAGACATTTTGGGCCTCTTTTCTTTTCGCTGCTCTGTTTCAGTGTTTTCATTTATCTTGTCCTCTAATTTACTGATTTGATTCTCTGCTTCATCCAGCCTGCTTTTGATTCCTTCTTGTGTAGTCCTCATTTCTTGATATTGTAATTGTCATTTCTAATTGATTCTTTTTTTTTATGGCTTTAATGTCCTTTTTGATGCTTGCTATTTCTTTATTTAGGTGCTCATTATGTCCATCCACTGTGGCTCTAAGATCCTTAAGCATCCTAACAATCATTATTTTAAACTCTGTATTTGGTAATTTGGGTACTTCCATCTCATTCAGTTCTTTTTCTGGGGATTTCTGTTGTTGATTCATTTGGATTGCATTTCTTTGTCTTCCCATTTTTTTCTGTGTGCCTATTGCAAGCTTGTGTGGTTAGGGCAGCTGAGGTTGGTACAGGGAATGTGGTCCCTTCTCTAGGGCTTAATCCCTCAGCCTCTGCTGGTTGCTCGGATTTTAATTCTCCTACAAGGTGAGCCACATAAAAGTCTTAATTTCCCTGCTGTTTATTTGCTGAGCACAGCAGGAAACTTCTGTGATTAGGACAGGGTGGTGGTGGTGGTTGTATCTTGCTCTCTACCCCAAGTTTAAACTCTATCCAAGCCTTTTTTTTTTCTTTCTGTACGGTAAGTCCACAGGAATGCAGTGGGTGTGACTTCTGAGAAACAGAAGGTGTGGTCTGCCCAGTTACTCTCCAGGGACGGGGCATGTTCTCCGTATGAGAAGGGTAAGGTGTAGCTCAGGTCTCCTCTGAAACCTGAGTCACTGCCCCTCCCCTTTACTTCCTCCTTTCCCAATGGCCTTTCGTACTGATTGGAGCTGGAGAGTTTTCTGGAAGTGGGTCAATTGGTCTTACACTAGGCTCATACTGGACAGAAGGAGTGCCCCTCCCCCTGCAAATGGCCACATCAGTATTGGAGAATGACTCAGCACAGGTAATCTTCTCCCTGTCACTGTTTGTGTCCCTGTGCCTCAATCCCCCCACTCTCCTCATGCAAGACCAGTCCTCTCAGCTCTCCTCATCCTGGGAGCCCCAGGTAAGTGGCTGTGAGTGAGATTTTCTGCGCTGGCTCTTTAAGGCTGCATTAATTACTTTGCAAGCTGTTTCGCATAGACAGAAATCCTGCTCTTTTTCCCACTCAATGTTCTCAGGTTGTCTCTCCTAGTTTCTGGGTCTCTAGGCTGGGGCTCTGGTCCTGGGGCTGAGGACCCCTTCCTCTCAGGGTCTCTCTCCCTGCCATGAAAATCTCTCTGAATCCTCAGCTGCCCCTCGCTCCTGGGAGCAGGGGAGCCCCCACTGCATCCCCACACTTCCTACCAGTCTCAGTGTGGTTCTTTCTGTGCTCCTTGGTTTTTGAGTCCTGTTCTTTTAGTTCAAAGTTGGTTTTTCATGATGATTGTTCTTAAATTAATTTGTAATACAGTTTGGTTCTGGGAGGTGGCAGTTTGTATGTCTGCCTACTCAACTGTCATTTTTTTCCTTCCACAGCAATTCTCTTTTCCTGTATTTAGCCTTCTATCAGTTGGGGTGGATGAAGAGGTGATGGTTTCTTCAGAATTTTATTTATTCTGCAGAAATGTGTTTAAAAGCTCTTCTTTAGGATATACTTTGTTTTCTCATTTGTAAAATGAGAATAATGATAGTTACTTCATAGAGCTATTGTGGGAATTACAACACAATGACTGATACTTAATGGGAGTATAATACAATGAGGCTAACTGTAATTTTAATTATTATATAAAACATACACATAGCCTGGCTAGGCAGTGACACAGTGGATAGAGCATCTGACTGGGACATAGAGAACCCAGGTTTGAAACCCTGAGGTTGCTGACTTGAGCACTGGCTCATCTGGCTTGAGCATGGGACCATAAAAATGACCCCATAGTCACTAGCTTGAGCACAAGGTTGCTGGCTTGAGCAAAGGGTCACATACTCTGCTGGAGTCCCCTGGTCAAGGCACAAAATGAAAAAGCAATCAATGAACAACTAAGGTGCCACAATGAAGAATTGAAGCTTCTCATCTCCCTTCCTGTCTGTCTGTCCCTATCTGTCCCTTTTTCTGACTCTCTCTCTATCTGTGTCAAAAACAAAACAAAAGCATGAAAAAAAAATGTACATGATGAAAAAGAATGGAATGAATGACCTTGAGATAGAAATAGTCAACTATGAAAAAAATGTTATCTAATTGATATATCAGAATATATATTTCAAAAAGTTAAAAAGCAATGGTGTCAGAACCCAGAGTAATTTGGCTCTGGGAATTATCCCAGATTTCATAATTTCTTTTGTCAGTGGCTGATATTAAGAGAAAATTACAGAATTTTTCTCTTTGGGATTAGGGGGTAGCATTTAACATTCCCCATGCTTTTCTCTTTAACTATTATTATTACATAATGAACACTTTAAAAATTGGAATGACCTGTCTGAAGTCGTGATAAAAATAGCTTCTTTATGCATTTCTGTAAAGGGAGTAACATGAGGAGAGACAGAAGACAATAGAGGGTTAGCAATAATTCAGACAGGGCATGGTCATGTGTTCCCAAATGCATACAGTGTGTTAGGATAGTGTTGGAAGTACTCAGCCTGAGATGACTTTACCAGCAGCCCTAATCCCAAACTTCCATCTTCCTCTCAAGAGGTCTCACTGTTTGGAAAGGAAAGTTGTTTGCTACCTCTGGAAAAAGGGCCATTGAACAAACTGTAGGCAGAGTTATCTAAGGCTCCAGCTTATCTTCTGGAAGATGGAAGTATAGTGTGGGTGGACTCTGAAAGTCCTCATCTGTTATGTGCTTCATCTTCCCTAGGTGAGAGAACACTCAGCAAGTGGCAATCATTAAAATAAAAGACTAGGCCTGACCTGTGGTGGCGCAGTGGATAAAGCATTGACTTGGAACGCTGAGGTCACCGGTTCAAAACCCTGGGCTTGCCTGGTCAAGGCACATATGGAAGTTGATACTTCCTGCTCCTTCCCCCTTCTCTCTTCTCTCTCTTCTCTAAAATGAATAAATAAAAATAATTAAAAAATAAAATAAAATAAATTAATAAAAAAAAGACCAAAAGTGATTATCTTCAATAAAGCTTTTCTTGATCCCACCTTTTCCTACCCCCCTCCTCCAGGTGTACCTCCCTGCCATAATTCATACCTTTCTCAAAGCACTTAATTATAGTCTATCTAGAGCAGGCATCGCCAAACTTTTTATAAAAACTGCCCACTTTTGCAGTGCTGGTCAACCTGGTCCCTACTGCCCACTAGTGGGCGTCCAGCTTTCATGGTGGGCCAATCGCGGCACCGTTTGGTTGCTCTGCTACTGCCCACCATAAAACCTGAAACGCCCACTAGTGGGCAGTAGGGACCAGGTTGACCAGCACTGCAGAAGTGGGCTGTTTTTATTAAAAGTTTGATGACACCTGGTCTAGAGTATTGGTTTGTCCTTTGCTAAGCCCTTCAAGGCAGGACATTTGTCTTGTTCATTTTCTTTTTTGTAGCTTGTATGTTCCATGTCTCACCAGCACATGACTACAAAATAAGGTCACCAAATTTTGTTTTTCTGCAGAGTAAAACGTTTATTCCACTGTGCTTTACTCTACTGTGTTTATGACAAGAAAACTGAAGAGCTCAGCAAGCTGAACTATTGTAGCAGATTCCTATTAGAAAGGGAAGGAATGTCCTTGGTAATAAAATTGAGAACATTGTAGTTGAAGTATGTTCTTGAGACCTTAGAGCCATTCTTGATTTTGAAAAACATGACTATGTTCAGAGGCAAGAATATATATACTACAAGGGCCAGTGGGCCACTTTTCTTCCCCAACTGGATTGGTGGGAGAGCTTGGCCAATACGGTATAAAACATGGGTTCAAAGTCAGATTCTCAGCATCCCTTTCTTCAGTCCTCAATGAATTCATTCATAATTTGGGGGGAGGGTTCACAATGAACAAACTCTTAATCTACTCCTATCTCATCCCTCAATAGACATGGTATTCTCTTGCTTGGGAATTTATCACATTCACAGTGATCTTTGCACCAAAAGGAGGTATGGAGTCTATTTTTCTTAACTACTAATAAGGCACCATAGAGTAAATGGGGTAGATTCTGTGACAGAGTGCCATCACCTGAGTGCCACATGCAGGATTTATCAGCCATTCATTCATTCCTTTTTATATTTACTGAGAACAACGCTAGAGTCTGAGAAGGGTAAACAAAACCGGGCAAGACACAGTCCTTGCCAAAAGCATTGAGATTGTGTGTGTGTGTGATTTATTGTTTATCTTCTTCATTCCATTAGACTTTCAGTCCCTTGGAGACCAGTATGTGTCTTTTTAACATTGTATTTTTAAGTTAAAAATGGACCTTTGAAGTGTACGGTTTTTATTAATTTAAGTATAGGTCTTGATGGATGTAATTCTCACTACAATCATGATCAAGTTCCATCATCCCTAAGGCGTTCTCATTCCATCTTTTTGTGGTCAAACCCTCCTCCTACCCTTTGCCACTGGCAGCCACTGAGCTGTTCTCTCTACACAAAGTTATTATTTTTTCCAGAATGTCATATATACAGATTCCTATAGTTTATAACTTTTAGAAAATGGCTTCTTTCACTCAGAATAATGTGTTTCAGATTCACTCATATTGTTGTATTCAGTAGTTTGTTCCTTTCTCTTGCTGAGTAGTATTGCATTGTATGGGCATAGCACTGTGACTATTTATTCAACCATTGAATGGCATTTGTTTATTTTTATTTTTTGGTGATTTCACACAGAGTTGTTATAAACACTCATGTGCAAGTTTATTGTGAAAATAAGTGTTGATTTCTCTCTGAGAAATACCTAGTAAGGAACCTAGGTATTATGGGTCATATGTACCTAGGGTCATATGTAGATGAATGTTTGGATTGGGTCATATGTAGATGAATGTTTAACTTTATAAGAAATGATCAAACTGTTTTCTAGAGCATCTGTAACACTTTGCATTTCATCAGGCAATGTCTGAGGGTTTCAGCTGCTCTATATTCTTATCATTTGGTGGTGGTGTTTTTCATAGTCATTCTAATCAGTATATAGTGGTATCTCATCATGGTTTTAATTTTATTTCCCAGAATGATTAATGATGTTGAACCCTTTTTATGGGCTTATTTACCTTCTGTATATTATCTTTTGTGAAGTTATTTTCCCACTTTTAAATTGGGTTGTTTGTTTTCTTACTTATGAGCTTTGAAAGTTTTTATATATTAAGTTACAGATCCTTTTTTGAATATGTGATTTGTAAACATTTTCCACCAGTCTGTGTATTTATCTTTTTATTTCCCTAATTGGAAAAAAAATTCTAATTTTGATGAAATGTAACATATCAATTTTTTTTCTTTTCTGAGTTGTGCTTTTGATATCATCATGTCTATAATCTCAACTCAGATCATGAAGATTTCTCCATATTTTCTTCTAAAAGTTTTACGGTATTTTTTTATTTATATCTATGATCCATTTGACTTAATTTTTATATAAGGGGTAATATTTAGGTCAAAGTTTATTTAATATTTTGCATATGGATTATAAACCAGTTGTGTTGGAACAATTTGTTGAAAAGACTATCCTTTCCCAATTGAATTTCTGCCCCTTTTTAAAAATCAATTGGTCATATTTCTGAAAGTCTACTTCTGGACTCTATTGAATTCCATTGTTCTATATGTCTGTCCTTCACTGGTATCACACTGTCTTGATTGCTGTAGCTTTATTCCATAAACTTAATAATGGGTAATGCGATTCCTCCAGCTTCAGTCTTTTATCCCCCCCCCCCCCCAATCATTGTGGCTATTCTGATTCCTTTTTCTTTCAATATAAACTTTAGAATTAACTTAGCTAATTCTACCAAAAATTCTGCTGGGGATTTTACTGGTCTTTAGTAAGTCTGTAGATCAATATGAGGAGAGAAAATGGAGATCTTTCTCATATTGTGTCTTCCAATCCATGAAAAGGAATGCCTCTCAATTTATGTAGGTCTTTGCATGTTTTGTTAAGTGCTTTTTAGTTTGTAACACATAGATCCCATGTGCATTTTGTTAGATTTACACTAAAAAGTATAAAAAATTAGTTGACTACATTTATGGGGGTCTATTTTTGGGCTCTATATTCTGTTCCATCAATCTGTCTTTTCCTTTGCTAACACACATTGTCTTGACCCCTGTATATTTAAGGTCTTGAATTCAGGTACTATCAGTCTTCTTTACTATTGCATTGGCCATCTGGGTCTTTTACCTCATGATATAAACTTTAGAGTTAGTTTGTTGATATCCACAAAAATAACTTTCTTGGATTTTGATTGGGCTATTCACTTTTTAGAGTCCTCAAATAGCTACTTTATACATTTTGTAGAGGTTTATAGCACCATTCAGTGGAAGATACAGAGTAAAATAAACACACTCCATCATAACTAGAATCACATTTCTAGACTTACAGTTCAGCCACAGAAAAAAGACGAAAACAATATAAAAATATATACCCACTTCTATGTGAAGAAATGTTGTGAATGTTTATGTTTATTGAACTTAATTGTTATAATGTTTATGATGCAGCATTTATAAGTAGACATTTATGATGCAAATCATTTCTATCAAAAGTGAGCCACCATCCAAAGTATTTCTCTATTCTTTTTTCTTTTTTGAAACACCTTAATTGGGCTAAAGCACATACAATTACAGTTGACTCAGTTAAAGTGTACCATACGATGGTTTTTAGTATATTTACAGATGTGAGTAACTATCACCAGAGGAAATTTTTTATCACCCTAAAAGAAACCCTGTACCCGTTTAACTATCACTCTCTATCCCCCTACCTTCTTCAGCACCCTAAGAAACCATAGATCTACTTTCTGTCTTTATCAATTGTCCTATTCTGGACTTTCACATGAATAGTTTCATATACTATGCAGTCCTTTGTGACTTTTTTTTTCCCACTTAGTACACAGTTACATGGTTTATGCAAATTGCAGCATGTATCAGTACCTCATGTCATTTTAAGGTGGCATAATAGTGATATGAGTTGTTTCTACCTTTTGGCTATTTTCATGAAAAATGGCGTAGATATATATTTTAATTTATTTTGGGTATATAAATAGAAGTGGAATCGCTGGATCATATGGTAGCTTTACGTTTAATTGTTTGGGGGAACTGCTAGCCTGTTTCCGCAGGCAGCTGTGCTGTTTCAGGTTCCCAGCAGCAGTGTATGAGGATTCCGATCTCTCCACATTCTCTTCAACACTTGCCATTATCTGATATTTTTATTTTAGCCATCCTGGTTGGTGTGAAGTGGTATTTAATTTGTCATTTTTGTTTGCATTTCTCTGAGAACAAATGATGTAAAGTATCTTTTCATATGCTTACTAGCCATTTGTGTATATTTGTGTATACATACATGTGTCTATTCAGATTTTCTCCCCATTTTAAAATTGGGTTATCTTTTTATTATTCAATTGTAAAGTTTCTTTAATATTCTAGATGCAAGTTCCTTATCAGATATTTCATTTGAAAATATTTTCTCCCATTCTGTGAATTGTCTTTCCACATTACTGATGGTGACCTTTGTAGCACAAAAGTTTTTAATTTTGATAAAGTCAAATTTATCCAATTTTTCTTTTGTTTGTGATTTTGGTGTCATATCTAAGAATTCTTTGCTAAATCCAAGATCACATAAACCTACCCCTATATTTTCTTTTATGAATTTTATAATTTTACCACTTACATTTAGGTCTTTGATTTATTTTGAGTTAATTTTATACATGGCGAACTAAAGGTTCAATTTTATTGTTTTCCCTATGGAAATCTAGAGGTTTCAGCACCACTTGTCGAGGAGACTAATTGCTTGCCATTAAGTGGTTATGAAAGCACTGTCAAAAATCAGTTGACCACAGACATGTGCATTTATTTCTGGACTTGGAATCCCATTTAATTGTCTCTTTTTTCTGAGAATTTACTTGGGTATTGCCTCACAGGTACTTATGAAAAATTATTCACTTGGCTAACCTACTCCAATCTCTTGTTTTTTTTTGCATTTTTCTGAAGCTGGAAATGGGGAGAGACAGTCAGACAGACTCCCGCATGCGCCCGACCAGGATCCACCCGGCACGCCCACCAGGGGCGATGCTCTGCCCACCAGGGGGCGATGCTCTGCCCCTCCGGGCGTCGTTCTGTCGCGACCAGAGCCACTCTAGCGCCTGGGGCAGAGGCCAAGGAACCATCCCCAGCGCCCGTGCCATCTTTGCTCCAATGGAGCCTCGGCTGCGGGAGGGGAAGAGAGAGACAGAGAGGAAGGAGAGGGGGAGGGGTGGAGAAGCAGATGGGCGCTTCTCCTGTGTGCCCTGGCCGGGAATTGAACCCGGGACTTCTGCACGCCAGGCTGACGCTCTACCACTGAGCCAACCGGCCAGGGCCTCCGATCTCTTTGTTTTGCTGGTCCACTGCATCCTTGGCTGCAGCATGAACTGCTGAAGTGGCAGCTCCTGTAAGCATAGCTGTCTTTCAAGGATTGCCCTCTTCACCTGCCACTCTGACCTTACAAATTAAAATTACTACCTACTCAGACCCAATCTCAGGTATTTATTGGGCTGGCTTACTTTCGTCTTTCTTCAAGATAATTTCCATAGTAGACATCCATTTCCGCTTCATAGGGAGCAACCCCATCTCCAAACACAGGGTATGGCATGGTCTTGTAGCCCTGTTAAATCAATCACTAAACATTCTGACATTCTCTCATTTTTATGGTACATAATATCCTAGAGAATGCCTTTTCTGTCTTTTTATGTGTGTGTGTGTGTATACATACATACACACACACACACACACACACACATCTTTTCATAAAAGGCATCCTGAAATAGTGACCTAGAGAGATCTGGAGTAGTATCTTCAAGTTCAAGATAACACCTGTGAACTGGGGCAGGTTGGAGAGGAAGATCACCTCACAGTTCTCCTATTGATACAGTATTTGGATGAGCTGTCTTGATTTGCCTTGCCTCATGTTGGCCTGCATTTTATATAGGCATTACTCATAGTTATTCTACCACTAGAGGGCAATTTTCTAGAAGCTGGCTGGCGCTTAGCTGAAGAGCCAAAATCTTTAATAGTTGTCAGCTTTTTCAGCTCTTAGCAGGGCACTCTGGTGTTATATAGGGGCTTGTACTTTTTGTCATTACCTTGAACTGAGCAGTGAGGAAATGATCAGCTTCCTCCCTTGAGTGTCTTCATTTAGTTGCACACTGTACATAGGCCTTCAAATCATCACTTCCTTCAATATTCTGATACAGAATTAGTAGGCAGTTAATACACCTCCTACCGAACTACTTTTAAAAAATGATGATGAGTAGTGGAATATGCAGTAAATGCCTTTCTCTCCAATAGCATTTTAGGATGGGTGCAGAAATGTAAATACTATTATTAAGTCTCTTGTTCACAGCACCTTCATTTTTAATAATATTTGGCTGATGCATGGTTGGGTCTCCCTGGGAGGAAGCATGAACTTTGGGTCTCAGCTGATTGAACATCACAAGAAGCAACTGTCTCTCATGGTCTCTCCCTCTGTGAGAGAATTCTAGTAGGATACGTGTATATTAAACAGCATTTCTCCCATTACACCTGGGTGGTTTTGAATGATTATGGTCCTTGGTGGGATAGTGTGTGTGCAAAGAGTACAGCAGTCAGTCACTACAAGCACACCTCCAGTTTCTCTTATGCCGTCCCAGGGACCAGAGTTCTATACATACTAATTCTGAGGACTTCCTTGCCAGCCCAATTTCCTGGTAAGCTGCCTGATTGACAGTTTTCCTGTGAAAACTCTACCATTATTTATTTGAGCAGCCCTGTCTGAGCTAAAAAGGTTACATAGTTCCCTCAGGAGCAAACCCAGAGTTCACACTGTTCTGCTATTCATAGTTCTCATTCATGTCATCTCTACCCTTGAAGACCTCACTGCCTCTGGGAAGCTCAGGGCCTGCCCTTTGTTCTCCTCCCCCAGGTCGATTCCCCTGTTCAGTGTCCCAACATCGACAGACCACCCTCTGTTCCTTCTTTCCTATCTTTAATAGTATAAACCCTGAATTTCCTTCAAGCCTCAGTTCAAACAGTGAAGCTGGGCCAAGGCACTGTGCATATCTAAGAAAAGGAAAATGCCCATTATGGAAATTATTGTACTCTCTTCTTTGTTTTAGCTTTACTTCAAATCCAATTAACATCATTGTTCTTAAACATATTCAAGGAGAAACTAGAAGTGGTCTGAACTATAGTACTTCATCTATATTTTTATTAAAATCATCTTTTCTCCACTAGACAATAAATTCCTCTAGGGTGTTCCTGTTTAATCCCTGAAATGACTTGCTCAAGCAAGTTCTCATCTTGTGAACTAGCCTTACATTATGATCTTTTGGAGTCATCTACAGATGGATGAATTAGAAAAAGGTCTACTGCAATTTTTGGATTTTATTAGATCTTTCTTTTGTTAACTATTAAGAGCTCTCTTGAAATAACTGCCAGTTTCTCAGTAAGTGAAATATTACGTAATTCTGCTTGAGGCATTTCCTTTGTAGTGCATTTTCAGTGAACTATTTGTACTAATCACTATTAATAAATTATGTGAATAAAAATACCAGTCTTTATATTGTGTTCACATATGTGAACTCTGGTGAAATTTACAGAGGTGGACGGAATAGTTTATTTCTGGATAATTGGGTAATTTACTTATTTAGAGGTTGCCAGTCAGAGAAAGACAAATCCCATATGATTTCACTTATATGTGAAATCTAATGAACAAAACAAACAAAATAGAAACAGAATTGTAGATACAGAGAACAGATGGACAGCTTTCAGGGGAGATTTGAGGAACTGAGTGAAAAAGTTGAAGGTATTAAGCAAAAAACAGTTATAAACACAGACATCAGTATGGTGATTACCAGGGAGAACGAGGGTAGGGGCAAGTAGAAGAGGGGAAGGGATAAAAGGGAGATACATGGTGATGGAAGGAGTCTAGACTTTGGGTTGTGAACACAAAATATAATACATAGATGATGTATGCCGCATTGTACTTGGAACCTATATAATTAACCAATGTAACCCCAATAAACTCAATAAAAATGAAAGAAAAAGAGATTTCTATATTGACTTCAAAAAATTCTTAAAATCTTTTAGAAAGTGGCCCGGCCCAGTTGGCTCAGTGGTAGAGCATTGGCCCGATATGTGGATGTCCCAGGTTTAATTCTCAGTGAAGGCACACAGAAGTGACCATCTGCTTTACCACCCCTCCCCCTGCCCTTCCCCTTCCTCCTCCTCTTTCCTTCATTCTCTCTCCCTTCTCCTCCCACAGCCATGGCTCAATTGGTTCTAGTGCATTGGCCCTGGATGCTGAGGATGGCTCTGTAGAGCCTTTGCCTCAGGCACTAAAAATAGCTTGGTTGTGAGCATGGACCCTAAATGGGCAGAACATTGGCCCTAGATGGGGGTTGCCAGGTGGATACCAGTCGGAGTGTATGTGGGAGTCTGTCTCTCTATCTCTGCTCTGGTCACTTGGAAAAGAAAGAAAACAAAATCTAATAGAAAGTAAAATTCTGAAGTTCTGTACAACTTTTTTGGACATTTTCTAATTTTACAAACGGAATCAATATATATAATTTACATAAATAGATGTTGGATGAATAAAGGTGAAGTTATAATTCTGGGCAATTGTACCCTCTGACCTTACGTTTATACTTGAAATTCAGTATAAAAAATATAGGGTGGTTCAAAAATCTGTGTGTTACCATCTTTCACTGAAACATAAAGGGTTGTAACAATTTTTAAAATGGAAAAAGCAATACCTCTTTTTTCATTAGGCCAATAATTTAAACCTTCTGGAAAAGTCAATTGATTTAAAATCTAAATTTAGTCTTCTATTCATTATGTAAGATCTGAACGAGTTCTACTGTCAGCAAAATGTGTGCTCTCTTCCCTGCTGACTTTAAAACCTGCCTTCTTTTGCATAGCGTGAAAGCAATAACATAGAACACACTTTTATCAGTCCTTTAACACTGGGCAGTGTAGACAAGGAAATATGTAGTTTGAAGACAATGATAATTACCCTGAGCTGTATGAAGGCCTTCGAATGCTTTTTCTTTTCAGGGCTTAGTGTTCTGTAAGGAATCTGATAGAAGAAGTAGAATTAAACAGGGAAAGGAGTGGTGGGGAGCAGAAAAATTTCAGATTTGGTACCTATTTTGGTGAGCAGGGACAGAAAGGAATGAACTTTTTTTCTTTTTCTGTAAATATCCCTTACTGTCTCTCCAACAAAATTTAACTGCTTTCCACTGAGTTTTCCTACAAAGGGACTAACAACACAGGTTGGATCAATAAAAAACAAACAAACCATAATTTGCCAGAAGTCAAATATACTTGAATTCCAGCTTGGTCATTAATCACTATTATGACCTTTGGGCCTTCAGCCACTTTGAGCCTCAGTTTTCTCATGTAAAATGAGGGTGAATTCAGTATCTTCTCCAACCCCAGATTTACACAAATAGGCCCAATCTTGGACATTGGCTTGCCATTCACCTCATAGGCCAAAATTCCTCTGTTCCTGTTATTCCTCACATCCAGTTAGCCACCAAGAGCTCTTGGTTTACACTGCTGATATTTTCATTCTCCTTCCAGGCACCCTGCACTTGGACTTCTGCAAGAGCATTCTCCTGCTCATGTGGCTGTTGGCAGGTCAGATGCTGCCTCCCCAAGGAACACATCTCTCATCTTCCCTGGTGGTTTCACCTTTCTCGGCTCTGTCTGCAACTTATATGATCATCTCTTAGAGTGTGATCTGTTTTCCTCTTCCAGGTCTGTGTCATAGTCCCATTTGTACCCTGTGTCTTAACTCAATACCTGCAACCCAGTAGGAGTCCAGTAAATATTTGTTGAATAAGTGAATGAATATTTAAATGAGACACATATTGCATGGTTGTTGTGAAGGTAATGTGTGGGAAAATACAAACTTATTACTATTATTTTATCTAAAAAAGTTTGTACATGTTCAGCATGTTTTCATGTGGCTTGATGCTATTTTTTTTTTTTTACAGAGACAGAGTGAGAATCAGAGAGAGGGACAGACAGACAGGAATGGAGAGAGATGAGAAGCATCAATTATCAGTTTTTTGTTGTGAAACTTTAGTTGTTCATTGATTGCTTTCTCATATGTGCCTTGACAGTGGGGCTATAGCAGACCGAGTAACCCCTTGCTCAAGCCAGCGACCTTGGGTCCAAACTGGTGAGCTTTGCTCAAACCAGACAAGCCTGCACTCAAGCTGGCGACCTCAGGGTCTCAAAACTGGGTCCTCTGCACCCCAGTCTGATGCTCTATCCACTGTACCACTGCCTGGTCAGGCTTGATGCTAATTATTAAAAGTAATCTATAAATCCAGATGTCAGTGCCACTAATTGTTTAATCAACTTTTTAAACTGGGATTCTCAGATTAGTTAATTGGCTTTTATGCATCATGGCAGATACAAAATAATTTGTAAAAGATCATCTATCCTTTGCTAGATTAAATACAGATAAAACTCTATCTTCTTTTTCCCTTATGCTGTCCATGGTACAGAAAATTCTTTTTGGATACAATGTAGTTATGGGACTACTTTGGAAGTGGTTTTATTTGTATTCTTGTGTGACTCTCAGGATTCATAAAATTTTACTCAGAACAAATCCAGTTCTTCACTAAGATTAAGGATGACTCTAAATCAGGAAGAATGGGTTTGAAGTGGTTATATGGCAAACTCCTGCCATCATGGTGGGGGTGGCAGTAGTAATGGTAACAGCTTTAGATAATCAGCAACAACAGGCCTTTGCACAACATATACCAGGATAGAAGGGACCTCATGTGAGGAGGGACAAGAGCTGCAGATGAGCGTCACTGGAAGCTCTGAACATAAGTCAGCCCTCTGAGCACTTGCAGATAGAAGGAAAGAGAATTCATTTAGATTTGTTTAAAAATCTTGATCTAAGGAGTAGCCCTTTACAACTTAGATCAGAATGGGGAGAGAGAAGTAAAAGGGACACAGAAGAGGAAGTAAAACTAGGATGAGGAATTAAAGAGGATTCAGATGGGATTTGGGTAGAGACAATTCTCTGAATCAGAGCTGATTAATGGTTTTGCCAGTTCCCTGATAAGAAAGAGCCCAAGCTACTTTCACAATTATATTATGTGTGTGTGTGTGTGTGTGTGTGTGTGTGTGTGTGTATAAGAATAAGAATATTCATAGCTTAGAAAACTGCATGTGTTACATTTCATAAAGTAGTATCAGTCATATGCAGGAAATGTTTGTTATTGTAAAGCCTAGAGTATGGGTACCCATTCCAGGATTGTTACCTTTATTTTAATGGATCAACTGACATGTGCAGCCTATACTCTGATGCTCAAGGAGAAAAGGCTGAAAGAGTATTGTCCCTTATAGTATGATGCCTGCATAGATATAAATCCTTTCTTGTAGTGCTAGCCATATGATCACCAGCCAGAAGATTGAATCCCTTTTACCCCTTTGATATGTACTTGGTACATGTAAACTCACAGGATGAGTGAGATGGTGAAGTGAATTTACAAATTTAAATAGTCTAAAGTGGGCCCTGGCCGGTTGGCTCAGTGGTAGAGTGTTGGCCCAGCATGTGGATGTTCCAAGTTCAATTCCCAGTCATGGCACACAGGAGAAGCGACCATCTACTTCTCCACCCCTCCCCTTCCTCTCTCTCTCTCTCTCTCTCTCTCTCTCTCTCTCTCTTTTCCCCTCCTGTAGCCAAGGCTTGATTGGTTCCAGCACATTGGCTCCAGATGCTGAGGATGGCTCTGTGGAGCCTCTGCCTCAGGTGCTAAAAATAGATCAGTTGCGAGCATGGCTCCAGATGGGAGTTGCTGGGTGGATCCCAGTCGGGACATATGTGGAGTCTCTGTCTCTGTCTCTCCTCTTCTCACTTGGAATGAGAAGGGGAAAAAATAGTCTAAAATGTAGACTTGTAATTTCAGTTGTTTAGTTGTTTTCCTCTTCCCTGAATATTGCTAAGCATTTAACATTGCCATGTATATATTCCACTTATCCAAGTTAGAAAGAAGAAATCTGAACAGCTCAGTAAAAGAGTGTTTGGTACCCTGATTTGATCAGAAATACCTTGTTGAACATCCCAATGTTCATTGCAGCATTATTCACAGTGGCCAAGACATGGAAACAACCAAAGTGTACCTTGATAGAGGATTGGATAAAGAAGATATGGTACATATATACAATGGAATACTATTCAGCCATAAGAAATGATGACATACTGCCATTCACAACAACATGGGTGGACCTTAAGAACATTATACTGATAAAATAAGTAAGTCAGAAAAACCTAAGACCTATATGATTTCACACATAGGTGGGATATAAAAATAAGATTCATGGATATAGACAAAAGTGAAGTGGTTACCAGGGGGAGGGCTTGGTGGGGAGGAGTAAAGAGGGACAAATATAGGGTGACAGAAAATGATTTGACTTTGGGTGATGGGCACATACCACAATTAACAGTTCAAATGCTATAGAAATGTTTACCTGAAGAATATGTACTCTTATTGATCAGTGTCACCGATGAAATTTAATTTATAAAATAAATAAATAAAATCTAAAAGAAAAAAGAAATCTCTTGTTAAAATGGTTAGTGGCTCCTGGAAATTTTTGTAAAACTGACTTTCCTGCTTTCCCGCTTGGAGTGTCTGCTGTGTTGAAAGAATGTCATGCTTTTCGATGAGGGTGAATCATGTAGACTTGTCTTCTGTTATCACTCTGACCACAAAGGCTCTTTGGCACCAAGACAAAGATGAAGGGCAGAGGAAAAGATTGGGAGGAAACTAGTGACTCCAGGATGTTCTGTGGAAGAAGTTCCTGTGAAAACAAATTTTCTTGCTTGATCTTGTTTTCCTGTAATTTCTGGGGAAAAAAAAGAGTGAGAATAAGTAATTTCTTCTATACAAAAGTTTGGTTGCCGGTACTATCTTACTGGAATAAGCTCTGGCCTTCAGCAATATTGAGAAGGTCAAGGAATAATTTTAAGCAAAAAGTCAATTTTTAAAGTATTCTCTGGAGCCATAATTTTCAATTAATGTACAATATTATAATTGCACACTTAGTGTGATTGCCTATTCAGTGGCCTTAGTAATGCTTTGGACATCTTTATGTATAAAGCTTACTTTTTTTTCTAATTCATCGGACAGTCTCAAAATTAGAATCATTAGATCAAAAGGTATAAAAATTTTAATGCTTGTGAATTATTCTAGAAAGTGCTTTCTAGAAAGGTAGAATTTATTCTATCTGCACTTAGACCAACTGAGGATAAAATTTCCTAGTTTACCATACTTCCCCATATTAAACATTCTTACTTTTAAAGAAAAAAGTATGTTGTACATTAATTGAAGAGCCAAGATGTTTTAATTGGGATTATGGCTGTTTTGTTCTTCTTTTGAGTTTGGTTTTTATTTTTAAAAAATGTTTATATTGAAGATGTATATTTTTCCAATTATAAAAAGAAAATATATTTAAAAATGAATCTCACCACAAACTTAAGGGCACAATAAGAAATGTGGTAAAAACAAATGCAACTAATGAAACTGGTAGATATGAGGTGGTTACATTAGTGAGAACAAGTCTGAAGAAGAAATGTGGAATGGATACCCTGGTTACTTTTAAAAATGACGCTTCTACCAACTAAATAATGAAAAAATACATAAGTTTATACTTATATTGTCAGAAAAATAAACCATGTATAAAAAGTCTTTTATTCCCAATGATAATTATTTAACATTGTAAATAGATGTTCTTTTAATAGAATTCTCATGGAATCTTCAGTCTTATTTATCCCCTTATCTCTAGGCCAGATTGTACCCATATTATTCCAGAGAAATGAGAATTTCCTTTTTAAAATGATTCCCACCAGAAAAGGATTTAGTCTCCTAGGGTGACCCATTCCTACATTTTATCAGTGACCTGAAAGTTTTCCAGCAAGAATGAATATCTAAATGAAAATTTCTGGATTTAATGGAGATGAGAGGCAGCTGTGTAATTACAGTTTACATTTAATATTATTTAATCCTAGTTTCACATGTATAACATAGTGGTTACATAATCATATATTTTACAAAGTGTTCCTTTTGATATTTCTAGTATAATAGTTGTAACAATATTACTGACTATCCCTATGCTGTACTTTATATCCCTATGACTATTCTGTAACTACAAAACAATATTTCTCAATCCCATCACCTTTTCTACCAGCTCCCAAAGCCCCCTCCCCTGTGACAACTAGTGCTCTGTTCTCAGTGTATATGTCTGTTTCTATTTTTCATTCATTTATGTTGTTCTTTAGATTCTACATATAAGTGAAATTGTATGGTAATTGATCTTCTCTGACTGATTTATTTCACTTAGCACAATACCCTCTAGGTCTATCTATGTTGTCGCAAATGATAAGATTTCATTCTTTTTTATGGCTGAGTAATATTTTATTGTACTACTTCCTTTTTATTCATTTGTCTATTGATGGGCATTTGGGTTGCTTCCATATTTTGGCTATTGTAAATAACGGTGCAATGAATATAAAGGTTTATATATTCTTTCAAATTACTGTTTTAGGTTTCTTTGGATATATACCCAGAAGTGGAATTGCTGGATCATTGGCAGTTTCATTTTAAATTTTTTGAGGAACCTCCATACTGCTTTTTCTAGTAGCTGCACCAATCTGCAGCTACTACGCACCACTAACAGTGCATGAGGATTTCCTTTTCTTCACACCCTCATGAACACTTGTGGATTTATTGGTAATAGTCATTTTGACAGGTGGATCCTTCCTGCCTTTGACTAAACATTGGTAGTTTACCCTTTTATTTTCTGAAGGTTAAATCACTGCTACTCTTTTATCATCTTTCCTCGAAGGTTTTCTACATCCTTTCTCAGCACCTTCGGATCTACCTTTGCATTCTCTAAATGCTTTCACTGAATCGGAAGCAGTGGAAGCTGGATCTGAGACTTGTTCTTCATTGCTACTCCCAACATTATTTAATGATACAACAGTGTGGTTATTCTCTCATACAAATGCACTGTATGGGTGTTCAAAAGTAATAGTATCAATGATAATAATAACATGTAATTTTAATAATAATTCTACAAACATTTACCATCACTGTTCCCATTTCACTGATGGAAAAATTGAGGCTTAGAATGGTTAAGTGATAGCCAAAGTCACATGGTTGGGAAGGGGGAACCAGAACTGAAACACAGGTAGGTCTCACTTTAGAACTCAAGTTTTTAATAAACTGAGAAAAAATTTTATGGTATTAGATTAGTGAGTGAAAGTCATGCTCTTCTTACATATGTTAGAGTTCTTTCTATTTACCTCTGCTGGATGAGTACTGTCATTAGTGTTTGGCTATAGGTATGCCTAATGCTTTAGGAATTTATTTCAAATACCAGGAGAGGCAGGGTGTAGAGTGGTCAGCAGCATAGGTTCCAAAACCAAATTGTCAATTATAACTTTGTGACCCTGGGCAAGTAATTTTATTTTTGTGTGCTTTAGTATTCTCATTAATAAGGATGACACTAGTATCTTTCTTGTAAGGTTATATTGAGAATTAAGTAAGTTTTACATGTAAAATGTTTAGAAGAGTGCCTGGCATACAGAAAGAACCAAATAAGTGCTGCTATTACTGTTAAAAGGATGTTTCCCTTGAAAGTTGTGTTCAGGATAAATCAGGTGAGGAGTTGACCATGCTTCCTCATCCCAGCTCAATTTCTACTTTGAAGACCACTGGGGAAAGATGATCATATTTGAAATAGCTTTCCAGTCACTTAAAGTTATGTGGTCTTCTTCTAACCTCTCAAGTAGTAAGGAATTTTAAATGTTACAGATTGAAAGGTTTACCTATTTTATTGTTTTGGTTTTTTTTGAGGGATGTGGGTGGAGATGGCAGGAAAGCAAACATTTAAGTGCAGTAGATGTCATGGATAAACTTGAAACCTACTTTGCTTTGGAAAAGTGACATGTTAGTATGGCAGCATTAGCAAATTTTCTGGTGACCACTTGATCCATAATCACATTCATGGTAGCACATTAACTTGAGAATATAGTCACTGTGATCCACAAACTTAGTGCATAAAGAATGCTGGCTTCTCACTGATGAAAATGGTTTTGTTAATAAGTTGAGCTTAAGCATGGTGCTGTCATGCACATAGATGCTCTCTCTCTCTCTCTCTCTCTCTCCACAAGAGACCTAAAGAATAATGAAAAATATCTTTCTTCCTCTAGAAACAAAGGTTGAGGAAATGAGGTTTTCCTGGAAGGTATGACCGTTAGCAAAATAATGATGTGAGACATCTTCATCCTCAATGCCCCTAGGTCTTTCAGGATTAATCTCTCTCCCGTCATATCTCACTTTCTTTGAACCTTTAGAGTTGCCTCCCTGTTTGTCCAAGTCCTCCTACCATAGTTTCTTAATAAAACCTGCTCTCCCAGACACAGCCTTGTCCTGTGCATTTTTTTCTATTATTTTGTTCTTCATGTTTAGCATTTCCCCATTCTGTATCATGTTTTCTCAGAAATCTCTATGGTACCTGGTTGATAGATTTAGCAAATAAAAATTCGAGCTGCCGCCTGACCAGGCGGTGGCACAGTGGAAAGAGCATCAGCCTGGGATGCTGAGGACCCAGGTTTGAAACCCTGAGGTTACTGGCTTGAGTGCAGGGTTGCTGGCTTGATTGTGGGATCATAGACGAAACCCCATAGTTTCTGGTTTGAGCAAGAGGTCACTGGCTCAGCTTAAGTCCCCCAGTCAAAGCACATATGAGAGAGAAATCAATGAATAATTAAGGTGCTTCAACAAAGAATTGATGCTTCTCATTTCTCTCCCTTCCTGTTTGTCTGTCCCTGTCCCTACTCTCTCTCACTAAAACAAACAAACAAGCAAACAAAAAATAAAATTTAGGATGTCTAGTTAATATTGAGTTTCAGATCAACAATAATGATTTTTTAGTTTGTCTTCTATGTAATATTTGGGACATATTATATTCAATATTATATATTTGTTGCTTATTTGAAATTTGAATTTAGCTAGGTGCTATTGAAAACTGAAGTAATGAGGATCCTTGTTGTATAGTGAAAGAAAATGCAACTAAGTTGTTTCCCATTTGTCATATAGAAAGCAGAACTTGTTAGTGAAGCAAACTTGTATATTTAGTTGAGATGACCTCTAAGCAAAGTCTGGTTTCTTCTTGCAGATTGTGAAAGGAAAGGAATAGATTGAGGAACGAAATCGAAACAATAATGAATCAAGACTTAATGAATTAGAAAATTAGAAGCATATTCAGATTGCAAAGATGCTGAATTTAGGAGATTAATGTCAGGAAAGTGTGGTCTGGAAAGAAAGCTAAGGGTGTGGCTCAACAGCCTTTTGCCAATTGTATGGAAGGATCCAAAGGTCCAAGGATTCAATCACAAAGACCTTCCTTTGAAGAGCTTATGCATGTGACTCACACATCCCCTTGGCTATCTCAACAGAAGTCAAAAATAAAGATGAATCTGAAAGTATCTGTAGAGGAAACTTTTGTCTAATGGTGTGAATTCTTGAGACACATGAGAGATTCACAATGTTCTTGAGGATGTTATACTGTCAGAAATACTGACAGCTTGGACTAAAATGGACAGGATGGAAAAAATGAAACTTTTCTGAGTCAAGTTCTTCTACATGCAGGAAATAAGCTTAAAAGTTATTCAGCTGCAAAAATATCCTACCCTTCATGAAAAGGATGACCCAGGCAGTAAAGCTGTTGGCCCAGAGGGCAGTACCTCATACTCAGAGGATGGAACTGAGGGCTCAAAGGCAGAACTGTGAACCACAGAGGATTATGCCAAAATCTTGAAACCTAATGAATTTTCACCAGTTAGATCTCAGTATTGCTTGGAACCAGTGATTCTTTTATTTGTTTTATGCCCCTTCCCCTAATTTTAAATGAAAATGGCTATAACTGTTATTCTATTCTGTCCCACCATTGTATCTGTGGATCACATAACTCATTTAAAAAAAATTGTTACAGGTCCACAGATAGAGAGGAATTTTGCCTCAGATAGATTATATTGAGAATTATGAACCCATACATTATTTAAAGAGTGATATTTAGGATTTGGGGGGTGGTAATATTTGTGTAGATAAGACTTTATAATTGCATTGATGCTCCAATGGGTTGAGACTTACGGAGATGTTGGAATTGGGTGAATGTATTTTTCATAAGAGATAATGTTCATCCTTGGGGGGAGGTGTCAGAGGATGAACTGTAGTAGGCTGAATAGTGGCCTCCAAAACTGTCCAAGTCTCAATCCCCAGAATATGTAAATATTTAACCTTATGTGGGCAGAAGGGACTTTGAAGAAATGAATAAATTAAGAATCTTGAAATGATGAGTTATCTTGAGCTATCTAGGAAGGGCAGGATAACCCAAAGTTCTTATAAGGGGGAAGGTATAAGAATGGGAGCAGAGGTCAAAGACTAAAGAAGAATCTCTATTTCTCGGTTTAAAGATGGAGGAAGAGGCCATGAGCCAAGGAATGTAGGTAGCCTCTAGTAGCTAGACAAGGCAAGGAAACAGATTCTTCCCTAGAGTTTCCAGAAGGAACATAACTTTGCACCTCCATTTTAGATGTTTAACCTCCCAAATTATAAGACGATGCATTTTTGTTAAGTCAGTAAGTTTGTAGTAATTTATTACAGCAGCAATAGGAAACTAATATATCCTGTATTTTACCTGGCAATTCTAGTTCTGGCACCTAATTTCATTAGATATCTAGAATGGGTCAGAAGTCTTATATATTTACATTAGTATATTTAATTCTTTCAACAACTTTGTGACACAGTAACCATTTTACAGATTAGAAAAATGGAGTTCAGAATTGGTGGTAGCAGAATTTAATTTGATTCCAGGTTTGAGGGACTGGAAAATTCAGTTTGTGTTTGTTCCTTTGTTTCTTCTTCCTCCAGCTCCTTCTTATTATCATTACTATTACTGCCACCACAGTGTCTTCTATGAAGAATCTATTTCTGAGGCCAAGCAGGTTTCTGATCCAATGAGTTGGATGCTTCCTCTCCCTGTGTACACAGACACCTCTGCTTGTAGAATAAATATTTTATTGATTCTCATCCAAAAGACATTCCAGTACTAACTAATGAGCTTCTGAATAGATAAATTTTCTACCATAGTCTAAATGCATATTCAAAAGTCTATACTTCATAGATCAAATACATATTCTTCAGTGCCAAAATCTTCTGGCTTGCTCTGCAAGCAAAGGATCCAAGTGGTATATATTTCAGCAAATGAGCCAAAACAATTAGTTTCCTTAGACAATTAAATAAGATAATAAACCAAAAGTGCTCCACAGTCAGGTTGGTAGAGAAGCAAATATCCTGTCTTTATTAGCAGCTGCCTTGCAGATTTTTTATTTGAACGAATGAACATCCTATTAGCTCTGGGGAAAAAAACAACTCAAATGCTGCAGGCTCAGACCACTGCTACCAAGGAGCTGGTGTTTAATCGGGGATGGCCTGCTGCACATACTGCTTTTCTTCCTTTTCAACCTGAAGTAATTTCACCACCCTCTCCCTGCCCTACCGACCCTCTACTAAAATCCCATAAGTGCTGTGTTGGAAGAAGAAAAAAAAATCCCACAGAAAGCTTCCAGCAGATTGAAGGTATTATCTATTCCATGTATCTGCCAGTTGACCAGCAAAGAACATCTGGCAGGGCAGCTGGAGGCGTGTCACATGCAAACTGGCTGGGGACCATGAATAGCTTACTGGACACCAAGAGGAAGGGCACAGCAACTGACAAATTGCATACTGTACATTCCAACAGAGAAAATTTGCTGTGAGCTCTTGTCATTTTTTCAAAGGTGAGCAGCTTACCTCTTCTTCTTAGTTCTTTCACTGAATCAGTTAATTATGAAAAGCTCTGACTGAGCACAGAGCTTAGGAATTTAGTGCTCAAAGAATGCTACTTATTATTACTGGTGTTTTTTTTTTACACGCTATTGTTAGCACAAGACTGTTTCCTTAACATGTGATCACTGAATATTCCAGATTTCAATAGCATAACCGAATTGTGAGCTTTTGTTGGGAGGTCAGAAGACTGGGTAATTCATTGTTCAACTAAGTCTTTATGCTTTTTTGAGTGATTTAAACAACATATTTTTGTTTGGGATAATGTACACACTAGGAATAAAAAAGCTCTCTGTGGTGACATCCCGGTGATAGAGGAAGGAGGACTTTGTACCTGACAGGTATGTTCATTTTACATGAAACAGTTGACCTCCAGATCACAGATCACCTGTTATAACATGGATAAGTCCTTTGCACTTCCCTCTAACTGAGACCTGAGTCAGGTTGGAAAGGGTTAACTTCCTCATCCTAAACAAGTCATTAAAAGAACCACCACAGACCTGGAGATGTGGGGATAATTACGAAGTTAATGTTTTCTTTCCTAATGGTGATGGTCTGGAGAAATGGTAGCGATGGGATTTCTTTCAACCCACACCTTCCATAGATTCGACACTTTTATGGAAGACTGCTTTATTTGTAAAAGACAAGTCAAGTAGTGCTGTTTTTTTAGGCTTTGAATTTGATGTTCTCAAATCTACTGGCAACATTTCAGGTACCTATTAAAAATGTGTAAACAAAACAAAACAAACAAAACAAAACTGTGTCGAAATGAACTACCCGTCCTGGCTTCCAACTTTGGGATGCATGAGAATTCTGGGGGAAATGTGATAATGAGGATGGTTGTGTATGTGGGGGTGGTGTTAAAATGAAGATTCCTAGGTTCTACTGCAGAAAATCTGATTTTATAGGTTTAGGTAGGGCATTAAGAATTTGCACTTTAGTATGCAGATTTGAAAGAAAGACCAGACCTGTGGGCCAAGGGTATGAACACTTGCAAAATTGACTTGGTTTACATGCGTAGAGTTTGATACTAAGAAGTATTAAATAAAAGTCTGTGTGAAATTTTAGTACTTGAAAAGGAATCATTTATTTAGTGTGATTTTGTCCCAGCTGTAAACTGTAGTGCTTAAGAGCCAATACGACTCAGTGCATCACAGGCTACGGGTTCAGTTCGCACACCTGCAGTTTTACTACATGTGTAACTTGGGCTCAGTGTCTGTTTCCTCATCTGCAATGTGAGAATAATTACAGCATCTACATCCCAGTGTTGTTAGAGACTAATAAATAGGTAATGATTATAGAGATTATAATATGTAGAGAGAAACTGTGACCTACTATTTTCAAGCACTTTACATATATTATTAGCTCATTTAATATTCACAAAACCTCATCAGGTAAGTACTGTTATCATTTTCACTGGACAAACGAGGTTGACAATTTGCTAAAAGCCACATGGTCAGACGGTGGAGAAGTTGGGGCTCAGATCCAGGCAGGGTGACTCCAGTGCCCACCTTCGTCACTTCCTTTGATATCCTGCCTTCCTTAGCAACCTTCCTCCTGCTCCCCCTCCTCCTTCTCTCTCTCTCTCTCTCTCCTATTATCTTTTAGCTCCAGATGAGCCCACCTTAGTTTCTGTTAAGTAAATTGTCATTTTGTTAACTGAGAAAAGTTTATCCTAAATTCATACTCACTACCACAGGCCAGGGAGATGAAGCAGGAGAGAGAAAGCCAAGCTGTGGCTCCCAAACTGGTAGCCTCCCACCCGGCCCTCTGTATTTCTAAGTGCTCCAGGGTGTCAGCTGTCAGGGAGGGGTCAGTTGTCAGGGGGGAGTCAGCTGTCAGAAAGGAAGGACAAGTTGATTGCAGCTCACCTCAACCATTTCCATCAGCTCTTCTCCTCAACCATTTCCATCAGCTCTTCTGGGTTTAGTTTTCCTAGGTGGGAAGGGGCTGGGTTCACCTCTCCCCAGCAGGTTAGCCACAAGCACTGTCTTTCCAGGAGGTCTCTTTTGTGGGCCATGGAGCCAAGTGGGGTAGCTACTAATTATTCTACATGCCAGATTCCCATTCAGCACTTTCTACACACTGTCATACCAAGTTATCTCAACAGCCCCATGCTTACTTAATGACCAGCTCCCCTGCTAGACCCCTTTACTGGTGGCTCTTTGCTCTTGAGAAGAGACTGACTATTGCACACCTAGTGAGAGGTTGTCATAAAGCTGCCCTCTGGCTGCTTGTCTGTGGGTCTGTTTTCTGACCTGGCTGTGGCCTCAGGACTGCTAGCTCTGTCCCTTGCCCAGCCCTATTTCCCACAGCACTTGCGCCCTGCTCCACAGGAGCAACTTCTTAAATGCTTGCTGGAGGAATGGAATGTAGCTTGCTGAGCTGAGCTGTGCTTTAGCTGTGCTTTTTTTTTTTCTTGCCCGCTTTTCTGTCACCAGATTGCTCTGGGAGCAGTGATGCTCTTAATTAAGCTCAGATCTGAGGTGCTTAAAATACAAAATTCACAGGCAAGCTGGATGGTGCCTGAGGCTCGAAAAGGATGCTCATCACTTTGAGAACCTGTGTCAGAGGCAAAAGCTCTTTCATTCCTGGAGCCGGCCCACCGGACCAGAGCATTAGCCTCATCCCAGGTGAAGGGAGCTTCTGCAAGGCTAGACTCCCCTGCATTTCCTTCCTGCCAGCTGGGAACTGAGGGGCTGCACTCAGCAAAGAGAAAAACCATGTACAGCCTCCTCCTACCAGATGCCTGCATCCCCAAGCTCATGAGAAGATAAATCCATAAGGTCATATACGTCTCTCCCCAAGCCAGATAATTCTGTTTTTTAGAATGGATGGGAGACCAAGAGCTCAGATGTAGACCCAGAGATCACAAGCAAATGGGAAAATTGCGTCCAGCCCTGGGGGAACCTAAGGTGTAGTTCGCTCCTGTTTTTCAACACAGATTCTTCCACCTTTCTTTCAACCTTTTGTTTCCCAACATGTGACAGAGGAACACAGCCTTCCCAGAGGCGGTTCCAGAGCTCAGGTCCTTCCATCCAAGTCCCATCTGTCCACTGGGCAGGTGTCTGGGGTACATGCCCCACAGCACCTCTGCCCCATCCCTTCTCCTGCCTTGCTCCTGGGGATGCTGGGTGTGTACTTTCTCATCCATGTCTAGACTCTCAAGACTTCTTAGGCAAAGTCATCATGCCCATGGGACATTGCTGGACCTCTAGGCCTCTCTTTGCAGGCTTTTCTGAGACAACATCCCCTCTGTTGTGAGGCCACAGCAAAGACTCTAAGCTGAGTGAGTTCTGTAGGCAGGAAAGGCAGGGATTGTGGGTGCTCTAGTGTGGGAAAGACCTAGTCACCCCTCAGCTCTCTGTTTTGCTCCTGCTCATGCCCAGTTCAACTGGACTCGGTATAGCCTCTCCTTATATATTTGATGTGCTTGTGTCTACTGAGATGAAGGCACAAATGCTTATTGATCCAATCATAAAATAAAAGGCACATACTTTAGGCAGGCCAGTTAAAAAGTGGTTCCTTTTCAGGAGCAGACACAGTTCTACCCAAACAAGTACCGTCTTTTTTGCTCCATAAGATGCGCTTCTTTCCCCCTAAATTGGAGGGAAAAATGACGTGCATCTTATGGAGTGAAAAAGATGGTATTTTATTAAATATTTTAGCACACTATTTGGTTCAGAATATTTATTTTCCTATTTTCCTCCTTAAAACCCTAGGTGTGCCCTATGGTCAGGTGTGTCTTATGGAGCGAAAAATACGGTACTTGGTTTATACTTGGGAGTTGAGTTTTCACTTATGCCCACTGGACTGGGTGCCCTTGTGCAGAGTACAACAGTGCAGAAAGAAGGACTTTCAGGGTTTTTTCTTTTTCTTTTTGTACCACCTGATCCATCAGCTTCTCTTCATTTTCAGCTCTACTGACAGCTTCTTGCACCTCTGGTGCACGGGCGTCCGAACCTACACTTGGTCATTTTGAAAGTTCTGATTCCTGGGTAGTTTTGGTCCACTAGTTAGAGGATTATGACATGAGAGGGATGCAGACTTTTTAACTGATTGTCTCCAGAACCTGACTGTGTGAAGGGGAGTAAACCACATATGTCATCTCAATGCCTTTTTCATACTATTTGTGAAATATTTCCCCATCTGAGCATATAGAGAGTGGCATTATACCTTGTTTTTGCGGGGCAGGATAGAACAGTGAGCTGCTGACTGCTTCTCCTGATTTCAGCTCTGAGTTCTGTCTTACCAGGTGTCAGCTGATCAGCCTGATGCCAGAACATGGCATTAATTATGTAAGCGGTGAAGTCACTGTAGACAGCCAGAAGAATAGTTTACAAACCTTAGCCTTTACTTTGTTGCCTGATAAATACAGGGAGGTCCCTTGCAGATAGTTTCCAGAGGCATCACGACCCTGGCTGTTCTGGAGATAATTGCAAGGATGCCAGATAAAGCTGAGCTGGCATCAGGAAGACATTCCAGGAAGGCACTCCAGCGGACCCATCTCACACCTCCTGTGCACTGCCACGTGACCAGCTGCGTGCTCTATAATAGATCACTGACCTCCCGCAAGTACAATATATATACAGGCCAGTCAGCTGAGACTGGTAAGACAGGCTTTGGATGCAGCGAGGCCCCCTGCCTTCTCAGGTTGCTGGCAATTTGATTAAAGACACCCTTAGACCACTCGGATCTCATCTCTGTGATTGACTTTGCAGCAACGGGCAACTTGAACCCCAGCTTATTCCAGTAACAACTATTTTCCAGGTAACATGGGTCCTGGTCTGGTAGCCCTTGACTTCACTTACCCAAATCATTTTTTAAAGATAGACTCTGATGAGTAAAGAAGCACTTTTCTCTCACTAAAACCTACTCAGCTTCCTAAATAGAGACGGCTTTATTCCCAAATTCCTGAATATACTGGCAGCTTTGCCCTGTCCTGGTGACACAGCCAGCTGGGAAACCCTGAAGCGTGCAGTGTGAGCCTTTGGGCCTTCCTCTCACCTAGTGGGTCTGTTTTCCTCTCTCCTTTGACTCCTCTCCTTTCCCCTGGTACCAGTTGGGGTGCTTTTCTTATCCTCACCAGCAGGAAAACTAATCTCCGATAGGGAATGATGAGATACACCAAGTGCTAGCTGATATTCACTGAAGTTTTATCTCTTCATGAGTGCTGGCATTTTAAAACAGGGACTTGCCCAAACCCAATGAGATGATAACCACTGAGAGAAGGGTGGTGTTATTTTGGCACTTTCCAAAATCAGAATGTCTCCGTTCTATAGGCTACGCTTAACTTTTGCTACTTAAAAATAGCCAATGAATGTTAAGTGAAATAAGCCAGTCAGAAACAACAACAACAAATACCATATGCTTATATGTGGAATTGAATGACCAAATGAAACTGATGAACAAAATAGAAACAGAACTTGGATACATGGACAGACTGACAGCTGTCAGAGGGAAGGGGGCTGGATGAAAAAAGGTAAAGAGATTAAGAAAAAACTATATATATGTGATATATATATACACACATATATATATAAAACACATATGCAAACAGACAACAATGTGGTGATAGTCAGAGGGAAGAGGGTGGGGGACAGGTGGAAGTGGGCAAAAGGTTGGAAATAGGAATGACAGAGACTTTGCCTGGGACAGTGGCCACACAATGCTGTGTGCATATGATGTTATGCTGAGTTTCACATCTGAACCTTTACTCCAATAAGTTTTGAAAAAAGAAAGAAACCAATGAGACAGAAATTTCAGGAGAACCAGAGACTAGGGGCCAGTTAGGCTGTAGTACCTAATGCACTGTGTTCTGTATTCAGACAGTGCCACCATTCATATGGTTCCATACATCTTTTTAGCCTCTGTCACCATCTGTGCAGTTGCTTCGTTTTCACACCTGAGCAGATCTTGATTCCCCCAATGCCTGGAGTCAAGGTGGGTCTGCCCACAACTTGCCCCTGTTCATTGTGCTCTGGGTCTTTCTGCACACTGCCCCGAGGTGGTGCCAGCTGTTGATGAGAACGGTGTGTGGGTCTTCTCATTTACAAGAGTTTTGACCATAGACATCCTCTATTCTGTAGTGGCACATTAAACAGCAGGCTGGCACAGTTTTGCACTGAGATTTCACACAGAAACTTTGCAAACATTACTTTTTTCTTTTTTTTTTTGGCAATGACATGAGATTTGTCTTTCTGAAGTGAATGGATTAATGAAATATTGATAAGCTTTACTTGGACTTGAGGTCAATATTTAACAGTCACTAATTATTATTTCTATAATTTTCTACCTGAGAGCATTAATTCACTAAACATTTTAGTTGTTAAGGGAAGATTATAATGAAGAAGATTCAACTAAGTGTCTCCTAAAATGAGTAGAATCTTTTTGATTTGGATGGGTGTCTCTGCCAAACATTCTTTATTCAATAATATATGCATTTTTGTTTGTTTGTTTACTATTTTGAAAATCTACAATTTGCCAAATCATGTGTAACAAACTGGAGTTATAAAAATGGAGAAAATGTATTGTCTTCTTTCAAAGAGCTGGCTCTGTGTTACAAAAGACAGAGTTCTAGAAGTCTGGGCTTGAGTTGCCTCAGTTTGCACAAGGGGGTAATGGTAAAACAACATATAAGATTGCTGCCAGGATTAAACGAATAAAGACTTTGGGTCAGTCCTCTTGCTGGGTTCAGTCTCTGCCACAAACTCCTAGAAAAATCAGGTGCTTTTTCTCTTTTAGGCCAGTGCATTTCCATAGCACCTGCCCAGCCCATTCTTGCTCAAAAATACCATTAAAAATGTCATGTATATGTAAGTAAAATAATTCTTCTCATCGCCTGTTTTTTGATACCTAAGAAATTGTCTTTAACTGCGAGAAAGAGACAAAAACTACATTTCTTGTGTTCACTCTTTCTTTGATCTGTGTTTATATATTCAAAGGGTTGATTTCTATAAAGAGCTCAGAGTCTCTCAAAGGAGAAAACATTCTTGAATATTACTAATTCAGTTTAGGAGAACTTTTCTTTAAAGATTTGTCATTTTCTTTAATTGAATTACACATTGTAGCTCCCCGGAGTCTGTTTGTAGCTTTTGAAGTCAGCATGCATTTTACCTTGCTCCTGTATGTTCCATCATTGAGTTCACAGCCTGTATTTAGAATGTAAGAGACTCTGAAGTGAGACTTATTTTTTATTTTTTATTGGGAGTGGCATTGATTAACAAAATTATAAGGGTTTCAGGTATACAATTCTATAATACATCATCTGTATATTATATTGTATGTTCACTACCCCAACCAAGTCAAGTTTCCTTCCGTCATCATTTTCCCCTTTACTCTTCTTCCTCCCCAACCCCTTTATAAAGTGGGACTTAAGGATGGGAAGGGAAGAGGGCAGGGAGAGTGGGAGGGCATGGTCCAAGCAGGATCACAATGCTGCTTGGAAGTTTTCAATCCTAGAAATCCTGTATGGGAAAACAATCCTCCTGGCAACTGTTCTTTAAAACAGTTCAAAATTTTCCATTTTGTCCTGTTGTGGTAAATATGAATTTTATTTGTGACTCTTTCACTTACAGCAGAAAACCCAGATCTTTAAAGTAAGATCATAAGGATAGAGTGGTGGTCTCCGTCACAGGAGATGTGTATTTTCTGAAGATCTCTGACAGAGATAAGGAGGGTGGCATGGCACATGGGGGCAGGTGGGTGGTGATAAGCACTGATAATGGCAAGATCGACAAGGAGGTTACTTCAATGACTGGCCTAGGAAGTTACAAAGATGTACACACAGCATTCGTGAGGATGAGAAGGAAATGTCCGTGAGAGACTTTGATGCTTTTCAGCTAGAACTGACTGGGTTCAGTGCCTGAATGTGGGAAAGAGACAGAAAAAGGAGCCATAGGGGACTCTCGGGTGTCTGATTAGGGTAATGAATGAGGTGGTATTGTTCAAAGCATGAGGACGGTATGGAGAAATTGGTTTGGCAGATGAGATGACTTCAATTCTGCATGTGTCAAGTTGAGATACCTGTGACACATGCATGGAGAGATTTTTGAAGGCACTTGAATACACTGACTCAATTAAAGACAGAAAAGGGCTGCAAGTGAACCAAGAGGAGACAGTGCATAGGTCCCGTTGGTGCCTTGATACTAGACGAGGTTGCCTGCGAGCCAAGAGGAGGAGTGAGACTTAGGCAATTGATTTTGTGTATTAATTTATAGGACCTATGAACACTTATGAGATCATTATAAATACATTGGAAAATAAGAAAAAGAAGTCTTTTGTTATGCTGTTTGGAGTTTTATTTCAGGATATGTGGTCTGCTATGGCAAATGACATTTTCAAAGTCCCTTCGCACCCAATGATGCTGTGAATTCTGGATGAACAAAGGCAGGCATTTTTAAGCGAAGTTCTGTTTTCTAATTATAACTGCAGGACAGCCAAGGAATCAGACCTTGAGCTGAGATAGCATTTTCCCCCTCACCTCCAACTTAAGCTTTCATTGAATTTGGAAATCATATCTTTCTTTATCTGGGTCAAGGACTTGCGAAAAAAAGACTAAGTGAGCTCAATACAAAACAGCATGTTCAGGTGTTTGCATTAATCCCCTTAAACTGCTCACGCAGAGAAAATGGAAGGAAAGAAAAGACAAGAATAAAGAAATTTCTTAACAGATGGTTATCTGTGAGGTTTTTTCCTCCCTATTTACTTTAAACTTGCCTACTACAATCATTTTGAATTTAAACCATGAATCTTTGGTAAGTGGATAACTGGTCTTAACTGCTTTTGCTGTCATAATATTAAACACTCCACTCCCACCCCAAATCTAAGCATTTTGTGGAAAGTGTTCAACATTCTCAAGACTTCAGTTTCTTTCAGTTGTTCAAAACCTGAAGAATGTACCATGAGTACAACAATCCTTTAAGAGTACACAAGCCAACTAATTGCTGGACCGTTTGATTAGTAAACAATACTTCTATGTTTAATTTTATGGAAAAATTGTAGGAGGCTCACAGATAAGTCAACAAAGGACATAAACATTGATTTTCAGAAAAATATACAAATTGGAATATAAAAAAATTTCTTTCATAATAGTAATCAAAGACCTCAAATTGAAACAAAATTTAAGGCCATTTAAAATCTCATTTAATTACAAAAACTTTTTTTATAGATAAACTCAATAATGAAATGTATTCAATGACATTTTCTTCCTATTATATTCTAGTTGCAATGGAAGTTGGCACAATGGTTTTATAAGTAACACCATAATATAGTTATAGAATTATAAAAATGCTTATCCCATTTGACTCAGCAATTCCACTTCTCTGAAATTTATTTTAAGGAAATTGTTTAAAAAAAAATCCACATACTTGAAATTCCCATAGTAATGTTGTCTATAGAGAATAGTTGGAAAGAATTAAAATGTCTCACATGATTGAAAATTTGCTTTAGCAAATTATGCATCTTGACTCAATATAATATTAAAATTATTAAAACTGGTAATCATCAAAACATGGAAACTGGTTAATGGATGATTTAGGAAGGGGAAAATATATAAAAAGGAAACTTTATTTTATACCAGAAGGGAAAATGTTTGTCCATCCCTATTTCTCTTTGGTCAGAAGTGAATTCTTTACAACTAAGCAACTCTTAGTTGTCATTTTCCCATGCTCTCTAAATGTTTGCTGAACTGAACCAGCTCTGTGCAAATCTAACATGGACACATGAAATGGGTGGGGAATTTAAATGAACTTTTAACTTAGAAATTCCCTAATGTCATTTTTCATACTATATATAAAACACAAAATACAGAAAATACATCTCAATTTTTCAAAGGTAGATAATTTTGAAAAAAAGTACAGTCCATATATGGTTGTAAAAATGTATTATAGAAGAAATATATTATTTGTTTATATAGTATACTCTATTTTGGAGTCCAGGTGAAAAATTCTGTGTTCTGGATATGATATTATGACATTACGGGTATTAGTATTCTACTCATCCTGAAATAAAATATATAAAATCACATAGTTAAAATGTAAATCACTGTATCAGGTAATAACAGGCAACAAAACACAGTATGTTAATTGGTAAGTAAAGTTTCACACTGTACATGTGATTTTATAAAAACAAATACTGGCAATATATTACAGAAGTATACTTAATTTTTTAAAAAACAAATCAAGTTATATAAACACAGTTAATGAATATTTCTGTATTACACATATTGCACAGAGTCAAAACTAATATTCACTAAGACTGGCACAATGTAAGCTGGCACAGAAAAAAACTTTGGGTGAATTCTTATGCAGGGACCCTCAGTGTTATTGACATTGGGGGCTAGAAAACGCTTTGTTATGGGTCAGGGTGTGGGGCTGTTCAGTGCATTGTGGAAGATGTTAGCAGCATCCCTGATCTGGATTGACTATACACCAGTAGAACCCTCCCTCGGTTGTGATAATCCGAAGTGTCTCCAGACATTGTCAAATGTCCCCTGTGGGGTGAAATCACTCTGGGAAAAATATTAAACATTTCAGTAAATCTAACACAACTCGTGTGTGTGTGTGAGAGAGAGAGAGAGAGAGAAAGAGAGAGAGAGAGAGAGAGAGATCAGTACATAACAAGCAATAGAAAAATTTTAATTAATTCAAATACAATTATAGCAGCACCTCCATTGCTTCTGGCTCATGGATTACAGGAGTAGATTTAATGCTAATATGTATATTCCATTTATAACCTAATCTCCATTTCAGGTCAGATGGTGGACTCTGTTTTTTATTTTTATTTAAGAAAATTATTTCTAACTTAACTTCACAGTGATGTTTTGTGCTATACTTTTGGTTTATTCTAGTTCTGGCCTTGAGTACTTGTTCTCTATTGAAAATAATGGCTCAATTGATGCAAAGTAACTTTTGGATTCATCCCTCCCTCATCTCTCCCCTCACTTCTCTTTATCTTTCTTTCTGTATTTCTTTCTTGTGTATGTGTGAGAAAAATGTATCTTATATTCTAGAAAATATTATAATTTTTAAAATGTGTTTAAAAATGTAAATCGACATGCTTTCTGCATCCAGGGTGAGCGAGGCGATGCTCTTCTGCCCGTGGTCACAGGAGCACCTTCCCTCCAGACCCTGAGCCTGCAGAGACCTTCCAGCGTGTTGGGGTCACAGCACTGTAAAAGATCACAGACTTTGAAATCAACCAGGTTTTTACTGAAACTCTTTCTGAAATACATTAGCTAAGTGTCCTGAGAAAACTTTCTAATTCCTAAAGCTCACTTATTTTAAAAACTAGGTTAATAATACCACATTATAAGGTTTGGGAAGGAGCTAAATGGGTAATTGTGGTGAAAAACCTAGTACTGTCTCCAAGCATAGAGAAAGCTCTATTGATAGTTTTTCCTAAACCTACTTTCCTTTAGGAAATACGCTTCCTTGTATGAAACACCAGCACCCCTACAGCAGCCCATACCCTGCTGTCCCACTGGGCCTGGGCTACCGTAGCAAAACACTGCTGTCTGGGTGGCTTCAACAACAGAGATTTATTTGCTTACAGTTCTGAAGGCTAGAAGTCCAAAATAAAGGTGTCAGAAGGTTGATTCCTTCTACGTTCTCTCTCCTTGACTTGTACAGGGCCATCTTTTAAAAAAAATTTTATTTATAAAATTAAATTTAAAGGGGTGACATTGGTCAATAAGAGTACTTAGATTTCAGGTAAACATTTCTATAGCATTTGAACGGTTGATTGTGTTGTGTACCCATTACTCAAAGTCAAATCGTTTTCCATTATCGTCACCGTAAATTGGTCCCTCTTTACTCCCTTCCCTTTTCCCTCACCCCTACATTGCCCTTTCCACTTCACCTTTATCTCGGTCCATGAGTCTCAGTTTTACATCCTGCTAGTACATGGACATCTTCTCTCTGTGTTTTCACATCATCTTCCTTCTCCTTCCCATCTGTGCCTAAATTTTTGCTTCATATGAGCACACTAGTCATAAGGAATTATTAGGGAATACTCTAATCATCTTATTTTAACTCTACATCTTTAAAGATCCTATCTACAAATACCATCACATTCTGAGGTACTAGGAATTTGAACTTCAATATTAATTTGGGGGGGTGGTGGTACACAGTTCAACCCATGCCCTGACCTTCTCTTCACTTTGGATCTTAGAGCAGTATTTAAGGATGAGCTCTGCTAAAATCCTCAACAAACCCACATTGACAATACCTCATCGCTCACGATTATCTACATTGCTTCTTCCTAAGTGTTCTAAATGTTTTGGCATGTGTTTAGTGAATATGCTGTTGAACTTGTTATTCATTTTTTAAATCTTTTACTCACACATTGGATGGGTCTGTACACAAACATTTGTTGAGCATTCACCATGTCCCAGGAATTGCCTGGGTCTTTGGAGATAAGAGTAACGCATAGTCTTTGCCTTTGGCAGCTCAGAATGAAGAGGGAGAGAAAAAAGAAATAAGAAAGAGAAGGAAAGACTCATAAATAGATAGTTCTGAAACAATGTACTTGTACAAGAAGGAGATGAGCATTAGGTATTATACCAAATTTAAGTAACCAGTATGTTATTCTAGTATTAGAAATGTAATGGGAGATTTTCCTGTACAGATGAGGTTGAGAGATAAGGGTTAGATGTTGGGAACTACAGGTTAGCCACTCCTTACTCACATCTTAAAATTGACCTAACCTAGACTACCACTTACTTATTATAAGAATAAAATTCTAAAGTTTAGATAATCTTGAAGTTGAACTAATTTTTATGCCTAGTAAATTAACAGATCCAATCCACTATTTTTAATAGGATAATTCATACTTACACATGTATCTTAAATTTATAGCTATCAGCTATATATAAATAAAGCTATCAGCTTTATTATTTTTTCTTTTTCTTTTTTAAGTGATAATTAGGGAGCTACAGAGACACATTCCTGCATGCATCCTGACTGTAATCCACCCAGTTACTGTCTATCTGGGGCGGATGCTCTGCCCATCTGGGGCTGCTCGCAACTGAGCTATTTTTAGCACCTGAGGCAGAGGCTCCATGAAGCCATCCTCAGTGCCTGGGGCTGATATGCTCAAATCAACTGAGCCATGGCTGTGGGAGAGGAAGAGAGACAGAGAGAGAGAGAGACAAACAGAGGGGAGGGAGAATCAGATGGTCACCTTTCCTGTGTGCCCTGACAGGGAATTGAACCCAGAACTTTCACACACGCTATCAGAACTTTAAATTCAGCAAACAGTAAAGTGCTAAAATATCCTCCAAATACTTAAATGATAAATACAAATACTAGAAAAGTGCTAAGGCTATCAGGAAGTATGGAATATCAAAAATGCTGAGTGGCAGCCATAACAAAGTCAACATTGAATCTTGCATCCCCTATCAAGACATTGCTTTGACTACATGAGTTTAGGTGGATGGAATATTGAAAGGATCTGGTCAAGAAGTATCAAGTGGAAAGCATTATGAGTCTTCTTTTGGGGAACACTGGAAAATAAGCACCCTCTAAGAAAGACTCAAAGGAAAGTGAGTTAGATTGGGCCCCCATTGGATCACAAGGGACAATATTGGAATAATCAAGAACAAGGGGCTCTGTGAGTGTTTGCAGGGGCGGGAGTGGGTGTTTCTCATAGCCACTGTCCTCAGTGACTTCTACTAAGGTGGCAGGCTCAGTTAGAAATTAAAAAAAAGTTTTAGAGATGACTTTTTAGAGCACTTTCAGGTTTACAGCAAAACTGAGAGGAAGGTCGACATTCTCCTATATACTCTTACATCCCCATTTTCAACCTCACTTACCAGACAGGTACATGTGATAGTTACAATTAATGAACCTACATTGGCATATCATTATCATCTAGAATCCACACTTTACATGAGGGTTCACTCCTGGTGTTGTACATTTTATGAGTTTGGACAAAGTTAGAATAACATATATCCGCTATGATAGTGTCATATAGTGTAGTTTCACTGTCTTAAAGATCTGCTATGCTCCACCTATTTATTCCTCTCTCCCTCCCCATGACACGTGAAAGCCATTGATCTTTTCATTGTCTCCATAGTTTTGCCTTTTTCAGAATATCATTATGATTGGAATCATACAGTATATAGCCTTTGCAGACTTTTTTTTTTTAACTTAGAGATAAGCAATTAAGATTCCTTCATGTCTTTTCATGGCTTCATTGCTCATCACTTTTTAGTACTAATATTCCATTGTTTGGATATACCACTGATCACTTATTCATCCACCTACTGAAGGACATTTTGATGGTTTGCATGTTTTGACAATTATAAATAAGATGCTATAAACATTCCTGTATAGGTATTTGTGTAGACATAGTTCTTCAACTCTCTTGGGTAAATACCAAGGAGCAAGATTACTAGATTCTATGGTAAAAGTATGTTTATTTATTTTTTTAGTCTTTTAAGAAACCACTGAACTTTCTTTTAAAGTGGCTGTACCATTTTGTATTTCCACCAACAATGTATGAGAACGCCTGTTGCTCCACATCCTCACCAACATTTGGTGTTGTTAGTGATCTGGATTTTGGCCATTCTAATAGATTGTAGTGGTGTCTTATTGTTGTTTCAATTTTCATTTCTCTGATGACATATGAAATAAAACATCTTTTCAGATGCTTATTTACCATCAGGATCCATTCTGGGTGGATTTTAAAGAGCTCTGTTTTACCATGTCATTGAAAAGAGACTGCCAATCATTTTCTTTAAAACCTGGAAAGCTCTGAGAAATTGTGGATGTCCCTGGAAGTAGTAGTTATTTGCAAACACCACAATTCTCAGTAAGTAATTGTTATCTATAAAGCCAGCTGTAGTTGCGCCAGCTGAAAATATTCTTAAGCTCACCTTTTGAATTGATCTATTCTTGAGTGCCAGCCAAAGATGCCTAGGTTTGCTTTTATTAAAAAAAAATCTTTCATGAGAAGTCCCAGGTAGGGAAATCAGCTTCTATTTTAGTGCAGGTTCTGGGAACAAGCAGATTTATAGGAGGGTGGAGTAAGAGGTCAGGGTGAGGAGGGCTCGGGCCCTGGCTTGCTGCAGCAATTTGATTGCTATTGAGTGTTGAGTTTCATTCCTATGGAAAAGGTACAAACACTGCTATTGGTTTACTCATGATGCTTTGAAGCTGACGGGATGTTTGCAAAATATTTTTGAGGACCTTGCATTGTTTGTGTACAAATAGTACTAACTGTGCTATTTACCAAATAAATCAGAGAAAGATTCAGCTGACTTTCTTTGCTGCTTTAGAAGCATTTTCTTCAAAGAGGAAGTAATGATTCTTTTGCTTAAATGTAGCTCTGGGCACAGTTACAAATATTCAGCCTATTTTGGCTTCTAATACTTTATATCAGCTATTCAGGGATTTGGCATTTTTGTTGTGGATTTATTTTTTTACTAATGTAAATGTTATTTTTAAAATGTTATTCCTGCTGGTAGTAAAATATGGTTATTTTAATAATGTTTCTGCTACTTAAAGTAAAAGGAAACTAACTTAGTTTTGCCGATATCTAGGTAGATGGGAAGGAGAGAAAGCTGACATTCTGTACTTAAATAAATGTTAGTTGAACAGAAACAGAAAGCAAAAAATAAGAGTATTATATCTCTTGATGCTGTAAATGTTACATACCCTGTTTGTACCTACATCTGGTAACATATTACCTTTTATAAGGTTAATATACGGTTTATATTTTTCACCGTAACCTACAGGCATAACATCCTCTCCCTTTGTCCTTCCTTCCACTTTGCCTCTCTTCTTTTCTTTCATGGATAATTTTCAAGTGCCAATTATGTGTCAGACACATACTGGTATCATTCAGCAATGCTTGCTACTCCTCTCAACTACATGTGAGCATCTATTTTTAAAGTAGAGCAACACAAATATTAGGATTTAATCACTCAAACAGGACCAATAGTTATTAAACATTTACTGTGTGTCATTGTAATATTCTAAAATAAATAAGAGATTTTAAGCATTGATTTCAAGGAGATATGTAAACTTAATGGGGAGCTTTACAGATGTTATAAATATATCCACAAAGAACTCCAGTGTTGGCTAAGTAATTGCGGCAGAAGCAAAGGGAAATGGAAGACTTACTGACTACCCCATTCGAATGATTCTTCAAAGAATGAAAATACCTGATTTTTTATTTCAGGATTTAGGTGGCAGTTTTTACTTGTTTTAAGAGCTAATAACTTATTTTAATACTTTTATTTGCTTCTGTACTCACATTTTTCCCCCTATATACCTTCTTTATTGAAAAGGTCTCCATAAAGTATGAAATGTATCAACTCATATAATTTATCAAACATCTACCTGCCTATGAACGGACAGTCCTGTGAATCATATGAAACATGCTGAGTCAACAATTTCCCTTTCCTTTGAATGTTCACATTTCTCTTATACTTGACCACTGATAATGGGATCTTTAAGGCAACCTCAAGAGATTTTTCAGGATACAAAAATGTAATAGTTTTTCTTAATCTTATGATGCATACATTAAAAATTATGCATACAGAAACAACTATGATACAATGCCGTGTTTGATTGTGTTTGATTTTTGTGGAGGAGGATAAAATAATCTTTGATTTTAAACAGCTTTAGGCTAATGTAAGAGAATGTGGACCTATATATTTTGGAGGCTGTTATTCAGAAATAAAAATAACTCTATACAGCTTTGAGACAAGAAATGTCACAGGGCAGGATGGTATGTTATTCAAAAGAATCATCTAGAGAGTAGAGAGACTATAAGAGCACAAAGCCGAGCGGGACACCGCACTGGGAACTGTCAGTGGGAGGTGAGGCTTCTTCTGATTCTCAGAGAATAGGTGTTGAAAGAATAGGTACAGAGGGCTGAGGAAGCATGCCTGGTAGAGGAAGTGGTGTCAGCAGAATTGAGCAAGGCTACTACTACTCTACCCTGGAGAAACTGCAGTGAGAGGTGAGGAGGGAGAAAGTGAAATGGCAGGTGAGGACCCCAAATGCTTAAGCAGGGGTACTTCTAACAGTTATGAGCAGGTGAGTGACAAGCTACAAGGTACAGGAGTTTAATAATAAAATGATATTTTGTAACTGTTAAGAGCAAGACAGAAATAATAGCTACATCTCAGCTTTTCTTCTTTGTGGTTCAAAAGGTGCCAATACAATGAATTTTTTAGGTTGTGGCTACCGTAGGTACTGCATAGTTTTCATTATTTATGTTTTGGGATTGTTAATATTTTACAATGTCCTTTGCCAGGGTAGCACAATGGCACTAAAAAGAGTCAAAGATCCTGGTTTATTCCAATACTTTTAAGTTAGTCCAAACTTTATGTAAGAGGTTCATTGGCTCCAGGAAAATGCAGTTCCTACCAGCCTCTCCCAATTTAGGAACAAGCCCACCACTTATCACTCTATAACACTGAACCTAAGGGGAACCAGCATCAAATAAGAAAAGCCATGTATCCAGAAATTAATTTACTTAAACATGATTAATGAGTCTGTCAACTCATGAATTTATTCACTTCATTTGCGCATGCCTCAACTTATTTTTAAGTGAGAGGAGGGGAGATAGAGACAGATTCCTGCATGAGTCCCAATTGGGATCCACCCGGCAACCCTGTCTGAGGCCAATGCTCAGACCAACTGAGTTATTTTCAGTGCCTGGGGCTGACACTTGAACCAATTGAGCCAGTGGTTGTGAGAGAGGAAGAGAGAGAGAAAGGGGGAGAGGGAAGGGAATAGAAGTAGATAGTTGCTTCTCATGTGTACCCTGACTGGAGATCAAACCCAGGATATCCACATGCTGAGCCAACACTATCCACTGAGCCAACTGACCAGGGCCATGACTCAACTCTTTGTGCTTTGTTTCATATGTACAGTATGTCATTGTTAGGCTCTTTCCCAAATATTAATGAGGGACTTGTGATTCAGTATTTAAAAATAAGTATTTAAAATATAACTATTAAATATAGACTCTATCCATGGAAATTTTAACATGCACACTGTACCACAGTAGAGGAGATAAAAGAGTAGAGTGGTTTATGGGAAGTTTGAGAGTGATTCTTTCTCAGTGTGATTCCAGGAATGAGTGTGCTGGCAGTCCATCAGCATGCATTGGTCTTGTATTCATCACTGAATCTTCTAAATGTAGCCCACATATGTAGTAGAGACACACTGAATGTTACAGTAAACTAATACGAACATGTGTGAATAGGCTAACAAGATTGAAAAATCTTGCTCAGTAGGCCCCCTACACAAGTTAAGCACTGTGAGTAATCCACAAAAAGTCTTAAATCAAGATTCTAACTGATAGATAGAAATGTTGCCATAGTAATTCAATATAGGGAGCATTTGCTTCTGTTAGCCTAAAAGCTAAAACAGGTAGTGCATGTGACTTCTGAAAAGATAGAATTCATGCATACTACCAACTAAAAGGCTATTTAATCCCAACGCATTTGTCATGCATCCTGAGTTGTTTCTTTTCTTTCACCCTACTTCCCTCATCCCATTCTATCCCTCAGAGGTAACTGCTGTGCTAACAGCAACTGTGACAACAGCCCCTGCAGGGCTGGCCATTGGATGATGCGTCACTGGGCTCTTGGGAGGTGGGAATATCTCCACCGTGGCCATGAATGTTACTTCTTGTTTTATTTTTTTTTGTATTTTTCTGAAGCTGGAAACGGGGAGAGACAGTCAGACAGACTCCCGCATGCGCCCGACCGGCATCCACCCGGCACGCCCACCAAGGGCGATGCTCTGCCCACCAGGGGGCGATGCTCTGCCCCTCCGGGGCGTCGCTCTGCCGAGACCAGAGCCACTCTAGCACCTGGGGCAGAGGCCAAGGAGCCATCCCCAGCGCCCGGGCCATCTTTGCTCCAAAGGAGCCTTGGCTGCGGGAGGGGAAGAGAGAGACAGAGAGGAAGGAGGGGGTGGGTTGGAGAAACAAATGGGTGCTTCTCCTATGTGCCCTGGCCGGGAATCGAACCCGGGTCCCCCGCACGCCAGGCCGATGCTCTACCGCTGAGCCAACCGGCCAGGGCCTGAATGTTACTTCTTTTGGGAGATGGCACTCTTCCAGAACTAGGCATTCCTCATCAGTGTCCTCACCTACTTCAAGTTTGGAGGGCAGTTTGAATCTAGAGTGTGTCATTTCCTAAAGATCTTTTTGACTTGAATTTGAGGTGATACATGAGAGTGGGAATTTAGAAAGACATTTCTGAAGATTGGGCTGATAGGAATCATACAGAGACAATCACCAATGTTTCAGCACAAGGGTGACTTATCTCTTCACCACCTGGGACTAAAATGTCTCAGATGGGACAAGTGACTCCTCTATACAAACTGGATGAGATTAAAGATGATGGAGATGGATTCTAACCCTTGTAGCTCCAAGAGTTACCTTCATCTAGACTTTCACTGAAGTAACAATATGCCTCCATTCAAAGACAGAATGGCCTTTGTCTCTTAGATTTTACTTTTTGTTTTCCTCTCCCATATTTTTTCAAGTAAAATATCCATATAAGTATATCAATAGCATCCCATGGCCCTTTCAGGTAAATGTCCATATAAGTGTAATGAGCAACCTATCTACTCACTTCCTCTAGAATAACTATAAAACAATGAATGACAAAGCAAGTCACTTGGCTATAGTAAATTATTTATTTAGACACTCTACTTAAGGTAGTATCACAGGGCAACCTCTCTTGGACCCACTTTCCCTTCCTCCAGTTTGTAGAGACTTTACTAAGTATAGAATAACATTGCAGATTTAACTCGCTATTTTATAAAGTAACTCCCAAAGTTCACATTGTTTAGGCTGCTCCTCTACCAGAGCAATTCTCCAGACCCCAGCCTGGAGAAACAATCCAGAGGAGAAACAATCCAAAGAGAGGCACTTGATCTTGGTCCTTACCTTTTAAGATGGATAAACCCATTTGTCTTTTACTTCATCCCTTTATTGTGGCAGAGACTGGTAAGTAATAGTGAAGAAAGAAGACTGTATGCTCTGAGTTGCGATGCTGGAACATAAAGCCCTCCTCCAAATAAAGTGTTCTGAGTTTATTTTAATTTCTCAGAATTGGCATATTAGTTTGCTATGGCTGCCATAGTGAAATGCCAAAGACTGTGTGGCTTACAAAGCAAAAATTCATTTTCTCAAAGTTCTGGAGGCTGGGAGTCCAAGTTCAAGATGTCAGAAGATTTGGTTCTATTGAGGCCTCTCGCTCTCTGGCTTGTAGGTGCTCCTTCTTGCTCTGTCTTCACATGGCCATCCCTCTGTCTGTATTTTCTATTTCCTCAGATGACTTTTTCTTTGTGCTAAATCATTGATGTGCCTTCCTCTTCTCAGAAGGACACAGTCATATTGTTTAAGGCCCCATCCCTCACCCTTATGACTACATTTAACCTACTTTACTTCTTTAAAGGCCCTATTACCAAAAGCAGTCACATTCTACGGTGCGGGGGGGGGGGGGAGGTTTATGGATTTCACATATGAATTTTCGGCGAACGTTATTCCATTACAGTTGGCTATATTCAATTTTCCTTGTTTACAATTTACAGTAAACGAGGAGGGAAATCATCAAAACCACATTGTTTCTAGCTATTGAAACTTATTTACTCTTCTGTTTCTCAAAATAAAAAGAACCCTTATTCATTTTTAATTTACCCTGAACTATAAATATATAGACTGTAAATAAAATCTCATTATTATTTTGTAAAGAACCAGGGAATAGTTTTATTTTACATACCATTCCACTTAAATCTTCGTAAGTGCTTCTTACAAACTGACCTCCTTTCACACATAAAACTCTCAGTTATGAAATGGGGCAGCTAAAAGCCTTTAATGTGTCATTAGTCTCACAATCCCTAACCTATGAAGTAAATTGTCATACATATAAGCTAAGTTCTGGAGGACATCAGCCCATCCCTTAAAAAAAAGTAATTAAAATGGAAGTATACATGGTATCTCTAAGCTATTAAAAATCATTGCCATTAGGTATATCTGATATTGGTAGCCTTAGGCAGAAATAGTAAAAATATCAGTTGCTATTAAAACTTCTACAGGCTGAAGGATAACATAAAAGTTCAAAGTAAATTTTCAGTAAATTGCTTTTTTTTATAGATTTCTTCTAAATCTAACAGAGGTGGTCTTACCTATCAGTAATGGTTATATATATTTATGACTTCAATTTATTTATTTGTTACCAACTAGTTGATATTTCCCAAGGTTAGTATAATTTGTTTTAATTTGTACTGTGTATTTTCCACTAAATATTCAAGTACTGTTTACTATTCAAACAATGTATCAATATACTGAGCTTGAACACCTGTTTTCTAGACTACAACCAGTGATAGAAAGTGACAACTGATTGTCTTTGCAGGCAGTAGAGTTCCTTCATCTTTTCCATTCAGATGATTCAATGTTCATTGTAAAAACATAATGGAGAGGATAGGAGATTTAGTTCAGCAGCTCCAGGGATACTGTCCTTTTGATTTCTAGATTGTAAAATCCCTTACATGAATGTGTATAATAAGATAATTCAAGCAATACACTTAAATTTAATTATAACTCAGTATTTAGGATTTGCTATTCATGAAATACATAACTTGATTTTTTTTTTAAATCAATGATTCTGATCATATCTTGGAACCTCATTTCATTCTCTCTAGAGTTGTCATGGCAACAGAGAAACCAGGGTGCTGTGGGGAGATGTGATTTGAGACTTCTGCTTTAGTTATTCCTATATATGGTCCACTCAGAGAAAAAAAATGTGACGGCTGCTTTATTCAAAAAATTGTATTTAATATGCGTTATGCTAGAACAACAATGATGGAGAACTCGGATTCCATAAACTGTTGAGCCTTGCTACTTTGTAGTAAGTTGAGTTCAGGTTTACTTTTTCCTATTTTAGTTCCTGTTTTGTGACTGGTAGGTTCTTTGATATGCACAGTATACAGTTAAGGGTATTTATTGGCTTTCGAAACAAACAGGATGAATAATATAGAATTCAAAATATTAAATGTACTCATTGGTTAAGTTAAGCATTTGAATTAATTATAAACTTTCTATATAAATAGGAATATAGCTTTGATTATGAATCCTGTTCCACCAGTGATCTGGGAAGCTCACTGTCTTAGTCCACACTCTCAGGATCCCTTAGCCTGCCTGGCGGTGGCTTGCTATCCAGTTATATGACATGACAGCTTTCCCACTCTCTGTAAGATCTTTTCCTTCCCTCCCTTTCTTTTTTTTTTGTAACATAGACAGAGAGAGAGTCAGAGAGAGGGACAGATAGGAACACACAGGAAAGGAGAGAGATGAGAAGCATCAACTCTTCATTGTGGCACCTTAGTTGTTCACTGATTGCTTTCTCATATGTTCCTTGACTGCGGGGGGGCGAGGGAGGGGGTTCCAGCAGAGCAAGTGACCCCTTGCTCAAACCAGTGACCTCAAGCTGGTAAGCCTTGCTTAAACCAGATGAGCCTGCGCTCAAGCTGGAGACCTCGGTTTTGAACCTGGGGCCTCTGCGTCCCAGTCAGACGCTCTATCCACTGTGCCACTTCCTGGTGAGGCCCTTCCTTTTCTTGCTTCCTTCCCTTTACTCCCTCCTTGCCCTCCCTTCTTTTATCAGATACTTTATCTTTTACATTCATTACACTGAATTTACCAGCCACTGTGCACTGCCCCAAACTCCAGCCTGCTTCCACTCTGCTAAATAAGCTCAGTTAGATCCCCTTTGTGCCAGCCTCCCTCTCCTACCCCCACACCTCAGCCTCCCCGTGCTTAGGTTCACTGGCCACCTGCCTCTTCATGCCAGGTCTCTGCTCTGCGTAGATGAAGTTCTTGTGGAATTTGGTGAAAAGCCTTTAATATAGGCAATAGAATTGTATGCAACCGCTGAAACCAGAGAGCATTAAGAAAAATTAAACCCCAGAGTAGTTAGAACTCAAGAAGAAGGTTTCAGTCGTGACAAAGTGGAGAACTGGCAGCACTCTGAGCCAATTATGTCTGTATTTGCAAGGGGCAAAGTAATGCTGATGAACGTTTGGATTATATACATTTATGAGAGAAAAGAGCAAATATTTAAAGACATTGTAAACACAGGCCTAGCAGGGCAACAAGAGCTAGGATTATGAATACATCTTGGCAATATAAAAATTATTTTAGAAATATACTATATTCAGAATTTTCCTTCTTGGTCTCAAAACTAAAATAGTTACCTACATTAATTCCTTGGGAACATTTTCCCTAATGAAGGCTAGTTTGGAATCAAAGCTATTGCAAATTAGAAGGAAAGAAGAGCCTAACCTGAGCTGGCACAGTGGATAAGGATGGACCTGGAATATTGAGGTTGTTGGTTGGAAATTCTGGGCTTGTCTGCGTCAAGGCACATATAAGAAGAAACTATGAGTTGATGTTTCCTACTCCTATCTGTCTTTGTCTCTCTCTCTTCTCTATCTAAAAATCAATAAATAAAATCTTTAAAAAAAAAGAAAAGAGGAAAAAAGTAATCGGAACCATTTTCTTGGTAAGTGGTAATGCCTTATATTCCTCAGTCATGGTCAGAGGTGGATTTAACAACGGGCGCACTGGGTGTATGTCCTGGGCCCCAACTTCTGAAAGGCCCCACAAAACCCCAACTTTGTACTTTTTTCTAATGTAAGGGGCCCAATATTTTCTTCTATACCTGGGGCCTCAACTGACTTTAGTCCAGATCCTTTGTAGTATAAGGCAGTAAAGAATTCATACTGCTAGATCACAATAGTGCCAGGTATATATCTGTTGCCATACTAGACATTGATTGGAAGGGTTTGTTGTCTTATATATTCTATTTAAATAAATCATAGTTCATTGTTAACTCTAGTAACTATTGAAAAGTTTTGTGTGCTTAATTATCTGTATCTATATTAGATGGAATATGAGTTTGCACCATCTCCAACTTTAATCATTTACCACATGGATAATTCTAATCTTCTTCTCTTGCTTATCCTGTAATCTCTCATCTTAACAGTGAATATCTGCCTTCTGTATCCATTGGTTTAATTGTTCTTGTCCAGTATAAATGAATAGTGGCTTCAAAATGATTAATTTATACTACCATGGAAAATACTAGTATTAACTAGAGTACAGTTCTTTTTTACTTTACTCTGATATATCCCACCTCTTTGCTAAACTTATTTAGGGCAGAATCTCCCCCCTTCAGTGAAGTTGTTTCATAAATCTCTAATATAGCTAGATTGTTTTCATTACATCTCCATTCTACCTGAGATTCTTAACCTTCTACATTATATATTTTTAATATTTGAATATATTAAGATTCACTCTTTCGTGCTGTGATTTTTATGGGTTTTGACTAACAAATGGTATCATGTGTCACCCATTACAGTATCATACAAAATAGTTTCTCTACCCTAAAAAAATACCTGTTTTCATCCATTTCCTCTTCTTCAATCACTGGAAACCACTGATCAGTTTACCATATCTTTTTTTTGCCTTTTTTTAAAATAAAAAATCATGTTATATAGTTGGAATCATATAGCACATTACCTTCCATTTAGCTATATACATTTAAGGCTCATTCATGTATTTGTATGACTTGCTAGCTCGTTGTTTTTAATTGGAAAATATTTCGTTGACTAGATATACAAGAATTCATCCATTCATCTGTTGAAGGGTACCTTGGTTGATTCAGTTTTTGGCAATTATGAAAAAGGAACTTCTATAAACATTTGGATACAGTTTTTTTTTGGGTGGACATAAGTTTTCAATCAGTTGGATAAATATGTGAGGGTGTGATTGCTGGATCCTACAGTAAGACTATGTTTGGCCTTGTAAAAAAGAGCCAAACTTTCTTTCAAAGTGGCTATAATTAGATTCTCTAGTAAAATGCTAAACAAAAGTGGTGCTCAATGTACACCTTTATCTTTTTATTAATTTTAAAGGAAGTATTCCTGAATCTGATGTCGGCTCCTTTTGGTTACACCTTATGAGGTTAAGGATATTCCTTAACATCTTTAGTTTCCTGGGAGTTCTTTTCTAAAGCAAGTACCATATTGAATTTAATTGATACTTCCATTGAAATGGCCATATGAAAATTTCCTTTACTTGCCAAGGTTGGTTTTCCTTCACCCCTGTGGTGAATTACATTTATATATTTTTCTAATGTTAAACTATCCTGTTGCTAGAAGCTTGTTACTGATTGAATGTTTGTGTCCCCACAAAAGTCACATGTTGAAACCTTATTCCCCCAATGTAACAGCATTAGAAAGTGAGGGCTCTTGGGAGGTAATTAGTATTAGATGAAGTCATGATGGAAGAGGCCTCATAAGTGTGATCAGTGAAGAGAGCTTGCTCCTGCTACTCTGCTCTTTTGCCATGTAAGATAGACAGAATTGGCAGACTGGAAACTAAAATAGGGTTCTCACTAGAACCTGACTGTGTTGGTGCTCTGATCTTGGACTTCCAGCCTCCAGAACTATGAGAAATAAATTTATGTTGTTCATAAGCTGTCCAGTTTAAGGAATTTTGTTATGGCAGCCTGCACTGACAAAGACAGAAATTGGTACTGAGATGTTAGCATGCTGCTGTAACAAGTACAGTGCACCCCCCCCCCCCATCCACAGTCTCTTTTTCCCTGACTTCAGTTACTCACAATCAACTGTGGTCTGAAAATGTGAAATGGAAAATTCCAGACACAAACAATTCATATGTTGTAAATGGCATGCCATTCTGAGTAGCCTGATGAAATCCTGCTCCATCCTGCCCCGGACTTAAATCATTCTTCTCTTCAACATATCCACTCTGTATTAGCTTCTCAACCTATTACTCACTTAATAGCCATTTCTGGTTATCAGGGAGAATGAGAGAGAGAGAGAGAGAGAGAGAGAGAGAGAGAGAGAGAGAGGGAGGGAGAGAGAGAGAGAGAGAGAGAGACCATATTCGCATAACTTTTATTACAGTATATTGTTTTAATTGTTCTATTTTTAGTTATTGTTATTAATCTCTTACTATGCCTGATTTATAAATAAAAGTTTATAATAGGTATGTATATATAGGAAAACCATAGTATACATAAGATTTTGTACCTTTTATGATTTTAGGCACCCCTGGGAGTCTTGGAAGGAGTCTTCTTTGAATAAGGGGGACCACTACACTTAAAAATGGGAAAGTGGCTTTGGAACTAAGTAATGTGTGAGGCTAGAAGAATGTTGAGGTATACACATGAGAAAAAGCTATCCTTGCTATGAATGATCCTTTAAAGGTGATTATGGTGAGAGCTCAGATAGAAAAGAGGAGAAGAATAGAGAAATCTTCAGTCTTCTTAGAGAATGCCCAAATGGTCTTGAAAAAAATGTCAGTAGAAATTTGAATGTTAGAAGCCACTCTGTTGAGTTCTCAGATGAAAATGAGGAACATGTTGTTGGAAACTGGAGGAAAGGCAGTCCTTGCTATAATATGACAAAGAACTCAGCTGTACTGTGTTCAAGTCCTAGTGTTCTGTGGAAGAAAAACTTGGCTAGCATTGGACTTGAATATTTAGTTAAGGAGATTCCTGAGCAAATTATTGAAGGGGTTTCTTGGTTCCTCATGATTATTTACAGTGAAACGTAAAAGGAGATGAATGACGTGAAGAAGCAATTATTAAGCAAAAAGAAACTACACCTTAAATATTTGGAAAATTCTCACTCTATCCATACTGCAAAAATGAGAAAGCATGTTTGAAAGAGAACACTAAGGATATGACCAAACATCATGAGATTAGTGTGGGTGAAACATGGATTTAATTAGCTACCCCAGCAGTAGAATTAACCTGGAGATGGGAAGAACTCCCCCAAGATTGTTATCTTAACTTCCAGGAGCTTGACCAGTTTTCCAAAGTAAATATCAGAGGAAAAAAATATCTATCCTTGTGCTTTTCTGGTTGGGAGAAGGCAAAGAATAATTTTGAAGTATGTTGGAACACCACATACCACTTAACAAAGCTTGCCTTTAGGGAAAACTAACTGGAGACTAACCAGATGGGGTATTAGTAGACCTTAACTGACCTAGGCAAAGGAAATAAAAGCACTCCTGGAATCTATAGAACAGAAAATTAATTTCAAAGTAAGCAGAAGAAAAGAAATTATAACAATTAGAACAGAAATCAATACAATTAAAAACAGGAAATTATCAGTAGAGAAAATAAATGAAACTAAAAGCTACTTTTTTGAAATGGTCAATCAAGTCAATAAGTCTTTAGCCTGGCTAAGAAAAAAAGATGCAAAATATAAATTCAGAAATGAAAGATGGGACATCTCTTCAGATCACACAAACATTAAATGAATAAAAAGGAATACTTTGAACAATGCTATTCCCACAAATTTGATAAATTAGATAAAACAGACCAATTTTTGAAAGTTATAATTTACCAAAGCTCACACAAGAGCAAATAAGCAAATCTGAATGGGCCTATATACATTTAAAAAATAAACAACAATGAATAATTTTCTAAAACAGAAAACATTAGGCATCGAAATGGGTTCACTGATGAATACTACAAAACATTTAAGAAAGATGTTATACCAATTTTCTATAATCTCTTTCAGAAAATAAAGGTAAACAGAATATTTCCTAATTAATTCTATGAGGCCAGGATCACTCTAATACAAAAATCAGACAAATTCATTACAAGAAAAAAGAAAACTACAGATCAGTATCTCTTATGAAGACAGATGCAAAAATCTTCAACAAAATAGTAGCATATTGAACTCAACAATGTAGAAAAAAGTTGTACACTATGACTAAATGGTATTTATTTCACATATGCAAAATCGATTCAACATTGAAAAATCACATCAACAAGCTAAAGAAGAAAAATCATAGAATTTTTTTTTCTTGTCTTATTGCTCTGGCTAGATCTTCCAGTACTATGCTGGGAAAGAAGAAATAAAAGTTTCACTTTTTGCAGATGACATGATCCTGTACATAGAAAACCCCAAAGACTCCACAGAAAAGCTATTAGAAACAATAAACCAATACAATAAGGTCGCAGGATACTAAATTAATATACAAAAGTCTATTGCTTTTTTATAGGCCAACAATGAAATATCAGAAAAAGAACTAAAAAAATAAGCACTTTTACAGTAGCAACAACAACAACAAAATTACCTAGAAATAAACATAACAAATAATGTAAAGGACCTATATACTGAAAACTACAAAGCATTATTAAAGGAAATTGAAAAAGACATAATGAAATGGAAAAATATTCTTTGTTTGTGGATAGGAAGAATAAATATAGTTAAAATGGCCATATTTCCTAAAACAATATACAAATTTAATGCAATTCCCATCAAAATTCCAATGTCATTTTTTAAAAGAAATGGAACAAAAAAATCATCAGTTTATATGGAACCATAAAAAAACCTCAAATAACTAAAGTAATACTAAGGAAGAAAAACGAAGCTGGAGGAATTACAATACCTGACTTCAAATTATACTACAGAGCCATGATAATCAAAACAACATGGTACTGGCAGAAAAATAGACGCACAGTCCAATGGAACAGAATAAAGAGTCCAGAAATAAAACCACATATATATGGTCAAACCATCTTTGGTAAAGGAGCCCAAAACACACAATGGAGAAAAGTAAGCCCCTTCAATAAATGGTGCTGGGAAAATTGGAAAGCCACATGCAAAAGAATGAAACTTGACTACAGTTTATATCTTACACAAAAATTAATTCAAAATGGATCAAAGAACTAAATATAAGATCTGAAATAATAAATTACATAGAAGGAAACATAGGTACAAAACTCATGGACCTTGGCTATAAAGAATATTTTATGAATTTGACTCCAAAGGCAAGGCAAGTAAAAGCAAAGATAAATGAATGGGACTACATCAGACTAAAAAGCTTCTGCACAGCAAAAGAAACTGTCAATAAAACAAATAAGCAACCGACTAAATGGGAGATGATATTTTCAAACAACAGCTCAGATAAGGGACTAATATAAAAAATATAAAAAGAACTCACAAAACTCAGCAACAAACAAGCAAAAGCAAACAATCCAATAAAAAAATGGGAAGAGGACATGAACAGACACTTCTCCCAAGAAGAAATATAAATGGCCAACAGATATATGAAAAAATGCCATCATCACTAGCTTTTCGAGAAATGCAAATCAAAACTACAGTAAGATACCACCTCACACCTGTTAGATGAGCTATTATCAATAAGACAGGTAATAACAAGTGCTGGAGAGGCTGTGGAGAAGAAGGAACCCTCATTCACTGTTGGTTGGAATGTAAATTAATGCAACCATTATGGAAGAAAGTATGGTGATTCCTCAAAAAATTAAGAATAAAACTACCATATGACCCAGCAATTCCTCTACTGGGTATATACCCCAAAAATTTGAAAACATGGGTATGTAAAGACACATGCAGCCCCATGTTCATTTCAGTATTGTTCACGGTGGCCAATGCAAGGAAACAACTAAAATGTTTTTCAACAGAGGAATGGATAAAGAAGATGTGGTACATATATACTATGAAATACTACTCAGCCATAAGGAATAATGATATAGTATCATTTACGACAACATGGATGGACCTTGATAACATTATAGTGAGGGTAATAAGTAAATCAAAGAAAGCTAAGTACTGTATGATTCCATACATAGGTGGGACACAAAATTGAGACTCATGGACATAAATAAGGGTGCAGTGGTTACTGGGGGAAGGGAAGAGTGGAGAGGGAGGAGGATGGGGGTAAGGGGAGAGGCTTAAAGAGAAACAAAATATAGGGTGACAGAAGATGACTTGACTTTAGGTGATAGGTATACAATATAATCGACTGTTCAAAGGATGTGGAGATATTTTCTCTAAATCTATGTACTCTATAATCTTGTTAAATTTAATTGTCTAAATAAAAAAAAAGAAAAAAAAGAAACATCATAGGATTACATCAATAGGTGCCAAAAAAGCTTTTGACAAAGTCCAACACCTTTACATGATAAGAACACTCAGTAAATCATGAATACTGGGAAACTTCTTCAACTTGACAAAAATATACAAAAACCTACAACAGACATCATACTTAATGGTGAGAAACTGGGAGATTTCCCTCTAAGATTAGGAACAAGTAAAGGATGTTTCACTACTCTTTCAACAAACATTATACTGATCGTCATAGTTAATGCAATAAGACAAGAAAAGAAAATAAAGCATACTAATTGAGAAGTAAGAAATAAAGCTGTCTTTAACCACAAATAACATGATCTTCTCTGTAGACAATCTAAAAGAATTGACAGAAATCCTCCTGGAATTAATAAGTGATTATAACAAGGTTGTGAGACACAAGGTCAATATTAAGGTGACCAATCGTCCTCCTTTAGGGAGGACAGTCCTTCTTTTGTAAGTTCCATCCTCCCTCGAGAAGTGTCCTCCTACATGTCCTTCTTTCTGATATTGGAAGACTAATCTGTAAATGTCCATATATGATTGATGCAGAGTTGATTCATTGCATGTGATGTGACGTATTTGTATTTGACATCACGATTCATCAAGGATCAGTACAGTGTGGCGAGATGTGATTATAAGACGCATGTGCTCTGCACGGGAGACCTGGAGAGAGTGTGCGATATACCAAGCACACAAATGGCTTTGTGTACTTCTTACTGAAACATGACACAGGACATATGACATTGTAGACTCATGATTATTTCTTTCTCAGCGACTATTTAATCATAGACATGTAAGCATAATTCACATTTTATTAATTCATTTTCTATTTAATATTGTAATTTTATTATTTTCTATTTTTATTATAATTTCCAAATACCTATAATTTTATTTACAAATATTTTCCCAAAATTCAAGTTTTAAAGTGGATGGAAATCTAACCTCAAACTATATCTATTAATAACGCATTTTGATTAAATAGTTGCATAAAACAGATGTTTTTAAATTAGAAAATGATAAATACACCAGAATATCACTCCAAATTAGTGGTTTTGTTTGATATTTAGTTTTGTTAATTTAGCTTCTGGAAAATTTGCCTACCATGATGTAATATTTTCAGTTCCCAATGTGCTTGCATCATTTGTATAGCTCTATATTTTATTTTTAATTTTAAATTTCATTTAAGGGATGAAAAAATAAAAATAGAAAAAATGCCATTTCAATGATAAACTGAAAAAGGAATTTTCATTCCTCATATCAAAGAAAGATACCACTGTTTTCTGCAATATTTGCAGTGGAGAATTTTGTATTGCAGTTAGGAGCAGGGCAGCGATAACAAAACACTTAACACCAACAAACATAAGCAATCATTACATACATCAGTTTTCAGTTGTAAAGTAACAAGTTTTTTTAAAACTTCAAATTATTCTGAAGATGAAAAACAGTTGGCTGCAATGGAGGGAACATTTGCATTTCATACCATAATTCACAAAGTTTTTGTAGTATGCATTGTACAACTAAATTATTGAAAAAGCTTCACAATGAAAAATTTTCATGTGCCAGGACAAAATGCAAGGCTATTTTGAAATCAGTATTTAAAAATTACTGTGACAAAATATTTACAGAGGACTTGGAAACTGCAGCATTTGTAATAATTTTATCTGATGCATCAAATCATAATGAAATTAAATTGTACCCAATAACAGTAAAATATTTTAATGTTACCAAGGGCATTCAAGTAAAAATTTAAAATTTAGAATCCATTGAGGGTGAAACTTCTGAAATGTTGTCAAATCATCTATACAGAGTAATAAATGAAAACAATTTGAAATCCAAAGTTGTTGCGCTAACGGCTAACGATACAAATACTAATTTTGGTGGGCGAAGACACAAATGGGTGAATAATGTGAATGTAAAATTACAAGACTTACTCCAAAAGAAAATACTAGGAATAGGTTGTAATGCACATATTTTTCAAATGCAATCAACACAGCATCATGTGCCATGCCAATTGATGTAGAAGTAATAATAACTACAATTTATTTGCATTTTAGTTGCTTTACCATTCATGTTACTAATTTAAAAGAATTTTGTGAAGAAGCAAATGTTGAATACAAAAAACTTTTAGGATATTCAAAAGTTAGATGGCTTGCTCTAACAACTGCTCTAGAGCGTGTTCTAAAATTATTTGAGCCTCTCTATTCATATTTTTAAAATTTAGACAAATGTCCTAAAATCCTGGAATCATTTTTCAATAATAAAATATCTGAGATATTCATGTATTTTGTACATAATCAAGCATCTACTTTTCACAAAATGATTCAAAAGATTGAAGGTGAACAAATTTCAGCTACAAAAGTTAGTCTTCTTTTGAATGACTTTATCCTTCAATGTAAATCTCATTTTGAAGAAAAATTTCTTCCTTTAATTATAAAAAGAAAATGATCAGACTTAGAGGATCAAATTAGGGCATAACAGAAAAGTTTATCAAAGTGCAAAATTTTTACCAGACATGTTTTCAATATATCAAAGAATGGTCTGCAACAAACATCATGGGAAATAACAGTTTTCAATGGTGTTTTTTGACTTCATTGCAAGTATATTGGACAGATTGAATCTTGTCTTGAGTTTCTATCTAAAGAACTGCCAGACATCAAAATAGATGACAATTGTCTCTTTGAAGAAATTAGAAGACTGAATGTATATTTAAATTCTGAAAAATTAATACAATGGGAAAATGAACATGTCAAAATTGATAAAAGATAGGTGGAAATATTCAGCCATTTCAAAAATGAACATGTTCCATTTGAAAATTTATTTATTCTTGTTTAATTTACATTGTGCTGTCCTGGAACTAATGTAGCCGTAGAAAGAGTTTTTTCAATTACTAATGATTTTTGGACAAGTGAAAAATCGAGATTGAATGTTTATACTCTAGCTGCAGCACTTGCTGTAAAAGTCAATATAAAGGATATTTCTGTTCAGATATTTCCAATATATTATTACAAGATGATGGATTGACAAAAAATTTTCATTCAATGGAAAAGTACTTTTTTCTTATAATTATTAAAAATTAATAGGTATGTAAGCATAATTACAATATAAAATATTACAAACTTTTTATTATGCATTTATCATATTATAGTATATTATTGTTGCAATGAATAAAATGTTTCTTTTATTTATGATATTGTTTTCTTCAATATATATTTGTCCTCCTTTTCATTGCGAAAAAGTTGGTCACCTTATCAATATACAGAAGCCAAATGCTTTTCTATATATCATCAGTGAACAATCGAATTTGAAATTAAAAGCAGTGTCATTTATGTTAGCCCCCCTCAAAAGTATAATGAAGTATAGATACAAGATTTATATGAGAAAAAACTACAAAACTGATAAAAGAAATCAAAGAAGAACTAAATAAATGGAGAGACAGTTCATGTTCATTAATAGGAAGACTTAATATTATAAAAATGTCACTTCTTGCCTGACCTGTGGTGGCGCAGTGGATAAAGCGTCGACCTGGAAATGCTGAGGTCGCCGGTTTGAAAACCTGGGCTTGCCTGGTCAAGGCACATATGGGAGTTGATGCTTCCAGCTCCTCCCCACCTTCTCTCTCTGTCTCTCTCTCTCCCTCTCTGTCTCTCTCTCTCCCTTTCTCTCTCCTCTCTAAAATGAATAAATAAAAAAAAATTAAAAAAAAATATCCCTTCTTCTCAACTTGATCTGATTTAATTCAACCCCATCAAAATCTCAGCAAACTATTTTGTGGATATTAACAAACTGATTTTGAAGTTTATGTAGATAGGCCAAAGACTCAGGATAGCCTATGCAATATTGAAAAGAACCATGTTGGAGGACTGACACTATCCAACATCAAGAGTTACTACATAGCCCGGCCAGTTGGCTCAGTGGTAGAGTGTTGGCCCAATGTGTGGATGTCCTAGGTTTGATTCCCAGTCAAGGCATACAGAAGAAGCCACCATCTCCATCTCCACTCCACCCCTTCCCCTTCTTTCTCTCGCTCTCTCTTCCCCCTCCCACAGCCATGGTTCAATTGATTTGAGTGCATGGGCTTGGGCACTGAGGATGGCTCTGTGGACCCACCACCTCAAGAGCTAAAATAGCTTGGTTGCCAGCAGGCCCCAGATAGGCAGAACATTGGCCCCAGAAGGGGCTGCCAGGTGGATCATGGTCAGTGTGCATGCGGGAGTTTGTCTCTCTTCTCTCTTCTCACTTGGAAAAGAATAAAAAAAGAGTTACTATACAGGTATAGTAATCAAGACTGTGTGGTACTGGTGAAAGAATAGACACACAGATCAATGGAATAAAATTGAAAGCCCAGAAATAGACCCCCATAAAATGGCTAACTGACATTTGACAAAGGAGCAAAGGCAATACAATGGAGCCAAGATAATCTGTACAACAAATGGTACTAGAACAACTGGATATCTACATGCAGAAAATAAAAAAAAGGAATCTAGACACAGAACTTACACCCTTTACAAAAACTAACTAAAAATAGATCACAGACTTAAATGGAAAACACAAAAGAATAAAACTCCTAGAAGATAACCTAAAAGAACAACTAGATGATATCTGATATGGTGATGATTTTTAGGCATAATACCAAAGGCATAATCCATGAGAGAAAGAATTGATAAAATAGATTTTATTAAAATTAGCAGCTTCTGCTCTGCAAAAGATTCTGTCAAGAGAATTAGAGAACAAGCCATAGATGAGGGGAAATATTTACAAAAGATAAATCTGATATGACATTGAAAATATACAAAGAATTTTGTAAACTAAACTTAAGAAAATAAACAACCCAATTAAACATTGCCCAAGGTCTTAGCAGATATCTCACCAAGATGATATACAAATAGCAACTAAACATATGATGCTAGACATCCTATGTCATCAAGAAAATGAAAATTAAAACAATAATGAGATACTACTACATATTAGAATGGGCAAAATCTGAACATAACACCAAATGTTGGTAAAGATGTGGAGCAACAGGAACCTCATTCTTAATAATGTGAGTGCAAAATGGTACAGACATTTTGGAAGACAGTTTGGCAATTTCTTATAAAACTAATCATACACTTACCATATGACCCTCTGTTGAGTTTCTTTGTACTTACCCTTCAACGTTGAAAACCTCTGACCCTATATAACCCTATACAAGGATGTTTATAGTAGTTTTGTTAATAACTGTTTAAACCTGAAAGGACCCAAGATGTCCTTTAGTAGGTGAAAACATAAATAAACTGGTATATCTAGATAATGGAATATAATTTAGTGCTAAAAGGAAATAAGCTATCAAGTCATGAGAAGACATGGAAGGATCTTTTTTTTTTTAATAATTTTATTTTTTTTAATGGGGTGACTTCAATAAATCAGGATACATATATTCAAAGATAACAAGTCCAGGTTATCTTGTCGTTCAATTATGTTGCATACCCATCACCCAAAGTCAGATTGTTCTCTGTCACCTTCTATCTAGTTTTCTTTGTGCCCCTCCCCCTTTCCCTCTCCCTCTTCCCCCTCCCCCCGTAACCACCACACTCTTTTTTTTTTTCATTTTTCTGAAGCTGGAAACAGGGAGAGACAGTCAGACAGACTCCCGCATGCGCCCGACCGGGATCCACCCGGCATGCCCACCATGGGGCGACGCTCTGCCCACCAGGGGGCGATGCTCTGCCCATCCTGGGCGTCGCCATGTTGCGACCAGAGCCACTCTAGCACCTGAGGCAAAGGCCACAGAGCCATCTCCAGCGCCCGGGCCATCTTTGCTCCAATGGAGCCTTGGCTGCGGGAGGGGAAGAGAGAGACAGAGAGGAAAGCGCAGCGGAGGGGTGGAGAAGCAAATGGGCGCTTCTCCTATGTGCCCTGGCCGGGAATTGAACCCGGGTCCTCCGCACGCTAGGCCGACGACCACCACACTCTTATCAATGTCTCTTAGTTTCACTTTTATGTCCCACCTACGTATGGAATAATGCAGTTCCTGTTTTTTTCTGATTTACTTATTTCACTTCGTATAATGTTATCAAGATCCAACCATTTTGCTGTAAATGATCTGATGTCATCATTTCTTATGGCTGAGTAGTATTCCATAGTGTATATGTGCCACATCTTCTTTATCCAGTCATCTATTGACGGGCTTTTTGGTTGTTTCCATGTCCTGGCCACTGTGAACAATGCTGCAATGAACATGGGGCTGCATGTGTCTTTACTTATCAATGTTTCTGAGATTTCGGGGTATATACCCAGTAGAGGGATTGCTGGATCATAAGGTATCAATAGTTGTATCTTCAGTTTTTTGAGGAACCACCATATTTTCTATGGAAGAATCTTAATTTCCTATTACTAAGCAAAAGAAGCCAATCTGAAAACCTATAGACTTTATGATTCTACCACGTGACATTGTGAGACAGAGAGAGAGAGAGAGAGAGAGAGAGACAGAGAGAGACAGAGAGAGACAGAGAGAGAGGAGAGAGAGCTCTTTTCTTAAAAAATCACCAATCCTATGGGATTAGGATCCCAGCCTTATGGCCTCATTTAACCCTAAGTACTTTCTAAAGGTTCTATTTCTAATATAGCAATATTGGGATTAGTTCTTCAACATATGAACTTTTAGCTCATCTACCACTTTCTCCTTCCAACTATCACAATTTACTACTGGACTTTTTTTTTCTGTTCCTTGAGCATAACAGGGACATTCCTGCATCAGAGTCTTTACATTTGCCTGTGACTTGGCCTGAAATATTCTTTTCCTAGAACTTTCCATCAGACCAACAGTCACTCCTCATATAGCATTCCCTGACAACTCTAGTGAGCATTTTTTATTCTTTTTTGGTTTTCCAGCATATTTGATTACTCTTCCTACTTTTGAGGAATTTCTTACATTTTTAGACTTGATGATGTTTAGATTCTATTTTCCCACCACTCTTGGCAGCTAAGACAGGAAGTTAAAACTTTAAATTGCAAATTAGGGGCAAAATGAAGGTAGTGCTAAGTGGCATCTATTCTGGCAAAGGTAGTAGCTATTATGTGTAATCTACAGAGGCCACAATAACAGGCATTCTAGCATCATTATCCAAGATAAGATGAAGTTTACGACAGCTGTGCCCCATTAGAGTGAGTGGCCATTGGGTTTTCAAGAGACTCATTCTAGAGTGGTATTGGAGACATTATTATTGGCTTGATATCCTATAAGTTTCATATGGCCCATCATGAGATTCTGAGAGCCATTTAATATCTATTAATAAGTTCCCATTTTGCTTAAAATAGGGTCAATTTCTATAGTTTGCAATTAAGAAGCCTGATTAATATACTGTTCTTCCAAAATAGTCTCCTTTAATTTGCTCTTTTAAATAATTAATATCTTTGAACACTTGCCACATATTGGTCATGGTGCTAAGCATTTGGCATGACCATTTCAATTAATTCCTTTAACATAGGTACAGAATTACACTTAACCACTCACTATATGACCTCTTTAAGAACTCTATATATGATTAACATTTATGTGATCATGGTGTCTAATATGGTAATTTGTACTGAGTAAGTGCTCAATAGATATTGATGCTGTATTAAAAAATTGGGTAGAGACTTTGTCTCAATCTGCTTAGGCAGTTATAACATTATCATACACTGGGTGCTTAAACAACAAATTTATTTCCCCATATATCTGAAGGCTGTAGTCAGGATGCCGGCATGATTGGGTTCTAATGAAGCTCTTTTCCTGGCTTGCAAATGGCTGCCTTCTTGCTGTATCCTCCCTCACATGGCAGAGAAAAGAGAGAGAGAAAGAGAGAATGAGAGAGAGAGGGAATGCTCTTTGGTGTCTCTTCTTATAATAGCACTGATTCTATAAGGCCAATGTATGCCTCACCTTGTCAGGACTTGAATACATCCTAAAGGCCTCATCTCCAAATACCATCATATGCATGCTGACCAGCAATTTTATGCAGAAGTTATCTCATGTCACCAGCTATTTTTTCGTAATTGGGTATGAAAGTGAAACAATCTAAATAAACTTCAGTATACTTTCTTTATACATAATGAATTTAAATGAAACTTTGTACATATCTACTACACATTCTATTCTATGCATATTATATATGTATATTATTTATATTTAGTCTGCATATAATTCATTGAAAAGTTCTTCACCTTCACAATCCGTCATGGTTGAAACTTTTGTAATACTATAATTGTGATAAAACCTAAATATTAAGAAGAGTTACTTTTTAAATAATAAACTGAACACGACAAAGAAAGATTTTACAATATCCTTTATATGTATGTTCAAATGGTGAGCGGTTGGAAGATAGTCCTAGTTTAGATGGCTGGACACTGTGATTGTTTTTGTTTGTATCTTTGATTTTGCGGTCTCACGCCTGGAGGAGTGGGAAGAAAAAGAGTCTGCATGAGAATATAGAACGTTGTGCTGTTTTTCGAACTTCGGCCCTCAGGGCGAAGAGTCACAAATACAATAATCCTATATTACCCTGAGTTTCAAAAATTGAAATAGCTAATGCAAGTGCAAACACGGGTTAACTCGTAAGCGGTCAACAATGTGTTAAAGGGTAGTGCTTGAATTTTTCGGGGACACAAACTTTCAGTCCATATGAACTTTGAATACACTGATATCTTGTGATTTTTACCTTTGGTTGGAAGTTGTAGGAAATTAACCTATGAGTTGAGACAGAAAATAAAATCAAATTAGAAGGAACCTTCTCTATGGGGGTGTAATTTGGGAAAATGTGAGGACAATAATACAGCTACTTTGGTAAAACAGCTGTAAAAGTGGAACTACATATTAGTGGAATGCATATTAGTGGAACTACAAAACAAAAAATGATCTTATTTCTGTTACTCAAATTAATGAAGTAAGCTTTGTTATAAAAGGATTACCTGCAGAAATAATACTATTATCTTTCATATCTCTCATTGTGATTCTGCTTTTTGGTTTGCTCACCAGATACTCCTTTAGAAGGATCTGCAGATACATTAATCAGGGTTTTAAGAGCTCCTTAGGGAGAATAAAAGGAAATAGAGGAGGAAGTAAACCTCCATCCTTGTGCAATTCTTGCTATTTATCCTATTAGTTTCTCCTGTGGGGTCTGGCTCTCTCTTCAACTTAGATAAAATCCTCTGACCTATGACTTGAATTTACTGTTTAGTCTTATTCCCACCCCTGGCTTCAGCCTAGGGAACTAGAGAAGAACAATGAATAGAGATTGAGGTTTGTTAGCTTCCATGGTTGTGCATTAAAGAGGCAAGACTCTGGGTCTTTGAACCATCATTGGTTCAGAGGGGAGAATAGCAGTATCTCCTCCTCACTGAGTGTGTTCTGACATCAGCCAAGTCACAGTGCAGTTCTTCCAGCTACCCCATGGCAGTTATCACAGCATAAGCTGGCACAGGAATAAGTATTTCAAAGAGTCAAATTGGAAGAAGTTCAAGCATTCACTATTGAATAACGATGAAGAGAACAGGGTTTACCGCAGACCTCATTTCAAATCCTAACTAAGCTCCTTACCAGTTGAGAACATATCATTCACCACCATACAACCCAGATTTTTGTCAATAAATGCAGGATAATTCCTTCCTTGTAGAGATGTTGTGCAGACTAGATAAGATAATGCCTTGTGGTACATACCACGAAATGAGCACTCAAACCATATTCTTTGGTTTGAATTAATGAAAGAATGGACATATATAAAGTGCTTAGTATACTGCCTGTACTTATTAATGCTCAACAGATGGGTGTATTTGCAGGCCAGAGCTAGGGAAAAATCACATTTCATACCTCATCTTCATTGTTTACATCCTCAAATGGAGAAAAAAACCCACTCATCTGCTTCATCAGATTCCTACATGCCTACTGAACCTGCTATGTGTTATAAAATACAGCACGTGAGCAGGCTGTTTCCTTTACTCCAAGTCACCAGAGTGTTAGGTGGGTGGGCCACTCTCCGTGCATCTCCTCTGTGTCAGGAGAAGCAAGGGCAGGCTGCTCCTGAAGCAGATGTAGAATCCTTATTTTCCAGTTGTTCCTTCTATGCACCTGGAATATGATAGGATTTGGATTTCAGCTAGAGAGTGAGAGAGACCTTCGGGGGACCGCTACCCTAGGCTAAATGTTCCCTTCTGGCTTTTCTTGGATTCTATGATTTTTGGTCCTAGATGTAGCTGGAATATTGTGAGTCTTCCTTCTCTACCCATCAGTTACATTGTAACAATTATACTTACCTAATACTATTAGCTTGGACCATATAAAACTGCGGATAATCAAACATATTTTGACTTACAGAAGCAGCAATATCATCAAGTTGAATAAAAATAAACAAATCACCTCAAACTCCTGAAGTGTGATGCCCACTTACTGAACACAATTTTTTTTTCACGAGACAGAGCTAATATTCACAGAGCACTATTTCCTAATAGACCATTTCAAACCTCCCCCAGAGTTCTGTTCCCTATGGCTGTTCTCATACCTCTCCCTCTTCACCATCACCTTTCCTGTCTCCCTTTGCCTCTCTCTACCATCCCCCAAACCCTGTCTTCCCACCCTCATCTCCTGCTCATCCTGGCAGTAGGTTGTCATTTCTGAAGTAGAACAGTTTGGTTTTCTTAAGCTCCCTCTTTTATGGTCTCCAGCTCTCACCCCACTCAACACAATAAGCATCCAGTAATTGCAAAAGCAAACTCCCTCCCCACCAAACATTTCTAATTTAATGTATTTCGCTGACACGTGAAGTTTTAGGATGGAATTAGAAGTGGGATTCTATTTGCAAGAAACATCTTTAGCTGGAGGAAAACCAATAGACCTTTATTATTTCCAGAGTGTGCAGAAGGATTTCTGCTTTTCAGTCTCTGACTGCCGCTCTGTGGCAGTCTCAGACACGTGGTGTCATGAAACTTCATTAGCTCAATGAGAGAAGATGGCAATGAGGCTCCTGTAAAATGACAAAGAAACTGCCATTTCTATTTCTTTGCGTGCAACAAGTGTTTGCACATAACTTAATAAAGTTAATAACTTTAGGACCAAAGAACGCATGCATACAACACATACATATGTGTGCATACATATATATATACAACCTCTTTGTTATGGGCTTAATTGTATCTCTGCCTACAGTCCCACAAATTTATATATTGAAGCCCTAACTTTCAATGTGATTGTATGTGGATGTAAGGAAGTAATAAAGGTTAACTGAAGTCATAAAGGTGGGGCCTTAAGCTGATATGACTGGTGTCCTTATAAGCAGAGGAAGAGGTGTGTTCACCAGGTGTGTGAACACACAGGAGTAAGGCCATCTGCAAGCCAAGGAAAGAGCTCTCACCAGAGACCAACCCTGATGGTCCTGGACTTCCAGCCTCCTGAACTGTGAGAAAATGAATTTCTGTTGTTTAAGCCACTTAGTCAGTGGTGTGTTGTTATGGCAGCTCAAGCAGCATGATGTACACACATATTCCAAAATGCCCATGGTGACCATGCATGTTTTATATTTGCAATGTGTAGCAGCAGAAAAGACCAGGGATCTGTCAAATAATGGCCCCAACCATGTGGAGGAGTCACTGTGTTTGTCTCACTTTAAGAGCCCGTGGTCAAAAACATAGTCCTTTATGTCAGCTTTTATAGATAACATAATACTGATGTTTGGGACTCATGGAGTACTGCCTCCGTGTACGTGTGAGGAGGGAGTTGTGCTATTGCAGTTGGCACTTTTTTTTTAAATAAAATTTTATTTTAATGGGGTGACATCAATAAATCAGGGTACATATATTCAAAGAAAGCATGTACAGGTTATCTTTTCATTCAATTCTGTTGCATACCCATCACCCAAAGAGAGATTGTCCTCTGTCACCTTCTATCTAGTTTTCTTTGTGCCCCTCCCCCTCCCCCTCTCCCTCCTTCCCTCTCCCCGCCCGTAACCACCACACTCTTGTCCATGTCTCTTAGTCTCGTTTTTATGTCCCACCAATGTGTGGAATCCTGCAGTTCTTGTTTTTTTCTGATTTACTTATTTCATTCCATATAATGTTATCAAGATCCCACCATTTTGTTGTAAGTGATCCGATGTCATCATTTCTTATGGCTGAATATTATACCATGGTGTATATGTGCCACATCTTCTTTATCTAGTTTTCTATTTTTTTTTTACAGTGATTAAAGCCTTTAAGCAAACTCTTGGCCAATACAGCAAGAATCTATAAAAGAGTAGTGTCCTTAACATGTTCAACAAGTCCAAGTTGGCCCCAACACCATGCCAAATCCCTGAAAAATGCCACCCAACCCCAGTTCAGTCTGTTAGGAGCTGTCACAAGGAGCAGGAGTCCAGGAAAAGTCCACATCCAGGAAAAGTCCGCATGGCACTGGAATTGTTGTCACAATTCTATACTTTGCAGCTCACGTCCAAGTCCCAATGACCACTGCTTCTACCTGGTAATGATTCAGGTAGACTGGAAAAGCCATCTGCAGCATGTGTGGATATGGAGCTTCTGTTCTTCCCTGCCTGGAGAGTTGAGACCAGGTTGCTTTTCCCTGGAGCTCTGCAACTGTGGCTTGGTAAAGAGAACCTTGGGATACACTAAGCTGAGTGACAAAGGTAGATTCATAATAGAAGTTGGCAAAAGGGGGAAAGAGAGCTCTAAATTAGGAGTAGGTCCCAGCCTGAAATATGAGTGGGGCATTGAGGTAGGAGGAATAAAGGAAACACTATATATTAAACAAAGCAGTAGAAGATAGGACTATCAACACCCACAAAAGAGATCTTCGAGGGAAGAATAAGCAGTTGGCACTTTTAAGGTGAACTGTGTTCCAATCTGTTCTGGATTTTAAAATTATCTTTATACCTATACTACCCTACCTACTGCTTTTACTTGGAGTCCCCATGACCTGTCCTCCAGCTCCTGTTTCAAAGAATTCTTAACGTAGGTGACTTTGGCTCTGGGTATTAAAGCTTTTCCTCTTAGTACCTGGCGCCTATGTTTGGCTTTGTCTCTTTCTATTGGCCTGACCTTCTAGCCCAGTTGACATGTTTGCCTGTTGTTCTGCAGACCAAGCCCTGGATTTCACTTTGCTGTGCGCTTCTGTAATGGGAGTGTATGCAATATCCAGTGATGTCTGGAAGCAAATCTTGGGGTCCAGTGAATTCTGGGACCATCAGAAGTCCCAAAAGAGTGAAAGGATTTTCAGGTCAGACATTCTCAAGATGGCCACCATCCTTTTCCTCTGTGGCCTAGGGTAAGAGAGGGGAAGTGATGTCAGCTTAGAGTCCTGGGATTTGCTGACCATCATTATAATGAGTCAGTGTCTTGTTGGTCTTCCTAGGGATGCTTTTATTTCAAGTACCAGATCCAAGAATCTTTTTCTAATCCCTTCTTTCTCTGCCTCATTTTTTGATCTGGTGAGATTCAACATCAGGAGAACTATGGACTTAGAAGGGCATCACTCCTTAATGACTTTTTGGCTGGTCTTATGATCTGACCACTGATTTACCTGGTAAAGCATTCATTGTTTAACTCCACCTTTAGAGTTCTGTTCTAATATGCTTCCTGGTGATGCTGATATTGCGGCTGTGGCAAGCACACTTCCAAAACCACCACCCTAGCTAATACAATTTCCATGGGAGAGTGGGAAAGTTCATGGCCTTAAAGGATATGTCACTGACTTAAAAATGTGAATTTAAAATTAAGCCAATATAGCCATTACAGGAAGTATTTAGTGCTGCTGTAGTGGCTGATTTTACTTAATGTTGCCAGTTTCAGTACAAAAGTGGATATAGAAGAGAGAGTTGGAATTTACTAAGCTTAATATTGGAGGGATAATTTAACCGATACCGGCATCTCTGCTTTTAAATTATTTCACCTTTCCGTTCTGCTCTTCCGTCTCCTAATAGAGCAAGCAGTTGATTTATGACTCCCATAGAGCTCTCCAGCCTAAGTGGCCTTGTTTGCACCAGTGAGCATAATGCTGAGCTTTGGGTGACAGTGAGAAGCCAGGGTGTTCTCTGCCTCTCAAAGGATGTGAGGGACACCCAGGACTTCTCCCAGCCCCACCTTGAATGAACCACCACAAAGTTTCACTGTCACTTGAAGCTCTAGTTTAAAGGATTTTTTGCTTTCTCCAATTGGAGTATCTGGGCTAGGCTGAAATGAATTAACTTCTTCACTTAGAAAAGCCTGCTTCAGTTTTGGAAGGAGTTACTGTAGATCTTTCCAAATTGGACTTAGTCCTTTTAAGTTACTGCATATAAATTAAGTCTTGGAATTCTTATTTGTGGTTTTATAGTTCCTCTCATCCAATGTGCTATTATTAAATTACCATTCTGGATCCCTTCACTGACAGCTCCGCTTCTTAAAATAGAGATCAGCTGTATTCCTGGATACTGGCATCAAAAAGCAGAATCTGAATTCTAGTTTTCAAATGGTTGCTTGCTTCTAACTACTACTTTCTAAGTTCTCTTGACTTGTTTTAAAAGAAATGACACATCTGTCTTCTCTAAATATCTTTTGTGCTCAGTACCTACACATAATGAGGTCCACTCCCATGTACTTCTCTGTTACTAATTGCTGTCTGTACCCCCATTTCTTGCCTGCAATTTTCTTCTGTTTTTTTAAAAATTTTCATATATCTAAATATTGTACTATTTTTTAATTATAAATTTTATATATTATCTATAGACTTTTATTTTGGTAAGTCTGCTTTTCCTCCTCCCAGTATGTCCCCTCCATTCAATATGGATGTATTTCAACATAGTTATATTTATATTATTACTACATGCAGATCATTGCCTGCTCAAATAGTGTACTCTGATTACTCTTATTTTTCTGCCTCCCCCCAACTTATATTTCCTTGAAGCTGTGAAGTGTCTCTTTCTCTTTTGTGTACATTTCTCTCTCATTTTGGTGTGTTTAGTTTTCTATGTATATAACTATCATTAATTTTTCACAAATTCCCTAATAGAATTGCAAGAACCCATGGAATTAAGTTTCCTGTAAGATCAAACAAACCAGCTCATCTATCAGGGTTTGTTTTTTCTTAGAGATATACTTCTGGAATTTCCTGTCCTCTTCAACCCTAGACAAGTTGTTGTCGTGGCCTGTTGCATATGTATTCTCTCAGGACCTCCATTTCTCTCTCTCTCTCTCTCTCTTTTGGTTTTCTGGATCTATTGTCTTCTCTTTAGTCTGACTAAGCATTTCGTGTTGCAGCTTCCTGAGAAAGTACACTTGGGATACAGTTATGGGGATATTGACTATCTAAAAATGTCTTTATTCTACCCTCACACATGATTATTCTCTTGGCAAGGTAGAGAATTCTCAGTTGGAAGTAATTATTCTCAGAATATTTTTGAAAACTTTATTACATTTTTCCCTAACACATACACATTCTTACACTCACACATCTTCATACGTACTTGTATCAATGTGATGAAACCATGTGTGCTTTCTGCAGTGTGATATTTTTTATCTTTCTTTTTCCTTGAATAGCTGACTCTTTTACCTACCAAGTGTGAAGTTTTTGTTTTTTTTCCCTATTGTCTTCTAACTCCAATGTTGCTCTTGTGGAGCCCTATTGACATTTTGTATTTCACTTTCTTTGTGTATGATCTATGATTTATCTCTGAATGTTTTAGAATCTTCCTTTTACTTCTAATTTTTAAAAATTCAGTGACAATATGGTTTTTATGTTGTGTCAATTGTGCGCAAACACTAGATGGGCTCCTTCAATCCGGAAATGCATGTTCTTCAGTTCTAGAAATTTCACCCCTATTTGTTCTCTGATAATTCCCTCCCATCTGTTTTATAATTTTTGTTCATTTCTTTGTTTTCTCTGTAATTCTTATACGTGAGTAATTAGATATCTTGAGGTTTTTTTTTTAAATTTTCTCTAGTTTTTTTTTTTCTTTTGGGGAGAAATCCTTAAATTTATTTTTCAATCTTTTCATTGAATTTTAGTATCTTTCTTATTCTTTGCTCATTTAAAAAAACATTCTTTTCCATATGGAATTAATAGCTTTTCACATCTCAGAGGTAAATATTTAAACTTTTTAACATGTTTTCTTTTTTTTTTTTTTTTTTTGCATTTTACAATCTCTGTTTTCATTTTTGTTTGTTTTTACCTTTCTTATTGGAATTTTCCCTCCAATAGGTATTGACATTGCTCCTACTTTTTTTATTTAAGAGTAATAAACTCTAAATTATAAATAATTGTAACTGCCCAATGTTTGTGAGGAAATAAAGAGACAAGAATTTTCTTGTACTATTTTGGGAAAGTTAAATTGGTACAAAACAACTAGGAACAATTAGCTTGCATATCAAGTTTAAAGTTTGCATACTTTATAACCCAGTGCTTCCACCTTTTGGTTAAAACTCAACAGAGATGCTTGTACATATGCATGAAGAGATACATGCAAGAATGTCCAAAGCATCAACATTTATACTATGTCACAAATGGTAACAAACAAGATGTTCATTAATAATAGAATTGGCAAAAAGTTATTCTTACAATGGAACATTATAGTGCATTGAAAAACCTGGACTGTAGTTACCAGCAGCAAGATACATAAGGGACATAGTGAGTGGCAGCATCATGAACAAATATAATGTTGAAAAATAATTATAATAGATATCTATTGACACTAGAGTTGATTCAATAAATTGTGGCATTATTCAAGAATATTATACAGAAGTAAAATAATGAACTCCAGATGCTTCCAAATTCATAGGTCAATCTCTTAAGCATAATGTTGCAGAAAAAAACGATACAAAAAAGAATATATGTATTATATATATCCATTTATGTAAGATTACAAAACAGGCAAAACTAAACTATAGTGTTAGAATTTTAGTTATTTTTGAGTGGAAGAGGGAGGGTTTGCCCATGAGAAGGTCATGAGGGGGTTGGTTTCTGGGTTGTGAATGTATTTTATTGACTTGTCTGGTGGCTATTTAGTTATTTACTATGCAATATTTCATTGACTATTTTATTTCTATTTTAGCCATCATTCTGTATGTATGTTATATTTTACAGAAAGAACAGTTGTTGTTTTTTAAAAAGAGTAAGAAAGATAATTGGAAATTTGATGTTCATGGTTAAAGGTGGACAACTTGCAGCCTTCACTGAAGATCTAATGGGTAGGGATCTAGAAGTTTTCTGAGGGGACCAAAAATGTAAATATTTATTGATCTATACCCCCGACCCCCAGCTATTTTTCACTCTTATTCTAGTGAACAATCTACCGATTACTGGCTTGAGGCAGTACTTGCCTGGTTGTCATTATTTTAAAAGAGGAATGTAGAAAAGAGTCGGAAGTCTCATTCATTATGCCAATTTTAACTTAATTTGCCTATTTTCAGCAGGATGCCTTTCCTACCCTAGTCCTTACTGTGTTTGGAATGTTCAAGTTTCAATTTCTCCACCAAATCAATCCTGTTAGTAGACTGGAGATATACCTACTTCTAATATGATACATATTTTCAAACAAACATCTTGTTTTTAATGCTTTGCTTGTCTTTCTTCACTGGGAGAATAAGTTACTGCTATTTCCCAAGCTTTTCTAGTGTGTTATGTTATGAAATGCCTCGTTTCTTGTGTGCATGCCCCCAACTCCCTCCACGTGTGCTTGGCATTCAGGATTTTTAGACTGTTTCTTCTTTTGTCTGTACTTCATCTTCCAACCTCTGTTTAACTTTGTTTCCAACTTCTCTCTTTTTTTTGTCTTTGTGGGTTGAATTTATGATTAAATGTGTCTATCCAAATTTCATATGTTGAAGTCCTAACTTAGTACCTTATAACATGACCTTATTTGGAGATAGAGTCTTTACAGAGTTAATCAAGTTCAAATGAGATAATATCGTGAGCCCTAATCTAATATGACTAGTATCCTTATAAAAAGAAGAGATTTGAACACAGAGGCATGCATAGAGGGATACAATGAAAAGGGATATAGGTAGAAGACAGCAATCTACAAACCAAGGAGAGAAGCATAGTCTAGATCAGGGGTCCCCAAACTACGGCCTGCGGGCCACATGTGGCCCCCTGAGGCCATTTATCTGTCCCCCGCCGACTTCCAGAAGGGTCACCTCTTTCATTGATGGTCAGTGAGAGGATCACATTGACCATCACATTAGCCAAAAGCAGACCTATAGTTCCCATTGAAATACTGGTCAGTTTGTTGATTTAAATTTATTTGTTCTTTATTTTAAATATTGTATTTGTTCCCGTTTTGTTTTTTTACTTTAAAATAAGATATGTGCAGTGTGCATAGGGATTTATTCATAGTTTTTTTTATAGTCTGGCTCTCCAATGGTCTGAGGGTCAGTGAACTGGCCCCCTGTGTAAAAAGTTTGGGGACCCCTGGTCTAGATCCTTCGCTCACAGTCCTCAAAAGGAGCTATTCTTTCATCACCTTGATCTTGGACTTACAGTTTCCAGAACTGTGAGACAATAAATGTCTACTGTTTTAGCCCCTGAGTCTGTGGTACTTTATTGCGCTATTATTCAATATAGGAGAAAAGGAAGAAGGGGTGGTATTGAGTTCTTACTATATTCTTTACTTACACAGTCCAAGTTCGATCCTCAAAATAGTCCTATGGAGGAGTGTATAATCATTATCATTTAAAAAATCTCAAGCTTAGAAAATGGAACAATCTTAGGTTGTAACATTAGAAAATAAAGGGATGGAGTTCCAGTGAAATTTGGATGCCACCTTCATCATACTCTTTCAGTTAATACCCTGCGAGAAGAGAACCAAGTCACATGGACAGAAAGTGAACTAGTGTTAGAGATGCAGGCTGCTCCATTATCTTAACGTACCTTCAGGTCTTCTCTGTGGGTTTGTGATGATTTCACTGATCTGATGAGATTCAAACTTAGGTACCTTGATATTCAATGTGTGGCCCATGGATTCTTAGCATCAGCACCACTGGGAAGCAAAGTCTCTGACCTCTCCTCAGACTTCTTGAATCAGAATCTGTATTCTAACAGGATTCTCAGGTGATTGGTATGCACAATAAAGCTTGAGAAACAGAATAACTTTAAGTAGCTAGAGGGCTGAATTAATATCAATTGAACCCTGTTCTATGGGAAACTGACCTCTTTTCTTTTGCTCATTGTCAGTTCCCAATGGTTTTCTGTTTGCAGTGGATCTGTCTCTGGCGGTTTTCATTCATTATCTTACTCTATGTTATCCAATTCCCTCAGTGACCTACTCATATCGGTGCATGGCTGCTCTTGAAAAAGTTCTTTAGATGAGTACCCTCTGGACTTCAGGCTCATTCTCTCTCTTCTTACTTCATATTCTATTTCTCTGAGTGTTAACTAGCATGAATGATTTAGGATCTCCCTTTCCATGTATATAAAAATTCCCATTTCCTCAGACTCAGCAGTCAACTCTTCCTCATTAATAAAACTCCTCCGCCAGGGGAGAAATAACCTAAGGTTCTTCACTATAAAGACTTTTTAAAAACAATTATCTACAAACTGGGGCAGAGCTTGATATCCCTATTTAAGTTCTTATTTCTTTCCTTCTATCTAATGCAGGGTGTGGATTATAGTGCCTGTGTCCTCAGTGTTTCTTGAATTTATTATTGTTCCAGGTAGTTGAGCATTTATTTCTCTTCTTTACTGGATAGTGAGATGGAACAGGCCTTGATTTATTTTTTACCTCCTAGTGAATGTTTTTGTATTGCATAAGTGAATGACCTTTTGTCTACATATATGTCTATCTTCTCCGATTGTTCTGAAATGTCCTATACCAGAATTATATGTCATATGCTACTATATGTCCTAGATACCATACAGAATTGCTTCCCATTGGTTTAGGATAGGTAGCTTGTAGAATGGTGAAAGTAAATTGAATGTATTTTATGAGTCCATTATTCTTTATATCAAAAGTAGTTTAATTCTGACAAGAGAAGCTATATTTAGTGTAGATTCTTATCTGTATCTGGGAAGGTTACATGTACTCAAAATAAAGCTTTCAATCTTCTGATGTTTAAAAGCTTTTACATTATTTTTCCTAAAGAATAAAAGAGATAATACTCATGGGGTTAGGATGAAAATGAATGGACATGCAAAGGTTCTTCAGGGATAGTGGAAGACCCACCCTATTTAATAAAGAAATCATAAAGTATTGTATAGTGGTCTCCAGCCTGCTTCCAAAGACAGAACTTTATTAATGACATTAAAACCATATGGTATTTAAATTTCTTCACTGTACAACTCTTTTCAATTCAGTTCTTATACCTTATAGTTGATTAAAAATTCTGTAAGAATGGACCTGGAACCCACAGAATAAAGCTGAAGATTTATCAGGCTTTGCAATCTTTTGAGAAAAGAAACCAGATGTTTGTGAAACATCTTAAAGTTGTACTTTTATGCTCTTTCCCAAAGCTTGTTTTAGGAAATTACATTTTGAAAATTTAGTTCAAATACAAAGGCAAAATCCTTTCTCTTTGAAATTGTATAATAAAATCTGGCACAGTTTCATCAAAGGAAGATACCAGAGGCAGGGACAGAGAGAAGAGGTTGGATTTGGCAGAAATAGAGTCCATGAAAAGAAGTCCTGGTCTTAGGGTCTTGGTTTGGGGATCTGATTTCCTGAAACTGTCTTTAAACAAAATTGTAAGCTCCTAAATTCTATAAGGTGATAACATCTCCATCATCATAGTCTTTCCTTTTTGATTTTTCTTAGAACTTCTACTGCCCAGTACTTCCATTATCTACCCCTTCTCCATCCACCTATTCCAGACCTTATCTTCTCCTTCTTCATCATCACTTTCCTTATTTTGGGGGTAGGTTGACCTCAGCCAGAATCAAAATAAGGGAATCAGTTTTAACTTTTTGCAAAACATACCCAGATTTCTTTCCAAGCTAAAATTGCATATTTCCATCTGAGAATGTAGCTCCTCTGAGAAAAACTCTGACACTTTGCTACTGGTGGAATTATAAAATTTTGTGAATTTGCTACAGGCAAAGCTTGCTGTTTTTTCAGAGCCTAAACATCTTTAGTTTTATTTTTTTGCAGTAAAAAAAACCAATGTTCACAATACTTTTCTAGTTTTTTAAAAATAAAGCCTGTTTGTTTTTATTTAGGTGTTGATATATATATATAATAGCAAAACTTTTGGAAGATCCTTTTAAAATGTCCTTATTCATTCCTTCTGACATGTAAGGCAACAAGCAGAATGGACTCGCTATTTTTATTGAGCACCTACTCTTCGCAAGGTGATGGTCTCAGTGGACATTATTTCTTAAACTCCCCTCTGCCAGTTACCTATTCTGTTTGGAAAAACAATTCATATATTTTCCTGAATTCTCTTTCTAGCTGATAATCTTAAAATTTTTTTAAAAACCTTTTTTAAGAATTGTGAAAATAATGCACTAAACTGACCTGATATCTTTAAAGCCAGCTAAAGTATGGTCAGACCTTTGGGGTGTTTGCTTTTTAACCTGGTCCCTGTGAAAGTCTTAGGGTACCTTGGAACACCCAGCAAGAGGTCAAGCCATGGCTGTCTACTGGGTCCTGAAAGGTGGCACAGGTCTTTCACAAAATCTCCCTTCCCAGCCACACTCGCCACAAACTTCAAAACGCTGATTTATCGTAGGTTTTACTCAAAGTTTTCGTTTCGCATTAATGTTTAAGCAGCAGAATCTACTTTCCCATCCCCACCAAATATTTCTCTGCTTACTCTTTCTTTCATTCCAATTTGCAGTAAGGTTTACAATGCAAATACCATGGGAAGAAGTACTATACTATATGAATAATTTAAATGAATAGCTATCATTTATTGGCATCGCTCGATGGAAGGCTGTTTTCTAATCATTCCTACAATCTCCATAACAACTCTCTGCAGTGGGGTGATTACCCATCATTTCATTTCAGATAAGTACGCTGAGGCCTGGAAGAGGTCAACTAACTTGCTTCAAATCCCACGTGGAGGTGCAAGCAGAGGCAGGATTCAAATGCAGGCCTTCTGGGGCTAGCTCTGCAGCACCAGTGCTTCGAAATGGTAGCTGCATTTTCTCTGTGGGATAAACGAGTTATGAATTTTTTGAAATCCAATTTTGAAGCAATTTTTGGATAGGAAAAAAGACAAAAGAATGAAGCAACTGCATTACCAAAGGGAGGCGATAGGCACAATCAAGAGGCAAAGCCAGGAAAGGAAGGTTTTCCAGTCAGCATCGTCCACCAGAATGATCCTGGGCATAAGATCAAGTGCTGTTTCTTACTTGCTAGGAACAACTGCCAATTATCCAGGTGAATGGGCAAATGGCATAGCAAATTCAATAGAAATGATAAGGTGTCTCCATTATATTCCCTTTTCTAAAGTCCTTCACTCCTATACCCTGTCTTCTAGAAAAATCAAAGATGACAGAAATGCATTTCTGTTAAGAGGTGGTCTATCATGACAGTGCAACGCCCAAAGAGCACGACAGAGGGAACAGATCTGCGGCTGATTTGCAAACTCATTTGTCATGCCAATTAATAGAAACTCTCAGAACTGATGCTAAAAAATGTATTTATAGTTGAATTATAAGTCACTGGTGGGGAAATTTTCCAAGAATACCTGTGTGTTTTGTATATAAGCATAAGGCGAGATTCATTGGAGGTTCTATTTGCTTTCTATCCCTGGGATGAAATGGTTTGTCTCAACTTTTGGTCTTGCACCTTCAGCATTTACTTCTTGCAGTTCTTTCTGCCTTTTCTACCTCATACCCAACATTTTCAAGTTTCCTATTTCTGGGCAACAATGCTCTCATTAAAGCTCCTGCCTGACATCCCTGCTCCCTGCTGATATTCTTAGAAGCTGTTTGAACAATGTTTGCACAGCTGTACCCTGGGTTTTCCAATCGAAAGAGTTTAGGGACTATGCTAATGAGCTTTCCACACAAATCCGGAGAACTCGCCCAGGTAAAGATCATGTGGTTTGAATTTCTATTTTCATTTCTTCCTGACGTAAGTTCCTTAACCAGGCAAATGTGTCAATGTGGGTACTGTCAATGTCAGCGATGTACTTCCCTTGCTTTTTTGGATTTTATTTTCAAATGTTTCGCCAGAGGCAATTAAGGCAGAGCTTTGTTTTGGAAACAGTGGGGAGTTCTGGCCAAATTCTGCAGGATGAGAGTGCCAGGCACAAAGTTACCAACCAAGTTTATTTCTAATGGAAAATAACAACTAGGCATACAAAATACTGTTGAGAGGAGCGCCTGCCGTCTAATCACCAGGCAGAATGTAGCAGAGCTCATGCACCAGGCAGGAGGGGTTTCAGATCTCCCTGTACCTGTGTGCTCATTGAATGGGAGGAAGAACAGAGAGACCGTGGCTAAGGACAAGCATTAGGTGAGGGGATGAAATAGCATGACCGAGGGACACTGGGGCAAGAAGATAGGAAGCTGCCCACTGTTGAGGTTTTAGACCTACTTCAGAACTAACTGCATCAGACAGAAGAAAACTAAAAGGTCAGCTTCACTACTGGTAATGGAGAGGAGAAGGGAGGGGCTCCTCCATAGGAAGACACGAGGCAAGGTTGTAACATCAACTGCAAGGCTTCCTATGATAAAATGACATCCTTTAAACTCCACCGTAAAGCCAAACTAGTTAGTATGACACAACCCACAAGGCCCTTGAAAACGTTTCACATGCCTACCCATCTCTAGTCTCTTCATGTTCCTTCAGTCTCTTGTCCCTTCCCTGACACGAGCCCTGTGTTCCAGTCATGCTGAACTGTGTCCTTTCCTTAAAGTGCCCTTTGCCCATTTCTTCTAATAGTTCCTCTCAGTGTGAACACCCCCCCTTGTTTATGGTAGCATTTCCATACTAAACTTAACGGTCTTTTTCTCTAGAGAAACTTTCCTGATCTACATCAACTAATCTGTTGGGGTTTCCACAGTTCCCATGGTGGATTCTGATAGTTGTCTACCCAGTTGTACTTCTCCACTTCTTCCTCATTTATTAGAACCCATCATGGCAAAACTCAAATCCTTACTTTCCCTTGCTACCTAGCTGATAGGTGACTGACCGCCTTCTGGCAACTGAAATGTAGAAGCTTCTAGCTAGAGCTCCTGGGAAAACTTTTATTTTTTTCTAACTGATGTGTAGTTGACATACAATATTATGTTAGTTTTAGGTGTACCACATAGCAATTCTACATTTATATGCCTTATGATGTGACTATCGCAATAAGGCTAGTAACCATTTGTCACTTTGCAAAATTAGTTTCGTATTATTGACTATATTACTGGAGCTGGACTTTACATTCTCCTGACTTTTTTATTTTATAACTGGAAGTTTGTACCTTCTATTTCTGTTCACCTTTACCATCCACCCCCAACTCTCCTTCTCACTGATAACCATTAGTTTGTTCTCTGTATCTATGAGTCTGTTTTGTTTTTCAGATTCTGCATATAAGTCAAATTATATGGTATTTTTTTTCTCTGTCTGACTTATTTCACTTAGCCTAATAACCTGTAGGTCCACCCATGTTGTCACAAATGGCAAAATTTTATTTATTTTTTGCTGAATATTATTTCATTTTATATATATATGACACATCTTCTTTAATCATCTATTGTTTGCTTCTATATCTTGGCTATTGTAAATAATGGTGTAATGAATGTAAGGGATGCATATACCTTTTCAAGGTAGTGTTTTTATTTTCTTTGAATAAATGCCCAGAAGTGATTACTGGGTTCTATGGTAGCTATATTTTTAATTGTTTGAAGAACCTCCATACTATTTCCCATAGTGGTTTCACCAATTTACAATCCCACTGACAGAGCACAAAGGTTCTCATTTCTCCACATCCTCATCTACACTTGTTATTTGCTAACTTTTTGATAATAACCTTTCTGACAGATATGGGGTGATATCTCCTTGTGGTTTTAATTTGCATTTCTCTGATAACTAGTGATGCTGAGCTTCTTTTCATATGTCTGTTAGCCATCTGTATGTCCTCTTTGGAGAACTGTTTAGGTCTTGTTCTCTCTCTCTCTCTCTTTTTTTTTCTGGTATGTGTTTTTCCAAAGTTAGAAGCAGGGAGGCAGTCAGACAGATTCCCACTTGCGCCTGACCAGGATCCACCTGGCATGCCCACCAGGGGCTGATGCTCTGCCCATTTGGGGCATTGCTCCTTTGCCGCTAGAGCTATTCTAGCACCTGAGGCAGAGGCCATGGAACTGTCTTCAGTGCCCGGGCCAACTTTACTCACAATGGAGCCTTGGCTGTGGGAGGGGAAGAAAGAGACAGAGAGGAAGGAGAGGGGGAAGGGTGGAGAAGCCGATGGGTGCTTCTCCTGTGTGCCCTGACCAGGAATCGAACCAGGGGCTTCCACACACCAGGCTGATGCTCTACTGCTGAGCCAACTGGCCAGGGCTTCTGTTCTCATTTTTTATTTGGATTGTTTATATTTGTTTTAAAAGAGGCCAGATGAACTGGTGTACTTCTCTTTGACTTTTGTCTCTTTTATTTATATTTTCCTGGAATATGAATAGAATCATGATATTGGTTATGCCATTTTGTGACCATGAGGATGAAACTCATATCTAAAGGATTATGGAATGAAAAGATAAAAAGACCCTGAGTTCCTGATGCCATGGAATCACGTCTGGGCTGACTGTTTCCAGATTTCTTGTTAAACAAGGCAAACAAATTCCTTCCTTTTAAAGCCCCTCTTAGTTGGGTTTTAGGTTATGTGATGCCAAATATGTTATTGACCTATAATGTACCCATTGTTGTATTTTTAATTGCTATTTATTCTTTGGTTTCATAACTATCTGTGAGCAATCAGAAGTAAGGAATGGTGCTTTGCTTGATTTCTCTGCACTGAGCATGCTTGCTGGCACAGAGCAGGAGCTCAAAACATCTTTTTTGAATGTGAATGTTACTACAAAAGCTAGTTTTCTCTTGATGATGATCATACTATCATTATTATTAGTGTTATACTGAGAGTCTTATAACCCATAGCTGTTATGTAGCTGGGAATAATTCACTACAATAAAATATGAGTTTATAATCATGAGATTGATTTTTACTTGTGGTTTGTGTTACTAGACTCACAGTTTCATATAAAATCTGTCACTATTCAATCTAAGAGGGTATATATTTACAAAAATCATAATAAATCAAAGAAAGACAAGATTAAGCATTTATCTTAGAAAATCACCTTCTCTTATGAATTCAATGAATTTGGATATTAGGCACTACTTATATAACATTAAACATTGTCTGTATAAAGTGTGTTGATAACTCCTCCCCACCAAGAAAAAAAGAACACCCCCCCCCCCGAAAAAACCCCTGAGTAAATGATTACCTTTCCTGTTTTTCTGTTTGTTGTTGATACACATTTAATGTAATGTCTTGAGCCACATTTTGGTTTTGTTTTCTTTTATCAGAATAAGCATAATTTCTTCAAGACCAGGTATAGGGCCAGGGGCTGCCGCTGTAGTGGCCATTCACTTGCCGATTCTCATTGAATTCAGGCAGACGGTAAAGAAATAGTGGAGCCAGGCAGACGGTGAAGAAATAGTGGAGCCAAAAAATGGTAGGCCATTCTTTCATTAAAGTCTCACACCAGCCGATGAGCAACACACAGGGAAAACACTTCTCTTTCACTCATTCAGAGCTCCCAAAACCCTAACACATTCTCCGGTTCCACAACCAGGAGAATCTTCTCCGGTATCTCCTAGAATCAAAGACCTCACCAGTCTCAGTGGAGCTTACAAAGTCCCTCACCTCTGGTTCCCAATCTGCACAACTTCTCTCTCTCTGCCAACATGGCTTCTCCTTCAGCACTCTGCATTCTCTCCTCTCTCACTCTGCAATCACGGCTTCTTTCTTCTTCTCCTTCTGCTCTCTTAAAAACTTTCTGGCATGAAAACCTCTCCTCTAGCAAACATTAGCTAAACAATAGCCCTTCCCAAGCAGGAAGGTAATTTGCAATTTCACAGACACATATACCTGGTGCTGCCCAGCCCCCAATGCAAACTATAAGTGAGAAAACAAAAAAACCCAATAACCATATTTTACAAACTTACTTGACCAACACCAGGATTTCTCTGTTTAGTAGCAAAAATAGCCTGATGATTCTTACTTGTAAGTCTTTATTACACTGGACACCATTTATGTCAGGGGTCGGGAACCTATGGCTCGCGAGCCAGACGTGGCTCTTTTGGTGGCTGCATCTGGCACGCAGACAAATCTTTAATAATAAAAATAATAATGTTAAAAATATAAAACATTCTCATGTATTAGAATCCATTCATTTCCTACCACTCATGTTCATGGTTGTGGATGGCTGGAGCCAATCACAGCTGTCCTCTGGGACAACACCAAATTTTTATTGGATAATGCCTAACGTACATGGGTCATTGTGAGGTCAAGAAGTAAACCTCCCTCCTTTTAATCAAGTAGTCAGCTAGTTAATTGCAGAAACCCTTGACGAAGAAGATGGCTAAAAGAAAAAAAGATGAGGAGTATCGTACTTTTCAGTAGGAATAGACAGAGGAATTTGCCTTTGTGGAAAGAGTAGGTTCTGCAGTGTGTCTAATATGCAATGATAAAACTGCATTGATGAAACGGTCAAATATAAAGCGGCACTTCGACACATGCCATACTACATTTGCATCGAAATATCCAGTGGGGGACAGCAGGAAGAAAGCATGTCAAGAGCTACTGTGCAGAGTGCAAGCTAGTCAGCAGCAACTCCGTGTTTGAACCCAGCAAGGTGACTGGAATTCAGCTAGCTTTGCTGATGCTTTAACAATTGTCAGAAACAGAAAGCCATTCACAGATGGGAAGTATGCCAAAACATTCATGCTTGATGTTGCCAATAAATTTTTCGATGACTTTTCGGATAAAGACAAGATAATCAAACGAATAAAAGACATGCCTCTGTCGGTAAGAACTGTTCATGATCGTACCATCATTATGGCAAATCAAATTGAAGGACATAAATGCAACACCATTCTTTTCTCTCACTTTGGATGAGTCAACAGACATAAGCCATTTATCCCAGTTCAGCGTGATTGCAAGGTATGCTGTCGGTGACACACTACATGAGGCAAGTCTTGCTGTTTTGCCTATGAAAGAGACAACAAGAGGGGAGGATTTATTCAAGCCTTTCACTGAATTTGCTAAAGAAAAATCTACCGATGGATAAACTTATTTCGGTGTGTTCTGACGGTGCTCCGTTCATGGTGGGGAAAAACAGGATTTTTTTTTTGTATTTTTCTGAAGCTGGAAACGGGGAGAGACAGTCAGACAGACTCCCGCATGCGCCCGACCAGGATCCACCCGGCACACCCACCAGGGGCGACGCTCTGCCCACCAGGGGGCGATGCTGTGCCCCCCCCCCCCCCGGGCATCGCTCTGCTGTGACCAGAGCCACTCTAGCGCCTGGGGCAGAGGCCAAGGAGCCATCCCCAGCGCCCGGGCCATCTTTGCTCCAATGGAGCCTTGGCTGCGGGAGGGGAAGAGAGAGACAGAGAGGAAGGGGGGGGTGGAGAAGCAAATGGGCGCCTCTCCTATGTGCCCTGGCCGGGAATCAAACCCAGGTCCCCCGCACGCCAGGCCGATGCTCTACCGCTGAGCCAACCAGCCAGGGCCTGTAGCACTTCTTTGTGAACATGAAAAGAGACCCATCCTAAGTTTTCACTGCATTCTATATCAGGAGGCACTTTGTGCTCAGATGTGTGGTGAGCAGCTTGGTGAGGTGATGTCACTGGTCATTTGGGTGGTCAACTTTATTGTTGCTCGAGCTTTAAATGATTGCCAGTTTAAAATACTGTGGATGAAGTTGGGAATGATTATCCTGGTCTGCTTCTGCACAGCAATGTGCGTTGGTTGTCAAGAGGGAAGGTGCTCAGCCATTTCGTGGCTTGTCTGAGCGAAATCTGGACTTTTCTTTAAATGAAAAACGTCGAGCATCCTGAGTTAGCTAACACTGAGTGGCTCCTGAAGTTCTACTTTCTCATGTACGTGACTGAACATCTGAACCAGTTCAATGTGAAAATGCAAGGCGTTGGAAATGCAGTCTTATCCCTTCAACAAGCAGTGTTTGCATTTGAAAACAAGCTGGAACTCTTTATCGCTGACATTGAAACAGGTCGTTTATTACACTTTGAAAAACTGGGAGAGTTTAAAGATGCATTAACAGCAAGTGACCCTGCTCAGCATCTTGATCTCCAGCAGCTAGCAGGCTTCACATCTTATCTCCTGCAGTCATTCAAAGCATGCTTTGGAGAATTTCATGAACACACTCATCTTTTTAAGTTCATCACCCATCCACACGAGTGTGCAGTGGACAGTGCCGACCTGAGTTACATCCCTGGTGTCTCTGTCAGAGATTTTGAGCTACAAGCTGCTGACCTAAAGGCCTCAGACATGTGGGTGAATAAGTTCAAGTCACTGAATGAAGATTTGGAAAGACTTGCCTGACAGCAAGCAGAGTTGGCGAGCAAACACAAGTGGGGAGAAATGAAAAAACTTCAACCCGCGGACCAGCTGATTGTCAAAACTTGGAACGTGCTTCCCATCACATACCACACACTGCAGCATGTGAGTATTGCTGTACTGACCATGTTTGGCTCTACGTATGCATGTGAGCAGTCTTTCTCACATCTAAAGAACATTAAGACCAACGTACAATTATGTTTAATGGATGGAAGTCTCAACGCCTGCATGAAGCTTAACCTCACCATGTATCAATCAGATTACAAAGCCATCAGCAAAACCATGCAGCACCAGAAGTCGCATTAATGGTAAGAAGTACTTTATTCATCATTGGTTAGCAACAGCATAACAATGTTATTATTTTTTTTTTATATAATTTTATTTTTTTAATGGGGTGACATCAATAAATCAGGATACATATATTCAAAGATAACAAGTCCAGGTTATCTTGTCATTCAATTATGTTGCATACCCACCACCCAAAGTCAGATTGTCCTCTGTCACCTTCTATCTTGTTTTCTTTGTGCCCCTCCCCACCCCCTATCCCTCTCCCATTCCCCCCTCCCCCCCGTAACCACCACACTCTTATAAATGTCTCTTAGTTTCACTATTATGTCCCACCTACGTATGGAATAATACAGTTCCTGTTTTTTTCTGATTTACTTATTTCGCTTCGTATCATGTTATCAAGATCCCACCATTTTGCTGTAAATGTTCCGATGTCATCATTTCTTATGGCTGAGTAGTATTCCATAGTGTATATGTGCCACATCTTCTTTATCCAGTCATCTATTGATGGGCTTTTTGGTTGTTTCCATGTCCTGGCCACTGTGAACAATGCTGCAATAAACATGGGGCTGCATGTGTCTTTACGTATCAATGTTTCTGAGTTTTTGGGATATATACCCAGTAGAGGGATTGCTGGGTCATAAGGTAGTTCTATTTTCAGTTTTTTGAGGAACCACCATACTTTCTTCCATAATGGTTGTACTACTTTACATTCCCACCAACAGTGTATGAGGGTTCCTTTTTCTCCACAGCCTCTCCAACATTTGCTGTTACCTGACTTGCTAATAACAGCTAATCGAACAGGTGTGAGGTGGTATCTCATTGCCGTTTTGATTTGCATTTCTCTAATAGCTAAAGAAGATGAGCATCTTTTCATATATCTGTTGGCCATTTGTATTTCTTCCTGGGAGAAGTGTCTATTCATATCCTCTTCCCATTTTTTTATTGGATTGTTTGTTTGTTTGTTGTTGAGTTTTATGAGTTCTTTGTATATTTTGGATATTAGGCCCTTATCTGAGCTGTTGTTTGAAAATATCATTTCCCATTTAGTTGGCTTTCTGTTTATTTTGTTATCAGTTTCTCTTGCTGAGCAAAAACTTCTTAGTCTGATGTAGTCCCATTCATTAATTTTTGCCTTCACTTCTCTTGCCATTGGAGTCAAATTCATAAAATGCTCTTTAAAACCCAGGTCCCTGAGTTGAGTACCTATGTCTTCTTCTATGTACTTAATTGTTTCAGGTCTTATGTTTAGATCTTTGATCCATTTTGAGTTAATTTTTGTACAGGGGTAGAGACTGTAGTCCAGTTTCATTCTTTTGCATGTGGCTTTCCAGTTTTCCCAGCACCATTTATTGAAGAGGCTTTCTTTTCTCCATTGTGTGTTGTTGGCCCCTTTATCAAAAATTATTTGACTATATATATGTGGTTTTATTTCTGGACTTTCTATTCTGTTCCATTGGTCTGAGTGTCTATTTTTCTGCCAATACCATGCTGTTTTGATTGTCGTGGCCCTATAATAGAGTTTGAACTCAGGTATTGAAATGCCCCCAGCTTCATTCTTTTTCTTTAGGATTGCTTTAGCTATTCGGGGTTTTTTATAGTTCCATATAAATCTGATGATTTTTTGCTCTATTTCTTTAAAAAATGTCATTGGAAGTTTGATGGGAATTGCATTAAATTTGTATATTGCTTTGGGTAATATAGCCATCTTGATTATATTTATTCTTCCTAGCCAAGAACAAGGTATATTCTTCCATCTCATTATATCTTTTTCGATTTCCCTTAACAATGGTTTATAGTTTTCATTATATAAGTCCTTTACATTCTTTGTTATGTTTATTCCTAAGTATTTTATTTTTTTTGTTGCAATCGTGAAGGGGATTATTCTTTTGAGTTCCTTCTCAGTTGTTTCATTGTTGGCATATAGAAAGGCTATTGACTTCTGTATGTTAATTTTGTATCCTGCGACCTTACTGTATTGGCTTATTGTTTCTAGTAGTCTTTTTGTGGATTCTTTGGGGTTTTCGATGTATAGTATCATATCATCTGCAAAAAGTGATACCTTTACTTCTTCTTTTCCGATATGGATGCCTTTTATTTCTTTGTCTTGTCTGATTGCTCTGGCTAGAACCTCTAGTACCACATTAAATAAGAGTGGAGAGAGTGGACAACCCTGTCTTGTTCCTGATTTAAGGGGGAAAGCCTTCAGTTTAGTGCCATTTAATATGATGTTAGCTGATGGTTTATCATATATGGCCTTTATCATGTTGAGATATTTTCCTTCTATACCCATTTTGTTGAGAGTCTTAAACATAAAATTGTGTTGTATTTTATCGAAAGCCTTTTCTGCGTCTATTGATAAGATCATGTGGTTTTTGTTCTTTGTTTTGTTGATATGGTGTATTACATTAACCGTTTTACGTATGTTGAACCATCCTTGAGATTCTGGGATGAATCCCACTTGATCATGATGTATTATTTTTTTAATATGTTGTTGTATTCGATTTGCTAGTATTTTGTTTAGTATTTTAGCATCTGTATTCATTAGAGATATTGGTCTGTAGTTTTCTTTTTTTGTGCCATCCTTGCCTGGTTTTGGTATGAGGGTTATGTTGGCTTCATAAAATGTGTTTGGAAGTATTGCTTCTTCTTCAATTTTTTGGAAGACTTTGAGTAGAATAGGAACCAAGTCTTCTTTGAATGTTTGATAAAATTCGCTGGTATAGCCGTCAGGGCCTGGACTTTTATTTTGGGGGAGGTTTTTAATGGTTTTTTCTATTTCTTCTCTACTGATAGGTCTGTTTAGGCTTTCTGCTTCTTCTTGACTCAGTCTAGGAAGGTTGTATTTTTCTAGGAATTTATCCATTTCTTCTAGGTTGTTGAATTTAGTAGCATAAAGTTTTTCATAGTATTCTACAATAATTCTTTGTATATCTACGGTGTCCGTGGTGATTTCTCCTCTTTCATTTTGGATTTTGTTTATATGAGTTCTTTCTCTTTTTTCCTTGGTAAGTCTTGCCAAGGGTTTGTCAATTTTGTTGATCTTTTCAAAGAACCAGCTCCTTGTTCTATTAATTTTTTCTATAGTTTTTCTGTTCTCTAATTCATTTATTTCTGCTCTGATTTTTATTATCTCCTTTCTTCGGCTGGTTTTGGGTTATCTTTGTTCTTCTTTTTCTAGTTCCTTAAGGTGGGAAGTTAAGTGGTTCACTTGGGCTCTCTCTTGTTTGTTCATATATGCCTGAAGTGATATGAACTTCCCTCTTATCACTGCTTTTGCTGCATCCCATAGATTCTGATATGTCGTATTGTCATTTTCATTAGTCTGTATATATCTTTTGATCTCTGCACTTATTTCTTCTTTGACCCATTCATTTTTTAAAAGTATGTTGTTTAGTTTCCACATTTTTTTGGGATTTTTTTCCTCTTTTTTGCAGTTGAATTCTAGTTTCAAGGCTTTATGATCAGAAAATATGCTTGGTACAACTTCAATTTTTCTGAATTTGCTGATGTTGTTTTTGTGGCCCAACATATGGTCAATTCTTGAGAATGATCCATGTACACTGGAGAAAAATGTATACTCAGTCACTTTGGGATGAAATGTCCTGTAGATGTCTATCATATCCAGGTGCTCTAGTGTTTTGTTTAAGGCCACTATGTCTTTGTTGATTCTCTGTTTGGATGACCGATCTAGAGCCGTCAGCGGTGTATTGAGGTCTCCAAGTATGATTGTATTTTTGTCAGTTTTTGTTTTAAGATCAATAAGTAGCTGTCTTATATATTTTGGTGCTCCTTGGTTTGGTGCATATATATTAAGAATTGTTATGTCTTCTTGATTCAGTGTCCCCTTAGCCATTATGAAATGGCCATTTTTGTCTCTGAGTACTTTTCCTGTCTTGTAGTCAGCATTATCCGATATGAGTATTGCTACACCTGCTTTTTTTTGGATGTTATTTGCTTGGAGTATTGTTTTCCAGCCTTTCACTTTGAATTTGTTTTTATCCTTGTTACTTAGATGAGTTTCCTGTAGGCAGCATACAGTTGGATTTTCTTTTTTAATCCATTCTGCTACTCTGTGCCTTTTTATTGGTGAGTTTAATCCGTTTACATTTAGTGTAATTATTGATACTTGTGAGTTCCCTATTGCCATTTTATATCTTGCTTTCTGTTAGTTTTGTGTCTTGTTTGATCCTTCTCTTTTGTTTTTCTATCTTTTGTTTTTATTTGGTTGTATTCCATACATCTTTCCACTGTTGCTATCTTTTTTATCTCATGTGCTTCTGTGGTGGTTTTTTCAATGGTGGTTATCTTTGAATAATGAAAAGGGTCCCTACCCTGTTCATTGTAGCGAACTATTTTGTGAGTACTTTTGCACTCCATCGTCCTTTGCTACTGTTAATCTCCATCTTCTCCCCCTCTTTCTTTTGTTGTTGTCACAGTTTAAATTTGGTTTTATTGTGTTCTTCTTGGAGCTTTTACTTGTGGCTCTGTTTTTTTTTGTTCTTTGTATCTGATTGGAGAACCCCCTTTAGTAATTCCTGGAGTGGGGGTTTTCTGATGATAAATTCCCTCATCTTTTCTGTATCTGTGAATGTTTTTATTTCTCCTTCATATTTGAAGGATAGCTTTGATGGGTATAGTATTCGTGGCTGAAAGTTCCTCTCTTTCAGCACTTTAAATATTGGGGTCCACTCTCTTCTAGCTTGTAGAGTTTCTGCTGAGAAATCTGATGATAATCTAATGGGCCTTCCTTTATATGTTGTATTCTTCTTTTCCCTGGCTGCCTTGAGAATTTTTTCTTTGCTGTTGGTTTGTGTCAATTTCATTATGATATGCCTTGGAGTAGGTTTGTTGGGGTTAAGAAAACTTGGAGTTCTGTTTGCTTCTTGAACTTGAGGCTTTAGTTCTTTCCACAGACTTGGGAAGTTCTCATCTATTATTTGTTTGAGTATGTTCTCCATTCCATTTTCTCTCTCTTCTCCCTCTGATATACCTATTATTCTTATGTTATTCTTTTTGATGGAGTCAGATAATTCTTGTAGGGCTATCTCATTTTTTTTAATTTTTGAGTCTCTTTCTTCTTCTTTCTGTTGTGCCTCAAGTTGCTTTTCTTCTATTTCACTAATCCTCTCTTCTATCTGACCTGTTCTATTAGCTAAGCTTGTTACTTCGTTTTTCAGCTCGTGAATTGAGTTTTTCATCTCTGTTTGATTTGTTTTTATAGTTTCAATTTCCTTGGACATATATTCTTTGTGTTCATTGAGTTGTTTTCTGAGCTCCCTAAATTGCCTTTCTGTGTTTTCTTGTATATCTCGGAGGATTTTTAGGATTTCTATCTTGAATTCTCTGTCATTTAGCTCCAAGGTTTCCAATATATTAAATTTTTTCTCCATAGATTTTTCCTCATCTAGCTGTGTTACCTCTCTTTCTTTTGTATCCATGATATTCGATTTTCTCTTCCTTAATGGCATCTGAGGGTGGTTTTGTTGATAGTATTAATGAGATTTAATAAAGAATAAAAAGTTTAAAAAAATAATAAAAAAAATCGAAAAGAGTTGTTTTTTTAAAAAAAAATAATAATGAAATAAAGAAAAATAAAATAAAATAAAAATTAAAAAAAAAAAAAAAAAAAAAGGAAATTATTCCCCCCCTCCTTTTTTCCTCTCCTCTCCTCTCCCCTCTTTCTTGATAAAATCTTGTGGTGGACTGTGGATTATAACAAACAATGCCTGTGATGGAGGGCCTGAATTGGGGAAAAGTAATAAAGGGGCAAAAAAAAAAAAAAAAAAAAAGAAAGAAAAAAGAAAAAAAAGAGTGTATGGACCCACAAAAAGCAAATAAGGAAAAAATTTGGGTCAAGAATAAAATGATTTGCTTTTAGGTGTTGGTTGTCTAAGAGTTATGATGAGAGGATTAAGAGGAAAATGGAAAAATGGGGGGACAAATTAAAAAATTACTATTGTATTTAGTGGAACAAGAACTAGATAATATGGAGAGCCAGGGATGGGAGCACTGCTAGTGAGTTAAAAAGGTGAAGTAAAACCCCCCCAAAATGCCACAAACATAAGTTTGAGTCCCAGATAAGATAATTTGTTTGTTATTGAGGTTTGAATGAGAGGAGATGTAAAGGAAAAAGGAAGAAACTAATATAGAGGGAGAAAAGAAAGAGAGAGAGAGAAAAAGAAAAAAAAAAAGAGGGAACCACTAAAAGAAGAAAAAAGAAAGGAGAGAGAGAGAGAGAGAGTTAAGGGTTTTGGAGTGCAACCCTCATAGAGAGAAAGGAAGAGAAGAGAAAAGATAATGGGAGATGTAACACTTATGGGTAGTGTAGTTCAAGGAGAGGAGAGAGTAAGACCGGTAGAGAGTTAATCGGCCAAATTGGAGGAGGAAAAAAAAAAGTATCAAGAATGAAGATAAGAGAAACAAAGAACAAATATAATAAAATGGGATAGGTTATAAAGTCTGCAGATTATTCTTGATTTTGAGAGGTTATCTTCTTGCTTTTTCTTTTCTCTCCCTCTTCCTGGTCGGTGACTCTGTACCCCGGGTTTTGCCCCTTTGCCACACTCAGGTGGAGGTTTGCAGTTGATAAGTCTCTATGGCAATGTCATGTATTGTGCTTTAGTCTCGTTGGCAGTCGAGGCTATTAGCATTTATAGGCTCCGACAGTGAGAGAGTCCGTGTTCCTGGAGCCTTTCTCCTAGTCTTTCCTTTCTCAATTAGTAGCCTGATAATACAGCTATGGGGTTGCTGCTGCCTCTGCCTGGATAGTAAGAGGCTCAAAGAGCTGGCAACTCCCCACTCTATTTCCACTCAGCACAGGGCTCTGGGTAAGGCTCAGTCAGTCAGAGCTGCTAGCATAATCAGGCGGGCTTTCCACCCACTCACAGACCTCTGGCTCTGCCACTCTGTCCGGTAACACAAACGGGTGCCCACTTCCGGGGCGCTTGGAGAAAACTCTCACTCACTGGCTGCGCGCGCAGACCAGGATATCCGGCCAGCAGTCTCACGCTCTGAGTGAAACCCCCGACCGCAGGGAAAAGTTGCAGCGTTGGAATTGAGTCTCGCTCCGTCCCCGTGCGCGGCTTTTGCAAGGCGCTGGGGCGGCCCGAGATTCCGCTTTGGCCCACACAAAGGCCCCTGACTCTGCCCCTCTGTGCGATAACAGGGGTGCGCACTGCCGAGGCACTCGGAGGAATCGCTCACTCCTTATCTGCGCGCGCAAACCAGGATATGAGGCCGGCCGCTTTCCCTCTGAGTGAAACACCCTCGGCAAGGAAAATCTCCACCATTGGAATTAGTTCTCCCTCCCGTGCGTGGCTTTCCCAGGGCGCTGGGGCTGCCCAGAGACTCTGCCCTCGGCCCACAGAAAGGCCTCTGACCCTGCTTCTCCGTGGGGCAACACGGGCACTGACTCCCGGGGCCTAGGAAGAAATCTCTCGCCCACTAACTGCGCACCAACCAGGAGACCGGGTAAAATGGCCGCGCCGCTTGTCTTTCTTTGTTTGGGTTTGGCGCGAGTGTTAGCTTGTATTGCCCGGGTTGCCACAGGATCAGATTTTCCTCGGCTTGGATCTCCGTGCCACAGCCTGGTTCGGCCGTTTGTATTCACCCCCTTTGCCCGCCTCAGTTTCTATATTCACAGTTACCAGAGAAAGCCGCCCTGTTTAGGTTAGTGAGGAAGGCGGAGCATTTCTTACTCCCTATTTCCTTCGGGGTTTGGTTATATATTTAGCCAATTTTTCACTCAATCATACCTTTGGGTGTATTGCGAAGCATCTGGAAGCTCCAAGTATAGGTTTTTCTGTTTCTGGTTGAAGATCTTGTTGAGTTTTGGGGGAGATTTATCGGTATCGCTTCCTACCCCGCCATTACTCTGACGTCATCTCCCATAACAATGTTATTAAAAAGAATTTAGAGACTTATTGTACTTTAATAGAGTTGGTCTTACATAAAATGCACACATTTAATTGTATTTAGTGTTAAACATATTGTATGGCTCTCACGGAATTACATTTTAAAATATGTGGCATTCATGCCTCTCTCAGCCAAAAAGGTTCCAACCCCTGATTTATTTTCAAAACATAGTCATGAAAGGCATGTTTGAGGGGCTAGTAAAAGCATCCATTTTCAGTGAGTCCTCTAAGCCGGTTGATTCTTTCAAGCTCACACTTCGTGAGGGGACCTGGAGCAGTTGCAGCACCCAGAGCCACAGATTGTCTCCACAGTGAGAGCCCACACAGAGGGATTTCAGATAAGAAGTACAGCCCCAGCACTGCATGAGCATTTTTCTTATTAACTATTCAATAACTGAGGATTACACATTAAGGAAGTACATAAGCCAAAGACTTGTATGTAGTAATAAAGGCCCCAACAATATAAATTGGCATCTCAACAAAGATCAGAGCTCAATTGGGACAAGGATAATGAGAAACACACAAGTTGGATCAATATGGAGGCAATTACCCCAGCCATGGTCCCTGAGTAATGATGAACTGCAATCTAATGTTTGAAGCTATTCTAAAGCTTTTTATGTCTTTGTATATGAAGTGTGTATAATTAGCCTTACATTTCTCATTACAGAATGAGAGGTTGTCATTCTCAAGAAAGCCTTTACTTATATTAAGAAAAAAAATATTCTAGGTTATTTGTAGATATCTGGACCAGGTAACTACTACATGATGATTAGTAGTAACTAGTAGAATATTAGCACCTGGAGTGGATCAGTTGAAGAGACCATCTTGCATAAGTGTCTTAATAGAACCCAGTTTTTTCTCTATATGCTACAAGTTCATAAAATATTACTGAGATTTATTTTTCTTGCTCTTGGTGAGCAGGCCACAACACATACTGCATATGAGCTCTGAAAATTTGTAATACTTCTAAGTAAAATTGTTGATTTCCTGTTTGTAGAACTAGTTAAAACACGATTCATTGCTTTATTCAGTAGAATTAGAATTATATTTTCCCCTATAGGGTGAAAAAATGTAAGGGACAGTGATCAATGACAATCCTTTTGGGTGCTTTACATATTTTCAGTTCCCAGGGGCTATATGTGATTTATCACATTTTCATGGTTCTGCTATTGAGTCAGAGCAAGAAAAAAACTGAGTCACATATGTGTGTACATATGGACAATCACCCTTTCTTATATGCAGAATTACTAAAGATCACATATTGTAGCTCTGATTATAGATTGATTGATTTTATTATCTTTCTGCTGAGAAAATACCTATCATCCTGGAGGGTTGGAAGGATATCTGATGGTTACAAGTTTATAGCTGAAAAATTACATGCTTATTTTAGAGTGCATTAAACAAGTATTTATTTTTACACAAAGAGTTACACAAATAATGAAGTGGGTTTTCCTGGTTAGTTTCACTGACTTATAGAGGAAATAATAGAGCATTCCAACCCATCCCTGTCTGGGTGCTAATGGTTCACTCTATTTTTTCTTTATTTTGAAATTAAATTTAATGGGGTACATTGATCAATAAGAGTACATAGGGTTCAGGTGACCATCTCTATAGCATTTGCTCTATTAATTGCATTGTGTGCCCATCACTCAAAGTCAAATCATTTTCTGTCACTATATATTTGTCCCTCTTTAGTTCCAGGTAACTATTTCAAGTTTATCTACATCCACGAATCTCAGTTTTCTATATCACACACATGGCATGTATATTTGTCCCTTGGTTCATTCTTTCAAGAGACGTGGCAGACCCAGCAGTTCAGTCACATGTGCCCTACGGTACCTGCCTGTGCTTCCCCTTCCAGCGCCCACCTTTCTGGCACAGGAGTCCAGGTGGCATGCAGTGGCCTTCGAGCTCGCCCAAGACTTGGACACTCTGCTTTCAAGTTTATCTCTTCTTTGTTTTATTTCTCCTTAGGCAACCTTTTTGAAGCCCCCCCCCCCTTTTTTTTTTTTCAAATTCTTTCTTTATATGTATTCTTGTGCCTTCATGTCTTTTTTATGGCTTATGATGTCTTAATTAACGTTTTTATCTAGTCACTATTGTGACTGCTTCCCAGGTAGAAGGGAAGTGGTAGGAGGGAAACTTTATAAATAAAGTGATTATTCCCTCAAACTCAAACCAGGCAGGATTCAACCTGCCTAATGTGAGTCTCAGATCCCTTAGCGACATCCCCCAGCTGAAATCGGCATCCCGAGCACTTCCTTGCACATGAGGAGGAGGAGTCCAATCGCACAACCTGTACACTTGAGTTGCCTGACATTGTTGGGATGCTAGTGGGTGGCATCACAGCTGCTGTTTGGAAGCTGCCTCAGCAGGGAAGTAACCACAAGAAACAGTACGGGAAAAACTATACCAAAGTAGAAAAAAATGGAACTGAAAGAACTATTCAGCAACAGATATACCACAGAATATGGACTGTGTTACCAACAAGTCCCTCTTTTGGAGAATGTCTGGGGATAGTATGGCCTCATGGATTTTTAAAATTTATGCCACAGCAATTTTTCAAATGGTATCAGGTAAAGGGGGCACAGGTGAAGCAAAGATTCTCTGCTCTCTGACAAACACACCAAGTGTGCTATGACTCCCATGCCCAGCAATAAAGGCTCCAAGCCCGACAGGGTTCTGGGGCTGTGAATATTGAATATGCAAACTGTATTTTGAGAAATCACCATACAGATATTGATTGACATATGACCAATGCAACTTGCAACCATTCAACTCTACAACCACAATTGCTAGCCACGACTGCTCCATGTCTGGCAGCGCAAGCGTTGCCCAGCTGGGTGTACGACAGTGCGGACCAGCTTCCGGCAGCACTACCATCTTCATGTACACCATTTCAACTGTTATCCCATACTCGGTACAGCAATTTGTGTTTTGTGTCTTACATATTTTTCATCAAACCCCTCCCAAGATGTCTACCAAGAGGAAATTGTCTTTGTCTACGCCTCAGCCTACCAAGAAGGAGGTCATCGATCTCGACAGGAAAATGAGTGCAGGCTCATCTGACTTGAGCATGGGTTCACCAGCTTGAGTGCAGGGTCATAGACATGACCCCATGGTCGCTGGTTTGAGCCCAAGGTCACTGGCTTGAGCAAGGGGCCACTCGCTCTGCTGTAACCCCCTGGTCAAGGCACATATGAGAAAGCAATCAATGAACAAGTACGAAGGAGGAAAGAAAGTGAATGTGATCGCACATGTTTATGAAAAAACCAACTCCGGTAACCCCAACAGCTGCCTCAGATGACTACATCAACAATCCGCAGCCAAGCACCAGCAGCCAGTAAAATGTTTCGTACATGTTTATATATTTTGATATGTTTTGCAATTGGGAAAATGTTTCCTATGGTATTTTTTACACCTATATTTTGTATTTTTGTATGCACCTGTATTTTGTAATTTTGTATGTTTTGCAAATATTAAACCAGTTGTACTGGTAATGCAGTGTTTTGCTTAAACCTGACGAATGTAAAAATAAGAAACAAAATGGTGTAGAGATGATGCAAATGTCATAAAATGAACAAAGAAAATTATGATATATAACAATAATGAAAGAAAATTATGATAAAATATGACTTAAAGATTTTTATAACATCATTTCACAGTACTGTACATATAGCCTACTCAACTTATGACCAAATTGTGTCAGAACCAATCATGGTCATAAGTTGAGCACTAGCTGTATTTTCCTTGCTTTATATTAGAGCTGTGAAAATAATCTCAGCATCAGCACTCTTCAATTAACGAAGAGAGGAGAATGATGTAATTGTTTGCTACATAATCAAGTTTGTTTTTTAATTACAAAGAGGGTCATGTGGCAGGGAAGTAACCATCACTGCAGTGCCTCCTTCTTCACTGAATTTTGCCGTTTTTGGCAACCATTACATCCAGCACAAAAGCTCTGGCTGAGTTATTAATCATGTTTGTCAGGCAAGCTACAATAATCTGCTGCCTGGATACAAAGCCAAGTATGGAGTTGCCAGTAGGATGTGGTGATAAAACACTTGATACCTCTCACTCTTGGACTTTGCTCCTGCTAGGGATTAATTATTTTCCTCTCCATTTAATTAAAGGGGGTAACAATGAAAGGAAGTGATTTCAATGAGGGCTCATCTCTCAGCTGTCATGTTCTTGGTTATAAAGAAATGGACAACATGAAGGCTGACAGTGCTGTTTGAATGTAGGGCACATGGGCTGTGTGTGGTCTCCTATAGACAAGGGGATGAAGGAAAGCACGTTCACATCCAGCCAAAAGCTCTAGCATTTCCTCTGTAATTTCTATGTCTTTTGCCAGGGGGCTTCTGATATTCTATCTAAATCAGCTAATTGAGTTTGGAGAGAAGAGTTACTCACTGACCATTGGAGATGGCCTTCAAAGTCAATCAAAGTTCTTACCTGCTCTTATCTTTGGGGAAAGCTCTATCATCTGATTAGCATTATAACTTCATGGGGTCAAAGACTGAATAATAATCATCAATTAAGTTATTTCAAGGACTGAGTATTTGAGAGGTCTTTCCCCCTAGTGCCAGAAAGGTCTTGGCTCCAATGAAATTGCCTTACATGTTTCATAGAATTAAAGGGGTTACTTCTTTCATCAGAAGTTCTATTCCTCAAAGTATGTTCTTTGGAAAATTGATTCTGTGGGTGTCAAGGACTCAATGGTAAGGAGGTTTGGAAAATGATGAATGGAATAAGCTTTTAAAAATCTTTAATGTGCTATCTAAGCATTTCAAATCTCCAAAATAAAGAAACATGATGAGTATCTCATGGGACAGTGTATTTTATAGGTCATACTTCAGATAAAATTGTTCTGCATAAATGTATTGAAGTCTTAAAATATCTTTCCTCTTGTTCTCTATGGTCCAAGAATTTTCATTCTTTCTAGAATTGAAACTTTTACTCTTCATTTGTACTTTAACTATCTTACTTTCATAACTTCATACTTATCATATCTTCATCTGTAGTTTAAATATCTTATTTTTACCTATAATTAAATGTCTAATAATGAAATCTTTGACTCATATAATCTAGATAATGTGACAGGCCACTTTTCTAGCTGTCCAGCCTCTGAATCACTTTAGTGACTTTGGGGAATCTCCCACCGTGTGGCTATGTGAAGAGGCCAGAACACCTCTCTGTTTCATGTGAGAAAGGTATGGGCATTTGACCAAAGCTTAGACATTTAGATGTTTCTACCTTGGCAGAGTAAATCTTGAACATGTAGCATATGGAGAAAGGATGGGCAAGACTAGAATTGGGTCAGTATCTTGCTGTGATGATACTATGAACATCCCCAGTAGTGACCGGTCTATACTTCCTGCTGGATCATTCTGAATCTTATGCACATTTTAAATAAATACCCTTATTTTGATTTAGCCAGCAGAGTACTTTCTCTTATATAAGAGCAAAAACTGACTGATCGAGAACGCAAATTAGCTATAGGTATTTGAAGTCTCTGCACCAGACAAATAAAGTAGAAAAAAGTACCATTTTGCTTTAATACCGTTGTCTTATTTAAGAAGAATGAGTCACTTGGGCTCTCTTTGCAGGAGTTTACATGAAGAATGTGTTGTTGGGTGTTTACTGCTTATTCATCCTCCTTGCCCTGAATCTTGAACTTCAACTAGAAAAAGCTAGTAACTCTAGTGCAAAATCTTCCAATTCTCAATTTAGCAAAAAAAAAAAAAAAAAAAAAATCTACAAATTAGAAACAAAGAGACTATATACAATGTATAGATTAATGTGTGTACTTATGATTGATTTATGTTTGGGGCAGAGGCAACAGCAGAGTGGCCTGAGCCAGGAGACCTGGACTCCATGCGTGTCTCTCTTATTGTCTAAGTCAGGTTACTTCTCTGGGTAAAGAAGAAGGATTTAACAATGAGCTCATGATTTCAGCGATGTTGGAATTTTTATAACTAAATAAAATTTTAGTGGTATCATTGGTTTTTAGACCAACTAGAGCTCCATTTCTTGAAAATAAAATTAAATATGTAAAGTAAATAGAAATTTCAAGATGGTATAGAGCTTCATTCCTAAAAGTAGAGGTAGATTATGTGGTTGTTTTGCATATTGAATTTGGCTGAGCCTTAGAGTTCTGGGGTTATGTCTCAGGGGCAACTTGAGAATGGAGGTTGGGTTTGGGGCAAACTTTCAGATCCATCCCACAACTTCAGCCAAGTCAGCTTTTTTTATTCTATTGGATTTGGATATTATTAAAACTTTATTTAAACAAAAGTTAGAAAACCAGTGAATGGTGTAATCCCTGAGGGCCATTCTGTGAAATAGCATTAGAAGTCTGTATCAGCAAAGCATCCTTGATGACATTTCTTAAACCATTAATTCCTCCCATTCTTTCCATCATATCTTCTGCTCCGTTTGCTCGCACACAGAAAAACAATACTTTCTGAAGCTCCAAGATACTGTGCCACTCTTTTCACATCTTTCCTGGGGAGTATAGGGTTTTACATTCTACCCTTCCTAAATGCACTCCCTCCATCGAAAAGATGCATTCAAACTCCCCATTAATTAACAAGAAATTTTAAGCCAAACGCTTGGTAATAACTTGATACTTTCCCAAACTTGGAATTGGGAGAGTCCTATCTGTAAGAAACTGACATCCCACTGCTAGCTATTCTCTCCTAAAGTGCTGTGATGGCCAAATCCCTCCTCGCCGACCTTCTTCCTTCTCCACCCTCCCCTGTCCAGGCCCTCTCAGTGCTACCACCAGCCTCACAAGTTGATTATCAGAGATCAGGTGACTGATAAAATTTCTTTTTTATTGAACATCAGTACACACATACTCCAGGCTTCACTTTATTGTCACGTCCTCCCAACAGCCTGCCTTGATTTCCTGGGATACATACATCACTTCTGTGTGCAATAGCATCGAGGCAGACCCCTCGCAGGTATTTATCCTGCTTACAAGTGTGTCTGGGTCTTCTTGTCTAGATTGTGAGTTCTCTGGGGGCAAAAACTATACCTAGCAGTTTCAGGACACTTCCATAGCAATTAACACAGGGGAGACTAGTGCCTGTACTATATAGCATGTACTCTTAGATATTTGCTGAGTATTTCCTCCCTCTACCCCTAAGTCCCAGCAACACACAGTGGAAATGAAAAACAAGGCTTGAATTAGGCCTGTCTAGTGTTATAAAACCTCTGCAGTTTATTGGTTGTTGATTTTATTATATTGTATTCAAGGCCAGATGGACATTGGCAAGAGGCTTTATTGCAGACCTTAGAAAAAGCGTTGCATAATCAGCCCGGGGCAGATGTCTCTGTTCGTGACTGCGTGGTGGTAGTGCTCATCTCCTTAAATGTGCCAGTCAACAGGATTCTCTGCCTTGTTCCCCCCAAAACCATAGACTCACACAGTCCTGGGAGCCATTGCCTCTTGTCTAATCCTTTAATATTATAGAAGGGATAGGAGTTCTGGAGAAGTTAAATGAGTGGCCCAAGGTCAGGCAGATAGGCCATTCCATCAGAAAGACTTCAATCCAGATTTAGTGATTCTGGTATGGGATCTCAAGAGTTAAAATTTTAACTCGAGCAAGAGTAGCAGTAGCGATTATCAATAATAGGCTTACTGGTTAATGCAGGTAAAAGCTCTGTTCCAGGAACTGGGTGGGATACCTGAACAGGCCTTCAGGATTTCATGAGGATCTGTAGACCATCCACATTTGTGCCCCAGGGGTTGCAAGCAATCCATCTTTATGCCCCAAGGGTCTACAGGCAAAGGCTTTGTGCTCCAGGGATGGAATCTGCTGACTATGATGCAGATAAACATATAATTATTTTTTTAAATCTCTGGAATGCAACTTTAATCTAATCAATTCTCCCTTGAATTCCAAAACCCCCTACCTACCCTTCTCTCCCCTTATAATAAGTTTGGCTTGAGATGAGAAGACAGACAGCTTTGGGTACTTAACCTTCATCTTCTCAGATCACTGTTCATTTGAATAAAGTGCCCTAAAGATTAAATCCCTGCCTCTATTTACTTGGCTGAGTGGTGACAGGTAACATGGTCCTTGATATTTCCAGTTTCAGTTTCAGTGTACTTTTCTCACCACCCCCAGACCCCCGTATCCAGGGGAAATATACAGAGTTTATGACTGGGGCAGGCTGGTGGCTGAGTATCTTTCGCTAAGTCCCGCTGCAGAAGACTGCGCTTTGCCAATGTCTTCACATAAAGAACCCCATTATGTTAGTTCCGCTTTAGCTTTACATAATCAGTTTTAGAAATTTCATTATGTGAATAATTAAAAGAACTTCTACCTTCTCCCCCATTAGAATATGATAATGAACAACCACCAAATTTTAGGTTAAACAAAACAATGGAAATGTGTTCTGGGAGAAATTTTTATATAACCTGGCCCATTGTAAAGCTAGTGGCCCCATGATCTATCTACACATGGCTCTTTTAACCCCAGATCAGGGCTACTAGTCTGTTATATCTTAGTTTTTAAAAACCTAAAACACTTTTGTAGTTTTACTTAATGTTTTTTACTTTTGTTTTTAATGTTTTGCTACCCCTATAATTCTAGGATAAATACACGTATTTTTAAAAAGCACTTATTTTCTGTTTGGGAATTTAATATAGAACAGGAAATACCAAGACCAGTATTAATGCTTCTTGGTTTGATTTCCAAGAAAAAAAAGTACAAGACTCTAAGCTTATCAGTTCCTCACCAAACCCCGAGGGCCTGTTCTGAGTCCAGGATGAACCAGGGCAGCTACTGGAGATTTGTAACCTCTATGAGTTGCAACTAGAGCTGGAAAAAAAGCTTTCACTAGATTTTATTAAAATAATAGGTTTTTTTTTCCAGTTACGATTTAATCTACTGATGGTGTTATTTTCATCAATTCAGTGTATGGAGTTATTTTCTGCAGCAGTTCTAATCTAATTTCAGGGCAACTCCAAATAGTTTCTCTTACTTATCAAAAAAATACATCTTTATCTTGTAACACTTGATATTCCCTAAACATAAACTCATTTTATAATTAAAAACAAAGTTGTAAGTATAGTTACTCTGGGAGTAATAAGACACGGACAAATTTAAAACATAAGTGGAGATCTATTTTCAAACAAGCAGTATGATACGGGGGCTGGAGCACAAGGGCCTCAAAATCATTGCATGTGGTTCTGGATTCTAACCCCACTTCTTACAGTAAGACCTGTTATTTAAGTGCCTATTTCTCATACCCATGATTCAGTGGGTGAGCTTTGATTCAGAACTGTCTTTATTATATCTCCCTCCTCTTTGCAACCCTCAGATGGAGCTGCTATCTTAGAGCATGAAATGCCCCAGTGGGAACGATTGTCTGTACAGGATACAGTTCAAGTGCAGCAGCTTAGGATTGTCCAACCTGGAATATTCCCCAGGGCCTGGTGAACCTGGTCAATCATTCTGCCATCATTTAGGTGGGGGTGGGTGTACTTCTCAAGGCTGGGCAGTGATTAGAAGTGGAGGGAGAGGAAAGAGAAGAGCAAATATGTATAGGGAGCATTTTCTCTCAGTTTGATGCATTGTCTTATTTGATTCTCACAACAACTGTATCTTTATGTCAGTTGACAGTGGAGGGACTGAGACTCATGAAGGTAAACAATGAGTGAACAGAGCTAATAAGAACAGAGATTCTGCCCTGACTGGTTGGCTCAGCCATAGAGTGTTCACCTGGCATGTGGCAGTCTTGGGTTTGATTCTGGTCAGGGCACACAGGAGAAGCGACCATCTGCTTCTTCACCCCTTCCCCTGTCCCTTCTCGCTTGCTCTCTTTCCCTCTGGCAGCCATGGCTCAAGTGGTTCGAGCAGTTTGATCTAGGCATTGAGGTGGCTCCATGGTCTCACCTCAGGTGCGAAATAGCTTGGTTGACAAGTGTGGAGCAGTGGCCCCAGATGGGCAGAGCATCGCCCTGTAGGGGGTTTGTCAGGTAGATCCCTGGTAGGGAGTGTGAAGGAGTCTGTCTCTCTGCCTCCCTGCCTCCCTGCCTATCACTTAATAATAATAATAATAATAATATGCCTGACCTGTGGTGGTGCAGTGGATAAAGTGTCAACCTGGAAATGCTGACGTTGCCGGTTCAAAACCCTGGGCTTGCCTGGTCAAGGCACATATGGGAGTTGATGCTTTCTGCTCCTCCCCCCTTCTCTCTCTCTCTGTCTCTCTCTCTCTCTTTCTCTCTCTCTCTCCCTTCTCTATAATGAATAAATAAAATATTTTAAAAAATAATAATAACAGATTCAAATGTTGATCAGTTTGATCAATCAATAATGAATAATTGCTGACTGAGGCTAAAAGATGTTTAAACCAGATTTAGGAAATCTGTCTCTCCTTTCCCTGATTCAAGTGCTTTTTTATAACTCCTTCCCAACTTCTTACCTGTTCTTACTGATTTTTTACTTGCTTTTACTTATGTGACATGTTTGAGAGGTCAGAATGATAGCAGGATTAACATGTATTAAGATTTGCTTGACTCTACAACCCTTGGGAAGAGTTTAGAGAAGACCTCCTACCATCTCATCCCAATACACCCATTTATTTTTATGTCCTATATTATCCTTATAGGACCTTTCTACTTTTGCTTGCTGGTCTGTTCACTCTCTCCAGTTTTTGCCTTGGCTTTACACGACAAGACTACTAACTCTACCAGGGCAGGGATTATATCTGTTCTGTCTACCCTGCAGACCTATGGCTGAGAAAATGGTGTGGCGCAGAGTGCAACATACACTGAATTAGAATTAGATAGACTTCCCCATCTGAAAAGCTGTTGCTTTTCTCCTATACCTGGACAATGTTTAGCCAACTATAAGATTGAGTTTTTAGTCTTTCTTTTATGAAGCTTTTCCACATTCCATACAGACATTTGCCCCTAATGAATTCACCATTTTCTGAACTCAACTATGGAAATATCTCAAGGAATATTTTAGGCAGCACTTATTATTTTGGTTAATTTTATGTTTAGTTCTTGTATTTATCATAAACTTTTTGGACCCTGTGACTTATTTTATCGCTAGATCACACTTTCTTTGTGGACAGATACTCTTTCACCCCTTGGGACACACTTCCTTGGCAAATGGAAACTCAATAAAATATTTGGTGTTGATGTTCTTCATCCATCTGTAAAATTACATGCCACACAATCACATTGTGACTGTAATTAACATAAGCATAGACTTAGTTTACTTTTACTTTTTTTTTTTTGTATTTTTCTTAAGTTGGAAACGGGGAGGCAGACAGACTCCCGCATGCGCCCGACCGAGATCCACCCGGCACGCCCACCAGGGGGCGATGCTCTGCCCATCTGGGGTGTCACTCTGCTGAAATCAGAGCCATTCTAGTGCCTGAGGCAGAAGCCACAGAGCCATCCTCAGCCCCCGGCCAACTTTGCTCCAATGGAGCCTTGGCTGCGGGAGGGGAAGAGAGAGACAGAGAGGAAGGAGAGGGGGAGGGGTGGAGAAGCAGATGGGTGCCTCTCATGTGTGCCCTGGCCAGGAATCGAACCCGGGACTCCCGCATGCCAGGCCGACGATCTACCACTGAGCCAACCGGCCAGAGCCTACTTTTACTTTTTAAGTGTTAGTTTTGTGCTTTGAAAAGCTTCCATAAAAAATCACCAAATGGTGGTTGGTGTTTTAGCATTAAGTATTTTTAGTTAAATATTCTGAGTTAAACTACTGTGGTTTTAGAATTGTTTTTAACAACATCTCTTTTACCGAATGAAGATATAAGCCTAGGATGGAACCACGGTTCCTGCACAATGTCGCAGCTCTCTGTTAGCAGCAACGGTAGGAAAACAACAACGTGAATCATTCTCGCCATATATGAGATTACAGATTCCCGTGTATACAGAGGAAAAGCTAAATATAGACACACCCCCATGGAGCTGCTGCTGCAGCAGAATCCAGACACAAAATGAAACAGGAGTGGGTGCAGCATTTGCCAAATCAAGAAACTCCTATAGAGCAGCGTTTTCAACCTTTTTTCATCTCATAGCACACATAAACTAATTACTAAAATTTTGCAGCACACCAAAAAAAATATATTTATGCCAATCTGACAAAAATAAAATAGGTATACTTATGATTTATTCACACCAGGCAGCTATTGTGTTAGCTGTTATATCTTAATTGGACAATGTAAGGAGAAGGGTCAGTGCCCCTGACTAGTTAGGTACTGCATGTTTTGAAAATTCTTGTGGTGGTCATGGCCAGGTAGCTCAATAAATAAAGCATCCTCTCGGTGCGCCAGAGGTTGTGGGTTTGATCCCTGCTCAGGGCGTATACAAGAAGCAATTACTGAGTGCACAACTAAATGAAACAACTAAGTGGAATAACGAGTTGATGCTCCCCCTCCATCTCTCAAATCAATTAAAAAAATTTTTAAAAGTGAAAATAAAAATTTTTTTGTTACAACAGTTGAAAATCATTGTTACAGAGCATCATGTCTTCCTCAATCACAATCTTCTCGGACTGAATTCTGTCTTCTTTCTCACACATTTCCCAGGCAACATTCGATGGGCTATTTTGAGGAAATATTTTCACAAAATATCTAAACCTTATGTTTGCTGACAGGCTACGAAATCTAAGTTCTTAGTAAGAAAATTTGATCTCACACCAGAAATTTCCAATCCAACTGGCACCACTGCTTCCTGTGAATCCCGAAGAACAGATGGAAGTAGGAACCCAGTTTCAACTGAGCTGTAATCCAGCCTTAGCTATAATTTTTTGAATCTCCCATCAGTATTCCACTAACTTTTGATGTTTTTTTTCCCTAAGTGGACTGGCTTCTCTCAGGAAAAACTGAAAGGAAAATATCACAAAGGTAAGAGTCCATTTTAATGGATGGAGATATAAAGTAAAAATCAGGTTCACCAAGTGAGTTCAATAACTTATTCAAAGTCATAATGAACATAAGAATCAGTCAGGATATTGCAGAACACTACACAGATGGTGGTGATGCTATTGCTACTGTTAGTCGCTTCCTGAGAATGAGAAGCCAAATGCACATCGACCATCTTGCTCTGTCAAATGCTGCCCTTTGCTTGCTTTAAGTCTAGGGCTAGTGCCTTCCTCTTCCTGGTCAGGAAATCTCAAGCTAACCAAAGAAAAGATACTAGGATGTTTTGTGGTCATGGATAAAACCAGTGGAAAGTCAGACTTTGCAGTGCTATGGCTGGTCAGATCTCAGCATATTATCTGTAAGTTTCTCCTCTATGTGGAAGGCAGTTTAGTTAGAAGAGATGGAGTGTTCCTTGTGGCCCTTTGCACACTCAGGGCATCAAGACCTGAGTTATAATTCTTAACTCTTGATCAATACTGAAAAGTTTGAGCAGAACACACACACACACACACACACACACACACCCAGAGGCAAAAACCCAAAAAACTTTTATGGACATATTTTTCTTTAATGTTGAAACTCAAGTGAGGTTTCTCCCCAGGTCTCATAACTGACCTGACTGTTCATTTGTATGTTCCCTCTGTCCCCTGGGAACATACCAAACACCTGACAGTTTTACCTAGATCTCAGTCTAACTTGCTTAGGGAGGTTGACAAGTGAATCTTAGAGGCTAATACCACAAAGACCAGATTTAAACCAATCCACTTGGTTATCCTCAGATTTTGAGTCAGAACTCTCCAATCTGACCAAGTTTACTGTCACAAGCTACAGAGAAAGAAATACCATATATTTCAAGCTAAAGTCTGGGATTTTTAGTAAGCCCTTTCTCAATCCCCAGAAAGCAACCAGCATTTCTCTGTCATATATTTTAGCCTAGAAGTCCATTTTCTCAAAAACACCTTTGGAGACTTCCTAGTTTGTATGGACTTATTCATCAAACATTTGATAATAGAATGATATATGTCAGTTCTGTGCTTTTACTTTAGTTTCAGACCATTCTAACTAGAATACTTGTGAACATGTTACTCTGATAAATATGTTTAGACACTTAGTAAATATATTGCTATAGTTCCCAAAGGCTATTAAATAAACACAGAATTTTTTTTTTATAAAAAAAGTCAGTTACTTAAGGAATACTTTTGAAGTTCTTGATGGAAGAAACCATATTTCAGGTTATTTTTGTTTTGTCTTGTTTTCTTTTTTCAGAAAAAGTAGTTTGTACCTAATAGGTGTTCAGTAGCCATCTCTTGATTTGAAGTATATTAACCCTTACCTGAGGAGATATTATGGCTTTAACAGGATTCTGCAGCTACTTGAATGACATATCAGGGCTTAGTTCTGTTCTTCAACTATTATCCCAATGGTTCTCAGCCAGAACAATTGTGCCTTCCAGAGGACATTTGGCAATAGTCCAGGATATAATGTTTGGTTGCCACACTCAGGGGTGTGGTTGGGAAAATAGAGCTGCTACTGATATCTAGTGTTTAGAAACCAGGGATTCTGTAACTACCCTACAATGCACAAGAAGGCCCAAACAACAATGGATTATCTGGCCCCAAATGTCAATACTGCCCAGATTAAGAAACCATGGGTTAGGTTAATCTCTCACTAAAACCCTTATAAGTTTATATGCAACTTAATGTGATATTTCAAGGGTATTTTCTCTTTTAATTTTATTTTTTAAAATTTTATTTAGAAAATTAAATTTAAAAGGGTGACATGGATCAATAAGAGTACATAGATTTCAGCTAAACATTTCTATAGCATTTGAATGGTTGATTTCAAGGGTATTTTCAATGTTAGTTTTGAATTGGTGGCTTATTTTCTAAAAAATCTTGAAGTCAGCATGGCCATCAAAGCTATATTTACTTATACAATCTCAAACCATCACTACCCTTTAATTATCCTGTCATGACTGTTACTGTGATATAAGAAAGGGTGGAGTACAGATTTGAGAAAACCTCACAGGAAAGTCAATCATTAAACCATCATTGTTAAAATCTGTACTGTTTACTTGCATGATTGTAGTGTGAAAACTTGACTGAGACAGGCCCATATTACTATGTAATTTGGAAGATCATATTGCCATCTTTAGATCTCGCAAATTATTTGTATTTACAATATATAAGTCTGAATAAATGGAAAAAATTAAAATTGGGATTTGATGAGCTAATAGTAATATGTATTTATCATTAATGTAGCTGGTAGCCAGTTTTGTATCCTGAGGTATCTTTGCAGAAGTTAAGCAGAGAATACAGTACAGAAATACTTTTATCCTGGGCCTGTTTAAATAAGGGAATTAGAAGGATGAGAGAATGATATATATATATAGGACCAGGGAGTGAACAGGATGCTTATATAATTTATTATCCAAACCAGGGCCCCTTTGAGAATGGCACACTACTGATAATTAAGCCAGGAAAACAGGCATCAACGAAGACTATTTGGAGGATAACCAGGATATATGGTCACCCTATCCATGAGGAATGCCTCAGATTTGAGGAAAAGAAGATATGATTTTGAAATTAATCTATTCTCTGAACTAGAAAAATATTTTTCAATTTCTGAGACAAGGAAAGTTTTCCCATAACACACCACAGCTTTAGAGCTAGAGGCTTTGCATTGATGAGAGCACATTGTCTGCAATAGTAAGTAGCTTTGAATTAGCCTTCCCTGTACCTGGGCGTGAATAGAGCTGCTTCAGCAAGAGACTTCACCTCAGGGAGATGGAGCAGAAAAGGGGAAACAACATGTCCCATATGCTGGTTCAGAGCACCTCAGAGCAAAGTGAGAAAGCCCCGAGCAATCTGGGAATAGCCAACTGGGTGAAGAATAAGGAAAGGTGAATGGAGGTGTGCAATTAGGGTACCAGTTCAGCTACAGTTCTGTGATCAGATCTAGAGCGAATGAGTTACTGTTGATACTCTTAATTTTTGTCCTGATTGGTGATGTGTGGGGAAAGCCTGGTTATTCTGGGCAGATGATAATTAGAAAATGTGAATTCTGTGTTCCCCGGATGAGATGATTATCCTGGGGTTTTTGGTAAACTTCGTGCAGACAGCCAGATGATGCTCTAGGATAGCAGCAGCCTAAGGCAGGTGGCCAGAGGGCTATGTGGCTCAGAAGAGATGGAGGCTGTTTGAAAGAATTATATGAACATAGCAGTGACTTACGGTTTAGGTGCCTGGGAGAGGTACAGTTTTAGCATGAAACATAAATATGAACTCATCTGAAATGGAGAATGTATGCCTAAGCTAAGTTTTAATTTATATAAGAATTATCAAGTAGTGCCTTCCAACATCAAATATTAATGTAATAGTCTCAATTTGGAACTGACTCAGTAATTCCTTGAAAATACCCAATTCTTTTGTGACCCATGGCTATATTCGTGTTGCCTTGAGATCCCTCTTTCCATGTCCCTGTCCCTCAGGGACCTTTCAAAAACAGACCAAGGTATACCTTTTCATTAAAAACTTTCCTGATATTCAGTAAGCATTGACCAAATCTATCTGAGCTTGTTCTTTCCCTTATAAAAAGATTCTCCACATCAGTATGTTTGACTTTGAAGAAACTTACATTTTCACTCATCAGTTACAAATACACTAACATGTATAATACTTTTAACAGTTCAGTTTCTGAAATGGTGCTATTTTAGTCTAGACAGAGATATTTGAGCACAGTTTGACTATTTTGTTTTATTTGTACATATCACTTTATGAAAAATGAAAAGAAAATGAAAAGGTAAAAATGGTAAGAAGTATAATTTTTATAAACTTTATTTAGTTGAGACCAGGTAGAGATTTGTTAAGTGCGTTTGCTGATAGCGGCAGAACTCAAGCCTCAATGGATGCTCATTGGATTTAAGCCTGACCAACTGTGGACAAGAGCACAATCATAAAAACACATGAAAGTCTAGATACATTTGTGAAAGATTGTGTTGTTGATATATTTTACTAAAAACACTTACATGACCCTTACTTTAGACGTTACTAAGTTTAAAAGGTCACAGTGGTGAAATTGCCACTGAAGTTTGAAAAAAAATGCTAGGTCAAATCAACTATGTAATTATTTTTCCCTACAAGCCTTTCAGGGCATTAGATATGCTAACATTCATGATCATTCTCCAGGAGAGGATGAAGATTAAGCATTTCCCAAATGTATTTGACCATAACACCCTTTTATTATTTTTTATCAAATTATAAGATTATAATTTATATAATAAGACAATTTGGGAGACATTTTACCAGAACCTGCTCTCCAGGTATTTGTTAGAAATTCCTCCCTCCCTCCCTCCCTCCCTCCCTCCCTCCCTCCCTTCCTTCCTTCCTTCCTTCCTTCCTTCCTTCCTTCCTTCCTTCCTTCCTTCCTTCCTTCCTTCTCCCTCTATATTTCCCTGCTGTCATCTCTCTTCCCTCTCTCTGCTCTCTGCCCCTCTCCCCTCCTTGTCTCTCTTTCCTCTTTCTCTGACTCCCTCTCTCATTCAATCTCTCCTTCCTTTCTTTTTCCTTTGCTCTTTTCCTTTCTCTTTTAAGATACCAAATTTGCAAATACCCTTATAGCAGCAGCCACAGGTTTTTTTGTTTTGTTTTGTTTGTTTGGTAATGAAATATAGTCCCTCCTTCTTTTAGCTTATTGTTTTTTTCCATTAGGAAATGCATAATGAGTCTATATATTATATAGTTCCACTCTTCATCTAACAGAAAACCTTAATTTTGGTTAAGAAACATCACTTTACTTCATTTCTCCCATTTTCTTTTTACATCTATCACAGCATGATCAGTTGATGTGAGTCTTTTGTTTGTTTGTTTGTTTTCCTGTTACTTTTGGGGAACATGGAACATTTTTCCACTTAGAAGTAAAGTCTTCATTATATTACACCTGCTATTTTAACAATTAGATGGTGATAAGCAGAAACATAAAAGCCTATTGAGATATGCATAGATGTTCAGTGGCTAGGTGTCTTGTTTTTATACACTCAGGATGCAAATTCATTCCTTAACAAAAGTAATGATATGTCGCTATCTCATGTTACTATCTCTCAAATAGAGTTACTTCCAATTATTTGAAATAATTTTTCTTTCTACCACGAATGCCAAGGGTTTTCTGTAACAAGTTTACACTGTTTTATCCATTAGTTTCTTGAGAGCTAGTTGTTATTTTTTATCTCCTCTAAGACAAGATCCCATTCCCAGGGTACCAACCAAATTGTTTCTAGACTTGCGAAGCTAAGAACCTGACTCTATCTATAGTGACTTCCTGGAAGACCTAGAAGCAGCTAGTCCATCAGTCTTCTGGACAGCATTTCCTCTGCCATGTGCCCCTGCAATCCATCATCTCACTATTGCCATTTGCTGATTATTCTACCTCTTTGATACTCAATATTTAAGGCCAGAGTTTAAATATTGTCAGCTTTGCTGGCCATGGAGTTTCTACTATAACTATTCAACTGTACCACTGTAGCATGAAGGCAGTTAGTTATAGATAATACATAAACAAATGGGTATGGCTGTATTCCAAAAAAGCTTTATTTATAAAAACAGGCCATGAACCAGATTTGGTCTGTGGGCTATCATTTACTGATCCCTGCTCAGAACCACCCTATGAGATAGATGTTGTCATCTTCATCATAACAGATAAAAAGACTGAGAATTAGAATGGAGATTAAGATCCAGGGTCATCATGCTAGTTAGTGGAGGAGCTAGGTATTAAAGCAAGGCAAGCCTAGTAGAAAAGTCCATGTTCTTTATACCCTTGTCCTTAAAAACAGGGTAGAAGTTAGATGTCTAGAAAGGGATGAGAGAGAGCTTGTGTCTAGTAGGACGGAAGAAAAAAAAATCAAAGGCCCAGATTTAACGGCCCATTTTACTGACAATAAGTAGATGAACTCAATCGTAGAAGTGGAAACTGCAGGAGTGAAACAGAAGGTGTCTTTGGGAGGGAGACGCATGTGTCGGTTAAGATCAAGTTTGTCTGTGAGTAACAGAAACCTGATTAAACAATATACATGTCTGAGGAAACTGGAGACCAGCACTCTGGGAACGATACAGTCACTTCACAGTGCCAGCAGGGATCAAAACTAGTTCTATATTTCTGTTTCCTATCCTAGTCTTGTGTCTTTAGTACATAGCCTTCTTGGCTCATAGTTAAAACATCTAAAGCATCAGGTCCACACTCCAGACAATAAGATGCGGAAGGATTACAGACCAAACACACATTTCAGTGGAGTCTTCTCCTTTGTAAAGAGCTTTTCATGGAAATCCCACCTAAGAACTTCTGCTTATACATCCTTGGCCAGTTACATGGCTACTTCAGCTGCAATGAAAACTAGGAATGGTGGGAAGGAAGCTAGCTGCTTCAAACAAAGTCAAGGTTCTGTGAGTAATATATAATAGATAGATATCTAGCATTGCCTGCCAAGTATAAATATCTAGACCATGAAATATAAAATGTTCGTGTACATACATTCTCTACTGAAAGGAAAGATAAATCTGCTCTTGGGTGAATAATGAGTTAGACGCAGAGATGTATCATGACTATTGCAATTATTTGTGAAGACTTGAGGTGGGTGATACCTTGAGGACTAAATCATGTGATTTTGAGAGTTGAAGTTATGCCTGCACCCTCTGGAGAACATAGCATGAAGTCTGGCTGATAGCAGATGCTCAAAAGATGAACGATTGAATAAATATAAGGGAAGGGAAAGTCAAAGGGAAAGTTAAAGGGAAAGTGCTGATGTCTCAATGAACTGAGATAGCAAATGGGAACATTATGGAGACATGAAGACAAACGGAGGAAGTATGAAGTCAGAGCTGTTTGAAGATTTTACTCAACTACAAGCAAATACTGATAAGTTCATTTTAGATTTGGACCTGTGTGACAGAGCCTGTGTGTGGCCTTTTGTCACTTCTCTCACTTTCCTTATAACTTCCATTCTCCTTCCTTTGCATGCCCAATCCCCTCTGACCTGCATTGCCAGTGTCTAATACCTGAAAACCTTTGCTTGTAAAAGTTTCCACGTAAGTAGGTTTAAGATAGCGCTGGCTTACCATTAACATCCCTGGGCATTATTAACTAAGATGAAAAGAACCAATAATCAATTTCCACACATCTCCTCCCTCATTTTATCCATTCTCTGGCTGATATCTCCCAAGTTTGGAATAAATAATCACTTAAGAAAGTCCAGAACTTCAGGAAGGCCTTGGTTTCTGTAAATTAAAACCACACACTAAGATGTTAAGAATGACAAAGAGAGAAAAGTCCATGACCTGTGGAATTCTTTAAACACTCATTCAACAAATGTTTATTGAAAGCCAGTTGTGTGCCAGGACCATGCTAGATATGTGAGGTCCAACCAGGGCACATTGCAGACATGCTCACAGCCCACACATCTGGGGATCTGAAAGCTTGGCTCAGAAACTGGGGCATAATTTACCACCAAGGAGGCTTTTCCTTTTTCATTTTATTCAGATGTTATAAAACCAGAAGTCTTGTAAATGTTCCCATGAAAGTTACAGGATGAACTATTCTCCCATTCACAGGCCTCTCCTTTGAGGCCAAGTTTTATAATAATTTAACATTTATTTAGCACCACTGGCCTGGAGGTGGTACAGTAAATGGAAAAGAATAATAGTTTTTGCCTCATAGCTTGCAATCTATTAAATATTACTGCCTTTCTTTCTACCTCTCTTTAATGTCTTGAGGCCAAGTATAACAAGGTCATTTTAAAAATAAAAATATTAATCAAGTTATGTAGCTTTAAAATTATTTACTCTTTCTTAGGACATTAATCTTCTATATGTATATCTTGCTGTGGGGCTAGCAAGATACTTCTGGAGGATTTCTCTAAGGTATAAATTTCAGGGAAAATTTGCACACATACTGAGTAATATTCACACAACTCACTTCTTCATTGTTTTCTGGAATCTGATTACAAAAGTAAATTTCTTCTTACCAACAAAGATCAAATAAGCCAATTCATTGATATTTTGTGTCCACTTTTGACCTTTTAAGACCTAGACTTTTACTTTATCCCTTCACCTCTTTCACCCAGACCCTCAACCCCCTCCCCTCTCACAGCTGTCGGTCTGTTCTCTGTATCTATAAGTCTGTTTCTGTTTTGCTTATTAATTTATTTTGTTCATTAGAGCCCACATACAAGTAAAATCATATGTCATTTGTCTTCCTCTGTCTGACTTATTTCACTCCGCATAACACTCTTCCAGTTTATCTATGTTGTTGCAAAAGGTGCGATTTCTTTCTTTTTTTGAGGTTGAATAGTATTCCATTGTGTAAATGTACCACAGCTTTTTTTTTTATCTACTCATCTACTGATGGCCACTTGGGCTGCTTCCAAATCATATCTATTGTAAATACAATTTAAAAAATTTTAAATTAAAATAAATAAAATAATGAAAATGGCAAAAAAAAAAAAAAATCTAACTCATAGACAGACAGACAATAGTACGGTGATTACCAGAGGAAAAGGGGGGTGGCAGGAGGTAGAAGAGGTTAAAGGAGGGGGATACATGGTGACTAGGAGACTTGACTTGGGGTGTGAATATACAGTACAACATACAGATGATGTATTATAGAATTATACACCTGAAACCTACATAATTTTATTAACAATGCTACCCCAATAAATTCAATAATAATAAAAAACTTTTTTTCCCTCATAAGCATCTATTTTCTTTTTTTTAAATAAATTTTTATTAATTTTAATGGGGTGACATTAATAAATCAGGGTACCTATGTTCAAAGAAAACATCTCCAGGTTATCTTGTCATTCAATTATGTTGCATACCTGTCACCCAAAGTCAAATTGTCCTCTGTCACCTTCTATCTGGTTTTCTTTGTGCCTCTCCCCTCCCCCCCCTCCCTCCCTCTCCTCCCCCCACCCCCGTATCCACCACACTCTTGTCCATGTCTCTTAGTCTCGTTTTTATGTCCTACCTATGTATGGAATCATGCAGTTCTTAGTTTTTTCTGATTTACTTATTTCACTCTGTATAATGTTATAAAGACACATGCAGCCCCATGTCCATCGCAGCATTGTTCACAGTGGCCAAGACATGGAAACAACCAAAAGCCCTTCAATAGATGACTGGATAAAGAAGATGTGGTACATATATACTATGGAATACTACTCAGCCATAAGAAATGATGACATCAGCTCATTTACGACAACATGGATGAATCTTGATAGAAAAACTTTTAAAGTAAGAATGAGGACATACAGTTGCAACAGTAGTTTTGTGACAGTTTGCACTCTTAAAACAATACTCTTACTCAAGAGGTAATGGCTCTTAAAATAAGGGCTGATTGATTGATTTCTGCTAGAGTTAAATCAGCAATCTCCCTTCTTGTGTCTTCCCTAAGACTGTATCCTGATCCTCTCCTCCATCAGTCTGCTTCTCAGAGTTGACAACTTCATTAGCTTCTTTGTATGAGACATTTCTTTTTGACACTTCCAGCTGTCAGAAGACTCAGTGTCTCCATCCGCAATGTATACAATATTATTTTATATTTCTTTTCATACCTCTTTTCACTCCAGTTTTCTGTATTCCTGGCATTCGTACAGTATTTTTTGAATTTTGAAAGCATGCTACCTTCATTGTTTCATTTGTTTTTTCCAATGATGCTTCTGGGTCAATGGGACAGCTTTCATTTCCCCCGTTTAACAAATGAGAAACCTAGGACTCAGAGTTTATGACTTACTGAAAGTTACACGTTATAAAATAGGTCTGGGACAGGAGGCTAGGTCTTTTGTCATGCCAAAGAAATGCTTTTGTGGATTTAAAAAATTGTTTTTTTATAAAAGTTAAGCATAGTTGGCAGTTTTTTTTCCAATGCTAATAAGATCCCCTAATTCCTTATGTCATAGGGTAACAACTATTTATGGTTTGGTATAAAATCTAGATTTTTATATGAGGATACATTTAAATGCTTGACACACATAATTTAAAACATTTGAAACGGCAACACATTACAAATATTTTGTTGCATACTTTTTACATTTAATAATAAATCCCTGATATTTTTGTCAGACTAAAGAACAATCATTCCTTGACCACTACAGAATATTTTATACATGAATATAATATAATTTATTTATTCAGACTGATAGGCACTAATATCTCTCCCAAATGTGGCTGCTGAAAATGAAGCTGATCTCTCAGAAAGAGGACAAAATTCTTAGCACTCTTCGCACTCTTGACTTTCTCTACCCCTGCCCTCTACATTCTGGTTTTGTTGTTATTGTTTATTTGTTTAACCCTAGCACAGGTTTTAGATTGTTTTATTGTTGTATTATAATTCCAATTTCTTATAAATAATTTAACAAGATTCCATAACCTATGACTCTATTTTAGGTATATAGTTGTTTACAATTATTTATATCTCTTATTGTTTAAAAGTTTATTAGTATATATAGTTTCTCATGTCTCTTTCTTAGATTAATTTTATATTGGCACATATCCTCAAGAACTTTTTCAGAAAAATTTGTGGTTTTGCATTCTTGTTTCCAAAATGTTTTATTTTGTAAATACACTTAAATGCCTATTAGTTATCTATTGCTTCATAACAAAGTACCACTAAATTTGGTGGCTTAATACAAGAAACATTTATTTCTTGCAACTTCTGTGAGTCAGTAATCTGGGTGAAATTTTGCTGGTTGCCTCTGTATCAAAGTCCCTCAGGGGGTTGTAGTGAAGCTGCCCGCTTGGGCCGTTGTTACAGCTAAAGATATCACTAAGGAAAGGATCCAATTCCAAGCTCAATGACATGGTTGTTGGCAGGATTCAGTTCAATGCAGACTCTTGGCTGGAGGGCTCCTTCCTCTTTTAAGTAAGTGAGTCTTTCCATAGGGGATTTCACAATACGGAAGATGGCTTCCCTCAGAGTTATTGAGCAGGAAAAGAAAAGAAGTGCCCCTAGGACAGAAGACCAAGTCTGTAACATAATCTCAGTAGTGACATCCCACCACTTCTACTGAATTCTGTTTGCTTGAAGTGACTCACAACGTCTGACTCAAACTCCAAGAGAGAGGAATTACAGAAGGGCATGACTAACAGGAGGGGGGTATTATTTAAATCCACCCTAGAGGCTACCTGTTATATATAAGAGGTTCAACATTATTTTCTCTCAGTACTTTAAAAACATTGGCTCCTTGTCTTCTACCATTTTTTTTCCCAAACAAGATGGCTTATGCTAATCTGAATTTTGTTTCTTTGTAAGTGACTATTTTTCTCTAGGTTAGAAAACACTGGTGTGTTTCTAACTTTTATAGTTTATCATTAATGATTACCTGTTCATATTCTTTTTAAATCTAAAGATATGTTTTTGCTTATTTTAGAGATAGCCTCTTATGTTATTTATTTCTCTTGTTTTCCCTGTCGTTGATTTATGGAAATCATTAGATAGATACTGGAACTTCTGTATTTATAGTCTATTCTTCTTTTCTATTCTTTTATATTTTCTTCTTATCCACAGAATCATATATTGAATAAATATTGCTGTTCAGTTTTCCAGTTCATTTATTTGATTCTCAATTATGTCCATTCGGCTAGTTTATAAATGTTTATTTATTTTTATTTTTTGGTATTTTTCTGAAGTGAGAAGCAGGTATGCAGAGAGACAGACTCCTGCATATACCTGACCAGGATCCACCTGGCAAAACCCATTAGGGGGTGATATTCTGCCCATCTGGAGTGTTGTTCCATTGCAAACGGAGCCATTCTAGTGTCTGAGGTGGAGGCCATGGAATCATCCTCAGTGCCTGGGCCAACTTTGCTCCAGTGGAAATTTGGCTGCGGGAGAGGAAGAGAGAGAGAGAGAAAGAAGAGTGGAGAAGGAGATGGGCACATCTCCTGTGTGCCCTGGCTGGAAATTGACCTGGGACTTCCACATGCCCGGCCGACACTCTACCGCTGAGCTAACCGGCCAGGGCTTTATTTAATTTTCTTAACTCAAAATGTTTGAAGTAAAAATTTTGTGACCTGAGGTAGGCAGGAACCTAACCTGGAGTTTCCCATAAGAGTTATAATTCAGTAATTGATAATTCAGCATTTGCTGTAACTCTATACAACATAACCAACCACAAATAACAAGAATTGACTGTGCTTCAAAGGACCTTGGTTTTAGAAAGGAGGAGCGAGAAACAGTGGTTTTCAAGTGACAAGGAAGAGCAAGGAGAGCACATCATCACCCCTTTTTCCTGAAGCCTCTCCTGGGAGAGTGTCAGCAGATAATGCACTCAGGAACTTTCAGATCTTCTTTAAGGTAAGGAGGTGAAGGTATAGTCAGTGGTAAACTTGAGGTTATAGCCAAACTTGCTTATTTTATATCATCAGCACAGTGATAGATTGTTACTGGGCCAACCCTAAGTGTGTATTCACTTAGGACATGTACACTGAGACTGCTGCATGGGAACGAGAATTAGTGAATGGCCTGGATGAATCAGACTTTGGGAAGCAATGAGGCAAATAGGAATGTGAGGCATGATGGAAGATTAGCCTGACGACTTATTAGAGAAGGATGTATAGTCAGTGTGCTTCCTTCCATGGCTTGTCATACTGTAGCTGGGGGTTAATAGTGGCTGGGCTGGATGTTTCTGAGACTGTAGTTAGTCTAAGATTATGCCTGAAATTTTCACTTTTTTGAGGCTGTCTTTTGACAGAGACTATGGGCTTTTTCTCCCCAGCCCTGTGGGTTTACATGATCAATTTTTCTCCATTTTCCTTATATCTTCCTAAACTCATCATAGTGTGCTCTGTCTGGCAGTGGCACCACTACATTGGCTTTGCCACACTTTAGCTTTTCCTTTTATGTCATTTTAGTAGTTCTTTGGGAAAGAGAAGAGTATGCTAACAGGCAAGCTATTTTAAACTTCAAGCCTCTGATTTCTACCATTTCTGTTAAAGTCTGTTTATTTTCTTCCTAATTCCACATTTAAAAGTAGAAACATCAAGAGAGGAAATATTATTAAATAATTTAAGCATTGAGAGAAGAAAAGTGGAGATAATTTTCTGCCTTTAATACAGAAACATGCTATAGCACCATGTTGATATGGGGACATACCATTTGAATATTAATAGTAATATTTAAACCCAACTGCCAAACACTATTTCATTAGCTATATGGATAAATGTGTGTCAGCTTCACCTTGAACATTTATCCTGCTGCATTCTTACTAGTGAGGTATTCAGAAAGTTCAAAAGCTTTCTCATCAGTTTCCACAATGAGAGAAGCTCTGTTGATGGACTTAGTGCATACTAAGGAGAAATTAACTGCCTAACACTGTCCTTTAGTAAAATAGATGTAATGATTAACTTTACGAAGATTTCTACTACTTTTATTTGCTGCTATGAGTTTACTCTGTACTTTTAAACAGACCTCTCCCTGTGATAAGAAGCTGTGAAAGCAAAGTACTTTTGGAGAAAGGTATTTGACTTCCAGCAGGGAAGTGTATATGAGGCAGGTATGAGAATCAGAAAGATATATAACAAGCGTAAGGCAAGTTATTTAGGAAAGCCGAAGTTCCAAGATGATTTCAAACAACAGAAGCAGGGTTTTCTAAATTGCAATCTCCTGACATTTAACACTAAAAAACATGTTTTGATAATGTTTTAAATTTTAACTTAAAATTGTTTTTCTTTTTTTGTATGCAAAAGAAAAATTCAGTTTCCATTGTGTGGAATTGTTTATATCTCAAGTGAGAAAGTGCATTTCTGCATTTGCTACAGTGCTGTCCTGTGTAAAAAGTGAGGACAGTTAATGTCACCACAATTCTTGTTGCCTTTCTTATGTATAAGATAATTAGTTTAGGAAAGTTTAGGAAAGACAATTGTTCACACTGTTACTCTTCAGTTAATGAAGTACATTTCGTGAGAGATCTTTTAAAGAAAGAGTACTACAATAAAATATGGAGCTACTGCATATATATATTATATTTCATCCTGTTTTATCATATCAATATACTTCAAATATTCTTTAAAATAATTCATTTGAAAGTTTCTATGTTGGCCCTGGCCAGTTGGCTCAGCGGTAGAGTGTCGGCCTAGCGTGCGGAGGACCTGGGTTCGATTCCCGGCCAGGGCACACAGGAGAAGCGCCCATTTGCTTCTCCACCCCTCCACTGCGCCTTCCTCTCTGTCTCTCTCTTCCCCTCCCGCAGCCAAAGCTCCATTGGAGCAAAGATGGCCCGGGCGCTGGGGATGGCTCTGTGGCCTCTGCCTCAGGCGCTAGAGTGGCTCTGGTCGCAACATGGCGACGCCCAGGATGGGCAGAGCATCGCCCCCTGGTGGGCAGAGCATCGCCCCTGGTGGGCGTGCCGGGTGGATCCCGGTTGGGCGCATGCGGGAGTCTGTCTGACTGTCTCTCCCTGTTTCCAGCTTCAGAAAAATGCAAAAAAAAAAAAAAAAAGAAAGTTTCTATGTCAAAATCAGAACCATTTTTATTCACAGTGATAGCTGACATAGCTGATAGTTGTATTTCTGTACTTCTATAATCATGCTCTCTCTCTCTCTGAATCTTGATCATTTTGTTTTCCTCCCATGCTATGTGGACTATAATTTATTTGCTTTTATCTTAAGGGATAAGAAAAGCATATAGACAGTTTTTAATTCTACTAGTTGTTGCCTCTGAGACCCTTTTAAATTATATCTTGAAATTAACAAAGTAAAAAGTGAAACAATGCTCCCCTGTGTACAATATTTTAGTTTACTACAGCCTAGCTGAGTATCAGATCTTTCTTAATATAATCCTGGGATTTAAACTTGCGTTGTTGTTCTTTCTATTTTCTAATTTTATTTTTCAATTAGAGTTTACATACAATATTATTTTGTGTTAGGTTCAGGTGTACAGCTGAATGGTTCTTTTTTTTTTTCTTTTTCTGGCTTTATTTATTTTTTTCCTTTATTATTAATTTTAATGGAGTGACATTGATTAATTAGGGTACATAGATTCAGAGAAAACAGCTCCAGGTTATTTTAACATTTGATAATGTTGTATAACAATCACCCAAAGTCAAATTGTCTTCCTTCACCTTCTATCTAGTTTTCTTTGTGCCCCTCCACACTGGTAACCACCACACTCTTGTCCATGTTTCTGAGTCTCATTTTTAAGTCCCACCTATGTATGGAATCATATAGTTCTTAGTTTTTTCTGATTTACTTATTTCACTCAGTATAATGTTACCAAGTTCCATCCATGTTGTTGTAAATGATCCTATGTCATCATCTCTTGTGGCTGAGTAGTATTCCATAGTGTATATGTACCACATCTTCTTTATCCAGTCATCTATTGAAGGGCTTTTTTGTTGTTTCCATGTCTTGGCCACTGTGAATAATGCTGCAATGAACATGGGGCTTCATGTGTCTTTATGTACCAGTGTTTTTGAGTTTTGGGGGTATATACCCAGTAGAGGGATTGCTGGGTCATATGGTAGTTCTATTTTTAATTGTTTGAGGAGCCACCATACTTTCTTCTATAATGGTTGTACTACTTTACTTTCCCACCAACAGTGGATGAGGGTTCCTTTTTCTCCACAGCCTCTCCAACACTTGTTATTACCTATCTTGTTTATAATAGCTAATCTAACAGGTGTGAGGTGGTATCTCATTGTAGTTTTGATTTGCATTTCTCTAATAGCTAATGAAGATGAGCAACTTTTCATATATCTGTTGGCCATTTATAATTTCTTCCTGGGAGAAGTGTCTGCTCATGTCCTCTTCCCATTTTTTTATTGGATGTTTGCTTGTTTGTTGTTGAGTTTTATGAGTTCTTTGTATATTTTGGATATTAGGTGCTGGGAAAACTGGAAAGCCACATGCAAAAGAATGAAACCCGACTACAGTTTGTCCCTTTGTACTAAAATTAATTCAAAATGGATCAAAGACCTAAATATAAGACCTGAAACAATAAATTACATAGAAGAAAACATACGTACTAAACTCATGAACCTTGGTTATAAAGAGCACTTTATGAATTTGACTCCAAAGGCAAGAGAAGTGAAGGCAAAGATAAATGAATGAGACTACATCAGACTAAGATGCTTTTGCACAGCAAGAGAAACTGATAACAAAACAAACAGACAGCCAACTAAATGGGAGATGATATTTTCAAACTACAGCACAGATAAGGGCCAAGGTTATTTTCAACATGAGTTATATAAATCTTAATAATTTTTGAGATTTATTTATTCACTTTTGTCTTTTCAAATGAACTTTGTAGTTCTATAATTTATATACAGAAGCATTCACCAATTTGAAGAGGATAGCTTGAAGGGTTTTGACAAATTTAATATCCTATCTTGATTATACAATACACTAGGAAGTCTTAAAAATCAGATAGTATAGGTCCTCCAGTGTTTTTCTTTTTCAAAATCAGTGATCTATTTTAGTTTGTTAGTGTTTTATAAAAAAAAGATAATATCATTGGGTTATCAATTTCTACAGAAAAAGAGTGGCTGCTGAGATTTTTTATTGGGATTGGCATGAAATTTATATATAAGATTTTGAAGAATTATCATTATTACAATATGAACTATAATAAACATGGCATGATAGTTTTTTTAATTATGGCAATATGTTTTTATTTTGATATAGGAAACTTTCTATCTTTTGGTAAATTTATTCTTTAATATATAATTTTTGATGCTAATGTAAATCATATTGCTATTTAATTTTGTTTTTTTAATTATTAATTTCTAGTATATAGAAAAGTATTGTATATAGTGACTTTTGATTCTGTCATCTTGCTAATCTAACTTAGTAGTTCTAGTGGGTTTTTGTTTTGCTTTCTAGATTCTGTAGGATTCTTTATGTACAAAATATGTTGACTAAAAGTGAAAATGGTTTTAGTTACTCCCTTGCCAAGTATGTTTTTTTATTTTTTGTCTTGCTTTATTGCACTGGGTAGAATCTGAAATAGAGGTTCTTAGTAAGTGAGGTTATACTAAGTAAGATAAGTCAGACAGAGAAAGACAAGTACTGTATGATCTCTTTATATGTGGAATCTAAAAAATTCAACTCTAGAAACAGAGTAGAATAGTAGTTGTAAGATGCTGAGGGGTTAAGGAAATGAGGAGATAATGGTCAAAGAATACAGACTTTCAATGATAAGATTAGTAAGTTCTAGGGATCTAATTTCCAACATGTTTACTGTAGTTAATGATACTATATTACATACTTCATTTTTTTTTTCATTTTAATGGGGTGACATCAATAAATCAGGGTACATATGTTCAAAGAAAACATGTCCAGGTTATCTTGTCCTTCAATTATGTTGCATACCCATTACCCAAAGTCAAATTGTCATCCATCACCTTCTATCTAGTTTTCTTTGTGCCCCTCCCCCTACCCTTCCCCTCTCCCCCCCCCCCCCCCTAGCCAACACACTCTTGTCCATGTCTCTTAGTCTCGTTTTTATGTCCCACCTATGTATGGAATCATGCAGTTCTTGTTTTTTTCTGATTTACTTATTTCACTCCGTATAATGTTATCAAGATCCAACCATTTTGTTGTAAATGATCCGATGTCATCATTTCTTATGGCTGAGTAGTATTCCATAGTATATATGTACCACATCTTCTTTATCCAGTCATCTATTGAAGGGCTTTTTGGTTGTTTCCATGTCTTGGCCACTGTGAACAATGCTGCAATGAACATGGGGCTATATGTGTCTTTATGTATCAATGTTTCTGAGTTTTTGGGGTATATACCCAATAGAGGGATTGCTGGGTCATAAGGTAGTTCTATTTTCAGTTTTTTGCATACTTCAAAACTTCTAAGGAGCAGGTCTTAAATGTTCTCAGCATAAACACACCAAAAAATAAAAAAGATAATTATGGGAGATGATGGAGGTGTTAACTAACACTATTGTTTTAATTATTTTGCAATACTTACCTGTATCAAATAATTACATTATACACCTTAGACTTATACAATGTTATATGTCAATTACATCTCAATAAAGATGGAAAAACACTTGACACACAAATTTTGAAAATGACTAGTATAGAGCATGCTTTTTATATATTTGTCAGTATATATTATTGTAAGTTTTATTTTGTTACTTGCAGCTTATTCTTTTTAATGGCAGAATTGTAATGGGGTTTCCTTGACCTACTTATTGTGACAAGTATCAAGAGAGTTTTGCTGATCTATACACCTGCCAGAAAATCTAGAGGAGAATTTTTGTCCAATATTGATCAGAAGAAAAATATAGTGAAATATAGGATTCTATTAAAATTAGAAGAAAAAGAGTGGGTAATTTTGTTAACTTCGACAGTGTGTTTACATTAGTGCAGCTGTAAGGTAGAAGAAATGAGCCAATGACATAGTGGGACTGATTCATACATATGGGTCTGACAGACATAGAACTTATTGGACTTTTCCTGTTAGCCTAATGATATAGTGAGAGAATCCACATACAAACAAGAAACAGTAATTAGATGTGAGTTAGCGTGTATTGTAAAGAATTCCCCCTTAGGAACTAGCAGATGGTGTCATAAAGTACTTGGGAGATGTCTGTGTAATGGGGGAAGGATGAGATCTCAGCAAGAGCTGGTATTCCATGACTATAGTCTATGAATTTTTAAAATGCTTCTGTGCTGTGGAACACAGCTCCAGTCTTGAGCTTCTGTCTCAAAAGTACACCCCTGGCTGGACTTACCCCTGATTCTGGAGCTGACGCACTAAAGTCTTCCCTAGCAGCCTTCTAGCTCTCTGCTCCCTTAGAACCTGCATCCATTTTGACTTGATATAATGCCTTTATCCAAAGTCATCCTTAAATATTTGACCATAAGTTTTGCACCAAAGGGTGGACTTGGGTTATTAATGAAGGAAATTAAATTTGAGAATTTCTTAGGCTCTGCAGACAGGTGTTATCTCCAAGTCTCAAGCTCATAGCAGATAAATATATTAGGCCCTACTACATTTACATTTTATTTCTTCTATCTGGTAGGCATGGTTCTAAGCGCAAAATTGAGCACTAGAAAATGATAGAGCCCATTTTCAAAGTTGGGATAAATTTGGTTGGGTTACTAGGCATTAAGGCAGAAATCCAGATCACTCTGCCTCCTACTTGTTGTCACCAAGGAGAACTGAGCCCACCTAAAAGAAATGATGTAAATAGAATGTGTGAATCAACAGGATGGTTTTTTCCCCAAAAGGGCAAATCAGCAGGAGAATGTCACGTGGTAATTACAGGGAAAGTTGATGATTTTATTTTCCTCCCAACATATTTTATATTTAGATGACATACGTATGCTGTTGCTTCTTAAATACTAACTCCTGTTGGAGAATTATTCTAATCATTGTAATATAGTTGCTTCCCAGTCTAAGAGATTAAGGGGGGCGGCCAGGAAGGGAGGAGTACAAGCTACTGAAAAGGCTACAGCTTTATTTTTGTTAATGATTCTTCTGAGTTATAAATTGCAACAGAAAAATATCAGAGCAAGAGAATTACTGTAGTACATTTAATATAGATTTCTTCCCAAACTACTCATCTGTGATAGAAATGAAATGAGCATCGGAATTTCTTCAACAGAAATACATGCTAGGTATGTACTTGATCGTGAGAGTATAGAGAAATTGATTATATTTTATATCTAATGCAAACCGAATAAAGTAAATACTGTAGATCTGTTGTTAGGGAATCTGTTAGAAAGATTAACAGGATGGCAAATTACATTTTCTTCATTAACACAAAATTTAGATTGAGAAGATATAAATGAAGGTCTAGTTAGCTGTATAAATCTTTAATTGTGTACCTCAAAGTGCCTTGGCACCTCTGTGTGTGCCTATGTCTGGCTCCACACATAAACCCATAGCCAGTTCTAGCAATATTGACAGGTTGATGAGCATGGGGTCAATTTTTATCACTTATATCAACAGGAAACTTTTGAATTTAATATCTGGGAGGAATAGTAAGATACACACACACACCTACATATTTGGGATTCAGTTGAAAAGACAGCATCATCAAAAATGATGAATTTTCTAGGTTGCTCTCATTCTTACTAAAGACAGGAAAATAATTGCAGACGAAATAAGACTCAAAGTTCGCCAAATGGTCTAATCAATATTTTCCTCTCACCCTTAATGCACTTCTCTGCCAGTATCAGTAAAAAGAAAAACAACATCCCACAAATTTGGAAAAGTTATAGTCAACACTGGAGACTAAACTTTTAATATTGCTCTAGCATTTAACTGTTGCGGTGACTTTGCTGAGTGATTTACATTTAACATTGTTTTGTCATCAGCCTAAGATTCCTATGTTGAAATGTCATGGAATTTTTTTTAAAAAAATTGCTTTGTTTTGTTTTTTTAAATCTTGTATAATGCCTTTTCACAATCAAACTGTACCTATCTACTTTTTAACTGTGGTCACTTTTATTTGCTGGTCTTTAATGGATCTGGTGCCATGGATTCAGAAGTGAATGTTCCTTCAATTTATCTGATAATTCCACAAGCAAGAAAATTCTGGCCAGTTTTAACAACAGAGAGTGTTTTTAACAACGAAAATGCCTCCTCTGGGTGTATTGAGCCCTTTCTAGTTGTACTATGCTAAAGGTCACTTAATTCCCACAACTTTATGAAAGGGGTTTGATTAATGTCATCCTATTTTGCTTCAGAAAAGTGAAGTGATTTGCCCAGGGCCTAATCAGGCAGTGGTGCGGTGGATAGAGCATCAGACTGGGATGCGAAAAACCCAGGTTCGAGACCCTGAGGTCGCCAGCTTGAGCGTGGGCTCATCTGGTTTGAGCAAAGCTCATTAGCTTGGATCCAAGGTAGCTGGCTCGAGCAAGAGGTTACTCGGTCTGCTGTAGCCCCACGGTCAAGGCACATATGAGAAAGCAATCAATGAACAACTAAGGTGTTGCAACGAAAAACTAATGATTGATGCTTCTAATCTCTCTCCATTCCTATCTGTCTGTCCCTATCTATTCCTCTCTCTGACTCTCTCTCTGTCTCTGTGTAAAAAAAAAAAAAGTGATTTGCCCAGGGCCACACTGCTGGTAAGAGAAAGAGCTGGAATTACAACATAACCAGTCCAACCCTTATGCTTACTTTTAACCTTTTTGTTCTACTGTCTTAGCTGAGCCCAGCTCTCCCTTTCTGCACCCCACAGCACTGCCAAGGGATGGCTAAAGCTTTCAAACAACTTTTATGAGCCTTTTGAGGGCATTCCCTACTATGCTTTTATCCAAATGGAAAACTTTTCATTTTGACATAAATATTCAGAGTGCTTCTTGCCTGTATCTTTTCTCTTCCACTCTTCTTACTCCTGTCCCTTAAACCAGTGGTCCCCAAACTTTTTTGGGCCACAGACCGGTTTAATGTCAGAAAATATTTTCACAGACTGGCCTTTAGTGTGGGACGGATAAATGTATCACATGACCAAGACAAGCATCAAGAGTGAGTCTTAGACGGATGTAACAGAGGGAATCTGGTCATTTTTAAAAAGTAAAACATCGTTCAGACTTAAATATAAATAAAACAGAAATAATGTAAGTTATTTATTCTTTCTCTGCGGACTGGTACCAAATGGCCCATGGACCGGAACCAGTCCACGGCCTGGGGGTTGGGGACCACTGCCTTAAACCAACAAACATGGTTAAACCTCTGTGATCCTAAAAGATGTCATTCAACTTTCTTCCCCTCTCCTAATGCTAGCTCCCACGCTCTTAGTTGCTCTTTGTTGTTTTCTTGCCCATTGTGGTTCTCATAAGACAAGTCTCAGCACTCTGCAGCTATACTGCTCACAAAAATTAGGGGATATTTTATTGCTTCCTGTTCATTTCGAAATATCCTCTAATTTTTGTGAGCAGTATATTTTGCACCATCCATTCTCTCTTTACTCCTTGGCAGTCGGGCTTCTGCCTCCTTCACTTTATGGGAATGCTCTGCAGAGCATGACTGATGATCTTCAAGTGAAACGGCCCTTTCTCAATTCTTATTCTTCCTGACCTTTTCTACAGCATGATTTAAATCCCCTAATTCTCTCTGAAATTCTCTTTTGATGCTGTATCACCCTGGTTCTTCTCTCTAAATCAGGGATTGGCGAACTGATCTACAGGACAAATTTGGCCCTCTGCCTGTTTGTTAGGTAAAGTTTTATTGGAACATAGCCATGTTTATGTAGTGACTGTGGCTGATTTCACACTACAATAGCAAACAGCAGTTGCAATAGAGAGATGGATGACCAGCAAAGCCAGAAGTATTTTCTATCTGGCCATTTACAGAATAAGTTTGCTGACCCCTACCCTCAATGATCATTTTAAATTTCTCAACACACTGTCTTGAGCCATAAAGCATACAGACCACAATGGACCTTATCTGGATCTTTCCTTTTTTCTCTACTATGTTTTGCAGAGATAGCCTTTATTCTTTTAATTCTGCCCCCAACTTCCCTGAAGTCAACATCCAAATCTCTTTCTACAATAGTTCATGGTACTCCCTGGAGCTGTAGCACATTTTCATCTGCCATAAAGATATTACCACATGGGTGTTATACTAACCCCTGACACTGAAGTGTACATAACCTTCCCTGTGAAGAAGGCCCACCTCCTGATTTCCTGTCAAGTTCATCAGTGTCTGATAATGATGCCATCTATAATTCATTTATACCATACTTTATAGTTTATAAAACATGTTCACATTCATCCCAATGCTCCCCATTATTCAGTCTTATCCCCTTTGCTCTTGTCTCTTTTCCTGGATTTTTATATTCATTAAATTCTTAAATTCTGCAGATTTGACCTCTGCATAGTTTTTATACTCACCCTTCCTTTTTCATTCCCACTGCCTTAGTAGTCAAATCCTTATAACCTCACACTGAGATAGCAGCCTCTGTCTCCCTCCACAGTGCTTTACTTAACACTTTAGAACCAATCAGATTATTAAGGGCAGTTGTGATCAGATCTTTGCCCTGGTCAACAGGCTTCAGTTTCTTTTTATTGCTTATCAAACTGTGCCCCACACTCATCAGCCTGCATCCATCTGCAGTTACCTGCCCCTTCCAGCTTCCTCTCTATTTCTCTAAGTGTACTTTATGTTCCTGCTCAGCTAAACTATCAATCTCAATCCTCAGAACCTACCTCTTGTGTGCTGACTTCTGCACCTTTGGCCAGGCTGCTCATTCTTTCTGAAATGTCATCCTCTAATCTGTTCAGATCCAATTCATTTAAGGCCTCTTTTTGATACGAATTATTCTGGGGAAGTTTTGCTGACCTTCCTCAAACAAATGAGCTTTGTACATATTTTGAACCCCCACAGCGCTGGGCTTATTGTTCTAATTGACTCTTCCAATCTCTTTTTCCATTCAGTGTGTCTGTATTTATTCACTTTACTACACTCAAGACCCGGCATTTGGAGATTGGGTGTCAATTATCAAGAAACTCCATGCTAACCTTGTATGCCAACCTAGATAATTCCTAAGTAAGTCACCTTAGATTTTTTTCTTGGATAAGGTTCAGAAATAGAAATAAGTAAAATATAGAAGCAAATGCATTTGGAGGACAAGTACTTTTGAAAAAAGTTAAAATAAGTGCTTTTACTTTTATTGATTTTTTTTACTATGTGTGGCTATAATCTGTAAGGCTGCACAATAAAATATGCTTTCAAAATGGTCTCACATGATTAGCAATGTTTAGGCATCATTAGCATGCCAGAACCATGGTCGGGTGACCAGAGTTTGGTACCCAGGAGGCCCAGAGGTGGACGTAAGGAAGACAGATGCCGCCTCCATCCAGTGTGCCATCACCACCATCCCCTTTGTTTACATTAGCTTTCAGATTGAGGTTTTCCTTGTGCTGTCAGTTCACTTTTGTTCTTCTCTCTATGCTTCTGACAGCTGAAAACATTTTATTTTGTATTTTCCTGAAGTGAGAAGTGGGGAGGCAGAGAGACAGGCTCCCACATGTGCCTGACTGGGATCCACCCAGCATGGCCACTAGGGGGCGATGCTCTGTCCATTTAGGGCATTGCTCCATTGCAACCAGAACCATTCTAGTGTCTGAGGTGGAGGCCATGGTGCCATCCTTAGCACCCGGGTCAACTTTGCTCCAATGGAGCCTTGGCTGCGGGAGGGGAAGAGAAAGATAGAGAGGAAGGAGAGGGGGAAGAGTAGAGAAGCAGATGGGCGCTTCTCCTGTGTGCCCTGGCTGGGAATTGAAACTGGGACTTCCACATGCAGGGCTGATGCTATACCATTGAGCCAGCCGGCCAGAGCCATGATCCACATGTTTTTATATTTTCAATTAATTACTAATGACTTTACCTACTCATAATGGAAAGAAGTCACTCTGGAGGATAGAGCTGTCCAAAAATGATTAGGACAGGGGTAGAAGAAACAGACCGTTCTAATTAGTCATTTATCCTGCCATGGTTCTCATGCCACATGGTGACATTAGGGATACCTGGTCTAGTACAGTGTCCTCTGAAGCCATGCCCTTGCTGGTTCAGGTCCATGTAGATTTTATGTATATGCTACCCTTGAACTTCTGTTAGAGCTGCTTTGGTAGCACCTGTGCTAAGTTGCCTTTTCCAAAAGTACACTGCTACCCCCGAAGTCTGAATTGTGAGAGCCTTTGAATTTGAACCATATTGTATAAACATATTGTATCGGACTCAGTCTTCCTTCAGGTCACCACCCCCTCCTTTTGCAAGGGAATCTAGAGTCAGAGAATCTAGAAGCTACCAAGAAATGTAGGCCACATCTGAAGAAAATTGGGTAAGTCTGGTGAAGTTTAGGACAGAGGTCTCTGTGAGACCTCTGTGTAAGCACCCTATAGCACCTCCTCTTGGATATTATATTAACCTGGAGTAAGATGGATCTGTGGGAGCCCATCTCCTCTTAGAAGAACCACACATAAGCACATCTCTCTCATTAGTCCTTTCTCATTAATCTCCTTCTCATTACTCTCATTTCTCATATTTATACATGAAAGATGGAAGTACTTTTTTTTTTGATAAACTGAATCTACTAACAATGAGAGTTTGTAATAAAGATTTACTAAATTCTAGGTGCTATGTCAAATTCTTTATATGCGATCTAACTTAATCCTTAAAACTACCCTATGAATTAGACCTTATCTCCACTTTACAGTTGGGGAAATGGAGACTTGGAGAAATCTGCTGACTCACTCAAGTTTACAAAACTATTAATAGGCTGCAAACCTGAGTTAATCAAAGTCTGTACTAGTTTAGATGATTTTATTTTCTCTTTAATCTTCAACTTTGTCTTGTGTTGTCGGCAGAGAACTGAAGTTCTCTGGAGAGAAGGACTTGTGACTGCCTTTCCAGTCATCATGCAGGGATAGTACCCTCATTAATATAAGCGTTCAGACACTGCTGTTAAGCAGTTCTCATTAGAGACCTAATTAAGCATTTGAGCAGTCCCTGCAGTTGACTTGCTGTCCCTTGTTCAATAGTATAATTGATGGCGGCTGGGCTTAGAGGAATCTGCCTTCCTCATTGCTCCTGTAAACTCACTACAGGCTCGTTAGGGTTGATGTGGGCTAAACAATGTCTCATTCTCCACTGCAATGCTACAGAGAGGAAGCGAGCATAAAGGAATTGTGCCCTTCAGAAAAGCTTTGTAGGGCAGGGTGGCAAGCAGGGCCACCCTAATCACAGAGTGGAGGAGCAAGGTACACAGTGGATGCAGGAAGAACAAATTGAATACTCAGAGGTGGTCAAAAGAATGACTTTCAATGAATTTCAGAATGTATTTGCAGAGAGGCCATTAGAGGAGGCTATGCTGTGGTCATGAAATTAGGAAGTACAGAGATAATGTAAGAACAGAAAGGTAGAAAAGAAAATACTAAAAGAAGGAAAGCCTAGCTATGAATTAGGGTTCAGCTTTGTTTTCAATCCAAAGAATATGCTTATTTTTGAATATTTAAGTACTGGAAAGAATGCCAGGTATATGAATAGATTAAAGATGGTTAGTAAAAAGGTTGAGGAAAGAGAGAATTTGAAGCAGAACCTTATGATGAGTGAATACATTTTGTTAATATCAGGTTATGGTGGCTGAGCTGTTACCAGTGCGAAGGATTCTTTTACACACTTGGATTCTCACAGCCCATCTTTCAGGTAAGGAAGGCTGGAAATCTTAGTTTCATTTTAAATATAAAATGGAAAGATGGAGAAAGCAGAAGTGAGGTAGGGTAGAATGACTTACCCTAACTCATAAAGCTGTTTTTATAACACTTCTTAAGACACCATGGTTCATGACCTTAATTTTTTTCCCCAAATTTCTCAGGAACTTCATTTTCTGTCACTCTTAATGGAATCTATCTCTGTTCTCCAATGCAAATCCACACTGAAAATCGTGTGCCTAAACAGAATCAGGAAAGAGAGAGTGTTGAAGTCTGTGTTCCAATGTTACAGCAAGGATTAGCCAGACTGAAGTTTAAATACTCAAGACCCATAACCCAAAATAGCATGCCTTTGTAGTTTCTTCCATGCTGTGGTGAAATAATATGTGGAAGGGTCAGCTTGATTAACTGTATTTAATACCAAAGATCACTATTTAGTTTACAAAAGATGTCTTCTAGCGCTGTTGTAAAAGTTTTAGAGTAGATTGTAATGAGATTGCAATTGTTCAGGTTGCTCTATGTGTTAAGTACAAATTAAAAATTATTATATAGATGGTTTTTTCTGACCAGGACATTTTATTGTCTTTTCTATCTTTGGGCATGTTCATTAAAGGGGAACACCAAGGTTCATTTACAAACCTGCTAGAGATTGTGATAATGAGCGGAGCTAAGTCCGAGTCAAGGCTGGACAGGGCTCCTCAGGACTCCATACAGAGAGCTGGGCTTCAGGCCACCTGTGAAAATTCAGACACTCACGATCACTCTGCCAGCTATGCTGCTCTCCCTCTGCCCTTGCTGCTCAAAGTTTAATAATTCTGTGTCCTAGAGGCTGTTCTAGGGAGTAATTTCTGGGTGCTCCTAATTACCTTAAAGTAAGTGCTTGAATTTGACATGAACCTTCTCTCAAAATTGTCCTGACATTTCCAAAAGCAAGAAAGAATCTTGAGAACTGAGGGCGGAACATGGAAGGAGCTACAGGGAATGAGAGAGGGGTAGAATTCAGAGTTAGGTCTTGGCCATGTAATTGGGCTGCAAAATGCACATAAAACTCCTAAAATGGCAATATCTGCCATGCCTTTCAGTAAATGACATCTTTCCCCCCCCTGTTATTGTTGAACTCAAGGCAAGGAAATAACAAATGACAGTCTGATTAGTGTTATGTATCTGTTCGTGTTTACTGATTTCTTCCTTTCCCCACATATTTAAAGGGAATCGGTAAAATCATTGCCACGGCAAAGTGACTCAATTTGACAGAACCCCTCCCTGAGAAATGTCTGTCCCAAGAAGAACTTTTTTTTTATACCTGTAGAGGGAATTACCATTGTGGCCTCTGTGTCTGTCTCAGCATATTAATCCTGATGCTGATTCTCCTGGGCAGGTCCCAAGTCCAATTCTCTGTTCCGTTTTGTGTGCTGAATATGTTGGGCACTTATTGGTATTATTATTCCTAATGATAAACATGATGGGTATGTGTTTGGACAGGGATTCTCAGCTATCATCTGTTCTCAGAATCATCCAATTAATGAGCTAAGGAACTAGAGTGCAAGAAATGGTGGGGCTGACAGAAACAGTTGCAGAGAGAAATCTGTGAATGTGAGAGGGAAGGCTGAAGACTACTACCTGAGATGGTTCTTACACAAGCAGCCTACTTTTTGACAAGTTAAGCTTGGACACATTCTAGTGTTTTTATTTCAAATTGGAAAATTTTCCATCTGCAAGTTCAAAATGCATCAGATTTTTTTTTGTTATCAACATAGATGACAACACAATAGTTTTAAATGACAGAATGGAAGAGAAGTTGCACCATTAAGGACAAGATCAGCCACCTTTAAAAACAAGGCATAAACATAATGGAACAACAAGATAACCTGGACATGTTATCTTTGAATATATGTACCCTGATTTATTGATGTCACCCCATTAAAAAATAAAATTATATAAAAAAACAAGGCATAATTTTACATAGCTTTTAACACATTATCCCTTGAAGTTTTTTAATGTATTATTTTTTATATTAGTATCTGTAGCAATAACATATGATTTTTGTCAAAACAACAGAGTGTGATGAAGACAGAGCTGCTATAGTTCAGTGTGTGATTGTCTTGATTAGAGGTAACATGACAGTCTTTTAAACATTTTGTGATAATTAAAGATGTTCCTTTCTTGTTCTTTTAAAAAATTATTTTGTTAATTAAATTTTACAGGGTGACATTTATCAGTAAGAATACATAGGTTTCAGGTAAACATTTCTGTAACATTTGAACTGTTGATTATGTCGTATACCCATCACCCAAAGTCAAATAATTTTCTGTCACCTTATATATATATTTGTTCCTTTTTATTGCCTTCTCTCCATCCTCCCCCCACATCCCCCTCCCTGAGGTCCCCTCCCATAACCACTTCACTTTTATCTATGTCCATGAGTCTCAGTTTTACATCCTAGTTATGTGTGAAATCATAGTTCTTTTATAGTTTACAATTTCCTTTAATATAACCCCCCTGAGAGAACTGTCCACGGTCCTGAAAGCATTAGCTTATAACCCAAAGTACAAAATACCCATGACTTTTTACTGATAGCAACAAATGATTGAATAAATAAACACATGGGAAAGAATAGGCAAAGGAATTCTATCCTGCAGAGGAATTAAAAATAATTTATGTACTCTTCCTTCAAGAATGAGAATGATAACTTCTTACTCCTTAACTGTGGATTGTATATAGTGACTGACTTCCAAAGAATACAGTATATAAAGGGATGGGGGGAGGGCAACTTTATAGTAGAGAAATATGACTAATAGTACTTTAGCCACAAGATCAGGGTTTGCATCAACAGTGAAATGCCATGCTTTTAGTAGGCACCCTTGATATCATGTAATGAAATGTCACTATACTACTGGGGTCTTCCTTCCAAGAACCCACAACCCCAGTCTAATATAGAGGAAAACATCATACAAATCCTAAATGTAGTAAATTATGCAAAATACTGATCACTACTCCCCCCCCCCCCCAACTGTCAAAGTCATAAAAAAATTAGAAAATTCTGACAGCCAAGAAGAGCCTGAGGTGATTTGAAAACTAAATGTAATGCGGTATCCTGGATGAGATCCTGGAGTAGAAACTGAAATTTAAGTAAAAATCTAAGAATATCTGAATAAAGTATGGGCTTATGTTAATGTGAATGTGTCAATATTGGTTCATTAATTATGAAAAATACACCATACTAACATGTTAGTAATGAGAAAAACTGGATATATAAAATCTTTCTACTATCTTCACAATTTTTATGACTGTAAAACTTCTCAAATGAAATGTTTAGTAATTAGCAAAATTGAGAGAGAAGTAAAACAAAAGGTGATAGCTTTCTGTTCAAATAAGTATTAAATTATCCTTTCTTTCATATCACTATGCTCAAATGAAACACAGGGTAATTTAGCTTTTCATAGAAAATGAGTGGAGTTGAAATTTTTCGTAACCTTCTTAAATTCAAAATACTGACATATATACATAGATGAAATAAATGAAAGTAACAGAATGAGCCTGACCAGGTGGTGGCACAGTGGATAGAGCATCAGACTGGGATGCAGAGCACCCAGGTTCGAAAACCCGAGGTCTCCAGTTTTAGCACAAGCTCACAAGCTTGAGCACGGGATCACTGGCTTGAGCGTGAGATCATAGACATGACCCCATGGTCACTAGCATGAGCCCAAAGGTCGCTGGCTTGAACCCAAAGTCACTGGCTTGAGCAAGGGGTCAATTACTCTGCTGTAGCTCCCTGATCAAGACACATATGAGAAGCAATCATAAACAACTAAGGTGCTGCAGCAAAGAATTGATGCTTCTCGTCTCTCTCCCTTCCTGTCTGTCTGTCCCTCTCTCTGACTCTCTCTGTCACTGTCAAAAAAAAAAAAAGTAACAGAATGACCTATATTGGAATTCCATAGTCTCCTGCTGCCATACAGTCCTGTTTTCTTTCTTTCTTTCTTTTTTTTTTTTTTTTGTATTTTTTTCTGAAGCTGGAAACAGGGAGAGACAGTCAGACAGACTCCCGCATGCGCCCGACCGGGATCCACCCGGCAGGCCCACCAGGGGGCGATGCTCTGCCCCTCCGGGGCATCGCTCTGCCGTGACCAGAGCCACTCTAGTGCCTGGGGCAGAGGCCAAGGAGCCATCCCCAGCGCCCGGGCCATCTTTGCTCCAATGGAGCCTCACTGCGGGAGGGGAAGAGAGAGACAGAGAGGAAGGGGGGGGGGTGGAGAAGCAAATGGGCGCTTCTTCTATGTGCCCTGGCCGGGAATCGAACCCGGGTCCCCCGCACGCCAGGTTGACGCTCTACCGCTGAGCCAACCGGCCAGGGCCCATTCAGTCCTGTTTTCAAGGAGGACTGACTTTAACTCTTATTTTTGTGTTTGCCTTCATGTCTGGAATTTCATAATAACTCTTGGTTGGACAAGTCAGGAAAACATTCACATTCGCCTTCTGACTCTTCTTATTCCTTCCTTCCTCTATATTTTTATCACTGTTTTTAGTTCCTTGGTTATCATTGTAGTTTGAAGTAGCGTACATGTATATTTGTTTTTGTTTTTTATTTCTCACTAAGCAATAAGGATGTTAGCACCATGTTTTTCAATCCTCCTCCCTCTTCCCACTTTTCATCTTTTTTTTAATCAGCATGTTATTTTTATTGATCTTTTAAATTCTATGAGAAATTTATGATCTCTGGTATTTTTTAAATTTTTATTTGTTTAAATCTTGTAGGTGATACTAAAGTTCCCTTTGACAACACTGTTCCAACTGTCCCCAATCCTGACCACTCTCCTGCTTTCACAGAAATAACCCTGCTTAGCCATTTGATATATGACTTTCTAGCTATTTTTCTACATATACTATGCCTATATATTTATATTCTCCTATAAAACATACGATGTTGCTTTTGGTGTTTTTATTTTTCTGTTACAATTCTGTTTGTTATTGTATTATTTTAAAACTTGTGTTTTTCTTTTCTACATTTAACAGTGTGATTTAGATACCTATTTAACTTACAAAATAGGAAACTAATACAAGTTTTTCCTGCTGCAATAAACATTCCATAGTTTACCAATATGGTGCAGTTGCCCCACTGACAAATACTTAGGTCATTTTTAATTTTTTTTGTATTCCTGCAATAAACATTCCAGTATACAGCATGTTGTACACATCTTTTTCTAGGTTAGATATGAAAGATGGAATAGGTGAGACATAGGGTGAAGGTTAGCATGTAGTAACTTATTAACAGTTATTGCCAAGTTTGTTTTGCTCGTATTTTATTAAGGAATTTTGTTTATGTTCATGTTTTTTTTTTTTGTTGTTATTTAACATCTGTGTTTTATTGTGGTTGGCATCAGAAAAAAACTCATTTTCTATGTTATGTCACTATACCTATCACAAACAAAATTGCATTAATATTGTGTTTTATGAGTTTTTGTTACGATGAATCTAGATCTAAAAAATATATTCACAAACTATATTTAAAAACAATGATTCCCTTTTATTTCTTAACTGTACCCCAATTCCCACAATACAAAAATAATTTAAAGTGATGTGTTTCAAACTTATCATTTAGAAATAAAATCAAAATATAACATAAAAACAAATATCAGTTTGCAACATAATTTAAAGAAGCTTTTGGTTTAAAATACCACAGAAGCAATATAAAGAGCTGGTAGCAATCACATTCAGAGAAAGACCCAAATCAATTTATCTTGTCCACATCAGCATCCAATTATGGTGGTTGCTAAATTCAATCCAAATAGTTATTGCTGAATTTGTTGCATGCGATTTTTGAAGATAGCATCATTCAGTGGCAGAATCACAGCAGTAAAAATGAGAACAGGAGGATTTCGTTGCTTTTGAGAGCTAAAGAGACCATAATGAGGATATCCTGGTGATCACCTGAAGATAATCCTGAACTCCATTCCTGCATGTTACCTGCTTAAAATAAATGCAAATGACAACCACCTTTACAGGAGGTGCATAGTCATCTACTTCAGGAACCAGAATAATTCCCCTTCGCTCTCCCACCCCGCCCAAACACCAGATTGAAATGGCTCCATTTTCCTAATGCGTATTTCTGTCTCATTAATAGTACATCAGCGGCTCATGTATTTAGGCAAAATCAGTAGGATCACAGACATCTTTTTGATCTTTTTATAGTAACTGTTTTCTCCAGAAACAAGCTACATGAGTTTCTGTGTTTAGATTTTTTAAAAAACATTTTTCAAGAAGAACAATTCGGTCAACTATTGTTTTGTTTAAAACATATTAAATACATCTGAACTTGCCAGTTGAGCTCTCCATATGTCTCCTGGAGATAACACTGCTGTGATGAACAGTGAAACAAAACAAATAGAATGAGGTAGGTTAAAACAGGGAACACAATACAGCTGTCGTTTTTGCAACCCCTCGATGCCACAGGTGGCTATCCTTGTAGCTTTGGAAACAAAATCCTAGACAGTCATGTAAAAGTTCAAATCATCTGATTAAGAATTTATGAGAACACAAGTCAGTCTGAACTAAATACACAGATATCTCTACACACATGTTGTTTACCATGTGTAAGGTAATTTGTAGGAAGGAAAATGATCAGGGTCTCAGAATTTTGGCCAAATCCTTGCTTTCCAGTTCTATAAAATTTAAACCAAGGATACCTATTATCTCAGGCTGGCATAGTAGTCTAGTTACTTCTTGCCCCAACCTAAAATACCATAGGCATTTCAGAAACATTTATTATTATTTTTTCAGTCACAGTTTTAATCTTGAGAAAGTGGCATTATCAGGAGAAAACTAGAAATGATCAGAGCCTGGATGTCATTCATTCTCCAATTAGAACTCAACAAAGTCTCATTCCTAATTATGCCCAAACTGAGTGTGTGTGTGTATGTTTGTGTCTGTGTCTCCTTTTTTAGCTTGTTTCCCAGAAGCTCTTTCTGTTTGACCTCATCTACCATTTCATCTTTTGCCCTGACCTGTTGCATAATAGCTGAGGAAAAACTGTGTTACAGTATCCTTCAATCACTGGAGCCAACTCAACTCAGTGATACTACTATCCCATTCAACACACTCCATTCTGTATAGAACCATACAAAAATAGGGCCTGTCCGATTCGTAAAAATGGCAGTTGGTTTTATTACTCTAAGGCTAGTAGTTTATCTATTTAGAATATATTTCCCAAAAGAGGGAAAAAATAATATATAGTATATTTCCTCTCTTAAAAATTCTCCTCACCTCCACTATACTCATATAATACGTTTTGTCTTTCTCTCTTCGCTTCTTCTTTGTTCTATCAACATGATCCTTGAGTTGAATGCAGACCTGTTGTTCATTAGCTTGGTCTCATATGAAAAGATGTTTCATCAGTTGCTCTGTTGCTGGTCACTGGCTATGATTCTTTGCCAAGCAGCTCTCAATGAATGATTGAAATTTTTTTCACCAGTTGTTAGACTTTAGTCAAGGTGCTGAACTCTGGCACACGAGGAAGAGGGATATCATTGGGTGTATGTCACAGAATGAGGGTTTCCGTAAACAGACAAGTCTTAGAATAGTCTTTCTGAAGTCAACAAAGTCTGAGTCAAACAGGATCAGGCACTCTGGCTATAATGGAAGTAGTGTCTGACAGTTCCATGGAGAACCAGAAATACTGATAGTTGTTTATGCTATGAGGTCAGAATCGAGGTCTTACATTAGCTGGTTTCATATTTAAGTCTCTATTATATTAGTCTTTTCTTGGTGGCAAGCAATTGGCTTATTGTCCTATGAAGGTTGTTGATTTCAAATAAGAATTACTGGTCCTGGCTGGTTGGCTCAGCGGTAGAGCATTGGCCTAGCGTGCGGGGGACCTGGGTTCGATTCCCGGCCAGGGCACATAGGAGAAGCGCCCATTTGCTTCTCCACCGCCCCTCCTTCCTCTCTGTCTCTCCCTTCCCCTCCTGCAGCCAAGGCTCCATTGGAGCAAAGATGGCCCAGGCACTGGGGATGGCTCCTTGGCCTCTGCCCCAGGCGCTAGAGTGGCTCTGGTCACGGCAGAGCGATGCCCCGGAGGGGCAGAGCATCGCCCCCTGGTGGGCAGAGCATTGCCCCTGGTGGGCATGCGGGTGGATCCCGGTCGGGCGCATGCGGGAGTCTGTCTGACTGTCTCTCCCCGTTTCCAGCTTCAGAAAAATACAAAAAAAAAAAAAAAAAAAAAAGAATTACCAATGCCATGATCAATAGGTTGTAGTAATTGATTCTTTTTCTGAGAAAGAGGGATACTAGCAAAAACACAGATTGATTTTCTTAAGGTAATTGGTCCATATAGGTGCTAGTTGAAATGCTATCAGCTATCATTCCTTATGGTTTAATTCGATGAGGCTAGAATTACCCAGAGGTTTTTATAATTTGGGTCTGGTGATGAATGACATATCCCACAGTTGCTAATTTGGCAGTGACAATTGTTTGAATAATCTGAGAAAAACATTAAAATTGAGTATGTTCTGACAAAACCATTATAATAAAGAGGAGAGAGAAAAATGGGTCATTATGGATGGATAACATCCACATATCTATAAAACAAAGAGACTTGATTATAAGCAAGAGGATGAAAACAAAGCAGGAATTAGATAGCGGTCTTAGTCTGATGTCTTGGGTAAAAATGTTCATAATCAGAGGTCATCTACTTGTTTCAAAGACTTTGGGTCATCTGTCTACTTCTGAAAATCAGATGCCTCTAGAGAGGGTCTCTGAGAATCCTGAGTTTGAATTTTCTATTGAAGTAGTTTTCCAATTACTGTATTTCCCTAGGTATAAGATGCACCCATATATATAAGACACACCTTAATTTGGGGGCCTGAAATTTGAAAAATAATGTGTTACATAAAGTTATTGAACTTGCCTGACCAGGCGGTAATGCAGTGGATAGAGCATCGGACTGGGACGCAGAGGACCCAGGTTTGAAACCCTGAGGTTGCTGGCTTGAGCGCAGGCTCATCTGGCTTGAGCACAGTATTATTGGATTGAGCTGGGGATCATAGACATGACCCCACGGTCACTGGCTTGAGCCCAAAGGTTGCTGGCTTGAAGCCCAGGGTTGCTGGCTTGAGCAAGGGGTCACTCACTTTCCTGTAACCTCCCAGTCAAGGCACATATGAGAAAGCAATCACTGAACAACTAAGGAGCTGCCACAAAGAATTGATGCTTCTCATCTTTTTCTCTTCCTGTCTGTTTGTCCTTATCTGTCCCTCTCTCTGTCCCTCTTTCTGTCTCTCTCTCTGTCTCTGTCACAAAAAAAGGTTATTGAACTTAAGTTTTATTCATCTACAACAATAAGCACAAAAACCAGCATGAAAAAGCAAGTAATAAAACTACATCCACTGTATAAGACGCACCCAGTTTTTAGACTCTAAATTTTTCGAAAAAGATGCATCTAATACATGGGGAAATGTGAAATTCTGGATTGTTTCTTTAGCTGTGAAACGTGAATTCAAGGATTGGCTCTCTTAAGTTTCACTGTTGTGTTGTTAGCAGTGCTGCCGATAAGGTTCAATAGAGGTATTTTTTCCTGATGTCTCTTTATGTAAATATGGATCTCTTCATTAAAAATCATATAGGTTGATTAGGAAGGTGTGGAAGGCAGCCTTAATCTGTTGGTGATAAAAATGGGTGAATACATGAGTCTCTTGCAATTTTTGCCATATTGTGTGTAGCAGGGAAGAGTCCAGAAAGTAGAAGTGAATTCCATGAACATATCATGTATTAAATGACCTAAAATTTCATGTGCTGCCTTAATATCTTTGAGACTGTAGGGCTCCAAAGGTCCAGCTGTGAGTTCTCTTGCTCTTGCAAGATATGCACCTCCAGGTAGTGGGACAGGCTCTCTTCCTAGTTAGTTCCCCTAACAACTGGGTGAACTGCAGTCCATTCAGTCCTTAACGTAAAGGGTTTCACCTCCATAGTAAACCATGAAATTACTCAAACAAGCCAGTCACATTCTACAGCAGGAAAGGAAGGTCATTGACCCTCTTGTCAGTATAAAGCCTGCCTTCTACAGCTTATGCTGGTTCATTCTGTTCCTAAGTACAGCCTCCACATGGTCCTGGATGACCCTGAGACCCTGAATAAATTGATATTACCATCCATTTGATCTCCTACTTGCAGGATGGGAGTTTTATTAGAACTGGTCCAGGGTCTGAGAAGACTTTTGGGTATAAGGTTTTTAACTATATAAGCTAATCAACTTTCTTTGATTCTGGCTTCAAGGAATATTGAAGCATTAAGTTAAAAATTTGACAGAATCTATATGAACATTAGCAGGTTCTTCTCTAATTAATTTTCCTTTGCTAGTGGGATTTTTTAGCCCATCGAGTGAAGTACAGCCCCAGGACCTTTATTTCAAATATGCATAGAATGTAACAGCGCAGGTAAAAGTATATCCAGAGCAGGCACTACTTGATTATGAATGGAGGTGTCTGTCCCTTGAAACTCTAGAAATAGTTTCTTTGGTGTGAATTTAATATTATAATTTCATTTGCAACGTAAGTGTCTTTCTGTTAAATGTTCAGATGTGGTATCAAAAAGCAGGAAGCGATGTTTCACAATCAAGGGCCAGGGTTAGAGTTAATGGCCGTGGTAGAGAAAACCTATGGATTATACGAGATGCTGCCACCTGTTTGGTATGTTTAATGTGTTCTCCTAGGAAAAGGTTGAGCGAGGGTGTCAGGATTTAATGTACAGCAGCACTCACTCATAGCTACTAGGAATTGATGAGATTGAACATCTATATTTCATAGTTAATTCACGTTGAGTGTTGAAGTGCCTGGCAAGATATTGGATGTGCTTTTCCTCCCTCAGAACATTCTCACTGATCTAAATGAAGGGATTTTGTTTGGTTTGGTTTCAGATTTTCCTTTGTCAGATGGAACAATCCTTTTCAGCGTCCCTTTTGTTTATAATATCAATAAATGTCTCTGTCAATAGCTGGTTGGTTGGGAATTGGGTCAACTAGCTGTTTGATCTGCAGGGCCATAAGGTTATTTTGGGTGCTGTCTTGTTTTTATTCTAAAGCCTTTTCAAAAGGTTCTGCCAGGTGTTGTATGTACGTGAAGCACCATGCTGAGCATTATATAAATATAAATGAACAAATGTAAAATGAACAAGATGCCATCCCTATTTTTTGGGACTTAAGATCTAAGAGATGCATTGTAAAGCTTAATGGAAGTTCAAATTCTTTTATAAAGCTTTTTACATTCAAAGAAATGGATAGATAGATTTGGACCTTGATCAAGTTAGACTGGGCTTAAGTGTTAGGCGGGCCCAATGATCAGCAAACAAGCTATACATTTAATATAAACAAACATGTATTTTATATAAAACTACATTAATAGGACTGTAATGCATGCACAGTCAAAAGTGTCAATTTTTTAATAAGGTGTTGTTTTCTTAATGCGGTATCTCATGCCTTAGAACTTCTTTATTTTAGTGGTTCACATCCACAGGTAACCTTGCTTCCCAGGAGACATTTATCAATTTCTGGGGACATTTTCAGTTACCAACACTATGGGGGATGTGTAGGGGATTCTAGTAATATCTGGCAAGTAGAGGCCAGAGATTCTGTAATGCACAGGACACCTTTTTCTCCCAAGAGCTATCCAGCTCAAAACAGCAATAATGCTGAGGCTGAAAAAACCCTATTGTATAGAAGAGGTGATGGAATTCTGAAAGCAAAATTCTTCAATTACCTATTTGCTGCCTATGTGCAAATGCTAGAAAGATAGCTTATAAGTTTTTTTAATGTCATGGAATTTAGAATGGAGGCTGGGATGGGTATGCCAGAGAGGTCAGGGCTGGTATGGGGTGGGAAGATGGAGATGACTTTAGTGTTAATTTATTAACAAAAAATATTAATTCTTCGAGATAGAGAAGAGCCACTGAGAAAGACCTAGGTTACCATGGTAGCACATGGCTTCAATCACTCCTGATTAATTTCCAGCAATTAGAATAAAGGGTGAGCCTGCATTTAAGTCTGTAGTGTAGACTGAGAAAAATAGCATCAAGCGAGTCATTATAAGGAGCAGTATCTGACACAGTCAATTTTAAAAGTTTTTCTTTTCAATCCCATTCCTGGCTCAGAAATGGTACTATGGTGGTTGTACACTATGAGACCTTCTTTCTATGTGCTGACAATGAAATTATTACTGTTGGCATCACTGGGCCATCTACTCTCGGAATTTCAGACTGTTAAGGTGGAATTGACTCAGAGTTGCATCAAGGATACCAGAGACTATTTTTTTTTCTATTCTATTAGTGTATTCTTTGTGGTTATTTTAAGCCACTGAAAGAGTAGCACATATTGAGGCTACATTTTCAATGCCTATTTGCTGTCTTTATTTATAGCAGATTGTCAAATCCCGACATATGTTTACATCTCTGGTGTTGTGGGTAAGGCTATTTCCATTTTCAAATGTTTTATTTATTGCTTAAATTTTGTAACAACTTCAGAAATAAAATACAACCCACAATACTAGTATCTCTTTAATCAAATACATTCATTTTTAATATTCTGGTCCCGTATTGTTTATGCTCAGAGATGGTGGTGTATAATTTTGCACTGTTCTCTTTGTAGCTATTACTTAAAAAGGATTGTTCCGTGTTGTTGCTTAGTTTCCATAATTATTACTTTACATCAGAGGTTTTGTGAAGTAAAATTTCTGCATTCTTTTTTTTTTTTTTTTTTTTCATTTCTGAAGCTGGAAACGGGGAGAGACAGTCAGACAGACTCCCGCATGTGCCCAACTGGGATCCACCCGGCACGCCCACCAGGGGCGAAGCTCTGCCCACCAGGGGGCGATGCTCTGCCCCTCCGGGGCGTCGCTCTGCCGTGACCAGAGCCACTCTAGCGCCTGGGGCAGAGGCCAAGGAGCCATCCCCAGCGCCCGGGCCATCTTTGCTCCAATGGAGCCTCGGCTGCGGGAGGGGAAGAGAGAGACAGAGAGGAAGGAGGGGTGGGGGTGGAGAAGCAAATGGGCGCTTCTCCTATGTGCCCTGGCCGGGAATCGAACCCGGGTCCCCCGCACGCCAGGCCGACGCTCTACCTCTGAGCCAACCGGCCAGGGCCTCTGCATTCTTTAGAGTAAGTGCAATCTTGGTCTGAGAACCCACTGTCTGCTACAAGCCTGGATGACTAGACTGCTTCTTCTGAGGGAGGGCAAGACCCCTTCTGCAGTGACTCTTATCTCTGCGCATCCAAACGTGACCTGTGAGGACTAAAGAGACTGTTTTTGTTCAACATAATTTCAACAATTCCTATAATTTCTCAAATATGTGTTGAGTGTCTATTCTGTACCCCATGCTGGCTGTGAACAAGAAGTAAACAGAGGCATGATCAAAGTTAGGAGTATGTGTGGGTGTGTGGGTGTGTTTGTGATAAACATGGTGTTCTGGATAAATTCTGGGAGCATCTAACTTAGTTTAAGGCAAGTGGGGAGCACTCCACCTCCTTCTCCGAAGTTAGCTAAGACCGTGGTGACAGTGGATCTAAACCTGCAGGTCTTCCTTCACTTTCCATTCTATTCTGATTATTCCACTGGTGAATAAATAGATATATTGGGGGGTTTTCATTTTATTACATTCCCACCACCTGCAAAATTGCCCCTTCAAGTTTCTCATTATCCCAATTCCTTAAAAACGTCAGAATTAAGTGTTCCCATTAGAGAAAACCTTCTGATAAAGAACCTGGCTTAGATGGTGGTCTATGGAACATATGAAACCTGTTAAAAGGTCCAAAAGTAACAAAATATTGTTAGTTCATACTTTACTAGTTTGGAATGTGTGATGATTACATCTTTGCACACTTCATTTTCAATGTGCCACTGAAAGAGCTATTAAGACAGTCAACTGCCTTGTGAAAAATCTTTTCTACAACTGGAACACTTCCATACAAATATTCAGAACGCTCGATCTTATCATTCATTAAAGCACATCCACAAGGCCCTAGAGCAGATGCCTCTGGTGTCCCAGTCACAATCCTTCAACCCACCTCTAACTTCAGCCACAGCATCTGTTTAGATTAACTTCATGCTGACAACATCCTACCACAAATGCTTGGGGCATTTTCACATTTGCTGCTGCACAGCCTTTGCTAAAGCCAAGGGAGCCTGCTCCTCCTCCTCCTCCATTTTATTCTACTGGCATCCTCACTCACCTTTCCTGAGATCCATTCCCTAAAACGCTACTGACACCCAAGGTCTAGCCTCAGGCTCTGCCTTAAGGGGGAATCTAAACTGAGATAGCTTTCAATGTGAAATTTTATTGTTGATCTGCTTCTATGAAAACAATAAAACGCCTGACCAGTCGGTGTCGCAGTGGATAGAGCTTTGGACTGGGACCAGAGGACCCAGATTCAGAACCCTGAGGTCTCTGGCTTAAGCACAGGCTCACCAGCTTGAGTGCAGGGTCGCTGGTTTGAGCTTGTGATCATAGACATGGCTCCATGGTCACTGGCTTGAGCCCAAGGTTGCTGGCTTGAAGCCCAGGTCACTGGCTTGAACCCAAGGTCACTGGCTTGAGCAAGGGGTCGCTCACTCTGCTGTACCCCCTTGGTCAGGGCACATACAAGAAAGCAATCAATGAACAACTAAGGAGACTAAAGAGCCACAGCAAAGAACTGATGTTTCTCATCTCTCTCTCTCTTCCTGCTTGTCTGTCCCTATCTGTCCTTCTCTCTGTCTCTCTCTCTATCTCTGTCACAAAAAAACAAAACAAAACAAAACAAAATAAAGTGATAAACTTATATAGTTGATTTATTTAAGGTAAAGAATTGTTCATAGCTTCAGTCTGGCCTTACACAAATTTATCTAATTAAAAAGGTTATTAAAATGCTTGACTTTGGACTTACTGGAAATCGTAGGTAACCCTCTCCCCTTTCTGTTTTGGTTTTTCTTTTCGAACTTTACCACATACTCTTTCTCTCTTTATGAGTTGGAGGTACGGGGTGGGTCTTAGTTGGAGTTAGGGCTTTTATGAACTAAAATTATCTTGGTTAAAAAAAAAAAAGTAGAAATAGCAGCGAAGTTGTGGTTGTTAAATTCGACACTCTACGGTAAGTGATTCTCAGCTCAACCAGGTGCCTTTTGAGAGACAACTGCACTTTGGTAAGATTTATGGAAATGGATTCAAAGTGAATGTTCAGCATTTTCTAGAGGTGAAATAAACTCAGTCTAAAGTTCAAAGGCTATAAGACCCAAAACAAATCTGGAATTTCTAAGCCTTCTTCCTAATTTTTTTTATCCGTTGTTGCTGGTCTTTGAGTAAAAGGGAGTATAAATAGGTTTATTATAGGTCATAGCATGTTATTTTTAACCATGGATATCTTTGAACCTGAACTCGGCAATAAATAAATGAGACTGAATTTTTTTGCCCTTCACGTCTCTAGAGGACCCTTTCTTTTACCTGATTCTCATATAATTTAACTGGCAGGGGCTCCCAATCTTACCATAAACTCAGTGAATTCCACATCAGATAAGCTAGTACAACGAACGCTCCCAACATATTTATATGCTAACTCTTTAAAAAATTTTGCATTGAATCTATAGGGGTGACATTTGTTAATAAAATTATACAGGTTTCAGGTGCACAGTTGTATATACGTCATCTGTATATTGCAATGTGTATTCACTGCCCCAAGTCAAGTCTCTCTCCATCACCATCTATGCCCCTCTCCCCTCTCCCACCTCCTCCCAAACCCTTTCTCTCCTGCAATCCCCACCCTGTTGCCTGTCTTCATAAGTGTTTTTTTCTTTGCTTAATCCCTTCACCTTCTTCACCCAGCCCCCCAAGCCCCTTTCCTCTGCCAGCTGTCAGTCTACACTTAAGGTGCTTGGAGACTGTTAAATTGTCTTCATTAAATATTGTCTCCTACAGTACCATTCAGGTGACTTTATTGTAGGCGACAGGTGACTAAAATTCAGTAGAATTTAACCCAAGGTCTCTATGCCAGGCTAGTCTATCTTTTATGCCATGATTCAGAAAGTATTGTGCAACTTAACTGGGTATGGGTTAAGGTTAGTTTTATTGGGAAAAGGGAAATTCATATAAGTCAAGGGTAAGTAGGAGAAAAAAATGTAAGCACCCTTCAACCATACCCACCCTCCATCTCACAGCGAGGCATTTGAAGCCAGGGTCTGTGGGTCTTGATCTGTTGGCCTGTTCATGGGAAGAGACCTCCCTTCTCCTCCACCCCCAATTACTATGTGCAAGCATAAGAACAACCTCATTGGAGAGGGGGTGGACTGCTTGGTATAAGAAGTCTGGATTTGCAGTACTGAATTCTATAGGAATAGACTATCGTCATCTGGACACCTTGAGGCCCATGGGAAATGATAATCACCTTTCTGGGAGAAGGGAGACTCCAGTCCTGTGGAAAGCTAAGTTTAGGGGAATCCCCTCAAATTGAGAGCAGAGACAATCCAGATCCTGTTGGCTTTTTGTCCAGGGCATCAGGATCTCTCATGGGGTGACTCTTGAACAATTCTATCTTATCAGGTTTATCAGAAGAACTAGATCAAAGAAAAGGAAAAGGGTGCCTATAACTGGAAAACTGTTCCCCTTACCAAGCAGAGGTAAAGGCACCCATTTAGCTGATCAATTCAGCTGAAACAATCCTGGCCACTGCCATGGTAAAAACTATCATAATTATATTGTCATATCTTTCCACACTCTTACCTCAACCAGTGTCTCACATCTGAACTCTGCTTTGTCTGATACCAACATAGATGCTTTAGCTTTTTTTTTTTTAAATAGTGTTTGTATGGCATATCTTTTCTGCTCTTTGACTTTTAACTTACCTATGCCTGTATGGGTTTCTTGGAGAGAGCACATGACTGGGTTTTGCTTTTTTAATCCAGTCTGACAACATCTTTTCTTATAAATGGTGTGTTTAGACCATTTATTTTTAGAGTAATTATTGATATGTTAGGATTAAAATTTATCATATTTCCAGCTGTTTTTGCTATTTTCTAATAGTTATATTCATTTTTCTTCTTTTCCTCTCTTCTCTTGGGATAGCTGAGCTTTTGTTTATTTATTTATTTTGTATTTTTCTGAAGCTGAAAACGGGAGAGACAGTCAGACAGACTCCCGCATGTGCCGGACCGGGATCTACCCAGCACGCCCACCAGGGGGCAACGCTCTGCCCACCAGGGGGCGATGCTCTGCCCCTCCGGGGCGTGGCTCTGTTGTGACCAGAACCACTCTAGTGCCTGGGGCAGAGGCCAAGGAGCCATCCCCAGCGCCCGGGCCATCTTTGCTCCAATGGAGCCTTGACTGCAGGAAGGGAAGAGAGAGACAGAGAGGAAGGAGAGGGGGAGGGGTGGAGAAGCAGATGGGTGCTTCTCCTGTGTGCCCTGGCCGGGAATCGAACCCGGGACTTCTGCACGCCAGACCGACGCTCTACCACTGAGCCAACTGGCCAGGGCCAAGCTTTTATTTTTTAATTGGAGTGAAATTGATATATAATATTATATTAGTTTCAGCTGTACAACATACTGATTTGATATTTGTATACATTGGAAAATGGTTATCATAGTAAATCTGGTTAATATCCAGCACCATATATAGTTATAAAATTACTTTTCTTGTGATAAGAACTTTTAAGACTGAACATTATTTGTGATTCAATGTTATCTGCTTAATGAATTTATGATTTTGCCTCTTTTTGAAATTAATGGTTGCTCTAGGATTTATAATACATTTTTAGTTAATCTACCTTCAAATAGTGTAATGTCCTTTCAGTTACATTGTAAGGGATTTATAACAATATACTCCCAATTCCTCCCTCCCTTTCTTTATGCTATTGTTGTATATATATATATTACTTTTACATATGCTATAATTATATAATACATTGTTACTCTTTTATTTTAGACAGTTATCTTAGAGCAATTATAAATTTAAAATGTTTTTTCTTTTATTATTCACTCCATTTTCAGCATTCTTTTCGTTTCTTTGTGAACATTCATATTTCTGACTGATCTGAGTTCTATTGCCTAAAGAAGTTCTTTCGAGAATAAAGTTTTCTCAGAATTCTCCAGGATCTCTTTGTACCTTTTTTTTCTTGCAATTTCTATGAATCTGTCATTATTTCAAAATAATATTAAGAAAAAGTCCACAATGATTATATGGTTTATTGTTTTCCAATTTATTATGTGTCATATGTAATTTAGTCATGAAACAAGTAATATAATATAAGGGTTGATTTGGACTGAAGAAACAGAAAGACTCAAGCATGAGATAGGTTGATTTTAGTTCAAATAACCATGTAACATGTCTAACATCAAGGAAAATTGTATAACTAATCAAAAGATGTAGGAAATGCAAAGAAACATTTCTGAAAGGCTGATTGGAGTACTTTAGCCAAAAGGAGTCTTTAATGATAGTCAAATTAAACATCTATTTTGAAATCTAGCTCTGGGATTATAAATGTGCTAAACACTCTGTGAACTAAGCAGTTTGTTAAAACTCACGGAGAAAATAAGAACTGAGTTCCCTGGCCCTTGAGCTCATACTCACAGCCATAGTAACAATGCGACACTATATACAGTTGTCCCACAGGGGCTTGGTTCCAGAATCCCATAGATATCAAAATCTGAAGATGCTACAGTATTACATAAAATGACATGGTATTTCTATATAAACTATGCACATCCTCCCACGTACTATAAATCATATCTGGATTATTTATGATAGTACAATGTAAATTATATTTAAATAGTTGTTCTAGTCTATTGTTTAGGAATAATGACTTGGAAAAAAAAGTCTGTGTATATTCAGTACAGACACGCTACCATAGGTCTAACTATGTGACACATCAGCAACAACATAACATTTTTTTTTCTGAATATGTTTGATCTACTGTGGGTTGAATTCGTGCATGTAGAACTTGTGGAAACAGAGGGCTGATTGTATGTATTGGGCTATTTTCTCAGTTTGTCCATGCTATATAGTCTGTGAGTCAACTGTTTTCACCCTAGCCTAGATTTTCTTGCAGGAGCCAGTTCTCTAACTATTCTTTTTTTTTTTTAAATAATTTTATTTTTTTAATGGGGCAACATCAATAAATCAGGATACATATATTCAAAGATAACATGTCCAGGTTATCTTGTCATTCAATTATGTTGCATACCCATCACCCAAAGTCAGATTGTCCTCTGTCACCTTCTATTTAGTTTTCTTTGTGCCCCTCCCCCTCCCCCTTCCCCTCTCCCTCTCCCTCTCCCCCCTCCCCCCGTAACCACCACACTCTTATCAATGTCTCTTAGTCTCACTTTTATGTCCCACCTATGTATGGAATAATGCAGTTCCTGGTTTTTTTCTGATTTATTTATTTCATTTCGTATAATGTTATCAAGATCCCACCATTTTGCTGTAAATGATCCGATGTCATGATTTCTTATGGCTGAGTAGTATTCCATAGTGTATATGTGCCACATCTTCTTTATCCAGTCATCTATTGATGGGCTTTTTAGTTGTTTCCATGTCCTGGCCACTGTGAACAATGCTGCAATGAACATGGGGCTGCATGTGACTCTAACTATTCTTGCAAATTGGAACTCTTTCTTCTAGACGCAGATATTAACCCTGAGATTCTTTTTGGGCACGGCTTTCCCTTTGAAGAGCTGTCCTACCAGACTCCAATGTTTGGTAGCCTAAGAACTGATCTGACATCTAATTGAAAATGATTGAGTGCTCACAATGCCAACCTAATTGCAGACCAAGGTTGTTCTTTCCCTATTTGTGAAAGGGCCAGCACTGAGCAGTGACTCAGAGGCAGCAGGGGAAGGAGCACTAAGGGTGAGTGATGACCATGGCAGCAAAGGGTCTCCGCTGTGTTTTGACATGGGCACATCATCGACTTTCTAACTGGACTGACTGTGTGATCAAATCAATCACTGTGACAGGTTCTCACTAACTGACTCGATTAAATTGTCATTTCAGCTGGACCACTTAACCTTCTGTGTTGTGGTCACACTTGTGGTACCACCTTTCCCACTTGTAGACACATCCATGGGGATTTACACAACTGACAGTTAGCTAGCCATTGCAATGTTTGTTAACTGTGTATTTCAGAACAATACATTTAGCACATGTCTGTTTTTCTCATTAAAAGTGTGGATTTATGGCTTTGAGAAAGGCTTAAGGGGATAAAGAAAACACTCCACTTCAGCAATTTAATTCACCAAATAAAAAGTGCCTAATATATGCCAGGCACAGTATGGCGTTGTGTGTTTGTGTCTGTGTTTCAACACACAATCAAGATGTACTTTCTCTCTTCTTGTGATTTTCCTTCTATTCTCCTCCAGGACTGATTTTAGGGGAGAGATCCTTCAAAGAACAGGGTAGACTCTAAATTGGGGGGCCATATTGCCTTAATGGTTCAACCCACTCATTTTAGTATCTGAGCAGGTGTGGGTTTAAAATGTGACTCATCCTTCATTTATACATTTTGTAATTTTAAGCAAGAGTCTTAAGCCCTCTGTGCTATAACCTTCTTCTATCAAGATTATGATGCTAATTTTAAAAATTAGTTCAAAGAGTAGAAATGGCAATTATAGAGGAGTGTATAACTGAAATGCTAAACCCAGTGTCAGGCATATAGAGTAAGTATTCAATAAACGTTAACAATTATTAAGTACAAATGCTTTCCTTCCTTTGTGCTTTGGCACAATAGGCATTTGTGCAAAGCCCCTTTCAGATGCTATGTGCTGCTTCCATGTTGCGTAGCCCCCTTCTACCTTCAACATCCCCCCACTGTGCTGGCTGTGAACCATGTGCAGGCAATGATTATGGAACATAGGTGTGAATTGTTCAATATTTATGTGATTTAACTAACAGCATCTTCTTCTGAAGTACATTAGCTATCTCACAGTTGGAAGCAAGAATAATTGATGGGGCAAAGAATCAAATGATTTTCTTTTCATTCTTAATTAAATATTAAAGACAAAGCCAGACTGATGGCAAGAGATGGTTGTTTTTGGCCTGGGCTTCCAATATTACAAAAAATAAAAATAAAAAAACAAAAGTAAAATAAAAACTTTGAAAAATAGTGTTAATTAGGGAGTTAAATCTGCATGCATTTCAAGGGTCTGTGAACATCCAAATATCAGTGATTTTTTTTATGTGGTGAAGTACGAATTTTATTTTACATTTAATCTTGCTGAGAAAATATATACTAATAGGTTTGGAATTATTGTAATTTCTTTTTAAATAGCTTTATTGAGGCATAATTGGCATACAATAAATTGCATATTTAAATTGTGCAATATGATAAATATGGATATATGTATACACTCTTGAAGCCATCACCACATTCAAAGATTATAAACACATACAGCATCAGAAAATATATATTTCCTCATCTCCCTTTCCTCTCTGGCCTTCTCACGTACATACTCATAAATTTATTTTCTGACATATTAATCATTTGTACTTTTTAGATTTTTATTTAAGTGAAATCATATGCTAGGTACACGGTTGGCGCTTTTTTTTTTTTTTTTTTTTTTTACGGTGACAGAGAGTCAGAGAGAGAGAGAGACAGGGACAAACAGGAACCGAGAGAGATGAGAAGCATCAATCATTAGTTTTTCATAGTGACACCTTAGTGTTCATTGATTGCTTTCTCATATGTGCCTTGACCATGGGGCTACAGCAGACCAAGTGACCCCTTGCTCAAGCCAGCGACCTTGGGTCCAAGCTGGTGAGCTTTGCTCAAACCAGATGAGCCCTCGCTCAAGCTGGCGACCTCAGGGTCTCGAACTTGGGTCCTCCGCATCCCAGTCTGACGCTCTATACACTGTGCCACCGCCTGGTCAGGCCACATTTGGCTTTTTAAAATTCAACATAATTATTTTGAGAATCATTTGTGTTGTGTGTTTCAACAGTTCATTTCTTTTCATTGCCACGTAGAATTCCATTGCACGGATATGAGTATGTTCTGTTTATATTCATCTTCTGATCGATATTTGGGTTGTTTCGTTTTTGACTATTATAAATAAAGCTTATGTGAACATTCATATGCAAGCCTTAAAACGAAGATTTAGTTTAATTTTCATTGGGTAAATTCTTGGAAGTGAAATGGCTGGATCATATGGTAAGTGTACATTTAACTTTGTAAGAAATGGCTGAACTGTTTTTCAAATTGAATGTTTCATTTTATATTCAAACCACCATTATTAGTACCTCTTTAGCCTCAATGAACTTTGTCTGATTTGTCTTTTTAAGTTTAGCTATTTTAATAAGTTTGTAGCAGTATCTCATTGGGGTTTTAACCTGCATTTTCAATAATGCTGAGCATCTTTTCATGTGCATATGATCCATTTGTATACTCTTTGGTGAAGTATCTGAGGATCATTTGTCCATAATATTATTGAGTTATTTGTTTTCTTATTGTTAAGCTTTAAGAATTCTATATATATTTTAGGAATTCTATATATCTGTTGTCAGATAAGTGATTTCCAAATATTACCTCACCATATGTAGATTGTCTTTTCATTTTCTTAACAGTATTTTTCAGAAAAAAATATTTAGTTTTAATAAAGTCCAACATACTGATCTTTAAAAATAGATCATGCTTTATTGTTATATCTAAAGATTCATCACCTCTTTGGAGAATTATCTATTCAGTTCCTTTGCCCGTTTTTTAATTGGACTGTTTACCATCCTGGTGTTGAGTTATAGAAGTTCTTTATAAATTTTGGTAATTAACCCCTTATCAGATGTATTGGCTAATATATTCTCCCTTTGTATGGGTTGTCTTTTTAATTTGTTAATGGTGTTTTTTGCTGTGTAAAAGCTTTTTAGTTTGATATAGTCCCATTTATTTATTTTGTCTTTTATTTTACTTGCCCATGGAGCTATATTGGCAAAAATATTGCCTCCCTCAAGAAATATCAGAGAGTTTACTGCCTATGTTTTCATCCAAGATTTTTATGGTTTTGCAACTTACATTTAAGTCTTTTATCCATTTTGCGTTTGTTTTTGTGAATGGTGTAAGTTGGCGATCTAGTTTCATTTTTTTGCATGTACCTGTCCAATTTTCCCAACACAATTTATTAAAGAGACTGTCTTTATTCCATTGTACACTCTTGCCTTCTTTGTCAAATATCAATTGGCCATAAAGGCCTGGGTTGTTGAAGGATGAGGGTGTCATATTAAGGGGGACATTTAAATCCATATTGACATAATAAATTAAAAAAATTAATTAAAAATAAAAAATAAAAATTAGTCACCAAACCCAAACTCACAGATTTTTTCCTATGTTCTCAGCTAGAATTTATACTTTAAAATTTTACATTTAAACATGTAATGCATTTTGAAGTGATTTGCATAAGCTATGAGGTATCTGTTAAGAGTTTTTATTTATTTAATTTACTTATTTTTCTTTTTTTCCAAGTGATAGGAGAGGAGATAGAGAGACAGACTCCTGCATGCACCCCTACTGGGATCTACCCAGCAACCCTATGTAGGGCTGATGCTCTGCCCATCTGGGGCCATTCTTTCAAATGAACTATTTTTAGCACATGAGACAGAAGCTCCACAAAGCCATCTTCAGTGCCCAGGTCTGCCACGCTAGAAGCAATTGAGCCATAGCTGTAGGAAGGAAAGAGAGAGAGAGAGAGAAAAAGAGAGAGAAGGGAAAGGGTGAAGAAACAGATGAGCAATTCTCCTGTGTGCTCTGACTGGAAATTGAACCCTGAACATCCACATGCCAGGTCATCAATCTACCACTGAATTAACTAGCCAGGGCCTATGTTGAGGGTTTTTAAAATATTTGTATATTATATCCACTCATTCCAGTATAATTTATTGAAAAGACTATCTTAATCTTTTCAGTTAAGGCTATCCTTACTTGACTTGCCTTTGTCAAACATAAATTGAACATATTTGTGTGGCTCTATTTCTGAATTCTGTATTATTTTCAATTGATATGTATTTCTTTTAAAAATTTTATTTAGAAAATTAAATTTAAATAGGTGACATTGATCATTAAGCATATACAGGTTCCAGGTAAGCATTTCTATAGCATTTGAACTGTTGATCGTGTTATATTACCATCATGCAAAGTCAAACATTTTCCATCATCATGTATTTGTCCCTCCTTACTCCCCTCCCCCAACCTCTTACTCCCAACTCCTTGTCCATGAATCTCATTTTTATATTCCACCTATGTGTGATATCATACAGTTCTTAACTTTTTCTGATTTACTTATTTCACTTAGTATAATGTTCTCAGATCCCTAACCTTGCACTAACACCACACTCTTGATTGCTGTAAAGTCTTTTTTTTTCATTCAGTGAGAGGAGAGGAGGTAGAGAAACAGATTCTCACATGTACCCCAACCAGGATCCACCTGGCAAGCCCACTAGGGGGCAATGATCTGCCTATCTGGGGTGTTGCTCCATTGTTCAGCAACTGAGCTTTCCTTAGCACCTAAAGCGAGGCCATGGAGCCATTCTCAGTGCCCAGGGCCAACTCGCTCCAATTGAGCCATAGCTGCAGGAGGGGAGAAGAGAGAGAGGGAGAGAAGCAACAGAGGGAAGGGTAGAGAAGCAGATGGGCACATCTCCTGTGTGCCCTGACTGGGAATCAAACCAGAGACATCCACAGACTGGAGCGATGCTCTACCAATGAGCCTATGAGCCAGAGCCTATAAAGTCTTTATGTTAGCCTTGAGGTTGAATATGATGAGTCCTCCCACATTTTTTTTTCAAAATCGTACTGACTATTCTAGTCCCTTTGCTTTTTCAAATAGATTGTAGAATCAGGTTTTTGTTTTGTTTTGTTTAAATATTTAACAAAAAAGCTTCCAGGATTTTTTTAATCAAGATTACATTTAATATATTCTAAGTGCTGGCAAGGGTGTTGAGAAAAGGGAACCCACCTGCGCTGCTGGTGGGAATGTAGACTTGTGCAGCCACTGTGGAAAACAGTATGGCATTTCCTCAAAAAATTAAAAATGGAACTGCATTTTGATCCAGCTATCCCACTATTAGAAATATATCCTAAGAATACCAAATCACTAATTCAAAAGAAGATATGCACCCCTATGTTATTGCAGCATTGTTTACAATAGCCAAGATCTGGAAACAGCCCAAGTGTCCATCAGTGGATGAGTGTATTAAAAAGCTGTGGTACATATACACAATGGAATACTACATGGCCATGAAAAAGAAGGAAATCTTACCTTTTGCAATGACATGGATGGACTTGGAGACTATTATGCTAAGTGAAATAAGCCAGGCAGAGAAAGACAAATGTCATATGATCTCATTTATATGTGGAATCTAAGGAACAAGGTGAACTGAGGAATAAAATAGAGGCAGAGGCAGGGTCACAGGGAGCAGAGGAACAGCTGTCAGAAGGAAGGGGGGTGAGAGGATGGGATCAGAAAAGGTGAAGGGATTATTGAAATTATATGTACATAACACATAGATACAGATAACAGGACAGCAAATCCCAGAGGGAAGGGGGGAGGGGGGATAAATAGGGACACAAGGGTGGGGGGGTAGGGATTATATTCAGTGGGACACTTGAATCCATGTTAAGGAAATAAATTAAAATTAATAAAAAAATTAAAAATATATATTCTAAAATTGGGGAGAGTTCATTTATTAATAATATTGAGATATACTATATTTTCATATATTTGGGAAAATCTTTTATTTCTTCATTAGTGTTTTATAGTGTTCAGCATTCAAATTGTTTACATAGTTCGTTATATTTGTACCTAAGTACTTAATTTTATTTGGTGCTTTTGGTACTAAATGTAAATTGATAGTTATTTGGTGGCTTTTAGATTCTTTAACTTTTTTAATTTTTAAATTTATTTTTATTTTCTTCATCGAATTTCCTGGGGTGACATTGGTTAATAAAATTATATAGGTTTCAGGTATACAAATATATAATATATCATCTGTAGATTGTATTGTGTGTTCACCACCTCAGGTCAAGTCTCCTTCCGTCACCATTTATCCCTGCTTTACCATATTTTACCCCCCTCCTCTTTCCCTCTGACAATCATTGTACTGTTGTCTGTGCCTATAAGATTTTTGTTTTGTTTTGTTTTGCTTAATCTCTTCACCTTTTTCTCCCAGCCTCCCAACTTTCTTCTCCTCTGACAGCCATAAGTCTGTTTTCTGTGTCTATGAGTCTGATTTTATTTTGTTTGTTTGCTTATTTTGTTCATTAAATTCTACATATAAGTAAAATCATGGTACTTGTCTTTCTCTGACTGGCTTGTTTTACTTAGTGTAATATTTTCCAGCTCCATCCATGCTGTTGCAAAAGGTAAGATATCCTTCTTTTTTATGGCTGAGTAGTATTCCATTGTGTAAATGTACCACAGCTTTTTTATCTACTCATTTACTGATGGGCGCTTGGGCTGCCTACAAATCTTGACCATTGTAAATAACACTGCAATTAACATAGGGGGGCATATATTCTTTTGAATCTGTGTTTCAAGTTTCTTCTGATATATTCCTAGAAGTGGAATTTCTGGTTCATAAAGCAGTTCCATTTTTAACTTTTTGAGGAAACTCCATACTGTTTTTCACAATGGCTGCAGCAATGTACATTCCCAAGAACAATGAATAAGGATTCTCTTTTCTCCATATTCTCACCAACACTTGTTATTTGTTGATTTATTGATGATAGCAATTCTGACAGGTGTGAGGTGATATCTCATTGTAGTTTTATTTGCATTTCCCTGACGATTAGTGATGTTGAGTATCTTCTCTTTTTTTTATTATTTATAAAATTAAATTTAATGGGGTGATGTCAATAAGAGTACAAAGGTTTTAGGTAAATATTTCTATAGTATTTTAACTGTTGATTGAGTTATGTGCCCATTGTCCAAGGTTCAATCATTTTTCTTCAGCATATATTTATCTGTCTTGACTTCCTTCCCCTCTCCCCCTTCCCTCTAAAATTTTTTAGTAGAAAATTTTATTATTTAAAAATAAATAAACTTTTATTTCTTGCTTTTAAACTTGTATGCCTTTTATTTATTCTTCTTGTCTTGTTATCCTACTAGGAGTTTTGTATGGTATTGAAGAAGACTGGCAAGAACAAACATCCTTGCCCTTTCCTAATCTTAGAGGAAAAGTGTTCATAGCTAATCATTCAGTATGATAATATTTGTAGGCTTTACATAATTATCCTTTTGTAAGCAAAGGAGATTCACTTTTATTTATATTTTGCTGTGATATTTTATCAGAAAAGAATATTGAGCTTTGAGAAATTCATTTGCTGCATCTATTGATATTATAATATGGTTCTTCATAGTTAGTATATTAATATAGTGAGTTACTTTTTTTGTTTTGTTGTGTTTTTGAGTTACTTTGATTTTGGAATATCGATCTAGCTTTGCATTCTTGACATGAACCTCACTTGGTCATGATACTTTATTTAATTTATATATTGATGTATTTGATTTGCTAATATGTTTTTGAGGATCATTGTGTCTGTGTTCATCAAAGATATTGGTTTATAGTTTCATTTTCTTGTAATGTTTTTGGCTTAGTATCAGGATGATGATGGCCTTATAAAGCAAGGAAGTGTTCTTTTATATTTTTTGGAATAGATTTGTCAGTGAAACCATCTGTGCTTATAGTTTTCTCTTTTGGAAGAAATACATATAACTAAAAATTCAATTTCTTTCATCTATATGTGACTATATGGGTTATTTATTTCTTAGTGAATTTGGATAGAATAGAAATGGTATAGTTCATCTTAATTATTGAATTTATGGGCATAGAGTTATTTGCAATATTCTCTTATTATCTTTTTAATTTCTGCAGGAAATTAAATTAATGATTATGATTAAATTAATCATAATATCTCCTCTGGCTTCAGTACATACTTGGTCATCGAATGCAGTGAAAGTGATGCTGTATGCCTTTCAAGGCTAGATTCAATGAAGCTTTTCAGTTTTTGCTTTATTTTCTTGGAATGCTTGCTCTTCCGATACTCTCAGTCTAGATACATTTCCTAGGAATTTATCTGCCTTCCTGTGAGAAGTCTGATCCACATGGAGAGACTACTAGTAGGTCTTCTTATTAAACGTCCCAATACAACCAGGCCTTTGAAGTATCCCACCCATGTGCCAAACATATGAGTAAGAAAACCTCCAGATTATTTCTTTTTGCAGCTATATGCATCAATATTGGGCTTTCAGGTTTTCCTGCTTGAGACTCTAGACATTATGAAGCAAACACAAGTCACCTGTGTTATGTCCTGTTCAAATTCCAAGTCTATTGAATCTGTGAGAGGTAGAAAATGATAGTTGTTGTATGCCACTATCTTTGTTGGTCAGTAATAAATATGTATATTTGGCACAAAACCAAGGCCTGATCCTTACTAGTTCATCTCCCCACTTTTGTTCTATATAAGATGTGGACTTATCTCTTATTGGATAATTTGTCACTTAGAGTCGTGTATTTGAAGTAGAAACTACTTCTAATTTGTTCAAATTATGTATCTTGCTTAGCAAAAACAAAACTGAGTAACACTATGAGTAAGCACATGTTTGTGCCCAGAATGTGTTGTTCTGATAGTGCCTTTACTCTCCTATCAATTGTGATACTTGAAAAACAACATTCTTTTTTTCCCTCATGTCTACAGACACAGTGATCATAAAAAGCACTTTGAAAAATTTTCTAAATGACAGACTTTGGTCATATTTGAGGTTTGTTTCACTGTCAGTCAGTTCACTTAGGTGGTACAACTATCAATAGATTGTCTATCTATTCTCTCACTTCAATTTCTTTTTGGCCTCTTTTTCCAATACCACTTTTAATGCTCTAGCTCAAGTCCTAGTTATCTCAGTGGGACTATTGTAGTAGTCTCTTAAGAGTCTCCCAAACTCTAATCTTCCTCCAATAAAATTTATCCTGTTCACTACTCTCAAAGATAGCTACCTTACTCAGTTCTGGTTAGTAATTTCTTTTGTTTACAGCTTTTCATTAGCTTCATGCTGTAGTCTCAAACAGATAGAAAGAACTCTGACCCATCCAAATAAAACTTAATGAAAACTTTTCTTTTTTCTCATTAAGCTCAGGCTAGCTGGGACTCACAACAAGGTTGTATCTTCAATGAAAAGATAGTAAAAAAAAAAAAGATAATGAATCCTTTTACCAACTGAGGGGATGACAAGAATATTGTTCCTTGTATATTTCATAGTGGGTAAAAAAATTACTTTGATGAAAGGAAAAAAAAGTTAGTACCTTACACAAGTTTGAAGTCTGAAATATTCAACACGTATAATGAGAATTTAATGACTTTAACAGAAATGCAGTTAAAATTGATACTGGGCTAGAGATAATTTTGTTAAGTCTGGAAGATGGAAACACAGAGGCACTTTGAAGATAAAAGTAAGAGAAACAGTAAGAAGGGAAGAAGGTAACACAAGGGGAAAATGTGCTAGTCAAAACAAACAAACAAACAAACAAACAAAAACAACCCAAAGAGAATCTCTAGAAACAAATAAATATAAACAGTCACTGAGTTGAAAACTTGCCTTGGCCGGTTGGCTCAGCGGTAGAGCGTCAGCCTGGTGTGCGGGGGACCCGGGTTTGATTCCCGGCCAGGGCACACAGGAGAAGCACCCATTTGCTTCTCCACCCCCCTCCTTCCTCTCTGTCTCTCTCTTCCCCTCCCACAGCCAAGGCTCCTTTGGAGCAAAGATGGCCTGGGCACTGGGGATGGCTCCTTGGCCTCTGCCCCAGGCGCTAGAGTGGCTCTGGTCGCAGCAGAGCAACTCCCCGGAGAGGCAGAGCATCACCCCCTGGTGGGCAGAGCGTAGCCCCTGGTGGGTGTGCCGGGTGGATCCCGGTCGGGCGCATGCGGGAGTCTGTCTGACTGTCTCTCCCCGTTTCCAGCTTCAGAAAAATACAAAAAAAAAAAAAAAAGAAAAAAAAAAAAGAAAACTTAATGGAAGAATTAAATAATTAGATACAGTAGAAGAAAAAGTTACCGAACTGGAAATTAGACCTAAGGATATTCTCTATGAGAAAAATATTTTGTAACATCTTTGTACATGGGACATACAGATATTCTGAAATATATAAGGACTCAGAATAAACACCATACATTGACCTTCAGGAATAAAAAGCAAACTAAAAAAGAAATCACAGTTTAAAAAAGAGAATTAAGAAACTATGATAAATGATAGAACTATATAACAAGTCAAATATCCAAGTTAGTTATAATATTGTTTTAAAAATGTACATAACATACACATATGCTCAAAACAAAGAATCTGAGTTGGGCATCTAACATAGTTTAAGAAATAATTTGAGAGTAGTGTGATGATGAAGAAAATGAAATGTTAAATTTCTCATCTCTAGTAGAGGTTTATGGGAGAACAGATAATAAACATGATGCAATGAACAGATATGATTTAAACCACTAAAACAATATGAGCAATTTTGGAATGTAAATACCCAGAACTGATATTGCTGGGTCATATGTTATCTTTATTCTTAAATTTTTGATGAAGCTTCAGACTGTTTTCCATAGTGACTGTACCAATTTACATTTCTACCAGTAGTATATGATAGTTCTTTTTTCTCCCTATCCTCTCCAACACTTGTTATTTATCTGGTTGATAGAAGTTATTTTATAGATGTGAGGTGGTAGTGCACTGTGGTTTTGATTTGCATTTTCCTGATAGCTAGAGAAGATAAGCATCTTTTCATCTATCTGTTGACCATTTGTATGTCTTCTTGGGAGATGTGTTGATTCAAGTTCTCTGCCCATTTTTAAATAGGATTGTTTGGGTGTTGTTATTGTTGAATTGCATGAGTTCTTTATATATTTTGGATATTAACCCCTTTTCTGAAGTATTGTTTGCAAATATCTTCTCCCATTCAGTTGGTTGCTCTTTTGTTTCATTGATGGTTTACTTAGCTATGCAGAAGCTTTTTAGTTTGATATATTATTTATTTAAAAATCTACTTTAGTACTGTACTTGTCCAAAATAATTTTACTATAACATGATTGTTAACTTCTAAGACCCAGGTAATTTTCATGTTTTTGAACTATTCTGGTATAGAGTTCCCCAGCACTTATAATACTGTGGCACACACACAAAAATACGTGTATGACCCATTGAAAAAAATCTAAAAGACAGTAAAGGAAGACATATTTGGACTCATATTATGAGCTAAGACCCATATTCATAAATAATTTTTTCAAGAGTCAGGGTATCTGAGAAGCAATTCTGGTTTGTATTCATTTATAAATATGACCTTGGGTGGTAGAAGTCACTAGAGTATTGGATGGGGAGAGCTTATATTGCTCCTCTTTACAACTCAACAATTGCCTAAGATTTCCCTTGATGTAAATTCAGCATTTGTGTTTGTTATACTATAACGATATTCTATTCTCTATTGGACACATTTCCTGTGGTTAATTTTATGTTTGTTAAGACAATATGTCACAAATTTTTGCAAATGAAGGAGACTTCACTGATCTTCTTACAGAAATGTTAAATGTTTCCGGAGTTGCCTATTTAGTGGGATGGGCGGATGAACCCCAGAACTAGGCCCAATGTCAGGATCCTTGTCCCCTGATCTTTGCATTACACTACACAGTTTATAGAATATGAATTTTTCTAATTAAAAAAAAATGCTGTCAAGTAGTTCTCAAGATGCATCATTTTGGATGATAGCTAGTGGCAATGTTTATCCTGCACTTAAAGAATCTCTGGTTCAAGTTCAGAAGTGAAATGGCAAACCTGGAGGTAATAAATCTATTCCTGCTTTGGAAGGGGGCTTGCTACAATTAAATCACAGGCCTTTGATTAGGGAAAGCATATGTAAAGGTTTGACAGTTTTTAAATACCACATGTTCCTTTTCCTCAAGCAATCTGCTGGTACAAGTATAGCAGAAGCTGCTACAATTGTTTCAGGCTAGCATTTATTAGAGCTAGGGACTGGTGTTATCTCCCAAAAGGCCACAGTTGCTAGTCAGTCATTGTAGAGAGCAGATTTACCCTGGATCAAAATTCAAATGTACTCAAAAATTCATTGTAAAATGTGTCTGCTTCTTAGAAGTAGAGAAACTCTTTACTGCTAAACCTGGTATGTTGTAATAGCCCAGGCTCTTCCAGGCTATCCTACAATTAATATCTCTTTCTTGGCTTTGCAAATGCCAGAAGCTTAAATGTTTCTTTTTTGATCACCTGACAGAGGCAAGATGTACTCCCACTTATAGCAAAATTTAGTTTGGATGCTGAAAGTGAAGACCACACATTATACTAAGAAGTTATAAAAGAGTTGTTACACAATGAGGATTACCCAGGAAAATGGGTAGACTCCAAAACAGGTTTTAAAATGGCTGAAAGAGCAAGAAAAGGAGACTGGTTTGTTTTTGAATATTCCACCAGGGCCGAAGGAAGGAGCACCTGAACTTTCTTATCAGCCTGCATAGATGGGGGGCAGAAAAAGAAGGGAGACCAGTGGGACTTGAAAGCTGTCATCAGTTAAACATCAAAACAGAGTCAGCATATTACAGTTTCATAATCTTTAAGTGGCCATAAGTACAGCTGATAGTGGATATACTAGCATCGGTAATAAAGTGCAAAATGTTTATGGAGAGATATATTCTTTACTAATTCTAGCTAGCCAAATAAAGGGTACCAAAATATATTCTCATTTCTTTTTCAAAGGGCTATAAAACAGAATGAAATGCTACCCGTAGGTGTGGGCAAACTGACCCAAGCACCAACCCGATGCCTCGGGGCCACTGTGCTTTGGAGTGTCTTTCTCTTTCTCAGTCCCCTCTGGCACCTTGGACAGGCCTCAATCAGCAGTGCTATCCATGCAGGACAGCCCAGCCCTCTGATTCTCTACCACCAACTTCTGAGATGATCAGATGTCTTAGGAGGTTCCAGGCTTTGGCTGGTCCACAGTATGTTTTTCTTGGGATCTCAGAAGATTGGGTCACTACAGTGGTGCTGACACATTGATTATCAGTGCTGTGACTCTCTCTCATATCTGACTCAGGGAACGCTCAGCAGTGTGGGCTATTGACTGTGCCCACAGGCTAGAGTTCTCAGCCCGCTGTGTTCTCATCAGTGTTGCCTCAGGCCTATAGCACCTGAGAAAGGCAGCGATGGCAACAGGTGTCCTTTATTCTTTATGGCTGAGGTCCAGAGCTGTCACCTCATCCCCTTCTGCAAGCTCTACACCACATGTAAGGCATCCTCCTGCGGTGGCTTTATCTATCTCCTTTGGGGGTTCTGAAACAATGCTCCAAGATCAGGTGATCCTCTTTGTTTCTTGTTCATGGGATGACACTGTGCTCCCCAAGTGGGTCATGAGCTTCACCAGATGCAGATAAGAGACAAATTTCCTTGTGCAATTGAGGCCACTCTTCTCTTCCCTTATTTCCCTTCTCTCTGGTTGTGAGTGTGGAAATCAGGGATTGGTAAACATTGAAAAGGTCATGTTCTTCCAATGTAGTGATTCTGGCTAAAGGCTTTAAAGAAGACATAGTTGGAATGTGTGTTCTTCTGCCTTTATGCTATACAGTTCTAAGTGGCAAGTTTAACATCAGAAAACAATGATTTACATTTGCCTACTTACTCTAGGTAAGATTTGCACTTGTGTCTACCATCAACGATGGTCAGCTAACAACCAGTATCCACAGGTGGCATGATAATATGAGGAAATGTCATTAGTAATGATTTTTAGCATCATTAGCTAAATGCAATTACAGATGCTTGCAGAGGCAAGAAAATATCTGTTTCAATACAGTTTCCCAAAGCCTCAACTTCATGACTAAAACATTACTATCTTTTTCTTACGTTGTAAGATATGAACCAGTTAGAAATGGCACATTTGAAAATAAAACAAACAAACAAAAAACTGAAGAAATGGTTTCTGGACCTAAGCAGAAAGAATGATGCCTGTACACTAAAAAGAATCTTCATGTGCTCAACGAGATAATAAGCAAATACATAAGCACCAGTTCTCTGCCTGTCATTCAAGACTACCTCACAAGGCCCTACGGGGGCTCTGCAAAAATGTTTGCCTGGGGCTCCATATACCCTAGGAATAACCCTAGCAAGCAACCTCTAGCAAGGAAATGTGCTTTATATACTAGTAGGTATACTTTGTTAACACAAGATGGATAAAGAGGGAGGGAGAAGAGATGTCACCCGTTTCTGCTCAGTAAAATACATAAAGGGAGAAGATAGTACAACACAAGTGGGTCAAAACCTTGTGTATCTGTCCCTTTGCTGGCAGCTCAGGGAAGCCCACTGTGAAACATATTTCAGAACACAGGTGAGAAGAAGGCTCATATTTGTGTGTTCAGCTGGAAGAGCTTCAAAGATGATACATAGCAAATGTATGCAGAAGTTTCTGGGTACCCATATCAAGGGTCATGGCTGAAAGAAAGTGCAAGATTTCTCTTCTACCTCTATATCTTTTATTTATCACTTTCACATCATAGTAATTGCATAATATCCATAACAATAAGTCTGCATTTTTCAACTAGGGTATTTCTGTAATTTTAAGTGTCATGTTATTTTGCCCCAGAAGTTTATGCTTTTAAACAGATCATATATACAAATGTCTTGGTTTGTAGGCTGAAAATAACACTTTTAAAAACTGACAAAGAGCCTGACCAGGTGGTGGCACAGTGGATGAAGGGTCAGCCTGGGTTACTGAGGACCCAGGTTCAAAACCCAGAAGTTGCTAGCTTGAACATGGGCTCATCCAGGTTGAATGTACTGTTACCAGCTTGAGAGTAGGATCATAGATATAACCCTATAGTTGCTGGATTGCGCCCAAACATCGCTGGCTTGAAGCCCAAGGTTGCTGGCTTGAGCCCAAAGTTACTGGCTTGAGCAAGGGGTCACTAGCTTGGCTAGAGCACCCCCCCCCCATCAAAGCACATATGAGAAAGCAATCAATGAATAACCAAGGTGCCACAACAAAGAATTGATGCCTCTCATCTCTCTTCCTTCCTGTCTATCTGTCCCTGACTATGTCTCTTTCTCTAAAAAAAAAAAAAAAAAATTACAAAAAAATTTACTGTTTACTGGCAGATAAAAATTGTCTAAAACATATTGATATCTTTATTCTTTCAGTTCTTTGTTCTCTGGAATTTTTTCCTGACATTTCAGTTCATTTGTATGCGGAAAGTCAATATCACATATTAAGAGGAAACTGCCCTGGGCCCTGGCCAGTTGGCTCAGTGGTAGAGTGTCTGCCCAGTATGTGGAAGTCCTGGGTTTGATTCCCGGTCAGGGCACACAGGAGAAATGCCTATCTGCTTCTTCACCCCTCCTCCTCTCACTTCTCTCTGTCTCTCTCTTCTCCTCCCCTCCTGCAGCCATAGCTCAATTAGAGTGAGTTGGGCCCAGGTGCTGAGGATGGCTCTATGGTCTCTGCCTCAAGCACTAAAATGGCTCCTTGCAGTGGAGCAAGGGCCCCAGATGAGCAGAGCATCACTCCTATGTGGGCTTGTTGGGTGGATCCCACTCAGGGTGCATATGGGAGTCTGTCTCTGCCTTACCACCTCTCACTAAAAATAAAAATTAAAAAAAATGGGGAAACTGCCCTGGTATAATGTTACAGAAATAATTATAGATTAGTGTACAGATGATATGCGCCTGAAACCTGTATAATTTTATTTACCAGTGTCACCCCAATAAATTCAATAAAAAAGGGAAATACAGTAATAATTGCAGATTAAAAGACTGGAAGAAACATTTTCTTAATTATGCTTATTATCATAAGTAAAATTCATCAGGCAAGTATAGATAAATAAAACTTACAGTAAAATTTAAATTCTATAGGAATTATTTACATGGAAATACAAATATTTTAACTAGTCATATGTAGATGTGAGTCATGAAAAACAGCACATCACAATGACAGACTATGGTGCTAATTTAAAAAGTTAATGACCAGAAAATAATCTAATTTCTTGACCTTCTTTTAAGAGAACACACTAAACACATTACTTGATAGCATATGTCACAGTGATGTTACTTAAACAATCCCAGAGCCTGACCTGTGGTGGCGCAGTGGATAAAGCATCGACCTGGAATGCTGAGGTCGCTGGTTCGAAACCCTGGGCTTGCCTAGTCAAGGCACATATGGGAGTTGAAGCTTCCAGCTCCTCCCCCTGTTCTCTCTCTCTCTCTCTAATAAAAAAAATGAGTAAATAAAATCTAAAAAAAAAAAAAAAAAAAAAAAAATTTTAAAAAAAAAAACAAAACAAAAAAAAAAAAAACAATCCCAGAAAGAACATTATACTACATATCCAAAAGAATAAAAATACTTTTATTATACTTATTATACATATTCATCAGATAGATCTTAGGAAAATATACATAAACAGAACTAAATTTAAACCAGCCAAAGCTACTCACAACACATCTTTTAATCCTACACATGTGTAGCTATACGTTTGATGAATAGACACATATTTGTTATGACATGTTACATAAGGTTGTACAAGTTATTTTTTCACTCATTATATCACACCTTTCTGTGTGAATTGCATATATCACCATTATCAACATTATTGCCTTCAATGGTATATAATAGAATCGCATTGTATGGTTGTACTATACTTTAAAAAAAATTATTTAGAAAATTAAGTTTAACAGGGTAACATTGATCAATAAGAGTATATAGGTTTCAGGTAAACATTTCTATAGGATTTGATTATGTTGTATACCCATCACCCAAAGTCAAATCATTTTCTGTCACCTTACATTTGTCCCTGTTTATACCGTTCCCCCCACCTTCTCCCCATCCTCCTTCTCCTATGCTCCCCCTCCCCCTGGTAACCACTTCATTTTTATCTATGTCCAGGAGTCTCAGCTTTATATCCCACCTATGTGTGAAATCATACAGTTCTTAGCTTTTTATGATTTACTTATTTCATTCAGTATAATGTCTCAAAGTCCATCCATGTTGTAAATGTCACTATGTCATCACTTTAATGGCTGAGTAGTATTTCATTGTATATATGTACCATATCTTCTTTATCCAATCCTCTATCGAGAGATGCTTTTGTTGTTTCCATGTCTTGGCCACTGTGAATAATGCTGTGATAAACATGGGGGTGCATGTGTCTTTACGTCATACTCAATGTTTTTGAGTTTTGGGGGTAGATACCCAGTAGAGGAATTGCTGGGTCATATGGTAGTTCTTTTCTTAACTTTTTGAGGTACCACCATACTTTCTTCTATAATGGCTGTACCAGTTTACAATCCCACCAGAAGTGAATGAGGGTTCCTTATTCTCCACAGCCTCTCCAACACTTGTTATTACCTGTCTTGTTGATAATATGTTCTATACTTTTAAATAATTTTCCTAATCTGGGAAATTTGGGTTTTTGCAAAATGGCCCTGTAATGAAGGCCATTGAGAGGGGGGAGGGGAAGGGGGGAGAGAGGGGGGCTCAAAGAAAACTAAATAGAAGGTGACGGAAGACTATATAACTTGGGTGATGGGTATGCAATATAATCAAATGTCAAAATAACCTGGAGATATTTTCTTTTTTTTTTTTTTTTTTTTTTTTTTCTTTTTTTTTCATTTTTCTTAAGCTGGAAACGGGGAGAGACAGTCAGACAGACTCCTGCATGCGCCCGACCGGGATCCACCCGGCACGCCCACCAGGGGCGAGGCTCTGCCCACCAGGGGGCGATGCTCTGCCCATCCTGGGCGTCGCCATATTGCGACCAGAGCCACTCTAGCGCCTGAGGCAGAGGCCACAGAGCCATCCCCAGCGCCCGGGCCATCTTTGCTCCAATGGAGCCTTGGCTGCGGGAGGGGAAGAGAGAGACAGAGAGGAAGGCGCGGCGGAGGGGTGGAGAAGCAAATGGGCGCTTCTCCTTTGTGCCCTGGCCGGGAATCGAACCCGGGTCCTCCGCACGCTAGGCCGACGCTCTACCGCTGAGCCAACCGGCCAGGGCGAGATATTTTCTCTGAATCTATGTACCCTGATTGATCAATGTCACCCCATTAAAATTAATAAAAAAAAGAAAATGTATGTATTCACTTGTTTTATGTTTTCTTAGATTAAATTGATAAAAAGAGGATTTGTTAGATCAAAAGGTAAAATATTTTAGAGACTTTTGATACATATATTGTCCTCTGTAAATGCTATCTGCTGGGCTTTTCTTTAGCTCAGTGATGCCAAAGGATTTTTGTATGCCTAGTTGACCATTTTGTTTTATCAACTTCTATGTCAAAATATTTTATGCTCTACATTTCTCACTGTGTTTTCTTGGCAGTGACTTCCAAACTTTAATGTCTAAGTGCTTTTATTATTATTTGTGTTTTATCTGGCAACAAATGCTCATTTATACAAAGGAAAAAAAAAACTCTCACTAAATTTTTTGTTAAAGCCACTAAACTTTTTTTTGGGGGGGGGGTATTAAAAACAATCTACTTTGATTTGATTTGTAAATGCCAATATTAGCATTAATGATGTCTTTGTAGAATCTACATTTTCCAGTTGGATTTGTAACAGCCAGTTTATATTTTTCATTCAGAAAAGGTCTTGGTAATGGATACTTAACAGTCATCAAAGCTTCAGTATAAGTATCATATTATACTAGTTTGTAATATTAAGAGTTAATTAGCTCAAACTTGGCAATTTTATTTTTCTGAATCATCACTCTAAGAAGCATGCATCAAAGCCTTAATATTACCAGAAAATTACTTTTTGCTTTATTGTAACTTATAATTGACCAATTAAAAAACATGAAACTGAGATAAATTCTATACAATTCTTATCAACATACCAATGCTATATTTCATAGAACTAGGACAAATAATCCATAAATTTACAAAAAAGACCCCAAATAGCCACTGCAATCTTGAGAAAAGAGAACAAAGATGAAAGAATCACTCTACCTAATATTACCCTACCCTACAAGGACATAGTAACCAAAACAGAATGGTTTACATAAAAAACAACAACAACAGACATATAGATTGATGGAACAAAATAGTCCAGAAATAAACACATGCCTTAATATTTGACAAAGAAAGCAAAAACATACAAGGGGATAAAGACAATCTATTCAATAAATGGTGTTGGGAAAATTGGACAGATACATGCAAAAAAATAAAATTAAACTATCTTCTTACACCATACACAAGAATAAACCTAAAATATATTAAAGATAAGCATAAGACTCAAGTCCATAAAAATTTTAGAAGAAAATATAGACAGTAAAATCTTGGACATTTCACATAGTAATATTTTTTCTGATATGTCTCCTTAGACAAACAAACAAAATAAACAGATGGGACTATACAAAATAAAGAGGTTTTGCACATCAAAGGATACCATCAACAAAATGAAAAGACAGTCCACTGGATGGGAGAATATACTTGCCAATGATACATCTGATAAGAAGTTAATACCCAAAATTTATTAAGAACTGATAAAACAACACCAGAAAAACAAATAATCCAGTTAAAAAATAGGCAAAGTATCTGAGTGAACAGTTCTCCAAAAACATATACAGATTGCTGAAGGACATATGAAAAGATACTCAACATTAGTAATCATCAGAGAAAAGCAGATTAAAACCACAATGAGATATTACCTCACACCTGTCTGAATGGCTATCATCAATAAATTAACAAACAACAAGTGTCAGCGAGATGTGGAGAAAAAGGAACCCTCATGCACTGTTGGTGGGAATGTAGGTGGTGCAGTCACTGTGAAAAACAGAATGGAGTTATCTCAAAAAATTAAAAATGGAACTGCCTTATAACTAAGCAATTTTACTTCTAGGATATATCTGAAGTAACTCAAAACACTGATTCACTGATTCAAAAGAATATACTAACCCTATGTTCATTAAAGCATTATTTACAATAGCCAAAATTTGGAACCAGGCTAAGTATCCATGAGTAGATAAGTGAATCAAAAAGCTAGGGTATATTTACACAATGGAATACTACTCAACCATTAAAAAGAAGGAAAGCTTACCTTTCGTGACAGCATGAATGGACCTATGGAGTATTATGCTAAGTAAAATAAAGACAGTCAGAGGCAGACAAATACCACATGATTTCACTTATCTGTGGAATCTAATGAACAAAATAAGCTAACAGACAAAATAAAAACAGACTCATAGATACAGAGAACAGACTGACAGCAGTTAACGTGGAAGAAGGTTGGGGAGCTAGGTGGAAAAAGCGAAGGAACTAAGCAAAAAACCCCAAAAAACAAAAACAACAAAAAAACCAAAAGAACCTCATAGAACTCACACAATAGTATACTGATTACCAGAGGGAATGGGGGGAGGTAGAAGAGGGTAGAGGGGGGGTAAATGGTGACAGAATGAGAATTGACTTTGCATTATAAACACACAATACAATATACAGATGATGTAGCATAGAATTGTGTATCTGAAAACTATATGATTATATTAAGAAATATCACCTCAATAAATTCAATAAAAATTTCAAAATAAAAAAATTAGCTCTTAAAAAAAAACTAAGATACAGATATTTTACCAGTTAAACATTTATTTCTAGTTTAAAATATTTATGACAACAAATTAGCAGTAGGTTTGAGGATTTCATAGCAGTGCCATCTGTTCAGGGATCGGAGAAATATATTTCAAAAATAACTCTTTAAGCATAATTTAAAAAGTATCTAGATGCTAGGATATCTGTTGTTGGTTTTAGTTTTTTCTATCCCAGAATCATTTTCTAAGTAATTACTCAAATTAGTGGGAATTACTGGGAATTCTCTGGTTGACGATTGGTATTTTGCTGTGAGACAACTTTTCCTTCATTAGAACAAATTACTGTTCTGCCTAGTATGTGTTGTCTGACAGAGTAAGATTTTAAAAATATATGTATTCTTAAGTAATGAGATGGATAGTTTAAGCAATATTTAAATAAGCCAAATAAATTCAGGATTTCTGATTATTTTGTCTGACTATCTGATTTCAGCCTCGCATGTTGAATTTTTCATATCCAAGAGAGAATATTAGTTAATAACAGGACAGAAGTTTAACATTCTTTAGGCAAGACTTCTGACTCCAGTGACTATCTGTATCTTATCAGTAGGTACTGAATGAGAAGGAACCACTGACTTTTTTGACTTACTTCTTGTCCTTCCCTGGGCACTCACACAAGTGGGCAGGTGCACACAGATATGGACGGATACATATACAGGCTCTATCAGGAAGATCCCTGCTCAGATTTTCAAGTGCCCCCTGAAATGGCCAATGGTGCTTTTGCTGCCTCTGTCCACAGAAAATGTTTTCTTTGAAACGCATATGAAAAACTCATGTGCATTGCCCCACATGATACTAGTTTTTAAAAATGGCAGACCTAAGTAAAATTAGCAAACATACTTGGACATATACACTGTGTTATTTTACCTTTGAGTTTGAATTTTATGAAAAGCGTTGCCAAAGGATGAAGGATAAAGAGATCATTAAATGTAAACCCGGCTGAAAGGAAGAGAATCTAGCTGAAGAAATGTAAATTAAAGGTTTCACAACAATTACTTCAAGATAGATAGATACACACACACACACATAAATACTTGTTTTTACCTTTTCTCAAGCTTATTAGAACTACTTAGAAGTACATTGAATCATTTTGGCCGTGTAAAATGATGCAAATTAAGAAAGTTAGCATTGTAGATTAAATAGTGGCATATGATTTATTTCCACAAGTTTTAAATAATGTACTCTAAATTTGCATGCACAAATTATTCAATAGGTGTTAAATTTTCATTTGCACTGGTGACAGCAAAGGTGATTGCCAGTTCATAAGCATATTCTAGGTAATTTCCCGAATGATACACTTCTAATTACAATGCTTTGTTCAATCAAGCAGTACATGCGCTTGGGCCCATGGCACTTGCTCTGTTGGTGACATCAGCTTGAATTACTTCATTTGCAAATGTAAGGCGGCTGTTTTATTAATTTAAATGGCTTGTGTGATAAGCTAAGAGAAAAAAAGCTAGCCTGATTCACAAAAGAAATGCTGGTGCATGACAAAATATTTTGACAGAGTGAAGAATAGAAGAGCAAAGGTATAATGTGAAATAGCTTCACTCTGGTAGCCTCTCTTATCACGGTAATACTCCACATTAATACAATACTTTTAGGAACTTAATTCATTTTTAATACTTAAAGAGTAAGTCCACAAAAGATATTTTCCCACATAACAATGCTAAATAGAGTAGAATGGGTAGAAAAATTATTTCTCTTTTCCACCTTTTAGCTTATCAGGGTTAAAATAATTATCCTCCTTTTGTTTTGTTTTGCTACTTTGCACGTAACCAACACGTACTATATGTTCAGCCCTTGGGATGAATGGATGTTTAGGACTGAGAAGGACCACTTTGTTTCAGCTTCATAGTGACTTGACAAGCTACCAACTCACATTTCTTGGGCTGATTGTCCTTCTGATTGTCACTTCTGTGTTGTAAGAGCATACATAAAAGATGTTAATGTAAAATAAAAAATATCAATATTTTTCACAGTTCAACATCACATTTATTATAGTCACCAGGACATGCTGATGTCTTTTTTTATTTTATTAAATGTTGTGCTTTTTATTTTATTTTTATAAAGCTGGGGGTAGAATTAAATTTGTACTATTAAGGGCATGTATCACTGATTTTATAATCTTATTGAGGTCAGCATTCTAGAACAAAAGAGAGAACAGACTTGAATGTGAAGGAAAACATAAATTAACTTTAGATTGAATAACAAATAAATATAAATATTCCTCTGTACTTTCTGTATAAAATCTCTATTACTTATCCCAGCTTTACCACTTACTAACACTATGGCCTTGGAAAAGCTACTAAACTTCTCTATGCTGTAATTCTTTCTTAATCAGTAAAGTGGAAATGATAATATTTCTTACATAGTAGGGTTATTGTGAGAATTAAATAAGATAATACAAGTATATCAGAAAAATAAGCACTCAATAAATTTCAGCCACTGAGACTTATGGACATAGATAGAAGTGAAGTGGTAACCAGGGGAAAGAGGATGCAGGGGAGGGGTGGGGAGAAGGGAGTAAAGGGGCACAAATATATATGGTGCACAAAAATAATTTGACTTTGGGTGATGGGTATACAACATAATCAACGTTCAAATGCTATAGAAATGTTTACCTGAAACCTACGTATTCATATTGATCAATGTTAACCCTTTAAATTTCTAAATGAAACTTAAAAAAAAAAATTTTAGCTTTTGTTTTGTGTTTTGGATAAGAGTTAAGTCCAGTTATTACTATTTTAAAAGGTACGTTGGGGCCCTGGCCGGTTGGCTCAGTGGTAGAGCGTCGGCCTGGCGTGAGGGGGACCCGGGTTCGATTCCCGGCCAGGGCACATAGGAGAAGTGCCCATTTGCTTCTCCACCGCCCCTCCTTCCTCTCTGTCTCTCTCTTCCCCTCCCGCAGCCAAGGCTCCATTGGAGCAAAGATGGCCCGGGCGCTGGGGATGGCTCCTTGGCCTCTGCCCCAGGCGCTAGAGTGGCTCTGGTCGCAGCAGAGCGACGCCCCGGAGGGGCAGAGCATCGCCCCCTGGTGGGCAGAGCATCGCCCCTGGTGGGCGTGCCGGGTGGATCCCGGTCGGGCGCATGCGGGAGTCTGTCTGACTGTCTCTCCCCGTTTCCAGCTTCAGAAAGATACAAAAAAAAAAAAAAAAAAAGGTACGTTGGTATGGGAAACTTAAATACTATAAAACCGTTCTCATTTTATGAAGTATTTATATATTTATGCATGTGCAATTATTCACAATAATAACCTAATTTAAGGTAGGAATATTATTTTAAAGTTTTTTTTTTTATAATAATTTTATTTTTTTAATGGGGTGACATCAATAAATCAGGATACATATATTCAAAGATAACAAGTCCAGGTTATCTTGTCGTTCAATTATGTTGCATACCCACCACCCAAAGTCAGATTGTCCTCTGTCACCTTCTATCTTGTTTTCTTTGTGCCCCTCCCCACCCCCTTTCTCTCTCCCATTCCCCCCTCCCCCCCGTAACCACCACACTCTTATCAATGTCTCTTAGTTTCACTATTATGTCCCACCTACGTATGGAATAATACAGTTCCTGGTTTTTTCTGATTTACTTATTTCGCTTCGTATCATGTTATCAAGATCCCACCATTTTGCTGTAAATGTTCCGATGTCATCATTTCTTATGGCTGAGTAGTATTCCATAGTGTATATGTGCCACATCTTCTTTATCCAGGCATCTATTGATGGGCTTTTTGGTTGTTTCCATGTCCTGGCCACTGTGAACAATGCTGCAATAAACATGGGGCTGCATGTGTCTTTACGTATCAATGTTTCTGAGTTTTTGGGATATATACCCAGTAGAGGGATTGCTGGGTCATAAGGTAGTTCTATTTTCAGTTTTTTGAGGAACCACCATACTTTCTTCCATAATGGTTGTACTACTTTACATTCCCACCAACAGTGGATGAGGGTTCCTTTTTCTCCACAGCCTCTCCAACATTTGCTATTACCTGTCTTGCTAATGACAGCTAATCGAACAGGTGTGAGGTGGTATCTCATTGCAGTTTTGATTTGCATTTCTCTAATAGCTAAAGAAGATGAGCATCTTTTCATATATCTGTTGGCCATTTGTATTTCTTCCTGGGAGAAGTGTCTATTCATATCCTCTTCCCATTTTTTTATTGGATTGTTTGTTTGTTTGTTGTTGAGTTTTATGGGTTCTTTGTATATTTTGGATATTAGGCCCTTATCTGAGCTGTTGTTTGAAAATATCATTTCCCATTTAGTTGGCTTTCTGTTTATTTTGTTATCAGTTTCTCTTGCTGAGCAAAAACTTCTTAGTCTGATGTAGTCCCATTCATTAATTTTTGCCTTCACTTCTCTTGCCTGTGGAGTCAAATTCATAAAATGCTCTTTAAAACCCAGGTCCATGAGTTGAGTACCTATGTCTTCTTCTATGTACTTAATTGTTTCAGGTCTTATGTTTAGATCTTTGATCCATTTTGAGTTAATTTTTGTACAGGGGGAGAGACTGTAGTCCAGTTTCATTCTTTTGCATGTGGCTTTCCAGTTTTCCCAGCACCATTTATTGAAGAGGCTTTCTTTTCTCCATTGTGTGTTGTTGGCCCCTTTATCAAAACTTATTTGACTATATATATGTGGTTTTATTTCTGGACTTTCTATTCTGTTCCATTGGTCTGATTGTCTATTTTTCTGCCAATACCATGATGTTTTGATTGTCGTGGCCCTATAATATAGTTTGAAGTCAGGTATTGTAATGCCCCCAGCTTCATTCTTTTTCTTTATGATTGCTTTGGCTATTTGGGGTTTTTTATAGTTCCATATAAATCTGATGATTTTTTGCTCTATTTCTTTAAAAAACGTCATTGGAAGTTTGATGGGAATTGCATTAAATTTGTATATTGCTTTGGGTAATATAGCCATCTTGATTATATTTATTCTTCCTAGCCAAGAACAAGGTATATTCTTCCATCTCATTATATCTTTTTCGATTTCCCTTAACAATGGTTTATAGTTTTCATTATATAAGTCCTTTACATTCTTTGTTATGTTTATTCCTAAGTATTTTATTTTTTTTGTTGCAATCGTGAAGGGGATTATTCTTTTGAGTTCCTTCTCAGTTGTTTCATTGTTGGCATATAGAAAGGCTATTGACTTCTGTATGTTAATTTTGTATCCTGCGACCTTACTGTATTGGCTTATTGTTTCTAGTAGTCTTTTTGTGGACTCTTTGGGGTTTTCGATGTATAGGATCATATCATCTGCAAAAAGTGATACCTTTACTTCTTCTTTTCCGATATGGATGCCTTTTATTTCTTTGTCTTGTCTGATTGCTCTGGCTAGAACTTCTAGTACCACATTAAATAAGAGTGGAGAGAGTGGACAACCCTGTCTTGTTCCTGATTTAAGGGGGAAAGCCTTCAGTTTAGTGCCATTTAATATGATGTTAGCTGATGGTTTATCATATATGGCCTTTATCATGTTGAGATATTTTCCTTCTATACCCATTTTGTTGAGAGTCTTAAACATAAAATTGTGTTGTATTTTATCAAAAGCCTTTTCTGCGTTTATTGATAAGATCATGTGGTTTTTGTTCTTTGTTTTGTTGATATGGTGTATTACGTTAACCATTTTACGTATGTTGAACCATCCTTGAGATTCTGGGATGAATCCCACTTGATCATGATGTATTATTTTTTTAATATGTTGTTGTATTCGATTTGCTAGTATTTTGTTTAGTATTTTAGCATCTGTATTCATTAGAGATATTGGTCTGTAGTTTTCTTTTTTTGTGCCATCCTTGCCTGGTTTTGGTATGAGGGTTATGTTGGCCTCATAAAATGTGTTTGGAAGTATTGCTTCTTCTTCAAATTTTTGGAAGACTTTGAGTAGAATAGGAACCAAGTCTTCTTTGAATGTTTGATAAAATTCGCTTGTATAGCCGTCAGGGCCTGGACTTTTATTTTTGGGGAGGTTTTTAATGGTTTTTTCTATTTCTTCTTTACTGATAGGTCTGTTTAGGCTTTCTGCTTCTTCTTGACTCAGTCTAGGAAGGTTGTATTGTTCTAGGAATTTATCCATTTCTTCTAGGTTGTTGAATTTAGTGACATAAAGTTTTTCATAGTATTCTACAATAATTCTTTGTATATCTACGGTGTCCGGGATGATTTCTCCTCTTTCATTTTGGATTTTGTTTATATGAGTTCTTTCTCTTTTTTCCTTGGTAAGTCTTGCCAAGGGTTTGTCAATTTTGTTGATCTTTTCAAAGAACCAGCTCCTTGTTCTATTAATATTTTCTATAGTTTTTCTGTTCTCTAATTCATTTATTTCTGCTCTGATTTTTATTATCTCCTTTCTTCGGCTGGTTTTGGGTTGTCTTTGTTCTTCTTTTTCTAGTTCCTTAAGGTGGGAAGTTAAGTGGTTCACTTGGGCTCTCTCTTGTTTGTTCATATAGGCCTGAAGTGATATGAACTTCCCTCTTATCACTGCTTTTGCTGCATCCCATAGATTCTGATATGTCGTATTGTCATTTTCATTAGTCTGTATATATCTTTTGATCTCTGCACTTATTTCTTCTTTGACCCATTCATTTTTTAAAAGTATGTTGTTTATTTTCCACATTTTTGTGGGATTTTTTCCCTCTTTTTTGCAGTTGAATTCTAGTTTCAAGGCTTTATGATCAGAAAATATGCTTGGTAAAACTTCAATTTTTCTGAATTTGCTGATGTTGTTTTTGTGGCCCAACATATGGTCAATTCTTGAGAATGATCCATGTACACTGGAGGAAAATGTATACTCAGTCACTTTGGGATGAAATGTCCTGTAGATGTCTATCATATCCAGGTGCTCTAGTGTTTTGTTTAAGGCCACTATGTCTTTGTTGATTCTCTGTTTGGATGACCGATCTAGAGCCGTCAGCGGTGTATTGAGGTCTCCAAGTATGATTGTGTTTTTGTCAGTTTTTGTTTTAAGATCAATAAGTAGCTGTCTTATATATTTTGGTGCTCCTTGGTTTGGTGCATATATATTAAGAATTGTTATGTCTTCTTGATTCAGTGTCCCCTTAGCCATTATGAAATGGCCATTTTTGTCTCTGAGTACTTTTCCTGTCTTGTAGTCAGCATTATCCGATATGAGTATTGCTACACCTGCTTTTTTTTGGATGTTATTTGCTTGGAGTATTGTTTTCCAGCCTTTCACTTTGAATTTGTTTTTATCCTTGTTACTTAGATGAGTTTCCTGTAGGCAGCATACAGTTGGATTTTCTTTTTTAATCCATTCTGCTACTCTGTGCCTTTTTATTGGTGAGTTTAATCCATTTACATTTAGTGTAATTATTGATACTTGTGAGTTCCCTATTGCCATTTTATATCTTGCTTTCTGTTAGTTTTGTGTCTTGTTTGATCCTTCTCTTTCGTTTTTCTATATTTTGTTTTTATTTGGTTGTATTCCATACATCTTTCCTCTGTTGCTATCTTTTTTATCTCATGTGCTTCTGTGGTGGTTTTTTCAATGGTGGTTACCTTTGAGTAATGAAAAGAGTCCCTACCCTGTTCATTGTAGCGAACTATTTTGTGAGTACTTTTGCACTCCATTGTGCTTTGCTACTGTTAATCTCCATCTTCTCCCCCTCTTTCTTTTTGTTGTTGTCACAGTTTAAATTTGGTTTTATTGTGTTCTTCTTGGAGCTTTTACTTGTGGCTCTGTTTTTTTTTGTTCTTTGTATCTGATTGGAGAACCCCCTTTAGTAATTCCTGGAGTGGGGGTTTTCTGATGATAAATTCCCTCATCTTTTCTGTATCTGTGAATGTTTTTATTTCTCCTTCATATTTGAAGGACAGCTTTGATGGGTATAGTATTCGTGGCTGAAAGTTCCTCTCTTTCAGGACTTTAAATATTGGGGTCCACTCTCTTCTAGCTTGTAGAGTTTCTGCTGAGAAATCTGATGATAATCTAATGGGCCTTCCTTTATATGTTGTATTCTTCTTTTCCCTGGTCCTTGCTTTAAGTGTGGCAAGCAGGACCACTGGTCCTGGCAGGGGCCCTGCCCGCAGCTGCCCACTGAGCCCTGTCCTGACTGCAAACTCCCAGTCACTGGCAGAGAAATTGCCCCTTTGGGCAACAGGCTCTTCCTCAGCGCCTCTACCTGGAGGACAAGTCACCAGAATGGGAGGCCAATCCAGCCAGGTGGGTGCATCGCTCAAACTTCTAGGACACAGCCTGGAGTCGGAGAACCCAGGGTATGCTGCAACTAGTGGGTAAGTCCATCTCATTTCTTGTGGACATGGGGGCTACCTTCTCTGTTTTGCCATCACATTCTGGACCTTTAGTTCCCTCACAGGTCTCATTATGGGAATGAATGGGACCCCTTCCTTTCCCCTTTTTACACCACTCCTGACATGCAGTTTTGCCTCAAGCTTGCCTCCATACAGGACCACTGGCAGTCGGAACCACTGGACCCTACCCATCTCCAGCTCACCAAAAGGCTGAACCCTGCAAATCCCCCTATTACTCTTTTTTTTTAAATCCTTACAGGACCACATCCGTGAAGTTTCTCCAGTCACTGCCAAACAAATGTTCCTCCTAACACCCCTCAAAGCCACTATCTGCCAATCTCCCCCTCCCCACAATGCCCCTAATCAGCAGGAAGTAGCCAGACAAATAAACGGCACCCCAATTCTATTTAACACAAAAGGTCAGAATGTAAAGTTGGTGGATAATGGGGGATGGTCACGTGGGTAACTCAGGAACTTTGGCTAGGACCGCCCACAACCAAGCACGCCAAAAGAAACTTCCCAGGAGCCCTTTGTAAAAGAGCGACACCTCTGTCAGCCAGTGAGATTTCACCACGTCATATTAACTCGACCACCCTAGGGACTCTTTAAATATCCCTCACACGGGTCATACCTTGCAACTCCTTTGGTCTCTGTCCCCTGGGACTAGAGGACCTCGTCGGGCGGGATGAGCGCTGTATACAATAAAGCCTTTTATTATTCCACACTTCATGGCTCCGATCCCTTCCTTCCTTCTTGGTGGGGAAAAATACCTTACATCACCTATAAAATCCATTCTGTAGTAAGAGAAAATGTTGTTTGTAAGGAGAAAATAGAGATGAGGGGCAGGGAGGGGAAAACTGGCAATATGCTGGTTCTAGTCTTCTCCCACTATACTTATCCCTTCTGGGTTATGTGAACTAGTAATTTCTTCTTTTCTCTAAGCAAATTAGAATTACTTCCTGTAACTCATAACCACAGGGATGGTGACTAACAGAGTGTATGCTCTAACACCATAGGGTGGTTTTTATTCTCAGGGTTTTAGGAAACCTAACTCATCATATGTGTTTTGGGTACGTTCTTGGAGATAAAGGTGATCGTTTTACTGCATTTCTATATGCCCTGACCTTGAGAAAGCAATAAATCATGTCTGTGCTTCACTTACATTCTGTTTTCCATATTTGATCTTAAAATACTGTGCCTGATGTGTCAATCAAAAACTGTCTGGATAATTTAGTAATAAGGACCCTTTCAAGTGCAACTTTCTGTCTCTTTTATCTTTTCTTACCCCCTCCTTTCTGTCTGCCAATCATAGATATACCTCTATCTATATATAGAAAAACAGTGTGAAATAAAGTAACTAGAATTTGAATTTCATGAAGATTGTACATCTATAAGCAATGTAGTGCACTGAAACGTCTTTCTCACAAACAAATGGATAAATATGTATGCAGATAAAGTGACTACTTTTTTTTCCTTTTATAAGATTTTATTTATTTATTTATAGAGAGAAGAGAGAGAGAGAGAGAGAGAGAAGTGCAAAGCATTAACTCATAGTAGTTGCTTCCTGTATGTGCCTTTGAGAAACAGTTTAACATGGAAACAGGAAATACTTTAAATTACTTGTTGTATTAATGCAGAAACTAACTTGATAAAGTGACTACTTTTGACTGACCACTTTAGTGCTTAAACTGGGTATATGTGCCAAAAGGAATATACAACCAGGTAATGAATTAAAAACAAAAATTAAGAGTAGAAATTACATCTTGTAATTTTTAAGATATTAACAGAGGATAGAGTGATTATTATTTTTTTTAAAGTCTGAGATAGTGTGTTCAGCTACCACAAACAGAAGGTCATGGAGTTTAAGACACTGAATTTGCTTAAGAACTCATTCTTTATTTCCTTTCATATGATATTTGAGTTGGACCAGATTCTAGGTGAAGCTGAACATCAGAGAGATGACCATACCTTCCATATGTCAGAGACAAGTTCTCTGTCCTCCACAGTGTAAGTTCTTTCCAGTGATCAAACCCAGTTACAAGTCTGAAAGGGAAAGGAGTTTTGGAAAGATTGATGCACAATATTCCCAATTTTAGAGAAAAAATCAAAAGAGGAAATTTGAACTATTTTGAATGGCATATGGGATGAAGTAGGAGCCGATAACCCTTAAGTAGAGATATGAGGGAAAAAAGAAGAAGAGAGATACTACCTTCATACTCACACAGTTTCTATACAGCTAACAGAAACTGAAGCGTGAATAAAGAACACTTTAGCACTTAAATATATAAGTAAAATAATGTTTTGGAGAAGAAAAAAGCAAAGAGGAAAGAATGATAAGTGAAATGTATTCAACTTTCTTCTAAATGTTCTGTGTTATGTGGAGACCCAGTTTGCCTCTGGAGCAAAAGCAGGCCTGCGAGTTAAAGGAGGCTGTAGATGTCCTCTCTGAAAGGTCATCTGAATACTACTACTCAAGTGACCACATGATAGGAGGGATAAGACTTTATGGGATGTGGTTGGTTGTAATGTTGACTCTTTCTACAGGTTCAGATACCTTTCTAGACAGAACATATATTTCTGGATTTAGGGAGCAAGAGACAACAATGACCACGCAGCCTACCTAGTGAAGAGCGATGTACATTTTCTTAGCTTTCACACAGTTTAGATAAACAATTAATTGATAAGTCAGGTTTTTATGAACCAGAATTTCCTTTTCTAAAGAAGAATGTGCAGTATAGGAAATTATGTACTAGTCAGGGTGAAGGCATAACTCACAGGCTTGTGGAAGCAGTGCTCTTCTATAATTGCAAAAGCAACTTATTTAATAGGAGAAAATATTTGCAAACCATATGTCTGACAAGGGGTTAGTATCCAAAATAAATAAATAACTCATATAACCCAACACAAGAAAAAATCTGATTTAAAGAATGGCAAGAAACTTGAACAGATATATTTTTTCAAAGACATATATCCATACAAATAGCCAACAGGTACATAAAAAGGTGCTCAACCCTTTTCATCAAGAAAATGCAAATCAAACCACAATGAGGTATCACCTCACACCTTTGAGAATAGCTATCATTAAAAAGACAAGCGATAACAAGCATTGGTGAGAATGTGGAAGACAAGGAAGGAATCCTTGTGCACTGTTGGTAAGAATGTAAATTAGAGCCACCATAGAAAACAGTGTGAATATTCTTCAAAAAATTAAAACTAGAACTGTCATATGATCCAACATTCTCAGTTCTAGGTATATAGCCAAAGAAGATGCAATTAGGATCTTAAAAAATATATTCACCCTTAAATTCATTGTAGCATTATTCACAATAGCTAAAACCTGAAAACAACCTAAGTGTCCCTCTATGCATAAATGGATAAAGAAGTTTATATATATATATATATATATATATATATATATATATATATATATACACACACACACACACACACACACACACACACACATACATACATACATATACACTACTCACAAAAATTATGGGATGTTTCAAAATTAATATGAAGTAATAAAATATCCCCTAATTTTTGTGAGCAGTGTATATAATAGGATATTACTCAGCTATAAGAAAGAAGAAAATCCTGCCATTTATGAAAACATGAGTGCACCTTGAGGACATTATGCTGGGTGAAACAAGGCAGACAAAGACAAATACTAAATACTAAATGATCTCACTTACATAAGAAAACTTTAAAAAGCTGAACTGGTAGAAAAGAAAATGGTAATTGCCAGGGCTAAAGATTGCAGAAATTTTGGAGACTTTGGTCAAAGGGCACAAACCTCCAATTATAAGATAAATAAATTCTGGGGATTAATGTGCAGCATAATAATGACAGTTAACAATAGTGGACCCTGGCCAGTTGGCTCCGTGGTACAGCATCAGCCTTGCAAGTGGATTTCCAGTCATGGCACACAGGAGAAGCACCCCTCCCCCTCACTTCTCTCTCTCTCTCTCTCTCTCTCTCTTTCTCTCTCTCTCTCTTTCTCTCTCTCTCTCTTTCTCTCTCTCTCTCCTCCCTTTCCCCCTCCTGTAACCATGGCTCAATTGGAGCAAGTTGGCCTCAGGTGCTGAGGATGGCTCCATGTCCTCTGCCTTAGGTGCTAAGAAGAGCTCAGTTGCTGAACAGTGGAGCAATGCCCCAGATGAGCAGAGCATCAACCCTTAGTGGGCTTGCTGGGTGGATCCTAGTCGGGTTCATACAGGAATCTGTCTCTCCCTCCCCTCCTCTCACTGACTATAACAAACAAACAAACAAACAAAAAACCAAAATACCCATACTGTATTACATGCTTGAATGTTGCTAAGAGAGTATATTTTAAATGTAATCACCATATATACATAAAAGTAATTATGTAAGATGATGGAGGTTTTAACTAACCCTATTATGGTAATCATTATAAATGTGTATCAAATCATCACACTGTAGTCCTTAAACTTACACAATGTTATATGTCAGTCATATTTCAGTAAAGCTGAAAAAAATAAAATTCTATCAGGATGTACCAATTTCTGAGCCCAAGTTTAGTGTTGCAGCAAGAAAGACTGGCAAAGTAGTTACTTTCTGTAACTTATATAATGAAAAAACCTTAACAATATATATTCAAACATGGATAGGTAGTTTAATGACCTCAGAAATAAAATCAATGAACAAAATGAGCACTTTACCAAAGATACTGAAAAGAACTAAATAGAAATTCTGGAGATAAAGAACTTAATAAAAGATGTAAAGAGTGGACTAGAGAGCTTAAGAAATAGAGCTGACTAGATGGAGGAAAGAATGAATTAGAAATATTGAAAATATAAATCTAAAAATGATACAGATGGAAGAAGAGAGAGACTTAAGAGTAAAAAACAAAAACAAAGAACAGAAAGAGAGTAAGAAAGAAATAAATAAAGAGAGAAAGAAAGAACTCTACAAGAACTGACTCTACCAGAAAGAGTAAAATAAGAATAATAGGTGTACCAGAAAGAAGAGCAAAGGGAATGGAGAACCCACTCAAATAGTTAATGAGAATTTATAAGACCTATGGGGAAAGCTAGATTCTTTCATCCAAGAAGCAAGCAGAACACCTAATGATCTCAATCCCCCAAAACCTTCTCCAAGGCACATTATATTAAAACTTTCAAAATGAATGACAAAATGGCCTTGGCTGGTTTGCTCAGTGGATAGAGTGTCTGTCCAGTGTGCAGAAGTCCCGGGTTCAATCCCCAGTCAAGGCACACATAAGATCAACCATCTGCTTCTCTTCCCTTCTCTCTTCCCCTTCTTTCTCTCTTCCCTGCTCACAGACAGTGGCTTGATTGGTTCAAGTGTTGGCCTCAGGTGCTGAGGATAGCTTGGTTGATTTGAGCATTGGCCCTAGATGGTGGTTGCCAGGTGGATGCTTGTTGGGGCTCATGCAGGAGTCTGTTTCTCTATCTCCCCTTCTCTAACTCAAAAAAAAAAAAAAAAAGAATGACAAAGAATTCTCAAAGCAGCCAGGGAAAAGAACAGAGTAATTTATAAAGGAAATCCAATTAGATTATTAGCAGATTTCTCAGAAGAAACCCTATAAACTTGGAGATTGTGAAATCAAATATTCAAACTACTAAAAGAGAGAAATTACCAGCCAAGAACAATATATCCAGCAGTATTATCCTTTAGTTATGAAGGAAATAAAGACTTTTTCAGATAAACAGAAGCTGAGGTAATTTATACCAGAAGACCTCCATTACAGGAACTACTATAGAGGGTCATATCTGAAACAAAGAAAAGGATATAAAACTATGAGTAAGATTACTGACAGACAGAAGCACTATATTGCAATCCTTTTCCAGAATAGGGTACTATACACTTAAATATAATATTAAGACTAAAGGACATAGAAACATTTTTTAAAAAAGAGAAGACAATAGCTATTGCAATTTGGAAATGAACTCACAGCATAAATAAGATAATTTGTGACAACAAAGACATAAAAGGGGAAGGTAAAGGTTTGAATTTGCAAAAGGGAATAGAGATAAGATGCACTCAGAAGAAAAAATACTACTGTATATACAAAATAATCCTAATGGTAGCTACACACACAAATGCAAAACTGAGACACATAACTTAAGAAAGGAGGAAAACAAAGAAAAAAATTACAGAATACCACTAAACTAAAACAACAGACAGAAACACAAGGGTAAAGAAGCAATAAAGACAGAGAACTATCAGAAAAACAAAAGGTAAAATGGCTATAGGAAATCCTCCTACTTCAGTAATCACTCTAAATGTAAAGGGGCTAAACTCACCAACAAAAAGGCACAGAGTAGCAAACTGGATCAAAAAACAAACAAACAAACAAACAAAACACCCAACCATATGCTACCTTCAGGAGACATATCTCAGTGGCAAAAAATAAAAATAAAAACCAGGCTGTGCCTTCCACAAGATTTATAAAGTGGAGTTATCTTTAAACCTAAGGAGGGATAGAATGTTGAGAAGTCTAAAGTTGACAATTTCAACTTAGAAAGATAGAAAGTAGAGGTCTATAGGAGGAGGGTTACTCTTAAAACTACAGCGTATTATGCTAAGTGAGGTAAGTCAGTCAGAAAAAGACAAATACCATATGATTTCACTTACATGTGAAATCGAAAGAACAATATAAATGAACAAACAAAACAGAAACAGACTCATAAATACAGAGAACAAACTGAGGGTTGCTAGAGAAGAGGGAAGTTGGAGGATGGGTGAAAAAGGTGAAGGAATAGAGAAGTTCAGATTGGTGTTTACAAAACAGTGATGGAGAAGTAAAGCACAGCATAGGGAATAGTCAATAATATTGTAATACGTAAGTATGATGCCAAATGTATACTGTAAACATAAGGGAGATATTTTGAAAGTATATGATTGTATAACCACTATGCTGTATATCTGAAACTAACACAAAATATACAAATGTAAACTATAATAAAATTTTTTTTAAAAAAATTAAAAAGTAAAGAAAAAACTAATTTCAGCTCTTAAAACAAAATTGCAGTGTATTTGTGGTTGCTGTTAGTTTTATCTCCATGTTGGATCTACTTCTCTTATACCTTGTTCCTTATGTTAATATTCCTATTAAAAGTTTCATTATGATCTCAGGAGCATAGTTGATAAATAAGATTCATGTGTTTTTATTTGTTGCTGAATGCTAGGTTTTCAGACCTCATTCTGTAACTTTCATGTCACTAGTACTGGTGTAGAATAAAATAGGAGGAACTGAAACAGGAATTGATGATGGAATTCTGAGTATACAGGAGCTGTGCCCAGACACCTGCCCTATCTCTGTATGGCTGTGTTTGCCAACATTATGTAATCTTTCTGGACCTCAGTTTCTTTCAACAAAATGGGACTATTATCACCCAATTTAGAAAATTGGTCCAAAGGTTGTTTTTAAATTACATGGGTAATGCCTAACACAAAATAAAATACTAAGTAAATTACAAATGGTAATTTTTTATTGTTATTGTTTTCCTTTCTTAGAGTCATTGGCTATAAGTACTTTAGTGTGTCTACAATACCTGCAATTTTTTTTCTGTGTCTCTTTCATTTCAACAAATTTCATTGTTTGTTGCAGTAGCTACTAAGATTTGTTTTATTATCTACTAGTTGTATTCGGCCATCCCAGTATTTTATTCTTCTTGTTGGGCAAAGGCAAAGCCATATCCATTTGACCTGGGAGGTCTCTCTTGCTAGAAAAACAAAACAACAGAAAAAGAAAGGAAATGAGGATAGGATTGGGCAGTTATGTATTTTGCAGCTTTGCTGGTAAGAAGCACATCAGCAGTAGAACTGACTGCATTGCGTTACCTTAAAGCTTTTGCACTAGACAAACCCTTGCACCTCCATAATGTGCAACTACAGTCTTGGAAAGCTGAATAACAACCTGAAATCCTCTCTTATTAGCTAGGTTAACCTCTCCAGGAGAGATCAACTCTCAGCAGCTAATTTTTGTAAAAGTATAAAGTGATATAAAGTTAGCATGTGTGTCAACAGGAGCACAGATTGGAAAAAGATATCAGCATTCTCTCTGGATGAACCTGCTCATTAACATAACTACAGAGCATAATATGTTATCATGCACATTCTAATTTAGGAAATAAAAAAATTTTCATTTCTTCTAATTCTAATAGCAGCATTTGAGGGAATCAAGACAATTTAAAATGAGCTCTGGCTTGTAGAGACTTGAAAAGCAAATCAGATGATTTGCTTTCAAGCATTTACACATTGAATAGTAGCTCTTAGATATTTGTTATCTTGGGTCATATTTACACTTCTATTGCCAACCCAATCATTTCTCAGCATGAATTTAAGATTCTTGCATTCTTTTGAGTCATTTGTTCTTATAAGTAAGAGACAGCACTTAAATATAGAAAGTGTGAAATTGTGCTTATGCATAAATTGTAGTTTGCCATTTTAACAGGGTCTCTTACTCAACATGAAAATTGGTGTTTTCAGGGCAAAAGATTTAATCCAACAAATATATTTTTCAATAAGACTATAAAGAGAATCCAGACTAATGTGCTTATAGCTACTCTCTGTTTATAGGGTATTATCCTAGATCTTGAACTGTAACAAATACACATAAAAATTAATGTTCATGGAGCAGAGAGAGAATACATTTCATTTCTAGAACTCTGCCTGTAAGACCTTTCAGTCAGAGAGATTGCACAGGAAGCGTGTCTTAAAATATTACCTTCTTGAAGTCTGAACTTAAGTCATTCATTGTAAAATAATTTATGGTGTTCTAGACTACAGATATGACTCAGATATCATTTCCATTTTCTCTTGGAATATCGCTAATCTAATTCATATCTTGTGTTTGAGTCCTTGACAAATAGTTATTTAATTGTCAGCTAGCTCAGGGTTAAGCAGCTCAGAAGCTCTTAAAGCAAGCTTTCCCAGTTTGACAGTCTTATTATTAACATGGTTTAAGTTATTTTCTAGAAATTTAAGCTGTTTTCCTTTGTCCTAGCTTCTGAAGACAATTAGAAGTATAGATTCTTTTTCTCCTGATTGCTCTTCAACTTTAAATTGATATTAGTAAACATACCTCTCTCATCTTGTCAAATGAATCTCCCCTTTTTCTTCAGATATTACGGATATGACCTGATTTTCTAAAATTAAAGTGTCATAGCACTTTCACTTCCACAAATGTTGAATTAGACAATTCTGACCAACTGTGCCACTGAAAACAACTAAACATTTTTTGGGGAAAAAATTAAAGCATTTTCCAAAGTACACCAAGATGCTGCCAACTTGACTAGATAAGAGGGTGAGGACCTAAAGAGCCTTAAAAAAAAAAAAGGCCCTGGCCAGTTGGCTCAGCGGTAGAACGTCGGCCTGGCGTGCGGGGGAACCGGGTTCGATTCCCGGCCAGGGCACACAGGAGAAGCGCCCATTTGCTTCTTCACCTCCCCCCCCCCCTCCTCTCTATCTCTCTCTTCCCCTCCCGCAGCCAAGGCTCCATTGGAGCAAAGATGGCCCGGGCGCTGGGGATGGCTCCTTGGCCTCTGCCCCAGGCGCTAGAGTGGCTCTGGTCACGGCAGAGCGATGCCCCAGAGGGGCAGAGCATCGCCCCCTGGTGGGCAGAGCATCGCCCCTGGTGGGCGTGCTGGGTGGATCCTGGTCGGGCGCATGCGGGAGTCTGTCTGACTGTCTCTCCCCGTTTCCGGCTTCAGAAAGTAAGCGAACGAAAATTTTTTTTTCTTAAAAAAAAAAAAAGAAAAAAAAAAGGTACTTGAACAACTTAAACTGCTTTTGCCCTGAGGTCATATAAGATACAGCTGAGATACTGAGCTTTGCTTCTGGTGACCTAAAAGGCACAGACAACACTTTACATCTGGGACCCACCAATGGGGCCAATTCTGAGACATGTCCTCTGATTCTTCAGAGCTAGGCTGTGAGACTAAGAGTAGACTGAGAATAAACAAGCCCTAGGACAGTGTGTGGCCAACCTCCACATCATCCAAGTGATCTAGAAAATCTTAAAACTTGAATTTATATTAAGATAGTCTGGGACTTCTAGTGTCCCCAAGTACAAAGTATTTGACTGAAGCAAATGAAAATATTCCCTGGAGGAAAATATTATTATCTTAAAACCCAAAATATTTCTTCAAATAATTTTTCAAATATAGCATCTAATGACTAGTTAGAAATAACCAGTTACACAATGAGACAAGACAAGAGAAACATAAGAAAAGATAAATAAGCATTAGTAACATAGAGATTAGTGTATTAGAATTCTTCAGAGAAACAACCAGTATGTTCTATACATCAGAGGAGATTTAGTATAGGAATTGGCTTACGTGGTTATGGAAGCAGAGAAGTCCCACCATCTTCCATCTGCAAACTGGAGCGCCAGGAAGGCCTGTGGAGTCATTCAGTCAAGTCTGAGGTTTGAGAGTAGGGAATTGATGGTGTGAGTTCCAATCAGAGTTTGAAAGCCTAAGTTCCAGGAGTGCCATTGTCCATGGACAGAAGATAGATGTCTCAGTTCAAGCAGACAGCAAATTTGCCCTTCCTCTACTTTTTTGCTCTATTCAGGCCCTCTGCAGATTGGATGATGCCCACTCACACTGGAGAGCCCACCTGCTTTGTTTGATTCACAATTCAAATGCTAATCTCTTCCAGAAACACCATCACAGACACACCTAGAAGTATTGTTTTACCAGCTATCTGGACATCCCTTACTTAGTACAGTCAAGTAGACACATAAAATTAACCATAACAATTAAATATATTGATATTATTAAGCATAGGTTATAAAACAAATGCCTTTACTATGTATAATTAGATAAAAGCAAAGTTAAAAAAAATTTGGCAGGGAACTAGAAACTATAAAAACTGACACACATTTAAAAAAATAAATTCATAACCATGAAAACAGTGAGAAAGAACATTGGAATAGTTATTACAAGGATATCTCTTACGTTCAAAAGGTAAAAGAAAACCATAAGCATGTTAAAGAATGATATGAAAAAATAAAGACCTGACTAAATTTTCTAGAGATGAAATATCCATGACTCCTTGGTTAATACACAGTCATGTATTATTCTGGACAAGAGGACAGCACTAGGTGGAGGTGTATGATTGAATACTTGTGCTATATCCTGAAGAATGGCATCCCATTTTTTCAGAGTGTTTCCTCTGAACTGGTACTTCAACGATGCTTTTAAAAAGCCAGTATAGCACTCTAGGAGATTTACTGCTACTGGGTTGTGTAGTATGTGGAATAAACAGAGGAGCCTATGATGAAGGTGATCCTAGGATAGTCTATTCCCACATCTCCTTTTCTGTAGAGTGAGTCCCTCGATTAGATGCTGTGCTCTGTGGGATTCTGTGCCTGTGAATAAGGCATTGTAAATACCTAATTGGTAGTACTGATGAAGGCTCTGTAGGAAATGAAAATGTACCTGTAGTACTTAACTATCCCTTTAAGGTGAACCATTGACTTTTCAGGGATTGCTTTTTCCAGACTTCTAATAAATACCTTAACAATGAGTTTGCTTGATTCTTTAGTTTCCCTGCCCCTGTCTCTGTCAATGTTCTCAGAAATTGCCTTAAGGTCAATGAATTCTTGTTCATCCCATCTTACTCTAGATCTGTTCATCAAGCTGCCTAAAAATCCAATTTGAGGGTTACTTACCTGGCTTTTTCCAGTATATAGTATGTCATTTTTTTTTTATCTCCTTTAGCATACAGATTTTTCCTCTTCCTTTTCAGGCCCAATAGAACTCCAGGTTGCTTATGCTGAGATTTAACCCAATTACTGTCCCAGTTATCAGGAGAATAGAGAACAGATAGTTAACACTGGAGGGGAGCATTTGTTGCTTTGCAGGGAGAGGCCTCTGTAACATCTTCTGGTGGAGGAGAAATACTAGCTCTTCTTATGGAAGGGTCAGACCCCCTCAATAAGTCCTGCAGGTTCTGCAGAGTCAACTCTCTCAGGACCATCAAATCAGATCTTCCCAACTAATGTTTTAGGGTCCTCGGTTTCCCAATCAGGACTTACCCTTGGTTGAAAGACCAATGTTGACTAAGAATTCAAATGTCTGTTTTGTGACTCAATCAGATCTTCAGTCTGCTTTTCAGCAGGGTCGGCTCTCCTACCAGAGGAGCTATATCTTCTTTTTGCTTACCAAAGTGACCCTCTTGTTAGAGATGAACTGTTAATGGCCCTTAGTTTCTCATTATCCTCCTACAGAGGAACAATTCAACATTGCAGTAACCATTCAACTGATGTTATTATCAACATTGCCTACTGCATTGCCGGGTGCATTTCCCTCATATATCTTTCAATTGCCTGAACCACCTTATCTGTAAAATCCTGAATAAATGGCTCCTCCACTAGGATGTTTTCTGAGATTACCACCAGTGAAAGCTTTAGCAATTGTTCTTCCTGCTTGTTCCAGTAAGTATCTGTATTCCTTTTAGGATGGTGTCCTCTTCACCCTCTGGACATTAAGTAGCCTTAGCATGAACATAGATTGGGATCCAGAGGAGCAGTAGCTGGGTCCATCAATTATGCTCTTTGTGGCAGGAGATCTGACTGGTGTGTTTACATGGCAGATGCCCATGTTAATAAATGAATTTGTTTCAGGGTATAATCTGTCCTAGTTCAGTTTAGAGTTTGAAGACATTCTTTTATAATATCTTTATCTACAATGAACTTTAATTCTCTCCACAATATTAAAAAAAATTTTTTTTTAAAGTGGAGGCTATTTTAACTTCTGACTGAGAAGAAATTTTTTTTGTTTTGTCTCTTATTTATTAATTATCATCTGTTCTGTTCCACTCTATTATCTGTCATTATTCCAGATGATGGCACATGGTCACCATGACAATGTGTCATTGTAGTTATTGTGTTCATAGATAGATGATAGATAGATAGATAGATAGATAATATTTTTTAATAGCTATGAGTCTTTGAAGTTTGAGGGCAAACAAAAAAAAGATGACCATAAGAGTTGGTTAACATAGTTTTAAATCTTCTTTAAAGAAACTCTTCTTAACACTCAAATAGGCTTGTAGAACTATCATAGATTCAATGTCAAAAACAAATTAAGAGAAGTTCTATTCCGTGGTTAGACAATCTATCATTCAACCTTACGAAGTTAACAACAGAATCTGGAGTCACTAGAAAAGGCCAGGAAAATAATTAAAAATGAAGACAAAGTGAGGGAAAGAAAACAAAACTTTGAGTGTTTTTAGGTGATAAATGTTCCTCATTAAAAGAAACATTTAACTATAAAAGCATGACACAATATTATTCATTATGTGTGGCAAGATCCAAGGGCTTGGGAGCAATTACATGTTCCTCAAAGTGGATTTGTATGTATAATTTAATACGGGAAGCCAACACCAAATATATTTGAATTCTATTAAAAATGTTAGAATATCAGAAATTATACCAGTCTAAAATAGCTATATTTTTATGACATTTCATATTTTAGTTTTAACTATCTTTGCTTTATACTACAATATTACTTATCTCAAGGTTAAAAGGGTCTTTTAAACAATTTTCAATTGCCAATTGCTTAAGACAATTATCTTTTATGTTTTTTAGTATTTACTGTGTGTGGTATGCCTGGTTAAACCAGTTGATAGGTAGATATTTCTATGTCAGTTTCTATAGGTACACTAACCACTTTTAAATAGGAAATTTAATACTTTAAAAAAAGAGAAAAATAGAATTAAGATTCACGGCTGCTGATGTGCTATTTATAACAAAATTTCTCAAAAGAAATTGGCTAATTCATGAGAGTGATGATTTCAGACTTCTGAAATGTTCTCATATTTCATTGAGACTGAAGAAAGCATGAGAGTCTAAATAAATGGTAGTCAACCTGGTCCTTACCGCCCACTAGTGGGCATTCCAGCTTTCATGGTGGGCTGTAGTGGAGCAACCAAAGTATAAATAAAAGGTAGATTTAACTATAGTAAGTTGTTTTATAAAGATTTATTCTGCCAAACTTAGCGAAAATCTGACATAAAGTACTTGGTAAGTAATTATTATTATATGCTTTAACTTGCTGTAACTCTCCTTTATAAATTTTATAAAGTAAAGTTACTTTCCCACTTTATAAATCACCATTACTGTGGAACCGGTGGGCAGTTAGAAAATTTTACTATTAACAGAGATACAAAAGTGGGCGGTAGGTATAAAAAAGTTGACTACCCCTGGAAATGAACGTAGTGTCTTGCCCTTATTTTCCCTTCTCTGATTAACAGGTGTTGGCGCATATTAACCTACTTTTAAGAATAAAACCCATGAGAAAAGTACACTTACCACAATTCTTCATCTCACCCAAGAGACCAACAGGGTGATCTTAGAAAGCAATCTTCCTCACAGAACCACATAAAGTCTAAGCCAAATGGAAGATAAAAATAGCTACAACCAATGCCAAGAAATAATCATAACATGTTTGCACAGCTTGTGAGCTAAATCCTTAGTGGGTAAGGGCTATGCTGTGTGCATGTTCGGTTAATTCAGAATTATTTTTAAAGTGAGCTGTGAATCTTGGTGCATATTTTTACAAGCATTTCTGTCTTTCTAACAAGGCCAGAGTTATTTATTCAAACTGCATAGAGGCAGTCATTAATTTTGGATAGCAGAAAGTTTATTTCCTTTGCTCAGGCTTACCCTAAAATTTAGTGTCCTCCGTAAGTGTACTCCTATACACAAAGAAAGCTAGAGAAAATAACACACATTTCTCAGCATGAGCTACTCATACAAGGATTCCTTTCTATTTGTGGTATAACATTTGTGTCCTTAAACAAAAGGCAGCAAAATGTAATGATGTGGCATGGGTTTGTCTTGTTAAGTGCATTTGTTTAAAAATATTAAACTGAACCCACTTCCATATGAAAATGCCTTTTTTGTACATTAGGTCCCTGTTGGGTGATCTGTACTACTTAAACTTTAAGAGTTGCTACTGTGTCACTAAGAGTTAATATGTTTCATGGTATATAAATACAAACCTATTTTAGATTGGTGAAAAGAAATCATTCCCCTGAGCTAGACAAGTCAGAGGGGCCAACAGTGAATTCACCCAGGTGGTAACAAGAACAGGATGATTAGCATATTATGTTAATGAGGTATGTTCCACTCCCATGCTCTTCAAGACTTGTTGCTAAGCAATACCCACCACAGCAGTGTAAAAGATATGAAAACATAATTCAGTTATGGAAACAATAAAAGCCCTTACCAATTTTTTTTAAAAAGAGGTTGCAATAATACATAATTTCAGGTCGAAACTACTCTAGAGCTCACAGCAGGGTTGCAGAGCAGCTGCAAATTATTCAGATTTATGAAGGGGTGGTGTGAGATTAGCAAGAAGTTGATGTAAAATCAGGTTAAGCCTCACTGCCATCCATCACTCCTCTGGAGCACAACAATAACAATAAGCACAATAACATTACGGGGAACCACACATACACAAGAGATTTATTTCACCAATATAATGCTATTAGATCAAAACTGGGTTTAAAGTTCATTCTTTGTAGGTAGAATATTTCATTCACGTAAAGTCGTTTCTAAAGTTAACAGGCATTTGCCACATAAAAAAAGAACAATATTAAAGGCATCAAGTATGTCTAATACTTCAAGTTTACATGCATAAATGTATTTCTTTTAAACAACCAATATTTTTGGCATGGAACTTGAAATTACTAGAATTCTGAATTGATTTTTAGAATCAGTTTTTTAAACAAGGTGGTGTACTTGGTTTGAATAATAAAAAATTTGGGAGCTAACCTCTTGATTCCCTTTAATGTATTTATACTATCATAAGTGATTACCAAGGATGTTAAATTTGTTAAAAGAAATTAATCTATAAAGGAGGCTGTAGTGGTATTTCTAGTAAAGCAAGGTCTATTTTAACTGTGTTGAGAAACTATAAAGCATACCATAGAGATAAAGGGCACTCTTACTTGGTTCTGTTGCTCAGATTTAAACATGGCCTTTACCTAGATTGCTGAATGTTGAGGTTCTTTCTAAATGGGAATGGCTCATTTATAATTTTACACATGCTTTCCACGTTGCTTGTAAATAGTTGCAGTAAACTAGACCTTTGTTAAGGGTATTACTATTTCAGATACCTAGAATACCAGGGAACTGCTGTCTGGACTACTCTAGAAATTTTTTGGTGATTGTCTTAACACCTCTATTAGGATAATAATTTGACAAAGTAACAGGTGTGTTTTTGTACTTCTGCTCGGAAACATCTATCACGCGTGTCTGAAGGTGTGACATTGCCATTTGTCTCAAGGGAGAGTTGTCAGGATTATATACTTCTAGCATCTGTAATAAATTTTATGAGTTCACTTGAAAGATTTAGGAAGAAGAACACATCATCCAGCAGAAACCCCATCATCCATACTAAACCACGAGCTGGGGAAGACTGAGGGAGAGTTGGGAGAGGAAGTAGGAGTTCACTTAGAAGTCTGCTCTGATAGTGTTGGGAGAGTTCTGATGGCAGGGGACATGTTCTATAACCCCTACAAGCTGATCTGAAGGTGAAGAGACCTAGGTCACTCCAGGCTCATTGGATCTCTGGTAAAAAACAGCCTCACTGGCCTCTCATATCTCAGCACCAGAACAATCAAATGGCTGTCATATTTTTAGGGAAAGAGTGAGACTTCACTAACATCTGAGTCTCCTACTGCCTGAGAAAGACATGGGTATGCAGTGGAATCTTTAGGGCTGAGGGAGAACCAGCCACTTTGGAGAACTGTGCTGTCAGGTTAGAAGGGAGCAAAGCATATATGAACTCATAGCCAGAGACTGAGAGAGACCCGAGTGGATTTTGTAGGGATAGAGGCCAATGACAGAAGTCCAAGCCTAGTGTCTGTGCCCCTCACTACACACCATGTACACATCTTGTCCACCCAAGGATCAAAGAGAGCTAATCTCTCCGCAGCCAAAGGAAATAATGTAGCCCCTTTTGAGCAGTTTCATCTTGGAGTTTTATAGATATTGACATAGGTTACTTTCTCCCCCAACTGCTCTCAGCTTTGTCAGGCCAATTAGCTTTCCTTCAAAGGCAAAGCCTTTAAGGACATGTAAAAACATAGCTTGATATCTTGGTCAAGCAATTTTAAACTTTTAATTTCACATTCTACTTACAACACCCCCCCCCCACCCCCATTGTGCTCTGCCTCACCTAGGCAAAGCTGGTCTCAAGGGACAGGGATGTGATCTGTTTTATTAGTCCTCCTCATATCCCAGGATTTTGAAGTAGAAGGTTAAGGCCAGCTCCTTCTTTTATTAATATTATCTGTGTCTCTCTTTTTTTTCTTCCCTGCCTCCCTCCCTCTCGCCCTCCCGTTTTCCTTCTTTCTCACCTTCCCTCCACTCTTTCCCCTTCTTTCTGTCATGATAGTCCTCTTATTCTTCTTTTTCCTTTTCTTGCCTTTCTTCCCTCTATTCTTTCTTTCTTCCAATAACTTATTTATTGTTGTGTATAGCAGAGTGAGCATATGTCCTGGTTTGCTAGGACAGTCCTAGGTTACGCCTCCTGTTCTCATGTAATAGGGCCCATCCATTTTTACTAACAAAAGCTTGTGAGTTTGGATAACTAATTACATAGTCATTCTAAGTGATCCATATGAAGAAAAGTGAGGGAAAAACATAAATGCATGACTTAATGAATAATCCCAAGGTAACCCTGTGTAGCTGGTACACAAGTCTAGAAATAGAACATTGCCAATACTTGGAAAGCCCTCTTCAATTGTTTTATAAATTATTTCAAGTTACCACCATCCTTACTTTCAACATTACAATTTAATTTTGCTTGTTTTAAAATTTTTATGAGCCCTAGCTGAATATCTCAGATGATTAGAGAATCATACTGAAGTGCAGAAGTTTGCTGGTTGGATACCCAGACAGAGCATATACAGGAACAGATTGATGTTCTTGTCTCTCTCTCTCTCTCTCTCTCTCTCTCTCTCTCTCTCTTCCTCTCTCTAAAAATCAATAAATAAAAAATATTTAAAATTTTTTTATGAATCTGCTTTTTTATGAGATTCAGTAATGATGCTAAAAGTTTTCATTTTCTTTGTGGTACAATAGTCCATTTGATATAATTTAAAATATGTATTCTACTGTTTAGGCAATTGGGTAATTTCTAGTTTTAGGTTATTTTGAATAATGCTGCTATGAACGTTTGTATACACCTCTCTTGGCATAGACTTCTTTTGGGTAAGTACTTAAGAAAAGAATTGCTCAGATGCAAGGTACAAACATATTATTTAGTAGTAATGTTAAACTACTTTCTAAAGTGGTTGCTGGCATATGAAAATATAGGTGATTTTTTGTACATGTATTTTTTATTTAATTCTCTTTTTTTGTGGGGGGAGGGAGATAGTGAGACAGACTCCCACATAGACCCTGATTGGGATCCACCCAACAACCCCCTTCTGAGGCCCATGCTCAATCAACCAAGCTGTTTTTAGCACCTGAGGCTGATGTGCTCAGACCAACCAAGCTCTCCTCAGCACCAAGGGCCGAGGCTTGAACCAATTCAGCCACTGGCTGCAAGAAGGGAAGAGGAAGAGAAGGGATAAAGGTTGGGGGAGAGAAGCAGATGATCGCTACACTTGTGTACCCTGACTGGGAATTGAACCAGGACGTCCATATGCCAAGCCAACGCTCCATCTACTGAGCCAATTATTGAGGCCAGGGCCTCATTTAATTTTTTTTTTTTTTTTTGTGTGTGTGACAAAGACAGAGAGAGGGACAGATAGGGACAGACAGAGAGGAAGGGAGAGAGTTGAGAAGTATCAATTCTTTGTTGTGGCACCTTAGTTGTTCATTGATTACTTTCTCACATGTGCCTTGACTAGGGAGCTACAGCAGACCAAGTGACTCCTTGCTCAAGCCAGTGACCTTGGGCTCAAGCTGGTGAGCCTTGCTCAAACCAGATGAGCCCACACTCAAGCTGGTGATCTCGGGATTTCGAACCTGGGTCCTCTGCCTCCCAGTCTGATGCTCTATCCACTGCACCACCGCCTGGTCAAGCTCATTTAATTTTTAAAACAAACCTTTGAGATAGAAATACATATAATATATTTTAAACTTACAGATGGGAAAACTAAGACTTAGAAATGTTATACACATTGTGCTTTAGATCATCCAACTAGTAGTTGACAGAGCGAGGTGGTAAGCTAAATAATGTTGACTGTGGAGTTACCATGCTTAAACATTAGGTTTTACTTTCTCTCATAGGTAGAGAAAAACTACTAATTGCCACTCTACTGCTCTTTCTCCTTGTCTTCCTAATCAGCAGAATTCCCTCTCTTCCAGGAAACTAAAATGATATTTTCCAGTATATCTCGTGCAACTAAGGATTTTCAATCAGATATAAGCAGAAGTTTTCAGATAAGGATTCTGGGAATGGTTCTTAAAGAGATTGACTCTATTAGGGGAAACACCTTGTGTCCCTTTTCTGTTTCCTTCTTCTTCCTCTTCAAAACTTGGAGATAGGGAGATGACGTCAGAGTAATGGCGGGGTAGGAAGCGATACCGATAAATCTCCCCCAAAACTCAACAAGATCTTCAACCAGAAACAGAAAAACCTATACTTGGAGCTTCCAGATGCTTCGCAATACACCCAAAGGTATGATTGAGTGAAAAATTGGCTAACTATATAACCAAACCCCGAAGGAAATAGGGAGTAAGAAATGCTCCGCCTTCCTCACTAACCTAAACAGGGCGGCTTTCTCTGGTAACTGTGAATATAGAAACTGAGGCGGGCAAAGGGGGTGAATACAAACGGCCGAACCAGGCTGTGGCACGGAGATCCAAGCCGAGGAAAATCTGATCCTGTGGCAACCCGGGCAATACAAGCTAACACTCGCGCCAAACCCAAACAAAGAAAGACAAGCGGCGCGGCCATTTTACCCGGTCTCCTGGCTGGTGCGCACGCAGTTAGTGGGCGAGAGATTTCTTCCTAGGCCCCGGGAGTCAGTGCCCGTGTTGCCCCACGGAGAGGCAGGGTCAGAGGACTTTCTGTGGGCCGAGGGCAGAGTCTCTGGGCAGCCCCAGCGCCCTGGGAAAGCCACGCACGGGAGGGAGTGAGAACTAATTCCAACGGTGGAGATTTTCCGTGCCGAGAGTGTTTCACTCAGAGGGAAAGCGGCCGGCCTCATATCCTGGTTTGCGCGCGCAGATAAGGAGTGAGCGATTCCTCCGAGTGCCTCGGCAGTGCGCACCCGTGTCATCGCACAGAGGAGCAGAGTCAGGGGCCTTTGTGTGGGCCAAAGCGGAATCTCGGGCCGCCCCAGCGCCTTGCAAAAGCCGCGCACGGGGACGGAGCGAGATTCAATTCCAACGCTGCAACTTTTCCCTGCGGTCGGGGGTTTCACTCAGAGCGTGAGACTGCTGGCCGGATATCCTGGTCTGCGCGCGCAGCCAGTGAGTGAGAGTTTTCTCCAAGCGCCCCTGAAGTGGGCACCCGCTTGTGTTACCGGACAGAGTGGCAGAGCCAGAGGTCTGTGAGTGGGTGGAAAGCCCGCCTGATTATGCTAGCAGCTCTGACTGACTGAGCCTTACCCAGAGCCCTGTGCTGAGTGGAAATAGAGTGGGGAGTTGCCAGCTCTTTGAGCCTCTTACTATCCAGGCAGAGGCAGCAGCAACCCCATAGCTGGATTATCAGGCTACTAATTGAGGAAGGAAAGACTAGGAGAAAGGCTCCAGGAACACGGACTCTCTCACTGTCGGAGCCTATAAATGCTAATAGCCTCGACTGCCAACGGGACTAAAGCACAATACATGACATTGCCATAGAGACTTATCAACTGCAAACCTCCACCTGAGCGTGGCAAAGGGGCAAAACCCGGGGTACAGAGTCACCGACCAGGAAGAGGGAGAGAAAAGAAAAAGCAAGAAGATAACCTCTCAAAATCAAGAATAATCTGCAGACTTTATAACCTATCCCATTTTATTATATTTGTTCGTTTGTTTCTCTTATCTTCATTCTTGATACTTTTTTTTTTTCCTCCTCCAATTTGGCCGATTAACTCTCTACCGGTCTTACTCTCTCCTCTCCTTGAACTACACTACCCATAAGTGTTACATCTCCCATTATCTTTTCTCTTCTCTTCCTTTCTCTCTATGAGGGTTGCACTCCAAAACCCTTAACTCTCTCTCTCTCTCTCTCTCCTTTCTTTTTTCTTCTTTTAGTGGTTCCCTCTTTTTTTTTTCTCTCTCTCTCTTTCTTTTCTCCCTCTATATTAGTTTCTTCCTTTTTCCTTTACATCTCCTCTCATTCAAACCTCAATAACAAACAAATTATCTTATCTGGGACTCAAACTTATGTTTGTGGCATTTTGGGGGGTTTTTATTTCACCTTTTTAACTCACTAGCAGGGCTCCCATCCCTGGCTCTCCATATTATCTAGTTCTTGTTCCACTAAATACAATAGTAATTTTTTAATTTGTCCCCCCATTTTTCCGTTTTCCTCTTAATCCTCTCATCATAACTCTTAGACAACCAACACCTAAAAGCAAATCATTTTATTCTTGACCCAAATTTTTTCCTTATTTGCTTTTTGTGGGTCCATACGCTCTTTTTTTTCTTTTTTCTTTCTTTTTTTTTTTTTTTTTTTTTTTTTTTTTTTTTGCCCCTTTATTACTTTTCCCCAATTCAGGCCCTCCATCACAGGCATTGTTTGTTATAATTCACAGTCCACCACAAGATTTTATCAAGAAAGAGGGGAGAGGAGAGGAGAGGAAAAAAGGAGGGGGGGAATAATTTCCTTTTTTTTTTTTTTTTTTTTTTAATTTTTATTTTATTTTATTTTTCTTTATTTCATTATTAATTTTTTTTAAAAAAACAACTCTTTTCGATTTTTTTTTATTATTTTTTTAAACTTTTTATTCTTTATTAAATCTCATTAATACTATCAACAAAACCACCCTCAGATGCCATTAAGGAAGAGAAAATCGAATATCATGGATACAAAAGAAAGAGAGGTAACACAGCTAGATGAGGAAAAATCTATGGAGAAAAAATTTAATATATTGGAAACCTTGGAGCTAAATGACAGAGAATTCAAGATAGAAATTCTAAAAATCCTCCGAGATATACAAGAAAACACAGAAAGGCAATTTAGGGAGCTCAGAAAACAACTCAATGAACACAAAGAATATATGTCCAAGGAAATTGAAACTATAAAAACAAATCAAACAGAGATGAAAAACTCAATTCACGAGCTGAAAAACGAAGTAACAAGCTTAGCTAATAGAACAGGTCAGATAGAAGAGAGGATTAGTGAAATAGAAGACAAGCAACTTGAGGCACAACAGAGAGAAGAAGAAAGAGACTCAAAAATTAAAAAAAATGAGATAGCCCTACAAGAATTATCTGACTCCATCAAAAAGAATAACATAAGAATAATAGGTATATCAGAGGGAGAAGAGAGAGAAAATGGAATGGAGAACATACTCAAACAAATAATAGATGAGAACTTCCCAAGCCTGTGGAAAGAACTAAAGCCTCAAGTTCAAGAAGCAAACAGAACTCCAAGTTTTCTTAACCCCAACAAACCTACTCCAAGGCATATCATAATGAAATTGACACAAACCAACAGCAAAGAAAAAATTCTCAAGGCAGCCAGGGAAAAGAAGAATACAACATATAAAGGAAGGCCCATTAGATTATCATCAGATTTCTCAGCAGAAACTCTACAAGCTAGAAGAGAGTGGACCCCAATATTTAAAGTCCTGAAAGAGAGGAACTTTCAGCCACGAATACTATACCCATCAAAGCTATCCTTCAAATATGAAGGAGAAATAAAAACATTCACAGATACAGAAAAGATGAGGGAATTTATCATCAGAAAACCCCCACTCCAGGAATTACTAAAGGGGGTTCTCCAATCAGATACAAAGAACAAAAAAAAACAGAGCCACAAGTAAAAGCTCCAAGAAGAACACAATAAAACCAAATTTAAACTGTGACAACAACAAAAAGAAAGAGGGGGAGAAGATGGAGATTAACAGTAGCAAAGGACGATGGAGTGCAAAAGTACTCACAAAATAGTTCGCTACAATGAACAGGGTAGGGACCCTTTTCATTATTCAAAGGTAACCACCATTGAAAAAACCACCACAGAAGCACATGAGATAAAAAAGATAGCAACAGTGGAAAGATGTATGGAATACAACCAAATAAAAACAAAAGATAGAAAAACAAAAGAGAAGGATCAAACAAGACACAAAACTAACAGAAAGCAAGATATAAAATGGCAATAGGGAACTCACAAGTATCAATAATTACACTAAATGTAAACGGATTAAACTCACCAATAAAAAGGCACAGAGTAGCAGAATGGATTAAAAAAGAAAATCCAACTGTATGCTGCCTACAGGAAACTCATCTAAGTAACAAGGATAAAAACAAATTCAAAGTGAAAGGCTGGAAAACAATACTCCAAGCAAATAACATCCAAAAAAAAGCAGGTGTAGCAATACTCATATCGGATAATGCTGACTACAAGACAGGAAAAGTACTCAGAGACAAAAATGGCCATTTCATAATGGCTAAGGGGACACTGAATCAAGAAGACATAACAATTCTTAATATATATGCACCAAACCAAGGAGCACCAAAATATATAAGACAGCTACTTATTGATCTTAAAACAAAAACTGACAAAAATACAATCATACTTGGAGACCTCAATACACCGCTGACGGCTCTAGATCGGTCATCCAAACAGAGAATCAACAAAGACATAGTGGCCTTAAACAAAACACTAGAGCACCTGGATATGATAGACATCTATAGGACATTTCATCCCAAAGTGACTGAGTATACATTTTTCTCCAGTGTACATGGATCATTCTCAAGAATTGACCATATGTTGGGCCACAAAAACAACATCAGCAAATTCAGAAAAATTGAAGTTGTACCAAGCATATTTTCTGATCATAAAGCATTGAAACTAGAATTCAACTGCAAAAAAGAGGAAAGAAATCCCCCAAAAATGTGGAAACTAAACAACATACTTTTAAAAAATGAATGGGTCAAAGAAGAAATAAGTGCAGAGATCAAAAGATATATACAGACTAATGAAAATGACAATACGACATATCAGAATCTATGGGATGCAGCAAAAGCAGTGATAAGAGGGAAGTTCATATCACTTCAGGCCTATATGAACAAACAAGAGAGAGCCCAAGTGAACCACTTAACTTCACACCTTAAGGAACTAGAAAAAGAAGAACAAAGACAACCCAAAACCAGCCGAAGAAAGGAGATAATAAAAATCAGAGCAGAAATAAATGAATTAGAGAACAGAAAAACTATAGAAAAAATTAATAGAACAAGGAGCTGGTTCTTTGAAAAGATCAACAAAATTGACAAACCCTTGGCAAGACTTACCAAGGAAAAAAGAGAAAGAACTCATATAAACAAAATCCAAAATGAAAGAGGAGAAATCACCACGGATACCGTAGATATACAAAGAATTATTGTAGAATACTATGAAAAACTTTATGCTACTAAATTCAACAACCTAGAAGAAATGGATAAATTCCTAGAAAAATACAACCTTCCTAGACTGAGTCAAGAAGAAGCAGAAAGCCTAAACAGACCTATCAGTAGAGAAGAAATAGAAAAAACCATTAAAAACCTCCCCAAAAATAAAAGTCCAGGCCCTGACGGCTATACCAGCGAATTTTATCAAACATTCAAAGAAGACTTGGTTCCTATTCTACTCAAAGTCTTCCAAAAAATTGAAGAAGAAGCAATACTTCCAAACACATTTTACGAAGCCAACATAACCCTCATACCAAAACCAGGCAAGGATGGCACAAAAAACGAAAACTACAGACCAATATCTCTAATGAATACAGATGCTAAAATACTAAACAAAATACTAGCAAATCGAATACAACAACATATTAAAAAAATAATACATCATGATCAAGTGGGATTCATCCCAGAATCTCAAGGATGGTTCAACATACGTAAAACGGTTAACGTAATATACCATATCAACAAAACAAAGAACAAAAACCACATGATCTTATCAATAGACGCAGAAAAGGCTTTCGATAAAATACAACACAATTTTATGTTTAAGACTCTCAACAAAATGGGTATAGAAGGAAAATATCTCAACATGATAAAGGCCATATATGATAAACCATCAGCTAACATCATATTAAATGGCACTAAACTGAAGGCTTTCCCCCTTAAATCAGGAACAAGACAGGGTTGTCCACTCTCTCCACTCTTATTTAATGTGGTACTAGAGGTTCTAGCCAGAGCAATCAGACAAGACAAAGAAATAAAAGGCATCCATATCGGAAAAGAAGAAGTAAAGGTATCACTTTTTGCAGATGATATAATCCTATACATCGAAAACCCCAAAGAATCTACAAAAAGACTACTAGAAACAATAAGCCAATACAGTAAGGTCGCAGGATACAAAATTAACATACAGAAGTCAATAGCCTTTCTATATGCCAACAATGAAACAACTGAGAAGGAACTCAAAAGAATAATCCCCTTCACGATTGCAACAAAAAAAATAAAATACTTAGGAATAAACATAACAAAGAATGTAAAGGACTTATATAATGAAAACTATAAACCATTGTTAAGGGAAATCGAAAAAGATATAATTAGATGGAAGAATATACCTTGTTCTTGGCTAGGAAGAATAAATATAATCAAGATGGCTATATTACCCAAAGCAATATACAAATTTAATGCAATTCCCATCAAACTTCCAATGACATTTTTTAAAGAAATAGAGCAAAAAATCATCAGATTTATATGGAACTATAAAAAACCCCGAATAGCCAAAGCAATCCTAAAGAAAAAGAATGAAGCTGGGGGCATTTCAATACCGGACTTCAAACTCTATTATAGGGCCACGACAATCAAAACAGCATGGTATTGGCAGAAAAATAGACACTCAGACCAATGGAACAGAATAGAAAGTCCAGAAATAAAACCACATATATATAGTCAAATAATTTTTGATAAAGGGGCCAACAACACACAATGGAGAAAAGAAAGCCTCTTCAATAAATGGTGCTGGGAAAACTGGAAAGCCACATGCAAAAGAATGAAACTGGACTACAGTCTCTCCCCCTGTACAAAAATTAACTCAAAATGGATCAAAGATCTAAACATAAGACCTGAAACAATTAAGTACATAGAAGAAGACATAGGTACTCAACTCAGGGACCTGGGTTTTAAAGAGCATTTTATGAATTTGACTCCAATGGCAAGAGAAGTGAAGGCAAAAATTAATGAATGGGACTACATCAGACTAAGAAGTTTTTGCTCAGCAAGAGAAACTGATAACAAAATAAACAGAAAGCCAACTAAATGGGAAATGATTTTTTCAAACGACAGCTCAGATAAGGGCCTAATATCCAAAATATACAAAGAACTCATAAAACTCAACAACAAACAAACAAACAATCCAATAAAAAAATGGGAAGAGGATATGAATAGACACTTCTCCCAGGAAGAAATACAAATGGCCAACAGATATATGAAAAGATGCTCATCTTCTTTAGCTATTAGAGAAATGCAAATCAAAACGGCAATGAGATACCACCTCACACCTGTTCGATTAGCTGTTATTAGCAAGTCAGGTAACAGCAAATGTTGGAGAGGCTGTGGAGAAAAAGGAACCCTCATACACTGTTGGTGGGAATGTAAAGTAGTACAACCATTATGGAAGAAAGTATGGTGGTTCCTCAAAAAACTGAAAATAGAACTACCTTATGACCCAGAATCCCTCTACTGGGTATATATCCCAAAAACTCAGAAACATTGATACGTAAAGACACATGCAGCCCCATGTTTATTGCAGCATTGTTCACAGTGGCCAGGACATGGAAACAACCAAAAAGCCCATCAATAGATGACTGGATAAAGAAGATGTGGCACATATACACTATGGAATACTACTCAGCCATAAGAAATGATGACATCGGAACATTTACAGCAAAATGGTGGGATCTTGATAACATGATACGAAGTGAAATAAGTAAATCAGAAAAAAACAGGAACTGTATTATTCCATACGTAGGTGGGACATAATAGTGAAACTAAGAGACATTTATAAGAGTGTGGTGGTTACGGGGGGGAGGGGGGAATGGGAGAGGGATAGGGGGTGGGGAGGGGCACAAAGAAAACAAGATAGAAGGTGACAGAGGACAATCTGACTTTGGGTGGTGGGTATGCAACATAATTGAACGACAAGATAACCTGGACTTGTTATCTTTGAATATATGTATCCTGATTTATTGATGTCACCCCATTAAAAAAATAAAATTATATAAAAAAAAAAACAAAAAAAAACTTGGAGATAATGGCTGGAGTTTCAGCAGCCATTTTGGACTATAAGGAGCCCTAAGTACAGACTTGTCTATTTCTTCTTTCAGTTCTATCTATTTTTGCTTTGTGTATTTTGGAGCTTTGTTATGAGACACATAATCATGGGAGGTTTTTATGTTGTCTTGGTTAGTTAATCCCTTTATTATTATGAAGTATAAACTGTTATGCCTAGTGTTTTAATTTCCTTGGGCTTCAGTAATAAATTATCAAAAAGAAGGTGGCTTCGAACAAGAGAAATTTATTTTCTCCCAGTTCTGGATGTTGGAAGTCAGAAATCAAGGTGACAGAAGAGCCGTGTTTTTTTCAAAGGCTCTAGGGAAGAATTTTTTCATGCCCCTCTATATTCTGGCAGTTGCCAACAATCGTTGGTGATTTTTGGCTTATGGCAGCATAACTCGAGTTTCTACTTATGTCTTCAAATGACCATTTTTCTCTGTGTCTCTGTGTCCCTAGTCCCTTTGTCTTATAAGGACACCAGGTATATTGGATTTAGAGTTCATCTTCAATTGACTAAACCTGCAAAGATCTTGATTCTCAATAATGTCTCATTTACAGATTCCAAAGTGAGTTGTTTTATTTATAATGGTTTTTAAATATGAGTCGTTTAGAAAGATAGAGTTTTATTTTCCCCTTACATAAAAGAAGTCAGGGGCCCAACCTCTTTTTATTTCATTCTGTTACCATCCTCAGCTCCACATGCCACCCGTCCTCATGGACAATGCAGTTCCACACAAAAGCCCCTGTGGCCTTAGCCAGGTAATAGGAAAGGAAAATGGTAGGGTTAACAGCACCCCCCTCCAATAAATCATTTCACTTTATAGAACTGTTCCTGAAACCCCACCTAATAACTTCTAGTTACGGCTTTCAGCCGTGCCTTCCTCGGAGGGAGTCTTTTATCTAACCTTCTCTGAAAACTGAAATACGCATAGTTTTTAAACTAATTATATTGTTGCCCTGTTAGTGTAGGGGCCTGTTACATAGGAAGAAATAGACAAAAGATGGTAGAGGATACACAGCTAGCAAACTTTGTCTCACAAGTGTCACTCTTCCTAATGATGCATTTTTTGCAATCACCTAATGTCTGTTTTCCCCTTCAGAGTGTAGCCCATGGAGATCAGGGATCACATTCATTTTTTTCATCAGACTCTATCATTTAAGAGTCTTTATCAATATTTGTTAAATGGGGTTATTATAATATAATGTTCAATTGTCCTCACTATGATCCTCTTATGCATTCTTATAATTTGGATCATATAAAACCACTCTTTGGATGGTTCTCAAAAAGGGACACCGTGGCCCACATGGAGATTTAGCCAATGTAGATATAAATGCTTTTTTCTTTTTAATAAAAGAAGCTTTATGTAAAGACATATCATAGCTTAACAGATACACATTCACAATTCCCAGCATATATAAAGTACCTGACCCACCCTGAACCGCTTTGGCATTCTAAATCTGTCTCACATTAAAATTCATATTGGGTTTCAAAAAAGACATTTTGCTAAGTTTAGAACCTGCAATAACTCATGAGCTAAAATATTTTTAATGAAGCACCAAACTTTGTGGGCCTATTTCATTCAGCCCTGGTGGAAGGCAGCCTCCGGCAGAAGAGCTTCTGTAGCTGGTTCTGAAAGCTGCAAGGGTTCCCAGGACAGAAGATGAGGCCAAGAAAAGAAACATCCCAACAGTGATCTGGTGATATCACTGTAAAAGACTCAGATGTGTAATAACAAATGTTCCTTCCTCTAAAATGCAGTTTTAAAAGCCAGACTGAAAAAAATGTCACTGCATTAAATTTAATAAAAATAAATAAATAAAATAAAATAAAATAAAAATAAAGGGTTTTAAAAAAAACAAACAAAAAAGAATGGCAGAATTCAAGCATATTCTCCAATTTAATAAATTTCAAGTCCAGTTGGGAAGAATTTGGGTGAGGCTAACCATAACACACTGATCAAGAATCTTTTCTGAAGTATAGAGCATCATGACATTCTATGCACAGCCCGCTTCTAGGGAGTGGACAGCTCAGACAGCCAAGATGCCAATATGATTCTAGCCCACAACAATTTCACTGCTCTAATTTATGAAAAGGATATGCGAACTAGAAAGATCCTGAAGGTCACCACCCAAACAGTCACAAAGAGAGAGGTCGACTAATGAAATCCATAGTTTCGGCCAACACTTAACTGGTGACGCCGACGTAGTCACTTTTATCTTCCTCATCTTAAAATCCTTGTGTCCACTTGGGCAATGACAAGAGAGAGAGTCGCCATGAGGCAGAGTCTGAAATAGGAATTTTGATGAAGATGAGGAAACAAAGAAATATGATGAATAAAATAAAACCTTCCAAAAGAAACTCACATTCAGAAAGTACTATTTATATGCTCTCCTAACATTGGACACCATAATAGGTGCTGGGGCTATAAAGGGGATAAAACAGACATGATTCCTGCCCTCAGGGACTTACATCTACAGAGGGCTAGACTCTTAGAGAAGGAAAAGGAAGCCCAGGACCACCCATTTGGCAGTCCACACTTTTCATTATTTGTCACAGTATATTCAAAGCAAGAGAATGGTAAGAACAACAACAATATCTATTTATAGCCCATGAAAGTTGCTACAGCATTGCCCTGAAAGGGTAGATTTGATAGCTAAACATCTCATTCATTAAAAAGACTCTCTAGCTTAAGTGCATGAATGAAGACTCAGATGCATGTTCTAGTTAGGCTATGTCAGAAGGATTCTACTAATTCCAATTAATGATGTCTTTTGGGGTTAGAAATCCTTCAGCTGTGTATCTTTGTGAGGATAAGCTGAATAAATAAAGCAAACAGGACCTCAAGCTGTTGGAAGCAGGCACCAGTTTATCCCCACAGAGATGCTGTGGACAGAGTTCTTTTGTTCCCTCTGGTGATTTCTAAGATCGTCTAACTTTATTTTCTGTTGACAGAAGCTGATATCATTTGTAACTTTATTAAAGTCATAAAAAGGAGAAAATTTGCAGGCTCCATGGGCATTGTATTTGGTCATATTCAGACTGTAGATTGTTTCATAAAAAGGACTGTGTGCACTCTGCTTATCTCTCAGAATGTTATATTTTCAAAGGATGTTGTCCAATCCCACCACATAGACCAAGATAATCCATAGCATTCATCGCTCACACAATCAGGACAACAAAAAACTGTAACACCATTTCTTTTTATTTTTTTTAGATGAGCTGGTTGGTAGCAGGAAATGTCTAATGCTAAACAACCCAGTGCTACAATGTAAGTCTTCCAGGTTCAGGTTTGAAGCTATACCAGTATCAGGGGAAATAAATTCTTGCCTAGAAAAATGAAATAAAATGATTTCTCCCTTTTTATTTGGATAGGAAGAAGCTAAACACAATACTTTTTAAAAAGTAAAAATTCAAGGTATCATTCTATAATAAAATTAGAAGTATGTTAAGAAATGTTTAGCTTATTGCTCCAGTTTTTAGCATCTATATCACATAGAACAGAATTTACAATTTGAATAGAAAGAAGTGCACCTTGTTTTCAAAAGTCGTCCTTCTCATTGATGCAAAACTATAGCTTGAAGTGCTTTAACACTACTTTTAGTAACAGGGTTAGCTGCAGTCATAAAGGCCCTTTTTGTGATAAGAGCAGATTTGTTTCACAATTAGTGGATATATTTTCTCAGTCCCTCCCATTGAATGGGGTCCTTCCTTTCAATAAATATTTTAGTTGATAGTTTCCAAATCCTCTGAATACGCCCCTTAGGCTAGCAGACTTTATAATCCAGGCCTGTTACTTCTCTTGTGTTTACTAGATGATCTCCTACTCACATTTCTTTTCTGAATCATCAAGCTCATATGGGCTAACTTTGACGACAGCATTTCAGAATCATCATTCTAGAACAAAGGCCATTCACTTCTCCCGAAACTTGCATACAGGAAAATACATAATTCTGACCTCACTAAGGACAGTCCTTTACTATGAAGCCAAGAAAAGCACCTGGAGTGACCATAGTTATTTAAAATGATAAGAATTTTAATACACAGTAATAACAATTGAAAATATGTATCATGCTAGCAATCCCTGAGATGTGTTCCATTAACAGGAAAAACCTGCTTTTCATCCCTTTTGATTATTATTGTCTTTACTTTTGGTGCTTAGATTTAGAAAGAAGAATTTATAGCAATCTGGGTAGAGTTTAATCATTAAACTTAAAAATTTATACAATACAATTAAAAACAATGTCAAGGAAAGATTTTACTTCCTGACAAATTCTTTTTTTTTTTTTTCTTTTACAGAGACAGAGAGAGAGTCAGAGAGAGGGATAGACAGGGACAGGCAAACAGGAACGGAGATGAGAAGCATCAATTATCAGTTTTTTGTTGCGACACCTTAGTTGTTCATTGATTGCTTTCTCATATGTGCCTTGACTGCGGGCCTTCAGAAGACCTAGTAACCCCTAGCTCGAGCCAGGAACCTTGGGTCCAAGCTGGTGAGCTTTTTTGCTCAAGCCAGATGAGCCCGTGTTCAAGCTGGCGACCTTGGGGTCTTGAACCTGCATCCTCGCCATCCCAGTCTGACGCTTCATCCACTGTGCCAACACCTGGTTAGGCTTCCTGACAAATTCTAAACATTACAATATCTGGTAAAATTAATGGCCATGACTTGCATAACCCATGCAGCATTTAAGAATCTCTTTAGGCAAAAGTAAGTCTTGGACATGAAATTCAGGTTAAGAGTTAGTGCTGTGTTTTAAATTGATTCACAGTTGGACATAACAAAGCAATCTTCATCAAGAAAAATGAAAAATTTAAAACTTGTTTGTGATAAAAAGACTTACACCTTGCCTGTACACTTTTTTAAAAATAGTGTTTATTTCTATAGATTATACTTCACTGAAGCTTATTTTAGAAGGGGGATACATAAAAACAAGCTAAACTCAGAATGGCTCTAGACCTCTCTTGCTACCTTCTTTTTAAAATTTAACTTATTGGGGTGACATTGGTTAATAAGATCATATAGGTTTTAAGTGTACATTTCTATGATACAATCTATATATTGCATTATATGCTTATCAAGCAAAGTCAAGCCATCTTCCATTACCATATAGCTGGCCCATTTCCCACCTCAGCTTCCCTACCCCTTCCCTCTGGTAACCATCATACTATTGTCTATGTCTGAGTCTCAGTTTTAGATCTCACAGATGAGTGAAACCATATCATTTTTAGCTTTTTCAGACTGACTTATTTCACTTTGCATAATATTCCCAAGGTCCAGCCATGTTGTTGCAAATGCCATATTTCATATTTTCCTATGACTGAGTAGTATTCCACTGTATATATGTATCACATCTTTTTTGAAAAATTTTTTATTAATTTTAATTTATTGTGTTAACATGAATTCAAATGTCCCACTCAATATAATTCCCTCACTCCAACCCCCTTGTCCCCAGTTGCCAACCCCTCCCCCTTCCCTTTGGGATTTGCTGTCCTGTTATCTGTATCTATATGCTATGTATATATAATTTCACTAATCCCTTTACCTTCTCTGGTCCCATCCTCTCATCCCCCTTCCCTCTGGCAGCTGTCCCTCTGCTCCTTTAGACTCCATCTCTGCCTCTATTCAGTTCCTCAGTTCACTTTTGTTCATTAGATTACACATTTAGTGCGATCATGTGTCTTTCTCTGCCTGGTTTATTTCACTTAGCCTAATAATCTCCAAGTTCATCCATACCATTGCAAAAGGTAAGATTTCCTTCTTCCTCATGGCCACATAGTATTCCACTGTGTATATGTACCTCAGCTTTTTAATCCACTCGTCCAACTGATGGACACTTGGGCTGTTTCCAGATCTTCACTATTGTAAACAATGCTGCAATAAACATGGGGGTACATATTTTCTTTTGAATCAGTGATTTGGTATTCTTAGGATATATTCTTAAAAGTGGGATAGCTGGGTCAAAAGGCAGTTGAATTTTTAATTTTTTGAGGGAACTCCATACTGTTTCCCACAGTGGCTGCACAAGTCTGCATTCCTACCAGCAGTGCAGGAGGGTTCCTTTTTTTCCACATTCTCACCAGCACTTAGTATGTGTTGTTTTGTTAATGAGCACCATTCTGACAGATGTGTGTATCACATCTTCTTTATCTAGTCCTCCACTGATGGATACTTTAATTGTCTTCATGTCTTGGCCACTGTGAATATTGCTGCAATGAACATAGGGGTGTATATATCTTTGCAAATAAATATTTTCGAGTTTTTCTGGTAGATATTGAATAGAAGGCTTGCTGGGTCATATGGTAACTTTCTTTTTAATTTTTTCCCCTCACTCACGGGTACACATCCTCTTTTATGAGCACCCCTGCTTTTCTCAGGCAGAGATTAGAATGTTCCTTATTCACAACTTTCCAGGTATGAAAGGCCTCTCTGCAACTGCTTAGATGCAGAATATGTTATGGCTATCTTTAGCACCCCCTAATTTTAAGTAAAAAAAATGTTAGTGGGTTTTCAAGAATGTCTTGGGTTGGTTATTGGTTCCTGGGTATTTTCTCCTCACCACTCCACAATCAGAAAAAGGGGTATCCTAGAATGCTTGAGGTGATTACTTCAGTAAGTCTTGAGAGTTGTTCACCACTCTAGAAAATATAAAATACACTGGTAAGTCTGAAATAAATATGCACATAATACTTTTAGATGATCAGTATGCTAGGTAGTTCTATGATTTCCCTCTTCCCCATCATTCATGTGGAATGCTTTAATAGTGTCAACCAAAAAAATGCATATGCATTTTATCAAACAAACAATACCAATCTGTTCCAGTAATGTTTTTATTTCCCTATATATTTCTATAAATGATGGAAAATAGCTCTTATTCTTCACTGCTATACTCAATCTGGTTCTTCATTTATTTTTTTTTATACTTAGGTGTGTGTATCTGTGTGTGTGTTTATCTTTTTTTTTTTTTTTTTGAGATGAAATCTTTTTATAGCACTGTTAAAAATTTTTACCATACATCTGGGCTTTTTTATATTTTCCTATATTTAAGAAGATGATTCATTTTATTGGCTCAAGTGCTTATTTTCCAGCTGGGATTGTGAGCCAAAGGAATTATTTTTCAACAACAAAATTTTAATTTTCCTGCCTAGAGGTACACTGTGATTTATTTCATTCTTCTTTTGGCTATATGATTTAAAAATACAGTAAAAATAACAACAACAACAAAAACCCCACATTCCAATGCATTTTTTTCTGTGCTTTCTTCTTTAAAGCAGCTTTTATTTAAATATTTAATATCACTAATCGAGGGAAAATTCATCTTTGTTTCCAGTTCTCTAAGTCTTAGATAACTAATACCTTAACCATTCCTCTGATAAAATAAGCTTGAGGTTGTCTATACTACATTTTGGATAACTTGGATAGTATTCTATATTTTATGCCTGTATTTTGTATCATTCAACGACTAGATGTTGGCATGCAGTTGATGAGGAAATAGTTTATCTTTTGTGGTTAAAGAATTTATTAAGATCTCAATGGAGGCCAATTCCCACTCCCTGTGGTGGAAATTTGTCTGAGTATGAGTCAGAAACCTTCAACCTTCTCTCCCCTTTCTGCCTGCCCTAACTCCACCCATTCATTGAGATAAAGTTCAGGTTTTATCTCCATTAATATAACCTCCTCACTTTGGCCATAGCTGGTTTTTTTTTTTCCATGTACAAAATTTCCATTATCTTAGTTTGTTTATCTCTTATGGTGTCCATCCTGATCTAAATTACCATATGATTGTTTGTAAACATGTGGAATGTCCCCACCAGATTATAAAATTCTTTAGCAACACAACCATCTCTAGTCAATCATCTGATCCCTGAAAGCATCCAGTATACTTTCCTTGTATATACTGGTCACTCTGGTCATTGAATACATGTTTAGTGAGTGGTAAATGGATGATGAAAGCATTTTAGGTAGAGTTTTTCTAATAAGGTAACATTTATAAACTGTTTGAGAATGAAAAATATGATGTTTCAAACTATCCTTGTGGGCAACTGGGTAGGAGAGATGAGAAAGAAGAGGCAAGGTTACTCCCATTGCTTGGCTGTGTCGTTTACTGAGATAGTGAACACATGATGAGAAAAGTTTTATGTAGTAAGCTAGTGGGTTTAGTTTTAGTTATGTTGAGTTTGAAATGCCACTGGGACCTTCCTAATCAGAGAATTCTATTAGCATTTGGCTATATGGGCTGGAGATAAATATTTTAGATTTATCCATGTATCAATATGGGATAATATATACTGCTAGCAGTTTATAAAAATTCATTTCTACTTCTTTCTAGACATTAACTATACTACATTTCCCTGCTTATTTTCCAGTAAGGTGTTGCTGTGTTACTAGATCTGACCAGTAGGATATGAGTGAATGTAATGCGTGTCATTCCTGAACCAAGGCTTTTGAGAGCTGGTGTACCTTCTCCATATTCTCTTTCCCATTAGCTGGATAAGAGCAAATAATGACAAGGTCCTACAGGATACTGGATCCTCAAAATTTAAGCATTTTGGTTCTCGAATCTCCACATGAAGATAATCTTCCTACCCATCAGGAATAGTACTCACTTTGGACCACTATATGAGAAAGAAACCCAATTCTGTTTAAGCCCTACATTTTTTGACTTATGTGTTACAGCATTTTAGCCTACTTTAATAAATTCAGGTAGTGAGGGAAACAATGGAAGTTGGAAAGATGACCCAAGAGTGCAGAGAGTAGTGAGGGAAGTTGCTAAGAAAACCCCTGAGCAAGGTTTGCATTTAAGGGATGAATGACAAGAGGAAGATGAATCCATGAGGGAGACCGAAAGAGCAGTAGAAAGACAGAAAGAAAATTAGCAGACGATAAACTGAAAGAATACAAGGAAAAGAGCTTCAGCTGTGCTCAGAGGTCCATGTGCAGGAGCAGAGGAAGGCTGCATTGGCCCACAATCCAGGTTTTATTGGGAGACTGAGGGGAAGAAAAGGCAGAAAGAATTTGAGGATGGACTATGAAGAAGAGGATGAGTACAGAAAGAAAATACCAGTAATACAAAGGAAATAAATAGGAAAACAACAGAAAAATCAGGATTGGGTAAAGAAACAGTGTAGTATGAGGAGCAGAGTGAGAGAAATCAACAGAGATTGTGATTTAGGAGTAATGCTTTTAGATTAGGATTGTACAAGTATAGCAGTTCTAGGTGGCAATCATGTCTAGGGCAGTGTTTTTCAACCACTAGTCTGTGGATCAGTCCACCAGAAATATTGTGCTGGTCCACAAAAGAGTTACCCACCCTGATGTTTGAAGATTATAGACCCAATGATCTTAGTCGAATTCACATATGCTCGAGGTGATTTCTACCTTAGTGGTCCCCAAAGTAATTCTCCTATTTTCACCTGTCCTCAAGTGTAAAAAGGTTGGAAACCACTAGTCTAAGGGATAGTCATGAAAAGAGTTTAAGAAGTAGGTAGTTGAGGTGAAGACCAGTGGAACTGAGGAAGCCATTGCTTTAGATAAATGTTTTCCTTTGAAGCTGAGTTCATCTACATTGATCTTTGAATTGGGGTAGAGTGCGAAAAAAACTACGGTCTTTAACTCATCAGTTTATCATGGTGGATAAGATACTATATCTCAGGAGCTGAATTTCATAAGTTCATATTCTAGTTGCAATTAGTAAGTTGTGACTTACTAATTACATCTTTTGGGAAAGTTACTTACCTGAGTCTTAGGTTTTCTTCTTTAAAATGGGCGTGATAATCTCAAAGATTTGAAATTCCTAGGATAATGTTTGACATACAGTAAGCTCTAAAAATAGTAGCTACTATTATTACTTTAATTTATATAATATTATTAAAAAGCATTTGGATTTTGTTTTTGTTGCTTAACTAGAAGTGAACAAGGGAAATCATACCCTTACATCTCAGTTCCCGCCATTAGAAGTATGATGCAGACTATGAATATATTATATTATAATGGCAAGCCTAAGCCTCATAACAGGAAGTATTTCAATTTTAGCATTGTGGAAAACCTTTCATTTAGGTATGCTGGTACCATATATATTTCCTATTAGATTGAGTACTGGTTTACTCTTCTGGTCCAGAAGTGTCACAACTAAGAATTTTCTTGAAGCCTCCTGTGATTTGATATTTACCATCAGAAAAATAATCAACTACTCTCTTTGGCTTTTGGTTATTATAGCTAATTCAGAAACTAGAACATGAGTCAATAACAAAAATGGCTCATGAATCCTTTGATTATCCATCAGGCAGGATGACTCAACTGGCTAGACCCTTTGCCATGCTTAGATCTTTATAACTCTGTATTAACTAACTGTGGGGCCTTTAGACCAACACAATCTAAAAGGAAAGGGTCAGCTAAGAGTGAAAAATACCCCTAGCAATTCCAAATGAATTAAAACTAAATAGGGTGACAGCATTGCCCTTCCTTCCAGCTGATTCAAAGTTTATGTTCATCTGACTCACCAAATTCATCTAATTCCCCTGACTTCCTATTGCAGCTGAATTCCAAAGTCTGAAGTCTGAGTGCTTAGTAATCTTTCTAGTTTCTTTTGTATTCATTAAAAAAAAAGAGGGGGGCATATTGCACCTGACACAAACAAATCACTATTTATTCTTATGAAATATATGTTTTAAAAAATATTTTAGTGCTCTATTTATTCCCAGAGAGGCCAACAGAAGAGATTGCTAAAAGGCTTATTCAAATGATTGCAGGAAATTTATTTTGGAGAAATACTCTCAAACAAACTCAAAGTTAATCATATTAGGTAAACCACTGAGAGACTCTGATAGGAGTAATTTATAACTAATAACCATACATTTTGAAGCTCATGTCTAAAGTTATTTTTATGACTTGAGGTGGGGGCAGGGGTAGGAGTAATTGTTAGTGTTCCTAACATTACCTTTGTGTATATGTATGCACTCACATGTTTATTAGTTGAATTATAGGCCATCCCAAACTTTTATGCAAATACATTTAAGCATTCCATAGTACTAGTTTCATGTGAGAAAGTCAACCTGACTGTGCGTGTGTGTTTAGAGAAGGGGCACAGGTAGGAATGAATAGAGATGGGCTGATGATATTCTTTCTGGAAGTGAAAAAATTCTAAATTCTACTTTTGTTTTCAGATACATCAGGGGTATAAATCCAGTATTGAATATATGTTCTCTTAATTATTTTACTGTTTGAAGTCCAGTGTGTCTTCAAATAAAACTAAAGGTTTTATTTGAAGTATATAAATAAAATACTCTAGTATACTTAATGATATTTCTCTAGTATACCTAATGGTATTTCTATCTTCCTCTCAGATATGTCCATGATAACTAGAGGTTTGATTATCAGTATTAAACATTTTATTGTCCATTTATTTTACAAACACAAAAACACTCAAAATACAGGATAATCATCTACTGTGCAATTACTTCTGACAAACAAAATGGTGACAATTCCAAGATTGAACTCTTCGGAGACAGCCTTTGACGGCATGGCTGTTTGTTCCACCATGGATGGAAAAAGCAAAGATGTCGCATATGAAAGGTCTTTCACAAATATATTATACAAAAGCACAGGCTATTTGAAAGTCAACACATTTATAAAAATGCTGCATCATAATCTATTCTTTTAAGAACTCCAATATTGCCTGACCAGGTGGTGGCCAGTGGACAGAGCATCAGACTGGGTTGCAGAGGACCCAGGTTCGAGACCCCAAGGTCACCAGCTTGAGTACAGGCTCATCTGGCTAGAGCAAAGCTCACCAGCTTGGACCCAAGGTTGCTGGCTCGAGCAAGGGGTTACTCAGTCTGCTGTAGCCCCATGGTCAAGGCACATATGAGGAAAGCAATCAATAAACAACTAAGGTGTCACAACAAAAAAATGATGATTGATGCTTCTCATCTCTCTTCGTTCCTGTCTGTCCCTGTCTATCCCTCTCTCTGACTCTCTCTCTGTCCCTATTAAAAAAAAAAGAACTCCAATATTTCAGCATCTGCTTTCATTTGGTTTGTTTAGTATTTGCCACTTGCTCCCCATGTGGTTTAATCTTTTATCCAGTATTTCCACACTGAAATCTCTAGTAGATGGAGTTAAAGACATTGACCTTTGCCCTATCAAGATCACTGGTTCTACTGCCACTTTAGTCCTTTTGATGGCCAAATCAGTGATGGCTCTTACTGTGAGCTTAAGCTAACCATTTGGCTGGAATATGATGTCATGTTGTTTAGAGTTTGAGGCTCTGCTCTGGCTATATTGTTATTTATCAACCCTGTTGTTGACCCCCTCATCCTTTCCTCTTTTTCTTTAGTTCTTGGAGCTGCTTTTTAAAATTCCAAATAGTATCTATAAGTTATCCCCATGTGTTCAGTAGGGTTTTATTCATGCTTGCTTCAGCTAACCTACTGACTATTGCCCCTGTCTGGACCTCAAAACATGTCTGCTCAGCTTTCCCTTTGGCTCCCTTGGATATGACCTCTGACTTCTTTGGCTAGGGAATGTTAGAGGTTCCCATGAACATCTGTCTTGATTCATTCTGGCCAAAAGTTTTCCCAATGTGACAGGCATTAAAGAGCTGCTTCTTTATAAAACATAGGCTGTATGCAGATATTTAAATAAAATATTTATCATTAACAAAAAATGGATTACACCAATTTTCATATAATAACCTGTGCATCCTAACTAGATTTAGGTAAGCATGGACTTAATCCAAAGCATGAAGATAGTTTGCAACACGAGTATCCATGTAACCAACAGAAAACTAGCTATTTAGTTGTATTAATAAAAGCATCATAAATGATGATTACATCTGTAAGAGCTAGCTGTTTCATGTTTTGCAGGCATGCTGTCCTTAGGGAATAGTGAGACTTCTCAGGAAGAAGTAGTGCAGGTAGGAAAGTGTGGGAAGTCAGAGTGTGGACTCTGAATCCAGACTCCCTAAGTCCAAGCCTTTTTTTTTTATCTACTCAAGAAAAGTTTGTTTTTTTTTATTTCTTTTCTTTTTTTTAAATTATAGTTTACATTCAGTAATTATTTTGTATTATTTTTGGCACTGCATGCTAGTTAAACAATCATAAACTTTACAAATATCCCACATCCCTGATTTCCAGTACCCACCATACATAGTTATTACCATATTATTGACTATGTTTCCTATGCTGTGTATCCCCATGACTATTCTGTAACTACCAACCTGTACAAGTTCAAGTCTTTACTTAGACACTTATACTTTAGTAACTTTGGGGAAATTGTTTCATCTCTCCATTCTTGTTTTCTCATCTAAGCCTCATACGGTCTTTGTGAGTATTAAATAAGATAAAAGATGTAATTGCTTAAATTCTTGGCAAGAACAAAGTAAGTGCTCAACTAATAATAAAAATTAATATTTGCTAAATGTTTATTCTGAGCCAGATACTACACTATGCTATTCAGTTAATTATCACAAGGACCCTATCAAATTGGTACTGTTTTCTATATTATAGATGATGAGCCTCAGGCAGAGAGAAGCTAATTAACTTGTCTACACAGTAGAACTGGAGTTTTAACCTCTGCCTATGGTTTTTGAATCCAGTCTTGATTGCTTTACAATACTAACTATAATTAATGTAACTGTCATTAGTATGCCAATTTGTAGATTCCCATTTTTGGAAAAAAATAATTTTAATGTCTTGGTCTTCAGGCTAGTTTCATTACATTCTGGGTGGGGGTCTTCAAAGCATCTTCATCACTGAATTGCTCTCTCCTCTTGCTTCTCTTACTCATGGGCTTCCTTCTCTTTGCTAGCCACACACACCAGATACTATACAAATTCAAGTCTCTTTTGAGGAGGGTCAATGCTATTTACCCAATGAAACTGTAAGACTCTTGCTAGCAGAGAGCATAGGAACTACCAGTGCTATGCTGAGAACACATTACAGGCTCCATAATATTTTCAGATAGACACTATGTAACTAATAACTTCAGTTTATTTTAAATACATAAGAGGTTTGAAGCCTCTTATGAATACAGAAAGGCTATCACAATGCATTATTTAATATATCTTCTGATGAGGTTCATAGAAATTCTAGCTTTTCCTAATTACTGCTCTGGTTAAGTAATAAAGAACAAATTGATCTTTATGTAATGGCATGACTATGAATTCAGTCATGCCTAGAATATTGTTCCAACCTTGGTTCTTCCTCTGCCTCTTAGCTGCCAAAGGAGCTCCCAAAATTAGATACTCCAGAAATTCTGACAACCTAAATTATTTCAATCTCCCAGTATGTCCGGCCGGCACAATGAAGCCCTTCAAACTCAGGCTATGCATGCACTCTGATGCATGCTTACTAAACTGTCTTAATTCTCAGAAAAGTCAGTTATGCTTGAGAAAACAAGTCATCTGTAACTGGAGCATTTTCACTGATATGGCACTTCAGGGTGACAAGCCACAAAAATCTTCAGTGTCTTAGCACCAAAGCTGGGTCCTACAGTTTCTGGGATTTTTCTTGCTAATGGACAGCTTAGTTTAGACAGTTTTTTAGAGATAGAGAAATGTGTGTTGAACAATCTTAATTTAATTATCTTTAAGACATTTTAGATGCTTTCTATGTGTGATGCCATCTTGACCACGTGGGTAAGATTGAAATCTCAGGTTTTTCTTAGTAAGGAGTTCTTTTTACAACTTTTTCCTTTTTGGTTTTGTTTTTTTTTTTGTTTTTGTATTTTTCTGAAGCTGGAAACGGGGGAGAGACAGTCAGACAGACTCCTGCATGTGCCCGACCGGGATCCACCTGGCACGCCCACCAGGGGCGAGGCTCTGCCCACCAGGGGGCGATGCTCTGCCCCTCTGGGGCGTCGCTCTGCTGCGACCAGAGCCACTCTAGCGCCTGGGGCAGAGGCCAAGGAGCCATCCCCAGCGCCCAGGCCATCTTTGCTCCAAAGGAGCCTTGGCTGCGGGAGAGGAAGAGAGAGACAGAGAGGAAGGGGGGGGGGTGGAGAAGCAAATGGGCGCTTCTCCTATGTGCCCTGGCTGGGAATCGAACCCGGGTCCCCCGCATGCCAGGCCGACACTCTACCGCTGAGCCAACCGGCCAGGGCCCTTTTTACAACTTTTTATCAAACCAAACGACAGACGAGCAGTGGCTTTTCTCTGGCAGATATAGGAAGAATTTCCTCTAGAAGAAAATATGAACAATTTTAATTCAATAGGTCAATGTAGAAACTGGAAATGTTTCCTTCTCTATTGAGTACCATATCTCCTAAATATCACTAATCTTAATTTGTATGTGATAAAAGAACTGTTCAGTGATATTAAAGGTCACAGTATATGTAAGTATAAAATGATTCACTTTAAACCAAATATAAGATACCTCTGCTTATTATAAGAAAAAATAAAAAGCTTATTATTAAATAGCCTGTAATGCTGGAAACTTTATAAAGTGGTAGTGTGACTCCCCTACCTTATCACAAAATTATTGGACATTATATCATTTAGTGATAAATATGTTTCCAGATTCAAAATATAAATACACATCATCCCGGGAGAAAGCATAGGGAAACAGTTTCCCTATTCAGTGTATTTAATGACAGAATACAGTAGAGCCATTGCTAAACCTGCTAGATAAGTTTCTTAGAATTATTGTTCACAAGATTGGATACCTAGAAAAAAAATGATTAGAAGACTACAAACTCAGTCCTAGGCTTCTATTGCATGTATGCAAATACAACTTGGTAGGTTCATTATCACATTCAAAGTTTGTCCTGCCTGTGAGCTTGACTAAACTGGGGTAAATATTTGTTATTTGGAGAAATACAATTATATGTACCATTTAATAAGAATGGAAGCTGAAGTGACTAAACCAGCTTCTTTTTATCAAAGCTGTTATTTTTTTTAAAAAATTTTATTAAGTGAGAGGTGGAAAGGCAAGGAAGCAGAAAGACAGACTCCTGCATGTGCCCCATCTGGTATCCACCCAGCAAGCCCACTAGGGGATGATGCTCTGCTCATCTGGGGCCACTGCTCCATTGCTCAGAATGGAGCTATTTCAGTGCCTTAGATGCAGCCATGGAGCCATCCTCTGTGCCCTGGGCCAAATTGCTCAAACCATTGAACCATGTCCACAAGAGGGGATGAGAGAGAGAGAGAGAGAGAGAGAGAGAGAGAGAGAGAGAGAGAGAAAGGGGAGCAGGAGAGGTGGAGAAGCAGATGGTTGCTTCTTCTGTGTGCCCTGACTGGAATGGAACCCAGGACTTCCACACGCCAGGCTGATGATGCTCTACCGCTGAGCCTACCAGCCTCAAAGTTGTTCTTTTTACAGACTAAGAGTCTAAAACATGAAGCATGAAGTTATTGATTTCTCAGACAAAGATCTCTTATAGACAAATAATTTAAGAGTCAGCAGAATCACAGAACTACCATGTTTACATTTGTGTCTTCAACTGGGGCTATGGTACCAGACAGTCTTGGGAAGAATCTCAAATTCACCACTTTCCAGCAATATGGCCTTGGGAAAATCACTCAATCTCCTTAAACCTTAGTTTTTCTCATCTGTACAGATGGGATACTGATCCAGTTTACTTCTATTTCTACTTTGCCAAGTGTGAGGAATACAGTGTAACTTGAGATACAAGCAGACCAACATACAAATTTTTTAAGATATGAGCTGTGACTCGGTCCATATTTTTGTTCGAGATCTGAGCGAAATTCCGAGAATATGAGTCGTTATTCGGGAAGCTGCCGCTAGTTGGTGCATTGGCGCATGAGTCCAGTATCGACAGCACAACACCAGCATTTCGTTCTTTCTCACGTGTTACCTGCAGAATCAAGTTGAATCTCCTGTGCTGTACTTGTTCTTGCATCATTTTTGCATCTTTTACTAACTTTTTTGTGTGCTATCATGGAGCTGAAGAAAGTGAGTATAGGCCCTGGCTGGTTGGCTCAGTGGTAGAGTGTCGGCCTGGCGTGCGGGGGACCCAGGTTCGATTCCCGGCCAGGGCACATAGGGGAGGCGCCCATTTGCTTCTCCACCCCCCACTCCTTCCTCTCTGTCTCTCTCTTCCCCTCCTGCAGCGAGGCTCCATTGGAGCAGGGATGGCCCAGGCGCTGGGGATGGCTCCTTGGCCTCTGCCTCAGGCGCTGGAGTGGCTCTGGTCATGGCAGAGCGATGCCCCGGAGGGGCAGAGCATTGCCCCCTGGTGGGCAGAGCATCGCCCCTGGTGGGTGTGCCGGGTGGATCCTGGTCGGGCGCATGTGGGAGTCTGTCTGACTTTCTCTCCCCGTTTCCAGCTTCAGAAAAAATTCAATAAATAAATAAATAAATAAATAAATAAATAATAAAAAAAGAAAGTGAGTATAAAGAACAGAGGTGAGAAGAAGAAGAGAATGATGTCAATAGAAGTAAAGCAAGAAATAATAGAAAAACATGAGCGTGGTGCATGAGTGATTGAACTGGCAAGGCTGTACGACTGCAATATATCTACAATTTGTACCATCCTTAAACAAAGAGATGCCATTAAAAGCGCAAACCCAGCAAAAGGAACTACAATTCTGTCCCAATTAAGGACAAATATCCATGAAGAAATGGAGAAGCTTCTGCTGGTGTGGGTGAAAGAGAAAGAGCTGGCAGGAGATACAGTGACAGAGACTGTAATATGCGAAAAGGCATGTATTATTTATGGCGACTTGAAGAAGAAAGAACCATCAACCTCAAAAGAGGCAGCAGAAGATATGTTTAAGGCAAGTCATGGCTGGTTTGAAAATTTCAAGAAGAGATCTGGCATCCACTCGGTGGTGAGGCATGGTGAAGCTGTGAGTGCTGACGTTAAGGCAGCTCAGGAGTACATCGCACGTTTTGCTGCACATATCGCAAAGGAAGGCTACATCCCCCAACAACTGTTCAACTGTGATGAAACAGGATTGTTTTGGAAAAAAATGCCCCAGAGGACTTTCATTACCACAGAGGAGAAGAAGCTGCCAGTCCATAAACCCATGAAGGACCATCTGACCCTTGCATTGTGTGCAAATGCTAGCGGTGACTGTAAAGTAAAGCCACTGCTAGTGTATCATTCTGAAAATCTTAGGGCCTTTAAAACTCACAAGATTCTTAAAGAAAAACTGCAGGTTATGTGGCACACCAATGCTAGGGCATGGATTATGTGGCAGTTTTTTTTTGAATGGGTAAATCTTGTCTTTGGTCCTGCAGTGAAGAAATATCTTCAAGAAAATAAACTCCTGATGAAAGCATTACTAATCTTTGATAATGCTCCAGCCCACCCACCTGGTCTTGAAAATGACATTCTCGATGAATTCAAATTTGTGAAAGTCCTCTACCTCCCACCCAACACGACTTCAATCTTGTAACCTATGGATCAGCAGGTCATTTCCAATTTTAAAAAGCTTTACACAAAGCACTTGTTCCGCTGCTGCTTTGAGGTGACTGAGAATACAATTCTAACCCTTCGAGAGTTTTGGAAAGATCACTGCAACATCGTGATATGTTTACGCATATTGACTTAGCATGGCAAGAGGTTACAAGAAGAACCTTGAACTCAGCATGGAAAAGGTTATAGCCTGTGATGTTGTTGCAGACAGGGACTTCAAAGGATTCGAACCAGAGACCGAGACCGAGGTAGAAGCATTGGAGGAGATTGTGTCCCCCAGAAAGTCAATAGGTTTGGAGGTAGATGAGGGTGATGTAAATGAGCTCATCAAGGAACATGTGGAGAAACTCTCAACTGAGGAGTTGAAGGAGCTACAGCTGATGCAACATACGGAGCTTCTGCAAGAGATTAGTAGTGAGGAGGAGGTGGAGTCAGAGGAAGGGATTTCTACAAGTGAAGTTAAAGACATGCTGGCAATGTGGGAGAAGCTTTCAAGTTTCATTGAAAAAGTTTCAACGGGTTGTGCTTCAGCACTTTTTAATGACACTTGTTTATGACATTTTCATAACATTTTAAAAGGCAGGCAAAAGCAAACTTCTTTGGATAGATTTTTATTCAAAAGTCCTATAAGTAAAAGTGCAGCCAAAAAGGGAAAAACAGGTGAAGATTAAATGAAAAATACATAATGTTAAGCTTAAGTTAAGTTTAAAGTTAAGAAAGTGCATTTTTTTTACAATTTAGTTTTTGTGGTTTCATTCTAAGCAAAGAAAGTACAGTTTAAGTTTACATTTGGTGTTAAGAAAGTGCAGTTTTAGTTTATATGTCTACAGTGCCTGCATCCCTTCCTTCCTCCCTCCTCCTCCACCATTCACCTCCGTTAGCGGCACTCGTCTGATTCCAAGGTAAGAATAAAGATCAACATGGTCTACTATGTTGTAAGAATGTTATAAATGTCAATTCCCTTATGGTCCTCCTTTATCTCCTTATCTATATTATATAGAACTCTTTCTCTCCTCCGTGGCAGAAATCACAGCTGAGATTCCGTCGTGATGCACAGGTGCTGTGGTACTGGTTTTTTACTATCAGTTTATCTTCTGACTCATTGGTGTTCTGATTGTTTGGTGCCTTTGTTGGATTAGTGGTTAAATATTCAAACTAGCCTAAGCAGAGAAAGAAATGTTTTGACTCTCATAACAGAGCAAAGGAAGAGTGGATCTATAATCTGGCAGCATTGGGTCAAGGCACTCAGGTGATATTCCCTCTCTCCATCTGTCAGTTCTCTCTATCCCTGCATTAGTGGTGAGAAGGGCTACTGGAAGGCCCAAGCCCATATAATCACAACATACAATGTAGTTTAATAAAATCATGTCCACTTATATATCAATATCAAGGCAGAATTCTTATTTGCCAGGCTTGTTTTATATGCTAATCCCTGTAGAGGCTGGAGGGGCATTGGTTGACTATGTTGACTTAAGAACTTCTTAAAGTCAAATGGAATGAAAGAAGGACACTTACCCAAATGTTACTAAAGGGGCTAAAGTGATTCTGGTAAAATAACTAAAACAGATATATAATAAAATAGATGTTCACCATTCTAACATATTACAGAAAAAGAAGTTTATTTTATTCCTTGTAAATGTGATCTGGACCATTTTAAAATCAGAGAAGACACATTAATTTGACTCTGTGATTTCTGATCGTATAAATTTTATACTTAGAGTGACAATATCATCTCAACAATTTACTAGACCAGAAGTAAAGGTCACAGTGAGTACACTTTAGTAAATTTTTAGACATAAATATTCAATGGGAATTAGTAATTAAAGATTGTAATAGTACTGAATGTGAATAGAGAATACATTGTTAACTTTTCTAAAATTGTGCCAGGGAATGTTAAATTGATTCACACTTCAATATTTATAAATATTGTATTTAATAACTGTTTTTAATAAGAAAGAGATAAATAGGAGGTTGGATTGTGTGCTTTATTTCAGCTTGGTTGTCCCCACCCACAGAGAAATATACCTACTCACACTACATGGCACAATCAGAGGGACATGCAGACTGTGGGCAATAGGCCAAAATTAGAAGAACAAGACATCAGAGCACTCTTATAAAGTGACCTAATGTCCTTACTAACGCTTTGTAGTGAGAGGCAACTTTTATTGGCTCTAGTAGACAAATGTCCAACAGTATCTCAAGCATTGTACACACTTTAGCCAACATAAAAAAATAGTTTAAGATTATTAAAAATATTTTTAGACTCCTTTTTTCCATGATGCAGTTTTAAATTTATGAGATGTAGGGTCCATAAAGGTGGAGAAAGAATGGATGAACATTGAAAAGGAAAACAAACGACAGCCTGGTGTCATGAACCCATGAGTTCTCAAATCATTGTCTTCTCTTCTCAAGACTCCAGGTACTATCTACAGGCAGCATTTGAGCAATAACTCCAACAAAATCTATAATATATAAGGCTAGAAAGTGTATTTTAGTACAAAATGTTTTAACATGGAATGTTATTTCACTTTATGTTGTTCAAGAGTTGAGTTTCTTTTTCTAACTAGATCATAAATTCTTTTAAGGACCATGATCTGTGTTATATTTACATCTGTTTGTGTGTTCCAGAGAACCCAACAATATATGTTTACCATAACAGTTTCTTAAATAATGCCTATTGAATTACACAAATACTATGAAAAATCAATGCTATCGGTCATTTGCAAAGAAATTCCATAGGTGCTAGAAACATCATAAATATGAATATGTAACTATGAATATAAATATAGTAGAGAGAAAATGTAAATATAATAGAAACTCTAACAGAAGTGCTATGACTAAAAAATTATTTCTCCTCGATAAGAGAAATTTGCCTAAACATCTGGTCCATTTAATTGGAACAACTATTACAATATTATAATGATTAATTAATACTACCCATACAACTGAGCTTTTGTATATGGATCTACTTTATTCCTCTAAGGGTCACATTTATGACAAATGAAATAAGGGAATGACAGACAACCCAAATGTTATATTCATTTAAACATTCAAAAAATGAAAACCAGAAATTCTGTTCTTAATTGATTAATTATTACAATGTTAAACCTTAACGAATTACTGGCAAACTGAATATTGATTTAAAGAATCCATTTATTATACCACCTATTTCTATTAGAAAGAACATAACATACTCAACCTGTCTTTAGTCTTACATTAAAGAACTATATTTGGTCAGATTCCAGCAGAATATAAAATATTGCTAACATTCTCTTTGCTATTAAAATATGTACAGCCTGAAGTGAGCAGAAAAAATAGAAACTGAATCAAGGAAGATGTGGAACATATGAAAATACACAGCTTGGTAGAATACTAAGTTTTATATCTTCTAAGTATGTAGGAAATTATAATCAGAATATAGAAATCAAGAAAGTTATTTTATTATAATTTCATTACTTCATGATTTGTGGGTTTGAGTTTTTCTGGTGCTAAATAAAGAAAAACAGAAAAAAATAATTCTGATATGCTGCAGTAGAGTTGCATAATTGTGTGCTGGTGCAGTTGCATGGGTTTACAGCATCTACATCAGGGAAACCATTACAATAGCAACACTCTCTATATCATTGAAATTGTCTCTGGTGCCATGGCTCCATTCAAACCAATGTGAGAGAATTTATTTTACTTTATTTTTTAAATAGATACATAATTCTTCTAGATAGCCCATTGAGTAAAGGCTGACAATGTCCCTCCCTCTTTAGACTTCAGTCAGTGTTAATCTACAGTATCAGATTTTTGAGACTCATCAGATGTAGACTGTATTGTGTGCTCATTCCATCACCTCCCCAAGTTCCTCCCATCCCTCTCCATCCTAGATCCAGGTTCTAGACATAGTAGCACGGCTTGGGAATGTTGTTGATGTGTGAGATCTTTATCATCATCATCAACATCATCAGTAGTATTCTTTCATTACCTATTTGCAAACTTTTCTTGGTCTTCATGTGGGCTGTACTCCAAGGATAGTGGTTTCAAGAGAGATGAGAAAAGAATATTTAAGCAAAGATCCCACTTGAGAAGACCCAAAAGTTTAAATTCCTTTCAAGTATCCAAATGTATAGTTTCACGAATCCTTTGTATGAGTTAATTGTTTGATTAAGAAACTGTGATGGTGATCATATATTGCTGGGTTCTCTGGAACACACAAACAAATGTAAATATAACATAGTCCATGGTCCTTACTTGTTGGTTCATTCTCAGGTTTAAGAACCTGTAAATATTATAAAGATTTTTTTTTAATTAATGTGGATTTTATACTGTTTCTTTTGTCTAGAAACTTCACCTCTTAAGATTCTTCCTGGCCAGTTTGTCTCACTCAATCCCCTCCCATCCCAATCACCCATTCATCCCTCAATATTTGTCAAGTAATTTCTCTTCCATGTAGCCATTCAGACTCTACCTTACTTACCCCTGATGTTATGCTTCTATTGTCTATAGTCTTTATAAATATATAATTAACTTATTTATACATCTTTTTCCAATTAGACTGAAAACTCTTTTAAGGTAACAATCTTTTGGTTCCTGTTCTGAACTAATCAGAACCCCCAGATTACAAATTTCACAAGAGTTAGTTCTAGAATGGTGGTTCCCAAATACCTGTTTCAGTTTCATGCTGGATTGAGGGGAATTACTTGGAGAGATTTTCAGAATGACAGATTTCTAGGCCCTATCTTTAGATATGCTAATTTAGAAGGTGGAAATTATGTGCAGAATTATATAATTTTAAAAGATATCTCAGCTTTTAGTCCCTTTGAAATTATATCGGTGGAACAGATGTCCTGAAGATTTCTGTCCTGGATATGCCACATCCAAACTCAAAATCAAGTGTATGTTTAGCTAAAGTTAAGCTGTATGGGATGTTGGGTAATGGGAGGTATTCTGGAAGTCCAAAATCACCGTATCTCTTAAACTTTCTCTTTTTCCCCTGAAACAGTTCAGAACAAGAGCATCTAGAGCAGATATAGATGAGATCAATGAGACAACTGTTTCTCAAAATATAGTCATTGTCAGTAGTTCATATTATTTCCAACATTAATATTAATATTTTTAAAATTCTTAAATCAGATGAGACAGTCAAATGTTGAATGTTTAAATACTTTTTTAAAATTTCATAAAGAAAATGAAATGAAGGGTGATGGAGGACAATTTGACTTTGGATGATGGGTATACAGCATAATTGAATGTCAAAATGATCTGGAGATGTTTTCTCTAAATCTCTGTACTCTAGTTTACCAATGTCACCCTGTTAAAATTAATTGTCTAAATAAAATTAATAAATAAAAAAATTTTACTTGATTTAAATAAAAATTTTCTATTTATTTCTTGGTGATTACCAACACAAGTAAATTTTTCTAGACGTTATCTATTATAACAATTTTTACCTCGTGTCATTTTCCTTCTGTTTGATAAACAACTTAAGAATTTTCTTTTAAGGTCTGCTAATAACACATTCTCAGATGTTTGTTTGAGGTTTTGTTTTCTGGCCTGAAAATATCTATATTTTGTTTTTATACTTTCTGTTAGCTAGAAGGTGTTTTTCTATTGTCATCTGGTGTCCAATGATAGTAAAAAAAAAAGAAATTCAGTTGTCTGTCTGTCATGCCTTTGAGGGTGACTTATTTTCTGGTTGCTTTGAAGATTTCTCATTATCTGATTTTTCTAAAGTTTCATTCTAACATGAATTTGTGTATTGTGAACATGCACACACCCATATACTATATTTTTAAACATATCCTCTTTGAATTGGTGAATTGATAATATTATCAGTTATTGAAAATTCCAGCCATTATCAAATATTCCTTCTGTATTCTCTTTCTCCTCACACTCTAGGACCTTAATTAAATGTATTATGGACCTTCTAACTGTATTGTGTATGTCATTTATGATTCTTTTGTATTTTTCATCTTCAGTGTTTTTCTGTGGATTGTTTCTTTTAAACTATCTTTCAGTTCACCAATATATCTTCAGCTTGTCAAGTCTATTGTTAGATCCATTTATTCATTCTTAATTTCAGTAAGTTCTATGTGGTTCTTTTTCAGTGCATTAATGTTACTTGTAATACTTTCCAGTTTATTACTGACGTTTCTCAGGTGTGCCTTTTATCTCAGAAACAGAGGTATTGTTTTCATTCTATATTTGATCATTCTATTTTCTGGAGTCCCCAGGTAACTCCTCTTGTTTCTGGATAATTTTGTCTTGTCACCAGGTATGAAAGATTTTGCGTACTCCCTTTTTCAGATGCCAAGGTGTCTAAGGGCAGTAACTAGTTCAGGAAGAAGGGTGAGACTATTCTGGTCCAACTAGTGATTAGCCAAACCACTGTCTGTGCCACCATTTCAGAAAAGAGCTCTCCAAAGTCCCATTCCAGAATAGGACGGTTGCCCTGAGGTACCTGCCTTTGATGGGAACCAAACTCCAAACGTCATTTCCTCTGCCCCACAAAAACACCAAGATATACAGGCTCCCAGCAGCCTTCCAAAAGTTAGGTTTTAAAGCAAAGTGTTCACCTTTGAGGTACATAGGCAGTAGAGAATGTTATACACAAAAGTTCTTCTCCCTCTCCAATGCTCTGTGAACTCAGGACTTAGACCCAGCAGCCTCCATCTTTTGCCTGCATCTGAATTGCCTTTTCTGAGTGGGCGTTTGTTTCTGAGGCAATTCAGTTCTCTCTCACTTCTGAGATGTAGTTTTCTTCCTGTGCTCAGCCTAGCAATTGTTCAGTCTCTTGTTGGGTCTCTGACCTTTTAAAAAGGTGCCTTTTCATTAAGCTTTTTAGTTGTAATCATCTGGAAATTTAATCCTACTTGCCAGGTCTGTCATGACTGAATGCTTTGATGATATATTATTTATTAGTGGTTATTTTTCATTTTTGGTTGGTTCATAGTTTTCCTTATATTTTATGATTTGGTCAAATTGTTACTCATTTCTTAATTTGATTTTTGTTAGTTTTTATTGCATTAGTTGTGTTTTTTTTCTTAGTACTCATTATCAAACATATTTCTTTACTACTACATGAAATCAAGATTTCCAAAATATCCCTAACCAATATGTTTCTGCTAATAAATTTTACCTCTAAGGTGAAATAATTAAATACAAATTGGTAGTTACAAAATAGTCCCAGGGATATAGCATACAGCATAGAGAATATAGTCAACAATATTTTAATAACTATATATGGTGCCAATTAGGTACTGGAAATATCAAGGGAAAACCTATGTAAAGTTTATGATTGTCACCACTATGCTGTACACATAAAACAATACAAAATAACATGGAAAATAAACTGTATTGAAAAAAAAGAAAAGAAACTGTTGGCCCTGGCCAGTTGGCTCAGTAGTAGAGCATCGGCCTGGTGTATGAAAGTCTAAGGTTTGATTCCTGGCCAGGGCACACAAGAGAAGTGCCCATCTGCTTTCCACCCTTCCCCACTTCTTTCTTTCTATCTCTCTCTCTCCCCCTCCCACAGCCAGGGCTCCATTGGAGCAAAGTTGGCCCGGGCACTGACAATGGCTCCATGGCTTCCGCCTCAGGTGCTAGAATGGCTCTAGTTGCAATGGAGTAATGCCCCAAATGGGCAGAGCATCACCCTCTAGTGGGCTTGCCAGGTGGATCCTGGTCAGGTGCATGTGGGAGTGTGTCTCTCTGCCTCCCTCCTTCTCAATTCAGAAAAATACAAACAACAACAAAAAACCCCAAAAAACTATTAAGATGCTGAACTAGATAAATTTTGCAATTTCTTTTAATCTTATAATCTATGTAAATTATTTTTAATTACAGTTTATTTTATTAGCACCTTAACATTGTTTATATTTTTAATAAAGTAGAATTATGAATTGCACCACTTGTATAGGTTACAACGCTCAAAATCCCCTTGTGAAATGAACATGTAAATTACAGGTGTGCCCCTGTATAGAACATGGAACTTAATTATATCATTTCAAACAGTTACAAATTTTAATGATAGTTGAATCTTTGGTTTTATGAAATTATTAGTTATACCTATGATTCATTTGAAGGCACTAGAATTCTCAAGTCTAATTTGTGTCTATGGTAAACAACCCTGGCTTTATGATGATACATTTTTTTGATGCAATTCCCAGGAATTGTGTTCTGGGAAAAACAGGAGCCTACATGGACTTTTTTTTTTTTTAAGTTGATAAATTCTATTTATTTACAAATGTTGATAAATTACATGTATGTTTATATTTGTGCATTGTGTACATGTTTATACCAATTATATATTGAGAGAAATCAGAAGTCTTAAAACTAATAACTGAATTTTGAATACACAGTAAAAAGCCACAGTAAAAAATCAGAACAAAACAAGAGCAAACTGATGTTTCTAAAATGTAGTAAACAATTGTCCTGTATTGCTCTGGTTCTAATTGTCCCCATCCTGCATTTTGGCAGGTTCTCCAACATATATTTCCTTCCTTCTTTATCATACCTTTCTACTCTTTCTTATGTCTGTTCCCTTCCCATTGTCCTTATCTTTGTTTCATCTCTTATTTGTTAGAATAGTTTTACTGATTAAAACACCTCATTTTCTGGAGTCTCTTTGTTTAACTCCAAGTTTCTCAGGCATTAAAATTCTATGTTCCAAAGTTACTCTCCTACCCATCTAGGTAAAAGCCCTTTTCCCCACACTCTCATCCGCAATCAGACAGTGATGTGCCTCTTTGACATCACATTACCCAGTACATAAGACAATTAACATTATATAATTAGAACTTAATATAATAGTTTTCTATTTTGATTCATCTCCTTTTCTTCTGTAGGTTTATGATGTCCAAATTTGTCATGTTTTTAGTGTTTAAAGGTTCTATTATATCAATTTATGTCTAGACAATATCAATATGATTTCTGTTAAGCTAGAAGATTAACAAATTGGTAGGGCTTGAACATTTTGACTTCTCACTGACAAAAAATAAGAGGTTTTCTTTAAACTTACCTTTTAGAGCAACCACCAGATTTATAGTAATTAATGTATATTACATAAGAGTGATAATGGCCTCATCATGGGAGTTTTATAATTTAGCAACTTGATTTTATTTTATAGCATAGTGTTCCCTTTCATCTATAATCCACCAGGGAACCATATTCTTATTTTATATACCAGCTTCTTACGTCTCAGCACTTGAATAATTACTGTATTTTCCCAGTAGGGCTACTTCACCTTGATCCATTTTCTTCTTTTCTATTTCGCCTTGCTTTTCCGTAGTATTTCCTCAAACCCATTATGTTTTCTCTCCTGAGGCTGCTTCTTTAGATTGTTTATTACTGAGTATTCAACATTCCACCAATGTGCAGAGAAGTCCTTGGCCAAATGTTTCTAAAATTTATTAACATAAATAAATAATACAAATCTGAAACAAACAAACAAAATAATTCCAAGCTTACATCCTTATAACATCTGAGCAAGCTCTTTATAAGAAAATGCTAAAATCTTTATCTTTGCCCATGAGCACATGGAAATTCTAAAAACCTTCAAGCAATGATTTAAATGGGAAATGTGGCTCTTCTCTTAGAATTCTTTTTTTCCCCAGTTCCTCATTCAGAGCCATGAGATGTGAACCTTCAAAACATTTATGTGATCTTATGATCACATTTTGGATTTATGAGAAACTCACAAACTACACTTTGATAGAATTTATATGTCTTGCTTACATTATATATGCCCCCCCCCCCCCCAGTGAGAGGAGGGGATCCAGCAAACCCTGTCTAGGACCAATGCTCAAATCAACTAAGCTATTTTTTTTGTGCCTGAGGCTGACCTGCTGAAACCAGTCAAGCTATGCTCAATGCCCAGGGTAACACTCGAACCAATTGAACCACCTGCTGCAGAAGGAGAAGGAAAAGAGAGGGAGTAGGAGAGAGAAGCAGATGGTCACTTCTCTTGTGTGTTCTGACCAGGATTGAACCCAGGATGTTCATACGCTGGGCCAATGCTCTATCCACTGAGCCAACCAGCCAGGGCCACATCATATTCTACAACCTTTGAATTGTCAACATATAAAATTTTGGAGATTTACAAAAAAATTTTGGACTTATAGTTCTTTTTAAAAATATATAAGGACGGTACTATTATGCCTGTGTTTTGACATGGCAATGTAATTGGCAGTGGTTGCATAGCAACTACCCACTTTAGGTAAACAGACACCCAGCTCTGTATGGTCTTCACAGCTCCCCACTGTCTTTCACTCTGCCTGCTCCACACACTCCTGTTACCTGAATGGCTCCTGAAGTGCTGACAACATACTATTACCTTACAGATCAGTCACCAATAGAGACACATGCAATTTCAGTGACTAAAGAACCAATTGAAACAACTTATCATAACAACTTCCTTTCAGGTGCTTACAATGTAAAACAGATGAGACAGCATTGTGTAAATACACCTTTAACTTGCTGCTATTCCATACAATCTTCCTCTAAGCATTATACTTAGGTTGATATCAAATTATCATTCAAATAAAAATACTATAAGTGTAAACAGGAATACTCTTAATAATTTGTTAGAACTACAATTGTGTATCAAGACTGTCCCGCTAAAACTATATGTTCTCATCCTAGTTATATTCCTAGAACAAATTCTCTTTATCAATGTGCTTACAAAATTATCTGTAAATTCTTACATAAATTTTCAGCTACCTGTAGCTTCTACTCAAAATGTTTATTCACTTATTAATTGTTTCAATAAATATTATGTGCTAGGCTTTATTCTATGTTCTGGGGATAAGATTGGAAACACAACAAACAAATTCTCGATTTATATAGAACTTACATTCCATTCACAAATAAACAAAGATGCAATGCAATATTATAGGGATAAGATCTATGAGCAAAAATGAAATAAGGGAAGGGAAGGAAGATAATATGTTAGTTCTACTTTATAGAGAGTTGTTAGAAAAACTTCACTAAGCAGGGGATTTTGGAACAGAGCCCTAAAAGAAATGTGAAAACAAAACCTTCAAATGTCTGGAGAAAGCTTTTGAAGGCAACAGCAAGCATGGATACTCTGAAAGTGCTTGACATCTTCAAAGAAGAACAGGTAGCCCAGTGAGGCTACCATAGAGAGATAGGGGGAATAGGTGTATTAAAAAATGAGGCCAAAGATGTATTGAGCCAGATCAAATAAATAGAAGATCATAAGAATAGAACTTGGGTTATCAGCGTTTTGAGACTGCCCTTTGTCCTGACAGAAAGTATGAAAAAAACATCAAGAAAGCTTAAATCAAAACACCATCAGCCTGACCTGTGGTGGCGCAGTGGATAAAGCGTCAACCTGGAAACACTGAGGTTGCCGGTTCAAAACCCTGGGCTTGCCTGGTCAAGGCACATATGGGAGTTAGTGCTTCCTGCTCCTCCCCCCTTCTCTCTTTCTCTCTCTCTCTCTAATGAATAAATTTTTAAAAATCTAAAACAAACAAACAAACAAACAAAAAAACCCCCAAAAAACCACCATCGCCTTTGGATCAACTTAATGCTTTGGGCATTGGTCTCCTTAAATCAGGTCTCATGGTGCTGCATTCTAGACCTCATGCTTTCTCTGACCTCTTCTAATGCTTCAGCCAACTTGTTGGCTCCCAGACCTCTGGTTCCTTCCTAACAACTCATTACCATAGACAGGCTCCCTGATCTCTTAATAAGCTGTTGATCTTCTAATCCTTAATTGGATCCTAATCTCTGGACCTTGCATATGGTTATGCTCTGTCCCAGTTTCCCAGCTTGTTGACCTCTGGTTGAATGTGACCTCCTACAGCTCAGGAGGTCTCTTCTCCTCTTTATTACCTGCTTTTCTCGACTCTTACTTTGAAATAACAGTTTTGCATTTGCTATTTTATTTGGCCCTGATCCTGATACCAGAGTTTAGTCTCTGGTGCCACAAATCCCTATGGGATAACTGACTTCAGGAAATTGAATAATAAAAGTGAAAAAAATATAATGCCCGAAATATTTCTACGAATGCTGTGCCTGCACTGATGCCTAGAGAGCTCCGGGTAGCTCCTGCCAATATAAACCAATATCAAAAAGACTTTTGGCCCTGGGTGGATGGCTCAGTGCACGGGGCATTGTCCAGACATGCCAAGGTGACAGGTTTTATCCCCGGTCAGGGCACATACAAGATGCAACCAACTAATGCACAACTAAGTGGGGCAACAAGTCAATGTTTCTCTCTCTCTTCCCCTTCTCTCTGTCTCTTTTCTCTCTTTATTTCTCTCTCTCTTCCTCTTTTCTGTATCTCTTTCCTCTTTTTATCTCCCTCCCTCTTTCTTTCTCTCTCAAGTCAATGGGAAAAAACATTTTTTAAAGTTTCTCTTCATATACAAATAAATAATCTAATTTTATTTATATGTTTTGCTATTCATAAGAAAATGTTTCAGATCAACATCATGACTTACTCTTAAGCCCCAAATGAGTGCTTCTCTACCATTCTCATCTGTTGGCCATGTAGAACATCATATTTTTAGGTCACACTGAGGTAACTAGATGTGACTACAACAGCTTCAGGAAATCACCTCCTAAGCACCTGAGTAAACCATCCAAAGCATACTAGTTGACTGTTTTTCGGGGACAAGAAAGCTTTTTTCCTCCTGTGGAATTTGCTCTGCTATGTCCAGTTTTATTAATTACAGCTGTTTCTACATATACCACAATAACAAAATGACACCCCCAGCTACATTTCTTACTTACATTTTTAAAATTCTCAAGACTAAAAATAGAATAAAAATTGCCATACTACTAATATATTTTAAAATGCTTTTTCACCTCTCTGAAGTAAAATAACTTATTCAAATGAGCAAATATGAACAGTAATATATTTCAGAGTTAGCTCACATTTCTAAGCCTTGAAAATATATTATTTTCCTATCTGCCTCATTTATCTCAAATATACTCTAATCTAAACTTTTTATAGTATGGACTTCACTTGGGAATACTTTTATTTCCAGTTTTATACCTTCAAAATAAGTACATGCTTTTTTTTTTTTATTTCAACACACACCTATTTACCACTTTGGTTATGTGATGTTCTTTATTCTGGGAAACTAAGAGAGAAAAACACAGACTCTTGTCCAAATTGTTCATGGTCAAGAGAGAGTAACCAGCAAGGGAACCAGTAATTATAGTATATGAGCTATTTACCATATCAGATGTGTATAAACAGTAGTAATCAACTTTATTCAGGTGGTAAGAGATAAGGCAAGTGAGATCCTAAATCCCCAGATCTGGAAGAGGCAAAACATTGAAGATACCTAGAATATCTGCAAATTCCGTGTCTTCAAAACCCGTGTCAAGTCCTTATTGTGCAAAGTATATCAGAGTTGACATTTATAATCTCACATGTATTCCTATGCTTATTCTAGATTAAATTACTGTGACATTTAAATTTCATATTTTTCTCACCATAGAAAATAATTCTCAATGCATAGTGGGCACCATGTGCATCTATGGTTGTGAGAAAAATGCTGATCATTTCCATTGCCCTGAAGGGGCCAATTTATCCAATGCATTAATGTACTGTAATAGATGATAGAGCTCTTAATGATTTTATAGAGGGAATGAGGCCAGTGCTACTGGGACACCAATATCTTTTTTACACATTTCAGAAGCTTAGCATTAGAAGAACATCAATTACATGCTGAAATTCAGGCAGTCTCTTCTGCATTTAACTTAACTCGCAGGTGGCATGTCCTTGCAGGTGGCATGAGTGAGTATATCGGCAGTAATACTGCATACCTTGAAGATGCCTAAATTAATTGCTGCTTTTGCCCCTGCTGACATGAATGATTCATCTGAATCTTTGGATATGAGGAAAATGTTAACATTAGAGGTCTGGTAAAATTCCAAACCAGGTAATTATGCTCTAATTTTTTCCTATCACACACTTCTTAGCAATTTAAATTATATGTAAATACATATAATTTTCCCCTAAACCATTGGGTATGATTATAAAAGATCAGTAAAAGAGGTGTCACTTCTAATTCCGATATAAATAATTTTATTGCATATTGTAAATGTTATAATAAGGTTGGGTTTGTTTTTAGTTATTTTCTTAATCATATATTTATAAACAATTAGTGATATTTTGAAAGATAAAGGCAACTGCAACCTATTTTTAAAATAACTAGAAAATTACTATAATGGACTACTAAACATGAGACCCTGTTTTGGATTTTCTGTTCATTATTTTTTCCTCTCTTCAACCCGTTCTCTCAGGGTAATATCTTCTATTGCCAGGATTATAATTCAAGCTTGGAATTGTCTGTCCTGGATTTTAGGCTCCTATATTCTGTTTCTTAACAAGTGTCTTCACCTGGATGTCCTCAAGACATTTAAATCCCTGTTTCCAGAAATGTTTTCATTACCTGACATATTTTTGTATCTCCTCCTTTCCCCATATTCTCTGTAGCCATTCAGACTGCTTAATCGGAAACTTGGGAGTCAGCATAGACCCATTCCTTCTCTGTAGCCATTCAGACTGCTGAATCAGAAACTTGGGAGTCAGCGTAGACCCATTCTTTCTCCGTAGCCATTCAGACTGCTGAATCAGAAACTTGGGAGTCAGCATAGACCCATTCCTTCTCTGTAGCCATTCAGACTGCTGAATCAGAAACTTGGGAGTCAGTAGACCCATTCCTCTTCCTCTCCATTTCTTCAATAGTCAAGAGTTTTTTCAAAGTCAAAAGATTTCTATCTTAGGAATACTTCTTTTCTTCATATCTTTCTCTCCATTATTACTGCTCTTGCCCTGGTTCTGGTGCTGACCCCCTTTCTCTACATCATTAAAATGACTCTTGGCTGAAATCTTCCAGTCCAAGTTTTAGACCTCTCTATTCTCATGCTTGCAATGGCTGGAGAATATCCATGTGTCTAGCAGATGGTCTCAAGTTAAAGGTTTAAGCTGGATTTTGAGGTCAAAGATTTCAGAGAGTCAGTAATTTAAAATCCTGAGGGTAGAGTAGGTCAACCAACTAATATTATGAGAGCAAATAGCTTAATAAACATGAAAAGACATTGTCAAAACAAGAAGAAAAATAATGTCAGTGGAAATGTTAGAGATACAAACTTTCGATATCATTTAAGAATGTAATTGCAGTTGGCACTCCTCAGGGCAATAAGATACATTCTTTTTTTCAATGGGTGCTTGAGTGTACCCATCCCAAATTAGGTTGTGTATTCTTCAAGTTAGCCACTTGCTCCAAAGCACACCAAAAATTCTTAGAATGAAAGGAAACATTTGACCACTTATTCCTAGAATTCTCTTCTACTTGCCTGCTGCATGTTGTAATTTGTCCCACCTGATAATTTAGCTTCACAATTCATATCAGATGGACCTTCAACTGCTAAAGTGGAATGGTAAGGAGAATAGTGCAGTGCCAGCTACATGTGTTCACTTAATGAGTATTTGAAAGAAAAAGCATCTGTGCAGTGTGCTTTCAACTCTCCTGGGAAAACTGGGGAAATGATACTGTTAAAGCTGTTGTGGAGCAAAACAGTAGTACAATCATTTCAAGGTACTTCAGTTAGATATCTCTCTCTTTAAGATCATAAGAAGGGTTGTTAAATGTAAAACCCTCCACATTACAGTCTGCAAAGGATTAGAACAGTGAAAATTATTGTTACAGCTAATCACTTGAAACAAACTTCTGAGTTTCCTTAGTATTTAAGACCTATATATTCTACTCTACTGAACCAGCCGTTATCACACTTAACTTGGAAAGGTAGTCAAACTGAACAGCAGCTGCAGAATAACACTATATTTGTAAGAAGAGCAGCTCTCGGTCTCTCCTCCTCTGGATGGTACACATTTTATTTGATAAGAAAAACCAATAGTGTATGGAAGGCATTGTTTTTGCAAGGAACCTGATATTGCAGAAAGCAATAAGCAATGCATTAACTGACTCTAATGCCTGTTTCACAGTAAGGCATCTGGCTAAAATGAAAAGCATATTCAAAACAATCACTTGTGATATTGCTAATCCCTAGACAGATAAAAGAAGAAACTATTAATGATGTTGAAATGACATAGAGGTGTAAAGAAAGGCATTTTCCCATCAGTTTTTTACAAAAGACAGTACCAAACAAATGGAAGACCTTTGCAAGACATATATGGACCTAAACATTTAAGGAAGTTAGCCAAGTTTTCAATTAAAGATATGTTCAGAGTTACTATAAGTCAAAAGTCTTTGTGTTTTTCATTTCACTGACTTATTCAGGTTGAAAAATGTCTAGTGCTATGTTGATTGAATTGGTTGACTTGTAGAAGTATAAAAACCACTTTCAAGGCATGTCAAAGGGGCCCTATGTCCCCCTTGTGTTCGAAGAGTCAAGGCCCTGCCACCACCACTCCTGAGACACAAACCCGTAGTTCTTTCACCCTGGTGACCCCTTCTCTATCCCTGCATGACTTATGGACACCACCAGCTCACCTCCCACCACCACAGCTGGCAGGTCTGCCGAACTCCAAACTCCAAACTCCCTTCGTTAGCTTGCAGAACCCACATGCAGAGTCACTGCTATGATCAAATGTTTGCCCACCTGCCTCCCACCTATTTCTCCTGCCTGTTCCCAGGAACATACTTATCAGGAAAAGTTCTTTCTCCCATTTTCCCAGTTTGTGTAGTTAAAAGTGTTTTCTTATTTTAAACAATAATTATAGGCACTGTATAAAACACAAAAAGCATTCACAAGGTTGCATAAAATTTCAGGTGTTCAGATTCACCCTTAATTAAGAATCCCATCTAGTCTGACCCAGCAATGGTGCAGTGAATAGAGCATTGGCCTGGGACACTGAGGACCCATGTTCAAAACCCCAACATCACCGGCTTGAGCACAGGGTGGCCATCTGGAGCGTGGGATCATAGACATGACCCCATGGTCACTGGTTTGAGCTCAAGGTCGCTGGCTCAGCTGGAGTTTACCAGTCAAGGCACATATAAAATAACAATCAATGAACAATTAAGGTGCTGCAACTATGAGTTAATGCTTTTGATCTCTCTCCCTTCCTGTCTGTCTGTCCCTGTCTCTCTATCTCTCTCTCAAAAAAAAAAAAAAAGGAAAAAAAAGAAAAAAGTAAATCCCTTCTATAGCAAGTAGCATTAAAGGACTTGAGAGAAAAAAAAGGTGCCATGTTCAAAATAAAAAACATTCAATTTTTAAATTATTTAATAACACTGCTATTGTTAGCCTTTATGCTGGTTAGGCTGCAGTGGTTTCACAACTATCTCATAAGTTTCATTGGTACCAATCAACTTTATTTCTGCCATAACTCTATTGATATGATTTTAATTCTAAATCCAAATACTCTAAGTTAGGGCATTGAAAATTACTCTCAAAAATTATAAATAAGTGCAGGGACAGTGCTTCAAAATATACTGAGAAGCAGTTGAATATGGACCAGTGCCAAATACCAAGTTTCAATCAATGTCCTTAGCTGCAAGTTCCATGGTACGACTTGGATGTAGTTCCTCTGAGTCATCAGATAGTTTACACAGATACCTGTCCTGTTCTCCCTTTTTTGCTTGTGTAAGGTTGTCCTCGTTGGTCTCTGTCTTCCAGAATGGATGCCTGGACATTGGCCTTTTGGCTGCAGCTGGAGGACTCTCTTATTGCTTCTAGGCCTACATTGGTCAGTCCTATGGTTCTTCTGTGTGTCAGAGATCTCCCACAGGACAAGGCACCCTAACTATCCCCAAGGCCACATGTTCATTATCCACATCTCTTCATCAACGTAAGAAAGTGCAAGTGTCCTCGTGTGAAGTTTAGGTGTTTAATATTAATTGGTTTAGAGTTATTTTTGTAAATGGATGAACCAATTCTAAAGTCCAAGTAAATCCTTGGGTCCAAATAATTGTCTGGTCAGCCTCATTTCAAAGTTCTCTTGAACTACAGAACTGGAAACATTATGGGGTAGTTCACGTGGCTTCTTTTCCTTTGATAGTTGAAGGATATACTGTGACAATAAAAGAACCAAATGCCTAAGTTTTACACATTTAGATTCATTTTCAACTAAGTTAACCTGTAGGAGAATCAAAGATACTTCTTAAGATAGTGGCCTTGCAAAGGAGTTTCGATACACAGAAAGTAAGAGATGGTATTCTCAGTTAATATACCTCCGACTACCTGCTGGTGGAAGGCTGAAGTAACAACAAGCTGGGTAAAGATTAAAACAGGGGTCATTGATGAGTTCTCTGAAGATGAAAAAATGAGGTCTTTTTGAGCAGATCTCAGCCTATCAATAACCAATGCTGTGGCTAGACCGGCCCTTCTGATTTTTATTATGATTGCAAGATGCCCTCAGCAATAATTATTAGAAAATTTTTAAAAAATAAAGAAAAAGGCCCTGGCCGGTTGGCTCAGTGGTAGAGTGTCGGCCTGGCATGCAGGGGTCCCAGGTTCGATTCCCAGCCAGGGCACACAGGAGAAGCACCCATCTGCTTCTCCACCCCTTCCCCTCTCCTTCCTCTCTGTCTCTCTCTTCCCCTCCTGCAGCCAAGGCTCCATTGGAGCAAAGATGGCCCGGGCGCTGGGGATGGCTCCTTGGCCTCTGCCTTAGGCGCTAGAATGGCTCTGATTGCAGCAGAGTGACACCCCAAAATGGGCAGAGCATCGCCCCCGGTGGGCGTGCCGGGTGGATCCCGGTCGGGTGCATGTGAGAGTCTGTCTGACTGCCTCCCCGTTTCCAGCTTTGGAAAAATACAAAAAAAAAAAAAAAAAAAGAAAAAAAAAGAAAAAAAGGTTTATCACTTATAAGACCTAGAAATTACAGGGTATATCTGATGCAACCCAGATGGTAGGGGGTGGAGAGTGAGAGTAGTTATATGCAAGCCTGGGGTTCTGCTTTTATGGGGGTTGAGGATGAAGGCCTAGAGTTCCATTGGCTCACTCTTTTTTTGATGAATTTAAAACATACACACAGAAATTTAAAGTGTGAACAGAGAAAACCAGGCAGCCCAAATGTTCAGTTATCCAAGTTAACCAAGATCTCTGAAACAAAGAAGCTTGGGAATGGGGGTTGGGGTCAGCCTGGCTCTTTATCTAGTCTTGTGGCTGGCAAGGTGTTAAGACAGCTATCTTTGTAGTAGATGTCTTTTTGAAATAAATGTCCGGGCAATCAAAGCTTAAGTCAGGCCCCTGCATTGCAAAAAGTAAAAGAAAAAAAGAAAGAAAAATCAACCGTCAGGGTTTACACTACAAGATTAAAGTCAAAACTAAAATGAGAGTTGTTGAAAATTATAGGGCAAGATTCACCAAGAAGCAATAAATCAGATGTGGACACCAAGGTTTTAGCGCCAGTTCAAGGTCCCAGAGGAAAAAAAAGTCAGTACTCTAGATAACTCTCTTGCAAGTAAATCCCTCAGAATAATTCTGAATCTGCTTGAGAATTTTTAAATTCAGTTTTAGACTTATCCAATAGCTTCCACCTTGTTTACAAAACTGATTATTACAGGAGGCTAGCCTTGGCCCTGGCCAGGTATTCCAGTTGGTTCCAATGTCAACCCAATATGCCAAGGTTGTGGGTTAAATTCCCTGTCAGGACACATTCAAGACTCAACCACTGAATGAATAAATAAATGAAACAACAAATTGATGCTTTCTCTCTCTCTCTCTCTTACACACACACACACACACACACACACACACACACACACACACAGTCTCTCTCTAAGATCAATTAAACATTTTAAAAATAAAGAAGCTGGCCTTACTTTGATTCATTTTCATGAAGTAAGGATACAGATTCTATTTCAGCTAAAATTGTTTGTCTTTGGCACTCTCTGTGTCCTATGTAATTAAGTAAATAAATCAAGATAATTTGTGTTATGGTGAAGTAGTCTCTCCTACTCATTAGCAGTTTATACCAGTGGTTCTCAAAGTATGTGCCAGGGCACACCAGTGCACCCTAGAAGATTTCCAGGTGCACGCTATGCTATTCCAGAGAAATATGTGCCTTTTGGGGACCAAAACACTAACCGGGTTTTTAGATTTTGGGGGGACAGAGGTGTGGAGAATGGGCTGTAAACTGACAGTATGCCCAACCCCCACCTCACTTGCCTGATTAGATCGCAAAAGGCTGTTAAGCTATGGTGCTGGATTGTTTACACCACCCCTCATGTTTCCCGGAAAGACTGGAGGCAAGTTTCTTCTATTCTTTGTTTGGTGTCAAGTTAAGATGATATGTATGGTGGGGGTTTTCTGCACTTGGTAAAATTCTTGGGTTGCCTTAGAAACATGATCAAAGATCACATTGATTTGCTAATGTTCCACTTTGCCCTATAAATAAAGCAAGATGCAGTTTTTAGGCCTGCTTTGTTTCTGCCAGAAGCAATTACAGGGCCCTACCAACCCTATATTTTCTTAATTCCACATATTTTTTTAATTCCACTCCATTCCCACTTGGGACCTGGAATTACTAGCTGCGCTGGTTCACGGCATGTGCCCAGATATAAAAATAAATATAGTTACTATATTATACCATTTCATTAAGGAAATACCACTGTTTTTGTTAACACAACATTATTATATTTATTCTTAACACATCATTATATTATTTTTAGATAAATACACCCAAATGAAACGGATAGATTTCTCAAAAAGAAGCGTGATATTGAAGAATCCGAATTTGAAAGTGAGCAAAAGTTAAGTGTAAATAAAATAGGGCTTGAAGATTGACAGGCAGAATTTAATTTATAGCATTTTCCATCATTTAATACTAAACAATATGATTGGATTAGAAACCCATTCATGGAAGCTTCAAGTGATTTTGTTTTAACATTAACAGAAGAAGAAGAACTGGCAGCTATATACACTGATCATTAATTGATGATTAAATGTAAGGAATTGTCTCTTGAAGCCTTTTGGATTTCTATAAAAGAAGAATATGTGGCAATATCTAAAAAAGCTTTGAACATTTTACTACAATTTTCAACATCCTATTTATGTGAATTAGGATTTTTTACCCTCAACACAATTAAGAGTAAAAAGAGAGGAATTCTCCAATGTATTGAGAAGGAAATGAGAGTTTGCCTTTCAAATATATGCCCAAACATTGACGAAATCGCTATGACACATCAGGCTCATGTTTCTCATAAACACAAGAATAAAAAAACTTAACATATTCACACCAGGACCTGCTGAATTTACTAAATCTTACTAAGAATGTATCTATATATATATAAAGATAACTTTTTTGTCATTTTTTAATTTTTAATCCCTTTTTTATGAATTCTAAAAAGTATAACTCAAAAAATGTAACATTAAAATGTTTTTTAATGTCAGAATAAATTTAATTTTGTCATATTTATTTCATTTAATTACTATAAAAGCACGCTTGGACTTTATATATTTTTCTTTAATATTTGACTTAATTACTATAACATATTTCTCAGAAATTTGTATCTAGTGCGCCTACAATTATTTGTAGGATTTTCAATGCTCCTTGACTTCAAAAAGTTTGAGAACCACTGGTTTATACTGTGGAGAGATCTTTCTGCTTGTCCAAAACTAGGCAACCAGCCAAGACTAGGACCCTGATAAGTCTTTGGTTAAACATGTGTTATGTGTTCTTGTGATCAAAGGTCTACATTTATTATTCAGAACTCTTCTGTCACTTCTTGTCATACCTTGGACTTCAGAGAAGTTAAGTTTGCCTCAATACTTTAATCTGTCCAACACAAGAACATCAATGGACAGCCATGGTTAATGCTCAAAAAAATAATAATAAAAAATAAAAAAACACTGGTAGGACAGAAAGCAGGTGACTCATTGCAAAGAATATAAATTATAGATTGCACAGAGCTTTGTGTGCTTAAATATTTTCAGCGGCAGATGATTGAGACACAGAGGTTCCTGTGAGAAGTGCACAGTGTGTGCCATTATGGGATTTTCTGACAGGTTAAATTTGGAAGAAATAGTGGAAACAGCCCCTAAAACACTAGTACAGACCTAGTCTTGGTGTGCAGGTGGATCACATCAATTCTACTGAATTCAAAGTAGCAAAGTTTTTAAAAGATTAGCTTGCAAGGCAAATAGATTTTGCTTTCAGATGCTTCCCTGCACTTGAAACTCCCCCTACTTGGTATTGGCCATCTAGGAGGTATTTCTCCCTTTGAGAAAAGCTTTCACTGGATTGCGTTTGAGAATATGAGAGATACAAAATGCAATGAGTGCTGCAAAGAAGCTAACACGTATTCAAGTCAGGTGGGAAGGTAAATAGAATAGAATAAGAGGGGTAAAGAAATGGAAAAGAAACATTTGAATCAGCCCCTTCTCCATTTTCTCTCAGGGACCAGATGTTGCATTCTCTCCTCAAAGCCTAATGGCCTTATATGTACAAAACAGGGGCATACTGTTCCTTTTTTTCCCCCCAGCTAATCCCTTTAGACTTCTATGTGAGTCTAAAGTCATATATTCCAGGAGTCAGTTATAGGCATGCAAATGTATAGATAAAGGTGAAGAACACAGGTTTCTCTTCTCTATTATACAAAATGTGGCAAAGATGGCATTTTTAATTCTTGGACCAGAGGACTCAGTAATCTAGGCATAGTTTGTTTGGCAAAGTTATAATTGTTAAAAGATGTAAAAGTTCTTAGGTTAGATAAGTACTACAAAACTCTCATATCTGTTTTATTGTCTGGGTTTCCAAGGTGGTGAGAGTAGAGAAAGAATTAGGAAGAAACTGGAAGAGAAAATGTAATATTGTGCTAAATGGTCTTTGTAAAGGTATATTTTCAGGATATTACCCTTCTCCCATAGTGTCAGAGATTTCCCAGGCTATACTAACATTTCTCTTAAATTAATGCGGAAGCCTTAAAAAAAATTCAAGAAACTACAACTGCTGGGAAGAGTTTTCATACTGGAAACAAAGTAGTTGATTAGTAAAACACTCCAGAGGTACACATTTAACAGTCTTATATCTCAGTTTCTAGCACTATTTGGTTGAGGAGGTGAAATAAGAAATAATTAAGAAATAGATGGAAATGATTATAAAGCAAATAACTTTTTTTAAAATGCTCAAGAAGGAAACTCTTCTCTTGAGAACTCCCAAAACTAATATTTTTCCTGTTTCTGTCAAGAACCAGGGAGGATTATGAATCCCTTCCATTGCATGACAGAAAAAAAGAAAAATGACATATTGTAGCAAGTAGAGGAGAGCCTTTAACAGAAATAGATCTTTTAAAATTGTCCTTGGAAAGTCTAAACTTTAAGCACTTGCAACAGAAACTAACCCATCCTATAGCTGAGATGTACCTTTTTTTTTTCTTTTTTAGTAAGAGGAGGGTATGTGGGTATGCAGAGAGAGACTCTTGCTTGCGCCCCAACTGGGATCCACCTGGAAGCCCACTAGGGGACGATGTTCTGCCCATCCGGGCCATTGCTTCATTGAAACTGGAGACATTTTAGCACCTGAGGAAGGGGCCATGGAGCCATCCTCAGCACCTGAGCCAACTTTCCTTCAATGGAGCCTTGGCTGCAGAAGGGGAAGAGAGAGATAGAGAGAAAGCAGAGAGGGAAGGGTGGAGAAGCAGATGGGCGCTTCTGTGTGCCCAACCAGGAATCAAACCTAGGACTTCCACATCAGTCCAACACTCTGCCATGGAGCCAACTGGCCAGGGTTGATATGTACTTTCTAATGCAAGGACGTTATGACTCTGATTTAAACTTTTGTGGATACAGTGGAAGATGAATAGACACCAGAATAAGGGCAATGAGGAAAAAAGTAATTCCCTATACCAAGTTGATATGCAAGGCTTTATCAGTGCAGTTGTAAAGAGGGATTTGTGGTTAACTCTGAATCTCACATTGGTGCATGTGTTAGTGTGCATGCATACATGCACATGCATGTTCAGAAATTTACTTGTGTTCTCTATTTGTGTTTATGGTGATTTTATTATGAGTTAATTGTTCTTAACTAAAACACTTGTTGTCTTTATAAAGTCCCCAGTTTATAAACAGTCCTTTAAGTAAAGTCTTACTCTATAGGCCCAAATAATATCATTTTTTATTATCTTGTTGCTCAGAATTGACAGACAAAATAAACATGTCCACTTGCAAAATGATGAGACTCACATGCTTTCTCAGGGAAGGTATGTGAAGCTGATACGCAGGCATAAGAACTGTAATATACAATCTCATGAGCCTATGAAAACCTTTAAATATTATAGAAGCCATGATTTCTTGAAATCAGCATCATGTACAAGGTGATGATATAAATAAAATGTGGGATTTATTTTACTGAACATTCCTCTTTATTTGCCCGCTATTTTTTTTTCATATTTCCACATTACTCTAGTAAGCTCCTTAGTATGGGGTAGGAGAATATGAATAAAAATAAAAGTTTACACTATAAAAATTCTATGTGTATACAGAAAGATCTCTTTATTGTGAAAGCGACTCAAACTATATGGCAATGAGTAGCAATACATATTGCTATACGTTTGGAAGTTTAAAAAGATTATGTAAATAAAGGTGCCCACTGAGGCATTCATCCTTCTTGGGTCTCTCTGGTAATCTTTCCTGAATTCTCTCCCGTGCCTGATAAACAATTTTTAAGAAAACTGACAAACTTCTGTGTTTTCTTCCAGCAGATCAGTCCTGATATCAAGGCAATCTCTAGAGCAAAGTGCAGACTCAAGGTTTATTCTGAGTGGTTGTTTACTGAAAAGTAATTTCAATACGGCAGAGAACCATCCAGGAGTCATTTTGTATTTTGTGAGACTTGGATGTGGTAGAAAATGATTGCTATAAATAGATCTGAAAGAGATGCTAACATCTTTACATATTACATGTTTCCTGAAGAAAAACTGATTGTGTCCTAGACTGGTGGCTTTGCCCAGAATAGGCACTAAGGGTAGGTAGTACCTACTACTTAAAAAAAAAAAGGCTTTTATTTTTTAAAGGAAGTATTTTTTTTAATTTATTGATTGATTTTAGAGAGAGATGAAGGGAGAGAGAAGGACAAAAACACTGATCTGTTCCTGTATGTGTCCTGAATACGGATTCAACCAGCAACTTCTACAAATCTGGATGATGCTCTAACCATCTAAGCTATCCAGCCAGATAGAAAGAGGAGTCTTGTTTCTCCTCTTGCTGAGGTGTAAAAGCCTGAACCAGCATCATTCATGCCTCACACTTACTTCTCAGATACCTAAACAAGAGTGACAGGCTTAATTTTATTATCCTTACTCTAACGAAATACCCAGTGTCATCTGTAAGGACAATACGATCGAGTCCCTTGGTTGAAGAATGCATTCCCTCAGCCAAAATGTCCCTGGAGCTTCTAAATACAATGGAAATTCAAACTTTACTTTTAGAAAAAAAATCACTGTGTTGCACTTCTAAAAATAAGTTTTGTTCAAAAAGAGCTTTCTGTAATTCTAGAGGGAGGCATTCTTGCTGACATTTATAGAAAGTGGCAGCAGAGTCTCCTAAATGATGTACAGCCAAGCAGTCTGGCATTAATTCTAGTCACAGGTGAAATAAAGCTAAGGGATGGATAATATGAATCCTAGTGAGGAAAAACAGAGAGCAACAGTGGTGGAGGTCCTTGGGTCTTCTGGGCCAGACTCAAATGCCTCCAGGGGCCAGACAGGCAGGCACATTTGTGGAACCGTGGGTATACTAGAACACGGAATGTTAGGGACTATTACACATACAGCACACATGTCTAGAGGCTAGACTGGCTCATGAACTACAACTTGTGATTCTGTATCTACCATCCAGAGCAGAGGAAAGTGGTCTCACTGATTGGAATGTTTCTTTCTCTGAAGAAAATATTGTGAACTCGAGAGAGAGGCAGACATTTGTATTACAAAGCTCAGCAATGATACTCTTGGTTTTTCACTCGATGTAATTCATTGTTTGGCTGAGGCAAAGTCAGAAACGTCTTGTAAATGTTTTTCCTATTATCACCAAAGCAAAAGATCATAATGTTGAACAGCTGAAGCCTGAGAGGTGACTGGACAGTCATGAAAGAGATCCTGACATCTCCTGTTAGATTCTTATTTAGTTGGGCCTCCCTTTGCTGACTTCTTCTGTATAGTATTCATCAGAAAAGCATATTCTAGAATTTTTGGAAAAGAGCAGGGACTACTTCTATAACCTTGGGAGAATCATTTTTCCTAGCTAAACTTGTTTTCTTATCAGGAAAATAGAAATAATGAGAGCTTATGCTAGCTTCCTTACAAGATTTGGATGGAAGTATAATTAAGTGTTAGATGAAAATAAGGTTTCTTTCTCTTTTTTTGGTAAGAAGAGGGGAGATAATGAGGCAAACTCCTGCATGCACCCTGATCAGGATCCACCTGGCAACCCCATCTGGAGCTGATGCTCGAATCAACTGAGCTATTTTTAGCACCTGAGGCTGATGTGCTGGGACCAACCAAACTATCCTCAGTGCCTGGGGCCACACTTGAACCAATAGAGCCACTTGGCTATGAGAGGAGAAGAGAAAGAGAAGGGGGAGAGGGAGAAGAGGAGAAACAGATGGTTCCTCCTCCTGAGTGCTCTGACTAGGAATTGAACCCCGGGCCATCTATACACCTGGCCAATGCTCTGTCTACTAAGGCATAGGCCAGGGCCTAAAATAAGGTCTCTAAAAGTAAAATAATCCATATTAAAATAACTTTTATTTATAATTATGAAATTACAAATGATGATTATTTACAATAAACTAAATTTTAATTAGCCTCTTATTCAAATTTGTGTGTTTTTTAAGACTATTATCTCTTTCTTTTATTTGGAAATATACCATAAAGATTTTTATAAAAAGTAGGCGTATCTACAAATATATGTTTAAAAGACAAAAAATTTCTTACTGTAAATATTCTCCTATAGAATGTAAAAGGGTATGTGACCAGGTGGTTAGATCTGTCTTCCTTTATGGTGGCTATTATTGAGGCATCTCTTTGTAATAGATAGCAACAGCCATCCATCATAATGCAAGAGTCCATATTATTCCTTGCCCGAAGAACTCTTTTTAAAATGTTGTCATGGTAAAAAATTCTATTGTTGAAATTGAGGAGGAAGATTTTCTTTAACCAAAAAACAATGGCAATTATTTATATAATGTTTCATAAATTATAAGATCTAAATTGATAGAGTATTTTTGGAAATAAAGGAAATGAAGTCAGGTTGATGGGGCTGTAGTTCTACAACAACAAAAAAATTGAAATATCCTTTCTGCTTGAAACTGAATCAGAAAAACATGGGATTTTGTGTTATTGGGAGAATACTTTTACCATGTGCTCTTTCAGAATATATAGAACCATTTTGCTCTAATCAAATCATTAGCAAATAGCTGAAAATAACATCATACTTCGCTCCCTGGAAGTTTAAAGGTCAAACTTTTCTCAGTTGGAAGAAGCTTTTCCTTTCCTTGAATTCATGAGAGGAAAGTCCGACTGAGTGATGATTTTTATATCAATTTATATCCTTTGATGCTCTAACAAACAATAAAATATGTACATATAAGGCTTAAAAGTTTGATAACTTTCAAGAATATTTGAGAAAGCCTCAGAAGAACACTGCTACAGCCAACATAACAAGTAACCTGGTAATCAAGGCTCACTTTGTTAAAGCTACATCATTTTGTTTTATTTTTAAAGATTTTATTTCTTGATTTTACAGAGAAAGGAGGAAGGGGAACAAGTAGTATCAACTTATACTTGCTTCTTGCATGTGCCTTGACTGGGAAAACCTGGGTTTTGGACCTGCAATCTTAGCATTCCAGGTCAACGCTTTATCTACTGTACCACCACAGAATGGACTATTCTTTTTTAAATTTTATTTAGAAAATTAAATTTAATGGGATGACATTGATCAATAAGAGAACATAGGTTTCAGGTAAACGTTTCTCTAGCATTTGAACTGTTAATTATGTTGTGTACCCCTCACCCAAAGTCAAATAATTTTCCATCACCATATTTTGTCCCTCTTTATTCCCCTCCCCTTACCTTCCACTCCTGGTAACCACTTCACTTTTATCTATGTCCATGAGTCTCAGTTTTATATCCCACCCATGTGTGAAATCATACAGTTCTTAACTTTTACTGATTTAGTTATTTCATTCAATATAATGTTCTCAAGGTCAGAGAAAGGAAAGGGAGGAGGAGTGGGAAGCATCAACTCACAGTAGTTCTTTCCTGTATGTGACTTGACTGGGTAAGCCTGGGGTTTTGAACCAGTGACCTCAGCATTCCAGGTTAAAGTAGCTATATTGTTTATCTTGATGTCATAGATCAGAAATGTTTATAACTATAAAGTTTCTCTCACTCATTGATTCATTCAACAAACACCTATTGAGGTACCTACTATGTGCCAGTACTAGGCATATATCTGCAAACAACGTCTCTGCTCTCTTGGAACAAACCAGTACAAGAACCAGAAAATTAATAGGTGTGTGTTGTGAAGAAAAATATAGTATAATAAAATAAGTAAGGAAGATGGCAGGGACTGTGGCAGAGAGTGTGTTTCATATCAGATGGTAAGAGAAGACTCTCTGAAAAGGTGACATCTGAGCTGAGACCTAGAGAAAATAATAAGTGAGCCAGCCATCACTGAGGAGACTACTCCAGGTGGAAGGAATAGTAAGTTCTAGTGGTCAGAGATCTGAAAACAGGAGTGTGCTTTCAATATTTGAAGCAAATGAGGAGGGGATTGTAGATGGAATAGAAAGAAAGAAAGGGTGGTAGCCCTTATAACATTTGGTTAGAAGATATGATTCCTTGAAAGTTAAAGTAGAGACTATTTCTTTTTTTAAAAAATTTTTTAAAGACTTTATTTATTCATTTTTAGACAGGAGAGAGAGAGAGAGAGAGAGAGAGAGAGAGAGAGAAGGGAGGAGCAGGAAGCATCAACTCCCATATGTTCCTTGACCAGGCAAGCCCAGGGTTTTGAACTGGCGACCTCAGCATTCCAGGTCGACGCTTTATCCACTGCGCCACCACAGGTCAGGCCTAGAGACTATTTCTTAATAATAGTGAGATGAGAGGCATAGCCTCCTTTTAAGTAAGGAGTGACACATTTAATTCACATTTTAAAATTAATAACTTGAAAACCAAGAGAAAAATCTACTGTAGAGGGCCAGGAGTGTGAGCAGAGAGACCAGCTGGAAGGCTCTTGCATGATGCGGGTGAGAGAAGACAATGCCTTGAATCAGGATGGAAGCCGGTGGAGACAGTGAGAAAACAGAACTACATAGATTTGCTGATGGACTAGATGCCTGAAAAAAGTAGTCAGAGATGGTGCCAAGACTTTGATCTCAGCACCTGAAAGAACAAAGTTGCCATTTGCTAAAGTAAAGTGACTCTGAAAGTAGCAGGTTCAGAAACTGGGGGGGGGGGGGGGATTAAGAGTTTAGATTTGCAAATATTAAGTTTGAGAGCCATTCCATATGCAAATTTTAATTAGGCAGTTGAGTAGACAAGTTTGGAGAGCTAAACATATAAATTAGGAGTTAGTGTACAAAGATATGTATGATTATGATACTTGAGATCACCTGGGGAATGAGTGTGGAGAGAGACCAGGACATGACCTAGGGTTAAACTCCAGGGCATTATAACATTTAAAGATTGTGAACATGAGTATGACTCAGCAAAAGAGAATAAGAAGTAGTAATTTGCTGAAGGAAAAGAAAAAGAAAACTGGTAACCAAACAAACAGGGTGTTTCAGAGAAAATGAGTAATCAACTGGTAACCACAGCTGAAATGCTAAGTAAAATAAAACATTAAAATTCCCATTGGATTTTACAATATGCAGGTCATTGGTGGGGAATCAAATCTGGTAGAGTGGGATCAAAAGAAAATGAGTTAGTTTTTGGCCAAAATTGAAGATTTGCCATCCAGTTGAAACAAATCACTGTTTATACATGTTCTTGGTTGGTTAATATCATGAATTTAGCTGTTTTTAATTAACAACACTTGTTATCTTTATAAAGTTCCCAAGTTAAAACATAGTGCTTTAAGTAAAGTATTAACTACTGATAAAAAAAATTATTTATTGAAAATTCTGTTGCTCAGAATGGATAGACAAAATTAGTATGTTCACTTGCAAAATGATAAGACTTAAACATATTTACATGAAAAGTATGATGATTAGTGAGTTAATACACAGACACAAAAATTATAATATAAAAACTCAGGAGCCTATTGAAACCTTGAATTACAGTGGAAGCCACAATTCCTCAAAGTATAACATCACTTACAAGGCATGAACATGTTTTGTATGATACTAAATGTGGGGGTTAAGTTTATAGGGCATTGTCTTTTATGTGACAGCCTCTTCTTGCTTTTTCTGTATTACTTGAGTAAGTTTCTAAGTATTAAATAGCAGAGTATATAATTGTAAATGTTTACATTATTAAAAAATTATACATTTATAGAGAATGATCTCTTTATTGTGAAAGTAACTCAAACCATGGAAATGAGCGACAATGCATATTGTTAAAACATCTGCAGATAAAAACTACAATGGATGTAATGAAAAATGCAATGGACTGATTAAAAGGAGATTAGACATTGCAGAAAAAAGAATTAATGAAGTTGAAGACATAGCAAGAAAAACTATTCAAAAAGAAACACAGAAAGAAAAATAGATTGTAAAATTCTATGAAGGATTATTTTATCAGTTTCAGTGAGCAGAGTATTCAACATATTAGACAGGATAGGTAAAGTGTAATCAGAAAAGGAGAACATTTGCCTTAGAGTGGACATGTCCATGCAGTTAAGCCCTGGATGGAAGGTTAAAATAAAATGATCAAATAAACACAGGTGCTTTGTTTTAAGGTAAGCAGAGAGTAGCTTTTTATTTTTTGCATTTCATTATTTATTTAGATGTTTACGTTCTCACACTCGGTTTTATAAGCCAGTGAACAATGACATAATATGTCTTCTACAGACTATAACCACACTTTTCCCACACAGTATAAATATATAGTTGAACTACCATTATTATGCATTGCCATCTTATCATTTTCATAATAAAACAAATGACCACGTATCCAAATATTAAGTTGCACAACATAAAAAGCATATAAAATAATAGATGTCTGCTCAATTTATTAGAAGACACCCACTTTTTTTTTCCAGAAAGATTGGGAAGAGAAGGGGAAATCAGAGTTTCAATAACAATAATATAGCTGGTGAATAACTTCCAGTATATATAGGGAAAAAAATTTAACAATAAAAAAATTAATAAATGGACCCTGGCCAGTTGGCTTAGTAGTAGCGTATTGACTCAATGTGTAGATGTCCTGGGTTAGATTCCTGGTCAGGACATATGGGAGAAGTGAACATCTGCTTCTCCATTCTCCCCCCTTCTCTTTCTCTCTCTCTCTCTCTTCTTCTCCTGCAGCCATGGCTCCATTAGTTCGAGTGCATCAGCCCTGGTCACTGAGGATGACTCACTGGAGTCTCCGACTCAGGTGCTCAAAATAACTCATTTGCGAGCATGGCCTCCAATGAGCAGAGCACCAGTCCCAAATGGAGGTTGTTTGGTGGAACCGATGGGGTTACACGTAGGAATCTATCTATCTCCCCTCCTCTCACTTGGAAAATAAGAAAAAAAATTGATGATTGAAAATTAAGTACAAAAGCAAGTCACCTCTACCATTTAAAAGTATTTATTAAATTTAAAAAAATTCTCTATATTCTGCACAAATGAAAATAACAATTAAAAATATTAAACATTTTTTCAGACACTCTTGTTAAGTAGCACCACAAAGTGAAAACATTAAATTAGCTGTGATTTTTTTTTTTTTTTGGTCTGGCGGTGTTAAAAACATGCTCTTTGGTGTATGTCAATTTTCAAAATGAAGGTTTGCCATAACAACACAAGAGGAGATTTATATCAAGGCATTAAATAGTCATCATAAGATTTGGTAAAAATCCAACAAAAATTAATGGCTGTGCAAATTTGATGTGTATTGTACATATCTGGGAAATGTAAATATAAAGTGAACAAGCAAATAACCATAGAGGTCCTACTTTTAGTGTTTAAAATAACTGAAGAAATAAACCACGTAAGATTGAGAAAGTTTATAGTTCTTAGGAATTTAGGTCTGTGTCATATTAAAAATGGATAAATAACATGGTGGACATTTTGACACCTAATATCTCTAAATTTCTTGTACTTTGATAAGATTGATATGCAAGTAGATTTAAAGAAGATTTATCACTCAATTCTGCATGATTTCAGGAAAGGTAGATTCAACTGGTAAAAATTATATTTTATTTTATTATTTATTAATTTTGGTATTTTTCTGAAGTGAGAAGTGGGGAGGCAGGGAGTCAGACTCCCACGTGTCCAACTGGGATCCACCTGGTATGCCCACTAGAGGGCGATGCTCTGTCCATCTGGGATGTTGCTCCCTTGCAACCAGGGCCATTCTAGCACTTGAATCAGAGGCCATGAAGCCATCCTCAGTGCCCGGGCCAACTTTCCTTTAATGAAGCCTTGGCTGCAGGAGGGGAAGAGAGAGATAGAAAGAAAAAAGGGGGGAAAGGTAGAGAAGCAGATGAACGCTTCTCCTGTGTGCCCCAACCAGGAATCGAACCCTAGACTTCCACACACCAGACTAACACTCTACCATTGAGCCAACTGGCCAGTGCTATTAGTACATTTTTTTTAATTTATTTTTTTTGTATTTTCTGAAGTTAGAAATGGGGAGGCAGTCAGACAGACTTCTGCATGTGCCCGACCGGGATCCACCCAGCACACCCACCTGGGGGCGATGCTCTGCCCATCTGGGGCATCGCTCTGTTGCAACCAGAGCCATTCTAGCCCCTGAGGCAGAGGCCACAGAGCCATCCTCAGTGCCTGGGCCAACTTTGCTCCAATGGAGCCTCGGCTGTGGGAGGGGAAAAGAGAGACAGAGAGGAAGGAGAGGGGGAGGGGTGGAGAAGTAGATGGGTACTTCTCCTGTGTGCCCTGGCTGGGAATCGAACCCGGGACTCCTGCATACCAGGCCGATGCTCTACCACTGAGCCAACCTGCCAGGGTGCTATTAGTACATTTTAAATGTTGAACAATAAGAATATTTAGATAAGTATCCATATAGGTTGATGGTAACTGAAACATCGAGATTGTGACTATGTCAAGCCTGTGACCTCATAAAACTGTTTTGCAATGCTCCCTTGGGATGTCTATTGGACTTTTTTTCACCCAGCTACCATTGTGGCTAATATGAATGAAAAATCAGTTATTGTCTGAAGCTCCACTTTCAAGGCAATAGCCATTTATTTTATTGACAATAACACTTGTTTTTATGGCCATTGGAATTTTAAAGCATATCCACAATTCACGACAATACTTGTCCAACCACAAAAGTTGCTTGCTGTTAAAATCTTCATACCTCTTTTATTTCCTGGTACTGGAAGTGTACCAAGACCCACAAGACAATAGCACCCAGCAACCAGGTTCTCGACAAAGCTTTATTTTTAACAAAACTTAATCAGTCATCTGCAATATGTCTAGATGGTAGTACAGCATCATCAAAAGGTCAATTGCAAACATGGATGCCTTTTTTCTCCACAAGAACAGAACTGTCCTATATGGTAACTCCTTATTCCATAAGTCCCTCCCTAAATTTATTTAAGGTTACATTGGTTAGATTGCCTGTAATAAGAAATCTTATGTTCTTGTATGTGACTTCCTCAGGGTCTGGGGGGTTTATTCAGACTGTGTTCATTTAGTTAAAAACACCCAATAAAGTTATGAAAGAATTTAAAAACTTGAATATAGAAATGATGTAAAGAAAGTGGCCTATTTCAATATACTTTACTTGAAATTTTTGCTTTGAGTATGAATCTAGAGGTAATAGGAAGTGAAATAAACTTCCCAACAAGAAGCAGCAATCCATTGATACAGTAATACTGCGGCAACAGATAGGAAGCACGTTGAGGTTTACCCCACCTAGGCCAGAAAGCTTGGGAAACGTTTTGCAGATTTCAATTCAACGCTATGTATTCAGGTTAACTGTCCTCATGGGGCTTCTTGATGAAGCAATGTTGAATTTCTATAGTTCACTTATCTGCACAGGAGTTCTGCTGTAAATGGCAGTAATCTCCATTGCCCTTCAGACTCTATAAATATGACCAAGAAAGAAATAGGTTTACTCATTGAAGATTGTGGTCTAATCATAGAGCTGGATCCTAGGTGGCAGGGACAGAGGTGGTGGTGGGACGCCAGGCTCTACCATATAGTGATTCGATCTGAGGAGAGCATGGCCCACAACAGAGCAATGCAACATGCAACTCAAGGCTCAAAGATTGGATTTTATTTGAGAAAGAAAGATCTTGGAAATGAAGGAATTAAAAATGACATTAATGAAGAAAACTTTATGATCTGAACCTACTTAGCCAAGAGAAGAAAATGTGATGAATACAGACAAGATATTTGTGTGTTTTGAAGGGAGTAGATTAAGGATGTACATGGGGTTGGGCAGGAGCACCTGCTAGTTGTCTTGCAAGATTACTCTAGTCCAGGGGTCCCCAAACTATGGCCCGCAGCCCTCATGTGGCCCCCTGAGGCCATTTATCCGGCCCCCACCGCACTTCCAGAAGGGGCACCTCTTTCATTGGTGGTCAGTGAGAGGAGCATAGTTCCCATTGAAATACTGGTCAGTTTGTTGCTTTAAATTTACTTGTTCTTTATTTTAAATGTTATATTTATTCCCATTTTGTTTTTTTACTTTAAAATAAGATATGTGCAGTGTGCATAGGGATTTGTTCATAGTTTTTTTTTTATAGTCCGGCCCTCCAATGGTCTGAGGGACAGTGAACTGGCCCCCTGTGTAAAAATTTTGGGGACCCCTGCTCTAGTCTCTAGTTCTAATTGGCAGCCTAGCACTTTCTGGCTGAAAACTTCATTAACTTCCTTTATTTTTAGAATAAAATACAGAATGTTTGCTATGCCATAGATCAGGGGTCCCCAAACTTTTTACACAGGGGGCCAGTTCACTGTCCCTCAGACCGTTGGTGGGCCAGACTATAAAAAAAACTATGAACAAATCCCTATGCACACTGCACATATCTTATTTTAAAGTAAAAAAACAAAAAGGGAACAAATACAATATTTAAAATAAAGAACAAGTAAATTTAAATCAACAAACTGACCAGTATTTCAATGGGAACTATGCTCCTGTCATTGACCACCAATGAAAGAGGTGCCCCTTCCGGAAGTGCGGCCGGATAAATGGCCTCAGGGGGCTGCATGTGGCCCGCAGGCTGTAGTTTGGGGACCCCTGCCATAGATTGTCTGGCCACTGCTTACCTTTCCACCTTCATCTGTGATTCATCCTCTCCACATTCAGCCTATGCTCTAGCAAATCACTTTCTTTGACACTGCTCCAAGATGCATGCTTTCCTATTCTGCTCAGAGTTAAAGCCTCGATTTTCACTAAGATCCAAATTCTTTCTAACACTTCTAGCTCCTTTCTTCCTAATTGCAATCTGATTATATTATATGACTAAATTTAGAGGCCATCTTAAAAGTGATAGAGCCACTCATTTTTACCATCAATACAAAAAAATAAGGCAGAATACACCTTTAACTATGGAGCCATCACAAACTAACTCCCAGGAGAGAATGTCTGTTACCGTGCCACTGTGTGGCCTTTCCATTCAGGGATTATTGAGTTCCTGCTGATGACTTCTGCTCCAAAGGCTGCTGTCAGCAATGCAGAGGGCTCTAGTCAATAGAATCCCTATTTTTAGAAATGCTGCATTTCTTCTATTCTAAAAATAGCCTCTGACAGTTCTCATCTTCTAAAAAGCCCCTTGGGTAAATGTACCCAAATGTACATCTTTGAATTTATAGGATCTGACTAGGAAATTTTCACATGGATATAAAATTCTGGGGACTGAAGATAAATGAGATGACTTGTGTAATGTTTTTGGGCTCTGTGAATGTAAACTGCTATTTATATCTAAGGCATAGTAGAATAATAGTAGGAAAAAAGAATAAAGGGAACTTGAAAGAACTACCCATCAGAGGTATGCAAGTCTCCTTGCTAGCTTTCAATCAGATTGCCAAGGGACAGTGATGGATGTTGATGTGAAAGGACCCATCATTTGCATGGATGATTTCCTAAGCTTTTCCCTTTGTCACTTCCATGGGCTTTCTGTTCATTCCTCAAGTTCAGTTACCAAAGGAAGAAAGGAAAACATACATTTTCTCTATATGTCAGTGTCATCAAGTTTCCTAAACCAGCAAGAAAGTCAAGAGGTTATAAGTAATCCCTATCCTTCAGCAAACCTATTTCCTTCCTCTCTCTCCCTTCCTCCTCCCTTTTCCACTCTCTTCCCCCTAGTTGTTCTTCTCCTACTCTCCTGCTTCTTTTTCTTTTTTCTTTTTTTTATTCATTTTAGAGAGGAGAGAGAGAGAGAGGAGAGAGAGAAAGAGAGAGAGAGAGGAGAGAGAGACAGGGGGGAGGAGCTGGAAGCATCAACTCCCATATGTGCCTGACCAGGCAAGCCCAGGGTTTTGAACCGGTGACCTCAGCATTTCCAGGTCGATGCTTTATCCACTGCGCCACCACAGGTCTCCTGCTTCTTTTTCAAGCAACATTAGATTCACTGGTAGAACTCTAGGGTCCCTCCTTCACTCGCTTCTCACACCAAATACTCATTCTGCTTAATGGCAGACAACTAGGGTTGGATGTGTCAGAAATCCCCCTTCTTCTCATTGCTCCCTAACCTCACAAATGTCACACTCACCCTACTTCTGTGAACTGCATCCTCAACTCAAATTACTCCTGTCACTGCCACTGCTGCTGATACGTTCCTGTTACATTCAGCACACCGAGTTTTCATAGTTTCTGCTGAAGTAGTGCCATCAAGAATGTTCTTATCTTACCTCTTCCCATGTGTCTCTAGGGGACATGAACCAACATCCTCTGCTATTGCATCATTTCAAAATGGGGCAGACACAATTTAGGAAACAAAGTTACTGCACCATGATAGCCTGGAAGCTTATACATCCTACAGCCCCAGGGACAGTATGACCACCCTATCCCCTTCCAGAATTGCATCTCCTATCTCTGCGTGGTTTTGAGACACACATCTGATATTTTTGTGTGTCTGTTTTGATCCAGGTAAGTAAGTGGATAGATATGAGCTGTTTGAAGCTATTGAGGTTTGGGAGTTCTACTTTTCCAAAGAGATAGACTTTGGAAACTTTATTATTAGTCATAATTCATCAGTTTCTTTGTAGCCTTGGATTTGTCTTTTGCAAAAGTCTAACCTATGCAAAAAACCACTTCTGCATGATTATTTCTTGTTTCCCAGGTTTTCAGTCTTAGTACACTTGAAATTCAGGATACATTTATTGGGATACTGCTTATAAATATTTTAATATCTTTTTTGTTAAAATCCTTTACATTACTGTCTTTGAGACCTGGACACTGAGTTAGACATTAACATCTCCAAATGAGGAAGTCAGAAAGAAATGTGCTAAGTGTTTGCATGGAGAATTACATGCATTACAATATATCTATGGTTTGCATATGTCTACAAAGGTGCAAAAAGGATTTACAGCATGACATTGAAATATGGTAGAGGGGAAATTCTGAAAAGTTTCAGTAGCAATGTATGATAAATGAAAAATAAGGGATAACAATTAGAATTTCTAATTTATGATATTATAATATCTTAATTATAAATGGGCTGTTATTATTTCTGCATTTTAGCAGGCAACAAATAAAAGGGAATTATTAGATCTATCCATGACCATTATGGATATTTACTATCATGTAACAATTCATCCCAAGACTTGGTGGTTTAAATCATCAACAATAATGTTATTATCATCTCTCATGGTTCAGGGTCTCTCATGAGGTAGCTATCAGACAATGACTGGAGCTTGAAACAAAGAAGAATTGGAATGTCTAGGGGCTGGTAAAGTCTCTCTCTCTCGCATTACGTGGTTCCAGAGCATCTCCATTTTGTCTATTGCATGAGTTAATCTGGGCTTCCTCACTGCTCTGGTGAGCTCAGGGTTCCAGCATAAAAGTAGTGATGGACAGCTTGTTATGAACTAGATTCTGTAGTCATATAACATTACTTCTTTCCTAATCACATTGCTTCCAAGATTTAAAGGGATGGAGTATATAAACCACTTCTCAAGTGGAAGGAATGTCAAATAATATGGGGCCATAGTTTAAAGTCTTTACATTCTGCACTTTGGCCAAAATTATTTGCATTTTCCCACATTCACAATGCAATCACATGTAAGTTTGACCCCATTTATAGCAGCAGACTCAGGACCAACATCTCATTACAGATTGGAAGGGTCCTGGATTTGTTTCCTTAGGTACATCTCCTGAGATGTGGTTCTCTGAATTTTAAGATGTGTGAATTAAAATTAAAAGTTATTTGCCACCTATACATTCAATCTACAGTTGTGAGGTAGGCATAGGATAAATGCTATAGACACAACTATTCAAAAAGAAGTGGAAGTGGGAGACACAAAGATCACTAATACAAAGTAATTTTTAAACCCAGCCAGACATGTTTCCTTGGTTAGGAGCCAGGTCTGCTCCCTAAGACTGATCCTCCAGAGTTCTGGCTTCCATTGTGTGGGATCATGGTTCTTTCACTTGAGTTATCCCTCCTTTCCCATAAAAAGGAGGCTGTATGTGCCAGTGAGTCATTTTCTCAGACTGTCTCATGTCTGTAGAGATTCAAAGGTCCAAATGCTACTTTGCATTTTATATTGTCTCTGCCCCATTCTGTCTACAAGGATACAATTATTTTCAAATGATTGAGGGTTTTCTGTGTACCAATTTATAATTGATTCCATTAGATAGATAAAACCCACAAATCTTTTATAAATAAACTCTTTTCTACTTTGAATTCCCTGTGAGGTTCATTTAAGAAAATATTCATAAGGTTCTTGGGAAGTATGTTTAACAGCAGCGGGATGGAGTTGTCTCCCAGTCATGCTCTGAACATTTTTAGAAGGCTTCCTATCTGTTTGAAAGAATTCATGAGGCACAAAGTTAAATTTTCTGAGGTCCTAACAAGACACCGGTCTTGGTCTTCATCCTGAAGCCATTTCTTAATTTAAATACTGTATGAGTTCATTTTGTGTTTGCCATCTGGAGAGACTAGGAATGAGAAATTCTTCTTCTTCTTCTTCTTCTTCTTCTTCTTCTTCTTCTTCTTCTTCTTCTTCTTCTTCTTCTTCTTCTTCTTCTTCTTCTTTTTGAGACTCAGCAAGCCCTGAATTTTTATATTTCCTCGAAGTTTTGTTTAAAAACCAAGTAATTGTTTTGGGGTTCATCCATCTGTGTAACTTATCACACACGGCTGAAAGAGCTTGCCTTTTCAATATCCTGCCCCCAAATCTTAGCCAGATCCATTAATGCAAAAAGTACACTTTCTATTTTCACTATTACCACAATTAAGAGTTTTGCTAAACTTTCTGCCACTACATGAAATGACCCTGCTTTCATTTTTCTCAGTCTCCTGTAAGGCGTCACTAACAACCTCCTGGCAGCTTGTCCAGCTCCGGTTAATGGTCTCCTCGCTTTCGCTCCCCTTCGCCCACCATTAGTGCCCAAAGCCAATGTCAGCTGTTACAGGTTGTTGGTACAGACACTCTGCACTTCCAGATTCCAAATTTTCTTCTGATGACCTGATGCTGCAAGAAAAAAATAACTCAAAGTTTAGTAGGTAAATACAGCATTTTTTTTGTTATATCTCTCAGGTTTTGTGTGTTAGGAGTGCCCAAAGGACTTGGAAGTACCATTCTGCCTGGTGCCTCTCAGAAGGTAGCACTTAGATGGTGGCTAGAGCTGGAAGAGAAGGGGCTGGAGCAGCTGGTCGCCTGCTGGCCGTCTCTCCTGCAGTCTTGGGACTTGTCCCTATGATTTCTGTATGGACTATTTGCACATCGTCACAGCACAAAAACATCAGGACTGTGTATAAGTGCTGCAGGGAGCAAAGTAATAGCTTCCTCTTTCCCTTTGTGACCTAGCCTCTGAAGTCACTTATCACTATTTCCCTTGTAGTCACAGTCCTTCCAAATTCAAGAAGAGAAGCATAGATAGCCTTCCCCCTTCTCAATAAATTTGGGGCTATGTTTTAGAACTGACACAATGACTTTGACTTATTTTTTAAACCACACTTTTAAAATAAGACACCTGAAACTTTATATAATTATGTTAACCAGTGTCACCCCAATAAATTTAATTTAAAAAAAGACATAAGCAAATGAGCATGGTAGTGTTTCAATAAAACTTTATTTATAGATATTAAAAATAAAATAAGAACTCAAGTTTCTTAACCATGAAACTTTTCTTCTACTTCTTCTACAGAAAGTTTCAGGAATCCAATTATCACCTTGGGATGAAAGTACTCTAGTATAAATTTGAATAGCATGTCATAAACTTTTAAGCACCAGATAACATAGCACTGAAGTTATCCTAACCATCTCCTCTTTCGGTCTTCCTGCTCTCCTAAAAAAACAGTTTGAACCAGACTCTAAATATCCAATTTCCTGAATATGAGGTCTCTCTGTTCTCAGCTAGTTCCCATTTCTGATCATTGCTTATTAAAGCAAGGGATATTTTAAATCAATTACACTAAATGGAATGGCCTTTGAGTGAGCAACCTGACCCTGACCTTCTGCTCTAAGAATATTTTGATTACACAATTGACTTCTTTGCCCTTATAAAGGACCTAAAATTGAAGACATTTCATTATATCTATCCCTCAGCAAAAATATATCTTTGGAGTCTATGTTCATTATAACTAGTGAAAAAGGACATTGTGGCTGTTTAACATGAACAAGCTATAAATATGATCCTGATGACTATGTAATTCCCATACTCTTAGTCTTATTTCTGCCTAATTGGGAATACAAAACATCAACATGCAAATAAAATATTTATAACAACACTGGGTCTTCATGAAAATATTTTGGTTTTTTTCCTCCTTTGAAGTCATTTTTATTTAAAAAGCTGACCAGTTGCAGGCTTTTATTTGAAATAAAACCCTTAAGTAGTTGACATACTGCTCAGTCCTTATGAATAGCCATTAAATGACATGTCATTAGATAAAATTACATGTGCATTTCAATTTAATTTTACTACCCTATCACAACAAGAACGTACAGTACAAATTTAAAAGGAAAATTCTTGGTTTGACATTTACTCTTTTAATGAGCACACACTTTCATTTCCAGTTGGTAGCTTAATGTGATAGACTAGAAGCAAATCTGCCTATATGTTTAATTAAGGGGCAACTACAGTCTTCCATGACTACTTTTTCACACTGTATAACATAACAAAAATCCAGGCAGTTAGAGGCAGAAATATTGGCATTTTGGAAGATCTTTATCTTTTTCATTCAAAACCAATATACCTCTAAAATACTCCTAGCTCCTACTCATCAAATTCTTTAGCTCACCAGACAGATGTAAAAGGTTATATAGTCTGGCCTCTCATCTCAGTATTTTTTTTATTATTAAATAGAAGCCACTGATGAACTTGGTGAGTGTATTAAAGGATAAAGCACAAAGATAATACATTACTCTTTCCACCTCCCCTTAGCCTTGCTGCCTACTTTGTTAATCAGAATACCCCTGACCCAGTTGTCTTTATTTTCTACCCTAAGACCAGGTGAAGTAAAACAAGTCTGTGATAAGACACAAAGTTTCAACCTAGAATATGAGGAGAGAATTTATCAGAAGTCACCTGCTTTCTCTTCTTACACAGTGGAGAAAGGGACTTGATTGACTGATTGGTTAATTAATTCATTAATTTATATAACAAGTATTACTTTGTATAAATCATGTGCCAGGAAGAAAAGATCTTCTATATGTGCTTACCCTACTTTTAACAGGTACAAAGATCTCATTTCCTCCATCCAGGAAGATGAGAGATAAACTGTGTGGATCTTGTCTTTCAGAAAGTCTTGGGAAAAGAACTCAGGAATAACGGTTGTCTTTTAGTGTCAGACAATCAAATCCTGCCTGACCAGGTGGTGGCGCAGTGTATACAGCATCGTACTAGGATGTGGAGGACCCAGGTTTGAAACCCCAAGGTTGCTGGCTTGAGCAAGGGCTCACTAGCTTGAGCATGGGGTTGCTGGCTTAAGCAAGACATCATAGACAAAACCCCATGGTCATTGGCTTGAACCCAAGGATCACTGGCTCAGAGCCCTAAGTCACTGACTTGAGCCCAAGGTCGCTGGTTTGAGACCAAGGTCGCTAGCTTGAGCAAGGGGTCACTTGCTCTGCTGTAACCCCCCTCCTTCTGGTCAAGGCACATATAAGAACACAATCAATGAACAACTATGGAGCTGCAATGAACAATTGATGCTTCTCATCTCTCTCCCTATCTGTCCCCCTCTCTGACTCTCTCTGTTTCCATCAAAAAAAGAGAAAGAAATCAAATCCTAAATGCAATTAGTTTGCAGAGTCAAATTTGATAAAAAATAAAAAGTAATTTGTCAATTGAATAATCTTTTGCATTTAGGCACTGTCATAGCTTTTTATTATCTTATCTTTAGTATTATTTGCATGTGTCAAGAAAATTTCTCAGGGCATTTGATTGGAAGTCTTAAAAAGTCTTTAAAAAACTTCAATTATAATAATAATTATTTTATTCTTAAACAGAGCAAAGCTCATTGACAAGACACCAATTTTTATGTAAAAATGTGTATATATGTTTCTTTTCACACACACATATATATAATACCTTTCATTTGTGTGCTCTGTACTCTTCAAAACTTTTTCATGAGATTTCTCTATTGATTCTCACAGAGGGATTTGAATGCATATGAAGCAAGTATGCATCCTTATTTTAGAAATTAAGGCTTACTTTGCCTGACCAGGCAGTGGCGCAGTGGATAGAGCATCAGACTGGGAAGCAGAAGACCCAGGTTCGAGACCCCGAGGTTGCCAGCTTGAGCGCAGGCTCATCTGGTTTAAGCAAGGCTCACCAGCTTGGACCCAAGGTCGCTGGCTTGAGTGAGGGGTTACTCGGTCTGCTGTAGCCCCATGGGCAAGGCACATATGAGAAAGCAATCAATGAATAACTAAGGTGTTGCAATGAAAAACTGATGATTGATGCTTCTCATTTCTCTGTTCCTCTTTGTCTGTTCCTGTCTATCCCTCTCTCTGACTCTCTCTCTGTCTCTGAAAAAAAAAAAAAAGAAATTAAGGCTTACTTAAATTTGACTAATTAGAGAGTTAGAGCAATCAGGGTTATAACATAGAAGCGGAACTGCTAGAGTGACATAGAATATAGAATTTATTTTAGGGGTTGGAAGTTATGCAATTTTAGGAGTGGTTGTGTCTGTGTCTACTGTTGAAATTCAAGTCACTGTATGTCAGCCAGATGGGCAGTAAGAAAACTCTATGTGGATAAAAGCGAGGACAAACTGGAACCTCCAAGGATGGAAGGAGACACAGATGGAACTTCGGAAGACAAACTGATACTCATGTTTGTCTCTTACCATACCCGGGCTCAATGCCATGGATATACAGAAGCTGATATCTTCACCACATAGCTGTACATGCGCTTGTGCATGAGCCAGATTGCCTGGTATTCTGCAACAACTTTCAGAGCTGCCCTACTTGTATGATATCTTCCAAATATGCAAAATATCTCCTGTGAGCTGTGCAAACCCAGAATTATGCAAGAATTTCTAAAAAACATAGTTGAGTTTAGTTAAATTGACTCAGAACAGAGCCACAGTAGAGAGATATATGGTAGAATCCGGGTCTCCTGACTTAAGTCTTTCCCTACTACATTTACCAAGCCTACTGCCCAACAATAGGCTGATATCCAGAATTAGTCTTCGAGGAAACAGAGCTTGGAAGACAAATCACAAGGAAAAAAATCTAATCCACTTGAAAGGTGATGACTTCTATAGTGATGTGATAAAATCAACTACCCTTGTTCGACAAGGAGAAAGAAAAATCTTGTATTTTGGTTTATGCATCAGTCACATTAACCTTTACTTTGATCTTCACTACCTTTTATCATTTTTGCTATTGTTTCAATAAACTACTTTCTTTAAGTAGTTTTTTAATAAGTAAATATAGTTATGAAAGTAGTTGTGATGATTCAGTTAATCATGTTATCATCATTGGCTTAGCTTCAGTGAAAAAGTAATTACATCTCTGTGTTGAGCCATCAAACCCTTGACCATATGAAAAATACACAGAGACTTTTGTCCCCTACATTTAGGATTTGTCTAGCCAATTAGCAAGACTTAGTAGATGATAAATCCAAATCTTCAAGAAGAAATGCATTATAAATATTTTCTTTTTTATTATTAGTATTAAGTGAGAGGCAAAGAGGCAGAGACAGACTCCTGCATGCGCCCCAACCAAGATCCACCAGGCAAGCCCTACCAGGCGATGCTCTGTGTGTCTGGTGCTGCTCCATTGCTTGGCAACTGAGTCATTTTAGTGCCTGAGGTGAGGCCATGGAACATCCTCAGTGACCTGGGCCAACTGTGCTCAAACCATTTGAGCCATGTCTGCAGGAGGGAAAGAGAGACAGATGGGAGAGTAGGGGTGGAGGTGGGGTGGAAGCAGATGGTGGCTTCTCCTGTGTGCCCTGACTAGGATTGAATTTGGGACTTCTACATATTGGGCTGATGCTCTACCGGGGAGCCAACCAGCCAGGGCTTAAGTATTTTCTCTTCCCTCATTTTTAAGATACCATTTCTCCTGTTTCTTTTTCTACCTCCCAATTAAGAGGAATTTAGGCCTTAGGAACCATGAATAAACCTAAAGTTTATTTATTTAATTGCCTCTGGTTACAGTATGCTTAACCCAAAGAAACTATACGAAGTAGAATGTCCTGGGGCAAAAAGAAAACCAGTCAAGCAGCTCTTCGACATAAGGCCAAGAGAGAAAGTGACTCAGGCATACAAATATAATGTGAAGAATGGGGAGAAAGGTAGAAATAAAAGGTATGGGCCAAAACCCTTTAAGCATCTTTCATTTTTAAGTATGGACAGAAAAGCACCATGCTATGCAATTTTAGAAGAATCATGTGAATTCGTTAGGGAGAAATAAGCCTCAAACCCTGGGGTAGGGGGCGACTATACAAAGTACAAATGGGGGTTATTACTGTACAAAGCCTAGAGTTTGAAGTTAAGAAGAGAGAGGGTCAGAAACAAATAATGCAGAGATTGAAAAGGAGAATCAAAGCCTTGGAGCTTCCTCCAGTGCTTACATAAGCTTTCAGGTCCATTCCAGAGTGACCACACTGCATAGAGTCCATTCTTCTCAATAGCTATAATGCTGACACAGATTTGTTGACATTATGAAATATTGGATCATTGTAGAATTGTCATCTCTTTAGCATCTTTTCTACCATGTCTAAAACTGCCTAAAAAGAGAACAAATCAATAAGACTGACTGTTACACAGAAAATATTTCCTGCCCAGTAACAATAGCTCTTATGTTTGCTGTGGAAGAACAGAGGAAAAGCTGATGAGTAGCCGGCACCTAAACTTGTACCTGGGGTTATAGTTGTTTTTGTTTTTATAATAATGGCTACCACTTTTTTTTTTTTTTTTTAGATAAGACTTACCATTTTTTTTACCCTTTACTCAGCATTTTCCTTCATCTCCAGGGAAAAGAGCAGGTACAAAAAAACTGTTACAATATTATAAATATTATATCAGAAACTACTGAATCTCATGAGAAGAGAAAACATGGAAACTAATAGCGAGTTTAAAAACATTTTTCTTTTAGATAAAAAAAAAAGTTAAACTTAAGCTATAAACATGTAGTTGGGATTTCATATCCTTTATCCACTGTTAGAATTTAAACATTCCTGACTTAGCAGGTGGACTGACTAAGGTCCATTTGCTCGGGAATTGAAAACCTAATGGAACTCACCCCAAGAGAAGAATGACTGACCCAGGGTCAGCTCCTTAGTGGATGGAGAGGGCAGTGACAGTGTGATGGGTATTTCCTACATTTCTACATTTTCCTCATAGCCCCTTGACTAGTTTCTAGAGAGAGAAAGGTATAATTTTTTAAATTTTTAAATTTTATTTAGAGAATTAATTTTAACACGGTGACATTGATCATAAGAATGCATAGGTTTCAGGTAAACATGTCTATAATATTTGAACTATTAATTATGTTGTATACCCATCACCCAAAAGGCGTAACTTAGGAATTTAAAAGCTGGTTCACTAAACCATGTAATGTCTTAGGACCCCTTTGGCTCAATGAACCACAGAAGAGTTTAGGAGGCATATCTCCTTCCAATGTCACACACCCTCCTGAAGATTTAGCATCTTGTGTTCTCCTGTTTGTCAGTGACAGGACCAGGCAGAAAGTGATCTCCCCAGGAGCTATGAAAAAAAATCTACTGGGAGCAGACTTCCTTGTACTTACCTGAGAAACTCCCACTGGCAATACTCTGAAATAGCAGGGTTTGATTTTGAGGAAGGGGAACTTTTTTCAAATGGCCTGAATACCTTGCATAAGAAAGTGTGGTCAAGTCCCAATTAAATTTTAGCTACTTCTACATGTGTGACTTTTTGCCCACCTAGATGTTTAATGAGGCTTGTGGGGTTTGGGGTTTAAAAATAATTGGGAAATGTATTTGTTTCGTGTGGCCGCCATCACAAATTACTACAAACTAGGTGGCTTAAAACAACAGAAATTTATTCTCTCACAGTTCCGGGTGCCAGACATCTAAAATTAAGGTGCCTTTTTAAAAAAAGATATTATTTTATTAGGGAAAAAACTCATTTTTGTCTAACTCCCAGGCTAATTTTTTGCAACATATAACCAGAGTATTTTTAAAATATATATATAAATTAAAAAAACAGAATCAATACTTGTCCCCAGCATAAATAACATTATTTTATTATCTAGCTACTACTGCTGTATTAGTCAATAGGTCACCCTTTTGTGAGGCTTTTCTTCTTTTATACCACCAAGGTAGAAAAAGCATGCCATTTCCCCTTAGCAGATAGACTGGTCAAGGAAAGATTATTTTTTTCTTATGTGCGTTGCCAAAGTATCTTCCTTCCTCCCTTCTTTTCTTTTCTCTTTTTTTTTCCCATTTCATAAATATATACTCAAAACCACTAAAAACTATTTCCATAGTTTTTGCTAATGTAAAATCATACTGGTTAGATATCCTTTCAAATGATTAACTGCACTGGCCTACCACAGTCTTGACCTAAAATTCCATATCCCTTTGACCTCACACACTACAAGCAAAGACATAATCTTTGGGTAAAAAAACAAACAAGCAAACCAAAAAACACAGAAATAAATTCTCCCATTTGAAGAGAAGTGAAGGTGGTAGTTCCCTTGGGAGTCCACAGCATCTCATTAACTGCAGGGCTTGTATACTCTGTGATGAGAAGTTGGCAAATTTGGGGGGCAATCACCCTCAATATATTCACAAACAAAAAATACATTGTCCTTTTGCAAGCTGTTCTATTTAGTAGGATTCAATGCCAAGGGATTTTTGTTTGTTTGTCTGTTTCTTACTACATGAACCCAGAAAGCTAAGACTGATTCCTTCTGAAAACTTTGAGCAAGAACCTTCTCAGTCTCTCTTTCAGCTTTTGATGGTTGCCAACAATTCTTGTCATTGTTTGGCTTGTGGAGGCATCACTCCAATCTCTGAGTCTTTAGCTGGTGTTCACCATCTAAATGTGATCTCCTGTAATTATAAGATCACTGGTCATTGAATTTAGGACCGGCCTTAACCCACTATGACCTCATCTTATCTAATTATATCTACAAAAACCTTTTATCCAAACAAGTTGCATTTAGAGTCAACCGTCTGCGTAATATGGGCAATGACTTGTATCTGCTGGCAGAATGTTTATACATTTAAACTCTGAACTTGGGCACCAACCTTGAGTCCTCAGAAGGAATAAATGTCTGCATCAACTCACAGTTTAAACCGAAACCAGCAAAAAATAGATTTCCTATAAGAAATTTTACTTTTAGCTCATTATTTCAAATGACATTCTCCTTGGTGCCCATTCAGAAAACCAGAATGACTCTTATGTAGAATTTCATTAGTCTGCTTAGTTTATAATGACTCCTGCTGAGTCAATTTATTTAAAAAATGAAAAATAAAGGTCATATCAAACTTCAGAAGAGTCCAGAAAAATGGCCTGAATCAAGAGTCTGGAAGAGCGATGGCTAGTGAAAGCCGAACGTGACAATATAAAAGATAACAAAGAGTCTGAGGTTCTAAATCTGGCTTTCAGTTCTCGTGGTTTTCCTTTCACCCAATCTGAGGATGAAAAGGAAAAAATATATATGTAAGCAATTTATACTTTTCATACTGACATCGTCTGCTTCTCTCTACCTCAAACAGAGATGGCGAGGGACCAAAGCCATTTCTACTAGCAGTCCCATTTGATGTCTGAGTAATCTGCTCCCTTTCATTTCCTTGAGTTACTTGGTATTATTGACATCTGTGTCTCATATTGTTTTCTATCAATTTCTTTTTTGCTTAATTGATCAGGAACTAAAATGACCTAGATTTGCTATTGGCAAAGGAGATATTGCTAACTGTTGTAAGTGTGGCTTTAACAATTTTTTTCCCTCTAGCACAACCTCACAAATCCTCTAACATTAAAACAATACGACAAAGAAGAAAAAACTGTTTAGATGAAGGTCACTTGGGTTAACAATTCATATGCATCTTTTTGCTTTTTAAAACATGGTCGTCACTTTGCTTGACAACGCTGAGGTTTCAGCTACAATAATTGACTGAATTCTTTACACTCAAAAACTGTGCCTTATTCATTTTGGGGGCCCCAGTTTTGGCATTGTGCCTCACATATAATAGTTCTCAGTGAGTGTTAATTGAGTTGAAATTGTGTTAAGACCACATAGTTGGATGGAGACATGACTTGGGATGGTGAACACACAATGCAGTGTACAGATGATGTGCTGTGGAATTGTACTCCTGAAACCTGTACAATTTTGCTAACCAGTATCACCCCAATAAATTCAATAAAGAGAGTGCAAGAAAAAAAATCCAAGCAGTATTTTGACAACAGGATATAGCTTGTTTTAATGCCATAGAAGAAAGAGAAAGTTTGGACTATTTTCGAGGCTTCTTCAGGAGAACAATAGTGGAAGATAAGCGCTGATGAAGCTTTTTCTGCCCCCAACTCCCAGAGGCCCTGTGTGCCTAGATCTAATTAAAAGCATGTCACTCTCATCAGGTGGCTTTCTTTACCCTTTAGGTAAGAGCTCAGTGTTCTGTTCTACTAAGTTAAAGATGCAAGAGTCAATTTAGGTTTTATAATTCTATCATTCTAATTCTAGTTAGAGCTCTTCTAAAGTGATTATAAATGCAGCTTTTTATGTTATTTTATTACTGTATTTAGCTTGTATCATTGCCAGCGTTACTATACATTTGAGTGTGTTACATCTTGAAAAAATTCTTGCTGCTTGCAATCCTTTAAAGAATTATCATCAGTTGACATCAATCCTTTAAACTATTATATCACTAGTTTAAACACAGGTTGAGAAGACTCATGGGAAAGAACTGCTATGTCAATCATTTCCTCCCATGGCTATTTAACTCCTAAAGCCTGGAGCACACCACTTAACGCATTTTCTGGTATTCAGAACAAAATAAAACTGAGGTGGAAGAAATCTTGTAAACAATGTTGTTCTATTACTGACAAGAAAAGCTGACTTTATTCATGCTGAAAACCAAAGTCACCAGAGGGAGAAACTGACACTCATGGCAGGTGAAAGGAATGCCAATTTTGGGGAGGGTGGGCGGGGGAACAAGGGGAGAAGTCAGTTTTAAGACTCAGTGAAGCCTGGTTTTCACATCTTCTTCTCACGCCACTTTCTGAAGCAGACTTAGGCAGTGGGCCGTACTAAAGTCTTGACATGAAATCTATTACTGCTCTAAATCAGATCCTTCTGAAGAACAATGCTCTATCATACGAAGTTTACTTGCATATATTCAAAAATAAAATCATATATTTAAGAATACTCTAGAATTTACAATACACAAGTTGGCAAAAGTTTGATTACAGTTGTGAATATGCAAAACACAGTTTATTCTAGTGTTATTATTTATTAACTATTGTATTACTTATTTGCATTACAATTATAAACCTACTTTTGCCCACCCCTATATTCCTGAAGGTGCTTGAGATTTTAGCTTGATAAGTCCATATTATAGTGCATTATCACTGCTAGTTCACATTCATATGGACTTTGAATATTATAAACTTGATTCTCCCAAAAGCAAAATACCTACAATCTAATTTTTATTACTCATGATTTAGCATATGATTGTGCTTCAGTGTGTTAACTCTAATGTAATAATTATGAGATTGTGGCAGTTTCCATTACAATTATTATCAAACAGTTTTATGTTACCAGTGTTATAATGGTCCAAGTTAAGCTCATCCTTAGTGGGAATGCAAATGGGTACAGCCACTGTGGAAAACAGTATAGAATTACCTCAAAAATTAAAAATGGAACTGTCTAATGACCCAGCAATTCCACTTCTGGGAATATATCCAGAGAAACCCAAACCACTAATTTAAAAGAATATATGAACCTCTATGTTTATTGCAGCATTATTTACAATAGCCAAAATTTGGAAGTAGCCTAACGGTCCATCAGTATACGAATGGATAAAAAAGCTGTGGTAGGTTTATACAATGTAATACTAGTCAGCCATTAAAAAGTAACTCTTACCCTCTGTGACAATAGCCTATATGGACCTAGAAAGCATTATGCTATGTAAAATAAGCCAGTCAGAGAAGGACAAGTACCGTATGATTTCACTCGTATGTGGAATCTAATGAACAAAATAAACTAACAGACAAAATAGAAACAGACTCATAGATAGAGAGCAGATGGCTGTCAGAGAGGAAGAGGTTTGGGGGAGTGGGAAAAAAGATAAAAGAATTATGCAAAAAGAGAACAGAACAAAAACAAAATATCATAGACATAGACAGCAGTATGTTGATTACCTCAGGGAAAGAAGGGTGACAGGAGGTATAAGAGGGTATGGGGGGATAAATAGTGATGGAAAGAGACTTGACTTAGAACAGTAAACACAATACAGTGTACAGATGATGTCTTATAGAATTGTGCACTTGAAATCTGTATAATTGTGTAAACCAGTGTCACCCCAATAAATTCAATGGTATGAAAAAAATCAACACACACTATGTTTTTATAAGAACAAAAATTGAATAGAACTGTCACTTTAATCGAAATATGATGGCAAGTTGAATTCAATATTATTTAATACAATATTATTACCATTAACAAGCTCTAGTTTTATGTAAGAACAAAAAAATGCAAAACATAAACAAAAATACTCCACACTCATCTACAACTTGCTAGTAGCACATTCAGAGGGTAACGTTTACTAGTAGAACATTTAGAGGATAAAATTGTGTTCCATGTACCACATTTTGATAGTTAATTCAAATATTTTATCGATATTCTGTATTTGTTGTCTGTACTTTGGTGTTATATTCAAATGACTGACAAATCAAATGTCAGAAATATTTTTCTCTATGAATTCTTTTAAAAGTATTATAGTTTTATTTCTAACATTCTCTTTTATCTATTTTAAGTTAAGTTTTGTATATGGTATAAGGTAAGGGTCTAACTTTATTTTCATTTTTTGCATGTGGATATCTAGTTTTTCCAGCACCATTTTTGAAAAAAACTATTCATTCCATATCAATGATCTTGGCACCCTTGTCAAAAATCGGTTGCCTATATATGCAACAGTCTGTTTTTGGATTTTCTGTTTGATTCCATTTGTCTCTCTCTATATATCTGTTCTCATGCTAGTACCACTCTGTTTTGATTATTGCAGCTTTGCAGGAAGTTCTGAAAACAAGAAATGTGGGTCTTCCAATTTTCTTTTTCTTTTTCAAGATTGTTTTGGCTATTCAGGGGTCCCTTGAAATTCCATATGAATTTAGGATAGATTTTTCTATTTAAGCAAAAAATATTATTGAGATTTTGATAAAAATCACATTGAATCTATAGATCACTTAGGATAGTATTGTCATTTTAATAATATTAAGTTTTCTAATCCATGAATGCAGGATGTCTATTTTATATGTCTTCTTTAATATATTTAGGAATGTGTATGTTAGTGATTTTTGCCTGTTGATTTTATATCTTACAACTTCTCTGAATTTGTTTAATAGTTCTAACTTTTTATGAAATATTTTTAGTTTCTACATATAAAATTATGTTATCTGATAACAGAAATCATTTTACTTCTTTCTTTCCAATTTGGATACTTTCATTCTCTTACTTGCTTAATTTCTCTGGCTAGAACTTCCAGTAGAATGTTGTTGAGTAGGAGAGAAACCATATTTGACACTGTTGATAATGATAAAAATATATCATTTTTTTATCTCAAAGTGTAGATGGAAGTCTTCATATCTTAACAAATTTGTATTATCCAGTGCTGGTCAATAATGTTCTTAAAGTAAGATCTGGCATTAAGTTAAGTACTAAATATATATATATATATATATATATATATATATATATATATATATATGCAATTCTCATTACAATACTAAAAAATAGATATTAAGAGCCCCATTTAAGAAACAGAGAAACTGAAGCAAAGGCTAAATAAATTGTATGAGATCACACATCTAGAACGTGACAGACTTGGAGTACAAATCAGGTGTGAGTGACCTCAAAAACTATATGCTGTTCTATACCTTTTGTCTTTATGACAATTACACCAGCAATAATAAGAGTACAGTTTTCAAATTTGTCTATTTCTCACTTGTTATGTAATATTCACATAGGTATCTCATATTCTCACTGATTTCTTTCAAAGGAAAGAGACCTTCACATTTTATGGCTATTTGGAATTTTAAATATTTGCTGGGTAGAAAGAGGCTGAGTGTAAAATCTTTATTAGAGCAGATGAATGCTACATTCTTTTAAAACTGTGATAAAATCCATCAAGAGAAGTCATAGGTGACTTAGAGTCTGCATCACAAATGGCAAATCAGCAACACAGAAAATCCAAAAGAAGGATCAATCTGTATCTTATTTGAATTACTAATTAAAACTAGGCAAAGTACCTATATTTGTGTGATGATGCAGGAAAAAGGATGATAAATAATTTTGTATTCATTGTTTAAGAGCAAATATACCATTTTAAGAAAAAGTGTCAACTAGCATCCCCTCTAGGCATATTCCGAAAATGATCTCATCAATATGAAAGAACTATAAATGCACAAGGTGTACAGAGCATAAGCTTAGCAAGATCAATTCTTACTCTGGTGTGACTCAAACTTCCGTTTATTTCTGTAATTTTGGAATTGTTCTTTCATTTAACAATCTTTCTGAAATACTTTCTTTTTTTATTCAAAGCTTTTTAAATACTTCTAAGAAATTGCTATCAGAAACAAGAAGCCTGCTTCTGGAAGAACTATTAATTAGTTCAAGAATTAGCTAATGAAAAAACAATATCAACAGTCTTATTCTGGCTTATATTGAGGTATAGCAGAGTTTCTAAAAGGTTCAAGAAACAAAGTTATTCTGCTATATTCAGTATACATTCTGCTTTTCATATACATATATATCTGGTTATTTTATATATAAGTATATGTATATATTATGTATTATATATATATAAATATATAGTATAGATTAAGGATGTAGTCTATTTTCTTGCATACTATATGTAGAGACAGATCTTACTTTAAGAACATTATTGAGCCAGCACTGGATAATACAAATTTGTTAAGATATGAAGACTTCCATTTACACTTTGAGAGCAGATGAAACAGTAGAACTAACTTTGTAACATAAAGACTATCTGAATAGGTTAGAATTCTACAGAAAGAAAAAATTTAAATAAAGTACTTTTGTCCTGTATTGTGATATAGCTACAGAACAATATACCAAATAATAGAATAAAGAAAGTGAAAACTAAAGGAGAATACAAAGACAAATAATTAACCTTGAGAAATAGGAAGGTCAACACAAAAAACAAGGGAGACAGAACTTGAAATTACACATAAAAAGAAAATAAATTATTTATATAAGAAAAAATTTACCTGGTAATGAATAAGTAGGGAATATTAGAATTGTACCTAACATTGACAATATCGGGGTTTTAATACTTTGTTAGGGTCATATACAGGAGTGGACAAAAGTAGGCTTACAGTTGTTCATATAGAAAAAGACTTGCAGATTATGAGTATTAAAATAGCTTAATTGATGCAAAACAATGTCACTCACAACTGTAAACCTACTTTTGCTCACCTCTGTATAAAAAAATTGTATTTTGAGAAAAATAATGTAAATTTTTTAGTTAGGACATCATCCATCTGCATCCATCTCACCAGACACATTTTGGGAGGAATTTGTAAGCTTAGACTGTGAGGTAGAGGCAGGTTCTTAATGCAAATGGCTTTGTCACAACCCAAGAAATGACTGGTAATAAATATTTTATAATTAATCTACTAATATAAAATATAGTGATTATGTTACCGAAAGCATTCAAGCTGATTATTTTTTGATAGTGAAATATTAGAATAAGTAGATTACTTCTAAGCTTCATTTCAAATCTAAGATATTATTTTTCATCATATTTCATTTCCTCTTTAATGCTTTTCCTGATTATGTTTTTTAGTTATAAAAATTTCATTTATTTCCCTTTGTTTGTTATAAATATTAATTATAAATCTATCACTACCTCTGTTTCTCTTACTGCATGTTATTTACTGTAATAACAATTATGACCAAGAAAAGATGAAGAATAAAACACAATCACTATTTTAGGAAATAACATCTCATTAACAAGGAAGGGAAAACTTTATTCTTCCCACCTTCCTTCCCCTTTCACTTTCTGAAAGAGAGGATAATATTATAAGATATAGTCTGGAACGCTGTAGGGCATTTATTTTTTTTCTGGTCAGAATTACAATATTTTAGTAAATTAAATCTTGGATATGGTTTTCTTTCCACTTAAAACTGAAAACAAAATGCAGTAGTTGGTAGTTGAATACCTTCCATGAGACCCCTCCTTTCTCTTCTGTTCTTTCACCAAAACTTAGAAGGTCCCAAGATAGTGGCTGGGCTTAGGAATGGAGGGATGATGCGTTCAGTAGGCACTGGGTTTAGAAGTGATCCTTTAGGTCTCTATCCTAAGGCCCCAGTCCATTGGGATTTTAGATACTCTTTCAGATAACGAATGTGTTTCTTGGAGGACTTGTGTAGAAGAATGGCTGAAATATGGGACAGGTGTCCAGTATTACTTGATTACTCACACTATCATTTCATTCTAATTCTTTTTTCTTTATTTTAATTTTTAAAAATAAGTTATTTTTTCATTACAGTTAACATTGTATAATATAATACAATTAATAACATAAAACAATATTATATTAATTTCAGGTATATAACATAGTCATTAGACATTTAAATAACTCATGAAATAATCACTGTGATAAGTCTAATACCCATATATCTGACAAAATAATCTTTGAAAAAAGGCAATTTGTAAGGGGCTAAGAAGGTCACAGCATAATGATCAAGGAAGAAATACAACAAGAGGATATAACCATTGTAAATATTTATGCACCCAATATAGAAGCACCTAATATATAAAGCAGATTTTGATGGACATAAACAAAGAGATCAACAATAATACAGTAATAGTAGGAGATTTTATCCCCTCATTCTGATTCTTAACAATTCCCTCTATCCAGAAATAATCACTGAATTCTTTAGTGCAGCCTTTCTTTCTTCCATGATATAAGTCCAGGAAAATATTTTTTAATGTAATCTTCCAAAGTACAGAGAATTATAGTAATAATGTAATCTTTCAAAATACAGTTATAATAAGTATAATTTAATATAACAATCACTCTCCATGCTTATGAATATATTTTATAACCTAATTTTAAAAGTTTGTATCACTATATATAGATAATTATTAGATACCTGAATGGCTCACATTGTTAATGCCCACCCAAAAACCATTCTCTTTCCTTTTCTTGCTAATTTAACCCTGATTTTGTTTGGGGTTGCATTGTGCTTAGCCCCTCGGTAATGATTTGAAAGTTTACCAACTAAATCCTAGAAAATGTGTCTGTTTTCCCAGGTATGCCTTAGCAGCTAGAATTTACCATGTGATTTACTTATGGCAAATGAGAGGAAAGGCCAAATCTTCTGACATATGGGACTTCTGGGAAATACACCCTCTCCCCGTGATGAATTTACTTTGTCTTTTCCAAGCATTTTACTTGGATCTGCGGCTCTAACTTTATGGTGAATAAGAATATAACTGAGAAAATGCTATCAGATGAGGATGGCAGAAAAGAAGGATAGAAAGAGACTAGTTCCTTGAGGAGATCACAGAAACAAAGCAAGAATATACTATGTCCATACTCTTAACATGATCTTCTGTGTTTAGTAGCTAAATACAACCTATGATATTTCAAACCTTTACCTCTTATAAGTAGACCTTTGATGAACATATAAATAGCTGAGTCTTTAATCCCATCCATGATTATGTCTTTATGATAAATTCTTAACAATAGAATTATTAATCATAGAAGATATAACATGCTAAGGTTTTGATATATATTGTCAAATTGCCATCTAGAAAGATAGTACAAGTTTAGCATTAAATACACTGTATAAGCTCATTTAAAAATAAAATTGTACCAAAAAATGTTAATTTTCTTTAAGAACCTATAGCTCTGCAAATTCCTGGAAAACCAAGCAAAATTACAAAATAAAACAGAAGGTCCATGAAGTCTGGTAAACATAATCAAATAGAATATCATGAAGGATATCTTTGATCTGTAAATGCATATATACATAAAGAAATCCTCTAAGTTTCCAGACTTACATACATCTGGTAGAACTATCAACTGACAATGCAACACGGTTTGATTTTCAAAATTTAAGTAACCTCAATGAGCACGTACAAAAACAGTTCTCCCAGAACACAGTGTAGCTCTGTGGCTAATGTGCTTGTTGCCTGAAGACTGTCACAGGAGAGCTTGAAGAAATATATTTGTCCCTGGAATTTTATTCTTACTTAAAGCTGAGTTTTTAAACTAAAAGTCTCTACTGTCCCATCCTGTCAGTCTGCCTTCCCTGGAAAGGTCATTCTAAAGAGTTATAAACCCAAAAGTCCGCAATAGCATACTGAGTGCTGGGAAATGGTGGGGTAACATACGGCTGGCTGATTACTCCAATATAGCTCAAATTAACAACACAGCAGACCCCATTATCAGGTTAGTTAACTGAGAGGTGAAAGAAAGGTCAAAGGTACAGCTTGTCCTTTTGAGAGATGTTTATCTATCTTTACAGATGAATCTGTTTGACAAGTCTATTCTGTGTACCCCACTGTGACTATTCCTAATATTAAAATTTATATGCTAAGATATGTTTAAAGCAAATTTCTGTGTCATAAGATGTCATTTCCCCTAATGAACAATTTATTTGCAACTTCCTCTGGGGTCAGTTAACAGTAGGAATACTCAGGATTTCCAAATATCTGTTCATTACAACTTCATTCTAACCATTCCTGACTGTTCTCTTTAATAAAATGAGCCTATTTTCCCTCTAGCTATATATCCATCACAGGAAAATATGAAGTTAATTAAAGAAGGGGTATGAGAAGACCTGGTTAATACCACAAGCACTATGAAGAACATAGTATTTGCTTTATAGTCATTTGGTTTATTGAGATAGGTGTGAAAGACAGCCACATGAGATTGTTATGGCATGGTAAAGACAATAAAAGGAAAAAAAAATAGGCCCTGGCTGGTGGCTCAATGGATAGAGCATCCACCAATGTATGGGCATCCTGGGTTTAATTTCTGGTCAGGGCACACAAGAGAAGTGACTCTACTTCTCCCCCCCTCTTCCCCTTTCTCTCCTTCTTCTCCTCCTACAGCCAGTGGCTCAATTGGTTTGAGTATGTTCACAGGCTCTGAGGATAGCTCTGTTGGAGCACACTAGCCTCAGATGCTAAAAATAGCTCGGTACTTAAACATCTTCCTCAAATGGGATTGCTAGGTAGATCTTGGTCTGGGCATTGCGGGAACCTACCTCACTATCTCCCCTACTCTAATCTAAAAAAAAAAAAAAAAAAAGAAAGAAAAAATATAAAAAGCCCTCTGTTCTATAATGCCTAAATGCAACTCTAAAAGTGTTGTTGCTATTGTCATTGTTATTGTTAAAAGAAAAATACTAAAAGCCCACTACACAAATTGAGAGGTATCAGCATGATCTTCGACCTTGAAAAGTTCGCAAATTAACTGAGAAAAGAATATAAGTACATAAATAGAAGTAACTATACTGTGTGCACAGGGAGAACGTGTAAAGACAGGAGTTATGCTGCCACAGTCAATGAGCTACCAGAAGCCAGGAGACAGAGCTGAAACAGATCTTTCAGAGGGAGCAGAGCCCTGTTAATACCTTAAGTTTAGGCCTCTGGGCTCCAGAAGTGTCAGACAATGCATCTCAGATATTCTTAGCCTCCCTGTTTTTTGATATTTTGTTAAAGAAGCTCCAGGAAACTAATCTAACTATGTTTTTCCATACTACTTCTCACTACCTAAAACTTGCCTTACTTGTTTACTCATTTACATTCTATATCATCCAGAGAATATGCTTCATGACCAGAGGAGTCATAGCACAGTCCTGGGTGCTGGAAATTCTTAGGTGGATGAAATACACTATTTATTCTTGAGGAATATAAAGAGGTATTCTTAATTAAAATGTAAAGTATTTTATATTCACTAACTTAACACATATTTAAGTACTGCATGTTCCAGGTACTGCTACAAATTCTGAGGTCACAAGTGGGGGAACAAGAGCTTACATTCCGCAAAAGAGAAAGATAAATAAGAAGGTGCGAACAGGATAAATAATATAAAAACAGAGTAATATGACAGAAGCTGGAATTGTGAGGGGAATAAATTGATTGGTCAAAAAACATAATTTAGAAATAAACTAGGTCTGTCAGAAGAGCAGCCAGAAAGCTGTGATTAGGTAGGGTGAATGACGCGATGGATGAAGCAATTGAGAATGAGGGGTCAGGTGTTTGGTCATGTAGGACCTGGTAAACTCTGGGCAGGGTATGGATTTTAGTAAGTGCCCTGAAAACTCATTAGGTGGTTGCAGTTAAGATTCTCTCGTTATCTGAAATATTTTTTAAAACTATCACTTGGCTGCTGTGTGATAAATAGATTGTAAGGAGGCAAAACTAGAAGCAGAAAGAATAATTAGGGAGCTATTGCAGGAGTCCATATGAGAGATGGTTGTCGCTTTGTCTAGGGGTAGCAGTAAAAGTGATGAGAAAGGTATCAGTTATCAATGTATTTTATAAGCATAGCTAATAATACTAGCTATTGTAAAAGAGGTGTTGGGGGAAAAAGTCAGGATCAAGTCTTAGGGTTTTTTTTTTTTAAAGAGTGAATCTTATTTTTTTATTAATTTTACTAGGGTGACATCAATAAATCAGGGTACATATGTTCAAAGAAAACATGTCTAGGTTGTCTTGTCAATCAATTATGTTGCATACCCATCACCCAAAGTCAGATTGACCTCCCTCACCTTCTATCTTGTTTTCTTTGTACCCCTCCCCCTCCCCCTTTTCCTCTCCCTCCCCCCCCCCCATAACGACCACACTTTTATCAATGTCTCTTAGTCTCCTTTTTATGTCCCACCTACATATGGAATAATGCAGTTCTTGGTTTTTTCTGATTTACTTATTTCACTTTGTATAATGTTATCAAGACCCAACCATTTTGTTGTAAATGATCCGATGTCGTCATTTCTTATGGCTGAGTAATATTCCATGTGTATATGTGCCACATCTTCTTTATCCAGTCTTCTACTGAACAGCTTTTTGGTTGTTTCCATGTCTTGGCCACTGTGAACAATGCTGCAATGAACATGGGGCTGCATGTGTCTTTTCATATCAATGTTTCTGAGTTTTGGGGGTATATACCCAGTAGAGGGATTGCTGGGTCATAAGGTAGTTCTATTTTTAGTTTTTTGAGGAATCACCATACTTTCTTCCATAATGGTTGTACTACTTTACATTCCCACCAACAGTGAATGAGGGTTCCTTTTTCTCCACAGCCTCTCCAACATTTGCTATTACCTGTCTAGTTAATAATAGCTAATCTAACAGGTGTGAGGTGGTATCTCATTGCAGTTTTGATAGGCATTTCTCTAATAACTAATGAAGATGAGCATCTTTTCATATATCTGTTGGCCATTTGTATTTCTTCCTGGGAGAAGTGTCTGTTCATGTCCTCTTCCCATTTTTTTATTGGATTGTTTGTTTGTTTGTTTGTTGTTGAGTTTTATGAGTTCTTTGTATATTTTGGATATTAGGCCCTTATCTGAGCTGTTGTTTGAAAATATCATTTCCCATTTAGTTGGCTGTCTGTTTATTTTGTTATCAGTTTCTCTTGCTGAGCAAAAGCTTCTTAGTCTGATGTAGTCGCATTCATTTTTGCTTTCACTTCCCTTGCCTTTGAAGTCAAATTCATAAAATGCTCTTTAAAACCAAGGTCCATGAGTTTAGAACCTATGTCTTCTTCTATGCACTTTATTGTTTCAGGTCTTATATTTAGGTCTTTTATCTATTTTGAATTAATTTTAGTACAAAGGGACAAACTGTAGTCGAGTTTCATTCTTTTGCATGTGGCTTTCCAGTTTTCCCAGCACCATTTGTTGAAGAGGCTTTCTTTTCTCCATTGTGTGTTGTTGGCCCCTTTATCAAAAATTATTTGACCATATATATGTGGTTTTATTTCTGGACTTTCTATTCTGTTCCTTTGGTCTGAATGTCTATATTTCTGCCAATACCATGCTGTTTTGATTGTCGTGGCTCTATAATATAGTTTGAAGTCAGGTTTGTAATGCCCCCAGCTTCATTCTTTTTCTTTAGGATTGCTTTGGTTATTTGGGGTTTTTTATAGTTCCATATAAATCTGATGAATTTGGTTCCATTTCTTTAAAAAATGTCATTGGAATTTTGATGGGAATTGCATTAAATTTGTATATTGCTTTGGATAATATAGCCATCTTGATTATATTTATTCTTCCTATCCAAGAGCAAGAAATATTCTTCCATCCATCTCATTGTATCTTTTTTGATTTCCCTTAACAATGATTTGTAGTTTTCATTGTATAAGTCCTTTACATTCTTTATTCTGTTTATTCCTAGGTATTTTATTTTTTTTGTTGTAATCATGATGGGGATTATTTTTTTGAGTTCGTTCTCAATTGTTTCATTGTTGGCATATAGAAAGGCTATGGACTTTTGTATGTTAATTTTGTATCCTGTGACCTTATTGTATTGGCTTATTGTTTCTGGTACTCTTTTTATAGATTCTTTGGGGTTTTTGATGTATAGGATCATACCATCTGCAAAAAGTGATACCTTTACTTCTTCTTTTCTGATATGGATGCATTTTATTTCTTTGTTTTGTCTGATTGCTCTGGCTAGAACCTGTAGCAGCACATTAAATAAGAGTGGAGAGAGTGGACAACCCTGTCTTGTTCCTGATTTAAGAGGGAAAGCCTTCAGTTTTGTGTCATTTAATATGATGTTAGCTCAGGGGTCTCAAACTCAACTCAGCATGTGGGCCGCAGAGCAAGATCACAGCCGTTTGGCGGGCCGCACTAGGTCTACAAAAGGCAACTGTTACGCAACACTTTTCAGTGTCACAAAACGACCAGAAACTGTAGTTCGTGGATTAGTCTGCGGGCCGCACAAAATTGTTCGGCGGGCCACATGCGGCCCGTGGGCCGCGAGTTTGAGACCTCTGTAGCTGATAGTTTATCATATATGGCCTTTATCATGTTGAGATATTTTCCTTCTATACCCATTTTGTTGAGAGTCTTAAACATAAAATTGTGTTGTATTTCATTGAATGCCTTTTCTGCATCTATTGATAAGATCATGTGGTTTTTGTTCTTTGTTTTGTTGATATGGTTTATTACATTAACCGTTTTATGTATGGTAAACCATCCTTGAGATTCTGGGATGAATCCCACTTGATGATGATGTATTATTTTTTTAAATATGTTGTTGTATTCGATTTGCTAGTATTTTCTTTAGTATTTTAGCATCTGTATTCATTACAGATATTGGTCTGTAGTTTTCTTTTTTTGTACTGTCCTTGCCCGATTTCGGTGTGAGGGTTATGTTGGCCTCATAAAATGTGTTTGGAAGTATTGCGTCTTTTTCAATTTTTTGGAAGACTTTGAGTACAATAGGAACCAAGTCCTCTTTGAATGGTTGATAGAATTTGCTAGTATAACCATCTGGGCCTGGACTTTTTTTTATTTTTTATTTTTATTTTTTGTATTTTTCTGAAGTTGGAAACAGGGAAGCAGTCAGACAGACTCCCACATGCGCCCGATAGGGATACACCCGGCACGCCCACCAGGGGACAATGCTCTGCCCATCTGGGGCATTGCTCTGTTGCAACCAGAGCCATTCTAGTGCCTGAGGCAGAGGCCATAGAGCCATCCTCAGCACCCGGGCCAACTTTGCTCCAATGGAGCCTTGGCTGCGGGAGGGGAAGAGAGAAACAGAGAGGAAGGACAGGGGCAGGGGTGAAGAAGCAGATGGGTGCTTCTCCTGTGTGCCCTGGCCTAGAATCAAACCTGGGACTCCTGCATGCCAGGCCGATGCTCTACCACTGAGCCAACTGGCCAAGACCTGGACTTTTATTTTTGGGGAGGTTTTTAATAGCTTTTTCTATTTCTTCCCTACTAATTGGTCTGTTTAGGCTTTCCGCTTCTTCTTGACTCAGTCTAGGAAGGTTGTATTGTTCTAAGAATTTATCTATTTCTTCTAGATTGTTGAATTTAGTGGCATAAAGTTTTTCATAGTATTCTACAATAAATCTTTGTATATCTATGATCTCTTTCATTTTGGATTTTGTTTAATATAAGTTCTTTCTCTTTTTTCCTTGGTAAGTCTTGCCAAGGGTTTGTCGATTTTCTTGATCTTTTCAAAGAACCAGCTCCTTGTTCTATTAATTTTTCCTATAGTTTTTCTGTTCTCTATTTCATTTATTTCTGCTCTGATTTTTATTATCTCCTTTCTTCGGCTGGTTTTGGGTTGTCTTTGTTCTTCTTTTTCCAGTTCCTTAAGGTGTGAAGTTAAGTGGTTCACTTGGGCTCTCTCTTGTTTGTTCATATAGGCCTGAAGTGATATGAACTTTCCTCTTATCACAGCATTTACTGCATCCCATAGATTCTGATATGTTGTCTTGTCATTTTCATTTGTCTATATATATCTTTTGATCCTTGGCTTATTTCTTCTTTGACCCATTCATTTTTTAAAAGTATGTTGTTTAGTTTCCACATTTTTGTGGGGGATTTTTTCCTCTTTTTGTGCAGTTGAATTCTAGTTTCAAGGCTTTATGATCAGAAAATATGCTTGGTACAACTTCAATTTTTCTGAATTTGCTGATGTTGTTTTTGTGGCCCAACATATGGTCAAATCTTGAGAATGATACATGTACATTGGAGAAAAATGTATACTCTGTCACTTTGGGATGAAATGTCCTGTAGATAGATGTCTATCATATCCAGGTGCTCTAGTGTTTTTTTAAGGTCAATATATCTTTATTCATTCTCTGGATGACTGATCTAGAGCCATCAGCAGTGTATTGAGGTCTCCAAATATTATTATATTTTTTTCAGTTTTTGTTTTAAGGTCAATAAGTAGCTGTCTTATATATTTTGGTTCTCCTTGGTTTGGTGCATATATATTAAGAATTGTTATGTCTTCTTGATTCAGTGTCCCCTTAGCCATTATGAAATGGCCATTTTTGTCTCTGAGTACTTTTCCTGTCTTGTAGTCAGCTTTATCAGATATGAGCATTGCTACGCCTGCTTTTTTTTGGATGTTATTTGCTTGGAGTATTGTTTTCCAGCCTTTCACTTTTAATTTGTTTTTATCCTTGTTGCTTAGACGAGTTTCTTATAGGCAGCATACAGTTGGATTTTCTTTTTTAATCCATTTTGCTACTCTGTGCCTTTTTATTGGTGAGTTTAATCCATTTACATTTAGTGTAATTATTGACACTTGTGAGTTCCCTATTGCCATTTTATACATTGCTTTCTGTTAGTTTTGTGTCTTGTTTGATTCTTCTCTTTCATTTTTCTATCTTTTTTTTTGTTTGGTTGTATTTCATACATCTTTCCTCTGTTGCTATTCTTTTTAAATCATGAACTGGGTTCCTACCCTGTTCATTGTAGTGCACAATCTTGTGAGTACTTTTGCACTCCATCATCCTTTGCTACTGTTAATCTCCATCCTCTCCCCTTTTTTTGTTTTGTTGTTGTCACAGTTTTAATTTGGTTTTATTGTGTTCTTGGTAGAGCTTTTACTTATGGTTTTGTTTTGTTTTGTTCTTTGTATCTGATTGGAGAACCCCCTTTAGTAATTCCTGGAGTGGGGTTTTTCTGATGATAAATTCCCTCATCTTTTCTGTATCTGTGAATGTTTTTATTTCTCCTTCATATTTGAAGGATAGCTTTGATGGGTATAGTATTCATGGGCTGAAAGTTCCTCTCTTTCAGAACTTTAAATATTGGGGTCCACTCTCTTCTAGCTTGTAGAGTTTCTGTTGAGAAGTCTGATGATAATCTAATGGGCCTTCCTTTTTATGTTTTATTCTTCTTTTCCCTAGATGCCTTGAGAATTTTTTCTTTGTCGTTGGTTTGTGCCAATTTCATTATGATGTGCCTTGGAGTGGGTTTGTTGGGGTTAAAAAACTCAGAGTTCTGTTTGCTTCTTGAATTTGAGGCTTTAGTTCTTTCCACAGGCTTGGGAAGTTCTCATCTATTATTTGTTTGAATATGTTCTCCATTCCATTTTCTCTCTCTTCTCCCTCTGATATACCTATTATTCTTATGTTATTCTTTTTGATGGAGTCAGACAATTCCTGTAGGGCTTTCTCATTCTTTTTAATTTTTGAGTCTCTTTCTTCTTCTCTCTGTTGTGCCTCAAGTTGCTTCTCTTCTATTTCACTAATTCTACCTTCTATCTGGCCTGTTCTATTAGCTAAGCTTGTTACCTCATTTTTCAGCTTGTGAATTGAATTTTTCATCATTGTTTGATTTGTTTTCATAGTTTCAATTTTCTTGGTAATATATTCTTTGTGTTCATTGAGCTGTTTTCTGAGCTCCCTAAATTGCCTTTCTGTGTTTTCTTGTATATCTCTGAGTATTTTTAGGATTTCTATTTTAAATTCTCTGTCATTTAGCTCCAAGGTTTCCAATATATTAAATTTTTCTCCATAGATTTTTCCTCATCTATCTGTGGTACCTCTCTGTCTTTTGTATCCATGATATTCGATTTCCTTTTCCTTAATGGCATCTGAGGGTGGTTTTGTTGATAGTATTAATGAAAATTAACAAAGAATAAAATGTTAAAAAATATAAATAAAAAATAAAAAAGAATAAAAAAAATTATTATCCCCCCCTTTTTGTTCTCTCCTCTCCTCTCCCCTCCTTCTTGAGAAAATCTTGTGGTGAACTGTGAATTATATTGTGCTAAATGGAACAAAAACTACCTATAATGAAGGGTCTGAGTTGGGGAGAAGTGATAAAGGGGCAAAAAAGGGGGTATGGACCCACAAAATGGAAAAAAGAAAAAAATTTGGGTCAAGAATAAAATGATTGCTTTTAGGTGATGGTTGACTAAGAGATATGATGAGAGGATAAGAGTGAAACAGGAAAAAGGGGAAAAAAATTAAAAAAAATTACTATTGTATTTAGTGTAGCAATGACTAGATAAAATGGAGAGCCAGGGTTGGGAGCACTGCTAGTGATTTAAAAAAGCAAAGTAAAACCCCCCATAGTGCCACAAAAAAAAATTGAATCCCAGATAAAATTATTTATTTGTGATTGAGGATTGAATAAAAGGAAAAATAAAGGAGAAAAGAAGAAACTAATATAGAGGGAGGGGGAAAAAAAGGAAGAGGAAAACACAAAAGAAGAAAAAAGAATAAAAGGAGAGAGAGAGAGAGAGAGAGAGATAAGGGTTTTGGAGTGCAACCCTCATAGAGAGAAAAGAAGAAGAAAGAAAAGATAATGGGAGCTGTGACACTTATGGGTAGTATAGTTCAAGGAGAGGAGCAGCAGAGAATTAAATACCCAAACTGGAAGAGGAAGAAAATAATCAAGACAAGAAGATAACAAATGAACAAATATAATAAAATGGGATAGGTTATAATGTCTGTGGATTATTCTTGATTTTGAGAGGTTATCTTCTTGCTTTTTCTTTTCTCTCCCTCTTCCTGGTCAGTGACTCTGTACCCCAGATTCTGCCCCTGTGGCACACTTAGGTAGAGGTTTGCAGTTGATAAGTCTCTATAGCAATGTCATATATTGGGCTTCAGTCTTGTTGGTAGTAAAGGCTCATTAGCATTTGCAGGCTCCGCCAATGAGAGAGTTCGTGTTCCCAGAGCCTCTCTCCTAGTCTTTCCTTCCTGAATTAGTAGTCTGATGATCCAGCTATGGGGTTGCTGCTGCCTCTGCCTGGAGAGCAAGAGGCTCAAAGAGCTGGCAAATCTCCACTCTATTCCCGCTCAGCACAGGGTTCTGGGTAAGGCTCAATTAGGCAGAGCCCCTAGCATAATTAGGTGGGGCTTCAGCCCACACAAGGATCTCTTACTCTGCCCCTCTGTTCGGTAAAACGGGTGGCCACTCCCTCCCAGGGGAATCTCTCGCCCACTCTCTGCACTTGCCAACCAGGATATCAGGCCGGCTGCTTCTCACTTTGAGTGAGGTGCCCTGCCTGCATGGAAAAGTTCGAGCGTAGGGAATTTCACTCCCGCTCCCTCCCCACGTGCTGTTTTTGGGGTGCAGGGGCAACCCCGAGATTCTGGTTTTGGCCCACACAAAGGCCTCTGACTTTACCCCTCTGTCCGGTAACATGGGCGCCCACTCCCGGAGCTCTAGGAGAAATCTCTCACCCACTATCTGCATGTGCCAACCAGGAGATCAGGGCAGATGGCTGTCCCAAGTGCCTTTCTTTGTCTGGATTTTGCACGAGCGTTAGTTTGTGTTGACTGGGTTGCCACAAGCACAGTTTTTCCTCGGCTTGGATGTCCATGCCACAGCCTGGTTCGGACGTTTTTGCCGCAGTCTGGTTCTATTCATGCCTATGCCCGCCTCAGTTTCTATACTCTCAGTTCCCAGTGAAAGCAGCCCTTATTTAAGTTAGTGAGGAAGGCGGAGTGTTTCTTCCTCCTTATTTCCTTCGGGGTTGATTATATATTTAGTCAATTTTTTGCTCAATCATACCTTCGCGTATAGTGTGGAATTTCTGGAGGCTTCAAGGATAGATTTTTCTGTCTCTGGTTGAAGATCTTGTTGAATTTTGGGGGAGATTTATTGGTATCACTCCTTACGGTGCCATTTCTCTGACGTCACTCCAAGTCTTAGGTTTTTTAATGATCCCTTACAAAGTAAAGCCAAATGATATAGACTGGATGACAGTTTTTCAATTGAGTTTACGTAATGCTTATATAGAAGAGGGTAGGTGAACATTTGGACTAGATGATGTTTAAAACTCTCTTACAACCTTGAGTTCTGATAATTCAGATATTCAGAGCAGAGCTGCTACTCTGCTGTTGGTCAAGCAACCTCAGAAATTGAGGAGCCTACACAGTGTATGGGTAGCTTGGGACTTGGATGGAGAATCCATCTATACTGGATGCACGCTACACGTGAAATTTCCAATTTCACATGATGACATTTTGACTAATCACAATCAATATCATTTTCTGGCTACCCCAGTGATCTAAGCTTGGTGTTAATGCTTTATGTGTTATCACATCATGCTCATGAAAATGCCTTGCAATAAGCCCAACCAGGCAGTGGCACAGTGGATAGAGTATTGGCCTGGGATGCTGAGGACCCAGGTTCAAAACCCCAATGTCGTTGGCTTGAGTGTGGGCTCATTTAGCTTGAGCGTACTCTCACTAGCTTGAGCATGGGGTCACCAGCTTGAGTGTGGGATTATAGACATGAACCCATGGTCTCTGGCTTGAACCCAAAGTCGCTGGTTTGAGCAAGGGGTTACTCACTCTGCTGTAGACCCCCCAGTCAAGGCACATATAAGAATGCAATCAATGAACAACTAAAGTGCCACAACTATGAGTTGATGCTCCTTATCTCTCTCCCTTTCTGTCTGTCCATCCTGTCTGTCTCTGTCTCTCTCTCAAAAAAAAAAAAAAAAAAAAAAGCCTTGCCATAAGTATAAGTTTCCTTCTCTTTATAGATCAAGTAACTGATTCTGAGAGGGAAGTAAAATATCCAAGACCTTAAAGCTATGAGAGTACTGTAATTAAAATCGGATGAATCAGGTTAACTATTTTCGTCTCACTTTAGTTTATTTGATATTTGTTTTAGTATGAGTTAGTGTGGCTATGTTTTAGTGTGTAAATATACACATAATGATTTACTCAAATATAAAGTACACTTACCTATATTTTTATATATACTTCTCACAAAAATTAGGGGATATTTCAAAATGAATATGAAGCAATACACACATATATTAACTGTTGATAAAAACATTTCTTAGTAGTAAAATTGGTGAAATCCTCTTGTCATAGGTAACCTTGGTGATTTTAGTTCTACCCATGTAGACCAATAGTTTGGCTTATTGTAGAAGCTTTCTTGAAGCCAAAACGAGAATGTCCTCTTAAAAAAAAAGGAAAAGTGAAATGTCATTTTTGCTTGTTCCATATTCCCATTGACCAACTGCTTAGAGAGATAAATCAAAGTAACAATGAATTAAAATGAAAATCAAGTTCTGCTAGCATTTTTATTTGAAAAATTCTCAAGAAGCTGAAAATATTTAAAAAAAAAAGAAAAAAAAAAGAAGTTAGTTTTTTGCTAATGAAATATTTTCCTGCTGTCAAACAGCATGTGGCTGGAGGAAAAATGATTTGGAGTTAACCAGAAACTCAAAATACAGAGTGTGCATTTCCAACCTGGTAATTAGTCTGATGTGAGATGTCACAAACAGTGACCATGACAATGAACTAGCTCTGAAATGCACAGTCTGGATTAAATGGTAGCTGAATGGTGAGGCACCACTCTGTGGTCTTGGCTAATCCACATGAGATAATGGCATGAGGGAAGCCACTCCTGCCGGTTCCAGTGAAAGCCTGTCCCAGGCACCTGCGAAAAAGCAGGTGTTTTTTCCCCCATAGATCTGATTTTTAAAAATAAGGTTAAGAAATGACAGCTGTGAGAAAATGAAAGCATTCTCTGGAGAGCAGCTGCCTTGTGGGGCAAGAAAAACAGTTCTTGGAAGGCAGCCTGGCAGCCCTTTATCAGTCAGATGTCAAAGGAGAGCTGCCTCCTCTAGAACTTGGTCTGAAAAATTTCCTTTTAATCTTCCCTTGGGCCATATATTTTACTTCCTAAAAGAAAAGGAAGGAAGGAAGTGAATCTCTGTGCCAATAATGTTCATTTGATGTTTGTTCAACAAATACTTACTTATTCAACAATTAGTAAAATAATATCACTGGCAATGCTAATACACACCTACAAAACTAAATAATTTTATAAGTTAAGGAAAATTTGAACTGCCATAACCAAAAAGAGTTTGAATTCAGCATTTAGCATTTTTACACAAATGTGAACAGACTGTTAACTGTTCAGCAAGGCCATTTGTTGGTGTTGCTCAAAGATATCAAAAATCGTTTTATGAACAACAGTTCAAACCCAAATATATTTATCAAAATTCTGTGTTGTACAAAATATGTGTACTGTGGAGGAATGTAATGAGGAATAAGATTCACCTCTTTAAGATGCTCACTTTAAGGGAGCTGAGAATCTGATATGGAAATAGAAATATACATACTAAAAATCAAGTCACAATGATGCAAGCTTGGTGACAGTGTCCTATAAGCACTAAATAGAGATAAAGAAAACTCAACTGGGATAATTAGGGAATCATTTAAGAGGATCATAGTTGGACCTGGATGTGGATTTATATAATAAATTAAGGTGGCATTCTCTGGCAGAAGTATCAGTAGAAGCAACAAGGCCCTGAGACTAGAAAATTTGGGAAATGACAAACAGTATACCGATGTGACAGTGTGGGTAGAGAAAGGGGACATTTTACTGGGAGATAAAAATGAAATGAGGGGGCTCAAGTAACATGCTAACTAGTGTGAAGTTTATTTTCATAGGAAATTAGGAAACATTAGCAATGTTTGAGCAGGAGGGAAATGGTAGCAGTGTTTGTCACAATGGAGCTTTAGGAAAATAATGCTTGTGTCTAAACAGAGAGACAGATCTGTTTAGAGGCTATTGCAATAGTCCAGAAAAGAAATGATGGGGCTTCCAATGTATGCAGTGGCAGTAGGGATGAGGAAAGAAACAGCTGTCAGTAACACTGAAAAAAATAGAATTTGTATTGGTTGTAAGTAGTTTGAGTTTTAGGCCAGACATGACAATGTCCTGAAGACTATTAAAAATTCTGATCTTAGGTTGAAAGAAGCCAGAGTTGTAGATGGATCTGCTGGGTCTCTGCATAAAATTTGCGTATTGTACTTGTAAGAGTAGACAAAGGTGACCGAAGAAAGAAATCTAAGCAAGCACTAGGGAAAGAAAGTTGTGAGATAATACCAGTATTTCATAGCCAGCTGAAGAAGGGGAGCCATCAAGGAGGCATGCACAATGGGCCCAGAAAGGCAGGTCCAGGCTGTGAGAGAGCCAAGTCAGATGGATTGCAAAAAAGGAGAAACTGGTCCTGGTCATTCATAGGCTTGATGACCCTTGGCAGTGCAGATTCAAAGACCATGTGTTGATCCAATCCAAACTTCTGTGGGTTGGGAAGTAAAAAACCAAGTAAGGAAAAACAGTGAATGAGATAGCTTTTTGTGACATTTGAGATTTAGGATGGATGAGAGAGTATATTGAATAAAAGGCACAGTCAAAGGGGATTTTTTTTAAGAAGCAAAGACACAAGAGAAAGTCCATGAAAATGAAGGAGACCTAGAGAAGGAGAGAATAAAGTTGTGAGAGAGTGAATCTAAAAAAAGTAAGGATAAGCACATAAGTGGGCGGTATAGTTTGCCTTGGCAAGATAGAGTGTTTAAAAATACAAAAGATTTCAGGAAGGTGAGGGGAAAGCCTGCAAAATTTTGTGACCAAGAAGCACAGTAGTTTTAGGTGATGGCCAAGTCCAACCCATTTGGAAGCAAAAGAATTTGTAATGAAACCAAATGAAGTTTAAATAGAGACCTGGCTGTTGACTTTATCAAAGATTAGGGAAGGAGCCAATGGGAAGAGAAAAACCTGATAATTAATTGGTTTTTTCATCTGTGATGGTTAATTTTATGTATCAACTTGACTGGACCAGATTAAAAATTATTTCTGGGTGGTTCTGTGAGTATATTTCCAGACAAGATTGCATTTGAATTGATGGATTTGGTAGAGTAGATTTTTACTCCCCAATGTGAGAGGGCATCCTCCAATCTGTTGAGGTCCAGAGTAAAACAAAAAGTAGAAGGATTTGTTCTTTATCTTCCTGCTTGCTTAATCTGCAACATCAGTCTTCTGTCTTTGGACTAGAATTTATACCATTTGCTCCTCTGAGTCTCAGGCCTTTGAACTCAGACTGAAATTACATCACCAACTTTTCTGTATCTTCAACTTGCAAACTTCTCAGCTTCATATATCTGTCTGCCTGTCTATCTCCTATTGTTCTCTTTCTCTGGAGAACCCTCTAATACACTATCTTCTACCAAGTTCTATGTAGTATGTGTGTGTAAACACACATGTATACGTATACATAAACATTTTTTCTACCTATCATGATTGGACGTGAATTCCTGTTCCTGCTTATCTTCTTGTAATTGAGATTACATTTGGAAAAAAAATGCCTTCAAGGCACAAAGGTTAATTTAGTTAAATGAAGATTCATTTAACTGATGAGAGTGAAAGGTAAGGAATAAAAATAAAAAAATCAAGGCCTCTCGTATAGTCCACATGTACACAGTATTTTTGCTGTGGTTAAAGTGCTTCCACATACCATGTGATCTTCTGGGAGTTGCACAACAAAACCCTGGAATTACTCAGGCAGGAAGTGTTTTTCCTATTCCGTTCATAAAGAAACCTGCTCTGACCACAGACCTTCATTTTCTGAATTCTGACCCAGAGCACTTTCTACTGAAATTCTCACATCACATGGTCTTTCTATTCAGAAAAGTTCTGAAATTATTTTTTATAAGGACAAGATAAACTTTGGATGATAAACACAGTATACTATATACATGATGTATTATCGAAGTCTACACTTGAAACCTATATAATTTTATTAACCAAAGTAATGCCAATCAATTCAATTAAATATATATATTAAAAATAATAAAAGGAGTAATATTTGGAAGAGATATTTTTCAGTAATCAAGTTTTTACAATTAGTTAGGTTCAGTCTCTAATATTTACACATTACTTAACTGTTCACAAAGAGTTTTGATAATATCTCAATGTCTACTAGTTGTTCCTTGGAATTCCAAGACAATCTTTCATTGCATGCATATTACCATTATCTTACCTCCCAGCTTTTTCAAAGCTAGGCACTGTGAGGAGTCCTTAATAATGGCAAAAAAAGGAAGAAAAAATCAGATGTAAAGGAATTACAAGAGAGAAAAGAAACCATACTTTGATAGTACTAATTATTTAGTTGAAACTTGTAGTCTGGCTATTCAAGAAGTTTTTGACATCCCCTGCGTTACACTCAGATACTCCAAAGAAAGTATGAACACAGTAATGTTCTTGTTTTAACTTGAGGCTCAATGATAAAATCCTACATGGGTAACTAAATCACAAACTTTTTTTTTGGAAGTTGGGTTGTGAGGAATTTGGGGTTAACATCTCTATAGGCTTTAAGTACCATCTGCCAGAGTAGGCTTGTTTTTCCATGTGTGTTTTTTTTAATTTGGTTTAGAATTGTATATAAGTAGAGAAAGATAAACTTTTATAAAATTCTGATGTGTTTACTTTTTCATTTTATAGAATAGAGGATATGTCATTGGTTGGGCAGCAATAAAAACAGCATTCTTCCAGAGTGAATGTTAAAGTCATTAACCTGGGGTTTCATCACAGCTTCTTTCAGCAGGACCAGTATCAAGGGACAGTTTTTGTTGAGTCTCACCTGAAATTTATTTTCTACCAAGTTGTTTAGGATCTAAAAAATTGTGGGGCTAAGTGCTTCAGGGTTTCTGCAGCTTCAAGGGACCCATTTTCTGAGGCTGGCTCTTTTCCCATGGTTCTGTTTCAGGCATGTAATTTAAGGCAGCTGCCATATTATTTTGTAGGTTAAGCTGAGAGCTTCCTTGGGTAATTGAGGTCACCTTCATGTGGGTATGAGTTGGTATGAGGTAATTCCATTTTTTTTTAATCTTTCCTTTTCCTTTTCTCTGTATATATCTTCAGAGATGGCAGCAAAAAAGTCAGAACAGAATGCTGTTTTTCAGCTGGTGATAGGTTTATGAATATTCAGTTTTTAAATTCTTTGTACTATATATGTTATATATAATATTTTAGATGTATAAAATAGTTTCTTTCAAACTTTATAAGTAAGTTTTTTTTAAAAAAAATAACAAACACATTTTTAAAAAGTGGTATGTCTCAGAAGTAAGTTTCTTTCCTAACTCCATTCTCTTTGCTTTTTCTCTGATTTTGGCACTTGTGAGGAAAACAGAAAAATTAAGTAGTCTTCTAAAATTCAAATTTTTTAAAAGGCTAAGGATTAGAGACCAGAGATCTGGGTTGTGGTCTATTAATTATCTTTAATAACGTAGCACTTTAAAAAAGCATTTTATATAATTCTACATGTATTTGTTTTCTCTCTCTCTCTCTCTCTCTCTCTCTCCCACTCTCCATTTATTTTTGTTTGTTTTGTTGAATTATTTCTAAGACCTTAACTTTTAAAATGCTGCAGACCCGTGGTGCTGTAGAAACTGGATACCAAGCACAGAGAGAGTTACCATTTAAACTAAAAACATTTAGGTCTTCTTCCCTGCCTCTCTTGTCGGCTAGGACATTATCTCCTTAAATCAGAATAACCTTTGATAATTTGCACAATGACTTTACTATTTTTTTAAGAGTGAGGAGACAAGAGTATGACAGTGGGAAACAACTAAAGCTGAAAAATGAGGGAATAAAGATGTGTGAGAAGGGACAAGAAGGATAAGATCAAAGTGTATAAAAGAGTGCCTAAGCAGACTAACTACATTAGGCTGGTGTCTGAAGGCTTCTGGAATTGGGGGTATAGAAGGGGATTGATTGCAGTGAGCAAGACAAGTGTAATAAAAGGAAAAGAAGAAGGCATTTTCTTTTCTTGTGATTCAGGCTGAATATATGTGATTCAGGATGATAATGATGACGATGACAATGGTGATTATGATGGTGATAGTGATGATAATTTTGTGACATCAGGGAAAAGGATCTGAGGAGAATGCTTTGGGCTCAGTGTGTAGAGGGTAAACAATGGTTTATCATAAAATGAAGCCAGTCCTTTGTTGAGAAAGTCTCAAAGCAGGACAAATGTCTTCTTTCTAAAGTCACGATTACTAGTCTAAAATAAATACTTGGTGATGCTATGCAATCCTAGTAGATTGTCCTAATCGACTCACTGTCCTACTTTCCACAACAACCTTCTTATTCTTTTCAGAATTATGTACCATCTCCCGAACCCCTTTGTGGTTCTTGGCAAACAGCATACATTATAAGGAGAGTTGAAGCTATCAGAGGGAAACTCCATCAGCTTACACTGCCTCCAAACCAACAATCCAACCTACATCTGTACTCATCATCCCTTTCCTTTTTTTTATGTCCTCACATGAGTGTCTTTCCTCTTATCTAAATCCATTTTCTTCAGTAGTGCTTTGGATATAACCCCTTTTGCCCATCTCAGTAACGGCACTCTATTGTCCCTTCCCTCTTTTGTATTGATCCTTCTGCTGACTACATCAAACATGTCCAGCTCTCACAGATAAACCTCTCTTCAATCCTAAATCCTCTTCTGGTTGCCTTAACTAATCTTTTCCCCTTTCAGAGACTCTTTAAATGAAATAGCTGTACATATCCCTTGTCCCATTTTCTTATTCTTTACTCATTGCTTAATCCACATCTCTGTCAATCCACTAAAGCAGTTTTTTCAGAGGTTGCTGATGACTTCCATATTCCTTAAAAGGCCAGTTTAAAAAATTCCTTATTGCACCCGATTTGTCCAAGAGTACTTGACAATGTTGAATGCTCTCTCTTTTTTTAAAACTCTTTCTTCCTTCCTTTGGCTTTGATGACCCTATGTTGTCCTAGATATCTTCCTTTTTTTCACATCTCTACTCTGTAGTTTCTTTTGCAGGCTTGTCCTTCTTTACCCAGGCATCAGACATTGGAGTTGTTCAAGGATAGATGCTTGGCTGCCTTCTCATCTCAGTCTATTCAGTCTCTTTAGGCAATGTTTCCCAATCCATACTTCCAAATCCTCCCATTACACTAATAGCTCCTAAAATATATTTTTGGTCCAGGGTCACATTCTAAAAGTTAATGTATCTCTCTTATTGTATATCACATAAGTACTTAAAATTTAAAATATACAAGTTTTTATGATTCTCTCAATCCCAAATCTAAAAGAACTTCTGTAGTATTCTTTTTATTATTATTATTTCTGCTGTTTTTTAATATTTATGAAAGATTCTACCATCCCTATAGGCTGTAATTAATTTATTACTGATACTTGTCAAATATAATCTTCTAGCTAACTCCCAATCCATTTGGTTCCTTTCAATGCCCCTTAGTCCTGTACATCATTATCTCTTTCTCAGACTATTGCAAGAGCCTACTAAATGGTATTTCACTTGTTATTCTTACAACCCTCCAATGACAATTGATTATCTAAATTATAGAAGGTATGATGTTTTCAAAACATAAATCCAAATCATGTTGCATTTCTTACTTATTTAAAATATTTCAAGAGCTGCCCATTGATTTTAGGACAAAGACCTTAACAAGCTAAAAATTGTCTCCTGATATGGCCGTTAGGGCTACTTGTACAGCCTTGGGCTACTTTTTTTTTATTTCTCTCTTCCAACCACTCTTGTCTTTCTCTGTTTCTCAGTGAACTTCTTAGTGAAACATGTTCCCTTCTGCTACAGAGCTTTAACATATTTTTCTTAAACCTTTCCAACCCTAGCCCTCACCTTGTTAATTCCTATCCATCCTTAGATCTCACCTCTAGCTGCTAATCTATTCACTTTATACCACAGTCTAGATCAGGTTCTATGAAATTAACTGTCATAAAGTTCTTTCCTTTGAAAAAAATCTCAATTTGTAATTATGTATTAGTGAGATTTTTTTTCAATCAATTTCCCTTTCTGTAAACTCCATGAAAGCATGGATCAAGCTTTTGTTGTTCGCAATTGTGTCTCTACCACTTAATCAAATGCATAGTAGATAAGAACATTTAACAACTTTTTTTTCCTTAGAGAAAGGGAGATAGTGAGACAAACTCCTACATACGCCCTGACCGGGACCCACCTAGCAACCCCATCTGGGGTCAGTGCTCGAGTACCAAACTAGTTTTAGTGCCTGAGGCTGATGCACTTGGACCAGCGAGTCTGGGTACCATGCTCAAACCAACTGAACCACTTGCTGCAGGAGAGGAAGAGGGAGATAATAGGGAGAGGGAAGGAGAGAGAAGCAGATAATCGCTTCTCCTGTGTGCCCTGACCTGGAATCAAACCAGGGACATCCATACACCCGGCCAACGCTCTCTCCACTGAGCCACCAGCCAGGACCTTAACAACTCTTTAAATAAATAAAACTCCAAATAAGATCATTGTTATCTCCTTTTTCTCACTTTACTATTGTGTGTCCTTCATGTGTGCACAAGGGGACATGGAATAGGTAGGAGACTAGAGAAAATAAAGTAATGCCAAGCTTATAATCCTTTTGTGAAAGTTTTCTGTATTGAGCTTGGGCTGAGATCATTGGCCTCTCATTCCTCTGTACTGTACTGGGAATCTAAGCATCTATGACCTTCAGAAGGATAAGTTGTGGAAAAGTAATACTGGTCACTTTCCCATGCAATTTCCTCATTGTGTCTTTAGTAGCCTATTTCACAGAATTTAAACTTTTTGTTCTGAGTTTTCTTGGAACTTGTGTTTGTAAACTGCTGAGAAGCCCTCCACTGCCTGCTCCTAATTTTTATTCACTCTGTCTCATATTCTGTCTTTTCCTTCCTATCAGGCTTCATGACCTCTCTCCCATGAGTCATCTCCCTCTGTTATAACTAATCACAGAGAGGCCATGCTGTGTAGGTCGTTTCCTTTCAAATAATTTCTTGCAAATGGCCTTCTCTGTGGCCTTCTTAGCATCAAACTGGGGTAGGGGTGGACAAGAAAAACTGATGTCAACATACGTTTCTGTACAGATTTATATTTATGTGTAAACTACTACATATATAATCCTGTAAATGTGCTATGTTACTCTATTATGTAAATGTTTGTACAATATAACAAGTTTCTATAGCATACCTTACAGCAAATACATATAAATATTGATAGATGTCTTTTAAAAACTTTTCACTTTATACAACAGACTTAGGTTTCTCTGAAGACAAAAGCATGCCCCAAACCAATTCTTTATTTTAAAGCATTGTACTCATTTGTAAAGTAGGCAGTATATGCCATTACATTGTATAACTAAAGAGATGCTCAGGAGAGTGAATTCATATAGTGAGTCAGTAGAGAACCCAGAAATTCTGCCTCCTATGAATTATTTCATCCCTCTTCTCTTCTCACTTTTAAAGGGAAAAGATGACTATAAACCTCTGAAAGCTTGTTAATGTATTATTTATGAAAGAATCCTATAAAAATGTTGTTTGGTGTGTCCTTTTGAGTCTTAGGTACATGTCCTTATATGTAAGGAATAAAGCAGTGAATACAAGTCCTGTCAGCAAGCATGAAGAGGTATGCCATTATAAATTTTAGAATGCAAATTTCCTGGAAGATTAAAATCTATACTTCTAAAACTGATAATCCAATCATGCATCAGATATAGACTATTTTTACTTAATCCCAAATTCAAGTGGTCAGAATGATTGCAAAATAATGTAGAAAATAAAAAATGTTCTTATTTAGTTATTTTTCATTGTGTGATATACATGCATTGAAATAAGAGTTCTATACAGAAATAAAATATTTTAATTATATAATTGATTTTGTGCCCCCTTTTTAAACTTCTACAATCTCTTCCCAATTTTAAAAATCATACAAATAAAAGTTGATTTTTTAAAATCAAATTTATAGAAAAGTATTGTTCTGAACAAGTCATATTATACTTATGGAAGTAAAAGTTCTTACCTAGTGATATAAAAATAGGCAGATGAGGTACTATCAATGCTTTATAGCCCCTCCCTTAGCCTTGCTCCCCTAACTTGACTGCCATGTTGCAGAGGCATCCTCTGGAGTTGTGTCATGCAGCAATATCATCATCCACTTTAATGTTTTCCTCATGTTAGAGAAATGTCTCCCTTGACAGGTGTTCTAACAATGTCCTCAGAAAATTGGTTCTTGTATGATAATGTAGTTACATTGTCTAATAAAGTCTCATCTGTAGATTTCTTCCAGCAGTTAATTATTAAATATTCAAATATAAAGAAGAGTTGAAAGAATGTTATAGTGAAAACCATATACCTAACACTTGGATTCTACATTTATTATTACATACTGTAGTTTATTTATTACATATCTGTCCATCTATTTATTCCTCTATCAACATCTAAGTCTCTCTAATTTTTTATGTGTTTCCAAGTAAGTGGAAACATTGGTGTATTTATCCCACATTACTACAATGTGCTTACATTTACTAAAGTTCTGTCTTTGTTCAAATTTCTTTTCCTTTTGAGATAAAACTCAGATACAATGAAATGAAAACTTTATTTATTTATTTTTAAACTTTTATTTTGACAATTAATTTTAACAGGATGACATTGATCAATTAGACTAGTGCATAGATTCAGAGAAAACATCTCCAGATCATTTGACATTTGATTATGTTGTATACCCATCACCCCAAATCAAATTGTCCTCTGTCACCTTTTATTTGGGTTTCTTTATGCCCCTCCCCTCCTCCTACCCCCTCCCTCTCCTCTCTTCCCCTTCCCCTGGTAACCACTACACTCTTATCTATGTCCATGAGTCTCAATTTTGTGTTCCACCTATGTATGGAATCATACAGTTCTTAGTTTTTTCTGATTTACTTATTTCACTCAGTATAATGTTATCAAGTTCCATCCATGTTGTTGTAAATAATTCTATGTCATCATTTCTTATGACTGAGTAGTATTCCATAGTATATATGTACCACATCTTCTTTATCCAATCATCTATTGAAGGGCTTTTTAGTTTCTATATCTTGGCCACTGTGAACAATGCTACCATAAACATGGGGCTGCATGTGTCTTTACATACCAATGTTTTTGTGTTTGGGGAGTATATACCCAGTAGAGGGATTGCTGGGTCATATGGTAATTCTAGTCTTAATTTTTTGAGGTACCATCATACTTTCTTCCATAATGGTTGTACTACTTTACATTCCCACTAACAATGAATGAGGTTACCTTTTTCTGCACGGCCTCTCCAACACTTGTTACCTATCTTGTTGATAATAGCTAATCTAACAGGTGTGAGGTGGTATCTCATTTTGGTTTTGATTTGCATTTCTCTAATAGCTAGTGAAGATAAGCATCTTTTAATATGTCTATTAGCCATTTGTATTTCTTCCTGGGAGAAGTGTCTGTTCATGCCCTCTTTCCATTTTTTTTATTGTATTGTTTGTTTGTTTGTTGTAGAGTTTTATGAGTTCTTTGTATATTTTAGAAATTAGGCCCTTATCTGAGCTGTTGTTTGAAAATATCATCTCCCATTTAGTTGTCTGTCTGTTTTCTTATCAGTTTCTTTTGCTGTGCAAAAGCTTCTTAGTCTGATATAGTCCTATTCATTTATCTTTGCCTTCACTTCCCTTGCCTTTGGAGTCAAATTCATAAAATGTTCTTTATGGCCAAGGTCCATGGGTTTAGTACCTATGTTTTCTTCTATGTAAGTTATTGTTTCAGATCTTACATTTAGGTCTTTGATCCATTTTGAATTAATTTTGGTACAAGGAGATAAACTGTAGTCGAGTTTCATTCTTTTGCACGTGGCTTTCCAGTTTTCCCAGTACCATTTATTGAAGAGGCTTTCTTTTCTCCATTGTGTGTTTTTGGCTCCTTTATCAAAGATGATTTGATCATATATATGTGGTTTTATTTCTGGGTTCTTTATTCTGTTCCATTGGTCTGAGTGTCTATTTTTCTGCCCATACCATGCTGTTTTGATTATCATGGCTCTATAATATAATTTGAAGTCAGGTATCCTAATGCCTCCAGCTTTGTTCTTTTTCCTTAGGATTATGTTGGCTATTTGGGGTTTTTTATAGTTTCATACAAATCTAATGATTTTTGTTCCATTTCTTTAAAAAATGACATTGGAATTTTGATGGGAATTGCATTAAATTTATATATCGCTTTGGGTAATATGGTCATTTTAACTATATTTATTCTTCCTATCCAAAAACAAGGAATATTTTTCCTTTTCATTGTATCTTTTTCTATTTCCTTTAACAATGCTTTATAGTTTTTATTATATAGGTCCTTTACATACTTTATTGTGTTTATTCCTAGGTATTTTATATTTTTTTTGTTGCAACTGTAAAAGAAATTATTTTTTTGAGTTCATTTTCTGAAGTTTTATTGTTGGCATATAAGAAGGCAACAGACTTCTGTATATTAATTTTGTATCCTGTGACCTTACTGTATTGGTTTATTGTTTCTAATAGTCTTTTTGTGGAGCCTTTGGGATTTTCTATGTATAGGATCATATCATCTGCAAAAAGTGAAACTTTTACTTCTTCTTTCCCAATATGAATGCCTTTTCTTTCTTTCTCTTGTCTGATTGCTCTGGCTAGAACTTCTAGCACTACGTTGAATAAGAGTGGAGAGAGTGGGCAGCCTTGTCTTATTCCTGATTTTAGAGAAAAAGTTTTCAGTTATTTTGCCATTAAATATGATGTTAACTGATGGTTTGTCACAAATGGCCTTTATTATGTTGAGATATTTTCCTTCTATACTCATTTTGTTGAGTGTCTTAAACATAAAATGATGTTGTATTTTATTGAATGCTTTTTCTGCATCTATTGATAGGATCATATGGTTTTTGGTCTTTGTTTTGTTGATATGGTGTATTATGTTAACTGTTTTACGTATGTTGAACCATCCTTGAGATTTTGGGATGAATCCCACTTGATCATGATGAATTATTTTTTTAATGTGTTGTTGTATTCAATTTGCTAGTATTTTGTTTAGGATTTTAGCATATGTATTTATTAGAGATATTGGCCTGTAGTTTTCTTTTTTTGTGTTGTCCTTGCCAAGTTTTGGTATGAGTATTATGTTGGTCTCATAAAATATGTTTAAAAGTATTGCTTCTTTTTTAATTTTTTGGAAGACTTTGAGTAGAATAGGAACCAAACTTTCTTTGAATGTTTGATATAATTCACTAGTATAGCCATCTGACCCTGGACTTTTTTTTTCGGGGGGGGGAGGGTGTTTGATAGTTGTTTCTATTTCCTCCCTGCTTATGGGTCTGTTTAGGCTTTCTACTTCTTCATGATTCAGTCTAGAAAGATTGTATTGTTCTAGGAATTTATCCACTTCTTCTAGATTGTTAAATTTGGTGGCATATATAATTATAGTTTCTCATAGTATTCTACAATAATTCTTTGTATATCTATGATATCTGTGGTTATTTCTCCTCTTTCATTTTGGATTTTGTTTATATGAGTCCTTTCTCTTTTTACCTTGATGAGTCTTGCCAAGGGTTTGTCAATTTTGTTGATCTTTTCAAAGAACCAACTCCTTGTTGTATTAATTTTTTTCTACACTTTTTCTGTTCTCTATTTCATTTATTTCTGCTCTGATTTTTATTATCTCCTTTCTTCTGCTGGTTTTGGGTTGCCTTTGTTCTTGTTTTTCTAGTTCCTTTAGATGTGATGTTAAGTTGTTTACTTGGGCTCTCTCTTGTTTATTCTTATAAGCCTGTAGTGATATGAACTTCCCTCTTATTACTGCTTTTGCTGCCTCCCAGAGATTCTGATATGTCATATTTTTATTTTGTTTGTATGTATCTTTTAATTTCTGCTTTTATTTCTTCATTGACCCTCTCATTTTTTAGAAGTATGTTGTTTAATTTTTACATTTTGTGGGTTTGTTTACTTCTATTTGCAGTTGAATTCTAGTTTCAAAGCTTTGTGGTCAGAGATTATGTTTGGTATAATTTCAGTCTTTCTGAATTTGTTGATGTTAGTTTTGTGGCTCAACATATATGGTCAATTCTTGAGAATGTTCCATGTACACTGGAGAAAAATGTATACTCTGGCATTTTGGGATAAAATGTTCTGTAAATGTCTATCATATCCATTTGGTCTAGTGTTTCATTTAAGGCCCATACTTCCTTATTGATTTTCTGTTTGGATCAATGATCTAGTGCTGTCAGCAGTGTATTGGGGTCTCCAAGTATGATTGTATTTTTGTTGGTTTTTATTTTTAGATCAGTTAGTAAATTTCTTATATATTTTGATGCTCCTTGGTTTTGTGCATATATATTAAGAAGTGTTATGTCTTCTTGATTCAATGTCCCCCTTTATCATTATGAAATGACCATCTTTGTCTCAAATTACATTTACTGTCTTGTAGTCAGCATTGTTAAATTTGAGTATGGCTACATCTGCTTTTCTTTGAATATTATTTGCTTGTAGAATTGTTTTCCAATTATTCACATTGAATTTGTTCTTATCCTTGTAGCTTAGATGTGTTTCTTGAAGTCAACATACAGTTGAATTTTCTTTTTTAATCCACTCTGCTATTCTGTATCTTTTTATTGGTGAGTTCAATCTGTTTACATTTAATGTAATTATTGACACTTGAGGGTTTTTTATTGCCATTTTATATATTGCTTTCTGATAGCTCTGTATCTTGTTTGGTTCTTCTCTTTTGTTTTTCTGTCATTTGTTTTTGTTTGATTGTATTCCATACTTCTTTCCTCTGTTTCTTCTTTTTTTAAGCCATGTGTTTCTGTAGTGTTTTTTTCAGGGGTGGTTACCATTAGGTAGTAAAAAGGATATATAGCATATTCATTGTAGTATGTTATCTCAATGAGTGCTTCTGTACTCCATCCTCCTTTGCTACTGTTAATCATTGTCCTCTCCTCTTTTTTGTTTTTGTTGTCACAGATTAATCTTGTTTTTATTGTGCTCTTGTTGGAGATTTTACTTGAAATTTTGTTTTGTCTTGTTCTTTGTATCTGGTCAGATAACCCCTTTTAGTATTTCCTGAAGTGGGTATCTCTGGTGATAAATTCTCTCATCTTTTCTATATCTGTGAATATTTTTATTTCCTCTTTGTATTTGAAGGACAACTTTGGTGGATATAGTATTCTCTGCTGGAAGTTCCTCTCTTTCAATACTTTAATATTGGGGTACACTCTCTTCTGGCTTTTAGAATTTCTTCTGAGAAATCTAATGATAGTCTAATGGGCCTTTCTTTTTATATTGTATTCTTCTTTTCACTGACTGCCTTGAGGATATTTTTCTTTGTCATTGGTTTGTGATAATTTCATTACGATGTGCCTTGGAGTAGGTCTGTTTGGTGGTAACTCGGTGTTCTGTTTGCTTCTTGGATTTGAGGCTCTAATTCTTTCCACAGGCTTGGGAAGTTCTCATTGATTATTTGTTTGAATATGTTCTCCATTCCATTTGCTCTTTCTTCTCCTTCTGATATACTCATTATTTGTATGTTGCTCTTTCTGATGGAGTCAGACAATTCTTGTAGGGCTTTCTCATTTTTTTTAAATTCATGAGTCTCTCTCCTCTTCTCTCTGTAGTATCTTTAGTTGCCTGTCTTCTATGTTACTAATTCTCTCCTCTATCTGGCCTATTCTAATGGCTAAGCTTGTTACCTCGTTTTTCTGTTATGTATTGAGTTTTTCATCTCTGTTTGGTTCCTTTTTGTAGTTTCAATTTCCTTGGTGAAGTGTTCTTTTTGTTCATTAAATTGTTTTTTTGAGCTCTCTAAATTGCCTTTATGTGCTTTTTAGTATTTCCCTGAGTATTTTTAGAACTTTAATTTTTAATTCTCTGTCATTTAACTCCAAGGTTTCCAAGCAATTGAAATTTTTTTCTGGAGATTTTTCATCATCTATCTGAGCTACATCTCTGTCTTTTGTATACATGATATTTGATTTCTTTTTTTTTACTGGCATGTGAGAGTGGTGTTGTTAATAACACTAATAAGAAATAATTAAAAATTAAAATTAAAAAGATACAGTGCAAAAATGAAAAGTCTATAGTGATAGGTGGAACAATAACTACAGAGAACCAGGAGCAGGAATTGAAGGAAAGATGACAAAAGAGATAAAAAATGAAGTAAAAAACACACAAAATGCCACAAAGAAAAATATGAATCCAAAATATAATAATTTGTTGATAAATGATGATCAAATGAGAGAAAAAGAAAAAAATAAAGGTTTTTGAAATGAAACCCTCATAAAAAACAAGAATAAAAAATGTAGAAATTATGGATAATGAAGTTCAAAAGGAAAAGGAAAGAATATTAGGAAAGTGAAAATGAACAAAATGGGAAATAAAAGAAAAAAGTTATAAAACTTTAATTTTTTCTGTTTTTGAGAGGTAGCTTCTTCCTTTTGGGGGGCAGGTGGTGCTGTACTACAGGTTTTGTCCCTGTGAGGTTGTTGAACAGAGGTTTGCTGTTGTGTCGCTGTGGCAATGATGTAGGCTGGGCCTCAGACCTGTTGGTAAAAAGGGCTTGTTAGGGCTTGGAGGCTCTGTCAACAAGAGACTATTTTCTTGGTACCTCTACCCACGTCTCTCCCACCTGAGCTAGCAGCCTGGGACTTAGCTGTGAGGTTTGCCCCCGCCACTGTTTGCAGAGCAAGAGTCTCTAAGAGCAGCCAGGTCCTTTCTCCAGTACCCCTCAAAGCACAGTTCCGGGTAAGGCTGTGCCAACCAGAGCCGCCAGCAAGAGCAGGCAGGGCTGAGAGCCGACTGAAGATCTGGCACCTTTCTAAGGGCCAGCAGACAAGTCTAGTGCATCTCAGTGTGCTGTGGGCAGGAGTCAATTGCAGATCAAGTTTCTAAGGGCCCCTGGGCATGTCCAGTATGCCTCAGCATTCCCTGGGTCTAATTTCCACAGGCTTTTCCCTTGTGCACTGTTTGGTAGCCTGCAGCAAACCACGTCCACGCCCAGCCCCCATGACTTCAGCAGTGCACACAGAAACCTGTATTTACCCACTTAGGTCATAGCACCTATGATCTCAGTCAGCACTAGGACTGCAGAAATCTTCTTTGGAACCTGTATCGGCCCAAGGAGGTACCTCACCCGGACAGTCCCAGGCCCAAGGATCCTGGCCTTCACATTTCCTATGCTGGTGGTGGAGCTGAGGATGCACAAAGATACTGACAAAAGCCCATGCAGATGTCTATTGCTGATAATCTCAGTCTAAGCCCTCCAGCCCATGCGTGCCCACACCACTGGTGCCAGGTAGAGCTGCTTGCACACTGTATGATCACAAAGCTGGGAGTGCACAAAGCTGCTGGCACTGGTGCCGGCTCCTATGGGCACCCCACACCAGTAACCTTTGTCACTGCCTGCCACTCATGCCTGTCCCTTGTCTGTAATCTCAGGCAGAGCTAACGTGGTCTTTCTTCTGCTTGATCATCCACCCTAACCCAGCTTCCTCCCTCTGCCTCCGACCCTCTGCTTCACTCAGTTTATACAAAAGCCCTCCTTCCTCAGATCAGTGAGGAAAGTGAAATATCCCATTCTCTGTCCTATTTTCTTCAGAGTAGATTATGTATTCAGCCACCTTTTCGCCCAATCATACCTTTACTGGTGTGTGTATATTTCAGGTGCTCCTGAGATTTTTTTCTTTCTTTAGTTGTTGAATTTGTTGAAATTTCAAGGGGAGATATTGAGAGCACCCTCACAGTGCCTTTTCTCTGATGTCACCCAAAATGAAGACTTTTAAAATGTACTACTCTATAAGTTTTGTAAACAGGACTTACCTGTCTAACTTCTATTCCTCTTTAGATACAGAAGGCCCTAGAAATTTTTCTCATGACCTTTCTCAGTCAATTCAAGTCCCAGAGACAAGCTCTGTTCTGGAATAGTTTTTAACAGTGATTTGCTTTGCATCTTCTAAAACTTCATATAAATGGTATGATACAGTATATAATGTTTTATCTTATGCTTTCTTACTCAGCATGTTTTTGATATTTGTTCATACTGTTGCATGAGTCATAATTTATTTCCTTTAGTGTTGAGCAGTATTCTATTAAATGAGTGTATCACTGTTTTCTATCCATTTTCTATTAATGAACACTTGGACTCTTTTCAGTTTTTGATTATGTGATAAAATACTAATATTTATATGCAAGATTTTTTAAATTTAGCCATCCTAATAAATATGTAGTAGTAGCTCATTGTGATTTTAATTTTCACTTTCCTGATGTGAGTTAATGATGTTGAATATTTTTTTAAAGGATGATAATTTTTTTATCTGTAAAAAAAGCAAAAATACAGAGAGACAAAGATAAGCTACTTTGAAATTCAGAGTGTGTTCACTTTTTTTATTAATTTATTGTGTTTACATAGATTCTAATGTCACCCGTGTTCCCAGTACATCCCCCTGTCTTCCTCCCCTTAATGAATGACCTTCTTCCTATCCCTCCAGAATTTGCTTTTCTGCTCTCATCCCATCCAATCACCTTATCATCCCCCTTTCCTCTGTCTGCTTTCCTTCTTATTCCTTTGATCCCGCCTCTGTCTCTATTCTGTTCCTCAGTTGATATTGTTCGTCGGATTCCTCCTATGAGTGAGGTTATATGATATTTTTCTTTCTCTGCCTGGCTTATTTCACTTAACATAATAGTTTCCAGTTCTATCCATGTTGTCGCAAAAATAATATTTCCTTATTTTTCATGGCCCCATAGTATTCTATTGTGTATATGTACCACTGCTTTTTAATCCAATCATCCACTAATGGACACTTGCACTATTTCCAAGTCTTGGCTATTGTAAAAAATGCTGCCATAAACATGGGGGTGCATTTCTCCTTTTCAAACTGTGCTATGGTATTCTTGGGTTATATTCCTAAAAGTGGGATGGCTGGTCAAAAGGCAGTTTGATACTTAATTGTTTGAGGAATCTCCATACTGTTTTCCACAGTGGCTGCACCAGTCAGCATTGCCACCAGCAGTGCAGGAGGATTCCCTTTTCTCCACATCCTCACCAGCACTTATTCTGTGTTCTTTTGTTGATGAGTGCCATTCTGACTGGTGTGAGGTGATATCTCATTGTGGTTTTAATTTGCATTTCTCTAATGATTAGTGATGTTGAGCATTTTTTCATATGCTTATTGGCCATCTGTATGTCCTCTTTGGAGAAGTGTCCTTTATCTCTTTTGCTCATTTTTTTGATTGGACTGTTTATCTTCCTGGTGTTGAGTTTTACAAGTTCTTTATAAATTTTGGTTATTAACCCCTTATCAGACATATTGTCGAATATGTTCTCCTATTGTGTGGTTTGCCTTTTTACTTTGTTCATATTGTCTGTGTGCAAAAGATTTTTTTAAAATTAATTTTAATGGGGTGACATTGATAAATCAGGGTACATATGTTCAGAGAAAAATCTCTATATTATTCTGACATTTGATTATGCTGCATTCCCATCACACAAATTCCAGTTTTCTTCTGTCACCTTCTAACTGGTTTTCTTTGTGGCCTCCCCCTCCCCCAACCCCTCTCCCTCTTCCCCCCAATAACCACCACACTCTTGTCCATGTCTCTGAGTCTCATTTTTATGTCCCACCTATGTATGAAATCATATAGTTCTTAATTTTTTCTGATTTACTTATTTCACTCAGTATAATGTTATCAAGGTTCATCCATGTTGTTCTAAATGATCTGATGTCATAATTTCTTATGGCTGAGTAGTATTTCATAGCATATATATACCAAAGCTTTTTAATGCACTTGTCCACTGATGGACACTTGGGCTGTTTCCAGATCTGTGCTATTGTGAACAATGCTGTAATAAACATGGGGGTGCATTTCTTCTTTTCAAACAGTGCTATGGTGTTCTTGGAGTATATTTCTAAAAGTAGTATAGCTGGGTCAAAAGGCAGTTCGATCTTTAATTTCTTGAGGAATCTCCATACTGTTTTCCACAATGGCTGCACCAGTCCTCATTCCCACCAGCAGTGCAGGAGGGTTCCCTTTTCTTCACATCCTTGCCAGCACTTATTCTGTGTTGTTTTGTTGAGGAGCACCATTCTGACTGGTGTGAGATATCTCATTGTGGTTTTAATTTGCATTTCTCTAATGATTAGTGATGTTGAGCATTTTTTCATATGCCTATTGGCCATCTGTATATTCTCTTTGGAGAATTCATTTCTTTCACCCATTTTTTTTGATTGGATTGTTTGTCTTCCAGGTGTTGAGTTTTACAAGTTCTTTATAAATTTTGGTTGTTAACCCCTTATCAGACGTATTGTCAAATATGTTCTCCCATTGTGTAGTTTGTCTTTTTATTCTGTTTATATTGTCTATAGCTGCACAAAAGCTTCTTAGTTTGCTATAGTGCCATTTGTTCATCCTGTCCTTTATTTTACTTGCCTATAGAGATAAATCGGCAAATATATTGCTGCGAGAGATGTCAGAGAGCTTACTGCCTATGTTTTCTTCTAAGATGCTTATGGTTTTACGGCTTACATTTAAGTCTTTTATCCATTTTGAGTTTATTTTTGTGAATGGTGTAAGTTGGTGGTCTACTTTCATTTTTTTGCAGGTAGCTGTCCAATTTTCCCGACACCATTTGTTGAAGAGGCTGTGTTTACTTCATTGAATGCTCTTACCTCCTTTGTCAAATATCAGTTTTCCATAAAGGTGTGGGTTTATTTCTGGGTTCTCTGTTCTGTTCCATTGATCTATATGCCTGTTCTTATGCCAGTACCAGGCTGTTTTGAGTACAATGGCCTTGTAGTATAACTTGGTATCTGGAAGTGTGATACCTTCCACTTAATTCTTTCTTTTCAATATTGCTGAGGCTATTCGTGTTCTCTTTTGGTTTCATATAAATTTTTGGAATATGTGTTCTATATCTTTGAATTATGTCATTGGTATTTTAATTGCTATTGCATTGAATTTATACATTGCTTTGGGTAATATAGACATTTTAATAATGTTTATTCTTCCTAACCATGAGCACGACATATGCTTCCACTTGTTTGTATCTTTCCTGATTACTTTTATCAATGTTTTATAATTTTCCAAGCACAAATCTTTAATCTTCCTGGTTAAATTTATTCCTAGGTACTTAATTTTTTTTATTGCAATGTTGAAGGGGATTGCTTCCTTAATTTCTCTTTCTGATAGTGCACTGTTAGTGTATAAAAATGCCTGTGATTTCTGATTATTAATTTTGTATCCAGCTACCTTACTAAATTCATTTATCAGTCCAGTAGTTTCTTGACTGAGAGTTTATGGTTTTCTATATACAATAGCATATCATCTGCAGATAATGATAGTTTTACTTCTTCTTTTCCAATTTGCCTTTTATTTCTTTTTCTTGTCTGATTGCTGTGGCTAAGACTTCCAGAACTATGTTGAATAAGAGTGGTGAAAGAGGGGCACCCCTGCCTTGTTCCTGATCTTAAGGAGATTGCTTTTAATTTTTTCCCATTCAGTATGATGTTGGCTATGGCTTTGTCATAGATGGCCTTTATCATGTTTAGGTATGTTCCCTGTATTCCCACTTTGCTGAGAGTTTTGATAATGAACAGGTGCTGGATTTTATCAAATGCTTTTTCTGCATCTATTGAAATTATCATGTGGTTTTTCTCCTTCCTTTTATTTATGTGATGAATCACATTGATTGATTTGTGAACATTGTACCAGCCTTGCCTCTCAAGAATAAATCTCACTTGATCATGGTGTATGATTTTTTTCATATATTGCTGATCCGATTTGCTAATATTTTGTTGAAAATTTTAGCATCCTAATTCATCAGGGATATTGGCCTATAATTTTCTTTTTTTGTGTTGTCTTTGCCTGGTTTTGGAATCAGAATAATGCTCACCTCATAAAAGGAGCTTGGAAGTTTTCCTTATTCTTGAATTTTTAAAAAATAGCTTGAGAAGAATAGAAGTTAGTTCTTTGAATATTTGGTAAAATTCTCTTGTGAAGCCATCAGGCCCAGGACTTTTCTCTTTTGGGAGTTCTTTGATAACTGTTTCTATCTCATTTGTTGTAATCAGTCTGTTTAGGTTTTCTAATTCTTCCAGATTAATTTTAGGAAGATTATATGTTTCAAGAAATTTTTCCATTTCATCTAGGTTGTCTAGTTTTTTGGCATACAGTTCTTCATAGTATTTTTTTTTTACAATATTTTGTATTTCTATTGTGTCAGTTGTTATTTCTCCACTCTCATTTCTAATTTTATTTATTTGGGTCCTCTCTCTTTTTTTCCTGGTGAGACTGGTTAAAGGAACATCAATCTTGTTTACCTTTTCAAAGAACCAGCTCCTGGTTTTATTGATCCTCTATATTGTTCCTTTAGCCTCTATGTCATTTATTTCTGCTCTGATCTTTATTATTTCCTTCCTTCTACTATCTTTACTTTCTGTTCTTTTTTAGTTCTCTTAGATGAGGGTCAAGTTGTTTATTTGAGCTTTTTCTAGCTTCTTAAGGTATGGCTGTAGTGCTATGAACTTCCCTCTCAGTACTGTTTTTGCCGTGTCTTATAAATTTTAAGGTGATGTGTGCTCATTATTGTTCATTTCTAGAAATTCTTTTATTTCTTCTTTGATCTCATTGTTAACCCATTTGTTATTTAATAACATGCTATTTGGTTTTCATGTGTTTGAATATTTTTTAATTTTTCTGTTGTTGATTTCTAGTTTTATGCTATTGTGATGAGAGAAAGTGCTCAATATGATTTCAATCTTCTTAAATTTGTTGAGATCACTTTTGTGCCCTAACCTGTAGTCTATCCTAGCGAATGTACCATAGCACTTGAAAAGAATGTATATTCTGCTGCTTTGGGGTGAAAGGTTCTGAAGATATCTATTAAAATGAGTTGATCTTGTGTGTCCTTTAAGTCTGCTTTTTTGTTAATTTCTTTTTTTTTTAAATAAATTTTTATTAATGTTAATGGGATGACATTAATACATCAGGGTACATATATTCAAAGAAAACATGTCTAGGTTATCTTGTCATTAAATTATGTTGCATACCACTCGCCCAGAGTCAGATTGTCCTCCGTCACCCTCTATCTAGTTTGCTTTGTGCCCCTCCCCCTCCCCCTAAGCCTCTCCCTTCTTCCCTCCTGCGTCCTCCCTCCCCCCACCCCTGGTAACCACCACACTCTTGTCCATGTCTCTTAGTCTCATTTTTATGTTGCACCAATGTATGGAATCATGTAGTTCTTGTTTTTTTTCTGATTTACTTATTTCATTCCGTATAATGTTATCAAGATCCCACCGTTTTGCTGTAAATGATCTGATATCATCATTTCTTCTGGCTGAGTAGTATTCCATAGTGTATATGTGCCACATCTTCTTTATCCAGTCTTCTATTGAAGGGCTTTTTGGTTGTTTCCATGTCTTGGCCACTGTGAACAGTGCTGCAATGAATATGGGGCTACACGTGTCTTTACGTATCAATGTTTCTGAGGTTTTGGGTCATAAGGTAGTTCTATTTTCAGTTTTTTGAGGAACTACCATACTTTCCTCCATAATGGTTGTACTACTTTACAGTCCCACCAACAGTGGATGAGAGTTCCCTTCTCTCCGCAGCCTCTCCAACATTTGCTATTACCCGTCTTGTTGATAATAGCTAATCTAACAGGGGTGAGGTGGTATCTCATTGTAGTTTTGATTTGCATTTCTCTAATAACTAATGAAGCTGAGCATCTTTTCATATATCTGCTGGCCATTTGTATTTCTTCCTGGGAGAAGTGTCTGTTCATGTCCTCTTCCCATTTTTTTATTGGATTGTTTATTTGTTTGTTGTTCAGTTTTATGAGTTCTTTGTAAATTTTGGATATTAGGCCCTTATCTGAGCTGTTGTTTGAAAATAACATTTCCCATTTAGTTGGCTGTCTGTTTATTTTGATGTCAGTTTCTCTTGCTGAGCAAAAACTTTTTATTCTGATGTAGTCCCATTCATTAATTTTTTGCCTTCACTTCTCTTGCCATTGGAGTCAAGTTCATAAAATGTTCTTTAAAACCCAGGTCCATGAGTCTAGTACCTATGTCTTCTTCTATGTACTTTATTGTTTCAGGTCTTATATGTAGGTCTTTGATCCATTTTGAATTAATTTTAGTACACGGGGACAAGCTGTAGTAGAGTTTCATTCTTTTGCATGTGGCTTTCCAGTTTTCCCAACACCATTTGTTGAAGAGGCTTTCTTTTCTCCATTGTGTGTTGTTGGCCCCTTTATCAAAGATAATTTGACCATATATATGTGGTTTTATTTCTGGGTTTTCTATTCTGTTCCATTGGTCTGAGTGTCTATTTTTCTGCCAATACCATGCTGTTTTGATTATCATGGCTCTATAATATAGTTTAAAGTCAGGTATTGTAATGCCCCCAGCTTCATTCTTTTTCCTTAGGATTGCTTTGGCTATTTGGGGTTTTTTATAGTTCTATATAAATCTGATGATTTTTTGTTCCATTTCTTTAAAAAATGTCATAGGAATTTTGATGGGAATTGCATTAAATTTATATATTGCTTTGGGTAATATGGCCATTTTAATTATATTTATTCTTCCTATCCAAGAACAAGGAATATTTTTTCATCTCATTGTGTCTTTTTCTATTTCTCTTAACAATGCTTTGTAGTTTTTGTTATATACATCCTTTACATTCATTGTTATGTTTATTCCTAGGTATTTTATTTTTTTGTTGCAATAGTGAAGGGAATTATTTTTTTGAGTTTGTTTTCTAATATTTTATTGTTGGCATATAGAAAGGCTATGGACTTTTGTATGTTAATTTTGTATCCTGCGACCTTACTGTATTGGTTTATTGTTTCTAGTAATCTTTTTGTGGAGTCCTTCGGGTTTTCGATGTATAGGATCATATCATCAGCAAAAAGTGATACCTTTACTTCTTCTTTTCTGATATGGATATATTTTATTTCTTTGTCTTGTCTGATTGCTCTGGCCAAAACTTCTAGCACCACGTTAAATAAGAGTGGAGAGAGTGGACAACCCTGTCTTGTTCCTGATTTAAGGTGGAAAGTCCTCAGTTTTATGCCATTTAATATGATGTTGGCTGATGGTTTATCATATGTGGCCTTTATCATGTTGAGATATTTTCCTTCTATACCCATTTTGTTGAGAGACTTAAACATAAAATTGTGTTGTATTTTATCAAAAGCCTTTTCTGCATCTATTGATAAGATCATGTGGTTTCTGTTCTTTGTTTTGTTGATATGGTGTATTACGTTAACCGTTTTACGTATTTTGAAACATCCTTGAGATTCTGGGATGAATCCCACTTGATCATGATGTATTATTTTTTTAATATGTTGTTGTATTCAATTTGCTAGTATTTTGTTTAGTATTTTAGCATCTGTATTCATTAGAGATATTGGTCTGTAGTTTTCTTTTTTTGTGCCATCCTTGCCTGGTTTCGGTATGAGGGTTATGTTGGCCTCATAAAATGTGTTTGGAAGTATTGCTTCTTCTTCAATTTTTTGGAAGACTTTGAGTAGAATAGGAACCAAGTCTTCTTTGAATGTTTGATAGAATTCACTAGTATAACCGTCTGGGCCTGGACTTTGATTTTTGGGGAGGTTTTTAATAGTTTTTTCTATTTCCTCCCTGCTGATTGGTCTGTTTAGGCTTTCTGCTTCTTCATGACTCAGTCTAGGAAGGTTGTATTCTAGGAATTTATCCATTTCTTCTAGATTGTTGAATTTGGTGGTATATAGTTTTTCATAGTATTCTACAATAATTCTTTGTATATCTATGATGTCTGTGGTGATTTCTCCTCTTTCATTTTGGATTTTATTTATTTGAGTCCTGTGCCTTTTTTCCTTGGTGAGTCTTGCCAAGGGTTTGTCAATTTTGTTGACCTTTTCAAAGAACCAGCTCCTTGTTTTATTGATTTTTTCTATAGTTTTTCTGTTCTCTAATTTATTTATTTCTGCTCTGATTTTTATTATCTCCTTTCTTTGGCTGGTTTTGGGTTGTCTGTGTTCTTCTTTTTCTAGTTCCTTAAGGTGTGACGTTAAGTGGTTTATTGGGCTCTCTCTTGTTTGTTCATATAGGCCTGAAGTGATATGAACTTTCCTCTTATTACTGCTTTTGCTGCATCCCAGATTTTCTGATATGTTGTATTGTCATTTTCATTTGTCTGTATATATCTTTTGATCTCTGCACTTATTTCTTCTTTGACCCATTCATTTTTTAGAAGTATGTTGTTTAGTTTGCACATTTTTGTGGGTTTTTCCCCCTCTTTTTTGCAGTTGAATTCTAGTTTCAAGGCTTTATGATCAGAGAATATGCTTGGTACAATTTCAATATTTCTAAATTTGCTGATTTTGTCTTTGTTGCCCAACATATGGTCAATTCTTGAGAATGTTCCATGTACACTAGAGAAAAATGTATACTCTGTCGCTTTGGGATGAAGTGTCCTGTAGATGTCTATTATATCCAGGTGTTCTAGTATTTCGTTTAAGGCCAATATATCTTTATTGATTCTCTGTTTGGATGACCGATCTAGAGCCATCACTAGTGTATTGAGGTCTCCAAGTATGATTGTATTTTTGTCAGGTTTTTTTTTTTTTTAGGTCAATAAGTAGCTGTCTTATATATTTTGGTGCTCCTTGGTTTGGTGCATATATATTAATGATTGTTATGTCTTCTTGATTCAGTGTCCCCTTAATCATTATGAAATGACCATTTTTGTCTCTGAGTACTTTTTCTGTCTTGTAGTCAGCATTATTAGATGAGTATTGCTACGCCTGCTTTTCTTGGGGTGTTGTTTGCTTGGAGTATTGTTTTCCAGACTTTCACTCTGAATTTGTTTTTATCCTTGTTGCTTAGATGTGTTTCTTGTATGCAGCATACAGTTGGATTTTCTTTTTTAATCCATTCTGCTATTCTGTGTCTTTTTATTGGTAAGTTTAATCCATTTACATTGAGTGTAATTATTGACACTTGTGGGTTCCCTACTGCCATTTTATAAATTGCTTTCTGTTAGTTTTGTATCTTGTTTGTTTCTTCTCTTTTGTTTTTCTATCATTTGTTTTTGTTTGTTTGTATTCCATACTTCTTTCCTCTGTTGCTACCTTTTTTAAGTCAAGTGTTTTTGTGGTGGTTTTTTCAAGGGTGGTTACCATTAAATAATGAAAAGGGTACCTACCATATTCATTGTAGTACCTTCTTATGAGTATTTTTGCGCTTCATTGTCCTTTGCTACTGTTAATCTCCATCCTCTCCCCTCCCCTTTTTTTCTTTTGTTGTCCCAGTATAAATTTGGTTTTATTGTGTTCTTGGTGGAGCTGTTACTTGTGGTTTTGTTTTGTTCTTTGAACCTGGTTGGAAAACCCCCTTTAGTATTTCCTGGAGTGGGGGCTTTCTGATGATAAATTCCCTCATCTTTTCTGTATTTGTGAATGTTTTTATATCTCCTTTGTACTTGAAGGATAGCTTTGATGGGTATAGTATTCTTGGCTGAAAGTTCCTCTCTTTCAGGGCTTTAAATATTGGGGTCCACTCTCTTCTAGCTTGTAGAGTTTCTGCTGAGAAATCTGATGATAATCTAATAGGCCTTTCTTTATATGTTGTACTCTTCTTTTCTCTGGCTGCCTTGATAATTTTTTCTTTGTCATTGGTTTGTGCCATCTTCATTATGATGTGCCTTGGAGTAGGTTTGTTGGGGTTAAGAAAACTTGGTGTTCTGTTTGCTTCTTGAATTTGAAGCTTTAGTTCTTTCCATAGGCTTGGGAAGTTCTCGTCTATTTGTTTGAGTATATTCTCCATTCCATTTTCTTTCTCTTCTCCCTGTGACATACCTATTATTCTTATGTTATTCTTTCTGATGGAGTCAGACAATTCCTGTAGGGCTTTCTCCTTTTTTATTATTTTTGAGTTTCTTTCTCCTTCTCTCTGTTGTGCCTCAAGTTGCTTGTCTTCTATTTCACTAATCCTACCTTCTATCTGGGCTGTTCTATTAGCTAAGCTTGTTACCTCGTTTTTCAGCTCGTGAATTGAGTTTTTCATTTCTGTTTGATTTGTTTTTATAGTTTCAATTTCCTTGGTAATATGTCTTTGTGATCATTGAGTTGTTTTCTGAGCTCCCTAAATTTCCTTTCTGTGTTTTCTTGTATATCTCTGAGGATTTTTTAGTATTTCTATTTTAAATTTTCTGTCATTTAGCTCCAAGGTTTCCAATATGTTAAATTTTTTCTCCATAGATTTTTCCACATCTATTTGTGTTACCTCTCTATCTTTTGTATTCATAATATTCTATTTCCTTTTTCTTATTGGCATCTGAGGGTGGTCTTGTTGATAGAACTAATTAGAATTAATAAAAAATAAAAAGTAAAAAAAAAAGGGAAAAAAGAAAAACACCCCACAAAAAAAAACCAGTAATAAGTTATTATTTCCCCCTTTTTTTCTTTCTTCTCTTCCCCTCCTCTCCCCTCCTTAGGGAAATATCGTGATGAGCTGTGAATTATATTATGCTACATGGAACAAAAACTGCCTATAACGGAGGGCCTGATTTGGGGTGAAGAGTTCAGGGGCAAAAAAGGGAGTAGGGACCTACTAAATGCAAGAAAAGGAGAAAACCTTAGACAAGTATAAAATGATTTGCTTGTAAGTGATGGTCGACTAAGAGGTATAATGAGAGGGATAAGAGGAAAACACAAAAAAGGAGAAAAAATAATAATAATTAAAGAAAAAAAATTAAAAAATAAGTAAAAATCTGTTGGATTAAGTGGAGCAAAGACTAAATACAATGGAGACCTTGGGTTGGGAGGAATGCTAATGAGTTAAAAAGCAAAGTAAAAAGTACCCAAAATGCCACAAAAACAAACAAACAAAAAACAAAAACAAAAGCAAAAAAAACAAAAAAAACTTGAGTCCCAAATTAAATAATTTGTTTGTGATTGAGGATTGAATGGGAAGAAAAGTAAACGGAGAAAAGAAGAAATGAATAGAAAGGGAGAAATAAGAAAAAGAGAAAAATGAAGGAAAAAAAAAGGAAAAGAAAAAAACAAAAGGGGAGAGAGTGCGAGTTTAGGGTTTTGGAGTGTAACCCTAAAGGAGAGTAAGGACGAAGAAAAGAAATAAAATGTAACACTCATGGGTAGTGTAGTTCAAGAAAAGGGAAGAATAAGATGGGCAGAGAATAAAAGGACCAAGGTGGAAGAAATAGAAATAATAATAATAAAGGCAATAAGATAGAAGAAACAAACAACAACAATGAAAATATAGTGGAACAAGTTATAAAGTCTGTGGATTTTTCTTGATTTTGAGAAGTTAACTTCTTCCTTTTTCTTTTCTCTCCCTCTTCCTGGTCGTGACTCTGTACCCCAGGCTCTGCCCCTGTGTCACGCTTAGGTAGGGATTTGCAGTTGATGGGATTCTATGGCAATGTCATATAATTGGCTTTAGTCTCGTTGGTAGTCAAGGCTTGTTGGTGTTTGCAGGGTCCAACAATGAGAGTTTGCTTTCCCAGAGCCTCTCTCCTAGTCCTCTCCTAGTCTCCCCTTCCTGAATTAGCAGCCTGGTGATCCAGCTATGAGGCCGCCACTGCTTCTGCCTGGGGAGTAAGAGGCTCAAAGAGCTGGGAAATCCCCACTCTATCCCCACTCAGCACAAGGCTCTGGGTAAAGCTCTGCCAGTCAGAGCCTCCAGTGTAATCAGGCGGGGCTGGGAGGTAATTGTTGTCAAGGTGACTTTCAATAAGCCTCTAGGCCTGTTCAGCGCCTAGCATTTAGTTGGACCACTCAACCCAGGCATTCCACACTTTGTAGCCTGTTTTGGCTGGGAAGAAGAGGCACTAGTTGCTGCTTGCTGTATAGATCTTAACATCTGCCAAGTCCCTCTTGTTAGTGTATATCCCTGAATATGAAGGCTCTGCCAATCAGAAGTTGTCCCTGCCCCTTTAGCGAGAGGCACTAAAAAATATCACGCCTCTTGTCTTGGATCGCTGAACTGAGAGAGATCTTATCAATTAGAGCCCCGTGGGTGCGCAGATTTTGTGGGTTAAGCTAATTTCAGTGATTGGATCCGCAGCTGTGCTCCAGAAAGTATTTCAAGCTGCCCGCATGCCCCTCCCCCAATGCTTGATTGTTAGCTTGAATGGCTGGGTGAGGTGCCCCGCCCACATAGAGAAGGTCAGGGGTAGGGACTATAGCTTTGGTGCCCTTCCCGCTTGCCTTGCCGCTGGCGGCTGGGGTGCACTGGGCACGCAGGAGAATGGGGCACTCTGGGTGTGCGGGCGAGTGGGGTGCTCTGGGCGTGTGGGCGAGCGGGATGTTCAGGGCACGCGAGCGAATGGGGTGCTCTGGGCACGCCGGTGGCTGGGGACGCTCGCTCGCAGTGCGCGGGCCGCTGGGGATGCTCACGGCACAGGGGAGTTCGCTCTGCGACCGGACCGTGGCACAGGGCGCGCGCGTGCATGTGCGCGGTTTCTCACGGAACACGTGGGCAGCTGCTTGCAAGCGCTCAGGCTGTTCCTCCCCGAGTGTGGGCAGGCAGTTGCACATGTGGGTTGACTCACCACAGGCGCACTCCCTCCTCAGCTTGAATGAAAGTCCGTGTGGTAGTTAGCTTCCTCCACACCCTCAGCTCGTCCCGTCTCTCATATTCAAGTGATAACAGCCCTTTCGCCTTCAATGTGTGTGGAACTCCGGAATGCTCCAAGGATAAATTTTTCTGTTTCTAGTTGATAAATTTGTTGAGATTTTGGGGAGATCTGTCGTACGTGCTGCTCACGGCGCCATTTCCGTGACGTCACTCTGTTAATTTCTTTCTTGAAGATCTATCCATTGATGTTAGTGGGGTATTGAAATCTCCTGCTATTATAGTATTGCTGTTGATCTTGCCCTTTATATCTATCAAAATCTCCTTTATATATTTAGGTGCTCCTATATCAGGTGCATATATATTTATAATGGTTATCTCTTTCTGTTGGATTGCTCCTTTTATCATTATGTAGTGACCTTCTTTATCACTTACTATAGTCTTTGTTTTAAAGTCTATTTTGTCAGATATAAGTATTACTACCCCAGGTTTTTTTCCTTTCCATTTGCATGAAATATTTTTTTCCATCTTTTTACTTTTAGTCTTTGTGTATCTTTTGTTTTGAGGTGCCTCTCCTATAGACAGCATGTATATGGGTCCTGTCTTTTTATCCATTCAGCTACCCTATATTTTTTGATTGGAGCATTTAACCATTTACATTTATGGTTATTATTGATATGTTGTTGTTATTGGCATCTATTCTTTAAAGTTATATTCCTTTTTTACTATATTCTTTTTCTTCTTCTGTTTACAACAGGCCTCTTAACATTTCTTGCAGCATTGGTTTGGTTGTATTGAATTCCTTGAGTTTTTTTTTTTGTCTGGGAAGCTTTTTATTTCTCCTTCAATTTTTAATGATAGCCTTACTGGATAAAGTAGTCTTGGTTGTAGGCTCTTGTTCTGCATTACTTTGAATTTGTCTTGCCATTTTTTTCCAGCCTCAAGTGTTTCTGTTGAGAAGTCAGATGTCATTCTTATGGGGGCTCTTTTGTAGGTGACAGCCTTTTTTTCTCTAGCAGATTTAATATTTTCTCTTTATCTCTTAGCTTTGGTATTTTAATTATGATGTGTCTTGGTGCAGATTTTTTAGGGTTTCTCTTCAATGGAATTCTCTGTGCTTCTTGAACTTGTGTGACTTTTTCCTGCATCAATTTATGAAAGTTTTCATTGAACAAAGTCTCTAACCCTTATTCTTTCTCTTCTTCTTCAGGAACCCCTGTGATGTGGATGTTTTTTCTCTTTAGGTTGTCAAAGAGCTCTCTTAGAGTTTCCTCAGATTTTTTCAGTCTCTTTTCTTTTTGCTGCTCCGCTTCCATGCTTTCAGTTATCTTGTCCTCTAAGTCACTGATTTGATTCTCTGCTTCATCCAGCCTGCTTTTAATTCCTTCCAGTGTAGGCCTCATTTCTGATATTGTGTTTGTCATTTCTTTCTGGTTCTTCTTTATGATTTCCGTGTCCTTTTTGATGCTTTCAATTTCTTTACTGAAGTATTGATTAAGTCCATCCATTGTAGTTTTGAAATCTTTAAGCATCCTAAAAATCATTATTTTATACATTGCATCCAGTAATTTGGTTACTTCCGATTCATTCAAAACTTTATGAGAGGATTTATCTTGTTGAAACATATGACTTATGCTTCTCTGCCTACCCATTATTCTCTATGGCTTGTAGGGTCTTTTAGCTGTGATCTCCTTACCTAGTAGAGCCTCTTTGAAGTCTTGATTTGTTTTTTTTCTCAGTTTTCTTAACTCAGTAGTAGTCTTGTTTACTGATCTTAGCAGGGGGCTTATTTGGAGCTGTATTTCAGAATGCTGTAGAGTATCCTGAGATTCTGAAGGGCCAACCTGCCAGCTTCACTCCAGGGGCAGGGTGCTTTCTCCATTTCAGTAGGGGGAGGTGTATCTCAGATCTCCATGGAGATCTCCATGGAGACCTGAGTTACTGCCCCTCCTCCCCACTTTCTGTTTTCAGTTCTGTCTTGTTGCTCTGATTGGATCTGGAGAACTTTCTGGAGGTGGGTCACCTGGAACCACTTTAGGCTTCTGCTTTGCTGAGGTTTCAACCCCTCCCCCACTATGGCCACCTCTGCACTAGATAAGTCAGCTTCTCAGGTTATCCCATGCATTTCTCTGCCTGTCACCACCTGTCTCTCTCTCCTCACTTTCTTTTTGGAAGACAAGCCAGCCCTCTCAGCTCACCTCATTCCCAGTTCCCCAGGCAAGTGTCTGTGAGTGATATTCTCTGCTCTTCTCCTTGTAATGAGAGCTTTTCTGGGCTCTCAGTCTCACCCCACCTTTGTTCCTGGTAGCAGGGGAGACCCACCATGCCTCAGCGCTCCCTACCAGGCTCGGTGTGGCTTCTTCTTTGCTCCTTAGTTTTTGAGACCTGTTCTTTTAATCCAAAATTGGTTTTTCATGCTGATTTTTCCTAAATTAATTTGTAATCCAGTTTGGTGATGTGAGCTGGGAGTCTGTGCATCTGCCTACTCCACTGCCATCTTGGTTCTCGTGTTGATGTTGAACATTTTTTTAAGTACATAATTTTTTGAAATGTTTCTTCAAAATTTTGCCACTGACTGCCTTGAATATTCTTGTTTCTTTTGTTCACATATTTAGTACTTTTTATGTGGATACTGGACATTATGATAGATATATTTTAGAAATTCTGAATTTAGCTATCTTCCTTTGATAATTCATTCATATTCTACCAAAAATCAATTTAGCTGGGTTCATTCTTCAAACACAGACTTCCCTGCTAACATATCCTCAGTTCTACTCAGTTCCATTAGCTTAAACTTACTGCTTTTCAGCAGACCCTTGTGTCTTCTCTGCAATTGCATAGTTTAGCAATCATTCAAGGATTTTGATGATTCTTATATTTCACATGCAGATTTTGGATCATCCATCTATGTGACTCCTTTCCAAAATTCTTTCCTCTCTAACTTTTCTCAGTTCTGTCAGTCTCAAATATTGTCTTATTACATGTAAAGCCAATAAAATCTGTAGGTTTCTGATGCCTTGAACAGTTTTTCAATATCTTGGGTCATGGGAAGATTGACAGGTGCATTAGACCAAAAAAAAAAAAAAAAAAAAAAAAGCTTTAAATTTACAACTATAACCAGGTCTCATCTCTTCTGTCTCTCAAAGGAATTTTCCCCTCCAGTTTCTGTTTGCTTTTGATGACTATCCAGTGCCTTTATATAGTTGAGTGATTTTTCATGTGTCCTAGATTTTATATTTGGTCTCATTATTTCTGCTATATCTTTATATATGCCACATTACTCTTACTGGAATCTATAAGCTGCCTTGAACTTTCTTTGTAAATATAACATGTTACAATAGTGAAAGTCAGAGAAAGCATCATTCAGGCCATGGATTGGCTCCTTGTTATGTCATGCTTAATTTTGCTAAGAAGAAATACACCTGCCCACCTTTTAATTTGTTTAATTGTAATATTTGAACCATTAAGTTTATGTACCACAATAACATTATAACCTTGAGGGAGGTATTTATAGGTATTTATAGTGACCTACCTCACTCTGTAGGTCAAGGAAGGCCAGCACTGGAGTCAGAGATTCATAGGTAAAAGTGCATTAGTATAGCTGAACAGAGCATATCCATATTTCCCAAAGAAAGTGTAAAAGTATTTCCTTTGGGGTGTCTACATAGCATCATGATCACTATAGAAAAATTTCAGATACTTCCAGATAATATTTCTATATCAAGTCAAATTAAGACACCAAAATTTCCATTATATCTAATGGATTCCTATTCTACTCTTTTATGGGGACATATCCAAACTTTTGAGTGTTTATAGTGAGATAGTATATAAAGGAAACATAATGGCTTGATACTCAAGGTGTGATACATAGACCAGCACATTAGAATCATTTGGGAATGTACAATACCGGGTCTTATAAATTTCCTGAATCAGAATGTGTATTTTAACAAGATCCTAAGGTGCTATTTTTTTTTGTGATAGAGACAGAGAGAGAGAGAGAAAGAAGAACAGACAGAGACAGATAGAAATGGGGAAGAGAGATGAGAAGCATCAATTCTTCATTACAGCACCTTAATTGTTCATTGATTGCTTTCTCATATGTGCCTTGACTAGGGGCTACAGCAGACCAAGTGACCCCTTGTTCAAGCCAGTGACCCTGAGCTTAAGCCAGTGACCTTGCACTTCAAGCCAGCAACCTTTGACCTCAAGCCAGAGACCATGGGGTTATGTCTGTGATCCCACATTCAAGCCAGTGACCCCATGCTCAAGTTAATGAATCCTCGCTCAAACCAGATGAGCCCGCATTCAAGCTGGCAATGTTGGGGTTTTGAACATGGGTCCTCTGCATCCCACTCCAATGGTCTACCCACTGTGCCACTGCCTGGTCAACCCCAAGGTAATTCTTATACACAATAAAGTCTGAGGAACTTTAAACTGCCTAGAGATGATATTCTTAATCTGTGGACATATTTAAATTTTTGTTTGTTTATAGTTAATATCCAGTATAGACCAATACATCTGTAACATGTTCTATAAATACAATAAAATTAATACATTTATTGAACATGTATTTATAGAACATGTAATAAAATGTATTAATATAAAATTAATGTATCATGCAATGAAATGTATTGCTGTAAAATATGTTATAAAATTATGATTTTTAAAAATTCAGTAGACAATTACATTTCAAGAATATTATCAGAACATACATTAAAATAATAAAAATTATTTTTACATTGTAAGAGTTCATTTTAGATTATATTTGTATATAACATATTACACATCTTCTGATTACTTTATAATTTATTATTTTTTCCTTCAAATTATTATTTGCATGAACTTATTTGTCATGGTTTAAATAAAAATTCCACTTAACTTTTTATGGTTTCATTGCTTCATTAGCCAGTATATTTCTGCAAATAGTACAATGTGATTTTCTCACTTCATCAGCAAATATATTAACAAAACCAAATTCAGTATAACATGAATGAACTAACCTTTGTCTTTATTTCTTAAGAATCACTTCCATTTTTATCACTTGTTTTATTACTATGGCCACTGTAGGAAACAAGGTATCTTTGCTTGACAAAATGTCCAGTGAAGCTTGTATTACCATGTATACATTGTTTTAAAATAATTCAAAATATAACTTCTTAATATAGTTAGTAGTTATAAATACTAAATGTAGAAGAATGTGACTGATAAAAAATTAAAATAATTATGAAATATTTTATGATAAATAAATATTACATAGTCTCAGAATCTTATACCTTTTGAATTACAGATGACTGACTAATCTTTTCAAACATATACACCTCACAACACTGTCTTACAAAGCATAGTAGTATGGAGTTTGTACCATATGAAATTTATACCGTGAATTCAAAAGCTAAAGTTCTCTAAGTTCTGTTCAAAAGACAAACCTGCTGACCATGCTCTTGGATGTCACCATAATGTCAAATTACTATAAAAATATCTGAATGCTTACACTCAGTTATAGAACTTATCTTTAACAGAATTGGTAGTCTTTACCATCCACAGACCATACTTTGAGCAGTATTGGTCTAGACCACTGTGTTTGTAGGTTTATTTCTGAACAACCTGTTGTTAGGTTTAGGTCCAGGGCTCCTTTAAATCCAGAGCCCCTTTAAATCTCAAATTCCCCTTACCCAACTTACCACTAGGGTAACTTCTTTGGTAAGCATTTTTATTTTTCTCGCCCAAATTTTCCATCTCCTTAAGCAACTCTTTCCACTCTGGGAAGGTTCTGAGAAATGTCCTTAGGACAAGGTCATCATGAGGAACCTGAGGGTTAAGAAAAGGAGACCAAGGCCACAAACCAGGATATGCTAATCTGAGCATGTCCAGGTGTAGGCAACCCCAAGCCAGCAAATGCCGGCAGTATCCCCTATATTTAATGCTCTTTCCCCCAGCTCGGGCTGACAGCCTTTGCAGGTCTCAGCCCACCTGTATCCAGGAGCTTTTAAAATAAACTTTCCTTTTGGAATGCACTAGCCTCACGTTTTTGGTTCGTCCAATGGTTTCTGCCTTTCACTTAACCTATTTCATTGATTTATCTGTCTAATCTTACATTGATTGCACACTATATTGATTACTATAGTTTTATGGTTAGTCTTAAAGTAAACTTTGTTCTTTTCAAAAAAATTTTTGGTTATTTTAATCAATTATAATTTCTTTTTTGTAATTTTTTTATTTTGAAATTAAATTTACTGGGATGACATTAATCAACAAGAGTACATAGGGTTTTGGTGAACAGCTCTATATCTTTTAAGCTGCTGACTGGCTCACTACCCAAAGTTGAATCATTTTCCATCACCATGTATTTGTCCCCCTTTTCTCCCCTCCCACCACCATCTCCCCTAGGTTATAATTTCTAAATTAGCACAAATATGTGCATTAAGACTATATTTTCCCTTAATTCTTTGAACATATTTATTCATAATACATAGCTGCTTTAAAGTCTTTCTCTCATTAATCCAACATCTGGGTCACTATAGATCAGATTTTATTGACTACTTTCTACTTGCCTGAGTATAAGTCATGGTTTTCTATTTTATAAATGTCTACTAATATTTTACTTTGTCCTGGACAGTGTAAATGATTTAAAAAGCTCTGACTTCTGTTATCTTCCCTTGGATAGTGTTATTGGTTCAAGTTCACCATTCATATACTGGCTAAACACTTTAAGTTTGTGTATGCTTGGTCTTATATTTTGTTAATGAGAATCTCTGAGAAGCTCACTATATTACCCAAGCCTTCTAACTTGATATTATTCAATATTTAAACTCTGACTCCCGAAAGTATGGTGGTTCCTCAAAAAACTGCAAATAGAACTACCTTATGACCCAGCAATCCCTCTACTGGGTATATACCCCAAAACCTCAGAAACATTGATACGTAAAGACACATGTAGCCCCATGTTCATAGCAGCACTGTTCACAGTGGCCAAGACATGGAAACAACCAAAAAGCCCTTCAATAGAAGATTGGATAAAGAAGATGTGGCACATATACACTATGGAATACTACTCAGCCATAAGAAATGATGACATTAGATCATTTATAGCAAAATGGTGGGATCTTGATAACATTATACGGAGTGAAATAAGTAAATCAGAAAAAAACAAGAACTACATGATTCCATACATTGGTGGAACATAAAAACAAGACTAAGAGACATGGACAAGAGTGTGGTGGTTACCAGGGGTGGGGGGAGGGAGGACGCAGGAGGGAGGGAGGGAGAGATTTAGGGGGAGGGGGAGGGGCACAGAGAAAACTAGATAGAGGGTGACAGAGGACAATCTGACTCTGGGCGAGGGGTATGCAACATAATTTAATGATAACCTAGACATGTTTTCTTTGAATATATGTACCCTGAATTATTAATGTCATCCCATTAACATTAATAAAAATTTATTAAAAAAATAATAAAATAAACTCTGACTCCCCTGTATATCTGGGCAAGTCATAGGTTTAGGATTTATAAAGGCAGACCTAGTGTTTTGAGATTGGGGTTTTCTGATGTCTCGGGTGAATGCCCCCCATGTTAAAATGTTTACAAGTTTTCTATACCCTGGCTGGGCTCAATCCCATAGCACCTGCATCCAGGTAAGTGTTGTCATGTTGTCTTGCCCTACCCATGCAGTATACCCTGTTGCCAAGAACTCACAAGGAAACCCTCTGTGCATTGTCTTTGCCATATATTCTAATAACTTAAGCTGCCAGAAGGTCTTGACCTGACTCCTCAGCTCAGTATACCTGCCATGCTCTATTTGGACTCTGGCTTGATGTGCTGTGGTCAGAATATTAAGCTCAGGAAGGTTAGCTGGTCTGACTATAGATCACCCCTTCATTTTCTCAGCTCTCAAAGATTGCACCACTGTCTTTCTTATTGTGCTGGGCCTAAATATAGTTGCTTCATATATTTTGCTCAATTTTATTTTTCTTTAAAAGAAGAGAATAAGTCTAGTAGATTTTTTTTCTTCATGGCTATTTAAGTTCAATGATTGGATTAATTCATATTTCTACTATATTAGTGCTGCTTAGTAGAACTTTCTGCAGTAATGCAAACATTTTACACTTCTGCTACCCAATAAAAGAGCTATTAATCCCATGCAATTCCTGAGCACTTAAACATGGCAAGTGCAACTGAAAAACTAGACTTTAAAATATTAATTTAAATTGTATAAGCACCAGGTGTACAATTCTATAATATGTCCTCTGTATATTGTATTGTGTGTTCACCACCCAAAACCAAGTCTCCTCCATCACCATTTATCTCCCCTCTACCTTCTTCAACCTCTCCCATGCTCCTTCCCTCTGGTAATCACCATACTGTTGTCTGTGTCTACTGGGGTGGTTTATTTTTACACCTTTTTTACCCAACTCCCCAACTCCCTCCCCTCTGACATCTATCAGTTTTATCTCTATCTTTGAGTCTTTTTCTATTTTGTTTGCTACTTTATTTTATTTATTAGATTCCACTTATAAGTGAAATCATATGATATTTATTTGTCTTCTCTGACTGGCTTATTTCACGTAACATAATACTCTCCAGGTCCATCCATGTTTCATAAAAGGTAAGATTTCCTCCTTTTGTATGGCCAAGTAGTATACCATTGTGTAAAATGTACTACAGAATTTTTATCCATTCACCTTTCAATGGGCATTTAGGCTGCTTCTAAATCTTAGCTATTGTAAATAATGCTGCAGTGAATATAGAGGATGCATACATTCTTTCAAATAAGTATTTTGGGTTTCTTCAGGTAAATTTCCACAAGTGAAATCGCTGAGTCCTAAGCCAGTTCCATCTTTAATTTTTTGAGGTAACTTCATACTGCTTTCCTCAGTGCCTGTACCACTGTAGAATCTACATTCCCACCAACAATGCATGAGTGTTCCATTTTCTCCACATTCTCACCAATCCTTCTCCAATGATTAGTACTAGGTCTCTAATAAACAGGAACTGTGTTACAATCATCCATAAAACCACAATAGCACTATGTGCTGTGCCTCACTGTGGCTCTTTGGCTCTCTATTTTGATATTTGATTCTTAAATTATAAATCTGCATTTTAGGAGATGGTCAAAATTTAGATAAACATTGCTTGGGATTACTTGCATTTATCAAAAAACATAGATAATCAGAGCAAAGTCCATGTTTTCTTCATGTTGATCTAAATTTATACCATTAGAAGATTATGTTAAAAATAGATTATTTTTATTCTTAGCTATCTTTAAAATCAATGTGCATGTAAAGCATAATTAAGCATAAAATTTTTATCTAATTATCACTTTATTTTAAAGCCAAGGTGTTTGTCTATTAGATTTTAATATCTACCTGCTAGAATGTAACATAAATATAATGACATAAAACCTATATATAAAAACTATATTGTAAGAGAACTAGACATGCCTATTTAAAAACTGAAATGACAGCAAATTGCTGATAGTAACTAGCTGTTGATGTTTTTGCTTTCAAGATTGTGTGTGTGTGTGTATGTGAGAGAAAGAGAGAGAGAGAGAGAGAGAGAGAGAGAGAGAGAGAAACAGGATTAGAGGAAATCATGATACTTTACCATGATTCTTGAACTATAATTTGCTTATGTAAAAGAAATAAATTTTCCATTTGCATAGAGTATAAATAATTTCTGTTTTCATATTTTGGTATGATGATTTTACATCATTAAAAGTGTACTATATTGTCTGATCTTTTGTTTTATTATAATACTCTTTATAATTCATATAATTGTATAAATATTCATACAATGGGTTCTATGAAACCCCTGATTATTGGTCTTTGCAATGATGACATGGGCATCATACTATGTAATTAGGGAGATTCTCAACATAGACAAACGTAGCTGATGAGAGAAAGTAGAAGGAATGGGAAGAAGAGAGACAAAATGAGAATGAGCTCATGTTCATGCATTTAAAAGACTTGGAGAATAAAGCAAAGTACAGAATGAAATGACATGAGGAGGGAATTTAACAGTCAGATTTTTGCTTCAGGATGACTTAAATAATTTAATTTATAAACTTAACTTGCTGACCTTATGGTAGCCTTCACTTATTTAATCTTATTTAACATACTTGGCAGGGAAGAAAAATGAGAAGGAATTGAGGACAAGAAAATATGAGAAAATTCAGGGTAAAGAGATAAAGTTTTGTATAAAGGACTGAACGGAAGGGTCTTGGCCAGCAGTCCTGTCTTTTGCAGATGAAACTAGAATCCTAGGCTGAATCTTGATGAAATTACATGCTGTAGCTACCTGGTTTACAACTTTGCCTCTACATGGGTCATGTTTTTAAACTTCTCTTTTGCATAAAATTAAAGTAAAAAGTCATGTTTTTTTTTTCTAATTCCTGACATTCAAATACATGTGTTTGTAAATTTCAAGGATTCAAATACATGTATGTGTATATTTCAGGGATAATTGTAAGTAATGTTGCCTCCAAAACATATATTCAACCTGACCACTAATGTCAGTTATTCTACTATTGAGATAGAAAGCCAAATTTGGACATATTTTAAAATAAAAACAATTTTCTAATTGGGATCAACAAAAATAAGGGATTACATACATGATTACCATTCTTCATCAGAGTCTTTAGTATCCCAAAGAGATAAAAAATATATTTTTAGTATTCAGTCACATTATACTCACAATTGTAATGAGAAAACTCTTGAACAAAGGCACTCTTTTAAACATTGCCATTTTCAAATACTTGACTTATAAACAAACTTGTGAAAAATAACTTTTATGTATGATGGGAATGAGCAATAATTAAGATTAGACTAAGACACAAGAATGCCTGGAGCAGTAATTTGAAAAAGGAAACATGTTGACTGCAAAACATCTTGCATACATAAAATGCTAGATGCTAATGATGATTATCTGAGACATTTTGATGACTTAAGCTCATTACTATGATTCATAAAAAGTAATTATCAGTCATATTTAACATGATAGACATTCTTATGCTAACCACCCTAGAGAAACAAGTCAGTCTAGTTTATTAGCTTGTGTCTATAGTAGCACAACTGATTTGATTTAGTGTAAACATTGGCCTGGTGTTAACCATCCATCAGTGTTTTGTTTATATAATTTAATTTTATGAAAAGCAAGCTTTCCATGGTCATTAATCTGGTCCAGACAATCAAATTCATTTATTGCTTCTATTGTCAACCTTTAAACAATTATTTATAAATAATTTGATTCTAATTTTATAATTGTATCATTTGCAAGCAAAATTTCCAGTTCTGCTATTTTATTTTACTTTAAAAAGCACAGTAAATTAAATGAAAATTAATTTGAATTCTGACTCATGTTGTAGCAAGACTGGTCAAGGTAGTTTGTCTTAAATAAATGGATTCTAATACTTTCTTAGTGTAAGTTAAATTTTGAAAGATTTCCTTCTGACTAAGACAATGGAATTAGAAATAGCTCAAAGAATGTACAGCTAAGAAATATAGAACATGCATAAATTTAAGGAGAGAAATCTGGTTATTCATAATACTTTGCAATGTGTTGTCCTTTCTTTACAAAATGATACTTTGAACAACCAAAGAAATTTTCTTATTATTTTCATGGTAATAAACATGATAATAAATTTACATTGAGCTGAGCCAACCACTTAATCTCTGTCCTGTTGTAACCACTTTGTCATATTTACAAGGATGTTTGTACAAAGTAGAATACTGAAATAAAACCTAGAGCAGTTCTTCTGCACTTTTCAATCCCACCTGTTGAATTTTTTGTTTTTCAAATATTTTAATTTTAAAAGTCTTTTTTGTTTGTTTTCTGATATCTTCAGTTTCAGATCAATCCACTTTTTCTTTAAGAATGCAGTATCCTTTCCAATCTCTTTTAGCATACCAGTTAGAATTATTAATTTTTCTCATACTTATATCTAATTTTTCAGGGACATTTCTTCTGTTACTTCACATTGGACTTCTGTTTTTCTGTTTGTTTTCCTCAAATATTATGGAGATCCTTGATTTTCTATTAATAATGATTAATGAAAGGTAACTAGCATTCATAAATAATACAAAAATATTTTTGAAGAAATAAATGCAAATATGTTTATTAGTAAAAATAAAAACTCTTTCCAGGTTGCACAATATTTTTTTCTTTCAAATTTTTACTTCCTAATGTAAATTAAAAATCAACATACATACAAAAACTGTAAATATTTAGAGTATATAACTTGATGTGTTTTGAAGACCCATTAATTTAAAATAATTGAAATAATATGGAGTATACTCTCTGATTATAAATGATTTAAATAAGAAATAAAATATTTCTCAAAAAATATGTTAATACTTAGAAAATATATGACAAACTTTTAAATAGCCTATGTATCAAATAGTAAGTAATAAAGTAATTCAGAAAATGTTTCTGGAAGAATGATGATAAAAATGCATTAATTCAAAATTTTGTGGAATGCAGCTAAAGCAGGAATTAGAGGAAAATGTATAACCTAAAATACTTATACTAGAAATTAAGAAAGGCTTAAATCCATGATTTAAGATTCTATCCTAAAACCTTTGAGAAAGAAAAAAATAAAACCAGTAATAAGCTAAAGGGAAAAAAAATAAGTAGGTTAGATAGAATGAACAAATAATAAAATGAAAAATAAAACCACAGCGGTCTTTAAAAAATATCAATAGACTGAATGAAAAATAAGAAAGAGAGAGATGAAGAAAAAAAACCCCAGTTTTTAAAAATTTCAATAGACTGAGTGAAAAAGAAGAGAGTGATGGATGAAGAAGAGAAGGCGAAGAAGGAAGAGGAGGGGAGGGCCAACATGGAAGAATGCAGGTGACACAAGAAGTATATTCAGGAAGTTGGTGAACCATCTAAAGAAGAGACAGCTGTAGCCAAGTATCTTTGATTCAGTTGTCCAACAAAATGCAGCAATGAATAGGTCACAGGTTGATTATATTATTGCTTGAATAGCAGTGAATTAGCTTTTGAATTCAAAGTGGACAAAGGCCAAGAAAGTAGAGAAGCTTTATTTACAATAAGGGAGTCTGTGGTTAACTACTTTAACAGCTTAAAAAAACAATCCCCCCCCTCCCACTGGCATGAAAAGTAATAAAAATAAAATATGTTAAAGGCCTAAAAAAAGAAAATGAAAAAGGAAAGCTAACATTAAAAAATAACAAAATAAAAAGATCAAGAAAGAAAATCTAGGGGAGACCTGAAGATGGCAGCAGAGTAGGCAGATGCACAGACTCCCAGCTCTCACCACCAAACTGGAATACAAATCAACTTAGGAACAATCAGCGTGAAAAACCAACTCTGGACTACAAGAACAGCTCTCAAAAACCAAGGAGCAAAGAAGAAGCCACAACAAACCTGGTAGAGAGCACCTGAATCTCCCCTGCTTACAGCAACGGAGGGGAGGGTGAGGCTGAGAGCCCAGAGGGGCTCTCACTCCAGGGAAAAGAGCAGAAAATACTGCTCACAGCCACTTGCCTGGTGACCAGGGAGCAAGGTGTGTTGAAAGGACTGGCTTATCTTCCAAGTGGGAAGGGGAGAGAGAGGGAGAGACAGTGAGAAGCAGAGAAATGCAGGGGACTCCTAAAAAAGCTGACTCATCCAGTACTGGAGGTGGCCATAGCTGAGGGAGGGACTGATCCTTTCACAATACAGAACTGAATTACTTCTGCATCACAGATCTCCAGCCATCTCTCCAGCTCCAATCAGTGCAACAAGACACAGCTGAAAACAAGAAGTGGGGAGGAGGGGCAGTAACTCAGGTCTCCATGGGGATCTGAGGTACACCTCCTCTTACTGAAGCTGAGAAAACACCCTGCACCCAGAGAGATTAGTTGGTGGAAGAGGCCTTCAGAGTCTCAGGTTACACCCATCACATTTCTGGATACAGTTTCAAGGAAGCCCCCTGCTGAGATCAGTAAACAAGACTATCACCTGTTAAGAAAACAAACAAATCAAGACTTCAAAGAGGCCCAAAACTGAAAGTGGATTACAAATAATAGCTGATGCCAACCCAAGAAGACCTAGAAATAACACAATTGAAAATTGGAGGCAGACAACACCAAGCCTAGTCTCAACTAGCTCTACAAGCAAAACACCCAAACACAGAAAAGAAGTGCAATCCAAATGAATCCACAAGAGAAACTTTCAGGAGTTGAACTGAGTGATATGAAAATAACCAAACTTCCAGATGCGGAGTTCAAAAATAATGATTGTAAGGATGCTTAGGGACCTTAGAACAACAATGGATGGTCATTACGTACACCTAAATAAAGAAATAGCAAGTATAAAAAAGGATATTGAAATATTAAAAAAGAATCAGTCAGAGATGACAAACACAATATCAGAAATGAAGACTACAATGGAAGGAATTAAAAACAGGATGGATAGAGCTGAGAATCAAATCAGTGACTTGGAGGATAACTTGAATGAAGGCAAGAAAGCAAAGAAAAAAGAAAAGAGACTCAAAAAGTCTGAGGAAACTCTTAGAGAGCTCTGTGACAACATGAAGAGAAATAACATCTGCATAATAGGGGTTCCTGAAGAAGAAGAGAAAGAACAAGGTATAGAGTCTTTGTTCTATCATATCATAGCTGAAAACTTCCCTAAATTAATGCAGGAGAAACTCCTACAAGTTCAAGAAGCACAGAGAACTCCATTAAAGAGAAACTCAAAGAAACCTACACCAAGACACATCATAATTAAAATAACAAAGCTAAGTGATAAAGAGAAAATATTAAGAGCTGCTAGAGAAAAAAAGGCTATCACCTACAAAGGAGCCCCCATAAGGATGACATCAGACTTCTCAACAGAAACACTTGAGGCCAGAGGGAATGGCAAGAAATATTCAAAGTAATGCAGAACATGAACCTATAACCAAGACTACTTTATCCAGCAAAGCTATCATTTAAAATTGAGGAGAAATAAAAAGCTTTCCAAACAAACAAAAACTCAAGAAATTCACTACAACCAAACCAATGCTGCAAGAAATGCTAAGGGGCCTGTTGGAAACAGATCAAAGGAGAAAGATATATAGCAAAAGAGGAACACAGGTTTGAAGAATAAAATGGCAATAAACAATTACATATCAATAATAACCTTAAATGTAAATGGATTAAATGATCCAATCAAAAGACATAGGGTAGCTGCATGGATAAGAAAACAGGACCCATACATATGCTGTCTACAAGAGACACACCTTAAAACAAAAAATGCACATAGACTGAAGGTAAAAGGATGGAAAAAAATTTTCATGCAAATGGAAATGAAAAAAAAGCTGGGGTAGCAATACTTATATCAGACAAAATGGACTTTAAAACAAAGAATATAGTAAGAGATAAAGAAGGCCACTACATAATGATAAAGGGAGCAATCCAAGAGGAAGATATAACTATTATAAATATCTACGCACCTAATATAGGAGCACCTAAATATATAAAGCAGACTTTGATGCATATAAAGAGCAAGATTAATAGCAATACTATAATAGTAGGAGATTTAGATACCCCACTAACATCACTAGATAGACCCTCAAGAAAGAAAATTAACAAAGAAACAGTAGACTTAAAAGACACACTAGATCAACTCGACTTAATAGATATCTTCAGAACTTTTCACCCTAAAGCAGCAGAATATACATTCTTTTCAAGTACTCATGGTACATTCTCTAGGATAGACCACATGTTAGGGCACAAAAGTGGTCTCAACAAATTTAAGAAGATTGAAATCATATCAAACACTTTCTCTGATGACAATGGCATGAAACTAGAAACGAACCACAACAGAAAAGCTCAAAAATTCTCAAACACATGGAAACTAAATAGCAGGTTGTAAAATAATGAATGGATTAAGAATGAGATCAAAGAAGAAATAAAAAAAAATTTCCAGAAACGAATGACAATGAGCATACAACTACTCAAAATTTATGGGACACAGCAAAAGCAGTCCTGAGAGGGAAGTTCATAGCACTACAGGCACACTTTAAGAAACTAGAAAAAGCTCAAATAAACAACTTAACCCTGCATCTAAAAGAACTAGAAAAAGAACAGCAAATAAAGCCCAAATGTAGTAGAAGGAAGGAAATAATAAAGGTCAGAGCAGAAATAAATAACATAGAGGATAAAGAAACAAAACAGAGAGTCAATGAAACTAGTAGCTGGTTCTTTGAAAAGGTAAACAAGATCGATGAACCTTTAACTAGACTCAACAAGAAAAAAAAAAGAGAGGACTCAAATAAATAAAATTAGAAATGAGAGTGGAGAAATAACAACTGACACAACAGAAATACAAAATATTGTAAAAAAAATACTATGAAGAACTGTATGCCAAAAGGCTAGACAACCTAGATGAAATGGACAAATTTCTTGAAACATACAATCTTCCAAAAATTAATATGGAAGAATCAGAAAACCTAAACAGACCAATTAAACCAAATGAGATCGAAACAGTTATCAAAAAACTCCCAACAAAGAAAAGTCCTGGGGCTGATGGCTTCACAAGTGAATTCTACCAAATATTCAAAGAAGAACTGACTCCTATACTTCTCAAGCTATTTCAAAAAATTCAATAGGAAGGAAGACTTCCAAGCTCGTTTTATGAGGCTAGCATAATAGTGATTCCAAAACCAGGCAAAGATAGCACAAAGAAAGAAAATTATATGCCAATATCCCTGATGAATATAGATGCTAAAATCCTCAACAAAGTATTAGCAAACTGGATCCAATAATATATGGAAAAAATCATACACCATGATCAAGTGGAATTTATTCTGGGGAGGCAAGGCTGGTACAATATTGGCAAATCAATCAATGTGATTCATCACATAAACAAAAGGAAGGAGAAAAACCACATGATAATTTCAATACATGCAGAAAAATCATTTGATAAAATCCAGCACCCATTCATGATCAAAACTCTCAGCAAAGTGGGAATACAGGGAACATACCTAAACATGATAAAAGCCATCTATGACAAACCCACAGCCAACATCATACTAAATGGGCAAAAATTAAAAGCAATCCCCTTAAGATCAGGAACAAGGCAGGGGTGCCCCCTTTCACCACTCTTATTCAATATACTCCTGGAAGTCCTAGCCACAGCAATCAGACAAAAAGAAGAAATAAAAGGCATTCAAGTTGGAAAAGAAGAAGTAAAACTATCATTATTTGCAGACGATATTATATTGTATATAGAAAACCATAAAGTCTCAGTCAAAAAACTACTGGACCTGATAAATGAATTCAGCAAAGTGGCAGGATAAAAAATTAATACTCAGAAATTAGAGGCATTTTTATAAGCCAACAATGAACAGTCAGAAAGAGAAATTAAGGAAACAATCCTCTTCACTATTACAACCAAAATAATAAAGACCTAGTATTAAATTTAACCAAGGAGACTAAAGACTTGTACTTGGAAAATTATAAAACATTGATAAAAGAAATCAAGGAAGATACAAACAAGTGGAAGCACATACCCTGCTCATGGTTAGGAAAAATAAACATTATTAAAATGTCTATACTACCCAAAGCAATCTATAAATTCAGTGCAATACCAATTAAAATACCAATGACATACTTTAATGATATAGATCACATATTCTAAAAATTTATATGGAACCAAAAAAGAACACGAATAGCCTCAGCAATCTTAAAAAAGAAGAATAAAGTGGGAGGTATCACACTCCTGATATCAAGTTATACTACAAAGCCATTGTACTCAAAACAGCCAGGTACTGGCATAAGAACAGGCATATGGATCAATGGAACAGAACAGAGAACCCAGAAACAAACCCACAGCTCTATGGACAACTGATATTTGACAAAGGAGGTAAGGAAATACAATGGAGTAAAGACAGCCTCTTTAATAAATGGTGTTGGGAAAATTGGACAGCTACCTGCAAAAAAATGAAACTAGACCACCAACTTACACCATTCACAAAAATAAACTCAAAATAGATAAAAGACTTAAACGTAAGTCGTGAAACCATAACCATCTTAGAAGAAAACATAGGCAGTAAGCTCTTTGACATCTCTCGCAGCGATATATTTGCTGATTTATCTCCACGGGCAAGGGAAATAAAAGACAGGATAAACAAATGGGACTATATCAAACTGAAAAGCTTTTGCACAGCTAAAGACAATAAGAACAGAATAAAAAGACAAACTACACAATGGGAGAACATATTTGACAATATATCTGATAAGGGGTTAATAACCAAAATTTATAAAGAACTTATAAATCTCAACACTAGGAAGACAAACAATCCAATCAAAAAATGGGAAAAAGAAATGAATAGACAATTCTCCAAAGAAGACATACAGATGGCCAATAGGCATATGAAAAAATGCTCCAAAATCATTAATCATTAGAGAAATGCAAATTAAAACCACAATGAGATATCACCTCACACCAGTCAGAATGGCACTCATCAACAAAACAACACAGAATAAGTGCTGGCGAGGATGTGGAGAAAAGGCGACCCTCCTGCACTGCTGGTGGGAATGCAGACTGGTGCAGCCACTGTGGAAAACAGTATGGAGGTTCCTCAAAAAATTGAAAACCGAACTGCCTTTTGACCCAGCTATACCACTTTTAGGAATATACCCCCAAAACACCGTACACCTACTCCAAAAGGAGAAATGCACCCCCATGTTTGTGGCAGCATTGTTCACAATAATGAAGATCTGGAAACAGCCCATGTGTCTGTCAGAGGACGAGTGGATTAAAAAGCTTTGGTACATATATACTATGGAATACTACTCAGCCATAAGAAATGATGGCATCGGATCATTTACAATAACATGGATGGACCTTGATAACATTATATGGAGTGAAATAAGTAAATCAGAAAAAACTAAGAACTATATGAATCTATACGTAGATGGGACATAAAAATGAGACTCAGAGACATGGACAAGAATGTGATGGTAACGGGGGTGGGTGGGAGGCATGGGGTGGGAAGGAGAGAGAGGGGGTGGGGGAGGGGAGGGTCACAAAGAAAACCGGATAGAAGGTGACGAAAGACAATTTGACTTTGGGTGAGTGGTATACAGCATAATCAAATGTCAAAATAATCTGGAGATGTTTTCTCTCAACATATGTACCCTGATTTATCAATGTCACTGCATTAAATTAAATTTTAAAAAAAAGAAAATCTAAGGGATAAAAGACAAAAAAGGAAAAAAGATGATGAAAAGGAAGAATCCCAAAAAAGGAAACTCCAGGAATTCCCAAAAAGAAGAAAAATAAAATAAAATAAAAAATTATTCAAGTTTTTCTGGATGGAAATGTGGTACTTGTGTGGATCTATGACTAGTTCACTTTCAAACCTTTGTCACAGGATTAATTCTTGTGATTGAAGTGATAGCAGCCACCTTCTACTCTTTTGCCAGCAGAAATGACAGTAGGTGATTATTATCCTAGTGTGGGTGCAGGCTTTTTTGTAGCCAGCATCTTTCTCCTTGCTGTTACTTGTTACATTCTAAATCTTATCATTTCCTCATAACTGGAGGTAGGCACCACTTTTGCTTCTTGCCAAATCTGACTGCTGTTGTGGGCTTCATTGACTTCTTCAGGCCTCTGTACACACAAGAATATAAAGGACCAAAAGCCAACTTAAAGAAAGATGAGAAGTCTGAAACCAAAAAGCAACAGAAGTCTGGCAATGAGAAAAAATCAGACAATGAGAAAAAGGAAGATGAGAAATAAAAGTAGGACCAAGAAATTATGGAACAGAAGGCTCAGGTGGAGAACAGCATTCTGACACAGACCACTGATGGAAGGGAAGATGACTGATGCCAGCACAGTAGTGAAAATGCGAATGATTTTGAAGTAATCACAAAAGTGAATCTGGAACAACAAACATGGGAATGATAAAGAAGAGGAAGAAGATAACAATGATGGAGAAACAACTAAATTTTTTCGTGAAAAAAATTATAATCTGCCTAATTTTAGGACTAAATAAGAGCAAGAGACTAGATTTTCTATGTTAACTGATTATCGTAACATACACATAACATTTGTACCATTCTTTAAATACATTTTCTGAAATGTGTTTGCTATCCAAGGACTATTCAGTTTTCTATTTCATAGAATTTTATTATTGGTACAGTCAAAAGCCATTTATGAGTTTTAGCTATTTGATTATTTTATAGTAAGTAGGTCCCATGGATTTTGATAGTTGCCAAAGATGTAGTTTCCACAGTGACATTTAAATTAATGGCATTGTTGATAGTTAAACGGTTTTTTAATGTCAAACTAATCAAAATAGTTAAAAGGGATAAAATAGAAACACCAACATTTCAGATTATGTATAGTTATGTAGCCATTTCACAGTTTCTTTGAGATGAAATGCTTAAACTCATTGTTTTTGATGGTTAACTTTTATTGATTATAAAATTATTCCAACACATTTCTAAGATTCTGAGTTAACAGTGTTTTGTGGAAACAAGCCAACTAGTAATACTACAACAGGTCTTTTATTTTAGCTATAAATTCTCCTTTTCCAACTTAGGAAATCCAAACTGGTTTGTACATCTGATTCAGAGAAAGATAGTCATTTCCAACAGAGAAAACAAGCAGCATTGGTTAGAAGGTGATGGCTCTTCTTTCCATTTCATTGTAAATTAAAATGCATTCTGTATATAATTTACAAATAAATATTTAAATTGTCAAAGAAGAAGAGAGAGAGGGTTAGAAGAAGGGAGAAAAGGAAAGAGGAGACACATAAATGACAAATATCAGCAATATTAGAAATAAAAGAATGGACATCACTATAGGTACTACAGGCATTAAAAAGATTATAGGACAATTTAGTTCAAATTTTTCCAATAAAATTTTCAATTTAGATAAAATTGATAAAATCTTTAAATGACACAATTTATTAAAATTGACATCAGAAGAAATAAAAAATAATAATCCCATAGCTATTAAAACATTTAATTTATAGTTCAGTAATATCCAAAAGAAAACTCTAAGAAAATATGGTTTTACTGTTGAATTTTATCAACATTTAAGAATAAATAATCTCAATCCTACATCAATTCAGCATTTGGAAGTATGAGAAACACTTTTACTGAAGTAAGCATTACTGTGATATCAAAACCAAAAAAACAGAGTAAAAGAAAAGATTATAGACAAATGTTGCTTTTAAATATAGATGCAAAATTCCTTGACAAATTAAATTCAGCATTATATAGAAAGGATAATTCCTTATGACCAAGTTGGATTTATTGCAAGAATGCAAGATTAACAACATTAAAAAAAAGTCAATCAATGTAAATCACTATCTGAACAGACTTAAGAAGATGTTAATTTTTTTTTTTAGATTTTACTTTTTCATTTTTAGAGTAAGAAAAGAGAGAATAGGGGAGGAGAGGAGCAGGAAGAATCAACTCCCATAGGTGCCTTGACCAGGCAAGCCCAGGGTTTCAAACTGGCAACCTCAGCACTCTCAGGTCGACACTTTATCCACTATGCCACCACAGGCCAGGCCAAGTTAAGAAAATGTATTATCAATTCCATAGTTGCAAAAATAATATTTGCCAAAATTGAAACTCATAGTCTCATAAAACTAGAATAGAAGAGAATACTCTACCTGATAAAAGACATTTATGCAAACTTTGTACTTAAGGATGAATAAAGCACTTTTCCTTTAGCTTGAGAATGGGTAAGCATATGTGTTCTCATATCTTCAACATTGTACATAAAAGTGGTTAAAGTAAAAAATTTAAAGACCTAAAGAATGAAAAAATATAGGCAAAACAGTCTTTATTTGAAGGCAATATGTATGTATAATAAAATATCCAAAGCGATCTTCAAAAAATGTTATTACAACTAATAATTTAATTTAGCAAATTTTCATGGTACAGGGTTAAATACAAAAATCAAAGTTTGGGGTTTTTCTTGTGTGTGTGCATGTGTGTATGTTCTATATGAAACTATGCCCATTTGAAAGCCACAAATATTTTCTCCAACATAACTAGAACTGTTTTTAAGCTCTTATATTTAAGTTTATAGGGCATTTCTATTTAACTTTTGCATATAGTATGAAGTGAGTTTTGAGATTTACTTTTTTGTATATTAACATCCAGTCCATATATATATATATATATATATATATATATATATATATATATATATATATATATATATATGTATGTATTTTAGTTGTTTCTTTTCTAAGATTTTTATTGAACTTATCAGGATGATATAAGTTAATAAAATTATATAGGTTTCAGGTGTACAATTCTATAATAGTTCATCTGTATACTGTACTGTGTGTTCACCACTCCACATCAAGTCTGTTTTAGTCACCATTGATCCCCCTTTACCCTCTTCTACCTCCTCCCAACCTCCCTTCTCCCCACACGCACATATGTGGGATATATATTTGTCCCTCTTTACTCCCATTTTCTTTGCCCCACTCTCCCTGGTAATCACTCAACTTTAAGTTTTAGTTTGCATTTCTCTGATGATTAGTGATGTTGAGTGTCTTTTCATGTATGTCCTCTTTTTGTATATACTAGCAGTGAACAATTGAAAAAGAAAACTAAAGAAAGACATTAGTTGAAATTCATGTATCTGACAAAAGACCTTTATCCACAATGTGTAGAGAACTCTTTTAACTCATTAATGAGGAAAATTACTAAGAAAATGAGTAAAAAGAGAACTTGACAGTTTTCAAGCTGATGTATAACAACTTGAGAAGTTATCATTCCCAACTCAAAAAGAAAAGACTAAACAATCTAAAAATCAACAACTCTTCCTAGTTACAACACAAAATTGAGATCACAAGACAAACTGCTCTTTTCAAATTTGGATAGGCAGATACAGAGAATCACATGGTGCAGAGAGTAGATGCACATAGCTGTCATTAATGAATTGCTGAGACTCAACATAGAGTAGCTTGACAGTTAAAGTTTTCAGGATGTCTCAGTCTTACAGGGGTTTCCACACTTTCTTGAGTTTTATACCTCCAGGAACCCCACCAGGTTCTCAGTCTGAAGATCAGAAAAAAATTCCCTTGTGCTTCCAGAATGGATTTAAAAAAATGATTGTCTTATACAATGAAATGATATTCAGCAAAACAATGAAACAATTTTTTTATATACAAAAATGTCTATATAGTAGGATTCCATTTATATGAAATTCTATCTGTATCATAGAAGCAGCTCAATGGTTGTTTGGGGTCAGGGTAGGAGATTTAAGTAAAGATTTAGGAAAGTCCTGGGGGTAAAAAATTGTAGATATACATATTTATAAAAACTCACCATACTGTTCACTTAACATGAGTATATTTAAATTATATTTCAATGAGGTTGACTGTAAAAAATTCTAGCATGAATTTTTTGAGGGAATGAAGATTGATGAGGTGATTCTGTACTTTTTGTGGAGAAAAACTAATATCCAGAAAAATTCTGAAATATAAGAATAACAATGACTTGACAAAACAATGGTCTCTAAATTTCCAGAAATTACATGAAGTCCAAGTTTTACAATAGCATTAATTATATTATTTTAAACCAGAAATTAAATTATATTTCTGACAAAACAGAACTGGTAAAGTATCAATGTAAAATATATTAAATGAAATATTTTAATATACTAACATTCCTACAAATAAACTATTAGTATTATGTATTTTATGCTTGACTTGTTAATTTATCCCAAACATTGCAATACCACAATGACACACATGTTTCAGTTAAATTTGAAACATATTTCATGAATTATATAGAATGGTCTGGAAAGCAGGTTAATGTGAAAATGCTTGGTCAGCCATAAATCCAATAAACAAAATTTTGGGTTGATTTTTAAATAAGCAGTAAGCTTAATAAAATTTAGTTATTAAACTAACAATATGAATTTCCATATTTCTCCATGTATAAGATGCACCATTTTCCAAAAAAATTGGGGTCTAAAAACTGAATGTGTCTTATATACAGTGGTTGTAGATTTTTTTTACTTGCATTTCTGCCCTTTGTGCTTGCTTTTGTGTTCATTGTTGTAGATATTTTTACTTGCATTTCCCGCTTTTTTGCACTTGTTTTCTTTGCACTCATTATTTCACACTTGTTACTGGTATATTATGGTATGTTTTGCCACATTTTTCCCAGAAATGGCTCAGAAAAGATTTTCATACAGTGCTAAATTGAAGTTAAGTGATCCAGTTTGCAAAAGTGAATGGAAATCATGCTGCTGAATGTAAGTTTAGTCCTCCGTCCAACTGAGAAATCAATCCAAGACTGGCTATGGGAAGAAGAAACCCTACTGAAAAAAACATGGCAGAAGAAGGCTATGAGAGGCAAGTCAGCAAAATGGCCTGATTTAGAGAGTGAAATGAAGATATGGATTGAAGAACAAAGGGCAATTAGAATTCCGGTGTCCACAAAAATGGTTCAGTATGAGGCAAGAATTGCTGATGAAAAAGAAGTTACTGATTTCAGAGGACACAATTGGTGCTTCAGTTTCATGAAACAAAATGGACTAAGCATCCAGATTTATCCAAAAGATGCCTGAAAGCTATGAGCAGAAGCTCCTTGAATTTCATTGTTTTGCCATTCAATGTCAGAAGACGTATCAGTTTCAGTCGGAACAGATTGCAAATATGGATGAAGTCCCCCTTCAATATGATGTCTCAAGTAACAGAACCATTGATAAGAAGGGGGTGAAAACTGTAAGTGTAAAGACAAGTGGACATGAAAAGAGCCGTTATACAGTTGTGCCGATGGAACCAATCTGCCTCCTATGCTAATTTTCAAATGCCGAAAGAAGACACTCCTAGAGGAGTGATTGTCCACATTCATGACAAGGGTTAGATGTATCAGGATGGGATGAAGATCTAGTTTGAGAAAGTTTGGAGAAGGAGACCAGTTGGGCTCTTATGCAAACCTGCCCTATTGGTGCTTGATTAGTTCAGGGCACACAAAACAAAAACCACAAAGAAGATGCTACAGAGCAAAAAAAGAAACTTGCCACCATATCTGAGGCTTGATATCCCAGCTCCAACCAGTTGAGGTCAGCATTAACAAACCATTCAAAACCGCCATGAGAGACAAGTGGAACCAATGGTTGAAGTCTTCTGGGGACAATTTGACACCAGCAGGAAGAGTGAAGAAACCAACTATAGGAGAAGTTTGTACCTGAGTGAAAAAATCCTGGGATAATATCAAGATTGAGATCATTGTCAAGTCATTAAAGAAGTGTGGCATTTCAAATGACATAGATGGAACTGAGGACAAGGCAATATGTAAAGACCATGATATCTCATCAGACACAGATGTGGATAAGCTAATGGATGGGAGTTTTGACAGTGATGAGGAGTAGTATGAATTTTATGATGAATAAAATGAGTTCAATAACTTTATGTAATATTTTTTTTCAAACTTTGGGCCCCAAAATTAAGGTGCATCTTATACATGGGAACATCTTATACATGGGGAAATATGGTAATAACTCTTAAAAAGGATTGTTACAAAGCCTGCCCTAATATATTTTATATATCTCATTCAAATGGAAATGAATAAACATCTCAATCTTTAGTATAATACAGAATATGATTAGACTTTATTCTAGTTAGCACTGGTCCAGAATAGATCTAACTGACCTATTAGAAGAATAAGAAACTGTTTAGAGCCTGACCAGGTGGTGGCACAGTGAATAAAGCGTTGGGCTGGGATGTGGAAGGACCCAGGTTCAAGACCCCGAGGTTGCCAGCTTGAGCACGGGCTCATCTGGCTTGAGCAAAAAGCTCACCAGCTTGGACCCAGGGTCGCTGGCTCCAGCAAGGGGTTACCTAGTCTGCTGAAGGCCCGCGGTCAAGGCACATATGAGAAAGCAATCAATGAACAACTAAGAAGTCTCAACATGCAACGAAAAACTAATGATTGATGCTTCTCATCTCTCCATTCCTGTCTATCCCTCTCTCTGACTCTCTCTGTCTCTGAAAAAAAAAAAAAAAAAAAGAAACTGTTCTAGGAATTTATCCATTTCTTCTAGATTGTTGAATTTAGTGGCATAAAGTTTTTCATAGTATTCTACAATAATTCTTTGTATATCTACGGTGTCCGTGGTGATTTCTCCTCTTTCATTTTGGATTTTGTTTATATGAGTTTTTCTCTTTTTTCCATGGTAATTCTTGCCAAGGGTTTGTTAATTTTGTTGGTTTTTTCAAAGAACCAGCTGCTTGTTCTATTGATTTTTTCTATAGTTTTTCTGTTCTCTATTTCATTTATTTCTGCTCTGATTTTTATTATCTCCTTTCTTTGGCTGGTTTTGGGTTGTCTTTGTTCTTCTTTTTCCAATTCCTTAAGGTGTGAAGTTAAGTGGTTCACTTGAGCTTTCTCTTGTTTGTTCATATAGGCTTGAAGTGATATAAACTTTCCTCTTATCACTACTTTTGCTGCATCCCATAGATTCTGATATGTTGTATTGTCATTTTCATCTGTCTGTATATATCTTTTGATCTCTGTGCTTATTTCTTCTTTGACCCACTCATTTTTTAAAAGTATGTTATTTAGTTTCCACATTTTTGTGGGGTTTTTTTCCTCTTTTTTGCAGTTCAATTCTAGTTTCAAGGCTTTATGATCAGAAAATATGCTTGGTACAACTTCAATTTTTCTGAATTTGCTGATGTTGTTTTTGTGGCCCAACATATGGTCAATTCTTGAGAATGATCCATGTACACTGGAGAAAAATGTATACTCTGTCACTTTGGGATGAAGTGTCCTGTAGATGTCTCTCATATCCAGGTGCTCTAGTGTTTTGTTTAAGGCCAATATATCTTTATTGATTCTCTGTTTATGACCAATCTAGAGACGTAAGCGGTGTATTGAGGTCTCCAAGTATGATTGTATTTTTGTCAGTTTTTGTTTTAAGGTCAATAAGTAGCTGTCTTATATATTTTGGTGCTCCTTGGTTTGGTGCATATATATTAAGAACTGTTATGTCTTCTTGATTTAGCATCCACTTAATCATTATGAAATGACCATTTCTGTCTTTGAGTAGTTTTGCTGTCTTGTAGTCAGCAGTATCAGATGAGAGTATTGCTATGTCTGCCTTTTTTTGGATGTTATTTGCTTGGAGTATTGTTTTCCAGCCTTTCACTTTGAATTTGTTTTTATCCTTGTTGCTTAGATGCGTTTCTTGTAGGCAGCATACAGTTGGATTTTCTTTTTTAATCCATTCTTCTACTCTGTGCCTTTTTATTGGTGAGTTTAATCCATTTACATTTAGTGTAATTATTGACACTTATGAGTTCCCTATTGCCATTTTATAGATTGCTTTCTGTTAGTTTTGTGTCTTGTTTGATTCTTCTCTTTTGTTTTTCTATCTTTTGATATTGTTTTGTTGTATTCCATACATCTTTCCTCTGATGCTATCTTTTTTACATCATGTGCTTTTGTGGTGGTTTTTTCAATGGTGGTTACCATTAAGTAATGAAAAGGGTTCCTATCCTGTTCATTGTAGTGCACTATCTTGTGAGTACTTTTGCACTCCATTGTCCTTTGCTACTGTTAATCTTCGTCCTCTCCTCCCCTTTTTTGTTGTTGTTACAGTTTAAATTTGGTTTTATTGTGTTCTTGGTGGAGCTTTTACTTGTGGTTTTGTTTTGTTCTTTGATTCTGGTTGGAAAACCTCCTTTAGTAATTCCTGGAATGGGGGTTTTCTGATGATAAATTCCCTCATCTTTTCTGTATCTGTGAATTTTTTTATTTATCCTTCATATTTGAAGGATAGCTTTGATGGGTATCGTATTTGTGGCTGAAAGTTCGTCTCTTTCAGGACTTTAAATATTGGGGTCCACTCTCTTCTAGCTTGTAGAATTTCTCTTGAGAACACTGATGATAATCTAATGGGCCTTCCTTTATATGTTGTATTCTTCTTTTCCCTGGCTGCCTTGAGAATTTTTTCTTTGTCATTGGTTTGTGTCAATTTCATTATGATGTGCATTGGAATACATTTGTTGGGATAAAAAACTCAGAGTTCTGTTTGCTTCTTGAATTTGAAGCTTTAGTTCTTTCCACAGGCTTGGAAAGTTTTTATCTATTATTCATTTGAATATGTTCTCCATTCCATTTTCTCTCTCTTCTCCATGTGACATACCTATTATTCTTATGTTATTCTTTTTGATGGAATCAGACAATTCCTTTAGGGCTTTCTCATTTTTTTTTAAATTTTTTAGTCTCTTTCTTCTTCTCTCTGTTGTGCTTCAAATTGCTTGTCTTCTATTTCACTAATCCTACCTTCTATCTGGCCTGTTCTATTCACATTTTTCAGCTCGTGAATTGAGTTTTTCATCTCTGTTTGATTTGTTTTTATAGTTTCAATTTCCTGGTAATATATTCTTTGTGTTTATTGAGTTGTTTTCTGAGCTCCCTAAATTGCCTTTCTGTGTTTTCTTGTATATCTCTGAGTATTTTTAGGATTTCTATTTTAAATTCTCTGTCATTTAGCTCCAAGGTTTCCAATATATTAAATTTTTTCTCCATAGATTTTTCCTCATCTATCTGTGCTACCTCTCTGTTTTATGTATCCATGATATTTGATTTCCTTTTTCTTAATGGCATCTGAGGGTGGTTTTGTTGATAGTACTAATGAGAATTAATAAAGAATAAAAAGTTAAAAAAATAAAAACTAAAAATAAAAAAGAATGAATAAAAAATATTATTCCCTTCCCCCCTTTTTTTTCCTCTCCTCTCCTTTCCCCTCTGTCTTGAGAAAGTCTTGTGGTGAATTGTGAATTATATTGTGCTAAATAGAACAAAAACTACCTATAATGGAGGGCCTGAGTTGGGGAGAAGTTTTAAAGCAGCAGAAAACAGGGTATGGACCTACAAAATGCAAAAAGGAAAAAATTTGAGTCAAGAATAAAATGATTTGCTTTTAGGTGATGGTTGACTAAGAGATATGATGAGAGGAATAAGAGGGAAACAGGAAAAAAATGAAAAAATTAATATTGTTTTTAGTGGAGCAAGAACTAGATAAAATGGAGAGCCAGGGTTGGGAACACTGTTAGTGAGTTTAAAAAGTGAAGTAAAAAACCCCCAAAGCACCACAAAGAAAAATTTGAGTCCCAGATACAGTAATTTGTTTGTGATTAAGGATTGAATGAGAGGAAAAGTAAAGGAGAAATGAAGAAACTAATATAGAGGGAGAAAAAAAGAGAGGAAAACACAAAAAGAAGAAAAAAGAATAAAAGGAGAGAGAGAGAGAGAGTTAAGGGTTTTGGAGTGCAACCCTCATAGAGAGAAGAAAGAAAAGATAATGGGAGATGTAACACTTATGGGTAGAGTAGTTCAAGGAGAGGAGAGAGTAAGGCCAGCAGAGAATTAGTGATCAAATTGGAAGAGGAAGAAAATAATCAAGACAAGAAGATAAGAGAAACAAACAAACAAATATAATATAATGGGATAGGTTAAAAAGTCTGCGGATTTTTCTTGATTTTGAGAGGTTATCTTCTTGCTTTTTCTTTTCTCTCCCTCTTCCTGGTCGGTGACTCTGTACCTTGGGTTCTGCCCCTGTGGCACGCTTAGTTAGAGGTTTGCAGTTGATAAGTCTCTATGGCGATGTCATATATTGGGCTTCAGTCTCGTTGGCTGCTGAGGCTCATTAGCATTTGCAGGCTCCGCCAATGAGAGAGTCCATGTTCCTGGAGCTTCTCTCCTAGTCTTTCCTTCTTGAATTAGTAACCTGATAATCTAGCTATGGGGTTGCTGCTGCCTCTGCCTGGATAGTAAGAAGCTCAGAGAGCTGGAAAATCCCCACTTTATTCCCACTCAGCACAGGGTTCTGGGTAAGGCTCAGTCAGTCAGAGCCGCTAGTATAATCAGGCGGGGCTTTGGCCCACACAAAGACCTCTGACTCTGCCCCTCTGTCCGGGAACACAGGTGCCCACTCCCGGGGGAATCTCTTGCCCACTATCTGCGCTCCCCGACCAGGATATATGGCCAGCTGGCTCTCACTCCAGATGAGGAGCCCCGCCCACACAGAAAAGGTCCAGCATAGGAAATTTCACTCCCACTCCACTCAGTCCCCATGTGCTGCTTTTCGGGGCACAGGGGTGACCTCAAGACTCTGGTTTCGGCCCACAGAAAGGCCTCTTACTCTGCCCCTCTGTCTGGGAACACGGGCGTCCACTCCCGGGGGAATCTTTCACCCACTCTCTGCACTTGCCGACCAGGAGATCAGGCCAGTTGCCTCTTACTCCGAGTGATTTGCCCCACCCGCATGGAAAAGTTCGAGCGTAGGGAATTTCGCTCCCACTCACTCCCCACACACTACTTTTCGGAGCGCAGGGGCAACCCCAAGACTCCAGTTTCAGCCCACAGAAAGGCCTCTGACCCTGCCCCTCTGTCCAGTAACATGGACACCCACTCCTGGGGCTCTAGGAGGAATCTCTCGCCCAGTATCTGTGTGTGCCAACCAGGAGATCAGGGCGGATGGCTGTCCCAAGTGCCTTTCTTTGTCTGGGTTTGGCGCGAGCATTAGCTTGTGTTGACTGGGTTGCCACAAGCACAGTTTTTCCTCAGCTTGGATATCTGTGCCACAGCCTGGTTCGGACATTTGTGCCACAGTCTGGTTCTATTTACACCCTATGCCTGCCTTAGTTCCTATACTCTCAGTTCCCAGTGAAAGCAGCCCTTATTTAGGTTAGTGAGGAAGGCGGGGTGTTTCTTCCTCCTTATTTCCTTTGGGGTTGATTATATATTTAGTCAATTTTTCGCTCAATCATACCTTCACATTTACTGTGGAACTTCTGGAGGCTCCAAGGATAGATTTTTCTGTCTCTGGTTGAAGATCTTGTTGAATTTTTGGGGAGATTTATAGGTATCACTCCTCTCGACACCATTTCTCTGACGTCATTCTCGGATTAAATTTTTTAAAAATGAATTTAAAAAAATAATCTTTTGTTTTTGCTTTTATTTGAGTATATTTCTTGGAGGAAGATTTATAGGTTTCCTTCTTGTTTCAAGACCTCACTATATCTTATAATGCATATTTATATTACACTGCTCTTTATTGTAGACCAAGTGTATAATTAAATGTTTATATCTAGAAACATCTATAAATATTTAACTTACTAATAAAATCAGCCAGAAATCATATATTTTTAAATCAACACTAGATCTATCCTGAACTAGTCCATTTTAGGTTCTTCAGCTGCATACAGTTAATAGGTGGATATTCTAAATTCATTTTGGTAATTTCCATTTTAAAGATGATTGCCAATGTCCCTGAATGTAGGAATATAAGCATCAAATTAAGTGCCTGGGCCGAGAATTCAAGTGAACTTTATATAGCAAAATACCCAAATTAATTAGAGAAAGAGCATTATAAAAAGTTTCAGAAAAATGTATTTAAAGGAAAGCCATAAAAGTCCCCACTGTCTGAAATGATGATGGAAACCTTATTGATCATATAGTGCCTATTACCACCCCAAGCATAGTTGAAGCAAATCTCAATATAGCCTTTGCAAGGAATCCACTTTTACAAAGATAATATAAAGTTTAAATCCTTCCACATTTTATGGTATCTTTTATAATTTACTCTTCTGAGACTCCATCCTCTCTACCCCCATCCCCATAACAACACATATCCCAAAGTAAACAGCAGGAGCTCTATGAGGAAAGATAGGAATGAGTTAAAATTGTCCCTGATTCCCAAACGGGAGAGATTTCTCTCTAGTCACTCTCCTGACATGTTGTTATCATCTAACAGGTACGTTCTGATGCCACTTGCACTAAAAAAAAAAAAAAGAAAGTACAGTTATGATGTTTGATCTATGATATGGGAATGCTGGATGTTGGAGCAATGTAAAATTAATCAATACCTTTAGAGTTAGGATGCTGACCTATACTTTATTTCACTTTTGTTATTGCTCTACTGCTACTCCTTTAATGGATATACACCTACCTTAGATACTCACATTTTTTTTATTTCTTTCCCTATTTATTCAGGTTTGTTTTTCAGACAAGCTACTCAGAGGAGCTTTTCTTTTCCCTCTGCTGATCTTATAAGGCTCTGTCTCAGGCTCTCCTCTCATGCTAAGTACTCTTCTGCATGTTTTAATCTAGTCTCTATGCTCCAATTACAAGTTGGACTCTCAAAGTTACATCATTGGTCTAGAGCTCTCTTATGAACTATAATCTACATACTTAAATATTCTACAGCATATTGAATAACTTAGTTTACGTTTCCCCAGACCTTCAAGCACATCACATAAATAAGAGTACCCATTATTATCCACCTTGGCCAAACCCTTCCCCTCCAGTTTTTACCAACTCAATGAGTGGTATTTCCTTTCTCCAGGGTGCCCAGGTCAGAACCCTGAGCATTTTTCATGATGCCCTTTTCTATCTCACCTCTGCATATAACCACCAGGTTTGCCAGTTCTACTCCCAATATATATCTCAAATTAGTCAACATATCTCCATCCTCCCAGCCACTGCTGGATACACAGTCCCCATCAATTTTTATCTAAATCATTTCAGAGCCTCTCAGTCATTCAACTTTATTGCCCCCTCTAAGTAATCTTCCACAAAGCTATCATAGTGGTCTTTTAACACTATAAATCCAGTCATGGCAGGTTCCTGCATAAATGCTTCAGTGGTTTTTCAGTTGCCTTAGGGTTAGAATCCAAATTCATTGCATGACATTCTCCAAGGTTTGGTCCCTGTCAACCTGCCCAACTCCATGCCTGACTATTTCCTGCCACTGACCTTGCACTGAAGATATAGCAAAGTGCTATAATTGCAATTCTAGGGAATTGTCCCACTCTCAATCTCATATCTCTCTTGGACAAACTTTTCCTACTGCCTAGAATGTCTTGATCTCTTTCTTTGCTTGTTTAGCTCCTACCTATCATTAACAATGCTGTTCAAATGTCACTTCCTCTGGAAAGTTGTCTCCAATCCTTTTATTATTTTTGCCACTTAGACAAGTCTTTCCTCTGAGTTCCTATATGATGACATTCACTATTTCAGTTCTCACCGATTTTAGTATTTTTGAAGAACTGAATACACATACCAGACATTAGAGATATACAAAGATGAAGACACAACTCTTCCCTCTATAAAGCACTGGTTCTAATCTAGCTCCCTTTCCACACTTCGTAGCTTGTTCACATTCTCTTTAATTATATTATGAGTTTCCTGAGGCCAGAAAATCTTGGTCTCCAGGGTCTAGCCCGGTATCTGGCACAATTCATGAGCTCAATAAACATGTAAAGAATAGCTTCAGCTTTTTACCACATGTGGAAGATTATCTCAGGGGCCTTAAAAATCCAGGTAGCATTTTTAAAATTAGCACACCTATGTTTAAACAGGCAGGGATATTAACTCAATATTTGTAGTAAGAATCCTTCATGACTTGCTGTTCTATCTCCCTTCCCCTCGCATACATCAGCATTTTGGCAGGAGCCCAAGCTGTTATCCAGGCATTATTTATGTAATGCCTCCTCTCGGTGCATGCCATGGCTGAGTGACAGGAGAACCCCAGCTCTTCTATTAAATCAGGTCCTTATCTCTGACAGAATGCTCAACTTGGTTTTCTTATTTTGCATTCCAGTTGCTTTAATAGACATCCTAGAGCTTTTCTTATTAGCCCCCACTGGAGCACCATGACAGCTGTAAACCATTAGTTCTGGGCTTGCCGGAGGCCTGCAAAGCACTGTGCCATGATCGTATGATTAATCCAGTTCATGCAACAACCATAACTCTGAATTTCTGATGAAGTTTTAATAGGGACAGTCGGGGAGAACGTAGCTGAGAGCTACTAAAACTCATTTTTCCTCCCAATCAATACCTGACTAAGTTTGAGATAGCTTTCTTTGTGTGTTATTGACAACCAAAAAGAAAAAATAAAATTCTATTTCTTGCCTGATGAGGTAAATTTAGATACTCTCTGGAAATGTTTTGCAGAAAACAATTATTCAAAATTTATATCTGTCTGTACATGGAAAAGGAAACTGAGTTAGGAAATATCTAGGCACACCCCATAAATGGATCCCAGCTGTTTCTATGTTGGTCTCTTTCCCCTCCAAAGATGAGCATGTTAGTCATGTACTTTTGCAACAGTGTCCCTGAGATTCTGGGGTCTTGATTAAAAGATCCCAAAGAATCTCTTAAGAGCAAACCAAAGCTTGAATACTTTATCACTGGATTATGCTTTAGAAATTAAAAAGAAAGACAGACAAAACATATTTTTTATACATTACCTCAGTCAATTTTAGCTACTCAAATAACTGATTAAATATGTAATAGAGACAATATAAAGTTTCCATTCAATCTTGTATCCATATAAAGTCTTAATCCCCTCTCCTATGATTTCACTTTTACCAGATACTAAAGGAAAGAAAAATATAACTGTGTAAGATAACAGTTACTGTGTAGTACTACATTTAATTACCAAATTTCCCAATAATGCTTTATTTACTAGTCATAAATTTATTCAGTAAATTCTCACATGACTACCATACAACAGACACTTGGTGTGGTATTGAGAACCCCAAAGTGTTAAAAAAAAATATGCGCCTTCCATGCCTTCAATGAACTTACAGAAATAGATACCAGCGTTTAACTTTTTTCACATAAATAAATATAATTATACTTTGTGGTGAGGTTATTATGCAAAAGTGAAGAACGTGAGAATAGAATATGAAAACATAAAGTGTTAGGCAGCTTCTTCCTTCTCATCTGAAATGATGTGAACTAATGATTTCTCAGCCCCAGTGTGGGCAAAGCAGCCTACTCTTTGGCTGGAGTTGACGTCCATTGGTGTGCTAGCCAGGACCCAGTTGGAGAACACACTTCTATCTAACAGCCAGGCACGCCCCCCTACTATGGCCCAGAATTGTCTGTGATAGTCCACTGCCTGGGAAGGTCTATTTTAGGTCTGTTTGTTTTTAAATATGTAATGTTTCTTGCAAGCCAGGAAGACTACTTGGAAGCCTAGCATTCAAGACTCCATCTTGACTGTCCACAGCAGCAAACATAATATTATTTATATGTCACTTGCCAGTTTCAAAATCAGTCACATTCATTATCCAGCTTGAAATTCACATCCACCAGGGAAACACAGTTTAGTACTCTCATTTACAAGGGAATCAAGACTCAAAAAGGATAGATGACTTGCTCAAGGTCACATAGTCCATACATGATGGTCCTAGGGTTCAAACTCAGCTCTCCTGAATCCAAAGCAGAAGCTCCTTTCACCATGCCCATTCCTGAGATAAGTGTTTAGATACTGCTTTTAGTTGTCTTTAAATTTTTGAGTGTCTCAGGAAAAAAACTACCCTTTCTGGAACAACTGTGGTGAACAGAACTAAAGCCACATGGACAGAAATGGTTAAAGTGTCTCAGAAAAAAGAAAGAAAGTCAGATACCAGTGTCACTCAATTTATGAGATAAAAGTCCAGGAAACTGAGAAATGAAAGTGACAAATAGGACCTTGAATAAAAAAGAAATCTATAGGAGACAATGCATTGAATAAGCAAAAAAGATGAGGAATATTTCTGTTAACCCATGAAAGTCACTGTCGTAGTGGCATATCTTATTTTAGAAAATTTAGTATTTTATTTAAACATTTCAGGAAGGTAAATTATTGCATGCATGTAAAAAAAAGATCCAAAGGAAAGGCATATTCTTATAAGGAAAAGCACATGGCTGTTTGTTTGTTTGTTTGTTTGTATTTTTGTTTTATATAGCTCATGCATGCAAAGAACAGAGTTGAGGTATTAAAGCAATAGTCATGGCTGGTGTTTGTTCTTATCTGACTGTAGGGACAGCAAGAAGGGCCATAATCTAGACTTGAGGAAAGCTACTTATCAGCATGTGTGCTTTACCTTAAAATGCCCCTGTCTGCAGTTAGGATCAGCCTTTTTTCTCTCTCGCTTGCATTATGTGTGCTGGGTACTTCTTTTTCTCAAATAGTACATGATTTCTTTTTTAAAGGAGCAGAGGTAGTGCTCAAATCAAACCAGTATAAAGTTATGCACTCATTGTAAAATGCTACAAAGTTTAGGAAGTAAAGTAACCTTGGAAAAGCAGACACTTGTATTTTAGTGTACTCTCATCTATGCTTCTGGTCTATCAATCTGCAGTGTAAGCACAACAGCATGATTAAAAGCACAAAATCTGAAATGAGGCTGCCTGGTATTGCATCTTAGCTCCACTACTGATCATCTATAAGTCTGACAGGAAGTTATTTAACTTATGTTATGTCATCTATAAAATCATAACAGAAGATTTTTTCCCTTATATTCTTTTTTCTTATCTCTCTCCTTTTCTCTCATCTGTTCTCTTTTTCTTTCTCTCTTCCTCCCTCCCTTCTTTCTTCCATCTAGCATCACACAACCTTCCTTTGCTTCCTTTTGAGGAATCCACTACTTGTAAGTCTCCCCATCATGAAGACCAAAGAGGTCAGATATCCTCTCAACCCTCCCTCCCTCTTGGTTAGGGTTCCAGCATGTGACCTCATTTCAGCCAATAGTTCTTCCTCTGGAGGTAAGAGTGCACACGTGTAAGAAGAGGTGAGAAATGGATGCTGCTGACAGCCCAGTATCCAGGAGAAATGGAGCCATAGGCAACATCTGGCCTGGTCACATTTTTAGCTGCCTTATGTGTAGCTAACACATTTCTTCTCCAAGTCAGCCTAAGTCAGGTTCTATTGCTTTCCTCTAAGGCTGATAGATGAAATGGGTAAATTAATACAATTGCAAGGATTAAATAGGAAAGTACAGGTTAAGCACTTAGTATATTGACTGGCATATAATATACATGTAATAAAATATTAGTAATTATACATATTAGTATTAAAACAGCTACTGTTCTAGCATTAAAGCATATTTTATTGTTCATAAAAAATTTTAAAGTTTTTTACTGGGCATAATTAAAAATATGTTTCTGATTTAAAGAAAATGAATGATAAAGTATAAGAAATTTTGAAAATATAGAAAATTAAGAGAAACAAAGAGTAATAAGCTATAGAAATAAGCCAGTTGGATCTTTCTTTAAGAAAGAACTCTCAATGAGTCTGTGAAGAGTGAAATTAGCTGACAGCCTTCAGCCATCAACACCTTGGAAATTTTTCTTAGCTTTGGAGCTGAGGCCATGCTTCTTCCTGCCGATACGGAGCATGGTGGAAGTACCAGTTCCCAACCCAATTCTGCCCAATATGGGACTCCTCTAATGGTCATCCTTTAGAGGAGCTCCCTTTTGGGTTGAGAGAGACTGGCAGATCTGCTTTGAAAAGAGTGCTTTCTACACTTTTTCATCTCATTGGTGTCAGATCTGCATGGTGCTCTGAAAACTATTTCTGCCCAATCTTGCTTCCAATACTCTGTTATGTCCAACTGGTGTCATTTCTCCAACAAAGACCTTACATTCCTTATTCCATCATGAATCTGTGTCCTGGAAGATCCAACTAACATAAATGTATATTGGTTCTCACTCTTTTTCTAAATGTCTATATTTGTGACCCCGGCTGGTAGCTCAGTGTATAGAGCAGATGGCCTTGCAGATGGACATCCCAGGTTCAGCTCCTATTCAGGGCACACAGGAGAAGCAACCATCTGCTTCTCTCCCCATTTCTCTCCCTCTTCCCATCCCATAGCCAGTGGTTTGATTGGTTCAGGTGTGACCTCAAGTGGGTGATGAGGATAGCACCTTTGAAATATATCAACCTCAGCCACTAAAAATAGCTTGGTACTCAAGCATTGGCCCCAGATTGGTTGCTGGGTTGATCCTAGTCAGGGCACATGTGGGAATTTGCCTATCTCCCCTTGTCTCACATAAATGTCTATATTTGTGTGTTCATGTGTATAATTTCTGTTACATAATTGAACTCAAAGACAATTTCATAAAATTGTTCTATTGTCTTCACATTAAATACTAGTATGTTTTTATGTCATTAAAAACTTCTTTTATCAATATCTTTTTAAAGTCTGAATAGTGGTTATCTTCCATATTTGACTGCATTATCTCATTGAATTCTCACAATATTAATTCAAAATAGGCATTTTTAATAGAAGAGGAAACTGAAGTTCAGAAAAATCAAGTAATTTATGTGCAGGCACAAAGTAAGCAGAGCCAGAGCAAACCCAGCATTAGGACCCAGCCTTGACTAAGTTTGTGTCCTGCTGCTTTGACCTTTACCATGATGCCTTGCCCTACCCTTCTCCTATGGATTAGACTACAAATCTAATAGCAGCCATTTACCTCTATTCCTTGTAACACTCACCGTGGCCCTGGTCAGGGGGAAAGTTTGTGGTCAGAATCATAGCCCCTCTCCTTAACTTCATCATTACTGTCATCAAGTAATGAGACATAAAGTAATAGTAGACTTTTTATTAATTTATTCAACATTTGTGAGACATCTACTATGTGGACATAGAAGTTATCTATGCCTTTGATAAGCTAGTGGGGAAAAGATAGAAAGATGGACTAAGATAATTCCAAATGATAGGCAATATGACAGAACTTTACAGAAGATTCTTTGAGAACATAACCCAAGGAAAAGAATTGCAATGACGGCTTTTAAGGAAGCTGAGCTTAAAGGGTTTTCTTGAGCATTCCAACACAGTAAGTAAACCATGTGAAAAAAACCCCCCAAAGAAACATTAGATATGAGTAAAAAATTGTGTGTGTGTGTTGGGCAGATAAAATGTATTATGCTCACTTTGTTAAAGAGGCCGTTGCCCAGGTGATATTAATGTGTGTTGGGGTGGGCTAAAGGCAGGCAGAATCCTTGTAGCCTGGGGCTTGGTTTTGGGATTAAGCCTTTCCTACCCTTTTTGGTGTAAGGTGGTACAATCCTATCATGCCTCAGAGAAGTGACTTTGTATTAGAGACTTCCCTATTATGAATATTGGATTAAGGGTTTGGATTTCTACACTATAAAATGGGAACGGAGCGGGAGTTTGGCTCTTGGTTCCTGAGGTTAGCATGAGAGAGCAGAGAAAGTAGAGCCAGCAGCGGAAGGAGGCCACGTGGAGTAGGCCAGGAGAAGCAGCCAAGATGGCGGAGTACTGAGTGAGATGCCAGTCTGTGTAGAGTTTGTATCTGGGATAAGGAAGAAAATGGGGAACTGAGGAGAATAAGGTTGGTGAGCTAGAAACCTTTGATTCTAGGAAACTCGGATAAGTCAGTGGCTTTGTGAGCACTGAGTGTGACTGGGTTTTGGAGCCCAGTGTGTATTTTTACTTGCCCGCCGGGTGCAAGGTAGGATTAAAGGTTATGGCCCACCAGTTTTTGGCTCCATGGTTTCTTTACCGACTGTCTGAATCCAATGGGAACCTGCATGGGCCGGGTGGCTGCTCTGATGGTGGCCCTGGCCGTGGCTTCTGGCTTTACATTTGGCGTAGTCTGTGGCAGGATTCGATACAGATCGGCAAGGAGCCTTTGAGTGGTGGAGTAGAGGACTGGCTAGTGTTAGGGTTCCCCATGGCTGTCCTTCTGGGGATCGTAGGCTGGCTGACTTTTACAGCCATGTGTGAGGAAACTGAGAGCTCTGTGGAAGAGGTTGCCCGGGACCTGCAAACCGAGCAGCGGAAGGAGGTGGAGCAAACACAGGAGAAACCGATGCTGACCCTGGAGCTGGAGGAAATGCTGGAGGAGGAGGCCAACCAGGTGTTCGAGATTCGCCTGGAAATGGAGCAAATGCTGGAGGAGGATTCAGAGGTTCGTGAGTTGCAGCTTGCCCTGGATGTTGTGGAGAGCCAGCAGCGGCAGGAGGCCGCGGCTGAGGCTGAGGCTGAAGCTGAGGCCGGGTCCGGAGCTGCAAAGTCTGCGGCAGCCCGGGGCTTGAGCCTGGCAGCCGGAGCTGGTGTTTTCAGTCCCTCTTTGGAGGATGAGGAGAATCGGACTGGAGTTGCAATCCGCAGTCTCCAGAAGGTGAAAGCGCAGCTGGAAGGAGCACCTACTTCGGCCCTGGTAGGTCTGCGATTTTGGGAAATATGGCTGGACATGCTTTCCGGAGCAGAGATAGAAATGCTGACTGCCATTGCCACGTGCCCCTCTTTGGGACAGTGTAAGACCTGCCAGGATGGCAGGAATGAGGGCGGTGGCTGATGACCCACGTGCATGGACTGATTTCCTGGACTACGACCGGAGTGGGCATTGGCTCCTTTGTTGGATGGACTTACGGATTATGGATTTTGGACAATGTGAAATACCCTGATGGGGGTGGGGGATGGCTTTGCTGGAAGCGCTCCCCTGCCCCGGGAAGCTTTTCCCATGGCTAGGAAGAAGGCCGAGGACATTTTGCGCTTTGGGCAAAGTGCTCAGAGACTGGTGAAGTGTACCTTTGTAATTGTTGAAACTGTATGATTTTTGCTATTGTGATTTGTGTAATGTTCTAATTTCCTTGCACAGGGATGCCGGTGGTATAAATTGTGGGTAGTAAAGTGAGCATAGGGGTGGATTGTTGGGCAGATAAAATGTATTATGCTCACTTTGTTAAAGAGGCCGTTGCCCAGGTGATATTAATGTGTGTTGGGGTGGGCTAAAGGCAGGCAGAATCCTTGTAGCCTGGGGCTTGGTTTTGGGATTAAGCCTTTCCTACCCTTTTTGGTGTAAGGTGGTACAATCCTATCATGCCTCAGAGAAGTGACTTTGTATTAGAGACTTCCCTATTATGAATATTGGATTAAGGGTTTGGATTTCTACACTATAAAATGGGAACGGAGCGGGAGTTTGGCTCTTGGTTCCTGAGGTTAGCATGAGAGAGCAGAGAAAGTAGAGCCAGCAGCGGAAGGAGGCCACGTGGAGTAGGCCAGGAGAAGCAGCCAAGATGGCGGAGTACTGAGTGAGATGCCAGTCTGTGTAGAGTTTGTATCTGGGATAAGGAAGAAAATGGGGAACTGAGGAGAATAAGGTTGGTGAGCTAGAAACCTTTGATTCTAGGAAACTCGGATAAGTCAGTGGCTTTGTGAGCACTGAGTGTGACTGGGTTTTGGAGCCCAGTGTGTATTTTTACTTGCCCGCCGGGTGCAAGGTAGGATTAAAGGTTATGGCCCACCAGTTTTTGGCTCCATGGTTTCTTTACCGACTGTCTGAATCCAATGGGAACCTGCATGGGCCGGGTGGCTGCTCTGATGGTGGCCCTGGCCGTGGCTTCTGGCTTTACAGTGTGTATGTGTGTGTAAGGGAAAGGAGAAAATGGGTTAATAAAAGGTATTATGAGCTGAATTTTATCCCCCCAAACTCATATACTGAAGTCCTAACCACCAGCATTTCAGAATGTGACTGTATTTGAACATAGGTTCTTTAAAAAAAGTAATTATAGTTAAATGAGATCATTAGGGTGGGTCTTAATTTAATATCACTAATGTCCTTAAAGGAAGTTAGAATACAAACACTCAAAGAGGCAAAACCATGTGAAGGCACAGAGAGAATAAGGTCATGTACAAGACAAGAAGAGAGACCTCAGAAGGAACCAATCATGATGACACTTTGATCTTGGACCTGCAGAACCATGAGAAAATAGATATTTATTATTTTATTGCAGGAATCAAAGGAGGACAAAAACACCTGGACAACTTGATGAAGGAAGTAAGATTTATTAAAGCCGGCAGAGCACGTGGGGTTTGTAACTCTAAGACACAGGCTCCCCGAAGTTGATTTTCTTTCAGGTTATATACCTCCACAGTATCTAAGCAATGGGTATGTGACTTCTTTGTTTAAGGTTTCCCAGGACTCAAGGAGAGGGGAGGGAAAGCTTCAGTGGGGTAAATAAGGGGGAAGGGGTTTCCAGATCACTGGCCATAGTTACATACAGATCTTGCTGTTCTTGTTTTGTACTGTAACTATGAGATATAGATAACTTATCACTGCCTGACTCATTTACCCCAGCTGGCTCCTTTCCCTTTTATTCTTTTCATTTCTTCTTTCTCAGGGAAGAGGGGGCCTGAACCTCATTCCTCAATTTAAGCCATCCAGCCTCGGTACCTTGTTTGACAGTCCTGGCAAACTAATACAAGAGAAGATGGGCAAGGACCTGATTAAGGAGGCCTTTCTATGGCCATGTTTAAGACTTTATATTTCTATTCTGAAGACAATAGGGAGCTACCAAAAGATGGAAATTGAGGACAGATATAATAGAATTCATGTTTTAGAAATGTTTTAACTTTGTATTCATTAAGTCCACTTCTATTCCTATTAAACTCTTTATAATGAAAGTAAAGAGTTGAAGGGAGAATGGATGTAATTACTATTCAGTGACTGGTTCCTACATCGTGGATTAGGCTTAAAGCTGCATTCTCTGACAATCCCATCTTTGGCTTATTCTTGTTTCCAAGTTTGTTTGTTTTCCAGAATAACCCCTAAATCCACAATTCAGACTCTTTTTCCAGGCCATGAGTCATGCCTGTCTCACCAAATCTTATCATTACTCATGACCCAGCATGACATTTAAGGAACATTGGAAAGACTTAAAGAGGTTACAAAATGGAAGTAGTATAATAGAGGTGTAATACTGAACCATAACTCAGATTCACACTCGTCTGGGCATAGTTGAAAATCTGAGTGATGCCCAGTGGAATGAGTAGTCAGGAAACATTGGTCTCTACCATCGATCTCTAGTCCAAACTTTTGGATGTGTGTGGGGTTAATGGAGCAGAGAAATGAAGAAACTGTTTTCATGGGATTCTGGTGAGAGGTAGATTAGCTGCATGTGACAGGGTGGTTAGCAGAGGTCTTTCTCTCCGTGTTTTACATATCATATGGCACAGGCTACATGAGGAGTCTTGTTATTTGGGGAGCATTGGGGAGCTGACAATGTTGGTGTGAAAATGAAAGTTTTCACAGGAAAGAAGTAGACCATAAAAGAACCATCTATAGTATAAACACATGGCCTGACCTGTGGTGGCGCAGTGGATAAAGCGTCGACCTGGAAATGCTGAGGTCGCCGGTTCAAAACCCTGGGCTTGCCTGGTCAAGGCACATATGGGAGTTGATGCTTCCAGCTCCTCCCCCTTCTCTCTCTCTGTCTCTCCTCTCTCTCTCTCTCTCTCCCTCTCTCTCTCTCTCTGTCTTTCCCTCTCCTCTCTAAAAAATGAATAAATAAAATAAATAAGTAAATTTAAAAAAAAAAACAAAACACATGAAGTGTCCTCCCTTCCCACCCTCATTCCTGGGACCTCCCATGATACTTTAGGTAGTTATGGAGCTGGGAGGGGTTCAGTTGTTGCATGGAGCAGGTTGCCAAGAGCCAATGAGGTAGTGTGGCCCAGGGAAACTTGGCATTACCAAGTTTACTCAGATAATCACTGAGTGTCATTCACCAATTTTGACTCAGTCCTATTCAATGTTTCATTCCTCTTCTCATGTATCAGTGCTCATGGTAGCATGTTATATATCAAACTATTATATTTTAACTTCAGGAGGAAATAGGATGGTGGTAAGACTGATTTTTTCCCCTCTGTAAGTAACATGACTTACTCATATTTTTTTTAACATTTATGCCTTTAGAAAATGATTTGGTAATTAATAATGAATTTATTTTTTAAATTATGGGAAAGTGGAAAAGAGTAGTACAATTTTCTAAAAAATTATTCTTGTGACATTTTTTATTATCCCAGTCATAAAGGCAGTAAAGATTCATTGCTGCTTTCTAAAACTCCTGGCCCTTATACTCAATAGATGTAATTAATTGGGTAGAGTGTTTTTTGTTTTGTTTTGTTTTTTGTTTGTTTGTTTCTTTTTTTGATGGTGATAGAGAGTGGGTGGTGAAGCATAAATAAAAATAAATAAATAAATATCCTTGCTAGCTTATAAACAATTTATATATCTCCTCCACTTTCTGTAGCTGAATTCACTATGGATTCTACCCATAGATGTTAAGACCAACATAGTTCTTGAATTAACCACGACAGTATGAATATATTGCAATAAGGTTGAGTTTTACTGCTCAATTAGCCTTTGTAATAGTAGGGCAAATTATATTTTCTAAAAGTAGCCCTTGGCAATATTTCTGGTCTCGCATGCTCTTCTAGAAACTTTCTATTCTTCCACCAAGAGATAGAGTCTGTTTCCTTTCCTCTTGAAATTGGGTCAGCCTTTGTGGAATAAATGGAACACAGCAGAAGTAACTCTATGTGACTGCTGAGGTTGCATATTCAAAGGCCATACAACTTTCACCTGCCTTTCTCTGCTTTATTATGCTTACCTTTTGGGAATAAGTCTTCATGTTGTCAGGTAGCCCAAGCACCATGGAGAAGTATGCATAGGTGTTCAGTCTATGGCCCCAGCTACAGTCGAAGGTGATATAGATCAGCAACAACTTCCAGATATGTGAGTGAACAAGACTTCAGATGTTTCTTGCCCTCGATCTTCAAGTTGAAAAGTGAAACAGAGCTATTTTCACTGAGCCCTTCCCAAAATGCAGATTCATAAACAAACTAAAAATTTTCGTTTTTTTGGGGTGGCTATTACACAGAAATAGGAATTAGAACAAATGGGTTCGTTTTGACAAGATATGGTTTCCACTGTGCTGGGAATGAGTGTTCAGTATTCTCATATTGAAAACATCAAATTGCAACAATTTGTGGAAAACTTTGATGTTAAAATTACTTAATAGGCAGGAGCACAAGCTTTGAAATCAGAAGAATGTGGGTTCAGGTCCCAGCACTACCTCCTACTAACAGCAGGGTGACATCTGGCTAACAACTAAATTTTGTGAAAGGGGGACTTTTTTCCTTAACCTCACTAAGCTATTATGAGGACTAATTGAGAGCCTTGAAGAATTTAATACAAACCAGCATACTCTCCTCTGAATAAGTAGATTTCAAATCTTAAGGGGCAGAGAGCAACATTGTGGAGAGCATTAGAAGTAGTAATGAGAACTTCTTCCACTCCCATTTGTTGATTCCTGAACTTGTAGAATTTTTCTATGGGCTTAAAATGTCCCATACATTGATTCAGAATATATATACCACTTCCACTTAATAGCAATGTTGATTTCCACAGACTTTGTTATGGCTTGGTGAATTAGATATCATGATGGGTAGCTCAGAGTCTCTGGCCATCTGCTATCCCATGGGTAGACATTAAGTCTTTATCTTGGTCTAATAGCAAGCAGGAGTAAGTGGTTTACACAATGGCCCTATTTGCACAGACTTCATTATATTACCTGGGTTAAATACCTAAGTGATGGAGTAGTCTGCAGTACAACCTGGTTCTGTTGCAGACCTTCTTTTGCTCCCAGTCTCACCCAACTGTCAGTTACTCAACTGATGAGAGCAGCACTCATATTAGTATATATTGTTTCCAAAATTCAAAGAGATGGTTGGGCCTCTTTTTTAATGATAGGAAACTTGTCCTTTACTTTGGAAGGAATATTCGAACAAACCTCAGACAACTGAACCCTTAGAAACTTTTTCTAGAGATACATATCCCTGCATTTTTATGGTGTTCATTTTGCATGCTCTGGGACCCATTTGTGTTATGTATGCTTCTAGGGGACTTGTCATGAACTGCTCCTCAGGTCGAGTCAGCATAATGAATAATCTATGGGATGTCAGATGTATGACTGAGAGGGAGAGTTGATATGGCCTTTTTTTCTTGTGAAACAGCTTCTGGTGGTCCTTGATGTTAATACGGAGAAAAAAAGACACTTAACTGATCAATATGCATATCAGTTGTCAAGGGCTGTGTTAATTTGCTTCATAAACATACCACATCTGGAGCAGCAGCTGTGAAGTGAAATCATCACCTAATTGGATTTATGATACTCCATTGTCATTCTCGGTAATCCACTTACTAAACAGGGCAGTTAAGTGAGAATGTGATAGGAGTTATCTCTCTAGTACCCCATATATAAAGCCTTGACTCTGTTTTACATGCTTATAAAAAGAAGTTCCTGAACAATGATAATTTTGCCATTTATACAGTGTGTTTATTCCAATTTTTTATTTAGGGATTGAGGAAATAACTGCAAATGCTTAGTTCAATTGGGTACACTGTGAGATAGAGTCATTTCAAACTCCATTTAATAGCTCATCTTCATAAACCCTCGCTAAGACCTTAGAATTCTTTTCAACACACATTTTTCAAGTTTCCACTAGTTTTGTTTTTTGAGACAGAGACAGAGAGAGGGACAGATAGGAATGACAGACAGGAAGGGAGAGAGATGAGAAGCATCAATTCTTCATTGCGGAACCCTAGTTGTTCATTGACTGCCCTCTCATATGTGCCTTGACCAGGGGGCTACAGCAGACTGAGTGACTCCTTGCTCAAGCAGGTGACTTTGGTCTCAAGCTGGTGAGCCTTGCTCAAACCAGATGAGCCCATGCTCAAGCTGGAGACCACAGGGTCCTCCTTGTCCCAGTCTGACGCTCTATCCCAGGGGTCAGGAACCTATGGCTCGTGAGCCAGATATGGCTCTTTTGATGGCTGCATCTGGCTCACAGACAAATCTTTAATAAAAAAAATAATAACAATAAAAATATAAAATATTCTCATGTATTACAATCCATTCATTTCCTACCGCTTATGTTCATGGTTGCGGGTGGCTGGAGCCAATCACAGCTGACCTCCGGGACAACACCAAATTTTTATTGGATAATGCGTAATGTACATGGGTCATTGTATGGCTCTCTCGGAATTACCTTTTAAAATATGTGGTGTTCATGGCTCTCTCAGCCAAAAAGTTTCCCGACTCCTGCTCTATCCTCTGTGCCACTACGTGGTCAGGCTCGACTGTTTTAAATTAATAATTTTCCACTGTTTAATTTAAACTCAGCTCTGTCATGGTTAAAGTTAAGTTTCTTCTAGAGCTTTCTCTCCCACGGCTCTAGTTATAGGCCTAAAAGTAATTAGGGATAGTGGATTGGATCTAAGGGAGAATGAGCAGATTTTGCTATGTTACATGCTTTAAGTGGCATTAATAGAGGAGAAAGAGTTTATTCTACTGGCAAGGAATGCTCAGCAAATTGGTGGGTTTGTGGTTTTCAGATTTTACCCAACTGCTTTATTCCAATTTTGAGGGTCTCCCTGCATCCCAATGAAGGACTTAACTTCCACATGAGAGACTCAGAAAATGTATGAGTGCTACTTCTCTTGTGTTTTTCAAACTACGTGTATAAGAACAAATTCAAAGTATTTCAGAATTCAGCTCTCAGGCCCATAGATACTGAAAATTTTAAGACTTGAGTTTGTTATTTTCTTTATGTAAACAGCACTAGCCAAGTCATCTCACCATCCTATGCATCATCACCACAGTGTCCACTTGGTTTCCCAAGCCCTGTCTTCAATAGACATTTTTTCCGAGGTTTCAATGGATTATACTTACTGTTATTGAGACAACTAACTATACCATGGGCTATCAGCATCATATTTTTCACTGAGAATGAGTTCATCATTTTTTTCAAGTCATTCATAATCTAATTTTTACAATCTTTTTCCTGTGATACTTCCATGTACCAAGTATCAATCAGGATCTACACAAGAAAACAAAAGCATATTAGTATTTCCAAAAGAGAGCATTTAATAGCAAAACAGTTGCAATGTGTAGAAAGGACTGGAGGGGCATAAGGAAGAAACAATGTCATCCTGAAATTAAAAAAAAAAAAAGAAGCACAAAACCTGCTATCATATGTGTAAAGGAGACATTTTCAGGCATGGTCTAGTATGCATGGGCTAGAACTTCCAAAGAGAACAACCACTGCCAGAGCTGGGCTCCAGGAAGAACTGGCCTGCTGGAGGAAATGCACAACCATCTGGTCAAAGCTCTTACAACCATCAGCTACCAGACCAACTGCCGGTGCTTTCTGAGCCAGAATCAGAATTATTCTTCCTTCCACTTTAAAATCTCCCATCACTGACTACTTTTTGGCAGTATTTAACAAGAAGCCAGCTGCCAAAAGAGCTGGGAAACAGAATTTGCAGAATCTCAGTGCCAGGAGTTCAGACCTGAGTAGAGAAGAATAGGCATAAAGCAGGTATAAAACAGATAAATAACTAAAGATGGCTGGTGGAAGGATAGATTCTGGGATGTTGGGGGGCATTGAGGAGTTACTTTAACAGCCCTGGGCTATTCTATTTCATGAAAAGTAAAATAAAATCTCCCTGTTTAAATAACTATTATTTGTATTCTCTGCTTTATACAGCTAATTTCTATCCTTGCCTGAAACAGAATTTGTAAGGGGAAGTAGGGTGCTTAACTTAGCAAGGCGTTGGAAAAGAAGGCACACATGCTGTAGACTGGAGAACTGGTGACCTTCGTTATGTGGTGGTGAAACACTGGGTCAACTTTTCACCTGTTGTACCTTGAAACACAAGCCATGTTCTCATGAAGGCTGTGTTCTTAGGGGAAATGGCAGAAAATCCAAAGTTTTTTGGTGTGTGCTGATTATTTCTTGTTGTTTTCTGCAAGAATGTCTCAGTAGAGAAATAGGATCTTAAACTAGACCTCACCAGGCAGAAAGTTAAGATAGAAAGGAATATGGTACTGCTAAACAAGATGTTCTCTGCCCCACCTGCAATCTAAATTGAATTAAGAGTCCCATAGCTTGGAGCCTAATAGAGTTGAAAAGTGGATTGCTTTTGTTTCCCAAACAAAAGAGTTATAAATTGTAGCAGCGAAGCTGCATTTGTAGTGATCGATGAGTCTAATGCCACAGGCCTTTCACCAAGCACCTCCCTTAAATAAGGAGATTACAAAGAGTTTTGAATGGGTCCCACATGACAGAAGCATTTTATATTTCAGCTCAGCATGCGTATACACCTATTACCTGTGATGGGATTTCAGTCTGGTGCTTTGTATTTCATTCCATCCCATTCTACTCAGATGAGTCTTAAAAAGGCAGACCATGACCTACTAAGCTGCCTTTCTAATCTAGTAATAATTACAAAAATGAAATATTTTTCAAACCACTGGTCTATATCTTTACAAATTGTATTATATGTTTATTCATTAACCCCATTTCTTCACTTTGCTTTTTGCCCAGCTATATAATGTGGCGTGAATATATATATATTCCTAATCACCCCTGGAAGGAATTCTCCCCCATCTCGTTACTTCTCTTTCTTGACATCACAGTTGTCACAGTTGGTTAAATCCAATTCTTCACTTGCTCCATGTTAGATTCGGGGAGGTATACTGTGGCTGCCAGAGTGTAACTATTGAAGGAGCTGGAACATGGAGGTGCTGATAGGGCCCCTGTGAGGCTGAGAACAAAGAAGGTCAGTGTGCTGTGGCTGCCAGAGTGTAACTATTGAAGGAGCAGGAACAGGGAGGTGCTGATAGGGCCCCTGTGAGGCTAAGAACTAAGAAGATCAGCACAAAGGAGGACAAACATCCTGCATTCTATTGGTCAGAAACCCTTATCAGAAGTTTATGTTTGAAATTTGCCACTAAGCTAAACCCTGCCCCTGTTGCTATGCTACATGCGACCTCCCTAGCAAATAGCTAACTGCCACATCTGCTTCTGTATAATGCTTGCTCACTTAGGATATATAAGGACCTAGTTGTAAGTGCCAGGCGCAACTCTCGTTTGCAGCTCCTTGTGAGTACGGTGTCTCCGGACATCTTGGGAGTTCGCCCCTGTGCAGGTTAAACTTGGCCAATAAAGTACGATCTAAGTTCCTGAAAGTCTTCGACGTTTGTTCTCGTACCCGGTGGATGCAACATTCCACACCTGCACTTGAGTAGGTGACCATGACATGAGCAATCACAGAACCAAGCTAATTGTCAACTAAGCCTTTAGTGATACACAGAAACCTTCTTAAACTCTTTATCAATTCATTCCCGCACTCTCCTCCTAATGGGTGATTTTATATTTTCTCCCTTTTCCTGAATTTTCAACACCTTTGCTCCCTATTTCAAGTTCAGTTGGTATAAAATCTTTGTTATTTCACTAAGAAAACAGAAGTACCCTGAAAAGAATGTCAACATGCTACCACTGCCAAACCTATCCGCCCACTCACATGCACTGTGCCTCTTATTCTTGTATAAAACCTATTGTCAACAGCTCCAACTGAGCACTCCATCTCATGTTCTCTTGCAACTGGGCCCTTTTCACCTGCTTCACCAATTTTTTACCTTTATACTAAATCATTCTCAAAGTTATACAAACATACTCAAATCTCTCCCACCTCAATAGAAGAAAACTGCCTTGGCCCCACATTCTACCCCAGTTACTACACATTTCTGTGATTCTTATTACAGCAAAACTCTGGAGTTACTATCTCAACTACATAGCCTCCCATTCTTTCTTGAATCAACTCCAAGCAGGTTATCATCACTACCACAACCCCCTGAAAGATTTTATATCAATTTCACTATAGCCTCTCAGGTCTCATCTTCTTCAGCCTATAGCAACCATTAATACATACAATGGCTGACTCTTTTTCTTTTAGGATTTTATTTACTCATTTTAGAGAGAAAGAGAGAGAAGGGGGGGAAGAGCAGGAAGCATCAACTCCCGTATGTGCCTTGACCAGGCAAGCCCAGGATTTCTAACCAGCAACCTCAGTATTTCAGGCCCATGCTTTATCCACTGCATCACCACAGGCCAGGTGGCTGACTCTTTTTTCATTGAATACATATGACATATGTAAATTTATGATGTACAGCATGTTACTTTGATATATTTATATAAAGAGGGATCCTCGGGTTACGACAGTCTCCACATATGACATTTTGAGTTTATGATGCGCACTTCCATAAAAACTTAAAAATATGAAAATGTGAGTGTTTTTGCTTATGCCTTTAGCACCATACTTACAAAACTCTGTGAGTGAAATAGTTTGGTTGCTCACAGAGGAAGAATACGCAGTAACGCAGCATATGAATGAGGGAGTTAGCGTCCCCCAGTCCTCTTATCTACACCATTTTGAACTGTTAAAAGAGCAAGTGTTCCATTTGTGTTAGACTAGGGTGTGTTTCGACTTACACAGAAATTTGGGTTACGTCACTATGGTAGGAACAGAACTGTGTTGTAACCCAAGGACCTCGTGTATTGTAATATGGCTGCATTGTAAGGATATTTATCACATCTGTACTTATCACATACTTATAGTATACTATTATTTCTATATTCAGTGTACCTGTACATTAAATCATCATAGCTTATTTGGTACCTGTTACAAGTTTGTACCCTAAAACATCATCAATTTTATCCCCCAACTTTCCTCCCCTGATAACCACCATTTTATTCTCCGTTTTTTTTTGGTTTGTTTACAAGTTTGACTTTTTTTTAAAATTCCACATATACTGATTTCATACAATACTTATCTTTCTCTGTCTGACTTATCTTGCTTAGTATAGTGTGCTCAAGGTCTGTCTATGTTGTCAGTAATAACAGGATAGCCCCCTTTTTGGGGGGTGAGTAATATTCCATTGTGTATATATACCAAGTCTTTTTTATCCATGCATATCTTGATAAGACTTCTTATACACTGTTGATAAGGATGTAAATTAGTCCAAATAATATGGAAAACAAGATGGAGATTTCCCCCCAAATTAGAAATAGATCTACCATATGATCTAACAATTCCCATTCAGGATGTATACCCAAAGGGAATGAAAACAGTTCAATGAGATGAGAAAGGAAACAACTTAACAGCCCATCAATGGCTGACTCTTTATTTGGTTTTCAGAATACCATTCTCTTTGCTTTTCCATATAACTTCCTATAATTCTTACTTACCTTTCTTAATGCTTACCTAGTTCCCAGATCTCTAAACACCTGTGTGCCCAGGTCTTGGTCTTACACATCTCTTCCATATAAATATTTTAGGTTACTTCTTTAAGTACCATGGATTTTAATAGTATCACTTTTGTGAAGGTTTTCAAATATATTTTTCTAGCAACAGTTTCTACCCTGAATTTTGGTCTCAAAAAGAAACAACAACAACAAAAAAAACACCTGGCTACTTGACATTTCAACTCCATATTGCTCCACTTTACTTCACTGCACTGCACTGCACTACATTGTACTCCACTCCACTTCACTCCACTCCACTCCACTCCACTCCACTCCACTCTATTAGGACTATCTAACTTAACATGCTCTCAACTGAGTGTCCTTTTATTTGTTTCAAAACTCCCTCTCTGCTAGTGTCTCTAGTCTTAGAAAATTAAAAGTATTTCTACATCACTATATATATATATATATGTTATATATATGTTAAATACTTTCTTCATAACATGATTTTTTCAAAAGTAATTATTTTCCCATTTATTATTTAAACACTAAAGTTATAATTTATCTTGAAGGTCTAAGTGTTTTGTTCCCAACAATATATGTTGGGTAACCTAAAAGTAACAACCATTGGTCCTCACAGAAATGATCAACAAATTTGGAACCTGTGTTGTTTTATTATACATAATTCATCTTTAAGTTTCATATCTGCTTCATACGTTATCATGATACTGCTTGCAAAATTCTATGAAATACAAATTATTCTTCTATTCTCCATTTCATGTTAATTATTTTGAAGATCCTGAAGAGTTCAAAAGTCTTTTGTATTTTAAAATTAACCTCATCAGTGGCTTCAACCTCATTTCTAAAAGTCATTGCCTGTGAAATATGAAGTAAATTTCACACACAGTACTATCTCATAATCTTGCTCTGGAAACTTTTTTCTTGTTTGATCAAAGAAGCTGCTTCATAATATTTACTGTTGAATACCCCTTTCTTTAAAATTTATGTTGCTTAAGTGTGGAAAATATTACTAGTGGTCATAGATGTTCATTTCTCTTCTATTTCCTGGGCACACAAGAGATGATACTTCCCACCATCTTGCCAGTAATGGAGCCATCAACTAATTCCAGCCAATGGAATTTAAGTGGAAGTGACCTGAGTCATTTATTGCCCAAGGCTATAAAAAGCTTCTGCAGGAAAACCCATGCCTGTCTTTTCCTGCTATAGTGATTGGCAGCCTGCGCTGAGATGATGGAGCACATGAGTGAATGCACAATGGATGTCTAGGTCATTGCTTGGAAGATAGCTCCCTTGGGAAGAAGCCATTAGACCTATTGAAAACCTAGTGTGAGCAAGAAATAAACATTTGATATATGAAGCCATTGTAATTCTGAATTAATTTCTTTAGTGGTTTACAAAGATACAGTTATATGTGTAGTCATTATTGAAAAATAATCTTTAAAAAAGTCTTAAGCTGAGATATTAAAGTATTTTAACTTTTATCCAACTCTACAGCCACTCTCCCACAGTGGATAATTTATTCAATGACTATATTTTCCAAATCTGCAGCAGCAATGTTTTCCCTCATGAGTTTTTTAATAGTACTTGCTGACAGAGAAATGCATTTTAGTTATCACCATATTATTTTCCATATATTATTTCAACCAACATTGCCATGAAAAAGGAATAAGTGTTTCTCTATTGATGTCTCCTTGTCTTTTCCTATTAAGGAAGAAATTTTCAAAAGGAACTGCTAAATACTTATAAAATTCATTGAAAAAATTAATAAACTAGGAAATTCCATAAATTTAAACATTGCTTAAAAACAAAAAAAGCTGTAGAGGTTAGTTTTCATGTTCTTTTTGCTTGATGCTTATATGTTTTCAATTCTGAGTGTTTTCAGACAAACCATAATGGTTTCATGCTAGTGTTTCAAGATCCCATATACATTTACTATAAATTTCATTCTTAGGCCTTTCAAATAATTTCAACATGTTTTGCCTGACTTCTAATTTGATTTGTTTGGCATGTGATCATTTTAACCACAGAATGTGTGCTATTATAACCTTCTCTTGTAGTTTGTGTTTCTTTAGTTATTACTAGGATCTTCATATCATAGTTTCCTTGCAATAATCTTTTTTTAATTAAGCGAGAAGTAGGAAGACAGAGAGAGACTCTCCTGCATGCCCCACAACCGGGATCCACCAGGTAAGCCCCCTACCAGGTGATGCTTTGCCTGCCTTGGCTGCTGCTCTGTTGCTTGCCAACCAAGCTATTTTAGTGCCTGAGGCAAGACCATGGAGGCATCCTCAACTCCCGGGGCCAACTTGGCTCAAACTGCTAGAGTCATGGCTGCAGGAGGGGAAGAGATAGATAGATGAGGGGGTGGAGAAGCAGATGGTTGATTCTCCTGTGTGCCCTGACAAGGAATCAAACCCAGGACTTCCACACTCTGGGTCGATGCTCTACCACTAAGCCAACCAGCCAGGGCAAGAATAATTTTTAAGACATCTTTTATGTGAAGTTTCTTTCTATTACAATTTGATAATATAGCCCATAAATACACCTAACCAAGAGTATATAAGTTTAAATATATGGTGGTATACTGAAAAATAACAAATGAATAAAGATGACATATCAAGCCTTCTGCACTCATTGAACTCCAGTACCTCCTGAGGGATACCTCCCATGGCAAAGAGTGAAGGCTAACTCAGTGGGCATTCTCACAAATTCCTTCTTTTTCAATCCCTCTGTTTCCTCTAATATGGATGTGGGGTTGGAGGGGGGGCACAAAATAAGCCAATTCCAAACCCTTTCTTAATTTAGGGATAGAACTGTTCTAGCCAATGAGACATAAACAGAGGTCCCTAAAGAAAGCATCTTTTCTAGGATAACATTTGGCTAGAAGGACTTTCACTTTTGGTCTTTTCTTTTAGCTTGAAATATGCACGTAATGCTTTAAGAAGAAGCAACCATCTTGCCTGAATCTAACAAGCCTCAAGTACCAATGAGTGTCACAGTGTGGGCTAAGATCCAGAAATGTCTGATTCCAAAGCTATATGCTCTTCAACCCTGTGGTTTTCCACAGCTGGGATAAAATGAACTTCATGGGGGGGAGAGGATTTCAGATGAAAAATGAAAACAATAACAATAGGGAGTCAAGAAATGATAAATTGGGTAGAACAATAAGATTTTAAAAGAATTTTTCCATAACACAGGGCAAAAAAGAAATTGATGTCCTTGGGCCATTTATGGAAGTTTGATGAGGCATCTTTAGTATTAAAGATGAGTGCACATAAATCAACTATGTAGAATTGATTCTAATTGTTGGTGAAGTTGTAATAAAAATGGAGATTGTTAAGTGCTCTGTGTACTGGAAGATTTCTCAGAAGGCCATGGAGTAGGTAAATAAAAGTGTTGTTAACATATTTTGACATTTGGCAAGCTTTTCTACTTGTCTAAAAGGTAAAATTTCATGTGTTCTAGCATCAGATCTTTGGATAGGAACCTGTTAGCATATATTTTTTCCCTTGAATAAAGCTCAATTTTTTCCACTTTGTGCAAAGGATTTTTTTTTATTGTAGACAGTATTAATAAAAAGTTAACACTATACTACTAACCATGTAACATAATTTAAATTATTGGCCTTCATTGCATAGAATTTACATTTTCAGCAGTTGTTCTATTGTATAAGTCTTGCACTGCAGAAAGACTCTTGAGAAAAGACTGAATATGTTTGAAACTTTAATGATATGGGTTCGAATAAAGCAGGGGTTCCTAAATGAAATTAGTGAGAAATGGCAACTTGAAGGTAGGTTGGGACTTCTTCTAGTTGAGGTACTGGAATTGAGGAAGACCATGGAGTTCAGAGTAGATATTTGTTGATCTCAATGTCTGGAATCAAAATGGAAAAATTATTCCTTATTCAAAAAATATTTTAATAGAACATGTGTAATTTTTGTATAAAGAATTAAGTTTTTAAGTTTCCTGTACTTCACTGAGTATATTTTTTTAGATATTCCACAATGTAGTAAATCTTGTTTTAATAAGTCTACAACCACCTCTTTGAAAAATTCCCTATGCCTAAGCAGTGATGACCAGAAAACTGAACTCTGTTCTTGCAAACCAAGCTGAGGTGAGGAGAAATGGGAGAACAAGCCTCTCTGTAGCTGATTTCCTGTCATTAGTTTTGTGAAACTGGATTTTGCACACTGCTAATGAAAACACCACCGCCAGCCCGGATATCATGGAAAACAGGTACATTTTGAAAATAATCCAGACTGCAAAGCTTTTATGAATTTGTAGCTGCTAGCTAGCACCTAGCATTATATTCTGACACACACCCAGAGCCTTTACCATTTTGTCAAACTCCTGGGTGCCAATGTGAAAAATAGAGTGAATGGAATGAACATTTCCATCATCCCATTACAGCAGTTTAAACCATGTGGATCTACTTGGAGTATGATCCACAAATAATTTCAAGAATTCACTTCCATTTGGCTCTGTCTAGGGTTTTTTTAAACCTTGGCGCTATTAACATTTGGGTTGAAAAATTCTTTGCTGGGGGAAGTGGTGCTCTGTGGCTGTCTGTGCATTGTAGAATATTTAGCAGCATCCCTAGTCTCTGACCACTTGAGGCCAACAGCACTCTACTGTTGAGTCACCAAAATGTCTATAGGCACTCCCGAATGTCCACTGAGGAAAAATTTGCCCTCCCCCACCTCTGTCCAGTTGAGAACCACTACTCTATTCAGAAATTCAACCCATGTGGAAGGCCATTCTGCTTGGCAATATGGATACCATGGGGGATAGAAAGCCATAATTCTGGCAGAGTGAGAAGAATAATCTATATACAGGGCTTGGGAAAAAGAGGGGTGTTATTATTTTTTTTTTTTTTAGTAGAAATTTGCTGCTTTTCTTCAAGTTGGCAAAAATGGAGAGACATAGGGTGATATTTGGCAGGGCTTACTGAAGGGTGTGCTTTACAAATAGTTATGTATCTGTTTCACTTAGGACTTAACTTCACACTTTTTCTCCAGCTGATCAGTCTGGGAGTCAGAAAAGAGTTAATTTAAAAGAGAATGGAGGTAGATGTACAATCAGGAAATGGAAGCAAGAGCCCAAGGAAAGTAACAGGAGCAGGATTGTATCTTGGGAGGAAGGTGATGGTGGAGAAGACAGAATGACAGAGCTGGAAAAGTTTGGAATCCAGAACGAGGTTGTATGACATTAAAACCTGGGTCCATCATTCATGAGAAGTATCATCTTGAAGATTTTTAAAAATCTCTTAAAGTTTCCATTTTATCATCTACAAAATGGGGATTATAATAATTGCCATCCTTGAAGACTGCTGATAATACACAGGGCCTGTGCTAAACACACACAGCTTTACAACAGTAGTGCAATGGGCACTGAGGAGCCCACAGGTTCTATGTGTGGTGGCTTCCACAGTGGCTGAGAAGGTCCACTTTAGTCCAGATGCAGTGAAGGTCGACAGAAAGATGTCGGCATGGCCCAGAAGGCACAATAGAAAGAAGAGGGGAAGATTAAAAAGCTTAGCTAGACTACAGACATAGACTGAACCAATAATCACCAGATTTCCTAACGAGTGTGCTGGAAATGGGTGAACTAATCTCCCAGCAGCATTGGCAAACACAAAGGATGACAAGTAAGAAGCAGTGAGAGTGTGGGAATTGGGACACCAGGGCCAAGGCCATAGCAGGAGAGCAGGGAGGAATGTGCATGATTTCGTGATCTGGGTGCTGTCCATGTTACCAGAACAAACATTCTCTATGGGGTGGGGCTCAGTGTTGAAATCCTAGCCTCTAAAAAAGAATCTCTCTCATGTAAATATTTAATAAATATGCGCTGCAGGAACAATAGAGCTGAAGAATAGACAAAGGAATTCGATAACTTTTTCTGAAGTGAATTCTTCTTTGACCTTTTAAATCATTGTAGCAATTAAATTTTACTTTTACTGCCTATTTATATATTGTATTGGTAAATTTTATGTGTCAATTTGACTGGGCTAAAGGGTGTGCAGATATTTGGCCAACCATTATTCTGGGTATCAGTGAGAATATTTTTGGAAAAGATTAACATTTGATTCAGTAGAATGAGTAAAGTAGATTATCCTCCTTAATGTGGGAGGTCCTCAGGCAATCAGTTTGAAGGCCTGACTAGAACAAACAGGCTAACAATCCCATGAGTAAGAGGGAACTCCTTCTGCCTGACCAATGAGATGGGACATTGGTCTTTTTTTAGCCTTGATTTAAATGGAGACTCTTGAGCCTGCCATCTTTTGGACTAAAACTTAGATGATTGACTCTCCTGAGTCACCAGCTTACCAGATGCAGATCTTGGGACTTCTCAGTCTCCATAATTGTATAAATATAAGCCAATTCTCTGGAGAACCATGACTAATAATATATTTTGTCTGGTGTTAGAATTATAGTATATTTGTCTTAGTTCTTTCATTAGACTAAGACAAATATAATGACTATAACTTCTTCATTTTATATTTATATTTTTTGTTTCATTTGTGGAATTAAAATAAATGTGAAGGCAATGATAATGACAAAGATGGAAAGCTTTGACATCAGATTGGCTGGAGGGTCATAGTTTGGTACAAACCAGAATCCTCGCATTCTCATGGATGTTTGAGAAGTTAATTTACAGTTTTCATTTTGATAATAATCTAAGATAATATTTTATCAGTTTTAAAGACAATTTTGTCTTTTTGAGGTGATATTGAACAACTGAAAGATATTTCAATAGACTTGGAACTCAAATCAGTGCTCCTCTGAGATTTCAGATTTTTACTTTTATTAAAAGGAATTACTAAGTTATTCAAATTTAAGAAACTCTTATTTGGGGGAAGAAACTTGGGGTGAATATCAGGAGAGTAGAGTTTAGCTTTAGCTCTGCTAACATTTGGCAAATCACTCTAGACCTCAATTTTATTATATATAAAATAAGTGATTTAGATTTGATTGATTTCTAGTTTTCCCTCAGCTCTAACTTTTTATGTCTTAAGGACATTAAAATTAGCAAGGAAAGAAGAAGAGGATGAAAATGTGAACAAGGCTGTACAAATATTAAAAAGGATGAGAAGGATGAGGCTGGGTAAGGGGCTGAACAGCTTTTGATTGCTGGTCAGGAAAAACCTTTTGGAGGAGGGAGCAACTGAGTTGGGACCACAGTGGTGAAGGGAATACCACTCAAAGATCTAGAGAACGATCATTCCAAGAAGAGGCAACAAGAGGTGCAAGGGTCCTAAACTGAGAATTTTGTTGGTGGGTTCAAGCTGCCAGAAGGTCAGCATGTGTGGCTGGGAACTAAGGGAGCATGGTGTAAGGTGAGGATAGACATGTGGGCACGTGTCAGATGTTTGGGGCCTCCAGATCATGATATATAGAATGTTTGGACTTTATTCTCAGTGCATTTAGGGAAACTTGGGAGAGAAATGCTTTGAATTCTATTTTTTGAAAGAACTTTCTCTAGCCAAGATACATGATTCACTGCTTAGTGTACATAATTTCAGCCAGTCCTCATGTTAATTCTATAGAATAGGGATTATTACTCTAGCTACTTTATACATAAGGAGAATGAGACTCAGAAGTTAAGTGCACAACTAATATCTACCAGGTAACAATAAGTATCCATCAATGTATTTATGCTGTCTATTGTTTGTGTAATGTTTATAAGTTGTGAATAGTAAGCTCAACCATGATCAATGAACCAATATGTTAGATCGACTTTTATAGATTTACTTTACAGAGTTTCTTATTTTCTCTTAAGATTATTTTCTGGCCCTGGCCATATAGCTCCATTGGTTAGAATGTTGTCCCCATACACCAAGGTTGCAGGTTCAATCTCTAGGCAGGGCACATACAAGAGTCAACCAGTGAATGCATAAATAAGTGGAACAACAAATTGATCTCTCTCTCTCTCTCTCTCTCTCTCCTTCTCTCTCACTCCCTTCCTCTCTTTAAAATCAACAAATTAAGAAAAAATTTTAGGCTCTGGCTGTTTAGCTCGGTTGGTTAAAAGCGTTGTTAAAACAACAAAGTTGTGGGTTTGATCCTGGGTTCATGGCACACATGGGAAGCAAACAAAAAAATGCACAATTGAGTGGAACAACAAGTGCTTCCCTTCCTCCTCCCTTCTCTTTCCCCTCTTCTCTCAGTCTTTCTAAAAATCAATAAAAATTAAGCCCTGGTGGGATAGCTCAGGTGGGTGGAGTGTCATCCTAGAGCTCAGAGGTTGCCGGTTCAGTTTCCAGGTCAGGGCACATGTAGGAGCAGCTTGATGTTCCTGTCTCTCTCTCCTTGCCTCCCTTTCAAGAAAAAAAAATTTTTTTTAATTATTTTCTGGTTCTGCTTTCAAGAGTTATTGAAAAAGTAAATTTTAATTGTTGATTTTGGTTAATACTATTATTGGGTCAGTACTGGCTATGAAGGCCCTGGTAAATTTATCCTACATCTGTATTATTTCTATGGGTTTTCATTTGCACATATAATAATGTATACAGTAGCTTGCATATTGTCTTATACACAGCAGGTACTGAATGACTGTAATAAAATAATGCACTTACACTGACATGTTTCTCATCCCTACTTACTATGTCAACAGCCAATAAAAATACACTACATCTTATATCACATCTGGGATAGCTTTTAGGTTGCATTTGCAATTTAGTATTATAATAATCGCTTGGTCTTTTTTTTTAATTTAGTGAACCTATTTCAAATCTTATTATCCACCTTTATACTTTACTGTTTAAAGCTTACAATATTCTCACTATTGGAGTAGGGAAATAACATTTTTGGTGGAATAAAACTAGTGAATTGGTAAGTGGAATCTCACTAATGATTTGTGATGAGACTTGTCAATATCTGCAACCTCTTTAGCTTAGATACTTTCAGGAGATAATTGTGATTCTTCATGAGGTTCTTATGCTTTTGCTGTGGTGATGTGCTACACTTCCCTTTATTAGCTAAACTAGTTATCTGTGTACCCAACTTAGCTGGTTTTTCATCTCAAAATACAGACAATTTTAAAAGTGGCAGCAAAGTAACATTGACTTGGACCCATCCTGAAAGCAACCACCAGTGCTTTCTCCGAAGAAGTAGAATGACTGTTTTATGAGGAGATTATCACTCCCTGAGTCCCCTGAATCATCTAGCTTGGCCACATCCCAATTTTTCTTTCAGCAAAAATGGAGAAAAGGAAAAAAACTGGAATGACTAGCTAAGCAAAATGCAAACTGCTTAAAAATGAAAGAAGCAAAAAGGATATTTCAGGAAGGGCAGTCAACTGGAAGTTTGGAGTCAAACACTATCAGCTTGTTGGATCAGAAACATTTAGGAACTTAAACTTTACAGGAGCAAATAAAATCACACCAGTCTTCCTGAGTGTGTGTGTGTGTGTGTATGAGTGTGTGTATGAGTGTGTGTGTATTGGTACATACATTTACACTGTGTACTTTACCTTTATTTTGAATAAATTTTCCACACAGATGGTCCTGTTGGGGCAGATACTTTCCACACCCACGATGGCACAGCAAGAAAAAAAAGTACTAAGCATATTAAAACATGTAAATATTTTCCCCTACCGATTCTATCAGCTGAGCATCTCATGTGTATGTTGCCCCTAATTCAGCCCAGTAGGTTTATCTTCTTGATTCTGCATTTTGCTTCAAGTTGAACAGAATGCCTCCGAGGTGAAGACAGCTGATCTCTTCCGACTCCCCGCTCACCCCAGCGAAGGAGTGCTTTTATTGCTTGCTCAAGCTTAAAACAAGCTGCTTCTTAAGCCTAAGAGATCAGAATACTGTCCTTAAAAAGCCCTGAAATAGGGCACTCTACATCACATGTGCTCTGCTAATCTCCCTTGGAGGAAAACAGAAAATCAAATAGAATGCCTTTTTTTTCCTTTTGCAAATAAAGCAGAGTATGATTTTTTTTTTTTTTAAAGAAAAATAGTGACTGCTTTTCTGACCAGAATGTGAAGAATTTCCTTGACTACGTTATTTTACACATATGAGCTACTACAAAAATTAAACCATCTATATAGTAGGGATTACTTTTATGGAAAAGAAAAAAAGTCCACTTATCGTTTAGGTGCCACTTAACATTAGGAGATAAGAAGTCCCATAGGTTAAATATCAAATAATAGTAGGAATAGATTATAAACTGAACCCAAACTATTGCTTTAACTAGATTAGAAGTTTGCCTTTTAAGGTCAGATCAGTAAATATGTTGCTTATTTTCAAGGTGTAAGACTTACAACTGTTATTTTTCTCATACATTGAACGTATCACATCACCAATTACTAACAGTCCTTTTTCAAAATGTTTAATGCACTGATAAATGGTTAATTGTTAATGTGTCTTTGTAGGGCCCTGACATTTCCTGAGCAGACCACCTGTTACATAGTTTCTTTGAAGGTTAATGGAGCAGAAGGTGGAATTCAATTACATGGAAATATAATGAAGGGAGAGGAAAGGAGAAAATGCTAGCCTTTCAGAAGCACATAATGGAAAAAAAAAACATCCTATGGTCTTTTATCCTTTTCGCGTGTATTTTAGAGTTTTTAAAATTATTACATTCTCAGTTATTTTATTAAGTTATGCAACTCCTACCTATTCTAAGCCTCTAAATAGCTTTTACCTGTGACTTTAAATATAGCTTAGAACCATAGTCTTCTGCCTTTCATTGGGACTGCTTTTCACCCTAAACTCTGCTGCAACCCAATGAGGACCCACATTGGGTAACCAAGCAAAAAACCTAAAGTCAATGAGATGAGACACAAAGTCACACAAGGGCTTAATTGCCTTGGGTTCCTGGGACAGTCAGCAGTGTTGTCTGCAACTTCTTACTCCATGGACAAATCTCGATGGACTCCAGCATAGAAAATGCAAATGATTCCTTATCCTAGAGCTACCTAGGTCCACCAAATGACTCGCCCTACTTCCCTGTGATACATGTTCACCTTAAAAGGAAGCCACCTAGGCAGCTTACAGAATCCTCTGTTCATGACTATATGTACTTGTAGAACCCTTGTTGATTTATAAAGTACAAACATCAAGACAGAACTTCACAACTCAAATTGCTTAAAATAAACCAAATAAATTTAAAAATCTGTCTTATGAGTAACAAGAGGCATCTCTCATGGAAAAGAGAGCTTATATTTATATAGACTTTAAACTGCTTGAAGCAATTTCACATTTTATTCAACATAATTCTTATACCCATTAGGGTAGGATAGCTTTTATTATAATGACAAACTACTCCAGAATATTATTGGCTTAAAACAACAAAGACATATTTCTTGCTTTTGCCACTTGTTTATCATGAGTCCTTGGTGAGGGAGCCTTGCTCTATAGCAGGGGTCCCCAAACTACGGCCCACGGGCCACATGCGGCCCCCTGAGGCCATTTATCCGGCCCCCGCTGCACTTCCGGAAGGGGCACCTCTTTCACTGGTGGTCAGTGAGAGGAGCATAGTTCCCATTGAAATACTGGTCAGTTGGTTGATTTAAATTTACTTGTCCTTTATTTTAAATATTGTATTTGTTCCAATTTTGTTTTTTTTTTTTACTTTAAAATAAGATCTGTGCAGTGTGCATAGGGATTTGTTCATAGTTTTTTTTTATAGTCTGGCCCTCCAATGGTCTGAGGGACAGTGAACTGGCCCCCTGTGTAAAAAGTTTGGGGACCCCTGCTCTATAGCATCCACACTCAGATACCCAAGCTAAGAGGGCTCTGTCTCTATTCTTCCATAACTTCGAAGGTGAGGAAAAGGGAGCCCGTTGAGTGATGTGCTGCTCAGAATGACTCTTCTACTCATAGTTTATGGGCCAAAGGAAGTCACACAGTCACTCCTAACTTCAAAGGAAATGAGAAAGTTTAATTTTCTTCTATGTCTAGAAAGAAAAAAGCATGAATGTTTGCAAGAAACCAATCACGATCATAACCCTCTTCACAGCTCCTCAACAAAGTATAGCCAGTAAGGCATTTCATGAAAATCAGGAAGATTTTCTCAATATGATATTTAGAGAAAGAATGGATAATTGCATGTGACAATCCTTTTATCTTTTGTTCATAAATATCTCCTCACCATGACACAATGCCTAAATATTCATTTTCTACTTCTTTAGACTAACCAATGCCTTGCTTCAGAGGGACAATACCTTTCCTAACATCTTGGAGTGAATGAATTACCAAAAGATAATGGGAAGGTGCTCCTCTTCCAGATGGACAGAAGCACTTTCATGACACAGGAATCAATTCAGTGGTGCCCCCCCCCCCAGGCTGATCCTGCCAACAGGGGTTTTCAGAATGCAGCGTAGCAGGTAAAGAGGTGTCGTGATTCTTGTTCTTGGTGGAGTGAAGGGATGAGGTTAAGCAGGCTCTTTTCACTGAAACACATGATAGTCTATATATATTCCCTAAGGTAGAACCTTTGCAGACATATTTACAAAAATATATTGTAAAGGAATTAATTTACACGTCCTCCTGGAGTAGTAATTTTTCTCCAAACCGTGTGGAGCATATTAAAAGCAAAATAAATTAAACAGGTGGTACATTTAAACTGTGAACTTTATGAAAATGAAAAGTGAGACAGAATTTTCTTGAAATTGTTGTGCTAGTGCTATCCAGGTACAGTCAGCCCTCTCTATACATGCGTTCTACATTCATAGATGCAACCAACTACAAGTCAAAATTATTTATTTGGGAATAAATGTTGCTCTGTTGCTGCTGTGTACTATATGTAGTTAGGCTTATGGTGAGTGTATGTACTGCACATGTACATGCTTTTGTTCTTGTCATTAGTCCTTAAACAATACAATAACTATTCATATAACTTTTACATTTTTAATGTTTTATGAGGCATTTATTATAAGTAATCTAGAAATGATTTAAGTATACTAAAGAATATGCATGTTATATGCAAATATACACCATTTTATATAAGGGGCTTAAGCATTCACAGATTTTGATAACTGTGTGGGTAGGGAGTACTAAAACCAATACCCCTCAGACATCAAGGGACAACTGTGATGAAGGTCACTTTTGCACTGAAATTCAAAATTAGAACCATGAAAGAAAAGATAACTGATGAAATTTGGAGACATACTTCTAAACACACTGAAGTATCCTTAGACAGAAAGTATCAGAAGTTGATACCAAAATCATGCTGTACATTAATTAATCAACACATATATGTACTTTCTTATGTTAACAAGGTGCTTTGGGCCTAACCAGGCAGTGGCATAGTGGACAGAGCATCGGTCTGGGACGCAGAAGACCCAGGTTTGAAACCATAAGGTCACTGGCTTGAGTGAGGTCACTGGCTTGGCTTCAGCCCCCTGGTAAAGGTACATATGAGAAAGCAGTCAATGAACAACTAAGGTGCTGCAACAAAGAATTGGTGCTTCTCATCTCTCTCCCTTCCTATCTGTCTGTCTCTCTCTCCTTGTGTATCTCTCACTAAAAACAAAAAAACAACAACAAGGTGCTTTGGTGTGTTTGATCAGATCATGAAATATTTTAGAGAAAGGGCTTTATAAAATCTCATATCAATTGCTGATCTTTTGCTAGCTAGTGTTCTTGTGAAAAAATATATATGGTGACAGACAATTTGACTTTGGGTGGTAAGCACAGTGCAATATATAGACCATGTAAAATAGAAATGTTCACTAGAAACCTATCTGATTTTATTAACTAATGTCACCAATTAAATTAAATTTAAAAATAAAATAAAATTTTGAAGTACTAGCAAATTTTCAATTCATAGTTTCTATTCATTCTTTTAGTTTAAAAGCTCAGAATCTCCAAGCCACTTGAAAATACAAGTGGCTATAGGCAAGTCATCCATCACGATGGTAATTTTTCTTGCTTAAACTAAGAAGTATTAAAATATTTCATAATTTAGAAATATGGAGCATTTTGTTCAAGTTTTCCATGAATTGCTAGCTTTGGGCTGACATATATTTAGAATATTTCAAGTGAAAGTGATTGAATTTTAAATTATTGGAAACTTAAAAAGAAATTATAGTTTTTTTTATACTAATTTTAGTGTTTGCTTCTAAAAGATATGGTAATAGAATAAGTGTTTTCTTCTTTGTTCATGTTACTTTTTCCCATTTAAGAATAATGACTTAAATCTATCCTATTACACTTTACTCTTCAACTCCTTACCATTAATTCACTATGCACCTTTTAATAATTAAGCTTTTATCTGACTTCTAGTTTCTAAATTTATAAAGCATTTTGTGATGAAGTTTGAAAAGAAGTTGTTTAACATTACTGTTTTACTATTTAAACTGTATTTTTATCAAAAATGTATTTAATATTTTCTATTTCATAAAAATTAGAATATATTAGAAAGATTCATTGCTGAAATATTCTTGTACCTTTTTACATTAGGGATAGCCTTATTCTGAATTTATATATAAAAATCAAGAGATACTTTGTCTCATTTACTTTTTTGGCATACTTCCCACTGAATTAGGAAGACTACGAGGATCTGAGTTCTGGTTCTGCCATTTCCTAGCTGTCAGACCAAAGTCTAGCCATTTATCAGCTTAATTTTAATATGCATCAAAGGAAACAATAATATCTGCCTTGCCTCACCTAGTTTTTGTGTTGTAAAAACTAAATAAGTTTAAAATCATAAAAAACACTTTGATAATTCTAAAGTATTATAGAAGATTAATATATTGTCACTTAATTATTAGTTAGCTTAATTTTCCCTTTGGAGTAAATTCACTTTAATGAATTAGATTAAATTCACTTTAATAAGAATTAGAAATATTATTAAAATAATCTAGATTACTTTTGTGAAAACTTTGAAGATTAAAAGTGTCTGCATTCGGTGTAAATTTTTTTTTTGCTATCTTGTTTAACTGTGTTTTTACTAAGTTTATAAGATATGGTTAATTGTCTTATATGCAAACTAAATCAAATTTCTTGTTTCATATGCAATTTACAACCTAAAATTATGTACACTTCAGTAACAATCTTTTCTCCATTTTAGATTAAAATTTCTTTATTTTTCTTTTTTTTAAATTTTATTTATTGATTTTAAGAAGAGAAAAAGGGAGAGAGTCAGAAACATCAATTTGTTTCTGTATGTGCCCTGACTGGAGATTAAACTGGCAATCTCTGCATATTAGGACAATGTTCTAACCAACTGAGCTATCTGGCTAGGACTAAAATTTATTTCTTTATGTGGAGCTGAAGACATAGTGAGAACAGCTACCAAAGAGGATACAGAAGGGGATTTAGATATTAGACAGTCAGAAAGTCCTCATGTCCACTGCATTTATTGGTAAAACCCAACAGGAAATTTGAATTATGTTTCCTTCAGAGCTTTTTGACTCAAAATGGCTAATCTTTAACATGGTTTACCTTACACCTGAAACACTAAAATTAATTACTAAATCCATATCACATTATCAATAACTTTAAGGAAGATAAACTGGTAGAGAGTCTTCAGAAAATCACATATATAAATTGAAATGAGGAAGGCCAGGTGGCTGATATGGTGCATTCATATCATTTTCCACCAGGATATCCATGTGGGATTGGTTCATTCCAAATTCTTGAGAAAAAAAAGTCTAATCCTGAAAGAAATGTCACTAAATCCAAATATATATGAGAAAAATTTTCAGATATCAGAAAAGCAAGTTTGACATAAAGAAAAAAATTGTTTGCAAATGTATTTTTAAAAATCCCAAATATTGAAAATATGAAATGTTAAATGAACTGACAAGGATATAAACTTAAATTCAAAAGATAGTATAGGTGATCAAAGATGAAAGCAGAGCAGGTAGAGGTACACTCACTTCCTCCCAAGACCAAACTGGACTTGCAACTAAAATATAGAACAATCAGTCTGAATAGCCATCTGAAGACTAGTTGAATAGAAATCTTACAACCAAAAACTAGAGACATTTATGTCCTCTTAAAGAGCTAACACCCAAAATCTCAAATCTCATTTGCAGCCACTCATCCTGGGCTCAGGCAGAGGTAGGGTAAAGCAGACTAGAGCTGTGGATCAGACTAGAGTCTTGTGACAAGAGATTAGATTTTGGAGATTCCAAGATGGCAGCAGAGTAGGCAGATGCACAGACTGCCACCTCCCACAACCAAACTGGATTACAAATTAATTTAAGAACAATCATTATGAAAAACCAACTTTGGACTAAAAGAAGAGGACTCAAAAACCAGTGAGCACAGAAGAATCCACACTAATCCTGGTAGGGAGTGTGGGGGTGTGGTGGGAGCTCCCCTGCTCCCAGAAGCGAGGGGAGGCCGAGGCTGAGGGTCCAGAAGGTCTCTCATTGTGAGGAGAGAGACCCTGAGAGGTGGAGGTCCTCAGTCCCAGGACCGGAGCCCAGCCTAGAAACTCAGGGACTGGAGGAGATAGCCTGACAGCATTGTGTGGGGAGAAGAGTGAGAGTTCTGTCTGTGGGAAGCTGCTGGTGAAAAAAAGTGCAGCCTTAAAGGGCCAGTGCAGGAAATATTGCTCACAGCCACTTGCCTGGGGCTCCGGGGGTGAGGATGGCTGAAAGAACTGGTCTTGCATGAGGAGAGTGGGGAGATCGAGACACAGAAACACAAATGGTGATGGGGAGAGGAGAGCCTGAGCTGACCTGAGTCATTCTCCAGTGCTAAGGCAGCCATACCTGGGGGAGGGGTCCCTCCCTCCACCCTGCACAAGTGTGGAACCAGTTGACCCACCTCCAAAAAGCTCTCTAGCTGCAATCAGCACAAAAGGTTGTTCAGAGAGGAGGAAGTAAAAGGGAGGGGCAGTACTCAGGTTTCCAGGGAGACCCGAGCTACACCTTTCCCTTCATACTGAGAACTTGCCATGCCCCTGGAGAAGCACTGGGCAGAACACACCTTTAGAATCTCAAAGGTCACACCCACCACATTCCTGGATACAGTTTCAACTAAAAACAAACAGAGAAAGAAAAAAAAACACAAGATATGCCCACTTGCCCCCTCCTAAAATCAGAAGCAAACTGGGAGCAGCAAGCATAGAAGCTCCCTACTGGGATCATCAAAAACAGATGCTTCCTGCTGGACTCAGCAAACAAACAGCAAGGAAATTAAGGCTTTTAAGCGGCTCTACTAGTTAAGGAGAAATAAAATTCAAGCAATAAGCAGAGGCTGAGCAATAAAGTCCTGGAGGAGAAGCCACATTCCATAAACCAACCTCAGACCCACAACTCTAACAAGCTTGCAAACCATACCCAGAAAGAATGGGAAGACAGAGGAATGTAAACCATATAAATCAACAAGAAAAATCCCCAGAAAAAGAACTAAATGAGACTGAAGTAATCAAATTACCAGATGCAGAGGTTAAAATAATGATTGTTAGGATGCTTAAGGATCTCAAAGCTACAATGGATGGACTTAATGAGCACCTAAATAAAGAAATTGCAAGCATCAAAAAGGACACTGAAATCATAAAAAAGAATCAATCAGAAATGGCAATTACAATATCAGAAATGAAGACTACACTAGAAGAAATCAACAGCAGGCTGGATGAAGCAGAGGATCAAATTGGTAAATTAGAGGACAAGATAAATAAAAACACAGAAACAGAGCAGCAAAAAGAAATGAGGCTGAAAAAGTCTGAGGGAACTAGAAGAGAATTCTGACAATATGAAGAGAAATAACATCTGCATCATAGAGGTTCCTGAAGGAGAAGAGAAAGAACAAGGGATAGAGAACCTGTTTGAAGAAATCATAGCTAAATACTTTCCTAAATTGATGAAGGAAAAAGTCACACAAGTTCAAGAAGCACAGAGAGTCCTGATTTAAAAAAAAACAAAACTCAGTGAGGCTTACATCAAGACACTTCATGCTTGACCAGGAGGTGGCATAGTGTATAGAGTGTTGGACTGGGATGTGGAGGACCCAGGTTCGAGATCTCAAGGTTGCCAGCTTGAGCACGGACCCATCTGGTTTGAGCAAGGCTCATCAACTTGAACCCAAGGTCACTGGCTAAAGCAAGAGGTCACTCCTTCTGCTGTAGCCCCCCAGTCAAGACACACTTGAGAAAGCAATTAATGAACAACTAAGGAACCACAACAAAAAATTAATGTTTCTCATCTCTCTCCCTTCCTGTCTGTTTGTCCCTATCTGTCCTTCTCTCTGACTCTGTCTCTGTCACAAAAAAAGACACATCATAATTAAAATACCAAAGTTAAGAGATAAAGAACAATACTAAAAGCAACAAGAGAAAAGAAGTCAATTACCTATAGAGTAGCTCCCATAAGGACGACATCTGACTTTTCAACAGAAACACTTGAGGCCAGAAGAGAATGACAATAAATATTTAAAGAAATGCAAAACAAGATCCTACAACCAAGACTTCGTTATCCAGCAAGATTATTGTTTAAAATTGAAGGAAAAATAAAAATCTTCCCAGACCAAAAAAAAAAAAAAAAAAAAAACACAAAAAACTCAAGGAATTCTTACAACCAAACCAGAACTGCAAGAAATGTTAAGGGGATTTGTTGGTCAAATAAGTTTGTAAATATGATATATATGTTTGCTCGTTTATAGTTTGCATTGGGTGTGGAGGACAGGCTGTAAGCCGGCAGGGTCATTATAGCCTAAGGCTTAGTTTTAAGACTAAGCCTTCCCACCCTAAGTGACTTTGTATCAGAGACTTCCTTGTTTGTATATTGGATTAAAGGTTTTTATTTCTACACTATAAAATGGGGCAGAGGAGCCCATACTGGAGGAGTGCAGAGAAAGGCCATGTGGAGGAAAGGAGAAGTAGCCAAGATGGCAGAGTGCTGAAGGAGAAGCCAGTTTGTGCGGAGTTTGTGCAGAGAGAGGGAGATGGGGAACAGAGGTGAATAAGGCTGGTGAGGCAGATACCTTTGATTCTAGGAAACTCAGATAAATCAGTGGCTTTGGGAGCCCTGAATGAAAAGGGAAGTGTTTTCCAATGGTGTGTATTTCTTGCCTGCCAGAAGCAGGCTAGGATGAAAGCTAATGGCCCACCAATTCTTGGCTTCGTTGTTTCATTACCATCGGTCCGAATCAAATTAGAACACACATGAGCCAGGCAGCAGTGATGTGGCCGTGGCTACTGGCCTTACAGGCTTGCTGTAGAAAGAGCAAAGGAATAAAGAAATCAAGAAAAAAAGGATTATAGATCTAAGGAATAAAATGGCAATAAACAACTACATATCAATAATAACCTTAAATGTAAATGGATTAAATGCTCCAATCAAAAGACATAGGGTAATTGCATTGATTAAGAAAACAGGACCCATAGATATGCTGCCTACAAGAGACCCACCTCAGAACAAAAGATACACATAGACTGATAGTAAAGAGATGGAAAAAAATGTTTCATGTAAATGGAAAGGAAAAAAAAGCTAGGGTAGCAATACTAATACCTGACAAAATAAACTTTAAAACAAAGACTATATTAAGAGGTAAAGAAGGTCACTACATAATAATAAAAGGAGCATTACAACAGGAAGATATAACTATTATAAATATTTATGCACCTAATATAAGAGCACCTAAATATATATGACATGTTGATGGACATAAAGGGTGAGGTCAAAAGTAATATTATAATAGTAAGGGATTTTAATACCCCACGAACATCAATGGATAGAACCTCCAGACAGAAAATTAACAAAGAAATAGCAGCCTTAAATAACACACTAGATCAACCGGATTTAATAAATATCTTCAGAACCTTTCACCCCAAAGCAGCAGAATATACATTCTTTTCAAGTGCTTATGGTACATTCTCTAGGATAGACCACATGTTAGGACAAAAAACAAGTCTTAATAAATTTAAGAAGATTGAAATCATATCAAGCACCTTCTCTGACCATAATAGCATGAAACTAGAAATCAACTACAATAGAAAAACTGAAAAACATTCAAACACTTGCAGACTAAAGAGCATGCTATTAAATAATAAATGGGTTAACAATAAGATCAAGGGAGAAATAAAAAAATTCCTTGAAACAAATGAGAATGAACAAATAACAACTCAAAATTTATGGGACACAGCAAAAGCAGTTTTGAGATGAAAGTTCATAGCATTACAGGCGTACCTTAAGAAGCAAAAAAAAGCTCAAATAATCAACTTAACCCAGCATCTAAAAGAACACCAAGTAAAGCCCAGAGGAAGTAGAAGGTAGGAAATAATAAAGATCAGAGCAGAAATAAATGACATAGAGGCAAAAAAGAAAAAAATACAGAAGATCAATGAAACCAAGAGCTGGTTCTTTGAAAAGGTTAACAAAATTGATGAACCTTTAACCAGATTTATCAAGAAAAAAAGAGAGAGACCTCAAATAAATAAAATTAGAAATGAGAGAGGAGAAGTAACAATTGACACAGCAGAAATTCAAAGGATTTTAAGAAAATACTATGAAGAACTCTATGCCCAAAAATGGGATAACCTCAATGAAATGGATAAATTCCTTGAAAAATATAATCATTCAAAAATCAATCTGGAAGAAACAGAAAATCTAAATAGACCAATTACAACAAATGAGATTGAAATAGTTATCAAAAAACTCCCAACAAACAAAAGTCCAGGGCCAGATGACTTCACAGGCAAATTTTACCAAATATTCAAAGAAGAACTAATTCATATCCTTCTCAAGCTATTTCAAAAATTCAAGAGGAGGGAAGACTTCCAAACTTCTTTTATAAAGCAAATATAATCCTCATTCCAAAACCAAGTAAAGACACTACAAAAACAAACAGACAAACAAACAAACAAAAAACTGTAGGCCAATAACCCTGATGAATTTAGATGCTAAAATTCTCAACAAAATATTAGCAAATCAGATCCAGCAATACATGAAAAAAATCATACATCATGGTCAAATGGGATTTATTCTAGAGAGGCAAGGCTTGTACAGTATTTGCAAATCAATCAACATGATTCATCACATAAACAAAGGAAGGATAAAAATCACATGATAATATCAATAGATTCAGAAAGAACATTTGATAAAATTCAGCACCCATTTATGATCAAAACTGTCAGCAAGGTGGGAATACAGGGAACATACCTCAAATGATAAAGGCCATCTATGACAAGCCCACAGCCAACATCATACTCAATGGGCAAAAACTAAAAGCAAACCCCTTAAGAACGGAAATGAGTCAGGGTTGCCTCCTTTCACCACTCTTATTCAACATAGTTCTGGAAGTTCTAGCTACAGCAATCAGACAAGAAGACAAAATAAAAGGCATCCAAATTAGAAAAGAAGAAGTAAAACTTTCATTATTTGCTGATGATATGATACTGTATATAGAAAACCCTAAAGTCTCAGTCAAAAAACTACTAGAACTGATAAATGAATTCAGCAAGGTGGCAAGTTATAAAATCAATATTCAGATATCAGTGGCATTTATATATACCAACAATGAACTGTCTGAAAGAGAAATTAAGTAAACAATCCCCTTCACTATTGTAACAACAAAAAAAAGTACCTAGGAGTAAATTTAACCAAGGAGGTTAAAGACCTTTACTTTGAAAATTATAAAACATTGATAAAAGAAATCAAGGAAGATACAAACAAGTGGAAGCATATACTGTGTTCATGGATAGAAAGAATAAATATCATTAAAATATCTATACTACCCAAAGCAATCTATAAATTCAATGCAATTCCTATTAAAATACCAATGTCACACTTCAAAGATATATAATATTCCAAAAATTTATATGGAACCACAAAAGAATACAAATAGCTTCAGCAATCTTGAAAAAGAAAAATAAATTGGGGGAGTATCACACTTCCTGATATCAAGTTACACTACAAGGCCATTGTACTCAAAACAGCTTGGTACTGGCATAAGAATAGGCATACAGATCAATGGAATAGAATAGAGAACCCAGAAATAAACTCACACTTTTATGGTCAGCTGATATTTGACAAAGGAGCTAAGAGCATATAATGGAGTAAAGACAGTCTCTTTAAGAAATGGTGCTGGGAAAACTGGACAAATACATGCAAAAAAATGAAACTAGACCACCAACTTACACCATTCACAAAAATAAACCCAAAATGGATAAAAGACCTGAATGTAAGTTGTGAAACCATGATCATCTTGAATGAAAACATAGTCAGTAAGCTCTCTGACAACTCTCACAGCAATATATTTGCTGATTTATCTCCACAGGCAAGTGACATAAAGGACAGAATGAACAAATGGGACTATATCAAATGAAAAAGATTTTGCACAGCAAAAGACAACATGAACAAAATAAAAAGACAACCCAACACAATGGAAGAACATATTTGCCAACACATCCAATAAGGGGTTAATAACCAAACTCTTCAAAGAACTTGTAAAACTCAACACCAGGAAAGTAAACATTCCAATCAAAAATTGGGCAAAAGAACTGAATAGACACTTCTCTAAAGAGGACATACAGATGGCCAATGGGTATATGAAAAATGTTCAACATCACTAATCATTAGAGAAATGCAAATTAAAACCACAATGAGATACTACCTCACACCTGTCAAAATGGCACTCATTAACAAAACAACACTTAAGTGCTGGCAAGGGTGTGGAGAAAAGGGAACCCTCTTGCACTGCTGGTGGGAATGCAGACTGGTGCAGCCACTGTAGAAAACAATATGGAGATTCCTCAAAAAATTAAAAATAGAACTGCCTTTTGACCCAGCTATCCCACTTCTAAGAATATATCCTAAGAATAACAAATCACTGATTCAAAAGAAGAAATGCACCCCTATGTTATTGCAGCATTGTTTACAATAGCCAAGATCTGGAAACAGCCCAAGTTTCCATCAGTGGACGAGTGGATCAAAAAGCTGTGATACATACACACAATGGAATAATACACGGCCATGAAAAAGAAAGAAATCTTACCATTTATGGCAACATGGTTGACCTGGGGTCTATTATGCTAAGTGAAATAAGCCAGGAAGAGAAAGAAAAATACCATATGACTTCATTCATATGAGGAATCCAATGAACAATGAGAACTGAGGAATGGAAGAGAGGCAGAGAAAGGGTCAAAGAGTCCAGAGGGAAAGGGGAAGAGAGGAGGTAATCAAAAAAGGAAAGACATTAGTGAAAGTATATACACTAACACAGAGAGATATAGGGCAGGATAGTAAATTATGAAGGAAAAGGGGGAAGGCAGTGGAGGGAGGGGGCAAAAGGGGTATCAAGGAGAATAAGGGGGGGAGGGAGGGAGACATATTTGGGGGTACACTTGCAACTATGTAAACACAAATTAAAATCAATTAAAAAAGAGACTAGGTTTTGTAGCTGGGGTTGGGAGAGGAGAGAGCTGAAAGGATAGCCACCAGGATCCCTGAGTTAAGTCCCATTCCCATACTGCAGATGTCATCATTCATGGCTAGAGCACGTCCCTCCTTATGGGATCAGCCTGAAGAAATGCAATAGCCCTACCCTCTGGACTTCCTGTGGCCCCACCTTACAGAGTTCCCATCCTGCTGAGGGATTAGTAGCCTGGGTCCAGGTGTAGAGGTCTGGGCAGACTCAAGGGGCGTCAGTGACTGAATAGTGTGGTTTTAGATGGGAACCACTACCCTCATTTCCTCATGAAACTGATTGGCAACTTTCCTTTATAGGTCACCCATGAGCCTCACCCTCAGACTCTTGGTGGCCCCAACCTACTGATTCTTGGTGGCCTCTGCCAGCCGACTATGAGTCCCCAAGAGGTCTGGGCAGAATCTAAGGCATGGTTGTGTGGCCCTGGTTTGGGAGCTACCCCAACCATCTTCCCATTAGCTTAATCAGCACCTCTTTTCATAAAAGATCCACCAGCTTCATTCTCCGGATTCCAAGCAGCCCTATCCTGCTGAGCTTGGGCTTCTGGGACAATCTGAGACAGAATAGGTTGTATGGCTCTTAGATGGGGGCTACTTTTCTTTGTCGTGCCTGACTGGTCCAGAGCCTTCCCTTCACAGAGCAATCTGTTTGGGCCTGATAAATTCTGCTGGTCTCACCCTGAGGAGTCCTGAGACCCCCACAATACCACAAAGGTCTTCAGGCACCCAGCAGGTAGCAGCTAAATTTGGTATATCATGGGAATTTTGCTGAGAGGCACCAGACTCAGCACTGGCACTGAATTTGAACATATATCAATCTGATGAACACTACCACCTGCCACTACCTGGTAACTCACTGAGAGCATGCAACTCAAGTACTGCCAGAACTCTTTTAGTAACTGAGCCTAACAGGCAGCCAGCAGCCAGAGGCAGATCTCGATGGGTCTTTGACCTTTTGCTAATCTGCCCCAGGACTTGGTGCTGGTACAAGTTTGCCTTAGTATACAGCTGGTTCTTCCCACACACACCCAAGCCCAGCAGAGGCAACTACAAACTGTGGGTCACATTATAGCTCCAAAAATGTTTCTTAGGGCCAGTCATAGTCAGTGTCTCACATTGGCCTGGAATAGAGGCCCTCCTATGAGGCCAATAAATCCAGTGGCCAGCTTCAGACAACATGAGAAAAGGATCCAATTAGCTTCACAAGAGGCATATTCAAAAAAACATCTTACCAGGTATCATGTTCTGTTGAGGTGAAATTATCTTCAGGTTGCCAGCACCTGCAGAGCAGCTTGTATGCTGTAGTCAGGTGTTGATCTTCACAGTCAGCTAGCCTGAGGGTCAACACCAATCACAAACAGGACAATAGCAATCAAGACTCAATCACAACAGGAAGGCTTACAGAACCCACATGAGACATTTCCAGAGTACCCAGCTCAGGTAATTAAAGAGACTGTGCTACTGGATCCCACAGAACACCTACAACATAAGGCCACCCTATAAGCCCTGGGGAATATAGACCATAGCGGTTCTACCTGATACATAGAAACAAACGCAGTGGCAGCCAAAATGGGTAGACAAAGAAATATCCCCAAATGAAATAACAAAAAAATCTCCAGAAAAAGCGCAAACTGAAATAGAGACAAGCAATTTATCAGATATAGAGGGTGTTTGTTTGTTTTTGTAAGAAACTGACAGACAGACAGGAAGGAAGAGAGATGAGAACCATTAACTCATAGTTGTGGCACCTAAGTTGTTCATTGATTTCTTTTTCATATGTTCCTTAACAGGGGGGTTCCAGCTAAAACAGTGACACTTTGCTCAAGCCAGCAACCTTGATCTCAAGTCAGCAACCATAGGATCAATTCTATGACACCAACAACCACCTCTTGTTGAAGCTGGTGAGCCTGCACTCAAACCAGATGAGCCCACGCTTAAGCCAGTAACCTCAGGGCTTCAAGCTTGAGTCCTCAGCATCCTAGGATGATGCTCTGTCCACTGTGCCACTGACTGGTGAGGCAAAATTATGGAGTTTTAAAAAATGGGAGAGGGTTATAAGGATGCTCAAGGAACTCAGTAAGAAATTCAAAAGTATGAAAAAGGACATGGAAATCATGAAAAAGAACCAGCCAGAAAAATATGATATCTGAAATGGAGAACACACTAAAAAAATAAATTAATTAACAGTAGGTTGGATGAAGCAGAGGACCAAACTAGCAATTTGGAAGACAAGGTAGCAAAAAAACCCAGCTAATCAGAGCAGCAAAAAGAAAAATAATTGAAAATGAGAATGGTTTAGGGAACCTTTGGGAACAACGTGAAATATAACAACATCTGCAACAATGCAGTACCAGAGGAGGTGAGAGAGTGAGCAAAGGATTAAGAACCTATTTGATTAAAAAAAATGGCCGAAGCTTTCTTAACCTGGTGAAGAAAAAGGACACACAAGTCCAAGAAGCATGTAGAGGTCCCAACTAAGATGAATCTAAAAAGGCCCACACCAACATACATCATAATTAAAATGACAGTTTAAAGACAAACATAATCTTAAAAGCAGCAAATGTAAGACAGTCAGTTATGTGCAAGGGAGCTCCCATAGCCTGTTAGCTGATTTCAGGCCAGGAGAGATTGGCATAAAATATTCAAAGTGATGAAAAGAAAGATCCACAACTAAGACTACCTTACTAACCAAGGCTATCATTTAAAATTAAAAGAGAAAAAAACAGCTTGCCAGAAAAAGCTAAAGGAGGCTCTTACCACCTGACCAGGAGGTGGCGCAGTGGATAGAGCTTCGGATTGGGATGTGGAAGGACCCAGGTTCGAGACCCTGAGGTCGCAGCTTGGACCCAAGGTTGCTGGCTCGAGCAAGGGGTTACTTGGTCTGCTGAAGGCCCGCAGTCAAGGCACATGTGAGAAAGCAATCAATGAACAACGAAGGTGTCACAACAATAAAGTGATGATTGATACTTCTCATCTCTCTCCATTCCTGTCTGTCTGTCCCTATCTATCCCTCTCTCTGACTCTCTCTCTGTCCCTGAAAAAAAAAAAAAAAAAAGGCCTGACCCGTGGTGGCTCAGTGGGATAAAGTGTCTACCTGGAACACTGAGGTTGCCAGTTTGAAACCCTGGGCTTGCCTGGTCAAGGCACATATGGGAGTTGATGCTCCCTGCTTCTCCCCCTTCTCTCTCTCTCCCTCTTTACCTCTCTCTCCTCTTTGAAAATTGAATAAAGTCTTTAAAAAGAAAAAAAAAAAGAGGAGGCTGTTACCACTAAAGCAGTACTGCAAATCATGTTCAAGGACCTGCTTGAAGAATAGGAAGAGGGAGAGAAAGAATAAGAGGGAGGAGGAGGAAGAGGAAAAGATGAAGAATAGAAGAAAAAGGAGGAGGAGGAAAAGTGGAGGAGGAAGGGGAGAAAGAGGAAGAGTAAAAAGAGCAAGAAGAAGAAAAAGAAGAAGGAGGAGAAGAATATGGTTAAAATAATAAAATGCCATTAAATATGTGCTTATCCTTAATCACCTTAAATGTTAATGCCATAAATGCTCCAATCAAATGTAATAAGATAGCTGAATGGGTAAGAAAGCAAGATCCATATATATGCTGTCAACAAAAGACCCACCTCAGAATAAGATACACAAAGACTAAAAGTAAAGTGGTAGAAAAATGGAAATGAAAAAAACAGCAGGGGTAGCAACACTTATACTTGACAAAATAGACTTTAAAATAAAAGCTATAGTAGAGACAAAGGACACTACATAATGATAAAGGGGGCAATCTAACAAGAGGATATTACCCTATAAACATTTATGTACCCAATATAGAAGCATCTAAATATGTAAAACAATTCTTGACAGCATAAAGCAAGAAATTGACAGCAATACAGTTATAGTAAGGGATTTGAACACCCCATTAACATAATGGAAGATCTTGCAGACAGTAAATCAACAAGAAAATGGCAGCCTTAAATAACACATTAGATCAGCTGGATTTAATTGATATCTTCAGAGCATTTCACCCCAAAGCAGCAGAAAATACATTATTTTCAAGTGCACATAGAACATTACCTAAGATAGAGTACATATTAAGACACAAAACAAGTCTTAATAAATTTAAGAAGATTAAAATCATATCAAGCATCTTTTCTGAACATAATGGAATGAAACTAGAAATCAATCACAAGAAAAAAAAATACACAAATACACGGAGGTCAAATAACATGTTCTAAACAATGAATGGGTTAACAATGAGAACAGGGAGCTAATCAAAGGATACCTTGAAATAAATGAAAATCTGAGCACAATAACCCAAAATCTACAGATGCAGTGAAAGCATTTTTAACAGGGAAATTCATAGCATTACCAGCATACCTCAAGAAACAAGAAAAATCTCAAATGAACAATCTAACCTTACATTTAAAAGAACTTGAAAAACAACAACAAAGACCAAAATGAGTGGAAGAAAGGAAATACTAAAGATCAGAGCAGAAATAAACAAAATAGAATCTAAAACACAATACAAAAGATCAATGAAACCAAGAGCTGGTTCTTTGAAAAGATAAAGATTGACAAACTTTTAAGCAGACTCATCAAGAAAAAAATCAGAGAGGAACCAATAAAATCAGAGATGAAAGAAGAGAAGTAACAACTGACACTAAAGAAATACAAAGGATTGTAAGAAAATATTACAAAAAAACTAGAAGTCACCAAATTGGGCAATTTTGATGAAATGAATAAATTTCTAAAAACATACAATCTTCCAAAACTAAATTAGGAAGAATCAGGGAATCTGATAAACAGATTACAGCTAGTGAAATTGAAGCACTAATCAAAAGACTCCTAAAAATACAAATGTCCTACACTGGCTGGCTTCACAGGTGAATAAGAGTATGATCCGCAAGGTCAGGGATGGGCAGAGAGAACAGGAGGCTGGCACAGGTGCACTGGGGCACAGTGGAGGGAACTGATTCAAGCTCTCTTGTCCTTATTCTGCTGCATAGAATAATGGCCACCTTTACTGCACATGTAAGTCATAAGGATAAACACCGCTGTAAGGAGATTTTATCTATTTAATTTTAACTTATGACCTCTCTCCAAGGTATGTGGTGTTATCCTTATTCTACAAATAAGAAAGTTTGTGTCTCTGGGAGATAAATGACTTGTTCAAGGTCTCACAGAATGTGGTGAAATTCTACAATTTTACCTATATGCAGATGGGTTTCAATATATACAGTACAGTGCTATAAATGTTATTTTTCTCTTTATGATTTTCTTAAAAACATTTTTTTATTCTTTAGCTTAATTTATTATAAGAATATAGTACATAAACATAACAAAAATGTATTAATTGATTATTTGTTATTGGTAAGGCTTCTGGTCAATAGTTAAGTTTTAGAGGAGTCAAAAGTTATAGGTAATTTTTTACTGCATGGGGGAGGGTCAGTACTCCTTACCTCGCTCCCCCCAAGTTGTTCAAGGGTCAACTATACATAAAAATTATCCTTCTCTTCTGCCCTACTTACCTACCACACCCTGTATTCCCCACCTTCTACCCCCTTACTCAGGTACTGAATATATCTGTTTTACTTGGCTTCTTAAAGCACATTCTGACTTTCCTTCTATTAAATGATTTATCTTGCCACTAACAAGCCTTCCTCACTCTTTATTTATGAACTAGGCTTCATTTCTCTCATAGACTTATCATCACACTACCATTTCCTGCAACCTGGACTGAAATTCTCATCATCCTTTTAACAAATATTTATTTATGAAAAGTGTACTAGCTGAAAAATTCTATTTCATTGACTCCCTTGGAAGAGACAGCCAACCAGATTTTCACAGGGAAGGTTCTGTTAAATGTTTGAGTATCACTCATAAGGAAAGATTATTTGGGAATTCTCCCCAGCCTGTTCATATTAGCAGAGAGTAGTTTTTCAGTAGTTCCTAAATGATGAGTTGACTATAGAGATAAAATCCAGGACAGTTGTTTCCATGAAACAACAAAGTTTAAGAAATTTGATGACCAAATTTTGAGTGTCTGAGATCATAGAAACCGGAAGGTGTTAGAAGAAAGCACCAGATAATGGATTTTGTTAGAAAAATAAAAAGGTCGGGAAATGGTTAAGAGATGCCTGACAAATGAATTGGGAAGGGAGGAATTTGGGGGGATGAGGTAAGGGTTCTTCATATCAATCTGTACTTCTTTACATTGTGACTACAATTAATGCTTGGTCCTAAAGAGGATATTTAAAAGGAGAGAAACATTATCAATGATTGATACTTAGAAACTGTTCTGATCATCCAGGAAGCATCATAGACAGATGTCTAGACTATATCCACAGAAGTTCCAATTCAAGTGTGTAGGGTGAGACCAACGAATCTGCACTTTAATGAGCACCCCAAGCTTCTGTGGTCCATGTGGTCCAAGGGACATTTTTTTGGGAAACACTGGTAGAGACTACCACATTTCACAGACAGAACATGACTAAGATGCCTGCATCTCCTAATCAGTTTATAGCTTGGCCTATCCAAGACACTGGTGTTTGAGTAGGAGAAAAATATCTGGATGACTTTATATAGATTGCTCATTATTGTAACCACCGGAGGTCCAATTTAAAAGAGAAGAAGAATCTATAGTTTTGACACATTCAAATCTTGAGGCCCCACATCTGTTCCATTTAGTACTACATGTTTTCAGCTAAACAGGATGTAGTTTTTCTCTCATATATTTAAGCTGCTTAAAGTTCAACCGCATGCATAGTTTTCAATAGTAAATGTTCTATAGATATCTTCATGATAATTCATAGAATTCACAAAAGCCAAACATACAAGTATAAACACAATCCTTTAGCTTTTTAACTTTCAAACTATATCCAAAGAGCACAATTAAGTCTCTGTGCAGTAATTTCCTCATAAAATATGGCCAGTAAATGCTTCCCATAGATAATTTACTTCAGTGTTATTGATTTTTTTCCTTCCTAAAAAGCTGTATTGAAACAACAGCCATTAAGGCTTATAGAGCTTTGCAACATCTGGTTATGATTGCAGACAATTGCTCTAGTCCTTATTCTTGAGGCTGCCTATAATTCCACAGAGAACACCTTCATTAGCTGCCTACTATTCCTTCTTCAGATGGCACCTGGGGAAAGGCATGCAAAAGAGATAAAGAAATATCTGAAGGCAAAGCAATAGTTATTGTCCATAAATTACTTATTTCATTTACCCACAGAGTCTGCTCCCTGTTGTTGTTTTAGAAGAACATTTTGCTTTTGTATTCATTACTTGGGAGAGCTGTGTCCAATGTATTTAGTGAATTAAATGTATCTATTTAAATTAGAGGCATACTAGCACATAGCCTTCCACTTAAACGATATTGTATAAGTAAAATTCATCAGTAGTTATTAATTTTGTTAGCAGAAGTGAACAGAAACTGAGTGACTAATTAAACCTGAAGAATTTTATCAAAAAGATCGGCATAACAGGAAACTCCTCACAAGGCTAGAGCATGAGGCTTGGAAAATGAGCAGGAAGAAGAAAGTGCCAGGTGGGTTCCAGGACTCCGGGAACTGTCATGTTAAGTCTCTGTTTTCTCTGCCACTGGAAAGGAAATGAACTTGGCTGCTGCTACCAACCTGGGAAATGGGTGTGGTAATTGCACAAATGAATGTAGCCCACTATCTCTTATTTTTGTGTAACTTCTTCAGAGTTAAAATAGTGGGAGGGCCCTGGCCGGTTGGCTTAGCGGTAGAGCGTCGGCCTAGCGTGCGGAGGACTCGGGTTCGATTCCCGGCCAGGGCACACAGGAGAAGCGCCCGTTTGCTTCTCCACCCCTCCGCCGCGCTTTCCTCTCTGTCTCTCTCTTCCCCTCCCGCAGCCAAGGCTCCATTGGAGCAAAGATGGCCCGGGCGCTGGGGATGGCTCTGTGGCCTCTGCCTCAGGCGCTAGAGTGGCTCTGGTCGCAACATGGCGACGCCCAGGATGGGCAGAGCATCGCCCCCCTGGTGGGCAGAGCATCGCCCCTGGTGGGCGTGCCGGGTGGATCCCAGTCGGGCGCATGCGGGAGTCTGTCTGACTGTCTCTCCTTGTTTCCAGCTTCAGAAAAATGAAAAAAAAAAAAAAATAGTGGGAGGATTTTGGTCTCATTGGCTAAGCCTAGATCTCATTCATGAGAGTAGCCTAAATCTGAATTAACTGGGTTTTCTGGACCTTTAGTAGGATTCGGGCCCTGCTTTCCACCAAGACTTATAGCATTACTTGGCCATAGAAAAGAAGGAAATCTTCCCATTTGCAACAGCATGGATGGACCTAGTCGGTATATGCTAAATGAAATAAGTCTGACAGAGAAAGACAAATACTGTAGCATTTCACTTATATATGGAATCTAAGGAACAAAATAAATGAAAAAACAAAATTTAAACAAACTCATAGATATGGAGAACAGACAGAGAATTGCCGTAAGGGACAGGGTTGTGGGGGCTAGATGAAAAATGTGACCTAAGATGTACACATTGGCCTGACCTGTGGCAGAGCAGTGAATAGGGCATTTACATGGAGTGCTAAGGTTGTTGGTTTGAAACCCTGGTCTTGCCCAGTCAAAGCACATGTGAGAAGCAACTACTTCAAGTTGATGCTTCCTGCTCCGCTTCCTCCCTTTCTCTCTCTCTCCCCCTCTCTTTAAAATCAATAAATAAAATCTTTTTTAAAAAAGGCAGTACACATTGGTTCTTACAAAACAGTCTCAAGGATGTAAACTACAGCACAGGAAAAATAGTCAATAATATTGTAATAACTGCATATGGTGCTGGGAGTACTTGAAATATCAGGGGGAAACACTTTGTAAAATGTATGATTGTCCAACCACTATGCTGTATACCTGAAACTAATATAAATAATACTGAGTGTGAATTGCAATTGTAAAATAAAATTTTTAAAAGCATAAGAAGGGGATTCAGATGCTGGGCGGTCAAAAAGTCCTTGTGTTCACTACACTTCATGGTAAGACCCAACAAGAAGTTTGAATTATGTTTCCTCCTGGGTTGGTTGGCTCAGTGGTAGAGCATTGGCCTGGCGTGTGGATGTCCTGAGTTCTGTTCCCAGCCAGAACACACACATAATTGACCATCTGCTTCTCCGTTGCTTCCCCTCTTCCTTCTCTTTATCTCTCTCTTCCCTTCCCACAGCCATGGCTCAGTTGGAGCAAGTTGATCCTGGGCACTGAGGATTGCTCCTTGGCCTCACCTCAGGCACTAAAATATCTCGGTTGCCAAGCAACAGAGCAACAGCCCCAGATGGGCAGAGCATTGCTCCATAGGGGGCTTGCTGGGTAGATCCCAGTCAGGGATCATGAGGGAGTCTGTCTCTCTGCTCCCTCCTCCAACTTCTCACTTAAGAAAAAAATTAGAAAAATTAATTATGTTTCCTTCAGAGCCTTTTGACTCAAATTAATTACTTTTTTAACATGGCCTATACCACATTTAAAAGAGTAAAATTAATTACCAAATCACATTACAATATTATAACTTTGAGGAGGATTAATTAATGCAGATTCTTCAGAGAATCAGATATCCATGCCCCCAAAGAAAAATTTTATAAACATACAAATATGTAGCAGAGCAACATTAAATAAATATGAAGTTTTCCATCATTCTTCTATTCTATCTGTCAATAAACATTAGATCAGGTGCTAGGTACTGGGAAGTCACAGGTAATTTGACTGTGTTTTTTTCCTCAATCAATTTATATAATAGCAGAAGAAAATGTATGTGTAAACAGACAATTCAGTAGTCTAGCTTAGGTGCTTTATGAAATTATGTGACAGCACAGTGGAGGTACAAATATGTGAGGGGTCAAATTTACCTAAGCAGAATAAAAAAGGACTCCAAATAAAATAATTAAAATATGGCCTGACCTGCCTGACCAGGCAGTGGCGCAGTGGATAGAGCGTTGGACTGGAATGCAGAGGATCCAGGTTCGAGACCCCGAGGTCGCCAGCTTGAGCGCTGGTTCATCTGGTTTGAGCAAAAAGCCCACCAGCTTGAACCCAAGGTCACTGGCTCCAGCAAAGTGTTACTCGGTCTGCTGAAGGCCCACGGTCAAGGCACATATGAGAAAGCAATCAATGAACAACTAAGGTGTTGCAACGCGCAATGAAAAACTAATGACTGATGCTTCTCATCTCTCTCCGTTCCTGTCTGTCTGTCCCTGTCTATCCCTCTCTCTGACTCTCTGTCTCTGTAAAAACAAAAAAACAAAAAACAAAACAAAACATATATATATACATATATATATATATCTTTATTATATGCAGCTTAAATGTCTGTTTGTCACCGATAGCTTATTGGTTGCTTGCATAACTGTACTAGCCAATGGGGTGAAGTTGCCACGGCTGAATGCAAATTGAGCGGGTCAGGGGGAAGGTGAACATTTGTTTGCATTGGCAATCATCTGTTTTACATAAAAACTACGTCTTAACGTAATTTCTTTTAAGAATGCCTCTTAGAAAATACAGCACTGAAGAGGAGAGAAAAGGAGCTAAAGCTGCACAAAAATGGCTTTCTCAACAAAGAGAAACCACTGAGCAGAGAAAGACAAGGCTTGCTTCAGTCGCAGAGCAAATGCGTCTTTCTCAGCAAAATGAGACTGATGAGCATAGAGAAACGAGGCTTTCCTCAGATGCAAGACAAAAAAGCCTGTCTCGACAAAATGAGTCCCTTGAACAAAGGCAGGAGAGAAATGCAAAAAAAATGACAGAGTAATGCTCACCGAAACGCAAAAAGGATTAAAACAGTTTCAAACGGAGAAACTTTAATTTTTGAGCATTCCTCTGGTGACATGAGTATTAAATGTGAACACTGTCAGTCCTTAAAGAGATCTTTGACATGTGAATTAACCTTTTATTATTTAAATCACCTTTATTTATTGAGCGAGCAGTGGCTCTTAAGAAATGTACCGCCGGTGGTTTCCTTCATTGCACTCTACTTTAAGCAATTAAGCAAGTAGAAGGGGGAAACCCCGTGGTACACTAAGCAAAGGGGCGTCCTCGCCGCCAGCCCTGGGTAATTCAGTTTGAATTAGCAGACACCTTTGCACAAATCATTTTAATTACAATTTATAATATCTAGAACAGTGGTCATTTCGTATGACCGCTGGGCTTTCTAGTATATATATATATATATATATATATATATATATATGGCCTGACCTGTGGTGGCGCAGTGGGTAAAGCGTTGACCTGGAACACTGAGGTTGCCAGTTCAAAACTTTGGGCTTGTCTGGTCAAGGCACTTATAAGAGTTGATGCTTCTTGTTCCTCCCCTCTTCCTTCTCTCTCTCTTTCTCTCTCTCTCTAAAGATGAATAAATAAAAATCTTTTTTATTTTATTTTTATTAATTTTAATGCAGTGACATTGATAAATCAGGGTACATATGTTCCGAGAAAATATCTCCAGGTTATTTTGACCTTTGATTATGCTGCATACCCCTCACTCAAAGTCAAATCGTCCTCCGTCACCTTCTATCTGGTTTTCTTTGTGCCCCTACCCTCCCCCCACTCCCTCCCGCTCCTTCCTCACCCCTTCCCCACCCCTCCACCCCACTCCCTGTTACCATCACATTCTTGTCCATGTCTCTGAGTCTCATTTTTATGTCCCATCTATGCATTGGTTCATATAGTTCTTAATTTTTTTTCTGATTTACTTATAATGTATAATGTTATCAAGGTCCATCCATGTTATTGTAAATGATCTGATGTCATCATTTCTTATGGCTGAGTAGTATTCCATAGTATATATGTACCAAAGCTTTTTAATCCACTCGTCCTCTGACAGACACTTGGGCTGTTTCCAGATCTTCGCTATTGTGAACAATGCTGCTATAAACATGAGGGTGCATTTCTCCTTCTGGAACCATTCTATGGTGTCCTTGGGGTATATTCCTAAAAGTGGGATGGCTGGGTCAAAAGGCAGTTCGATTTTCAATTTTTTGAGGAATCTCCATACTGTTTTCCACAGAGGCTGCACCAGTCTGCATTCCCACCAGCAATGCAGGAGGGTTCCCTTTTCTCCACATCCTCGCCAGCACTTATTCTGTGTTGTTTTGTTGATGAGTGCCACTCTAACCGGTGTGAGGTGATATCTCATTGTGGTTTTCATTTGCATTTCTCTAATGATTAATGACGTTGAGCATTTTTTCATATGCCTATTGGCCATCTGTATATCCTCTTTGGAGAAGTGTCTATTCATTTCTTTTGGCATTTTTTATTGGATTGTTTGTCTTTCTGGTGTTGAGATTTAAAAGTTCTTTATAAATTTTGGTTATTAATCCCTTATCAGACATACTGTCAAATATGTTCTCCCATTGTGTAGTTTGTCTTTTTATTCTGTTCTTATTGTTTTTGGCCATGCAAAAGCTTTTTAGTTTGATATAGTCCCATTTGTTTATCCTGTCTTTTATTTCCCTTGCCCGTGGAGATAAATCAGCAAATATATTTCTGCGAGAGATGTCGGAGAGCTTACTGCCTATGTTTTCTTCTAAGATGCTTATGGTTTCACGCCTTACATTTAAGTCTTATATCCATTTTGAGTTTATTTTTGTGAATGGTGTAAGTTGGTGGTCTAGTTTCATTTTTTTTGCAGGTTGCTGTCCAATTTTCCCAACACGATTTGTTGAAGAGGCTGTCTTTACTCCATTGTATCTCCTTACCTCCTTTGTCAAATATCAGTTGTCCATAGAGCTGTGGGTTTATTTCTGGGTTCTCTGTTCTGTTCCATTGATCTATGTGCCTGTTCTTATGCCAGTAGCAGGCTGTTTTGAGTACAATGGCCTTATAGTATAGCTTGATATCAGGAAGTGTGATACCTCCCCCTTTATTCTTCTTTTTTAAGATTGCTGAGGCTATTCGTGTTCTCTTTTGGTTCCATATAAATTTTTGGAATATGCGATCTATATCTTTAAAGTATGTCACTGGTATTTTAATTGGTATTGCATTGAATTTATAAATTACTTTGGGTAATATAGACATTTTAATGATGTTTAGTCTTTCTAACCATGAGCATGGTATATGCTTCCACTTGTTTGTATCTTCCTTGATTTCTTTTATCAATGTTTTATAATTTTCCGAGTACAAGTCTTTACTCTCCTTGGTTAAATGTACTACTAGGTACTTTATTTTTTTGGTTGTAATAGTGAAGGGAATTGTTTCCTTAATTTCTCTTTCTGATTGTTCATTGTTGGTGTATAAAAATGCCTCTGATTTCTGAGTATTAATTTTATATCCTGCCACCTTGCTGAATTCATTTATCATGTCCAGTAGTTTTTTGACTGAGATTTTAGGATTTTCTATATACAATATCATATCATCTGCAAATAATAATAGCTTTACTTCTTCTTTTCCAACTTGAATGCCTTTTATTTCTTCTTCTTGTCTGATTGCTGTGGCTAGGACTTCCAGGACTATGTTGAATAAGAGTGGCGAAATGGGCACCCCTGCCTTGTTCCTGATCTTAAGGGTATTGCTTTTAATTTTTGCCCATTGAGTATGATGTTGGCTGTGGGTTTCTCATAGATGGCTTTTATCATGTTGAGGTATGTTCCCTTTATTCCCACTTTGCTGAGAGTTTTGATCATGAATGAGTGCTGGATTTTATCAAATGCTTTTTCTGCATCTATTGAAATTATCATGTGGTTTTTCTCCTTCCTTTCATTTATGTGATGAATAACATTGATAGATTTGTGAATATTGTACCAGCCTTGCCTCCCCAGAATAAACCCCACTTGATCATGGTGTATGATTTTTTCCATATATTGTTGGATCCAATTTGCTAATATTTTGTTGAGGATTTTAGCATCTATATTCATCAGGAATATTGGCATGTAATTTTTTTTCTTTGTGTTATCTTTGCCTGGTTTTGGAATCAGAATTATGCTCACCTCATAAAAGGAGCTTGGAAGTCTTCCTTCCTCTTGAATATTTTGAAATAGCTTGAGAAGGATAGGAATTAGTTCTTCTTTGAATATTTGGTAGAATTCACTTGTGAAGCCATCTGGCCCAGGACTTTTCTTCATTGGGAGTTTTTTGATAATGGTTTTGATCTCATTTGGTGTAATTGGTCTGTTTAGGTTTTCTGATTCTTCCAGACTGATTTTTGGAAGATTATATGTTTCAAGGAATTTCATCTAGGTTATCTAGTTTTTTGGCATACAGTTCTTCATAGTAATTTCTTACAATCCTTTGTATTTCTGTTGTGTCAGTTGTTATTTCTCCCCTCTCATTTCTAATTTTATTTATTTGAGTCCTTTCTCTTTTTTTCTTGGTGAGTCTAGTTAAAGGTTCATCAATCTTGTTTACCTTTTGAAAAAGCCAGCTCCTAGTTTCATTGATCCTCTCTATTGTTTCTTTAGTCTCTATGTCATTTATTTCTGCTCTGATCTTTATTATTTCCTTCCTTCTACTACATTTAGGCTTTACTTGCTGTTCTTTTTCTAGTTCTTTTAGTTGCAGGGTTAAGTTGTTTATTTGAGATTTTTCTAGCTTCTTAAAGTGTGCCTGTAGTGCTATGAACTTCCCTCTCAGGACTGCTTTTGCTGTGTCCCATAAATTTTGAGTTGTTGTATGCTTGTTATCATTCGTTTCTAGGAATTTTTTTATTTCTTCTTTGATCTCATTCTTAATCCATTCATTATTTAACAACCTGCTATTTAGTTTCCATGTGTTTGAGAATTTTTCTGTTGCAGTTGATTTCTAGTTTCATGCCATTGTGATCATAGAAAGTGTTTGATATGATTTCAATCTTCTTAAATTTGTTGAGACCACTTTTGTGCCCTAACATGTGGTCTATCCTAGAGAATGTACCATGAGCACTTGAAAAGAATGTATATTCTGCTGCTTTAGGGTGAAAGGTTCTGTAGATATCTATTAAATTGAGTTGATCTAGTGTGTCCTTTAAGTCTGCTGTTTCTTTGTTAATTTTCTTTCTTGAGGATCTATCTAGTGATGTTAGTGGGGTATTAAAATCCCCTACTATTATAGTGTTGCTGTTGATCTCGCTCTTTTAGCCATCAAAGTCTGCTTTATATATTTAGGTGCTCCTATATTAGGTGTGTAGATATTTATAATAGTTATATCTTCCTGTTGCATTGCTCCCTTTATCATTATGTAGTGGCCTTCTTTATCTCTTACTATATTCTTTGTTTTAAAGTCCATTTTGTCTGATATAAGTATGGCTACCCCATCTTTTTTTTCATTTCCATTTGCATGAAATGTTTTTTTCCATCCTTTTACCCTCAACCTATGTGCATTTTTTTGTTTTAAGGTGTGTCTCTTGTAGACAGCATATGTACGGGTCCTGTTTTCTTATCCATGCAGCTACCCTATGACTTTTGATTGGATCATTTAATCCATTTACATTTAGGGTTATTATTGACATGTAGTTGTTTGTTGCCATTTTATTCTTTAAAGCTGTATTACTCTTTTGCTATATTCTTTTCCTACTTTGATCTGTTTACACCATGCCCCTTAACATTTCCTGCAGCATTGGTTTGGTTGTAATGAATTCCTTGAGTTTTGTTTTGTTTTTTGTTTTTTTTGTCTGGGAAACTTTTTATTTCTCCTTCAATTTTAAATGATAGCCTTGCTGGATAAAGTAGTCTTGGTTGTAGGTTCTTGTTCTGCATTACTTTGAATATTTCTTGCCATTCCCTTCTGGCTTCAAGTGTCTCTGTTGAGAAGTCTGATGTCATCCTTATGGGGGCTGCTTTGTAGGTGATAGCCTTTTTTTCTCTCACAGCTTTTAATATTTTCTCTTTATCACTTAGCTTTGGTATTTTATTTATGATGTGTCTTGGGGTAGGTTTCTTTGGGTTTCTTTTTATGGAGTTCTCTGTGCTTCTTGAATTTGTGAGAGTTTCTCCTGCATTGATTTAGGGAAGTTTTCAGCTATGATATGATTGAACAAAGCCTCTATCCCTTGTTCTTTCTCTTCTTCTTCAGGAACCCCTATGATGCCGATGTTATTTCTCTTTATGTTGTCACAGAGCTCTCTAAGAGTTTACTCAGACTTTTTGAGTCTGTTTTCTTTTTTCTTCTCTGCTTTCATGCCTTCATTCCAGTTGTCCTCCAACTCGCTGATTCGATCCTCAGCTGTATCCATCCTGTTTTTAATTCCTTCCATTGTGGTCTTCATTTCTGATATTGTATTTGTCATCTCCGACTGATTCTTTTTTAATATTTCAATATCCTTTTTTATACTTGCTATTTCTTTATTTAGGTTTTCATGGTGACCATCCATTGTTGTTCTAAGATCCCTAAGCATCCTTACAATCATTATTTTAAACTCTGCATCCGGAAGTTTGATTATTTCCATATCACTCAGTTCATCTCCTGAAGGTCTCTCTTGTGGTTTCATTTGGATTGCACTTCTTTGTCTTTTCATTGTGCCTACCCAGAGTGTTTTCTTTGTAGAGCTGGTTGAGTCTAGGCTTGGTGTTTTCTGCATCTAGTTTTTACTTGTGTTGTTTCTAAGTCTTCTTGGGTTGGCATCAGCTATTATTTGTAATCCACTTTAGGATTTGGGCTGCTTTGAAGTCTTGATTTGTTTGTTTTCTTAACAGGTGATTGTCTTGTTTGCTGATCTCAGCAGGGGGCTTATTTGAAACTGTATCCAGGAATGTGGTGGGTGTGACATGAGGCTCTGAAGTCCTCTTCTGCCAGTTAATCTCTCTGGGGGCGGGTTGCTTTCTCAGCTTCAGTAGGGGGAGGTGTATCTCAGATCTCCAAGGAGACCTGAGTTACTGCCCCTCCTTCCCACTTCTTGCTTTCAGCTGTGTCTCGTTGCGCTGATTGGAGCTGGAGAGATGTCTGTATCTCTATGACCTGGAAGTACTTTTGTATTTTGCTTTGTGGAAGGATCAGCCCCTCCCCCAGTTATGGCCGCCTCCAGCACTGAATGAGTCAGCTTTTTATGTCATCACCTATATTCCTCTCCCCCTCACCATCTGTCTCTCTTTTTCTCCTCTTTTTGGAAGACAAGTGGGCCCTTTCAATACACCTCATTCCCTGGTCACCAGGTAAGTGGCTGTGAGCAGTATTTACTGCTCTTTTCCTTGGAATTGAGAGCCCAGCCTCACCCACCACCCCGTTCCTGTAAGCAGGGGAGATTCAGGTGCTCCCTACCAGGTTTGTTGTGGCTTCTTCTTTGCTCTTTGATTTTTGAAAGCTGTTCTTGTAGTCCAGATTTGGTTTTTCACGCTGATTGTTTATAAATTAGTTTATAATCCATTTCAGTGGTGTGAGCTGGGAGTCTGTGTGTCTGCCTACTCCGCTGCCATCTTCAGGTCTCTCATAAAAATCTTTTTAAAAAAGTAAATGAACTGTCTTAGTAAATGAGGATGTGTTTTGGGCAAACAGAAAATGGACCCCCCGTGGAATGAGGAAAGACATGGAAGTGGTTGAATGTGACCTGGACACAGATGAATGTGTATGTATTGTTGGGCATCAGAAGGGAGAATGGAAGATGTGGAATCATGTGATAAAACTGCAAAAATAAACAGAGTCAAACCTTGAAGAGCCTGACCCAAAGAGGAACTTTCAGTTTATCATGTAGACAATGGAGAATCATTAAAGGTTTTTAATCAGAGGAATATTATATATTACTTTTGAGCTTCATGTTTTATGGAATATTTTATAAAATATTTTTTTCTGGTATAAAGAGTGAATTGGAAAAGGCAAGAGGAGATAGGCAGATCTAATAGATCTTGGTAATATCTCAGGGAAAAGAAGGAGAGAGCCAAAGCTAGTACAGTTGAAGTGTTGATGGAAATCAGGAGGTTTTGAGAAATAAAAAGAAAAATTGGCAGAGCTTTACCACTAGCTGCACATAGGGAGTGAGAGGAGGGGTGGAGGGGTATGCTGGGCTCACAGCCAGGGTTTGGTAGAGACACAAAGTGCCAATGGAAGAGGAGTGAAAAGATTTAATGAAAAAGGGAGGGTATCTGGAATATTGGAATATACAGGTTTGGAATGCAGGAGGGATATTTTAGTTAGAAGTATCTCTATCAATCAACAGGATAGAATACATGAGGTCACTCTGGGAGAACATATCGAATAAAGAAAGTAGATAAAATATAGAGTGTTGGAGCACATCAGCATGTATGAAATTAACAGAAAAAGAAGAGCCTGCAGTGGGAACAAAGAAGGAATGATCAGAAAGGCCAGAGGAACCTAAGGACAATAAACATAGAATGGTCACATGAAGATACATTTAAGAAACATGGCCTAATTGATACCATATTAAACTAAAATATTTCTCTTTGCCTATAAGGCCTTCAATAAAAAGGAACAGTGCCTTTTTAAAACCCAAACTACTCAGTATCTAATAAAATACCTGGCATGTGGTCATACTCAGAACTGTTCTTTGGATTAAATATAAAATATGCTTGCTGCCAGAGAAGGAGTTGGGGATATAATAATATCACTTAAAATGTTTCCCTAACAAAAATCTACATATCAGTGTGTTAAGAGGAACACCCTGAGCTGAAACAATCATCATTGTACCCGTATTTCTACCTTCCAGTAAATGGAGAGAACTGTTGTCACCCAAGAGTCTAATTGAAAAATTATGCATCTAACCTAAAGAAACATTTCTTATCTGTCAATTAGAGAAGAAAATACACTTACAGAAAACAGAAGGGTGGAACAAAAGAGCAATTGGCCAAAGGCCTCAAAGAGTTCAAATCAACCTTGGTTCTTGTGAGATACATATAGAGCAGTCACCAGAGTACTTGGTGGTTGGGATATAATCAATGGCAGCCTTTTCGCAGACCATCTTACAGGGACCTAAAGCTTCATTAATATTATGGTTGACTAAGGATGTAAAAATGAACTTGGAAAATTTGCTGATAGATCAGTTAAGAACACCTAGCAAGGGTCCTGATAAAATTACCAAATACCCCAGTAGAGATTTATGTGGGACTACTACAGTACAGAACATTTAGAGAGGAGCTGTATAATTTATATAACACAAGAAAAGAAGAAGCTAGACATTGTTAGAAGCAGAGTAGACTCTTGGTTAAAGGTTTTCACTAATTCCTTAATTGGGGATTTAGCTTGTTTCTTTAACAAGAAAGCAAACTATTATGTGTAAAGTAAGGTATAAAAGTTAAAATTTTAATATCTAAGTATGTGTGTGCTAAATGAAGAGTGGAATGTGAAGTCTTTTCATTCTATAACATAGGTCAAGTTTGTTAATGAATCTTTTGATTGTGAACCCCTTCTAGTATATATATAGACATAAAACATATAGGTATGATATATAGTATAGAGATATATTCATAGATACAGATATATGCAGATACAAATATAGATATTAATATAGATACAAATATACCTGTGAATATAGAAAAAGATATAGATATGGTTATAGATATGATTGATTATGAATATGGAGATAGAGATAAATGTTTGAATTAGGTATGTGGTTTTTGACTACTGCAGGCTTCATTCAGGTATCTATGACAATTAAAAACAGGAAAGCAGTGCTATCAAAAAGCTTATTTTAGGACAGTGATATCAGAGAAATGGCAATGTAAGAGATCCCCTTGGTCTCTCCCCTTGAAGTTTCAACAATTTGAACAGTTGTAACTCAAGAAAGAATTCCCTGTACAATGCACAAACATGTCTGAGAGATCTGTACATTGAAATATATATCTAAAGGTGGGCAAGTGGGAGCAAACTGGGGAGGCAAGAAGGGAAAATAGCTCACAGGAGCCATAGATGTAGCCCTTCAGACTGGAGCTCACTGCAGGAACTCAGCCCAGAAAATGGAGAAATCAGGTTGTGATGGCACTTACTTCAGTTGACAGGAGCAAAGAGATTTAGTGAGCATTCCTGCAGGAGTGGGCAGTATGAGCTGCAGCTGAGCCCAGTGACCGGAGTAGGGACAAAGAACAGAGGTTGGGCCACAGTTGTCTGGCAATCAGCATTACAGACAGAGAAACAAAGCCATGGAGCCTGGCAGCCTTCCTTTAACCTCCCAGAGCTAGCCTCTCCTCACCCTTTTTGTTGGGTTGCAGAGCACATTATCTGCAAACCCAAGAACTGGTACTACAGAAATACCTTTTTCCCCCCTAGAATGAAGGGTGTAATAATTCTAGGGTCAGGTGGAGGTTCAGATGTAATGCTGCAGAGGTCTGCTGATGTCATTGCTAGGAGGAAAAAGCTACAAAAAAGGTAGCTGGGTTCCCCTCATTCACCCCATCCCTGCACATTGAGGCTGCACTGCTAGTGGCATTTGGCTGCATAGGACAGCACTAGGATTTCACAGAGTTGAAGAGCCATTGCCCATTGTATTCCCCTGCAATGTTGGTCCTCTGAGACCACAGTGACCAGAGCACATGAGAGGTACCTACCATCCCAGGGAACACAGGTCAGTTTCTGTTACCCAGCAGAGATATGAAAAGCCTTAAAATGCAAGAGAGAGAGAGAGAGAGAGAGAGAGAGAGAGAGAAAATAACAGAAAGATATTGTGATTAAGAGTCACCTACTGGAAAAACAATAGAAAGACTTCTTATCAATCTACTAGAGAAGCACCATGGATACCTAGAGAGAGAAGGAATCCATCAAATACTGTGAATAACCAAGGTAATAGGGCAGCTCAGAAGGAAAATAAAAAACTCCAAAAATAAACTTTACAAAAACTGACTCCATCAGAAAGAGCAATATTATAATTAAATGCATAACAGAAGGAAAAGAAAAAGGGAATGGAGAACCTATTAAAAAAATAGTTGATGAGAACTTCCTAAACCTATGGAAACAGCTAAATTTTTTAATCCAAGGAACACCTAGTTACCTCAATTCCAAAAGGCCTTCTCCAAGGCACATTGTATTAAAATGATCAAAAATTAATGACAAAGAGCCCTGGCTGGCTAGCTCAGTGGTAGAGCATTGGCCCAGGATGTGGAAGTCCTGGGTTCTATTCCCGGCCAGGGCACACAGGAAAAGCACTCCTCTGCTTCTCCACCCTTCCTCCTCTCCTTTTTCTTTGTCTCTCCCTTTCCCTCCCACAGCCAAGGCTCTATTGGAGCAAAGTTGGCCCGGGCACTGAGGACGGCTCCATGACCTCAGCCTCAGGCACTAGAATGGCTTTGGCTGCAACAGAGCAACACCTCAGATGGGCAGAGCATCTCCCCTTGGTGGGCATGCTGGGTGGATTCCAGTCGGGTGCATGCAGGAGTCTGTCTCTCTGCCTCCCCGCTTCTCACTTCAGAAAAATACAAAAAAAAATTAATGACAAAGAAAGAGTTCTCAAAGCAGCCAGGAAAGAGAAAAAAGTAACCTAGAAAGAAGAACCCATTCAGTTATTATTGGACTTTTCAACTGAAACTCTACAAGCTAGAAGAGAGTGGAACAAAATAATCAAAACACTTAATTAGAGAAACTACCAGCCAATAATAATATATCCAGCAAAGTTATCTTTTAGAGATGGAGAAATACAGACTTTTCCAGACATAGAGAAGTTGAGGGAATTTATCACCAGAAGACCTCAACTGCAGGAAATACACCGGAAGTTATTCTACCTCAAAGAACAAAAGGTCACAAAACTATGAGTAATATCACCAACAAAAACATAAAAGAGGAGGGAGTAAAGGTCTGAATTCGCAATGGAGGATGGAGATCAGATGCATTCAAAAGAAAAAAAGACTACTATATATATGAAACTTTCTTTTTCATAAACCTAATGGTAATCACATACAGAAAAACAAAACAAAACAAAACTGAGATACATAACTTAAAAAAACAAAAGGTGGAGCAGAGGAAAAACTATGAAATACTACCAAACAAAACCAACAGACAAAAACACAAAAGAAAAGAAACAATGGAGGCACAGAGCTACAGACAACAAAAAAATAAAATGTCTATAGGAAAACTCATTCATTGACAATTACCCTAAATTTAAATAAACTGAATTCACCAACAAAAAGCACAGAGTAGCAGACTGGATTAAGAAAGAATTCCCAACCATATTCTGTTTCAGGAGACACATCTAAGCTGCAAAAACCAACACATACTTATAATAGAAGGGTGGAAAATGATTATCCAAGCAAATAGCATCCACATAAAAGCAAGTGTAGCCATACTTATATTTGACAAAATAGATTTTAAGGTAACAAAGGTAATAAGAGATGAAGATGGACATATTATAATGATAAAGAGGACACTACATTAAGAAGACATAACTCTTCTCAATATATATGCACCTAATCAGGTGGCACAAAAAATACTTATAAAGCAACTACTAAGAGAACTAAAAGGAAAAAATGACAAGAACACAGGATAGTAGGGGTTCTAGATACTTCATTGACAGCTTTAGATAAATCATCGAAACAGAAAATCAATAAAGAAATATTGGCCTTAATGACATTAGAACAAATGAATATAATTGAAATTTACAGAGTCTTTCTTCTCAGAACATCAAATTTTACATTTTACCAATGCACATTCTCAAGGATAGGGCATATGTTGGGTCACAAAAGTAGCCTCAACTAATTTAAGGAGATTAAAATTATACCAAGCATATTCTCTGACAACAGTGCTTTAAAATGGAAAATTAACTGCAAAAACAGAGTAAAACAACCCTACAAATATGTGGAGATTAAACAACATACTAGTAAAATAATGTCAGGGTCAAAGAAGAAATAAAAATTGAGATGAAAAGCTAGAGAGAGGCCCTGGCCGGTTGGCTCAGTGGTAGAGTGTCGGCCTGGTGTGTGTGTGGAAGTCTCAGGTTCAATTCCCCATCAGTGCACATAGGAGAGGTGCCCATCTGTTTCTCCACCCTTCCCTCTCTCCTTCCTCTCTATCTCTCTCTTCCCCTCCTGCAGCCAAGGTTCCATTAGAGCAAAGTTGGCCCCGGTGCTGAGGATGGCCCCATGGCCTCCACCTCAGGCACTAGAATGGCTCCAATTGCAGTGGAGCAATGCCCCAGAGGGGCCAAGCATCACCCCCTGGTGGGCATGCCAGGTGGATTCCAGTCGGGCACATATGGGAGTCCGTCTGACTGCCTCCCTGCTTCTAACTTTGGAAAAATTAAAGAAAAGAAAAATAAAAAGCTAGAGACAAATGAGAATGACAATATGACATATCAAAGATTCTGAAATGCAGCCAAAGCAGAAATAAGAAGGAAGTTGATATCATTACAGGCAAGAAAAATCACAAGTTAACACTCTAACATTACATTTTAAAAAACTAGAAAAAGAAAAACAAATTTTGCCTAAAGATAGCATCAGAAAAAAAAATAAAAAATTAGAGAGTTGAATGAAATAGAGAACAAAAAGAATATATAGAAAATTAATACAACAAAGCTAGTTATCTGAAAAGATTTTAAAAATTGACAAACTCCTGGCTAGACTCACTAGGGGGGAAAAAGAGACTCAAATAAACAAAATCAGAAATGAAAAAGGATAAGTTTCTACAGATATAAAAAGGACCATACTAGAATACTATTAATGACTATATGCCACCAAAATCAATAACTTAGAAGAAATAGGTAAGTTCCTAGAAATATATCACCTTCTCAGCCTGAATCACGAATGGGAAAATCTAAATTGATTGATCAACAATGAGAAAATCGAAACAACCATCAAAAACCACCCCAAAAAACCCCTGGCCTGGTAGCTCATTTGGTTAGAGCATCATCCCAATATACCAAAATTGTGAGTTCAATTCCTGATCAGAGCACATACAACAATCAATCAATGACTACATAAATAAGTGGGACAAAAATTAACATTTCTCTTCCCACCTCACTCCCTCCATTCTCCCCTCACTCACTCTCTTTCTTTCTCTCTAAAAATTAAAAACCTCTCAAAAATAAAAGCCCAGAGACAGATGGCTTTACTAGTAAATTTTCCCAAACACTAAAAAGGCATTTGATACTTATTCTTCTCAAACTCTTTAAAAAATTTAAAGAAGAGGCAATACATCCTAACTCACTTTATGAAGCCAATAACCCTGATACAAAAACTTACCAAGGCTAATTCACCAAAAAAAGAAAACTACAGACAAATGTCTGTGATGAATACAGATGCAAAATTTCTAAACAAAAAACTAGCAAAGCAAATACAACAATACATTAAAAAATAACATATCATGATCAAGTGGAGTTCATTTCAGGGACACAAGGATGGTTCAACATATGCAAGTCAATCAATGAAATACACATTAAAAAACAAATAATAAAAATCATATGATCTTATCAATAATTACAAAAAAAGAATTTGAAAAGATACAACATCCATTTATGATTCAAACACTCAGTAAAATAGGTATAGAAGAAAAGTACCTCAACATAATAAAGGCCATATATTACAAACCTTCAGCTAATATCACACTCAATGGTGGAAAACTGAAAGCCTTTTCTCAAAAATCAGGAATAAGTCAAGGCTGTCCACTTTCATCACTCTAAATTCAATGTAGTTTTGGAAGTTGTAGCCAGAGCAATCAGCCAAGAGAAAGAAATAAAATACATTCAACTGAGAAGTAAAAGTGTCACTTTTTGCAAATGGCATGATTTTTTATAAAGAAAAAGCTTAAAGACAGCACCAAAGAAACTATTAGAAACAATAAACAGAAGAGTTACAGGATACACAATCACTGTACAAAAATCCACTGCTTTCCTATATACTAACAATAAAATTTTAGAAAAAGAAATTTCAAGAACTTCCTTTTGCAATTGCAAAAAATTTATAAACTACCTGTGAAAAAACTTAACAAAAAATATGAAGTATTATATGCTAAAAGCTATAAAGCATTATTAAAAGAGATTGAAAGAGAAACAATGAAACAGAAAAACATTCCATGTTCATGGATTGGAAGAATCAATATAATTAAAATGGCCATATTCCCCAGAGCAATATACAAATTTAATACAATCCCCATCAATATACCAATGACATTTTTTTAGAGAAAAGAACAAAAACTTATCAGATTTGTATGGAACCACAAAAGAACCCCAAAACCCAAACCAATTCTGAGAAAAAAGAATGAAGCTGGAAGTATCACACTATCTGATTTCAAATTATACTATAGAGCCATGATAATCAAAGCAGTGTGGTATTAGCAGAAAAACAGACACACACAGATGAGTGGCACAGAATTGAGAGCCCAGAAATAAAACCACATATATATGGGCCAATAATTTCTGAAAAAGGATCCAAAAACACACAATGGGGCAAAAACTACTTCAATAAATGGTGCTAGAAAAATTGGAAAACCACATGCAAAAGAAATGAAACTAGAATACAGTTTGTTCCCATGTACAAAAATTAATTCATAATGGATCAAAAACCAAAATGTAAGATCTAAAACAATAAACTATATAGAATAAAACATAGGGACTAAGCTTATGGACTTTGGTCTTAGAGGAGATTTTATGAATTTGACCTCAAAGGCAAAGGAAGTAAAGGCAAAAATAAATGAATGGTACTATATTAAACTAAAAAGCTGCATGACAAAAGAAACCAACAACAAAACAAAAAGTGAACCAACTAAATGAGAAATGAAATTTACAAACAACAGCTCCAACAAGGTGTTAATATCCAAAATATATAAAGAACTCATACAACTCACCACCAAACAATTCAATTAAAAAATGGGCAGAGAATTGAACAGTCACTTCTCCCAAGATGTACAAATGGCCAGCAGATAAATGAAATATGTTCAGCTCCACTGGCCATTAAAGAAATGCCCATCAAAACTATAATAAGATACCACCTCAAACCTGTTAGAATGGCAATTATCTACAAAACAAGTAATAACAATTGTTAGCTTGTGCAGGAAAAAAAACCCTCATTCACTGCTGGTAAGAATGTAAAGGGGTACAGCCACTATGGAAAATAATCTGGTGGCTCCTCAAAAAATTAAACATAGAGTTATAATATGACCCAGCTATCCCTTTTCTGGGTAGATACCCGAAAAACTAGAAAATATTTATTATATGCACCCCTATGTTCACTACTGCTTTATTCATGGTGGCCAAGACATGGAGACAACCAAAATGCCCTTCAATAGAAGATTGGATAAATAAATGTGTGTGTGTGTGTGTGTGTGTGTGTGTGTGTGTGTGTGTATGGAACACTACTCAGCATAAGAAAAGATGAAATATGAAATCCTGCCATTTGCAACATGGATGGACTTTGAGAATATTATGCTAAGAAAACTAAGTTAGAAAAAGACAAGAACCATATGATTTTACTCATATGTGGGATATAAAACTGAAACTCAATCACTGACAACAGTATGGTGGTTAACAGAGGGAAAGGGGTGGGGGATTCTAAAGTTTAAAGTGGTCCAAATACATGGTGACAGGAGATAATTTGACTTTGGGCAGTGGGCACACAATACAATAATACAGAACATGTATCATAGAAATGTACACTTGAAACCTATCAATCCTATTAACCAATATCACCCCAATAAATTTAATAAAAATGAATAAAACAAAATGAAAAATTTAAAAGCTCATTTTATATTGAGGATATTTACAAATAAAGTGACATGATTCCTCAGATTTACTCCAAATTATCAATATTATAGGAGGGAAAATAGGTGGAGCATATATCAAACAAGATTAGCTATGAACAGATCATTATTAAAACCAGGCAATGAATATATAGAATAGATGATCATTTTACTAAATTTTATACTTTTGCAATTATTTGAAATGCTTTTCTATAATTAAAAATTTTTTAACTGAAAATGTATTTCTGCCTCCGAGTGTTATGTGTTACAATATTATTTAATTCAGAACAGAACTACATAGGGTAGATTAGTAAGTCAGAGAATGTTCCAGGGGAGTGCCCCAGAGGGGATGAAACTAGAAGCAGGATATTGAAGGGTGAGGACAGTTTGGATAGGCAGAGGATTGGGAGAACTTTTTTTTTAATAATTTTATTTTTTTAATGGGGTGACATCAATAAATCAGGATATATATATATTCAAAAATAACATGTCCAGGTTATCTTGTCGTTCAATTATGTTGCATACCCATCACCCAAAGTCAGATTGTCCTCTGTCACCTTCTATCTAGTTTTCTTTGTGCCCCTCCCCCTCCCCCTTTCCCTCTCCCCCCCACTAACCACCACACTCTTATCAATGTCTCTTAGTCTCACTTTTATGTCCCACCTACGTATGGAATAATGCAGTTCCTGTTTTTTTCTGATTTACTTATTTCACTTCATATAATGTTATCAAGATCCCACCATTTTGATGTAAATGATCCGATGTCATCATTTCTTATGGCTGAGTAGTATTCCATAGTGTATATGTGCCACATCTTCTTTATCCAGTCATCTATTGACGGGCTTTTTGGTTGTTTCCATGTCCTGGCCACTGTGAACAATGCTGCAATGAACATGGGGCTGCATGTGTCTGTACGTATCAATGTTTCTGAGTTTTGGGGGTATATACCCAGTAAAGGGATTGCTGGGTCATAAGGTAGTTCTATTTAGGCAGGTGAACATGATAGGGAAAGGAAAAGAGGAAATATGTTGTTAAAAATATGAGTTTGTAAGGAATGAGGGGTACAAATATTGAATTAGGGTGATAGTTATGAATTGTGAAAATCCCTAAACCCTAAAAAGTTCAATTTCATATCTGCATAGTAAGAAACAGGAGCCCACTGATGGTTCTTGAAAAGAGGAATAATATAAAGAAATTTACATTAAAGAAGATTAGTCCGGTATAAGATAATGAGGAATAGATAGACTAGTGGGAAGTCCTATTAAAAGACTGTTAGGCCTGGCTAGGCAGTGGCGCAGTGGATAGAGCATCAAACTGGGATGCAGAGGACCCAGGTTTGAACCCTGAGGTCTCCAGCTTGAACAAGGGCTCATCTGGTTTGATCAAAGCCCACCAGCTTGAGCCCAAGGTCACTGGCTTGAACAAGGGGTCACTCGGTCTGCTGTAGCTCCCTGATCAAGGCACATATGAGAAAGCAATCAATGAACAACTAAGGTGTTCAACAAAGAATTGAAGCTTCTCATTTCTCTCCCTCCCTTTCTGTCTGTCTGTTCCTATCTATCCCTCTCTCCCCTGACTCTCTATCAGTGTCAAAAAAACCCACACAAAACCCCAAATAAACCTGTCAGTAGTTCCAGATGATGTGATAAAGACCTAAGTGGATGGTGGTTGTGAAAGGGACGGATGGATAAGAGAGAGCACCTGAAGCAGGAATTAGCTGAGCAGTGTCTCTCCAGAGAAGCAAAGGGATGTGCACAGCACCACAGTAAAGAGAACACTGAGGAAAAGTAAATCAAAATTTTAGTTATAAGATAATTTTGGCAAGAACTGGGGAACTGATTTAAGGTTTTAAACGATGAGATATTCAGCTATTTTTAAAGATATGACTCCATTTAATTTTTCCAAATCAATGTTTCAGAAAGGCCAATTCTCTTTTTTACTCCATTTTTTTCTTAGACTAGAGAGCAACATCTCGAACACATTCTGAGTGCATAGTATATGCAGGCAGGTATTCTGAATAATACAGAAGTAAGTGTGCAAAGACAGAGCCAATCTACTAAAAGTTATACTTTACTGTGTAGACAGGGAAAAAAATTAATGTACATTATAACACACTCACACAATAAAGTAAATATTCATGAAACCCCATTCTCTACTCATTACAGAATATTGTAAAGAACATCTCAATTGTCACTTAATGTATCCGTACGTGTGAATTTATTAAGCTTGGGCTCAAAAAACAAGAAGCTGCACTAAAAACTAGCATTAAAATACCCAAGTGAATTTAGTTCAATATTGAGGGAACTGAATATATGTTATTCTAATAAGGAGCAGCCTAATGCAATTCTGAGTCTGAACAAACACAATCTTACACAGAGGATGAAGTGTAAGAGAGACAAGATGCCAACATATTATGACAGCTACGGTGCCGCCTGACCTGGAACAGTTATGCATTTTCTAAAGGTGCATAAAAAGCAAATTTTATCATTGCTTCCAGCACATCAACCTCACATTTTCAATTTTTATTACCCATAATTCTACAGCCTCTGGTAAAACATCAAACTGAAGTTCATTAGTTAACATTTTAAAAGGACACGATTGTAAGATGCTCCCCCAGGTGCCCTTTCAGCAGTTCTGTTTCATCTGCCAAGTGCAGACAAATCACTAACCCTGAAAACAATCAACGCCACTATTATTATCAACAATAAAATCCACCCACAGATTGAACCAGTGCCAAACAACCACTGAAATGCTGACAGCATTGCAGGGTATTCCAACTGTGACACACAGAGCAGCTGCGATTCCCCTCACTCAATACAGATGGTGAGAAGTTAAAGAGTGTTTTTTGTTGATGCTCAGAAGAGTGGGTACTTATGGGAAAGCCACTAAGAACTTCCACAGATGTACCCTGTGATGTGGCAGTTAGTTCCAGATATTAGTTACAAACTGAACTTTTCATCTCCCACCTGCTTCTCTTCCTGCATTTTCTTTCTCAGATCATTGTGTTACCATCTACTCAATGGTCCAAGCTAGAAACCTCTAAATTGGCTTTTTCTCTACACTCCCCAACCACAAAAATCAGGAAAATTCAAAGGAAGCCACCCTTCCTTTCTGGTCCCACTGCCACACTTAATGTTCTCCCATTTCCCTCTAGATTACTACTAACGGTCTTAATCAGCCTTGTGTTTGACCATAATTAATTGCTAATATAGTATTTTATCTTTAATAAATGATGAGATGACACATTATAGACTTGTTGCTAAAAGATGTAGAAACTAGAAATATAATTAGAAGAAACTAGAAATAAAGTAAAATTTAGTACCATAAATAAAATTATTAGAAACTAGAAATAAAACTAAATGATTTAATTGGAATAATTTCTATGTGGTGTTTAAACTTAGATTCAGTATTCATAGAGCTGACAGATAAATTCTTTAATTAGACATTCTAAAATATTCCAAGAAAAGTTCATTTCTTTTCAGGGAAAAAAAAGGATACTGAGATACTCAAGTGGCTGAAATAGGATTTAAAGATTCTATCCTCCTATTGTTTAGAGCAGCAATATTCAACCTTTTTCATCTCATGGCACACATAAACTAAGTACTAAAATTCTGCGGCACACAAAACAATTATATATTTTTGCCAATCTGACAAAAAAATAGATATAATTTTGATTCATTCATACCAGGCTATTGTTCTGTTGGTTGTCTTTTTTTTATTATTATTATTTGACAATCTAAGGGAAAAGAGATTAGTGTCTCTGACTAAATAGTCAGTATTACATGTTTTAAAAATTCTTGCAGCATACCAGCTGCTGGTTTAGAGGTTGGTCAAAATGCATATCCCAGATTCTTCCCCCTGTATGCATTTGCAAATGTTGAATATCTGAGTTCTTAAGAGATTTATTTTTAGAAAATTAATAAATCATATTTGATTTTAAATGTGGATGTTGATACAGGCAGTGGGCTATTTCCTTTTCTGCTATAGCACAAATTATTTTTCCTCAAACCTGAACTCGGTGTTTTGAGGAATTTAGTCAGATTTAGTCTGAGTGACAGCTTTAAAGGGGGCTCTATTGATTACACCATCTCTCTCCACCAAGGCCAGTGTTACCAGCCTTGTCAGGGGGTAGGCCTATTGCTATGTGACAAACAGTCACCTTGGAGACACAGCAAGAGCTGCTTCATCCAGTGCCCTTTTCTTTAGTTTCTCTCTTTGAAAACCACTTACACTTGAATGTATTATTTAACACGGTGAAAATGCATTGCTCTTGCAGACCTTCAGAGCTCAAACAGGTTTAAAAAGCTTTAGAAACCTTTCTAAAACTAAAATAACCTTGCTCTTGGAAGAACAATGCATGGTGTTTATATCAGGAGTATTAGCAGTGGATCTGGATGAGTAAAACAATTAAATGAACAGTTTTATGAAGTATAGTGGCGTGATCCCCATCCACTCACCCAAGAAGCTTAAAAGGACTTCCTTATGTCATAAACAAATTATCTTACCATCACGCTCGAAAGAAGTACAAAATTCCTGTAGCTATAGATTCAAAGGTAGTGTTAAATTCTAGACACACAATAACTGTGGCAAAGAGAATTGAAATAACTTGATTTAGCTTAAAGAACAAAGACCGAAGTTGACCAGATGTCCAATTTCCTGACAGATGGAATAAATTGACTCCAATGATTGAATTGAAGATGATGCATTCAATTAGATAATTTAATCAAGATCTAAATAATTTATCTATATCTATATAGATCTGTATAGATATACACATATAAATATATGTGTATATATATATATATATATATTTGAATATACCTTTTTAGCTATAGACTTGAAACTCAAGTGGGAAGGAAAAAGGGGGTTCTGGTGTCTCTGTACTATGACTATGTCAGCTTAGCTAAGCTTGAAACTTATTTCCCGGAATTCACTTCTGTGTATGATTCTGAATAAGGGTTGACCACAAGAAAAATCTGTGGGGGAAACTGACTCCAGAAGTGAATCAGGAGTATTGTTTAGCTTAGCAGGTCAGTGTAGAGTCCCACATTCATGCAACTCATGCATGTCGTTGCAGACAAGGTGGTTTACCTTGTTAGCTTCTGACTGATCTCCTCCCTGCACTTCTTCAACTCCTGGACCAGGTGCATTTCTAGGGTACTGAAATAAAGTGTCAGCTTCTCCTGCAGGCTACCCATCTCATCAAAGTTATGGGATTGGAGGTGGTAACAGATCAACTTAGTTTCTAGCTTATTCTTGTGGATTCAAGTTTACCCTCCTGGGTTCTAATTTTTCTTATCCTCCTCCACTTCATACCATCTCCTCTTTCCCACTCCCTGCCCACTTCAGGCCCATCACCAGATGAAAAAAAAAAAAAAGAAAAAGCCATACATAAGTTGTTTCACCAACTCCAACACTTTCACAATGTCAATCCCCTCTAATAAGTCCCATATTGTACCTCACTCCTGATAGTTTCGCTTCATTGATCAAATCCTGAGCAATACAAAAGGTATGCCAGGCCCTGTATTACAGGTGTATTGTATGCACTGTCCAATTAATTAAAATTTCAAAAAGCTTCATTTTAAAATAAATTGGAAGAAAAATTTAAGTGAAATGCCTAAAGCTACATGAGTTCTATGGCACCAAATTCAAGCTTTATGGTATTTTATCTGTGTCACATAACTTGACAAAGGCTCCTTCTCCCAAATCAAAATATATTAGATATGAAATTTAGGAATGTTGGTGATGAGGGAAATAATTCATAGTGAAGAGCCAGGCTAGAATGATACAAAATAGATTGACTAGACTAGGGAAGAACTAAGAAGCAGATGATCAAGATAAAATTAAGGGTCTAGAAATAAGCTCTCAATCTTTGAGTACCAAAGATTCTCAGTAAGATTTTCCAGAAAGAGAAAATATAGAGGTAGAGTTAAGACTGGAGCAAGTAATAAGCAAAAAGAGAATCAGAAGACACCAAGTTCAGAGGTCAACCAACACAGAAAGTCTAGAATGCAATGTAATTCAGAAGACAGAGCAAAGTAGGAAAAGCAAACCAATAACAGAACCAGATCTGGGGATTGAAAGAGCAGGAGAAATGATCATGGGATGGATTCAGGAAATGATCCTTTAGGCCTCGAGGTCTGAGCTGTTTGGCTGAACCAAGAACCATTCTCTGTGGAGCTTGATCTAAGCCCATGAATGACCTTGAGATTTAGATACAGGAAGAAAGATGAAGACCCAGCCAGTCATGAAGACTCAGGCTCAAAACCAGATTAGAAGCAAGTCACAGTGACTCAGTGTGAACTACAAAGCATTTTTCTTGAGATTCTGCCCCTCTTGATAGAAGTCAGGATTAGTCTCATCAATGCTGTGCACTGAGGTCAAGTGATTCCTAAAGCTAGGAAAAACCAGGGAACTAGAAGCAGTGATAAAGCTGTAGGCTTGAAAAACAAACTGTATATTAATATGTGTATAAACTAAAAATAAATTCTAAACCTGAAAATGGATGATTATTAAATAGTGACTTATCTGTGTTTTTTAGATATATGATTCAAATGTAATATTTGTTTAAAGCAGGTGATTGAATAACACCATTTTGTACAACATTTTATGTTGATAAGATGTCTGTAGAAACTTAACTCTTGTTTATATCAACCAGCTTATGGTAAAACTGGTTTTGTTATATGTAACTTTGCCTAAAGTTTCAGAACCTGTCAACGTTAAGAGAGAACTTACTGTATATGATATATGAGGTACATAATTGAGAGATCATATATACTCTCTATCTATGTAAAGAAGCTATGTTGACCCCATGTTTATTATGATTCTATTTAGTAGAGTTGAGTATAGAGGGTCAGTGATTATAACTAAAGTTTCTGAATTCCAAGAACTATTTGTTTTCCCTAAACTACTTACACTGGGTTAAAATCATTCTACAGACAATTTTTACATAAGTATGATTTTTCACTTCTGTAGTTATAAAAACCTATTATCCCACATAAGGTTGTGCTTTCCCAGTTTCTTTAAAATTCATATTTTTTTTACTAATTTAATTTTTACAACAATTTTTTATTAATTTTAATGCAGTGACATTGATAAATCAGGGTACATATGTTCAGAGAAAACATCTCCAGATTATTTTGACATTTGATTATGTTGCATACCCCTCATATATTTTTTACCACAAACCTGTAGATAAACAAACAGATTGATTAAACTTAGCTTGAGGTATTGATATTTCTGGAATTCACACTATAGGACCTCAGAGCTAATGAGTTTACAGATGCGTATCCTGCCACCTCTCCCTTTGCCCATTTTATGTATATCTTTTGAAAGAAGTTGAAGAGGACTCTCCCACACCTACCTGCTGTTTGAGGCCAGCAAGAAAAAAATGTCTTAAAAACATTCAGTAATGACAGCTTTCTGGCTCTTTAATTATTAGGTTCCTTCCTTAACTATAACAATTTCTGTAAATACAGATCTTTGAGACTCAGCAAATAAAAACTCCCACTGCCAAGACATAATAAAGTCCACAAAGGATTCGACTTCAGCAATGTTGGCTTAGGCCCCATTTTGCTAATGATTCATTTCAATATCCTCTGTCTTCTTGAATTATTACCCTCACTGTGTAATTATTATTTGCTGTGTCCTAACCAGCAAGAAAGCTATTAACCTCATATTCATGCATGTTCTTTTCTTTAGATATTCTATTTTTGTTCCCCTTCATTGAAGATAACAGCTTTAAAATGAATATTAGATCACTGTACTTTCATTTACACATAATTTTAATGCATTTGATGTGGACCATGAAAACCTGTCTTCTAGCTGAGCTAAGAGCAGAGAAAAAAAAAAACTGTGTCTCAATCCCGAAGTTATATATATAATAGAGAATTGGGCTAAGTTGATTGCCAGAGGGAACTTGGGGAGAAATCACATCATGGCCAGTATTATACATTATCCTCAGGATAGCTATTAGATCAAACAGAACTCTAGTTCTCACAGGGTGTTTCAGAAAAAAAAAAGGTTTATAGTAAAATTTCTGATCTCATGAAGATCACTTACATTGCCATTTGAAAGAGCTAAAGAGATGTATGTGGACGTGGTAGGGGGAGGGGTGGGAAGCACAAAAAACTGGCTGCTATGCACTAGAAAGTACTCATTTGGGCTAAAATACTTCCAGTTCCCTGGAAGGACATAGGAGATTCTAATCCAAGGCCAGTGGTGGGAGGGTTCTGTCCCCATGCAGCAATAAGGACTTAAAGGGATTCTTTGACTCTGTGTAACTGAAAAAGAATCCTAAAACCAACTAAGAGCAAATCTGTATTTATTAGCACCATTGGTTGGTAATCCTTAATTCACCACTTTAGTGATAAATAATCCTCTCAAAAATGTTTTTGTTCATCTAAGTTCTAAAAAAACTCAACAGTTACTGTTGAGAGATAAGGACATACACTAATATGTATTCTGTAGTTATATGTTCATTTTAATTTATGTATACAACTTGTTTTTACTTGTGTTTAAAATTTAAAACAGTGAAAGTGTGAACCTTAAGATAATTTTTTTTTTTTTTTGGTAACCGCAAAAAATATATAGATACATATTTTGGTAAGCGCAAATTTTATTTCATAAGGAAAATATTTTACTGAGTTTGAATAATTCCTTTAAATTTTGAGTTTCACTTTAATTGTTAATTGTTTGTTATAAAATGAAAGAACAAGTCTAAAAAACAATGATTATTTCTGATTATTATCACCAAAAATATTTTTGTCCCACAGAGAAAGAAGGTATTACAAGAAATTATCAGCTTCAGGGATCAAATACCCTAATGACACCACTGCCTAAAACAAGACGTGTTCTGAAACTATGGCTTGCACAGTGTGTCAGGCACTCAGTCCAGATAATAAAATTGAAGCAGCTTGGAAAGGGCCCTCAGAGGCGCAGATGTGATCAGTTCTGCACATCCCATGAGTAAGTTTTCACTTTTAATAGTTAGCTTGTCCCTAAAATTTGATCTTTTGTATACTGAATGTGTGTATATATATCTCTCTCTATATATATAGATAGATAGATAGATATAGATAGATAGATAAATAGATATAGATAGATATAGATATAGATATAGATATAGATATAGATATAGATATAGATATAGATATAGATATAGATATAGATATAGACATAGACACATACACACACATATCTGAAAAACTACAGCCTGGTGAAAATAAGCATACATTTTGCTTTGTTTGGTTTGATATGGTTTGGCTTAGTTTTCAAAAGGGATATAAAAGATGTTCTTTGTTAGGAAGTAACACATACATCTGCATATTGACATGAATTTCTACATTGAAACCAAGCCTTTGGCTAAGGATAGAAGGAGAGAGGGAATGTGAAGAAAAGGGGGAGCTCCTGCGAAGCCAAAGACATACTTTGCTTACCTAACAGTTGTTTCTGAGGTCAGGTCTAATCAAGAGGTTGCACAGGTACCTAACTAAGCCAAAGAAATGGTACATGGCCTTACTTTTTGGTCTCGGGTAAGCCCGTAAGAATTGTGATGGTGAACAATTGTGTTGTCAATAAAGCCTGCATATCCAAGTTTCCTACTGGCCTCATTGCTCATTAAGATGTAAGGAATACATAGCAACAGACTGTTTTGGTTATAACCTGGCTTCTTCAGCATAAATATTGAGAATACAGATTCTGAAGGAGAGATATTAGAAACTCTCAACCACAAAAGTGTGCATGAAATTCATCTGATGTAAAATTGTAGTGGACATTGGTTTCAACCACAAATCCAAGATCAATGGCACATGGGTACAGTATGGTGAAGCCTGCCATTTGGTATCGATCCTCTGAGCCTCACACACAGATAGATGGTAATCACTATCAGACATACCTACAAAGAAAGGACCACAACACTTCTCTTTTGCTTGTCAACATGCAGCAAGATATTGTCAATGAGGATTCCATATTTGTAGCTCTGTAATTCAGCCTTAAGCTATTGCAAGTGAATTATAAAAATTATAAAGTCATATTTTAAAAATGGTGTCTACTGTGTTATCTACTTATAAATATTTTTAGCAGTAAGTTGCAATCAAGATAGTTATTTGAAAACAAAAGGATATAATTCTTAAGATATTTCTACAATTCTGACAGAACTGTTCCCAAATAAGCCACATTATTGAAGTGTGTATATAAGTATGTTTGTGGCACTCTTAAATTTTTAAAATAAATTAATCATGTGAAAAATATAAAACATCACTAAACAATTTAAAGTCTTTAAGCAAACTCTATGAACCTCTACCATAATAAATAAATATACAGTAACACAAGTGTGCATTTAAAAAATAAGACCATATGTACATATCTCCAGGGTGTTAGAAAGTGTGTTAATCCAGATTCCACCTGTTTCATGCACACAATGAAAGATAAATTATTTATTTGTGTTTCCCACTATATCCAGCAATGCTTATGTAAAGAACTGATAAACATTTACTGGTTAATGAATGAAAAATAACTGGAAACACTAAACACTGAAACACAGAACACTGCTAGATTATCATCTACTTCTTCTTGAAAATAAAGATTTAACTTAAACATATAAAAAAATCAAAATATTACCACAAACCTCTATTTGTAAATACTATTGGTGCCTCTCATTTAAATGATGTTACAGCTATGAATTATTAAACAGAGACCCAAATTGGTGTGTATACCCAGGTTCATTTGTAAAATGCTTTCTTAAAAAGTCTTGAAAAAAACTTCCGTTGTCAAATAACCTGTCAACATGTTCACCTATTCATAATATTCAAAAACAACCAAATCAATCTCAAATATGTTTCTTTCCCTTCTGCTATTAGCTTAGACTACTTAACTTTATTTATTCCTTCCCTTTGGTACCAATTTTTAAACAAGTTGGATAAATTGCCTTGCTTCTACTTTCCCATTCTCACCTCACCTCTTTATCCCTTTAGTCTGGGTTCTGCCATTATTCCTTCACCAAATCTGCTATCTCAGATGTTCTACTTTCCAAATCTATTGGCATTTTCTATGTCTTCTTTGTCTAGGAAGGTTATGACTTTAGATACCCAGTTGCTATCTTGGAACACTGCATGCAAAATCCAAGCCATCGCACTCTCTTTGTTGTCTTTCTTCCTCTCTCTTCTTTGCCAGCTCCTCATTTTCTCCTTGACCCTACAGTCACTATGAGAATAACTAGCAAACAATGATGGTGATTATAATAATGAGTAACACAAATTATTCACCACAAGCTAGGGACTGCTATTCAATCATTTTATCTTCGTAACAACACAGAGAGAGTCAGTATTGTCAAGTCCATAATGAAACAAAGACACAACACAGTGAGGTTAATTAATCTGTCTATGATGACACCATTAGTAATTTGCCAATGGAGATTTGACCGTACAGAGGTTGGCTCTATAAATATTTGTAAACAGGTCTGGATTATCATTCTCAACATCTTTCAGATAATCTCACTTGTATACTTTAAAATTCATCTTATCAAGAAATAATTTTTATATTAAATAATTTTTATACTCTTTGACCTGTTTCCTCCTGATTTTGGTTTAACAGTAATGCCATTATTTCAGTCATCTGAAGTCCAAAATCTTTGACTTCAATGATCCTCTTATCCAAGTCCCCATCACTATTCATCTGTACATTCTTATTAGGGTAATTATAAACTTACTTTATATGCCTCCATTTCTCATCGACTCTATTTCACTTTATACACTATATTGAAATTCATTGTTCTATGACATAACTTTAATTATGTCATTTTCTTGCTTGCACCTTTAATGGCCCACCATTTTCTTAATGAATTCAGAATACATTTGTCATTTGGTAAGGCATGTAAGGACCTCTTTCTTTTGGCCTCCCTAAGATTTATGTTTTCTACTCTAATTTATGCATGGTTCAATCAAGTCATTTCCCCAAATTCATGTCATCTTTTCCCACATCCATACCTTTGTTTATGCTATCCTATCCATCTGTGCCTCTTCTTTACTGTTACCCTTCAACCTCATATCCATTGGGATTCTAAACTATTCTAATTTATCAGGGCCACCTCCTATTTCTTCAAACTCCAAACATACTTTATAGCCCTTTATAGCACTAAGCATATTATCCCTTAAATAATGGCCAGTTATTTAACCTCTTGCTCCACTAGAAGTGGTATCTTATTCACTATTGCAGCCCTAGAGGAATAAACCTTAATAATTCACAATAATACATTTTGAATAAATTTTTTTGAGATTCAAGGATAGATTTGAGTGAAGATTGGCAAAAATTTTATCTGTGGACTAATAGCTAATTTAGTGAAAACCTTTTCTTTTAGCAAAGTTCTATAAATTCTTTAAGTGAATTACCTATGTGTCTTTGTACACTGAGGTAAAGGCTGGTTTTACCAAGTAGTACTTAATTGAAGTATTTAGTTATTTCACATACTACTTTATGTGAAATATTAAGTGTAAAGCATCAATATAAACATTTTATTAAGAATTTGTACTGGAAATCATCATCCAAAATCCATTCTTCTGTTTCTATTTAGCAAAAGTAACCTAGTCCATTTAACCAGCTATTTTTCCATCTGGCTAAAACTCAACAGGTTCCAGCCATTCTTATAGCTAAATAGGATATGGAACTAAGTCTTAGCCAATGATATGTGATCATAAGTATTATGTAGTATTTCTATGCAGTCTCCTTAAAAGGTCGGAGCTCCCTCCCTCTTCTCCCTTCTTTTTTCTAGATTTAGTGCTCCACATGAAATGAAATAAATGGGGCTACAGAAGCCACCTCTGACAATAAGAATTAAAGTCCTACTTTTAATGATAAATCAGAAAACTAAAAAGGAACATGATTCCCTGAAGCCTCTTGAATAGTCATACTAGTCCTATTTTGAATAAGAGAAAACAAGATGCAGAGAGGTGAAAAAGTTGCTTAAGACTATACCCTACTAAATGATAGAACAGCAGCTAGAACCCAGCAAGGCTTATTCTAGTGGGAGAGTTTTAGCCATTATGTTATGCAGTGTCCTCAAGTTGTAGCATGTTATTATATATTGCTCATGATATTCTAATTGATAGGCTAGGCTGATCACAGAAAATATAGGTCCTCTCAGAATATTAGTATTTTAGTAAGGTAAAATTGTGTCATATCTGGGGTCAGGAAAAGCATTTTTAAAGTGACATGGAAACGGGGGGACACTAAAATTTGGGACTAGTTAAGCTGCTATGGTAAAGCAACAATTAGTAATTATTCAAGAAGTTTAACTATTAAAGAAATACTTTAAAGCATAAAATGTTGATTTGTAACCTCTTATCTCTCTATTTAGAAGTGATTATGAACATTCCAACTTTTTGTGTTAGTTATTTTGAAGATGATTATTAATAAATTATCAATAAATGCATAGCAACAAAACAATACTATCGGAGTATACATTTCTATTTACCACGATGAAAGAATTTTCATTTATCTTGAGACAATTTGTATAAGATAAAAAAGGAAAATCAAAGGTTTTTTTCACATTACTGAAATTTTTATGTAAGATAAAATATGCTTAAGGCTGATTACCATCAGATTCTTAATAGTATTTTTATGTTCAACCTATGCTTTTATCTATATTTGGCCTACTAATACTTTCAAAATTAATCTCTACAGAAAATAGAATATAACTTCAAAGTCCTTTCATGTATTAGATCTCATCATGTCTTACTAGTAAGAAATTATCTTTCAATCCACTAGTATTTAAACTGAGAAAAATTTAGAACCTCTTAAATGCATTTTCTCAGGACTAAGAAAAAACACTTTCCAGTAAAATCACCTTCCTTTGAAAGGAAAGAAGAGTCTTATTTTTAATATTTTCAAGGATATGACTGTGATAAAACAGAGGCTTTAAACCAAATATAATAACTAAAGCTCACCTTTGTTCATTTTATCAAATTTTTTTGTGTAATTCTAACTATGAAAGCTGAAAATGCTCTTGTGAAACTTGTCATGACAACAAAATCCCCTACGGCAAGTCTGCAAGTAGAGGAAGTATTTGTGATATTAGTTAATAGAACAATGCTTTGACCATCCATTACGGCCTTTTTTTTTTTCAGTTTCTCTATTAGTTGCTTATATTCTTTTAACATTTAACAAATATTTCCACCTACATATCTATTTATAAATATATTAATAATAGCCCCTATTTTTGGCTTTCTTGTACCAACTATTATTTATAGTGAGTAAAAAAAGAAGGTTGCTAAATTTGTCAATATTTATAAGATCTTTAGAGAAATTTTACCTGGCCCTGGCTGGTTGGCTCAGGGGTAGAACATTGGCCTGGTGTGTGCATGTCCCAGGTTAAATTCCTAGTCAGGGCACACTGGAGAAGTATCCAACTGCTTCTCTAACCCTCCCTCTCTCACCACTCTCTCTCTCTCTCTCTTCCTCTTCTGCAGCCATGACTAGATTGGATCAAGTTGGCCCCAGACACTGAGGATGGCTCCATGACCTCTGCCTCAGGTGCTAAGAAGAGCTTGGTTGCTGAGCAATGGAGCAATGCCCCAGATATGTAGAGCATAGCCCCCTGGTGGGCTTTCCAGATGATCCTGGTTGGGGCACATGTGAGAGTCTGTCTCTGCCTCCCCTTCACTCAATGAATTAGATTTTTTTTTTACCTGGTCATTATCCTTGATTTGATCTTAAGAATCTCCTTTAAACATCTTCTAAAAGGTTTTTTTATAAAGAAAAGTTTTGATAACTGGGCAAAGGGAATTTATAAGAATGTATAAATTTATTATAGAACAAAAATGAGAAAAAGTAAAAAGGTAAAAACAATTTAAAATAATAAAGCATACTTGCTTTTGCTTTTAAAAAACAAAAACTTCAAATTCAGTACCAAAAAAGGGGGGGAGGACTTTCTGCTATGTGACTTTTTTAAAAATCTTAGCATGTTGGCTCCAAAATAGAAATAAAATTTTAATAAATTTCAAAATATGAAACATGGGTAATACCTTCCAATATGAGGAAAGGGTAAAAAAAGAAAAAGGAAACTAAAAACTTTGGTTTGTAAATTTTGTACCTAATGTGTTATATTATTTTCTTAATTGTCTTTTAAACATGAATTTAGCATTTACTTTGGCACTTGGGGTCTTTTTATTGTGACTGTAAACATCTCTCCAGTCTCATCCTCCATGTGTATTAGGAGTTTAATACAAAAGTTTGATAACCTAGCTGTACCCTTTGTTTCTGCCAAGTTATACTTACTGTTCTCTGAAGATGGCATTAACCACCCAGTGCTTTCTTTCTCATCCCTCATCATCAGTTTTAGTGAGTGCAATAAGGCAAGACAAGGAATAAAGAAAGAAGTAAAACTGTCCCCATTTACAGATGATAGGGTTGTCTACATAGAAAATCCTTAAGAATGCTATAAAAACACTCCTAGAACTAGTAAGATCAGAAGTCACAATACAAGGTAAACATAACATATTTTTATATAATGTCAGTAAATTATGGAAATCAAATTAAAAATATAATACCATTTATAATCACTAAATATGTATAAATAAACAAATTTATTGGAGATATATATATATATATATATATGAGGATGTGGGGACACTGGATATATATATATATATATCCAATAAAACATATAAAACTTGTGCTAAAAACTGCAAAATACTAACTAAAGATATCAGAAAAGTCTCTCAATAAATGGACAGATATACTATAGTCATGGATTGGGAGACTCAACATAGTAAAGATGAGACTCAACATAGTAAAGATGTTAATTCTGGAGTGACGTCACGGAAATGGCGCCGTGAGCAGCGCGTCCGACAGATCTCCCCAAAATCACAACAAATTTATCAACTAGAAACAGGAAAATTTATCTTCGGAGCATAACGGAGTTCCACACAAACTGAAAGCAAAAGGACTGTTATCACTCGAATCTGAGAGACGAGGGTGTGGAGGAAGCTACCGCAGGGACGTTCATACAAGCCGCGAGGAAGTGCGCCTGTGGTAAGTCATCCCGCACTCAGGAGCCGCGAGCAGCGCCCGGGTCGGTTGCAGAGCGAGCACCGCCCACACTCCGGAGCGGCGAGCAGCCGCTGGCGCGCACCCGGTCTGGTTGCAGACCGAGCATTGCAGACCGAGCACCGCTAACGTTCCCAGCGGCCCGCACACGGGGAGCGGGAGAGGCCCCAGGGCGGTATTCCCTACTTGGGAGATTCTCTCCTCGGGCGGGGCACCTCACCCAGCCATTCAAGCTAACAATCAAGCGTTGGGGGAGGGGCGCGCGCAGGCAGCCTGAAATACCTTCGGGAGCACAGCTGCGACCCAATCACTGAAATTAACTTAACCCGTGAAATCTGCGCACCCTCAGTTCTAATTGATAAGATCTCTCTCAGTTCACCGACCCAAGACAAGAGGCGTGATATTTTTTTAGTGCCTCTCGCTAAAGGGGCGGGGGCAACTTCTGATTGATAGAGCCTCCATATTCAGGGATAAACGCTAACAAGAAGGACTTGGCAGATAATAAGATCTATACCACACTAGTCGCAAGCAGAGACTAGTGCCTCTTCTTACCAGCCAAAACAGGCTACAAAGTGTGGAAAGCCTGGGTTGAGAGGTCCAACGAAATGCTAGGCGCTGAACAGTCACCTTGACAACAATTGACTCCCACCCCCGCCTGATTACACTGGAGGCCCTGACTGTCAGAGCCCTTCCCAAAGCCTTGCACTGAGTGGGGATAGAGTGGGGATTTCCCAGCTCTTTGAGCCTCTTACTCCCCAGGCAGAAGCAGTGGCAGCCTTATAGCTGGATCACCAGGCTGCTAATTCAGGAAGGGGGGACTAGGAGAGAGAATCCACGAAAGCAAACTCTCTCATCGTTGGACCCTGCAAACACCAACAAGCCTTGACTACCAGCAAGACTAAAGCCAATTATATGACATTGCCATAGAATCCCATCAACTGCAAATCCCTACCTAAATGTGACACAGGGGCAGAGCCTGGGGTACAGAGTCACCGACCAGGAAGAGGGAGAGAAAAGAAAAAGGAAGAAGTTAACATCTCAAAATCAAGAAAAATCCGCAGACTTTACAACTTGTTCCACTAATTTTTTTGTTGTTGTTGTTTGTTTCTTCTATCTTATTGCCTTTATTTCCTCCACCTCGGTACTTCTATTCTCTGCCCATCTTATGCTTCCCTTTTCTTGAACTACACTACCCATAAGTGTTACATTTTATTTCTCTTCTTCATCCTCACCCTCCTTTGGGGTTATACTCCAGGACACTTAACTCTCACTCTCTCCTCTTTTGTTTTTTTGTTTGTTAGTTTGTTTTTGCTTTATTTTGTTTTTTTCTCTTCCTTTTTTATTTCTTCCTTCGTTTTTCTCTTTTTCTTATTTTTTCCTTTCTATTCGTTTTTTCTTTTCTCGTTTTACTTTCCTCCCATTTAATCCTCAATCACGAACAAATTAGTTAAATTGGGACTCAAGGTTTTTTTTGGCTTTATTTTTCTTTTTCGCTTTTGTTTTTGTTTTTTTCTTGTTAGTTTATTTTTGTGGCATTTTGGGTCCTCCCAACCCAAGGTCTCCATTGTATTTGGTCTTTGCTCCACTTAATACAACATATTTTTACTTATTATTTTTATTTTTTTCTTCTTTATTATTCCTTTTTTTGTCCTTTTTTCTGGTTCCCTCTTATCCCTCTCATTATATCTCTTAGTTGACCATCACCCGCAGGCAGATCAACTTATGCTTGTCTAAGATTTTCTTCCTTTTTTTTCTTTTTTTGCATTTAGTAGGTCCCTACTCCCCTTTTTTTTTTTTTGCCCCCTTGAACTCTTCACCGCAAACCAGGCCCTCCATTATAGGCATGATATTTCCCTGAGGAGGGGAGAGGAGGGAAGGAGAAGAAAGAAAAAAAAAGGGGGGAAATAATAAATTATTACTGCTTTTTTTTGTGGGGTGTTTTACCCTTTGTTTTTTTTGTTTGTTTGTTGTTTTTTTTTTTTACTTTTTACTCTTTATTAATTCTAATTAGTGCTATCAACAAGACCACCCTCAGATGCCAATAAGAAAGAGGAAATCGAATATTATGGATACAAAAGAAAGAGAGGTAACACAAATAGATGTGGAAAAATCTATGGAGAAAAGACTTAACATATTGGAAGCCTTGGAGCTAAATGACAGAGAATTTAAAATAGATATCTTAAAAATACTCAGAGATATACAAGAAAACACAGAAAGGCAATATAGGGAGATCAGAAAACAACTCAATGAACACAAAGAATATATTACCAAGGAAATTGAAACTATAAAAACAAATCAAACAGAAATGAAAAACTCAATTCACGAGCTGAAAAACAAGGTAACAAGCTTAGCTAGCAGAACAACCCAGATTGAAGATAGGATTAGTGAAATAGAAGACAAACAACTTGAGGCACAACAGAGAGAAGAAGAAAGAGACTCAAAAATAATAAAAAACGAGAAAGCCCTACAGGAATTATCTGACTCCATCAGAAAGAATAACATAAGAATAATAGGTATATCAGAGGGAGAAGAGAAAGAAAATGGAATGGAGAATATACTCAAACAAATAATAGACGAGAACTTCCCAAGCCTGTGGAAAGAACTAAAGCCTCAAATTCAAGAAGCAAACAGAACACCGAGTTTTCTTAACCCCAACAAACCCACTCCAAGGCACATCATAATAAAGATGACACAAACCAATGACAAAGAAAAAATTCTCAAGGCAGCCAGGGAAAAGAAGAGTACAACATATAAAGGAAGGCCTATTAGATTATCATCAGATTTCTCAGCAGAAACTCTACAAGCTAGAAGAGAGTGGACCCCAATATTTAAAGCCCTGAAAGAGAGGAACTTTCAGCCAAGAATACTATACCCATCAAAGCTATCCTTCAAGTATGAAGGAGATATAAAAACATTCACAAATACAGAAAAGATGAGAGAATTTATCACGAGAAAGCCCCCACTCCAGGAAATACTAAAGGGGGTTTTCCAACCAGATTCAAAGAACAAAAGAAAACAACACCACAAGTAACAGCTCCACCAAGAACACAATAAAACCAAACTTAAACTGTGACAACAAAGGAAAAAAAAAGGGGGGAGAGAATGGAGATTAACAGTAGCAAAGGACGATGAAGTGCAGAAATACTTATAAGATAGGGTACTACAATGAATATGGTAGGTACCCTTTTCATTACTTAATGGTAACCACCCTAGAAAAAACCACCACAAAAACACATGACTTAAAAAAGGTAGCAACAGAGGAAAGAAGTATGGAACACAAACAAACAGAAACAAATGATAGAAAAACAAAAGAGAAGAATCAAACTAGATACAAAACTAACAGAAAGCAATTTATAAAATGGCAGTAGGGAACCCACAAGTGTCAATAATTACACTAAATGTAAATGGATTAAACTTACCAATAAAAAGACACAGAGTAGCAGAATGGATTAAAAAAGAAAATCCAACTATATGCTGCCTACAAGAAACACATCTAAGCAACAAGGATAAAAACAAATTCAAAGTGAAAGGCTGGAAAACAATACTCCAAGCAAACAACACCCAAAAAAAAGCAGGTGTAGCAATACTCATATCTGATAATGCTGACTACAAGACAGAAAAAGTACTCAGAGACAAAAATGGTCACTTCATAATGATTAAGGGGACACTGAATCAAGAAGACATAACAATCCTTAATATATATGCACCAAACCAAGGAGCACCAAAATATATAAGACAGCTACTTATTGACCTTAAAACAAAAACTAACAAAAATACAATCATACTTGGAGACCTCAATACTCCGCTGACGGCTCTAGATCGGTCATCCAAACAGAGAATCAATAAAGATATAGTGGCCTTAAACGAAATACTAGAACACCTGGATATGATAGACATCTACAGGACACTTCATCCCAAAGCGACAGAGTATACATTTTTCTCTAGTGTACATGGAACATTCTCAAGAATGGACCATATGTTGGGCCACAAAGACAATATCAGCAAATTTAGAAAAACTGAAATTGTACCAAGCATATTTTCTGATCATAAAGCCTTGAAACTAGAATTCAACTGCAAAAAAGAGGGGGAAAAACCCACAAAAATGTGGAAACTAAACAACATACTTCTAAAAAATGAATGGGTCAAAGAAGAAATAAGCGCAGAGATCAAAAGATACATACAGACAAATGAAAATGAAAATACGACATATCAGAATCTCTGGGATGCAGCAAAAGCAGTAATAAGAGGAAAGTTCATATCACTTCAGGCCTATATGAACAAACAAGAGAGAGCCGAAGTAAACCACTTAACTTCACACCTTAAGGAACTAGAAAAAGAAGAACAAAGACAACCCAAAACCAGCCGAAGAAAGGAGATAATAAAAATCAGAGCAGAAATAAATGAAATAGAGAACAGAAAAACTATAGAAAAAATCAATAAAACAAGGAGCTGGTTCTTTGAAAAGATCAACAAAATTGACATACCCTTGGCAAGACTCACCAAGGAAAAAAGGCACAGGACTCAAATAAATAAAATCCAAAATGAAAGAGGAGAGATCACCACAGACATCATAGATATACAAAGAATTATTGTAGAATACTATGAAAAATTATATGCCACCAAATACAACAATCTAGAAAAAATGGATAAATTCCTAGAACAATACAACCTTCCTAGACTGAGTCATGAAGAAGCAGAAAGCCTAAACAGACCAATCAGCAGGGAGGAAATAGAAAAAACTATTAAAAACCTCCCCAAAAATAAAAGTCCAGGCCCAGACGGTTATACTAGTGAATTCTATCAAACATTCAAAGAAGACTTGGTTCCTATTCTACTCAAAGTCTTCCAAAAAATTGAAGAAGAAGCAATACTTCCAAACACATTTTATGAGGCCAACATAACCCTCATACCAAAACCTGGCAAGGATGGCACAAAGAAAGAAAACTACAGACCAATATCTCTAATGAATACAGATGCTAAAATTCTAAACAAAATACTGGCAAACCGAATACAACAACATATTAAAAAAATAATACATCATGATCAAGTGGGATTCATCCCAGAATCTCAAGGATGGTTCAACATATGCAAAACGGTTAACGTAATACACCATATCAACAAAACAAAGAACAAAAACCACATGATCTTATCAATAGATGCAGAAAAGGCTTTTGATAAAATACAACACAATTTTATGTTTAAGACTCTCAACAAAATGGGTATAGAAGGAAAATATCTCAACATGATAAAGGCCATATATGATAAACCATCAGCCAACATCATTTTAAATGGCATAAAACTGAGGACTTTCTACCTTAAATCAGGAACAAGACAGGGTTGTCCACTCTCTCCACTCTTAATTAATGTGGTACTAGAGGTTCTAGCCAGAGCAATCAGACAAGACAAAGAAATAAAAGACATCCATATCGGAAAAGAAGAAGTAAAGGTATCACTTTTTGCAGATGATATGATCCTATACATCGAAAACCCGAAGGACTCCACAAAAAGATTATTAGAAACAATAAACCAATACAGTAAGGTCGCAGGATACAAAATTAACATACAGAAGTCCATAGCCTTTCTCTATGCCAACAATGAAATATTAGAAAACGAACTCAAAAAAAAATCCCCTTCACGATTGCAACAAAAAAAATAAAATACCTAGGAATAAACATAACAAAGAATGTAAAGCACCTATATAATGAAAATTACAAAGCATTGTTAAGGGAAATCGAAAAAGATACAATGAGATGGAAAAATATTCCTTGTTCTTGGATAGGAAGAATAAATATAATCAAAATGGCCATATTACCCAAAGCAATATACAAATTTAATGCAATTCCCATCAAAATCCCTATGAGATTTTTTAAAGAAATGGAACAAAAAATCATCAGATTTATATGGAACTATAAAAAACCCCGAATAGCCAAAACAATCCTAAGGAAAAAGAATGAAGCTGGGGGCATTACAATACCTGACTTTAAACTATATTATAGGGCCACAATAATCAAAACAGCATGGTATTGGCAGAAAAATAGACACTCAGACCAATGGAACAGAATAGAAAGCCCAGAAATAAAACCACATATATATGGTCAAATAATCTTTGATAAAGGGGCCAACAACACACAATGGAGAAAAGAAAGCCTCTTCAACAAATGGTGTTGGGAAAACTGGAAAGCCACATGCAAAAGAATGAAACTCGACTACAGCCTGTCCCCGTGTACTAAAATTAATTCAAAATGGATCAAAGACCTAAATATAAGACCTGAAACAATAAAGTACATAGAAGAAGACATAGGTACTAAACTCATGGACCTGGGTTTTAAAGAACATTTTATGAACTTGACTCCAATGGCAAGAGAAGTGAAGGCAAAGATAAATGAATGGGACTACATCAGAATAAAAAGTTTTTGCTCAGCAAGAGAAACTGATATCAAAATAAACAGACAGCCAACTAAATGGGAAATGATATTTTCAAACAACAGCTCAGATAAGGACCTAATTTCCAAAATTTACAAAGAACTCATAAAACTCAACAACAAACAAACAAACAATCCAATAAAAAAATGGGAAGAAGACATGAATAGACACTTCTCCCAGGAAGAGATACAAATGGCCAACAGATATATGAAAAGATGCTCAGCTTCATTAGTTATTAGGGAAATGCAAATCAAAACTACAATGAGATACCACCTCATCCCTGTTAGATTAGCTATTATCAACAAGACGGGTAATAGCAAATGTTGGAGAGGCTGTGGAGAAAAAGGAATCCTCATTCACTGTTGGTGGGACTGTAAAGTAGTACAACCATTATGGAGGAAAGTATGGTGGTTCCTCAAAAAACTGCAAATAGAACTACCTTATGACCCAGCAATCCCTCTACTGGGTATATACCCCAAAACCTCAGAAACATTGATACGTGAAGACACATGTAGCCCCATGTTCATTGCAGCACTGTTCACAGTGGCCAAGACATGGAAACAACCAAAAAGCCCTTCAATAGAAGACTGGATAAAGAAGATGTGGCACATATACACTATGGAATACTACTCAGCCATAAGAAATGATGACATCAGATCATTTACAGCAAAATGGTGGGATCTTGATAACATTATAAGGAGTGAAATAAGTAAATCAGAAAAAAACAAGAACTACATGATTCCATACATTGGTGGAACATAAAAATGAGACTAAGAGACATGGACAAGTGTGTGGTGGTTACCAGGGGTGGGGGGAGGGAGGACAGGGGGAGAGTTAGGGGGAGGGGGAGGGGCACAGAGAACTAGATAGAGGGTGGCGAAGGACAATCTGACTTTGGGCGATGGGTATGCAACATAATTTAATGACAAGGTAACCTAGACATGTTTTCTTTGAATATATGTACCCTGATTTATTAATGTCATCCCATTACCATTAATAAAAATTTATTTAAAAAAAAAAAAAAAAAAAAGATGTTAATTCTCCCAAAATTTATATACAGGTTGAATTTAATTTATATCAAAATCTCAATAAGATTTTTTTATAGATAGAGACATTATTTCAAAATTTATATTGAAGGCAAAGGATCTAGAATAACTAAGAATAATTTTGAAAAATAAGAATAAATTGGAAGAAATTACCCAATTTTAAGACTTTTTATATAGCTCTAATAATCAAGATCATATGACATTAGAAGAGCAACAGACACATAAAAAAATGGGATAGATTAGTATGGCCAACTGATTTTTTACAAAGATGTAAATATAATTCAATGGAGGAAGAATAAATTGTCCACAAATGGTTCTGGAAGAATGGGGTATCTCCAGGCAAAAAAGTAAACCTCAACCTAAATCTTATACTTTCTGTAAAACTAACTTATAGAAGCATACGTTTAAGTGTAAAAACTAAAAGTCTAAAGCTTACAGAAGATAGAAGAAAATCTTCAGGGCCTAGAACTTCTTGAGAAGTTCTTAGATATGATTCCAAAAGCAATATGAAAAAAATATATCTATAAATTGAACTTAATTACAGTTAAATACTTTTGCTTTTCAAAGGACTCTGATAAGGGGGTGAAAGACATGTTAATAGACTAAGAGAAATTATTCATACATCCAACAAAGGACACATATTTAGAACATGTAATTAATTCTCAGAACTCAACATTAGAAAAAGAAACAATGCCAATTTAAAAATGACAAATACAGGAAAAGACATTTCCCTGAAAAGGATGTACTGATGACAAATAAGCACATGAAAAGATGATCAACAACAATAGCGACTGGGGAAATGCAAATTTAGGCCACTAGAAGGTATCATCATGCACCTATTAGAACAGCTCAAATGAAAATAAGTGACATTACCAAATGCTGTTGAGGATGTGGGGACACTGGACCTATCATACATGGATAGCAGGAATGTAAAATGCTATAGTCACTCTAAAAAGCATTTTGGCAGTTTCTTCAAATACTAAACATACATGTACCATATGACTCAGCAATTTGTAATCCTGAACATTTATCTCAGACAAATGAAACTAACAATGTTCCCATAAAAGTATCTACATGGTTGTTCACAGAAGCCTGATTTGTATAATAGCCTAAAACTGGAAAAACTAAAATGCCCATCAATGATAAAGCAAACTCTGGTATACACATTGTATGGGATGTTATGCAAAAACTAAAAAGGGAGAAGCTATTAATACATGGCACAATTCGGCTTTCTTTTATTTATTTAATTTAATTTATTTATTTATTTTTAATTCAATTTATTGGGATGACACTGGTTAATAAAAATATATAGGTTTCAGGACCTGGCCAGTTGGCTCAGTGGTAGAGCGTTGGCTTGGCATGTGGAAGTTCCAGGTCCAATTCCCAGTCAGGGCACACAGGAGAAGTGCCCATCTGCTTCTCCACCTTTCCCCCTCTCCTTTCTCTCTATTTCTCTCTTCCCCTCCTGCAGCCAAGGCTCCATTAGAGCAAAGTTGGCCGGGGCGCTAAGATGGCTCCATGGCCTCCACCTCAGGCCCTGGAATGGCTTTGATTGCAGCAGAGCAACACCCCAGATGGGCAGAACATCGCCCCCTGGTGGGCGTGTCAGGTGGATCCCAGTTGTGTGCATACAGGAGTCTGTCTGCCTCCCTGCTTCTAACTGGAAAAATACAAAAAAAAAAGTATATAGGTTTCAGATATACAATTCTATAGTGCAATGGAATACTACTCAGCCATAAAAAAATCTTAACGTTTTGCGACAGCATGGATGGACCTGTAGAGTATGATGAATATTGCTAAGAATTTAATGTGCAGTTTGAATTAAAAAGGAGTTAATGGCCGTTGCAGCTCTTTTCTTGAAAGAGCCACACTAAATGTTGGTGAATTTCATTCACTAAAAGACAATAAATGTGGGGGGTGTCATCTAGAATATTTCTGAAACTCTGGAATTAGCACAGCACTGCCAAAAGTCAGAAAATAAAATGGTTCACCTTTAATTTTGTAGGCCACACATTTTCAATTTAATTTCTATCCTAAAATAATATGGTTTCCATACACTTCATCTTAAACCAAATATTAATAGACTCTGGAATAACAACTTAGATAATATAGTAAATTAATACACCTATGCTTAGAAAAATTAATGTGACAGGTCTCAAGATTGTATAGGCTATTCTATCATCCTTCAGTTTCCCTAAACTGGGACAGGGTGCACTCTGACCATGAGCCACACCACTGGGGCTCAGGAGCAGTGCCTTCAGTTCACCTGCTTTCCTGTTCACAGCTCTATATTCCTGGGACTGCAAGCCAGGCCCTATTCCTCATGTCCCCATTTGGAACTTTCAGGATTATTCTTTCCACAATCAGCATTTTCTCTGCTTCTTAACCCATTCCTTCCACTTGTACTCAGTATCTTATATTATTTGCTGACTTCTCTGCTTCCTACCCTGAATTCTAAGTTCCTCTGAAGGCAAGTTCTCTCTCTGATTTACTTTTGTAATCCTCCCTTTCTGCATAATAGTCTTATATAGAAAAAATCTAGTGCATGCCTATAAAATAAAAACCACCCAAATAATTATAGGAAAATTAAAATAGCACAGTTTTGTATTGGTGATTTTGCATATTCTATAATTTTATTAGCATCCTATCAGAATATACAATGCTGGTTTCTTCATTGTAACCATACTGCACCAAAAAGAACAAATTTAAAGAAACCAAAAAACACTGTGATGGAAGATACACTCTCTGGAAGTGAGCCAGTGAGGTGCTCAGATATTCATTCATTCAACATTTGATAATGTTAACATTAAGCAATGTCAACATTCAATGTTTGTTTAGTCAACAAATAATTATTAAATATATACCATATACGTGACTCTCCTTCAGGTCCTGGAGAAACAAGAGTGTCCATGAGATGTGGTCTTAGTTCTCACAGAATCAGGTCACAGACCAAGTCCATTGGGAACGGGATTTATTTTTGTAAATTAGTAGGAGTCGAGTCTGCACTTTATGAGAACAGAACAAATATATTTAGAAGCAGCACAATCTGGGGTCGCAGGACTGTGAAGCACTTTTAGTAGGTGTCTGTTTTCAAAGCTTCACTGTGGCTTGAGCAGTGGCATAGAAAAGGGTGCCAAAGACTTGGTTTGGAGCAATGCTACATCCCTCTAACCGCGAGAAAGTCTGTTCTGCTCTGAGAAGTTCAAGCGCTTGCTCATTAGGTTATTCTGGGAAAATAAACCACAACTAACAAGTCAAGAAAAAAAATTTTTCCTCATAACATTTCAGAAATGAGATTGCAGTACAAGCCAACATAGGTTTGGTGTTTCTGAAGCTCTCAAACCAAACTGATTGCTCTAAACAGAACATTGTTGGAAAGCATTGTTATACAGCCTTATCACCTGATTTAAAGAGAAAGAAGAATCGTTTTATTTCAGCTTAAGTAAACAGCAAATCAAACAAACAAACAAAAACATACCAATAAAAAGTACAGGCTTCCAAACGTGAATTTTGCAACTCTAAAGGTGATATAAACAGTGAATGACACGTGAAGTGGTTAGTGGCACGCGCCTCTAAAAAGCTACAAGCTGCTGAAGAAATTAGTGGATAGAACCAACTAAGTGACTTTTCCACAAAATAAAGGATTTGATAGAGAGTGTGAAAAGTAAACAGAAGTTGGTTCTACACTAAGTTGCTTGATTGTAAGAAATATCTTTACTTAGATATGCATCATTAATGTTTTAATAGACTTTATTTATTTATTTATTTATTTATTTTGACAGAGACAGAGAAACAGAGAGGACAGACAGGGACAGACAGACAGGAAGGGAGATGAGAAGCATCAATTCTTCATTGCTGCTCCTTAGTTGCTCATTGATTGCTTTCTCATATGTGCCTTGACAGGGGGGCTTCAGCAGACCAAGTGACCCCTTGCTCAAGCCAGCAACCTTGGGCTTCAAGCCAGCAACCTTTAGGCTCAAGCCAGCGACCATGGAGTCATATCTATGATCCCATGCTCAAGCCAGTGACTCTGCTCTCAAGTTGGTGAGCCTCTACTTAAGCTGGATGAGCCTGCATGGAAGCCGAAGACCTCATGGTTTCAAGCCTAGGTCCTCTGCATCCCAGTCCAACACTCTATTCACTGCGCCACCACCTGGTCAGGCTAGACTATTTTTAAAGCAGTTTTAGTTTCACAGTAAAACTGAGCAGAAGAAGGTACAAAGATTTTCTTTATATCCCCTCCCAGACACTTGCATAACCCTGGCCCTCATTATCAACATTCCCCCATGTACTACATTTATTTCAGTGGATGAACCTACATTGACACAGCATCATCACCCACAGTCCATAGTTTACATTAGAGTTCACTCCTGGTATTGTAATTCTGTGGGTTTAGACAAATGCATAATGACACATATCCACCATTTAGTATCATATTTAGTTCGTAGTATCATTGCTTTAAAAACTTTCTGTGCTTCATCTATTCATCCCTTCCTTCCTCTAACCCCTGGCAGCAATGTTTTTATTGTCTCCATAATTTTGCCTTTTGCAGAATGTCATATAGTTGGAATCATACAGTAGTTAGCCTTTTCAGATTGTTTTCTTCCACTCAGTAATATGCATCTAAGTTTTACCCATGTCTTCTCAAGGCTTGATAGTTCATTTCCTTTTAGTGCTGAATAGTATTCCATTGGGTGGATGAAATAATATTCCATTGTCTGGACCATTCCATCTCTAATTTTAAGTTGCTTTAACTTTAAAGTTTGTTATAGTTTAATCTAGTGTTAGTTCATTTAAATTCCTCTTGAATTACCTTTTAAAATAAGCCTGTAAGATAAACAAGACCTTTTGAGATTAAATTATTTGGCACCAGAATTGTTTTTCAGCACCTACTAGCTGCATTTAAGAAATAGCCTAATGGGATATAAAAATGAGACTCATGGACATAGATAAAAGTGAAGTGGTTACCAGGGGGAAGGGAGTAAAGAGGCGCAATAATACTATGACAGGTGATGGGCACAATCAGCAGTTCAAATACTATAGAAATGTTTGCCTGGAACCTATGTACTCTTATTGAACAATGTCATCCCATTCCATGTAATTTTCTAAATAAAATTATAAAAACAAAACAAACAAACAAAAAATTGCCTAAGTGAGGTCTTTGGGATATTCATATTAAGTTACTAAGGTAGCTTTGTAACTTCAAGTTAATACCTCCCAAAAGTGCTAGTGTCTCGTACCTCCATCTCTTACCTATAACAAGTCACTAAAATATCTGAAAAGGATATACTCTCACACCTCATAAATTAATTGTTACCCCATGGAGTTGGAAATTAATGGCACCAAGAAGTAAAGGTAAGATAAGAGATTTGAATGTTTTCTTAATGCAATATATTCAAATAGATGCTTCACCAAAGACAATATAGAAAGTTACATTATAGATGCTTGACTTCAGTAATCATTAGAGAAATACACATTTAAACCTGAACCAAAAAGAGGTACCATTATAAAGCTATTAGAACAGCTATAATCAAAAAGACTAACAATACTAGGTGTTAGCAAGAATGTGGAGAAACTGAGGCCATCGTGTACATTTCTAGTGAGTGTGTAAAATGACATCATAACTTAAAAAACAATGTGGTATTTTCTTTAAAAGTTAAATATACAGCTACCATATGACCCACTAATTCTACTCCTAAGCATCTACTAACAACAATGAAAATGCTAAGTCCATACAAAGACTTGTATTAAATGTTTAGAGAAGCATTGTCCATAATAGCCAAAAGAGAAAAAACCAACAACAATGCAACTGTCTATAAACTGGTGAACAGACAAACAAATGAGCTATAACTGTGTATTGAAATACTATTAAATAAAAACAAAATGTTGACACACAACATCAAACATCAAAAATGGTAGATTAACATCAAACCATTTTGTCAGTGAAATAAGTTAGACACAAAAGCTTATGTATTATATGATTCTATTTAAATAAAATTTCTATTAAACACAAATCCAAAGAAACAGCAGATCAGTGATCACCTGAGGCTTGGGTTGGTAAGGAGAACTGACTGTAAAGAGGCACGAGAAACATCTTTGAGATGATGGTAATGTTTTAAATATGGATCATGGTGATGACTGTACAGCTGCATAAATTTACTAAAATCATTGAATTATAACTTATAATAAGCAAACTTATGCTATTTAAATTACACTTCCTCTTTGGCTGGTTGGCTCAGTGGATAAAGCATTGGACTGGCATGCGGACATCCCAGGTTCCATCCCCCATCAGGACACACATAAGAAATGACCATTTGCTTTTCTCCCCCTCCGGTGCCTCCGCCTTCTCTCTCTCTTTTCTTCTCACAGCCAGTGGCTTGGTTGGTCTAAGCACATCAGCCTCGAGTATTAAAAATAGCTCGGTTGATTCGAGCATTGTCCCCAGAGGGGGTTGCCAGGTGCATCCCAGTTGAGATGCATATGGAAGTCTGTTTCTCTATCTCCCCCTCCTCATTTAAAAAATAATAAATAAGTAATTTTTTAAAAAATAAATAAATTACACTTCCAAAAAGTTATTTGTAAAAAGGCAATAAAGCTTCTCGGATGACAGGTCCTCTTATAGGTCTGCACCCTGGCAGCAATGTTCTAATAGCAAACAAAACTAATTTGTAAACAAACTGAGTTACTAGCAGGGCTAAAGGATGCAAAATTGCTGGAGTCAATAAATAGTTTTAAGAATCATCTCATTCACACAGAAATGAGAGTGGTGGCTATTCAGGTAAGATTACTTATTAAGCTTCTTCCATTCACTTGTATGTGATGTATGTGTGTGGTGAATACATAGGAGCCATCATTTTAGTGGGCAGGGCTCTCATTTTTTTTTTTTTTTTTTTTTTTTTTTTTTACTGATGTAAGTGGGCAAGATCCTGCTCTGCCTCTAAACCCAGATTCTTTTTCCAAAGATTAGTTAATGAGTCCATCAGAGCTGCGTACAATTTAGAAGGGAAAGAGGGCAAGGAAGATCAGGAACTCCAACATAATTAAGACATAGAGCCTTTCTTTTACAAATATCATTATGAGTCCAGAGAAGACATTGTTGTCAATATTTACTTTATCCCCTATAATTTAAGCTATAATGTCCCAGGTACAATTTTAAAAAAAAATGGCTTATTTATCATTTCAGAGCTACTTAAGAATAAATTGAAGGTAGAGAAATTCTTCTAAAATGAAGTAAAAAATTTATAAAGATTTTTATTTTATTCTACAAATTTTAACTGAAAGATGCTATTATAAATATATAAAAATTAAATGAAAGATACAAATCTGTAAAGGATCTATTGAACTGAAAGTTGTAACACTAAATTGAGAATTGCCCTTACATCTGGCAGAATATGATTCTGCTCTGTTCAGACAGGTAGGGCGGGACATTGAGTAATAGAGACTATATACAGATGAAAGGGTTGAAAATTTTGAATCAGCCATTCTCTAACCCCCAGACTATTTTTAGAAATGTTCTCAAGGACTGCTTTCTGAATGAGCCAATGTCTGATCCCATTTTGGGTCAAATTATTCATATTATGGTTTTTGTAACTGGCAATAAATCAGAGGTTTCTACAGCCCCCTCCCTGGGCTCAGTTAATTTGCTAGAGCAGCTCACAGAATTCAGAGGACTATTTACTTATTAGATTAAGGACATAACTCCAGAATAGCCAGATGGATGAGATGTTAAGGCGAGGTATGGGGAAAGAGCACAAAGCTTCCGTGTCCTCTCCAGATATAACACTCACCCCAAATCTTCACATGTTCACCAACCTGGACGGTCTTGAAACCCGGTCCTCTGGGTTTTATATGGGCTTCATTTCCTAGGCATAATTGATGCAATTATTGAATCACTGGCCATTGTCAATCGAACTCAATATTCAACCCCTCACCATTTTCTCTTCCTTTGGGGTCAGTGGTGGGACTGAAAGTTCCAACCCACTAGCACCCTTGGGGTCCCAATGGCAATACCTGTCATCCTTAGGTGTGGTCCAAATGTTACCTCATTAACATAACAAAAGACATCTTAATCACTCATTATTTTTGGAAATTCTGAGAGTTTTAGAAGCTTTATGCCAGAAATGGGGAAGAAGACCTCATACAAATTTTTTGTGTGTAATAACTCACAACATCACACAACCTCAGCACTATGGATATATTTATTGGGCTAGATAATTCCTTATGGGGGGGGGCACTAACCTTACACAAAGTAAGATGTTTAGCAGCATCCCTGGTCTCTACAGAATAAATACCCATAGTACTTCCGCTCCAGTTAAATGACCAAAAATATCCCCAGAAATTGACAAATTTATCTTAGGAGCAAAATTGCCCCTGGTTGAAAACTAACAGTTTAAATAATCAATCTAAACTCTTTAAAGTGGATTGTATAAGAACTTTGCCCTGGTCAGGTATCTCAGTTGGTTAGAGAATCATCCCCATACTCCAAGGTTGCAGATCTGTTCCACAGTCAGGGCACATACAAGAATCAATCAATGAATGCATAGGTAAATGCAATAACAAATTTGTGTGTGTCTCTCTCTCTTTCTCTCTCCTCTTCCTCTCTCTTCCTCAAATCAACCAATAAATGAAACTTTTTAAATAAAAATTATAACTTTCTCACCATTGAATAGTTCAAATAACTATAAATGTGTTGATTCCTAAAAAATGCTGAGTGAGTGTCTTGGAAAGTGAAGACATTTGCAGGAAGGAAAATATCATTACTCCAGATTTATTGCACCAACAAACTCTAGCACCAGAAACAGTGAATAAGGGAAACAAGTTTATTCTAAGTATTCAAACTGGATAAAAGGAGACTGACTTTTACTAAATAGCTGATCTCATGCTAAGCAAATTGCCTTTATTGTGAAGTATTTACATGTCAAAAACCAATATCCAAAATGTATACCCATTCAAATATTATCAACACATTTGACTACAAACCCCCATAGTACAATATAAAAAATTTTTTTCACTTAATTAGACATTAAAGTGAGAAGAGACTTAATGTATTTACTTTTGATGAGCATTATTAGTTTATAGATACCTTCAATAAATTGAATTAACATTCTGTTTTTAATTGTATTCTATTACCTTGTTGAAGAGGGAGAAATGCCTGGTCAAATGCACCATACCAAAAGCTAGAAGAATGCAACAGGAGTTTATTAGTCACCTATACTCACAGTTGGGGAAGAGGAAGGACATTGCATACCAGGCAGAGCCACACTGGAATTGCATTCGGGAACAGAAAGCAGGAGCTAGGGTAGGGTGGGGAGGTTTGGTATTAACAAGAGTGTAAGGTAACCTTTGGTTCTCACATGAGGATGTGATTGTTGTAAAGCCAGAAGCCACGGCCAGGGCTACTATCACAGCAGCCTGGCCTATGCAGGTTTGCATTGGATTCGGACAGTCGGTAAAGAAACAGCGGAGCCAAAAACTGATGGACTATCATCTTTAATTCTAGCTTGCACTCGGCGGGCAAGTAAAAATACACACTGGGCTCCAAAACCCACTCACATTCAGTGCTCACAAAGCCACTGACTTATCCGAGTTTCCTAGAATCAAAGGTTTCTAACTCACCAGCCTTATTCTCCTCAGTTCTGCATCTCCTTCCTTATCCCAGATACAAACTGTGTACAAACTGGCATCTCACTCAGCACTCCGCCATCTTGGCTGCTTCTCCTGGCCACATGGCCTCTTTCTGCTCTCCTCTAATGATAATCTCAGGAACCAAGAGCCCAAGCTCCCGCTCCGTCCCCATTTTATAGTGTAGAAATCCAAACTCTTAATCCAATATACAAAATAGGGAAGTCTCTAATACAAAGTCACTTCTCTGAGGCATGATTGGATTGTACCACCCCACATCCAAAAAAGGGTGGGAAAAGCTTAATCCCAAAACCAAGCCCCAGGCTACAAGGATTCTCAACACACATTAATATCACCTGGGCTACGGTCTCACGTGGGCAGCACCTTTTCTAACAAAGTGAGCATAATACATTTTATCTGCCCAACAATCCACCCCTATGCTCACTTTACTACCCACAATCTATACCACCGGCATCCCTGTACAAGGAAATTAGGCACATTACACAAATTACAACATGGCAAATTATACAATTTCAACAATTACAAAGGTACACTTCACCAGTCTCTGAGCACTTAGCCCAAAGCGCAAAATGTCCTCAGCCTATGGGAAAAGTTTCCCGGGCCAGGGGAGTGCTTCCAGCAAAGCCACCCCCACCCCCATCAGGGTATTTCACATTGTCCAAAATCCGTAATCCGTAAATCCATCCAACAAAGGAGCCAATGCCCACTCCGATCGTAGTCCAGGAAATCAGTCCGTGCACATGGGGCGCCAGCCACCCCCCTCATCCCTGCCATCCTGGCAGGTCTTACACTGTCCCAAAGATGAGCACGTGGCAATGGCAGTCAGCATTTCCATCTCTGCTCCGGAAAGCATGTCCAGCCCTATGTCCCCAAATCGCAGACCTACCGGGGCTGCAGTAGGTGCTCCTTCCAGCTGGGCTCCCATCTTATGGAGACTGTGGATTGCAACTCCAGCCCAATTCTCCTCATCCTCCAAAGAGGAACTGAAAACACCAGCTCGCACTGCCGGGCTCAAGTCCCGGGCTGCTGTCACCTTCTGCTCCGCAGACCTTGCAGCTCCGGACCCGATCTCAGCTTCAGCCTTAGCCTCAGCCTCAGTCCTGGCCCCCTGCCGCTGCTGGCTCTCCACAACCTCCAGGGCAATCGGCAACTGGCAACTCACGAACCTGTGAATCCTCCTCCAGCAGCTGCTCCATTTCCAGGTGAATCTCGCAAACCTGGTCGGGCTCCTCCTCCAGCGCTTCCTCCAGCTCCAGGGTCAGCATCTGTTTCTCCCACATTTGCTCCAGCTCCTTCCGCTGCTCGGTTTGCAGGTCCCAGGCAGCCTCTTCCACAGAGCTCTCGCTTTCCTCATACATGGCTGTAAAAGTCAGCCAGCCTACGATCCCCAGAAGGACAGCCATGGGGAACCCTAACACTAGCCAGTCCTCTACTCCACCGCTCAAAGGCTCCTTGCCGATCTGTATCGAATCCTGCCACAGACTACGCCAAATGTAAAGCCAGAAGCCACGGCCAGGGCTACTATCACAGCAGCCTGGCCTATGCAGGTTAGCATTGGATTCGGACAGTCGGTAAAGAAACAGCGGAGCCAAAAACTGATGGACTATCATCTTTAATTCTAGCTTGCACTCGGCGGGCAAGTAAAAATACACACTGGGCTCCAAAACCCACTCACATTCAGTGCTCACAAAGCCACTGACTTATCCGAGTTTCCTAGAATCAAAGGTTTCTAACTCACCAGCCTTATTCTCCTCAGTTCTGCATCTCCTTCCTTATCCCAGATACAAACTGTGTACAAACTGGCATCTCACTCAGCACTCCGCCATCTTGGCTGCTTCTCCTGGCCACATGGCCTCTTTCTGCTCTCCTCTAATGATAATCTCAGGAACCAAGAGCCCAAGCTCCCGCTCCGTCCCCATTTTATAGTGTAGAAATCCAAACTCTTAATCCAATATACAAAATAGGGAAGTCTCTAATACAAAGTCACTTCTCTGAGGCATGATTGGATTGTACCACCCCACATCCAAAAAAGGGTGGGAAAAGCTTAATCCCAAAACCAAGCCCCAGGCTACAAGGATTCTCAACACACATTAATATCACCTGGGCTACAGCCTCACGTGGGCAGCGCCTTTTCTAACAAAGTGAGCATAATACATTTTATCTGCCCAACAATTGTCTTGTTTGACAAAACTCATGGGCTGGCAGGAAAGTAAAATCCTGTTAGGTTGAGGACCAGGTGGAATGCAGCTCTTCTAGCTAATAGAGAACTAGCCAGATTGTAGCCTTTCCTGCTTGGGAGGATGGGAGCAAGGGTTTGCACATTTAGCAAGAATGGGGGAATTCACATATAGATCTCTGGGGCCTTGGGAGGAAAAAGGATATTAAGGTAGCATAGGGAATTTTAGAACTTATAATACACACTCTCTGACAGAAGTGATTTCTGATGGCTCACTTATCTTGAATGCAAAGAGAACACCAAGTAGTAAGTATATCTTTCCTGCTTTAGTTAGCTGTTAAAGCTTTTCAATACAGAGATGAGTCTAAAAGAAGTAGATCTGAAATCTCTTCAAGCATTCTTTCATTGTAGTGCACACTTCTAAGTAGTGCAGGGAAGAAAACATAACCCATTCCTTTAAGTAGCTCATGTCTTCATCACCAGAGCATCCTGCATTAATCTCAGTGCTCCTGGGGCTTCTCTACATAGATCATTGTGCAATGGAGAAGCTAAGATGATTGCACAAATTGCAACATTCCATGTCTGTGAATAGGCAGACCATATGCGAAGGTAAACCTTAATATTTTTTCCTGCCTTAGAAACAGAACAAGGACAAACCCTGAAAAATCAGGTGATAACTTTCAGTGAAAACCTCGAACCACAAAAAATTCCTCCCCAAAATAATTTTAACATTTTCTTTTATTTCTACAAGTTCTAATTTTAAAATTGGAGATCTAATGCATGACCAAGAGCCATTTTGAGGCAACTAAAAACTTGATCTGGAGTCTGAGATCTGGGTTTGAAAACTTTCTCTGCTAAGAGTTTAGAAAAAGTGCTTAGTCACCAGCACCTATAGCCTTGTCTCTCTAATGGGGTCATTGGTAGCATTATATGCAAAAGTTACTAGGATGCTATCTTACAGTTAGTATCTAATTCTATTTGTCTATCCATCATCCATCCATTCATTCATCCATCTATACACAATCTGTCCACCCAAATATAGCATTCAAAATAGTAAGAATCTTGGTTCTGTATCAAAGTCAATTCAAATAAAACAATAACAAAAGCAGCAAAAACTCAACAGATGCAGTTCTATAAAAGGTACAGACATCCTGTCAAAGTATTGGAGGGAGGCCCTGCTGGGAAGATGAAGTTATTGGTATTGACTTTTGGCCCCTGTGTTATGTTTGGTATAAACTCTTTAAGTTTTCATCTCCAGCCTTATTTCCTCACTTGTATCTAAATAAATTGGCTAAGAGTCCTAAAGTAACTCATCTAAGAGTCTGCCTACTGTTCACCATTAGCTTTAGATATTCATCTTATAGCTCTAAATCATACATTAGGAAGAATTCTGAAACAGTATTTAACTCCTCACCTCTGTAACAGATCTCATAAGATATTGATAACCAACTCTGAATGGGAAAATGTCAAAAAGCACTGCTTTCTTGAGAATTTCAAATAAATGAAGCTAGAGTTATTTTTATGATATTTCCCATAAGTTAATGAGTTTTTTTTTTTCAGAAAACATTTTTATCCAGAAGTGGAGGTGGAGGGCAGGAGAGGGTATGCGTGGTGTTTGTGCTCACCTTTATGGTTGACAGGGAAATAAACACAGCCCAATGCTAAGCATGCCTGAACACATTTTAACCTTCTCCAGTATTCTCTCAATGTAAGTGAGAAAGACTGGAATTCCATTAGAAGCTGAGTTTCAATCTATGTTAGTAATATTGATGAAACTTACTGCGAACTTATCAATAACTTCTGGAATTTACCTTTATCTATTGGGAAAATCAATGACAAAGAGCTAGAACCTCAAATTTTGTTTAACACATTATATTTTTCTAAGCACTTTTACTGTTGTTACCTCATTTGGTCTGGTCCCAACCTATTTTAACTACACAAAGAATAAAATGACCATTAGCAGAGGAAAAAAGAGAGAGGCCCCTGCCCGCTCCACCAGCACAGACCTGTCCTGTTTGCTGCTGATGTCCTTTTTGCCTTTCAGCAGAAAGACAAAGCCCGTTCCTACCCCCCTCCTCTCAGATTCTATTTTTCAGAGGGTATAATAGAAATTATTGAATGTCTTGCTTTAGTCTTCCTTTGTTTTCTCAGATAGTCAGGAAGCCACATAGTCACTAGCTCAAGGTCACCTGCACAGTGTTTCTTCTCTTCCCCCTGCTTTGAACCCAGTAGAAAACTACAGGAAGCAGAAGATAGTGCATGCATGTAGCAGTAAAAGAACCAGGATCCTGAAAATCTGCTCCCTTCTCTCCACGCTGGAGTTAAGATTTGAGGCAAGGATGTTAAGAATGAAGAGCATGGAAATTTTTTTTAATTATTTTTTTTAATTTATTCATTTTAGAGAAGAGAGACAGAGAGAGATAGAGAAGGGGGGAGGAGCAGGAAGCATCAACTCCCATATGTGCCTTGGCTCGGCAAGCCGAGGGTTTTGAACCGGCGACCTCAGCATTCCAGGTCCACGCTTGATCCACTGCGCCACCACAGGTCAGGCTGGAGAGCATGGAAATTTAAAAAGGCATGACAAAGCTAAAATTTCTGCCTCTTTCTAAACCTGTGTATTGTTTAGAATGAAGAATTTCCACAGAATCTTCTTGGCTTTAGAACAGGATACTCACAGTTGTGAAATACAACCCTAGTGTCCACAATTTCAGTGCAAATGAATTTGATAAGTAGGGTCACCACATCATACATAGAAGCAATATTTGTTGATGCCTGAATGACTCCATATGACAAGATGCTAACACATCTAACCAGCCACTGACTATATTGAACACTGTTATAAACCATGATTATAAACATATATTTTTCCTTTTCATGGGAATTGTCCCAGTAAATTTTAAGAACCAAAAGGATATTCTACCTAAACACACACTTAAAGATTTAAATTTGGACACCAGAAGAGAGTAGATCAGTCAAGATGAAAAGTAGTTTTTGATGCACCCACATGGGCCCGCAGGAAAAAAGAGTCCCAGAAGTTTTTGATCCTCACACAGTGATCTGGGGTGGTGAGCATCCAGTCAATCTTTTTTCAGTCTTTTTGAACTCTTCCCTAATTGTGCAGACTTAGCCAGATACAACAAATGGACAATTGATCTCTTTAGTTCTGTTTCTAAAACTTTTACAAACCAAGTTTGCAGAACATTGAATAACAATCTTAATATTAAAGAAAGAGTACACTTTTGTAATATGCAATTTTTTAAGAAAAATAAAATAAATAACATATACCTTTATGCAAATAAAGTAGTTGGACACACAATTGTTCTTTGAGCAACACTCACAGATGAGGGTAGCAATATTTTCAGTAGTACTTGCTAAGATGCGTGTGTGTACACATGCACGTGCCTGTACCCACACATGTTGTTGCATTGTGAAAAACCTAGACATAAATGTGGTACAGTGGAAAGAACATTGAACTTGGCATCAAGACAACTGAATTTTAATCCCAGCTCTTTCACCAACTGTAAATATACTTTTGGAGAATTGCTTACCTTTTTTAATTCTTGGTTTCTTCATTTCTCAAAGTAGGTGTGGTGCTGATCCATTTCCAGAGTTCCTTCCCGCTTTAAAATGTCTGTTCCAGGTTGTTCATATTGGGCACATCTTTACTTAATCTAATTAAAGCACATAATGCTTGTTTACCTAGATTAAACAAAACGAATTCAACGTGATACAGGTTAACTATATGTGATTGATTTCAACAATCTTACAGAAAGCAAAACCCTCCTTACTGGTTGGGAGTGGAGCCATATTGACATAAGAAGACTGAGGATTAGAAGATTTAAGCATGTTCTATCCTTCGTCACACTCAGGAGAAAATATTCTATGGCATAGAAATTTCTGTTTCATCTTCTCTTAATGGTGTTTGGCACTTGAGTATTTAGTCATACAAAGCTATAATATGTTTTATCATGTTTTGAAAATTGGTATCTTCCTTAATTGATGTATTACCACAGAATTTATAAAACGTGTTATTTATTGTTGAGTATGTGTATGTGTAAGGAAAGAAAAAGGACAAAAAGTATAGAGTTAACTGTTAATCATTGAATATTTGTGTAGGAAGTATGCCATCACTTTGATGATCTATTTATTATGTGTCATCATATCCTCGACTCCTGTATATATGAGAGCTGACTCTAGAATCCCTATCCTCTCTAAATACATCTTAATATACTTATAACAAAGACAAAGCTTTATTTAGTTGCTTTCCAACTACATTGTTACATTGCACAGAAAAACAATAGATATGAATAATTCTTCAGTGATGTCCAAACATCTCTTAAACTAGTGTTTCTTTAATTAGAAAAAAGGCACAGTTCTCATATAGCAGTTATTCTATATTATGTATTCAACTCTTGCCCTTTAATGCCTCAAGGCTTAGTGGCAAAACCATTTGTGATTTTTTTTCTTACAAAAAAAATTAAATTATTCTATTGTTCCATGTATATTCTGCCCTTATGCTTCTAAGTTTCACAGACTAAGATAAATCCATAATGTTAGTTAGAAAAATAAAGAGCATTGAAAGAAATTCCATTGTAAAATAAAAATTTCTCTAAAATTCTATGTAGACTTTATTATTATCTTTCACGGAAGTGAGAATTTTTTTTTTTTTTTTGTATTTTTCTGAAGCTGGAAACGGGGAGAGACAGTCAGACAGACTCCTGCATGCGCCTGGCCGGGATCCACCCGGCACGCCCACCAGGGGCGAAGCTCTGCCCACCAGGGGGCGATACTCTGGCCCTCCGGGGCGTCGCTCTGCCACGACCAGAGCCACTCTAGCGCCTGGGGCAGAGGCCAAGGAGCCATCCCCAGCGCCCGGGCCATCTTTGCTCCAGTGGAGCCTCGGCTGCAGGAGGGGAAGAGAGAGACAGAGAGGAAGGAGGGGGGGGGGGGGGGTGGAGAAGCAAATGGGCGCGTCTCCTATGTGCCCTGGCGGGGAATCGAACCCGGGTTCCCTGCACGCCAGGCCAACGCTCTACTGCTGAGCCAACCAACCAGGGCTGATAAATTTTTTAATTGAAACATTTACTGCTGGAGTTTAAAATTTTAATTTCTGATATATTAATTTTATTACTTATACTGTCACAGTGCAATTTATCAAAGATAAAGTATTATCAACATTTAAAACAACTATCAGAGCTAATATATCAAAAGACTGATTTCTCTGAACCCCCTGCTTCATGTTTTTGTAATGAGGAGCTTTTCATTTAGTAAATCAGACTCAAAACAATAATTTTCAACAAAGACTCAATTCAAACAAGTTCCATAAAATGCACATTTTATTTTGTGTTATGAAAAAATATTCACATTTAAATAAAGTGTAAAAAAAAGTTAATCCTCCCTCATGAAATACAGTTTATTGTGCTGAAACCCAAATTTCTCTTGGGTTAAAAACTTCCACCCACCAATTCACTTTTAAAATAACTATTTCTGTAGAACAATTTTTAAATAAAGTGATAATTACCAGGGACTTCCAAGAAGCAATCAAATTTTGATCACAAATATTCAAGAATTGACTTGGAAGTCACAAAATTAAAATATTTTCACACATTCTCTCAGCAATCAGGTAATTGGTCAACAGTACATGCTAAATTTCTATGTTACATTACAACACCTTTGTTTAAGTAGAAAAATGAGCTGTTATTCATGAGTTCGATTATGAAAAGAGCAAACAAGTATTGCCTTGTAGAATGGTATTTTTTTTAAAAAATCACATGAAGTTTTTTCATTGTTTCCTTGGCCAATATGTAAATTAATTGTCTCCAGTTAATTAACCATAATAGATAGAGGTATCATAAATAGTCCCAATTCCCACCAATATAGTTGTAGCAGTAGCTAAAACACTGATAAGTTTGTCAAAATTAATTTCCATAGTAATATTAGTGTTAGAGTCAGGAATTTGCATTATGCTATATAAAATGTCATTAACTGGTGTAACCAAAGTCACTAGAACATAGACTAAAAAGATATGTGTAGTTCTCAATATATTAAATACACCCATTTAATTTTTGTTGTCTGAGTACCAAGCACTTTTAGGACTCATTGTTTTTTCAATAAACTATAATGTATGTTTTAGGGTAGAAACGATTCTAAACTGTTCCAATTTCAATGTGTGAACAATTATACTGTTCCCAGGATAAATGTGTGTTCAGTTTTGCTTTACCTGTGAATGGGTTCTAAAGTGAAAGATGACTGCTCGGTGGAAGAAACCACTACTGCCAACCAAAATGAGAGGCATGTGAACACTACACTTATACCCTCTATAAAGAAGAATCTCAAGAATCACACAAAAACATTCACACGGAGATCAGAAAACAATCCTCACCACTATTTTCTAAATATGGAATATGTACAATAATCTTAATCTTGATTTTAAATGAAAGTACATTTAGCTTTTGTATAAACTAACAATTCATGGGTGTGACATGATGTACCAATATTAAAGACTCAGGTTTATCAAACCTTCTTTGACATAGAATTCAGAATAAATATTTACTGTGATTTTGCATAGTTGTTAGCCATTCTTCCTGTTTGTTTGATCTCAGCCTCATTGGGAATCTTTCTCATCATACTTTGCTTGGAAAAAGTCAAGGAGCAAATGAAGGAACCATGACACCAACAGCTTTGTGATCAACAGTAATCCTTATGCTGCTTTAAACGCAAAGTCCAATTTCCCTAACTCCATAGACAGTCTGACTGTGGAAGGAAGAGGCTAAACTTCATTGAATGTTACATCGATGATGATTTACAGAGATGGAAAATAAAATATTTGACAATGAATTAATTAAATTAGGTACTATGAATACTCAATCTGGTTTATTCTGGCATTAATATGGTTTAGCTTTCTGTAGTCTTGTCATTCAACAGTTAGTGATTCTACACGAAGAAGAGACTTTTCAAATCCTCTATGATTTACTCCATGAAGATATAGTCCAACCAGCCAAGTGCTTGTGGGTTTCTAGGTCGAAACTAGAATTTCTAAACATGGTTGGTAGAGAGCACTCATTTGACAAGCTTTCAAAATGCTTGCTAATATTGCATTAAAATCTGAACAAAAGTTATGATGACATGTTATCTTCAAATAAATAAATAAATACTATTAAAAAGCATCACACAAAAAATATATTACAATAGTCATAGGGATGTAAAGTACAGCATAAGGAATATAGTCAATAATATTGCTATAACTACGTATGGTGCCAGGTGTGTGGGTACTGGAGATATCAGGGAACCACATTGTAAAGTATGTTTGTTTAATCACTATACTGTACACCTGAAACCAATAGAAAATATTGAAAGTAAACTGTAATTGAAAAAAAATCACAGAGAAAGCAACTGTTATTTCTACCCCTTTCTTTCCTTTTTCTCAGTTAGAACTCTGACCTGAAACTGCAGATTTTGTCAACTGTTCTTTGACCAAGTGCCTTTGATATATACTGCTCACAAAAATTAGGGAATATTTCAAAATAAATATGAAGCAATAAAATATCCCCTAATTTTGGGGAGGAGTATAGGAGAAATTATGACTGCATTTAAAAAATCAAGCAGTAATAATATAGAAGATTTTCAGAGATGAAAGTGAGCTAATGCTATAAAGTTTTGTATCTTGTTACTGAGGTCCTCCATGGTTGTTTAAAAAAAAAAAGTAGAATGGTCTTTTCCTTGCTTATCTCTGGCTATGTTATCACCAAAGTGAAAACAAGATGATCTGGTCTGGGCTGAGGATTCCAGAGTATAAAAGCATATACCTTATTCTTTTCTCCTTATCTACAGATAATTAGTTTTAAAAATTCTTAAAAGGTAGAACAAATATATCACATTCCAAAAACTAACATTTTTTCATTAAAGAAAACTATTTAAACTCTCTGAAGTAAATATTCACCGGCTCATTAAATTTGGAAATAACACAGATTGCCTTTGAAACCAGAAATAGCTCATTTGGATAATGCATTTAACAATGGTTTGGCAAAGAAGCCAACATCAATGTAATCAATTAAAAAATATGTGTTAGTCTACTTAAAATTCAGTGGGTCAAAAAATGAATTTTAAAAATAAAATTTTGCCCGACCAGGCGGTGGCACAGTGGATACAGCATCAGACTGGGATGCATAGGACCCAGGTTCAAGACCCCGAGGTCGCCAGCTTGAGCACTGGCTCATCTGGTTTGAGCAAAGCTCACCAGCTTGGACCCAAGGTCGCTGGTTTGAGCAAGGGGTTACTTGGTCTGCTGAAGGCTCGTGGTCAAGGCACATATGAGAAAGCAATCAATGAACAACTAAGGTGTCACAACAAAAAACTGATGATTGATGCTTCTCATCTCTCTCCGTTCCTGTCTATCTGTCCCTATCTATCTATCTCTCTGACTTTCTCTCTGTCTCTGTAAAAAAATAAAAAATAAAAATAAAAATAAAATCTTTCTGGAGTCTTATCTAAATCTCAATATTAAAAGTGAAAAGAAAGTATGGGGAAATATTTTGACTATCTCTTGCTTTCCTTAACTACCATGCATTACTTTTTTAGGTTAAAATATAGTTAGAAAAGGAAATGCTAATACCAGTGACTACAACTTGCCACATTTGACAATTGACTTCCACCAAAGCTTTTCAATTGTTGGGAGAAGTGATGGAAAATTCCACTGTTGGATGGGGCACCTTGTGTTTGTAGCAATTATGACTCCTACCTCTGCCATGTACTCTCACCTACTATGAAAAAAGCAAACATTTACATTATAAAGTAAAAGTTTTAAAAATTATTTTAAGTTCAGAAACCTTTAAAAGCACATTTCTTGAAAAGCTTGGAATCTGCGTTTGAACCAGATAACCCTTCAATGCCAGTTTTCTATAAAATAAAGTTTTCTCTCTAGGGTTTGTGTATGACTGGGTTAGAATCTCACCCACTCAATAGCTATTCCTTAATCTGTTCTTTCATAGGGCTGTTGCAATAATTAAATTTGATCATCTAAATAAAGTGTTTAGCAGAATGTAAAGAGAGTGACCACTCATATAGCTCAGTTGACCTACTTAACCTCTAAGCCTGAAGGGAAAGCAGCAGGGAGATTGCGTTCAGTCTTCTCTCAGCCTTTGCCTTCATCATCTTCCTGGTTCCCAGTCCAGATCCTCAGTGGTCCTGACCCTCATAACGCATGCAAACACATTGGTCTCATAATGAAAATCAAGGGGTAGAATATTTCAAGTTAGAACACAGACCAATACTCTTAAAATATCTGGCACATAAGTATTGATAGATATGGAAAGATTCTAGCTTGTACCCACTTTCTCTACATAACATGACTCAAAGTTTTAGTTAGAATATAGGACCAACAACAAATTCCAGTACCATCTAAACACATATGTCAACATAAATGTTCACTTATTTTCTCTTAATTTCTCCATTAAACATTTCTAAATGCTATCATACTATTTTATGAATTTAAGTACTCTCCAAAGAATGAGAAAGTTAACTGCCTTTTTATACATAGAAGATGATTTGTTTGGTTGAGTGTTGTGTGTTCCCCCAAGTGTTTGAAAGGTGGAGAAGGACAATAAAGACAGAACTCCAAAGTGTTTTGGTGGCCTTTGCACTGGTAAGGGATATTATCTGCCCTTGCTGGATGGCTGAGAGCCAACTATTTGACACAAAATTCTTTGAAGATTAAACTTAATAAGTTTAACACTGTTTAACAAAATGATTTTTGCCTGTAATTAGGCATTAAAATTCTATTAATTACTTTAATAAAAAATATTTTTAGCACTTTTCATCTTCACATACTTCATGGTCCCTAACAGATTTTTATTATAACATTTGAAAACATTATCAGGTATTTTTAAAATGATAAGAATCAAAAATTAAATTCCTTTATCATAAAAACAAAATAAAGATTAAATTTATAATTTTATAAATGTTTATCTCCATTATTTCCAATGTAGAAAGTGACCTAAAGAAATTTTTTTATTTTTCAAGTTTTGGCTAATAAAACCACTGAAATTCAGAGTAAGCATTTTATACTAAAGTAAGAAAAGTCTATTGATTTTTAAACGTTAAACATTCTGAATAACTCACATTTCCAGGGAGAAAACTGCTAACAAAGTCATTATTTTTAGCATCTAAATTTCTAGTTCTATAAATATTCTAAATAAGAAAAGATGGGTAAAATCCATAATTTAAAAGATATGCAAATTTGTGAAAAATTTCCAGAGGGGGAAAAAAAGGTAAATGGCAAATGTCAAAAAGAATACAAATATTAGTAAATATTAAGCTTGTGGGTGATTGTTTGGCAAATAAATATATTTCATTGAAGATCTAAATTTCACTGGAAAGAGGTATGGAAAACCTAAACATGTGTCTTTTAATGAAGATGACTTTGGAGCTACCTTGTTAAAACTACATTTTTCACAATTTATTAATGGGTACTAGAATTGTCTCACATAAGCACTCTTTTACTTATGCATGAAAAAAAACTGATACTAAGAAATGTATGCAACGTAGGTATGTTTAAATTTATTACTTGCTCAAGTCTTATTTTTTTTTTTTTTACATTATTTAATGCTTAAAGCCTGACACAGGCCTGACCAGGCAGTGGCGCAGTGGATAGAGCATCGGACTGGGATATGGAAGACCCAGGTTCGAGACCTCGAGGTCGCCAGCTTGAGTACGAGCTCATCTGTTTGAGCAAGGCTCACTAGCTTGAGCCCAAGGTCACTGGCTTGAGCAAGGGATCACTCAGTCTGCTGTAGCCTCCTGGTCAAAGCACATATGAGAAAGCAATCAATAAACAACTAAGGTGCCATAACGTGAAGAATTGATGCTTCTCATCTTTCTCCCTTCCTGTCTGTCTGTCCCTATCTGTACCTCTTACTCTCTCTGTCTCTCCCACAAGGAAAAAAAAAAAGGACTGACACAGGGCTGACCAGGTGGTGGCGCAGTGGATAGAGTGTCGGACTAAGACACAGAGGACCCAGGTTCAAAACCAGGAGGTCACCAAATTGAGCACGGGCTCATCTGGTTTGAGCAAGGCTCATCAGGTAACTCAGTCTGCTGTAGCCTCCCAGTCAAGGCACATATGAGAAAGCAATCAGTAAACAACTAAGGTGCCACCATGCGAAGAATTGATGCTTCTCATCTCTCTCCCTTCCTGTCTGTCTGTCCCTATTTGTCCCTCTCTCTGACTCTCTCTCTGTCACAAAAAAAAAGACTGACACAAGAATGCATCTGAATTCATTCTTTTGTTTTGCCTGGTGATGTGCCAGAAAAATAAGTTATAACTACAGAAACATGGAAGTTATAGTTTCATTTCTGTTCAAACATCCTTGTTGTCATTGCCCTGTTTGAAATTTCTTTTTTTTATGAAATTTCTTTTTTTTTCTCATTGAGATGTCTGCACCTACTCACAAAGAGCAGTCAATAAAAGTAATCTAAAGTGATGTACACTAGGAAACTAAGGTAAAAGAATAAAAAATGATTGTATATAAATTTATCAGAGTTGATTTGATTGCACCCATATGCATTACTAATGACCACACTTACTTCTTCATGGGTCTAAATTGTCACCTCCATTTCTCTCTTCTTTGTATATCTGTTCCAAATTGGAAGTGCAAATCCTGATTTGGACTCCAGTGAGCTTGTGTTAGCCTGGCACCAGAACCTGTTTAAACCCTATCTGTTTTTTGTTCTGATTGTGTTGCCTCACATACTCTCCTCTTGGTTTGTTTCCCTGGACCAAAATGAATATTTCTTATAATATCAGTTGATTTATACCAACCCTCTAAAACATATTAAATGTCTTGCCATAGTTTTAAGAGTTTTGATTATCTAAGCTGCTAACAACATTTAAGCTGTTAAGTACAAAGTTTACACTGAGCAAGTTGATTGAAAATATTTATTTACATATGTGTACAATACATATATAATACAACTGTGAGTTGGAATGCCACGGGCCTGTCACAGTAGATACAAATATAAATGTTACTGACCGTTTAGCAAATAAATCAAAAGGATTACAAAGAATAGTAAAAAGTTATGGTCAATAATGACCAGCCCCCTTGAACCTCTTTTAATACTTCTTGAATATATCAGGCATTTACAACTAACCCTTCTGTAACTTGAGAAATGATGTCTGCTTTCAAAATAATGTCTAATTCCTAATCTGTATAATAGTTTTTAAATTCTGACTTGATGGAAAAATTGCAAAACCCAAAAAGAGATCAAAATATCTCTTCTAGTGAATAAAAATTTACTCCTTTGTTTCTATGTGCTCTTGTTTTCTTTACCCAAAGGTCATGGCAAGTGAAGTGACCACAGGTTTGAGTGTGTATCATAGGATACAAGACTATCTTTGCAGAATGAGCAAATGTTAACAAAATTAATCTCATTTAAAAATATAATGTTTACATTGTAAAAGTGGCTTCCTTGAGTTACCAGTACTACTAATCACATACATATTATAATTTTTAAATCCAAACACTCTCACTTAGAACACAATAACATGAGTGGTTTTAAGTGTAATTCAAATGTTTTTCTTTAAACTTCTTCCTTAACTTTTTTCATTAAAGATACACAATTGAAAAATTGATTGGTCATTGGAAAGGATTCTTTAAATATTAAGAATTTTGTTGTAAGAGTACCTGCTGTTGTGGAACCATGTATCTTGAGTAAGCCATGATTATTTTTATACAAAAAGTTGAAAGACAAACTGTCCTATATTTTGAATACTCACCAATTTGTTTACTTTTTCTCATGAAATCTAAAATTTCTGCTAAGCAGTATGATTAAGTAGAGTAAGAATAAGTCATATTTATATATCTTTTTCTTCCCTCAAAAGACCTTCATTCTCTGCATCTTTATTTGATTGGTAATTTTCAAGTCTTTTGCTCACATGCCACTGGCTACTACTTATTTAGCCCTCATGTTTTTCCCCACCAACCTCTGACCAAAGAAGTCTCTTCTAAAACCTAGAATATTTGGAAAGTATATGTTGGCTGATTTATTATAAAAGAAAGAAGAATATTAATCTGTCTTACTATGATTTTCACCTGAGATGATCATTTTTATCCCCTAACATCTTCACATGAGAAGGGAGCAATTCTTTATTATTTATTAGTGGGCAAAATGAATCCTCACACCTACCAAAACAAACAAACAAACACATTTAACGAGCTTCAAGTTACACTGTATTTATGATAAAGTTAGATTCAGAATCTGAAATGGAGCTCAGATACTCATTTTAGGGTGTTTTTTTTTTTTTTTAAATTTCTGTCCCTTTCCATCAAGACCACAGGAGAAATACTCTTATACATAATGAAGTGTAAAACATAACATTCAGCCCTGGCCAGGTTCAGTGAATAAAGCAGCTACCCGGCACACCAGAGGTAGTAAGTTTGACACCCCCAGTCAGGGCACATATGAGAAGCAATCAATAAGTACATAACTAAATGGAACAACTAAGTGAAACAAACAACAGGTTGATACTTCTCTCTCTTCTTCTATCCTTTCTATTATTCCTCCTTTTCTCTCTTTCAAATCAATGAAAAACACTTAAAAGATAGAAAATAAAAACTTGTATTAAAAAAATAAAAATAAATAAAACACAACATTCACATAATTACAAAATATTCATATTTTAAAGTTCTCCATGTGTGTATGTACATGCTAGATAAATTTTCTTATTACCCACATAACATTTTGGAAAAGAGAGAGATAAAATAGCTTAAAAGTAAAAATTATACAAGATAGTAGAAGACATTAGAAATCTTACAAATAATTTCACTAGTACCAGCCAGTGCAAACTTCAAAAACAGTCATTGTTCTAAAGACTAATTAAAAGAAAAAAAAGAAAAAAAAAAGCTCTTCTACAAGAATTTACTTAAAATAGAACAACAGGGCGGATCTCATTGGTGAACAAAATCTCCTTAATTTTAAAGGAAGTTGTGTCTTGCATTTGGGCTTCAATAAGATTAACTTTCAGAATGGCACTTTAGTTAGTGGTCATAATTAAAATATCCTGTTAAAGTGTGCTGGGTATTCCAGTAGTATGTATGTGTTCTTAAGAGCAATTTAAAACCCCAAATTTTCTAATTTTCTTGCTCTGATCTACATAAATATTTAAACTTTGGGGACATATGTATTACTGTATTTAATTTGAGATGAAACCAGTGTCAATAATAGATTATTTTCATTTTAACAATAAATTATGTATCTCTATTCAACATCTGTACTTAAACCATCCTACGTATTACTTATAATAATGTGGGACAGTATCAACTTTGGTATGTTCATCTGCCTTTTGTGTACTTACTTGTCTTTTATTATAAGTTCCTTTATCTATCTCTTAGCTCACATTTAGTGCAATAATATCTTAAACCAGCCAAATAAAACTTGCCTTTATGATGCACAGCTCACATTTCCATTTTTGTTAGACTTTCACTATTGTGTTACAACCACCTGTCCAGGGTAGAACATCTGGTGTTATATATTATCATAGAAAAATATTGAAGGTGTGTAAGTTGCTTTGGGAAAATGTTTGAATTTTAAATACACATCTATTTACTCCTGTTAACCCATTGTTCAGAAATACAATAGTAAAAATTTTATTCTGGTCGCACCAAGAACATCTATACCGTGTAAAAATAAAGCATGCAGTCATCTGGTCCCCCCCCCCCCCAAAGAGAACCTGTTCTCTAGGCAACACATAACATGAGTGTATCATTATTGCACATATTGAAATAAGTGCTCACCCTTCATTTAAATCTGAATTAGTTCAACTGGTAAGAACTATGGAATGTAAAAACCTAAAGGACTACTCTATGTACAGTATTTGCTGAACACATGCATTTCTGATGAAAATAGCAGAGTGCATTCAGCAGTTCCTCATGTCATGCAAACGGGAACAGGGGTGGCTGGAAAAGAATACAACGATAACTGCACCATAACTAAGCAATTGATACTTTTTTCCCTCTTTGTGACAAGTTGGAGTAGTTCAAAACCACATAATTCTTTCCCATGCATGTGAACAATAATATTATATGTGAATCTGGTGAAACTCTGAGTCAAAGCCAGAACACAGGAAGTATATGCACCACTAATATGCAAAGGCCTGGACTGCAATTTTACCTTGCCTGGCTGTTTTACAGTCGTTCTCTTATAGCTTTCTACTAACTGTTACTTTTGAAACACATGGCTAAAGTTAAAGTGATCATTTCTGTATTTTTATTATTTTTCACTCATCCACCTTTAAAAGCTCACCCAAGCTTGTCCAACACGTGGCTAAATGAAAAAATACCCTGAAATTCAATAAATGTCAGAGATCAAGAAAAAGGTACCATCTTCACCATGAAAGAAACAAAGTCCCAGTTTCAAGGCTGATACCTTGCACTATAATTACCTCATTTTCAGGTGCCTATGGTGGGTAGATATTGTAGCAAAGCATGAAGTTATGTTCCCCTGAAAATTTCCTTTATGGGTATTGGAAGCTATGGTCATTAAGGGAAGAAAATGAAACCCATGGTACATAGCATCTGTTCTGAGATTCCTGGAATAAAGAGGCAGGTCTTGCGGGCATGTGAAGAAGTTCTAATACATATTCTAAAATATCAGTTACTTTGTTTTGCACTTCTTCAGTCTGATTGTGATAACCTGTCTTTGGTTCTGGTGATTTTGTTTAGGGATGCTGAAAGATAGTTAGTAAAGCTCTTAAAAAAGGTTCAATCACTCAAAATATCTCCTTTTATTTTGTTATCATCTGTGTGTGTTGTTAACCTATATATACAGATGGTTTGGTAATGTACAAATCACTGGTATATATTTTCAACTTGACACAAACATTAACTGCCCTGCTACCAACTCTAAAACGTCATGCATGCACCAATTCAAAATTATATCTCTCTAATCAACTTTACAAAATATCCTTTAGTCAAAAGAAATAAATTCTTCTGGGTTCTTACAAATGAATGTGTATTTGATTCCTGATACATATCATTTAAAGGACTATCTATACACAACTCTTTGTGACTTTTTTTTTTAGTTGATAAGAGGCACTTTCTAAGAGGGTTTGTTAGCCAAAAAAAACTCTGAAATTCAGTCTCTAGTACCCCCCTTTCATAAGTGGATCTGCCTGAGCCAAAATAGTCTATTATATTAACTCAGCAGAAATCCAGAACTGTGTGCAAAAAAGCTTTAGAAAATTGTAACTGGAATAACATTATAGAAAAGCAGTTTATCTGAGTTGAGCAACTTAATATGTACTCCTTAGTTATTCTTTTTAATGGCATTTCATGTGTTATTGCTACACACAGTAAGAATCACGTGTGAGCCAGTCTGTACCTGTTTTCATTCTTCCTAAGTTACAGATATGCTACAAAATCTTGTCTGTTTACATTCTTTTTTATTTTATATCATGATAGTTAAATTTTTGATATAATTGCTTAAATGGTTTTTGTTTGTTTCTTTGTTAGGAGCCTTTTAACTTCACCCTTGAACAAGTTTTAGAAACACAATCTTAGAACATTCATCACCGTTGAAATATCAGCATCTCTAACATGCATCATTAAAAGGCCCTTTTACCCTGTGGTGCAGTATTTCTATAGTAATATACACTATATTAATAGTTTAGCATTTATGGAGTTGATAAAATCAGCTTCCAAGATGGCAGCTGTTCTCAAAGATGGAGGGAATAGGGTTTTCCTTACATAGGAGTTAAGGATTCCTATCTAAGTATAATGTTGAAAAAGAAGAGGTATAGTTGAGCGAAAATGCAATTCATGCACAAAACCCATAGCAATAAGTTTTCAGTGCCCCACACTGCTATCTGACTTAGGCAACAAAACAGTCGTTTAAATGAAGAAAACACTGCCTGTTGAGGAAAATAACCTAACACTATGTTACAGAGAAAACATCTTAAGGAAGTCGATCATAAAATGGTACTAAAAGTTCACAAAGTTAAACTTCCTTGGCATTAACCTATAACTTTAACTCAACAGAACAGTGAGGAAATGACAGCGTGATCTACTTGGCCTGAGATCAAATTTCTCAATGGCAACACTGGCAGGTTGGACCCTGATTCATCAAATAGGAGATTGCCTTGATTAACAAGAGCCATACTTTTTTCAAAATTATAGAATAGAGATTATAAATAAAAGTAAAGTGTGCATGCAGTCAACTGCATAATATACAAGCAATATCTATGTTTTTAATAATCATCTTTGGCAGGCCAGAATCCAGCTGGACATGCAATATTTACATATCAAAATCCATGTTCTGTTCATCATATTGAAAGCAAATGAAAATATATATATATGTATATACTGTATATATACACTCTGCATATAGATGTATATACTGTTTTCAAGATATTAACAAATATATATGTATATATATATGTGTATATATATATATATTAAAAGTGAATTTCATCTTTGTCAGATTCAGGTGACTCAGGCCTGGAAACACTAAAAATATCCTGGCATGGTATTTGGGAAGGTACTTGGAGTGGCATCTGGGATTTGGGAGAAGAGGTCTGGGGCCCACTTTTTTCTGAGAGTATTTTTAAAATTTCTGCCACCTGCTTCTCCAGGGCAGTCATTCTGCAGCTGAGCAGCTGAATGTCCTCTCTGAGCTCATGCTTGACTTCCTGCAGCGTGGTCTGTAAGGCCTGCTCCGGGATGGGGTAGAAGGGGTGCTTGGCGTCAGCCTGAACGGGGCTATGCTCCAGTGGACTTCGCACCTCACCAGCCTTATCCAAACGAAGGTCACTTTTTGTAATCCCACTGTCACAAGAATCCGTCTTCCTTAACGGGTTTTTGGTCACACTGCTCTCTGAGTCGCTGCCCTTGGGGTCCTCTGACAACAGCCCCAAGGACTCAGCTTTAGTGACATTATTCCAGTCTTCCTTTTTCTCCTCCTGGGCTCCCATATTGTTCTTGAGCCGCAGCCACCCTTTCCCATTCCCGTTCTTCATTCTGATCGGGCTGTTGACTTTGAGACTTTTGGGGTCAGCACTGCCGTTGGGCTTGAGTTCCATCGCATCACGGTTGTTTTGCTTGAGAGACTCACTGGGTTTGACGTAGGCCAGAGATGTCTGGATGGGTGTGATCTGTGACACAGTGACCACACTGGTGCCGGTAATGGAGGCTCCATTCTGTAAGGTGCGGCTCTCTACCTGCAGCTGGTTCCGCTCAGGGTCACTCTGCGTTGACCCCTGATTCCGCAGCTCCTTCTGCTGTTTGAACTTCTGGAAGAGTTTTCTGACCGGGTGGTCCACGGGGATGCTGAGCGTGACCTCATTTTTCTGCCTGAGACGCTCCTCCTCCTCTTTCTTCACATCACTGATTTTACGAAAGATGATCTGTGGTGGGGCAGAGATATTGAAAACATGATGATAAAAACAGTTGAATTTATCATTGTGAGACACACATACCAGATGGACTTGATTTTACAGAGGGAACCCTCGAACATGGGGGGCAAGATCATTTCTGAAGGGAAAAAAAGATTTCAATACTATTTAACACATGCAATGTACTTAAAACTCAACATAGGACCATTGACTAAGATCACTAAGTTTACTTAATTCTGGGGGAATATAATGAAGAGACAACTGAGACGTACTTGCTTTCTAGTTCATGTTCCTATTTAATAGAAAATATATACATATATATGTTAGTATGTGTATATGTGTGCACATAAATATGGGTAAAGAAATATATATTTATATCTTAAATTTACTTGTAATACGTCACTGTTTTTATGTTTCTCTTTTATATCTAGCTAGCTATATGATTCAAAACCATTTTAATACCATCCTCTGTTTAAGAGTCAAATAGGATCATTTTCAGGGTATAAAAGTACTGAAAAGTTAGACACTTGCTAACAAAGGACCTGGACTGGGTATGAAGAAAGATTAAATTTATTCATATGGCTCCAGAGGGAAGAACTAGGGTCTATAAATAAAAGTTTCTGGAAGGTAAATACCACCTCAGTATATACACTTAATTTCAAACTGCTAGCTATTAACTGAGTAATTTGAAAGCTCATGAAACTCACACCACTAAAACATTCAGAAAGAAGTAAAGTCATTGTCCATGTAATTCTTTCACTGAGTGGGAGGTTGGACTCTTCAAATTCCAATATTTTTTTCAATTTTAAACATAAAATTAAATACATAGTGCATGTGATGTTAGATGAGTACCCACAAATAAATAAGCACACTTTTATGAAAAATGTACTTTAAAAATAATATTGGGAACTTTTAATTCCATCAAGAAACATAAAAAAGTATGACTCATATAAGAAATGACCACTTATATTATCAGAGTTAGAAGTGAATTTAATAGTGTAAGATTTTTGCACAGAGTCCTCCTGAAGAAAAAAATAACTGCAGGGAAAGAACACTTCAAAGGGTTAGATAAAGTGCTTTTAGAATCAGACAATTTTATGACATTAGCAAAATTACTTACCTCCATCACCCTCTCTCATTAAGTTGTTGGTTTGATTAGAAATATATATATGAGAAGTACAAAGTCTCTGGCATATAATAGACACTCAACATATGTTGGTTCTTTCCCTTGGACTCTCATAAAATATTTTGCATTTGAAACCATTTTCATTACCTCTCAAAGATTCAGCAGCTTCCAGAAGTAACGTATAATCATTGATTTTATACCAGAAACCAATACTAATGATGGTTGCTGTTAACAGAAAAGTCAGGGGGATAGCAATTCTCTAAAAGCACATTTTAAAAATTGAGATTGATGCACCAAATGCAGCTTATCAGGTGGTAATAAGTTGAAATTTAAAATAAATATTTTCTAAATTCAATAACTGTCTATAAAGACAAGCATATTCTTTCCCAATCTAGTGGCACAGGATATTGAATCCTTTTAAAAGATGTAATATGAATCTCCAAGTCTGACATCAAAGCTCCAAAAGTTTAATTAGAAGTCTTTCAAAGGGCTGGCATATTTCTTATACATCCTAAGAAAGCAGAACTGGTTTTAAGATTTCAGGATATTAACACTCTTTGGGACCAGACAGATCCCAACATGGAAACCCAGATACTTGATTCCCGTTTCATCCCCTATCACCAAAAAGGCTCTTGCTTTGGTTCTATGAACTGACATGAGGGGACTAATGAAAATAACTGGCCACATCCTTCTTCATACTCAATTCTTACCTTTTTTGTTTTTTTTAAAAGGTATTATTTAGCCTTTGATAGAGACAGCCTTGCTGCAGCAAGTGACAGTAGCCTTCCCAATTGGGAAAAAGTATATATTTCAAACTATCAGTGGAGGTGGGTAGGTGCTTGACACATAGGAATGTCAGGTAAAATGCAGGGTATCTTTGCAATATCTAGGACATACTTACACAAAAAAATATTTATACCTTAAAAAGTATTCATTGTTTATTTGAAATCTAAATTTAACAAGTTGTTCTCTATTTTTGTTTGCCAAATGTGACAATTTCATTGGTACATGATAGACAAAGATATTACTATCACTGTGATGACCACATGGTCACATGTTCTGCCATGGGAGACTCAGTTTATAAAATATTTGGGGTCCTGAAGACTGTGGATTTATAGGCATCTTAGGCCAAAAGCTTTGTATTTTAAATTTTCATTGTAGTGGCTAATAAATGCTTACAATTATTGTGTGCTTACCAAGTGTATGATGCTTAGTGATTTACGAGTATAATATGCCCAAGTACAACATCAATTTAAGAAAGTCTTTTCCTGCTTCCCTGACTACCAGCTGGCCCCTCCCAGCAACCAAAATCAAACAAAGGTGCTTGGCCTGTTACTATTAAGCTGAGAACAAAGATTCCAAATGCCAAACTACCTAGGGAGTCCTGTCAGTTTGCACCAGGGGACCAATAAAATAGAATTGGGTTGGCATATTTTGCCATCAAGAAAATGTAAAAGAAACTAAGAAAGATAAAGATAGAGGTTTGGGATATTAGAAGACAGAATCCCAAGAGTGTTGCACTCCACTCCCTACTCCAGACAACAGGTTATGAGGTGATATTAGACATAGCTCCTGTGAGGTTTGGTGGTACTTATATATGTAGAAACAGGCCCTATCTTCTCATCTGGAATTCACAGAGCAAGAGAACCCACACCTCTACTCTCTGGAGCTGGCGAAGCCTGGTGGAAAATGCAGATACTGTTTTTGTTACTACCCTTTACTTCCTGTATAGCCCAGGAAGCCACTGAAGGTAGTAATTTGTGATATCAGCCCCTCAAAAGCCCAATGAGGCCAAGGCACTCCCATGAGATAAGGAACATTATTACACTTCTCCCAGTAGACATACTGACAGACTTTCAGACCATTAAACATGCCCCCACAATAAATAGAGCCCTAGAGTTGGTTTGGCTAGCTCAAAAAGCCAACACTATGAACTAACCAGAAGCCTTCCAAATCTCAAAGACTTGTTTCTCCTTTCTCTTGAGCCTAGTGAAAGGGGAAAGGCCCTGGCCGGTTGGCTCAGTGGTAGAGTGTCGGCCTGGCGTACAAAAGTCCTGGGTTCGATTCCCGGCCAGGGAACACAGGAGAAGCGCCCATCTGCTTCTCCACCCTCCCCCTCTCCTTCCTCTCTGTCTCTCTCTTCCCCTCCTGCAGCCAAGGCTCCATTGGAGGGAAGATGGCCCGGGCACTGGGGATGTCTCCTTGGCCTCTGCCCCAGGCGCTAGAGTGGCTCTGGTCACGACAGAGCGACGCCCCGAGGGGCAGAGCATTGCCCCCTGGTGGGAAGAGCATCGCCCCCTGGTGGGCGTGCCAGGTGGATCCCGGTCGGGCGCATGTGGGAGTCTGTCTGACTGTCTCTCCCTGTTTCCAGCTTTAGAAAAATACAAAGAAAAAAAAATGAAAGGGGAAGCAGGTGCAGAGGAAGGGCTGGGGAGGGAGAGAGGGTCATGAGACAATTTCCTACTCAAGCTACAGAACTTGAACTGGCGCCTTACTGAAGACAGTAACACCTGAATGTGATCAACTACATACTATACCCAGGTTTTTAAGCCAAAAGTTAACTAAAAACAAAAAAATAAAAACTACTGGATTAGATACAGTTTGCTAAATGTAACTGAATTTATCTTATCTTTTGACTGCAGAAAAGAAATTATGACTAATTGAAAAAATAGTTATAAAAAGTTTACAAATAGTAAAGAGATTATGTACACACATGTACTATTTAATTTGACTGTCGTAACTACCTTGTGAGACAAGTCCCATTATTTTCATGTAACGGAACAACAACAACAAAAACTAAGGCACAGAAAGTGTAAGTGATTTGCCTTAAGGAATACAACTAGTAAGTGATCAGGATACAAACCCAAGGAGTCAGATTCTAGTCTATGCTCCACAGCAGCTCCTCAGGTAAGTTTGAAACTTTCTCCTAGACCTTGTGAAAACCTGGATAGTTCAGTGGCTGAAGTAGGGAGTGATCTCTCTCTCTCTCTCTCTCTCTCTCTCTCTCTCTCTCTCTCTCATATTCTCTCTCGGCCTTCTCCTCCCACAACCATGGCTTGATTGATTCGAGCAAATCAGCCACAAGCACTGAAGATGGATCCATTAAGCCTCTGCCTCAGGTGCTAAAAACAGCTCAGTTGCACCTGACCAGGCATGGCGCAATGGATAGAGCATCAGACTGGGACATGGAAGACCCAGGTTTGAAACCCCGAGGTCCCCAGCTTGAGCGCAGACTCATCCAGCTTGAGCATGGGCTCACTAGCTTGAGCATGGGGTTGCTGGCTTGAGCATGGGATCATAGACATGATCCCAGGTTGCTAGCTTGAGCCCAAAGTTCACTGGTTTGAGCAAGGGGTCACTCACTCCGTTGTAGCCCCCTGGTTAAGGCACATATGAGAAAGCAATCAATAAACAAGAAGCCACAAGGAAGAATCAATGCTTCTCATCTCTCTCCCTTCCTGTCTGTCTGTCCCTGTCTGTCCCATTCTCTGACTCTCTGCCTCTGTCTCTGTAAAAAATTAAAATAAATAAATAAATAAAAATAGCTCAGTTGCAAGAGGCCCCAGATGGGCAGAATATTGGCCACAGAGTAGGGTTGCAGGATGGATCATGGGTGGGGTGCGTGTGGGAGTCTGTCTCTGTATCTCCCCTACTCTCACTTAAAAAAGGAAAATAGGAAGATTGTTTTCTACTTCTTTTATTCCTTTGCACTCTCAAACAATGAATCAATGCTCTATATATTATTTCATTTATCATTAATATCTATTCGTATTTCCTCATTTGGAAATAAACATGACATTGTTTACCTCCTGGCCTCCCCAGCACGTAGCCCACTGGCAAGCACAAGTAAATAGTTAACAAATACTTGCTGAGTATAATACCAAGTTCAGATCTTTGACCCACACATCAGTCTTTAAAGAACTTTAGTCAGAACAATTTCATTGGAAGGTTGTAATAATATTCATTAAGAACTTATTCTCTAGCTAATGACAATCCAAAACTTTTTTTTTTTTTTTGTATTTTTCTGAAGCTCGAAACGGGAAGAGACAGTCAGACAGACTCCCGCATGCGCCTGACTGGAATCCACCCGGCACGCCCACCAGGGGCGAAGCTCTGCCCACCAGGCGGCGATGCTCTGCCCCTCCGGGGCGTCGCTCTGCCGTGACCAGAGCCACTCCAGTGCCTGGGGCAGAGGCCAAGGAGCCATCCCCAGCGCCCGGGCCATCTTTGCTCCAATGGAGCCTTGGCTGCAGGAGGGGAAGAGAGAGACAGAGAGAAAGGAGGGGGGGTGGAGAAGCAAATGGGCGCTTCTCCTATGTGCCCTGGCCGGGAATCGAACCCGGGTCCCCCACATGCCAGGCCGACACTCTACCGCTGAGCCAGCCGGCCAGGGCCCCAAAACTTTTTAATATGAGGTAAAAGAATATAGGTAGTAAAACGAAAAGAACCAAAAATGGTAATCATATCATGTTTACAAGGTTTGAAGACTAATAATCCACTGAGGAGCCACCACCCCTTGATGCATGCCTTATATGTAAAGTATGATAGCTTTGGGTTCTGTCTTGTTAGAAAGAATGCATTATGTCACAAATAAGAAAATAAAACATCAGGGACACCTAAAGTAAGTAACTACTGTATTTCAGAAACATTTAAAGTAACAGGCCTTTCTATAAATCTTCATACTTTTGAAGAGAACTTTATGACCTTTCACTCTAAATTTGAATAACAATATATATTTTTTTTTACTAAAGAAGCTAAATTTCTCATAAAAAATAGCATGGCAATTATTCTACATTACCATTACAAGCATGAGCATTCTCAAATATATTCTGTAGAATCTTTCCTTTTAAGAGGTGCTTTTTTACTTTTACCTTTTTAATCATGCATATAATAAAATGGTTCAACTTAATAACAAAATGAAAGATTGATAAATTAAGATGTTAAGCCCTTTTTTCCACTTCTGTATTGTTTTATTATCAAAAATTTAAATACACTGTTTTACTGTCATTATCTTTTAAAAAATATTTTATTTAGAAAATTAAATTTAATGGGATGACATTGATCAATAAGAGTACATAGGTTTCAGGTACATTTCTATAGCATTTGAACTGTTGATTATGTTGTATACTCATCACCCAAAGTCAAACCATTTTTTGTCATTGTATATTTGTAAAATAACGCTTTTATTTGGATAAAAATATGCATGCTACTCTTTAGAAGTTGGAAGAAATTGCAACTGTATTACCCTGTTTCCCTGACAATATGACAGTGTCTTATATTAATTTTTGCTCCCAAAGACATGCTAGGTTTTATTTTTAGGGGAGGCCTTATATAAATATTTCTAAGCTTGAAAAAAAAATTGTACTAGGCCTTATTTTCGGGGGAAGTCTTATTTTTGGAGAAACAGGGTAATAAGAGTTTTCTTAATCCAATTGATTCTTATATGAGCAATGTGTTATACAGAAGTAAAATGTTCTATTAGGTATATAGATTCATTTTACACAATTACATGGAAATGATGATGATTTATCTTAGGAAACAATAACAAAAGAACCCATGCCCCAAAAATCATTTTAGAAAATGTTAAAAAAAAATCTGAAGTTAATATAAGAGCAACGTGAAAGAACTAAACCATATAAAAGAAAAAAATGTGTATATATATATATTTTATATATTCTCAACATGGAGTTATAAGAGATCAGCTTTTAAAAATCTTATTTGGGGAATTTTTTTCCAGTGTTAATAGCCTAGAGCCCCCTGCAGTTGATGTACTCTGTGTCTATTCTTTTTGCCCAATGGTAAATCAAATTGCTGATGAACACAACAAAAAATTGAGGACAAAATTCAAAAAGAAAAATCACGAATCAGGCTGCTTCCAGCCACACATCTATTGGTAGAATGCACAATAGCTTGTACGTTTCCATGAGCACAGAGGTTTATTTCATTTAAGCTTTTCTTCTCCATGCTTCATTATGTTCTGTGGAGCCCATGCTGGAAGGTTTAATTTATTTAAATGATAAAAGCTTCTTAAACTTAACAGGGAACACAGCCAACTGAGCTTTCCATTTCAAAAGTAGGACATTTGATCATAAGAGTGATATCAAAATTGAATAATTTGAATGTGTACTGAACTTTGAAATCCAATAAAGACAAGGGGGGGAAAAAGGGGTTAGATTCATTTGTTTAATGACAGAGATTCAGTGTTTTATAATTTGGAGGAGGATAGCAGTGGTGTTTTCTCTCAAATGGCCCATCACCTTCCAGATCTGTGAATCTAGGGAATTGACTAGGAATTTGTAGGTACATGCCCTCAAGCAGCAACTTCCAATTATCTGACTCTTATGGGGTCTGATTGATTTGGTTCTTTGGTTATTTTTACTCTTTCTATGACCTTAGTCACTAATTCCAACTCTAGTCCTTTCAATCCATTCCAACTCGAACTAATACACCAGAGCATTATATTTCTTAAAGACACTGTCATACCCATATCAGAGGCTGTAAGTTCTTAACAAAGGCCACAGTGATGGAGCTGTGGCCAGTGGCCATTCAACAAATTTAGATGTGAGAAGGGAGGGTAAGGATAACACATCACACTCTGTTTTGAAATATGGTGGCCTTGCTTTTTACTTCATAAATCTTTAAGCACTCCAAGGGCAAGTGGAACTGCAAAACCAGCTTAAAATAGCCTCCTTCTGTTTAACTAGGTGCTGAGTTGCTTTTCAGACACAAAACCACATCATGTAGTGAAAGCATGTGCAGAGGAGAGACCTTTAACATCCAGCTGCACCTGAAAGCAAAGTTTAGCACACATCCCCCTACCCCCACAGAACCAAAGGACTGGGACATAACCAGAACAGAAACACTTGAATCCTTTCACAAACAAATGGTCCACTGTTCAGGAAAATCACTGTTAAAGCTCCTTTACCAAAAATGGATAAGCTCCAAGGTCTTCCACTAAAACTTGCCCAGCCAGAGGTTTCAAAACCTGTTTCCCCTTACTCCTTAAAAACTGGCCTGAACCCAGGATCAAGGAGTTTGGGCCTTAGAGGCATAGTGTCCACATTTTCCTAGCTAAATGCTGTGCAAATAAAGTGACTAATTTCTCCGCTGGAATTCTTTTTTTTTTTTAAATAATTTTATTTTTTTAATGGGGTGACATCAATAAATCAGGATACATATATTCAAAAATAACATGTCCAGGTTATCTTGTCATTCAATTATGTTGCATACCCATCACCCAAAGTCAGATTGTCCTCTGTCACCTTCTATCTAGTTTTCTTTGTGCCCCTCCCCCTCTCCCTTTCCCCCCTACCCCCGTAACCACCACACTTTTATCAATGTCTCTTAGTTTCACTTTTATGTCCCACCTACGTATGGAATAATGCAGTTCCTGGTTTTTTCTGATTTACATATTTCACTTCATATCATGTTATCAAGATCCCACCATTTTGCTGTAAATGATCCAATGTCATCATTTCTTATGGCTGAGTAGTATTCCATACTGTATATGTGCCACATCTTCTTTATCCAGTCATCTATTGACGGGCTTTTTGGTTGTTTCCATGTCCTGGCCACTGTGAACAATGCTGCAATGAACATGGGGCTGCATGTGTCTTTACGTATCAATGTTTTTGAGTTTTGGGGGTATATACCCAGTAGAGGGATTGCTGGGTCATAAGGTAGTTCTATTTTCAGTTTTTTGAGGAACCACCATACTTTCTTCCATAATGGTTGTACTACTTTACATTCCCACCAACAGTGTATGAGGGTTCCTTTTTCTCCACAGCCTCTCTAACATTTGCTGTTATCTGTCTTGTTAATAATAGCTAATCTAACAGGTGTGAGGTGGTATCTCATTGCAGTTTTGATTTGCATTTCTCTAATAACTAAAGAAGATGAGCATCTTTTCATATATCTGTTGGCCATTTGTATTTCTTCCTGGGAGAAGTGTCTGTTCATGTCCTCTTCCCATTTTTTTATTGGATTGTTTGTTTGTTTGTTGTTGAGTTTTATGAGTTCTTTGTATATTTTGGATAGTAGGCCCTTATCTGAGCTGTTGTTTGAAAATATCATTTCCCATTTAGTTGGCTTTCTGTTTATTTTGTTATCAGTTTCTCTTGCTGAGCAAAAACTTCTTAGTCTGATGTAGTCCCATTCATTAATTTTTGCCTTCACTTCTCTTGCTTTTGGAGTCAAATTCATAAAATGCTCTTTAAAACCCAGGTCCATGAGTTTAGTACCTATGTCTTCTTCTATGTACTTAATTGTTTCAGGTCTTATGTTTATATCTTTGATCCATTTTGAGTTAATTTTAGTACAGGGGGACAAACTGTAGTCCAGTTTCATTCTTTTGCATGTGGCTTTCCAGTTTTCCCAGCACCATTTATTGAAGAGGCTTTCTTTTCTCCATTGTGTGTTGTTGGCCCCTTTATCAAAAATTATTTGACTATATATGTGGTTTTATTTCTGGACTTTCTATTCTGTTCCATTGGTCTGAGTGTCTATTTTTCTGCCAATACCATGCTGTTTTGATTGTCGTGGCCCTATAATATAGTTTGAAGTCAGGTATTGTAATGCCCCCAGCTTCATTCTTTTTCTTTAGGATTGCTTTGGCTATTTGGGGTTTTTTATAGTTCCATATAAATCTGATGATTTTTTTTCTATTTCTTTAAAAAATGTCATTGGAATTTTGATGGGAATTGCATTAAATTTGTATATTGCTTTGGGTAATATGGCCATCTTGATTATATTTATTCTTCCTAACCAAGAACAAAGTATATTCTTCTATCTCATTATATCTTTTTCGATTTCCCTTAACAATGGTTTATAGTTTTCATTATATAAGTCCTTTACATTCTTTGTTATGTTTATTCCTAAGTATTTTATTTTTTTTGTTGCAATCCTGAAGGGGATTATTCTTTTGAGTTCGTTCTCAATTGTTTCATTGTTGGCATATAGAAAGGCTATTGACTTCTGTATGTTAATTTTGTATCCTGCGACCTTACTGTATTGGCTTATTGTTTCTAGTAGTCTTTTTGTGGATTCTTTGGGGTTTTCGATGTATAGGATCATATCATCTGCAAAAAGTGATACCTTTACTTCTTCTTTTCTGATATGGATGCCTTTTATTTCTTTGTCTTGTCTGATTGCTCTGGCTTCTCCACTGGAATTCTTGATGTCTAGTTTTGGACTCTGATAACATCAGGTAGGCAAACTCTTCAATTCAGTAACAAAAAGGATTTATTATGATCTAGTCAGCTTCTTAGGTTCTAAATAAACTTAGAGGAATTAATTAATTAATTAGTTTAAAAATAAGAAGAAAAGGGAGTGAGAAGAGCGGGAAAAGAAAAGAAAGAGAAAGGGAGGGAGGTTAGAAGGGAGGGAGGATAGGAGGGAGGGAGGGTAGGAGGGAGGGAAGAGGAGGAAGAACCATCCCAAAATATGTTCCTTTGGTATAAGAATTAGTTTTAACTGGTTATTTTTAAGTAACAGCAGACACAGGAAAAGCTCGGTAAATTGAGTATAAGTTATCTTTCTGTAAGAGACGGTTACATTTATAAAGAAAATCTCTTTTTGTAAGAGTATCTCCCTCTCTGTACCAAGAAGAGAAAGATGATTCTAAATCTCTAGAAGCTTTTATGGATGGTGAGACAATGACATAAATTTACATAACAATCTGACTCTTACTTAGTGGGCTTGTCTAGGTACACTCACCCCCCTCAATAACAGGCCTCCCTACCTCCCCCAACATCTTCTTTTGTCTTTAGGGGGGAAATGTTATTTAAGGAGGTATATATGCATACAGTAGGTATAATTGTTACTAAACTTTTGTTCTTCTCCTGTTAATCTATCTTTTCTGTTCAGCCAAGGGTAGAGGGAAAATAATTTTTCCTCCCCCAAAGAAGGAAGAAAAGTAATAGTTTTTGTTTTTGCTAATTTGGATAAGGGTGGTTAGTAAGGTGCAAATGCAGAATATTTTAGAATTAAAGTATTATTTTAATATTTTTATTTATTCATTTTAGGAGAGAGAAAAGAGAGAGAGAATGGTGGGGAAAAGGAGTGGGAAGCATCAACTTTTAGTTGCTTCTCATGTGAGCCTTGACCTGGCAAACCCAGGATTTTGAACCAGCGACCTCAGTGTTCCGGGTCAGTGCTTTATCCACTGCGCCACCACAGGTCAGGCAGGACATTTTAGAATTACTGATGCAATTTCTGATTTTACTAATGAAATATTCTAGGCCCTACTTCTCTTTACCATACAAAAGATCATTATTCTGAATTCTCCAGGCTATCACAAATATAAAAATATATTTTTCATGAGGAATAAAACATAGTTATAAACTCCATTACTAATGTTAGTTAGCATATCCATGAAATAGTTGATCAACACATACGTATTCATCACTAAAGGTTTTTCATTTAAGTTCAATTTCTAAATAAAAAAATAAAAAAATGTTAAAAGGAGGAAAACAGTCTTTAAAACCAAAAATACAGTAATTTCAAATAAATAAATAAAGCTGATAAGGTTTAGATTCACAGTCTTAAATTTTACATTAATCCATAAATTGTCCTCCCTGTTTCAATTTCTAGCCTCATTTCTCTTCATTCCATTCTTTGGTATTGCATATCAAATATATGATACTGTCCCAGGCTTAAAAAAATAACAGAATAAAATTAAAACTCTTTAAAAGTCAGCAAGCCTACTGTGGTCCAGTTAAACCTGCCTCTACCACTTCTGTTTCTTTCACTTGTCACTTGACCTCTACACACCAGCCACACTGAGTTATTTTGTAGTAGGCAATTAGACAGACATGAGCAGAGTAGGAAAGACAGGCCAGGTACAGAAGGTCAGCAGAGCAGAAAGTTCTGGGTGCCTAGCAATGAACAATTGTAAGGTGGTACCTCACCTCCCCTAGGATATTGTTGGTTATACAGTTCAGACCCCTGACCTTTCATATCACTGGTCATGCAGTTTGAACTCTTCCCCCACCATCCCTCCCCTGGCATGTAGCTAGTTATGTGGTAGAGCCCCTTAGAGGAGGAATAATGGGGCCAGAGGATAGCCTCATGTGACTCCCATACAAGCCCTTGCACAACCACTCCTGTAAGCATAAAACCCTCAGGTGAACAATGAAGTTCTGATCTGCATCAAATAATCTCAGGAACAAAGCTTCAAGTCTGTTGACCATAGAGTTTTGGTCAAACTAGAGATAACATCTAGGTCTCAGTTGTGTTTCAGTTCCAGGCCTCGCAAAGCAGTAAGACCAAGTAGAGTGACACCATGGCTGACATCAGGACAAGCTGCAGTGACTAATGACCCTCTCTGCCCAGGTGCTGAGCACACCCTGAAAGGACAGACCAGGAAAGCCAATGAATATCTCATTGAAATCCTTCCCTGGGACCTCCACTAAGAATTCCCACCTTGACAGAGGGGATAAAGATCCTGAAGGGGGAGGACTGGAGCACCTTGTGCTCCTGTGTACTCTCTCTCTCTCTTTCCCTCTCTCTTTTTCTTTCTCTCTGGAGTATGCTATGACTTTCCTCTTCTCCTGTCCTTAGGTGCATTTTCTCTGCCTTTTTCCTAAGCTCTAAGCATCCTTGTTTTGCCTCTGTAATTTGTTTCCTCGGCCCACACAGCCTTGCTGGCTCATTCTTCCAAGGCTCATTTCTTCTACCTCTGCGATGTTTTAAATAAACTTTTGCTTGTATTTGAATCTTTGCTCTGAACTCATTCTTAGCCAGATCAAGTACCAAGGTTGCTGAACCAAGGAAGTTCCAACCACTGAGAACATCCTGGTGCCATTTCATCACAAACAACTTTGAACTCTGGAGTCTATTTGTGATGTTGTATATACTGTTCTCTCTTCTCTTTACCTGCTGGAGACCTCCTGCTAATCCTTTAATACTCAGCTCAGATGAGTTCTTCTTTATAAGAAGGACCAGCGACATAAATTTGCTGGACCCCATACAAAAGAAAAATTCAGGGCCTCTAACATCATAACTTAATGGTAAAATACTAAAATCTCTTCACCTAAGAGCAAGGAAAAGACAGCCTATGCCATCTCACCACATCTGTTCAATGTTGTACTGAAGGTTCTAGCCAGGAAATTGTCAAAAAAAATGAAATAAAAGACATTCATATAAAAAAAAAAACAATTAAAGATATCTGTATCTGGAGATGACATGTTCATACATACTGAAAATCCTAAAAAATCAATACACATATATATAAAACAAACTATTAATGCTAATGAAGAAGTTCAGCAAGGATGCAGGATATAAAATCAATATAAAATTTAGTTGTATTTCTATGCACTAGCAATGAACCGTCTGAAAAGGAAACTAAAATTTTTTTATTGACAATAGTGTCTATGAGAATTAAATACTTAAGAAAGAATTTAACAAAAGAAATATGGAACTTATACACAAAAACTACAGAACATTGTTGAAATAAATTAAAGAGGCTCTAAATAAATAGAAAGACATCTCATGTTTTTGAATTGGAACAGTTAATATTGTTAACATAACAATTATCCCCAAATTGATCTGTAGATTTAATTCAATCCCTATCATAATTCTGCCTATTTTTCAGAGATTGACAAGCTGACCTTAAAATTCAGATAAAAATGCAAGGGATATAGAACTGCCAAAACAATACAAAAAAGTAAGAATGTAATCGAATGACTCCTACTTTCTAGTTTTTCACTTATTACAAAGCTATAGTAATTAACTCAGTGTGGAACTGGCCTAAAAACATAAACATTAATGAAATATAACTCAGAGTCCAATAATAAACCCATGTATCTATGGCCAATTGGTTTTTGACAAAGGTGCCAATGCAATGAGGAAAGATTCATCTTTTCAACAAATAGTGCTCGAACAACTGACTATCTACAAACAAAAACTGAATATGGACACTAGCCTCACACCATATACAAAATTTAACTAAAAAAAAAATAAACACAGACCTGAATGCAAGAGCTGAAACTGTCAAATTTTTAGGAGGAAACAATGGCCTAAGTTTTAGTGACCTTGAATTAGGCAAAGATTTCTTAGATATCTAAATCTCAAGCCACCAAAAACACATTACATAAATAAATTGGGCTTCATCAAAATTCAAAATTTTTTGAGTCAGAAAAAGATCCTATCAAGAAAGTAAAAAGATAACCTACAAAGTCACTAGGAAAATGCAAGTCAAAACTACCACGAGATACACTTCACATCCTCTAAGATTGCTGTAGTCAAAAAACGCCAAGTGTTATTAAAGGAAAAAAAATAACAAATGTTGGGATGATGTAGAGAAATTGGAATCCTCACACATTGTTGGAAGGGATATAAAATGGTACAGTCTCTGTGGAAAACATCTTGGCAGTTTCTCAAAAAGTTAAACATAGAGTAACCAAATGATGCTACAATTCAACTCCTACGTATGTGTTTAGGAAAAATTAAAACATACAGTTACATAAAAACTTGTATATGAATATTCAAAGCAGCATTATTCATGATAGGTAACAAGTAGAAACAATCCAAATATCCATTAATTGATAAATCAACAAACCAATGTAGTATATCCATATAATGAACTATTATTCAGCCATGAAAAGAAACAAAGCCTGCTAACTTTCCACAACATGGATGAACCTTGAACACATTAAGGTAAGTGGGAGAAGCCTGACACAGAAGGCCACACATTGTATGATTTCATTTATACGAAATGTCCAGAACAGGCTAATTTAGTTAGAAAGTGTATTAATAGTTTAAAGGGGTGGGAGAAAGTAGAAAATGGTGAATGACTACTAATGGGTGTGGGATTTCTTGGGGTGAGGGTGATGAGAATGTTCTGGAATTAGATAATGGTGATGGTTGCACAACTTTGTGAATATACAAAGAAACACTGAGTTTTATACTTTAAAATGGTAAAATTTTTGGTGCGTGGATGATAGATGAATAATAATAGAAAAAGCAGGGCTTTCTGTTCAAAGTTAAGGATTTCATGATAGAACCAGTAGAGCATTGAACCAAGAGCAGGGTTCTTCTCAGTGCAAGGGCCTAGACAACTGCACAGGCTGAGCCTCCCTGAAGCCTGCCCTGCTAGGAGGCCATCACTTACTGCCCCAGGTAGAACTGGGTCCATCCTACTCTATACCCTAACCGCAATTACTTTGTGGCACTTACTAATGGTGGGATACAGCAGCAAACAAGATATTCATTTATGTTATATTTGTTAAACATCTACCATGTTTAACTACCATGTAAACAAAACCAACCCCTTATGTATTTCATATCATGCCAGAGGATGATGTGAGCTGTAAAGAAAACTACAGAATGTAAGCGTGAGAATGGCCGAGCGGTTGGGTCTCTATGAGGAAATGGTACTTGAGCAGAGACAGTCATGGGATGCAGAAACAGGCTGTGCAGACAGCCATAGGGAGAGGGGAGAGAATGCTCGGTGTATTTGAGAAACTGTAAGGAGGACAGAGTGAGAGCCATGTACTAAACATGAGGAAAGTTACTGGAGAGGAGGTTGGGTAGAAGGCCAGACTTTGGACTTTAATTTCCTTTAATTGATTTCAGAGAGAGAGAGAAATATGGATCTGTTCCTGTATGTGCCATGACTGGAATGGAACCCACAACCTTTGTGAATTGTGTCAACACTCTAATCTAACCAACTGAGCTATCTGAGCAGGGCCAGACTTTGGATTTTAGCATGAAGGAAAGCAGTGGGAGAGTTGGAGCACAAGAGTCACATCATCTCACTTCCACTCTAAAAATTTCCCCCAGGCTGCTGTGAGGAAAATAATCTATAAAATGGGAAGGATAGCTAGAGGGAGAGGAAGCTAATCTGAAGGTTTATGAATAGTTTAGGTGAGACATGATGGTGACTTTTACCAGGGAGGCAGAAATGGAGGTAGTGATTAGTGGTCAGATTCTGGACTTATTTTGCCAGTAAACTGACAAGGTTTGCAGATGGGTTAAATCAATAATTGGAGAGAAAAAGACTAATAATAATAATAATAACAACAATAACAACAACAACAAAGTCTCTCTTTAAGCAGAAGCATAAATAATAATGCCATTTTCTGAGATGGAAAAGCCTGAAATGGAAGTCTACAAACAAGAAAGACAAGTTATCTACCTACCTACTAGATACACACCTGTATACACACATGCACAATATCCAATAGCGGGGCAGGCATAGGACAGTGACTGAACACTCCCATCAAAGGGGAGTGTTTATTAGTAAGTGCCACAAAGGGGAGGGTCAATGGCTGAGAGACGGGGCAGTCCCTGTTCCACAGCAGCTATGACGTTTGCCAGGTAGACCGTGAAGGCCCTCCTGCCAGGCAGTGGTATAAGTTTCTTTACTAGTCTCTCAGTCTGTTATCTGTGATAAGTCCCTCATGCACTGTTCTCTATGGCCTGTGATTCCAACTTTCTGCAACATCTTCTTCATCCACAGTCCTCTGTAGTCAGACCTGGCATGGAGATTGGAGAGTTTGTCCTCTTTCAGGGCTGTAAAGCATCCTCAGCTATGCAAATTTGGGGGCCTAAGGTTTGATTCCTGGGGCTCAAATAGTAAAACAATTTTTTAAAGTTCAGGTTTGTGATTTCGGCAGCAATATAATACTCTCAGGAAGTTTAATAAGTTTCTGATCTGTTTACAGTGAATTTCATATACCTTCAACCTCACAAAAGTTCTTTCTTAGATATAATTCTCAAGGCTGATTTAATCCTTTGCTTTCTTGTCTCATGCCTTTATCTCTCTCTATATAGGCAGCTACCTGGATGCCATCAGGTAGGTGAGAGGTCACATTCATTATCTAATCTTTGCCACAAAAATGAGTCTTAATGGATTTTCTTGTACAATGACTTTTCAATCTTATTTCTGCTTTTTCCCATTCTCAATTCTTTTTTATACTTGCTTATAAGCCAGCCAAGTCTTGTCTGAGATCATCTGTTTCTTCTGGCTTACTAAATGCAAGCAGTCACAACTACCACTCATTACTAACATTCTGTTTTCCAACATCTTCCAAAAGAGCTACAGCATTAGAAGGCAATGACAGGTAGCAACTTCACCAAATGTTTTGTCACTGAAAATTATTTGTCTCTATCCTCCCAAGTCTAAAATACCAATTTTCTTACTTATTTCTACTCCTGCTAAGTCAATACCACATATTTTATAACAAATGGCAGTAGAGCCCCACTATTAGTATTAAGCTAATATCCAGTAGCGTTGCAATTCCCATCTATTTGTTAGCATTTGAGAATTTAGCAGAATTAAACTGCTTTATTCCTAAGTTCTTTGCATAGAATTTTAGCACACTCAAATTCAAAGGAACCAAGCTGATAAAGAAAATCATTACCATTATGCTCTGCTGGATATGTAAGACTACAGCCCCAGTCCTGCCTGAATCCTATAAATGAACCATTAGACCAGTGTTTATCAACTGTATAATCTTCACACAACATCAGGGTGGTTAACTCGTTCACAGACAGGGGCAGCAAATTTCTGGTGGACCAGCGATTGAAAAACATTGCATTAGACAGCACTGTCTTGAGAACATAATTATTCTGGTCTGAGTAGCAATTGCTTCCAGATGTTTCCATCTTGGAATCATTGCAATAAAAATACCAGGATTAGGGGAATTGTACTAAGTATAGTTCATGAATTATTTGTGATAGATATATGAATTTACCAGAACTTCCAACTGCCCTTTGGTTGTTCCACCTGGCTGTCTGACCTCACCCTTACTTACTGGACAATCGCCCCTGAGGCAGAAGAGTTCCAGGAAGCTGGTCAATTGCTTCAAGAAGGAGCGTTCCAGAAAGCTGAAACCATAAAACCATAAAAGGGCATACCAGAATTTCTGACTCAGTATCTCCTCAGGCTCTCTCAAACCCTATAAAATTTGCCTTATAGTCTGTACCAGTGCCCTTCTCCCCAGAGAAGTGCCCAAGGGTTCCTTTCTTCCTTTCAATAAAGCCTGTTACTCTGGTCTTTTCGGACTTCCATGGATTCCAACATTTGGTGCCGAAACCTGGGACAGGGTACTAACTGCCTGGACAATCCCTATTTGCTGTCCAAAATTACAACCAGGGAAGCAATGGGCAGCGGCAGCTAGGCCCGGGCTTACTCCCTGATTCTGTTTGGACATGTAATTGTAGGTGGATTGCCCAATGATCTGTCACTGTCCTGAACCCCTGCCGGACCAGAAAGGTAAGTAGTTTCTCCCTTCCCTCTCTTGGCTGGCTTTAATTCAACCCATAAGTCTCTAACCCATCGTCGGACGGCTTTCTCTGGTGAGCCTCACATTCTGAAGGGTTTGACAATTTCTGTCTTAGAGACAGCACATTCGAAAAGACTAAGCGCTTAACTAAATCCCTCCATGTTCTCTTTGAGCTCCTTCTTAGGTGGTGATGACCCCTAGGTAGGACGACTCCACATTCCCAGGAGAGCTTTCTCCTTTGAGATTGTGGTTGGAGGTGGGAACACCCTCTCTAGATCACTAATCTTCACAATGGGCTCTTTGGAGTCAAAGCCGTCTGACCAAACCCCATTGGGGTGTCCTTTAAAAAATCTTACTAAATTAGGTCTCTCTGACCTCAAGCCAAAGAAACTCATTTTCCTTTGCAACACAGCCTGGCCTCAATATAGGCTTGACAATGACTCCCATTGGCCTGAAAACAGGACTTTTGATTTCAACATACTGAGAAATCTAGATAATTTTTGCCACCGGACGGGAAAGGCTTCTGAAATCCCTTACGTGCAGGCCTTCCTCTATCTCTGGCCTAGATCTTCTCTTTGTTCTTCATGTTCTACCTCTCAAGTTTTTCGGCCAGAACTTCTTCCTCACAATCTACCCACTCTCCTCTCTCTAACCCTCCATCTGATACCTTTGATCCTCAAGCTTTCCTTTTCCACGGACTCCCAACTCTCTTCCCCTCTTGCCTGACCCCCAGGGCACCCCTCTCTTGGGACCCCTTTCTTCCACTCAAGTCTCTTTCCTCCAGAAAACCCACTCCCTTCACAGGAACCTGTTTCTCATTCACTTGCAAATACCATTCTCTCTCCTCCCCTGCTGGCCAGGGGCCCCTCCCTTCTCCACTGTGTTCTAAGACCCCTCCTCCCTCCTTACAGATGGGCAGCTCTGTCTCTTTTTCTTCTTTGACCCATCCCCCCCCACCCCACCGGCTTTGGCTGTCCCTTTACCCATCCTTCCCCCTCCTCAGAGACTGCAACTCTGTCTTCCACTCCCCCTCCTTCCTCCCCTCTCCTCAGAACTCTAAGTCTTTTTGACTCTTCTGACCATGTGGCGCCACCATCAGCACTTTAATCTCCTCCCTCTCCTCCTGCAGATTCTGACCCTCCTTCTTTCCATCCAGCTGTTCACACTGTCCATCCGTCTGCCTCCTCTCTTCCTCCCCTCTATGCTGACAACTCCCTGCCATCTCAAAAAGCTTAAAAAGGCAGAGTTGTCTATTGAGCTGTGTGAGTAATTACTCTGTTTTGTCTCTTTGTTTGTCAGAAAATATCTCTAATATAATTTTAACTGAAACAAGTAAAGTGCACTCATTTACATTCCTTAATTTATAATTTGTATATGAAGTCTTTGTTTAATATGTAACTGTGTCTGTTTCTAAGGCCTTAAACCAATAATCACCCGCCTCTTTTTTTTTTCTTTTTTTGTATTTTTCTGAAGCTGGAAACGGGGAGAGACAGTCAGACAGACTCCCGCATGCACCCGACCGGGATCCATCCGGCACGCCCACCAGGGGCGACGCTCTGCCCACCAGGGGGCGATGCTCTGCCCCTCCGGGGCGTCGCTCTGCCGTGACCAGAGCCACTCTAGCGCCTGGGGCAGAGGCCAAGGAGCCATCCCCAGCGCCCAGCCACCCTTGCTCCAATGGAGCCTTGGCTGCAGGAGGGGAAGAGAGAGACAGAGAGGAAGGAGGGGGTGGGGGTAGAGAAGCAAATGGGTGCTTCTCCTATGTGCCCTGGCCGGGAATCGAACCCAGGACATCCGCACGCCAGGCCGACGCTCTACCGCTGAGCCAACTGGCCAGAGCCAATCACCCACATCTTAAATCAAGGCTTACTCATCCCCACGAACTCTCCCTGCAATACCCCCATTCTTCCTGTTCAAAAACCTTCAGGGGCTTATCATCTCGTACAAGAGTTACACCTAATCAACGAGGCGGTAATTCCCCTCCATCCAGTATTCCCTAATCTCTACAGGTTACTGTCATACATTCCCTCAAATACCACTCACCTCACGGTCCTAGACCTCAAGAATGCCTTCTTTACCATTCCTCTACACCCTGACTCTTACTTTCTGTTTGCATTCACCTGGACTGACATGGACACTAATGCAGCCCAGCAACTTGCATGGACTGTCTTACCCTAGGGGTTCATAAAACAGCCCACATCTGTTTGGGCAGGCACTAACTCAGGATTTAGCAGCATGCAATCTCAAAACTAGTACTCTCTTATAATATGTAAATAACCTACTTCTCTGCAGCCCCTCCCTGCCTGCTTCAAGGAGACAGACTGCCACCCTTCTTAACTTCCTTGCCATGAAGGGATATCGTGTCTTCTCTGCTAAGGCTCAACTTCACTGTTGGTCCATAGTCTATCTGGGCATCACCTTAACCACCGCCACCTGAGGTCTCACCCTAAATCGAACTCAGACACTCTGCAGTCTCCAACCACCTACCATCGCAAATCAAATCCTTTCTTTCCTTAATCTAATAGGCTTCTTTAGACATTGGATTTCCAATTTTACTCTCTTAGTCAAGCCTCTCAGTAAGATCTTCTAGCATGGCCTTTAAGGTCTATAATGGCCAAGGAAGTAACAGAAAAGGCAAATAAGGCCCAAAGGAAGTCAAGAAATACCAGCTTTTGACATATGCTCTTAAAGGCTCCAGCATCCTAAAGGGCTTCATAGGATTCCATCAAGGCCCTGCTTCAAGATTGGAGAGAAAGGTCATTGAACTGAAGCTTGCCAGGCTTCCCAGCCTCATGGGTTGATATGTCTTTGCTGTGGAAAGAGGGACACAAGAAGGTAAGCTATCCTCTTGCTCCATGGAGGGAGGGTTCAGTCTCTTCTAGCCCTGCTCCAGCTACCTGTGACCTGACCTTGCCCAGCATCCTGGGAATTGCCACTGAAGGCCCAAGGACATCATTCATGAGCCTAAGGTATTTCTTCCAAGTAGCAGATAAGCTGATCTCATTTCTTAGAAACACAAGGGCCATCTACTATGCCTTGCCTGAATATTTGAGTTTTATTTATCCCTTGAAGATCTCTACTGTGGGTATTGACAGTCTGATTTTGTTGATTTAATGTATAGTATCTCCTTTATTCCTCTTGTCTCAATGCCCCATGCTTATTGTAGGCTGGGACCTGCTGCTAATTCCAGCTAGAAGCAGTAGTCACTAGGACTTAAACTCTAGCTGCAAAGTGTAGAAATGTAACACCCTTCCCCTAAGTACTTGTAGGATTTACAGGTTACTCAGCAAACTGTTCAAAGCCTGTCCAAGAGGCGCTTCCAGCATTACATCACCCAAGGACTGACTTTCACATCCACACACTGTGATCCTGACTACTCCCACTGCTGCTAAAGTAAAAAAAAAAAAAGGCATAACACCTATATGTGTCTCCCTACTAATTGGACAGAAACTTGTACCCTAATCTATCTCACCCCAAATATCAACCTAATCCCACACATGAGCCTTCCAGTTCCTAGTACACTACCCATCAATCTAAAGACCAAACGAGCTATACAGGTAATTCCTCTCCTTGTTGCTTTAAAAATTTCTATAAAAATAGGTCTAGGGGCAGGGGAACTGGCCACTGCCCTGTCTTATTCCCACTCTCTCTCTCTGAAGCCCAGCGAATTTGTAAACATTCAATCAGTGGTTTCGCACAAACTGGGTGTCTTGACTATTGTCTTTCATTGGTCCACTCACTCTCCTATTTATTTTTCTAACTTTTGGACCCTGCCTCTTATGTTTGTTCACTAGTTTCTTACAGAACCACATGCAGACCTTCACCAATTAGAAAATTGAAAAAATCTACCTAACCCTACACACCAGCCCTGAAACCTGCTCTTGCAAAACAGAAAAATCTGGAACCCTATAAATACACCCCTACTCTGAACAATGTTCCTGCAGGCCTAAATGAGAGAAATCTCCAGAAGTACCTACAATCAAATGCTTTTACAACCCCTACTCCAACTGCTCTGGGGGGGGGGGGGTGTTCACAAAGGAGGCTCCCAATAAGGATAACAGCAGGAAGTAGCTCCAGAAGATGACTGGTCTGAGACAAACCTCCTTCCTGAACCCCATACCCTTTCCTTCCCCCCCACCTATTTTCCTTTTTATCATACCACAGAGTTGAGAAATGATAGATACATGAGTTTACCAGAACTTCCAACTGCCCTTTGGTTGTTCCACCTGACTGCCTGACCTCACCCTTACTTACTGGACAATCGCCCCTGAGGCAGAAGAGTTCCAGGAAGCTGGTCAACTGCTTTACGAAGGAGTGTTCCAGAAAGCTGAAACCGTAAAACCATAAAAGGGAACATACCAGAACTTCTGACTCAGTATCTCCTCAGGCTCTCCCAAACCCTATAAAATTCACCTTTTAGTCTGTACCAGTGCCCTTCTCCCTGGAGAAGTGCCCGGCAGGGTGCCTTTCTTCCTTTCAATAAAGCCTGTTACTCTGGTCTTTTTGGACTCCCATGGATTCCAACAATTTGCTCATTTAATTTGCACAATAATCCATTTTATAGATTTTTTAAAAAATGAGGCTTAAAGAGATTTTTAAATAATTTCCACAGTCTATACAGCCAATGAATAACAAAGCAGAGTTACCAAGCTGTGTCTACTGGATTCAAAGACTAATTCCTGATCCAAATTTAACCAAGATGCAAAGTATCTAAAGGATCTCCAGCCGGGGGGAAGGTCATGAAATGACAAAGGAGGTCGAATCATTTTAATAATAGAATATGCCAAAAGTCATGACTCTAAACTGAAAGTTTAGCACACAGAGGGAGATATGTGCATATGAATATGTAATAGGACTCTTCAGAGTGTAAGTAGAAAATAACATTATTTAACATTTGGCAAATGTGATACATTTTACAACCCACTTTAACATGTTACCTCATTTTCTCCCCACAACTCTATAAATCCTGCAGGGCAATTATGATAATTCTTAATTTACAGATGAGGGTCAGAAAAGTTAGGTGACTTGCCTAAACTTGCTTAGCTAGTAAATGGCCACACTGGGACTGAAACCTATTTCCTAATGTCCCTTCCACTATTCCATGCCAACATTCTTAATGCTATGTGTAATTTTGTTTTGTAGTTTACAACACCCTTTCAACCACCTTACCCTACTAGCTCTCATTTGACACTATTCCTTCATTCCCCAGGAACACATCTGATATGTGACCTTTGCTTTTGCCTTGTAAGGTAATTGCTGTGCCTCGGGGAGAACCATTACTGAGGTAGGGCAGTTTCATTACTTTTAAAGATTTTTTTGTTTCATAATGAAAGCAATTTCTACAGCTTTTGTATGCAAAACCAACTCTAGCATATTTATTTAAATATGTGTTCCCTCTGCATTTGATTTATAAAAAAGACAATGCAGCTCTTACACAAGATCACAAATACACATTATCCACTGCTAGGAAATACAGACTGAACAGGTAAGTAGTTTTTCTCTACTGTAGTATCATAATCTTTTGGACAGATGAAGACATGTATACCAAGTTTAGATAATAGATTACTCTTTCAATCTTTTACAGTTGGAATCCAATTTATATAAAATGGAATAACTCTTGGGTATTTCTTAATTTTGCGGAATCTGACAGCTGAAACTCAGAAGGCTTAAAGTGATTAGACACTTGGGTATACAGCCAGTCATTCACAGCTGGACATAGAACTTACTTTCTCTGGTTTCTAAACCAGCATATCTCTTAATTCTAGATTAAAATTCTGCAGTGAAGTCTTTTACAAATTCTTGGAGAGTCAGGAGGCAAGGGTTTGAATACTACCTCTGACACTGACTGCCTGTATAAACTTGGCAAAGCCAAGTAGTCCTTCTATGCTTCAGGTGTGCTTCAAGATCTATTTAGGGTAAATAATTCTCCATTTTATCAGGTAATATAGTTATTCCATGCAAAATAGACAGCAATAGCCACATCTAACGAGTGGCATAAATATAGCCTGTGTTCCCTTTGGTGCAGAAATCTCTCCTCTTTCATTCACCACTTCAAATTTTTAACTTTCCATAGAAGCAAAATTAGACATGGAAGTGACTTTTCTCTGTCTATTTGGAACATCTCTACTCTATTCCAACTGAAGAATTTGTTCAATACATTTAGGTACCACAAAGGAGACAGACGATCCTTGCCCTTCGAAGATTAGAAAGTAGTGTACCATAGGCACTATTTTATGTTTAATTTAGTAAAAGGTTACTAGAAACAGAATTTGAGATTAATGCCACTTCCAACTTGAAAACTTTCTTTGCAGGAGACTTGATGTTTAGAAGATCTAGCAGAAAGAGTAATGATGGGTCATTTGGAGATTGGAGTTCCAGTTGTAGCCAGGGCTATAATCAGCTGTTACCTTGTGAAAATCCATGATCTTTTTGGACTTTGAGTTCAGTATCTAACATTTAAAAAAATCCATTTAGAAATAAGATAATTGCTTCATATTCTTTAGTTCATTCTTAACTTAAGTTCTTGCCAGATGATAACACACTTGCCTCATTTTATAGGTATCAAAAATTCCTTGCATCAAATCTTACTAAAGCTTTTTTGACCCTCAGCAACAATTATAGAGCTAGGATACATGTGCTGTTTTTATTGTGTTTTGATTCAGCTTCTGGAGGCCACTACTCACATGCTGTGCTGAAAGATAATAAAAATTTGCTGCTAATTACCAAGGTTTCTGCTTCTAAACAATGCTGGCCAATAATTGAACTGTAGTGTCTAGAGTTCAGCATTAGCTAGTACCTCTGTCCCTACAGTGCTGAACTATAATTAGTTATTCTAGTCAAAGAAGAGTACGAGAAGTTATGTGGCTGTTTCTTTAGTGTTGCAATTGCCAAGAGTTGGAACATACAATTTAAAAAAGAGTAGAGCCATTTAAATGATTGAGATAGGCCAGTATGCTCACCCACGAGCGTGCATGCACATAAACACACAGCAAAGCCAGCAGAGGTCTCGGTAGTAAAGCCTGAGCTGTCATCATTAGAAAGTCTGATTACAGAGATCGTAGCTCTGCACATTACTGGAGCACAAATTGTGAAAATGTATACACAAATACTTTACAAGGAAAATTTACACAGATTACCAAATCTAATACATCTTAATTAAAACATATACCAGTGATTCATTCTATTTAGAAGTATCTTTATATAGTCAAGATAGCTCTCCCATTGTCATATTCTATTTATTTTTAACTAGTTGTATTAGTCTTCAGTGGAAGAACCTCTCTTAATAACACTGTCTTCTACTAACACAAATAACATAACATAGGTAACTTAGGAGGATTTGCTCTGTTTTCTTAAAAAGCACAGATTACATTAGTTCAGATGATACTTCAAAGAGTTTTGTCTCTGAAGAAAAAATAATCTCTGGGAACAGAACTATTTTTAGTTGAGGATCACATGTTTTAAAAGGGGGAAATATGAGAGTTCATATTTTTGAGGGTCAGCTGAGCTCCAGGCACATACTAGTACAGAGAACACAAAAATAATTAACTTAAATAAATGCAAGGATGTACTATATTTATGGTTTGCAAGGCTGACTAATGTTAAGATGGAAGAAACTATTCCCTAATTTGATTGATTGATTATAATCCAAATCTAAATCATAGCAGAATCTTTTGAAGTTAAACTAATTCTACAATTTATATAGAAATGCAAAATGAGCATAATAGCTAAAGCAATATTAACTAAGAAAAAAAAGTGAAAGGCTTATACTGCCCATATTTTACTCTTAAAAATTATAATAATTAAAGTAGTGTAGTATTAGTACATGTCTTAATCCATTCAGGCAGCTATAACTGAATATCATAAACTGGGTGGCTTATAAACAACATAAATTTATTTCCCAAAGTTATGGAAGCTGGGATGTTGAAGGTCAAGGTGCTGGCAGATTTGATATCCTTAACCTGTATCTTTTACTATACAGTGGTCTTTTGTCTATTGAAGGGTTAGTTTCCAGAACCCTCTGTGATAGATGAAAATCCACAAAGTAGCGACCTTATATTTATTTTATTATTAATATATATTTTAAGGCTTTATAAACCCTCCCCATACTCTTATAAACCTTTCCCACACTGTTATTAACCTTTCCCACATCCTTATAAACACTTCCTTATGCTCTTAAACACTTTCTACACTCTTAAACCTACATAAAATCCCATGATATAGTAAAAAAATTCATGATACAAAATTAGATATATACAATTTAAAAATCTGCGATACAGTGAGACCATGAAAATTAAACCAGAATATGGTGACGGATGACTGTACACAAAAATCAACTCTAAATATATTGTAAATCCAACTGTGGTAGGTAAATAAACCTATTAAAAGAACGAATAACAGAAAAATCTTCAATACTTCAGGGTAAAAAAAGATTTCTTAAACAGCAAACAAAAAGTGGTAACTATATATAGAGAAAAAGAGTAAGTAAGACTACATTAAAATTAAGACTTTTTGTTCTTTGAGAGATACCATGAAGATAATCAAAAGATAGGTCAGAGTGAAAGAAGATAAATGCAATACGAATATCCAATAGAAGATTCATATCCAGAATATATAAAGAATTGCTACAAATTCTTTAGAGCAAAGACAGACAAGCTTCAACAGAAAAATGAGCAGTTTACCCCTCCAAAAAATTATATAAGTGGCCATTAAATATACTGAAGAGTGTTCATCCTAAACCACTATATATTACCCTTACATAATCACCAGAATAGCTAAAATGAAAAAGAAAATAACAGATGTTGGTGAGAATGTAGAAAAACTGAGTTCTCAGAAGCGGCTGGTGAGTGTACTAATTCATACAACCATTTGGAACTCTTCGATGAGTACTTACTAAAGCTAAAACCAAACAAGACTCAGGGATTTCATTCCTAGGCATATACCCCTTCCAAAAGAAAATCTACGGACTTAGATAAAAAGCCATCTGCAAGGATGTTGTAGTAACACTGTCCATGATAGCCTCAAATAGAAATTCAAACATCCATCAAAAGTAGAATGGATGTGAAGTATTGATATATTCATTCCATAGAAAACACTACAATGGATATTCATGAACTATAACTGCAGGCAACATGAGTGATTCCCACAAAATAATATTGAGTTAAAGAAGCTAGATATAGATGAGTACATAATGTATAATTCCACTTATTTAACTCTAAAAATCCAGAAGAGAAGTAAAACTAATAATCTAAAGTGTTATATGTCAGAACAATAGTGAAATCTTGGGCTTCTGACATGTTTCCTGTACTGTTTTCAAGGTAGTGCTGGTTACATGGATGCATTCAGTTTGTAAAAACCCATCAAGTAGTACACTATGGTTCATATGCTTTTTTATGTATGAGCTATATTTCACTTAATAAGACCATGTCACATCCTCAAGACTGTAGCAGGAGTGGAGCTTTTCATTAGCATGTCCTAGAATATAACTGAGTAACTTGTGTATTATATAATTCACAGAGATTTATAGGAGCCTCTTCCTGTTATGTTCAGTATAGGCTTGTAAATATGAAGGGTACAATGAAAAATAAAATAAGCTTCCTGCTTATAGTTTGGTAAAGAATTAAAGTATATAGATAGGTGATTTCAACACAATATGCAAATGCAGAGTTAGAGGAAGGCACATTATACTAAACAGACTAGCACCTCTTTAATTGATCTTCACTTAATCAACATGACTAGCCTGACCATCACCTTCCATTCTCTTTGTAAAGCACTCTGACTGAAGCCCACAGTGCATCAGAAACTCTGGACTGGTAAACCTGTGAAACCCTACTTCAATTAGTTGAATTGCATGCTTATTAATAGTTGTATGTATGTTTACCAGTAGAGTCCCTTGCTCTACTTAAAGAACCCAAAACTGGACATTTCAAAGGATATAATATAGCATGTTTTATATAACAATGATTACTAATGCCTCAAAACATTAGTAGTTAAATATACATTCTTAAGGTTTTAAGTTAAAATATCTAACCAACATTTTTTATTAAAATACTAATTATTAAGCTACATAAAATGCTTTGGTAAAAGTATAAGCTCTGGTACTATATTGGCTTGGTTCAAATAGTGGTTCACACATTCATTGGCTACGTGATTCTGGGTGAATTATATAAACATTTTGTGCCTCATTTTCTTCATTTGTAAATAAAATAGTAATAGTACACTCCTTATATGGTTGTTGTTACTAATAAATATAGTGTGTCCATAAAGTCATGGTGCACTTTTGACCAGTCACAGGAAAGCAACAAAAGATGATAGAAATGTGAAATCTGCACCAAATAAAAGGAAAACCCTCCGAATTTCTGTAGGATAATATGTGGCAGCATGTGTGCATGCACAGATGATGATGTAACACCATGTATACAGTGGAGCAGCCCACAGCCATGCCAGTCGAGATGTGGACCATACAGAGGAAAGTTCAGTGTGTTCTGTGGCTCACTAAATTTGAATCTGTGACCAAAGTGTGACATGAATATTGGCGCGTTTATAACAAAGCGCCACCACATAGAAATAACATTACTCGGTGGGATAAGCAGTTGAAGGAAACCGGCAGTTTGGTGGAGAAACCCCGTTCTGGTAGGCCATCAGTCAGTGACAAGTCTGTAGAGGCTATACGGGATAGCAATTTAAGGAGCCCTAAAAAATCTGTGCATGAGCCCATATCGAACTGCATTGAATAGGTATGAAACTGGGAGAGTTTTCCTTTTATTTGGTGCAGATTTCACATTTCAATCGTCTTTCGTTGTTTTCCTGTGACAGGTCAAAAGTGCACCATGACTTTACGGACACACTGTATAGAGAACTTTGAAGAGTACTGGCACATCATTTGCATTCTCTTGATTGGTGTTAGTTAGCAATAGCTCTGGTTCCTGTTACATCAGATAAGAGAGGTTATAGTACTAGAAGCATAGGAAAATAAAATGGCTATCAGAGAAAGGAGTAACTAATGATAGTCATTTATGTGAAGGCAATAACTTTGCTTGGTGTAGTGATTTCGGGAAAGCTTCATAAACCTTTGAGCAGAGTCTTGAATCATGATTGGAATTCACCAAAGGTATAAGGGCTAAAAGGAACTGTGGGCAGAAACACAGGTGGTGGAAAGGTATAGAAAACTAACAGCATGATACATCTAAAAAATCTTGAGTTGTTATAAATTCTTCTAAGTCAAAGATCCCTGGCACTTGGACATAGAAGGTTAATCTATAAAGGTAGTTTTTAATATACTTTTTTTATTTGTTTATTTTTTTTCAATAATTTTAATGGGGTGACATTGATAAATCAGGGTACATATGTTCAGAGAAAACATCTCCAGGTTATTTTTACATTTGATTATGCTGCATTCCCATCACCCAAAGTCCAATTGTCTTCCGTCTGTCACCTTCTAACTGGTTTTCTTTGTGACCCTCCCTTCCCCCAACACCCTCCATCTTCTCTCCTCCACTCTGTAACTCCCACACTCTTGTCCATGTCTCTCAGTCTCTTTTTTGTGTCCCACTTATGTATGGAATCATATAGTTCTTAGTTTTTTCTGATTTACTTATTTTGCTCAGTATAATGTTATCAAGGTCCATCCATGTTGTTGTAAATGATCCGATGTCATCATTTCTTATGGCTGAGTAGTATTCCATAGTATATATGTACCAAAGCGATTTAATCCACTCCTCCACTGATGGACACTTGGGCTGTTTCCAGAACTTCGCTATTGTAAACAGTGCTGCCATAAACATGGGGGTTCATTTCTTCTTTTCATACAGTGCTATGGTGTTCTTGGGATATATTCCTAACAGTGGGATAGCTGGGTCAAAAGGCAGTTCGATTTTTAATTTTTTGAGGAATCTCCATACTGTTTTCCATAGTGGCTGCACCAGTCTGCATTCCCACCAGCAGTGCAGGAGGGTTCCCTTTTCTCCACATCCTCACCAGCACTTATTCTGTGTTGTTTTCTTGATGAGCGCCATTCTGACTGGTATGAGGTGATATCTCATTGTGGTTTTAATTTGCATTTCTCTAATGATTAGTGATGTTAAGCATTTTTTCATATGCCTATTGGCCATCAGTATGTCCTCTTCGGAGAAATGTCGATTCATTTCTTTCGCCCATTTTTTGATTGGATTGTTTCTCTTCCTGGTATTGAGTTTTACAAGTTCTTCATAAATTTTAGTTATTAACCCCTTATCAGATGTATTGTCGAATATGTTCTCCCATTGTGTAATTTGACTTTTTATTCTGTTCTTATTGTCTTTAGCTGTGCAAAATATTTTTAGTTTGATATAGTCCCATTTGCATATCCTGTCTTTTATTTCACTTGCCCATGGAGATAAATCGGCAAATATATTGCTGCAAGAGATGTCAGAGAGCTTACTGTCTATGTTTTCTTCTAAGATGCTTATGGTTTTACGGCTTACATTTAAGTCTTTTATCCATTTTGGGTTTATTTTTGTGAATGGTGTAAGTTGGTGGTTTAGTTTCATTTTTTTGCAGGTAGCTGTCCAATTTTCCCAACAGCATTTGTTGAGGCTGTCTTTACTCCAATGTATGCTCTTACCTCCTTTATCAAATATCAGTTGTCCATAAAGGTGTAGATTTATTTCTGGGTTCTCTGTTCTGTTCCATTGATCTATATGCCTGTTCTTATGCCAGTATCAGGTCTTTTGAGTACAATGGCCTTGTAGTATAACTTGATATCAGGAAGTGTGAAACCTCCCACTTTATTCTTCCTTTTCATGATTGCTGAGGCTATTCGTGTTCTCTTTTGGTTCCATATAAATTTTTGGAATTTGTGTTCTATATCTTTGAAGTAAGTCATTGGTATTTTAATCAGTATTGCATTGAAATTATAAATTGCTTTGGGTAATATAGACATTTTAATGATGTTTATTCTTCCTAACCATGAGCACGGTATATGCTTCCACTTGTTTGTATCTTCCCTGATTTCTTTTTATCAATGTTTTATAATTTTCTGAGTACAAGTCTTTAACCTCCCTGGTTAAATTTATTCTGAGGTACTTTACTTTTTTGGTTGCAATGGTGAAGGAAATTGCTTCCTTAATTTCTCTTTCTGACAGTTCATTGTTAGTGTATAAAAATGCCTCTGATTTCTGAATATTAATTTTATATCCTGCCACTTTGCTAAATTAATTTATGGTCCAGTAGTTTTTGACTGAGACTTTAGGGTTTTCTATATACGATATCATATCATCTGCAAATAATGATAGTTTTACTTCTTCTTTTCCCACTTGAATTCCTTTTATTTCTTTTTCTTGTCTGAATGCTGTGGCTAGGACTTCCAGAACTATGTTGAATAAGAGTGGTGAAAGGGGGCACCCCTTCCTTGTTCCTGATTTTAAGGGGATTGCTTTTAATTTTTGCCCATTGAGTATGATGTTGGCTGTGGGTTTCTCATAGATGGCCTTTATCATGTTGAGGTATGTCCCTGTATTCCCACTTTGCTGAGAGTTTTGATCATGAATGGGTGCTGGATTTTATCAAATGCTTTTTCTGCATGTATTGAAATTATCATGTGGTTTTTCTCCTTCCTTTTGTTTATGTGATGAATCACATTGATAGATTTGCAAATATTGTACCAGCCTTGCCTTCCCAGAATAAATCCCACTTGATCATGGTGTATGATTTTTTTCATATATTACTGGATCTGGTTTGCTAATATTTTGTTGAGGATTTTACCATCTAAATTCATCAGGGATATTGGCCTGTAATTTTCTTTCTTTGTGTTGCCTTTGCCTGGTTTTGGAATCAGAATTATGCTTGCCTCATAAAAGGAGCTTGGAAGTCTTCCTTCCTCTTGAATTTTTTGAAATATTTTGAGAAGAATAGGAGTTAGTTCTTCTTTGAATATTTGGTAGAATTCACTTGTGAAGACATCAGCCCTAGGACTTTTCTTTGTTGGGACTTTTTTGATAACTGTTTTGATCTCACTTGTTGTAATCGGTCTGTTTAGGTTTTCTGATTCTTCCAGATTAATTTTTGGAAGATTATATGTTTCAAGGAATTTGTCCATTTCATCTAGGTTGTCTAGTTTTATGGCATACTGTTCTTAATAGTATTTTCTTACAATATTTTGTATTTCTGTTGTGTCAGTTGTTATTTCTCCACTATCATTTCTAATTTTATTTATTTGAGTCCTCTCTCTTCATTTCTTGGTGAGTCTCATTAAAGGTTCATCGATCTTGTTTACCTTTTCAAAGAACCAGCTCCTGGTTTCATTGATCCTCTGTATTGTTTCTTTACCCTTTATGTCATTTATTTCCACTCTGATCTTTATTATTTCCTTCCATCTACTACCTTTGGGCTTTACTTGCTGTTCTTTTTCTAGTTCTTTTAGATGCAGGGTCAAGTTGTTTATTTGAGCTTTATTTACCTTCTTAAGGTATTCCTGTAATGCTATGAACTTCCCTCTCAGGACTGCTTTTGCCATGTCCCATAAATTTTGAGCTGATGTATGCTCATTATCATTTATTTCTAGGAATTATTTTTTTTTTTTGTATTTTTCTGAAGCTGGAAACGGCAAGGCAGTCAGATAGACTCCCGCATGCGCCCGACCGGGATCCACCTGGCACGCCCACCAGGGGGTGATGCTCTGCCCATCCGGGGCATCGCTCTGTCACGACCAGAGCCACTCTAGCACCTGGGGCAGAGGACAAGGAGCCATCCCCAGCGCCCGGGCCATCTTTTGCTCCAATGGAGCCTTGGCTGCGGGAGGGGAAGAGAGAGACAGAGAGGAAAGAGAGGGGGAGGAGTGGAGAAGCAGATGGGCACTTCTCCTGTGTGCCCTGGCCGGGAATCGAACCCGGGACTTCTGCACACCAGGCCGATGCTCTACCACTGAGCCAACCGGCCAGGACCTCTAGGAATTATTTTATTTCTTCTTTGATCCCATTGTTAACCCATTCATTATTTAATGACATGCTATTTAGTTTCCAAGTGTTTGAATATTTTTCAGTTTTTCTGTTGTGGTTGATTTCCAGTTTAATGCCATTGTGATCAGAGAAAGTACTTGATATGATTTCAATGTTCTGAAATTTGTTGAGACCACTTTTGTGCCCTAACATGTGGTCTATCCTAGAGAGTGTACCATGAGCACTTGAAAAGAATATATTCTGCTGCTTTAGGGTGAAATGTTCTGAAGATATCTATTAAATCGAGTTGATCTAGTGTGTCCTTCAAGTCTGCTGTTTTTTGTTAATTTTCTTTCTTGAGGGTCTAGCTAGTGATGTTAGTGGAGTATTAAAATCCCCAACTATTATAATATTGCTGTTGATCTCGCTCTTTAAATCTATCAAAGTCTGCTTTATATATTTAGGTGCTCTTATATTGGGTGTGTAGATATTTATAACGGTTATATTTTTCTGTTGGATTGCTCCCTTTATCATTATGTAGTGACCTTCTTTATCTCTTACTATAGCCTTTGTTTTAAAGTCCATTTTATCTGATATAAGTATTGCTACCCCAGGTTTTTTTTTCATTTCCATTTGTGTGAAATATTTTTTTTCCATCCTTTTATCTTCAGTCTATGTGCATCTTTTGTTTTAAGGTGTGTCTCTTGTAGACAGCATATGTATGGATCCTGTTTTCTTATCCACACAGCTACCGAATGTCTTTTGATTGGATCATTTAATCTATTTACATTTAAGGTTATTATTGATATGTAGTTGTTTATTGCCATTTTATTCTTTAAAAATGTATTCCTTTTTTGCTATATTCTTTTTCCACATTGATCTGTTTACAACAGGCCCCTTAGCATTTCTTGCAGAAATTGGTTGTAATGAATTCCTTGAGTTGAGTTTTTTTTTTGTCTGGAAAGCTTTTTATTTCTCCTTCAATTTTAAACAATAGCCTTGTTAGATAAAGTAGTCTTGGTTGTAGGCTCTTATTTGCATCACTTTGAATATTTCTTGCCATTCCCTACTGGCCTCAAGTGTTTCTGTTGAGAATTCAGAAGTCATCCTTATGGGGGCTCCTTTGTAGGTGATAGCCTTTTTTTCTCTAGCAGCTTTTAATGTTTTCTCTTTATCACTTAGCTTTGGTATTTTAATTATGATGTGTCTTGGTGTAGATTTCTTTAGGTTTCTCTTTAATGGAGTTCTCTGTGTTTCTTGAACTTGTGAGAAATTTTTCTGCTGTAATTTAGGGAAGTTTTCAGCTATGGTATGTTTGAACAAAGTCTCTATCCATTGTTCTTTCTTTTCTTCTTCAGGAACCTGTATGATGTGGATGTTATTTCTCTTCATGTTGTCACAGAGTTCTCTTAGAGTTTCCTCAGACTTTATGAGTCTCTTTCCTTTTTTCTGCTCTGCTTCCATGCCTTCATTTATCTTGTCCTCTAAGTCACTGTTTCAATTCTGAGCTTCATCCATCCTGCTTTAATTTCTTCCATTGTGTTATTCATTTCTGATATTGTATTTGTCATTTCTGATTGATTCTCTTTTATATATTATTTCAATGTCCATTTTTATACTTGCTATCTCTTTATTTAGGTGTTCTTAATGACCATCTATTGTTGTTCTAAGATCTTTGAGCATCCTAACAACCATTATTTTAAACCCTGCATCTGGTAATTTGGTTATATCTAACTCATTCAGGTCCTTTTCTGGGGATTTCTCTTTATTCATTTGTGTTGCATTTCTTTGCCTTCTCATTTTGTCTGTGCAAAAGAAGGTTTTGGCCACTGGAGTCCACTAGGTGTGGCCTCTGTGTTCCCTAGATGTGGTCTGTCTACAGATCCCTAATTTACTTTTTAAAATACCTGACCAGGTGGTGGCACCATGGATAGAGCATCAGACTGGGATGCAGAGGACCCAGGTTTGAGACCCTGAGGTCACTAACTGGAGTGTGGGCTCATCTGGTTTGAGCAAAGCTCACCAGCTTGCACCCAAGGTTGCTGGCTCAAGCAAGGGGTTACTTGGTCTGCTGAAGGCCCAGGGTTAAGGCACATTTAAGAAAGCAATCAATGAACAAATAAGGTGTCACAACGAAAAACTAATGATTGATGATTCTCATCTTCTTTTCTATCTGTCTGTCCCTATCAATCCCTCTCTCTGACTCTCTCTCTCTCTGTAAATAAATAAATAAATAAATAAAATACCCATTCCTTCTCGACAAACTGAGTTCCATGGGAGCAATCACCATTTCTTCTTTTTCTCCTGATTATGTGACCTCCACATTCTCTCCTGGTTCACTTCTTAGGTATTTGCTAATCGCCAGCCTTTGTCATCTAATCTGTATGCTCTTCCTCTTCTCCATCTCTAATGTCAGAGTATCAGAGACTCCATCATTTTAAGTAAAAGGTATATTCCAAAACAATGACAAATTTTTTCATGCAGTTATAGTCTGTTCCCTAAAATCCAGACTCATAAATCCATATACGGTATCATTTAAACTGAACACATTTTAGTGACAGAAGGTATTACTAATGATTCCAAGACAGTTGTCCTGGGCAAAGTGGAGCATATGTAGAGCAGATATATACAACTACCTACTCAACACCCCCACTTACATAGCTTATCGGCATTTCAACCTTAACATATCTCAGAACAAACTCCTGACATTCAGACCTGAGAAAGAGGATTGCACATTGCCTGAAGCTCCTAGACTCTGAGCTGGAAAGAGTGCTTAGATGGACTTGCTATTGTCTACTCTGTGTTCTAGATGTGGGAATAAGGGTAAAACAGAATCAATCTCTATGGCAGGTTACTAATTTATCACAGAACTGTTTTCTCTTTTTCCCTTGCACAAGACTAGATGTTATTTCTTTGCCCCTTTAGAGATAGGAGTTGCCACATGACTGAGATTAGAAAAGGAAATCTAAGCAGAAATAACATGCATCATGTCCATGCCTAAGTCAGTAACATTTCCCTGCAGGATTTACTCTTTTGTTTTCAGCAGGAAATGAGAGACCAGCACATTCAGGCAATAATGCATTCAAAATAAAAAAAGAATCCTGGGTATCTGAATCGCTTAGTGGAAGACTTCCCACCAAACACTTGTTTTGGATGGATACATAAATGATAATTAAAATTTTATTGTGTTAAGTTACTAAAATTTAGGGGTTATTGATTTTAGTTGCTGGCATTTCCTTCACACACACACAAAATAGTGACTTTCTGTGAATTTCCAGATTGATTTACTCTTAGTGTCATATAAACATTATTTTATTGAATTGAAGCCAAGGAGTAAATTAAAATAATCTACACTCTGCATGCAAATCAGGTCTTTGTTTTTTTTCTTTCCAGACTTTGCAAGAATATATTGTTTTTCTAGGCATTTATTTTTATAGTTTGAAATGAAAATATAGTTTTGGACTTAGTGGACTGTATTCAAGAAGAGACGTGCAAATAAAATATTATCTTCTGATCCTTATTTTACTAAAGCCAAAATACAGTGCTGCTAAAGTATAGAATTTAATTTCAAGCATTGCTTGAGAAGTAGTGATTCCTAAAGAAAAGATTATCGTATCTCCTTTGATAGTTAGGGAGAAAATGGTTTTAAGAGAGCAAAATCAATAACTTTACAGCAGTAATGTCCACCATGGATGAGTTACAACAATCAATGACATAGTAACCAAATTACATGACTCACATCCTTTCTCTATTTTCCTTTTATTACTCTTCACTATATGGAAAGAAAACTCTCCAAATTGTTTTATCCTGTTTAATATTGACAGAATCAAGAAGCCTCTTTTTACATCTAATCAAGAATAACAACATGGGAGCGTTTATTTGTTAAATGAATCTGAGAATATAATAGACTCACAGAAATCTTCATTTCTACTGGAATGAAATTCTCTACAATGAAAATCTGTCTTTATTGGTAGAAATATTTCATCACCCGCACAAGGACACACATATGTAGTTTCCTTGATAGGTAGCAGATAAAGTTACAAAGGCACAATTTCCAATTGGGTGTGATTTACTATATTCCAAACTATAAAAATAGATTTGTAGGAGTTTGAGGGTAGTTATAGTATATAACACTCTTCTAACAATGTCATTTTCCACTTACTTTATTTGTAAAAAATAAAATTCTTGGAATTATGAAATATAATTACTGACCAAAACTAATCATATTGATGAAAAAGCAAAATAAATAGAGAACATGTCACTACAGTTATTCAATATAGTTTCCTCCCTTTTGAAATACAGGATTGATTTGTTAGCTATACCACATGAGCTTTGCAAATAGCATTGATGGTTTGCTCATGGATGTGGGTATAGAGATGGAGTACAACTTTTTACTAAAATTCAAACCTTGATTGTATTTATAATCCTTATGTGACACTCATTTTAACCTTCAGAAGAAATATGTTGTACTGAGCATCAATATTCTAATTATACTTGTGAATTTCATCTAAATATTATGAAATATTTTAAGAACATCATTATTATGGGTTTAAGTATGTTGCAAATATACCTTTTAAAAAATAGCGCCCAAAAGAAGAAAAAGAAAACAAAATTACTTCAATGGCATAAGATGGATCTTGAGGAAAGATCACCAATGGTCTTATTTCCTGTAGTTCTATCCCACTAACAAACTAATCTGATAAAACCAGGATCCTGAGTCATCCCTTCAATCATCTTGTTTTAAAAATAAGATTTGGAAAGAGAAAGGGATTTAAAGAAAGAAACATTAGTTTGTTCTTCCACTTATTTATGCATTTACTGGTTTATTCTTGTATGTGCCCTGAGTGGGATCAAACCTGCAACCTTGGCATGTCAGATGACACTCTAACCAACTGAACTACTGGGCCAGGACTCAACTGGCCATCTTGACTTAAATAATTAGGCTGCATGTACACAGCACTAAATGAGAAAACCGTATCATATATGTAGGGTAAACATGATAGCTCAGGATCTCCAACATCATCTAGGCTTTCAGAGGATATATCTTGTTCTTGGTTTATTTCTTCTGTCCTGTCCCCAATGCTGTCTAAGAGACTATTCCAAAGAAATATAGGTAAGTCTCCTCAAAATACTCCCAGTTCCACCCTCTCATTCTCAGCAGATGATTATGCCTCCTTCATAGGGAAAATTGGGGCAGAGTGGTAAGTTCACTCAGTTTCCTGATTCTTGCTTCTGTCCCTCTTACCATCTAGACATTCAATACTGCTATGCTTCTGCCTCTCCTTCTCTCCAATATGAGGGAATGAAATATTCTTCCTTCTGTTTAAGCCAGCCCCTTCACTTTGACTCTTTATCCAGACACTGGAATATTCCAGAACTTTTCAGAGATATATCCTCTGAAAGCCCAGATGATGTTGGAGATCCTGAGCTATCATATTTACCCTATATATATGATATGGTTTTCTCATTTAGTGCTGTGTACATAGCAGCCTAATTATTTAAGTCAATTATTTCAAAATACTCCCAGTTCCACCCTCTCATTCTCAGCAGATGATTATGCCTCCTTCATAGGGAAAATTGGGGCAGAGTGGTAAGCTCACTCAGTTTCCTGATTCTTGCTTCTGTCCCTCTTACTATCTAGGCATTCAATACTGTTATGCTTCTGCCTCTCCTCTCCAATGTGAGGGAAAGAAATATTCTTCCTTCTGTTTAAGCCAGCCCCTTCACTTTGACTCTTTATCCAGACACTGGAATATTCAACAACTTTTCTCCATCAATGAGTTTTATATCCTCTAGTATTAATTTCTTTTCTGTTATCTCTTTACCTCAGTTTTTAGCTCAACTCTCCATCCTGGTGGAGGAGAGGGGAAAAAAAGATTCACAAAATTCAAACTTTCTTTTGACTTTTCAGCTACTTTAATATCTTATCTTCTTCCTTCTCTACTCAAACTAATTTTGTACTGAACATATTCCATTTGCATTTCCAGATATACTCTTCATTCTTTTCTACCCTGCTCTATTCCCTGGGATACTGGCATATATGACTATATTGATGGCCTTACTTGCTACCTTACTTCCAGTTGGGTTCAGCCAATGGGAAACACTAGAGGAGATATATGGTAGGAAGGAGAGTAAGGATCAGGGTCTTTATTGTTTCAGCTGGTCTTTGAGGTATTGCCATGGGCTGGCTTAATTCCTTGACTAAAGGCCACAGCTCATGTCAAGCAGCCTTCTTGATACAGTTTCTTATTCTGTCTCTTTCTCCCCACTCCATCTATTTTCTTCATTTCCCTCTCTTCTTTATCCTCCTCTCTCTCTTTTCTTATCTCTTTGTGCCAATGGATGGTAATGGTGTGCTGTAACTATAATAGCTCATAGGTAGCACTATCCCTTATGCAGAGAAACTTTAGGAGTGCCCACACTTTGTATGTAAGCCTTTTATTTGACCTTCCTCATATTATCCACTAAGAGTCTGCCATTTGTCTCCTGCTGCATCCAAGTCTGATACAGTTTTCTTGAAAGAACAGTTTATATAGAAACTATTTGCATACTTCCTGTCCAGTCATCAACCCACCCAACTTAGCTTTTGTCCTACCATCCCTGAGCTAAAACTATTTCCTTCTCTCTGGTCACTATTGTTAGTCTCCACATAGACAAATCCAGTGGTCATTCTTCAGTCCATACTTTGCTGGACTTTTTTCCCTGAACTTTACACTGTTGACCTATTCTATTCTTCTAGTAGATCTACTTTCTTAGTGTATATGACACCCTTTTTTGTCTCCTTTATATTTCATTCACAGGTTCTTCTCACAAGTACCTTCAAATACTGGTGCTTCCCAAAGTTCAGTCCTTGGCCCAATGTTCTTTTAACATTATGTTTTTCCTAAGTGAAGTCCTCCTCTCTCAAAACATTAAGCATACGCATCACAGTCCAAACTTTGCTATCTACATATTAGACACAACGATATATTCCAGTGACACTTAATACTAAAATCGTCATCCTCATACTTATGTGCTTATACTCAGAATTGTTCCTGCTTATATTTCCCTCCAGGCTAATGGCTCCATTTATTGAATCAGAAGTCTGAGTCACCCTAGACTCCTCTCTCTTTCCCACTCTCCAGTCATGATTCGTTAAAATTATCATTCATACTTCCACCAGAGAGAAACATCTAAAGTGAAAACCTGACCATGCTGTTCCACTGCTTAAGACCCTTCAGTAGCTATAGTTTGAGCTCTTTCAAGGCACATAGGTGTTTTCTTCCTGCCCTGACCATCACCACTTTCCTCAGCACTGGACTATCATATACTGTGCTCTGTGTATTATTAATACCAAACTGCTTATAATTTCTAGTTCAAATCATAATATTTTATGCCTCCATGACTTTTTTTTTTTTTTTTTTTTGTATTTTTCTGAAGCTGGAAACGGGGAGAGACAGTCAGACAGACTCCCGCATGCGCCTGACCGGGATCCACCCGGCACGCCCACCAGGGGAGACGCTCTGCCCACCAGGGGGCGATGCTCTGCCCCTCCGGGGCGTCACTCTGCCGTGACCAGAGCCACTCTAGTACCTGGGGCAGAGGCCAAGGAGCCATCCCCAGTGCCCGGGCCATCTTTGCTCCAATGGAGCCTTGGCTGTGGGAGGGGAAGAGAGAGACAGAGAGGAAGGAGGGGGGGTGGAGAAGCAAATGGGCGCTTCTCCTATGTGCCCTGGCCGGGAATCGAACCCGGGATTTCTGCACACCAGGCCGACGCTCTACCGCTGAGCCAACCGGCCAGGGCGCCTCCATGACTTTTAAAGTCTATCTTCCCAAAATGCTCCTGACCATGTTGTTTGATTGTGTTCTTAGTGTTTTAGCCCAAGCACCATTCTTTTCCAGGAAGCCCCTCCTCTTGCCCCCATTTACCCTACACCCTTCCTCTCCTGGCATTATACCTTCCTCACTTTCTCCCTGTTTATAAGTGTCCACACATGGGCTCCCAAAACACCTGAAAAATCTCTCAGAGAATTTAAAGTAGTATATTGAAATGATATGTTAGCATCTCTCTATCTTGTTAAATTTAAAAGTGCTCTCAGGCAGGAAGTACAACTTGGCCTGCTTTTAACCACTGCATAGTATAGTAACCTAAACTAAAGCAATATTTATCATCAATTTTTATATCTAAAATTAAGTGTTAATAATAAGCTTCTTGCAATATTATTACTTAGAAAATAAACATTGAAACTTTTTGAATAGCATTCTGATATATTATAGGACAGTTTTTTCTAAGCCAGAACTGATATAATGTACACAGCAGCCACATACCAGAGTAATGTCTGACGTTATGCATTCACTTGAAGTCAAGAAATGTGCAGACAACTCCTTGGGGCAGACCAGGCCGAATTTATATGCCTTCTGACTGAGGAAGATGTCATGACTACATGTTTAGAGCTGATATCCAATCCTGAGACCCCATTAGAGGTAGTTCAGGAAACAAAGCTTAATCATGTTCATTTTAAAAAGTGGGAGGATTTTGTAGCACCAAAACTTGTAGGGTCCAAAGAAAGAGTTGATATAAATAAATCAATGTTGGTGACATTAAGGGTTGACAAATATGAGGGAATTACAGCTGTAGTCAGGAAGTGACTTGGATGGGCTCAGAGGTGATAGTGACCCCGGTTACAGGGCAGAGTAGGCAGTAAAGTACAGTGAGGCTAGTAAGGAGCATATGTGTTACTCTAGAGATGCTTTGAAGAATTTGATGCCTGATCAATTTCACTGATATCGTTTCCCTCATGCATTACCTAAGGAAATATGGGCTTGCTATCATTCACACAAGCATTGTTACTCTGTGATCAACTGCTCATGATAATAATTTTAATAACAAAAGTCATTATAGCTTCTAATGCTTATATTAGTCACTATGCTATACTAGATATCTCAAAGTAGTCAGTAAGTATTGTTACACATTATTTCTACTGATACTACTCTGTTCTATGCAACTGTTAGTGGTTGAATTGTATTCTTCAACAAAAATATGTTGAAGTCCTAACCCCTAATACCTCAGAATGTGACATCATTTAGAAGCAAAGTCTTTACAGAAGTAATAATGTTAAAATGGGGTCATTAGGATGGACCCTAATGCAATATGACTAATGTCCTTGTTAAAAGGAGAAATATAGACAAAAACAGACATGTACAGTGGAAAGATGTGAACAGTCTCAGGGAGAAGATGGCCACGTGACTGGAGTGATGCATCTATACGTCAAGAAATACCAAAGACTGTAGGCACACAACAGAAGCTAAAAGAGGTCAAAAAGTATTCCCCCCTAAGGCTGTCAGAGACAGCATGGCCCTGCTGACACTCTGATTTCAGACACTGGGCCTCCCAAACTGTGAGGCACTATATGTCTGTTATAAGCCACCCAGTTTGTGATACTTTAAGACAGCCCCAGAAAACTAATGCAACCACCAATGTGTCGATTATTGCAATAGCCTCCTCACTGGTCTCTCTTAATCTGCATTTCTACATCTTCCCTCCCCCCAATCCCATAATCTATTCTCAACATATAAAATGGAAGCAAGAGTAAAGTTTTAAAAATGTGCATCATGTTATACTACTCTCCTAATCAAGATAGCCTGGTGGCTTCCCATCTTACTCAGAGTAGGAATTAAAGTCCTCACAGTGGACTCTACAGTTCCACTCCTTTAACCTTATTTCCCACTATTCTCTCGTTTACTCACTCTAGTCTAGTCTCACTGGCCTCTTCTCTGTCCTCCAACAAGCTAAGAAAATTCCTATTTCAGGGTCTTTGCACTTGCTGTTTCCTCTATCTACTTACATCCCCTGGATATGCACAAGCTTTGCATCACTGTTTTGATGAGACCTAAAGTATCCTATATGCAACTGCAACCCTCTGAAAACACTCCAATCCCTTTTCTTGCTTCATTTTCCTTCACAATAATCACCATCATTTTACTTATTTGTTGGTTTACCAACATAAATTTAATTTCAACAATGATTTGATGCTTGTTTTGTTCGCTGATGTACGCTGAGTGTCTACAGGGGTCTCCACACTTTTTACACAGGGGGCCAGTTCACTGTCCCTCAGACCATTGGAGGGCTGCCAAATACAGTGGTCCTCTCACTGACCACCAATGAAAGAGGTGCCCCTTCCAGAAATGCAGTGGGGGCTGGATAAATGGCCTCAGGGGGCCGCATTGCGGCCCGCGGGCCGTAGTTTGGGGATGCCTGGCTAGAACATACAGAGTCTGGCACATGATAAACGCATGGGGGGTCTGCTGAGTGTGTAAGTAGATTATCTCTAGGACTTAAAGGCAGCACAAAGTAGTAGAATGAAAACTGACAGCCACTGAGGCTCTATCCTCCACTGAAAAACTTATCAGCCTCTGAGGCTGTTTATTCATCTATGAAAATGACGGAAATAAAAACCACTCTACCCACTTCACAGTGTTGTCCTAAGGATCAATTTGGATGCTACATATAAAAGTACATCTGTGATCTGTACAATATTACATAAGTATGAGTCATTATTAAAATAAATCTATTCATTTTGATGGAATGAAAAATGATTCTGGATGTTGAGGTAAGTACCATATTTCCCCGTGTATAAGATGCACCTTAATTTGGAGGCCCAAAATTTGAAAAAAAAAAAGTATTACATAAAGTTGTTGAACTCAAATTTTATTTATCATAAATTTTATACAACTCCTGATCACTGTCAAACTCCCATCCATTAGCTTGTCCTCATCTGTGTCTGATGATGAATCACTGTCTTCATATATTGACTCGTCCTCAATTCTATCTATGACAATTGAAAAGCCACAACCACTGTATAAGATGCACCCAGTTTTTAGACCCAAAATTTTTCAAAAATGGTGCATCTTATACATGGGGGAAATATGGTAAAAATATGACATTCTTAACTGCTAAAAAGTGAGGCTTCCTGAAAACAGGTTCTAAAAAAATAAAAGGAACCTCTCTTGAGTACCACTGAAATATTTTTTAAACATGGGAGCTGCCAAATGCAACATTTATTATTATCAGCTATTACTTGCTAAGAGTTACTGAACATACTTGCATATATAGCAAAATATTTAAGAATTCAGGACATTCAAGCTTTCTTGGTGCCACAAAGAGCTCACTGTGAGTGAATGAGACTCAGCATTATTGCCAGAAAGTGCATCACTTCAGAAAAAGAAAATATTTTATTCTATGTCATTTTATTATGATGTTGATAAGATGCCATAGGAACTTAACTCCGTTTATCAATTAACTGATAGCAAAATTAGTATTTTTAGATGTTGTTTTACTTAAACTCACAGACCTTATCAATGACATTAAGTGAGGACTTAATATATTATACTGTGGTTTCTTTAACTTACTTTGTTTACTATGATTTAAATATGCTAATATACTTCTGCCAAGTAAATATCCCATCCCATGCACGTTGTATAGTTTGTGTTCCTCTCCCCATCAGATTCATCAGTCATACTTTGAAGATCTGGTATCAGCTTAATAATATTTATCCAGCAGATAAACAGAAAGCATTTCTTTAGTATGTTTTTAGAGTGAGGCACAGAACCTAACAGAGGGAGCAACGATGAATAAAACATGGCCTCTCTCTTAGTTTTCAACCTAGTTAAGAGTGTACAGCCATACAGAGCCTCAATACAAATCAAATTAGAAGAAGCTCTTTAATTAAAGGAGTTCTCACACAAAAAGTGCATTGTCAAAGAGGGACACTGACTGAGGGTAGAGGTTTTAGAGATGATGCTATTTCAGCTAGGTCTTAAAGGACTTTACCACAGAGAGAAGTAGGGAGGATATAAGGGCATGCCAGGAAGAGAGAGCAACTTGACCAGAAACAATAAAAAAATTCAAGAAGAATGTTCACAGATGTACGATACCTTTATCTGAGAGCAGGTTTGTTTGTTGTTTGTTTTTAGTGTATGCTTCCATAATTTTATTCTTTTTTCCTAGATGCATGTAATATGTGCTATGTATTGATGCATAACAAATTATAATAAATTTAGAAACTCAAAACACATGTTTATTATCTCATCGTATCTATGGATCAAGAACACTACATGGCTTAGTTGTGTCCTTTGCTCAGGGTGAGAGCACGTTTTAAGGGGCAATGTAGATATTTAAGGGTTATCTTTAATCTGCAGGAATTAATAATGTTAATAGTAAGCATTCCCTCCAATACAAATTATACTATGGTGCCACAAAGACAGTGGTACATGGCATTTCTTAGTAATTGAATCAGAAGAAGTTTTCAATCAATTGCAGGTCACACAATTTTTGGAGAATCTGATAACACTTATTAAACCTCTCTCAAGAATATACATAATCCAAGACATGAAAAGTTTTTAATCTTATTCAAAAGTTTAATAAATTTCATTGAAGCTTAGAACCTCTAGTCAAAATGACAAAACTCTTTGTGTTGAGATTTTTTTTTTTTTTGGCCGAGGCACATAGAAGTTCTTAGAGGAGAAGTTTTGAGTGCAGTACTAAAATAATACTGAAATCACTTGAAAAACAAGAAATTATTTGTCAATGTGTTACGGAATATCTAAATTGTTGTCTACTGAATGTCACCATCTGACATCCTAGCAGAAAACTTTTGACAGGGAGTTCTGTGACCCTTTGAAACTATACATCCCAAAGGGCTGGCAGGTTCAATAACATACTATTGTGCAGATTAAAATACTTCCATGAGAAAGTTCTGCAACAAACATTAGAAGTAGACAAAGATGCAGGTCATGGGATTTGAGAGTTTACTCTTTGTCACATAAAGCTACAGGGAGCTTATTGAAGGAAAAGTTCACTGCTTAGCTCAAGGATTGCCAATAGAACATTATCTTTGATTTACAACAGCAGTTTAATGGTATTTTATAGGTAGGCCATAAACATAAAACATAATCAAATGTAAACCTTTTAGCAAAGAAAGATGATGTTTTGGAGGGATGGGGTGGGAATGTTTTAAGATCTGAATCAGCGAGAATTCTTTCTCTTGACAGACACACAGAACATATAAATAGTTAAGCTACTTTCCATTCCTACAGATCATACATTTAAACAAGTATGAGGCCTGGTTAAATCAACAGAGGAAAGATTAAATAGGAGTCAGCCTGTGATAGAATCATTACATGGACTAAGATATCAGTATTTTTTTTTTAACAACTACGTGACCACAATATAGAGAAGGCATGAACTGGGGCCTTTGTCAGGATATATTTGACTGCAGAAAGACACTTCATGTCATTATGCTCTATCTGTTCATTGTCCACCCTTTATGTATGTGCATGTGTGAGTGTGTGAGTGTGTGTGTGTGTTTGTCTTATCTCATAAACTCAATAACTTTTTTTGCCTAGGTGATCAGACTCTATGTTCTAGCTACTATTTATTCTACTATTTTCCACTTGTTCAGCAGTCCCTTATCTCATTTTGTCCCCTTGCTGTTCCCAAAGTTGGCCCTTTGCTTTCCCCTCCACCCTGCAAAAGCCTTCCTGGGCTGGGAAACTAGTTCAGAGAAGAACATGCCATTTAAGAGAGGTGACTCCAAAAGGATAATGTCCTTATGTTTTAACCTCATTCTAATTTTCTTCTTTTGTTTATTTTTATTAAGCTTATCTTGCTACTCAATACTTTGACAAGCTATGCATAGAATAAAAGATCTTTAATATGGAGGTAGAAATAAAGTTTAGTCAATTCTACACTACAGAGCTGATTGTTAAGTGTCAAGGAATCTCTTCTGGATAATAGTAAGAATGAAATTAATATCCACTAACATGTAAAACCCTCCCCTTGTCTCTTTAGAGTAATACAGACTGATGGGCTCTGCACAGCAATTTAAAATAAAAAAACTCATGGGAGGCTTCTAATGGTCTCATTTCTAGCTTCCATCAGTTACTTATCAAAACTTAATCTGCTAATTTCCAGACAGATTTTATTTTCAAGTACTATAGAAGTCATTTAAACATATCCCTCCATTTCTTTTAGTACAAAAAAATAAAAATAAAATGCTTATAAGTGTAAGTAACATCTCTCTCACATTTTTAGGACAAACATAATCTTAAATTATATTGATTATTATATGAAGAAGGTTTATAATGGAATTTTCTCAGCAAAACAGGTGTACTGATAGAGGAAGTGGTTTGTACCTATTCCTTAAGAACTTTTCTAAGGAACTTAATGCTTTGGATGTAGGAGAAAAATAGGACCGTTTATGTTTTCAGATGAAAGGATGGTTGACAATACAAGGGCCTGCTCTATCAACGGGCTGGATTAGGATGGAAGTAATCTTTCATGTCAAGTTCATAATAGGGCAGATGGAATGACCTTCTAACTCTGTAGCACAGCAACTTAACCTGCCATGGCTCATTCTTTGAAAGAACTGAACATGCCAAGCCAATTTTCAGTTGAAAATAAGACTGAGTTTCCCAAATGTTAGTTTTTCAAAGTTCTTGCATCTTTTCTAGTATCTTGTAGGACCTGACCTTTGTGCCCTCCCAGCACCCAATGACAATGGAAGTCAGGAAAAGGAGGATCAACCCATATGAGTGATGGTCACAATTTTATTTAGAATGATTTTTTTTTATTTATTACCAGAGAGAGAAAGAGAAATAGAAGGTAAAAAACAAACTTTTAGTTAACAGAATTTGATATTATTTTTCTATAAATTTTATTACTCAGCTAATCATTTTTCCCTGGCAATACACAGTAATACAGGTTCTTTTTCTGCTTGTATGTTGCAATGGCCTCTATATTTGTGTTTTGATACATACCTATGCAAAAAGAAAAACAGCATTTTTAAAAATGAAAAGCTTTATACTCACTGTAAATTGTTAGCTCTGCAAAAATCATTTGTGACTGTTCTGTAACTAAAGATAGTTTGGTACAAGATCTCTGGCCTCAAAGTGGGACCAGGGGTCTAAATACCTTCTCTGCTGCATATTATGTTTACAACCTTTGGGGTCCACTTAGTCTTAGCCTCTGAGGATCTCAGTTTTCAGAATAACACAATGGAATGGTAATATGTCCTCCAGAGCCTGGTAGAACTACGTAAAATAACACTTAGAAACTGGTAGCAGAAAGAGCATACAACACTTTTTAGAAGTTTTAGGATAGATAATGTCATAAGTAGCAAAAGAGCACCAGGTAGCCTATAGTTATAGTATGCGATTCAACTTATGTTAGATTTTTGAAAGATCTTTATTTCTTGTAGGTTTTAATATCAGATTTCAGTAAAAATAAGTTAACAATTATATTTAATAAGTACAATTCTAAATAAAGGGAATAAAAGTAGTTCAATTAAATTTTCATAAAACCCAAAGCAGGAACTATTAGAGATTTTATAGACTGAGTTTATGTCTAAAAGGTGACAAGCTCTTAGACAGTAAATATATAATTTCATAGAGGAGGGGGAAAGGCAAAATATTTTTAAAAAATGAGGAAGAAATTGCTACACTATTTTCCCTTAGCCATCTGAGAAAGTTGAGTTAAATATTCATTTTCAGTGCAATAAAATCTCTAGTCTGGTTCCCAAAAGATGGCCAATCAGATTACAAACACTTGAAGCTCACAAATGCTGTTTCTCAGTGTTTTCTGAGAAGCACCCAAATTACCACCATTTAGGGTAGATTCCTGGGTCTCACTTCAGAACAATCAAATCCGAATCCTTGAAGGCAGGTTCCATAGAATTTGAATTTTAACCAATGTCCCCCCAGGTGATTCTTGTGCACAGTTTTAGAATCACTGATCTAAAACACAGGTTTTCAAGTCTGACTGCACATTATAATCGCTTATTAAACATAGAATCACTCAGAGAAAAGAAAAAAAAAAGATTTCTTCCTTGTCCCAAATCAATTTTAATTCAAATCTCTAAGGGTGAGGCCCAGCATCATACTTTAGTTCCAAGTTCTCAGGGTGGTCCTACAGTACAGACTGGGTGAAAAACCTCTGCTTTAAAGCACTCCACGAGGCCTTCACCTGCATCAAGATGTAAACTTGCCTTTCTGTGCAAACCTCCAGCCGGGCCTCATTGCTGGGGCTGGAACAGTCCTTCAACACCCATGTTCGCTATATTCCTGTATCCACGCAGGAACAAATCTTCAGATGTGTTCCACACAACTCCACCCCTAACCTGAGCAATTTTATTTCAAGGATAAAACTAATGCTCAAAAGGTTTTGCACTCCATTACCTTTTATTCCATTGCAACTCTCTGTCACGTAGTAATCACTCAACAAATATTTGTTGATTGGATATGGATCCCTGTCTTAGTCTGTTCAGGTTTTTATAACAACATCATGTAAAATGGGTGACTTATAAACAAATTTATTTCTTACAGTTCTGGAAGCTGAGGAATCCAAAATCAAGGTACCAGCAGGTTCAGTATTGGGTAAGAACCCATTTTCTGGCTCATACACAGCCCCTTCTCTCTGTGGCCTCCCGTGGTAGAAAGAGCTGAAGGAGCCCTCTGGGGTCTCTCTTATAAGGATGCTAATTCTGGTCATGAGGTCTCTGCTCTTACAACTGAATTATCCTCTAAAAGCCCCACCTCCTAATACCATTATATTGGGGGCTTGAATTTCCAAATATGAAATATGGAGGGATACAAACTACCAATCTATAGCAGCCTCTTTGTCTTTAAAATACCAAAGGCAGAAAGCTCTATATTTCCATGTAAAACCACAGTGTTAGCCAAAGCACTGAATAAATGAAAGTGAACTTACAACTTCCAAACTTGCTGACAGTTTTATTTTTTTAAATATACATAAGTAAAATTAAGATCTCCTCCTAAGACCACCACATTGTGCAAAAATAGTTAGACTAATTTTCACCAAATTTGGAGGGTATATTTGAGACGTATACTCACTATATGGTATACATGAAATTCACACATTGGGGAGGGCACCATGAAAAACTAAGAAGCCACCCCCCAGAGTAGCTAAGACGCAACGAAATCCCCCAGGGATTGCTACACGGGAAGGACAGGATATGTGTACTAACACACTGTTGGCAGAGAAAACAGAGTGCTTCAAATATGAGGCCAAAATCAAAAGTCACAAGGGCAGATGCTTTGAATGGCAGGGCTCAATCTGCAAAACAACTGTTCTCTCACACAGACAATTCTAAGAGGCTTCAGGGTAAGCAATCACTGGTATTTATTTCTTTTATGAATGGCTCATGTTTCACCTGAGTATGGCTGTTTAAGTCACTAGAAATTTGCCAGATGACACAGGTCATGAAAGGAAAGTTCTCTTGGAGAAGAAGAGGAAGGTGGTCGCAGAGTGCCCACGTGTAGTGAGGGCTGCCAGGGCAGCCAACCCAACCTGGTTTGAACAGTTAGTTAACACAAGACATACAGAATCAAGTTACGTTTCTGACCTACTATTCAAAGGTTTGCTGGTGTATTAATTTTTTTTTCCTTGTAGCAGCTCTGAACTCTTCTAACTTGAGGGAAATCAGAGAAAAATAAGAACATTAAAGGGTTTCATTAATTTTTTAAAAACAGACCTGTTTTATTAAATATTAACTTGCAATTATATAACTACTGTTTGTTTAAAAACCTTTTTGCTACTACCTTAGTTATTCCTCCTAATCATCCCTTAGGCTCTGGAGGAGACACTTATAAAAGGAAAAAAGTAGTCAATTTTCTGAAGATTTGTGTTTTGGTTCCAGAACTGCTATTTTGCCATTTAATATTGAAGGATCTTGGCAAGTTACTTCACTTGGATATGACTGATTTTCTCAATCATAAAATGGAGACAATTTTATGTTCCCTGAAGAATACATAAGATACTGCATTTTAAATAGGTTTCTAAACTGTAAGAGCTATGGAAGGGTCAGATGTTATAACTGTTCCAATATTAAAGATGACCAAATTAAGGCACCAGAGGATAAAGTCATCACCCAAGGTCAGTAAGACACATTACTGTGGTTAAAATATAGATTTTTAAATTCCTTGTCATTAAGTTTTTTCCATATTATCTCAAATAGTCTCAGGTACTGGCAAATGGACTTCTTGACATCACATCAAGTAAAAAATAATATTGAGAACTTATTACGGTGTGAGATAGTAAAAACACTGAAGAAAGAGCTTTCACATCTTAACCATATCTTTAGGAAAGGAAGTTAGGACCACATGAGTAAATATATTCTGAAATAAAAAGTAGAAAAACTAAATGAAAACAGGGTCTCTTGGCAACTGGCATCAAATTTCATACTATAGTCAGAAAGTATGATGGATCATTTATCAAATTAATCATTCAAAGGCCTTGGAGGAAACCTCCTGTGATATGAAATATCTAAAATAGCAGGGACTTTCTTTCTCCACCATATGCCTAGTACTAAGGACGAGAAATTCAGAGTCTTTGAGAAAGCATTAAGTAAATCATTATAGCTTTCAAAACACCTTCTAATCCAAAAGACTGTTGGGTAGAAGGTGTAATGAAGGGTGAAGGGAGGAAATTTGGTAAGCAACCAGGGAGAATGTAAAGGGTACGTCTTTCTAAGGAAACATCAGCAGATTTCTGCAATTAGTCTTTGTTCTGACCTGGAGTCTAGCAGAGGAAGTTTTTTTACTAATTGTTTCCCTGTAGGAAACTCTTATTATACAAGTTTCCAACAGGAATAAAGGTCAAATCTCAGGCTTTTAATATGCAAAAATTATGTAGTATGTCAAATCAATTTAGTGACTGGTTACTCAGTTTTTCTATGGAGATTACAGGCTCATGAGTGCAAAGTCTCAAAAAGTCATTCATTCCCCCATCCGCAGGCCTCTGTTGTCCCAGGCAGCACATGGCAATGCTACCCCTCAAGAATAACATACTGTCCTCATACTCTAAGAGGTTATCATCTAGAAAAAGGCAACTTTAAAAATCAGTGTTGGATTTGATTTTCCATCAAAAGCAATATTTTCTCAGAATATCTAACATTGCATGGAATGTTCAAAAGCACCTAGTTCACCCACTCTCTAAAACAAGTGTAAGCTGAATACCTGTATGACATATGATTTAAAAACTTTCAGAGAATCAATCATATATTTTATTCACTTTTACTTAAACAATCCTTAGAAGAAGGACTTTGTTTAGAGGCAAGGGGCCAGAGGGACTAAAGACTAAATGGGATAAAGACTAAATGGGAGTTGAGAGCTAGTGAGGGGGCTGGGATATTCATCATGGAAGCCCATAAGACTGACTGGATAAGAGTAGGTGCCCTGATTCCCACATGGACCATGTGTCCTAGTTTGGGTTAAGTGCCAGGAACCTCTGGGTAGGAAATGCTGCACACTTGGAACTGTTCACAGAGCATTCATTTGCTTTATTACACTTATGGTCAGAAGAGTCTTCATTCATAAGCTAAATCACTCACCTTGTAGCTTAGCCATTTTCTCTGTCTCCTTTCAGTGGGGAGCAGTGGATCACAAAAGCTGGTCTCAACCATCTGCATTACCTTAAGGTCAGGCAGTTGCTGCCTTGGCAATGGCTTTCCAACCACGGTGTATATGTGAATCTGATTACCCCTTTATACCTGGTAACCATGGTTCAATACCCGAAGTGGGACCCAGGAATCTATAACTTGGAAAAACATCTAAGAGGTTCTTATGTATTTAGTCCATGATCTTCATGTTTCCCTGATCTACACCATCTCCCCAAATGATAATGGCCCCACGGCATCTCCTTCTGGTTACCTGCAATTTTTCAGATCATTTTGTCTCGAATTCTACTGGTGGAGATAGGGTAATCTCTTAAAGTGTAAATATATGCATGTGATATATCATATATATATATGTACATGATATTTACATCTACAAAAGTATCTTTATAAATTTTATACATTATAAATGTATATGATGTTATTTACATACATTATAAATGTTACATAGTTTATGTATATGATGTTATACCTTTATGTTCTAAATTATTCATAAGTACTGTGATTCCATTTGCACTCATTAGGACTTATTCTCCCTTCATTATGTATCCAAATGGAGAGACTTCCACAGGACTAATTAATATTCCTAACATTTTCCTCCACCTTTGAATTTCTTCTCCCAGAAAAGAATGACCTTTCTGGTTGTGAGGCTGGAAGAAGAAACAAAACCTAGCCACTTTCTCTCCCCTTTGGAAGCTGTATTTCCTGCAGAGAGGAAGCATTTGGGCCTATCTACTGTGGAATGAGTTTATCTGAGCAGGCTCTGCCCTCATCAGGGAGAGCTGTAGTTACCCAGCCAGATAAGTGCCTGAACGATAAATCTGCCTGACTTAGGGTTCAGTACTAGAAAGTTCACTTGATAAAGCCCTGTGGTTATAATCTCCAACCATCTCTTTATCAGTAATGATAGTCATATTTTGATCTCTCCATTGGCTCCACATATGGAATAGACATAGGAGTTATATATATATGTTGAATCCCTCAAACCTCTACTGTGCACCAAAAGATAGACATCAGGGGCAACAGAAGAGTGGGTATTTATAAGCACCAAAAAGCTAAATGGAGAATAAAGTATAGGAAAGGGGATTGAGGCAAGCCTAGAAGTAATAGGAAGTGGGAGAGAAGTGAAATCATCAAAGGGAAAATTTACATTACCATTTCCTCACAGCTTGGCTCTGCTGATTTTTATAACATCAGCTTCCCTTTAACAAGCTAAACAATCTAGCTACTTTAGTCTTTTCTTAGATATATTATTTATGTTAGAGGACTATAAATTCATGTAATAATAACTATATTCAGTCTTCATCCAAACAGGAGACATTCATATATTGATTCACTCACCTGCCATCATTTTTTGAGCATTACAGTACAAAGCACTGATCTAGGGGCTATGATTATATTATTCACAGTCTTTGACCTCAAGTAGTTTACAATTTGGTGAGAACAATGAGCCCAAATAAGAAGGGGGAAGGGAAGGGTGGAGAGGGAAGGAGATGGGGGAAGGGGAGAGGCTTAAAGAGAAACAAAATATAGGGTGACAGAGGATGATTTGACTTTGGGTGATGGGTATACAGCATAATTGACTGTCCAAATGCTATGGAGATGTTTTCTCGAAATCTGTACTCTGGTTGAGCAATATCACCCTGTTAAATTTAATTGTCTAAATAAAATAAAATAAATTTAAAAAAAAGAAGTCTAATCAACAATTTAAGCAATAAACTCAAGGAGCTACTTCTCAAAGTTTACCATAGCTTTGAAGCAAAAGCATCTCAGACCCAGATGACATAGGTCCTCTGCATCCAGGATACAGAATGCAGGATGAGGACCATTTCCACTACTCAGCTAGCCACCAATACGGAAAGATTTTACTGAGCTGTATGTTTTACTGGAGACTTTCTCTAATTCATGAGTTGCTCTTTTAAACGACAGTTCTCTCTTTCAGCATGTCTTTTAATTAATAACCCTGCAGAATATTTTTCACTAAAAATGAATTTTACCTTTACTACAAAATGTCAAACATGAATAAAATAAGTGACTTTTTCTTACGGGGAATATTAAAAAGAGAAAAGATATTAGTTCACATTTTCTTTGACAAATTTGACTAGTGGAATGACCTTGTCAAAGCAGTTTTTCTTTCTTCCCTTACTAGTGGCCTTTCTTTATTATGTTCTTTCATGAGTAAATGAATAGAAGCAAATAGCATTTCAAAAAAAATAAGTCTTTCGAAGATGTCATAATGTTAAGGGCAGGTAAAATTAAAATTTTTATGAAAGCAAAATATAGTTGGCTTTTACTTCTAAAAGTGTAATTTAAAGTCAGCTTGAGGTTCTAAATAAGAGAGTGAACTTATCTCTTGTTTTACAAAACTACTGGAAACGCAGATTGGAAAAGCTCTTTTCCATTTTTCCCAATACTTCCCTTGAGTGTCTCCCATTAAGAGGAACACATTTACATAATAACTCTGTTTCTGTAGCCACAGGAGCATGGTTAAGAGGACAGTGTTCCAATAGATAGCAGTATTCAGATAGCTACCTTGGTAGATATAATTTAAGATGAGCTTAGAACCTATAGTTAAAATGCAAGTTTTAGGCCAAGTTAAATTGGCTAATGCTAATCTTACACACACAGCAAAACAGAGCATAAAAGTTTGTTCATTATCCTAGATTAGAGACATGCAATCCATGCGTTAAAAGTGCCAAGAACTGGATTTGATATCACAACCCCTTCCTGTTCTTAATATGTATCATTAGCCAAACCATTCTGTCAAATGCTAGGAACCACACTTGAGATTTTACCCCAATAGGGTTATGCTGAATGTGTGGAGTTTAGAAAGAGGTGGAGGTAGATATTGCTTTGTGTGAGCAGAAGAAAGTAGTCATCCTTTGGGAAAACTCAACATTATTCTGAGCAAGTGCAGAAGTGTTTATTTCCATACTTCTCAGCACATTCCGTTTCTGCCACTACATATTGCATTTGGCTTATAAAAGGGGGATTCCAACTTCAAAAGAGATCCGGCCTGGGTGCCTTGTTAACATTTCCCTTACTTTATTTTCACCAGTGAATGACAGACTCCAGCCTGACCTCGTTCTGCTGAGATTTTGAGAGAGGCTCTTGAGCACCAGTCTAGCACTGACACCCATGAAACTCGTCTTGGTCATCATTTTCTTCACCATCATTACTGTCATCATCACTGCTTTCACTAAGACCTCACATGGAGTAGCCTCTATGCACTTAATACTCACAACATCTCTGTGAGATAGGCACTAGACTGTACATCCCATGAGGACAAGGAACATATTCATTGTATCTACTCTTAGGCATTCTGTATTTAGAAAAGTGTTTGGCACTGGACAGGCACTTACATACAGGGTGGGGCAAAGTAGGTTTACAGTGGTGAGGATGCAAAACAGTTTTATTCTTGTATTATTATTTATCAATTATTTTATTATTTTCCATCTGAACTACTGTATACCTACTTTTGCTTCTCTCTGTATTTACTATTACTAATCTCATTTCACAGATATATGATCTAAGGCATAGTGAATAAATCCATGTGTCCAAGATTATATACTTGAACCCAGAGCTGGACCTCTAGTCCTTACAAAGAAAGATCTTGGAACATTCCTGAGGAAATAATACAGGTGATCCCTGAACATGGATTTAAACAAGATTGCTTTATATTTCTGAATTGAGTGGAAGCTGTGGTCCACTTCTGCCTACAGTTGCTTAAGAGAGAAGGAGCCATGTGTTTGAGATGTTTCCTCTTTTCCCCTTCACCAAAGCTATTAAACATTCATCTAAATTTAATGCCCAAAGCTGGAAAAGAGAATTCAGATACCTTCTGAAGAATCCCAAATATTATCATTTCTCATTATTTTGGAACAAATTTTAACCAATCAAAATGTGTTTGTTCATATTAATCCAATAGCAAGTCTAAAAATTTTTATCTTTAATTTCCCCTAAACTTTTCGAATTCCTCAAAAATGTAATTCTTATTAAAAATACATTCAGAATGATCCCAGTGATTTTCAGAATTAAAAAAAAATGAATAAATCAGATACTTCTTTTTTTCCTGTTTCCTGCTGCTTTCCTCTCAGTACCTATTCCCCCAGGGCTATCAAGATCTACTACCAGAAAGGGAAGAAGCACACAATGCTTTAAATTAATGAATTCTGCAGAAATATTACTCAATCATTCAATCAACAAATGTCTGTGCAGTCCTGGAGTGCAGAGATGTTGTAATAAGTGGGAGAAGAGACATTTTTCTAAGAGCTCAATAGTTAGCATATGGGGACAGGGCATGTATACAATACAATAACCCTTCAAAGCAACATGCAGTAACTATCTAGTAAATAATACCTTGATGGATGCAACAGGAGTACAGAGAAAGGAGAGCTCAGGTGGAGCTGGCACATGGGGAGGCGAATGGAGAAGGCAGGGCCAAGCTGATCCTTGGAGCTGAAGTCACAGGCTAAGGAGATTGGTTTTTTTTATATAGTACTAGCAATTCAAGTGGCATGTATCATTTTCCTTGTAATCTATGTTCTAAGTTCGCTTCTATTTTCTAAATCTTGATGTTTTACTGTCCCATATTTTAAAAATGAAAACTCAAATTTTTAGTTTTTAGAACAAAAAGTCTTTCTATAACTTAATAAAGGAATACCATTGCCCATGTTTTACATATAAAATAATCACTTTTGTTGCTGTATAGATACTTTGTTTTTATTATAACCCCAGTCACTTTTATAAGTTTAACTTGATTTTAGTGAGATATTAAAATGTATCTCTGGTCTTCTTTAATCAAAAATTAATCCGCTGCTTTTTTAACAAACCAGAAAACAAACCAGTTGAATACCTCCTCTGTCTGAAATCAAGAATAGAGTAGTGGGCTTCTAAATTGGGCAGGTTTCTCTGAAGAGGATATGGAAAATGTGAAGATAATTTGAAATTTTATGGCTTCAATTATGAATGTCTTCCTGGGATGTGGATATTTAACCATGAAACATACAGAGAGATACTTATGCATCCAGAAAGAGATTGGCATGTTTGTTTTATAAAGTTTGCTCAAAGGCCGGCATTTCAAATCTCTTATTCTGTTTGGTGTAATAAAGCTTGCTTAGTCTTCAGCATCAGATATCATTTTCAGATAATTATATTTGCTGCAAGTCTATTCAGCTGACAAACTCATTCTGATTGATTTTAAAATTCTTAAAGCGTGCTCTCTCTCTCTCTCTCTCTCTCTCTCTCTCTCTCTCAGTGCTGCTTTAGCTTCATTAATGTTGCCAAGCTCCATGGAATTGCTGGTTCACAATTAAAACCCCCTCACTAAAGGAATGTTACAAGTAGAATGACATAAGAACCAAACGACAGAGTCTTTTCAGCTTGGCAAAACTACCAAATCCAGATCTACTTTGATATTTTTTCTCAGGAGAGCAAATATCCACATTAAGATCTTCTTTGTAAATACTTTGGGGAAGTCAGCTGTGTTAAAATAAAGGGGATGAGGCCTGGCAGGCACTGTCTTTGCTCCCCACTTCTCTCCTCCATCCCAGCAGCCTACAGAGAAGGTCCTCCAGGTGTGTGATTTCATTTGGTAATGAGACACCTGGTGACTGTCAGTGTGGTAATGTTAACATTAACAAATAGGCCTTCAGCCTCACCTTATGGAGTTTAAAGTCCAGCAGGCTGGAGCTGATCTCTCATGCTCACTCCCTGCTGGCACAACAGACCCTTCCTCAGGTAACAGTGCACTGTACAATAATAGCAAAGCAAGTCATTCTACATCCTGGTTTCTGAATTCTCGTGCATTAGGAAACAGTTTTCACACTCAAGAGTGGGCATGTATCTTTCTGTCATGCATTAGGACCTGTGTGACATATTACCCATTTAATGTGCTGGAATTATGATGCAGTACACAGCCATATCTAAAGCAGTTGCTAAGGCACCTGTTAAAAAAGGGAAGCAGGTTCCTGGACAGGGTCCAATGCCCCGCATTACCTCTGTGTGTTGCTGTTACAGGAAATTGGCTGCTTCTTATGTGCAGAATTAGCAGTTAGAGTTTTACTCTTCAATTTCCATTGCAATTGTTAGTTTCCTAAGGGACAGTGCCTCTGCTGAACTTCTACCAATGACATCACTCTCTGAGGATAAAACTGTGGACATAGAATAAACTCCAGTGAAATCAAATGCCAACTTCTAAAAATGTTAGGTGAATCAGGTGCAATTTGATTCAGAAAGAAAAGGCAGAAAATGAGTGACTTTCCCTAGGTAGAATTACTGTAGCCTTGCTGGGTCATCTGAGTGTCTCTGGCTATTTAGTAGATTGGCTTGATTTGATTACTTTGGGAAAAGATCACTTGATTGAAATATAAAAATCTATGAAATGCACCTACCTCCCAGCTGAGGAAAAAAAAAAAAGAACATTCCAGGAAGGCAGATGCAATTTTGGTCATAATGGTCAACTATTAAGAGTCCAATATAACCACAGAGTAGTCTCTATTTTCTCATTTGCAAAATGTATATGTTTTGAAATGCTTTTTATTCTCTATAAATCAACATGTGTCATTACAATATTTATTTTACTTTTTTTGGCACTAGTCTAAATTTACTAAATTCACCAGTAATATTGAATTCACTGTAAGCATTTTAAAATTTCTCTTCTGAATATCCAAATGCTTCTCAAAATGTGTCCAGGTTATAGTGTTACAAAGCTACTCCTCAGAAGCAGCATTGGAGCCTTTTGAATACATGTCTGTTGAGCAGTAGATTATCTCAGGCACCTCCAAGGACAGAAAAAGCTGAGTCAGTGAATTCAGCTCCAAAAGTAAAGAGTAAAACTGCCTACAGTTACAAACTATATGATTAAATTTAGATATTGTGCTGGGGATTGGGGAGGAAGGAACCCTCCAAAAGAAGTATGCCTAAAAATACACTAAATACAAATCCATAAACACATCCAACTTTAAGATTTTATATATATATATATAACCTGTTTTTCAACCACAGATAATATCCACTGACTTTTTTTTTCCAGAAGAGAGAAGTAAAATGAGACATAGAAGATAAAAAGTTTGTATATATTTATATATAAAAAATAAACTGCATGTATTCCAAATTCAAGTCAATACCAAAAGGCATTGGGGAAGAAAATAATTATGGACATCTCAGTCTTAATAGAAATCCTTTCTTTTTCATGCAAAAGGAGTATTTTTTTACATTAAGATGGTATGATATAGCACCATGTTTTCAGGGGTCCCTGGTCAATATTCACTGTGGAGCATTAAGAAGTGGTAGACACATTGGAAATGAACAGGCTGGCATCCAGCTGTGATGCCACTAGAAAGGTACAATTGTAAATCAGGAGAGTTCAGCCCTAAAATAAAATCAAATGCCAAAGCATTTCACTTGAAAGTGGAGTGTGGGCTATGTTGAGGGTTCCAAAGAAAAATAACTTGTGAAATGTCTACCTCTTGTATTACATTAGCTAAATACTCTTCTGTCTACTAAATGTTTACTCATTTTCTTCTTATTTACTACTGAAATATGCATTTTCCTGGAATCAGAACAAACTTCAGTTTTGAAAAGAAGCATTGCCAAACAACAGGTAATAAAATATACTGTCAAGTATGTTGTTATATTATTGAGCCCAGTCTGCACTCTGAAACTTGGTAAACTCTGTCCTTAAATAACTTTTTTTGGAGGCGTGATGGAAGAATGAGGGCTCTGTGAACCTATGTCCTGGTAACTAATTGTGGAAAAGTTGCTATTCCGTCTGGAAACAGACCAACAGAGAGCCCTAAATAGAAGCAGCTTAAGGGCTCAAAAGACTGCATAATCAGGTTTCTGCTTCATCTACATGCACACAACACACCCCTGGGATTGCTGAAAGTCAGCCTCTTTCTACCACCATCGGTGGAATAAGAGCCAGCTCAGAGCTAAGAGACTGAAGTTGGAACTGCAGAGTAGCTATCAGCTGTGTGGCTATGAGCAAGTCACCCATCTTTCTTAGTTCATGCCCTATTATCAAATGAGATAATGCCTGTGCTGTATAAACTGCCAGGCAGTGAGCTACATCAGTTTGGATGAGGTTCAGTTTGCAGGGTTCAAAGTTCTAAAGCCAAAACACATGAGCAGAGTTGCTGCCAGCAGGGCCAGTAGTTCACAGTGAATTTGCAATCCTGGTGACCAAATGAGATTATAAGAGTTAAAACTACTCTCTGCTCAAATTCAAGTGTAGTAAATTCTATAGAGTTAGATTAGGGTACTATTCTGGACATCACAGCCCCTGGCATCAGGGGAGCTTAATTCACTCAGAAGTGATGTCCAAACTGCTGCGCTATTCTGAAAGCACATGACAAGCTACTGCCTGGTGGCAGAATCTGCAGGTTAGGAACTGCAGCTGGAAGTGAACTCTAATTGTGATTCAACACTAATTAGTAATCCTGTTTCATAAGGCTTTTCGCCAAAGTTGTCAAGGGTATCATTTGTTTTTCTGGAGCACAGTGATTACTCTAGTCAGTGATGATAAAAGCTGTGCTGAGCAGCATGTCTGATTCATGTTTCGTTCATTCACTGATATATTCATTCAATTATAGCAAGCAATATTCTGCCAATTGGCAATAACGGGATTATGGAAAATACCTACTCTATAGAGCTCTTTATTTAGGTGAAAAAACAGAAATGTAAATAGAAAACCATGGTAACACGATCAATGCTATGAGAGAAGAAAGCATAGATACTATAGAATACTTCAGAGTTTACGGAAATTATTGGTCCCAATTGTGGACAATGTTTTAAATGATGTCTTTTTCATGGGATTAAAAAGATTATGAATTTCTGGAATGAGTGTGCTCTTACCTTTTGCTGAACAGATATACCAGTGTGGACAACAGGAGGAAGAAAAGAAACTAGTGGGTTGAAATTTTCATCATCACATTTCTAGACCATTTCTTCAAAGATGCCAGCACTGAAATACTGCTGTCTGCAACACTGCATGACAGACAAGACCACTAGGCTTTGTTCATGTTCAGTTCTACAAAAGGCGATTGCTATAGAGATGCTTCAATGCTCACAGAAAAAGAAAAAAGAAAGACATTTTGTGCGGCTGGGTTCACCATAAGAATGCTCTCTGAAAAGAAAAACAGTTACTGAGTTCTAGCCTCTTCTAATGCACCAGTGAGCCTAAACCACTATGTCTTACTCCTGGATTATTAAAACACAAGATTGGTACTATAGTTGTCTATAAAATTGTCAGCTGGACTCAATTGCTCTCCACTTAAAAATAAAGCCTTCTGTGGGAACGGACTTTTGCTTTGTGGGGTAAAAGGGATGCTGCAAGTACTTCTCCATTCTGTTTTTCCAATTTTTTCATTTTGTATTAATCATTCCGGTAGAAAAAAAATTTTTTAAGTTCGAATGAGAACCTTCTCTTAAATCCCAGTAGGTGTGTAAAAACATTTTGCTTGTATTGATAATTATGCATCATTCAGATATAAAAGTCAATACCGAATGATGATGCTGTTGCTCATTCCTGATACTGCAGATCCATTTCAGCTGCTGTGAGTTTAAATTTAAAAACAAACAGCAAATGGGGTTGTAATTGACTTTGTGTTTTTGTCCTCCCCCACAAAATCCATACATTAAAGCCCTAACCCCTCCCCCCCAGTGTGCCTGTGTTTGGAGATGGGGCCTTTAAAGAAGCAGTTAAGCTTAAATGAAGTCAAAGGATATGGCCCTAATCCAGTAAGATTAGTGGCCTTAAAGGAGGAGACAATAGAGAGCTCATACCTTTTCTCCATGTGCATGCACAAAGGAAAGTGAGCAGGCAGTGAGCAGGCAATCATCTGCCACCCAAAGAGAGAGTTCTCACTGGTCATCAACCCTGCCAGCACCTTGATTTGGGACATCTACCCTCCTAACTACGAGAAAGTAAATTTCTGCTTAACTACCCAGTCTGTGTTATTTTATTATGGCAGCCTAAGCTGAGCAATACAAGGGTTAAAGAATACTGTTGAAGGATCCCAGATCAGCCTGTGCCTTGAACTAAAGGGGTCTGTAGATGTTCAGTAAAAAGAAGTATAAACCAGAAGCAAGATGGGGCTCTGAGGCAACAATGGAGGTTTTTCTCTGAGACTACAACTAAAGCCAAAGTGTCAGTTTGGCATCACTTTTGATCCACGTCCACTGGGCTTCATTCCGTGACAAGAGTGGATGTACTAGATACATTTCCCCTGGAGCCATTTGGCTAAGAAGTTTTCATTATACCCACAACACATTCAGCAGAACCATGGACTAAAAAGACGCAACAATTTTCTGGCCAGGACCACAAGAAGGGTTTATACACACTAATATAATGAATATGGTCTTTGAAAGGGAAGCCCACGAACAATTTTAGCCTGTGTGAACATTATTCAATCTTCATTATATTATTTTCTTTTCAAATTTCAGTTATTGATATATTCACTTGATTTTTTGGAATTGGCCATATCATAATCTCAGTTCTCACTTCTAACAAAGGATTGTTCTCAACACCAGCTCGTTCCATGCCTGTTTTCTGTTGTCAATCAGGTCTCAGGTTTTCCCAATTCTCCATGGAGACACTTGTTTTCCTTCCTTCCTTCCTTCCTTCCTTCCTTCCTTCCTTCCTTCCTTCCTTCCTTCCTTCCTTCCTTCCTTCCTTCCCTCCCTCCCTCCCTCCCTCCCTCCCTCCCTCCCTCCCTTCCTTCCTTCCTTCCTTCCTTCCTTCCTTCCTTCCTTCTTTCCCTTTTCTTTAAAGTCAGCAATTTATTAGTACTCATAATTGCCATATTTGGCAGTAAACTTGTCAATAATTTTTCATAATGTCTAATGGGAAAAATGCTAGCCTCTTCAAAAATAACAAAACACAAGATGAAAAAATAGGTGTTTGTTTAATGTGAGAAATTTTCTTTCTATGTATGCTAATACTAGGTGGTACAGCAGCCATAATATATAGTTCTTAAAAGTATTGACAAGACAGCAAAGAGTATTAGAACACTGTTTTATCAGCAAAGCATGATTTTACCATATTCAGTATCACCATCTGATATGCAACACAATATTGATATGTAAGTTGCGTGCTTTTACTAAAACATGACCCTTCAGAATGTGACATGCCTACTATGACCACACCATGTACACTGATTCATGCTGAGACTATGAGTCCTATTCAGGACTTTGAATACTTTTTTTTTACTCTAGTGTTAGTTTTATTCTAAATCACTATGAAAAACACCCAAATCAGTGTATAAATCACATGCATAGTCATGCTGTCTACCTCCCTTCTTCCCTATTAAAAATGAACATGATCCAGTTTTGCATTATACTCACAGTCCTCTATACAAGGCTTATAATCTAGGCTAAACAGCAGAAATATAGCCAGCAGTGGGTTCAGAAGGCTTAGATCCCAATCCCACTTCCACCACTAATTAGCTAAGTGAATTTAAGCAATTCATGCAATTCTGTGGGTCTAAGTTTTCTCATCTTTAGAGAAAATAAGTTGGACTAAACAACCAACAAGATCCTTCCTTGCTCTAGAATAGTTTTCTTTTTGAAATAAAACTCTAACTCCAGTGCTGTCATCACCCCTATTTCTCAGGATGAGTTAGATTTATTTCCACTGTGCCCCACTGTTGCCCTGAGGGTAACCCTCTTCCAGCACTTATCTGACTCTATTATGATTTATCCACCTGACTCTCACTAGATCGCAGGTTCCTGGAGAGCAAGCACTTGGCCTTTTTTCCCCATTACCCTACAGCTACAGAGTAGGGGCACAATAGGTATCACTGAACATATCCTGAACCAGTCAATACTTACTGTACCACACTTCATCAAAGTGTCTCACTAGAAGAGGTACAGAATATAACAAATAAAACTCCCCACTCATCCTATTTAAACAATCTGGAGGAAAATATGTTCTTGCTATTTTGAAAGTGAAGGAAACACTTAGAAATAATTAGAAATCCCAGCCATAGTTAATGCTGCTAGGAGAGCCAAAGTAGCATTTATTTTAGGTTTCAAGGAAATGGAATATTCCTGACAGCTGCATGGACAAATACACCCACCAATTTTAAAATAGTTCATTTTTTTATACTCATAAAACACAATGTAAGTTTCAGTATCTTTTATGGAATGAAATGCTATAGTGAAATTACCAAGGTATCTGCAAATTTGAGGACCTCAGGGAATATAGATTTCTAATCAACTTTTATAAATGGTACATTGGTGGTCCTTAAGACCACCCCCAGGTTGGATGATTTACTAAGAGGACTCACAGAATTTAGCATATAGTCGCAGCTTTGACTAACTACGGCATAAAGCAAACTTAGCAAGGGGAAGCTAAGCACAAGTCTCCAGAGGTCCTGTCCCCGATTCCTTCAGCAACAAGCTGTCACACTTGTGAAATGCTGCCACCAGGGATGCTTACTAAGAACTCAGTGTCCAGCATATTTATGAAAGGCTGGTCATATAAATATCTTCTGCCTGGCTCAAATCAACATTCCAGACTCCTGGAAGTAAAGTAAATGTTTAGCATGAACCACACTGTTTGAAGAAATACAGTGTGTCCATAAAGTCATGGTGGACTTTTGACATGTCACAGGAAAGCAACAAAAGACGATAGAAATGTGAAATCTGCACCAAATAAAAGGGAAACTCTCCCAGCTTCATACCTATTCAGTGCAGTTCAATGTGGTTCATGCACAGATTTTTTAGGGCTCCTTAGGTAGCTATCCCATATAGCCTCTACAGACTCGTCACTGACTGATAGCCTACCAGAACGGGGTTTCTCCACCAAACTGCCGGTTTCCTTCAACTGCTTATCCCACCAAGTAATGTTATTCCTATGTGGTGGCACTTTGTTATAAACATGCCGATATTCACATTGCACTTTGGTCATGGATTCGAATTTAGCGAGCCACAGAACACACTGAACTTTCCTCTGTACCATCCACATTTCGACTGGCATGACCGTGGGCTGCTCCGCTGTATACACGGTGTTACGTCATCATCCTACAGAAACTGGGAGGGTTTTCCTTTTATTTGGTGCAGGTTTCACATTTCTATCATCTTTTGTTGCTTTCCTGTGACATGTCAAATGTGCACCATGACTTTATGAACACACTGTAGTGCGGGCATAGTGAGCCACTCATTAGAGTGTGGAAAATCTCTTGAAATCCAAGTTCCCAAAGGCCAGCCAAGGGCTCATTTTATAAGCAGGTCTTTCAAAATACAGCAGTCATGCCTGACCAGGTGGTGGTGCAGTGGATAGAGCATTGGACTGGGATGCAGAGGACCCAGGTTCGAGACCCTGAGGTCGCCAGCTTGAGCGCAAGCTCATCTGGTTTGAGCAAAGCTCACCAGCTTGGACCCAAGGTCGCTGGCTTGAGCAAGGGATTACCCGGTCTGCTGAAGGCCCACAGTCAAGGCACATATGAGAAAGCAATCAATGAACAACTAAGGTGTCCCAACAAAAAACTGATAATTGATGCTTCTCATCTCTCTCTGTTCCTGTCTGTCCCTATCTATCCCTTTCTCTGACTCTCTCTTTGTCTCTGTAATAATAATAATACAGCAGTCATGCCTACTGTTAACTCCTTTATATACATAATAAACATCATTGTATAACACCTGGGCAGAATGAGCAAAAATTACTTTAAAAGTCTGATTAACATCCTTGAAAATTTAGGCATCATCTGTGCTGGGTGTGCCACTTGCCCTCTCAGACACATGCATAAGAGCTGGTCTTTAATTTAATAAACATCATTTTGGTATTCCAGAAAAAAAAGTATCCTAAATGGGTTAAGCAGTGAGAAACAAATGCCTATTGTTTAAGCCTGCCAGGCTGTGGTATTTTGTCATGGCGGCGCAAGCTAAGACTGCTGCTGTCACACTGCAGTGGCAAGGCTGAGTAGGTGAGACAGATAGTCCATGGCCCTCAAATCCTAAAATGTCTACTTTCTGGTCTTTGACAGAAAATGTTGCTCTAGTTGTTGGATGAGATGACCAGTTGTAGTTCTTGAATTGTATATAAAAGAGTTTAAAGATATTTAGTGAGGACTATATTTCCATAACAAAAATCTTACTTTTCCTTAGTGGGAATGAAGGTAAGTTCGAAAATGCTATGACATTCCTTCCTGTAATAGCCACCAAGAACTGTACACTACACAAACCTCTCACTTAGCCACCATGTCTGCTTGCACGGCCAGAGCTGTAACCAATGACAGCTGAACGTTATGGTTTCAAATCTGATCCCTCAGCTTCCTAGAAGCACACCCTTAATTATGGTTATGACAGCTATGAGATGTCTGTAGCCCACTAAGGACATAGTTTTAATCATATGATTCACAATAAGTGTTCATTGCAAGAAGGCTTACAATAAAAGCAATAAAAACAGCATTTTTTTAAATTAATAGCTCACTTGGGAATGGAGTTAACATGATTGAGTGAATTAAAAAATTGGCAAATTGCTGAGTCTGTCTGTAGGATATTGTTGTGGGAAAATAACTGTGAGCCACTTGGACCAGCCAAAGCAACTGGGTACAGTCTAAAGAGTATGGGTTTTAGAATTGGACAGAGATGGATTCAAACCCTGACCCTGACCCATAATGTCATGATTAGCTGTCCTATTCTCAGAATTTAACCTCCCCATAGATGAAATAAAGATTATACAAGGGATTGTTGTCTGTGGGTGGTGGACATTTAATAAGATTCGTTATTATATGTGAAATACGTTGAAGTGCATGGCTGTAAAATACACTCTCAAAATGGTAGCTTCTCAGGAATGACTGGAGGATATTTTCTTAGTTTCCCCCCTTTTTTCCTGAGAATAAAGTGACACTGACTGGCAATATGCTTGCTTATACATTTTGCCAAGTCATTGAGACTGTCCACCAATTTCAGAAAGGCTGAAAAAAAAATTTAAACTGACACAGGTTATAACAGGGAGTAGGTTATAAAGAGAAGAAGCCATCCGATGTAACTCACACTGGCACCTGCAAAGGCAAGTGCACCTTCCCGGGTCCCCTTATAAAAACCACACACACTTTGTTTCTAGCTTCTCTTCCTATTAGAGGTAGCCATGCTGGTATGTGCACTCGGCTCTTATAACCTGTGTGTGTGCTCGTGTATACACATGTATGTGTGCACGTGTGTGTGATATGCATGTGCTCAGATGTATGAAAAAAAGGCATGAGAGCTTTGTGATGAATTCATTTTGAAGAAGCAAAATTTATTTTCTACTGGTGAGTTCTTAATTATCTGACTTTGTGAGTTCTTAATTATCAGAACTTGCATTGCAAATATATCAGTTGGTGATTTGATATTAATCCCTCTGGGCCTGGGTTTCCTTGTATGTTTTGAAGAGAAAATAATTGCCCTTTTTTCACAGGAACATTATAAACATCAGAAGAGATTTTGTATAAACAACATGCTTTGAGGAGGACAGTGACAAATAAGGTCTCTACTGAGGACTGTAACAACAATAGATAGGGCTTTTGGGTAATCTTGCAGCATGTGAAAAGATTCCAAAAGTGGCAACAATTTAGATTGGGAAAGACTTAAAATATAAGAGCTTCAAAAATCTAACAGGCTGCCTTGTAGAAAAAGAATTTGTCATTGGTGAAGGTAGAGCATAAACCAAAGGAGACAGCTCTGCCTAATACTAAAAGGGACTGAGAGCTCCCTAACGAATAAGCAAGAAAGTTCCATATTTAGTTTACATTTGACACCCCTCTTCCACATTTATTACTACCTTAACTTTCAGTTACTTGCACAAATATATTAATATGTTTGATAAATTTGCATTTCACATAATGGTCACACTTGACTGTAGGCCCCTTGATATACAGACTCTGTTAAGTCACTGTGCTCTCGACAGCTCTTTACATTTTGTCTTGCAGGTTGTGGGTGCTCAATAACTATGTGTTAACAAAAAATATAGACTGAAAATCCTATTCAAATGCAGAACAAATATTGTGACAGCTGTACGAACATGACTCCTCCACTTATCCTCGCTCAGAACCCTGAATAGGGAATTACATGGATTTGCTTATGTTCATTACTCGGTTCCTACAGTGCAGACATTAATTCGTCTCTTGGCTTGACTTTTCTCCACTCCATCTTAACTACAGGGAAGGTTCTGTCTAATGCGGTAGTGGAAGAAAAGGCTTGTAATTTCAAAATACTTCACCATAGTAGACAGGCAATCATTTTACATGAAATTCCTTCTGTGTGGTTATCCAAATGTATATTTCATTCTTGGCAATAAAAGAGCTCTAGCCAATGTCCAATGACCTATAAATCAGAGCTAGGAGATTTTTTATGCAAATTAAATCTATGTCACATCATCAATAGAGAAAAAAATGGCAATGAAGATTAGCTTTGCAGCAGCAGTGCAAAGTAAAGGATCCCTATACCTCTTCACAGGATATGTCAGCACAGCTAAGTATTTTTTTTAATGGTGTGTTTAGAAAGAATTAACGGGGAATAAGCTTTATGAACTGATTAGTAAGTGAGAAGGAGATTTTAAAGTGAATTCGCAATGTAAAATGGGAAACCAGTTTGATTAACCTTACCAGCATAAAAAATTTACATATAGACACTAATATTAATTTTATGGCAGTATTACAAACCCTAAGAATTAGCGCAGCTTGTTTATTTTTTCATTTTTCATCTTAAATTGTAATGACTCAAATCTTTATCCATGTACTAATGGGTTCCCTCCCCCCTTAAAAGGTAAACAAAAGATAAGAAAAAAAATATATATATATATCACTTCACATTGATAGGAATGTACTTCTGCAAAATGAAATAACTTTCCAATCTTCCACTAATAGAGCACGACATATTAACCCTGTGGATACTAATAAGTGAAAGTGGATCCAGACAACATACCCGTTTCCTTAGATTGCAAGTAAGAGTGAGATTCCTTGAGAACGAGTTTGCAAACGCCGTATAAAAGTCCAGGACTTTGAGCAAGGCTTCTCGCTTGATGATGTGAAGGTCGCAGTATGTCAGTGCCCGGACATTGGCACACGCATGAGCAAGGGTAGTTTCCTTCCAGAAGATGTCACCAAATACATCACCTTTCCCTGGAAAACAGTATAAGATATGTATTCAAGCATCTACACTAGTTCTTATCCTAATCACCATTTTTATTCAGTTTCATAGATGGTATTGATCTCTTAGCATAATTTTGCACTTGAGTGTATAACCCCATCTGTACACATATAACAATTTACAGCACTTTTATTTAATATGTAAAGTAATATCGCCCTGAATTCAGTATTTGATGACAATCTGGGGTAATATGAATAAATGAAATCATATATATGAAGAAGTCAAAACCCTCATTTTTTTTTTCTTTTAAATGAATTTTTATTAATGGTAATGGGATGACATTAATAAATCAGGGTACATATATTCAAAGAAAACATGTCTAGGTTATTTTGTCATTAGATTATGTTGCATACCCCTCGCCCAAAGTCAGATTGTCCTTCGCCATCCTCTATCTAGTTCTCTGTGCCCCTCCCCCTCCCCCTAACTCTCCCCCTGTCCTCCCTCCCCCCACCCCTGGTAACCACCACACTCTTGTCCATGTCTCTTAGTCTCATTTTTATGTTCCACCAATGTATGGAATCATGTAGTTCTTGTTTTTTTCTGATTTACTTATTTCACTCCTTATAATGTTATCAAGATCCCACCATTTTGCTGTAAATGATCTGATGTCATCATTTCTTATGGCTGAGTAGTATTCCATAGTGTATATGTGCCACATCTTCTTTATCCAGTCTTCTATTGAAGGGCTTTTTGGTTGTTTCCATGTCTTGGCCACTGTGAACAGTGCTGCAATGAACATGGGGCTACATGTGTCTTCACGTATCAATGTTTCTGAGGTTTTGGGGTATATACCCAGTAGAGGGATTGCTGGGTCATAAGGTAGTTCTATTTGCAGTTTTTTGAGGAACCACCATACTTTCCTCCATAATGGTTGTACTACTTTACAGTCCCACCAACAGTGAATGAGGGTTCCTTTTTCTCCACAGCCCCTCCAACATTTGCTATTACCCGTCTTGTTGATAATGGCTAATCTAACAGGGGTGAGGTGGTATCTCATTGTAGTTTTGATTTGCATTTCCCTAATAACTAATGAAGCTGAGCATCTTTTCATATATCTGTTGGCCATTTGTATCTCTTCCTGGGAGAAGTGTCTATTCATGTCCTCTTCCCATTTTTTTATTGGATTAAAACCCTCATTTTTAACAAATATACTGCTCACAAAAATTATCACTTCATATGAAGTGATAAAATATCCCCTAATTTTTGTGAGCAGTATAGTTTCATTATCTTTTGCCACTTTAGCTTTTCCCATTCTGGCTAGAAGGAGCTAAGGAGAATTCTTAGTCTCATCCCTTCTGCTCCTCCTAGTAGAGATGACAGTAAAATGCAATATACAAGATCAACTGCTACAGCCTTTATAAATCTGGAACTGATTCAACATATATTAAACATACATTATTCAGCAACTAAGCCTTGTGCTCCAGGCAGACTACAACTCACCATGACTAATTCCCCAAGGATGCTATTCTCTCTCCATCAAGCCAAGCCTTATGCAAGTCCCCAGCCCAAGAGCTCCATCCACAGCCACAGAGCCTAAGAAGCCAAGCTGTGTGAAACACGGAGACCCACATGGTCATGCCATAAACAGTTCCAAAAAGAGTCCTCTACTGTAGAGAAATGTGGGTGTCTTTTTAAAATTCTAGAAATCTACCATTCACTTCAGAGTACATTCCAATTAGTGGAATTGGGATGCAACAGTTCATCATTCCAAATCAAGAGTACTTAGCTGCCTTCGTGTTGAGGCAGTTCCACAAGAGCCCCTGGCATATGCAGGCAAAAAAGTCATCCTACAGGCACTCTACCAAAGAGTTCTTCTTTCTTCTTTCTAATCCCAGAGATGAGCATATATCTGTTCTCATCATGAAAATTAAAGTCAGAACTGATGGGGTAAAAAGAAGAAAGATATGCAAGACAGACCACTAGAGAGAAAAAATAACATGTAACCAGAGAAGTGTGTGAGTGTGTGTGTGTGTGTGTGTGTGAAAGAGAGAGAGAAGAGACAACTAGAGAGAGAGGAGAAAAGAGGGTTAGAAGGGAGGGGAGGGGAGGACAGAGGAGAGACGGGAAGAGAGAAAGAAGTGAAAGAAAGAAGTGAAAGAAAGAAAGAAAGAAAGAAAGAAGTGAAAGAAAGAAAGAAAGAAAGAAAGAAAGAAAGAAAGAAAGAAAGAAAGAAAGAAAGAAAGAAAGAAAGATAGAAAGAAAGAAAGGAAAGAAAGAAAGAAAGAAAGAAAGAAAGAAAGAAAGAAAGAAAGAAAGAAAGAAAGAAAGAAAGAAAGAAAGAAAGAAAGAAGGAAGGAAGGAAGGAAGGAAGGAAGGAAGGAAGGAAGGAAGGAAGGAAGGAAGGAAGGAAGGAAGGAGGTAAGGAGGGAGGGAGGGAGGGAGGGAGGGAGGGAGGGAGGAAAGGGAAGGGAAGGGAAGGGAAGGGAAGGGAAGGGAAGGGAAGGGAAGGGAAGGGAAGGGAAGGGAAGGAGGGAGGGAGGGAGGGAGGGAGGAAGGAAGGAAGGAAGGAAGGAAGGAAGGAAGGAAGGAAGGAAGGAAGGAAGGAAGAAAGAAAAGGAGAAAGGTTGAGTGAGAGAGATTACAAATCCTTTGCCCACACAAGCAGTTTGAAAATCCTTAGAGAACCACAGGCACTCTGGGATACAAAAAGAAAACACGCATATCATTGAGGTGGTGATTGAAACCACCGTGTAATCATATGGTCAGCATAAAAATAACTATAATGGATATTTCATTTATCTTAAATAATCTTATTTGTTTCTGGGCCCTCAGAAATTCTTTTTAGTCTGTGACATTGTCAATTGTTTGAGAAAGAATAATTAGAAACCTGGGACCCAAATAAAGTGTATAAAGTCCCAGAGCAACACAATAACCTAAGGAGACTTTAGCTATAGAAATTTAAAAGATAAACCCTACCTCCACTTACACAGATAAATTTTAGAAATGGCATTGTCCTTAAATGAAGAATTTCAATGATACATATTCTAATTACATTATTAGAAGTTCTATTTACTTATAAAATGTTCACTGAAGTAATATTTATAATATCCAAAAATGGTAGAAATATTACAAATGAAAGTGAATAGTAAATTATGTAATATTATGCAGCCACTAAATAAATTGATAAAAAGCAACAGGGGGAAGATGGAGAAGGGTTAGGGGGATTAGTGATGATGGACAAAGACTTGACCTGGCTGGTGAACACACAACTGGTGTGCAGACATGTGTTGTGGAGTTGGGCTCCTGAAACCTGTATAATTAAGTTAACTAGTATTTCCACAATAAAATTTAGTTTTAAAAAAAGCAACAGAGGAATGTTCACATTATATAAAATAATAAAAGCAGGATATTAATCATATGCATAGTATGATATGATCTCATTTTATGCACCTTATCATACCTGTCAGGAACACACACATGTATATACAAAGCCAATACAATAAAATAGTAGGTTCTCTCTGCTTTAAGAGATAATGAATGAGTTTTATTTAGTCTTATATACAGGTATTATTTTTTGAACAGACAAGATCAACAACTGTTATATTATGATAGTCCCTGGTGCTATTAAAATAACAGAGCTTTTGAAGGGCTGCTTTCTTTGATCTACCTCTTGTTTCTCTTCCTCTTTTGTCCTTGCTATTCTTTCTATACTTGTTTTTTTCTTTTGAAGAGATAGAAAAAGTGTTACATTTTTTTCTGTTTCATTTCTGTGACCAGTTCTCATTTATCACTCATAGTAAAACCTCACAAAAATTAGGAGATATTTCAAAAATGAACATGAAGCGATTTAAGTGCTCATTAGTTTTAAACTATTTAATTTTCATGTTTAGTAACTGTAATAATCAATGCCTTTGACTCAGTAATTCCACTTCTAGAAATCTATCAAAAGGATTAGAACCAACATATGTAATCTTCACTGTAATGTTATTAAGCACAATCCCAGATTGGCATAAATAAATAAGTAAATAAATATCCAACAACAATAAAAATTCATTTTTCTACCTATTGTCAATTCGTACAGAATTAAAACTAGTTTTTCAAATAACATGCAAAAATGCTTACCTTCTAAATTTAGAAAAATAAAGATACAAAGAAGAATATGATTATGGTTATAGCTATAATAAAGTACATAAAAATAAAAGTAAAACTCCAAGACTAAATGAATTGTCAGTGAAATGACTACTTCTGTTTTTAAAGGAAAATAATCTTGATAGAACTACATGGTATTGCATTTTAATATTTTATGTTGTTCTATATAGTACATTATATGTTATTATTAATGTCAGTTGATAATAGACTGTGTTAAAAATTAAAAGGGATAAAAGACTACAAGAGAATGCATTTAAATAATTATAGCAATTGGCTTCAAATGATGTGTTTATTGCTTTTCTTCTTTCTACTTTATGTTTTCCAAATGTTTCTCTAATGAATTTGCCTAATTTAAAAATAGCAAATTATTTTCACAGATGTCCTACCTTTTTAATAAGACTAAAAATATGTGCATAAATCTATGGAATAGTCAATAAATACTCACTGATGATAAGTGCATCATCAATAAGTAAAATATGCTCAGTAAATAAAAGAATTCCCCTTACCATTTTTAATTATGGAAGCACTCAAATGTCTGTTACATATTCTATTTAACTTAACTGACAAAATTTAAATCTTTACCAGATTTCTATCAAAATTTTTTAATTCAAATAACTTATAGTTTTAGTATCTTGGAGAAATAAAAAACCTCTGATGCAGAAAGAACAGAATTAAATTAGAATATACACTCATGAAGAAAGGGCATTTTCTCTATTTTGACCATTGCCATTAACCTCAATTCCTAGAACAGTTCAGGAGCTCAACAAATATATATTTTCTAAAAATAAAATCATGTGAGAAAAGAAGAGAAAGGGAGGGAAAAAAGGAGAAAAAATGGGAAATGCAGAATTAGTGTTAGAATTGAGGCTCTACCACAAACAGTGTGACTTAGATCAGGTCACTGAGCTACCTGGATCATCACAGGTTCCTCTGACTGTATAGGGAAAAGGATAAACAAAAACTAATGCTTAAGATTCTTCTACATCTATAAGTCTATAATAAGTCAATTCAAAACCACCAACTTATATTTTCAAGATAATAGTTTGTAAGTGTCTAATTTTCAAAACAAACATTAAAAAGAACTTAAAATCTTGGGCCTCAATTCCAAATCCCATTGCAAGGTTGAAAAGTAACAGAAAAGTTAACTTACCCAACCAAAGTAAACCTTATGGCCTGTTACTGCCGTAAAAAAAAGTTTACAAGAACATAGCAGAATTAACAAATGTGGATAATTCTGCTCTCATCATCAGAATTAACATTACATAATAAGCAATACTGTTATATAACATAGATTTTCCATAAGGAATCACAATATATCAATTGGGTATTAATTCACCATTTCAAAAGGTTTTTATCCAGTTTTTTATAACACTTAATAGTCAATTCACAGTAAACTTTTATGGCCCTTCTGGGAAGATGGTTGTCATGTAAAATCAATTAATTAATTTACCACCCACTGTAGATCTGGCTAACGTCCTTCTTTAAGGAATACTGTGCACATTTACATGAAGTAATCTGCAGAAATCACAGGTTGTGGACATATGAAATTATGCATGGGCTAGCCAATATTGAAGTAGAAGTACCCTTTTCTTCATGACAAAGATTCTGCACACTCTCAGGGCTAAGAACTCCTGTTCATAATGAGTGTAGAATATCTGGTGCTAGTTTTTAGGTCAGCTCCCACTGGGTGCAAGTAGTCTTAACTATAAACAATTAGAGCTTGAGAAAACAAACCTTCTCCCAAAGCCCTAAAATTAGTAGAAAAGTTCACACTCAACATGAAAGTTGTTATTTGGACTATTAATATATGATATTTTCTCAGTTCTCTGCATTAAGTCTTATGAAGTATTTCACTCCTAAACTTCAGAAACAGGATTGTAAAATAGAAGCAAATGTGAACAATGCATAGAGTAGGAAAGTAGAAAATTTAAAGACAAGCTATTGATACAATGTAATTAAAGGAGTAATACAGATCCTGGTATGCTTGGGGATTGTTGTCTCCTGAGGTGCTGCTTTTACAGCCAGAGTGTTTTTAAATATGAGAAACGCACTATTTGGTGAGTTAATGATGTGCATAAGATAAATGCATTAAAATGATCTCAGTCGTTCATCAGTGGGTACAGCTATCTAATATAGCCAACAAATCCCTAAAAATACAGCATTTGAAGTTTACTTAGGTGGTTTCCTGTGAGTGTATGTTGGGATATAACTATGGCTCTATTTATTGATTCTTTTCTTCAATGGACTTAATTTTATTTATTAGGAAGCTCTTCACTATAATTGATTATTGCAGTAGGCTTATAAACTTTATTATATACACATGCACAAAATATATTCATTTATGAATGAACAATACTATGAGTTTTTTGTGTGACAGAGACAGAGAAACAGATAGGGACAGACACACAAGAAGGGAGATGAGAAGCATCAATTCTTCATTGAGGCACCTTAGTTGTTCATTGACTGCTTTCTCATATGTTCCTTAACCAGGGGACTACAGCAAACTGAGTGACCCTTGCTCAAGCCAGTGACCTTGGGCTCAAGCTGGTGAGCCTTGCTGAAGCCAGCAACCTCAGGGTTTTGAACCTGGCTCCTCTGCATCCCAGTCTGACGCTTTATCCACTGCACCACCACCTGGTCAGGCACTATGAGTTTTTAAAGTACACTATTTTAAGAAAAAGCAAGTGTCATAAAGTAATATTTTCAATGAAAAGAACAAAAATAACAAAATGATGAGCATTAAAATTAAGAAACTACATAGGTTATTAGAATAGAATCTTTTAAACAACTTAAAATTTATGCCCACCAATCTTTAGTGATCCATGTCCAAAGTCATTCTGTTGAAAAAATATATTAGATACATACTTGTAGACACTTTAGATATGTGAATACTTCTTATCTACCAAAAAACATCACTGATGTAGCTTATAGGTTTCTATTTACACACACAAAGAATAAGTCAAATAGTTGTTGTTATTTTTTGTTTTTGTTGTTGAGGATGATTTTTTTTTGGCTTTTCTTAAGCAAGAGAGAGAGAGATAGAGAGAGAAAGAGAGATAGGAAGGGAGAGAGATAAGAAGCATCAACTCATAGTTGTGGCACTTTAGTTGTTCATTGATTGCTTCTCATACATGCCTTGGCTGGGGGGCTCCAGCCAAGACAGTGACACCTTGCCCAACCCAGCAACCTTGGGCTTTAAGCCAGTGACTTTTGGACTCAAGCCAGTGACGGTGGATTCATGTCAATGATCCATGCTCAAGCTGGTGAGTCTCTGCCCTAGCTGGATGAGCCCATGTGCAAGTTGGTGACCTTAGGGTTTTGAACCTGGGACCTCAGTGTCCCAGGTTGATGTTCTATTTATTATGCCACCAGTTAGGTGAGCCAAGTAGCTCTTATTGTTTTCTTTTTTAAATAAGAGATTAGTCTTATATTGGTAGAGCATGGTAGCATAATCACCTTTAAGAAGGTAGAATATATTATAATACACAGTCTAGGAATCCTGAGTTTGGCAGTATTAGTATTAAGAACAAATTGTTTGTATGTAGAAACCCAAATATGTGTGCAAATGAAGAAAGTATATAGCATATTATTTAAAAATCCAAGATAAAGACTAACTTGAAAAACAGTGAGATCTTGAAACTCTTCTGTTTTCTTTTCCAAAGAAAGCATTTGCAGTTGATGCTTATAATAATGCTCCTATTACAACTAAGTCTTAAAACTTTCACATGTGGGAGAAGTTATGGCTGCCCTATTCACCCCATTTAATTAATGAGTCAAGTGTCCTAACACTGCCTTTAAGTTGGAATGTGTTCTTTGTGCTGTGCAGAGTAGAGACATGCAAGACATAAAAATCCGGCTTTTAGGAGTTTTAAATTTTGTAAGAGAAACATGGAAAAAATTATAAAATGGGGGGTTCTATAGGACCAGGATAGGCAAAGAATGCACGTACACACACACACACACACACACACACACACAAACACACACACACACAATTGTTTTGAACTTGAGGGGATTCAGAAAAGACTTTACAAAGAAGGTAGTGTTTGAGTTTAATCATAGCTGACCCTCAAGGACAAGGGTGACATAGGTGGTCGACAAAACAGTATGAGCACAATCTGCTGAGGAAATGATAGCCCACTACCCTAGAAACCTACGGGAGACAGAGAGAGAGCCAAGTTCAGAGGAGGAAATGGGACCCAAGAGGGAGAACTTTGAATGCCATGCAACAAAGCCTTTTTAATCCAGCTTTAAAGAGGGAACTTCTAAAAGATTTCACATAAAGAGAGTCATGACTTGTCCAGTGCTTTAAAAACAGGACTAATAACAGTGTGAAACGTGGAAAAGGGAGCACTGTTGAAAGACTATTCACTTTACTGTGAAACAATAATATGGTATTTCACAGATTACAAACATGTAATTTCACCTTGTAACCACAACCATCTCATTGGGAGTTAAAGCAGTGACAATAAGAAGAAAGGGAGAGAAAGAATAGTTATGATAGTAGAAAAAATAAAGCTCTATCACATGCCTATTGATTGAGTGGAGTAGGAGTGACCCATTTAAGGTACTCTAGGAAAGAACGGTAAATCAAGAATTTCATATCCCACCAAATTGATTTTCGAGTATAAAGGACACAAACGGTATCACTAAAATTAAAGAACTTGGTATTGTTCCCACAGATTTTTCCTAAGGAGTTTCTTAGTGAAAATGCTTCAATCAAAATACCTAGGGAGACACTAACATAAAGACTAGTGGTAGGACTAATAGTTATTTGTAAGACTAAGACTAAATAAGGTTGTCTGGGAAAATGCAGATGAAGCAATAACTGGATGTCAGGACCTCAAGTAAACAAAGAGCAATAAGAAAAGCAGGCCAAGCAGCCTCCCCACCACCTCCACCACAGATCATCAACACTTAAGGGAAAGGAGGACGGCTCAGCATAAGAACTGAGACAGGACACAAGACAAGGACAGATTCAAGGAGTGGAGAAAGTGATCCCATCTCTTCATGGAAAGAACTGCAAAGATCTGTGGCATTCTTGCAACCCTGGAGCATTCCTGAAGGCTTCATTTCCACTTTAACAACTACCAAGTAGAGGACTCTGCACTCTTCTAGGACCAAGATGGAAGACCCATAAACAGAACTTAGAATCTCCACCTTGTGTTGTGAGGGTGCATGAGCTCGCCCCCATCCTAAACACCTGCCTAGTGATGAACAAGGCACTTGGAAGATGACCATATTTTTAGATACTTAGTAGCTCATTAACCATCTCATACTCAGGTAATGTTTGGTGAAGGATTTTGTAACACATAATGGAATGATACTTAACAGTGTTGTTGGAAAAACATTTTTTAATAAAAAGAAACAAACTGGCAAATTAACATAGGTCCTTTCTTTTCTATCAAGATTAAGTCAAACAGTCGTATCATTTCAAAATTGTATCTAAAAAGTCCTGTTAGACACGGGGTGTAAAGAGATGTTTTGTGGAATTGGAAACCTGAAACACATATGATTATGTTAACTAGTGTCACCCTGATAAATATAATTTAAAATTAAAGCAAATTAAATTAATAAAAAGTCCTGTTAGAGGAAGCATTGCATTTGTAATGTTCTGGTTAAGAGAATGGGCATAGAGTCAGACAGATCTAGGTTAAAATCTGGTGCCTACCACTTATTTTTCAGCTGTGACCTGGGTGAATCATCTGATAGTGAAGAGCTTTGGTTTCTTCATCCAAGATGACTACAGCAAGTACATTCTGCACAGAATTAACTAAAGGATATGATGTAATAATGCATATAAAATAATAAGTACTCAATAATTATTGGTATCTAAATCAGACAGACTTTCAGAGGGGCCTGAAGTGCATTTTTCAAAAATATATCTTAAAAGTTTTGATAGGAAATATTAAAAATCAAAATGTATTTACAAACTTTAAATTTTATATAAGCCTCGGAGAGGTCATTTACTAATTATGAATATGATTTTCTTTCTCTAAGGCCCTTTCAACTCCTAAATGTTTGTTTTCTGATAAAAATAATTCTGTGTGAAACTAGCCATTACAGTTGATGTTGATGGCAAAAGTGATGCCACTTTTGGAAATTAAAGATTGGCACTGGACTGTTGGCTCAGTAATAGAGCATCGGCCTGGCCTGTGGATGCCCTGGGTTTGATTCTTGGTCAGGGCACACAGGAGAGGCACCCATCTGCTTCTCCACCCCTCCCCCTCTCACTTCTCTCTCTCTCTCTCTCTCTCTCTCTCCCCCCCCCCCTTCCCTGTCTTTCCCTTTTGAAGCTATGGCTTGAGCCTCCACTTCAGACATTAAGAAGAGCTTGGTTGAGCAACGGAGCAACACCACAGATGGGCAGAGCATTACCCCCTAGTGGGCTTGCTTGGTGGATCCCAGTTGGGGTGCATGCGGGAGTCTGTCTCTGCTTCCCTTACTCTCACCGAATTAAAAAAAAAGAAAGAAATTAAAGATAAATCCCCTTCCATAGATATAAAGAAAAGAGTATTTTATTATAAAGAGTTTTGAGTGACCTGATATATTTAACATTTAGTCCTTCTTATTCTCCTTGTTCAAAGTGCCCAATTAACAACAGGAAAATATTTTCTGTCCATGATAGCTCTCTGCTAAAGCCAGAGTCTTAGCCAAATGCATTTTACTGTGACCATCTAGACAAAAGAAAAACAGAGGGTAGCCAGCATCTCAAAATAAAACCTAAAGGAAATGGCAACAGAACACAACATATTTTCACAGGTACACAGAACTAGAACAATTATGAAAACAGCTTAATAGCCAAACAACTGGCCAGAAAAATTGGCTTACTGAACTTTTACTGAGAATCTACCCAAGGAGGTGCATCACAGATGACAGAGACAAAAACGAGCAAGACATTTCAAGGGTTCACAATGCAGTAGGAGGACAAAGAGGCAAGTGACCAAAGGAAGAGGGGCTAAGAACCCGGAGTGGGCATGCCGCGAAAGGCCAGAATACAAGCCCCTAGTCCAGGGCTAAGAACCCAGAGTGGGCATGCCGCGAAAGGCCAGAATACAAGCCCCTAGTCCAGGGCTAAGAACCCAGAGTGGGCATGCCGCGAAAGGCCAGAATACAAGCCCCTAGTCCAGGGCTAAGAACCCGGAGTGGGCATGCCGCAGAAGGCCAGAATACAAACCCCTAGTCCAGGGCTAAGAACCCGGAGTGGGCATGCGCGGAAGGCCAGAATACAAGCCCCTAGTCCAGGGCTAAGAACCCGGAGTGGGCATGCCGCAGAAGGCCAGAATACAAGCCCCTAGTCCAGACAGAGGCAATAGGGGAAGAATAAAAGAAGACGAGTGAGCAAGAGACGGACAACTAAAAAGGGGAGAAAAAGGTGTTCTCCACAAGGAAGCAGGATGGGCCCAGGCTTGTGTGGAGAGAAGACTTGGTGGTACTCAGGAAGCTCCCGGCAATTCAGTGTGGGGAGAAGAGTGAGGGCAGGAGTGGCACAAGTCAGGGGAGAAAGGGGGACAGAGATCAAGACCTAAAAGGCCTTACAGGTCATGCTAGTACTTACATCTTATCCCCAAGCCGCTAAAGAAGCTGATCCAACCAATGAAAGTGACATAATAAGTGATATCTTAGGAAGATTACTGCAGTGGCAGCACAACACAAAAATTGGAGGTTAAAGCTGATGACAGATTGCAAGCAGATCGGCCTTTCAGATGGCAGCCATGGCCCAGGACCAAAATTTTAAGCACAGTGGTCCTGGGAAGGAATATTAAAGATAGGATAAAGAGATACCAAGGAGATAGAATACACAAGACTCAGTCTTGAAGGATGGTAAGGAGAAGGTTTGAACTTGAGTCTAAACGACCAAATTATAAAGACTCATTTTTATCCAGAAATCTATAGGCTGAAGAACTCTAAAGTGTATAATTTGAACCAGGGATTAAATGATGTTTTAATCACAACTTCGAAAGTTTAAACCAAAACAAGCATGTATTTAAAAAAAAACAAAAAACAAATACTAGTTGCCCTTTATAAGAATGTCTGAATTAACTATGTAAGTTCATCACCATCATATGTAGAGCAAACCTACCAGGTTCACAGTTCAGTATCGCAAAACATAGAAAAGTAGATGCAAAAGAAATTTTGCTGGGGCTTGGAAAAGTCATTTTAAGGATTTAAAATGCAAAGCACTTGACTTCTAATAGCAAGTATACAGGAAGAAATCTTAAGCACAGAATAGAAGTCACATTTTCTCAGTCTCAAAATAGAAAAATATTATTCATTCACATAAGATTTTTTCTCTTTTTGCAATAAAAATAAGAAGCACATTTGTCATTCTGAGAGCCATAAAGTATATGTTTTCTTTGATAATGCACAAATATTTATAAGACATGGACTGATTGTAATTAAAATGGAATCTTAACCCAGGTACTAGAAATTACCTTTTTATGCTATTAAGTTTATTTAATTTTGTCTTTCCCTTTCTCACTTACGCCCCCTTTCCCTGACCCTATAACAGTATCTAACTGCTCCATCCAAACTGCACATAAACAAGCACAGTTTTCTGGTGAATTTGAAGTTATAATTAAAATACTTAGCTACAAATTGTCTTATATTAATGCTTCCAATCATATGATTCTATATTCAGTAACCACAGGAAAGACAAACTGTAAATGCAGCAAAACAAATATCTTAGAAGCTGGGCCTATTGTTAATAGGGAAATGCCATTTTTATAGTTTCTAAAGATACAATATACTCTGTTGAGTCTCTTAGAAGTAACCAGGCTCTTTTAGCCATACAAATAAATCTGTTCACATTAGGTAATTATAGGTTAGGAACTAAAAAGCAAGAAGATATTAAAGAATATAAAATATTAGGTGTGCATTATGAACTTAATTTAGAATTCTTTGTGTTTTATAAAAAGTGGGAAGTTAAAAAAAAAAAGTGGAGGTATAAGAACTGAAAGAACTTCAAGTTGAAAAAAGACATGAACTGCAATTATCTTCATCTGCCCTATTTAGAAAAACATCTCGAAGCCATCCTCCAGTGTTAAAAAAAGAAGGTATTTGTTGACTACATTTTTTTTATCTTTCCTTTAATTAGTTATGCTTCAGTAATTATTCATTAACCACCTTAGGACTTTTGACACACTAAGAATAATGTACCTACCAAGAGATTGTTTAGAGGCAACGATCCAAAAAATAAAATTGCACCTGGTTTTTGGATTCAGAGATCTTAATTAATTTTAAAATCACCTCCTTTCTCTACCTTTCAACCAGCAAACAAATCAGTGTAAAGAGAGAGCAAGACCTGCTTATTTAACGGAGACAGATACTCATTTTTCCAAGTGTATTTAGATGTGAGGAATGAGAAAGGATTTATTTCAATGTTCAAAGCCACAATTTACAATGAAGACATAACAGTTATGAATATCTGTGCACAGCAACAACCGCTATAAAACACAAACTACAGGAGACGCAAGGAGACAGAGATAAAGCCTGTTAACAAGAAGATGCTTTAACGTGCCACTCTTCATTCAAAGATAGATCAAGAAGAGGAAAAAAACAAGTAAAGGTATAGAAGACCTAATCGACTTACTCAATAAGGTAAAAAAAACCCTAAGGATATTTATCAAACTTTGCACCCTGATTATTTTTGGAACATTTCACTATGTTTGTAATCATTCCAAAAGTAAGCTACCAAAAAAATTACAAGAAGGAGGAGAAGGAGAAGACAGAGGAGGAGGCAGAGGGGAGGGGAAAAGAGGGGAAGAGAGGATGAAAGGGAGGGAGGGGAGGAAGGAGGGGAAGGAGAGGAAAGGAGAGGAGAGAGGAGGGGAGGAGAAGAAGAAAAAGAGGAGGAACTGGAATAGACAGTAATCAAAATGTCAGGAGTAACTATTTTTCTCTCCTTTCTTTAAACAATTAAGCAATCTTGAGCATTAAAGAAACCCCTCCCCTCATTTTTAGTCATAAAATAAAGTATCCCTAATTTAGACAAGTCTGAGAACATACACTCTCAATGGAAACCACACTGAGAAGTCACCAAATAAAGCCAAGTGTGATGCTTTGCAAGTCAAGACGCTGTCTCAGTTAAGGAAGGCCCTTCTAGCAGTTTCCAGGCCCTTCTAGCAAAGTATGGGCAGGAGCAGGCACCCAGCTTCAGCAGCCTGGAAGGTGGAACCTGCAGATGGTGTGAATACAAGGAGGCTCTGGGCCATGGCGGACACCCCATTTGGGGCATGTAGCGCAGTCGTCTCTCTCTTGCAGCCCCACACTCATCTTCTGCAGAAAGTCACCAGCAGTGTGCAATCCTAGTACACAACCCCCTCACATTGCCTGTCCTGCAAACCCAGGCTGGAGGAACGCTCAACACAGGCACAAGTTCCTGAAGCTTGTCTCCGCATCTGTCTCTTCAGGGATCATCCAAATCACAGACTGGAAGAGGGTAGGCAGGGTCTTTGCTGGGACCCATGGCACCAAGGCAACCCCAGGGACCCACTTGCAGCCTCTGCCAGCATCATGCCTTCCTGCCCTTCCCTGCCTACTTCTGCCTTGGGGGCAACCATTTCCAGGTCAAATCATTTAAAAAAAAAAATATGACTGCTTTTTTTTGGCTGACCTAAGCTTTGTTAGAGGCCCATGGAAAAACAAACGGAAGGTTGCCAGAGAGGTATATACATAATTTGACTCAGTAAGCTCAGAGATAAAAAGTTACTGAATCCTCAGATTTTTGAAGAGGATAAACAAACAGCACACACTCAAGGAAATAAAATGTGACAGATATATGATGAGATTGGTCCAATACCCAGAGGCCCTGTGTTCATTTTTACTGTGTCTATGGGCAAAACCAGCTCCCATTATATTTTAAAAGGAAAAGAAAATGCGTTTTTGTCTGTCTCACTGAGCAAATGATTGCAGCTTAGCAGACCCAGCGCCACACTCGGCGCTCTTTCCAGCCTTCTTTTCAGAAAAGAAGTTACCAGGGCGAGGCTGTAATGAAGACCATGGAGCAAAGCAAATGGCAATGAGTACACAGAGGAGGTAATTTATCACAACGGCCGGCCCTCACTTTAATATATTGGATGTCTGTTCCCCCACCCACCATTGATATGAACATGCAGGAAAAGAAAAGACACCTGTTTGGGGCTTGTGTTTTATCTTCTTCTGTAAGCACACAACGATGGTTGTGTGTACGTGCTTTCTTTTAGCTCAAAGGATTGTGCTGACAAAATGTATACTTTTTATGAAGGATTATATACAACTGCTTTATACTCTAGGAAACAAAGCATTAAACACACCCACAGTGCTGGCTCTGAAATGCTGTGTGAATTTTTCTTGCCCGAAAAAATCGAAAATAGGAAGAGTTGCTAAGTGAAATTTAACCATAACCGCCGTAGTATTTCTACACAGTTAAGAAAAGATTTACAAACAATAGTGCTCAGTCATTGGCAACCCTGTACTGTTTTCTCTAACCCTTACAAATTTTACAGGGTCTGATTTTCTAGGAAGGGTCATTGTTTCTCGGTGCTCAATTCTATCTTTGCCAAAAACTGTGCTTTTTGAAGTCAGTTCTTCATTTCTTTGCTGCATTTTGCTTTTGCAGTTGCTAAAATGCATCAGTCAATCTTGTACTTACAAGAGTAAGCGGCACTCAAGCTATGCAGGTTGACCTCAGAAGCTAAAAAATCCAATAGTTTAAAATTGAGCTCATTTTTCATGAGACACAAGCCAGGAAAAATGTGATCAAAATGGAGTTGACATCCTGCAATTCTAACTTATTTTACTTGAGGAAAAAACCAGGGATAATTCTCCTCTGACCTCATTATTGCTTCCTTTTATATCTATGTAGAATTCAAGAACTTGCTGCTGATATTTGAGCAAAAAAAAAAAATCTAAAATATTACTTGGCATTTGTTCTATCAATATGAATATTTAACATTGTTCCCAAACATGTAATTTTAAAAACGTTTTGACATGTACAGGCACTGTTACTGCTTTTTTGTTAGTACAACTAACTACCAAGTGCCTAAATTTTAGAATGAATTTATTATTAGCCAAATAATTTTCCTGGTTTATAAATGGAAAAAAAAACAGCTTTAAAGACCTAAATTTACTTGCATTGTGATTACTCCAATATAATGGGTCAAATTCGTTTATCTCTTCATCACTTCACTCACTACTTAAGTCTACTCTAATGACATAAAAATATTGAGAGTAGCTTATCTGTACTCAAACCCTAACTCATTTACTAACTGGCTGGGCAAATCACTAAACTCTTTTGGGCCTCACTGTGCTCACCTCTAAAGGAAAGTGTTGAATTATACAGGTTCTGTAGCCCCCTCTGAGACTAATATTCTAGATTACTAACCTGACAATCATTCCTCAAGCCATTTTCACACTTACTAACATGGAGGTACAGCCACATTAGGTTATGATAAGCTCTAGTCTAAAAGGTACTGTCCTATTGTTGCCAAATAAAGTGTCATCAAACCCTCACGCGGCCCTTAAGCTTTGACAAATACTATTATTGTTCCTGCTGAAACAGCATTACTAGTTTTCACTAAGATTCATCATCTCATAAGTGACCCAATTTCCTAAGTGAGCAAGCAAAGAAAATTTCTCTTAAGAAACCCGAGAAGCAAAATCTCTAAAACTGTTATGCACTTGCTACTACATTAGGAAAGTTCACAGTACCTAAAATAGCCACCACCTCATCATCCTGGATGACTTCCAAGGATCCTGACACCACAAAGCAGAGAGCATCCACACTTTCTCCTGCGTGGTAAATGAGGTCCCCAGGAGCGCAGTGGATAGTTTGGAATTCTACCGCCAAGGCGCGCAGGCACCCATCACTGGCCAATCGGAAAGCAGGGTGTTCATTAAAAACCTTCCGGTTCAGATGAACACAGATGTCAGCTCTCATGTCCTTGGGGCAGATGGAAAGAACCTAAAGAAAATGAAAGTTGCATAAGTGAAAAGAGCTATTGCAGAAAAAAAATGTCATCCAACAAATATTTATTGACTATGAAAAGGTCTGCTACACACTCGACTAGATACTGAGAGGAAAAGTTTAAAACACAGCTCTGCTCTCTAGGACCAAATAATCCAGTGAGATGGGCTGATGAGCATGTGAGCTATTATAAGACAGAACCACATGCAAAGCTTGGAGAGGGGTATGGGTATTTCTGTAGAACAAACACAGTCCTAAAGGAATTAGGAAGCATCTCAGAAAATATATATATAATTTCACTTAAGAGCCAAATACAATAGGACATTAAAATTCATTTTAGTCCAGTCTCTGGTTTAGAATTTTTTATAACTAAATTGAAATTCAGGATAATGTACTTTATTCCACACTAGAAGTAGATTTACAGAAACCAGTTATAAGAAAACAGAATCAACAAAAAGCATCCTTGCAACTTCACATACTGTCACTGGCTGATATAACTCCACTTTTAATGTGTGCTTTTCCTACCCTGAATGTTTTTTGGTTGTTTTTTTTTTTTTTAAATGAATTTATGTCCAAGACTTGACAAGTGTATTCACCAGCCTTCTGTAGGGCTTAGGCAACTGCAAATGTCAATGCCAGCAAGTTGGGCACATCATTCTGCTAGCAGCCCTTGCATTCTGGTCTTTGACTCCAAAAGACTGCTGGAGGCAACAACAGAATTTAAGCTCTAGGCATCCCTTAGAAGAACCAGGGCTAGAGAGCTTTTATTGCCACTAGCTTTCAAACAGGGCAATTAAAGACCCAGATTAAAACGGACATTATCATCATATTTAATCAGAGCATCATCAAGCAAGATGTGATTACAGAAGTCAGTACCACCCACTTGAAAGATGCACGTGGAAACTCACTTAGAATCTTCTCCCAATACCCTCAGTGCACTATTCTTTATAATCAGAAATGATTTCCGTTGCTAAGCTTTCTACCCCTCAAGTTGAAGTCTAAGTTGATTTTTTCCCCTCATTAAGTTATACTGAATAATGTTTCAATATAAGTTTTCTTTCCCATGTTAATTGCATTTTAACTTTAAAAAAAAAAATGACCTGAAGCTTAAAATAATCCCCTGATTATTCCTTTTATTTGGAGATCACTATTAATGAAAAGTTGGTTACTTCCCTGTAGAAGACAAGCCCATTGTCAATGTAAAGACCATTAATTAAATTATGCTTTCAGTATTCTTTCCCCTAACCATTCCTAAAATTGTATAATTGTATATCTCATTTCACATGTTTCTTCATACTGCTTTGAATTACTATAGGCAATAGCAATCAACTCATCCAACTTTCTAAAAACAAAAATCTCATCTTTGAAGAAAAGAATGCTTAGGCCATGACCAGGTAGTTCAGTAGACACAGTGTCACCCCTGAACACAGAGGTTGTGGGTTCAATCCAGGGTCAGGGCACTTATGAGAAGCAGCCAAAGGGTACACAACTAAATGGAACAACTAGGTTGAACAATGAGTTGATCTCTCTCTCTCTCTCTCTCTCTCTCTCTCATCAATGGGAAATATTTTAAAGAAAAGAAAAGAATGCCTAACAGAACTTCAGAAGCAACTGGTACTTTCTTGTCATATCAGTTGTTTTCCATAACAACATAAGGTTTTCTTTAACATATTAATATTCAGTGACCTCTGACAACATTAGTCATTCATAGGCACTCTCTAAGTTTCTACAATGGGACACGCCACTGCATTAAGCCCTGGAACTAGAGGGATAAATAAGCTACTTTATTCACCTTGGAGGAGCTAACCATGTAGTAGGGAGAGTTAGGCATGTAAAGAGGCAATGATAATACAATGAAAAAAGTGATAGGGCACGGTCAGGCAACACAGGGCACCGGCTGATTAGAAATCATTTCTTATGACTTAGAGGTAGCATAAAAGATAGGGCTCAAGAGGACATAGGTCTGGGTGCAAATCTATCACTTCCGTAACCTAAGTTATTTAATCTCTCTAAATCTCATCTGGGAAATCAGTTGATGGTGTTTATTTCATAGTCTCATTACAGTAATTAAATGAAAGGCTTAAGGTTAGCCCAGTTTAACCTCATATACATGGCAAGGGCTAAAGAAAGGCATGCTTCTATTATCCTTACTGAAAATGAATAGTCCTACAAAGTTTACTGTCACGTTAGCTCCCCACAAAAGCAATTTGCTGTTTTTCATTTTCTGCCCCTGTCTAAATTCTGTATCTTCACTGGCTGATGAGATTCCAGGCAAAATTTAGAAAATATTTCAGCATGAACCTAAAGATATTTTAAGCTCTAGCTAATGTTAATATTTTTCTCAAGTTGAAAATAAAATTAGTACTAGGAAAGCAAAACAGTAAAAATAATTTTAAAATACATACATACTAACATTATACTGAATAGCTTAATGGAAAAATGGATCATTTATTCTATTCCATTTACCTTACAAGATTTTTATTGTTTAGATTCATTTTGGTAATAGTCATTTTATGTCCTTTTAATTATTTCTTTCAGGATTCATGCTGCAAATGAAATCTTCTAATGTTAGCAACATTCTGTGTTTAGTGGCATATCAAAAGAGGATTTTTATTATTTTAAGTGCATCTTCTTTTTTTTGTTTTGCTTCCTACACGGATTTATTATTTTGATTGATGGTATATATTACTAAAGTCTAGATATTATAAATTGACAAGTTAAAACTTAATGTTAAAATAGGCCAAAGCCACACCCACTCTGTCCCCATCCCTAAATAGTGTGTTTGTGTTAACATGTTGTTTCTGTCATGCAAATATGAGGCAGTAATGAAAGTCTCAGGTAATAAAAATTTAATTTCAATTGATAAAATAAAATTAGCATTAAAGATGATGCTAAGACCTGGCCCATTCATCCCAATTGCAATGTACTCTGTCTTAAATGTCATATTCAATCTCTCATAAGTTTCTTAATGGGTATCTCATTCTTGTAAGCAAATAAAATTACATTTCAGTAGAACATGTTCAAGTTAGTGACTATTTGTCTCCAAGATTGGTTATTTATCCCCTTTTCATATCAGGATACTTATCAATTAAAGTAGATTTTTAATGGTTTTCTCTTTGGGAGAGCTATGGCTATATATTAAGAATCACTTTTTGAATGCCCTGATCTGGAAAAGAAAGCTCTTTTGAAATTATTTATGATATCATTTCCATTAAACAAAAGTTCAGGAGTTATCTTAACAGATGTCCCTTAGGCTCAAAAGGTCTAATCTTAACACTCTAACTAGAATACTCTTAGTAAAACACGAATACAATCATGTCATCTCACTTTCTTAAAATATCCAATGGCCTGCTCCTCCAGGTAAAGCCAAACTCCTAACCAAGCATACAAAGCTATTTATGATGGGAGCCTACTCCAGCCACATCTCTTACTACCTTGCTCCAGCCCTGCATTCAGTCACACCATCTTTCTCACCTCTCTGAACCTGCCATATTTTCTCATGACTCTGCCTTTATACATGCTGCTTCTTCTGATTGACATATCCCATCATCCCCCTTCTCTGCCCAGTCACCTCTGATTCACTCACAAAGCACAGCCCATCCCTCTCTCTGCCATAAAATCAATTTATGAACAGCTCTATCATAGAATTCAGTAATGTATAGAAAGGGAAAATGACAGTAAGAGATGTTTTGATATGTAATTTTTTTTAAAAAAAGTAATAACACACAAGAGTAACATTAAAGTATTACAGAGTAAGGATTTCAAATTTTTATTTTCAGCAGTATTCTTTGGCTTTTTAAAAATTAATTTTAACAGGGTGACATTTTTCTTTATGCCCAGTATATAAAGCAGATACAAGCAGAATTATGCAGGTAAGGCAGACTCTGAGCCAGGGCTCCATAGGGATACATTCATTCATTCATTTAACTCATAGCTATCTAGTGTTAGGTATGTGTTAATTACATGCTGGCTACTATGTATGTCATCTAGATCTCTGAGCAAAAACTAACATAGTGCCTGCCTCCCTTTTAATAAGGAATAGCTTGAAAAATCACAGTTTTTATCAATGTCTCATTTTAAAGATAAGGCAAATGTATAGCATAAACGTTATGTGGTTTGCTCAAAGTCTCTCAATAAATTACTAGCAAAACTCCAAACTCTTGACTTCCCACTCCTAAGCCATACTCCTCAATGAAGCTCATCCAAGAATAAAATATAACATCTGAAGTTTTCGGATGTCTCCTGGTTCTTTGCATAGTACAAAAATATAAATGCTGACTTCTGAAAAGTATTCAGAGTTCAACTAATCAAAATATGGTTTATTTAATAGAAAATCAATAATGTCACCACCACCATAGAACTGTCTAGATTTCTTTGCAAATTTGTTTTCATTTCCCAAATTTTAATTTAGTGGGCTGGTGAAGAAATAAGGATTAATTAATAAATTGTTTATCCCATTACTACTTGCCAAAAGGAAGTCATCTTATTTGAAATACAAGGTTTAGTACATTTATGAAAAGGACCTGAGATAGATATTAACATAGAGGAAATATTTGATAAATGTCACTTTCTTTAGTTCCTTTCCCCCCATCACTTCCATCCATTATGGTACTAGAAATTTAAAAAAAGCTTAGATGAGAAGTGAGCCTAAATACTTTAATTAGAGGCCAAAGAGTTGACTCAAGGTCCTCAAGGGGCCCTGGCTGGTTGGCTCAGTAGTAGAGCATCAGCCGGGTGTGTGGATATCCCAGGTTTGATCCTCAGTCAGGGCACACAGTAGAAGCAATCATCTGCTTCTCTACCCTTACCCTCCCTTTTTCTCTCTCTATCTTTCTCTCTCTCTCTCTTTCTCTCTCTTCCTCTCCCACAGCTCTGTTGGTTAGAGCACATCATCCCAGGTGCTAAGGATGGCTCCAGGAAGCCTCCTCTTCAGGTGCTAAAAATAGCTCTGATGCAAACCTGGCCCCAGGAGGGCAGAGCATCCGCCCCACAGGGGGTTGCAGGGTGTATCCCAGTCAGACCACATGCGGGAGTCTTTCTCTGTATCTTCCAAGATCCTCTAAGGAAATGTTTGACTGGAGAGAAGTCAGAAGAAGGCTTTATTCTCTTTTATTTTTTAAGTATACTTAAAAATGTATTTTAACAACCATCATACACCATATAGGAAATTAAAATAGAAAAAAAGAACACACACACAAAGAAAAAAATTAAATTTTTCCATTATTTACTCGTTTATGTATTTATATACCATTTTTATAAAACATAAATCTCTAAAGGTTTATTTCCTGCTATAAATATCCAGTATCATATTACAATCATTTCCCGTGCCATGAAATACTGACTTAAAAATATAATTTGAATCATTGCATAATACCCCACCATATAATTGAAGACAATTAATTTAACTATTGCATTATAATTAAACATTGAGATTTTTAATTTTCCCTTTCACAAATCAAGTTGTAAAAAATACCTTGTACTTATATCTGACTGTTTATGGAAAGATATTTTTGAAGCAAAATGAATGGGTAAAATATAAAATCAGTGTCTCTTGACATACTGCCTTTCAGAAAAGCTGTATGAAACCAGTAGTATATGAGAATATCTTCCGTGTTTATAATAATACCGTCCAAAATCTTCCATTTGCATCTGACAGACAAAGGGCTACTCTATGTGAAACAGAAGTAGGTTTGTATAGTGTAGTGCTCTAGCACTACCGTCTTAGTGGAGGTAATCTCCTACCACTGCACTGTATGTAAATTCAGTAACCACAGACCAATCAGTTTTCATCCATCTATAATAAATTTCTAACATGAAAATGGGGATAGTAGGGATAATTTTACTTTAAGTGTTTGAAATTAGTAAACTAAACAAGGCTCCCTCTGGAGGTCCATTACTGCTCTAAAGTAAATTATTTTATTGATTATCTATAAAATCCTCTATCAGGAGTAATAAAGTGTCAGCTACATGCTATTGTAGTAACTGATAAGTGAAGAGGATTCCTGTTTTCTATCTTAGGACAAAGGGATAAATGCATTAATGACATGTTGCAAGGCACTGACATTCGTCAAAATTGCGGCATCCTCTTCTGGTCAGGATGGCGGCATAGGTAAACATGATACTCGCATCCTTCCAAACCCCCTCAAAATTACTACCACAGAATAACCATTATTCAGAACCTCCTGAAATCAAGCTGGATAGAAATCTTACAACTAGGGATACAAAGAAGACACCACATCGAAATTGGTAGGAGGGTTGGCGATGCTGAATGGGCTGGCTCACAACCACATGTGGCGGATGATAAGTGGGAGGAATAGCTCAGCTGCAAGATGCCCCTTGAGGAGTGAGGGGCACCAACCCCACACCAGGATTCCAAGCCCAGAGTTCCAGTGCTGGGAAGAGCAGTCCCCATAACTTCTAGTTATAAAAACCAGCGGGGATTGAGGCTGAGTGAGATGGAGGGCTGCTGGAGTCTCAGGCAGTTCCTCTTAAAGGGTCCACACATGGACTTGCTCTAACTTTTACTGAGCTCCAGTGCTGGGTAGTAACTCAAGAGGCCCCAGGGACATATGAGGAGGAATTGAAATGTCTGACATCAGGGCAAGAACTATGGGCAGCTTTCTCTCAGACAGAGGTGCTGGCAGAGGCTAGTGTTCCTGTGATGAGCCCTGCCCAACAGAGATGGCAGCCAGGTGCCATATCTGGATCTCCATTAACCTAGCTATCACTGTTTTCCCTGCCCTGGTGATTATCTGAGACTTCATGCCACCAAATTTGAAAATTTACCCAAGCTGTTTCCAATGACTTTTCCATACTAATGGCCTGCCTGTCTTGGATTATGCTTCAAACTTTCCTGAAATTTCTCAAACAAGCAGCATGTGGCTTCACCATGCCCTGTACCTCTCACTACGTGGCCCCAGACTTGGCACTAGCAGCCACCGGCCCTGGTTCTCAACTTGGCCTCCTCTGGGCACCTCTAAGTCTAGCACAAGTAGCAAGGATCTGCAGATAGCTTTGTAGCTCAAGCAAGTAGCCCTCGGTAAAACACAGGCAGTGGCTGACCTTGTCCTGCACCTCCAGGGAGTCCCCCGAGCCAGCTCAGCTAGTGGACAGCTTCAGACAATATTAAAACACCATCTAACTACCTCCACAGTGACACACTCAAGGGGCAGAATCAGCAGGTACCAGAGCCCAGCTGAAGCAAGTCCTGCTCTGTGGGTTAGGCCCCTGTATAGCTGACCCTCCACGGTGGTCAGTGGCTGCTGCCAGTTCTTTCAGCAGAACCGGCTGAGGGTAAATCCCTCCCATTGACATGCCAACAGCAATCAAGGATCAGCTACAACAGGAGAATGCCCACACAGGGGTTGTAGGTGGTGCAAATGAAGTTTGCAGAACATCTACTACGTCAGGCCACTCTAACCAAGCCTGGGAGACACAGCAGCTCTACCTCATACACAGAACAAACACAGTGAGGCTGCCAAAATGAGGAGACAAAAAAATATGTTCCAAATGAAAGAACCGAACAAAACTCTAGAAAAAGAACTAAACAAAACAGAGATCAGCACCCACCTAGATGCACAGTTCAAAACTGGTTATAAGCATGCTCAATGAATTTGGGAGAAGAGTAGTTAAACTTAGAGAGAACTTCAACAGCATTGAAAAAAAAAACAACAGCTGGAAACCATAAAAAAGAACCAGTCAGAAATGAAGAATACACGGACTGAAATGAATAATTTACAAAAAATCAACTGTAGAGAATATGAAGCTGAGAATAAAATTAGCAATTTGGAATATAAGGAAGCAAAAAACACCCCACTGGAACAGCAAAAAGAAAAGTAAATCCAAAAAAAAAAAAAAAAATGAAGACAGTAAAGAGTTTCTGGGATAACTTCCAGTGTACCAACATTTGCATCATGGGTATGTCAAAATAAAAAAGGAGAGAAGAAGAAATTGAACACCTATTTGAAAAAATAATGACAGAAAACTTCCCTCACCTAGTGAAAGAAATAGACAACAAGTCCTGGAGGTGCAAAGAGTCCCAAACATGATGAACCCAAAGAGGCCCACACCAAGACACATAATTAAAATGCAAAAGGTTAAAGACAAAGAATCTTAAAAGCAGCAAGAATAAAAGCAGTTACCTAGAACGGAGCTCTCGTAAGACTGTCAACTGATTTCTCAACAGAATCTTCACAGGCCAGAAGGGATTGGCAAGAAATATTCAAAGCGATGAAAAGTAAGGACCTACAACCAAGATAATTCTACCTAGAAAAGCTACCATTTAGACTCCAAGGACAGATAAGAGCTTTCTAGGCAAGAAAGAGCTAAAGGAGTTCATCACCACTAAACCACTATTGCATGAAATGTTAAAGGATCTTCTTTAAGAAGAAAAAAAAAATATGAACAATAAAATGGCAATAGATACATATCTATCAATAAATGAATCTAAAAAACATAAACAAAGAAGCAGAACAGAAAGAGATTTATAGATAGAACATTTTGACAGTTGCCAGATGGGAGGGGGGTTGGGGAGATGGGTGATAAAAGTGAAGGGATTAAGAAGTACAAAGTGGTTGTTACAGAAGAGTCATGGTGGTGTAAAGTACAGCATAGGGAATATAGTCAATAATATTCTGATGACTATGTATGATATCAGAGGGGTACTAGATTTATTGGAATGATCACTTAGTAAGTTATATGTCTAATCACTGGGGTGTACACCTGAAACGGATATAATATTGTATGTCAACTGTAAATAAAAATAATTTAAATTTTTTTTAATTACTGCTTTCTTTGATGCAGTTAAGTTCTACGCTATTAATTAGTCTCTCTCCATCACTCCAATGAATTGATACTAAATTAGTGAAAATTTGTGGGAAAAGTCAGGCAAGTGACATTTAAACATCAAACATTTTTACAATCCTTCCTGGAAATGAGGTGTTCAAAGATTGCCAAGAAATAAAGTCAAATTCTCTACAGGCATTCAATTCTCATTCGTTTAATGAAAAAAAAAAAGAAAGAGAGCTTACAGTATTAAAAAAAAAAAAAAAAAAAAAAAGGCATAACCAGGTAGCCACAAGGATTAAGAAAGAACAAAAGAACAGCTGTCTGGATGCTAGTCTGCCAACTTCTAGGGTTATCAAAACCTCCAGGGAATTAACTCAGGAGCAATGTAATGAAAAAAAAAAACAAAACAAATTAACTTCCATTATTTAAAAGTGAAAGGTCATATTTAGCAACAGAAAACTGCTATAACCAGTGAGACATTTTAGGTTAAAATTCATGGGTTTCACTTTAGAGATAAATTTCCTGTGAATACACTTCATGTACAAAAGTGTGGTTTAAGTTTTTTGCTTAAAAAAATAGAACCAATTTTGTCAAGTTTTTTTCCATTATATTGGTTTTACAGTTGTGTGAGTAATGAAAAATAGCAATTGTTACCATTTTTTACCTTGTTAAAGCTATAGATGTGTGGAACCACTAACTTTCCAATGTTAGGGCTCTGATGAAATTTAGATTTTCTATTGTTCTCTATTCTTAATCTCATGTCTGTACTTTTTAATATGTATATATATGACTAAGTAAGAAAACTTTCAACACTTGAAAATATTTTCTAAAATTAGAAATACATTTTAAAATATATTTGATTAATTATCCAGAGTGGAAATAATATTGGAAACAACTTGGCCATGATCTTTTTACAGTCACCTATGCCAAATGAGGTTTCCAGCTTCTTTAAAAGAATGAGATCCTCATACATACTGTGGGTGGAAGTGAACTGGTTCTTCCATTACCTGGTTATATTGACAAAAGCTGAACGCATATGTGCACCCTAAGATTCAACAATCTCACTTCTAGGTATATGTCCACCAGAAATGTGTGTGTATGTATATATATATATGGACATTTATATTATATCATATTATATCAAAGCACATGAACAAGAGTGTCTGTAGCAGCACTATTCATAATAGCTCCAAACTAAAAATTACTCAAAGATCGCCCTGGCCGGTTGGCTCAGTGGTAGAGCGTCGGCCTGGCGTGCGGGGGAACCGGGTTCGATTCCCGGCCAGGGCACATAGGAGAAGCGCCTCCACCCCCACCCCCTCCTTCCTCTCTGTCTCTCTCTTCCCCTCCCGCAGCCAAGGCTCCATTGGAGCAAGGATGGCCCGAGCGCTGGGGATGGCTCCTTGGCCTCTGCCCCAGGCGCTAGAGTGGCTCTGGTCGCCGCAGAGCGACGCCCCGGAGGGGCAGAGCATCACCCCTGGTGGGCAGAGCATCGCCCCTGGTGGGCGTGCCGGGTGGATCCCGGTCGGTCTCTCCCCGTTTCCAGCTTCAGAAAAATACAAAAAAAAAAACAAAAAAAAAAAAAACCAAAAAAAAAAATTACTCAAAGATCCTTAAACATTAGAATAAATACATTGTGGCATATTCACACAGCAACAAGAATGATTGGGATTATACCTATGTACTTTTATTGATTAATGTTATCCTGTTAAATTTAATTTTCTAAATAAGCTTATGTCTCAACCTACCATTCTTCCAATAGAGAGCAAACTATAATTCCTAAAGATATATGTTGTCTGTCTTTCAAGTTATTTATGCAACTTAATATACCTACACACACAAACCAAATGTAGAAAATAAGTAGTCAAAAGAAGTCACAAAGTAGTAAATAAAGCCAAAGATGTATGGGCTGATTATATTTATTTATATTACGTCAAATTTTAAAAATAATTTTGGATTTGATTATAGAAAAAGATATATATATATGTATGTATATATGTATGTGTGTATGCACATAGATAAAATCAAGTATGTATAAAATAGTAACTAAGAAAGTTAAATTGTCTTGAAAAGATTGGAAAATTCCAAAGTGAAGAAAAAACTAAATAAGATAAAATGAAATACCAACATTTGAACAATTGAGGTCAAAACCCTGGGCTTGCCTGGTCAAGGCACATATGGGAGTTGATGCTTTCTGCTCCTTCCCCCTTCTCTCTCTCTCTCTCTCTCTCTCCTCTCTTTAATGAATAAATAAAATCTTTATAAACAAAACAACATGTAGACTATAATAAATATAATAAAAATGTAACATGAAATAAATATAATTTTAAGTTAAAAATGAAAAGAAAAGCCTTAGATTGAAAGAAGATAATTATAATACATATCCTACAAATGAGTCATATCCAAGAAATATCCAAGAAATAAGAAAAAGTCTAACAAACCAACAGGAAAAATGTAGACAACTTTTTAAACAATTAGTCTACTATGTTAATTAAATTTGCATCAAATCTGTCTATAAGACACCCCCCCAAAAAAGAACAGTGAATACTACTAATTATTTAATTGTATACTTAATAGTATATATGCTGTGATGGTGACTAAAATGTTCAATATTTTTAAGACCAACAATAAGCTCACTGTTATTATTTGCATGAGCCCTAAATAGCACAGGGGAAATACACACACATGCACACACACACGTGTATACATTTATATATGTATAAATATTAATATTTATATAGAGACAGATGCTTTGTACGTTTAAAAAATACCTTTAAATTTCATTAGTGTTCTACAATACCCTAGAAACCAAATTATCTTTTCAATACAGCATGTTGTGTTAACATTATTTAAAGCATGTGGAGGAAATTAGCCCTAAATAAATTTTGGTTTGTCTATTACTTACATTAATATTTGTCACCAATGTCTTTATAACTGAGAAGCTAGACATGTAAGTAACACTATTCATAACTCAAACCTATAGCAATTCTTTTTTTTTAATTAATTAATTAATTTATTTATTTTACTTTATTCATTTTTAGAGAGGAGAGAGAAAGGAGAGATAGAGAGAGGAGAGAGAGAGAGAGACAGAGAGAGAGAAGGGGGGAGGAGCTGGAAGCATCAACTCCCATATGTGCCTTGACCAGGCAAGCCTAGGGTTTCGAACTGGCAACCTCAGCATTTCCAGGTCGATGCTTTATCCACTGCGCCACCACAGGTCAGGCAGCAATTCTTATCATCCAGAAAATATCCATGAATAACTAAGTAAAAATCCATGAATAGGAGAAAAGACCATCTGTCACAAGGCATGTAGGATTTACATGTAACATAATCAGATGTCACTTAATGCTTCAAGAAACCCTATGCCCCTTGATCCTGAAAACATAATCTGGTTTCTGCCCATGGCAAATCAAAGATAGCAGGTTACAGAAATTTTCTGGAGGTAAGCATGCTAACTGTAAGGAAAACCAATAGAGGAAAGCCTAATGTCAAAGAAATATGCAAAAACCTAAAACGTAATGATGACCATCCTCTCCAACACCTGTCATTTGTGGATTTACTGATGATAGCCATTTGATAGGTATGAGGAGATATGTCATTGTGGTTTTAATTGTATTTCTCTGGTGATTAGTGACGTTGAGCATCTTTTTATATATCTATTAGCCACTTGTATGTCCTCTTTGGAAAAGTGTCTATTTAGGTCCTTTGCCCTTTATTTAATTAGATTTTTTTTTTTTTGGTGTTAAGTTGGATGTATTCTTTTTTTTTAATATATTTCATTTTATTTTTTTCTTGTTATTTTTTAATTTAATTTATTGTGTTTACATAGATTCTAGGGTCACCCTGAATGCATCCCCCCTCAACATCTCCCTTGCCCTCCTTCCTATAGTGCCCTCCCCCCTTCCCTTCAGGTTTATCCCATCCTATCATCCCCTTTCCCTCTATTCTCTTTTCCTCTGGTCCCTTTGATCCCTCCTCTGTCTCAATTCTGTTCTTCAGTTCTCATTATTCCTTGGATTCCTCAAATGGGTGAGGTTATATGATAGGAATATATCCCAAGGACACCATATCACCGACTGAAAAAAAGAAATGCACCCCCATGTTTATGGCAGCATTATTTACAATAGTGAAGATCTGGAAACAGCCCAAGTGGCCATCAGTGGACGAGTGGATTAAAAAACTGTGGTACATATATATAATGGAATACTATGGAGCTATGAAAAAAAAAGGAAATATTAGCTTTTGCAACAATTTGGAGGGACCTGGAAACTATTATGTTGAGTGAAATAAGCCAGGCAGAGAAAGAAAAATATCATATGGATGCATTCTTTATAAATTTTAAGTATGAACTTCTTTTTTTATATCTTGTTCTTAGTCCCCTTATCTTCAGACACTTCCTTCCTTTCACCACTAAGCTTTCGAGAAAATCATCAGTCTTCTAAGGCTTTCCTTTCCCCAGAAGTGTGGCCTTCCCAAACTATTTCCTCTCATCCCACTCACTCACCAAGCTGTATGACTCCATAGCAGTATGTGTTCTGATCCTCTAGGTCTCAGTCCTATCCTCAATTTCTTTTAATCTGGTTGAGATTCTTCTCTCTGATTGTGAACTCTGGTCTGTTGTCTGTCTCCACCATACCTAAGACTCAATGCTTCTTCCTCTGTTTTGTGTATTTGTCTCATAACTCAGTTTTGGTGTGATACCAGAACCTACTTTGTTTGTTGGTACATGTACCTCTCACAGTTCAGTTCAGTATAAAACTTCACAGTATTCTCTGTCTCTTACCTAAGCTGTAGCCATATACTGAGGGTGACTATTTGTTCTTCTTGTTATCTTATAGATTTGGGGAAGAGATTTGTAAGCAAATTCTGGCTGCCACAATTAACCTAGGGGAATTCAGGACCAGAATTGGATTTTAATTTGTATTTTCCTTATTACTGGGAAAGTTAAGAGTATTCACATGTTCATTGACCAGTCACACTTCCTCTTTTGAGGAATGCCTGTTAGTTCTCTATCCTTCTGTTGGATTATTTATATTTTTCTTACTGATTTTCAGGAATCTTTGTATATTCTGGAAGCTAACACTTTACTGATTATTTATATTTTAAACCTTTCTCCCAGTTTGTAAATTAATTTTTTATTTGTCTTATGGTTAATTTAATAAACAAAGATTATGAATTTTAATAAAGTTAAATTTATGAATCTTTTTATACTTTAGTCAAATTGTGTTGTATTTAGGAAATTAAAAACACAAACAAAAATATTTTTATATAGTTTTTTTAACTGATAAGAATGCTTAACATGAAATCCACTTTCTTAGCAAATATCTAAGTATGCAATACAGTATTGTTAACCACGGGCACAATGTTGTAAAGTGAGTCTCTAGAACGTGTTTATCTTACATAATTGAAACATTATACCTGTAAGGTCGGTGGATAGAGGGATGGTCACGTGGGGAACCCAGGCCCGGGAACTTTGGCTAGGACCGCCCACAGTCAAGCGCGCCAAAAAGAAACTTCCTAGGACTCCTTGGAAACAAAGGCGATTGACTGTCAGCCAGTAAGATTTCTCTACATCATATTAGCCCGACTGCCCTAGAGGGACCCTTTTAAAATATACCCACGCGATCTCTCCGTGCGTGATTTTTTCCTGACCTCCATCTTGCACACCAGTGAGTCTTGTCCGGGGAACACTTTGTACTGAATAAAGCCTTTTGAACTTACCACACTTGGTGGCTCTGAGACCTGTTCCTTCCTTCTCGGCGGGGAAAAATACCTTACAATACCCACTGTAAAGCCAGAAGGCATGGCCAGGGACAAAACCACAGCAGCCCGGCCCATGCAGGTTCGCATTGGATTCGGACAGTCGGTAAAGAAACAGCGGAGCCAAAAACTGATGGGCCATAGCCTTTAATCCTACCTTGCACCCGGCGGGCAAGTAAAAACATACACTGGGCTCCAAAACCCAGTCACACTCAGTGCTCACAAAGCCACTGACTTATCCGAGTTTCCTAGAATCAAAGGTTTCTAGCTCACCAGCCTTCTTCTCCTCAGTTCCCCATCTCCTTCCTTATCCCAGATACAAACTCTACACAAACTTGCATCTCACTCAGCACTCCGCCATCTTGGCTGCTTCTCCTGGCCTCCTCCACGTGGCCTCCTTCCGCTGCTGGCTCTACTCTCTCCTCTCTCTCATGCTAACCTCAGGAACCAAGCGGCCAAGCTCCCACTTCGTCCCCATTTTATAGTGTAGCAATCCAAACTCTTAATCCAATATACAAAACAGGGTAGTCTCTAATACAAAGTCACTTCTCTGAGGAATGATTGGATTGTACCGCCCTACAGCAAAAAGGGTAGGAAAGGCTTAATCCCAAAACCAAGCCCCAGGCTACAACAATTCTGCCTGCCTTTAGCCCACCCCAACACACATTAATATCACCTGGGCGACGGCATCTTTAACAAAGTGAGCATAATACATTTTATCCGCCCAACACCCACTGAGCAATAATTCCCTGTTACTCCCTACTGCCAGTTCTGGGAACCATTCTACTCTCTGTTTCTAAGTATTTGACTATTTTTGATACCTCATATAAGTGGGACCATGCTGTATTTGTTCTATGATTGGCTTATTTCACTTAGTATAATGTCCTCCAGGTTCATTGATGTTGTCACACATGGTGGGATTTTTTTCATTTTATATATCACATTTTCTTTTTTTATTGAATTTATTGGGATTACATTGATTAATGAAATTATGTGAGTGTCAAGTGTACCTATACATCATCTCTATATTGTAATGTGTGTTCACCACTCCAAGTTAAGTCTCCCTCCGTCACCATTTATCCTCCCTTTTCCCTCTTCTACCTCCCTCCATCCCCTTCCCCTCGGGTAATCACCATGCTATTGTTTGTGCCTATGAGGAGATTTTTTTTGTTTTGTTCTGTTGTTTAATCCCTTCAACTTTTTCACCTACCCTCTCAACCTACATCCCTTATGACAGCTATCAATCTGTTCTCTATCTGTGGATCTGTTTCTAGTTCGTTATTTTATTTTGTTCATTAGATTCCATACATGAGTAAAATCATATGGTCTTTCTCTGACTGGCTTATTTCACTTAGCATCATGCTCTCCAGGTTCATCCATGCTGTCGCAAAGGGTAAGATTCCCTTCTTTTTATGGCCCATTAGTATTCCACTGGTAAATGTACCACAGCTTTTTTATCCATTCATCTATACCACATTTTCTTTATCCATTTGTCAGGGAACATTTTGGTGTGTTTCCACATCCTGATTATTGTAAATGATACTGCAACAAACACGGGAGTACAAGTATCTCTTTGAGATCCCGATTTCAATTATTTTGGGTAAATATTCATAGTGAGAAATACTGGATAATATAATGTACTATTTAAAAATGTTAAGAACTTTCATACAGTTCATAGCTGCACCATGTTAACTTTTGTTATCTTTTGGTTTTTCGAAAAGAGCTATCCTAATAGGTGCAAGGTGAGACCAGGGAAATATAATTTTGATTTACATTTTTATGATGATTTGTAATGTTGAACATCTTTGCATATATCAGTTGGCTATTTGAATGTGTTTCATGGAAAATGTCTATATAAGTACTTGCCCATTTTTTAATTAGGTTATTGTTTTTTTACTATTGAGTTGTATAAAATCCTTATTTATTTTGGTTATTAACTCCTTACTAAATATAAGGTTTGAAAATATTTTTCTCACTCCATAGGCTGCCTTTTAAACACTGTTGTCTTTTTTTTTTTAAGTAAAGAGGCTTTTTAGTTTGCCGTAATTCCACTTGCCTATTTTTTGCTTTTGCTAGCTGTACTTTTAAAGTCACATTCAAGAAATCACTATCAAGATCAATGTCATGAAGCTTTCCTCTGTGCTTTCTTCTAGAAAATTTACAGTTTCGGGTATTATGTTTAAGTCTGTAATCCATTTTGAGTTGATTTTTGAGTATGGTATAAGGTAAGGATCCAATGTCATTCTTTTGCATGTGACTATCCAGTTTTCCCAACACCCTGCTGAAGAGACTATTCTTTCCACATTGTGAATTCTTGAATTCTTTGCACCCATGTCAAAGATCAGTTAACTATATATGTATGAATTCATTTCTGTGCTCTCTACTCTGTTCCAGGGTCTATATGCCTTTATGCTGGTATCACACTGTTTTAATTACTGTAGATTTATAATCAGGTAGTGTGATGCCTCCAATTTTGTTCTTTTTCAAGGTTGTTTTGCTATTGGATCCTTTGTGGTTCATTATGAATTTTAAGATTTTTTTTTTTTATTTTTGTAAAAGAAATGATGTCACTTTTCAGAGAAGTTCAGAATTGATGGATATGGTGTGAAAGAGAGGTCAAATTAAATTATCTTCTTCATATGGGTAACCATTAATCTCCATAACATTTAATGAGTGGTCTTGCTATATATTGGTCTATCTCTGTCACATACAAATTCTCCCCATATGTCCAGGATTATTTTTAAACTCATTAACTTTTATTGTTACCATATGTTAATTTGGTTTTCCCTATGCCAAAATCATATATTTACATATATCTGTTAATTACTACACATTGCTCTTCCTCATTCCAATATTGGATCTGTTTCCAAAACTCTAATAAATCTGCTTTTATCAAGTTTGTCCGTAAACTCCATGTTGAAAACTCCAAATGGAATTTTTCACATTTAATTTTATTTATCTTTTAGAAGACTGCAAGACAATTGTTCATTTTCTCCTTTGGATTCCATCAAATCAAATATTTCTGCTTTCTATCTGATATCACAGTCGCTACTCTCAGTGAACCTATGACCATTCTCATCTATTTCACCTATACATAGCAGTTTCTCAAACCTTGAACTTATGCTCTTTCCTCTTTCCTAGCTATAATATCATTCTGAGTGATTACAGCTAGATCTTCATGGCCTTATATATATTAATGGCTACCAAATTATATATCCTAGAGTTATATTTATTGATAAAATAAATATTTATTGAGCATCTACCATGTACAAATCATTTTTCTATGTGCTAATTATTCAACAGAGAACAAAAGAGCCAAAATTCTTTGTCTGCATAAAATGTTTATTCTAATATGACCCAATCAACAAATAAAGAAATAAACTATACATATAATATTTCAAATTATGATAAATTTTCTGAAGAAAACTAAATCAGGGACTTAAGTACTTAAGGACTTAGGGGTAGAGATATTGCAATCCTAACTAGAATAGAAGCATGACAGTTTCACTAGAGATTTAATAATAGCAAAAGTCAGCAAACTAAGCTCTGAGGGCCAACTCTGGCCCACCTCCTATGTTTGTATGGCCAGTGAGCTAAGAATGGCTTTTAAGTTTTTAAATGGTTAAAAAAATCAAAGGAAAGGCCCTGGCCGGTTGGCTCAGTGGTAGAGCGTCAGCCTGGCATGCAGGAGTCCTGGGTTCGATTCCCGGCCAGGGCACACAGGAGAAGCACCCATCTGCTTCTCCACCCCTCCCCTTCCTCTCTGTATCTTTCTTCCCCTCCTGCAGCCGAGGCTCCATTGGAGCAAAGTTGGCCAGGGCGCTGAGGATGGCTCCATGGCCTCTGCCTCAGGCACTAGAATGGCTCTGGTTGCAGCAGAGTGATGCCCCAGATAGGCAGAGCATCATCCCCTGGTGGGCATGCTGGGTGGATCCCGGTCAGGCACATGTGGGAATCTGTCTGACTGCCTCCCCATTTCCAGCTTCAGAAAAATACAAAAAAAAAAAAAATCAAAGGAAAAATAATATTTTATGACATGTGGAAATATATGGAATTCAAATTAATGTGCCCATAAATAACACTTTTATTTGGACATATATTTATTTACCTATTATCTATGGCTTTTTTCATTCTTCAGTGGTGAAGTTGCATAGCTGGAACAAAGACTACATGGCTACAAAGTCTAAACTATGTACTATCTGGTCCTGTATACAAAAAGTTGTTGATCCTGATCTTAACCAATAGATGCTCTATTGCTTGCAAACAAAAAGCTTTACATGACTAAGTCCTTTTTGAGTTAAATGGCAGTAGAAAATATTTAACTCTTTAGACAAATGTGTTTGCTTCCTTTAATAGAGAGCATTTCTCTTTTTAATTCAGTTGTCATGGAAATCAAAAGCTCGATATGACCAAGTTTAGTAACAGTTGCACTCCAGGTGGTTGGATATAACTCTACTGTGTTTCATCCTTTACCTATATGTGTTCATGTAGAAGTTTATGTATGTCTGTTGTCTTGTTTTATACTGATTTTAATTTTATGAGTGAAGTCTATAATTTTGTGTGAAACTCAATACAAATATAAACATAAGGATAAGTTATGTTTGGTATACTATTTTAAGAGGTCATCCTTAAAACTATAATAACCAGACTGTCTTTCTCTGTTATGGTATTTGGAATTATGGGATTAAACAAGTACATCTTTAAGTTCATGAGGCAATGTAGTGCTTCTCTATGATAAAAATATTGTCCTAATTTACATAATATATAATATTCTTACATATGCCTTAAAGAAAAATATTCATTTAAAAGGCTTTTAAGGTCCTTCTTAATAATTCTGCAGAAAAATACAAGTCTCAATCAACTAGGAAATTTGCTTGTGTGAAATGATTCATGCTTTAACACAATATTCTTATGTACAATTGCCAATAAAGAAAGGTGTTATTTTAAGATTAAATAATAATCTCAGGTCATACATTTTTCTAGTTAGAAAGTAAAGGTCAGAACATTAAGACTTGGGTTTTTCTATGAGCTCTTTTGACTCTCCTATAAAATATTTTAAAAATAAAGCATCAAGAAAGAAATATTAGTTACATTTCTTATTTGATTGTTTTGTTTTGAACCTTTTACAATAGCCCTCAAAAGCCAAGTACCAAATGTTGTTGGGAAAACTGGTCAGGTACATGCAAAAAAATGAAACTAGACCACCAACTTACACCATACACAAAAATAAACTCAAAATAGATAAAAGATTTAAATGTAAGTTGTAAAACCATAAACATCTTGGAAGAAAACACAGGAAGTAAACTCTCCGACATCTCTTGTAACAACATCTGATGATTTATCTCCACGGGCAAGTGAAATAAAGGACAGGATGAACAAATGGGATTATATCAAGCTAAAATGCTTTTGCACAGCAAAAGACAATATGAATAAAATAAAAAGGCAACTCACACAATGGGAGAACATACTGGCCAATACATCTGATAAAGAGTTAATAACAAAAATTTATAAAGAACTTCTAAAACTCAACACCAGGAAGGTAAACAATCCAATCAAAAAATAGGAAAAAGAACTGAACAGACACTTCTCCAAATAGGACATACAGATGGCCAATAGGTATATGAAAAAATGTTCAACATCACTAATCATTAGAGAAATGCAAATTAAAACCACAATGAGATACCACCTCACACCAGTCAGAATGGCGCTTATTAATAAAACAACACAGAATAAGTGCTGGTGAGGATGTGGAGAAAAGGGAACCCTCCTGCACTGCTGGTGGGAATGCAGACTGGTGCAGCCACTGTGGAAAACAGTATGGAGATTCCTCAAAAAATTAAAAATCGAACTGCTTTTTGACCCAGCTATCCCACCATTAGGAATATATCCAAAGAATACCAAATCACTGATTCAAAAGAAGACATGCACCCCCATGTTTACTGCAGCATTGTTTACAATAGCCAAGATCTGGAAACAGCCCAAGTGTCCGTCAGTGGATGAGTGGATTAAAAAGCTGTGGTACATATACACAATGGAATACTATGTGGCCACGAAAAAGAAGGAAATCTTTAACCTTTTGCGACAGCATGGATGGACCTGGAGACTATTCTACTAAGTGAGATAAGCCAGGCAGAGAAAGACAAATATGATATGATCTCACTTATATGTGGAATCTAATGAACAAAGAGAACTGACAAGCAAAATAGAGGCAGAGGAGAGATCACAGGGACCAGAGGGTTAGCAGTAAGAGGGAGGGGGGGTGAGGGGATGGGATCAGAGAAGGTAAAGGGATTCATGAAATTATATATACATAATATAGAGATATAGATAGCAAGACCACAAATCCCAGAGGGAAGGAGGGGAGGGTGTTGAGGAAAGGGGAGCAAGGGGGGGGGGAAACATGGGTGGGGGGAGAGGGAGTTGTATTCGGTGGGACATTTGAATCCATGTAAACACAATAAATTAAAATTAATAAAAATATTTTTAAAAAGAAACCAAGTAAATGAAACTACTTCTGAGAGTTTTTAAGAGGGATTTATTACAAAAACTTTCTTAAGACCAATTAAAGATAAATTTAATTTCAAAAATATTAGCTCCAGTGTTCTACCAAATTTAGATTACAGAACCAGGTCTTTTTGTTGTATCTATGTATCTCATATACCTAATAAGTTTGATGGCAGGACCACTGTTAATATATGTATTCATTCAGTATTTCTTATAGTGGTACTATATTGTTGTTGGCTTAACTAAGATCCTATGGCTTTCTGAAATCTGTTAATTAAAATATTATTCTTAAGGGAACTTGGTTTCTTAAGGGAATTTAACAAAAATATGTATATAATTTGTATGTATTCTTGAAATGTTACATATTAAGCATCTATACAAATAAAAGCAGCTTTTTATAACTCCAACTATAAGAGTGCAAGAACTTTTTTCAATATTGGAAAGCCCTAATAATAATCTACATAATATACATCTTAGTTTAGGCAATGTAAGGTTACTAAGATTCCAAATTTCAGTGTTCCTACTGGTAATAATACCAATCAGTTTAGTAAAATTATATACCTTTTATGGGTTAACCAAGTAGTAATCAAAGATAACATAGTTGTACATTTTATAAGCATTCAGACTTCACTATATCTCAAAGCACAGAATGTGAAGGAACAATGCATTTACTTATGCTCAAAGTTTTTCTTTAGAGAATATCCTCTTTTACCGTGAATGCTGACAAATCCAAGGTTCTCTGTATGTGACCTAAGGCAAGTCATTTACTCTCTTATAGCTAATTTCCATATTAGTAAATTGAGAACAGAACTTACTAATTGTTCAACACAAGAGCAAGGATTGTATTTATTTTGATTTACCACTTAATAGCAATTACTGCACTACCCTACAAAACCGTTGTTCCCTTTAATGTGGATGCAAATTTTAAAAGGTGGGTATTTTCTTATATATAAATTCTATAATAATATAGATTCTCCCTTAATTAACATTTCTATGTCTCAGACATATCTCAGCAGAAGTTAGGGAAGTGCAGACTTGCTCAAGAAAATTCAAGACATAATGAAATGAAGAACAATGTTAATACAAGAAAAAAAAAAGAGAATGTTTGAGGATTTCAAGATAGGTCAAGACTCATAAAAAGCAAAATTGGGAGAAAGCTTCCAGGTCATATCACCATGTGTCCCTCTCCTCAACTCCAGGATCACGCCCAGGAGCAAGGAATAAAGTGCCATCTGAGGCCATGGACAGTGAACCATCAGGGGAATCTTGCTTACATAACCACTTTCATTTTTCTTTTCTTTTCTTTTGCTTTATTTTCTCCACCCTTTTGCTGCCTTCTACTGTGCCAGACAGGGACAACCTGTGGTTATTTGGCACTACTAGTAAAGGAGCTAAAACTGGCTTTTCAGTATTTCATTGAATATAGATGAACTCAAAAGCAAGAGCAATCGGCCTCAGCCAAAGGATGGGCATCTTTTAGGCACTGTCAACAAAATCATAACAGAGATAGGAGACGGACTGGGGAGTAGATAACCACAGTCTTAGAAGAAAAATAAACCATAACAAACATAGTCAGAGGATACCAACAACATAAATCACAGAAATAAAAATATCTTTTTTTAAAAGTTCATTTTATAAAATCCAACCATCTGCATAATCCTACTTTTTCTAGTAAACTGCAAGAGCTGTGTAGGAAGCACTAGAATCTCATTCAAAAATAGGTGTTTTCATAGCTATTTCTGTACATTTACTCTAGTGACAGTTTGAAAATGGATCAATCAAGGCAGCTCAGAACAAAATACTAGGTTAGATCAAACACCTCCTCACACGGTGACACCATCTGTGGCATGTGGATTCATTCATGATTTAATTTTTCCCAAAAGTCTAAATTATATTTGTGTCTTTGCATTTGATGTGTATGTATATAAAAATATTTTATTCACCCAAATTACTCTGCAACTGAGGTTCCATTTACATCTGTATTTAAAGACAACAGTACATACCAAATACCAAAGCAAAGACTAAGATCAAAAATAGTGCCAGGTTCTTGTAGTTTATGACTGCTAAAGGAAGAAATCTATTATAACTGCCATAGTCTAAATTATTTGTTAACACTTATTATTGCTTATCTTATACAGACACTATATGGGCACTCTTAATCCTCAATCTAACTAAATAAGGTGGGTGGCAGTATCTCCATCACAGCTGTGAATTCAGAAGCATGAAACCTACTCCTCATGGTGTAGGTCAGGGGTCCCCAAACTATGGCCCGCGGGCCGCATGCGGCCCCCCGAGGCCATTTATCTGGCCCCCGCTGCACTTCTGGAAGGGGCACCTCTTTCATTGGTGGTCAATGAGAGGAGCATAGTTCCCATTGAAATACTGGTCAGTTTGTTGATTTAAACTTACTTGTTCTTTATTTTAAATATTGTATTTGTTCCCATTTTGTTTTTTTACTTTAAAATAAGATATGTGCAGTGTGCATAGGGATTTGTTCATAGGTTTTTTTTTATAGTCTGGCCCTCCAACGGTCTGAGGGACAGTGAACTGGCCCCCTGTGTAAAAAGTTTGGGGACCCCTGGTGTAGAATAAAGCCAGGCTACTGAGCAAGCCATCCATGGCTCCATACAAACAACTTGTACTTTTACTCCTGGACTATAACTATCAAATGATTCCTTTGTCCCTTCCTCAAAGGATAGTGGCAGTGCCGAGAAAATTAAATACAAACTAGCACTAAAGTAATTTCACCATTGTACATAAAAAGAATGCCCTTAATATAATTCCTAGAGAGAGGGTTGAGTCATTCAAGATTTAACTTAGTGATATAACATATTCTTATCCTTGCTAGAGAAAACTGCATTCTACTTGACACGCAAAAAGTTTACTAATAATTATATTAGTTAACAATACTGTAAAGCTTGGAGCACCTTTAAAGTCACGGCAAACTATATATTCACTTGCATGTTCCAAATTACTATCACAAGAAATATTGAAGTTCTCATATACTTTTAATGTTCCCTTTTCTTACTTTTATTTTTTTCCTTTTTAAGGAGGGGAGATAGTGAAACAGATTCCTGCATGTACCCTGACTGGATCCACTTAGAAACCCCCACCTTGGGCCAATCCTCGGATTAACCAAGCTATTTTTAGCCCCTGAGGCTGATGTACTAGGACCAACGCATGCTTGAACCAACTGAGCCACTGGCTGCAAGAAGAGAAGAGGGAGAGAAGGGGGTGAGGGAGGGGAAGATGATTGCTTCTCCTATGTGCAAACACCGGAAATCAAACCTGGGACATCCATATGCCAGGCCAACGCTCTATCCACAGAGCAAGCCTGCCAGGACCATATAATAAACCCTTGAGCATTAGTTTATTTAACTTCAGATACACAAAAGGAAAAATAAAAGTGAGGTTTCAGATAAAGTCTACCTTTACCTTTTATTACCTCTTTATCCTCTTTCCTCTGGTAACCAATATACTATTGTCTGTGTCTGTGAATTTTAGTTTTATATTCCACACGTAAGTAAAATCATATGGTTCTTAACTTTTTGTGACTCACTTATTTCACTTAGCATAATATTCTCAAGGTCCATCCATATTGTCACAAATATTTTAAGTCACCTGTCATAACTCTCCCCAAGTCTCCAATTAGCCAAACTAAATATCCATATTTTCTCTAAGTATTCAACTTATAACAAGATTCTCAGAACTTTATACCTTCACTCTTATCTTCTTAAGTGTGTGGCCATCTGATAATATTTTTTTAAATATTCAGCTGGAAACTGAACACAATATTTTATCTATGATCTGATTAACACAAACTGTATTGGGACAATTATGTATTATCTCTCTCTCTCTTTTTTAACATTGTAAGCATCTTTTTTAAATTTTTATTTTGTAATTAAATTTAATCAGGTGACATTGATCAATAAAAGTACATAGGTTTTAGGTGACTATCTCTATAGTATATAAACTATTGCTTGTGTTGTGTGCCCATCACTCAAAGTCAAAGCATTTTCTGTCACCATATACAGTGTGTCCGTAAAGTCATGGTACACTTTTGACCGGTCACAGAAAAGCAACAAAAGATGATAGAAATGTGAAATCTGCACCAAATAAAAGGAAACTCTCCCAGTTTCTGTAGGATGATGTGGCAGCATATGCACATGCGCAGATGATGACGTAATACCGTGTATACAGCGGAGCAGCCCATGGCCATGCCAGTCGAGATGTGGATGGTACAGAGGAAAGTTCAGTGTGTTCTGTGGCTCGCTAAATACGAACCTGTGACCAAAGTGCAACGTGAATATTGGCGCATTTATAACGAAGCACCACCACATAGAAATAACATTACTCAGTGGGATAAGCAGTTGAAGGAAACCGGCAGTTTAGTGGAGAAACCCCGTTCTGGTAGGCCATCAGTCAGTGACGAGTCTGTAGAGGCTATATGGGATTGCTACCTAAAGAGCCCTAAAAAATCTGTGTGTGAGCCCACATCGAACTGCATTGAATAGATATGAAACTGGGAGAGTTTTCCTTTAATTTGGTGCAGATTTCACATTTCTATCGTCTTTTGTTGCTTTCCTGTGACCAATCAAAAGTGCACCATGACTTTACAGACACACTGTATTTGTCCCTCTTTTACCTCTCTTGATCCAAAGACAAAAGTGTATCTTTAGACCAGCTCAGTTTCTTTTCACTGTATGCATGTGCATATCCTGTACTTACATGGCACATTGAGCCCAGCACTTCTGTCTGTGGAATTCTTCTGGGAAGACAAGTGCCTTCACTTTTGAGTTCAGCTGTACATTGTAATGGGAACCTCTCGAACTATTTAAATATTGAATCAAGAAAATGATGCCATATATGTATAACAATGTTATTCCTGTTTTTCCAATTTAGGAATACAAAGAAATATTTATACATGCTTTTGTAAATTAAAAATACAAACTAAACTGATTAAAAAGAAGTTACTTCTACTTACAGAAAAAAATATATTGCCTAGTATATTTGGAAGAAATAAAGTGTTTCTATGATTGATTGGGTTTAAAAATAACGCAAGAATTTAAATATTCAAAATCTCAATTCCTTTACATTCTAAAGACATAATTGTGCCTGAATATTTTGCATAATTCTGCCAGAATTTTTCACATAATGAGATCTTCCTGCTGATATTTAATGCTTATTACAAAACACATAAAACAAGAAATGAAGACTAAAGAGCACTTTCTACTGATTTTTCCAAACTACATGTTAAGAAAAAAAGTAAGACACTGAAAAATTAGAAAATGGTAAAGTTTTAGGCTTCATTCTATAAAACAAGCTGAAGAAAATACAGTATGATGGTAAATACGTAGTCTATACATTATACATGTTACACATTTTTTCATATGATCTGAAAATAAAGTCTCCACCATCTACTGCACTTGAATTCTTAACCCAGTAAAGTCATTTCAAAGTGTAAGATACAATTTTTGAGTTTGTTTTTTTTTTGGTTTTTTTGTTTGTTTGTTTTTGTATTTTTCTGAAGCTGGAAACGGGGAGAGACAGTCAGACTCCCGCATGCGCCCGACCGGGATCCACCCGGCACACCCACTAGGGGCGACGCTCTGCCCACCAGGGGGTGATGCTCTGCCCCTCCGGGGCGTTGCTCTGCCAACACCAGAGCCACTCTAGTGCCTGGGGCAGAGGCCAAGGAGCCATCCCCAGCGCCCGGGCCATCCTTGCTCCAATGGAGCCTTGGCTGCGGGAGAGGAAGAGAGAGACAGAGAGGAAGGAAGGGGGGTGGAGAAGCAAATGGGAGCTTCTCCTATGTGCCCTGGCCGGGAATCGAACCCGGGTTCCCCGCACGCCAGGCCAATGCTCTACTGCTGAGCCAACCAGCCAGGGCCACAATTTTTGAGTTTTAACTGTCATTTTTCCTATGTTTTCCCATAATCTCCTCCTTCTCTTATAAATCCTCACTCATTCCACCCATTTCTCTTGTCTTTTAAATGCACAGAATGTTAGCAAGAGGCCAAGCCCAGAACATGGATTTTGGTTGTCACATTTTAAAAGAATCTAAAGCAACTATTGTAATTAGCAGTTAATAAAATACTTTTAACCAAATAAAATTAATCTATGTACTGTTCTATATTTTAAAAATTACCTAAGGCTACCTTTTATAATAAAAATGCTACAATCTCCACAGTAGAACTTATTTTAATGCCAGAGTTTGTATCAGAGAAAACATTATTCACATAAAGCAAGTTAAGACTGAATTAAATCACGGTGATTAATTTGCTTGTGGGTTAAAGCTGAATTCAAAAAATCTATAAAACTAAGTATTTAGAAGCAATATAAGGAAATCTCAGTAATTGGGGTGAAAGTTTTTCTGTAATTAGCTGCAATGCATCATTAAATTCTATTGTACTAGCAACTGAAAAAACACAGCTCTTTTGGAACTAACAAGAGAAGTATCAGAACAAAGACATTTAGCTTCATAGATTATATTTCAACCTTTTTCATTATACACTCATAGCTAAACCTGGTTACACCCACCATTAATAAAATATTTGAAAGAAACAACAAAATGTGAAACAAATACAGTGTGTCCGTATTTGACTGGTCACAGGAAAGCAACAAAAAACGATAGAAATGTGAAATCTGCACCAAATAAAAGGAAAACTCTCCCAGTTTCATACCTATTCAGTGCAGTTTGATGTGGGCTCATGCACTTATTTTTTAGGGCTCCTTAGGTAGCTATCCCGTATAGCTTCTACAAACTCGTCACTGACTAATGGCCTACCAGAATGGGGTTTTTCCACCAAACTGCCGGTTTCCTTCAACTGCTTATCCCACCGAGTAATGTTATTCCTATGTAGTGGCGCTTCATTATAAATGCACCAATATTCACATTGCACTTTGGTCACAGATTCGAATTTAGGAGCCACAGAACACACTGAACTTTCCTCTGTACCATCCACATCTCGACTGGCATGGCCGTGGGCTGCTCCGCTGTATACACGGTGTTACGTCATCATCTGTGCATGCACACATGCTGCTACATCATCCTACAGAAACTGGGAGGGTTTTCCTTTTATTTGGTGCAGATTTCACATTTCTATCGTCTTTTGTTGCTTTCCTGTGACCAGTCAAAAGTGCACCATGACTTTACGGACACACTGTGTAGTAAGGCTAGTATTTGGCTTATTGAAGAATAGGCAATATAATAGAAGTCTTTAACATCAAATACAAAATTTTTTTAAAATTGAGAATGTTTACTAAAATAATATTGTCAAATACATTCATATTTCTAAGATTTCATGACTGTAATTACAGAAGTTATATCATTACTGTCATCAGCCTTTCATTTTCTTTCCCATCCTTGTAATTTTAACAGGCTCAATCAATTTCATTCTTAGTATCAAAAAAATCCCACAGTAAAAATGAATATAGCATATAGTTTTATAGAGAAAGATAAATGGATGAATGGATGGGCAGATAGATAGATAGGTGACAGATAGATAGATAGATAGATAGATATAAATAAAGCTTTATTATAAAAACCATATAAGCTCATTGGCTGCTGTCTTGAGAATACATCATATGGAGACAAAGGTAAAAGCACTGTTATTTGGCTATATAATAACCTAGATAGAACATGATAGTGATTTGGACCAAGTAATAGCAATAAAGGTGATAAGAACTGGAGGTGGAGCCAACAAAATTTGATGTAGGTTTTAATGTGGGAGTTTTCATGGTAAGCAACTGAGATGCAGAATTTCCATGAACTGTACTAAGAAAGAATGTCAGTGGAGCAGATTTATGAAAGATTATTAGGAGTTCATTTCTGGACAATTTTACTGGACAAGAGTAGGCAATTGGATAGGAAAATCTAAAAGTCTACCGTCAGGGAACAGATCAAAGATGAATCTGTGTATTTCAGTGGGGTTAGCATATATTTTAAAAATCATAAGGTTGCATGATATTATTGAAAGAAAGAATATAGTCAGAAAAATGAGGCACAGAATGAAGCTCTAGAATATCACAAATTTACAATATTTTCTTGGCCAAACTGCTTTCAAACAATACACTACCAACTTACACACAGATCAAAATTATATGACAGTGTCAGACACTACAGACTTTGCTAAGATTGGGCATTATCCTCGTCCTTTTGACATATTAAAAATGGTCTCTTACTGTTTCAATATTAATTTATTACAAATAAAAATAATATTTTTCTGTACATTTATTAGTAATTTGTATTTTTGTCTTCTATAAATTACCTGTGCACTCAGCTTATTTTCATCCCTGATACTTCTTACTGGCTTATAAAATCACCTTTACATATTAAGATAATTAACATTCACTTATGATATTTTGTTTCAAATAATGTCATTTTCATTTTCAGTGTCTGGTATGAGAATTTTTACATTCCCTAGCCAAATCTATTTATTAATTACTTTGTTACGTATTATTCCATTGCTTTGATACACACAAAAATTAATTATTTACATATTTTCTTCTAATAGTTTATGGTTTCTTGTTTTTTACATTTAACCCTCAGTCCTTCTGATATTTTTGTTAGCTCGTGTGGAAAGACTTTCATTGAATATTTTCTTAGATTTTTAGCTCATTTTATATTTATATTAAATAATATAGCAATTCCATCTTTGCAATGTGTCCTTTAACTTATATTCAGTTCTTATCCATAGTAAAATATATAATAGTTCTGAGATATCTAGTTCTTCTCTTTGTTTTGGCTATTAAGTGTTGTTTCTATACTTCAATGCTTTGTTATAGTACTTTAAAGTTATATATTTTGTATACTATTTATTTGTCAAGTGACTGAATGCCTAACAGGCATATGGATCCTCCCCCTGGCTGTTAGCTAAACCAGAGATCTGGATGCCTATTATTGTTTTCTTCTTGTTAAGTATAGCATATGGTATGTAGTCTAAGAACACATTTTTAAATTCACCTTCATTGTGTATGCAATTAGCGTAAATCTCCTATACCCCCTTCCCAAGCCAAGACTTTGGCAGATGTCTTTTCATTTACAATGCTGTTATAGTTCTTCTTTGCCCTTAATATAAGATAGATGGGAAACTTTTTGTTTATTTGTTTCATGAAAATATAAGCGAGGAATTAGAGATACCAAATGCATGGGGAAGATGGCATCCATTTTAAATATTTGTGTGGGCTAAGCGAAGAATTATAAGTTGCTTTATAAACATGTGAGAGAAAGGAAAGAAATTTAAGTGGAGGATAGCAAACATATAAGATTTGAGTTTATAAGCAAGAAAGTTGCATTCTAAATTTTAAAAGGGAAAAAAGTCAAAGGAAAAATCAATAAATTCTACCAGTAGAAATGGCAGCACTGTTAGAGTTTGAGAGGAATGCAGTAAATTACTCTGAGTGATAATAAGAGTGTTTTATGGAAATGCAGTAATCAGCTGTTTTCAGAAACCACAAACTCTAAATCGAGTGTGATGACTAGTAGTAATTGATGATTAATGGTTGAGTGCTTTGCACCTTCTAAGCACTCAATAACATGATTGATTGATATGTTACTTATGTAATAGAGTAACATTCATAAAGCAATTATATAAGCAATATGTGAGTGGGAAAACTATAGGTATCTGAAGATCCTATTGAAATAGAAAATAAATAACAACAATAATAGCCCATACCTTCTCTGTGTCAATGCCTTTTGACATGGACCATGTTGAGACAATATAATCCATGACTCGTTCACTAAGGCCTTTGGGAACCTGATAGAGTTTCAGAAAGTCCCGCACATTATTCAGCATCTCGTGGTATCGGTTGGTGTTGGCATACATTTGCTGGAAAATTGTGGTAACATTTCCAAAAATAGTTGCATAAAGAAGAGCTGAAAGAAAAGAAATGATGAAAATGAAACAAACATCCCAAGTGAAAAAAATAATATGAAAATTGGTACAATCAATGAATAATGGGACAAAGATGTCTTTATAAACTTGAAGGGTTCATACATATTAACCCCTGAAAAGAGTGCCTGGAACTTGGTATGCATTCAGTAAATGTTACTTTCTGTAAGATAAACATGAGTTTATGAGAATGCAACACTCCAGTCAATGTGGCAAAACCTGAGAGTGGCTAACAGGATTTCGTGAAGAATTAAATGATCCACAATTATAATTTGTCTAAGAAATTCTAGCCTATGACTAAAATTATCCTAAAGCCTTGTCTTCCTGAATAAAGCCTAATCAATTTGAATTTTCCAGGGATTGATGATCCAGTATAGAAATGTATGCTCTTTCCAGCTTTTGGAATACTTCCCTATTTATAAGTAATGTTGACAGAACATAAGAAATATAGGGAGTGAAGACAAATTAAAGTGTTCCATTTTTAGAAGGATCTGAAGAGAAACACAGTGGAAATTAACAGCTAAAATAAAATTTTGTGAGTGCCTGAAAATTCAAATTATTAAACGCATGTCAGTATACCAGTGTTGTAAATTTTTTTATGCCATCATTTTAATTAAGAGCAAAGCCAGCTTTCAGACCAATGTTATTTATCTACCGGAGCTTACAAATGGGAAAGGGTTTTGAAATTCCCTAAAGATGACCCCCTCCTTCAACTCATAATTTACTAACTCTTCTCTCTCCACATCCTGTCAGGCTACTAATGTTTACGTGATCTTCCAAAAGCTTTGAAAAGCAGTTGCATTCAGGTGAGACTGAACACACCCCAGTTGCACACCACCCCCACCCTATGGTGTCCTTTTGATTCCATCCCCTTGTTAACACGAAGCTCTTTGGGAAGAAGGCAGAACTTTATTTACCTTAAGGTTTAGTTAACAATGTTTAGTAATCACATCCATTCCATAAGCATTTGACAAATAAGTAGAATATCAGACAATGATTACTTCCATTCTACATCCTCTAAGCATTTGAAAAAAAAAATGACTCCCCTAAACCAAATATGGGTTGCTTCATTTTTCAGTTTCATCAAGCAAAATCCCTTTTGATGGAAGCGATATAAAATCAAGCTAGTGAAGCAATTTAAGAGACTTAGCATATTTTCCTAAAATCATTTTTTAAGAACTTTTGTTCTCTGAGTACAACAAATTATAATTTCACAACAGGAAGCTATAATTTATAAGTATTTAGTCAGTTTTTTGCTGTTAGTTAAAAATTCTGATGCCAGTGCAGACAATTTTCAAGATAGATGATATTTTGTTAAACTTGATTAAGAAGAATATAGTGCTGACATTTCTCAACTGGGTCATTAAGCCTTTGAATATTTCTATTTTAAAAATAGAGGTAATCATAGTCTTAACATCTCTATTCCACCATTGTGCTATTAAGAAAAACAAACACAGAAATGATGCTAACAAATTAATGACAGAAAAATTATGTAACAAATATGGAATTTCACATTTCCAGAAAAGAAAATAAAGAGAATTTATGTTTTTAAAATAATGGATATTTTTAGGATTAATGAAATAATGTACAATTGTGTGTTGCAATAGTACCCAGCTATTATAAGTTGTCAATGAACATCACAGATCTACCTATTATTTTGACATATTTAACTTGTTTGGCTCCCTAAGATGCTTGCAATATGCTATATTTACCAAAGTGTCTAACTACTGCTTTTAGTGTAACAAATTACTACACGTTTCACCTTTTTGGGTACATTAAATATTCATACATTCTCCTCAAATGAAAAGTTTAAGCACTAAAATATAAAGAAAACTGCCAATGTATTAGAAGTTTGCCACATTAATAAATGAGGAATGTAATCAACATCTCGATAGGTTTGACATATTTACAAAGATACCTATTTTTGACGCCCATTTTCATGTGAGTATGGTGTCCTACACTGGGGAGTACTAAACAAAGTAATAGTTTAAAGTAAGAGATTCAAATGTATGTATATTTTCAATGTTTTTTACATTAAAATAAGTTTCAAAAAGAGTGCAGAAAGTTTGTATGTAATCATACACAGCTTCTCTTTATTATGACATACCTCTGCCCTGAATTATTGATGTGCAAATATTCTTGGATTGTTAACAGACATTCAAGTTAACCATGGCCAAAAAAGAACTCTTAATTTCCAATGTCCTTCCTCCAACAGCCAAATGCACTTCTTCATCTTAGTAAATTGCAAAGCCACACCTAGTTGCTCAGCCCAGAAAACTACCAAGTCATTCTTCAATTCACTCTGATTCATCTCCAACATCTAATACATCACCAATTCCTCTTGGTTCTACCTTCAAAATAGAGCTGCAGTTCAATCACTTCTCCCTACTTCTACCAGCTTCTTTGCATAATCTTTATTAGTATATACTTTTTCACTTACTATATTTTCCATTTACTAGATTCTTTGGGTCAATTACTAAACCTCTCTAGACTTCTACACCCTCATTTATAACTTTAAAAGTGGACTAGAATCTTCACAAAAGTGTTGTGCTAAATGAGATAACTCATATAAAACAAGGTAAAAAGTAAATCTAGTACAGAGTAAGTATACATGAATTATTATGTATCATTATCATCATCATTATCGCCACATGGAAATAGTTTTCAAACAATTAATATTTCATGCAGCAGAAATATATATGGTCACACATAGACTTAAATCCAACCTAGTCATGGTCCAAGAACACATATAACCAGAGAACTGCCTCCCTCATTGATCATAATTTCTATCAATCATCCCTCACTTCCTCTGCTCCAGTCATGCGAGCCTTCTTGGTGCTTCTCAAACACTCTGAACCCATTCACTCTTCAGGGCCCATCCACCAGCTGTTCCTTTTGTTTAAAACAACCTTCTGAGAGACATTCAACAGGTCTATATCCTCTCCTCATTCAAGTCTCTGCTCAAAAACCAACTTGGCACAGAGCCTTCTCAGACCACCTGTCTAAACATCTTCTTTCCCTCATCTAACTCTCCATTCCCTTACTATGCCTATGTTCTTCATCTTATTTATGACTACTTTCATTTACATCACATATTAATTTAATGTTTATTATCTACGTTATCCATTAGAAATGCAAATTCTACGAGTGCAAGCATGGGCCTTGTCCTTTTTGCTAACTGTTGTATTTCCAGAACACAGACCAGTTCCTAAAACACAGAAGGTGTTCAAATACTTTTTCCAGTAGATTCACACTCACGTACCAAAAGCCTACAAAATAGGTTTTCAGAAACACTCTTTTTTCAAGTCAAACTCTCACCACTAGTGATACAAAAACATGGAAGGAATATACATTATTAATGCAGGTAGGAGAATAAAATATTTAGAAGCCAAGGTGATAAATTGGAAATGCCTATTGTCATTCATCAAATATGAATGTCCATGCTTGGCCTGGCCAGTTTTGTAGAAAACTGTTATATAATTTTACTCTTTGAATGGGATGCTAAATATTCAATAGTAATTCACCTTCTTCAATAATAATAATTACACCAATTTTTAAAAATTTGATAAGCCTCTCCTTGTATGATCACCTGCAAATTTTTAGGCTTAAGACAACTGAAAAAGCCTGACCAGGGGTTGCACAGTAGATAGAGCATTGGACTGAGATACAGAGGACCCAGATTTGAAACCCCGAGGTCACCGACTTGAGCATGAGATCACCAGCTTGAGTGCAGGGTAGCTGGCTTGAGCATGGGATCATGCTCAAGTGACCCCATGGGTTGTTGGCTTGAAGCCCAACGTTGCTGGCTTGAGCCCAAGGTTGCTGGCTTAAGCAAGCGGTCACTCACTCTGCTGTAGCCACCCCCCCCCCATCAAGGCATTAGAGAAAGCAATCAATGAACAACTGAGGAGACCAAGGAGCCACAATGAAGAATTGATGCTTCTCATCTCTCTCCCTTCCTGTCTGTCCCTATCTGTCCCTCTCTCTGTGTCTCTGTCTGTCTCTGTCACACACACACACACACACACACACACACACACACACACACACACTTAAAACAAGCTAATTTTACCAGTTTATTGAATTTAAAGTCTTGCTAATTCTGGCATACACACCAATAAATGGCTTACTTAAAGAGGTTTATTATTTTTTATTCACCACAAAGGGATTATTTAGAAGATAATTATGATAGATTAAAAATGGCTACAAATTCCCTGATTCCCCTTCTACTGAGCAGTAGGATATATACCCTTCCCCTCGAATCTAAGTATACTCTATCATGGTAATACAATCATATGCCAATATGTGGGCCTAGGTCTTAAAAAACTAGAAACTTCCCATTTCTCACTGTTAGATTAGCTGATTTTTGGAGTTTAGCTTCCATGTTGTGAGGAAGCTCAAGCATTCTTCTAGAGAGGACCACATGGAAAGCAATCAAGAACTCTGGCCAATAGCCTAGGCCTGTTAAGCACTGACCTTAAGACTGAGCATGTCAGTTTAAAATACTGACATGAGAAGACATTTCTACACTAAGGCTACATAGGTGATTCAACCATCACTTTTTTTCTGTTTATATTCATAATAATGAGATGTAAGATATGAAAGAAAATGTGCCATTGATCTATGATTGTGGGTGCCAAAATAGCTTGATAATATCAGCTTATCAGCCATATAAGTGGCTGAACCAATTAAGAAGTGGATTTTCAGACCCATTCAAGCCAACCTAGCTAATATCACATGCACTAGAAATAAGTCATGGCCTCCTAGCCCTGCATAAATTGCAGATTCATGAGTAAAATAAATGGCTGTTCTGGTTTTAAGTCATTGAGTTTGATTAGTTGTCAACTATAATATTAAACTCTAATAAAGCCAAATCAGTTCTTAATTGGGTAGGGAGCCTGAAGAAAAAGGGTAAGGAGCTTTTATCATGCATATCCAAGCTCATTTTGAAAAAATGCTTTTCTAAATATTTAATATATTTTATATTTTAAAACTCAAAAATGACCTTCCTTTCCACTATTGAAGCAGGACCCAGATGGCATCCTATGAGACCCCTTTGGGGCATTGGAGCCTTTAAGGGTGTATCCTAAAAGCTGGTAGTTCCCCTGATCTCTGTTGGGCTTTTTCTGCCTCTAGGTATCTTAAAAGCCATTCTCAGAAGATCTCACTGAGGGGTTTGAGGATCCCCATCTGCCTATATAAATCTTTTCCATATATCTGGAGCTATTTGGAAAAAGACAAAACAGTGTTATTAGCTAGATCTAATAAAAAAGGTAGTAGTTTGCAGGCGAAAAAGATTTGGTGTCTCCTGTTCATCAGCATTCAAAAGAAATGTATTTTTTTTTTTTTAAGTAAAAAGCATGATATGGTAGACCCATCGGAGTCATTGGCCTGGTGTGCAGGATTCCCGAGTTCGATTCCTGGCCAGAGCATACAGGAGAAGTGCCCATCCACCTCTCCACCCCTCCCCCTCTCCTTCCTCTTTGTCTCTTTCCTCCCGCCCGCAGTCAAGACTCCACCGGAGCAAAGCCACCGAAAGGAAGGTCATTGAGCTAAAGCCTACCAGGCTTACACGCCTCTGCTGTGAGGAAACAGGGACACTGGAAGGTGGGCTTCCCCCTCGCTCCTCTAAGGGAGGGTTCAGTCTCTTCCAGCCCTGCTCCAGCCACCTATGACCTAACCCTGCCCAGAAAGCTGGGGTTTGCCACTGAAGGCTGAAGGTGCCCAGGGCCGTCGGCCCCATCTACGACACTGTGGACGAGCCTAGGGTATTTGTTCCAAGAAGCAGGTAAACTGATCTCATTTGCACAAGGGCAACTTAACTATGTTTTGCCTGAATAGTCAGGTTTTTTATTCTTCCCTCAAAGATCTCTGTTGTGGGTGTTGATAGTCCTATTTTCTGCTGCTTTGCTTAATATATAGTGTTTCCTTTATCCTTCCTACCTCAATGCCCCACTCATATTTCAGGCTGGGACCTACTCCTAATTTAGAGCTCTCTTTCCTCCTTTTGCCAACTTGTATTATGAATTTACCTTTGCCACCCAGCTTAGTGTATCCCAAGGTTCTCTTTACCATGCCACAGTCACAGAGCTCCAGGGAAAAGCAACCTGGTCTCAACTCTCCAGGCAGAGGAGAACAGAAGCTCCATATCCACGCATGCTGCAAATGGCTTTTTCCAGTCTACCTGAATCATTACCAGCTAGAAGCAGCGGTCATTGGGACTTGGACATGAGCTGCAAAGTATAGAATAGTGACAACAATTCCAGTGCCATGCAGACTTTTCCTGTGGGGAATTTTCCTGGACTCCTGCTCCCTGTGACAGCTCCTAACAGACTGAACTGTGGTTGGGTTGCATTTTTCAGGGATTTGGCATAGTGATGGGGCCAACTTGGACTTGGTGAACATGTTAAGGACACTACTCTTTTATGGATTCTTGCTGTATTAGCCAAGAGTTTGCTTAAAGGCTTCTAATCACTGTAAAAAAAATAGAGGACTGGATGAAGAAGATGGGGCACATATACACCATGGTATACTATTGAGCTAGGAGAAATGATGACATCGGATCTCTTAAAGCGGAATGGTGGAGTCTTGGTAGCATTGTGCGGGGTGAAATAAGCGAATCAGAAAAAACAGGAACTTCAGGATTCCATACATTGGTGGGACATAAAAGCGAGACTAAGAGGCATGGACAGGAGTGTGGTGGTTACGGGGGGGTGGGGGGAGGGAAGGAGGGAGAGGGGGAGGGGGAGAGGTACAGAGAGAACTGGATGGAGGGTGGCGGAAGATGATCTCTCTTCAGGTGATGGGTATGCAACAGAACTAAATGACAAGATAACCTGGAAATGTTTTCTTTGAATGTATGTACCCTGATTTATTGAGGTCACCCCATTAAAATAAAAATTTATTTATAAAATTAAAAAAAAAACTCAAAAATGCCTTTTTAAAATATAAACATTAAAGCCATGAGTTAATGTTAAGTGTTTTCAATAAGAGACATAGGTTAAAAGATTGTATGATGCTATAACACAAATCAGAAATTTTGCTATTCATTCAACCATTGTTGCATTCAGTAGATATTTACTGAATACCTATTTTATGCCAGCCAATACACTAGCCACCAGTGATACAATGACAAAATAGGCAGACATAACCCCTGCTCTCAAGTCGTATACACCACTTCCTACGGAAAGCTATTAGTCTTTTATTCTCCCAAATCATAATCTTTGAAGGAATACTAATGATCTTTTTCTTTCACAGTTTACAAAAAAAACCCACAAATAAATGTATAGCCATTCCAAGTATAAGACTATATCTTATTTCTCACAATTAAACAATTTGCAGAGTCAAACAAAAATCTATGTTCAGCTATTTAATTGCCACTCAGTTTCCACTCCTATGGCTGCTCATGCTACCAGATAAGCATGATATGCAGATCCGAAGAAATTATGTTCTCCAGTCACTTCATTCTGTTTGTTCCTTAGGTCAAGCTCTATCCATTCATCTCCTTATTAATTATTTGTATTTTTCAGACTTGTCGTGCCTGTTCACGATGACATCTGACATTTACTTTTCCTAATTATCTTTCTTTTATAAATCTTGGCAAGTAATCATTGGCCCTAGACCGAGCAATTTAAAATATTAATATGAGAATGCATTTCTGGTAACCTTTAAAGGCACATAGGTGGTTCAACCGTCATTTCCCTTTTTATTTAATTCACCTTTAATAATGATATTTAAGGTATGGAAGGAAAATGTTCTGTGGTTGTATGAATAGCACACAGCCTCTTATAACAGTTGAAATAATTCCAGTTGGCTTTAGAACAAAGTGAAGAAGCTGATCTTCCAAAATTTCTAGTTTCAAAGCTCTACACTTCTTCCCACTATTTTTAAAATTTATTTATTTGTTTGCTTGTTTATTTATTTATTTATTGTGTTTACATAGATTCTAGTGTCTCCCCAAATGCATCCCCCCTCCCCATATTCCCCTCAACCCCTCAACATCTCCCTTACTCCCCTCCCACCAGCTCCCTCCCCTCTTCCCTTCAGATTTAATTTTATTCCTCAGTTCACATTGTTCCTTGGATTCCTCAAATGAGTGAGGTCATATGATATTTTTCTTTCTCTGCCTGGCTTATTTCACTCAACATAATAGTTTCCAGGTCCATCCATGTTGTTACAAATGGTAATATTTTCTTCTTTTTCATGGCCCCATAGTATTCCATTATATATATGTACCACAGTTTTTTAATCCACTCAAAATGGGAAGACAGAGAAGTGCAATCCAAATGAACCAACAAGAGAAGATCCTTCCCACTTTTTTAGAATGGCTCCCAGATACTCTTTTGTAATGATCCATATATGTAGGCACCCTCTAAGCATCCACTTATAAGCAAGACATTTCCCCTTTTCTAGTATTCACTTAATCTATGCTCCATTCCATCTAGTACCTAAACTATGTCAGTTATCTTGTTAGAACTAATCACTTCAATCATTTTATTAAGTGTTAACTATTAAAAACTATTTAATATACTATCCCTCTCAGAGATATTGGGATTTTGAAAGGGGAATTTCAGGTAATACAGCTGGTTGAATCTTTATTTGAATTAACTGTCAACTAGTTAGATAAGTTGAGACATGAAAGGGACACATTTTAGAACTTCTCAAATTATACTATAAATTGAACAGATTGCTCCAGCTCACAGCTGGTCCCATGAGTACTGTAACAACTACCTCTATTAAAATAGTCTCAATAATTAAGTGGCAATGCTTATGGATATCATTTCCTACATACCCTAAACAGTCACTTAATTTAGAATATTAATCATGAATGTGTGGAACAGCGGATAGAGCATCAGCCTGGCATATGGACAACCCAGGTTTGATTCACAGTCAGGGAACACAATAGAGGCAACTATTTGCTTCTCTCCCCTTCCTTCTTCCCCTTTTCTCCTTCTTCCCCTCCTGCAGCCACTGGCTCAACTGGGTTCTAGTGTCAGCCTGGGCACTGAGCATAGCTTAGTTGGTCTGTCAGCCTCAGGCACTAAAAATAGTTTGGTTGATTTAAGCATTGACCCAAGACTTGGGCTGCTGGGTGGATCCCAGTGGGGAACATGTAGAAGTTTATCTTACTATATCCTCTCCTCTCACGTTAAAAACAAAAAAACTCTTTTTCTCCACAGCCTCTCCAACATTTGCTGTTACCTGACTTGCTAATAACAGCTAATCGAACAGGTGTGAGGTGGTATCTCATTGCCGTTTTGATTTGCATTTCTCTAATAGCTAAAGAAGATGAGCATCTTTTCATATATCTGTTGGCCATTTGTATTTCTTCCTGGGAGAAGTGTCTATTCATATCCTCTTCCCATTTTTTTATTGGATTGTTTGTTTGTTTGTTGTTGAGTTTTATGAGTTCTTTGTATATTTTGGATATTAGGCCCTTATCTGAGCTGTCGTTTGAAAAAATCATTTCCCATTTAGTTGGCTTTCTGTTTATTTTGTTATCAGTTTCTCGTGCTGAGCAAAAACTTCTTAGTCTGATGTAGTCCCATTCATTAATTTTTGCCTTCACTTCTCTTGCCATTGGAGTCAAATTCATAAAATGCTCTTTAAAACCCAGGTCCCTGAGTTGAGTACCTATGTCTTCTTCTATGTACTTAATTGTTTCAGGTCTTATGTTAGACCAAAAACTCAGAAACATTGATACGTAAAGACACATGCAGCCCCATGTTTATTGCAGCATTGTTCACAGTGGCCAGGACATGGAAACAACCAAAAAGCCCATCAATAGATGACTGGATAAAGAAGATGTGGCACATATACACTATGGAATACTACTCAGCCATAAGAAATGATGACATCGGAACATTTACAGCAAAATGGTGGGATCTTGATAACATGATACGAAGCGAAATAAGTAAATCAGAAAAAAACAGGAACTGTATTATTCCATACGTAGGTGGGACATAATAGTGAAACTAAGAGACATTTATAAGAGTGTGGTGGTTACGGGGGGGAGGGGGGAATGGGAGAGGGATAGGGGGTGGGGAGGGGCACAAAGAAAACAAGATAGAAGGTGACAGAGGACAATCTGACTTATGGTGGTGGGTATGCAACATAATTGAACGACAAGATAACCTGGACTTGTTATCTTTGAATATATGTATCCTGATTTATTGATGTCACCCCATTAAAAAATAAAATTATATAAAAAAAAAAAAATAAAAAAAAACAAAAAAAAAAAAAAACTCAGAAATAAAAATACTAGTAAAAACAAAGAATCAAAGGATCAAAATAGCTTTATCTCTGCTTGAAATCAATTTTCATTATTCTTTATAATTCAGCACAATTTGATTTGAATAAGACTAGTACATTCATATTGCTTAAACAATTATAGAATTTTTTGTAACTTTAATAAAGACAAACTGGAAAAAATAGATCAAAGCCTCTAAAATAAGTGGAACAATAACTGTAGATAATCAGTGAATACTGAACTCATCATTTTAGACTTATTTATTATTATTCCAGAGAGCTTCCATAACATATCAAAGATAAAGCAACCAGCGGTGTGGGAGACTGCAAGCTGACAAAGTCCTTGCAGTTTAAGGCTTAGCCAAAGGTTAAGTTCTTTCCCCACACCTCCATATTGGCTATAAAGCTGAGTATTTGTATTTGTCCCATCCTCCTACCTCACTTGCTTTATTAAGTAGCTAGAGGCAATTTATATGTACTTCCTCTCACCCTTTGTTTGTTCTGATGTTGGTTGATTTCAGTTTTGCAGGGTGGAGGGTTTTCTGCACTTGGGAGAATTCTTGGGTTGCCCTGGAAATATGATTTTGTATCAGAGACTTCCTTATTTGCATATGGCTCTGCACTATATAGTAAAGCAGACCAGGGGCTTTGCTTCAGCTCTTGCAAGCAAAAGGTTGCAAGGAGACCTCTCGATCCCATCTTTTTTTCTCTCTGAGTTTATTTCTTTATTCTGCACCATTCTCACTCAGGACCTGGACAATTACTAGCCATGCTGGTCTGTGGCAGATGGTGCTAGAGCAGGGACCTGAGGAAGAGAAAACTAAATGAAAAGCAGGTGACAGAACTCCCCAAGTGTACACAGTGAGTAAAGTTTTTGGGAAAAGAATAGTCGGGAGTAATAAATTATGGCACAATTAGGGTCAAAAGTAAGGAACATTTTTGTAAGAATAGTTATGCAGCTAGAATGCTTTTTACAATATGTTCAAGATGTGTGCCCCTAGTTCCCAAAGGAGGGAATGGTTAGTTCTGCTACAGAAAGCAAGTAGGTAAAGTTCTGAGAAGGCAGTGGTGTGAGGAGACTATGGCAGGAGGAATGAAAGTGGTGGTCTCTCTGGCAGTTGGTGCTGTACTTTGTGGCTTGGGGGCCAAGGAACATAAGACAGTGTGGCTGCTCCTGGTTCTCTCTGGCTGCATGGTCTGCTGCCGCTCAGCTAAAATTGAGATAGGGGAGAAATCTCAGCATAGTCAACCTGAGCTGTCAGTTATAGCAACTCTGGAATTTGAGAATGGATAGGAGACTCAGGTATTAGGAAAGTTACAGTTTTTCCTGTTATTGTCTGATTCTAGTTTCGGTTTAGTTTTTGTCTGATGTTGTCCAAAATGTGTCTGCTTTTAAGGCCTGAATTAAGTTCTTGCATGCAAAAATTGGATATGCTGGCTCTTATATTGAAAAAATAAGTTTCATCCCTACATTTTTGCTTTAAAAATTGGAATTTGTAAGGAGTGCTCATTTAAATTTAAATAAAATGGAATTTAAATTCTAAACATTTGATAATTTAGTTTGTGTTTTGTGAAGTGTGCTTTGTGTTGTCTTTAGGGTTGGGAGCCAAGTAGCAACTCAAGTATTAGGATTAATCAGATTTATGTGTCATACTTGTGTCTCTGTACCGTAAATTGTCTTGTTTGAGAATAAAACTACACTCAGGTCTGTGAAACAAAGGAATTAAGCAAAATTAAGCAGGGTCCTGATAAGTCATTTCAAGAATTTGTCTTAATCTGCTTCAGGCAGTTGGAAGAATAGTATAAAAATGCTAATTCTGCTTGTCAGACCACATCCTGCAAAAGAGGCCCCAAGGATATCAAGAATTTGGCTCCCCTGATGCCCCAAAATGGAGTTAACAATACAAAGGCATAAATTCAGAGGACTCTTAAATATAGGAGCTGATGTATCTGTTATTGCTGAGCAACATTGGCTTTCTTCTTGGCTCACTCATGAAGGAGTCACAGAGCTGTGAGGTTTAGAGCAAAGTAAATTTCCCTAACAAAACTCTTTTTTTATAATGAGAAGATAAAGAAGGTAAAACTGAATTTTCTTTTTAGCCTTCTGTGTTCTCTAGATTGCCTGTTAATCAATGGGATAAAAATGTTTTGAAAAGTATGGGAGAGTTACTTGTAAAAGCATTTACTACATTTTGTCAGACTTTTGGAATTGACCTGAGGACAGGTGTTCCTTACAATCCCCAGGGTCAAGGCATTGTAGAGCATGCCCATCAAACACTTAAAAGTCAATTAGAAAAAATAAAAAAGGGGATTCATAGCGTGGAACTCCTGCAAATCTTTATCACGCTCTCTTTACTTTAAAAATTTTTTGAATACTGATGTACAGGGCCATTCAACAGCCAAGAGACTCTGGAATCCAACAAGGAAAGCCTTCCCTGAAGTGCAATGGAAGGACCCACTCACAGGAATCTGGCAAGGGCCAGAACCTGTTCTCTTGTGGGGCCGAGGATATGTGTGTTTTTCCTAGGTCTGCCTAGACTCCTCGGTGGGTTCCTGAACATTTAGTAAAACACTGTGAGTCAGGAGGATATACTCACTGCACAAGAGCAATTATATAAGATTTATTTTACTTTTAAATTTTTTTCAAACATTTCCTCCTCAGAACTTATTGCAGCTGAGAGGCATTTTACAACAGCCAAGAAATGGCCTAAGTCTCTTATGCTGTACCAGGATATAGTATTAACTGGCCCTAAGTGGCAAAATTCAATCAAATTACTAACTTGGGGGCAAGGGTATGTTCCAATTTTGTCATCAACAGGTCCTCTTTGAATGCCATCAAGGAACAAGGAAGGTGAAGCCTCATCATAGATTGACATCAGCCCCTAGAAAGCAACCTGGTTCCAGAGATCCAGAATGCCCATTAAGCTTAAGGCAAAAGCTTACTGTGCTGGAAGCAGTGGTCATGGGACTTGGAAACCAACTACAGAGAGTGAGAATGTGACAATAGTTCCAGTGCCATGCGGGCTTTTCCTGAGTGTGACTCCTACTTCCTGAGACAGTTCTCAATGGGACTGAAGTGGGGTTGGGTTGCATCTACAGGAAATGTGGAATGGTGATGGTATCAGCATGGACTTGGTAAACATATTAAGGACATTCAAAACAGCAAAGACTCTTATAGATCCTGCTGTATTGGCTAAGAATTTACCTGATAATCTACAATAAAAGGCTTTAATCCCTTCAATGTATTAAAACACTCATTTTGATATCTGGTAGAACTAACTGTACTAAGTTTGTGTTTATTCTGTATTTTTCCAGTATGCCTCCAAATTGGAATCTCAGAAACTGGGAAATCAGACAAGTACAATATCAGCATACGAACTAAAATTTAAAAATCAAAAATGGGGATATGTGGGAGACTGAAAACTGGAAAAATTCTTGCAGTTTAAGACTTAGCCAAAGGTTAAGTTCTTTCCCCACACCTCCATATTGGCTATAAAGCTGAGTATTTGTACTGGTCCCATTCCTCCACCTCATTTGCTTGATTAAGTAGCTAGAGGCAATTTACATGCCCTTCCTCTCACCCTTTGTTTGTTCTAATGTTGGTTGATTTCAGTTTTGCAGGGTGGAGGGTTTTCTGCACTTGGGAGAATTCTTGGGTTGCCTTGGAAATATGACTTTGTATCAGAGACTTCCTTATTTGCATATGGTTCTGCACTATATAATAAAGCAGACCAGAGTCTTTGCTTCAGCTCTTGCAAGCAAAAGGTTTTAAGGAGACCTCTTGATCCCATCCTTTTTTCTCTCTGAGTTTATTTCTTCATTCCACACTGTTCTCTCAGGACCTGGGCAACTATTAGCCACGCTGGTCCGCAGAACAGAGGCAACCAAAGATTAAAAGTATATGATAATTTTTAGATGTACTCAGCAGCTGATACAAAGGTTACCTTAGCCATTATAAATAAATAAATAAATAAATAAATAAAATTGGAGGGAGCTGTCTTAGGTACTGAACACAAACTTAATTGAGGGCACTCCTAGATCTGCCAACCAGGTACACAGGTCACTCTTTCTCATGTTTTCCAGAAATTCTAAAACCAATGAGAGGCTGAGGAAGAAGAAATATGATGGAGTTAGAATGTAAAAAGGCACATAGAGATTGTTGGTAAGGCACAGTCTCCCAGACATGACAGTAGGAAAAGTAGATACTTTTATTTTGACATTGTTTTTCTAACTGTAATGATCAAGAAAGACTAAAACTTAAGCCAAATCCAAATGATAACAAAAAAACAAGATATCTTTGTATCAGATGATGATATGATTTAATTATGATATGATCTCATGAACAGATGATAATGACATAAGTTGTATTTTTTAGGATATTTATAAATTTTTTATTTTCCTTCTTTTCCAGGTAAGAGTAGAACAGATAGAGAGACAGACTCACACATGCACCCCAACCAGGACCCACCCAGTAAACTCCATCTAGGGCCAATGCTCTGCCCATCTGGAGCCATGATCGCAACTGAGATATTTTTAGCACCTGAGGTGGAGGCTTCATGGAGCCACCCTCAGAGCCCAGGGCCAATGCACTCAAACCAATCAAGCCATGGCTATGGGAGGGGAGGAGAGAGAAAAGGAAAGATGGTGGAGGGGAAAGGGTGGAGAAGCAGATGGCCACTTCTCCTGTATGCCCTGACTGGAATCAAGCCCAGGACATCCATACACCAGGCTGATGCTCTACCACTGAGTCAACCTGCCAGGGCCTATTTATAAATTCTTAGATTGTATCTTTTTATTTAAAAACAACTTTAAAATACAAAATTAGGAAACCATAACAATGAGATTTAGATACCATAGCAGCCCAATAATGAATGCAAAGATTTTCCTATGTCCTTCAAATTATAAAAGTCAAAGACCTGCTGTTCTTCCTATTTATAAGTCTAGCTTTATCAGTAACAAAAAATGAGAAAGTACAGTAAAGTCCCAAATTGTGACAAAATGACCAAAAAAATGTACAGTTGTCCTCTATTTTATGCTAGATACATTTTTAATTACTTTCCAGTATTTCTTATTTTTCAGTAATGACACCTGAAATCACGTCTCTAATCTTTAGCACCAAAATATAAAAAGAAGCAATAAATAAAGAATTATATTAAATCAATCACTCTTTCTATATGTCTATATAGTAGGTGTTACTGTTATGCTTACATTAATATGGAAGCACTAAATATAATAATAAAATAATATTGAAATACATTGGTGCCAAAACACATGTATTATTTATCCAAGACTCAAAGAGTGAAATGTCACTCTTAACAACCTAAATAAACTGCTAGTGATCCAAAGAACAGTACCTATAGAATAACCACGAGCTTCTCTTATCCTCTGAAAAATAGTGTTATAACCTATCTTCTTGTTGACATTCAATACAATTTATTCTTGCTTCCAAACATTTGTTCATGCAGTTCCCTTGTTGTAAATCTCAAAACATGGCCACAAATTATTCCTTACTTGGTATGCACATCTCTTTGCAATGAAAGTTTACTGCTTCTTCCACCAAAATCTATTTCTTTTCCTTTGTGCTGGCTTTGACTTCTTCTTTTTCAGTAGAATGTGGCAGAGACGATATGCAACTTCTAATGCTAGACCTTAAGGGAATCTTTATATTTGACCTAGGTCTCTTATAATGCTGCCTTGAGATTACCATTCCTGAAGAAGCCTGGGTTGTACTGAGGGAAAGCAAAGATAGAGTTCTTGTTATCCTTGTAGTACCAGTAGAACCAATACCTCAGGTGAGGTGCCAACTAAATGTAGCTGCCAGAGGAAGTCCAAGCATGAGGAGCAGAGGAACCAGTTGCTCATTCAACCAGTAGGGTCATGAGCAATAATAAATCATTCAGTATTACTTCACTATGTTTTGGAGTCATTTGTTACATAGCAATAGATAATTTATACATCTCCCCCCACCCTGAAAGCCCTCCCTTCCTAAATCCCAGCCACTCTTCAGGGCTTATTATTCCCTTCATAAAACCTACTCTGATTATTTTAGGTCAAGGAATTTCTCTAACCTCATACAGAACCTATCACTACATCACTCTTTAAAATAGTAATTATGTTTTGCTTTATTAATATTTTAGGATCACCTGGTTTATTTATCTGATATTATATCTTGTTATAAATACAAGTTCTTGAATGCAAATATCTTTTAAACTTACTGAAATCTGTCTACTGACAGCATATTTCTGAACACATAACTACTTAACACATAAAAAACAAAGTTGAATTATATTTAAAAGATTCTCCTTATGTAGTAAAGTAGACAGCAAGTACATAAAAACCACCCCAAGTCAAATCTGACTGAGAATATCATCACAGTATTCTGAATTGACAATTTTAAGAGATGGAGGAGAAATTTTTTATTAAGAGGTGCAAAATCACAAAGGCTTCTGGCTATAGGAAATATAACCTGTTAATTAATAATAAGAATATCACAACCTGGGTACATCAGTTATTGAAACCACAGAGTTTATAAAAATAAATACAAATGACATTGTAATATTGTAGAACAAGACTACCAGAAGATTTTCTGTACCAAGTATGGATCAAAAATTCAAACTCTGCCACATGGCTTAATTATTCCATTTCCTGTAATATTATAAAATGAGTCCACTGAAATGTTGTTTATAACATGAGGGAAAAGTAAAATGTTCAAAACTGAAGACTGTATAATACAAATGATGGCACAACAATACAATTGAAAACATTAAGATGATAATGGGGCTTCTGGGCATGTATCTGAAAAGATTAATGACTTTTTTTAGAAAGAAAACGTGTTACTTAATTTCACTCTTTGCAATATGATACATATCTGTGAAGGTATGTGTGTGGTAGGGGAGATTTATGTGTATTCATAGAAACATTATTAAAGGACACTGACTAAATGTTAATAGTTATGATATTTGGGCAATAGGAGTTGTGGTGATTTTAAACTTGCCTGCAATATTTGATTTCTTGCAATAAGCTTGTAATATTTTTGTAAAAAGAATAAGTTATTTGCATTTTTAGAAAGGTAGAGCTATAAACCTTCATGAAGAGTTATTATTTCATCCTCATTATAAAAATATAAGGAAATAAATTCAGAATTTCAGTCTCAACAATTACATGACATAACATCTATAATAGCTTTAAGATTGATATTACAAATAACAATCATTCTATCCCATAGAGGACTTTCTTGCAGTCAATGTTAGTTGCCTACCAGTCACTGGTCTAACCAAAAGTTCTATTAAATATTTTAAATTATTGATTTGAGAGACAGAGAGAAAGGAGGGGGGGGCATCAATTTGTTGTCCCACTTATTTATGTATTCATTGATTGATTCTGATATGTGCCTTGACCAGGATTGAACTCGCAACCTTGGCATATCAGGATGACATTCTAATCAACTGAGCTAACTGGCCAAGGCCAAAAGTTCTTAAGTATGAACAGCAGGCCTCAAAGAATTAAGTACTCCCAAGACAAAGAATGTAGTAGACCAAGTGGAAGAAGAATGCACTCCTTGAATGACATGCAGCAAAAGATGTCTGGGCCTATCAATAATCTGGTATCTGCTTGACTGAGTACCAAAAAGAAGCCCTTAAATCTGCTTTGGGTGCCACATTACCAAAACAGCCATTTAATGCAGTAGAAAAGACAATTTCCTAACACCTTTGTTACATAAAAGGAAAATTTTAGTTTACTTTGCTTATGTGTATTCACTATGATACATATCAACATTAATTAGGCATTATTCTTTATTTTGAGAGAATTAACACTTCAAGAGAACTTGTTATATACTTAGTGATGCAATGAAATTTCTATTCACTGAATTTTAGAAGGCAAAATGCCCAGGAATCTAACATTTGTAATCTCTGCATCACCATCCTCAAATTGTACCTTAAATCATTGCTGCATCCACTGGCCTATATCACAACTTGGTTGTGATGCTCTGCCACCACCTTATAAAGTCTGGTTCCATCTTCAGCTGAGCTCCTCCTTCTATTTTCTCAAATATTAAGGACAGTCCACTGAACTCAAGAACAAACAAATGTCTTTTATCAGCAATCTCCAAACTCTTTCTTGAAAGCATCAGGCAAAGTGACCTGATCAGATCCAGAGATCCAGCTGCTTGTCACTATTCCCTTGCTTTCCTTCTAACCTGAAAACCACACTAAACATCAAGGTTCCAAACCAGATAAACAGTGTTTTGGGTGATAGGGGGTAGGCTTCCATTTTGGATCTGGGGAGAGAGATGAGATATTGTCCATTTCTTCCTGTAAGCAGTTCCACAACATACACAATTTATAGAAACTTCACATGTTAGAAATGTAAGAAAGTTCCAGCTTTTCTAGGAGAAACTGATTGGTTTCAGCAGGCAGACACTTTGGTCAAGAGCACTTCCCTACTGCTCCTCTCAGGTCCATCACGGGTCCCTCGCTTGATAGGACCCTTTGATGGAACCAGTTACCGAGCGCTTTTCATTCTGCCTTCAGAATAGCTCTTACTCTCAGCCTCCTTCCTATTAACATCTCAGAATCTAGTGTTAGCATCCTGTGGCCAGGTTACCACACAGCTGCCTAACTGCTCTCCCTATCTCTAGTTTCTGTCATAATACCGCCTGCACAATGCCACCAAGTAAAATCTCCCATAATACTAATATATTGTGAGTTTTATTTTCCCCTTAAAATAATATCTAAAGTATGCCCATAGCATGTGAGATCCAGGTACTCTGAGGGAACCTGTAGGATATATACAATGGGAAAAATATTTCTATGTGCCACACTTAGCACTTTGCATTTTTTTTCTGTACGTTAAATGATCACTTCCCTATTTGAATTCTGAGCCGTTGGAAGGAAGAAATTATGTCCTCAACTTCTATTCCAATCAAGTCAGTTTTGCCCAGTGAATAAATTTTAAAAAGTTCATTTCTCCTGGCTATAAATAAGGGATATGAGGTTTTATCTGACTGTGAGGGTATAATGGAGCATTAGCATGACGGTATCTTTCCAGCCGCCTATATGTGCATGAATGATCTTACTGCCTATTAAAATTTCATGTAATGCATAGCAAACAGTTCATCAAGGGAAAGAAAGGCAATAGTATCTCTGAGTAAATTCATTTTTAATGCCTTTAAGGCAGGTCCAGTATCATCTATTTCCTTCATAATACCCAAGAATAACTAGAATATTCTTCACAAAGTACATGACCAACAAAAGTTTCAGACTAACATGAAAAAATAATATAGTGGCTGATCTAGATTCTGTCCTTTGTTTGGTGAAATGAGACAGATACTTGGTGTGAGAATGGGAGACCTATTAAGTTGTACGCACACTGTCAAAACTTCCAAGAATGGTATTTTAAACATTTTATAATTATAACTCAGCAGTTTTTACATTAGCCACTAGTCAGGGTATTTATTAATATATCTGGTACACATTTGTTAAGTGTCTACTATGAGTAAACACAATGCTAAGCACTAAGGGAGACACAGAGATAAGCAACTTTATATACATATTTTTATTTTTAACTAATACTTGGTTGTAAAATTCTATTCTCAGGAATGAGTATAAATTTTTTCACAATTCTTAAAAATGTTCTAAATAAGGTATCTAAAAAAAATATCAACATGGTAATAAAATCTCAGGTTAGCCTCTTCATCGCTGATTCAATGTTGCCTTTGACAATTTTCACTACTCTTTGCCTTTTAAATAGTGCCATCTTCATCACTATTAGGACACACTGCTCCTCTACTGGCTCTTGTCTCCTTCCTTATCTAAGCGCTTATACAATAAATCATTCAAACCAGCGTCGTTTTGAGAATAAAAGAGAATACTCAATAGTTATGTTGGGACAACAGGAGTAAGAAGGGCTTTTCCAGATAAACCAGGGACATTGAGTCATTTCACCATTGTTTGAATTATTTTATCTACGGTGCCTTCCCCCACTATAACAGACAAGGGTTTGTAATGATCAGATATGGGTTTGTAATGATCATTTGCAACAGTACTTACTCCTTAAAGAAGTCTGTCCAGTTATAAGCTATTTAATAATATCTGATGCTCTCTGCGTTCAGATGTTACTAAACTGACCCTGAGAATCTAAAATGAACAATGAATTTTCAAAATTGTCATTACGATACAAGTATGTTCTAGAGAAGACAAAATGAGTTGGTCAGGGTGTAAGGAATTTGATTTGATGGTGCCGTCCAACATTTGCAAATTGTACTCCATTAAAACACTCTAAGTCTCTGTGACGGTAACATGTTTGTCTAAAAAAAAGTAAATAGTTTCTGGATCAAATAAGTTTCACATTAGTTCTCCCTCTTAAAGAGTCCCGATTCACATTAGCACATCACAATACATATTAGCATTTCAAAAGCTCTGAGAAGCCTTGCTGTAGACACCATTTTTCTTACCTGTTTCTTCTTGGAACCCTTTTTGTTCATTTAAAACCTACGAACAGTTTGCATATCTCCATGGGTCAATCATTTCAGCCTGCAAGTGGGGTGAGGTACAGACATCCGGGCATATGGGGGACTGTTGCCACAATCCCAGGATGCTAATGCAGGCCAGCAACTGAGAAACCCATTTTTGCAAATCTAAAAACTAGTAGGGCTACATCAGCCAGTGTCACAGATTGAGGTGCAGAAGAAACTAGTCTTGAAAGGTAATGCCTCCCTGAAGAAAGAACAACAGTAAGAGCACTTGGTGGTTAGGCCAAACTTGAATTTGATCAAAATATATAATCTAGGCCAGTGGTTTTCAATCACCAGTTCCTGGACTGGCACGAAATTTCTGGCAGACTGGCAGTTGCAAACCACCCATCTAGGCAATGGCAGAGAGCAAGGTGAATGACAGCACACAGGAGTCAGCAGGGCTCAGCACTTCCTCTACTCAAGGCTTGTTGGGATTTTAGGCACAGACTTCATGCATTCCTCTGCCACTACGCTTTGTAGGTCTAATGACACATCAATGTTTGTTAAATAAGGGATAAAATGCTCTTTTAAAAAGCTTGCTCTTGTGGTTTTAGATGAGTTGTACTGGAGTTCAAAAGAGACTAAAGACAGGTCAATAAGCTACCAAGTTGGTCACCATCTTTGTGAAGAGGGAAATGAGAAGGAGCAGAAATAGACCAGGGGCTGGTAGATAAACCAAAAGACCTGAGAAGAATCAGCAAGACAGAATAAATGAAGCCTAATGCAGTTAGATTTGTTGCAGTCTCGGAGGCCTGGGAAGGGCTGGCCCTATCTTGGCATTCTGCATATTCAGTCTGTACTGTCTTTCTTTATGTTGATCTTACCTTTCCAATTCATTTTTGTAAATCACTTCACAGTTGTATATTTTTATTTCTCTATAAAAAGTGTAAATTTATTGTAGACAGCATAACATTTTCCATGAACTGTGCATTTTCTAGGAGAAACTTGTACATTGCTTGCAGCAATAAGTTAACTGGCATTAAGCATGGATTTATATGTGATAGAGCACTTCATTGACTCTTTTTAAAGAGAATAACCCATCCTGTGTTTAAACATAATTGAATCTTGTAACAACAAATCACCAAGAGATTATCATGTATAAAACAATGACGTTATTATCAAATTAAGGGAAAAAAATCATGGGATGATAGATGATGGAAAAAAATCCATCACCTGGAAACTTAAAGAGCAGAATATATTACTCCACAATGATTCCCAAGAACTATGATTCATAAAAACTGAGTATTCTGGCTACAGAAACATTCTAACCTCTGCCTATTCATTGGGATTTAGCTAGAAAGTAAAATTTAGTTCACCACCTATAATGAATGAAACCAACACCAGCCTATTAAGTCAATGGAACTGGCATTGATTTAACAGGTTTCAAAGCTTTTAATTCTTGATTGGATAAAACTATCATCATTTTCTAATTCGCAAGACAGTATAGCCTATGAAGCACTATGTATCCCATGCATGATATATTACTAATTTCTTCTCTCTCTCCCACATTACCAGGCTTCACTCTTTCCTAATAACACTTGGTACAAAATGTGCACCTTTTCAATAATAAATCATTACTGCCGAGTTTCGACATATATGGAATAAAGCCATCCCAAGTTCATTCCACTGGGTACATCACTATGGCAGAAATGTCAACTATAATAAGCATGTGATAAAAAAGATCTTCAGGGCTCCTGGCAGGTAGTACATAAAGCTGACAGTAGGTTAAAACTGAATATTTACATGAAGAGGTTGGGTGACTGAAGCTGACAGCTGTCATTAACACTGTCAAGAAGAAGAAATATGCCACCTAAGATTTCCCAGCTTTCATAATTTACAGGAACTTTTGCATCACATCTCATCCTTTTGACAAACACGGGTTTGGGCCTGACTCTCACTTACTCTCCCCACCATCTATACGTCCTCTGCACCAGTTAAGGCACTTAGCATCTCTCAGCTGAGTTACTGCAACAGCCTCCTTACCCCCATCCTTGCCAATGATCATGTTCCAACTGGGCAATATTAGAACTGAGTAATATTAGGTTTTTCTGGGGAAGGGGGACAAAAGAACCAGAAAACTCAGTTGCTTAACAATATATATAGTTCATAACTACAGGGTGGTTGTGGATCAGACAGTTCTTTATGTTTTCCCAATTTATAGGCCTAAAATGTGACACTCAGTGGGTAAAATAAATGCCTTTTGTAATTGCTTCAGTCATGAGGCAAACTTGTATGATTTATCTGAAAATGAGAACTATGTACAAATCAGAGGTGCAAGTCTGTATCAATAGGTTATAAAGCTTCGGGAACTCAATAAAAATGAGTTGGCCAACTGGCTAACTCACAAATATTACCTATGGGAAGTATGAATGTCTAATAAACCAATGTTCTTTGAAATTCATTAATTATTGCTCTCTCAAATTGAATTTATTTGGGTGATACTGGTTAACAGAATTGTATAGGTTTCAGATACCCAATTCTGCAACACATCTCTGTATACCGTATTGTCTGTTCACTGCCCACTGAGTCAAGTCTTTGTCCGTCACTATTTATCCCCTAAGCCCTCCTCTACCTACCTTCCCACTAACAATCACCACACTGTTGTCCGTGTTCACGAGTTCCTTTATTTTTATTTTTTGTCCTTTGAGGCACTTAAAGAAATCAAACTCTTACTTATCATTGCTCTTCTGAGTAGATCTTGAATACAAGAATGTAATAAAATTCCACATCCATATATCATAAAGACTCAGAGTCCTTCTCAATATTTTCCCCAAATAAACGGACCTAGGAGACCGAGTATAGAAGTAACTGCAAATGAAAGCCACCCTTACTTAGACTGCAAACCACAAGACTGCTGCCTACAAAGACAAAGTGATTTCTGCATATGCACAGATCTACTGGCGGCTCATGCTCCAAGGGCTGATCTGGTTCTAGCCCTCTACTTTTAATTAGTAACTCAGGCTTCTAGCATAAGAGGGTGTTTTAGGAAGCTAAATACACACTAACTATAAGCATGCAGGATGCCTGAGGCATGAGAAACTCCTGAGGTAAATGATAAATTTTTAAAAAATGTAATTAAACTAAAAAAAAAAAATCCTCCCACAGAAGAAAGAATAGAGCATAGACTACAGTTTGCTTCCAAGAACTTGATTCTTGCAGAAGTGAGATTTTTGCTGGAGACTTTGTTTTTGTGTTTATTACCATAGAAGAATTAAACTACAAAAAGGAGTTCCTAATAAAACAATTGAGTACCTTGTGTATAAATGTCTTTCTTTCCTTTTAAATGACTGGCAAGATTAGGAGCATGGGATTTCTGGATCAAATGGATCTAAATTCAAGTCCCAAAAGCACCACACAATAGTTTATAACCTTGGAAAAGTTATTTAATCTTTTTGAGTTTCCGTTTCCATAGCTAAAAATAATAAGGATAATGATAAACCTTTTTAGGAAACTGAATTTCATAATGCAAAAAAAGAAAAAAAAATGTTAGCACAAAGGTCTCAACTTACAAAGTACTCAAGAAATTAAGCTACAATTCTACAGTAAAAAAAAAAAAGTGGGCCCTGGCTATTTGGCTCAGTGGTAGATCATCATCAGCCCAGCATGTGAAAGTCCCGGGTTCGATTCTGAGCCAAGATACACAGGAGAAGTGCCCATCTGCTTCTCCACCCTTCACCCTCTCCTTCCTCTCTATCTCTCTCATCTCCTCCCGCAGCCAACGCTCCATTGGAGTAAAGTTGGCCCAGGCACTGTGGATGGCTCCATGGCCTCTGCCTTAGGCTCTGGAATGGCTCCGGTAGCAACAGAGCAATGCCCCAGATGGGCAGAGCATCGCCCCCTGGTGGGCATGCCGGTGGATCCCAGTGGGGCACATGCATGAGTCTGTCTCTCTGCCTCCCTGCTTCTTACTTCAGAAAAATACAAAAAAAAAAAGTGGAATTTTGTCAGCTCTCTGTATATTGTTATATGGGAATATGTCAATAACTTCAATAACTTATGTAGAATAGATAAGTTGTTAATGATACAATTTATCAGTCACAAGAATAAACAGAAAAGATGAATATCTATTAAAGACATAAAATTTGAAATTAAAAATCTTCATGTAATTTATATTATTACTATCTGTGGTGTGATACATTATCTCTTTCTGCTCTCTATTCAGTATCAGGCATTAAAATTACTGTACCTTTGACAGTTTCATTTGAAATTTAATTTTTTTATCTTGCATTATTGTGAATTATCAGAGGTATTGGCATTCTTCATAGAATTTGCTTCTTCTTTGTATATTTTGAAAAGTTTGTTATTATAGTTCAGTTTTTAGTACTATTCAAATGTACTTCTAATATAGCCCTTATAATATTTTTTAAATTCACAGAAGTAGGACAGAGTTTTGTGTCCACTTTCTGCTATATAAGAACATTTTTATTAAAGATGTTTCATTAGGCACACGGAGCAATGTTTATTATATAGCTGCTTCACAATAAGCTGCATTTATAATTTTTTTTCTATCACAAACTTATTAATCTAAGTTTATATATGGAGAAGTTTTTGATGGTGATAATATGTGAGAGACACTGAACTAAACATTGTATCTCATTTCTTCCTCAGGCTTTTATAATCAAGGGCATGGTACAGTTTCCTTATTAGGAGTTAGTTTTATAGGTAAATATATCTATTCTAATTGAATTTATTGCAGTGACACTGGTTAACAGAATTATACAGGTTTCAGGTGCCCAATTCTATAACACATCTCTGTATACCATATTGTGTGATCACTCCCCCAAGTCAAGTCTTTGTCCATCACCATTTCCCCCTGTACCCTCTTCCACCTCCCTCCCACAATCCCCACACTGCTGTCCATGTCCATGAATTTTCTCTTTTTTTTTTTTTGTTGTTGTTGTTCAATCCCTCCACTCCCCTCACACAGCCCTCCCCCCATCACCCAACAGCTTTCAGCCTGCTGTCTATAAGGAATTTTAAAAGTCCTTTCACAATGTAAGAAAGTAAAAAGAAGAATCTTATTTTCAATGCTGTGGAATAAGAATCTGATCTCAATGGGCACACCAGTTAAGATATTGTAGCATTCTATAGTCAGAAAGAGATCTTCACTCAAAAAAAGAAAATGTATTGCATACAACAATATTCCAGAAACTATTGTATATTCATACATTTTTTAGAATGAAAATATAATGATAATTTGTAGATGGACAAGAGCAACAGATAAAAGACAGAGAGTTGTGGGCAAGTAAAGATGAGAGGATTGTGAAGAGTTTTGACATCTTAGTGGCAACCTTCTCATTGTGCCCATTTTTTTCTCTTTTTTTCTATAATGAACAGTTTGTATAAATGTAGTGCAGTATTTGTTCATTTGCAAACATCTCAGAAACACAGAGCTATTTTTAGAAAATGATGAAAAGTAAGTCCTTGATGTGTTTGTTGCCAATCAGATTCATGCTTAATGTATGTAACACTTATAACTTGTGACAGTGTCCACAATGCTGACATTTATACGTTGTACTGCAGCGTGGGGCCACACGCCTTCATGGTGCTAATGTATAGTGTAATATAGTCCCTGGAATGATAACACCACCATTCTGACTCACCCGACTGCCACTTCACAACAGAATTTAGAACATTCATTTCTCACCTTTTCTTTTTTTAATGCAGCCTACTAAATTTGTTTTATTATTATAATACTGTATATGCTGAACATGCTTCCTGGGTGGATTTTAATTGAGTAGCATAACTCTCCAGCATTAGACACAGATGCAAATCCACAACCAATCAAGGTTCTTATTCATAAAACATGCAACTTTAGCTCTATTTAGGTCAACATCGTTATCATTTGGGAAACTAAGTTAATTTTTTTAAAGTAATTTCCGCACAATAGCCTTTAGCTTTCTATTATTCCCTTCTTGCTATATGACCTAAGAAGTTTTTACAACATCCCTGAAAGTTTTATTGTACAGGGATGTTAGCTTACAATGATAAGTTTCTCTGGTTAGGATTTAAGTCTCTAAACATCAGTTTAGTCCGAAATTACATTGAGCAATCACAGCGGGAACTGTTTAATGAGTTAATTAGTACTCACTCTTCCAGGATGGCTGCGCTCATCAATCTGGGAGATAAGCAGCAGATGCCTTCACTCAGCTCTCTAAAGTGTGGTTCTTTCCCCACATCCTCATTGTCCATCTAACTACCTGATCCAACCAGGACAACTTTTTTGAGTAAAAACTGGACATATTAAAACTTCAGGAGAATTCAGTTACCTAGGATGTGCCTAAGTAAATTCAGTTGCCCTGCTTAGAAGGCTAGTAAATGAGTTAGTCCCTTCAGTACCCTTGCTGCTACTGCTATCCATGGGACATAAATGTTTGTATCAAAATTCTAGGACACTTTCAAACAGGATGCTAGCAAACTAGCATTCATTAAGACTAGTCTTGTAAATAACACATACAAAAAAAATGAGATTGAAATAGGCTTTAATGAAATATATACTTGTAGATGCATAAAATTTCAGTTAGAATACACAATAAGCTATTGATACTACTGAATATTTCTGTAGAGTAAAATGATGGGGTTCTGCGGGTGGAAGGAAACTTTCCATGTCAGATCCTACAATTCATTTTTTTTTCCAATATGGACATGTATTATAGCAATCACTATTACCATCCTCATCATCACCATCACCACCAACACCACTATCACCACCATGATAAACGACTCATAATAGGTAGAGAGACTAAAACTGGAGGAATGTGAGTTAAGAACCTTTAAGCCATGGGGGCAAATGTCCTTTGTTCCCAATTACAATACGCAGATAGAGAAATGTAGGCAGGTGCTTTCTCTTATCCAGACACAGAAATTTAGCAAGTTTCTAGTCCTGGAAGCATCCAACCTGATAACCTCAACTCTTTTTGCTACTTAAAGAACCATCAGTATTGCTGAAAGGGCATATTTTTTTTCAAGTTCTGTGTTAGAATTTTAAAAACTATTTCTAATTACAATTATAGTAAAACTGGACAATAACTCACAAACTCTATTTAGCCTGTAATGTACTGATAATATGACAGTAATAGCTTTCAGTATGTGTGTAGCCCATAGTTAAAATCTGATTTCCCTGCTTTGTGATTTGTATTCCAAACAATTGACTTACAAATGAAAATTACTACTCTAGGCTTGCCATTTAACCAGCATTGAAGTATGTACATGTAAGGGATATAAAGATGCCATAAATATGCTAGCTGCTTTTAAAAAGGCAAATGACAAACACCAAGAAACAGTACGCTAGATAATAAGTTAGTAACTGGAAAAATTGATGATGATGAAAACATTAAAATGTAAGCTTAAATCAGTGCAGGTTCAAAGTACAGAAATTTTCATCTGAATTCTGCAACAAAAAATTATATCACACCAGTAAAAACTAGTTGAATTTAGACACAAATTAGATGCTTTTATTTTTTAAAAATAATTAAAAACAAAGACACATAAGTAATATGTGAATTATTTATATAACTTAATAGGATGACAATATATATATATAAAAAAAACAAGATGATCTCAAATCCCTAAAAAACAAGTATTCTGCTTTAACGAATGAAAGTAAAGACCAATCCTTAAAGTAACTATATTTTCATGCTTTATCTTAATTCTCAGGAAAAAAACTTGAAATACCACAAAAAACTTTAAAAGTATATAACCGAAAAAAAAACCCCACACAATTAAAACTAAAACTAACCAATATGGTACTACATAGGTCATTTCATCTCTCTGGACCTTAATTATCTTTTCTTTGAATTACATGATATCAAAAGTTCTTTTCAGTTCTAAGACAATTATATTAATTATAATTATTATTATACCTCATTTTCTGATAATATAGTAAGTACAGTGTGTCCGTAAAGTCATGGCACACTTTTTGACCGGTCACAGGAAAGCAACAAAAGACGATAGAAATGTGAAATCTGCACCAAATAAAAGGAAAACCCTCCCAGTTTCTGTAGGATGATGTGGCAGCATGTGCGCATGCGCAGATGATGACTTAACACTGCGTATACAGCGGAGCAGCCCATGGCCATGCCAGTCAAGATGTGGACAGTACAGAGGAAAGTTCAGTGTGTTCTGTGGCTCCTAAATTCGAATCTGTGACCAAAGTGCAACATGAATATTGGCGCGTTTATAACGAAGCGCCACCACATAGGAATAACATTACTCGGTGGGATAAGCAGTTGAAGGAAACCGGCAGTTTGGTGGAGAAACCCGTTCTGGTAGGCCATCAGTCAGTGACGAGTCTGTAGAGGCTATACGGGATAGCTACCTAAGGAGCCCTAAAAAATCTGTGCATGAACCCACTTCGAACTGCACTGAATAGGTATGAAACTGGGAGAGTTTTCCATTTATTTGGTGCAGATTTCACATTTCTACCGTCTTTTGTTGCTTTCCTGTGACTGGTCAAAAGTGCACCATGACTTTACAGACACACTGTATATAATGTTTTGGAGAATACAAAAGAGAAAAGTACTTTCCAGGATTAGGATGAAAAGATAAAGGTATATAACTAAGACAAACAGTTTTCATTATTGACCAGGTTCGTAAATAAACATTAAAAAATTGTAGTTAATAACATTCTTGCAGGAAAATATCTATATTTTTTAACTTTTATTAAATTCACTTGTTGACACTGGTTAACAAAATTATATAGGTTTCAAGTGTAAGGTTCTACATATATCCTCTGTATATTGTACTGTGTGTTCACCACCACAAGCTAAGTCTCCTGTCATTTATCCTACCTTTATCCTCTTCTACCTCCCCTTGCCGCCTTTCCCTCTGGTAATCACTATACTGTTGTCTATATCTATGTGGTTTTTATTTTTGCTTAATCTCTTCACTGTTTCACCCAGTCTCCCCAAACCCCTCCTATTTCACAGCTGTCAGTCTTTTCTCTGTATCTACGAGTCTGTTTCCATTTTGTGTATTTTTTTCATTAGATTCCACATAAAAGTGAAATCATATGTTATTTTTCTTTCCCTGGTTGAATTATTTCACTTAGCATAATGCTCTGCAGGTCCATCCATATTGTTGTAAATGGTAAGATATCCTTCTTTTTTTTATAGCTAAGTAATGTTCCATTGGGTAAATGTACCACAACTTTTGTATCCACTCATCTTGATGGACACTTGGGCTGCTTCCAAATCTTGGCTGTTGGAAATAACATTACAATGAACATAGCGGTGCATATAGTGTTTCAAGTTAGTGTTTTTGGTTTCTTCAGATATATTCCCAGAAGTTGGATCATTAGGTCAAATGGCAGTACCATTTTAATTTCTTGAGGAAACTCCATCCTGTTTTCTACTGTGGCTGCTCCAATCTGCATTTCCACCAACAGTGCATAGGGTTCTCCTTTCACCACACCCACCCTAACATTTGCTGTTGGTTGGTTTATTAATTATAACCATTTCAATAGGCGTGAGGTGATATCTCACTGTAGTTTTAACTTGCATTTCTCTGATGATTAGTGATGTTGAGCATCTTTTCATATGACTATTGGCCTTCTGTATGTCCTCTTTGGAGAAGTGTCTATTCAGGTCCTTTGCCCAATTTTTAATTGGATTGTTTGTTTTTTGGTAATGAGTTGTTTGAGATCTTTATAAGTTTTGGATACTAACACCATATCACATGTATAATTGGCAAATACGTTCTCCCATACAGTGGGTTGTCTTTTCATTTTGTTGATGGTTTCCTTTGCTGTGCAAAAACTTTTTAGTTTGATATAGTCCCATTCACTTATTTTTTATTTTGTCTATCCTGTTCAAGAAGATATATAAAAAACCAGTATGACTTCAATAAATTCAATAAAAATAAAAAAGAGTACAAAAACAAATGTGATATATTATGTAAAAACCCTGTTACCAAAGTAGTTTCTAATTTTGTATATTTTAATATTGAACCACTTTAATTTTAAAAATATAAATTAATCATGATTCTCTCATAAAAACAACATTGCCACAAGAAATTTCCAAGATTTTACTGCCTAAGTTTTCTTCTAGGATTTTTATGGTTTCAAGTCTTACTTTTAAGCTTTTAAGCCATTTTGAATTTATTATTGTTTATGGTGTAAGACAGTCTAGTTTCATTGTATTTTTAAATGTTTCTGACCAATTTTCCCAACATTTATTGAATAGACTATCTTTACCCCATTCTATATTCTTCTTTCCTTTGTCAAATATTAATTGATTATAAAGGTATGGGTTTATTTCTGGGCTCTCTATTCTGTGCCACTGATTTATTTGTATGTTTCTATGCCAGTACCATACTGTTTTGATTACTATGGCCTTGTAGTATAGTTAAATATCAGGTAGTGTGATTCCTTCATTTTTCTTCTTCTTTATCAAGATTGCTTTTGCTATTTAGGGTCTTTTGTGGATTCATATAAATTTGGGGGATATATGTTCTAGTTCTGTGAAATACACCATTGGTATCATGTTACAAATTACATTTAATCTATAGATTGCTTTGAGTAGAATGAACATTTTAATAACATTAATTCTTCTATCCATAAACACAGTATATGCTTCCACTATCTGTCTCTTAAATTTCTTTTTCAGTATCTTATAATTTTCTAAGTACAGGTCTTTTACGTCATTGGTTAAAAATATTTCTAGGTATTTTATTTTTTTGATGCAATTGTAAACGGAATTGTTTTCTTAGTTTCCCTTTCTGACAGTTCATTATTGGTGTATAAAAATGCAACTAATTTCTGGATATTTCTTTTGTATCTTGCTACTTTACTGATTTCATTTATCAGTTCTAATAGTTTTCTGGTGGCATTTTTAGGGTTTTCTATATACAGTATCATGTCATCTGCAAATAATGACAGTTTTAGTTCTTCCGTTCCAATCTGGATGCCTTTTAGATCTTCTTCTTGTCTCATTGTTTTGGCTATAGAGAGGACTGGCTAATAGAGAATTATCCTACACAGAACACTTGAAGACAAAACTTTTAAATATTTAAAGTACAAAAATATATTGCATGAATACTAAAAATGATAAAAGTTATTCATTATACATTTTATAAACACATAATAGTAGACAGTAGGGAAAATATGACATAATAACATGCCCTGAGCCTTCATGGATTTAGATTCCAATACATATTGCAAGAAGTTGAACAAGTACATACTTTAAAATATTATAGGAATAAGGAGAGAAGTTTGTTGACAGCTTGGTGACGATCATTACCTAAGTATCTTTTTGTGTTTCAGAATGGTTATTATCACATGGGAGAAGCATAATTAAATAAAAAGTTAGGGACTTGGCTGGTTGGCTCAGTGGCAGAGCATAGGCCTGGCATGTGGATGTTCCGGGTTTGATTTTCTAGTCAGGGCACACAGAAGTGACCATCTGCTTCTCTATCTCTCTCCTTCCCCCTTCTCTCTGTCTCTCTATATATCTATTCCCCCCCCCCCCCAGTCATAGCTCAATTGGTTCAAGTGTATTGGCCTGGGTGCTAAGGATGGCTCTGTGGAGCCTCTGCCTCAGGTGCTAAAAATAGCTCAGTTGCAAGCATGGCCCCAGATGGACAGACCATTGGCTCCAGATGGGTGTTCCTGGGTGAATCCCAGTCAGAACATGTGGGAGTCTGTCTCTCTATCTCCACTCCTCTTACTTGGAAAAGAAGAAAATAATGCAAATAAAATAAAAAATAAAAGACGAAATAGATGGTTTAGTGTTTCTCTAACAAATAAATAAAATATTAAAATTCAAAAGACATAAAAAACAATGTTAGAAGAAAAAGTTAGGCCTGTGAGGAAAACAGAAAGCCCCAATTCCACAGCACTTCTCTAATGCAATAATTTCTGCCTTGGTTTCTGTGCTGCCAATACTTGTCTGTTTGCAAATAAACATCTCACAATTATTAGTCATGTTTGCTTAAGCTGAACATTTTTCTCCTTGAAAATTTAGCACCTGCAGAGAAAACACACACACACACACACACACACACACACACACACACACATATACACATGAGAATATCACTCTTCTGGGCATCTTGAGGCTGCAATTTTGGTACAGATATACCAAAACATCTCAAACTGCACAGCTGGCTTCCTCTGGAAACCCATCAACCCAAAGTAGAACAGCCAAGCATGAAGCACTTTGCTAAAAAATAAAAAAGAAAGAAAGAAAAAAACTGCAATACTTAGAGTATGTAAAAATCTGTGCTTTGATTTTTTGTACTATGCAGTTTTCACTTAAAACTAACAAAAAAGCAGAATCTTGCCTGACCAGGCAGTGGCACAGTGGATAGAGCGTCGGACTGGGATGCAGAGGACCCAGGTTTGAGACCCCCAAGGTCGCCAGCTTGAGCACGGGCCATCTGGTTTGAGCAAAAGTTCACCAGCTTGGACCCAAGGTCGCTGGCTCGAGCAAGGGTTTACTTGGTCTGCTGAAGGCCTGCAGTCAAGGCACATATGAGAAAGCAATCAATGAACAACTAAGGTCTCATAACGAAAAACTGATGATGGATGCTTCTCATCTCTCTCCATTCCTGTCTGTCTGTCCCTGTCTATCCCTCTCTCTGACTTTCTCTCTGTCCCTGTTAAAAAAAAAAAAGAATCCTTCAGGGTGTGTGTTTGTAAGAACACAGCCAGATACATGCTCCTTTTAATGGCTATGCTGCTCCGGAGCTCTGGCACAGGGGAGCGCCCCACGTCTCTAACCAGGACTGGTGTATGGGTATGTCTAGAAGCCTGAAGTGATTGTCATACCAGTTGAAAATGTAAAAGAACATTTCCCATTTGCTACATGAAATTCTTCATGCTGTCAAACTTGAAGTGAACCTTGAAAGAAATTGGTCATGAGCTCTTTGCAAAACTGGCTTCATTAATCATGCTTTTCAGAAAAAATATGGCTCCTGTCAACATGAGCATTATGCTAACATACACACTTGGTTGGATGCATATTTCCTTTCAAAGACTCTGCTATGGAATAGAATAGGTTTGAGTTTAAAGAAAATTTTCAAAAAGGCACAAAATGTGTAAATTATTGCATTTCTGTAGAAAAAAAAAAATACTAAGGAAGGAGCTAATGCTGGAACAGTTAAGACTGTTAGATGTGATCATTGAATAATGGAACATTTAGATATGAGTAGAATTGATAGTGTGATAATGTGGAAAGTTGTAATTTTCAAAAGTTTTAAAATAATTTTTCTAGCCTGACATGTGGTGATGGTTCATTAAGTAAAGCATCAATCTGGAATGCTGAGGTCGCTGGTTCAAAACCCTGGGCTTGCCTGGTCAAGGCGCATACAAAAAGTAACAAGTTGATGCTTCCTACTCCTCCCCTACCACCTTTCTCTCCCCCCTATCGCTGCTCTACCTAAAAATCAATAAAATATTTTTAAAAAGTTTTTCTAGACATAACCAAATTCTAAACAAAATGCCACATTTTGTTTATCCAATCCTCTATCTCTGATAATAGCAGAAGGGGCATGTTAAAGAGAATACCTAATTAGCCACTTTGTTCCTAATCTTCCTTATGTAAGTTATGCTATATTATTTAAATGAAATGTTTATTTTAATACTCTTACTGCAAAAATTTGAGAAAACACAGGTCTAATCAATTTTACATGCCAAGCTGGACTTCGGGTGGACCTTACAACTATATAACTCAGCTTGTGCAGTCTTTTCAGCAACAGCAGTAAAATATACAAGCCAAATCAGGTTTGGGTTGTGACTGAAGCAAAGAAGCAGTAGTTAGATATTCTGGTTCTGCTACAGATTATAACTATAAGGACTGCTGAAGACCTCAGATCAGAAGTTGTCTGGCTCATGTAATTCAATGTCAGTGTTTAGAAGTTATATGGTTAACACTTCCAGAAGTAGAAAGAAAAACATAATATACAAAGAAGCAAGACAATATATGTCTCTCATTCATGTTTTAAAAATCATTAGGGTATATTTTTAAAAAAGAAAAAAAGGTAGGAATAAACTTTTAACTTAAACCACAAAGCAGAGCACATCATTGAGTAGTCTAGCATGAAACTCTTGGAGTCCTATTTCTTTTTCTTTAATTGTGGTCCAATATATGGGGTGGGGAAAAGTAGGTTTACAGTTGTGAATACACAGTTAATAAAGCTACTGTAATAATCATAACTCACCTTTTTCCATATGAACAACAGTAAACCTATCCTATTTCTCCATGTATAAGATTCACCGTTTTTCAGAAAATTTTGGGTCTAAAAACTGGTGCATCTTATACAGTGGTTGTGGCATTTCAAATGCATAGACGGAACTGAGGATGATGCAATATATGAAAACAGTGATTCATCATCAGACACAGATGAGGACAAGCTAATGGATAGGAGTTTTGACAGTGATGAGGAGTTGTAGGAAATTGATGATGAATAAAACTTGAGTTCAATAATTTTATGTAATACATTTTTTTTTCAAATTTCAGGCCAAAAAATTAAGGTGCATCTTATACATGGGAGTATCTTATACATGGGAAATACAGTACTTTGCCCACCCCTGTAGACTCTCACCATTTTTTGAAACCCCATTCTTCCTTCTTAAAATAACAAAGGGAAGATAAGATTATTTTCAGTCTCAGATATCATCAAAAATTTATGAATATTTCTAATTCTAATACATGTTTCTGAGAGCATTTTACATTTCCTTTAGCTAATACAATAGTAAATGTTTGTGTGCTGATTCTCAATCAAGAGTCTGAAGATGGATACCAAGATGGCACTGGAGTAGGCAGATATACAGACTCCCAGCTCACACCACCAAACTGGATTACAAAATAATTTAGGAACAGTCAGCATGAAAAACCAACTTTGGACTACAAGAATAGCTCTCAAAAACCAAGGAGCAAAGAAGAAGCCACACTGAACCTGGTAGGGAGCACAGTGGGGCTCCCCTGCTTCCAGGAGCAAAAGGGGGGTGAGGCTGAGAGCCCAGAAGGACACTCATTCCAAGGAGAAGAGCAGAAAATATCGCTCACAGCCACTTGCCTGGGGACCTGGGAATGAGGTGTGCTGAGAGGGCTGGCTTTTCTTCCAAAAGGAAAGTGAGGAGAAAAAGACAGATGATGATGAGCAGAGGAATGCATGGGATGACCTGAGAAGCTGACTCATCCAGTGTGGAAGTGACCATAGCTGGGGGAGGAGTTGATCCCTCCACACAACACACACAAACTTAAAGTGGTTGCAGGTGACCCAACTCCAGAAAGCTCTCAGGCTCCAATCAGCCCAACAAGACATAGTTGAAAACAGGAAGTGGGAAGGAGGGGCAGTAACTCAGGTCTCCATGGAGATTTGAGATACACCTCTTCCTACTGAAGCAGAGAAAACACCCCACCCCCAGAGAGAAGCTGGCAGATTATGCCTTCAGAGCCTCAAATTACACCCACCATTGCTGGACACAGTTTCAAATAAGCCCCCTGCTGAGATCAGTAAACAAGATTACCACCTAGTTAAGAAAACAAACAAATCAAGACTTCAAACAGGCTCTACTAGAAAAGCCAAATCCGACAGCGGATTACAAACAACAGCTGATGCCAAACCAAGAAGACGAAGAAATACACAACTGAAAATTGGAGGCAGACAACACCAACCTTCAACTTAGCAGCTCTACAAACAACAGTCCCAAATGAGGAGGGTATACACACACAAAATGGGAAGACAGAGAAGTGCAATCCAAACACTTAACAAGAGAAATCCTCAGAAAAAGAGCTGAGTGAGATGGATATAAGCAAACTACCGGAGGCAGAGTTTAGAATAACAGTTATTAGAATGCTGAAAGATGTTAGAACAAAAATGGATGGTCACAGTCAGCACATAAATAAAAAAATAACAAATATTAAAAAGAACATTGAAATAATAAAGAAGAACCAGTCAGAAATGATAAATACAATATCTGAAGTGAAGACTACACTAGAAGCAATTAATAGCAGGCTATATGAAGCAGAGGATCGAATCAGCGATTTAGAAGACAAGATAAATGAAAACACAGAAGCAGAGCAGCAAAAAGAAAAGAGAATGAAAAAATCTGGGAAACTCTAAGAGAGCTCTGTGACAATCTAAAGACAAACAACATCCGCATCATAGGAGTTCCTGAAGAAGAAGAGAAAGAACAAGGGTTCGAAACTTTTTTCACTCAAATCATAGTCCATTCAAATCACACAAATACAAGAAGCATAGAGAACTCCATTAAAGAGAAAGACAAAGAAATCCACACCAAGACACATCATAATTAAAATAGCAAAGCTAAGAGATAAAGAGAAAATATTAAAAGATGCTAGAGAAAAAAAGGCTATCACTTACAAAGGAGCCCCCATAAAGATGACATCCGACTTCTCAACAGAAACAATTGAGGCTGGAAGGAAATGGCAAGAAATATTAAAAGTAATATTAAAAGAGCTTACAACCAAGATGTCTTTATTCAGCAAGGCTATCGCTTAAAATTGAAGGAGAAATAAAAAGCTTCCCAAACAAACAAACAAAAAAAATTCAAGGAATTAATTACAACTAAATCAATGCTGCAAGAAATGTTAAGGGGCCTGTTGTAAAAAAGAACAAAAAGGGAAAAGAATATAGTAAAGGAGGAATATAGCTTTAAAGAATAAAATGACAATAAACAACTACATATCAATAAAAACCTTAAATGTAAATAGATTAAATGACTCAATCAATAGACCTAGGGCAGCTGCATGGAAAAGAAAACAGGACCCATACATACGCTGTCTACATGAGACACACCTTAAAACTAAAGATACACATGGACTGAAGGTAAAAGAATGGAAAAAAATATTTCACACAAATGGAAATGAAAAAAATGCTGGGGTAGCAATGCTTATATCAGACAAAATGGACTTTAAAACAAAGGCTATATAGTAAGAGATAAAGAAGGTCACTACATAATGATACAGGGAGCAATCCAACGGGAAGATATGACCATTATGAAGATCTACGCACCTAATATAGGAGCACCTAAATATATAAAGCAGACTTTGATGGATATAAATGGTGAGATCAACAGCAATACTATAATAGTAGGGGATTTCAATACCCAACTAACATCACTAGATAGATCCTCAAGAAAGAAAATTAACAAAGAAACAGCAGATTTAAAGGACACACTAGATCAACTGGATTTAATAGATATCTTCAGAAACTTTCACCCAAAACAGCAGAATATAAATTGTTTTCAAGTGCTTATGGTACATTCTCTAGGATAGACCACATGTTAGAGCACAAAAACAATCTCAACAAATTTAAGAAGATTGAAATCATATGAAGCACTTTCTTTGATCACAATGGCATGAAACTAGAAATCAACCACAACAGAAAAACTGAAAAATACTCAAACACTTGAAAACTAAAGAGCATGTTATTAAATAATGAATGGGTTAACAATGAGATCAAAGAAGAAATTAAAAAATTCCTAGAAATGAATGATAATGAGCATACAACAACTCAAAATTTATGGAACACAGCCAAAGCAGTACTGAGAGGGAAGTTCATAGCACTACAGGCATACCTTAAGAAGCTAGAAAACCTCAAATAAACAACTTAACACTGAATCTAAAAGAACTAGAAAAAGAACAGCAAGTAAAGCCCAGAGCTAGTAGAAGGAAGGAAATAACAAAGATCAGAGTGGAAATAGATGACATAGACGCTTTTTACATTGAAGAACTGTATGCCAAAAAATTAGACAACTTAGGTGAAATGGACAAATTCCTTCAAATTTATAATCCTTCAAAAATCAATCTGGAAGAATCAGAAAATCTAAACTGACCGATTACAACAAATGAGATCAAAACAGTTATCAAAACACTCCCAACAAAGAAAAGCCCTGGGCCTGATGTTTTCTCTGGTGAATTCTACCAAATATTCAAAGAAGAACTAACTCTTATCCTTCTCAAGCCATTTCAAAAAATTCAAGAGGAAGGAAGACTTCCAAGCTCTTTATATGAGGCGAGCATAATTCTGATTCCAAAACCAGGCAAAGACAACACAAAGAAAGAAAATTATAGGCCAGTTTCCCTGATGAATATAGATGCTAAAATCCTCAACAAAATATTAGCAAACCGGATCCAACAATATATGGAAAAAATCATACACCATGATCAAGTGGGATTTATTCTGGGGAAGCAAGGCTGGTACAATATTTGCAAATCTATCAATGTGATTCATCACATCAACAAAAGGAAGGAGAAAAATCACATGATAATTTCAACAGATGCAGAAAAAGCATTTGATAAAATCCAGCACCCATTTATGATCAAAACTTTCAGTAAAGAGGAAATACAGGGAACATACCTCAACATGATAAAGGCCATGTATGATAAACCCACTGACAACATCATAATCAATGGGGGAAAAATTAAAAGCAATTTCCTTAAGATCAGGAACAGGTAGGGGTGCCCCCTTTCACCACTCTTATTCAACATAGTTCTGGAAGTCCTAGCTGCAGCAATCAGACAAGAAGAAGAAATAAAAGGCATCCAAATTGGAAAAGAAGAAGTAAAACTATCATTATTTGCAGATGATATGATATTGTATATAGAAAACCCTAAAGTCTCAGTTAAAAACCTACTGGACCTGATAAATGAATTCAGCACAGTGTCAGGATATAAAATTAATACACAAAAATCAGAGGCATTTTTATACACAGACTATAAAATGTCAGAAAGAGAAATGAAACAATCCCCTTCTCTATTGCAAAAAAAATAATAATAAAATACATAGGAGTAAATTTAACCAAGGACATTAAAAATCTATACCCAGAAAATTATAAAACATTGATAAAAGAAATCAAGGAAGATACAAACAAATGGAAGCATATACTGTGTTCATGGATAGGAAGAATAAACATCATTAAAATGTCTATATTACCCAAAGCAATTTATAAATTCAATGCAATATCAAGTAAAATACCAATGACATACTTCAATGATATAGAACACATATTCCAAAAATTTATATGGAACCAAGAAAGAACACGAATAGCCTCAACAATCTTGAAAAAGAAGAAGAAAGTGGGAGGTATCACACTCCCTGATATCAAGTTATACTACAAGGCCATTGTACTCAAAACAGCAGCCCTGGCCGGTTGGGTCAATGGTAGAGCGTCAGCCTGGCATGCAGGAGTCCCGGGTTCGATTCCCGGCCAGGGCACACAGGAGAGGCGCCCATCTGCTTCTCCACCCCTCCCCCTCTCCTTCCTCTCTGTCTGTCTCTTCCCCTCCCGCAGCCGAGGCTCCATTGGAGCGAAGATGACCTGGGTGCTGGGGATGGCTCTGTGGCCTCTGCCTCAGGCGCTGGAATGGCTCTGGTTGCAACAGAGCAACGCCTCGGATGGGCAGAGCATCGCCCCCTGGTGGGCATGCCGGGTGGATCCTGGTCGGGCGCATGCGGGAGTCTGTCTGACTGCCTCCCTGTTTCCAACTTTGGAAAAATGGAAGAAAAAAAAACAGCATGGTACTGGCATAAGAATAGGCATATAGATCAATGGAACAGAACAGAGAACCCAGAAATAAACCCACACCTTTATGGACAACTGATATTTGACAAAGGAAGTACGAACATACAGTGGAGTAAAGACAGTCTCTTTAACAAATGGTGTTGGGTAACTGCACAGCTACCTGCAAAAAAATGAAACTTGACCACCAACTTACACCATGCACAAAAATAAACTCAAAATGGATAAAAGACTTAAATGTAAAACATAAGCATCTTAGAAAAAAACATAGGCTGTAAGCTCACCGACATCTATCGCAATATATATTTGCTGATTTATCTCCACAGACAAGTGAAATAAAAGACAGGATAAACAAATGGACTATATAAAACTAAAAAGCTTTTTCACAGCTAAAGATAATATGAACAGAATAAAAATACAAACCACACAATAGGAAAACATATTTGACAATACATCTGATAAGGGATTAATAAAAAAAATTTATAAAGAACTTGTAAAACTCAACACCGGGAAGACAAATAATCCAATAAAAAAAATGGGCACAAATAATGAATAGACACTTATCCAAAGAGGACATACAGATGGCCAATAGACAGATGAAAAAATGTTTAACATCACTAATCATTAGAGAAATGCGAATTAAAACCACAATGAGATACCACCTCACATCAGTCAGAATGGCTCTCATTAATAAAACAACACACAATAGGTGCTGGCGAGGATGTGGAGAAAGGGGAACCCTCTTGCACTGCTGGTGGGAATGCAGACTGGTGCAGCCACTGTGGAAAACAGTATGGAGATTCCTCAAAAAATTAGAAATGGAACTGCCTTTTGACCCAGCCATCCCACTTATAGGAGTATATCCCAAGGACACTATATAACCGAATGAAAAAAAGAAATGCACTCCCATGTTTATGGCAGCATTGTTCACAATAGTGAAGATCTGGAAACAGCCCAAGTGTCTGTCAGTGGACGAGTGGATTAAAAAGCAGTAGTACATATATACAGTGGAATAAAAATAACTTTTTTTCTTACAATTATTAAAAATTAATAGGCATGTAAGCATAATTACAATATAAAATATTATGTTTTTATTATGCCTTTATCATATTATAGTATATTATTGTTGCAATGAATAAAATGTTTCTTTTATTTACAAAAAAAGCTGTGGTAAATATATACTACAATGGAATACTATGAGGCCATGAAAATGAAGGAAATCTTACTTTTTGCAACAACATGGATGAACCTGGAAACTATTATGTTAAGTGAGATAAGCCAGGCAGAGAAAGAAAAACATCATATGACCTCACTCATTTGAGGAATCCAAGAAACAATGTGAACTGAGGAACGGAATTGAGACAGAGGAGGGATCAAAGGGAACAGAGCAAAAAAGGACAGAGAGAAAGGGGATGATAGGATGGGATAAACCTGAAGGGAAGGGGGGAGGGAGATGTGGGAAAGGGGCAAGGGAGATGTTGAGGAAAATACGGGGGAGGAGGGGATGCATTCGGGGCAACACTAGAATCTATATAAACACAATAAATTAAATTAAATTAAAGTCTGAAGATGAAATATCAGGGGAACACTGTAAATTTTGTGACTGTCTAACCACTAGGCTATACACTTGAAACTAATAAAAAAATAATAGTAGATGTAAACTATAATTTTTAAAATGTTTAAAAATTTTAAAGACTCTGCAGATGATTTGGGGGCCTGCTATAGTTTATTGTATAGGATTGGACAAAAGTAGGTTAACAGTCGCTAATATGTAAAACAATACAATAATTCATGGATAATAATATAAGCTGTTTTGCATAGTCACAACTATAAATCTACTTTTTTCCCCACCCACTATTTATTGTGCTTTGTTTTACCAAGAGCATAAACTCTCTGCCTTGAATAATGGAAAAGACCTTTGATTTTATCCTCTAATTTCATTCAGCCAAAACTACAACTAAAAAGACTAGAAGTCCCACATATATTGTAAAATGTGCTTCTGACATTGCAGAATGTTTTAGAAGCTTTCTATGAAAGAAAAAGTCAAATGGAAAATGTCACCCTTGGCAGGAAAGTCATTTAACCTCCTTGGGTCTCATATGGGTGCTTTGCATGAAATTACAATTTGACCTAACTCCACAGGCAAGCATCTGAGATAGTTGATCTTTTAAGGTGCCTTTAAGCTCTAAGATCTATATTTCTATGCTTTTAAGTTGGAAAGTAATTTGTTATACATTCCTATAAGACTCACACTTATATAATTTTAAGGTTCTCCTCAGAAAACTATAATAGATTATCAGTGGCAGAAATAATGTTACTAGATATTAGAAGCAAGTGTTTATGTTCATTGTGACCTATACAGTAGCATCATCATTACTTGTGATGTTTTAAGATTGCAGAATGCCTGTAACCCATTTGCATAATCCATTTAAATCTGTGTCCTTCTTCCCAAAGGTTGTTTTTCATGCCACACAAAATATCACTAACTCCAATTCAATTAGACAGTATAGAAATAAGTCCACTTACCTAAGAATTTTCTGAAATAGGTCTTGATAAAGCCGAACAACCTCTTAGTCATGAAAACATCTAGTTTAGGAGAGGATAAAGTCACCTGCAGATTTTCATTTATCCTTAGGAGCCAGTTGCAGCATACTCTAATGAGTGATAAATACCTTATAATATTGATATTAATGTTCTTGGGCTTATCATGCAGCAGACTGCCATGGGCTAGAAGTGACTAGGCATGCATGAGCTCTGGGAAGCAGTGGGTTTTGTCCGAGTTCCTTTATCATCCTAGGTTACACAAGTCAAATACCTGATAACAAAGGCTACTTATGAAAAATGCAAAGGTTAGAGAGTTAGAAGAAAACAAAGGTCAGTAAATTTCATTCCACTTCTTTTTTTTTTTTTTTTTTTTTTTTTGTATTTTTCCGAAGTGAGAAGCGAGGGGGAGGCAGACAGACAGATTCTTGCATGCACCTACCGGGATCCACCAGGCATGCCCACCAGAGGGCGATGTTTAGCCCCTCTGGGACTTGGCTCCGCTCCAATCAGAGCCGGACACCTGTCAAGCATTGTTCTAGGTACTGAGGGCAAAGCATTGAAAAAAATTAATGAATATCTTCCCCTTGCGGAGCTTACATTCTAGCAGAACAAAACACGGTGGGCCAGTCTGGAAAGGTCTAAAGAGACTACACCAAAGGAAACTCAATTGTAGGGGAGTGAAATATCAGGAATGGCACAGCTAAGAGACAGGAAGCAAAGGGAAAGTCAAGAATTAAAAGTCAGATCCCCAGAAGCAGGAGAGAGATGATGCAGTAGTCTAGAGAGCAGCCAGTGACCACATTAACTGACAGGGCAGGGCTGTGTTTTTAGAGCTGGCCCACGTCCCACAGCTCTGCCTCTCCAATACTTCAGAAGAAATCTCCACACGGCAAGAGGCCAGGGTAGATTATGGCACTCAGATGATTTCAGCACCTACAATGTTTTGGATATGAGACAAAATTGGCTCATTAAGTACTAACTTCCATACAATAATAATTCTGTGTGGTAATAAATTATCCTGCCTAGTGCCAGTGTATCTCAGTTGAATATATAACTACATAGGAGATAAGCTAGTTATTCATGAGTATTGAAGATAGTTGTTCAAAGGCATTAGAAGGTTAGTCAAAAAATTAGGAGTTGAAGGTCATATAAATATCATGGATCAACCAGTCATCAAATTAATAGAAGTCTTCAGACTTGAAGCTAAACATTATGCCTGTAATACTGAACTCTGAACATACAGACACATACACATACACCATAAAACACACAAGATGGGGCAAAAGTAGGTTTACGGTTGTTTGTATAGAAAATAATACAATAATTAATAAATAATAATACAAGAATAAACTCTGTGATTCATGTTCTCACAATCATAAACCTACTTTTGTCCCACCCTGTACATGCACACAGAATCTAAGTATCAGAGAAAAGAAATATACATCCTGGAAGGTATGGGAGTGGGGAGGTAAAAGTTCAGACTGGTAAGTAATAAAAGTTGTCATTAACTAAGGAATACAGCATTTCCCTTCAGTGTCCTCTTGATTATTTGTAAATGCATTTGTGTCCAAACACATCATACTCATTTTCTCCATCATGAGCAGTAGCACCACTGAATTAATCTGAGTTTCTAATTCCATCAAATCATTCAACCTTTACTTTTATCTGAATATTCAAACTGCATCTTTCCAATATCTAGATGTCAAGGTAATTATTTCCACTGTATCAAAACAAAAGCTTTCTAGCATTAGTGAACATCCAACCAAAACTAGACAGCTTCTGTCTGACCATTTGCTAAATTAGTAGCCAGAGGTTAATTATAAGTCATTCTCCATTCTTTTTTAAGTCTCTGCACAGAATGAAGTTTCCGCCATCTGATGGCCTTACCTAAATGAATTCATCCTTGATTTTCATTAAATGCCCTAAAATTAACCTCATCAAGGCTCAATAAACTTTTCAGATATTTCAAAAGATAACTCCTCTTAATTTAATTTCTAAAGCTCTAAGTGAATACATTTCCCTCTTTTCTACAGCTTGAAATCTATAGATAACCAAGACTGTAATCTAATAACTCAGAAAAAGCTTAGATTCATAATATTGAACTTAATAATGGAAGAAAATTTAACATTCAGCCTCTCTTTAGTTCTAAACTCAGTTGCTGAAATGACAAATAATATATATATATCCCATGAGCTCAATTAACTCTTAAGTAAGCTTTTAAGCTTTAGAAATGTGAGATAGGAGGGTTTATTCCTATATCTATTTTGAGATATTTTACAATATTACTATTAATTGTAAATATCCTTCATTGTTTAATTTTCTTCAGGTTCCTAGAAAATTATAGAAAGATTCTGATAACCTCATGGCCCACAAATTTAATCCTAGTGCTATCAACATCTATTAAGGAACTCATTAGATGAGTTAACAATAACTTGTTTAGCATTGGGACTTGAATAAAGCAAATCATTTCCTGGCTCAGGACAAAGGTAAAAAACAAATAGAAATGTATCTATCATATGCAGTATCTACAGTCACAGTTTTCTTGGTTCAGAGATATGACAAAAAGACATTGAAATCTAAGACAACCAGAAACTCATGCTTTTTTCTCAGAAAAATCTGGTATTAGAATTTATACTTCAAAGAGTTACCTAGTCAAGTTTCATCAGCATTACTGAGGAACACTTGTTTTTCACATATATGGATAGCCCACACTGAATCCTCCTTTCTGTGAATTCCTATAGCAGGTGACACTAACTCTATTTATATAAAGACCTAATTTACGTATATAGTAGGTAAAATAGTGACCAAGGTTGGGAGCATAGAAGAAAGAAATCGCTTTACACTGTTGGGCAAATAAGTTTGTAAAATGTGATGTTTATGTTTGCTCACTTTTATTGTTAAAAATGGCCACTGCCCAGGTATGTAATCTGTGAAACTGCTCATTACTTTCTTGCTTGGGAATGGCCATTGTTATGCTAATGTTTGCTGGAGGAGGGGTTTCGCATCAGAAAGTTTTTGAGAAGGAAGAAGAGAAAGCCAAGATGGCAGGGTGCTGAAGGAGAAGCCAGTTTGTGCAGAGATGAGAAAGGAGAAGGTGTGCAGATGGGGAACCAGAGGTGACTGAGCTGTTGGGGGCCTTTGATTCTAGGAAAACCCAGATGTGTCCGTAGCTTTTTGAGCTCTGAATGAGTGGGTTTTGGAACCGTGTGCGTTTTTACTCACCTGCTGGGTGCGAGGTTAGAATAAAGGAATGGCCCACCAGTTTTTGGCTCCACTGTTTCTCTACCATCTGTCCAAATTCAATGAGAACCTGCATGTGAATGGCCACGATGGTGGCAGCCCCTGGCTTTACACATACCATAAACTTTACTAGTGGTCAGAAATTATGGAAATCTCTACAGTCTTCAATCCAACAGTCCATAGGAATGCCCAGAAACAGGGAACCTACAGACACCCAAGAAATATTGCTTTCCCTTATGACCATTCTCAGACTAGGTGGAAAAGGGCAGAAATAATCATCATCAGGAGCTCCAAGCAAATACTTCTTTTCATTTGTAATGTCAGTAGGTCACTGCAGCTATAAGCTATGAATTAATCAAAATTACATTGTTTGACTGCATAAAAGAACTTTATATTAATATAGTGAAACAGTTGGATTCACTTTTGATGGCAAATCACAAATAACTGAAATTTAAAAAATGCTTTGGGGGTAAGGGAAGAGTTCAAGATGGTGGCTTCCTATTGGTATAGCTGCTTCAATTCTTCATTTTACATTGCCAGTAAATATTGGGAATTGTGATGGAATGTTCCTTCCACCTTCTTCTCACCATAAGGAGCATCCTTAAAGGAAAAGTAAAAAGTAGATTTGTTCACATGTTTTTAAAATCCTTTGTGAGGTAGATTCAGAGCTTGATTTTGTGGTCCACATGGTTTATGTCATCCAGTCATAAACAGAATTTACACAATAACCTGCTCCTTGACTTACAGACTATGAAGTGAATTCCCTTTTCTTAACAGGCATTCTGATCGGGATTCAATGATTCTCAGAAACAAAGATCTACATGAAATCATTGGAAGCTATCTTTTGGGTCCCAGCAATTATATGTAACAACACAATAAATAATCTCAATGAAAGATTTAAAAATTGTTGAAAATTATATAAATAAAATCACACAGCCACATATGAAAAAATATACATAAAAAGCACCTGCCGCTCCTTAGAAGAAAACAATTATTGAAAGGTAAGGATTCCAAATTATTCTTCAGCAATTGAGGGGCAGTGGTTAAAACTGGCAAATTCTGATCACTAAATTGCTTTATGATAATGGTCTCCCATTCCCAATAACAACCAGTGTCTCAAATTTTACTTATGCTTTATTGACATCACAAGCAAAGTGAAAATGACTAAAGACAATGCATGAGTCCTCTGAGCAAGCAGTCTGGGAAATAAATAGCAATAACTCCTGATTAGCATGGCTTTTAGCCAGAGGTTACAAAGAATGAGTAACAGACGTCTGATCTGGAGTCCTTTATTATATTATCTTAAGTAAAAGTCATGTTTATTTTTAACCTATTCTTGAATCACATATTGCAAGACAAGAAAATAATTTTTATCAGTGGGAAAGAAATGGGGTTTTTTGCTAGATGAACCAAGTGGAAAATATAAGACTGAAGCTGTTTATCTGAAGGACACTAGAATACTGAAAAAGAACAGCATGGATAAAAAGAAAAGAGGCATGAATTTTGTTTTTGATCTACCCTTGTTTACCCAGAACAAGGCCAAGGAATAAAATGTATCACTGTAATGGGCACACAACACAATCAACAGTTCAAATGCTATAGAAATGTTTACCTGAAACCTATGAGCTCTTATTAATCAATGTCACCCTTTAAATTTAATTTCTAAATAAAATGAATTTTTAAAATATATTACTGCCTCATCTACAGAATGAAAATATTATGAGAACTTAGCTAGGTAGAAGGGCCACAAATGAAAAATAGAACCATGTTAGTTTTACTGTTTTTAACAAAATGTAGTCACAAAATGTAGTAACACTTGTTTGTCCTCCCCATTGTTTCTCTTTTTCTTTCTTCCCACCCTCTACTTCCCACACCAACTTCACCTATTGTTGAAACTTTCATTGAATTGGTCCCATGGAAATCGAACATGAAAACCAATACTAGCCACAGCAGAAAAAATATAGATATTTGTGTTTTAACTTGGGTGTTAAATTTTCTCATTTAATAAAAACTCATGAGTATAACTGAACGCTGAAGTCAATGAGCTAATGAGTCTTTATTAAGACCTGCTGGGTATCTGGAACTCTCTCAGGCACTGTGGATTTAAAAAAAATAAAAATGGTTATGAGTAGGAGCAGAAGACAATAGTCCAATAAATATTTTCTAAATAAAAGCCCAGGCCTCCTTTCTTTACCTCACCCCTGTATTCCTGTCAAAATATAGAACTCTCAAACCTCCGCTACAACCACCATCACCACACACACTCTCTTATACTACCAAATCTCAGTCTATTATGGTTTCCATTTTATTAAAAATCTCAGGATGAGATAAATGTTTCAAGTGTTTATTATGAAAATTATTTCCTCCTAATTTACATAAGGTGAGGGAAAGAATAAAATCCAACCTAGAATCTGCCCTTTTAAAAATAAGGAGGGACTATTCTGAGACAGGAAAGAAATGTTGGGGACTGGAAAGGCAGACAAGTGAATATAGAAAGAGTCTGGGCATCATCCATCATCTTTAGTACTTTGTATCTCTGGACTTCAGTTTCATGAAAAAGTTTAGTCAGACAACATGTACTGTCCTCTTTAATTCTAGCGCTCTATTAGACTGTAGAATGCTGAGTCACTGTGAGCTCAGAAAAAAATCATCTGGAAGCAGCAAGAAAGAAGCCAGGGGTTCGTGATAAATAAATTAAGAGATTGTTCTACAATGACAAAGATGAAACTCGTATAGCCTGAGGAGGTAGCTAGAAAAATAATGAATGGATGATAGATGGTTGACTCTATTCTTGCGGCTATCAAAGTTATATAGAATGTACAATTACTAATAATATTAGAAATAGTTTAATACTAAAAAGTTGATCTGATGTTATATGTACACAATTGCATTATATCATATTTTCTTATTATTCAGAAAATATTAATTGTGAGGAGATCGTAGGTTAATTTCTTAAGTTAAAAGAAAGACACCATTCTTATATCAGTTTCTTAAAATTGTGACATTTATGTGCCATTAAAATAATATGAATAAAAGAATAAAAATATTCCAGGACTACTCTCTGATGAATTTGTCACAAATACAACCCCTTCAGAAATGCACTTCATCTTCATTAAGAATGCCAGGAGGTCAAAAAGTAATTGTTTCCATATTGACAGGTAACTATTATCAGTCTAAGAAAACTTTCTAAACATCAAGAGTGAAGCTACCAGAATGTTTACTTCTGCCTGACCTGTAGTGGTGCAGTAGATAAAGTATCAACCTGGAATGATGAAGTTGCCAGTTTGAAACCTCAGGCTTTCCTGGTTAAGGCTCATATGAAAGTTGATGCTTCCTGTTCCTCTACCCTTCTCGCTCTCTCTCTCTCTCTCTCTCTCTAAAAATGAACAAATAAAATCTTAAAAAAAAAAGAATATTTTCTCTTAACCACTATATTTTTCTTTCATTGGCATGAGTTTGCTGTTTTACACAAGTGACACTGAATTCAGCCATAGAATCTCATTTTTATACTATCATTATTGAAGCAAAAGCAAGTGACACCTAGTTAGAATCAGTATATTTAGACTGCATGCTGTGTTATGTTTGATTTTTCCCAACCAATCACAGAGATCCTCTCATCTGTTGCAAAATCACACACACACATACACACACACACACTACACACCCTCACACCCCTACACTGCTCCCCTGTTATATCCTCATAAACCACACTTGCCTTGATCTGGATGGAGAGGCTGATGTGAATCACCTCACACACAATGCACATACATACATACAAACCCCACAAAAACAAAGCCCTAATCTTAGAAAAACATTTTTTTAGACATGTTTATCATTTCTCATACAGTGTGGATTAAGTGGCTGCTAACATTAATCACTAGCCCAGACTTTGATAGAATAAAAAGTGCTGAATTTCAACTCTTCTCAATTAATTTTCCCCCTACTACAAATAGGGGTCTTATATCTGAAATCTGATTATGTCTGACTTTTGCAAACCAACAGTAATCATTAGCTTGCATGCTCAAGCTTTGCTTTTCAGGGGGAAAAAAAGTGTAAAAGCAAATGGAACTACAGTAACCGAGAGTACAATGTAAATAACATTTATTTATAAAGTTCAAAATTCACTCTACCACTGATCTGACACATTCCTGAGTATCAGTTTACTTCTTTAGCATCATTTATAGAATCAAAGAGTGGGAGGAGTCACTGAATAGTAAGCAAGCCAATCATCCATATTTACATGGAATTGTATCCATACTAGACCTAGAAAAAAAATCACTCTCCTTTCTAATGAAGTACCAATAAGTAGCACAATGTTCTCTCTTATCCTATCTTCAAATCTCAAAACCTCATGTAAAATAACATAACATAGAGCAGGGGTTGGGAAACTTTTTAGCTGAGAGAGCCATGAACGCTACATATTTTTAAATGTAATTCCATGAGAGCCATACAACGACCCATGTACATTACACATTATCCAAAAAAAATTTGGTGTTGTCCCGGAGGACAGCTGTGATTGGCTCCAACCACCTGCAGCCGTGAACATGAGCAGTAGGAAATGAATGGATTGTAATACATGAGAATGTTTTATATATTTAACATTATTTTTTTAATAAATATTTGTCTGCGAGCAAGATGCAGCCAATCAAAAGAGCCACATCTGGCTCGCGAGCCATAGGTTCCCAACCCCTGGCATAGAGAATGAGGCCATAGAAGGAGACTCATACATGTCTCCCATGAAAGCTACCATCATCCTGAACTTGATTTCATAATGACTACAAGACAAATGTTTGGATTCTTTCCTTCTTATTTTTATCTTCCTTGCTAAGATCTCTTATGCTCCCCTCTTTTTTACTCTGGGGAAACAAACAAACACAAACAAAAAGATGATAGATGTTAGATAAGAGTCTTGGACTTTCCCAGCAAAATGGCAGCCATAAAATTGCGAGGTTGCCAAGGTTAGAAAATTATTCTGCTAAATGTGTTGAACTGCTGTGAAATCCTTTTTACCTCTCCAGTCCTCCAGGAAATGAATCTTAACTACCTGCTCAATAAACCAACTGTCAGCATAGAGGAGTGAAGAAGTGTTACTATAGCCAACCTTCCAAGATGAGCCAACCATGGCTAGTTCTCAGGGCTTTGATCACTCTCACTTGCTGTATCAAAAGGATCTGCAGAATGCTTTAAATAGGTTTTCAATGGCACGATAAAAGAGAAACATGTTCAGTGAGAGTTACTGAAACTAGGCTGAGACTGAAGCTGGAACTAGGCTCACTTCGCTTCCATCTGCCACCCACTCAGAATGTGACAGCATTGCCTACTATTCACCACTCTGCCTCTTCTTTATGTTTGGAGAATTGCCTTCCATACTCAAAGATAACACACCTACTTTAAAACTTCTACGTGAAAACTCCTTTCATTGACAATGACTATAGTTTTATTCAACCTAATAATTTGAGGGGTTTTTTTGTTTTCAGTATTTTAATATCTTGACTATATCCATTCATTCATTGTTTCATTCATTTATTGAAATTCTAATAGGTATCAGATACCAGACTAGGCTTTGGTTAGAAAATGGTGAGGCAAAAATTGCACATTCCCTGTGGAGCTTACAGTCTATCTAAATAAATTTATAGGTCACAAATATAACGTTTGCATAAAAATGAGTGTCACACACAGTCGGACATACACTACTTAATGTTGTGAGTTTATCAAAGGCTGAGCTGCTCTAGACTCAAAGGTCAGAGAAGACTTCTCTAATGAAGCAGTGATTGAGTGCAGATGTGGAGGAAACACAGAAGCTCATTCTGTAACAAAACCACTTACTTTTTTACACAAATCTGTATTTCACTTGAGTCAACACTATTCACCATTTCCATAAAGAATGACAATAATCCATCTCCCCTTTAAAAACAAAAAGGTTGAACACTGAAAATATAAAACCCATTCATCTCAGTGTTTAACACTAAACAGAGCACAGCTGTGTTTTTCCCCTTTGCTTTCCAATTTGTTAAACTCATAAAGATTAAATTAATGGACCACCCTTCACATATAAAAGTCATGGATACAAATTAGAGAGTTTCTTTTTCTTTTAATATTAAGACATTTTTCCTGTCTCATTTTCTGGTGACATTCATACTCTTTCTCATTCCACTTTTTCCATGAAAGTACATATCTGTGGAGACATTTTACTGGACTTAAGAGGGAATTAGAGCCTGACTGGTGGTGGTGCAGTGAATAGAGTGTTAAGCTGGGATGCTGAGGTCCCAGGTTCGAAACCCCAAGGTCGCCGGCATTTGTGCAAGCTCATGCAGCTTCAGTGTGGGATCATAGATGTAATTCCTATGGTCGTTGGCCTGAGCCCAAGGGTCACTGGCTTGAATAAGGAGTCACTGGCTTGGCTTGAGCCTCTCAGTCAAGGCATGTATGAGAAGCAACTTATGAACTAAAATGCCACAACTACAAGTTGATGTTTCCCATCTCTCTCTCTCTCTCTCTCTCTCTTCCTATAAATAAAAAAATAAGTAAATAAGTAAGTAAATAAATAAATAAAGGAATCAGATTCTAACCCCCTTCAAAGCATTCTCAAACTACAACACCATCTCTATTCTTCCTGGAGTCTTTATTAAGATATGGCTTATATCTCAAGCCCCAATGTGTTTTTCTAACCTTATAATATCAACTCCTTTCTATAAGTCTGACTACAATTTCCCACATGTAGGAAATATCTTCTGGTCTTTCTGGATAGACAGAGTTCATTCTTTGATTCTTTCTTTAATTCTGCTGCCCTGACTTTTGTTAGCACAGTTGATCCATCGTGTTGGCTTGGGTGCAGAATCTCAGGAAAGAGGACAATTAATCAGGCCCAATGACAAAGATGCTGTGTTTCTTATCTATATGGAAACATAAAATATGGCCCAGACATACCTGGAACCTTTTAGGAGTGATTACAAGGAAGCCACATAGATCTTATCCATTACTCCCCATTATTTATGAGGCCTGTCACTCTATCAAAGAAGAAAATGAAGTAAGTCTGCCATGATTTGTCTTCATAGTACCATGTTGACTGTTTCCCACTTTATCATGCATTTTTATTTTCACCCACATGATAGTCTTGTTGACAATATCACATGTCTTGAAAGAAAGGGCAACTGCAAGGTTAGTATATAACAAGGACTTGAAGTCGAAGGAGATCAATATCCAGGACAGGAAACCAAAGAGCTGCTATCCAAAGATGCCTGCCTGCAGGGTCAGGAAACTGAGAGTCAATGCCTAGACAAGGAATAACAAGTATTGGAAATTAAGAGCAAATAGGATCTTGCTGCTTATTCACATCTTTTTGTCATTCTATGTTTATTGAGATATTTCCTATAAAGCAGGAAGCAGTTCCCAAGGTTGGGTTGCCTGGATGGAGTGGCAAGTAATAGGCACAAAACACACCAGCATCTGACACTTATTTTGGACACCATCTCTACATGAGAGCATCGTAAGTCACTCAGTAATCAATTAATAACCAATGCTCTCTACCGATTCATGATTAGATTCATGTAAGGGCATTTTGTAAGATGAAGGTCATCTATTGCTGTCTTCAATTTACTGGGAATATATTCCCAGGTATCCCAAGGATATCTTTAATACTCCAAGTTCTTATATAAGTGATTTTCAAACACAGGTATGTATACAGAATAAACAAACTCTAGGGGATAATAAAGTTCATATATTTACAACTTAGTTTGTATAAAGACTTCATATTTCATTTTAGTTGACCTAAAAATAATTTTTAAAAACCAGTTATTTTTAAGCATCACCAATGTAGTAATACAAGGCTGTTCATCATTCTTCAACTCCCTTCGTTATCACAAGAGTACTTTGATGTCCATTTTACAGCTTAAAAAACTGAAGTTCAATGATGTCAACTACTTTGTTAGTAATCAGGGGAGCAGAGACCAGAGGAGATATGACAGAAAAGCCTGCCAGTCAAACACCTGCCTGCCTGCTATTCACACACATGCCTCCTAATCACATGAATGTGCCTCATGAGTTCTTGGTCAAGACAGCAGCATTAGAACAATATAGTTCCCTCTTCCCCACCCCAAATTCTAGAAATTACAAACAAGTTTGTTGAAACGAAGACAAAAAGTCCTCAGCAAACCTCAGATTCAGGAAAAATATTAGGAATCCCTGCACAATGGGAGACAGCATCTAAACAAAGAAGGAAAACAAAGCTCCAACATCCAGAGGAATGAACTAAGACTCAACAGTGGCAAATAAGGAGTGGACTGTTAATAATGATAACAACAGTGCGAAATAAATCATACATGATGATAACATGATAGTTGACAGAGGATAAGTAAAGAGAGATGAGAATTGAAAGAATGCTGTACTTCTTTTCTTGGACAGGGTGGAATAAGTTTAAATCAACTATGAGCCTTGTTAAAACTCCATATATTTTATATAAATCAGATGTGTATTTATATAAATGAAACCTATATATTTGATATACATATCAAAATATAAAATTTTACATTTTAAATATATGTAGTTTATTGTATGTTAATGTACTACAATAGATCTGTTTTAAAAAAGAAGTCACATTTTCCCAAAGAAGATACACAAATGGCAAAGAGGTATATGAGAAGGTTCTCAACAACACTAGTCATTAGGGAAATGCAAATTAAAACCACAGTGAGATATCCTATCCCCTTTTGCCTGTTAGAATGGGTATTAGGCCGAGGGGAACATGGGGGTGGGGGAAATATATTCAGTGGGACACTTGAATCTATGTAAACACAATAAATTAAAATCATAAATAAATTTTAAAAAAAGACAAGATAACAAATGCTAGTGTGGATGTGAAGAAAAGGGAGACTTGTGTACCGTTGGTGGGTTTATAAATTGGAACAGCCATTACGAAAACAATACTGAGGTTCTTCAAAAAATTAAAAATAGAACTAATATATGATTCAGTAATTCTACTTTTGGAATATGTATATAAAAAAGACACTCAAAAAGATATCTGCACCCCCATGTTCTTTGCAGCATTATTTACAATAGCAAAGACATGGAAACAACATAAGTATCCATTGCTAAAGGAATGGACAAAGAAATTATAAATGTATAAGTACAATGGAGTATCATTCAGCCATACAAATGAGGAAATTCTACCATTTGTGACAACATGGATGGACCTTGAAACATTATGCTAAGTGAAATAAGTCAAACAGAGAAAGACAAATACATATGATCTCACTTATACATGTAATCTATAAAAGAAAACAAAATGACAAACACCAATGCATAGAAAAAGAGATCTGTTGTTACCAGAGGCAAGCATTGGGGAAGGGAGAATTGGAGGAAGAGGATCCAAAACTATAAACTTCTAGTTATAAAATAAATAAATACTAGGGATGCAGTGTGCAATGTGATGACTATAATTAACACTACTCTCTGGTATATAAGAAAGCTGTTAAGAGATAGATCCTAAGATTTCTCATCACAAGAAAGAATTTCCTCTTTTCTTTTTATTGAATCTACATGAGATGGTAGATGTTAACTAAATCTGTTGTGATAACCATTTACAATATATATAAATCAAACCATAATGTTATGTACCTTAAACTTAATGTGGCAATGTATGTCAGTTATTTCTCAATACAATTGGGAAAATATAGGTCATGTATGGCATTAAAAATTTAGAATGCCAACCAGAGAAATGTTTAACTTTCAAATAATTAAAGGTGAAATAAATAACTACAATAAATTCAACAGAATAGTCAATTCAGTAAATTACAGGAAATGGGGGGGGAGTAGAAAGCAAAATAATTTCTGCAGAGTAAAAGTCAAATTAAATATAACTATACTAATTCACTTTTTATAATTCAAGTTTTTATAAATTCTGTTGAAAGGAAATTACAAAATATCTAAAGCAAAATTTCACATGAATGTACAAACATTGAAGAAAAAGAGATATCCAACAAGTTAATAAAAAGCGGCTATGTAAATTGGTGTAAAGAACAGGGAACAGGAGGAAGAGCAGCAGTGATATGTAAAGCAAAAACAAGCACCAGAAGGAATAGTTCATGTTGATAAAAGGAACAGTCAACAGACAAAACCTTGATGAAGCAAGCAACATAACTGGTAAGAAAAATGTAATAAAAATATAAGGAGAAATTGATAAATCTGCAAACATTTTGAGATTCCAATGTACCTTTCCAGCTAATAGATCAAAATATACTACTCACAAGAATTAGGGGATATTTCAAAATAAATATAAAGTGATAAAAAGAAGCATTTGATTTTTTTTTATTAAACAAGAACATCAGAAAAGCAAATGGCAAGTCAAAGAAAGTTGTTCAGTTATGCAAATGAGATGCAAAACCAACTTTTGTTTCATTGGTGAAAATGCACTATACAAAAGACTGAAAGTACTGGAGTATCTGCACGTTCCCTGATCCCCTAGTTTTTGTGATCAATATATATATTTAAGGATATTAAAGACTTGATTAACAAGTATACTTGTTAATACTTGATTTATATAAAATATATATAGTTTTAACAAGTATACTTGTTAGTCAAATCTTCAATATCCTTAAATATTTATATATATATATATATATATATATTTGATCCAAGGATTTTGTGTATATCTTATATGCATGTATAGATAGATAGATAGATAGATTTATAGATGATAGATAGAAAGAGAGAGATAAAAACAGAAGATATACATTGTTTTCAAACATTATAGAGACAACCTCAAAAACTGACCATATAGTAGATGAATACATCATAATCAAAAAGAGCTTATTTCATGAGACCTATATTTACCAGGCAGGATAAAATAAAATTAACAACTAAAATGACATTAAAAAAAGCAATGCAAAAATTTTAACTTGGAAATAAAGTAATTTAAAATAACTCATGTATTAACAAATAAATTAAGAGAAATTAGAAAAAGAAAATTTAAAAATAAGAGAGCACTATATATCAAAACCTGTGGCAGATCCTCAGAGAAAGTTTTCAGCAATAGATATTCCTTTCAAAAAAATTTGTTGAAGCCCTGGCCGGCTGGCTCAGTGGTAGAGCGTCGGCCTGGTGTGCGGGAGTCCCGGGTTCGATTCCCGGCCAGGGCACACAGGAAAAGCACCCATCTGCTTCTCCACTCCTCCCCATCTCCTTCCCCTCTGTCTCTCTCTTCCCCTCCCGCAGCCAAGGCTCCATTGGAGCAGCGATTGCCCGGGTGCTGAGGATGGCTCTGTGGCCTCTGCCTCAGGCGCTAGAGTGGCTCTGATTGCGGCAGAGCGACGCCCCAAGATGGGCAGAGCATCCCCCCCCCCCCTGGTGGGCGTGCCAGGTGGATCCCGGTCAGGCGCATGCAGGAGTCTGTCTGACTGCCTTCCCGTTTCCAGCTTCAGAAAAATACAAAAAAAAAAATTGGTTGAATTTATTGGGGTGACATTGGTTAATAAAATTATATGTTTCAAGTGTACAATTTTATAATATATCATCTATATAATGTATTGTGTGTTCACCAACCAAAGTCAGGTGTTCCTTCTATCATTATTTATTGTTGTTGTTATTATTATTATTATTTACCTTCTTCTACCTCCCCCCACTTCCCTTTCCCTCTTATAATCCCCATGCTGTTGTCTGTGTCTATGAGGGTTTGTTTTTTGTTTGCTTGTTTTGCGGTGTGTTGTTTGTTTGTTTTGAGAGAGAGGCAGGGAGAGAGAAACAGGAACATAGAGCTGTTCCTGTATGTACCCTGACTGAGGAATCGAACTGGCAGCCTCCGTGCCCTGGGACAAGACTCCAACCAAGCTATCTGCCCAGGGTTATGAGGGGTTTTGTGGGGTTTTTTGCTTAATCCCTTCACCTTTTTCACCCAGACCCGAACCCCCATCTTTTCTGACAACCGTCAGTCTGTTCTCTGCATCTTTGAGTCTGTTTTAATTTTTTCTGTTATTTTGTTCATTAGATTCCACATATAAGTTAAATCACATAGTATCTGTCCTCTGACTGGCTTATTTCAGTCAGCATAATACTCTCCAGGTCCATCCAAGTACCTGAACAGACATTTCTTCAAAGAAGACACACAGATGGCCAATAAACATATAAAAAGATACTTAATGTCACTAATCATCAGAGAAATGTAAATTACAACCACAATGAGATATCACCTCACACCTGTCAGAATGGCTGGCTATCATCAATTAATCAACAAAAAAACAAATGTTGGTGAGCATGTGGAAAAAAAGGAAGCCTCGTGTACTGTTCATAGGAATGCAGATTAGTGCAGGCACTGTGGAAAGCAGTATGGAGTTACCTCAAAAATTTTTGAACGGAACTGCTTTATGACCCAGCAATTCTACTTCTGGGAAGATGTCCAACAAAACCTGAACCACTAATTTAAAAGAATATATGCACCCCTATGTTCATTGCAGCGTTTTTTTTATAATGGCCAAGATGTGGAAGCAGCCCAGCAGTAGATGAGTGGATTAAAAAGTTATGGTACATTTACATAATTAATTACTACTCAGCCATAAAAAAGAAGGAAATATTACTTATTGCAACATCAATAGATACTCCTAATAAAAAATAAAAATACTAACTAAAAAAATTATGTTTTTGAGTAAAGATAAAAACAAAATAAACTCTAAGAAAATGAAAATCTAAATAAAGTTTAAATAAGTAAAGTAAAATTAGAATTATCAGTGAAATAAAATATTATTTTAAAACTACCAAAGAAAGCATAAATAAGCACATGAAAATATGTTCAACATTAACCATCAGGAAAAAAAAAATTTTAAACCACAATATCTCTACACATCTATCAAAATGGATAAAATTAAAAACATTGACAACTTGAAATGCTGGTGAGAGGAAACCCTTATTCACAATAGCTAAAAACTGAAAATTGCCCAAATGTCTATTTATATACATATTGTGGAATACTCAGTAATAAAAAGAAATGAATTATTGATACATGCAACAATTTCGATAAATCTCCAAGGAATTATGCTGAGTGAAAACTGTCAATGCCAAAGGTTTTCTAGTGCATGTTTCCATTTATGTAACATTTTTGAAATGAAAATTTCTTAGAAGTGGAAAACAGATTAGTGATTGACCGGAGTTATGGATGGGGAAAGGTATACATGTAGGAAGAAGATGGGTGTGTTTATAAAAGGGCAACAGGAGAGATTATTGTGGTGATGTGGCTATTTACTATCTTGACCTCAGTGGTACGAATGCAAATCTAGCCATGTGATAAAACTGTATAGAACTAACGCTCTACATACACACACACACACACACACACACACACACACACACACACACATACATCACTACAAGTAAAACTAGGGAAACCGGAGGACAAGCAGTGAGTTGCAGCAATGTCAATATACTGGTTATAATGTGGTACTACAGCTGTGCAAGATATTACCACTGGCGAAACTGTATAATGAGTATGTGGAATCTCTTCGCATTATTTCCTAAAATTTCATGTTAATCTACAATTACCTCAATTAAAAAAAGTAAAAGAGACAAATATTTGGCAAGTATAATCCAGAAAAATGAGACCAAGGCACAACTAAATACTAGAAATGAAAAAGGAAACAAAACCTGGAATATAATATTAAAGTTATAAGACAATATTATGAACAACTGTCAATAAAATTGAAACCTAGTTAAAATGACAAGTTCTGGGGGGGGGGGGGAATCATCCAAATTATCTCATGAAGAAGTTAAAACTATGAATCAATCAAAAAAAAATACAGCCTGACCAGGCGGTGGTGCAGTGGGTACAGCATCAGACTGGGAGGCAGAGGACCCAGGTTCGAAACCCTGAGGTCACCAGCTTGAGTGCAGGCTTCCGTCTTGAGCATGGGCTCACCAGCTTGAGCGAGGGGTCACTGGCTTGAGCCTAAAGGTCGCTGGCTTGAAGCCCAGGGTCACTGGTGTGAGCACAAAGGCCGCTGGCTTGAGCAAGGGGTCACTCACTCTGCTGTAGCCCCCCCCCTCAAGGTACATATCAGAAAGCAATCAATGAACAACTAAGGAGCTACAACAAAGAGCTGCAATGACAAATTGATGCTTCTTATCTCTCCCTTCCTCTCTGTCTGTCCCTATCTGTCTCTCTCTGTCTCTGTCACACACACACACAAAAAAAAATACAGAGGAAATTGAACAGTAATTAATATGATCTACTTGCTGTCTCTATGACACCCAATTCTTCTGCTCAGTGTTAACATAGCAGGCCTGAGACTGCTGTCCTTAGAATAGTCAGTTTGTAAGGTTTGCTCTTGGCTGTCATCAGCAAACTTGACTGGTAAGCAGTTCCCTATACTGATATAAAACTTGTCCTAAATGAGATGCTCATTGTGCTTAAACTTTGTATGCTGCATTCTTTATATAACCCACCCCCAGTGAAATCCTGGGCGCTAAGTCTCTAATGAGCTTCCCTGGTCAAGCCCACTTACACATGTGATCAGTCTGTTGCTGAAGGAATTAAGTGTGATATGGTCCCTGTGACTCCTCCAGGGGAGGGCTCTGGGAAGCTTGTTTCCTCCAGACTTTGCCCCATGCACCTTTGCCCTTTGTTGATTTTACTTTGTACTCTTCTGCTGTAATAAATCTTAGCCCTGAGTATAACTAAACATTGAATACTGTGAGTCCTAGCAAATAATTGTACTTGGAAGTAGTCTTGGGGACCCTGTGACACATCCCTCTCCTACTGATAAAAGGCACAGATCCAAATGACCTTGTGAGCAAGCTTAACCAATGTTTTCAGTAAAAGAAAACTCATGGTATATAAACTGCTCCCGAACATACAAAAAGCTACTCAGGCGAATATAACCATAAGGCTATGGAAGAACAGACAATGCTAGCATAATTTTAATGTAAGTATTATTACTAAAATCCTGAATAAATAAATATTAGCAAATCAACTCAATAAGCTATTTACTAAAAGAAAGCAACACCACGACCAGTTTGCTCAGGACAAAAAACCTTAACCTCTCTCTTCCTCTCATACCCTGTATGAAATTAAAAATCCAGAAAACCCAGTTAGCTCTATTTCAAAATAGAAGTAAATTTTCATCACACCTACTAACATTCAGATAATGGCTCCATCATCTCCCTCCTGTACTGCTACAGTGAGCTCTTAGCATGCCTCCTGCTTCTTCCCTCGCTCACCATCCCCTACAGCAGGGGTCCTCAAACTTTTTACACAGGGGGCCAGTTCCCTGTCCCTCAGACCATTGGAGGGCCGGACTATAAAAAAAAACTATGAACAAATCCCTATGCACACTGCACATACCTTATTTTAAAGTAAAAAAACAAAACGGGAACAAATACAATATTTAAAATAAAGAACAAGTACATTTAAATCAACAAACTGTCCAGTATTTCAATGGGAACTATGCTCCTCTCACTGACCACCAATAAAAGAGGTGCCCCTTTCGGAAGTGCGGCGGGGGCCGGATAAATGGCCTCGGGGGGGGGGCCGCATGTGGCCCGCGGGCCGTAGTTTGGGGACCCCTGCCCTACAGTCTACTAGTCCAGTGAACCTGCAAAGCATCATGCCACTCCTCTGCTCAGACCCCAAGATCAGCCTATTTAACTCAGCACACACCCACTCCCTACCCGATTCCCCTTACCTTCTCTGCTGTCTCTGTTTTCCATCACACTTATCTCTTCTAATTAAGATACAGTTTCCCAAAATTAAATATTTGTTTATATTCTGCCTTCTATCATTAATATGGAAGCTTCGTAAAGTCAGGAATTTGGGGGTGTTTTGCTCATTGATGCAACTCAGTTGCCTAGAACATTGCCTGTACCTATAGATACTTGGTATTTGTTAATCAATATATGATCACACATTTAAAAAATGTTCTGCATAAGGAGATATCAATGAAATTCACATTAAATTTCACATGACATGCACGCGCACACACACACACATACACACACCCCTATTTACTTCTTTATAGTTGTTGTAGTTTTTACCCTAAAAAAGAATCTTACCAAATTATAAATAGAAGAGAATTTTCCCTGCTTCGTTAAAGAAAAAAATAACAAACATCATGTTTTATTTTGAGATTAGAATTGCCATTGTATCATTTAGAGAAAGGAAAAATGCTCATTTTTATAGCTACTACTACATATTTTACTAAGCATCCTAGAACTAGAATACAACAAGGAAAAAAGGAGGAAAACATGTAGGCTAGGGTGGAGAAGAGAAATAGTCATCAGGCAAGTTGTCACTTAGTAAAAAACTAATAGAATCAACTGTTAAAATACTAGACTAAATTTAGAAATGCAACAGGATAAAAATTAACCTACAAGAATCAATAATTCTCCTATACACTAGCAATAACCAATTAGAAAGGTCATTTTAAAAAGAATATAAAAAGACACTCAGAGCAAAGATTGTAAAATACCTGAAAATAAACCTAATAAGAAAGATTCAAGATCTTCCTATGGAGACACCACAAAATGTTTCTTCCTCTCTCTCTCTCTCTCTCTCTCTCTCTCTCTCTCTCTCTGCTGTAACCACTGTGGACTCCGTACTGTTTTGTGACCACACCAGGCAGTCTCTTACCTCCCAGATTTGCATCTGGTGTTCCCTGTGGAAAGCAGTTCTTTCTCAAGATATAACATGGCTCACTTTCTCTCCATGTTAATTTATCAGTGAAAATTTTCCAAAACAAACAAGTGCATGCATGCACACACATACACACATACACACACTTTTATTGTTCTCTCTCCTTATAACCTACTTTTTTTCCCTTCTAGGCACTGTCACAATGTAACATATTATATATTTGAATATTGTCTGTTTTTTTTTCTCTCTCACTAGAATGTAAGCAACATAAGAGTAGAGGTATTTTATTCTATGATGTATCTCCAACACCTAGAACAATGCCCTAAAAAAAACAGTATGTACTCAAAAACTATTTGTTGAATGACGGACATACAAGAACACCTGAATAAATTGGGATATACTATATGCATGGAGGGTAAGTATTGATGCCATAAATATGCTAATGATACTAATTTAATCTATAAATTCAATCTTAATCAAGAGTCTAATAGAATGTTTTCATAAAATTTGACAAGATAATTCTGAAATTCATATAGAAGAGTTAATATTCAGGAATATCCAAAGCTTTGAATTACACCTTACCAAATATAAAAATATATTATAAGAATGTATTGATATAAATAAATATAACATGGCATTGGTTGAGAAATAGACATCTTGATCAATAAAATAGAACAGAAGATGGAAAAGTGGGTTTATTAGATATGAAAATTTTGTTTTTAAAAAAATCAGCATTCGCCCTGGCCGGTTGGCTCAGAGGTAGAGCGTCAGCCTGGCATGTGGGGGACCCGGGTTCGATTCCCGGCCAGGGCACATAGGAGAAGCGCCCATTTGCTTCTCCACCCCACCCCCCCTCGTTCCTCTCTGTCTCTCTCTTCCCCTCCTGCAGCCAAGGCTCCATTGGAGCAAAGATGGCCCGGGTGCTGGGAATGGCTCCTTGGCCTCTGCCCCAGGCGCTAGAGTGGCTCTGGTCGGGGCAGAGCAACGCCCCAGAAGGGCAGAGCATCGCCCCCTGGTGGGTAGAGCCTCGCCCCTGGTGGGCGTGCCGGGTGGATCCCGGTCAGGCGCATGCGGGAGTCTGTCTGACTGTCTCTCCCTATTTCCAGCTTCAAAAAAAAGAAAAAAAAAAAAAGAAAAAAAAATCAGCATTTTAGGTTAGTAGATAAATGTTTTTAACTAGTTAATTTTTTAAAATTCAAGAAATATAATGTACTTTACGCACTCCCCTGTTTATCTCACAACATATACATATTTCCATTCACTGCTTTCTATACCTTAAATTTATACAATATTATATGTCAATTTTATCTCAGTAAAGCTGGGGAGAAACATATACTGAAAAAAATATATATGGCTAAAAATTATATTTATATTTACCTGAGCCTACCTATATCTTAGGATTGTTGTATTAAATGAGATAATACACATAAAAAATAAAACGTATAAAAATGTCTCTAACACAAATAGCCAGTAAAGTTAATATTACTAAATATTTTACAATTTTATAATAAATTAACACTTGATGGATGACAACAATCAAATCTTATTCTTTCTTGGATAATCCTTTGAATGCTTGCTGATTAAATCAGAATCTAGTCTTCCATTATCTTACCTTGCTCTATTATCTTTTAGTTTCTCTAATAACTTGATTTATTATAATAATTGGCTCAAAGGAAAACTTATATGCATACCTACAACATAGTTAAATATCAGGTTAGTCATTTTTATAAGCTATTTTGAGTAGGAAAATGTGAGGTAATAGAAAGCTTCAACTATTTTTTAATTAATTTAATTTATATGTATCAAAGTAGGTTTCCCTTCAAGTTTCACAGGTTGGTGTATCTGTCTATTTAAGATTAAAATCCTGCTGAAAATCTGTTGAAAATATAAATTGCCACACAGAGCAAAAAGTGGTAAATTTTCTTTCCTTAAATTGTATAAAATTACCTTTAAAATGTATCTATATATATTTTTTTATAAATAAATTTTTATTTTAATGGGGTGACATCAATAAATCCGGGTACATATATTCAAAGAAAACATTTCCAGGTTATCTTGTCATTTAGTTCTGTTGCATACCCATCACCCAAAGAGAGATCGTCCTCCGTCACCCTCTATCCAGTTTTCTTTGTACCCCTCCCCCTCTCCCTCTCTCTCCTTCCCTCCCCCCACCCCCCGTAATCACCACACTCCTGTCCATGTCTCTTAGTCTCACTTTTATGTCCCACCAATGTATGGAATCCTGCAGTCCTGTTTTTTTCTGATTCACTTATTTCACTTCGCATAATGTTATCAAGATTCCACCATTCTGCTATAAGTGATCCGATGCCATCATTTCTTCTAGCTGAATAGTATACCATGGTGTATATGTGCCCCATCTTCTTTATCCAGTCTTCTATTTTTTTTACAGTGATTAAAAGCCTTTTAAGCAAACTCTTGGCCAGTACAGCAAGAATCCATAAAAGAGTAGTGTCCTTAACATGTTCACCAAGACCAAGTTGGCCCCATCACCATGCCAAATCCCTGAAAAATGCAACCCAACCACAGTTCTGTCTGTTAGAAGCTGTCACAGGGAGCAGGAGTCCAGGAAAAGTCCACATCCAGGAAAAGTCCTCATGGCACTGGAATTGTTGTCACTATTCTATACTTTGCAGCTCATGTCCAAGTCCCAATGACCACTGCTTCTAGCTGGTAATGATTCAGGTAGACTGGAAAAGCCATCTGCAGCATGTGTGGAGATGGAGCTTCTGTTCTCCTCTGCCTGGAGAGATGAGACCAGGTTGCTTTTCCCTGGAGCTCTGTGACTGTGGCATGGTAAAGAGAACCTTGGGATACACTAAGCTGGGTGGCAAAGGTAGATTCATAATAGAAGTTGGCAAAAGGGGGAAAGAGAGCTCTAAATTAGGAGTAGGTCCCAGCCTGAAATATGAGTGGGGCATTGAGGTAGGAGGGATAAAGGAAACACTATATATTAAACAAAGCAGCAGAAAATAGGACTATCAACACCCACAACAGAGATCTTCAAGGGAAGAATAAAAAACCTGACTATTCAGGCAAAACATAGTTAAGTGGCCCTTGTGCAAATGAGATCAGTTTACCTGCTTCTTGGAAGAAATACCCTAGGCTTGTCCACAGTGTCGTAGATGGGGCCAACGGCCCTGGGCACCTTCAGCCTTCAGTGGCAAACCCCAGCTTTCTGGGCAAGGTTAGGTCATAGGTGGCTGGAGCAGGGCTGGAAGAGACTGAACTCTCCCTTAGAGGAGCGAGGGGGAAGCCTACCTTCCAGTGTCCCTGTTTCCTCACAGCAGAGGCATGTAAGCCTGACAGGCTTTAGCTCAATGACCTTCCTTTCCACTATTGAAGCAGGACCCAGATGGCATCCTATGAGACCCCTTTGGGGCGTTGGAGCCATTAAGGGCGTATCCTAAAAGCTGGTAGTTCCCCTGATCTCTATTGGGCTTTTTCTGCCTCTTGGTATCTTAAAGGCCATGCTCAGAAGATCTTGCTGAGGGGTTTGAGGATCCCCATCCGCCTATATAAATCTTTTCCATATATCTGGAGCTATTTGGAAAAAGACAAAACAGTGTTATTAGCTGGATCTAATAAAGAAGGTAGTAGTTTGCAGGCGAAAAAGATTTGGTGTCTCCTGTTCATCAGCATTCAAACTGTATCTATATTTTTTAATAACATCTATCTGAAAATGACTTCTAAATTGGTACTTAGTTAAATATTTTCTTCTTACAGAGTAAAAATGTATGAGGGAGGAGTTGGGACAGTAATTTGTCAAGATAAATGAAACCACGGGATAAATCTAATGCATCTTTTCTTGGCCTAGGATATAAAATGAGCCATGAATAATCAATAATGACATAAGTCAAGAATAGACCACATATCAAAATAAATTTTAAAACCTGTATATTTGGAAAGTGGTGGTGGGCAGCTGATTCAGAAATGTAAGTAATAAAGCAATGGTTTGTCTAATTAATAGGAACTCTCTAAATTCAATTTATATAACGACCTAAAATAATTATAGTGCTCAGGAGAAGTTAAAGAGTAAGAACACCATAAAATTGAGGCAAAATGGTTTTTAATGCATACTGGAAGAGGCTTTGGTTTCTTAATGATTCATAATCATTACCTAAAATAACATAGTTTGTCAAAGATTTTTTTTCATCTTTCAAGTAACTGTAGAACAGTAATACATCCCTGAGGTTTAAAAAAATTGCTTTTGGCTTTCTTCCCATAATATGCTCTTAGAGTCTTGGATAGAGGAGCAACAATTTTACCCTCAAACCTCCCCAACTAAGATCCCTCATTCTGCGTATAAAAATCAAGAATTAATCCTCACCTCATTTTTAAGTCTGAGAATATCATCAACAACAAAAAAACATATTCACAGAAATCCTGCTAATGAACATAACAAAAGTAAATTTTTTGGACTAGATAAACACCACTCTAATGTGTTTTCTTAAAATAGAAAAATATATTAAAGGTTATTATAAAAAATTAAATTTGCTAATGATATACAAAAAGCTTCAGATGATAACCATATTCCTTTTACAAAAATAGAAATCTTTAATCACTATCTCTATTGAGTTAGTCACGGTGAGTCATCATTCACATTGGCCTAATTTCTGGAGGACCCCAAACTACCCCTTTAAATTTAAAGAAATGAGAGGGGAGAGTAACAGTACGGGGATAGAGATAGAGAATGCTGCAGGAATTCTGCATCACCATGGAACTCCAATCACTGAATAAACTGAGTAAAAAAAATGCCTCTGTCAGGCAGACAGCTAAAATAGGTAATTAAAATTATGATTATATATCATATTTCATAAAAAGAGAGGGGTTACAATGTAGCTTTATAATATAGGTGACCAGAGCTGTTCATTTCATTGGAAGAAAAGGAATACTCTTTATTTCTCTCCCTCTTCTCACATTTACATATATCTTACATGCACATTGACATATATTACACGTACCTTTACACATATTACATGTACAAAATTCTTTGAAGATATACAAGGAACACAAAGGATATAGGTGGGAGAGTGATCTTACAGTGCCCAACCTCTGGCAATAAAACAAGAGATTTGATTAGATTATGTTGCTATCAACCTCTCCTGCTTTAATAATATAATTCAAATGTCTATTATTGTTCAGGTATTTGTAGGACATGTTACTTACACTTCCATAGCCACAATGGCTTCCTCCTCATTATTTCTCAGATATTAACACGGCAGGAACAATCCCACCAAAGGGCTTTGCACTAGCTTGTGCTATCTGTCTGGAAGGCACTTTCACAAGATATGCACAGAGTAATACTTACGGCCTTCCAGTCTTTTCTTATTCACTACCTTCCCAATGAACATACCTGGCTCCCTCCCTGACCCCCACACTCTCAAATACCAGATCCTGCTCCACTTATCCTTAACCTTTTTCCATCTGTTAATTGTTGTCATCTGATAATATACTATTAATTCCTTTATTTACTATGTCTATTATTTATTGCCTGTCTCCCCTCTTTAGAATGTAAGCTCCATGAAAGCAGCAATCATTTTTAGTTCACTGTTGTATTCCAAGAGCCCAGAAGAGTATCTGACACATTGCAGCTGCTCAGCAAATATCTGCTGAATGAACAAATTTAACACGTCTGTAAACCTCACAACAACTCACTAGACAGGTGTTACCTTTTGTTTACAATAAAAAACAAAACCTTAGAAAGATCAAGAAGTGGGTCCGAGGTGACACACCTGGAAGCTCAGAAGCAGCATTATTGTGGCACAGTACTAGGGCACCTACATTATTATACCTATTGCTTTGACCTCAAAAATAGCATTAATTCTATGCATGCCTCATTTTTCCCACTAGTGTCTTGTGTTCAATAAATGCTCAGTAAACACAGGAGAGAAAGGAAGGAGAAGGAACAGGCTACAATCATTACCCATTATAGGTAGTTTTGATCTTCAGAAAGTAAGCTATTAAGAGGAAGAACAGTAGTGCAAATTAATAGCCCATTATTCAGCACCAACATACTTAAGAAAGTATGCAGAAGAATCCATCTGTCAGCAAGAGCCTACAGAATCTGTTTTTTTTTTTTTATTTTTCTTTGGAAAAATGATATATTCTTATTCTAGTCTGTGAGTACTAAGCTAGAAACTGACTTGAAATTAATAAAATAAAACTTATAAAGGTTGATGGTCTAAAAAAATAAATACCATGTATTTAACCAACTTTTCTAAATGTGTGTCACTTTTCAGCTTGAGTATAAAATATTGCACTGAATAAAGTATTTATTAGAACTTATCATGATGCTGGGTTTTTTAAAAAATATTTTCTTTATGTTCCCTACTCTTACTACTTAAAGCAGGGGTCGAGAACCTATGGCTTGTGAGCCAGATGTGGCTCTTTTGATGGCTGCATCTGGCTTGCAGACAAATCTTTAATAAAAATAATAATAACATTAAAAATATAAAACATTCTCATGTATTACAATCCATTCATTTCCTACCGCTCATGTTCATAGTTGCAGGTGGCTGGAGCCAATCACAGCTGTCCTCCGGAACAACACCAAATTTTTATTGGATAATGCATAACGAACATGGGTCATTGTATGGCTCTCACGGAATTACATTTTAAAATATGTGGTGTTCCTGGTTCTCTCAGCCAAAAAGGTTCCCGACCCATGACTTAAAGAATTAGGAACAATTTTAAATTATATTTAAATACTCATCCTCTATAATAACATTACTTTTAAACGTAGTGTTTATATGTAGAAAAGTATAGTGCCCCTCATAATCTGGCAATTGACTCTTGCTATGTCGCTATTAAGAGGTGTTACAAAGAGTGAATACATTTTATAAAATACTCAGGAGAATATTCACATTTCAAATATGCGTACTTTGCCATTTGAGCAGTGAGAATAGACAAAAAGTGAATTCTCAAGCATAAAATATCAGGCAAATTCCCATTAGATTTTGGATTTTATATTCCTTGAAGACAGGGTCTTTGTTGTATCCACCTATGTATTTTCAGCACTGATCCAGTGCCTGGCACTGAACAAATGTTCTATAAATGTTTACAGAACCAGATCAATATACCACAGGTCTCAACCAGAGATCTCCTTGCTCCGATTAAGCAATATATGAAACATAACAACCTTTTTATCTAATTGTCTCTGTGACTTTGTTAATTGACCATAATTCTTGTTCCTACAAATTACTTGAGTATAACTAATTGTGCTTCTCTATTTTCTCTGCATGAAATTAATGCCATCAACTCACTATATAAATTTGCATAGTCTTCTAAGTCCCTCCCTCCCAATTTCTTTAGGTGAAGACTATAGGTTTTAGTGCACACCACATCGAATAGTATATTTAAAGCTTGTGAGTTTCCAAATCTTCTGTCTTTGTAGAAGAAATTCAGTGAATAAACACCAAAGCAAGAAATGGAATTCCTATTCTTTCCCAGTGGACTTTTTAAAGGGTTACAAATGCCATGAAAAGTCACATATTATATTTGCACAAGTGAAGGAAGTCAAAGTAAAGGTACAATTATCTCTGGAGCTCTCAAGAGCTGTATATTATTCTTCTTTGTATCCCAATGTTGAACACATAGCATTTTCTCAATTTATGTTGAAGTATACATGCATATAAGTAAATGGAGGAAAATGTCATTCCAAATATTATTTGTAAAGGTCAGCTATCTATGAATGTATCAAAAGTTTGGTAACCATCAGTGCTTAGTAATAGCATTAAGTTCGTTTTCATTGAACACTTATTTGATGTCAGCTACAATGAAAGATTTCATGTTCATCACCTCACTTCATCTTAAGTGTGACTTAATAAGAAGGAATCATAGCTCCCACTTGATAAGTGAGAAAACTATAGTTTAGAAAAATAGACACTCAGACCAATAGAACAGAAGAGAAATTCCAGAAATAAAACAACATATATATGGTCAAATAATTTTTGATAAAGGGGCCAACAACACACAATGGAGAAAAGAAAGCCTCTTCAATAAATGGTGCTGGGAAAACTGGAAAGCTACAAGCAAAAGAATGAAACTTGACTACAGTTTGTCCCCTTGTACTAAAATTAATTCAAAATGGATCAAAGACCTAAATATAAGACCTGAAACAATAAAGTACATAGAAGAAGACATAGGTTCTAAACTCATGAACCTTGGTTTTAAGGAGCATTTTATGGATTTGACTCCAAAGGCAAGGGAAGTAAAGGCAAAAATAAATGAATGGGACTATATCAGACTAAGAAGTTTTTGCTCAGCAAGAAAAACTGACAACAAAATAAATGGACAGCCAACTAAATGGAAAATGATATTTTCAAACAACATCTCAGATAAGGGCCTAATATCCAAAATATACAAAGAACTCATAAAACTAAACAACAAACAAACAATCCAATAAAAAAATGGGAAGAAGACACGAACAGACACTTCTCCCAGGAAGAAATACAAATGCCCAACAGAAATATGAAAAGATGTTCATCTTCATTAGTTATTAGAGAAATGCAAATCAAAACTGCCATGAGATACCACCTCACACCTGTTAGATTAGCTATTATCAACAAGACAGGTAATAGCAAATGTTGGAGAGGCTGTGGAGGAAAAGGAACCCTCATTCACTGTTGGTGGGAATATAAAGTAGTAAAATCATTATGGAAGAAAGTATGGTAGTTCCACAAAAAACTGAAAATAGAACTACCTTATGACCCAGCAATCCCTCTACTGGGTATATACCCCCAAAACTCAGAAACATTGATACGTAAAGACACATGCAGCCCCATGTTCATTGCAGCATTGTTCACAGTGGCCAAGACATGGAAACAACCAAAAAGCCCTTCTATAGAAGACTGGATAAAGAAGATGTGGCACATATACACTATGGAATACTACTCAGCCATAAGAAATGATGACATCGGATCATTTACAACAAAATGGTGGGATCTTGATAACATTATACGAAGTGAAATAAGTAAATTAGAAAAAACCAAGAACTGTATTATTCCATATGTAGGTGGGCCATAAAAACGAGACTAAGAGACATTGACAAGAGTGTGGTAGTAACGGGGGGGGGGGGGAGGAAAAGGGAGAAGGGGAGGGGCACAAAAAAACTAGACAGAAGGTGACGGAGGACAATCTGACTTTGGGTGATGTGTATGCAACATAATTGAACAACAAGATAACCTGGACATGTTTTCTTTGAACATATGTACCCTGATTTATTGATGTCACCCTAGTAAAACTAATAAAAAAATTAATAACAAAAAAAAGAAATAAGTAATTTTCCCAGTCACCCACATAGTTAGTAGCAAAGCCAGAATTTGAATCCAAGTGTGGTTGATGTTCATATTTTTAACAACCATACCTGGAATGATTGGTTAATTGGCAGAATGTTACAGAAATGAGAACACAGCTAAAAAGGTCAAAAAATTTCTTAAGCATCCAAATTACTTAATGTTATTCTTCATAATATGTCTAAAAAAAACAGCCTCTTCTTAAGATCATGGCTTTATTTTAGTAGAAAGAACAACCCTGATATGAAAAGTAATCAACTTTGGGGGAAAGGTTTTTATTAGAAAACTCAGTTAAGTTTGTTGAAACACTGAGGTGCATTCTCTGCCTTTTTTGTTGAGAAAAAAATCTTTCCCCACTGCCATATAAACCCTGGATTCTCTTCTGAAAACCCACAAGCCAGAAAACTCTTCTAATGAGATCTGTGAACACAGAAAGGCTCTGGAACCAAAAGGTTTGATTAGAGAGGAGAGAACCACAACTCAACAAAGGGCTGTGACAATATTCCAATATTCTTTCCATGTGGCATAGGCCAAATAAATTCTGAGACTCGGAGAAAACAGTCTCTTCAGCCTTAATGGCTCTCCATCCCAGCAAATGACTGATTTACTTCAACTGTAAGGAAGTAAGTCTTAACAAAGGTAAAAAAAAAAAAAAAAAAAAAGAGTCCACATAGTAGAGGAAGGCAATTTTCTATCAACTTGATCACTCAAAAAGAGTCCTGAAAGATCTATAAGCAATTCATGTTTGAGGTAATGTGGCTCATTTTCTTGAAATGTAAGAAATTAGGGTTTGAAAATTCATATCAATGAAGTAAGAATACCAACTAACAAAAACTGGAGCTCACACTATAGTTAAAATATGTTTGACTGCCATGAGAACGCATAGGTGAATGTGCAGTGTGGTGTACAGATGATCTATTATAGAAAGGTACACCTAAAAATGATGTACTTTTATTAACCAGTGTCACCCCAATAAATTCAATTAAAAAAAAAACACAATGGTGATGGAAGAACACTTAGGGTGGTAAACACACAGTGCAATGTACACGTGATATGCTCTAGAATTGTACATCTGAAACCTATACAATTTTATAAACCAACATCACTCCAACAAATCCTGAAACTAATAGAAATATATAGAAGTTAAGTGGTTACTTGGGGAAGGAGGTGAGGGGGAGGGGAGTAAAGAGGGTTAAATATTTATAGATATCCCGCACAAGTAGGATATAAAACTGAGACTTATGAACATAGGTAAAAGTGAAATGGTTAATTGGGGGAAGGGGTGGGAGGAGGGGAGTAAAGAGAGACAAACATACGGAGACAGAAAATGATTTGACTTTGGGCGATGGGCACGCAATGCAAACAACATTGCAAATGGCATAGAAATGTTCACCTGAAACCTATGTACTCTTCTTGATCAATATCACCCCATTAAATTTAATTTCAAAATAAAAAAATAAGTTTTTATTAAAAAATGTTTTTAATTTTTTTAATTAAAAAAAAGAAAACAATGACAACACTTTGTTTTGCCATAGTCAGCATAAGATCTGTTTCATTCCAATTACACAGCTTTACATTGTCCTTTAGCTTCTTTTGTTCTGATTAGAATTTTCAAATAATTTTGACAAGACAGAGCTCAGGTCATCTCATTGCAAAATCAGGATATTATGGCCTTACCGCTGCCTACTCAAATTTATCCTTAGAGGGGACAAAAGGGAAGAGAAACTTACTTTTCACACTGTCTCAAATACAGTGCTCACCAGAAATATCAGTACATTCATACAGGTGCTTATAATTAATTATGTGATATCAACTGAAACCATACACCCCTTTATTCTAATAGTAAACTCTAATCTGAAGACTGAAAGTATTTTGTGAATACTTTATCTGCATCAAAATCCAGTATAATACCAGGCATAAAATCCTTTCTAATTATACATGTAAAATCCTGCTTAATACTTGCTCTGACTATTTACTGGAAACGAGATGAAGGAAGAATTTGCTCAATATGACTGCCTGAAAATGGACCAAGCATTCTGATGTGGTGCTCTCTCATTGACCCATTTTCACAAATTCATTTAACCACTTGGACATCATCCTCTTAATTCTTAAAATCCGAAGCATACCCCACATTATTCTTAATACCTTAACATTCCTATGTCTCTTGTCTTCTAAAATCTAATTGCTTTTCCACTGAAATTCCTTTCAAAAGACTGAACTGGAATCTGATTACTACAAGAAGCATCATATTAACAGTCAAGGATCAGTTCTTAATCTTTCTACCAAAAGAGGGGAATACTTTACATCAAGAGGCAGGCCATTTAGCCTTCCTATTCCTCTGCTTTTCCATCTACGAAGAGATCACAGTGTGGTGCCACAGCTAAAAGCATGGCTTTGGCATCAGACTAACTATATTCTAATCCTCACTTGATGTGTGATTTGGGGTAAATTATTTATTCCCATTGTCTCATTTTTTATCTGAAAAATATTAATAATGTTGAAATATGAACTAAATTAAATGAGAATGTGTTTGGGAAAGATTAGTGGACTCTTATTTTAATGAGACAGAGAGAGAGAGGGAGACAGATAGAGACAGACAGACAGGAAGGGAGAGATGAGAAACATCAACTCATAGTTACAACACCTTAGTTGTTCATTGATTGCTTCTCATGTGTGCCTTGACCGGGGGGCTTCAGCAGGCAGTGAGCCCTTGCTCAGGTCAACAATCTTTGTGCTCAAGACAGTGACCATGGGGTTATGTCTATGATCCCATGCTCAAGCTGGCGACCCCATGCTTAAGCTGGTGAGCCTGTGTTCAAGCCAGATGAGACTACATTCTACCTGGGTCTTCAGCATCCCAGGTCAATGCTCTATTCACTGCACCACCACCTGGTCAGGCACAGATTAGTAAACTTTAAAGTGATTGACAAAGAGGTGGCAGTTACATGGCCACATGCCTGTTTCTATGTCCTATTAAGAAAGTATTTCTACAACATTGGGATAAAAAAGGTTTTGTTAAAAATGGCTCAAAAGCCAGAAGAATCCATAAAAGAAGAGGTTTGTTTGACCACATAAAAGTTTTAAACTCCTGTATGACAAATAATAGTTAAATAACTACTGTTAGATCACTAAACTACTAAAACAAGGCTGAAAAACTAGGAACTATTTGAAAAAAATATGTATAATAAAGGAAAAAACCAGTAAAAAAAAACCATTTACTAATAAAAACAATGGATTGAGGACATTAATAGATAATTTGAAAAACATAAACAAATTCAATAAACATAATAAATCATTCAACTCTACTAATCATTGAGTATTAGAAATTAAAACAAAAAAATTCAACTACCAGACAGGCAAAGATATTTTAAAATTGACAAAATCAGCCTTGACAAGAAATAAAAGAAATGGCACACTCAAAATACATTAGTAGACAGTTAAGTTGTTATTACCTTTCATACTGGGCACTATACACCTAAATAAAAAATGTGAATGTCCTTTGTGTCAACAAACCCACTTCCAGGAATTTGCCCTCAAATAGGTAATTGTCCACCTATCAAAAGTTTTGTGGAAATTATGTTTATCATGATATTGTTTATAATGTAAATATTGGAAGCAATTTAAATGTCTATTAATTGGGATTATTTAAATAAATTATAGCATCTCCATGTAAGGCAGTACTATATAGCCATTCAAAAGCTTGGTATATACATACAGTCACTGCCACAGAAAAGACATCCTCAACACATTGTGAAAATGGGAATAGGTTACACAACAACATGCATAGTATAGTCTCATATATCTTATATATAATATATATATACAAACATACACACACACACATACATACATGTACACAAAGAAATGTTAGAAAGCATATTCACCCAAATACCTCAAGGTAATGGGGCCTCAGGAAATTATAAATTCTCATTTGCATTTTATGCATTGTTTCATTTTTTTACAAGTATAAGTTATTTTTATAACCAGAATAAATAAAGCTATTATCATATTAGAAAACAAATATTAAAGCTACTTCCCTAGAAATGATATTTAAATAATAATATAACTGCTCTGGGCTTTTTAAATATTTTATAAAGTTAGAAAAGCATTCTGGGATCCATAGCAATAAAAGCAAAATCATAAAAGGACACTCCAGATTCGACGAAGACTGCTTAGCCCAGTCTTGTGTCTTACTAGCTGGGAATAATGATTCATGGTCTTAATAGCAAGTTACTTAACCTCCCTGTGTTCAATTTTCCCTCCATTATGAAATGTGGGTAATTCTACAACTTAACTCATAAGGTTATTATGAGGATGAAATAAGCCAAATTATGGAAAGCACTTAGCTTCATACCTGACATCCTAGAAAAAATATCAGCTGTTCATTGTGAAATGAGATAATGTATAAACTCATCCTTGCCCGTTACAGAAGCAAGTAAACCTTTACTAATGTTATCATCTACCTGCTCATCATATGTCACCTAAGGACACTGTCAGAGTGCAAAACATTTTCTCTGTCTCAGAATACAAAGGGTCAAGTAGTTCATTGAAGATGAATTTAAATATAGCATTTCCAAACCAAGGACACAAAGATAGGTCAATGAAGGCTTAGGAAGGCATACCAGACAGCCAAAATCCCAGTATATCTGAGGTTGTCCAATTTTGGTACAGTGATATCATTTACTTTGACAAATCAATAAACTACTAAATAAAACTATTACTTATACCTTGCATTTATACAGTGCATGACAGTTTTCAGAGAGCTTGCCCATTTCTATAAAGGGTTGGCAATGTTTCTTATCACTGGGCCAATTCAGTGGGTAAACAGAGACTGATACTTGACCATCATTTCAGGACACCAACTCCCACTGGGGTAAATGGTAGGGGGAAGCCTGAGGCCCAAGAAGAATGGAGAGGAATGGGGAAGAGAAGGTAGGAAGAGGAGGCAGATACTGATGTGTGTGAAGAACAGCAACAGGGCAGAAGCACCAGAGAATATTTTATATCACCCCTGGCACTCCTCTACTGAACTATGGAAAACTATGAGTGCAATAAATAAAACTGGAAAAACAGAACCTCACAAGTTAAGGCAGGGATGGGGGTCAACTTGTTCATTCATTTATTCCAATGTACCACGTGTGCTAAGTGCCAGCCATACAATGAGGTACAGTACTCTCATGTAGCTTACAGGGTGGTGCCCTGTCTGCTTACCTACCTTACTAGTTCTAAGGTGACCCCAGTTCAAGATGACCCCTCAAAAATCTTCAAGCCTCTAGTACAACTATTAAACCACTAAATTTGTTTTTCTGGGTTTTAAAACACTCCTCAAAATAAACTTATTTAGGTTATCTTTCCACCAATAAATAAAAATTACAATATTGAAAACAAGATAGATTAAATCATAAAATCTGAAATAGCAATAAATTATTCAAAGCTGTTAAACATTTAAAAACAATTATCAGTTCTGGATTTACACAATAAGAAAGGAAAATACTGTCTGAAAGTAAAAAATAAAATAAAAAATACAGAAAGGGCACTACCCAAACTCCTTCAATCACGGGACATTCATCCATTTATAAACTTATGAAACATTCTCTTTACACAAAGAAATTGTGCAAACTGTAAAAAGAGCTTTTCATTTCAATAAAGTAATTAAGTGCATTCATTGTTCTGTGTGACCACTTAAACGACACACAATTAATTTGTCATTCCTACCAACGCCTGTGTGCTTTTGTGTGACACTCTATCTTTAGCTATCTCAAAGCACTTTCCCAAACATTTATTTTAATTTTATCCTTTGTTGTAGAGCTGCAAAACATTGTCCAATGCAGACTGGAGAAGCTGACATTGGTTAAGAAGCAAAAAACAGTGAAATGTGGCTCACTGTGTTCCATAACTAAACACAGTTGCAGGAACACAAGGCTTCACATTCACTCTCTTGCTACCAAAAGTCATTAATTCAAAGCGAAGCAAACATAAGAGTTTCAAAACTTATCACTTCACTAAGATAAATAAAGCTTGTTCCTTAAAATATAGGAAAATATGACTTGTGCTTTTATGACTTTATGACTAGAATCTCAAAACCCTAATTGAATGTGCAGTGTCTGATAGTAACAGGAATAAAAGGCTTTGGATCTCAGCTAGACATTGAGTGGGATTGAGAGAGGTTTTGAGATGACTCCAGCCTGGTCTGATCAAGTTTTAAGTCATCAACATGCTGGGAAATCCCAACTAAGCAACACAATTTCTCATGACCAAGAATGATTATCTAGAAGTGTTCATCTATGGACACAGAAAGAACAGACACCATCCTGGGAAAAGCATAATACGAGAGGATCACACTGCAATAGCCCACCACCCCTCTCACTGGCTGCTCTCAGGGCCTGGAATGAATCAGAACTGGCCTGTCTCTGGCTCCATCAGGCTGGTGATAAGCTGATTAAAGAATGGACAAGGACAGGTGCTTTCACCTACCAGTCTTCGAGGCCAACATATGATGAACAAAATACATCTTAAATTGCCCCATTTTAACATGTACAAACACATAGGAGCTGGATTTTGATATTCTAAGAATACCTACAATAAATTTTCATGCTCAAAATACACTCATCATGTGTTCTTTTTACCTGACCTCATAGCAACTCTGTGACATACATAGGAATATATGGCCATAGCTATAACCGGTGCTCTTTCTCTAGCTTATTCCAGGATATAAAGATGCAGAAGATATACATTCGGGACTCCACCTTACATAATACATTCAGGTATATAAGTTTTACTTCTTCCAGATTGAACTACATAAGGTAATTTTCCCTTGATATCCCTGAGATTTATAGAATGGGAAAAGGATTGTACTTGATTTTGTACACTTATCTCTAGATATTTCTTTTTATAACTATATCTATCTTATAGTTAGCCAGGCACAGATATACCAAGGCACTGGAGACACACATAGTTTCTATTATATAGTAAATATATGTTAATATTAAATATGTTAACTAAGTGTTTGATTGATTGATAGAGGAATGAAAACCTAGAAATTCTTTCTTTTTCAGTTAAGAAAAATATAATAAGGAAAATAAAACAAATAACATTTTCAACACATGAACGGTTGGCTGGCCTGGCTTTCTGTGGACCGCATTTTGTTGGTTAACTAGAATTTAGACCTATCACCAAGAATAAGGGAGAGAAAACCACATAAATTACTCCGTGTTTACTAAGAGACATATGTCTTCCTAGCTCACTTCAAAACTAATTAAAGTACATATTCATTTTAAATTGAAAGTAAACCACAAAAATTTTAAAACACACTAATGTATGGCATTAAACCATATGGGCTTTTTTTGTAAACTGCAGCTTGCATATTTAACTCTTCTTCTAAATGTTTCTTCCGCTTCCTCTTTGAAAATTCTCCAACAGTACACTTCTATTTTTTCCCCTTGAATACAATAATGAATATTTTTCAACATCAGATTTGTGTCAGCCTAAATAAATATGTATTTATATATATAATAAGTTGGGTAATTTTATAAAGAGGTATAGGTATAGATGTAAATAACATTAGATACATATTCATTATGCATTTCACAAGTACAATACAGAGAAATTAAAGTATTACCCAAGCCCCTTTCACTGCTCCCAGCACATATATCTGATGTCTTTAAACCATTAAATCCCCGATGAATATGACAAGGATGGTCCAGAGTCTTAGTCATGTGGCCACAATGCAGCTTTGAATCAACCCTTATAGACATAATTCTGGAATCTGAAATTAGATTTCCAATTATGGCTTTCCAGAGACTACAAATAATAGCTTAATGTTTTAGTGCTTTTTTATACAATATTAAAGAAGAAAGAAATGCCCACCTTAAAAAATAATATGTGGGATAATCAGAGAAAAAACCTCACAGGCACCGACATATTTTTTGTTGTTAATGCATAAACCAGAGGAATAAGTAAGCTTTCTTCTTGCCACTATAGGATTGCACAAGATTTAAAATTACAAAGTACATACTGATCAATACTAGATGAATGTTTCATGTATCCTGAAATACCATACAGTAAACATATCAAAGTGTTTCGGGCAAGAAATAATGCTAGTTGTTAGTACAGAAGAAAAATAAGGGGGCAAGGGGAAACTAAGGATGCAAGAAAGGCCAGAAGGGTAGGCTTACAACAGCTACTTTACCCTTAAATCTAGGAAATTAAAGTAATCCAATGCTAAGGAGCTTAATAAACTAGGAATGCATCTTCATTGCTGTTCTGGTCAGTTTATAAAACTTTTAGAGGTCTTCTGCACAGTTAATTACTAGGTTGGATGCAGTTAAAGAAACTGACAGTATTTCAAAGCCTAAATGTTTTTTGGGGTTTTTTTTATGTAGATGGTTAACTATATGCTTAGTAGATCTAAACTCTCCCCTAAAAAGACTAGTGTTTGCCCTGGCCGGTTGGCTTAGTGGTAGAGCATCAACCTGGCATGCAGGAGTCTCGGGTTCGATTCCCGGCCAGGGAACACAGGAGAAGCGCCCATCTGCTTCTCCACCCCTCCCCCTCTCCTTCCTCTCTGTCTCTCTTCCCCTCCCGCAGCCAAGGTTCCATTGGAGCAAAGTTGGCCCAGGTGCTGAGGATGGCTCTATGGCCTCTGCCTCAGGCACTAGAATGGCTCTGGTTGCAACAGAGCAACGCCCCAAATGGGCAGAGCATCGCCCCCTGGTGGGCATGCCGGGTGGATCCTGGTCAGGCTCATGTGGGAGTCTGTCTGACTGCCTCCCTGTTTCCAACTTCAGAAAAATACAAAAAAAAAAAAAGACTAATGTTTGAAAAAAATATTAAAGACAACAAATAATAAACAGAAAGCCGAGCCCTGCTGGACTTCCTGGTTCAGCTTTCCATAACCACATACCATAGACTGGGTGGCTTAAACGACAAAATTGTTTAAGTTGTGGAGGCTAGAAATGGGGTTTCAGAATGACTGGTTTCTGGTGAAAGCCTACTGCCAGCCTGCACAAAGTGGCCTTGCGGTGTTTCACATGGTAGAGAGAAAACCCTGTTGTCCCTTCCACTTCTAACAGGATGCCAGTTCTATCAGATCAAGGCTCCACTCTTATGACTTCATTTAACCTTAATCATCTCCTTAAGGGCCTTATCTCCAGCATGCTCACATGGGGGTTAGGGCTTTACCATACGTATTTTGGGGAGACAAAATTCATTCCATACCACCTGCTTCTTGGGTTACAGGTCTGTGTTGATAGATGACACACAAGTCCTCAACTCCTCTTTAGCCTGTCCTCTACTTCAAGCAGAATGACATTCAGACTTGAATATAGATTATAATGAGCATTGCTGAGAGAGGACATAAACCCAACAGGAGACAAACTAATTTAAAGGGGGAAAAAAAAAAGCATTAATAGCTCTAAAATAGTTCAAGTGTTCTGATTCTATCAGATTTTATCTCAAGACCCTGGAGAACCTGCCAAAGAAAAAACTGTGCCCCTGAAACATATGTTTGAGGAAGATAGAGCAGGCAAAATACTAGATACTAAAGCAAACTCAACCCAATTTTCAAATAAGAATAACAGAATTGGAGAATTCCAACAGGAAACTGGTTAACTGGGCATTATTCTATGGATAAGATTTAGAATAAATAAGTATCCAAAAACAAAAGAAATTATCTTAAAGATCCAGAATGTGATTTTGTGGAAGAAATCATGTAATTTCTTGCTTGATAGAATTACCACGCTGAGCAGACTTATCCATACTTTGGTAAGATACTGGACAAGGTCTTCAATGATAGCCTGGCAGGGACGTATATAGACTAGATGTTCATTCACTTAGGTGTTTTCTTACTTAATTTGCATGGCCACCCAAAAAGATCATATCTGGTAATTAATATCTACCTGTATAGAGTCTAGAAGCAACAAAAGTAAATATTTACCATTTATAACGTGCTAGGCACTGTTCTGAGTACTTTATATGAATCAATTTGTTTAGTTTTCACAACAACCCTATGCTATGGGTAATAATAACCCATATTAGAGATTAGAAAATTGAGGTTTAAACAGGTAACAGCTTTCGCCCTCATGATTCCATTAAATCTGCTCAAAGTCACCAGTGACCCTTAGACTGCAAAATCCAATGATTGATTTCCAGGTTTCTTCACTCTGTCATAACCTTTCACTCATCTGTCCTTGCAATACTTTCCTCACCTAGCCACCCACAAGACACTTCCCTCCTAGTTTGCTCCCTACCTCCCTATGTGCTCCTTCTCAATCTCTTTGCTGGTTTCACCTTGTCTTACTGACTGTTAAATACTGAGATGTCCCAGGGCTTAGTTCTTAGACCACTTCTTCATTTACATTCTATCCTCTGGAGGCTTCAACCAATCTCAACCAGACTTTAAATATCAGCTCTGTAACAATGATTCTCAAATGTATGTGTCAATCCAGAATCTCTCCCCTAAAATCCAGACTTCTTTATCCAACTACCTAATATATTTGCACTTATATATCTAACAAATATCTCTAACTTAACAAGACATCAAAATGTAATTTCTAATTCTATCACATCTTTCCCCTATTGAAAAGAACCCTCTTCTTTTTCTATAATCATCTTTATCCCTAGTTATGTACAGACCCCAAAAATAAATAACTTGCAGTCATCTTTAGTTTCTCAGTTCCTTTAACACCCCACGTGTGACCTACCAGTAAATCCTGTTGGTTTTATCGTCAGAATATAACTAGAACCTCACCACTGCCCATGAGCTCTGTTGCTACTGCTTTGGTCCAAGACACCATCATTTCTCACTAAGATTATTTCAGGAGCCTCCCTGAGTTATTTCTTTTTCCTCACTTGTTACCATACAGTTTACTCTCAACACAGTGCTCAGAGTGACCCTGTTGACAGGCCAGATGATGTCACTTTGTCCTCAGAACCCCCTACAGGTTCACATCCATGGTCTCCAGGGCTCTGGATGACCACGTCTTATTACCTTTCTGACCTCATCCCACGTTATTCTTACCCTTCTTCATTCTATTCCAGAAACTCTGGTTACTCAACTTCTAATGGGGACACGGCCTTTAATCATGACATTTGTAAAGCTTACATTTCACCACTAATTATGGTGAATTTTATTAATCTTCCCCTGCTTTGAATTTTTGCAGGCAAAGTTGTATCTGACAACAGAAACGTTCCATGTACTGCAACAGTGAGACATTTCATTTTACTCCTGTGCACCCAGTAAGCCCTTACTCTATAAATCTATTTACTAAGACTCAAGCCAAAGGTTTAAAGGCAGTGCCTATCTAACAATGTTCAGAAGACACAGCTTCACAGGAATCCCAGTGATATTCACTGCAAAGCAGCTTTCATCAAAGGCACTTATGTTCCTGTCCTGTACGGAGTACCTCAGTGAAGTATTCCAGCTCACAGTATTTCAGCCCAAACATAAACTGAAAAATATCTCTAACAGGTTTATCAACAAAGTTCAAACATCACTGTGTTGAACTCACCGTGGACTGTAAAATGCTGTTTATTAAAGTAAAGGCAGAAGAGAAATTTCAGCCCTGATTGCTTTATATCTACCATAGCCCATAGTCCTAAGAGTGGTTTTTCCTCACACTCCTTTATTGCTGACCATTTCTAGTCCTAAGAATGTAACAGAATCCTGACTTTAAGAAGTTTAAGGTATTAGGCCCAGCATATTAACAAATGCTGGTAAATTTCATACCGTCTGGAATATAAACCTACATGAAAAGCTCAGGCCACTGACTCAACCCAGCTAATGACAGAGTGTGTAAACATTTCTACAGTGTTAGTCTATATATTTAAGGACTTGGGTAAGATGTTCCGCTGGAGATGGGCTTGAGGACTGACATAGTAGAAAAGAAAGATTGGCTCCAATGAACACAGAGGAGAGAATGCCAGAGAGAATGACCGAGCAGAGCTTTTATAACAACACAGGACTTCCAAAGGTCAGGGACCACACAGCATAGCTGAGAGGCCACTGAGATGGAGGAGGAGACTCACAGGTCCAGTGGAAAGATATTATAGCAATGCACCACTAAACGGTGTAGCAAGGATGGGGTATTCCCCACTAACAAATTAGCTTGAGATGAATGGTAAATAGCAGTGGGAATTTTTAGACCAAGGGCTGTATATCTGGATAACAAACAAAGGAAAGAGAAGTAAAAGCCAGCAGAACTGACAGAACCATGCAAAGAGGCAGAGAGGTTCAGCCTGAGATGGGAGATTGACCACAGGTATTTGCCTCTGCTTCCCCTTGAAATGCCACAAAATAACAGTAAAGAGATTTTTTTTTTTTTAAACATAAAGCCACAGGGGCAAGACGGTAGGAAAATGCACAACAACAAAATTTTGAAAGACGAAAAGCATGGGACAAGTAATAACTTAAACCACCTGAGGGAAAGCTGAGAATCAATCTGATTTGTACCACAGAACCTCCAAATATCCCAGGGCTTGCTGTACCACTTGCTTCCGGACGTGAGGGGAGCAAAGATAGAGCTGAAACTAGAAAGAAAAGAGGACAAAAAAAAGAAGGAAAAGAAAAACTCATGGACATGGATAACTCTGGTGGTTACTGAAGGTGAAGGGGTAGAGGGGAGGTATAAGGACATAAATGGCAATGAACAGAGACTTGACTTGGGGAGGTAAACACACAATACAGTGTACAGAAGATATGTTGTAGAATTGTGCACCTGAGACCTGTATGATTTTCTTAACCAGGGTACTCCAATAAATTTATAAATAAATACAACTAAAAAAAAAAAGAAAGTCTATCTAAGAAATAGATTAATATCCACCTCCCAGATACCCTCTCTAATTTCACAGGGCCAGGCAATGTCTCTTTTCATACCTCAGCAGACTGGAGAGCACCTCTAGACTGAGGGAGCAGCAAAAAGTAAGGGTACTGAAATCAGGGGGATTGTGTGAATGTGTGCATACTGAGTGTCAAACCCCAGGCTCTACTGCCCCATTCAGCTCCCAGTAAGTTGGAAGCAAGGCTTATATTTTTCAGCCTGTAAATTAGAAAAATTTCTCTCTGGGAAAACTGGCATCCCAAAGAAGTAACATAAAAGTTGAGATATTGAATATTCCTCACTCAATCAGATCTTCCTACATTAAAACCACAGTCACAACTCCAGCCATAAAAAGACAGCCAAGATTCCCAGACAACTGCCTAAAGCTTCCAACATGAGAAACAGAAACCAGAGCCAACAAACCAAAAATCAACTTAAAGAAAACAGAGACTATGTGGTGACCTGAAAATTGCCTATGAACTAACGTACGTCCTCAGAGAGAAAGTAGATTTTGAATTCATGAAGCAAAAACAAAATGTTATAAGAAGGAACACAAAGAAATCACTAGAGCTCTTGAAAATTGATGTGGGATAAGAAAAAATAAAAACTCAAAGAAGGATTAGAAACTGACCTTAATGAGAACTTCCAGACCATGAAGTGAAAAAAAGAAAAAAGAAAAACAATCATAGAACACAGTAAAAAAAAAGATAAGAAAATTAGAAAATTCAGCCAGGAGATCCAATTTCCAAATAATAGAGGTTTTGATAAAGGGGAAAGAAAGGAGAAACTTGTCAATTAAATAACTCAAGAAAATTTCCCAGGAGTGAAGAATAGGTATTTTCAAATGATGAAACATGCCTCCTGAGAATCAAGAAGAGTGGATGAAAACAGACCCATAGAAAAAGACATCACCCACAGTATTTCATAATACTGCTTACCAAAAGAAGATTCTAAAGGTTTCCAAAAGGGAAGTAGAGAGAAAAACCTATTATTTACAAGAATCAATTTGTATGAATTTAACACTGAAGCAAAAGCAATAAAAGCAAAATTAAACAAGTGGAACTACATCAAATTAAAAAGCTTCAGCACACCAAAGAAAACCATTAACAAAATTAAAAGGCAACCTATTGAATGTAAGAAAAATTTGAAATTCATATATCCTATAAGAGCTTAACAGCCAAAACATATAAAGAACTCATACAACTCAAAAGCAAAAAAAATAAAAGTTCAGTTAAAAAATGGGCAGAAGAGGCCTTGGCCAGTTGTCTCAGTGGTAGAACGTCAGCCTGGTGTGTGGATGTCCAAGGTTCAGTTCCCAATCAGGGCACACAGGAGAAGTGCCCATCTGCTTCTCCACCCTTCCCCCTCTTCCTTCTCACTGTCTCTCTCTTCCCTTCCTGCAGCCATTGCTTGATTAGGGCAAGTTGGCCCAGGCACTGAGGATGGCTGCATGGCCTCCGCCTCAGGCACTGGAATGGTTCTGGTTGCAACAGAGCAATGCCTCAGATGGGCAGAGCATCATCCCCTAGTGGGCATGCTGGGTAAATTCCGGTCAGGTGCATGCGGGATTCTATCTCTCTGCCTCCCTGCTTCAACCTTAGGGGGGAAAAATGGGCAGATGATCTAATAGAAATTTTTACAAAGAAGACATTATAGATGGCAAATAGATACATTAAAAAGTGCTTAACATCATTAACCATCAGAAAAATGCAAATCAAAATAACAGTAAGTTTTCACCTCACAGCTGTTAGAATGGCTATCATCAATAAATCAATAACAAACAAGTTGTGTTGCTAAGGATGTAGAGGAAAGGGAACACTTGTTCAATGTTTGTGGGAATGCAAACTGGTTCAGCCACTAGGGAACACATTATAAAGGGTCCTCTCCAAAATTAAAAATATAACTAACTGCCTGACCAGGTGGTGGCGCAGTGGATAGAGCGTTGGACTGGGATGCGGAAGGACCCAGGTTCAAGACCCCGAGGTCGCCAGCTTGAGTGTGGACTTATCTAGCTTGAGCACAAAGCTCACCAGCTTGGACCCAAGGTCTCTGGCTTGACCAAGGGGTTATTCGGTCTGCTGAAGGCCCGCGGTCAAGGCACATATGAGAAAGCACTCAATGAACAACTAAGAAGTCGCAACACGCAACGAAAAACTAATGATTGGTGCTTCTCTTCTCTCTCCATTCCTGTCTGTCTGTCCCTGTATATCTCTGCCTCTGTTAAAAAAAAAAAAAAAAAGTAAAAAAAATATATATATGTAACTAACTATCACATGATCCAACAAGTTCACTTGTGGGTATTTATCTGAAGAAAACAAAAACACTACCATGAAAAGATATATACATCCTCATGTTCATTGCAATATTATTTAAATAGTTAAAATACAGAAACAACCTAAGTGATCATCCACAGATGAATTAAGAAATATGGTATATTTATATAAGAGTATTATTCAGCCATAGAAAAAAAATGAAATTTTGTCTTTCACAACAACATAAATGGACAGCAAGGGCATTGTGCTAAATTAAATAAGTCAGACAGATGAAGAAAAATACTGTGTGATCTTACTTATATGTGGAATCAAAAATAAAAAACAATAAACAAACATAAACAAAAATGATGCTCACAGATACAGAAAACAATTGGTGGTTGCCAGAGGCAGGAATGGGGGATGGGAGAATTGGGTGATGAGGATCAAAGGTATAGACTTCTGGTTATAAAATAAATAAGTCATGGAAATGTTATTTATAGCATGGTAACTATAGTTAACAATGATGTAGTGCTATTTGAAAACCACTAAGAGAACAGATCTTAAATGTTCTCGTCATAAGAAAAAAAATTGCAACTATTTAAGGTGATAGATGTTAAGTAAACTTTTTGTGGCGATGATTTTGCAATGTATACAAATATCAAATCATTATGGTGTCTACCTGAAACTAATAAAATGTTATATGTCTAGTATACCTCAATTTAAAAATAAAAATATTAAACATTTAAAAATAAAAAGACATGAATAATTCCATTCAAAACTCAAAGACAAAGGAGGAATGCCTCAAAATCCTGTCATAAATCATTTCTAACTTTTAAATCTCAACCCAGACGAATGATCAATTAAGTGTAAGAATAAATTAAAGATATTTAAAGACATGTACAATCTCAAAAAAGTTATCTTTTCTGCATCCTTTCTCTGAAGGCTACTGTAAGAGCTGTTCCTTTAAGTCAGACATAGGAAATACGATGCTCACAAAAGAGAAAAGGAAAGGGATTCCTGAAGATCATGAATAAAGGGAGATATCAGACTGAGCACTTTGGGTCAAGCTATTAGTAATTAGTCTGGACTAGAGATAATGAGGAGCATCCACGAAACTGCCTCCAAAGATAAGACAGGGATCACTACATGATATGAGCATACTGCAATGAGAGTTATGCAATAGAAGTGATTTTGAAATAAAATAAAGAGAAGCACATGTAAAACTAAGAAGAAAATTCTTATGACAATAATTATCCTAAGAATAATTCTGAGCAACCAAATGTTGCTCAGAAAAAAATAATGATAATATACATATACACATGGCCCAGGTATAAATAATGTCTGCATAGTTGTAATAATGAAAATAGAGTGTTGATTCAATCAAGATTATGATAAAAATATAATGATAAGATAGAAAGTTGGAAAATGTATGCAGTGGTAGTAATGTATGCATGTAGTGGTAATAAATGGACAGGGTTAGGAAAGAAAAATATTTTCATCTTCCAAAGAAGAAACTCAATAGATAATTACAAAAACTAGGAATGCTCTCCAATAATCATGTTATTTGGAGGGGGAAAAAAAAAGATAAATATCACCAAGAAAGTAAAAATATTTTAAATTAATCACTGTGAAATGGAAAATGATATGAAAACAGCGAACTATTTTAAAACAAAAATATACATATTTTCACATTATTTTGCCCTTTAACTATGTTTATGTATTAATTTGATATAAAAATTAAATTTAGAGTGACGTCATGGAAATGGCGCCATGAGCAGCGCGTCCGACAGATCTCCCCAAAATCTCAACAAATTTATCAACTAGAAACAGAAAAATTTATCCTCGGAGCATTCCGGAGTTCCTGAAAGCGAAAGGACTGTTATCACTTGAATCTGAGACGAGGGTGTGGAGGAAGCTAACTACCGCAGGGACGTTCATTCAAGCCGCGGAGGGAGTGCGCCTGTGGTGAGTCGGCCCACACTCGGGAGCGGCGAGCAGCCGCCGGCTCGTGCCCGGTGCCACGGTCCGGTTGCAGAGCGAGCACCGCCAGTGTCCCCAGCGGCCCGCGCACTGCGAGTGAGAGTCCCCAGCCACTGGTGCCCGGAGCACCCCATTCGTGCGCGTGCCCTGGGCGTCCCACGAGCCCAGAGCACCCCACTGGCCCGCACACCCAGTGTGCCCCATTATCCCGCGCGCCAGGTGCGCCCCAGCCACCAGCGGTGGGGCGAGCGGGAGAGGTGCCAGGGCTGTCTTCCTCCTTGGGAGATTCTCTGTGTGGGCAGGGCACCTCACCCAGCCATTCAAGCTAACAATCAAGCGTTGGGGTGGGGCGCGCGGGCAGCCTGAAATACTTTCTGGAGCACAGCTGCGGATCCAATCACTGAAATTAGCATAACCCACGAAATCTGCGCACCCACGGGGCTCTAATTGATAAGATCTCTCTCAGTTCAGCGATACAAGACAAGAGGCGTGATATTTTTTAGTGTCTCTCGCTAAAGGGGCGGGGGCAACTTCTGATTGACAGAGCCTCCATATTCAGGAATAAATGCTAACAAGAGGGACTTGGCAGATAATAAGATCTATACTACACTAGTCGCAAGCAGCAACTAGTGACTCTTCTTCCCAGCAAAAACAGGCTACAAAGTGTGGAAAGCCTGGGTTGAGTGGTCCAACTGAATGCTAGGCGCTGAACAGTCACCTTGACAACAATTGACTCCCAATCCCACCTGATTATGCTGGAGGCTCTGACTGCCAGAGCCTTTCCCAAAGCCTTGCGCTGAGTGGGGATAGAGTGGGGATTTCCTAGCTCTTTGAGCCTCTTACTCCCCAGGCAGAAGCAGTAGCAGCCTTATAGCTGGATCACCAGGCTGCTAATTCAGGAAGGGAAGACTAGGAGAGAGACTCCAGGAAAGCAAACTCTCTCATCGTTGGACCCTGCAAACGCCAACAAGCCTTGACTACCAGCAAGACTAAAGCCAATTATGTGACATTGCCAAAGAATCCCATCAACTGCAAATCCCTATCTAAGTGTGACACAGGGACAGAGCCTGGGGTACAGAGTCACCGACCAGGAAGAGGGAGAGAAAAGAAAAAGGAAGAAGTTAACCTCTCAAAATCAAGAAAAATCCACAGACTTTATAACTTGTTTCACTAATTTTTCATTGTTGTTGTCTGTTTCTTCTATCTTATTGCCTTTATTATTATTATTTCTATTTCCTCCACCTCAGTCCGTTTATTCTCTGCCCATCTTATGCTTCCCTTTTCTTGAACTACACTACCCATGAGTGTTACATTTTATTTCTTTTCTTCATCCTCACTCCCCTTTAAGGTTACACTCCAAAACACTTAACTCTCAACTCTCTCCCCTTTTGTTTTTTTTGTTTTGCTTTATTTTGTTTTTTTCTCTTCCTTTTTTTCTTCCTTCGTTTTTCTCTTTTTCCTATTTTTTCCTTTCTATTCGTTTCTTCTTTTCTCCTTTTACTTTTCCTCCCATTTAATCCTCAATCACGAACAAATTATTTAATTTGGGACTCAAGTTTTTTTTGGTTTTTTTTTCTTTTTTTTCGCTTTTGTTTTTGGTTTTTTTGTTTGTTTGTTTATTTTTGTGGCATTTTGGGTACTTTTTACGTTGCTTTTTAACTCACTAGCATTCCTCCCAACCCAAGGTCTCCATTGTATTTAGTCTTCGCTCCACTTATTACAACAGATTTTTACTTTTTATTTTTATTTTTTTTTCTTCTTTATTATTCTGGTTCCCTCTTATCCCTCTCATTATATCTCTTAGTCGACCATCACTTATAAGCAAATCATCTTATGCTTGTCTAAGATTTTCTCCTTTTTTTTTTTTTTTTTGCATTTAGTAGGTTCCTACTCCCTTTTTTTGCCCCTTGAACTCTTCACCCCAAATCAGGCCCTCCGTTATAGGCAGTTTTTGTTCCATTTAGCATAATATAATTCACAGGTCATCACGATATTTCCCTGAGGAGGGAAGAGGAGGGGAAGAGAAGAAAGAAAAAAGGGGGAAATAATAAATTATTACTGGGTTTTTTTTGTGGGGTGTTTTACCTTTTTTTTTTTTTTTTTCTTTTTACTCTTCATTAATTCTAATTAGTGCTATCAACAAGACCACCCTCAGATGCCAATAAGAGAGAGGAAATCAAATATTATGGATACAAAAGATAGAGAGGTAACACAAATAGATGTGGAAAAATCTATGGAGAAAAGATTTAACATATTGGAAGCCTTGAAGCTAAATGACAGAGAATTTAAAATAGAAATCTTAAAAATACTCAGAGATATACAAGAAAACACAGAAAGGAAATTTAGGGAGATCAGAAAACAACTCAACGAACACAAAGAATATATTACCAAGGAAATTGAAACTATAAAAACAAATCAAACAGAAATGAAAAACTCAATTCACGAGCTGAAAAACGAGGTAACAAGCTTAGCTAACAGAACAGCCCAGATAGAAGATAGGATTAGTAAAATAGAAGACAAGCAACTTGAGGCACAACAGAGAGAAGAAGAAAGAGACTCAAAAATAATAAAAAACGAGAAAGCCATACAGGAATTGTCTGACTCCATCAGAAAGAATAACATAAGAATAATAGGTATATCAGAGGGAGAAGAGAAAGAAAATGGAATGGAGAATATACTCAAACAAATAATAGACGAGAACTTCCCAAGCCTGTGGAAAGAACTAAAGCCTCAAATTCAAGAAGCAAACAAAACACCAAGTTTTCTTAACCCCAACAAACCCACTCCAAGGCACATCATAATGAAGATGACACAAACCAATGACAAAGAAAAAATTCTCAAGGCAGCCAGGGAAAAGAAGAGTACAACATATAAAGGAAGGCCTATTAGATTATCATCAGATTTCTCAGCAGAAACTCTACAAGCTAGAAGAGAGTGGACCCCAATATTTAAAGCAATGAAAGAGAGGAACTTTCAGCCAAGAATACTATACCCATCAAAGCTATCCTTCAAGTATGAAGGAGATATAAAAACATTCACAAATACAGAAAAGATGAGAGAATTTATCAACAGAAAGCCCCCACTCCAGGAAATACTAAAGGGGGTTTTCCAACCAGATTCAAAGAACAAAAGAAAACAAAACCACAAGTAACAGCTCCACCAAGAACACAATAAAACCAAACTTAAACTGTGACAACAAAAGAAAAAAAAGGGGGGAGAGGATGGAGATTAACAGTAGCAAAGGACGATGAAGTGCAGAAATACTCATAAGATAGGGTACTACAATGAATATGGTAGGTACCCTTTTCATTACTTAATGGTAACCACCCTAGAAAAAAACACCACAAAAACACTTGACTTAAAAAAGGTAGCAACAGAGGAAAGAAGAATGGAATACAAACAAAAACAAATGATAGAAAAACAAAAGAGAAGAATCAAACAAGATACAAAACTAACAGAAAGCAATTTAGAGAATGGCAATAGGGAACCCACAAGTGTCAATAATTACACTAAATGTAAATGGATTAAACTTACCAATAAAAAGACACAGAGTAGCAGAATGGATTAAAAAAGAAAATCCAACTATATGCTGCCTACAAGAAACACATCTAAGCAACAAGGATAAAAACAAATTCAAAGTGAAAGGCTGGAAAACAATACTCCAAGCAAACAACACCCCAAAAAAAGCAGGTGTAGCAATACTCATATCTAATAATGCTGACTACAAGACAGAAAAAGTATTCAGAGACAAAAATGGTCATTTCATAATGATTAAGGGGAAGTTGAATCAAGAAGACATAACAATCCTTAATATATATGCACCAAACCAAGGAGCACCAAAATATATAAGACAGCTACTTATTGACCTTAAAACAAAAACCAACAAAAATACAATCATACTTGGAGACCTCAATACTCCGCTGACGGCTCTAGATCGGTCATCCAAACAGAGAATCAATAAAGATATAGTGGCCTTAAACGAAATACTAGAACACCTGGATATGATAGACATCTACAGGACACTTCATCCCAAAGTGACAGAGTATACATTTTTCTCTAGTGTACATGGAACATTCTCAAGAATTGACCATATGTTGGGCAACAAAGACAATATCAGCAAATTTAGAAAAATTGAAATTGTACCAAGCATATTCTCTGATCATAAAGCCTTGAAACTAGAATTCAACTGCAAAAAAGAAGGGGAAAAACCCACAAAAATGTGGAAACTAAACAACATACTTCTAAAAAATGAATGGGTCAAAGAAGAAATAAGCGCAGAGATCAAAATATATATACAGACAAATGAAAATGATAATACGACATACCAGAATCTCTGGGATGCAGCAAAAGCAGTAATAAGAGGAAAGTTCATATCACTTCAGTCCTATATGAACAAACAAGAGAGAGCCGAAGTAAACCACTTAACTTCACACCTTAAGGAACTTGAAAAAGAAGAACAAAGAAAACCCAAAACCAGCTGAAGAAAGGAGATAATAAAAATCAGAGCAGAAATAAATGAAATAGAGAACAGAAAAACTATAGAAAAAATCAATAAAACAAGGAGCTGGTTCTATGAAAAGATCAACAAAATTGACAAACCCTTGGCAAGACTCACCAAGGAAAAAAGACACAGGACTCAAATAAATAAAATCCAAAATGAGAGAGGAGAGATCACCACAGACATCATAGAATACAAAGAATTATTGTAGAATACTATGAAAAACTATATGCCACCAAATACAACAATCTAGAAGAAATAGATAAATTCCTAGAACAATACAACCTTCCTAGACTGAGTCATGAAGAAGCAGAAAGCCTAAACAGACCAATCAGCAGGGAGGAAATAGAAAAAACTATTAAAAACCTCCCCAAAAATAAAAGTCCAGGCCCAGACGGTTATACTAATGAATTCTATCAAACATTCAAAGAAGACTTGGTTCCTATTCTACTCAAAGTCTTCCAAAAAATTGAAGAAGAAGCAATACTTCCAAACACATTTTATGAGGCCAACATAACCCTCATACCAAAACCTGGCAAGGATGGCACAAAGAAAGAAAACTACAGACCAATATCTCTAATGAATACAGATGCTAAAATACTAAACAAAATACTGGCAAACCGAATACAACAACATATTAAAAAAATAATACATCATGATCAAGTGGGATTCATCCCAGAATCTCAAGGATGGTTCAACATACGTAAAACGGTTAACGTAATACACCATATCAACAAAACAAAGAAAAACCACATGATCTTATCAATAGATGCAGAAAAGGCTTTTGATAAAATACAACACAACTTTATGTTTAAGACTCTCAACAAAATGGGTATAGAAGGAAAATATCTCAACATGATAAAGGCCATATATGATAAACCATCAGCCAACATCATATTAAATGACATAAAACTGAGGACTTTCCACCTTAAATCAGGAACAAGACAGGGTTGTCCACTCTCTCCACTCTTATTTAATGTGGTGCTAGAAGTTCTGGCCAGAGCAATCAGACAAGACAAAGAAATAAAAGGCATCCATATCGGAAAAGAAGAAGTAAAGGTATCACTTTTTGCTGATGATATGATCCTATACATGGAAAACCCTAAGGACTCCACAAAAAGATTATTAGAAACAATAAACCAATACAGTAAGGTCGCAGGATACAAAATTAACATACAAAAGTCCATAGCCTTTCTATATGCCAACAATGAAATATTAGAAAATGAACTCAAAAAAATAATCCCCTTCACGATTGCAACAAAAAAAATAAAATACCTAAGAATAAACATAACAAAGAATGTAAAGGACCTATATAACGAAAACTACAAGGCATTATTAAGAGAAATAGAAAAAGACACAATGAAATGGAAAAATATTCCTTGTTCTTGGATAGGAAGAATAAATATAATTAAAATGGCCATATTACCCAAAGCAATATACAAATTTAATGCAATTCCCATCAAAATTCCAATGACATTTTTTAAAGAAATGGAACAAAAAATCATCAGATTTATATGGAACTATAAAAAACCCCGAATAGCCAAAGCAATCCTAAGGAAAAAGAATGAAGCTGGGGGCATTACAATACCTGACTTTAAACTATATTATAGAGCCACGATAATCAAAACAGCATGGTATTGGCAGAAAAATAGACACTCAGACCAATGGAACAGAATAGAAAGCCCAGAAATAAAACCACATATATATGGTCAAATAATCTTTGATAAAGGGGCCAACAACACACAATGGAGAAAAGAAAGCCTCTTCAACAAATGGTGTTGGGAAAACTGGAAAGCCACATGCAAAAGAATGAAACTCGACTACAGCCTGTCCCCGTGTACTAAAATTAATTCAAAATGGATCAAAGACCTAAATATAAGACCTGAAACAATAAAGTACATAGAAGAAGACATAGGTACTAAACTCATGGACCTGGGTTTTAAAGAACATTTTATGAACTTGACTCCAATGGCAAGAGAAGTGAAGGCAAAGATAAATGAATGGGACTACATCAGAATAAAAAGTTTTTGCTCAGCAAGAAAAACTGATATCAAAATAAACAGACAGCCAACTAAATGGGAAATGATGTTTTCAAACAACAGCTCAGATAAGGGCCTAATATCCAAAATATACAAAGAACTCATAAAACTCAACAACAAACAAACAAACAATCCAATAAAAAAATGGGAAGAGGACATGAACAGACACTTCTCCCAGGAAGAAATACAAATGGCCAACAGATATATGAAAAGATGCTCAGCTTCATTAGTTATTAGAGAAATGCAAATCAAAACTACAATGAGATACCACCTCACCCCTGTTAGATTAGCTATTATCAACAAGACGGGTAATAGCAAATGTTGGAGAGGCTGCGGAGAAAAGGGAACTCTCATCCATTGTTGGTGGGACTGTAAAGTAGTACAGCCATTATGGAAGAAAGTATGGTGGTTCCTCAAAAAACTGCAAATAGAACTACCTTATGACCCAGCAATCCCTCTACTGGGTATATACCCCAAAACCTCAGAAACATTGATACGTAAAGACACATGTAGCCCCATGTTCATTGCAGCACAGTTCACAGTGGCCAAGACATGGAAACAACCAAAAAGCCCTTCAATAGAAGACTGGATAAAGAAGATGTGGCACATATACACTATGGAATACTACTTAGCCATAAGAAATGATGACATCAGATCATTTACAGCAAAATGGTGGGATCTTGATAACATTATACGGAGTGAAATAAGTAAATCAGAAAAAAACAAGAACTACATGATTCCATACATTGTTGGAACATAAAAACGAGACTAAGAGACATGGACAAGAGTGTGGTGGTTACCAGGGGTGGGAGGAGGGAGGACATAGGAGGGAGGGAGGGAGAGAGTTGGGGGGGGAGGGGCACAGAGAACTAGATAGAGGGTGACGGAGGACAATCTGACTATGGGCGAGGGGTATGCAACATAATTTAATGACAAGGTAACCTAGACATGTTTTCTTTGAATATATGTACCCTGATTTATTAATGTCATCCCATTAACATTAATAAAAATGTATTAAAAAAAAGTTAAATTTAAAAGAAAGCAAGGTAGATAATCAAAATTACCACACAGATTAAATTTTAAAACCTGACCAGTGGTGGGGCAGTGGATAGAGCATTGACCTGGGATGCTGAGGTCCCAGGTTCAAAAATCCAAGATAGCTGGCTTGAACACAGGCTCACTAGCTTGAAAACAGGGTGACTGGCTTGAGCACAGGATCATCGACATGATTGGATGTGGAGAAAAGGGGACCCTCCTGCACTGCTGGTGGGAATGCAGACTGGTGCAGCCACTGTGGAAAACAGTATGGAGATTCCTCAAAAAATTAAAAATCAAACTGCATTTTGACCCAGCTATCCCACTTTTAGGAATATATCCTAAGAACACCATAGAACTGTTCCAAAAGGAGAAATGCACCCCCATGTTTGTGGCAGCATTGTTCACAATAGCGAAGATCTGGAAACAGCGCAAGTATCTGTCAGTGGACAAGTGGATTAAAAAGCTTTGATACATATATACTATGGAATACTAATCAGCCATAAGAAATGATGACATTGGATCATTTACAATAACATGGATGGACCTTGATAACATTATATGGAGTGAAATAAGTAAATCAGAAAAAAACTAAGAACTATATGAATCCATACATAGATGGGACATAAAAATGAGACTCAGAGACATAGACAAGAATGTGATGGTAAAGGGGGTGGGGAGGGGGCGAGGAAGGAGAGAAAGGGGGAGGGAAGGGGCACAAAGAAAACTAGATAGAAGGTGAGGGAAGACAATTTGACTTTGGCTGAGGTGTATGCAACATAATCAAATGTCAAAATAATCTGGAGATGTTTTCTCTGAACATATGTACCCTGATTTATCAATGTCACTCCGTTAAAATTAATTTAAAAAATAAAAAAATAATAATAAAAAGGCCAGGGGAACCAGAACTCCAGAAAATATTTGGGATTTCTTCCCCTCCTCTGTGGACCCTGATCTCTTCCTGTGTATCTCAGCTGTCTTCTAAGGTACTGTAACAATAACCAAATTCCACTCTAGTCACCTGTTTTTCCTCTGGAAATTTCTTTCTAAAATCTAAGTTAGCAGTTAAAGGCATATAGCTACAGGAAGGCTCGCATCAAGTGTCAGAAGTCACTAAAATTTCCCTTTGTGTGAATGAACACACTTGTTTCAAGATGCAGATTTCTCTAAAATCCAGTTACAGACATGACTTTGTTTCTTTAGCAGACAACAACAAAAAGCATAATTATATTTCTGATCTAAACTGAAACAGTCTTAACCTTATGTTGCCTCTACACAAAAGACTAGCCAAACATTCAATCATCAAATTCTGTCTATGGCACAGAAAGTTGTTTCCAAATCATCCAAGTGCCCAGGGGGCTCCCTTCTATAGGCAATGAACAAAAAGAGATTGAGAGTTTAGCAAATTCATTCATTTATATCAGGACTCCCTCCTGATTGAGGATGAGGAAAGTATAAGCACGCGCGCGCACACACAGTATTTCAGTCCTTACAATTCCTAGTTCTAAGGGCCCCTCTGCTGTCTACCCACTGAAACAGTGGCAATCACTTTACAAGGGGAGAGTCGACACAGCTGAGAACAAAGAAAACCACAGAGCTTTGAGTTTCAAATTAGACTCTTTTTAAGCCCACAGCCAAAACAATAATCTTAAAAGTATAGATTTCCTTTGCAAGTGCCAGGCCCTTGAGACAGCAAATGGCTTTTCTTGTTGTTGTTGTACTTACTGTGTTTTGTTTTTTTACAGTTAAAACCTTAGCTGTTTTCCCAGAAAACATGGGGGTGGAGTGGGGGGGAGCAGTAAAACAAAGGTGGGCAGAATCGAAGAGAGGATCAGTGAAAAAAACATACCTGAAATAGGTAGACGGGAATTCTGAAAGCCACAGAGAAGTGTCCTGCTTTCTGTCCACAATTCTGGGATGTGACAGACACAGTGACTGGTGCAACCACAGAGTAGATATAGTAGATATAGTATCACAGGACACAGTGAAAGTTAGATGAGAGTAACGGGGGTGTGGGGGGTGGGGGGGGAGTCACAAACTAACTGAGCTCTGTTAGAGAAAAAAGAAGTCAGCCACATATTCCTATATCTAAGCTTCATTGTATCTCTACCGTATTCTCCCAGGTATAAGACGCACCTTAATATTAGGACCTGAAATTTGAAAAAAGATGTGTTACATAAAGTTATTGAACTCAAGTTTTATTCATCATAAAATTCATACAACTCATCACTGTCAAAACTCCTATCCATTAGCATGTCTTCATCTGTGTCTGATGAGGAATCACTGTCTTCAACAATGAGTGCAAAAACAAGTGTGGAAAAGTGGAAAATGCAATTTTAAAAAATCTACAACCACCGTATAAGATGCACCCAGTTTTTAGACCCCAAATTTTTTTTAAAAGGTGCATCTTTTACATGGGGTAATACGGTATTTAAACCCACCACTAAAATATGTAGGTCTAGAAAACGAGTGTGGCTTTGCTTTATGATGAATTTATAGATTTTCAAGTGTGGAGTACCAAAATCCATTTCTTTGTTCAAAAAAAAATGTATGGGATGCCTACTATGTTTCTGTTCCACCAGAGATACAGAGTTGAACCAGACAGACAAACTCCCTGCCTTTGTGGCTCCCATTGTAGTTGGAGAGACAAGCAGTAAATACATAAAGAAAAAATTAAATATAATTACAGACCATAGTAAAGGGATAACAAGATATAGAAGACAGGGACACTTTAGACAGACTGGGGAAGAAAGTTCTCATGGTGGGAAACCAGAGGAAGGGGGAATGAATTAACAACCACTAATTATTTTTCCCACCACAGAGCTAGGAAGGAAAAAAGAAAGAGACCTTGAAGCATCTTTCCCCCCTTCTGGCAGCAGCATCTTAGCTTCTTCCACCCCTGCTGCCGGCAAGCACCCCATGCTCTGAACATTTTCTCCACCCTCCTCTGAAATCTCAGCATCTCTGTTCTCTTCGTTGTGAAACTGAGCTAGTTTGAAACTCAGTGTGTGCTGGTATGCTGACGGGGATTACAGGATTATACATTTCAGAGACTAAAGCGGCAGCTTCACAGGGGCCTTCAGGAGGGAAGGACACAAAAAAGCAGGGTTCATCAGTCAAAGTAATCAGGAAGATATCTGGAAGGTGGCTGGCTCCCCTTCAATCACTCTTTGTAGCAAGACGCTGCTCAAAGACAGAGTATAATAGTCCTGCAAAGCGAACAGAACAGAAAAGAAATAGCCAGAGCTATTTGGGGGGGGGGGCACCAAGGATAAATATCAAATAAGCCAAAGGAAATGATTCTATATGAATGAAAATGTGTCTGTGAAATTTAGCAAATGTACTTTGAGAGGTGGTATAGGGGAAGAAATTGCTTTGTTTATTTTCTTTTCCTTTCTTTAAAATTAAATTAATTGGAGCAATATTGGTTAATAAAATTATATAGGTTTTAAGAATACAATTCTATGAGCCTGACCTGTGGTGGCGCAGTGGATAAAACGTCGACCTGGAAATGCTGAGGTTGCTGGTTCGAAACCCTGGGCTTGCCTGGTCAAGGCACATATGGGAGTTGATGCTTCTAGCTCCTCCTCTCTCTCTCTCTCTCTCTCTCTCTCTCTCTCTCCCCCCCCCTCCCTCCCTCTTTCTCTCCTCTCTAAAATGAATAAATTTAAAAAAATTTAAAAAAATTACATCTTAAAAAAAAACCAAACAATTCTATGATACATCACCTGTATATTGTATTGTGTGCCCATCACCCAAAGTCAAATCATCTTCCATCAGCATATATGTGACCCCTCTTTACCCTTTCCTACCCCCCACCCCTTTCCCTATAGTTAGCTGCCATGTTGTTGCCTGTGTCTATGAATTTTTGTTCATTTTTCTTATTTGTTCATTTGTTGCTTTCAGTTTTATATACCACATATGAGTGAAATCATATGGTTCTTAACATTTCCTGTCTGACTTATTTCACTTAGTGTAATATTCTCAAGATCCATCCACGTTCCTGTCTCTTAGATCAGACTAGGATGGCCAGTTGTACCACTTTTATTCAACAGTTCTGACAGCAGAGCTCAGGCAAGAGAAAGAAATAAAAGGCATTCAAATTGGGAATGAAGAAGTAAAAGTGTCATTCTTTGCAGATGACAAGATTCTTTATACAGAAAACAGGGGCTTTACACCAAAAAAACTATTAGAAACAATAAACAAATACAATAAAGTTGCAGGATACAAAATCAATGTACAAAAATCTACTGCATTTTATTTACTATGAAATATCAGAAAAAAATTCCTTTTTCAGTTTCAACAAAAAGTAAATAAAATAACTAGGAATAAACTTAACAAAGGAGGTAAAGAACATATATACTAAAAACTACAAAGCATTATTTTTAAAAAAAATTGAAATAAGCAAAACAAAATGGAAAGATCTTCTGTGTGGAAGATGGATTGGAAGAATTGACAGTTAAAATGTCTATATTACTCAAAGCAATATACAGATTTAATGCAATTTCTATCAAAATCCCAGTGACATTTTTAAAATAGAACAAAAATCATCAGATGAGAAAGTAAAGACACGTTTCAGAAAGTGTGCTTAAAAAGTGAAGAATTGGTAGATAGGTACTAGAAAAAGAGAGTGCAGAATTGAGTGTTTTATTCATATATATATACATTCATATACATGTACATACATGTATATATATTTATATGTATAAAATATATGGGTATATATTCTATATGTATGTATATTCTAATATATTTATGATTGAAGAGACATAGGCATGTTTATGAGCTGATAAAAAAAAAGCCAGTAGAGAGAAATGGACAACACAGAAGAACAGAAGAGAAATGGGCAAACATCAAGTTGTAAAGCAAATATATGTCCTCACCCTGCCTGGACCACTCCATAGAATGCTACTCAGGTATGTTAACTGCCCGCTCAACATGACAAATGACCATCCTCAACTTAGCACAGGAGTTGCTCACATCAACCACCTTAAAGTAAACCCTGACCCTCATTTTCTCTCAATCTCAATGCTACTGCCATCATCTCTTACCTTGACAATGAACCTGTCTGCCCTCTTCCATCCTTGACCAGTTACAGTCTTTCACACAGCAGCCAGACTGATCTTGAGAAAACATGAGATAAATCATGCCATTCTTGGATCTGAAAGCTTCAAAAATCTCCCCACCTGACTTAAAAGAAAAGCCACTACTTTGGCCTATGATGTTGTGCACGGTTTGGCTGTCCCTTCGCCCCCACTCCTGATCCCCTCTGCTGGCCTGCCTTGGTCAGAGGAGAGTCAGGGATGAAAGGAATGTACTTCTGCTATAGCCACCTTCCCTTTTTCTGAGAAATAAAAGGAAGGCCACCTGCTAAGACGAAGGTTGGTCAGAGGTTTAGGAGTAGTGGGAAGGAAACATATAAGAGTTGAATAAGAATAGCTGTTCAACAAATGTGAGAAGGAAATGACCTAAAATAAGTGAAGGGTGATGAGATGGTGGCCTGTGCATTTTAGTGGCACCTGTTTACATGGCTGTGTGGTTTACTCCAAATAGTGCTCTGTGATTTTAGAACAGGAGCAAAAGAGGTAGGTATATCCAGATGCAAAATTTTTAGGGCATGGGGCAAGAAAGGACAAGGGGCAATAGAATCTAAAGTGTTGGTGTATGGGGATCAGGAAAATGATGTTGTTCTCTAGGTAAGCCTTCCTAAGGGCAAGGAGTTGGGAATCATGAAATTCTCTGAACCCTTTTCTAAGGAAACTGACACACAAACTCATAGGCAGTAAGGAAAGTTTCCAAGGTCCATGGCTTCCACCCAAAGCCTCATTAAAAGAATCAAACTGTCTCCTTTGCCAGAGTCTAAAGAGAGGTATGAGTGTAAGTGTTCTTCCCTTACATTCATTTTAAAGCAGTAAGGCTCCCAAATTAGACTATCACAGATTAAAACTTTTGGGAATTGTTAAACATAAATTCAACTTTAAAAAAAGACAGGAGCCCAAAGGTAGCTTCAGAGTTAGCTTCAGAGAGAATTTTTTTAAAGCCTTAAGTATTTCCAGATGCAATTTGGATATAGCTCCATCCTACAAAAATCTTCTTACCTACACAAACAGCACAAAGCCCCAAGGCTTGCCCAGCATCCAAACTCCCAAGGATACCTAACTCAGTCATCATGATTTATGTAAATATTAAATGAATAGGAAAGAAGCAGTCACTTAGGAACTGACTTAGAAATAGCTCCCAAAAAAATTCCTCTCCCTGAGCATACCAAAAGCAAATCTTAAATCTATGCATAAAGGTTTTTGGGTATGCCATTTATTTCAATGTGTTCTAAATATATTCATCTATGGATTTGTTAGAACTTTCAACCTGTAAAAAAGACTTTCTAAGTATTTTATTTTATTTTGATCAAAATTAAAAATCACATGTCAATTAACCCTCCATGCCACATCTATAAAGAGTATGTAAGCCCCCAATGTCTTTCTCTAGCAGAGGACTACTTCACTTACTAGGTAACAACCAGTCCCAGGAATCAATATTAAATTTATTGGAAGGTCGCCAAATAACTTGTAGTAATCAGTAAATAAATTTTTCTTGAGTAAAATACCCGCTCTTAAAAAGTGAGGTTTCAAAAAACCTTCTTTCTACATCTAATAATATAATTTAAATATATTTTAGTGAACTTGAAAGTTGACTCAGAAAAAAGCAAATTGGCAGTGAAAAATACTGCATAAATAAATATAATCTACCTACACTGGGTTAAGGTTAGTGACATAGGAAAAAAAGTTTTAGACTCTATAAAGATAAAACCCCCTCAGCTACACATGGAAGGTCACCAATGACTGTCTAATGCCAGCCAAATCTCTCCTGACTCACTCTCCCATTTGTCATGCTGCCCCCCCCCTTCCTTCTTATGATTCTCTCATTCTTTGTCAGCAACACATCGTTCTTGGAGAGCCAAGCTCCTACCCCTCTAGGTTCTCTTCTTAACCTCTCTGTGTCTCTCTTTCCTCCAGTGTCCACCCTTATTCAGTTTCATTCTGACTTGACCCTGCACTCTTTCGACATCAGTTCCTTTCCTTACACTGTGACTCTCAAAGAGAGCTTTGCATGCCTCACATCTCTGGAACCCAAATCACACTTGTAACTGTCAAATCTATGGAGATCTCCAACCGAATGACCTGGGAGTCCTTCATATTCATCATGTCCAAAAAGGAACTACCTTTTCCTCCAGTAATATCTCCTCCTCCTTTTCTATCTCAGAAAATAAGTTTGTCCTTCACTTAGCTGATTTAGCCAGAAATCTATCAATTCTTTGAACTCTTCCTTCTACCATGTCTGATTCCTTTATCCATGCACCAATAAAAACTTTAAAAAATGTTTCAGGAATGTTACATACAATTTCTTTTCTTTTTACATGGAAAAAAATACTTTATTGTTACATAAAGTTGTATTTATTTGGTCATTGACAAGTTTTAAAATAGTCTCACAAATTTATTAGTTATTTCATTTCTTTTTTTTATTGATTTTAATTTGTTGTGTTTACATAGATTCTAGTGTTTCCCCGAATGTATCCCCCCTCCCCCATATTCCCGTCAACATCTCCCTTGCCCCCCTCCCCATAGTGCCCTTCCCCCTTCCCTTCAGCTTTATCCCATCCTATCATCCCCTTTCCCTCTGTTCTCTTTTCCTCTGGTCCCTTTGATCTCTCCTCTGTCTCAATTTCATTCCTCAGTTCACATTGTTCACTGGATACCTCAAATGAGTGAGGTCATATGATATTTTTATTTTTCTGCCTGGCTTATTTCACTTAACATAATAGTTTCCATGTCTATCCATGTTGTTGCAAAAGGTAAGATTTCCTTCTTTTTCATGGCCCCATAGTATTCCATTGTATATATGTACCACAGCTTTTCAATCCACTCGTCCACTGACGGACAATTGGGAAGAAAACATAGGCAGTAAGCTCTCCAACATCTCTCGCAGCAATATATTTGCTGATTTATTTCCTTGGGCAAGTGAAATAAAAGACAGGATAAACAAATGGGACTATATCAAACTAAAAAGTTTTGCACAGCTAAAGACAATATGAACAGAATAAACAGACAAACTATACAATGGGAGAAAATATTCGACAATACATCTGATAAAGGGTTAATAACCAAAATTTATGAAGAACTTGTAAAACTCAACATCAGGAAGACAAAAAATCCAATCAAAAAATGGGCAAAAGAAATGAATAGACACTTCTTCAGAGAGGATATACAGATGGCCAATGAGAAATATGAGGCATATGAGAAAATGCTCAACATCACTAATCATTAGAGAAATGCAAATTAAAACCACAATGAGATATCACCTCACACCAGTCAGAATGGCGCTCATCAACAAAACAACACAGAATAAGTGCTGGCGAGGATGGGGAGAAAAGGGGACCCTCCTGCACTGCTGGTGGGAATGCAGACTGGTGCAGCCACTGTGGAAAACAGTATGGAGATTCCTCAAAAAATTAAAAATCGAACTGCTTTTTGACCCAGCTATCCCACTTTTAGGAATACACCTTAAGAACATCATAACACTGTTTTAAAAGGAGAAATGTACCCCCATGTTTATGGCAGCATACAATTTCTTTTTTGAGTATTCCAAATAATTCTGCAATATTGGGATTATTACCTTCATTTTATAGATGATTTCAATAATGGACATAAATTCTTAATAAGTGATGAAAATAAACTGAACCTAGGTTAGTCTGACTCTAAAAATCTTTGGTCTTTTCACAAACCATATTGTCTATGCTGAACTGTGGGAAACAATGGCCAATGTTCCAGGACTGGCCAGCCACCTGTGTCAGGTTTCACTGGAACACAGCCATGCTCACTCATTTATGTCTATGGCTGCTGTAGCACTACCACAGCAAAGGTGAGTGGTTTTAACACAGACCTCAGGGCCCATAAAGCCTAAGAGAGTTAATAGAGTGGACCCTCGTCTTTTGCGGGGGTTAGGTTCCAGAACCTCCTGCGATAGGCGAAAATGCGCAAAGTAGCCACCTTATTTTTATTTTATTATTTATATATATTTTAAGGCTTTATAAACCCTCCCCACACTCTTCTAAACCTTTCCCATGCTGTTACTAACCTTTCTCACACTTATATTGCCGCAAAAATAATTAAAATAATAAATATATAAAAATACCTATAGCCTGACCTGTGGTGGCGCAGTGGATAAAGCGTCAACCTGGAAATGCTGAGGTCGCCGGTTCGAAACCCTGGGCTTGCCCAGTCAAGGCACATATGGGAGTTGATGCTTCCTGCTCCTCCCCCTCTCCCCCCTGCTCTAAAGTGAATAAATAAAACTTTTAAAAATACCTATATACTGCAAAATCTGGTGATGTATGGAAAATCTGTGATACACAATTAGATATATACAATTTTAAAAAATCAACGATACAGTGAGATGGTGAAAAATGAACCGCGATATGGCTGGGGATGACTGTAGCTGGTCTTAAACAGAAAAAAAAAAAGATATTTCCAGTTCTAAAACTATCCCATTTTTCATATTCCTGCCACCTTAATTTATGTCTTGCTGGATTATTGCCTTCTGATTTCTCTACCCACAGCCTTTATCTCCTCTAATCCATCTTTCACATGTAGAATAAAATTCTTATTTATTCCACAACCTTTAGGATAAAAGACAAATTCCTTATCAAGCTATGAAGGTCTTTGACATCCTGCTTCCTTCCTTCCTCCCGATCCACATCTACCTTCCCCTCAAGTCAAAGTGAAACACATGGAGCCCCACAAAAAGGCCAACCCATTTCATTCTTGTTTTTTTAAAACATTTTCTTTTCCTAAAAAAATTCCTAAGTTCTGCATTATTTACCTTCTTTTTTTTTTTGTAGTCTGAGCTCAAGAGTCACTTCCTCCTACAAATCTTCCTATATTCTTTAGGCTGAGCTAGGCAAATTCTCAGCCATTCATTCATTTATTCATTCCACATATGTTTAATGAACATAATTTGTCAACTAGGCACCATGCTTTGTGTTAAATACACAATGATGTACAGTACAAACACAGACCCTGCATTTACCAGCCTTACAGTTCAGCCCAGCTTCTCTATCCATCTGCTCATAGTCGTATCGTATATAGACAGATGAGATGGGATAGGGATGGGGATGAGGATGGAGAGAATATGAGAAGAAAGAAAGAGATCATTCCATGATTTTCTTGTCTAACATTCACCATACCATTTACATATTGAGGGCCAGGAACTATCTAGTTTGTCTCCCTAATGCTAGTATCTACCAGAACACCTGGGAAAGTGTTGAATGAATTAATAATTTTGAATGATAGAGAAACACAGGTAGTTCCAGAGACTAGGTAAAAAGGCCAGGCCAGTTAATAAGCCACTGAGAAAATGTCTTGTCATTTCCTGGGAAAACTCAACCTTACCAGAATCTGAGAGACCTTGTGAAAATTTGACTAGGCAGAAAAAAAAACATGAGTCTAAAAGAACATTCCTGAAAAAGATACAAGTTCTACTTTGAATAAGAGACAAGAACTAAAATACACATGACATAGTCTTTTTTTAACTATTGGACTATATATCTGAAACTACTAAACCATGAACAAAAGAGCCTATAACTCTGAACTTTGGGCTCCACAAAATATTTCCTCACAGCAGACTCAGCTCATTAAAGAGAAGAAAAAATCTTTTTTACAAGCAAGGGTAAAACAGACACAAAGAATTGACCCAGTTTCCAAAATAAACATTAAGCTTAAAGCTCTCTCCATCTGGCTGAAACTAAAACCAGAAATGAAAATCAGCATGTTCACACTCCATTTCCTACCTACAGCACAACAGCAAGGGCAAGGGAAATTTAACATATAACTTAATACTGTATCTGAGTCACTTGAAGTCTCATATTAAGATTTGTGGAGGAATTTTTTAGCACTGGAAAAGGGTAGCAACTCACTTTTAAAGACGCCTGCAGATCCATCTGGGCCAAACAGCCTTCCCAGTCCCCCTGACGCGGTGTACACACTTCGCCCGACCCCATTTCTCGGCCTTGCAGTAAATGTCTTTCAGCCTTCCTACCTGCCTAATTTCTACATGAAAAAAACACTTTTCTTTCCAAAACCATATTTTTTCCTCTATAATATCCACTGAAAGTCTCCCCTCTTAACTCTTTACTGAACATATTCCTTACAAGACACACCTCATTCTCCATAAAACAAGGTAAACAGTACACATGAAAAGCCTTAAGTCAGTGTTCCCCAACCTTTTTTGGGCCACAGACCGGCTTAATGTCAGAAAATATTTTCATGGACTGGCCTTTTAGGGTGGGACGGATAAATGTATCACGTGACCGAGACAAGCATCAAGAGTGAGTCTTAGATGGATGTAACAGAGGGAATCTGGTCATTTTTTAAAAAATAAAACATCATTCAGACTTAAATATAAATAAAACGGAAATACTGTAAGTTATTTATTCTTTCTCTGCGGACTGGTATCAAATGGCCCACGGACCAGTACTGGTCCGCGGCCCAGGGGTTGGGGACCACTGCCTTAAGTGATAACCCTTTCTCTTTCATATTAACCTCATCTCAACACCACCAGCCCAATTCTATGAACACTGACATAAGTTCACTAGCAGACTCTTAGGTAGACAGAACGTTAGCACTGAAAGGGACCTTAAAAGTCATTGATTTCAACCCATACATTTCAAAATTGAAAAAAATAGAATCTAAAGAAATTCAAAGACCACATACACTCCAAGGTCACACAGGCCTTTGTCCTCAACGTACTCTAATGTTCTCCTAATCTCTAGGTCTCATCATCTTCTCTTTATTTCCTTGTCCTATGGGGAGGGTTAAGGGAAATGCCCATACTCTCGGCCTGGCTTTTGCCTGGACTGCACAGAGGATGCTAAATGAGCTCATGCCCTGGAGCACATGACGCATGGCAGGAGCCTCCTCCACATGCTGCTGAGTGACCAGTGTGGAACTAAGTGCTCTCTGATGGCGCTTCACCACCTCCAGAGAGAGTCAAATCTCTCCTCAGACACACCCCACCAGCAGAGGGTCCTTCTACACTTCTAACTGTGCTAAACCATTGGCCTTCTGCATTATAAACCGTACCAGCCAATTACAGAAAAGTTCTCACACTGCCTGAGCTATCATCAATTACATCCGACTTAAAGATTGTAGATTAGCATTTGGATGACTGGGTTTCCTGTCTACCAATGAAACGTCAGCAATTTTCACATTTACAGTGTTTAGTTTTACTTTGTTTCACTTTTAAAGCCTTAGTTTTCATGGCATCCCAGCAGGACGGGTGCTGATTATTAAATATCACATTAGTCAGCCTGCCTAAATTTAACAACTAAGCAGGAAACAATAGAGTAAAAATGCTTTTAAATAAAATGCAGGGTGGGGTGAAAGTATGATTACAGTCATGAGTATGTAAAATGGAGAATTTATTCTTGTGTTATTATTAATTATTTGATTATTCTCCATATGAACAATTGTAAACCTACTTTTGCTCTACCATGCAAATACCCAAAATCCAATCTTAGAGGCTTTTGAAATATGGTGTCTACATGTTTACTAATTTATTTAATATTTAGCAGTATATTAAAATAAAACAAAGCAAATAAACTATAGAGAATGAGAGAGAAATTTGTGGTTGAACACAAATTATTATGACCAAAAAGTTATTCATAACATATTTTTATTTTACATGTTTCTTTTTTATAAAATTGTAATAAAAGATGCAAAAATAAAGTTTTCTATAATGGTTGGATTTAAACTAAAATACAATTTATGTGATTATTTAGTAATGAAGAAGGAGCATTATTTGTCAAGCATTATTATCTTGACAAATCTTTATAAGAGGATTCACAAACTACATTAAGATAAAAAGATAACCATTATTTTAAATTTCCATATTTATATTCCTTTCTTTTATAGCCAACAAAACAAATCACCCATGCAATAAGATGCTTTCTGAATAGAAAGAAAATTAGTCAGTTTGCTAATCTTTAGAAAAAAGAAAATTATCAGGGACTCAATAATAAGATTATAAAAATAAAATGGATTAGAAAACATTTCAGAAAGGCATCATTAAGTATTTACTGAGCAAATTAGCAAAGAGATTACCCACATCTAGAACTAAAAAAAATAAAATGCTATTTTCCACAACTGCAGCAGAACTAAACTGCAAAAATATCCTCCTTCACAAAAGCCCTTTGGTGGTGAATTTCATGAACATCAGCAGAGTAGTCAGGTTCGTTCATGAATGGACAGCCATAGAGAAATGGAGGGTAAGGAGGACAGAGCTGACTGTCCTGGGATAGCAATGGCTGCTACCAGAGCCAAGCAGTTCGCCTGAGGCACAGAGCATGCTGTAATTGAAAAAAAGATAAATTTGAGATAAAAAATATATGGTGGTGGGTATATATTGAGAAGATCCAAACAACCTTCCAGTTCCAGAATCTACGCAGGAGGACTCTCCACTACCATTTGCCAAATGTAGAACAAAGGATTTAATCTAAGAAATTGCTAGGTAGCAAATAGCAAGTAAGGGATATATCCTGGGATCTTGCTGCCAAAGAAGGGATCAAAAGGAAACACAAGGTGACCAGAATGCAAGGGAGGTCATGGTTGTAAATTTTACATGAAGATTTTTCAGAAAGGAACTAAGAACTAGAAGTGTCACTGAAATGTCTAAATATTGTTGGAAGGCATGAAAATTTTAGATGACTTTCTTCAGAAAAAGAGGCTATCATTTACAAGTAGCAATTATTTGCCTCAGTAGAATAAAGGTAATTGATATCTCCAACAACCTTTTGATAAAATCTTTTTCTCCATTATTGCATTATAAGGTTACAAGTGATATTTCTCAAGCAAACATTATGAAGTGACTCGAATCCTAGCATAAATGAGAACATTAACTTTCTGTTTTCTGTCCCTGTCTTCACTTTCCCTGCTTCCCACCCCCCATCCCTCATCTTTCTCTCTCTCTCTCTCTCTCTCTCTCTCTCTCTCTCTCTCTTACACACACACACACACACACACACACACACACACACACACACACAATACACCACTACCATTAAACTCCTGGCTACATCTATGGCTGATAACACATACTGGTTCTGAGAACACAGGTGGTTTGTTTTGTTTGTTTTTCTTGGGTAACTGTAGGGGAAAAAAATGATACTAAGATTGTAAACAGCTGCAACAGCCATATTTGGTTGATATTTTATGCATGTATATCTAATAAATTTTGGAATTGTGGAAAGTTACTGTAACACTTCATGAGTTTTGACAGTTTTCTATTATCTTCTTAGGTTGTTGCAAAGGAAACATGCCATGAAATTACTAACGACCCCAGTCTAGGAAGGAAATTAAAAGGCATCTCCTAGGAACACTCTGGCTACAGAGACTAAAATTTATTCAGAGATAAAAAAGGAAAACCTAAATCAACGGGCAAAAGGTGTCAGAAATTGGTTTATAAACAGAAAACTACTGCTCACATGTTGAAAAGAAATAGTGAAAACTCAGAAAAGGAAAGGACGGACTTTAAGACCAGGTCTTCATCTTGAAATCAAGACAGGGAATTAAAGAAAGGGAAAAGAAAAGAAGGAAATTTATATATAGCAATATAATTGGCCACACATGAAGTCAAAAAGAAATAGGACCAACTCTGAATCAAATGAAATTTTAAAAAGTCAACTGAATCTATGTGAAAATTTCCAGTGTAGGTAGATTCAGAAAGTAAATGGTAAAAAGTGGTGAAAGAGCAGTTGCCAGTTCTACTGACTAGTCTCTTAGAACTTATCACCAGGCATACTGAGAAACTTAGGGTTGGAAAATTCCAGCCACAACTACCAAAGGCAGACAATACAAATGAGCTCACCAGAGCTTGCACAAAAGAATCAGGGCCAAAATGCAAAGACTATACTTTCCTGCCATGTATCTTCATCAGAGAACAAACCGGAGTGGATTCAGGGAAAGGAGAACCTTGCTATGACCAACCAGGCCATCTTCAACTTCATCCATTTATATTAGCTTAAGCGTGATATTAAAAATTGTTTACAAGTTTGGTGTACAAAAGCAAAATAAGCGGAGACAAAGGTCCTACACTCATGGAGCTTTCATGATGACAAAAAAGAAAAAGAGTCAACATGGCTTCAGGTCTTGGTCAGTACATTGAAGAAGAAAACAGTTAAAGGGCAGAGAACAAGGGTGGTTGGCATTGGGTGATTTTTTATAGTAAGGTATTATTGGGAGGAATTTCTGGAAAGGAAATTGCATGTAGATTTGCAAGAACTCAGGATATAATATGGGGAGGGGTATTATAAGGAGTCAGGAAAACAAATACAAAGACCCTGAGACAGGACTCAGCTTGATGTGTACAGAAACAGCAAGATGGCTCACATTCATAGAATAGAATAAGCAAGGTTGGGAATGGGAGAAAGTGAAGTGGGTGAGGCAGGAAAAGGTCAGACCATGAAGGCTTTCATAGAAGGGATAGAGAATCTGGTTTCTATGTGCATTGGAAAATATTGGAGGGCTCTCTGCAGAAGAATGGTGTGAACTAATTTACTTTAAAAGGACCACTCTGGGTAGAGATTGTGGGACAAGAGTAAAAACAGAAGGAACATAGAGGAGATTACTACAAACCTCCAGGCCAGTGATGGTGGTGACTTGGTCTTGAGTGGAAAGTTATAGAAGTGGAAAGAAATAATCGATGTATTCTGAAGTTGAAGCTAACAGAACTTGTTATGAGCAGATGAAATACATGAAAAAAAAGATTATCTAGGATGATTTCCAGGTTTGCAGCCTAAGAAATAAAATGAATAATGGTTCCCTTCAATTTTACATAGATTTTATCTTATTATTATTCTCTGTGAAAAATGTAACTATGCTAGTATATCCTCTCTGCAGAATAGTTTGCCAGTTTCTTAAAAGAAACACTAAATATATACTTACCATATGTCTTAGTCATCACATTCCTGGGTATTTATCCCAGAGAACTGAGAACTTATGTCCAAACAGAAAACTGTACATGAATGTTCACAGTAGATTTATTTGTAACAGCCCAAAACTGGAAACACCTCAAATGCCCCTCAATAAATCAATGGTTAAACAGAAGTATATCCGAACCACAAAATACTACTCAGAAATAAAAAGGAGCCAACTATTGACATATTGAACAACTTATATGGATCTCTTAGGGGATTATGCTGAGTGAAAAAGCCAATTTCAAAGTGTCATATTTTGTATAATTTCATTTATTTATTCCTGAAATAAAAAAATTAAAGAGATGCAGAACAGATCAAGATTTACCAGGGGTTAGGAATGCTTAGGGGAAGGGGTGGATGTGACTGTAGATCAATAACATGAGGGACATCTTTGTGGTGATGGAACTAGTCTGTATCTTGATTTCAGTGGTTGTTACAGGAATCTACCCATGTGACAGAATACCACAGAACTATACACTCATGTTGTGCCATGTCAGGGTTGGCCTTGTAGTAAAGTTTTATAATATGTAACTATTGGAGGAAACCTGGGGAGGAACATAAAAACCCTCTTTGTACTATCTTTGCAGCTTCCAGTAAATATATAATTACTTGAAATAATTTTTTTAATCTAAATACACTCAAGTGTAAGGCAAAATGCATTATATTATATAAACATAAATACATTATAAATATATATATTATAGAAATAAAAGTAGTATAGCAATAAATACTATATCTGACAAAATGTTGTTTTCTGAATTTATAAAGCATCATTATAAATTTATCTTATTATTTTGGTACGTAGGCAACAGTTTAGTTAATCATCAGAATTCTTAGTACATAAACATTTTTTTCTTAAAAGCCCCTAGAGCAAATAGCATTTGAAATTCTTACTCTCCAGCTGTTACCTTTAACAGCAAATAAGACCTGTGAGTTCTTGTTTCTGTACCTGTACAAAGGAGGTAGATGGACAGAAGCTAAACAACTATTAACATAGAGGCTCCCATAGCTTTCAGTCATTTGAAACTGAAAACTACTTTGCTTAAACCCAAGATATTGGCCCCTAGTGGGCCAGCCGACACTCCTGGATTCTAACATCTTTCCCATCAGTGACAAAATGTATATCTCTACAATGTGGAACCTTAAAAAGAATGGCTTTGATCAAAAACTAATGACCATGATCCAAAGGCTTAACAGCTGCTAATAACACTAATCAAAAGTCCAATGCAATGATCTTAAGGTTACATTAGGAATCAGAACTAGGTTTGGATAAATCATCTAAGTCAAATTGAAGGTGTGAATAGTGGTGACTACTCCCTAAGATCTTCTTTTACTACTCCCTAAGAGCTTCTTTGGTATGTATCTCCTTAGTGTTCTGGTTTTCTGACTTCATCCAGTCTCTCTGAGTATTTAGTACATGGTCTTTGCCTCCTTTAGACAGGATTCTGTTCCCAAGAACACCCTCACAGCATTTAGTACCCAAGAATGCATATGAAATCCTAGAAACTCTTGTCATTGTTGAGTAGGCTTTGATGTACTATTCTTTACCTTCTCTCAAACAAGCATATATCCAACCTAGATTGTTTGTAATGGAAATTAGAATTATAAACCTTTTTTTACTACTCTTAATTGTAAAACCTGCCTAAAACAGCATCGTAAAATCAACTTTATCTCAGTAGTTCTATTACTAGGTAAAACATTTTCTGAACTATGTATCTAACAACAGATCCTGTCCACTTTTCCAGAATCTAAGGCATTGCCAATAAAACCTATGGGATGTGCCAGAGGCTGCCTGTCTAGATGCTGGATTCCCTTGGAAAGAGCCCTGCCAGGTACAATACTGTGAACAGAATTAAACCACAGACTTTCCACTTTGATGTTTGTACCACTCTCTCCACACTGGTTTAAATGTGTTGATGATATATTCTAAAAAGTGAAATACATTATTTTGCATTTTTTATTTTCTAAGGATGAATAAAAATTAAACCAATGCAAATGATATGGATTAAACATCTTTTTGAAAACAAAGCAGCTTCATTTTAATCCTGCCAAAAATTGGAGCCTGGAAAACTACCAACAACAATTTATTTTTTAATTTTTAAATAAAAAGCAAGATACTTACAGCCAACCATCATCATGGCCACCGAAAACATCTTCTCCACATCTGTAGTAGGAGCTATGTTTCCAAATCCTATGGTTGTAAGGCTTGTCATGGTAAAGTAGAGAGAGGACACGTACAGTGAATCCTTGCTGGGTCCTCCTTCCCATATCCCTGCACTGGTATTGTATCGATAGGGAGTCCCAATGCTCAAGGCCAGCTGGTAGAGCCAACTGTCTATTTGGATGGTGTTCGTGACTTCATCGATAACCTCATAGTCCCCAATGCTGTACCATATGCAGGCCAGCCAGTGGGCAACCAGTCCAAACACGCATACCAGGAGCACAAGGACCGCCGCTCCATATTCTAGGTAATGGTCCAATTTCCTAGCAACACGGCCCAGTCGCAAGAGACGCACCACTTTTAAAGAACTGAAGAGACTGCTGATTCCCTGAATAAAAGAAGAGAAACAACACACGCTTTCAGAAAATAAAATGGTATAATTGGCTCACCTTCATGAACTTGATCATCACCCATTTATATACTAAGAACCAAACTATAATATAACTCTGACTCTGTCAACAAAAAAAAAAAGCTGAAATTTTAAAGATACTTTTTTTAATGCAGAGTGTCTCCCACTCAGAAATAAAGTATGATATTTGTGAACTATTACACAAAGCATTTCATTAGCTAAGAAAAATCCAATTTATTTTCATAAGTGCAGTATAAATAGCACAGAGAAAAAGCAAAGGAGAAAATTGCTCAAATGCAATATATACAGAGTATAGAAACAGGGTGATGAGTTCAAGGCTTTTATTTCTTCTCCTATAAAAATCTTCCTCTGAAGTATTTATTTTTATTTCTTACTTTATAATATCTATGAACAATAAAATGTCTGAAAAAGGAATCCCGCTCTTACAGGCAAGCAAATAGGAAATACTTCTGTGCACACGAGGAGAACAGGCAAACATCATTGTAGGTTCCACTGCCTCCTGCCACTGTCGTGATAGGCACTATATTTGTAGAATTCTGAGAAAGTGGAGGCTTAAACGTTGAACGGGTACATAACTTACCAAATCCAATCATCCTCTAACAAGAGTCATAAAAAAAAAATATCAAAAGGGATCAGCAGCAAAACAAATCATATTTTGTTGAGAAGCTTAAAATTCCAAATGTAGCATTACACAAATGGAAATATAGCAAAGGCTTCCTTCAACCAATGAGGGTCTCACAGTTACTTTTTTGGAAGCAATAAACCACCTGGGAAGACAGGAGAAATGCATTCCCGATGCAAAAACGGAAGACAGAGCAGTGATCCAGGAAGCCTCTCATCTGATCATCGCCGCCAAGTTCTCATGGAGTCTGTGACGTCTTTCATATTAATTCTATTTTCCAGAAGGGACACAAGGAATCTAATGTAACTTACTCTGAGCTTAATTCTGACCAACACAGAGGAACTGGTTAGGGTAGCAGAATAAGACTCTTTAAATTATGGCATCGTAAAGTTTTTGACAGTTATAGTAAAAAGGCTAAAAATGTATTAGGTTATACTATACTCTATATAATTGAAATTTTTCAAAGTGAAAACGTAGAGAGAGAAAGAAAACAAAGAAGTAGAAACAGGAGACCTTAAGGAAGTGAAAGAGCAACAGAAGCATCTTGAGTTTTGTGCTTCAACCTTGACGTCCATAAGCCTAGCTCTGTTCTAATTCCCACTCTTGGTGGCATAAATGAAGCCTTAAAATATAGTAAATTCTCATTTCACTGACCACTTGGGGAAAAATAAACGTGGGGAGAACTGCACTTAAACTTTAGGTAGATTAAATGAGTAGTGTTAATAAAACTCAGATGTAAAACTGTGATAATTCAGCATGACATAAGATGTTGAGAGGTAAGAAGATTCAAAAGAATTTGGAAGCCCTAAAAAAATGAAATCCTATAACCATAAACAAGAGAGACCTCTTGTATTTGTTGAGAAACTCTGTAAGCCAAGAGTGTGAGTAGGGCCCTGAGACATTCTTCTGGTCTAAAGAAACCCATAGTCATAATACATGAAAAACTCAGGGTTAAATTAAAAAATAAAAACAGCATAGGCCCTGGCAGGTTAGCTCAGTCGGTTAAGAGCATCCTCCCAAAACAACAAAACTGTGGGTTCAATCTCCAGTTAGGGCACACATGGGAAGCAACCAATGAATGCACGACTGAGTGGAACAACAAATGACTGCTTCTCTTCCCCCTCCCTTCTCTCTCTCTTCCTCCCTCTGTCTCTCTAAAAATCAATCACTAAATAAAACCCTGGCTAGATAGCTCAATTGGCTGGAGCATCGTCCCGGTGCAAAAGTTGCCAGTTGGGATTCCCTGGTCAGGGCACATACAGGAGCAGCTCAATGTTCCTGTATCTCTCTCCTGGCCTCTCTCAAAAAAATTAAAAAATAAAAAATAAAAACAGTATTGCTGCAGATGTTGTTCTCCAGTTAACTAAAAGTTTTAAAGGAGCTATGAAACCTCTGTTTAAATACTGGAAAAAAACAAACAAACAAAAAAAACAACAAAAAGTCATTTCTACCTGAATTCCTTTCTCTATAAAGAAAAAGAAGAAAAAACAAAGAGGAATCCTTATCCCCATTCAAACTGAGAACAGTCACAACTGCCAACTGGTATGTGAAGAATGAGGGTCTATTAGAAACGAGGCTTCAATGAAGGAGGACGCTCTGTCCTGATCTGTGACATAGGCAGATCCCCCTAAAAGGAGGGATCCACCCTGAGGGGCAGCTGCTCTGGATTCCACTTCATAAAAAACACATTTTTCTATAACTATGCCCAATACCACCTAAATATTACAAAACTGTTTTGTAAACCTTTTGACATGGGTTCTTCTATACCCCCGCTTTATTCTGGATTTTAGTCAACTCCCCAATGGACATTTCTTTCAAAATTATTTTCTAGGGCTACCCTTCTTCATACTTCCATTATGCAGTAGGATTCTCTTCGTGATTACCTTCAGCCCTTTCCTGGTTGATTTAAAACATATCCGTGTTTCAACTGACTTCTACAGATGGATGATTCACGGCTTCACTTCTTAACACACAGCTCTCTAATGTGTTCCTGATACAGAAGCCAAATGCTTACAGTGCATTCCATTCACATGTCCTATATGTATTCAGTGGTGCTAGGTTCCAAAGGGGAACCTTCTCTTCTCCTGAATCAAATCTCTACCTCCTATTCTTGCGAATGGCATCATTATCCGTTCGGTACCTCAGACCTGGGGCTGAGCCTCAGCTCCTCCCTTCCCTTCCACATACAACTGAGAATCAGGTCCTGAGGGTCTTGCCTTTCAAAGTGTCCATGTGTTCCATGCATATCTACAAAAAATGCTCCTTCTGTCCCATTTCTACAGCCATGCCTTAGTCGAGTCTTCATGTTTTTTTCTTACTCGTGTGACAAGGAATAGCCTCTCCATTGGTCACCCTACCTCTATTCTCACTCCTTTTAATTCACAGATCACACTCTACAGGCAACCAGCCTGGTGTTTCTTAAAATCATATCAATCTAATCATGTTCTGCCCTAATCTAAAATCTTTAATGCTATAGAATTATTATTAACCCTCCACTATGACCTAGAAAGCCGTTCAGGACCTGGCACCTGCCTCCCTAATGACCATCTCTCCCACCAGCTCCTCTTCCTGCTGTCAGTGCTCCTCATGCTCGGTAAAGCGCAGTCCTTACAGTGTCCATTCTGCTTCCTGTAACATTACAAGCTGTTCCCTATATTGACAGGGTTCGCCCCTCCCACACTCTTGGTGGCTAGGGTCTTATTTATCATTTATGACAAACGGTCTCTCCTCCATGTGCATTACTCAGACATCTTCCCACTCCCCCCCTCGCCATCTTCACTGTCATACCCTCACCCTCTCTCCAACCATGAGAGTTAGCTGTCCTTCCTTTCTGTTATCATACACCTTTGCACATCTCTATGGTAACAATTATCACAATAGCACTTCATTATAAGCCTCTGTTTGTATCCATGACATCCCAGGAAACTCTAAACCACTTGAAGAATATATCTAGTGTCCATTAAAAAGTTTACCATAAGGTAATACGTTAAGCCATCACTGCATTTAATAAATAAAGGGGAGAAAATGGCAACGCAATCAAATGTCAATGAAGTGAATTTGGGGGGGTTTTAGTTACTAATAAACTCAATGCAACTTAACAGTAAAATATAGACAACAGAACAGCCAATGTAGTGTTTAGTTGCATGAATAAATATATGTCACTAAGTATAAAAGAGAAATTCTCTTTAATTTCTTCACTGACCAGATCACAGCTATAGGGGAGACATAAAATATACTTGGAAGATAACTGATTTTAAAAAAAAAACCTTCAAAATATACCTATTAGGTAATGTAGAAAAAAATGGGGGGAAAAGGACACTGGGGTAGATCACCATTGGGCCTACAGGATAGAAGGATGCAACAAAGACTTCAATAAGACTATACTATGTATTTCCACACAGTAAAACAACCAGAAAACAAGCTCATTCATTGCTACTTGGAAGACAGACAAGGTGATAATAATTCTGAACACTTACTTACATGCCAGGTATTGTTTTAAGAGCTTTATATGTATTAAAAAAAAATTAATCTTAAAAACAATCTTATGCAATAGATACCATTAATACATAGTTTTAAAAGGAAAAGTAATTTGGCTAAGTTCATGCAGCTAGTAAAAGGAGGAGCCAAGATTTAAATACAGGTCATCCGGCTTCGGACCCCTTGCTCCTCGCCACTTCACTGTCTGACCGACCACACTCTGGAATTCACTATACCTAGAGCATAATGTATAATTTAACTAAACACATTGGACCTGCATTACTAGTTTCAACATGAGTATTCTGTACATGACTAAATAAAGGAGATCAAAAATTAGCCACTCTCTTATCCCCACCCAGGCACAGCAGTGACTCACAATAGGGGTCTGAGTTCCTAGAACTCTATATAGCCTGCAATTTCTAACATGGACCAACTGCGTTCATTCTCACAATAGCGGGATTACTATCACCATTGTTCAGATGAGGACACTGAAGCTCAGACATGTCAAATAATTTGTTCAAAGTCAAAGAGCCAGGAAGGAATGAAAACATCACTAGGCCCTATTCTTTCAGATTTCAGAGTATTTCCCATGATAACCAGCAACAATACAATCTTCCCATTCTTACTCCTAATACTTGCTATGATGTTAATCTTTCTAAAAGACAGCATCCAGTATAACCTGTCCCAGCTCATCAAAGGCATTGGATTAAACACAATATTTTCCATAGGCATTAAGGTCCTCAATCCCATGACTGTACCACTAGGTCATTTCCTACTGTTTTTGTATAGCAGTAATGCTCTGGTCAAACCAAACTCCTTTTTTCTCCCAGACATCACCCCAAAGTTTCACCTTTGAATTTGACCAGTGTTCCCTTATAAAATCAAAAACTGCTATTTAAAATGAATAATACACAAATAAGTAAGTTAGCATTATTTGGAGAGATTTGTAACTATCTCACTCTCTAATGTTTTATATCAAAGAGAATTTGATGTAATCATAATCAAAGTTCAAAGTGAAATGACTTAATTTTAAAATGTGATGAAATACTTAAAACTTGAAACAGTCCATCTTCAGTGTAATGGATAAATAAACTATTGCACATTCACACACTGGAATACTACCCAAAAGTAAACATGAACAGACTAAAACTATATAGAATTAACAAGAATAAATCTAAAAAGCATTATTTGAGCAAAAGAGATCAGTCACAAAGGAGTGTATACTATATTATTTTATTTCTAAAAAAAGCTTTAAAACAGGTGGAATTCCTCTATGGAACAAGAAGTCAAGATAGTGGCTCCCTTTGTTAGGAAAGGGGTGGTGACTATAAGGGATATTAGGGGGTTCTAGCAACATTGTTTCTTAATATGGCTAGTCATTACTAGGTGTGTTCACTTTGTGAAAATTCTTTGATCTCCACATTAAGATTGGTGTCATTTTCTTCAAGTATGTTATGTTTAACATCAAAAATAATGATATGGAGAAAATTCAATAGTTGCTTCTGTGTTGTTAGGTTCACGTTTCACTACAATACATAGTTTAGATTCATGGTTTCTTCTGCATCATATGATTTTTGCGGGGACGGAGTTATTATATTCAATATTGTAAGTTAAAATAAGAGATTTTCTTTATTTTAGGTCTCACCTTCATAACCTTTAGATCAGACTACAAATTGTATTTTAATTCCTTGCTGGGAATTTTTATTTTACCCACATGGTTTTTGGACACTGTTATAGGCCAGTCCTCAAACATGCTCTCCTTCTACACGACCATATTTTCATAACAGCTTCTGGATTCTGCCCTTCCCACCAGTTTTATCTGCTCTTTCATTTCCTGTTTCATTTCACTCTATACTTTCCAGTTTTCTGTGCCCTTCTCTGCACTCTAGTGGCTTTCCACCTCTTTTCCAACCTCTGAGCTCTAAGCACACAAATTCCTGGGTTTCTGCTAGTGGAAGTGAATAACAAACACATCAGATGCATAAGACAACACGGTAAGGTTAATGGAGAACTTTCCATCATCAGCTTTTCACCTTTCTAGCCATTTTCCTTACTTGACAAGCCCCTCAGACCATAGCAGCAAAAGGAACAATATCCAGGAGACATCTCTGTTAGTAACTCTTCAAGACTTTTTTTCTTTTCCCACATTAAAGAAATGCAAGATGTTATTGCATAAAAATAACATCTTTCCATGACAAAGACATTCAAAATACGACTCAATTCTCTCATTTGATTATCACTAATGAACTACGCTAATATTCTTTCCCTATTTCCTTCCCTTCTTGTTTTATGATTAGAAAAGGTATGATCAAAGGACTTTCTTGTCCAAGTATATGTGACAATTAAGTGATAGTGCAAGAAGACAGACTGGTAATATATAGTTACATGGTGTCTTACCTATATCTTGCATTGTCACGCAGAGGATGTTATAGTAGATTGTAAAAAATAAATAAATAAATATGTGGTTATTTCCTTTCCTGTATCCAAAACACTTAGCAACATGACTTTGCAATTCTTCCATCAAGAAATATGGTCTATTTCCCTAACCCTTGAGTATGGGTTGGCGTTATGACTTGCTTTGGTCAATAGTATGTAGTGTAAGTGACATTGTGCCATTTATACTTCAGTGGAAAGTATCAATAGACAGTTCATGTCTAAATAGTCTTTGAATCCCATGCCTCAAAATCTTCTCCTTGCTGTTTCTACCAATCCTAGACTACTATGTCATGAGTCTTGAACCTTAACCAATCCTAATAAACCCATTCCCTTAACTACTTCCTTTGAAAGATTCATCATAAATCAAACTTCCAGTTTCCAATAAATTTTCTTCTCTTTTGCTCTGAGAAACTGTTAAATATTTTCAAGATAGTGTTCTCCCTTATAATGATCAGCAGTAAACCCAACTCAGCTTTATCTTACCAACAGGTTGTGTTGGTAATGTTTGGGGACCCAGGTTTTTATGCCTTATGCTCCACATACCCCAATACCTGTAATAACAGTGCAGGGATAGCTTTCAGAGTCCATAAGGGATATGCTCAAACTTGTATCATTCAGGGAACTCTTATGCTATGATGTCTTCATCAGGTTCTTTATAGTTCATTAAAAGTTCTTCCTAGTCCATATGAAACTTACTGATCTCATATTTTTAAAATATGAGAATCGTGGACATAGATAAAAAGTAAAGTGGTTACCAGGGGATGGGGGTGTGGGGGAACAGAGTGTGGGGAAGGGGGAAGGGGAAGGGTATAAAGAGGGACAAATATAAGGTGACAGAAAATGATTTGACTTAGGGTGATGGGTATACAACATAATCAACAGTTCAAATGTTATAGAAATGTTTACCTGAAACCTATATACTCTTATTGATCAATGTCACCCTGTTAAATTTAATTTTCTAAATAAAATTTTAAAAAATATATATATGAGTAATATTGCCTAAAAACATAGACAGCATAGTTTCCAGGGGGGAAAAAACAATTGACCAAAGATAAAATTCTCATGCAGACAGAGAAATGGTTTTGTTAACCCTTTATCCAAAATATCCAAAAAAAAACCAGATAACTTGAAAATGATGAATTCCAGTGTAAAAATAAACACATTTCTTGTGAGTTAGCATTTGTTATGTGAAATAAGAGATGAAATCATGAGATAAAATAAAGTAATAAAAAGACCAAATGGAGTAGGAATGAAGGTCTAGAACTTCCTTCAAAAAAGAGTGAAGAGACAATGTATCTTAAATCATCAGAATAGTTACTGTGCAGAAAACAGTAGAAGATAATTTCTATGCAAGTATCCATAGTTAGTTAAGGTTAAAATAATTAAACAGTTTTGGTATACAGATTGCAATATAGTTCAACCTTCTTTGCCTCTGTATCTAAATCATTACCTAATGATTAGAAATAGGAAGGATTCATTGTGAATAAAGATCAGTACAGATAAAAATTTCTTTTCATGTAACCAGCAAAATCAAATAAAGGAATCTCATTTCTGTATTGACTGCTTATTACTTCCTACACTCCCAGAGTTATTTCCTTCAAAGAGACTTCTCTGTCTCTGTGGAAAATTTATGCAAAAGAATTGATTCCTGGAATATAACCACATTTTTCAAATATAAGAAAGATGTTTATATTTAAATCTGTGTATTACCCAACCTCAATAATATTCTGTACTTTTCATCCCCACCTGGAATGGAACTTAAAAGCTCAGACTATTGCCACTATATTCTAATTTGAAACCTGTGGCTTCAAATTCTTTAAATCCTTTCCCCCACCTCCTTTCTCACATTGACTCCTCTCTTATTCACAATCTCTTTCATTCACAACCTTGAATAGTGTGTGGGCAAGTGTTTGTCTCAAACTAAGAAGGTAGGTACATTTGAATTCAGTGACTGTGCCTTCTTCATCTTTGAATCATTTGTCCATAGTGTTTTATACTTCCAATGGGAAGATCCAAGCTTGGGGACTTAAATAAGCCCTTAGGAAATTCTTAAGTACATATAAAAATCTGGCAGGGCAGGTCATCTGACTGGAAGATAATTTATATTAGAGAATAAGACTATTCATGGAAAGGAACTCAAGAAAAGAGAAGTGAGCACAGTAGCCAAAGGATAATGCCCTATTGTCTACAAGAAAGAGATACTTAGATAAAAATCTAACAAAATATATACAAGTTGGCCTGACCAGACGGTGGCACAGTGGATAGAGCATCGAACTGGGATGCAGAGGACACAGGTTCAAGACCCCAAGGTCGCCAGCTTGAACGCAGGCTCATCTGGTTTGAGTAAAGCTCACCAGCTTGGACCCAAGGTCGCTGGCTTGAGCAAGGGGTTACTCGGTCAGCTGTAGCCCTCCCAGTCAAGGCACATATGAGAAAGCAATCAATGAACAACTAAGGTGTCGCAACAAAAAACTGATGATTGATGCTTCTCATCTCTCTTTGTTCCTGTCTGTCTGTCCCTATCTATCCCTCTCTCTGACTCTCTCTCTCTGTCTCTGTAATATATATATATACTATAAAACTCTGATAAAATAAATCAAAGAATAACTAACTAAATGAAGTAATATTCCATGTTCATGGACAGATACACTCAATATTGTCAAAATGTTGGTTCTTCTCAACTTGATCTGTAGCTTCAACATAATCCCAATCAAAACTTCAACAAGTTAATTTGTGAATATCAATAAACTAATTCTAAAGTTCATATGGAGAGGCAAAAATTGTGCAGAATAACCAACACAATAGTGAAGGAGAAGAAAAAACTCAGAGGACGGACAGTACCTGACTTCAACACTTGCTGTAAAGCTATAGTAATCAAGACAGTAAGGATTGGTGAAAGAATAGACAAATAGATCAGTGGAACAGAGCAGAGAGCCCAGAAATAAACCCACAAAAAATATAGTCGACTAATCTTTTACAAAGAAATAAATGCAATACAATGGAGCAAAGATAGTCTTTTCAACACATGCTGCTGAAATAGACATCCAATATGCAAAAAAGATCAGTATAGTCATACACCTTACACCCTTCATGGAAATTAACTCAATATAGATCAGAAACTTAAATGTAAAACAAAAAATTATAAAACTATTACAAGATAACATGGGAGAAAATGTAAGTGACCTTGGGTATGGTGATTACATTTCAGATACAACACCAAAGGCACAGTCCATGAAAGAAATAATAAACTGAACTTCATTAAAATTAAGAACCTTGTTTTGTGAAAGATACTGTCAAGAAAATGAGAAGACAATTCAGGACTGTGAGAAAATATTTGCAAAAGACATCTAATAAAGGGCTATATATAAAACATACAAAAAACTCTTGAAACTTAACAATAAGAAAATTAACAATCCAACTAAAAAATGAGCAAAAGATCTAAATGGACACATGACCAAAAGAGATGGCAAATAAGCATATGAAAAGATGGCCAACTTTATATATCATTAGGGAATTACAAATTTAACAACAGTGAGACACAGTGGCCAAAATTTAAAACACTGACAACATCAGATGCTGGTGAGGATCAACAAAAAAATCTCATTCATTGCTAGCAGAATGCAAAATGATACATCACCTTGAAAGATCCTTTGGTAGTTTCTAACAAAACTGAACTTATTTTTACCATATGATCCTGCAATTGTGCTTCTTGATATTTACCCAAATGGATTGTTAACTTATGCCCACACAAAAACCTGCACATAAACGTTTATAGCAGCTTATTCAAAGCTGCCAAAACTTGAAAGCAATTAAGATATCTTTCAGTAGGTATATGGATGAACAAACTGTGCATCCAGACAATGGAATATTATTCAGCACTAAAAAAAAAATTAGCTAATAGTCATGAAAAGACATGGAGAAACCTTAAATGCATATTACCAGGTAAAGAAGCCAATCTAAAAAACTACCTACTGAGTAATTTCAACTACTTTACATTCTGGAAAAAGCAATATTAAGGAGACAGTAAAGGGTTCAGGTGGTTAGGGCTTTAAGGGACAAAGAATAAAAAAGCAAAACACAAGGATTTTTAGGACAATGAAACTACTCTGTATGATACTACATTGGTGAATACATGGCATTATTTATCAAAAAACACAGAATATACAACACCAAGAGTGTAAATTATGTAAATTATGAACTATGAGTTATAATGATGAGTCAGTGTAGATTTGTTATAATAAGTATACCACTCATGGCAGATGTTAATAATGAGGGATGTTATGCATCTGTGGGGACAATTTCTGTACGAAAAGTCTCTGGACCTCACACTCAATTTTGCTGTGAACCTAAAACTGCCCTTTATCATCTGGGTAAACACACTGATAAAAATAAATCAATCAATTTCAAGGTGGACTGAGCAGTGTTTCTATGGATTTAATAAGATTAAAACTAGGAAACCTAAAAAAATAAAGGTACTACATAATTCTTACCTATACCACACCAGCATTATTTTTAATTACGTATAGGCTTTAATGAAAAAGTAATGGCAATCAAATTGTATTAAATAGCAATTTCTAACATGCTATTCTGGAAGAGGGTCTGAGATTCAACAAAAGGGACAAAAAGAGATTCCATGCTGACAAAAGTCACTAAAATCTACAAGGCTAATTAGCTTCTGTGATTTCCAATTCTTGTTTTGATAAGTAGGTAAGAAACAAAATGTGCAATGTAAACATATATACTAAAGTGAAGTGATGCAGGTTGGACACTTGACCACCAAAATTCACAAAAAAAATTTTTTTAATCATTTTCTATAAACTTTTCTGAAAATTAAAAAAGTTATATTTCAACTCAGCAATCACTGATCCATTCATTCATTTTGCCTCCTGAAACAATGCATCAGTTATCTTTTTCTCAATTTCATTTGCACTGGCCTATTTTTCATGTTTACCACTCACAGATACCACATTGTCCCCTCAGTTCGCTACATGATGTTCTCTAAGACTACTTAGGCTATGAAACTGTTTTATCTGTAGCTTTCCCATCTTTCTCTGACATGCTATAATTCAGCTTTCCCTAATCTCCCAGAAATCAAGCTCTCTGGACCTCCCAGATCTATATTCAAATACACGCTACAAAAGGGATTGTTTCTGTTCCTTGGCTGTCTAGTGACAACATCTTTTATCCTGTTATGGTTTCTAGGAAATCTGCATTACTTCTTTTCAAACAGAATGCTTTTCTTTAATGGACTCTGTCTTCCCTGCCTCACAGTTCTCTTTTTTAAAAAATCACATATCCAGTTAATGAATTCCCACTAAATCAAATTACACTCAAAGAGCACGGCAACTGAAGACAATCCTGAAAATAAAGAGTGTTATAAAGTCCTCTAAGTTATTCTGGACCTACATCATGTTAAGAGATCAAACTGTGATTTTCAGACTCATACTCTCCTATTCCCACAAGCCACCAATGGCTCATTTCCTCATTTTCAAGTTCTAGTTTGTTTTATGTCATTGTACAATTTCCTAAAACCTTACTAACACTTCATTGCTTTAAGTCAGTGACTCACCAGTATGCAAGAGTAAAGACAGAATTACCAAGGAGATGGATTACATTTTGCACCATCACAGGGCTTATAATCAAGCTGAAGAAAGAAACATATATAGATGAAATCCTATCCCTTCAGACAGGCAGACTTCTACAATCAAAATTCATTCTTGTCTCTTTTCCCATTTATTCCTTATAACTACCTTGTGATATAAGCACATCAGGCATTCCTTCCCTTTTTACATAGATATGACTGACAGCCCAGATAACCATCCCAAAGGCTTACAACAAATATGTTCTAGAGAAGGTCCATATCACCCAACAACTCATACAGTGCTCAGGAACATATACAAAGCAACAAAAGAAAAATAATTTAAATGTTAATGTGCATGCATGTATACCTGTGAAGATAAAATATGGTGAAGATATTCATTAGAGTTGCTTGAGAATATTGTAGGAAGGCTTCCGGTAAGAAATATGTTCCAGAAATTGAGATTTTATATAATAGATAATAAAGAAGTAATCCACAGAAATTGAACTTAATAGAAGTACAAAAACACATAAAATAGTGTCAGCAAAGAAACTAGTAGACATGTATATAACTCTAAATAAATATCAAAATTAAATGACAGTAATATAATAATTTAAAAAGAAAGTTAAAAACAATGTGGAACCAAAATATGAGATGGCCCTGGCCAGCTGGCTCAGTGGTAGAGCGTCGGCCTGGCTTGTGGAAGTCCCGGGTTTGATTCCCGGCCAGGGTATACAGGAGAAGCCCATCTGCTTCTGCATTCTTCCCCCTCTTCTTCCTCTCTCTCTTTTTCTTTTCCTCCCACAGCCAAAGCTCCATTGGAGCAAAGTTGGCCTGGCTGCTGAGGATGGCTCCATGGCATCGCCTCAGGGGCTAAAATGGCTCCAGTTGCAATGGAGCAGGGCTTCAGATGGGCAGAGCATCATCCCCTAGTGAGGTTGCCAGGTGGACCCTGGTGAGGTGCATGCAGGAGTCTGTCTCTCTGTCTCCCCACTTCTCACTTCAGAAAAAAAAAATGAGACAATAATAATTCGAAAGCTAAAGAGATGAACATAGGTCCTTGAATTATTTAGAAGAAGGGTAAATAGAATAATAAGTCAAATATTGATGCTAAAATACTGATTCTGATGTTAAGAGTAATCAATTTTAAAAACTTCCAAATCAGTGGGGAGACCTAGGAGATTAAAGAAAACCTGAATTTATCCAAAAGATAACAGAAAAAAAGAAAACTAAAATCATAAACAGAAAGAAAAGCAAAGAAAAAGCATTTTAAAATTGAAAATAAGATGCTCTATAAGTAAATTAAAGTCTAATTAATCTCAACAAATATACATAAATTAAACTTGCCTGTTAGATGGTCAAAATCTATAGACTATTTTTTAAAAGTGCAGCTACAGTATAATAATCTAGAATGATAAAATGTTACAAGGAAGAAATATATATACCAAATTGAATTTAGCTTTAATAGTATCAAGCCAACAATCCTTAAGTGGAAAAAAAAATGCATTATTAGATACAAAGAAAGTGGTAAAATAATATTGAGGCTACCTCCCAGAAAGTGTAGCAAAAAGATAATATATTGAGAAAGAAGAAAGGTGGTGGGGAGAGAAGGAAACTAGCTAGAAGAATAGTCCTGTTCATACAATATCTAAACAAAATGAGTTGCCAGCAAGAAAAAGAACAGAGATGGGGTGGGGGGTGAATAACATAGAAAAAAAAAAATCACAACATGCTCTTTCCAGATTGAAAAGGCCACCCAATCAGTGCCCAGCAAAACTACTGGAAAACAGGCCCATGTGAACACATATCATGAATAAGTTTCAGACCTCTGGGACAGAGAAGACACATCAAACTTCCAGAAAAAGAAAACAGGTCACATATGAAGGATCAGAAATCACAATGGCTTCAAGTTGCTTAACAGAATTATTAGAAGGTAGGCTGCAGTGGCATTATGACTTCCAAAATCCTGAGGAGAAATGATCTCCAGCCTAGAATACTAGAGCCAGCTAAACTGTCAGTCAAGTGAGAGGGCAGAAAGAAGATATATTTGTTTAAGAAAATGATGTTGATAGAATATTGCTTTCATTAATGTAACAAGGAGAGATTTAGATAATTGATAGAGAGCTTAGTGGTTAAGTATGTAAAACTAAGCATATTAGGCCCTGGTTGGTTGGCTCAGTGGTAGAGCATTGGCCCAGCATGTGGAAGTCCTGGGTTCGATTCCTAACCAAGGCACACAGGAGAAGTGCCTATCTGCTCCTTCATCCTTCTCCCTCTCCTTTCTCTCTCTTCCTTCCTCTCTCTCAGCCAAAGCTTTATGGGAGTAAAAGTTGGCCCCGGGCACTGAGGATGGCTCTATGGCTTCCACCTCGGGTGCTAGAATGGCTCTGATTGCAGTGGAGCAATGCCCCAGATAGGCCGAGCATCACCCCCTGGTGGGCATGCCAGGTGGATTCTGGTCGGGCACATGCGGGAGCCTGTCTATCTGCCCCCCACCCCCCGCTTCTCACTTTGGAAAAATACAAAGAAAAAATATATATATAAGCAAATGATAAAACCAGTAACCAACTCTCAGGAAAATGGATAGTGCAGAAAAGAAATAGTAACCATAGCATTATAGCTGAAATTCAGTTACAAATATCATGTTTATGGTCACAATAATAGAAACCCTTAATATTTATTGAACTAAGATATTGTGAAAATGGGGTGGTGGAAATAGAGCATGTATATAGTGGAGGCAGAGAGGAAAGAGGGTAAAACCCAAATTCCATAGTGAGAAGTCAAAGACAAGGCCTAAAACTGAAAAGCCAAGAGGTAAGTACATGGCTGGTAACATGAAAGCAAATAAATAATAAAGAAATCCCCAAAATAATTTGAAAGTCACTGCCTCTGGCTTATGCTCTTTTATAAAACCAGATATTGTCAGTTTTTCTTCATAGAAGGTCTACCAAGTTATACCCCCTTGAGCAGTGTATGAGAGTGCCCACACCCTCACTTTATCAGTTCAGTTCCCCTAGGAGTGATTCCAAGGCACGGTTAGATGTGCATGAATTTTACTGAGATAAGTGCCTGGGATGGATGAAGGGAGGAGGGAGGAACCTTCAGACCACAATGCAGGTCTGACACCTATAAGGAGGCAAGGAAGGATTGGGTAGGAAGAGCCTCAGACCACAGCACACATAAATGGGGAATGTAGAGCAAAAGTTGCTCAATAGGGGAGCTCCCCATTGATCAGAAATAAACAAATTATAGTATTACTACTATTCTTAGTCATTGGGGAAATTCTTAGCCTTGGGGAAAGATGGCTTCAGTGTGTAAACCACAACAGATCAGAAAATGCAGCAGCTGCTGGTCAACTGCATTCAGTGGTGTGTTGGTAAATGACTAACAACTGGCTCTACAGCGAGTTTAAAAAAAAAAAAAAGTGTATTTGTAGCATCTGCAGCTTTCTGTGTAAATACTCCACTATGGGCAGTTTCAAGCCAGAGTGTGAACTGGGTTTGAAAGAGCTGCTAACAATCGGCTTTCCCAAACCAGAAGCCGGTTCCAGGAGGACAGTGACTGTGCTCCGTGCTGCAGCCTTTCCTGAAGGGGGGTCTGAGCAGAGCACCTCCTTAGCCACCATATTCACCAACCTAGCGTGGTAGGGAAGATTTGATCTTCACAGTGTGATAACTAAAACTAGTACGTCAGTGTAGTTTGTAGTTTTACTTAGTATGTCCTGTAATTTGAATGAGGCTGAAGATCTTTTGATGTATTTATATATTATACCAATGCATTTATAATATATTTAATGTATTTCCTTTTCTATGAATTGAGCCAATTATTGAAATCCTTATGCCTATGTTCTAAATAACTGAAATCAAAATGTATTGATTTTAATATATGAATCCATTTAGTAAGTTAAATATAAACATTGCTTATTATCTCTTATCACATGATTAGCATTTTCAAAATTAACTCCTCTCAACCCTTTCCATAAGGGTAAGTCAGAAATAAAGAAATGTACCTTTAATAGCTTGATGTTAGAGGTAAAATCCCTAATTAGAAAACAAATTACTATGGTTCTTTTTTCTCCTGTAATTTTTAATGTAAAAATTACATGTACAGCACCAAAAGGTACATGTAACTTTCAGGCAAATAAGTTTCCTAAATATGCTTAAATGTGAGTGAATATAGAAAACTTATGGGGGAAAAAAGCAACTGATGAGAAGTTTAGATCTACCTCTCAGCACACATAGAGTAACTATAACAGCGACAACAATGTAGTAGAGAATTTTCCATTTGAACAGTCTACAAGGACAGAGTAGAATCTGTAGGGAAATTAAGTTCATAATATTGTAATCATGAACACATTTTAATAAGATATATTCTACATTGGCTCATTTATATATTATTAGTTGAGATTATTGATTGCATCCTATTGACATGGTGTTGCAAGTTGACATTATTCACTATTAAATCAGAGGCTAAGAAGCTCTGGATGAAGTTGTCTTTTAAGATATCATACATACTTTAAGCATTTTTGTTGTGCGGATAACAATGAATTTGCAGAACCTTCAATTAAATCACACATCAGAAGATATTTAATATAGTCTCTAAGTATAGATTTACCAAATTTAAAGCAAAGGCTATAAAGAAGAAACCAAAAAGGCAAAAATTCAAGAATTGCTTTTCCATAAAAGTTTTCTTATCTATATGTTAATTCAATCACAGCTACTGTATACACCCAGTATATATGGTAGCTAAATATCTATGGATGCATAAATCTTTATGGAGTTTTAAAATGCTATAGTTTTCGGCCCTGGCCGGTTGGCTCAGCGGTAGAGCGTCGGCCTAGCATGCGGAGGACCCGGGTTCGATTCCCGGCCAGAGCACACAGGAGAAGCGCCCATTTGCTTCTCCACCCCTCCGCCGCGCGGGCAGAGCATCGCCCCCTGGTGGGCAGAGCATCGCCCCCTGGTGGGCAGAGCGTCGCCCCAGGTGGGCGTGCCGGGTGGATCCCGCCCGGTCGGGCGCATGCGGGAGTCTGTCTGACTGTCTCTCCCTGTTTCCAGCTTCAGAAAAAAGAAAGAAAAAAAGCTATAGTTTTCCAAAGTAAATATATTTAATTAATCTTTCAATTATGTGGTTCACGAGCTGTATGTGATTCCAATGTTGCTGCTTTTCTTCTGCTCTACTCTTCCAATCACGGCTTCTAATGCTTCCAACCACAATCTCCAACCACAGCCATTTTCCTAATAACTAGTATTTTCAACCAGAAATCCAGAAGGAAAACCATATAAAAATAAATTGGTGGCTAAAAAGAAGTTTGGATTATCTGCAAATTCCTTTTATCCTAATTTTCGGAAAACACAATCCACAGTACTCAAAAAAAAAAAAAGAAGAAGAAAAAGAAACTTACCTCATCCACATTTTCAAAGGCATTGATGATGTCATATGGTAAACAAGACAACAGATCGATCACAAACCAAGTTTTCAGATAGTTCATCCTTATCAGCTTGGGGTCAGAAATGACCTCTCCACCAGGTCCCACAAAGGTTGTGTGAAAATTTAAAACGATGTCAACCAGAAAAATAACGTCCACCACACTGTCCAGCACCAACCAGGCTATGTTGTTCTGCTTCGTTTTGAAGGAAACATTATAAGGAACCATGATGGCGGTGTAGAAGGTAAGAATTAAAATCACCCAATCCCAAGTAGTTTTAAAAGCACAATAGTGTAAAATAATGTGTGGTGGCGTCTTTGGCGCTTCTTGCTTATACTGAGGAAGGATATCTGATCCCAGCTGAAGAACCTAAAAAAGAGAAAATGCATATAGAAATTACATCTCTGAACAGTTAGTAATGAAGTCAAACTTACTGGCAGTCAAATCACAGCTTATTGTCATGACTTCTGTTTTCAAGGCTAGGCACACTCTATAATTTCATCTCCCTCTTCTTCTGAGTTTTACCAAAGTTTATTCAAAAAACATCATTCCATAGCACTTTCACAGGTCCTCCTTGAGATCGTAGGGCCAGGACTTGGTAGCTGGTGCTGAAAGAAAAGCCTTGATTCATCCTTGCCCTGGGCCTGTGCCAGTGGCAGCTGTCACTCAATGGAACAGAGAAAAAGAAAAAAAAAATAAAACATAAAAAAATAAAATAAAATAAAAAACATCATTCCAATGCCCCTATCAAAGTTGATCTGACTACTGCTCCATCTGCCTTTTTCTCCAGTGGCCAATGGTTATTCACAAGCTGGGGCACCATATACAGAGTGCAAGAAGAGACCAAATAAAGAAGCAGACAACTTCAGATTAGTAGATGACAGTTTTAATAAGCAAGGGACCTTCCACACAAGGTGCATCTTTGGTGACTGCAAGACTAGTAGAACTCTACATCTGCGCACCAGAATCTTAAAAGTTTACATGCAAGCTTTAACTAGTTCCAGGCATGTATGCTGTCCTGGTGGTCTTAACATATGGCACTCTCAAAGCAATGTCCTTGATAATAGCTCTTAATATAAGAAAGGTAGACAGAGCATACATTCCAAAGTAAAAGGAAGGGGACCTATTACCCAGGTCAACAAGCAGTCACTGCTTCTCAATGACCTCCTCCAACACCAACACTGACCCATGGCATCACTAGACATCCATTTCTGAGAGTGCCTTCTACATACTCACTTGGCAAGCCTGCCTAAAAATTATATGTCTCTCACTTATTGTCCAACAGTAATTTGGGTGACTCATAACCATTCTTTACAAATTTTTAGCACTTCAGGGAGCATAATTTTAATCCTTATGGCCTCACTAAACCCCAGGACCTCACTATAGGTGGTCTTGTTGTTGAATGGGGCTCAAAAAGGGTCCTAATCACTGGCACAGCGATATCAAGGTTATATATTCTATAGCATGCTTTTTCCTTTTCTTTCTTCAATTAGGACTTAAATAAAAGAATATTGTGCTTCCCATCCAGATGCAAGTTTCCTTTTGGAAAAACAATCTAAATATTCAAGATTGCTTCTCCACACCTTTCTGACAAGTGGAAAAATTTCAATGAAAGGTTATATGAACCTTGACTTACTTTGATTAGGTCTAAGTGAGTGACAAAGGGAAAAAGCAGAGTACAGAGCAAGAGTGGTGGTCTGGGCAGCCGTGGTCATAGTAACAGACACTGGAATTAGCATTGCCTTCAGAACCTGGAACTTGGAAATTGTGAAAAGGAATTGAAGGAGAGGTCTGAGATCTTTATTCCATGCCACTGATGAAATTAGGCTGTGTAAACCTGTGTGTTGAGGAGTTTGTAGATGGATCTTTGATAAATAATGTTTCCAGAAGCTTTGCATTCTCATGCTACCAATTATTCAGTATCTCTAGGACTAATGAGACCCAGGAGGCAGGAGTCAAAAAGTTCAAAACATAAAATCATAACTGCATTAAACATGTGAATATAAGAATAGATATAAATAAAAATATCTGTTAGCACATATCAAGGCAAAACAAATAGCATGTTTTAAACTTGGTAGACAGTTATCCTAAAAAGTTTCTCACATACATAGAACTTATATAACTGAAAACTAAGTATATAGTACCCATTGTTGCTACTTTCAAATGTGAAAAACATCACTGGTATTCTCCTTAGTTGTCTACTATAATTATTATTTTAATTTTGTGGGTTATGAAAACTATTTTATAAAGATTTAATTACCAGTGCCCCAGCCATATTTTCCCCATAAGGTCTTAAATTACTTAGCAGCATATTATTCTACCAGAAATGTAAGTTGCATTTTTAGATGGAACTATATACAGAATCATGCATAACCACGGCTTCACTTTCACTTTTCAATAACTGAACTATCCATTCCAGTTTGACTGTGTTAAACATGAAAAGTCCTCCATAATCATGTTAATACCATACACAGTCTATAGTTTAAGCAGACAGGATTCAGGCTCAGAAAGTAAACCCAGTGCCAAAGCACACGACGACCTTCACTGAACCTAAGCATCTTCGCTTTCTTGGGTGCTTTCCTCCACAAAAAAATAATAATAATAAAATGCAATAAAAGTTATATTTTATAACTGCAATCTTATAAAAATTAATTAATTAATGTTATATGTTCAAATTTTTAACCTAAAATTTCATTTTTTCCATCTACTATTAATAGAAATTCAAACATCTCATAGACCCTTAAAAGTAGTGTGGGTCCTATATACTGTGCCAACAGACAAATCCACCTTGCCTAGTACCCTGGAATGATGTAGACTATCTCCTCTAGAGGTGGAATAGAATCACTCCTCAGTTCATTATTTCTTAAATCTGGGTACATCCTAGAATTGTTTGAAGAAGTTTTAAAAACATAGTACACTTATACCTAGACCCCCATCCCAGAAAATAATTAATCTGGTGTGGGTTCTCAGAGAATCTATAGTTTCAAAACCTTTCCAGGTGATTACAATGTACAATCCAAGATAAAACCATTATCTTCTATGTACTTAGACATTCAGAACCCTATTCTTCAGGCAGTGACTTGCATATGTAAAGTGATCCCAAAATGCTAAAAGAGAAGAAGAAGAAGAAGAGGAAGAGAAAGAAGAGGAAAAGAAAAAAAGTACATGTGCTTAACCTTTGATCTTTCTTACATATAGAGCACTACTTTAATCATAGCTTTCTTACTGGGGCTTTTTTATAAATCAGTGAGTAATAATTCTTCATTTTCACTTGTATTTAATGAACAATAAACCTTAGGTAGAAGGGGGATGAGATAATAGATTCTGATATATTTCTGTACCCTTACAAACACATTCTTTCTCTCTGAATATCTGAGAGCATGGAGTCTTATGGAGTCAGGACCATGGACAGTGGTGCATGTCATTTTTCTCTCTCTCTCCCCCCATATAAAAGGGAGAAGCTGAAGCCAGTCAGCAGGATGCCAGTGCATACGAAAAATTGGTGAATTGCTTACACGGAGACCAGGATCTTTGAAACTGGAGATCAGCTCAAAATTTAGGAGTCCCAGTAGAATTGAGATAAAATTTATATGTCTTGGAAAAAGTAAAAGCGAGAAATACAACAAATACAAATACTCAGGTTGAGCAAATTATATGACCCTGAAAACAACTGTAAAAATGATACTTTTGTGCTAACTTGGTGCTTGTTCTGGGTCAGTCTTTGGAGATCTAAGAGCGCACACTGGTTAACCATATTAAAAACCTTGTTATTTCTGCACGTTCTCTGAAATCTAGCCTAAGACCTGACAGAAAGTAGTTCTGTGTCTGAATCAGGTTTGTGAATTAGGGGTGACTGTTAAAGATACTAGCAATAATCAAAAAGCAAAGCAAAAAAAATCAGATAAGAAGAAACAGGAATGAACGTTCCTCAAAAATAAAAGTAAAAATGATGTCAAGGGAAAAGAAACTTTCCATTGATGTAAAGGAAAAGCACAATCATAAATGATTCAGGTGTTAAGGTAGAAATTTTTCCTTTTTACAGTTCCTTTCCTCTACATACTAGAATTGTCTGAAGAAGTTTTAAAAACATAGTACACTTATACCTAGACCCCCATCCCAGAAAATAATTAATTGTTCTTGTTCTTGTCCAATTGCATTAACAAGAAAAAAGAAAGCTCTGATTAGAGTGTAGTTAAGACCCAGAAGGAATCATGACTAAAATAACCAGCAGTCACAGAAACAAGTTCCTATGCTTCAGCTAATTTATAGAAAGAAACAGAGAACTCAAGGCAGAAAAGAGAGTTGCTTCAAAGCAAGACATACTTAATAAAAAGTGTTATCAAAAAATAAAGTTAGCCCTGGCCGGTTGGCTCAGCGGTAGAGCGTCGGCCTAGCGTGCGGAGGACCCAGGTTTGATTCCCGGCCAGGGAACATAGGAGAAGCGCCCATTTGCTTCTCCACCCCTCCGCCACACTTTCCTCTCTGTCTCTCTCTTCCCCTCCCGCAGCCAAAGCTCCATTGGAGCAAAGATGGCCCGGGCGCTGGGGATGGCTCTGTGGCCTCTGCCTCAGGCGCTAGAGTGGCTCTGGTTGCAACATGGCGACGCCCAGGATGGGCAGAGCATTGCCCCCTGGTGGGCAGAGCGTCGCCCCTGGTGGGCGTGCCGGGTGGATCCCGGTCGGGCGCATGCGGAGTCTGTCTGACTGTCTCTCCCTGTTTCCAGCTTCAGAAAAATGAAAAAAATAAATAAATAAATAAAATAAAGTTGTATCTAATTGTCTACTCAAAATCTTATGCCCAAGAAAAAATATAAACCCATAGACATAGACAACAGTGTGGAGATTACAGGAGGGAAAGGGGGTAAGGGGAGGTAGAGGAGAGTAGAAGGGGAATAGATAGCGATGGAGGAATTGACTTGGGGTGGTGAATACACAGTGCAATATACAGATAATGTGTTATAGAAATGTACACCTGAAACCTGTATAATTTTATTAACCAATGTCTCCCCAATAAATTCAATTTAAAAATTTTAATAAATAAATAAATCTTGTTTAATACATTTTAATAAATAAATAAATCTTTTTAATAAATAAATAAATAAATATCATGTTTTTACAATATTGTGATGATTATTACTATTAGTTAATTTTTAGTTATGTTAATTTCTTATTTGGGCTTTTAAAAACATGTTTGCCCATCCAAGTATTATTCTCTCCCCAAACTGACAGGTCTAGTTAGAGCAGAAAGACATACAAGTCCCTCTCTTAGCTATGGTCTAAGAAAAAGTGTGAAACTTTTTAAATTCAGAGAACATACTTAATTCCTAACTCTCTCCAAACCAAACTAATATCATCAGCTAGCTCAGAAAGTTACTCTGGAGCACATCAATTCGCCTTTCTCCAGGAGAGCAAACTGATGAACACATGAATTTAATTTCACTTTTCTTTCAGTTACTTCAGAATATTTTGTGCGTGGCCACTGAGGGCTCAGCATAGTTTCTGATACCTTGATTAGACAAACAGTGATTACAGAAGACATATGAACAACAAAGATTTGAACTGCCTCAGGTTCTGTCCTCATTCCTTTTCTCTCTGGTTTCAATACACCAACTCTAGGTAACATCGTCTAGACCTTGAATTTAACAGCCATATCTGTGAAGATGATATGAAGGCCTGTAACTCAAACCCAGATATACCTCTGGGGCCTGACCCATAAATCACCACTCAGATTTCCTGTCCGGCACTTCAAACTTAATATATCCAAAACTGAACTCATTATCATTGCCTCCAAATCTTCTCTTCCCCCTCTTATATTTGTCATTCTATTAACCAACAGTGCTCACTGTGTACCTCGCCATCCACACTAGGAACACAGAGTTGTCCTTGACTCATCCCTTTATTCCACATTCAGTTCTAATCTATCAACAAATGTTTTGATTCTGATCTTACTGTGTCTGTAATCTGCCCACTTCTGCTTCTGGTTCCCTTAATTAAAAACATGGTCATCCTGGCTGAATGACTACTAGCAACTCTTAACAGGTTTCCCTATCTAACCACTCACCACAGAGCCACTAAGTCAAGCAGAGATTCTTAACCATTTTTGTGCCATGGATCTCTTTAGGCAATCTGGTGAAATCTATGGACCTCTTCTTAGAATGAAGTTTTTAAATTAATACATCAAAACCATGGAATTACAAAGGAAACCAGCGGGACCAATCTCCCTTTAAGAGGTTTTTCTGAAACACAAATGTGATCGTGTCACTTCCCTGGCACATGGGACACCAACCACCACTGTTTCACTATACACCACCTTCACCTTTCTTTCCCACCTGACTTTACCCATTCTGAACTCACACTCAGCGTCATCATATTATCTCATCCGAGCCTTTGCATATGCTGGCCTCCTGATAAATTTAACCTTGTTTACCTGACCTTTTTTCTTTTCTTTTTTTTTAAGTAAGAGAGAGAGACAAGAATAGACAAGGACAGACAGACAGAAAGGGAGGGAAATGCAAAGCATCAACTCATAGTTGCAAAACCTTAGTTATACATTGATTGCTTTCTCATACGTGCCTTGACCAGGGGGCTCCAGCCAAGCCAGTGATGCCTTGCTCAAGCCAATGACCTTGGGCTTCAAGCCAGTGACCTTTGGGCTCAAACCAGTGATTATGGGATCATGATTCCATGCTCAGGCTGCAACCCCTCGCTCAAGCTGGTGAGCCCATGCTCAAGCCAGATAAACCCACACTCAATCCAGCAACTTGGGGTTTTGAACCTGGGTCCTCAGCATTTCAGGCCAGTGCTCTATCCACTATGCCACAACCTGCTCAGACTACTAGCCTTTTATATTTCTCCCTCAAGATTCACTCAGCACAGGTATCACCTCACTCAGGCAGCCCTCCCCAGAGCTCCCATAGCACCATGTCATATTTATCACATTCTATTACTGGATTCCTCTGCCAGATATTTTAGCTTCTTCATGATATAGCCCATTGCTTCTTTTATATCTACATCCTTTGCAGAGTACCAAGTACAGAGCAAACCTTCAATACATGCCTGTTACAAACACAAATGGGTGAATACATAAACTCCCTATTATATTTGCTCAAAGGACACCTCACGTTCTACAGACATTGCCCGAGAGTTCATGAACCACTTTTCAATTTCAAAAGTAGGAGGGAATAAAAAAGAAATCACTAAAATTTCTACAACTCTACAAGGGAAAGTTAATTATAAGTATTATAAAATAATAGCCAAAAGTATCTATAATGAATCATTCGGAGAGGGGAATACACCACCACCACCACCACCTTGGAAAACAAAGCTAATCTCACACTTACTTCAGCTAATCTTGAATGTTTGTGGACCACCTCTGTTTTATTCATTGGCGTGAGCTGCTGCAAAACACTTCGGCTATTTGTCAAAGCCCGTGTCAATCGGGCAAATTTTGTCCAACCTTAAAAATAAGAAAAGAAAGTCTCAGTTTTTCACACATAATCAACATTCTTCATAATATTTAAATGATCTCAGAAAGAGCATAACACCTAGAACTAATGACAAGTATCAATCCAAAGTATTTTATTTCTATATAGACATTGTCATATATTTTAAGTGCGGCTATGAATTAATAAGTAATTTTTATGTGTGACCTTTGTGTTTTGTTCATATCTATTATATAGTCCCAGTAGCCAAAGTGGCTAGCTGTCCAAAAAAATTATGTGTTTCTCCTTATATCATAAAGGATAAGTTTTGATTTGTTGGGTAAAAGTGATAAAGATATCTTCAAGTGATAGTAACTACATGTTGGCAAAAGATATATTAAAAAATTTCCTTGTGCTTACTTCTCTTTCTTACATCAACTGAATATTAAAATTGTATTGAATATTTTAGAAACTTTGAGTCAATCTTATACTTACTGAATTTTCCTATTTCTAAGACAGGTAATGGTGAAGCCCTTAGCACATCTGAGTATTGGATTAAAAAACAAGACTATATTCATCCTCTGTGTGTAATATGGTTTATCTAGAAAATAATGAAATTTTGAAAAAATTTGAGGATATTTTGAAGAAATAAGTTCAATGACACATGAAAGAAGACAAATCATCAAGTAGCATGTATCCTCCCATTTCCTAAGTTTAGGGCTTTCTTGTAGTCCTCAGTCTTAAACAATCAGCATTTTTCTCAAGACCCCTGTACCAGCCCTCTCCCCTCACTTTCAGCAGATTATCTAGTTTAATATGTTATTGAAGAAACAGAAGCCATAAGAATATGATAGCCTTCAAGTTCCCTTCTGTCCCCTCCACCTCTACACCCACCTTTATCATCTCAGAGAAGGAGGCATTTGCTCTTTCCTGATCATGCGTATGTTCTACTCATGGACATGTATGTGGTTTCTAAATTTTTCGCTATCACTAACAATGCCACAGTAAATTTCCTTAGGCCTATCTTTCTGTGTTCTTGGACACATCTAGAACTGCCTGTTATGTTACTGTTAAATTAGTTCATTTGATCTGTCACCAACCCCCACTGTACAAACTTTGAAAAAGTTGAGCAGCTCTACTGTCTAGGTCAGAGGGAAAAAAACACATCAGCATTTCTAACTTCTCCCAGTGATACATTTACTGATCTCACCTTTACAGAGGCCTAACTGTGTGACTGATTATTCAGCACAGTTTGCTGATGTTACTTAGATGTGGTCGATACGGGGTAATGTGAACAGACAGATGAATATGAAGAGCCTAATACTTGCTCTGTAAGTTGTGCATGGTATTATGAGAACATTTGTTCTCCTAAAAGCTCAGGATGCCAAGTCCTTCTTAATAAAACATTAGTTTAGCTCTATTGGGTTGCAATTAACCTCTTTGTCATGGACTGCTTAATCTTAAAAATAAAAGGAAGTCACAGAGGCAGTTGAATCAATCTACTAGACTGCAACACAAGATTCTAATCCATAAGAAAAAAAGCTTAGGTAAACAATTATACTCTGGCCAAAGAGACTACATGGTATAATTACTCATGTTTCATCTGTTGTTTCCTCTCTAAAGAAAATCATTGGCTTCCCACAAGGGGAAGGTTGCTATTTTAACCATTATTTTCATCCCACAGAAATTTTTTTTTGTCTCAATTATTGGCACAAAGATGCCATAACTGTTGGCACAAGATATTTCACACTGTAAGTGTTCTGGCACTTTTGGAATCTGTTTGAAAATACTATACAATATAAACGGGCAGAGATGTGGGCCATCTCTTTTAGAACACATATGGCTAATCAACAAAATGGATGTCTTGGCTATGACATTTTTCCACTTTGTATTATTATAAACGATGCATCGGGTACCATTGACTGATTATCTGAGCAACAGTTCCAGGACCTCAATACCAGAAACAAAGATAACATTGCTCCTTTGCATTGTTATCAATAAATTCTGTTGGTTCAAAACAGTACAAGTCTGTCAGAACCAGAGTATTCTCAACTTGTGCTTCATTTTCTTCTTTTCTTCCTTTTTCTTTAGTAAAAAAGGGAGATCAGGATAAATGAAGAGTACCATTAAGGTGAAAAATTTGTAGGGAAAAGTGGAGAAAACCATTAAATCCAAACAATAAGTATTTACTGGAAAGAATGAGGCAGCACCGTGCAACAGAGATAGTGTGGCAATGGAAAGCAGGACCCTCAACAGTAAAGTGAAGATTACAACAGTAATTTCCTGAATTTTAGAAATGAGCAATAAAGACTGTAAAGTTCCTGAAACATATTAACTACTTCATCAAAACTGGTTTCCTTCCCTTCCAAAGGTTTTGCTACCATCCATCATGGTATTAATCAGAAGCAATGCTGACATCACTCAGTGCCGTTCGTTTTAGAGGCAAATATCAATCAGTCTAGAATGAAGTTTTGGTGATCATAAAATTTATTTTGAGGAAGAGCTGCACTGCAATTAGTTGGCTGCTGTCACTTTATAGTTACTACCTTAGGTACCATTTGGAGATAAAATTCAGAATTAGTTTACTCAAGTCTTTCAACCATATGACTGGGTTTCTTGTTAAAAAAAAATACCAATAACAGTAGAAGGAGAGTGATGTCTATTTCACCCAATTTTTTCAAATCCTCAAAAGACTTGGGCCCTTGCTCCATGCTCTGGCCTCTTTTCATAGTAAGAAGGTAAAAGGTCTTGGCCAGTTGGCTCAATGGGTAGAGCGTTGGCCCAGCACACAGACATCCCAAATTCAATTCCCAGTCAGGGCACAAATGAGAAGAGACCATCTGCTTCTCTTCCCCTCTCTCTCCCTCTTCTCTCTCTCTTCACCTCCTTCAGCCAGTGGCTTGATTGGTTTGAGTGTCAGCCTCTGGCGCTGAGGATATGGCCTGAGCATTGGCCTCGGGCACTAAGGACAGCTCAGTTGACCTTAAACCAGGGTTGCCGGGTGGAAACCAGGGTTGCAGGGTGGAAACCAGGGTTGCCGGGTGGATCCCGGTTGGGGCACATGCAGGAATCTATCTTTCTATCTCCCCTTCTCTCACTTGAAAAAAAAAAAGTAAATTGTCCTTGTTCTAGAATTAAAAGTTACATTCTGACTTGCCATTATGTCCATGCACTTGTCTGTTCTGCATCCAAAAGCAGTATTTCCTATATCCTAGATAGAACTTTCATTTCCTAAGCATTTCTTCAAAACTTTGCAAATACCCTCAACCTATCCCTTTCAAGCATCCTCAATTCCCTGATCCTTCTGATCTTCCTCCCTGATCCTTGAGCTTCCTGATTCTTTCTATCTTGCTCACCTGACCAAATTTTAACTCTGGTTAAATCCAACCCTTCAAAGCCCTGGCTGGTTGGCTCAGTGGTAGAGTGTCCGCCTGGCGTGCGGAAGTCCCGGGTTCAATTCCCGGCCAGGGCACACAGGAGAGGCGCCCATCTGCTTCTCCACCCCTCCCCCTCTCCTTCCTCTCTGTCTCTCTCTTCCCCTCCCGCAGCCGAGGCTCCATTGGAGCAAAAGATGGCCCGGGCGCTGGGGATGGCTCCATGGCCTCTGCCCCAGGCGCTAGAGTGGCTCTGGTCGCAACAGAGCGACGCCTTGATGGGCAGAGCATCGCCCCCTGGTGGGCCTGCCAGGTGGATCCCAGTTGGGCGCATGCGGGAGTCTGTCTGACTGCCTCCCTGTTTCCAGCTTCAGAAAAATACAAAAATAAAAATAAATAAATAAATAAATAAAAATAAATAAATCCAACCCTTCACCTACTTCTACATCTGTCCCCCTTTGACTAAACATGGGTGGAGTAAAACACATAATCATGCTCACAGATGCTACCAAAACTCATGACCACTGGCCTCCAGTAGACCTTAGTGCTGCTCAGCAAATCTGATGGATTCCCCTTGTTGCCCTCTTCTCCACACTCGTAGATTACCATTCATCCCTACTCTTCTCTCCTCACACCTCCAACACTTCTTTGCCTCCTTCCCCATCTTTCTTCAGTTGATAATTATGTTTCCTATGTTACTGAGAAAACAATCAGAAGAAAACTTCCATTTTAAACATATTTGTTTGTCTGTCTCCCCTTTTAGGATATAAGGGAAGGAACTCTATTTCCAGAACCTAGAACAATGCCTGCTCAATACTGTGTCCTTGACTTGTACTTTCAGTTTTAAAAACTGGACAAAATAGATAAACAAGAAAAATAAAATATTTCTAGAAGAGTCATGAAAAGGCTCATGTTAAGTAACTATGGTTAAGTAACCTGAGACTAAGTGAAAAGTAAATCTTGTCTCCAACTTCAATTCTCTAGCCCCAATTAATTTTGATACTACGGTCGTATCACAAAATCTCATGTGTTGTTTCCCAAAGTTCCATAGTCCCATTTACTCAATTTAAAAGGTTTAAGGATATTTTTTTTGCCTAAATTGCAGAACATGTTTTTGTACACTGCTAGTTTCATAGCAATAGTAGGATGATTACTTAATGGCATAAATATTTTATTACTATTGAATTCTTCATATTAAATTTGTAGCTTGCATAAATAATAGAAAGTAGCTCATATACACCATTCATAGTTACCTTGTGCAAAACTTTATTCTGTTGTGCATTTGAAAGGTGTACAGGAGTGACAAGATAAAAGTCTATTCAAAATAAATTCTTCTTCTACAAATTCTGGCACTGGAAAAAGGTAGTTTAATCCTTTCCACAATGGGTCTGATTTTCCCTACAGATTCTAATTTATATGTCTATCAAGCACTTAGTTCAAAACCAAGTGGTTTGAGTTGTCTAGGGTTTATTCAAAAGACTTTTTCTTCGTAAGAATGGATTATGCATTTAAGAGATTGTGCCTGACAAAGAACTCTGTGATTTTATGTGCAGATGCAGAGATGGAGGTCTAGGCAGAAAAAATGGTGAGGCATTAATTTGAAAACTAAAGGTCAACACTTAATAGATATTAACACGCTTTCCCCAACGTCATTATAAAATGATGCCAACTTTCATCTTCCATAAATAGGCTACAAAATTACTGGCACCACCAGTAATGTTCAGCAGATCAAAACAATAAGAAAGTACTATACTCATTTTGGCCAACTTTAGCTGTTCCATAACATCACTTAGTACAAATAAGAGAAAACAATAGATATCACGTGTTAGCTATAGGTTTTTCATAAATGTTCCATATCAAGTTGAAGTTTCCCTCCATCCCTACTTTACTAAGAGTTTTTTATCATAAATGGGTGTTGGATTTTGTCAAATGCTTTTTCTATGCAAACTGATAAGGTCATTTATGTTTCTTATTTAGCCTGTTGATATGGTGAATTACAATAATTGATTTTAAAATGTTGAACCAGCTTTGCATAGTGGAGTAAATCCCCCTTGGTCATTGTATATAATTCTTTTAATAGATTGTTGGATTCTATTTTGTTGAGGATTTTTGCATCTCTCTTTATAAGAAATACAGGTCTATAATTTTCTTTTCTTGTAATGTCTTTTTCTTCATTTGATATGAGAATAGTGCTGGTCTCATAGAATGAGAAGAATTCTCTGTACTTCCATTTTCTGGAAGAGACTAAATTGGACAATAAAACCTTCTGCAACTGGTATTTTCTTGTTTGGGAAGTTTATTAATTATTAATTCAATGTAATTTAATAGCTATAGGATAATTCAGTTATATCCACAGTATAAGTTCTGGTAGTTTTTGTCTTCAAGGAATTGGCCCATTTTAACCAAGTTACCAATTCAGTGGCTGTAGAGTTGTTCATAGTATTTCTTTACAATGTTTTACTGTCTGTTGAATGTATTATAATGCCCCTGCTTTAATTTCCAATATTGGTAATCTGTGTCTCCTCCATGTTTCTTGGTTAGCCTGCGAGAGGTTTATTAACTTGAATAATCTCTTCAAAGAATCAGCTTTGGGTTGTAGTGATTGATGTTCTCTAACATTTTTCTTTTTTTTATTTAATTAATTTCTACTCTATAATTTACTAATTCTCTTCAACTTGCTTTGGCTTAAATTGTTCTTCTTTGGCTTACTTACCTAAGGTGGGAGTGTAGGTTATTAATTTTATATCTTTCTTCTTTTCTAATACATGCATTTAATGTTATATATTTCACTCTATACACTGCTTTTGCTGTAGCCTATATATTTGATACAATGTATTTTTATTTTTATTTAGTTCAAAATATTTTTCTAATTTACCTTAAGGTTTCTTCTTTGACCCATGAGCTATTTAGAAATACATTAATTTCTAAACATTTGCAGATTTTCCAGCTATCCTTCTGTTACTGATGTCTAGTTTTATTCCATTTTTGTTTAAGAACATACTTAGTAAGATTTCTCCTCTTTTAAATTTGTCAAGGTGTGTTTTATGGCTCGAATGTGATCTGCCTGGTAAATGTTGCATTTAAGCTTGAGAAGAACGTGTATTCTGCTGCTGTGGGATGGACCACCTTGAATTCTTAAACAACAAATGAGCATTAATTAGAAAACTATTCTATTAGATTATTATATCAAAAATAATATTTAAAGTTATCCTAAACTTCCTAGACACTGGGTATATGAGAAAAGGCAGAGGAATAGGTAGAACAGGTCTAAAAGTGAATGCTATATTCAATCTTCCAGGAGTTGATTTAATATAATTATACATATATTTTCAGAGACACACACAAGTAAATTGACGTATGTCATGCTTTAAATGGTTTGCACACTGTAAAACTTTCCTCACAATTTGATATTAACCAGAAATTGAGCAGCTATAGTAATATATATGTAATTTCATCTACAGGAAATAAGTGTAATGCAACTTTTCTATAATTATGATTATAGTTGGAAAAATTAAAGCTTTTATGCCAGTTTTTTTAAACAGAGGTAAGAAAAGGCAATGTTTGCCAAATGCAAAAAAAGAAGACATTTTATTATTAGTTTCCTAAGAGATTATTAAAAATAATATTTCATATAAACATCTCAGGGTATTTAAAATTCTTCATTTATATGAAACCAGTTTCTAATTTAAATATAACTGGAGAGAATAAAATGAGAGCAAAGAGGAGTAAAAGCACATGCCACTGACTACTGTTTTCTTTAAAGCAGGAGTCCCCAAACTACGGCCCGCGGCCACATGCGGCCCCCTGAGGCCATTTATCCGGCCCCTGCCACACTTCCGAAGGGGCACCTCTTTCACTGGTGGTCAGTGAGAGGAGCATAGTTCTCATTGAAATACTGGTCAGTTTGTCGATTTAAATTTACTTGTTCTTTATTTTAAATATTGTATTTGTTCCCGTTTTGTTTTTTTACTTTAAAATAAGATATGTGCAGTGTGCATAGGGATTTGTTCATAGGTTTTTTTATAGTCCGGCCCTCCCATGATCTGAGGGACAGTGAACTGGCCCCCTGTGTAAAAAGTTTGGGGACCCCTGCTTTAAAGTCTCTCTGAATATCACAGTCAATAAGGCTCCAATACGAATGTCTTCATTTTCCAGCCACTTTCTTGATAACAAAATTGTTCTTTACACAATCTAGCAACATCTACCCAGGAGAATCTAAAGAATCTACAACAACCAAATAAAGAATAGCTGAAAAGTAACCTGAAAATATCAACTAATCAAACTCTAATCACTTTAACAAAATATTGATACAATCAACATGTTCCAATAAGACTTCACCCAAGCTATCCCACAAGTTATACTTTTTGTTTCTAAAATTCACCATGTCAGAAGTTGTTGAAACTCCCATTGTATTGATTCTAAATTAATAATGTTCTATGAAATCTCTTCCTTATGAATTTTCTCAATTCCTCTTATTATAATTTAAGTAACTATTATTTTAACTTTCTATTTCCATTTAAAAAATATGATTGAATAAAACTGATTTGGACAATGACTAGTATGAATGTGAAGCAAAATAAGGGTCACATAAAGCGTAGTGTTTCCTTTGAAAATTACCTTTTGTTGAATCATCCTCTATCGGCTGTTTGAACAACGTAATATCCTTGAAAGTGCACAGGAACAAGACCACCTTTTCATGTTCATTTCTTATTGGTGCAATTTGCATATAAAACCAAACAGGGGTTCCTGGGAGAGAAAGTAAGGACAATAGAGTGTGACAAAACCACAGCGACGACTTGGTCACCTGCCTTCCCTTTTCCTCCAGCATCAAAACAGTAGTACTTCAATTGCTCAAAAGGATCAAAAAACTCTTTTAATTTTGTATCACCACCAGCTGCTCAAAAATTAACAAACATATTTTTCAACTTGAAATATCAACATTGAAATGCAAAGCACAGATGTCATTTCACAGAGCTGGGCACAAAAGCAGGCTCACTAAGAGTAAGTAATGCCAACATCACCCAGGCCTGATCTCTTCTTCCCCACTGACACTGGCACCAACGTCCTGCGACAGTCTCGCCCAGTCTGACCACTCCTACGTGCTTCTCCCTGTCACTTTGAGAAGCGCTTCCGGTAGACTTCCACAGTAAAACCTGATGCTCTGGTACATGTTCCTTGGGAGGAACATCTGAAACACTCAGACTTATAAGACAGCTCTAGGGCATTGACTGCTCCTCCACATAAGAGGCCCTTGAAGCCTGCTATACGTACAGCTCTACCTGAAGCCTTTAAAACAATAGTAAAGGAAAAGTATGTCCTGAGCCTTTGAGAATCTCAGGTGTAATTATGAGCCACTGCTTCCTACCTGCCCCCTCCCCCTCCTCAAAGCAGGAGGCTGGACTCTGTCACAAGCTTCTTTAAACACTGGCTCCGGCAGACTCCAGAGGACAGTTTCAAAGCATTCAAGGCTTAGGTTTTGGACAAATCAGGAACTGGCGCTATGTCAAAAAATATATATAAAGACAAGAGAAATGCCTTCAAAGGAGTAATTATCCATTAAATGATAAAACACTGAAGGAATGTTCTATCAGAATCAAAAAGACTTATCTTTCATCATATTTGCTCAAGTCACAGTGCAGTAAAGCCTCTCCAAATAGTCTACCATAAAGGACTTTTTGTCAGGGGGAAAAAAAAGTACTTTGTCAGGTTTGGGGTCTGGGGAGTGAACTATAACTATAAATAGTCTACTGGTAAGACTTGATATTCTGTTAGTAGCTACCAATAAAAATCAAGTAAGACTCACCTCTGTACCTGTGACCAAAAACAAGTCACGAAATAATGCCACCACGGCAAAAGGGAGTTTGTTATTTAGACAAGACGAGGTAACTTAACTACCACGTTAAAGAAGTCAGAGAATGAAGCAAGGAGATTTCTATGGGAATATTCACTTTTGATGACCAGGTTCTTTGCAACCCCAAGAGGCCTACAGGAGGATAGTCATTTCCAAAATAATTACACAATGAAACAGGGGCCTCAGAAACAATTACACCATCTTCCAAAGAAGCTTGTTCTTTGTTTTCTGCTTCTTATTTTACACAGCGTGTCCTAGAGCTCTGAGAGATGGGCACAGCTTTACAAATCAGACCCAGATGCTAGAGCAGTGGCCGGGAAACTTTTTGTCTGAGAGAACCATGAATGCCACATATTTTAAAATGTAATTCCATGAGAGCCATACAACGACCCGTGTACGTTAAGCATTATCCAATAAAAATTTGGTGTTGTCCCAGAGGACAGCTGTGATTGGCTCCAGCCACTAGCAACCATGAACATGAGTGGTAGGAAATGATTGGATTGTAATACATGAGAATGTTTTATTTTATTAAAGGTTTTTCTGTGAGCCAGATGCAGCCATCAAAAGACTCACATCTGGCTCATGAGCCATAGGTTCCCGACCCCTGTGCTAGAGGCATAGGGCCTAAGGCTGCTCCGACACAGTGAGCTTGAGGCCGCAGGGTCATAAACAGGGAAAAGGGCATTAAACAGGAATTGTTTTCCAAGGTCTACTAGAAATCTGAACAGAAAGAGATGATATTACAGCTCCTATCTTTCCACAAAAAATAGCAACATTTCAAATTGTAGCACAGAGTCTGGACTGTTTTTTAAATTGCTTTCGGATATCTTAGTGGACCTTTTTCAAGTTGAAGTACAGGGTCATACTTCCCCAATGATAAGTAGGCTGAGTACCTGCTGGTAAAATATCCACATTCTGAATCTGGGGTTCAGGGAGGATGGGATGTCGGGAGGGTTAAGCAGAGAGGCCTGTAGCTGCTGGAAATGCAAGACAGTGCCTGGCATCGGTTATTTGGAGTGGAGCCAGTTATCACAGTTCTGGCCTTTGTGTGGACAGAAAGAGACATTTTCAATCATCATCTCAGAGCCACTGTTTTATTCCCAACAGTAGAAACAGCCCCTTCCTAATCAGAGCAATAAACCTAAAGGGTAGAGGTTGCAAACTGCAATGTCAATCGTGACACATGTTAAATAGGTAACCCCAGTCTCCTCACTTGCAAAATGGTGTTTAACCTAATTATTTAATGAAAATATTGGGAGGTGTTGGCATGCAGGTATTCCCAAAACAGTTTTCTACAGACATGTGACTTTTTTCTATTAACATTCTAAAAAGACATAAGAACACACTCTTTTCAGTTGATGTTCAAAAGCCTTCAGCTAATTAGTTACATGATTTTGTAAAATAACTTTTAAGTATATTAGAACTTCATTATAATACATAGATAATATTTTTTCTTCATATTAAAGGGGAAAAAACATAATGTAGATACTACATGAAAAAGAGAGAGGAGTTTTAATCTTTAGTTCTATGGACTATATCTTCTACTAGCTCTAAGCAGACATCTAAACATACATACATGCTGATCAGAAAAGAATCAGACAAGCCTGAACAAAGGTCAGATAATTATTTCAATCCATTAAAATAAAGCAAACTATCTAAACCACCTCAAAAGCAGCCTTTTGGAACTGTAAAATTCAAGTTATTGCTAACATGATTTAAAGAATATAACCAAACAGAATTTTCACTGAGGTATTTTTAATAAAGGCATAAACTAGGAACTTGGCTTTGATGCTTGAAAGTCAGGCATAGATTTGTTTATTCTGCTTAAATGTCAGAGTGAAATGATCTTAGTAATATGGAACATTCTTAAATTATCTGCTAAACTTGAGACACATATCTAAGTCATTTAAGGAATAACAGTATTATGTGAAAATGAAAGGGGACGTTGACATAAAAATCTATTACGAATTATCGATATGTGTTTGGACTTGGTCAAAAAGAAAACCTAGAAAATGTCTACAGAACTGATCATTAAGGATGGATTGCTTTCTAAGTGACAAGCCAACAGACATGTGGGTATAACTTGAAAGAGAAATAACTCTCGGCAGTGGTGGGATTCAGCTGATTCACACCTGGTCAGCAGAACCGATACCTAATTTTTTGTTGAGTTTGGCAAACTAATTGTTAAAATGGTACTTGTAATCAGTCAGGGTTCTCTCTAAGGTGGATGCCTGGGCAGCCACCCAATGTGAAAATCACGAATTTAAATCCCTTTCTCTTTTTTAATGTTCATCTGCACAACAGCATATTCTAAGCACCCATAGTAATGTTCATTCTGTCCATAGGTGGAAAATATTACAAGTGAGGATGCCAATCAGGAAGCAATATGGAAATATCTTAAATAACAGTTTTATTGCTTTTTGTCAGGTATTACTTAATATTTACTCATTAATATTTTAAAACTCTTTCTTATAACCTAATCTTGTTTTGTGTACCTCTTTTATTGCTCTTATTTAAGTATTAAATGCATGAAATAATAAACTACCTTTTGGTATATAGTTTCTTTATACTTAAAATGAGCATTAGGGCAGAGAACCAGTTGTTAAATTATTTGAATCCCACCACTGCCTCTCAGTCTTAATTCAAAAATAAAAGATAAGATGTTAAGACATTCCTTGGTAAAACCACTAAAGCCTAATGTTCTTATAACCAAGTATACTACTATGAAGCAATAACTATGTTGTTGCTATCCTTATGATGATCTATGAATGAAAGAGAGAGAGAAGCATAAATTCTATTTCAAATATTCCACAGAGAACAAACATTTCAGGTAAAATGGAGAGAATAAATTATGCTCCAGAAGATCCAATAGGCGCTGGACATAGAACAAGTATGTATTTCCTGTTGAAGTTAGAATATGTCCCATTAATTTCCATTAAAGGGAATAACTGGCTTTGCTATCATGTACCATTGACACTAACTAAATTAATGAATAAAGGGACTGCTTATTTTAAAAAAGAATAAACCATCAGTTTGTAAAAGCAACAAAAAGAAAGAAAAATGAGTAACTATTCAAAGAAAATGAATTAGAAGAGGAATCATGGCTGATGAGTGTACTAGCTGGTTGTTTGTTTGGTTTCGTCCTCCAAACTCTGGTGGAGATTCCATATCATGAGGTCTTATGTGATTATATAATGCATAATTAACCACTCACAAATCTAAAGAACAGTGATCAATATAAATTTACCATATGTGAATGGCCTGTTATAAAAGTAATGACTACTTCCACTAGTTACACATAGAAGAGCCTGTGTCCAGAAAAAGGCTATATTAGTAAAGATTCACTTCAACTAGATGCCCTGCATTCACATGTCATCTACATATGTATAGAAAGGTAATCACAAATATCCAGTGATACCAATCACTTTTTTTCTTTAACTCTAAGAAGTGAATAATTTCTCTGTCATTTTTAGTTGCTGTCACATAAGTAGAAAGTATTAATTACAAAACACTTTGCCACCTGACCCACATATACACCCCAAAAAATCGTATTTCAAATACACATGCTTTTTATCCATTCTTCAACACACTGCTTTCCATAGCCAGAATTATTTATTAATTTTTCTATCTCATGTTACGTGTATCCACTGACCTTGCCAAGAAAAGGAGGCACAAAGTTTCATATTCTCTCTATATTAAAGCTCAGCTATCACTTACCAAAACATAACATTAATAAAGAGTTGGCACATCTTATTGATAATTTAGATACCTACTGTTTTTCTTGTATAGAAGAACTTCAAAGCAGTTTGACTCGTAGTTGTCAAAAGTCTGCCTGACTTTCTCAATGGTCTTCTTGTCAGTCAGTTCCCCATACATAAAACTAGGGGAAAACACAATCCATTTCAGTTTTGTGTTGCTTTTCAAATGCAACATAAAAAGCACATAGTTGTCTTTGTTGGTTAAGTAATCAAATTTAGTTACAAAATATAATGTTGCTCCCACAAATGAACCAAATTATTTAAAACAGGGGTCCCCAAACTACAGCCCGCGGGCCACATGCAGCCCCCTGAGGCCATTTATCCGGCCCCCACTGCACTTCCAGAAGGGGCACCTCTTTCATTGGTGGTCAGTGAGAGGAGCATAGTTCCCATTGAAATACTGGTCAGTTTGTTGATTTAAATTTACTTGTTCTTTATTTTAAATGTTATATTTGTTCCCGTTTTGTTTTTTTACTTTAAAATAAGATATGTGCAGTGTGCATAGGGATTTGTTCATAGTTTTTTTTATAGTCCGGCCCTCCAATGGTCTGAGGGACAGTGAACTGGCCCCCTGTGTAAAAAGTTTGGGGACCCCTGATTTAAACCATGTTTTGATCATGATTGTTAAACTTCTCGCTAAAAGCTAGCTTTACAAGCTATTTTAAAGTTACAGATAGAGACCAATAAGCAGTCCCCCCTTTACACAGTTCACATAAGCACAGATTTCAATGATTATGGTGTAGTTACATAACACCAGCTTTCCAACAGCACCACTCAAATTTCATTTACCACAAAGTATTCATTGTGAATAAGTGTATAAAGTTTAAACCTTTGCTGTTAGCTCCTCAGCCTACAAATTGCTAGTACATAACAGATAACAGATCAAGATCCGTGGCCTATCACCCCACTTCTTCAAAGCCTGTCCTGTTGGTCACTTTGCACCCATTACTCAATTCACATACAGTAGCAAAGCATGTAGCTGTGTTGCCTCCTTGTTTCTCAAGGATAAATCTGCATAACATTTTACAAAAATGGAAAATCAAAAGCAAAAATTAGCCATCAAAGATAAAAATCCATCAATAAAATAAAAAAAACATAATGTTGAAAGTGAATTTGATTTGAACATAAATGAGATTAGAGAAGAAATAGATGAATGTGGGAACACTGACATTATTGCCATTGAGAAAGACTCTACATATGCAGCCAGAGGAACTTAGTGAAGGTGAAATTATCAACACAAATCAACAAAGTGATTGAGATAAAAGGATCAAGATTTTCCAGAGAAAGTGATGCAAATTTTAAACAACTTCACATTAAAGGAGCCTTAGGGGACAGTCTTCAATAGTGACCATGGAAGAATAAAAGAGTTAAAGTTCATTCAAACTTTGAAAGGAGTATGACTATTTGCAAAGAGATAGAAAAAATGCTCTCTTTATGTTGTAAAAGTTATATTATAAGAAAGTAAAAAATGTTCTAATGACTCGTGATAGTTTTTTACAAGGAATAAAACACTTTATTTCTCAATGTTTCTAATGCTCTGAATCATGCTATACTAAATATGAGTTTTATAATTACTTTCATCTCCATGTAGTTATAACCAACAGTAAGAGAGGTCTCAATGTTTTGACATTGTTAAAGGTCACAGAACAATATTAATTTTTCTCCATTCAGTATAAGATAGTGTTGGCCAAATAAGTTTGTATATATGATATATAGGTTTGCTCACTTATAGTTTGCATTGGCTGTGGGGGACAGGCTGTAAGCAAGCAGGGTAGTTATACCCTAAGGCTTAGTTTTAACACTAAGCCTTTCCCACCCTAAGTGACTTTGTATCAGAGACTTTCTTGTTTGTATATTGGAGTAAAGGTTTTGATTTCTAAACTATAAAATGGGGCAGATCGAGAGCTTGCTCTCTCTTGGTTCCTGAGATTAGCATTAGAAAGGAGAGCAGAGAAAGGTCATGTGGAGGAAAGGAGAAGCAGCCAAAATGGCAGAGTGCTGAAGGAGAAGCCAGTTTGTGCAGAGAGAAGGAGATGGGGAACAGAGGTGAATAAGGCTGCTGAGGTACAAACCTTTGATCCTAGGAAACTCAAATAAGTCAGTGGCTTTGGGAGCCCTGAATGGAAAGGAGAGTGTTTTCCCACTGCATGTATTTCTTGCCCACCGGGTGCAAGCTAGGATTAAAGCTAATGGCCCGCCGGTTCTTGGCTCCATTGTTTCATTACCGTCTGTCCAAATCAAATACAAACCTACACGGGCCAGGTGGCTCTGATGGTGGCTGTGGCTTCTGGCTTTACAGATAGTATAGTATTACATGGTTTCAACTTGTATGGTCTTTTTTTATACTCCCATATACAATGAAACTTGAAGACTTCATAGTATATACATCATATAATGCATTGACACTTTCATCATTTATAAGAATTTTTTAAGATATATACAAGTATGGCTAATAAAAGAAAAATTGAAATAGACATACACTATTACTATGGCTAAAGGAACATATAAAGTATAAAGAATGAGCTTCTACATCCAACAAAATTTTCCTAATATTTAAAATTACTTATTTTTCTAAGAGAAATTCACCAAATGTCTGATAATCTATAAAACAGAATTCAGTAGACTATATAAGCCTCTAAAACTATTCAAAATGCTTTCACAATCGTCAGTTGTTCATCTGGTTTTGGATACATAGTTCTACTAGCTAGTATACATAGAATTGTCTAGATCATTTCTTTGACCAGAAAGAATCTGTGTCACTACTACCAGATACCTTGAATAAACTTTGAAGACTCAAATATGTCTTTAAAGTTGCTTTTGTTCTGGTTTTCAATGAGTTAACATGTGAGCTAGAGGCAGAGTCAAATGTGGTGGGCCTTACACAACTTTAGGGGCCTACTTTAAGAAAAGAAATACAAAACTATAAATCAAAACTAGGCACAGAGGCTTGAAAGACAGACACCCAAACGAGGGCCCCTGAAAGTTAAGATTCATTATCCTCCTGGAAAAACTGCCCCTCAGCTTATCAATCTAAGAAATTGACAACTTGAAAAACAGTTTGAAAGCAAGATCCATCAAAGACCAGCACAATTCAGTAGCAATGCCGTATTGCTAGAAATTAGAGTAACTCAGGCCAGTCTGACGGGAACACTAACCTAAGCAACTAGAATTCTAGAAACTAAGAGGTGAAAGGAAATAGATGAGGCAGCCCAAAGATTGCTCTAGCAGTCTGCATCCTGCATTTTCAACTACAGTATTTCTATATTTTGTATGAAAAATATTTTAAGTGTTGTTATAATAATAAAATAAATGAGAATCTCAAAACCAAGTAACAGACACTGACTCCTTAATCTTGCAGTTAAACTAAGACATGACATTTCAGTGCCTGCCTGTAAGACAGCATTGAAAAAAATCACTGTTCCGATCAGAAGTCTGGATTGCAGCTCATGTGAGTTTTACTAAAAATCTCTTGAAAGCATTATAATTAAATTAGATTATCTCAATTAAAAAGCACAAAGTCCCACCCACCAAAAATAAAATATGTGTTTAATACTGTTAATAATATTCTTTACAGACAGGTGACATTTTTTGTCAAGCAGCATTTTTAAATGATAATGATAATTCATGGCATTTTAAATCTAAAAACTCTTTAATAAAAAGAAAACATTAAAAACAAAAAATATAAGGGTAATTTAGCTCATTGAGTGTTTGTAGTCTTAGGAAAGAAAAGAAAAACTATTTTACTCCCATTACTAAATATCAGGGTTCTATACAATATTCATAACTGGCCTACCACAACAACAACAAAAATATGCAAAAGAAGTATCTATAATATAGCAAGCAACCAGGGGCCCTGGCTGTTTGGCTCAGTGGTAGAGCATCAGCCTGGCATATGAATGTTCGATTCCTGGTCGGGCACATAGTAGAAGCTCCCATCTGCTTCTCCAACCCTGCTCTTTCTCTCTCTCTCTCTTCCCCTCCTGCAGCCATGGCTCAGTTGGTTCAAGCAAGTTGGCCATGGGTGCTGAGGATGATTCCATGACCTCTGCCTCAGGCATTAAAAAAATGGCTCCAGTGCTGAGCAACAGAGCAACAGTCCCAGATGGGCAGAGCATCGCCTCCTGGTGGGCTTGCCAGGTGGATCACAGTTGGGACACATGCGGGAGTCTGTCTTTCTGCCTCCCCTCCTCTCACTAAAATAAAAATAAATAAAATAAATGCAAATAACAAGCAACTATGATAATAACTGAAAATAAACTTTAATAGAATTGATAATTAAGGTCCAACTTAAAAAAGAGATATTGTTTTGCCCTGGCCGATTGGCTAAATGGTAGAGCATCAGCCTGGCATGCAGGAGTCCTGGGTTCGATTCCTGGCCAGGGCACACAGGAGAGGCGCCCATCTGCTTCTCCACCCCTCCCCCTCTCCTTCCTCTCTGTCTCTCTCTTCCCCTCCTGCAGCCAAGGCTCCATTGGAGCAAAGTTGGCCCCGGGCGCTGAGGATGGCTCCGTGGCCTCTGCCTCAGGCGCTAGAATGGCTCTGGTCGCAACAGAGCCACACCCCAGATGGGCAGAGCATCGCCCCCTGGTGGGCATGCCGAGCGCATGTGGGAGTCTGTCTGACTGCCTCCCTGATTTTCACTTCAGAAAAATACAAAAGAAAAAATAAATAAATAAAAAATGAAAATAAAAAAGATATTTTTTTGAAAATTGATGTAATAATACCATTTAAGAAGACACACAAGTTTGATTTAGCTAAATTTCTAGAGAAGATGAAAACAGTCAATTTTTCAAATAAACAGTGAAAATTCTATATTATTCATTATTTTAGCCCTCCCAATACTAAAATCTTTTATCCTAAGGATATAAAGGCATTTTAAGAAAAAAATCCCACACTATTATAATCTGAAAACTTTTTTTTAAAAATAGTCTTTTATTTCTTACATTGTTTCACTGATAGTATAAATGACCTTCACAACTGCATTGCTTATTTTATTGGAAGGAAAGTTCAAAGCACAGAAGCAATCTATCTTTGCTCTAATACTGGGCAGTCATGATATAACAACCACTGCACTTGGAGGACTACAGTCCACAGGCAAGTGGGATAACTCTCTGACTCGTGGTGTCCTCAGCAGTGAAATGACGATAATGTTAATACTACTCAGCGGGTGAGGATTAAAAGGATAATGCATTAGGAAGTTGCAAATTGAAATGTGTGGTACAATGGTTGTGATAACTAGAAAGCGTATTATGGGCATGGTTTAAAAAAAAAAAAAAAAAAAAGGTCCTTCTAGCCCTGACCCCACTCCTTTGCTTCTCCACAATTCTAGGACAGGGGTCGGGCCACAATTGCTAATGGGCAGGGTCACTGAGTTTAAAAGAGAGATGCACATCATTCTGTGTGTCTTCTTTCTTTGCTAACCCGTGAGGTGGAAGCATAAATGCACCCAGGGCCTGCTTCTGGATTATCTTGCCACTTTTCTTGCCATGCAACTAAGTGCTGGTAGAGTATAAGGGAGAAGTTTTCCTCGGGCCTGACCTAAGCCGTATCCGGCTTGCCTAAGCAGTTGGCATTATTATCTTTTGTGCATATTCTACCCCATGAAACATCTGGGGACAGGCGACTTAGGTTTAGAGCAGGATTTATTACTTATTCTTGGATCCCTTGACTTTTTTATCAAAATCTCACACACAGGCCTCATTATGATATCTCACAGTAAGGATGGCTATAATATCGATAGACTTGGAAGGGACAAAGGAACCTTAGAAAACTAAAAAACATGTATAACTGAATAATGAGTTCTGCTTTCTACCTCAATCTGCTATTGGTCAATTTTCCTGAACTAAAACACTGCATTCTGTCACCACTAGAAAAGAATAATATTATCTTCAGACTATAGTTCACAGACTGGCAAATGCTTCATCACAGAAACCACACAGTTTGACTTTAATGCAGTTAGTCGGTAAATGTGGTTCTCAGGTCATAACCAGCCACAACAGTAAAATCATCATAACGTTAATGGGAGGCTGGGCTGAGCTCTATAGTTCAAGGATCAAAAAGAAGCCTGAGAGGAAGAATGAAAGGAGAATTTGGAAACTAATAAGAACACAGCTTTTAAAATCTGAAAGAGGTAATTTTAGAATAAATCAAAGCATTACTTTATAAAGTAGATTGTAAGCAAAAGGTTTCACAACCCATTAATTTATATTAGCTTAAAAGGATTCAGATAGATTAATAAAGAGTAGACTCATGGCATGTAATTAAGGGAATCCAGAGATAGCCCTGGGCCTCTCTTACCTTCGGAGCATAAACATCACTGAGTCACCTCTGCTCTCTAACACTTTCCCTCAGTCCCACTATGTAAAGCAGAGCCCTCTGCCAAATAGAACCAGACTGACTGACATCCATCATGTGCAATGTGCTCTTGTTGGCTGAGAGAATCCTGTGTTAATAGAACTACTTGTAAAACACATCCAATAAAGTGTCTCTTAATATCTGTTTCATTCTCTAATTATTAGTGGGCCCTTCCAAGAAAAAAAAAAAAAGCTTTTGAAAGCATCTATTCCAATCCTCCCTACTTACATTAAACTCACCTACATGACTGCTCTTCTCAACTCTCTATATGAAAGAAAAAAAAAAGTAGAGTGGGATTTCAAAGTTTCAGGTTAATAACAGGTTTAAATGCCGGTGTGGTTTCTATCTAACCTATGATAGTATGTCTTGAATGTCAAGGTTCCTTAGGAATCATGAGATAAGACCATATGATTTAAATGATATTCTCCCATAACTTATCATCTCCATCACATATACAGTATGTTTTGTGTCCTTCGATAAACAGACAAGCAATTCAAAGGTTTGGAATGAAAATATTAGACAATAAAATGGGCTAGATTTGAAATCCTAGGAATCCTGGAGTGTCATAAGAATATGATTTTTAATTTCAGTTAAAACAAGAATGAGGCAATATATTGAACACATCAGATTTATTAAAATAAAAATTTAGATACTACTATGAAGTACAGGGATATAGAAAAACTGGAACCCTCACTTATGGCTGGAGAGAGTGGAAACAGACAGCAGTTTGAGAGCAGTTAATGGATAAATTCTGTATATATTTTAATCCACAGCAAAGACAGACAACTTCTCACATGAGGCCACAAGAAGATGTATATTAGTATGTTTACATCCAGTTTTTCAAAATAGCAAAATGTCAGAGTTTGGAGCTTATGACTAATAAAATAGATAAATAATAGATTATTGTATAGCGATACAAAATACCTCAAAAACATAATGTTGAGTGAAAAAAGTAAAAAACTGTAAATCCTGCTGCATGTTATGAATTGTGTGGGTCTTTAAAACACAAAGCAACATCATTTAAAATTCACATATTTAATAAACAAATGGAAGATAAAATAGAAAGACATACAATAAACACACTATAATGAATAATATTAAAAGAGGACAGGGGATGTGATGTAGCAAACAAAGAAATAAAATAGAATTTTATTATCTTCCCAGAGAGAGTACAGTGATAATATTGGGACAAACTGAAAAGTATGTTTAATTAGATTTTGTGCTCCTGGTCTAATGGAGAAAGTGTTGGAAAAGACAAGAAAGGAGAAAAAAAAAAAGGGAAAACAAAAGAAATCTTAGCCTCTTGATACAGTAGATTTTTAAATTGCTATTTTTTCATCTTTCCCATAAAACAATTCATATCTGAAAAATTAAAATAGAACATAGTCTCTTCACCCAGTTGCTACTTTAATCCTGTTGACTTTAATCCATTTAATGCAAGTTATATATAAAGGTGATTTTTCAGCATATAGTGTCATATTTTTTCCACGCAAACTGATGCTCACTGATTTGTAGTTTCTGATTCTTATAGCAAGTCTTATTCCAAAACTTGTCATTATTAATAATGATAATCAATAAAATTCTTTGAATTATGTACAAGGCTATCCTCCGTGTCAAAATATTTATCTCTAGATTCACTTGGAATTCAGTGATTCTAAAACTCTGTAATAACTTTTAGCTATTAACACCACATTTCTAAATGTGGATATAATTTTCTTCTTACCTCTTTCTGTTTCTTTCTGCCTCATATTCAAAGGTTTTATAGAAATACACAGAGAATAAAAGCTATATTTAAAGATATAAAAGCTATGATGCAGATAGTATTTATAAACTGGGTTTCTTGTTTGGTTGGTTAGTTGGTTGGTTGGTTGTTTGGCTGGTGTTTTCTTTCTTAATAATATGTTGTTAGCTTCTTCCAGTGTCATTATCCTTACAACATATGATTTAGAATGTTAGGGCTTTGCTATAATATTTTTTAACAAATATACTACTGGATATTTTTATTATGTTTAGATCTTGCTTCTTTAAAAAATGCTGCAGTAAAACCAAAATGGGTATAGTTTAATTTTTAAAAGGGATGAGGAAGTTTAAAATGGCAGTGCAGTAAAACAAACTTTGCCTCTACAAAAACCTGACAGGGCTCAAATATCGTTTCCACATACAGCAGATGCTAGTCTTCATTGCTCTGTGAGGACATTAAACTTACTGCAATTTTTAGATTACCTAAACACACTGGGCGTTTTGTGCAATCAAGTGATAATTGTTTATGAATATTATCATTTTGAAAATAGTCTCTAAAAATAGTGAAGAAGGGTTGGGGTGGAGACATCTTCCCATAGTGAAAAATGAAAAAGCATATCATAATTCAAAGCTCCCTGCTCTGTTGCCCACCTTAAATACCATAAACTTGGAATGAAATATAATAAATAAAAGCATGTTATATGGAGGCATGTGAGATCTAGGTTAGAGTTTATTGTGAAACAAGCCAATCTAAGTTGACAGATGCCGACAGAAAACACTGAGCTGTGTCCTGTAGTGCATGCAAAAGTAAACAGGATGGAATCCTTACTTCCAGTGCATTTATAATCTGGCACTAGTGGTAGTAATTTGAAAAAAGTAACTCTTTTAGGGGACAGAATATACTAGTATAACATGCCAGCATTTTTTTAAATGAACCTTCTGTAGGAAAACTTGCACCTGCCCCCCTCCCGAAAAATAAAACAGGCTGGGAAGGAGAGGGTGCAGATATACGAGAAGCAAGAAAAGATGGCAACAGGACTTCACAATAAATCCAGATATGACCATGAAAGCAATAGCAATTAAAAAAAAAAGGAAAAAAGAAAGCTAGTCAGTTAAAGGCCAGACCATGATGCCAATGATGAACTATTAGGAGTCAAAAGAGGGAAGTCACTTCTCGTTGGGAGAATCTTAAATACCTTCAAATGAAAGATGGCAGGTGAAACAAGCATTGGCGTGATGGCGGAAAGTCCAAAGTCCAAGAGGAGGAAATTAGTATGGGAGCAGCTACATTTCCTAGAACTCTCTATAGAGCCAATTCCACAGGTAAGATCTACCATAAAACTAACCTTTTCCTAATCTGAACCCTCTTGAGACATAAGGGAGTAGAGACACTCAATACAAACCTTAACCTCACATAATTTATAATGCACATCTTAATGACAGCACTAGCCCAAGAGCTAACATCTACCCAACAGATAAAAAGGTATCAAAGTCATCAGTGTTACCAAGGGGAGTTTCTCAGTTATGGGCCATAATAGTTACCATCAATCTGTTCACCAATTTCGGACCTCAGAGTAAAGACACAACCTGAGAATGATTTAGTAGAGGAAAATGAGGATTGCTTGGGAAAGGATAAATAGAAGATGTTTAAACAGGTTATTGCTCAAATATGGCTAAGCATCAGAACCACCTGAGCTGATAGTTAAAAGTATTCATTCCTGCCCCACCCCCAAACCACCTGGGGTGATTCTGGTTCAGTAGGTTTGAGGTAAGGTATGAGATTCAATGCTTTGGGAAAATTCTGTAAGGAATTCCTATGTGTAGTCAGTATAATATGATATTCCTGCCCTTCATAAAGATGCAGAATATACTATATATTTATATATGCATATAATGTTTCTCAGCATAAACAATTAGAAAAAATATAAACATTGTGTTTCCCTGAACAGTCCCTTAATAAAACTCCACCTTAGTTTTCTCCTCTGAAAACAAAATATTTGGTATAGAAAATTATTCCAATCCCTTGTAGTACTAAAATATAGTGACAGAATTTTGGTGCTTAGTTAAGTGGGATTCCCCCCCCCCTTTTTTTTTTTAAGTGAGACAGGCAGGAAGGGAGAGAGGTAAGAAGCATCAACTTGTAGTTGCAGCACTTTAGTTGTTCAATGACTGCTTTCTCATATGTGCCTTGACCAGGGGCTCCAGCTGAGCCAAAGACCTCTTACTCAAGCCAGCAACCTTTGGGCTCAAGCCAGCAACCATAGGGTCATGTCTATGATCTCATACTCAAGCCAGCGACCTTGTGCTTAAGCTGGTGAACCTACACGCAAGCCAGATAAGGCCACGCTCAAGCTGGAGACCCTAGGGTTTTAAACCTGGGTCCTCAGCATCCCAGGTCAATGCTCTATCCACTGCACCACCACCTAGTCAAGCAGTTAAATGAGATCTTTAAAAAAATAGTTTAAGGAAGAAGACATCTCATCTGAACTTAATGAAATTATTATAAAAAGTTTTCAGTTCTATATTGATTTCTTATACTGAATTTTTTCTTTTCCTTTTTATGATCATTTTTCCAATACTTTCTTTAAACTCACAGATATGGCATATTCTTAAAGAATTCTTATGAAAATAAATGCCAAAATCTGTTTTAAATAAGTCAAACAAAACAGTAATGGTACAAAGTGCCAACATTACAAGTATGTATGACTTCTACCAGGTATTAGAACTTTATTTTGATGTTCTTTAAATGTTCATGAACCATGTCCTATGTGGTTGGGCTGTTTCTTCCACTTTGTTCAAGACAGTTTTAGCAGCCATCAGTGCTTCCCTGAGGTAGGATGCTCCTTTGATCAGTCAGCACCTAGGACAGTGCCCAGCTCATAGCAGATTAGCAAAATATGCATTCATAAACTCACCGATATGTAAAAATCCTTCTTTTTCAAAAGTTTTCACCAATGGGTCTTTTTTTAATTTATTTTTTATTTATTTTTTTTACCAATGGCTCTTAAACTGTATATTTCTGCTGACAATTTAGCCTTCCTCAATATTTTAATGTAATTTTTACCTTATAGTTTTTATATGTGAGTAAATAGATTTTGCTACCAATTCTACATGCAGGTTAAGGGTTCAGTCTTAGAAGACCCCTCAACACATACAACCCACACTTCAGATGCCACCAGTCACAAGCCCTGGTTGTTACCTGTACTTCTGAGGACAGGCTATAAATCAGAGGTTCCCACAAACTCTTCCTTGGATTTGTTAGAACAGCAAAAAAAAAAGAGCTCAGAGAAACATTTTACCTATTAGATTACGGGTTTATTTTAAAAAGATATAACTCAGGAATAGGCAGATGGGAGAGATGCAGGGGGCAAGGTATCGGGAAAGGGGGAGAAGCAGAGCACTCTCCTAGCACCTCCACGTATTCACCAACCAGGATCTCTCCTACCTCGTCCTTCTGGGTTTGTATGGAGGCTTCATTACATAGTCTCAACTGATTAAATCATTGGTCTTTCGCATTTGAGTCCATCTGAAGCCCCTCTCTCAGATAATGAAAGTTCCACTCCCTGTAATCATGTGGTTGTTTATCCTAGCACCCAGCTCCCATCCTCAAGTTATCTAGGGCTTTCTTATAGTCACCTCATTAACATAACAAAAGACACCTTTATTTCTCTTCATTCCAACCCTCTTAGGAGCTCTGTGCTAGGATCTAGACTGAAGACCAAATATATATTTATTATATATATATCACTATGTCATTGTGAGTCTAAGTCAGTTTAAGACTTTTAACCGCATTCAGCATTAAACTTCAGAACAAGTTCCTGAGCTGTTCTATTACCTACCTGCAAGTGCTGCTTTTCTGCATGACGTCAGCTCGATGATATCCAGAGAGTTTGCAAAAACCGTCATTACTATAAACCACAGGCCAATCTACAATCTGGGCATTTCCCAGTAAGAAACTCGATTCTGAAGAAGAAAGGAAAAAAAGGAAGGTTTTAAGCTTCATTTAACAGTGTATTTTTTTCAAGTAATCAAAAAAACAATTTCATAAAGATCAACAAATGCAATTATGATTTGCTATGGTTCAAATAATAAAACCTTTACTTAAATTGACATAATGAGTTTAGCATGATATCAAAGAATATCTGCAGTAAGGACAAGATTGGCATACAAACTAAAAATTCTACTGAAGAGAAGCCAATTTATATAATACCAATTTCTGTTCAAGTATACTCTAAGCTATGAAAACAAAGTATGGTTAATATTAAATAGATATTAATGATTAATAATCACCCCTAAAATCAAGTTAATTTATTAAGATTAAGACTATAGTGAGTTCTCCACAAATTGAGAATATTGGAGTTGATAACAAAGGCAAACTTGGATGACCCCTCAAAAAATTTTATTACTATAATTTTGAATATGATGGAACAAATTTATTTGATCTTAAGAAGTCTCATTTAAAATAATATTGGAGTCCCTTTTTTAAAATAAAATTATTTGAAGATATTATTTTTAGTCACATGCTACACAAAATTTGGAAACTACCTTTAGTCTAAATAAAGGACCATCTTTTACATAAAGAAATGGTTTTGCCTTATGTATAAAAATCAATACAAAAACAATATCTTTTGCTATCAACCTTGATTGAATAAGTTTAGCAATATTTAGATAACATGATAAATATGTTAACATTAAAATGAATAATATTAAAATATAGAAATGAAAAATTATTTGTAAATTAAATTTTAATAGAGTACAAATTTTAAAAAGAATACTACACTTCAAAATACTCAAAATCTCCACAAAAAAATAATATTTGAACTCATATTCAGAGTAGTGTAGTAAAAAGATAAATTAACTTAGGAGTAGAAAACTTTAAAGTTTAAATTCTAACTCATATTTGATCTTCATAAAAATCACAATGCAATTCAACATTCACTAAGTAGCTGCTACTGCTACATAAAGGGTTCTACTCTGGGTCAGATGGATAAAAATCAGTAAAACATACCTTTTACTCTCAAAACACCTTACATATAAGAAAAACAATTACATAACAACCAATTATTATTTAGCAGAATAGATGCTAAATCAAAAAGCATAGGACAAAATATGGGGAATAAGCCTGTTTCAAGACACTAAAAACCAAACAAATGTAGGCAGAAACCGAAAAATACAAACCATTGAATAAAAAGAGATACATTTAATGAGATGGTCATTCAACTGTAATTCCACTGTGAGCACTTCCCAATTTGTACAGTTCATGAGTGACAGAATTCAAGCAGAAAAGTGAATGGTCACAATTTGGGGTTGTCAGTGCAGCTTAAAGTTAGGAGAGTAAATGTTTTGATATATAGAACCATAAACCTATATATGAATCTACCTCAAATCTTTATCTGTGACCTAAACTATGCATACACAGTATAAGACTACAAAGGAGCTCAAGTCTAGAAACGACCAGCAGGCTATCAGGCAGACAGATATTTCATACACACACTCCAAGGCTAGAAGACAAATTTCAGAGTTCAAGTTCTATCAAGTTAGAGAAGCTTGGTAAATTCTTTAAGATTTCATTTAAGCCACAGAAGGCCATGAATTAGGAGTAAGAAATAAGTCCTAGGATAAAAGTCTATGATCTGCCCTGGCCGGTTGGCTCAGCGGTAGAGCGTCCGCCTAGCGTGCGGAGGACCCGGGTTTGATTCCCGGCCAGGGCACACAGGAGAAGCGCCCATTTGCTTCTCCACCCCTCCGCCGCGCTTTCCTCTCTGTCTCTCTCTTCCCCTCCCGCAGCCAAGGCTCCATTGGAGCAAAGATGGCCCGGGCGCTGGGGATGGCTCTGTGGCCTCTGCCTCAGGTGCTAGAGTGGCTCTGGTCGCAACATGGCGACGCCCAGGATGGGCAGAGCATCGCCCCCTGGTGGGCAGAGCGTCGCCCCTGGTGGGCGTGCCGGGTGGATCCCGGTCGGGTGCATGCGGGAGTCTGTCTGACTGTCTCTCCCTGTTTCCAGCTTCAGAAAAGAAAAAAAAAAAAGTCTATGATCTGGCAGTAAGGTCAAAAACATAGAATATCTTCCCTGGCCAGTTGGCTCAGTGGATAGAGCATAGATATATAAATGTCCCAGGTTCAATTCCCAGTCAGGGTACACAAGAGAAGTGACCATTTGCTTCTCTCCCGCTTTCTCTTCCCCTTTTCTGCCCCCTCCCTTCCCACATCCAGTGGCTCGACTCATTCAAGCATGGGTCCCAGGTGCTGAGGATGGCTCAGTTGGTCCAAGGGTTGGCTTCAGATGCTAAAAATAGCTCACTTGATTCGAGTATTGGCTCCAGACAGGGATTGCTGGGTGGATCCCAGTCAGAGTGCATTTGGGAGTCTGTCTCACTATCTCCCCTCCTCTCAAAACAAAACAAAACAAAAATACATAGAATTCCCTCCTCGTCCCCCTCTGTCTCTCTCTCTCTCTCTTTAACACACACACACACACACACACACACACACACACACACACACAGAGCTAAAATCATGATCAAGGTTACCCACCAGCAATTTAACTACCTGCTAAAATAAAATGTAAAATGTAACTCTCTTCAGAGAACAATAATAAAATCCAAAGCCTCTACATTGTATCAATAAAATGTATAGTAACAAATAAAAATGATGAGGCAAGCAAAAAAGAAAGAGAGAACTGTGAAAATACTCAAGGAAAAACAAGCAATAGAAAGAAGGGTTGATATTGGGAATATATAAAAAAAAATTCATTGAACAAGTTTAACAGATTAAACCCTTAAAAATTTAAGGACAATTTAAAAATATATCAAAGAAAGTTATTGCAAACTGAAGAAAAAAGAGAAACAAATTAAAAAGATGTCCTTTGGGATAGTATCAAGCAGTCTAAATTATATATAGTTGAGTCTGAGGGGGGAAAGTGACAAGAATAAGGCACAAATGTAGTTTGGATAAATGAAGACAAAAATTTTTCCAAATACCATAAAAAATAACGCATAGCTCAGTAAACCTCAAGCAAGATAAATATAAACAAAGCCACAGTACAAAAATAACAGTAAAACTGCTGAAAATAAATGCAAGAAAAAAAGATACAAAGCCTCACATAAATGGTTAACTGATTGTTTACAAAGATTCCAAGGCAGTATAAAGAGCTGGGTTTCTTCTAAGTCTTTTCAATGAACTGTGCCCAAACAACTGAATATCCACATCAGCAAAAACTGAACTACGACCCCTACTTCACACACACACACACACACACACACACACACACACAATATTAATGGGTCATTGAACTAAATACAAAAATAAAAACTTAAAAGAAAACATAGGAGGAAATTTTACAACTTTGAGGGAGACAAAAATTTTTTAGATAAGACTCATATAGTAATCATCACAAAAGCAGGTGTGGATAAATACATTAGACATCATCAAAATTAAAATCAACTGCTCATTCCAAGACACTGTCAAAAATCAAAAATAAAAAAAATCCACCGATTAAGCAAAAATATTCACAATATTTATATCTGAGAAAGAATTCCTATCCAGAATATAGAAAAAATTCTTACAAAAGGACAAATGACCCAATTGACAAAATGGGCAAATGACTTGAAGACATTTCACAAAAGAAGATATACAGTGGCCAATAAGATGCTCACCATCACCACACATCAGAAAATAACTAAAAGCACAATAATATGATGTATCATTGTTCAGCCACTAGAGTAGTTATAAAGACTAACAATACAGGCCCTGGCTGGTTGACTCAGTGGTAGAGCATCAGCCTGGCATGCAGGAGTCCCAGCCAGGGCACACAGGAGAAGTGCCCATCTGCTTCTCCACCCCTCCTCCTCTCCTTCCTCTCTGTCTCTCTCTTCCCCTCCTGCAGCCAAGGCTCCATTGGAGCAAAGTTGGCCCGGGCGCTGAGGATAGCTCCATGGCCTCTGCCTCAGGCACTAGAATGGCTCTGGTTGCAACAGAGCAACGGCCCAGATGGGCAGAGCATCGCCCCCTGGTGGATCCTGGTTGGGCACATGTGGGAGTCTGACTGCCTCCCGTTTCCAACTTCAGAAAAATACAAAAAAAAAAAAAAAAAAAAAAAAAGAATAACAATACAAAATGTTGCTGAAAATATGGAACAACTCAAATTCTTTATAAAATGGCATGATCACTTTGGAAAATGATTTCTTACGAAGTTAAGTATCAACTCTGACCCAGAAATTTCACTCCTAGGCATTTACTCAAGTGAAATGAAAACGTGTTAACAAAAAGACTTGTAGAAAAATGTTCACATCAAATTTATTCATAGGAGCCAAAATTGAAAACAATGAAAAGGTCCATCAACAAGAGGATGGATTAAAACTTGTAGTATGTTCATATTCCTATTCAGAGGAACTTTCTAGGGAAGGTCTTTGTTCTCTATCTTTATAAAGGTCTAAGTTACACAAGTATATACATTTGTTAGAGCTTACTGAACGGTACACTTAAGATCTGTGTATTTTTACCTCATATAAATTATACCCCAAATTTAAAAGAAAACGAAGAAGACAAAGGACCAGAGAATCAGAAGTTTTAGGAAAACAGTGGCATTTGAGCTAAGCCTTAACTATAAGAATGGTGGCACCACCCTTTCTTGATACATAGGGTGTTTAGAGTAGAAAATAAAATGAGCTTATTTCCACAAAAATGATCCCTAAAGAATTAATTTCTCTATAAATACATAATATTTTCTTGTGTGCATAGCATCAATTATAAGTATTTGTAACATGATCACTAAAAATTAACTTCTTTCCCATCCTAGCCCAGGCCGGATCCTGGTCAGTTTACCTTCTCTGATCCCTATACTCCCACTTCATGATTAGGTAACTGTGGAAGTCTATTCAGCTAGCTACAGGGTCTCCCTGACTCAACTCACCCTGTTTCAGTCAATTTTCAGACTAATATTCACTTGGCCCCCTGAAGCCCTGCATCTATCATACTACTCTTCACTCAGATCAAGACTCTCAACCAGTTACCTTATCAAATCCTCTCCCAGGCTTACAAAGCCCTTTGAAATTCAACCTCCCCCTCCCTACCTACACAAACATATTTCTCATTGCTCCTAAAATCCATATTATTGCAGTTAGTCCGGTTTCCTCATTATGTCCCCAAAATATACTCACTCACGAGGCCCACTATCCACCCCTTTGCCTATCAAAACTTCCAAGAACCAGCTCAACTTTACCTTCACTGTGGCACATTCACTGAGTACCACTCAGCCCACATGCCTCTCTTGGCTACCACCATTTTTTATCTTACCCTCCAAAGAACAAACTTACCTTAAAAGTTGTCTGTTCTCATTGGTTCCATCTCCTCAGTTCCTGTTCACTCAACTCACTCCTTTCTAGCTTCTGTCCTCCTCACTCTAAGACACCCACAAGCACCAAGAACCTCTTCCCATCACCAAATCCAAAGGATGCTTTTCATTCATTTCACTTGACAATTCAGAAGCTTGATAAACATGCCTTCCTTAAAACTTTCTCAATCATTAGCTTTCATAGAACATTCCCTTATTTCTTTGAACACTTCTCCATTTCCATTACAGCCTCAATATTCTTTATCCAGTGAGTATATATAGAGGTCCACCACCTCAGCTCCTCCGTATACTTTCACCTGTCTTCATAAAGGCTCAGTAACTCAACATTTGATATCACCAAGCCAGACCTCAATAAATTCTAGATCTTGACGGCCAAGCTGTCCTCTCCTTTTAGATAATCATAAAGGTACCTCAGCATAACATATCCTTAACTTTCATTACCTTAAATCGGAGGCTTTCCCTGTGTTTCTTAGCTTAGAGAATGGGATAATTATTCATTTAATTACATAATATTTCTAATTAATCTTCAACATCTTTCTCATTACCCCTACAACTAATCCATTACCCAATCTTATTACTTTTATCTCTTAAAACTCTTTTCAAATATTTCCATTTCTCCAAATCCTCACCATCATCTTTTAAACCCAAGCTCCCATCATCTCTTCCCTGGACAACTCCAACAGCTATCTATATGGTTTTATTCCAACCCTCTCTGTGATTCCGTCAATGGATTGTCCTTACTGAAGCTAAACTGGTCTTTTCAAAATTCAACTTGGATCATATCCCCTCCCTGCTTTCACAATCATCAAGAGCTTATCACAGCTCTCAGAATGCCCTAATCTTTTCCATAACCTATAATAACCTCCAACTATGTCAAACCTCAGCTCTCATCATTTTGTCCCTTGCCCTGAGTAAGATAATAACCACATTAATTTTTCTCATATTCTTTAATAAGTGGCATGTTCTCTCTCACAGAAGAACCTTTTAACTTGCCTTTTTTTCTGGCTAAACACCATTCCTTTCCCTCCCTGTCTGGCTGACAATTACATTTATTTAGCTCTTAACTCAGTTGTTACATGCTCAGTAAATCTTTTTCTGACCTTCTGACCAGGTCACCTCCAATAACTTTAGACTTGATGTGGTTAGGGTTCCATGAGGTCAAGAAGATGGAATCCTTTATGAATATGATTAGTGCCTTTATAAGAGTCACAAAACAGCTTGTTTCTTCTGCTCTGATCTCCATCATATGAGGATACCATGAGAAGTCAGTATTCTGCAACGATGCAGAGGGTTCTCACCAGAGGGCTGACCACACCGGCACCCTGATCTCAGAATTCCAGCCTCCAGAATTGTGAGAGATAAATTTCTGTTGTTTAAAAGCCACCCAATTTATGGTCTTTTGTTAGAGCGGCCCAAATACACTAAGACAGTTATCACTGAATCTTCATGAAACTAGTTCTGATTTGTCCTTAGAGTTCTTAGCACATTAAAAGCCATGGGAAACAGAACTTTCCTTGAGGTCCAGACTGTTCCAGTCCTTGAAGATATTTACAAACATTTCACATCCAAATGTTTCTAATATACATGTTCCTGCAGAAGAGCCAAAGAATTGGGTCATTATCCCTACCAGGTGGTCATAACCCAGTACATTTTAGAACGGGTCGGGAACCTATGGCTCATGAGCCAGATGTGGCTCTTTTGATGGCTGCATCTGGCTCGCAGACAAATCTTTAATAAAAAAAATAATAACATTAAAAATATAAAACATTCTCATGTATTACAATCCATTCATTTCCTACCGCTCATGTTCATGGTTGCGGGTGGCTGGAGCCAATCACAGCTGTCCTCCGGGACAACACCAAATTTTTATTGGATAATGCCTAACGTACACAGATTGTTGTATGGCTCTCACGGAATTACATTTTAAAATATGTGGCGTTCATGGCTCTCTCAGCCAAAAAGTTTCCCGACTCCTGTTTTAGCTATATAGCCACAGGTGAGCAGATTCCTGAATAAAGATCTACAAGAGGCTGAGTCTTGAAAACATCTCATTATAATCTTTCAAGACCACGAAGTACCGTATTTCACCATGTATAAGACACTCCCATGTATAAGATGTACCTTAATTTGGAAGCCTAAAATTTGAAGGAAAAAAAAAAAGACAAGAACGAAAACGCGGAAATGCAAGTAAAAAATCTACAACCACTGTATAAGATGCACCCAGTTTTTAGACCCCAAATTTTTTGGAAAAGTGTACATCTTATACATGGGGAAATACGGTATACTGTACTTTCAGAGACAGACATGAAATACAACAAGTACTTTTCCCTCAAGGATTAGTAGGTTGAAAACTGAATCGCAGGTTCCTAGTTCAAAATGACCCACTAAAATTGTGTTTCCCAATTTTGACTGCATGTTCAATTGGGGTGGAGGTTGAAGAGCACTGGAGGGGCTGCCGGAGTTACTTATTACAGGCCCCGCCCCTCAATGATTGTCTTAACTGGGGCCTAGAGTGAGAGCCAGGCATTGGTATTTGTCTTTAAATCTTCTCAGGTGGTTCTTACAGAGTGGAGAAGCACTAATTTACTACTGCTATAATTCCTAAATTGTGGCAGCTTAAAAAAAATACAGATTGCTAAAGTCTAATGCAGATGGACCGAACAGACACCCTCAGGGTAGAACACAAAAATGCAACCATGGAGGAAAGTCTCACTCATGCTCAGCCAGGTTTGGAAAACTTGAATCTAGTGCCTTGCTACTCAAAGTGTGGACCAGTATCGCTGGGGAGTTTATGAGCAATGCAGAAGCTGGACCCGCCCCAGACCTAATGAATCTGAACCTGCATTTTAACAAGACTTTCAGATGATCCCCAAGTCCTTGAATACATTCATCTTGTGCATCCTCCCCTTCCCATTTATAGATGGGAAAACAGGCTAGGCCACTGAAGGGACTCAGAGATAGGAAAAGGATGTCTGGTTGAGGGAAAAAGAGAACCAGGCCTCATTGTCTAAGACTTTCTATTCGATCACATTGTATTTCAGAACTGCTGTCTAAGCTTTTGTTTTGCTATAACCTAGAGGTAGCACATCTTTTTTACAGTGCAATTTTTTTCAGACAATAAGAAAATAACTGCATTCAACCCAATACCCCTGCATATTAATCCCATTCCTAAAGGAGATCCTGTGCAAACCCTGAGGCCGATAATCTTGGCTGACAGAAATTTCTAGAAGAAAGTTTATGTTCAGTCAATGAAAAAAAAACATATAGAAGTATGTGAAAAGTTTCTTCCCTTTCTATAGCAATTACAAATTGCTATAGAAAAAAAAAATGTTTTCCTCTGAACTGCTACAACACTACCTATCTCTGACATGACTGGAAAGTGGTTTTTTGTCTTGTTTTTATGAGAACTGTGTATTCTAATTCAGAAATCTCATGGACATTAACAATCATGGAGGAGGTTAAGGCTCCCACTCCCCCTCCCACCCTCTCATCTTTTTTTTTTATATAAATGACCCTAGAGAGATATATTTCAGAACACAGGCACAGAGAAGTTTTAAGATATCTTAGGAAGTGCTACGTCACACAGAAGAGTTCTAGAGGACTCACTGACAGAGAGAAAAGACATGGAGTGGAGGTGTGGGGAGAAACCTCACAAAGAGAAGCCGAAACATTGAACCAAACACTTTCACTAATTTATACTTTTCTCAAGGTCTAGGGCTGCTTCTGAGCAAAGTCAACAGGATTTTCCCTCTGAATATATTCACGCAGCTCTACCTCTGGGGAAGCACACCAGCCAGATATCATCATTCTTATTCTGAAAACCCGAAAACCCTGGCACAGAGCTCCTGCAGCGGAGGTGAAGTGCAGGTGGAACTGAAATCCAGACTCAGGGCTAGTTCAAGCTTCTCTCCCAGATCACCGGTCCTCCATGAAGAAAGGTGCAGGTGTTTGCAGCTCCAAGTCACCCCAACCTCCACAGCCCTCTGATGCAGAGAGCCAAATGACGCACATTCTAAAAATCAGTGACCAAAAAGGGAACTTTGAAGCTTAAAAGCACCACAGTCAAATCTACGTAGCAATAACCACTAACAGTTTCTAAAGACATTGGTTGAAGAAGGCATGTCGACAATGCTGATTGTCAAATGTTCATTATCAAGTTAGGTTTTGGTTTGGGATTTAGGTCTTCCCAATTTACTTTGTTTCTCATCCAAATCAGGCTCTTAGTAAAATCCGAAGCTACATGTTTCTAATCCACAAGCACGGACTGACTAGGCTAATTGCCTGGCCTGGGATACTCTTCTCTGAATGTCTCTAAGTAGGTAGAGGACAGAAATCACCTCTGTTCACAGTCACACTGAGCTCCTTTTGGTTTCATTCTTCTTCACCTCAAGGGAAGGAAAGGGAACTAGGGGACAGAGTGATAATGCAGCTCATCTCAAGGGTGTCACTCCAATCTGGCTGTCTTCCAGTTCTTCCCATCTCAGGGACATCTTTCCTATCTCTATCTACACCCAGATGCTTGAATCAAAATCCTGAAAGTCATCCTCATAGTTCTTCATTCATGCCACCCAATGCATCACTAAACCCTAAGGATTCTCCCAAGGAAACATGTCAGATGCACTCACTTCTCTTTGTGTCTACTGCTACCATCCCAGACCATGCCACCATTGTCTCTTGCCTAGACTGTTGTCGTAGTCTCCTAATCAGTCCCATAATATCATTCTTTTTTCCAACAGTCCAGCTTGTCATTACACAACAGGTAACCCTTATGTCAGATCTGTCCACTGCACTGAACATAATGCAAAACTCTGGCCCTGAATAGCCAGACCCCTAACTGTCTCTCTCCACCCTCGCTCCCCACCTCACTCTGTTTTTGTCAATGCAATCCAACAGCACCAGCCTTTAAGCTTCACAAACTTAGCCATTTTCTCTTTCTCTCCTTAGAACTGTTCACATGTTTTCTCATTGCCTGAAATAGTCTTCTGTCCACTTACCATCTAGTTACTTCTTACTTTAGGTCTCAGCAGTACTTTATATAGAATGGCCTTCCCTGATACCATCTCCCAATCTAAATTAGTCCCTGTTATATTGATACTTAATCACAGCACCCTTCCCTTTCCTTCAAAATGCTTACCACAATTTGTAATTATATATTTCATATGAGTTTTTTTTAATGCTTTTCTCCCTACCAGATACCCAAGTTTCATGAGGTCAGGGACCATGTCTTTTTGTTCATCACTGTATATCCTCAAATGTTTAAGTGGTCAAATCAAATATAAAAATTCTGATTCCTATTTAAAATCATACAGCAATGAATAATTATTAAAGCAATGCTATACATTGTTAAGAATGTAGATTGTCAAGAACTGTGCTAGGTATTTTTCTTCAAAGAACTGACAATTCTGTAAGAAAAAAAGAAAGGAAGGAAGGAAGGAAGGAAGGAAGGAAGGAAGGAAGGAAGGAAGGAAGGAAGGAAGGAAGGAAGGAAGGAAGGAAGGAAGGAAGGGAGGGAAGGAGGGAGGGAGGGAAGGAAGGAGGGAGAAAGAAAGAGAGAGAGAAAGGAAGGAAGGAAGGAAGGAAGGAAGGAAGGAAGGAAGGAAGGAAGGAAGGAAGGAAGGAAGGGAGGGAGGGAGGGAGGGAGGGAGGGAGGGAGGGAGGAAGGAAGGAAGGAAGGAAGGAAGGAAAGAAAGAAAGAAAAAGAAAGAAAGAAAGAAAGAAAGAAAGAAAGAAAGAAAGAAAGAAAGAAAGAAAGAAAGAAAGAAAGAGAGAAAGAAAGGTATTTCTAAGCAGATTTCCCTACACTCTAAAAACTTGTGAATTTAAATTATGGAATATATATTATTTTTTAAACTTGTCTTCTGGGTGAGCTATATCTATAGATATATTTAAGTTTCATAGACCAGTAACAACAAAACAATTCCTGAATCACATATAACACATTTTATTTGGGTTAAATAAAGTTCTAGGACAGATGGCTAAACAAAAGCATAAATAATTTATAGGTCATGCCCACATCCACAATGTTGATTTCTGATAGATGCAGTGCCCACTTCTACTATATCAGGAACAGAATAAAAGGCTGATATCTTTTCTGTCTTTATAATGCACCTTTATCTATAGTTCTATAAGGGAATATATCTTTAAAATGTGGGGTGGGGATACATGTTGTACCTTTCAAAATAAGACTAATCATTATATAATAATTTTGGCAACATTAAGCAGACCATCACTGTGGGAGTTTGAAATAGTAAAAAAAAAATCCTGTTAATTTATTCAAATTTGTTCAGCTGTCATCAAAGTTAAAAATATGCCTCCATGTTTCATCTCCTTCTAGATCAAAGGCACGTTTTTAAGTTTCTGTGTTTCTTTGATGGCATTCTTTTCCCAACTAGCCAAAGTGATTTAGAATGCATAAGATAACTTCATATTTCTGAAATTGTAGTGGTAGAAATAATAGCAATTTTGTTATAGAAATATTTCTACACACACAAAAAAAAAATGTGCTCAATAATTTCAAGTTTCTACTTTTAATAGTTTGTGTTTTATTTATAAGAAAATGGGTTTCTAAAAACAACACTGGTCAGAATCATTAAAAGGAAAATATGACCACAATAACAGCCTACAGGCTTCAGAGTCTCAAAATACAACAAAAAAAAACCTTCGCTAGAATACAGATCATGACAATTTGCTACTGGATTTTACTACAATAAGATTTCTTAAAATATCTAAAGACCTCCACTAATTATATATCACTAATTATATAATCTTGGATAAAAGCTAAATCAGTCAAGATGTGTTCATCAGGGGGGAAAATATTACATATTTAATGATGCAGCATAACTTTTCAATCCTGAGAATAAACAAACCTTGTTTTTGCAAATGAATTTTGTCTGTTCTGAAGGGATTATATACTTTCTTTGAAGTTAACCTTTTAAGGCAATTGGAGACTAATGACAAGAAACGAATGAAGAATTTCAATTAAAAGACTAGTCTAACCTGCACACCTGTTAGAAAAACAAGCAAGGCTTTTCTGAATGCATTTAGAATCTAATTAATTTTCTAAAGCTTTGTCCTATTTTTTTTTTTTAATATCCACTATCTATGCACTAGGAGCTAATTGTTCAAGGGAAAGATACAGATCACAAATTCATTAATTTCTTTCCTTCAGCCAGTTACAAAAAGAGGCTGACATCTCTGACTTCTTTGTCTTCTCCCAGCACTGCCAGGTATGGAGGTGAAGAGAACATGTTTCTTTGGCTTTAACTAGTAGTCTTTTGTTGAGGAGAGAACTAGTGTCTGTTTGTTTTTGGTTTTTGTTTTTCTCCAACAAAAATAAGCCCTGGGTAAAGTGAATCCAAATGCATTTAAGCTCAGATCCACGAGTTTAGGAAAATCTCAAGCCTTAATACTTTTGCTTTATTCAGATTTTGAAAAAGAAAGAAAACCTACCCAACCTTACCTTATTTAGAGAGAATAGAAAAAGTTGAATATTTATTGAGCCCTTACTATGATGAGGCAGATCCTCTATGTCTGTGCTATGGCTGAATTTTTCCAGCAACCCTGCAGGCTAGTTATTATAATCCTGGAGAGTCCTAGTGGGTCACTGCAGTTAAAGGGTCAAGCCAGGACAGAAGTCTGTGTCATCAAGATGGAAATGCCTTTGCTCTCTTGAGAGCACTGTTCTCTGAGCTTGGAAATGCTCCCACAGAGTTCCAGAAAGATTACTAGTTACCTTGACCGTGGTTGCTCAAGTAGACAGAGAGACTACTCTAGGAATGAATAGGAGAATGTATTACACCTTTCAGCCCCCATCCTCAGAGGAGATATTTTATTTCCAAGTCCAACTCTTCTTTCCACCTGTAATTCTTTCTTTGGTTCATCATATTTATATACACTGGCTTGTATATGATGTCGGTTATGGACATGTTTCATGCTCTGATATGAGTCAGTATAGTGAATGGGCAAAAATTCACTCTGCACACAGCACTTGTGCATGGTAAAAAGAAGTGCATGGCATGGATGCTTGGCCTATGGTGGCACAGTGGATAGAGCATCAACCTGGAATGCTGAGGTATCTGGTTTCAGACCCTGGGCTTGCCGGGTCAAGGCATTTACGACAAGCAATCAATGAACAACTAAAGTGAAGCAACTATGAGTTGATAATTCTCATTTCTTCCCAAATTCTCTCTCCTTTCTCTAGAACATCTTTAACAAATAAAATCATTTTTAAAAAAAAGAAATAAAAAGAAGTACATGACAAAACTCCTATTCTTAAGGGTCGGTGGTTGGTAATTATACCTCAATACCTTTTACATAAGTGAAAAAATATCAAAATAACTAAGTCTTTTTGAAGCCAAAGCCAGTGATAAATTCAGTTCTGGCCACGTTGAGTTTTAGACAACTTATGAAAGGTATAAGAAGAGAGAAATTGTACAGGCCATTGGCAACACAGACTGGAGCACAGAAGACAGAGCAAGCACAGAGGACAAACGTGCTCTGAAAAGGAGGGTGAAGATGTAATAAAGACAGCTAAAGGCTAAACCTGAATGACTCTTCACTCTTCAGAAGGGAGGAGAGGAAAAGATAGGAGGGGAGAGAGGGGAGAAGAGGGAAAACAGAATAGTAAGAGAACCCAGGAAAAAGGGCAAGGAGAAAGTGAAAAGACATGATATCCAAAAGATGAGCATGGATGTGAGAGGGCAGGGGAGCAGTCTCAATCCCAGCAAAGCCAGAAAAATATGGATTCACATGAATGTTCACTGTATGCAACCTTCTAGGAAGCTTCAACATCATGGTATAAACAGAAATCGCTTGAAAACAGATGCAAAAGGAAATGATGACCAAGAATTAAAGGCATCGAATATAGGTGGTATGTTCAAAGATTTAAACATCTAAATGATGATAATAACTAATAGCACTGATACAGATACTGATTCTTATGTGCTAGACACTGTTCTTAGCACTTTGCACATATTACCTCATTCAATCCTCACTCCAACACCATCAGCTAGGCACTTTTATTACTTGCACATTATAGAAGAGAAAACTAGGTACAGATAAGTAAGTCTCAGGGCTTGTAAGTATCAGAGTCAGGATTCAAATGCAAACCTCCAGAACCTACTATGGCTCTTAACCAATGGGTACACTGCCTGTACATAAAAAGAAAAGAGAAAAAGAAAGAAAGAAAGAAAGAAAGAAAGAAAGAAAGAAAGAAAGAAAGAAAGAAAGAAAGAAAGAAAGAAAGAAAGTGGGAAGGAAGAAAGGAAGAGAAACATAATTTTTAGATTGCATTACCAATGTTTAGATCAGTGCCTAGCACACAGTTGGCATGCAATAAATTTTTGTTGAATTAATGAATAACTAGAAAGAGTATGAGGATCAAGCAAAAGGACAGGAGTTGTTTTTAAGGGACTTTATTCTCAGACTATTTAAGTTGGCACTGAAAAACTCCTCTGTTCTCATATCTTTATTATATGCGGCTTAAGTGTCTGTCGCCGGTAGCTTATTGGTTGCTTGCATAACTGTACTAGCCAATGGGGTGAAGTTGCCACGGCTGAACGCAAATTGAGCGGGTCAGGGGAAAGGTGAACATTTGTTTGCATTGGCAATCATCTGTTTTACATAAAAACTACGTCTTAACGTAATTTCTTTTAAGAATGCCTCCTAGAAAATACAGCACTGAAGAGGAGAGAAAAGGAGCTAAAGCTGCACAAAGACGGCTTTCTCGACAAAAAGAAACCACTGAGCAGAGAAAGACAGGCTTGCTTCAGTTGCAGAGCAAATGCGTCTTTCTCGGCAAAATGAGACTGATGAGCATAGAGAAACAAGGCTTGCCTCAGATGCAAGACAAAAAAGCCTGTCTCGACAAAATGAGTCCCTTGAACAAAGGCAGGAGAGAAATGCAAAAAAACGACAGAGTAATGCTGACTGAAACGCAAAAAGGATTAAAACAGTTTCAAACGGAGAAACTTTAATTTTTGAACATTCCTCTGGTGACATGAATATTAAATGTGAACACTGTCAGTCCTTAAACTTCAAGTTAGAAACTAACTGATTTGACCGTGGCAAGAAAGGATTTTCTCAATGTTGCAAGTATGGAAACATTGTAGTTCCACTAATTGAGAATTATCCACCACTCTTGAATAAATTATTGACTAATCAGCATCCAAATAGCAAACAGTACATGAATAGCATTCGATCCATTAATAGTTCATTTGCTTTTGCGTCCATGGGAAACAAACCAATTGACTTGCCTGGACCAGGACTTTATTGCTTTTGACTTCATGGTCAAGTTTATCATCAAACTGGAACTTTGCATCCTTCAATTGAAAAATAATGTCATAATGGCTAAGTCTTTGACTGGCTCCTCTAAAGGTGAAATACATGTCATTCCAAGAATTGATTTGGCTCCATCTCAAACAGGGTTGCCATTTCAATTGAGACATAGACAATTTCCTGTAAAACTTGCCTTTGCTATGACCATCAATAAGTCTCAGGGCCAAACGCTTAAGCGTGTTGGCATTTTTTTACCTGAGCCTGCATTTGGACACGGTCAACTTTATGTTGCCTGTTCAAGAGTTCATGAAAGAACAGATGTAAAATTAAAAATAATTGATGGTCCTCTGCAAGGCGAGCTTAAAAATGATGGAAAGATCTACACAAGAAATGTTGTGTACAAAGAGATCTTTGACATGTGAATAACATTTTATTATTTAAATCACCTTTATTTATTGAGCTAGTGGTGGCTCTTAAGAAATGTACCGCCAGTGGTTTCCTTCATTGCACTCTACTTTAAGCAATTAAGCAAGTAGAAAGGGGAAACCCCGTGGGGCACTAAGCAAAGGGGCATCCTCACCGCCTGCCCTGGGTAATTCAGTTTGAATTAGCAGACACCTTTGCACAAATCATTTTAATTACAATTTATAATATCTAGAACAGCGGTCATTTCGTATGACCGCCGGGCTTTCTAGTATATATATATGCCTGCAGACATAAAAGACTTACAAAGAAGATCAGGATAAAGGTTAACTTTTCCCCTCAATCGAGTGAGTTGTCTGACATTCAGTTAAACTTGGTGATCTGAAGCTGGCCCTGCAGTCTCTAAATAGCCAAAAATCCATTTTCTTTCTTCCACTGGATAGAGTATAGGATGGTAAGCTGTTCCTCAAGACAAAACACTCAGAAGACACTTAACCTGGTATGGATCAGTTCTCAATGATAAAATTTACCATCAAAAACTAACTGCTAAATTGTTTTAGAAAGTAAATTAGAATATACAAATTTTGAAACAGTTCTTTCTTGCATAAAATTATCAAGGTTTTAAGCCCTTGGAGATTTGAAAAAAAGTGATAGAAACTATTTCAGTTGGAAATGAAGATGAGCATGAGGTCACTTACACATTCACCTCATGAGAACCATCTGATTGGCCCTATACAGTGCTATTTTTATGTTTAAATGTACTCATTGCTTGAATATTTTCAACTATGCAATTACATTTACAAGCCTACTTAATGGATTTAATCAGCATTGTTTTGGGGGCAAGTTAATTATGGACTTAATTAATGTAGGAGACAAAAATCAAAAAGTATTTACTTAACTAGTGCTTAGTGCTATGAGCTCTTCACGGTAGAGGATATAAAGTATGGGCAAGGTGTGGCCCATAGCTTTACAGAGCTTAGTTTCTATTCAACATTTTCATGACTTCCCAGATATATGTCATTACCCTTAGAAACTGCTATGATTGTGCACTTAAGCTCAGATCTCAAATCTCTAATCTCTTGAAATCAATAGGACTTCGTACACAGTACCACTTAATTTATCTCATGGGAACAGATCCCCCCCCAAAAAAATTCATTTCAATAAAAATTTCAAATAGCTTTTCAACCATTTTTTCTAGCTAAATGTCTCTGCTCCTTAATTTTCCTATTTCCATGTGAAAACTGTATATATCACAAAACTATCTAGAATGTACATAAGTGTCTTTTTAGTTTAAGAGTAACTGACTGACTAGGCAGTGGCGCAGTGGATAGAGCATCAGCCTGGGACACTGAAGACCCAGGTTCGAAACCTTGAGGTCACCAGATTGACTGTGGACTCATCCACCTTGAACACGGACTCACTAGCTTGAGCACAGAGTTGCTGTCTTGAGAGTGAGATCATAGACATGACCCCATGGTCACTGGCTTGAGCCCAAAGATCAATGGCTTAATGCCCAAGGTCACTGGCTCGAGCAAGGGGTCACTGGCTCAGCTGGACCCCCCCCACGCCTCCAGTCAAGGCACATGTGAGAAAGCAATCAATGAACAACTAAGGTGCCACAACTACAAGTTGATGCTTCTCATCTCTCTCCCTTCCTGTCTATCTGTCCCTATCTGTCCCTCTCTCTCTTGCTCTCTCTCACACGTGAAAAAAAAAAAGTAACCACATAAAATCAAATGCTAAAACAATGTCAAAAATACATGATTTATGAGATTATATTATTACTGCCCTTATTTAATTAAATATTTTTCAAGACTAAACCTTTCCAATATTAATTTCTACATTATATAAAATAAAGATATTTAAATAATTCTTTTTACGTATTCCTCAATGATGAAGAGGAGCCATGCCATACATACATTAAGTTAGAGTATTTGGTGGAATATGCTGAGGGTTTTTTCAACTTCACTAAGGCACAATTTACAAATAAAAACTGTATATATTTAAGGTGTACAACTTGATGGTTTGATGTATGTATATGCTGTGAAATGATTATCACAATCAAGCTGATTATTTTACCTCATATCGTTACCATTTTCTTCCTGCTGTGTGTGCATGACAAGGACATAAGATGGAACTGTTTAAAATTCTACTCTGAAACTGGTAAGAGGAAATATCTTATAAATATCCATTAGTGGACATCAAAACTACCTCCTTTAACCTCACTTTCCACAATTGCCGCTGGTTTTTGGTCGTGACTTGTTATCTATGTTTTTTTTTAATTTCACGACAGCTCTTTTATTCATAAAAGTACTATATGGCATATTTTCATTTTCCATTAAAACTAATTTTGTTTAGGACATTTCAAATTATATCTCAATATGTGTTTTCTAACCCTCCCAAAAGGGAATATAAAATCCGTAAAACCAAGATTCAAACTTACTGATTACTAGAAAACGATACCTCATAAAGTAATAGTACCTCCAATCATATTTTGGGGGTAGCTTAATAAGTTTGGAGAATTTTGAAGAATATTTGTTTTAGCCCTGTATTTTATTTTAAAAGTTTGGATAATATCAAAATACTGGAATTGTATTCTAGGTAGGTAACCATAAATCTGTGAACTGTCTGTCAATAAACTCAAATCACTGTCATGAACCGATTATACTTCACCAATTTATTATTATATCAAGACATATGCTAAAGGACAAATTTTATTGAAGTATATATATTCATCCTTCCTATGTGAACATTATATGGCATTTTCCTTATATTTCATATATAGTACCACCACACTGAAATGATTTATTATAATAAAATTTTGTTAATCTGTTAAAGTAAATGTCTTACTAATCTAAAAATTTCTTTAAATTTATTCCTTTAGATAAACTGTTTTTATTAATACCCATTCATTTAATCACAAAATGTAGGTCATCATCCACTAAAGATTGTAATGATTAAAAGAAATAAATACCTTCTTTAGTTTTATTTCCTATGTCCTACATTTAAATATTTTCTTCCAAGAGTAATAAACTACATTCATTTTAACCTCCAACCAAACAAACTTGAGGAAAAAAGAGAGAAAATAGAAGAAGAAAAAAGATTAACTACTTGGTTCACCTGTGACAGAACTTATAGTGACCTCTTGTGGTAAATCCTAAGTATAGCGCTTCAAAGAACAACACACAACCTCTTCCTGGGCCAGACACTGAAGATCATGGAAGCGTTATTTGTCCATGCTAGCAAACAGCTGTTATTAACAATGAAAGTCAAAGATGAATATTGACTAAACTAAAGGATCTATTTTTGGAAATATAATCAGCTGCTGTTAATGAATAATGATAGCTGCTTTCTTCTATCAAAAAAGATTGTCTTTTATGGTTCTGTTAGCAGGGCAGTTAAAAGATAGCTAGGTAGGTGGATTTCATACACACCCTACTTCTGAAATTCAGCAAAAGATAGACCAAGAGGGCAAGTCCAATGAGACACGAGGTATCTGGGATAAATATCTCTCTAGTCAGGAAAGTACTGCATTTGTTATATAATGTAGTGTGGGCTCTTAAGCAAGATACAATCTTCCGGCTTACTTATAAACATAATTTAGGATGTTATCAGTATAATTTCAACCTCTGTGATATTTTAATAGTGAAGGTGACACATTGGTAAACCAATGCTTCTAAAACACTATGTATTTTTATGAATATTTCTGGAGTAGTGGTTTAGTTGTTAAGGAAAATCTTTCAAGGAAAAAATACCCAGAAATGTATACCCAAAATGCCCATTTCTTCATCATTTCTTATACATTGCATAATATTTAGAAGTTATTATTCCCATTTTTTGTTTTGTTTTAAAATTACTAGTTTCTCTAGTTCCTCTCTTACCAGCTTTCCTTAAGAACTTTTTTTTATAAATATTAATGATAGCAAAAAAATAATTTTGGATATTCCTATAAATAAAAGATAACAGTAAAAAAAAGTGCAAAGTGCTTGTATAACCTGGGCATGTCAAGAAAAATAGAAATTGAGTATATTGAACTTCTTCTCTTGAAAGTTAAGTGGTCCATAAAATTCTACCTCCTCTGTCTTCTTTCCTGAACCCCTTTTTTCTCTAAAGAGAAAAAATATTTCTAATTTCTCATGATGTTTAAAATATTAAAGAGCAATACTTAATTTCTAATAAAAATACATTATTTTCGAAGTTATGATTTTTTAAAAATAGCAAACTAATTTACTGTCGCCCAAAATAGTGTCACCAAAACTGCCTATCTGTCAAGAAATCAAAGACAACATCTGAATAAAATGTGCTGCCCAAAGACATAATCAGATTGAAGGCCTTGGAAATAATTTGTTTTGTTTTTTGAATCTAAAATTTTACCTAAAAGTACTAGAAACTGTTGCTTTATTTCAGTGATTTCCCCTTTACCCACAAGTTTACTGCTCCTTACAACCCAATATATGTGGATAAAGAACTTGCATAAATAATTGAAATTTAAATAAGGGATGAAGGCCTAGTAATGTTCCAGATACAGATTCCATCAATAAGCACTTTGGGCCAGAGACCAACTATGAGACATTGCACAGGTGTAATGAACTCTCCACATAGTTCCCAAACTTTTCCTACCTAACAACTTATTCCTGCTAAGCCAAAAGCATATTTAAACCTTGCTATTTATACTTTTGACCTTTACAACTTCTTGGGAGTAGTAATATGCTCTCTATCCCTACTAGAATCACATACCAAGAATTACTATAATTCCTTTTATTTGTCTAAAATGATCTTGTCTTTTATCTTAAAACTAAAAGAAGGAATTCCCTACTTCTAATATTTTGAGATTTGTCTATAAAGTACGTGTGTATCCATCCTATTCAATGGCCCTCATTTTTTTATTTTATACACTTTGAATCACCAGTAATAATTTGAAATGCCTTCCCATAACAGACTGAGTCAACTAAATAAGAAAAAATTTTTTAAAAACCCATCCCAGGAGGTGGGAAATAAAAGCAAATAGGCTCTAGTGCTACTCCAGGGCACAGAATATAGCACCATTATTCTGGGAAATTGCGACTGCAGAGTTTGGAATTTTATTAGGAATGCCTCACGTTTGAAAGCTATACCCAAATATTCCACACTTCTTGCTCTTTGCTTCTGCATCATCACGAAGTTCTCTGACGGATTTCTAATTGGCTGAGATTTCAGCTCATTAGAGATAGCCATGGATAAATAAGTGCCTCATGTTTTGTTTTTTCTTTGTGTGTTTCCCTTTCATGTCTAATCTCCCTCTCCCTCTCTCTCCCTCTCGCTCTCTCTCTCTTCCCCTTCCAGCCTCCCTCTATATTTCTGTTACTTTCTACATCTCTCTCTGTATATGAGAGAGAGAAAGAGAGTTTTCTTCTGTATCTGTCTTTGTATCAAGGTGGATGCTGGTCTATATGTTTATCTGTTTGCATCTCCATATATATGATTCTCTTTCATCTGACTCTCACCAACAGATCTGGTCTTTTCATACGAAGGACATGATATTGTATCAAAAAGAGAAGCGTGTCGTGAGGTAAAGGTAAATAGGCAATCCCAGCCTCTCTCTCCAATTCTTAAATCTATCGGAAGTGCTTCATCCTTTTCTTTCTTTTTCCACTAAACCTCTACCAAACACTTTACTTTCAGTGTTGTTAATGAATAATGAAATCTTCACTGTGACAAACTTGATCTGCCTATGAGAATTCTGAAGGAAATTTTCTCTGTTAATCTCAATTAAACAATATCTCAAAATAAATGTATCTATTTCTCTGCCAAATCATATAGAAATGGCATGGCTATGTGATGTGTAGACTAATTCAGTACTGTAATTCTCATTTTCCAGGGTCCTTCCTGTAAAAGCAGTACTGAGACTTTTCAGTATTTATTACATACACATGCACATATATTTGCCTCAAGTATCTAAAACATTTCAAAGTTCACAGGTTTTGAGTAGAAAGTGGTATTAAAAGATAGCCTTAAGCAATTGGAGGTGGTATGTTAAATGCCAAACAGATACGTTTTCATTTGCACTTGGTGTTTCCCATGGAAAGAAACATTAAACCAATGAAGCAGTTATGAACATGACGTATGAAAAGGATAGAACATTCACTAATTTGGATGGAAGATGTAAAATGGAGGCAACAGAAGCAGGTATTTCTAAGCCACACAGGTTAAGTCTTCATTTCATGGTATATCTGAAATAAAAGGTAATCTAAAGACTGGATATAGTTCCAGCCTGTATAAGAAATTTCAGCCAAAGATGCTGTATTAGAAAACTTCAGTCAAGGCATTGTCATCTCCTTCCTGGTTACTCTGCAGAGCAACCAAGAGCCTATGGGTCTTCTCCTCTGCTCTGAAAAGTCCTCTTACAGACCAAATTACCAGGAGTGCAATTAACTCAAGAAGATGAGAAAGCTGAAATAAGACTTTCATATCTTTAAATTTCCCAAACTCATCGGTTGAACAGCAGTATCTCCTTGTACATTAGCTCTTGAATAATATTAGCATAAGAAGGTTTCTACCATCAAAAATGTATATTTTATATCTTCATAAAAAATCAAAAACACATTTGAAATAACACTGGAATGGTTAAAAATAGTATTGGGTTTTTTAATTAGATCAGGCCTATTAGCTATTTTTTTTTTTTAACCCAAAAAGTCTGCTCTAGACTTGTATAGTACCAGGTATTGGCCAGAGTGGAAGAAATAAAGTCACACATCAGAGCTTTATGAAAAATAGCTTGGGAAATCTAAATACGTATATGCCCCAAACCATGGGAAATATGTGCAAGCCTAGTTTTAGAAGAGATAATATAAGAATTAATACAGTCTAATCTACCAATCAGGGAAAGCATAATTATATTTAATTATTTATGCTCACTTGAGTGTGCTTCAGTCTTGCCCACTAGGTAGGGAACTTCTTGAGAACAGAAGTATCTCAATCATTTTTTTAACCAAAGGATCCCAGAGAGCATCTGTTGTATAAGGCACCCCCCAAAATATTGTTTTAATGAATAAATAAACAATTCTGGAACTGCAGAGAGTATTTCAATTGCTTTGGTCCAAGCTCCACTGTAATCGATATACAGAAATGCCTCTATCATAATTCTCCAAGCAAGGGATCTCAGAATAACAGGCCTTGAAAGAAAAAAGGAAAAAAAAACCTTTAAAGAATACTTTACATATTTTCCTTATAAACTGAAAATTATATAAAAAGAATTTGAAACAAGTGGAAGATATAGAGATGTCCATAAAATGCAAGGTTTATAAGGTTTTTAAAATGTGAACTATATAACCACCCCCATTCAGAATATCTTGGAGGCTCTGAATGCATAAATGGATGGTATTTTAAAGACACTTCAAGGCAAGAAAACCTTCACATCATTATCAAGGTAAAATGGCATTTTTAAAATTCTTTCTCTGGTTACTTTAAAAATACAGAAGCTCTTGCTTCTCTTCTACGTTTCCCTGTTTAAGTCAAATCAAGTATGATACAAATTACTATAGGCCAATGTACAGTTTAAAAGAAGAAGAAGAAAGAAACTTTCCACATATATTTGAGCATAGTAATTGCCTTCCCATTTTTTCAAGTGCCCTCTTCATCAGGTTCAACCTCAATGACTCTCCCTAGCACAAGACTCCCTTGAGCGGTGCCCATTGGGCCCAAAAACCAATCCAGAGATTAAATCTTATTAAGTAGCCACTTTTGCAGTCATTCCCAACTTGAAGGAAACCCTTGCACTGAGATTAACTAAACTCTAAGAATTTGTTCAGTTTCTACAACCTACTTTGGGGGGAAAAAAAGTGGAAAGAGAATGAAGAAAAATAACCCTCACATAACCCTCACCAAACCGAAACTCAACTCTATTCTGCAGAAGTACCTACATACACCCTTTCCGCTCCCCTTAGCTTCGACCTGATCCTGGCTCTGGACAGGTGGGAGGCGGGCGAGTACGTCGTGAGGAGGGTATGCAACTAACTTTCCACCATCAGCTCATTCCCACTCCCCACCCCAAATCAGGTCCAGCTAGTTACTGAAGCCACCAGGTAAGGCTGTCGGCGTCCCCCGCCCCCTTTGGGAGAGGGATGGGATGGGGAGGATGGGGGGACGCAAGTGGGCAGGATCGAAGTGGGGTTGGTTTGAACTGCAACTCTTCTTACCGCTGGAGCGCCTGACGATGTTCTCCAAAAACGTGTTCTGCGGTGCCACCAGCCCTCTCTTGCCCCCCGGCATCCTGGGTTTGGAGAGCGGCGGCCAGGATCCGCGGCGGGGGAGGGGGGGATGCAGGAAGAGAAGGTGGAGGAAGAGGAGGCAAAGGTGGAGGAGAAGATGCAGCCGAGAGAAGAGGGGGCGCGGCGGCGGCGACGGGGTCCCCTGACTGTGTCTCCAGCCCGACGCGGATGAGCAGCTCTGGGGAGGAGAACCAGGCAGTTCATGGTAGTAGCGCTCCCCCGGCCGCCGCTGCCCAGACTGTGGCGGTGCCGCACACGGGGCTCGGGAACTGCAGGCTCCGCGGGACCCAGTGCGCCTGCGCCGCCCCCGCTGTGGCTGTCCCGCCGGTGCCGCCGCTCCAGCTGCTGCCGAGGCTGCCGCCGCGGTGGCCGTCGCCCGGGCGCGCGCTCAGCATGGCTCCCCCTGCCCCGCGCCCCGGGGCCGGCGGAGCGGGGAGAGCCGACTCCGGCGCCTGTCTGCCAGCCCCTCTCCGCTCGCCCCGGCCCCCTCCGCCCGCGCGGCCGGAGCCCAACTTGTGCGAGGCTGTGCGCCTCGGGTCCGCTCCTCTCTCCCGGGAGATGGGGGCGAGTGCTCGCCGTCCCGCGGGGCCGTGGAGTCGGAGAGGAAGTGGGAGAAGCAGGCGGGATGCCAGAGAGGGCGCCTGGCAACCGGAGGGATCGCAGCTCAGTTTCTCCCGCCCGGGTCCCGAGCCCCCAAAGCGCCTGCTCGGTGGGAGGTGTTCGCGCTTCGCGGAGGCTGAGCGCGGAGCAGGGACCGACTGGGCGGTGCGCGGGGACGCAGAGCGGCCACCTGACGCTGCTGCGCCCCCTCCCCCCGGGCGGGTTTCGGCTTTTGAAGCTCCACCTGGGAGCTGTCAGCGCCCTCCCCTACCGCACGCCACGCCGCGGAGTCCGAGCCAGAGAGGGTCCGCGCGGGAAGGGCCACTGCGCCCCAGGCTGGGTCTGACGCGACGGAGCCGCAGCCGCGCCGGGGAGCTTCCCGAGGCTGTGGAGGGCAGGGGGCGAGCGGCGAGCCCAGCCACCGCTGCAAAGTTGTCGAAAGGTTGCACTTAATGCAAGGAGTAGGGAAAGAGAGGGAATAACGCACACCCGAGAGAGGGCGCGGGCAGCGGGCAATGTTTGCGGTGGAAAATCAGCGAAGGAGGTGGGAGCCAAGCTGAGCAGATCTGGGGCTGCGAACAGTTTTCGTCTCTCTACCCGTTCACCGGGGACAAGGGTGCAACCGTTAGAAACTGAGTCCAAAAGCCGGAATCTACCGCTACCACGGAGAGGGGGAAGTGGCACAGGTGTGAATGCAGCTGGGAGAGACGGAGAGAAAGGGGAGAGCTCTTGCCGCGGCGTCTTCTTTTATCTAAAACAGTGGTTCTCAAAGCGATCCTGACTGATACAGCATCTCTCAAGAACTTGTTAAAAATGCAAATTAAGGGGTTTTATCTGCACCACAGCTAGGGAGCCCGGAACCAGTGGCCAGGGCCACCGATATGTTTAAATAAGCCCTCCAGGTAAATATACCGCATGCTCAAGTCTGAGAGGCACTGGTCTCAGGCTTCCTCTCCAGGAGCTCCACCCGGGCCTGTAGGGAAAGGGCGACTGCACAAGCAAGGTCAGGAGCGATGGAAGCGGGGAGGGGGAGAGGGGCCAGAAAGTGCGCCGAGGCAGGGTCGAAGGCAATAAAACATGTAGCAGTGAGTGCAAAGGGGAAGTGGACAGGGAGTCCCCTTTTCCTGGGATCAGAATATAATAGGGAATCCCTATTAAAAATAGTCCAAGATAACTGTCCGGGAAGCAGCAGGAATCCCCAGACTAGGGTCAGAGGAAGCATATCCTGCTCACCGCCAGACCAGGGTGGGAAGGAAAAGAAGGGAGGGGTGGTGTATGACTTTGGATTACTAGTTATGGGCCCCAGTTACCATCCCTCTCTCTTGAGCACCCCAGGGTAAGGTCCCTAGCCTGTGGCTGAGAGACATAAATACACAACCAGGATTCAAGTTTCAGCTTAGGGTCCTTCATTCCCTCTACTCTCGGAAATGCCCACCCGTTTGCCCAGAGCTTGAGCAGCTGAGCAAACCCAGAAGGCTGACTGGAGGCAAAGAGCAGTTTGCTCTGCCAGCATTCTTCCACGGAAACATCAGGAGACTCTGTAACACTAGGCTATTTCAGCTTTCTACCCAAAGCATGGCTGGTGGTACAAGTTTCTTCCCCTACAGCTAGACTGTCTCCTAAATACATTAGGGTGTCTTTAGTTGAATAACAAATGACTCAGGCATGGATTGAATCCTTGTGGTTCGCCTGCCTCCAGCAGGAATCAAAGATGTCACTGAGGTTACAGCTCCTTCCCTGCAGTTGATAGTGTGTATCTATAAACTGAGGGGAAATGGAAAAGCATCCTTAAAGAGTCAGATTTTCCCCCTCGAGTGAATTCTGAATGGCCTGTGTTCATAGCGACTAGGCTAGTGTACACACAGATCGTGGCCCCAGACTAATCAGCCATTCACAGAGATGGGGGTGGTGAGCAGGCCGACTAATCTTTTTAAAATATATACATATATAATTCATAGATTGCTATCCTAGACTGCTAACATGATATGATAAATCCATCATCAATATTAATAGGAAGTATTTCAAATCCATATGTTCTTTTGCACCTCATCAGCTGCCCATTCTTGCCTCTGGGTATTGATATAAACTCTCGGCTTCCCAGCATTTCCCATCTAGCATAAATATCCCTGTTCTAAATCACTCCTCTGTGGGTGTATTAGCTCACACTTCTCAAAGAGGAAACTCTTTTGGACTCCATTAAGACACAGTCACAGTTACTGGTAGAACTTCCCGTTCATTTCCATTTGCAGATTTAATTAAGATGACATTTATCCTTTCCTCTTTGTCCTTAATAACTGCCTAGCATTACAGCTTTTGGATTATTTTAATGATTGTAAAAAAAATAGTTATAAAGTTTCAAATTCTTGGTTTACACATTTTTCTTTTTTCTTTTTTTTTTTTTAAGTGATAAGAGTAGAGATAGAGAGACAGACTGCTGCATGCGCCCTGACCAGGATCCACCCAGCAACCACTGAGATGGGCCGATAATCTGCCCATCTGGGGCCATGCTTGCAACTGAGCTATTTTTAGCACCTGAGGCGGAGGCTCAATTTTGCCATCCTCAGTGCTGAGTGATTCACTGAACCAATGGAGCCATGGCTGCAAGAGGGGAAAAGAGAGAAAGAGTAGGAGAAGGGGGAGAGAGAAGAAGAAGATGGTCTCCTCTCCTGTATGCCCTGAACGAGAATGAAACCCAGAACTTCCATAAGCCAGGTTGACACTCTACCACTGAGCCACCAGCCCGGGCCTACACACTTTTCTTAATCTTCTATTTAAATTTTTCACTTTACAGAGGAAGAAACAGAGACCTAAAGAGATGAGGTGCTTAGCCCAAGATGACATGGTGCTTTAGAGGCAGCATTGAGACTAGCATTGGGTCTCCTGACCTGGTAGCCGGAGCTTCTTATAAAATAATAGAAAATAATCTGATTTTGGCTTGGTGTGGTAATAGCCACCAATGTCCAGTGATCTCTACTGGCATCATTCATTTTGTAGCACTGAAGAGAAGAGAAGCCCCTGACAATTTCCAATGGCTCATAATCAAAATAGAGTTTAAGAAAACAGAGCGGCCACATATGAACTGGCTGGTCCTAAGGTACGTGTTGGCAGACTGCAGCAAGGTGCCAAACAGCATTTAATGCGTGTTGCAGACAGAGTCCATACGTTATAACCAAACCACAGGATTTGGTTATAACTAAGTAAGACAGAGGCAGGAATCTACAAGCCTCAGTGTCACACCAAGAACTTCTTTTCACTTGTTTTATTGCAAAGACTCAGTTTTAAAGCAGAATCATCTGTTCTTTCCTCCATGTTTGTGGTCTTGTAATTATGTGGTGTTGTCTGAGAGAACCAAGAGTTCCAAACCCCAGAGGTCTTTGCTGACTCCCAAGACATAGCCATGACATTAATGAAAGCTAGCTGAGCTGTAGGTGCGTTCCACTTTAACAGCAACTAATATAAAAGTGAGACTTAGAAAACTGCTATATGAGGCATTGATGGTTTGTCATTACTAACTTGTTTACTGAAGGATTCTTGTATCAAGCGCCCATCCTTAGAGAATTTTTAAATAGAGTTTGTCAGTATCTGTAATTATATGTAAAGAAATTAGAAATAGGTCCACTCTGACCATGTTTGATCCCTTATATAAAAAGTGGCCTACCCACAACTCTCTAGTGGAGTGATTGCTCTTCCTATCCCCGCTCTGTTTCTGAGTGAACTTCAGCCAAGGTCGAAGGTACAGTCTGTGGATGCTGAGTGGGTGGCTCTGATAGAGGAATGGGAGGAAGGAAGAAAGGAAAGGGCCAGAAGCTGTTCTCCATCCTGGCCTCCAAGGGTTGATCTCAGCAGTTGTATCAGTTGGAACCTTTCCCTCCTCCCAGGGCCATTCCCCAAGTCTCATTCTCTGCCCCCCCCCAAAGCCCTACCCCAGCTCTAGCGGTGAAATATCCAGACGCTACTCAATTCTTCTGCATGCACAAAGTCCCACGCTTACACCTATAACCTTCCTTCTTCCCCCTCTGCACTACTGTTCTCTGAATCAAACTGAGAAAGAACAGAATACAGATGTAGTATTGAGAGAGAGAGGTTCATTGCTTGGACTCTGGACCCAGACTGCCTGGAATTTCATTTTGCCTCTGCCACTCACTAACCATACAACCTACAGCAAATTATTTAGCCTCAATTTCTTCTTCTATAAAATGGGGACAAAATAATTGCCTATTTAAAAGGGCTGTTATGATGATTAAATGAGTTCTTATTTAAAAGCTATTAAAGCAATATATGACAGGTAACAAGCACCATATATACATGTTTGTGAAGTAAAGAAGCCTTTTTATCTCCTTCTACTTTCATTAACAGTGGTAGTTCGCTAGGAAGTAGCCATTACTAATGTTCACCAATGTCCAGTTGCCGTTCCCACCTCCTTGAAATTAGATGTGGCCATAAACTAGTTCTGGTCAATGAAATGTAAATGGAGGTGATGAATGAAAGCAGGTGAGAGCCAGGTCTCTGATCTCAATGCTCCAATTCCTCCACCTCAGTGACTATGGAATGTGGAACAACACAAGGAGCACAGCTGCCCAGAAGTTACCCAGACCTGCCATTGACATTATATAAGCAGGAAATATGCTTCTGTTGTGGTAAGACACTGAGATTCTGGCACTATTTGTTACTATATCATAACCTACCCTATCCTGACTGATATAGGATATGAACTTGTTTTAGGTACAGCAAGTTAGGGGTATAGTAATGCCCTGGCTGCACATTAAAATCACCTGGAGAGCTAATAAAAATCCTAACATCCAGGTTATAGCCCCCAGACCAAGTAAATCAGAATTTTTTAGCACAAGACTCAGATATCAGTAACTTTAAAGTTCTCCAATGGTTTCAGTGTACCTCAAGGTTGAGAACCACTGTCCTTGAGCAATATTGCACTTTATGGGAATCTGTGATTTAGCTACTGTGCCAAGATCCTCAATTCTCAAGGGTAAGCAGCTACCCAGCAAAGACCGAACCCTAATATATATCCACCTGTGAGTTTCTCCATACTTGTAGCTGCTGAGAATCTCAGGAGAGAATTACAAAAAGCTCCAAGACTGATGCACCATAAATATAAAGCTTCTAAACTCAACCTGCCCCTCTCAATGCAACCCAGTCTTTCCCCACATCCCTGATCAACTGTCTTTCCATGTCCTACAGGAGCTTTCTCAGAGCTTCTCCTCTCTCCTCACACCTCAGGTGTCACCCTCTCACCTCTCTGTCTCAGACAATGACTCACAGAGAATGGGTCATGCTGTCAATCCTTAGACTTCCTGCCTTGGCTCTCTTCCTTTTCTTCCAGGTGGAGGGGAAGCAATTTCCCTCACACTCCCTTCACCAGAGCTTCGGAGCCCATTCTTTTGTGCCTCTGGAGGGACCTCACTTTACCAACTGTCCCTGATTCCTCTCTCTTCAACATTCAGTAAGCTTTGAGAATGCTCTCTTATTCCCGTGAGCTTTTGCTCCATCTCTCCCACCTCTCTGTGTCAGTTTCGCAGAAGAGCAGTCAGTAGTGGTATCTCCCCTTCCTTGCCTCCTACACACTCCTGAACCCACCACAGATTGGCCTCCGTGCCACCATTTTCCTGAAACTGCTTTCCCAAAGGCCATGTTTTGAACTGCCAAAGCCAGCGAGGCAAATTTCATTTTCAATTTTACTATACGTGCCAATGACATCTGACCCTGTTCCCACTCCTCTCTTCTGAGAACATGCTCCTACCTTAGACTGCCTGCTTTTGAATACCGATCCTATGACCTCAGCATTTTAGTTAACCTATCTGTGCCTGCGCTTCTTTATCTGTAAGACCAGAACAGCGGAAGTACCTGCCTCATGTGACTGACAAAAGAATTAAAAGAGGTACTGGTGGACGATCTTGTATCCACATTTCTAAAACTGAAAAGCCTGAAAATCCTAAATATTTTCCAAAATTTGTCACAGTTATTCACCAGAAAAGTCTGACTTGAATTGTCATGAAGTTATCTGTGCTTTTTCTTCATTCCTTTCGCTGTGAACACTGATGTGTTTTGTTGCATAGATCGTGATATATTTAATAACAAGGATTGCTGGCCCTAAACCTGACAGGGGCAATGCTAATAGACATAGATCCACCAGTTTCTGGATTCCAAAACACAGATATCTTTTCTGCAACTCTAGACACACACACCTGTTAGCTGACTGGCTCTCTCTATGTGGCAATTCAACACATCCAAAACGAATACGTGAACTTGCAGCCTGCCCAAAGTAGAGCACCACTGCCATCCACCCAGTTGTCTACGTCAGTAACATCGATGCTTCCTGCTGTCCCCTCCTCCAAGCCAGCTTATTCCTCCCATATATCTCTTAAAAATTCTACATCTCACCATCACTGTTGGCACTGCTTGAGGACAAATCCCCTTCTGTGCAGTCAGCATTGAGAATTTTTATTCCCCTAACTTGCTGTAGTTAAAGCAACTTCACAATTCGTGCCAGTCAGGATAGACTAGGTTATGGCACAGTAACAGTGCTAGAATCTCATCTTTCACTTGGATTACTGCAAGACTCCTCTAACTTGTCTCCCTGATTCCTGTATTTTCCTGCCATATTCCTCTCAATCTCCATCTCCAAGCTCCACCTCAATTCGTTCTTCACCCTGCTCTGTAACTAAAGCTCATGAAGCAAAAAAGCTATTTGTCACCCTATTACGTTCCTCTTTGCCCTTCAGTGAAGGTCTAAAGCCCTTAGCTAGCTTTTTTTTCTATACTTTCCTATCTGACTACTGCTTACCTACCCAGTCTCAACTCTCCTCATTTCCCATTATAACCTACATCCTTGTGTATCTTTGCTCCCTACACTCCTTTATATTCCTTGGGCAGCTCACCCTTGAACAACACAGCTTTGAACTGTGTGGGTCCACTTTTATGTGATACTTTTCAATAAATACTATAAATATATTTTCTCTTCCTTATGCTTTTCTTAATATTTTCTTTTTTCTAGCTTACTTTATTTTAAGAATACAGTACATAATACATATAACATACAAACTATGTGTTCATTGACAGTAAGGCTTCTGGTCAACAATAAGCTACTAGTTAGTGTTAAGCCTAATCCGGAGGGACTTGCAACATTGAAGACACGAACAAAATTCATCGATTACACGCCAAAGCTTTATTGTCTAGCTTGGCCAAGCGGCGGCAACTCTGACAGAAATCTGAGGGAGAGTGCGCCGGCCCTTTGTTCTACTTAGTTTGTATAGTTTTGCAAGCGGGAAGTATAGAAGCAAAAATTGCAATTAGGTGCCCTTTACCACTATTGGTTATAGTCATATGCCCTTTAACATGATAGGACCATGTTCAATTTGCAAGCCATACATCATTTTGGAGAAAACAAAATTTACAAGTCAACACAATGATAGAAAGATGTCTCTTTACATATTAAGAGACATTCCTATATTTTCTAATGTTTATCGGCCATTTCTTTGTCCAGAGTCACACACATTAACTATATGCATTCATATGGGAGAGGTAGTTTCCATGGGGACAAATGTCCGCAATGGCTCATTATTATAAGAAAAGGTTCATTTTGGCTTTTCTCTTCCTGCACCTGGCTAGCCATTCACCCCTTTCCCCACAGGTGTGGTGGAATGTCAGGGAATTCATGTTTTCCTCCCCTTTGCATTTACAATACAATGCCAAGGGCCATCCTGGTTTTATGCCAATCACACAGTACAGAGATTATTCACAAAATTTCTCTGCACACCTTAACCTAAATTAATAAAATGTTCTTTAAGCCTCTTAAAATATTAATATCGATTCTGTAGTTTTTGGTACTTTACAACACCTGCGGGTGAGGAGGCGCAGTGACTCCTCAGGGCTCCTCAGTTAGGTTTTGGAGAAATCAAAAGTTATACGTGGATTTTCAGCTGCATGGGGGAGTCAGCACTCCTAACCTTCTCATTATTCAAAGGTCAACTATACTTATCATGCTTTCTTTCTCTTCCTTCACCTATGTCCTATATCACCAAGCATATTCTTCAGATTATAGATTATATATTTTCTCCAAAAGGCCTTTGACTCCAAGGCTTAGTAAAGTATCCTTCTTGTGTCTTCTTCTAGTGCCACCATATTCCTTCTCTCCTTCAGCATTGCTCACTGTTATAATAAAAAATAACAAATACAATTAAAACCCTAGGTGTCGCTTCACCAGAGCTGCCACTACCCACGGTGGCTTCTTTGTGAGAATTGGGAGAATATATCATCTTTGAACAGTCAAAAGAGGGAGGGACACCAGCTGGTGACATGATTATGGGCTGGATTTCAGCCTCTCTTTACCCCCTTGATGGGAGTCCTTGGTGAGAAGAAGGAGGGAGACTTTCTACCTGGGAAAACTATAAAAAAGAAAAATTAGAATAATAGAAAAGCTTATGATAAATGACAGAAAATAGATAATTTAGACTTAACAAAGAGAAATGGAAGATCAAATTGGAGGCACAGTTAGGGACTCATGAGACTAACTTAATGAGTTTGGTCTTATTCTGTAACAATGAAAGACACATTTTGAGCAAAGAAGTGACATGGTATTTCGGGAGATGGAAGCTGTATGTAATTGGTGCACAAGATGCTTTTGTGATGCAACTCATCACAAACAAAATTGTAACTATGCATTGTGACAAATGTGAACTAGACTTATTATGCTGATCATTTCACAATATATACAAATATCAAATCATTTAGTTATATTCTGAAACTAATATAATATTATATGTCAATTATGCCTCAATTGGAAATTTTAAAAAAGATGCTTTGGGGAAGGAAAGAAAAGGACACAGTTGAATAAACTAGGTAAGAGAACTCTGCACATGAGATGATATTTTTGAAACATTAATAAATGCTGCCCCACCCCTGTGTTTATTATTAATCTCTTGCAATCATTGCACCATCTCTCCTCACCATGCTCGCCTCTTCCTGGTTTTTGAATTTTAAAGGCCTAAGCATTGGAGAAACAGAAGTGCAATAAGAAAACTGTTATAATAAAGGTTATGTGTATTTTACTCGGTGCTAGATGCTTTTTCTCATTTAATAATTTAATTTTAATAGAGTAAAACTAAATTTCATTCAACAAATATTTACCGAGCATTTATGTGCCAAGCACTTCAGTATGTGTTTTTAAGTTATTCCCACTGAACCAAAATGCAACTGAGACACAGATTTAAAAACTTGCACGTGGTCACAAAACTGCTATGAGATGTAGCAAGGATTATGTACCCGGGTATTCTATCTTCAGAACCTAGATTCTTAACCATCCTATTAAACCACTGTACCATTCTACTTCCCAAAAGTTCTGGGGAGAAAATGAGTAAGAACCAGCTATCTCACATGTTCCCAGCCTTGATAAGAAAAATATTTCCCTGGGCTAAGGAAAGGGAGACAGGCTGGAGAGTCTTCTGCCATGTGGTAGAGCCCCGGCTTCCTGAGGAATATAACAACAACAAAAGATAGGTGTATGGGAGTCAAGAGAATACTATGTGCCTCATCTCCTGGGTAGAACTCAGGGAGGCAATAGGCTGTAGATAATAAAAAGGCTGAGTCAAATGGCTAGAGAGATGGAATGCTAATTAACAGAAAAAATTCCCCAGACCTTGATGGCATGTGGACATGAACATAGTAGAATGACTCTTGCATGCCCTAGAGGTCACCCAGGATGCAGAGAAAGTGAAACCCAGTAAAATTATATCATGTCTATAATTGGTTTTATCTACCTGTCTCCCCACTACACTGTGTGAACTCCCTAAGGTCAGAGATGGTGTCTTCTGCATACATGTTTCTTTAGCTCTGATGAAGTGCCCAGGGCAAGCAGATCACAAAATAAATTGATTCATTAATTATTTAGTGATGTTGAGAAATTTTTAGTGTAGAATTAACTTTTTTAGTTTCTACCCACACTTCACATCATACACCACAATAAATTCCAAATATACTACCAAGTTAAATGCTCAAAACTATTTAAAATAGGTTTCTAAAACATTTTTGAGGCATAGGAAATTAAAAATAACAAGGTAAACAGGTTTGATGACATCAAAACTATATTACCTGCATATATAAAAAGCATATGTAGATAAAGAATTTGAAGAAATGAGAAGAATTATTTATAATTAATATTATTGGGAAACACTTTTTTCTTCCAGATCTACTTGGTATCTATACAAAATAAGATATATACAGAATCCAATGAACATATGACCAAAGGATTTAATGGATAATAATCATAACTGTCATTATTCTCAATAGCACCTTGTGAGATTACTAGAACAAGTATAATTATTCTTACTGTTCACATTTTTTTTAATGTTCCAGATAAATTAACTGATTTTTAGAAGATCCTCAGCCAGTAAGAGCAAGTCAAGGCCCAACTCAGTGCTTCTGACATCTTATCCCCTATCCTTTCCCCTCCATCACTTTAGAATATCAATAATATAGGGCCAGAGGATAATTTTAATGAAAAAATAAATTTTAAAATGGTTAAAACTATGTATTTTTACTAGTAAATCTAAATTACCCAAATATTTAGATATTAATGCAGGCAGATCATGGTACATTAATTTTTTTAAAGATTTTTATTTATTCATTTTAGAGAGAAAGAAGAAAGAGAGAGAAAAGGAGGGGAGGAGCAGGAAGCATCAATTCCCATATGTGCCTTGACCAGGCAAGCCCAGGGCTGCAAACTGGCAACCCTCATCATTCCAGGTCGATGCTCCATCCACTGCACCACCACAAGTCAGGCATGTTAATTTAACTGTAAGCAAAATCCCATTAGAATTGACAAATTCACACACAATGCAATATACAGCTGATGTATTATAGAACTGTACACTTAGAACTTATATACTTTTATTAACCAATGTCATCCAATACACTTCATACATTCTTTTAAAAATCATCCATATTGTAGAGTATAGCTATAGCTCACTTATTTCCTTTGTTGTATAGTACTGCATTATGTCAACACCACAATTTATGCATCCTACTATTGATGGGCTTTGGGGAGTTTCCAACTTGGGGCTACTATGAGTAAAACTGCTGTAACATTCTTGTACATGTCTACTGCAAAGCAAATGGATGTATTTTCATTGCACATATGCCTAGCAGTAGAATTTCTTTTAAAAAAATGATAAATCCAAGGACTGTAGGAATTTGGAAAAGATACTTAAAAATACAGGTCAGTAGAAAATATATATATATACTGAGAAATATTATATATTCATCAATTTCTACAATATATATCTTTGCTTGTAAACAGAAGCATGAGAAAAGACTATAGGTTTTATGACTCACTAGTGATTTACAAGATTGGGCTTTGTTTCTTCTTTTCATATACTAATATTTCATGTTACTACTGACTGTGATGCTTCTATTTAATGTTCACTGTCAGTTGTTTACATAGATCATTAAAAAATAAAACAAAAGCCTGGACGAAAGAAAAGACACACACACACACATACACACACACACACACACACACACACACACACACACACACACACAAACGTCCAGGCAGTAAGTATAAAGCAACTTGTTTTAAAAAATAAAAATAAAGTTATGTTGAGGTATAACTAACATACAAAAAACTGCACGTATTTAAAATGTAGAATTTGAACATAAGAAATATAGTCAATAACACTGTAATAACTATATAAGATGTCAGATGGGTACAGATTTATCAGGGTAATCATTTCATAAGTCATATAAATATCTAATCACTATATTGTATACCTGAAATTAACATAATATTGTTCATCCACTATAATTGAAAACAAATTTAATTATTTTCAAAAATAAATTTTAAAAAATAAAATGTAGAATTTGACTAGTTTTGATGTATGTCATATTAACAATCACCACAACTGAGTAGTGAATACATCACTCACCCCCAAAATTTTCCTTATGCCTTTTTAGAACTCACCCCTTCTTCTCGGTCCACAGGCAGCCACTGATCTGCTCTGTCTCTATAAATTAGTTTATATTTTCTAAAATGGTATATAAACAGAATAATACAGTGTATACTCTTATTTCTCTGCCTTCTTTCACTCAGGATAATTCTTCTGAAATTCAGGCACATTTTTTTGGTGGGTATTGACATAAAAGTTGATAAAATTGCCATTCTCCGGGTGATTTTCATGCCCCGTAAACTCGGAGTCATGGGGCATTAATAATAGCCAAAGCATAACCTCCTCTGACATCTGAAGAATTCACCTATGGAAACACAGTGGTATTTGTAAGTTCTTTCTCTACCTGCAGTCAGCCAGAGGGAATGAGCATCAGTTAGAAAGCAGGGCAGTGAGCCTAACTCCACACACCTGCACGTGTAAGGTCTGGCACTTAGCTCTTCATGCATCAGTTTGCTTATCTGAAAAAAAAAAAAAATAAGAGTAGAACTGACTCTTTTTAGTGGGGAGGAGCCAATTTTTATTTCCCTAAACTATTAACACAGAGACTGAACATAAGGATTAAATGATGCTGTCCCTGAGAAATGCAGAAAGGGTCATCAAGGAACCCTGGCTGATTGGGGAGGGAGCTGAGAGGTCAAGGAAGCCAGTGAACAGATTTGTCTTTAACCTAAACTTCAGTCATTTTATAGATGCTGATCTATTCACTGCTATGTAACCCTGCATTTGTTGGGAACGCGGGCTGAGGAAGTCTCCATGCAGTCAGACAGAACTGGCTTGAGTCCCAGCTTGAAGCAAGTCACTTAACTTCTCATAGCTTATCGGGAAAATAAGAACAAAGAAAAGCAGGTATCCAGACATTTTATAGATTGTTCTGAAGATTAAATGAGGCAGCATTTAATAACCAAAATACTGCACATGTAAAATGTGAGCAATTCCTTCATTGTGCAGCTATTTAAGAAATGGAAGTAATAGATATAAATTATTGATATATAAGAGAGCCCTCTACATTTTAAGACTGTTTAGTGGTCCATCTAGCTGGAGCAAAAAAGAAAGCTGAGCTAACCCTGGGCACATCCCTTCCGCTGGTCTCTCTCAGCAGTACTTTTCCTGGGGAGCAGACAGGCCCTCCCCACCTGTGAGGGACATATCCACTCAAAAACTGCCCCATGTTCAGTGGTGTGCTGGAACCAGCTGTCAGAGCCAACTTGTAGGTTTTCAGAAATCCTGTAAGTAGGTTGTTAAACATAGTCAACTAATAAGAATCAAATTATATAAATTTACAATGAAACAAATTGTATTAAAAATGAAGGTAATCAATACTCAAAACTTATCGCTTTCTAATAATGTTACTACATTTTACTGTTATCTCTGCTCTTGAGGTTATTTAGATCTGTTGTGTCTGAATGGCATAAATTCTTTACAGTGTTATGCTTCTGTACATCCATTTCCAATTCCATGTTCAGCGATGTCACATTGGAAACTTGAAGTCAGCCAGGGAAATTAGCTAATGCGACAAATCAGGGTTTGATTCATTGTTTTGTTGATTACCTAGTTATAAGACAGTGATGGAGAAAATGCAGAATACAAATAATGCAGATTAAACTTAAGAGCGTTCATGTATCTAGTTAGCACACTGTAAATAGCAACAAAATATTTGAGGAACTAGTCAACCAGTTTTTAAAAACTATTATCCAATTCGACAAAGAAGTCACTCACGTCATTGGCAAGAGTGTAAATTCTAGCATACACCTTTAATGTTTCGTTCTTATCATTAACATAAATGAAAATACCAACCAGTATTCATGCTGAAACTGCATTATTATCAATGGCAACCATAGGCTGGCCACAGACTCAAGAGTCAGGCAAAAATCAGTGAGAGTATGTTGTGATAATCAATGGGCTATATGGAATTCACAATAAAAAAATGCCCAATATTTTAATATTACTTAAAAATTATGTGCTACCGATCTTTTATATGAGCAGAATTTATAATAAATTTAATTGTTTCCAGCCCTGGCTGGTTGTTTCAGTGTTAGAGAGTCGGTTGGGCGTGTGGAAGTCCAGGTTTCGATTCCCAGTCAGGGCACACAGAAGAAGCAACCATCTGCTTCTCCACCTTTCCTCCTCTCACTTATCTCTCTCTCTCTCTCTGTGTCTCTCTCTTTTCCCCTCTGCAGCCATGGCTCAATTGGCTTGAGCGAGTTGGTCTTGGGCACTGAGGATGGCTTTGTGGCCTCTGCCTCAGGTGCTAAAAAAAATGGCTCAACTTTCAATGGAGCAACAGCCCCAGATGGGCAGAGCATTGCCCCTAGTGGACTTGCCAGGTGAATCCCGGTCAGAACACATGCAGGAATCTCTCTTTGCCTCCCCTCCTCTCACTAAAAAATAAATTTTTAAGAGAAAATTTTTAATGTTTTCATGTGTATATATGTGATGCATTTTTTCTTGAACTCAAGCAGAAACAGCCATTACACATTTACTCACATACTAATTCCCAGATTCACCAATTCTGCATTTAACAATCCCATTGCAAACAGAAACCTCTCTTCACAACAGCTATCTATCAGTCCAGAGGAAGACTCTGATGGGGTCTGCCTGTGTCACATGTCTACAGACGCACCAAGAACAGCTACAAAGGGGTACAGTACAGGAACTGATTCAGCCTGGGGCGTGCTGAGCACTACCGCATTTGAGAATCTCACTGACCTTGGAGACAATCACCCAAAAAAGAATAAAGATGCTGAACAATAAAAAACAAGAGACAGCCACATCAGCACATACTCAATAAATGGTAGCCCCCATTGGGCAAAGCAGTTCTAACCTTTAAATCTCAGAAAATAAAATCAGCAACAGCTTACTCTGTAGTGCATCTAATATTCTAAAATTAAGTAATCTCCAACTCTTTTCAATTTTCTCCTTGCCCCAAGACATCAATAGAATTCTAGCCATTAGCTGTTTATTATTCGTCCTTTCTCTTAACCAAGGTTTCTTGAGCATCTACTTTTTAAGGAACTGGGTTATATGCTGTGGACCAACCTAAGTTTACTCTAAATTTGATAAATGGTAATCTAGCCTGATCACAAGCCCATCTGTTGTATCTCAAACATCCTATTCTGAATATGGTACCACTTCTTTAGAAAACAGTTTATGCCACCTTAGCTTCAGTAGACTAATTGAACCAAACATGTTCAAAGAAGCGAACTCTAAGAATAAATCCCCAAATGTCAGCCCTGTCTAGGCGGAATGAAGAAGCATATGGGATCCCAGCCATTTTTCAAATTATTCATGCCAAGGTGTCTGAAGGGGGCTGGGCTCCAGAGAGCAGCTTTATGCCTTCAGGAGAAGTCATATGGTCATGTAATTCTAATTGTAACCTTGAAAAAAAATTATGCATTTAAAAAGTCATCGCAAAACAGACTCAAATCATAAAGGGCCATTGTGTTACATTCCATTGAGAGTATAAAACACTGTTATAGCCTTAAAATTGGGCAAAAAATGTCCCCTGGTACAAGAACATCTTTTGCACATGAATGTGTGAATGCCATCCAACCTGTACCACACCTCGGAGATGAAGCCAGCATCTTCTCTGGAGATGACTGCAGGGGTCTTTGAAGAAACTATGGCATGCATCTTACATTCAAAAGTGAACAAATGGCTCTCATGCGGGAAGGAAATAGATCAAAGTGGCTCAGATGTGTAAACCAGAGGCAGTTGAAAAAAGAGTTTTTGTTTAAAGGATATGGGCCAAAAAGAAAACAGAAACTCAGAAAGTTAAAGAAGTCAGCTCAGCTCAGATCAAGAGAGAAAGAACAGCCTGAAATAGCCCATGCAACTCTGTGGACACTGTCCAGAATCTGCCTCATGGGCTAACGGGATGGGAGAAAGAAGCTTGGAACAGCAGGGCAAGAGCTGTCAGGGTGGTGAGGAGGCTCAAGCACTAGGATCCACACTAGCTGCTCATCATAGGCAATCACCGTTTTTCAAGACAGATATTACTTATGCCCACATTACAAATGGTGAAACTGAGACTCAGAGAAATCAGTAACGTGCTTAAGGTCACTCAGCTAATAAGCATCAGAATTAGAATTCAAATTCAGAACTATTTAGCTACAAACTCCTCCTTCCATAGGCTGGCTCTAATGAAATTGGAGGGCCAGCAGACCAAATCCGAATATCCATAGGGACAGTGGTGAGCTTGATTCCAGTGCAGGCTGCCGTTTATACCTGGGAGAGAAAGATGGCAGAAAGCTCTAGATAATGGTGATATATGTTGTCAGGTGAGTGAAGCAGGCAAGGAGGGATAAGAGGACAAGTAGAGAAGGACTCTACCTAATTAGAGACAGCACCCCAGCCAATGGCTGGGGAGGGAATGGGGAACAAGCCAAATTCCAGGAGAAGGGCTGGGATGGCTATTGTCAAGGAACGATCAGTTCTAGCTGGCAACTGAAATTCAAACTCAAACCGGAGGCAGGAGCCTCATCATAAGGAATAGGTCCTGGGGGAGGGGAGATGGAATGAAAATGGCAGTTCATTAGGCTGCAGGCACCTAGCACTCATTCCAGAGTCACTGCGCCTTGGCCGCGAGGCAGCAAGACTGCATCTGCTGGCGATGTGCTTCTGCCTCAACCTCTGAGTCGAGTTAAACCTATAGGCTGAATGTCTTCAGCACTGGTGTCCAACCATGGCTTCCAGAAGAAGACACAGACAAGGAGCCAGACAACCAAATGACAAGTAAAATATCTTCAAGTCAAAGAAGATCTAAGAAAGAAAGAGAGAGAGAGAGAGAGAGAGAGAGAGAGACTGAGACCAAAGAAAAAAATAAAGGGGGACACACTTTAGATTAAGTGCTCAGAAAAAGTCTCTCTGCGGAGGCCACCTTTAAGCTGCAAACTAGGGGAAGGAGAGAAGCCAGAAAGGAGTAGAAGGAAGAGCAGTCCAGATGCAGGGGACAGTTCACATAGCGGGCCGCACGTGGGGCACGTTTGGGATGTTAAACCCTGAGAAAGGGGGGTTGGAGTGAAGTGAAGAGAGGGAGAGGGATACAAAGCAATATAAACAACGAATGATATATAAAACATGTCATTTATTTATTAGAGAGAGACAAATTAATAACAATATTGATATGAACCCTCCCCCCCGAGAAAAAAAAATCTTTGAGAAAGATATACACCAAACTTTGAATGGCAGTTGCTTTCAGTGGTGGGATTCTGGGTTTTACTCTCTTTTTTATACTTTAATGCATTACCAGATTATTTTTACTATGGACACACATTTGTGTGTCTGTGTTTACATCTGCCTTTATACTCAGAAAGAACAAAAAACAGCCATTGCATTTAGAAAAAAGCAAACAAACAACAGTCTGAAAACTTCAGGTGGAAACCAAAAAGAGACAGGCTGGCAGCCAGCTGCCCGCCACTGCTGGCATCAAAACATAGTTTGTGTTTATTCAGTTCAGTTCAGCAAACAACTGCCCAGCACCTACTCGGGGCCAGACTCTGCTCAGATAATGGGGAAGCATAGTTGCCTCCATCTTATTCCCTGATCCCAGTATACTCACAAAGAAATAACCTGATAACCTGGCTTTAGATACACATTTCTAGAAGGTTATATTACTTGGCTAGGATTGCCATCACAAAATGCCACTAACAATTTATTTGTTCATAGTTCTGGAGGCTAGAAGTCCAGGTGAGCAAGTTTGGTTTCTCCTGAGGCTTATCTCCTTGGCTTGCACCTGGCCTCCTTCACCCTTTCTCCTCACATGATTTTTCCTCTGTGTACACACATCCCTGGTGCCTCTATGTGTCCAAATTTTCTTCTTTTTTTTTTTGTATTTTACTTAAGTGAAAAGCAGGAGGCAGAGAAACAGACTCCCACATGCGTCCAACCAGGATCTACCCGGCAAGCCCACTAGGGGGCAATGCCCTTCCCATCTGGGGCTGTTGCTCCATTGCAACTAGAGCCATTCTAGCTCCTGAGGCAGAGGCCATGGAGCCATCCTCAGCGCCCGGGACAACTTTGCTCCAATGGAGCCTTGGCTGTGGGAGGGGAAGAGAGAGACAGAGAGGAAGGAGGGGGGAGGGGTGGCGAAGCAGATGAGCGCTTCTCCTATGTGCCCTGACCAGGAATCAAACCCAGGACAGCCGGCTGACACTCTACCACTGAACCAACCAGCCAAGGCCAATTTCCTCTTTCTTATAAGGACAGCAGTCAGATTATATTAGGGCCCACCTTGAGAGCCTTTTTTTATTTATTAAATTTTTTAGTTTCTTTGTGTTAACATGGATTCAAGTAGTCCACTCAGTATAACACCCTCAACTCCCAACAATGCCTTGAGGGCCTCATTTTAACATCATCATCTTTTTCAAGACCTTATCTTTAAATATAATCATAATTCTAAGATACTAGATGCATGGATTCAAGTAGTCCACTCAGTATAACACCCTCAACCCCCAACAATGCCTTGAGGGCCTCATTTTAACATCATCATCTTTTTCAAGACCTTATCTTTAAATATAATCATAATTCTAAGATACTAGATGTTATAACTTTAACATATGAGGTTGGAGAAAACACGACTTAGCCCATAATAAGAATCCACAAAACTAAACCTTTAATAGTAAGATTTCTATTTATTTTGTGATTTACTGTTGAGGCCTTTTAAATATTCTTTGTGAAATCTGAACCACATATTCAGAAATACCTTACAAAATAATAAATATTAATCAAATAAATAAATATAAATAAAATTACTCTTGGATGACGTCAGAGAAATGATGCCGTAAGGAGTGATACTGATAAATCTCCCCAAAAATTCAACAAGATTTTCAACCAGAGACATAAAAAATCTATCCTTGGAGCCTCCAAAGGTTCCATACTAAACACAAAGGTATGATTGAGCAAAAAATTTACTAAATATATAATCAACCCTGAAGGAAATACAGAGGAAAAACACTCCGCCTTCCTCACGAACCTAAATAAGGGCTGCTTTCACTGGGAACTGAGAGTATAGGAACTAAGGCAGACATAGGGTGTGAATAGAACCAGACTGCAGCACAAACATTTGAACCAGGCTGTGGCACGGACATCCAAGCAGAGGAAAAACTGTGCTTGTGGCAACCCAGTCAACACAAGTTAACGCTCACGCCAAACCCAGACAAAGAAAGGCACTTGGGACAGCCATCCGCCCCGATCTCCTGGTCGGTGCACGCAGATAGTGGGTGAGAGATTCCTCCTAGAGCCCCGGGAGTGGGCACCCGTGTTACCGGACAGAGAGGCAGGGTCAGAGGCCTTTCTGTGGGCCGAAACCGAAGTCTAGGGGTCACCCCTGTGCCCCGAGAAGCAGCACATGGGGAGTGAGAGGGAGTGAAATTTCCTATGCTGGAACTTTTCCATGCGGGCGGGGTGCCTCACTCGGAGTGAGAGGCAGCTGGCCTGATATCCTGGTCAGTGAGCACGGATAGTGGGCAAGAGATTTCCCCAGGAGTGGCCACCCGTGTTCCTGGACAGAGGGGCAGAGTCAGAGGTATTTGTGTGGGCCGAAGCCCGGCCTGATTATACTAGCGGCTCTAGTATAATCTAGATGCATGGATTCAAGTAGTCCACTCAGCGGCTCTGACTGACTGAGCCTTACCGAGAGCCCTGCGCTGGGTGGGAATAGAATGGGGATTTGCCAGCTCTTTGAGCCTCTTACTCTCCAGGCAGAGGCAGCAGCAACCCCATAGCTGGATTATCAGGCTACTTCCGGGAATACGGACTCTCTCATTGGTGGAGCCTGCAAATGCTAATGAGCCTTGACTGCCAACGAGACTGAAGCCCAATATATGACATTGCCATAGAGACTTATCAACTGCAAACCTCTACCTAAGCGTGCCACAGGGGCAGAACCTGGGCTACAGAGTCACCGACCAGGAAGAGGGAGAGAAAAAAAAAAAACACAAGAAGATAACCTCCCAAAATCAAGAATAATCCACAAACTTTATAACCTATCCCATTTTATTATATTTGTTCATTTGTTACTCTCATCTTCTTGTCTTGATTATTTTCTTCCTCTTCCAATTTGGGCATTTAACTCTCTGCCGGTCTTACTCTCTCCTCTCCTTGCACTACACTACCCATAAGTGTTACATCTCCCATTATTTTTTCTTTCTTCTTCCTTTCTCTCTATAAGGGTTGCACTCCAAAACACTTAACTCTCTCTCTCTCTCCTTTTATTCTTTTTTCTTCTTTTTGTGTTTTCCTCTTTCTTTTCTTTTTCTCCCTCTATATTAGTTTCTTCCTTTCTCCTTTACTTTTCCTCTCATTCAATCCTCAATCACAAACAAATTACTTTACCTGGGACTCAAATTTGTCTTTGTGGCACTTTGGGGTTTTTTTTACTTTGCTTATTTAACTCACTAGCAGTGCTCCCAACCTTGGCTCTCCATTTTATCTAGTTCTTGCTCCATTAAATACAATAGTAATTTTTAAATTTTTTCCCCTTTTTCCTGTTTCCCTCTTATTCCTCTCATCATATTTCTTAGTCAACCATCACCTAAAAGCAAATCATTTTATTCTTGACTCAAATTTTTTCCTTTTTTGCATTTTGTGGGTCCATACATCCTTTTTTGCCCCTTTATCACTTCTCCCCAACTCAGGCCCTACATTATAGGTAGTTTTTGTCCTATTTAGCACAATATAATTCACAGTTCACCACAAGATTTTCTCAAGAAGGAGGGGAAAGGAGAGGAGAGGAAAAAAAGGGGGGAATAATAAATTTTTTATTTATTCTTTTTTATTTTTTTAACTCTTTATACTTTATTAATTCTCATTAATACTACCAACAAAACCACCCTCAGATGCCATTAAGCAAAAATAAATCAAATATCATGGATACAAAAGACAGAGAGGTAGCACAGATAGATGAGAAAAAACCTATGGAGAAAAAATTTAATATATTGGAAACCTTGGAGCTAAATGACAGAGAATTTAAAATACAAATCCTAAAAATACTCAGAGATATACAAGAAAACACAAAAAGGCAATTTAGGGAGCTCAGAAAACAACTCAATGAACACAAAGAATATATTACCAAGAAAATTGAAACTATAAAAACAAATCAAACAGAGATGAAAAGGCTGAAATTCACAAGCTGAAAAATGAGGTAACAAGCTTAGCTAAAAGAACAGGCCAAATAGAAGGTAGGATTAGTGAAATAGAAGACAAGCAACTTGAGGCACAACAGAGAGAAGAAGAAAGAGACTCAAAAATTTAAAAAAAATGAGAAAGCCCTACAGGAATTGTCTGATTCCATCAAAAAGAATAACATAAGAATAATAGGTATATCAGAGGGAGAAGAGAGAGAAAATGAAATGGAGAACATATTCAAACAAATAATAGATGAGAACTTCCCAAGCCTGTGGAAAAACTAAAGCCTCAAATTCAAGAAGCAAACAGAACTCCGAGTTTTCTTAACACCAACAAACCTACTCTAAGGCACATCATAATGAAATTGGCACAAACCAATGACAAAGAAAAAATTCTCAAGGCAGCCAGGGAAAATAAGAGTACAACATATAAAGGAAGGCCCATTAGATTATCATCAGATTTCTCAACAGAAATTCTACAAGCTAGAAGAGAGTAGACCCCAATATTTAAAGTCCTGAAAGAGAGGAACTTTCAGCCACGAATACTATACCCATCAAAGCTATCCTTCAAATATGAAGGAGAAATAAAAACATTCACAGATACAGAAAAGATGAGGGAATTTATCATCAGAAAACCCCCACTCCAGGAATTACTAAAGGGGGTTTTTCAACCACATACAAAGAACAAAACAAAACAAAGCCACAAGTAAAAGCTCCACCAAGAACACAATAAAACCAAATTTAAATTGTGACAACAACAAAAAAAAGGGGGGGAAGAGGATGGAGATTAACAGTACAAAAGGACGATGGAGTTCAAAAGTACTCATAAGATAGTGCACTACAATGAACAGGGTAGGAACCCTTTTCATTACTTAATGGTAACTACCATTGAAAAAATTACCACAGAAGCACATGATTTAAAAAAAAATAGCAACAGAGGAAAGATGTATGGAATACAACTAAACAAAAACAAAAGATAGAAAAACAAAAGAGAAGAATCAAACAAGACACAAAACTAACAGAAAGCAATGTATAAAATGGCAATAGGGAACTCACAAGTGTCAATAATTACACTAAATGTAAACATTGAACTCACCAATAAAAAGGCACAGAGTAGCAGAATGGATTAAAAAAGAAAATCCAACTGTATGCTGCCTACAGGAAACTCATCTAAGCAACAAGGATAAAAACAAATTCAAAGTGAAAGGCTGGAAAACAATACTCCAAGCAAATAACATAAAAAAAAAGCAGGCATAGCAATACTCATATCAGATACTGCTGACTACAAGATAGCAAAAGTACTCAGAGACAAAAAAGGTCATTTCATAATGATTAAGGGGACACTGAATCAAGAAGACATAACAATTCTTAATATATATGCACCAAACCAAGGAGCACCAAAATATATAAGACAGCTACTTATTGACCTTAAAACAAAAACTGACAAAAATACAATCATACTTGGAGACCTCAAGTCACAGCTGACGGATCTAGATTGGTCATCCGATCAGAGAATCAATAAAGATATATTGGCCTTAAACAAAACACTAGAGCACCTGGATATAATAGACATCTATAGGACATTTCATCCCAAAGTGACAGAGTATACATTTTTCTCCAGTGTACATGGATCATTCTCAAGAATTAACCATATGTTGGGCCACAAAAACAACATCAGCAAATTCAGAAAAATCAAAGTTGTTCCAAACATATTTTCTGATCATAGGGCCTTGAAACTAGAATTCAACTGCAAAAAAGAGGAAAAACACCCACAAAAATGTGGAAACTAAACAACATACTTTTAAAAAATGAATGGGTCAAAGAAGAAATAAGCGCAGAGATCAAAAGATATATACACACAAATGAAAATGACAATATGACATATCAGAATCTCTGGGATGCAGCAAAAGCAGTGATAAGAGGGAAGTTCATATCACTTCAGGCCTATATGAACAAACATGAGAGATCCCAAGTGAACCACATAACTTCACACCTTAAGGAACTGGAAAAAGAAGAACAAAGACAACCCAAAACCAGCCAAAGAAAGGAGATAATAAAAATCAGAGCAGAAATAAATAAAATAGAGAACAGTAAAACTATAGAAAAAATTAATAGAACAAGAAGCTGGTTCTTTGAAAAGATCAACAAAATTGACAAATCCTTGGCAAGACTTACCAAGGAAAAAAGAGAAAGAACCCATATAAACAAAATCCAAAATGAAAGAGGAGAAATCACACGGACACCATAGATATACAAAGAATTATTGTAGAATACTATGAAAAACTTTATGCCACTAAATTCAACAATCTAGAAGAAATGGATAAATTTCTAGAACAATACAACCTTCCTAGACTGAGTCAAGAAGAAGCAGAAAGCCTAAACAGACCAATTAGTAGGGAAGAAATAGAAAAAACTATTAAAAACTTCCCCCAAAATAAAAGTCCAGGTCCAGATGGTTATACTAGTGAAATTTATCAAACATTCAAAGAAGACTTGGTCCCTATTCTACTCAAAGTCTTCCAAAAAATTGAAGAAGAAGCAATACTTCCAAATACATTTTATGAGGCCAACATAACCCTCATACCAAAACCGGGCAAGGACAGCACAAAAAAAGAAAACTACAGACCAATATCTCTAATGAATACAGATGTTAAATTCTAAACAAAATACTAGCAAATCAAATACAACAACATATTAAAAAAATAATACATCACAATCAAGTGGGATTCATCCCAGAATCTCATGGATGGTTCAAATACATAAAACAGTTAACATAATACACCATATCAACAAAACAAAGAACAAAAACCACATGATCTTATCAATAGATGCAGAAAAGGCATTCGATAAAATACAACACAATTTTATGTTTAAGACTTTCAACAAAATGGGTACAGAAGGAAAATATCTCAACATGATAAAGGCCATATATGATAAACCATCAGCTAACATCATATTAAATGGCACTAAACTGAAGGCTTTTCCCCTTAAATCAGGAACAAGACAGGGTTGTCCACTCTCTCCACTCTTATTTAATGTGGTTCTAGAGGTTCTAGCCAGAGCAATAAGACAAGATAAAGAAATAAAAGGCATTCATATCAGAAAAGAAGAAGTGAAGGTATCATTTTTTGCAGATGATATGATCTTATACATCGAAAACCCCAAAGAATCTACAAAAAGATTACTAGAAACAATAAGCCAATACAGTAAGGTCTCAGGATACAAAATTAACATTCAGAAGTCCATAGCCTTTCTATATGCCAACAATGAAACATTGAGAACGAACTCAAAAAAAAATAATCTCCTTCACTATTGCAACAAAAAATAAATAAAATACCTAGGAATAAACATAACAAAGAATGTAAAAGACTTATATAATGAAAACTATAAACCATTGTTAAGTGAAATCGAAAAAGATACAATGAGATGAAAAAATATTCCTTGTTCTTGAATAGGAAGAATAAATATAATCAAGGTGGCCATATTACCCAAAGCAATATACAAATTTAATACAATTCCCATCAAAATTCCAATGACATTTTTTAAAGAAATAGAGCAAAAAATCATCAGATTTATATGGAACTATAAAAAAACCCAAATAGCCAAAGCAACCTAAAGAAAAAGAACAAAGCTGAGGGCATTACAATACCTGACTTCAAACTATATTATAGAGCCACGACAATCAAAACAGCATGGTATTGGCAGAAAAATAGGCACTCAGACCAATGGAACAGAATAGAAAGCCCAGAAATAAAACCACATATATATGATCAAATAATTTTTGATAAAGGGGCTAACAACACACAGTGGAGAAAAGAAAGCCTCTTCAACAAATGGTGCTGGGAAAACTGGAAAGCCACATGCAAAAGAATGAAACTCGACTACAGTTTGCCCCTTGTACTAAAATTAATTCAAAATGGATCAAAGACCTAAATATAAGACCTGAAACAATAAAGTGCATAGAAGAAGACATAGGTTCTAAACTCATGGACCTTGGTTTTAAAGAGCATTTTATGAATTTGACTGCAAAGGCAAGGGAAGTGAAGGCAAAAATAAATGAATGGGACTACATCAGACTAAGAAGTTTTTGCTCAGCAAGAGAAACTGATAACAAAATAAACAGACAGCCAACTAAATGGGAAATGATATTTTCTTTTTTTTTTTTTTTTTTTTTTTTTTTTTGCATTTTTCTGAAGCTGGAAACAGGGAGAGACAGTCAGACAGACTCCCGCATGCGCCCGACCAGGATCCACCCGGCACGCCCACCATGGGGCGACGCTCTGCCCACCAGGGGGCGATGCTCTGCCCATCCTGGGCGTCGCCATGTTGCGACCAGAGCCACTCTAGCACCTGGGGCAGAGGCCACAGAGCCATCCCCAGCGCCCGGGCCATCTTTGCTCCAATGGAGCCTTGGCTGCGGGAGGGGAAGAGAGAGACAGAGAGGAAGGCGCCGCGGAGGGGTGGAGAAGCAAATGGGTGCTTCTCCTGTGTGCCCTGGCCGGGAATCGAACCCAGGTCCTCCGCACGCTAGGCCGACACTCTACCGCTGAGCCAACCGGCCAGGGCGGAAATGATATTTTCAAACAGTAGCTCAGATAAGGGCCTAATATCCAAAATATACAAAGAACTCATAAAATTCAACAACAAACAAACAATCCAATAAAAAAAATGGGAAGAGGACATGAACAGACACTTCTCTCAGGAAGAAATACAAATGGCCAACAGATATATGAAAAGATGTTCATCTTCATTAGTTATTAGAGAAATGCAAATCAAAACTGCAATGAGATACCACCTCACCCCTGTTTGATTAGCTATTATTAACAAGACAGGTAATAGCAAATGTTGGAGAGGCTGTGGAGAAAAAGGAACCCTCATTCACTGTTGGTGCGAATGTAAAGGAGTACAACCATTATGGAAGAAAGTATGGTGGTTCCTCAAAAAACTGAAAATAGAACTACCATATGACCCAGCAATCCCTCTACTGGGTATATACCCCCAAAACTCAGAAACATTGATACATAAAGACACATGCAGCCCCATGTTCATTGCAGCATTGTTCACAGTGGCCAAGACATGGAAACAACCAAAAAGCCCTTCTATAGAAGACTGGATAAAGAAGATGTGGCACATATACACTATGGAATACTACTCAGCCATAAGAAATGATGACATCGGATCATTTACAACAAAATGGTGGGATCTTGATAACATTATATGAAGTGAAATAAGTAAATCAGAAAAAAACAAGAACTGTATTATTCCATACGTAGGTGGGACATAAAAGTGAGACTAAGAGACATTGATAAGAGTGTGGTGGTTACGGGGGTGGGGGGAGAGAGGGGAAAAGGGGGAGGAGGAGGGGCACAAAGAAAACTAGATAGAAGGTGACGGAGGACAATCTGACTTTGGGTGATGGGTATGCAACATAATTGATTGGCAAGATAACCTGGACATGTTTTCTTTGAACATATGTACCCTGATTTATTGATGTCACCCTAGTAAAATTAATAAAAAAAAAGAGTAAAATTAAATTTTTTAACACAATTGAGCTTGTTAATCTATTAAAACTCCTCCAATCACTTTGTCTTATGTACGAAGAGGTGAATCAGGCTCAAATAAAATGAGAGATTAAAAAGTTGGAACCACCTATAAGGTTTAAAATCATTTTTCCATATGTCACATTTAAAAATCCCACTCACTTTCTTCAGGAATGCTCAAAATCTATCCTGTCTTAAAGTATATTCTATATGGAAGGAAACAGAAAGTATTTCCTACTGGAGGAAAAAGCAGCTTCCTGAGGTGGCAAACACCTAACATAACGTAGCTGCCCGTGATAACAAAAATTAAATGAAAGTCTCTATGCTGAATTACAAGCAAGTTCACTCTCTCTCAACAATATTCAGGATAATACCAGCAGTACATCCTCCATAGCATACTTGAGAAAAGAACATCCCCTTCCTACCCTCTCTGCATTCTCTTTTGCCCAAGACTCTACCAGTCAATTGAGAAGACAGCCAGCAGGGCTGCCAAACAAATGGCAGCATTTCCTGTCACAGTGCCAGGTACAGAGCGAGTCCTCAGTAGATGTACAGTGTGTGTTTGTTCGTTCCTTCTCTAAAATGTATTCCTCTGGACCCCTTTCCTTTCTCAGTTGTACCCTGAGCTCCTTCGGCAGCATCCATCTCCCAACCTCAGTCACATGGGGTGGGCTGTTTTGACTGCACTGTGCTACCAATTCTAAAAGAAGGGTCGATTTAGCTTCAATCAGCATTCGCTATCCACCTTTCCATGATGACTGGTTTAAAGATGACCACATTACTTCAAACTGAAGAGCTGTGAAAAGACTTGACTGAACACTCCTGAGAAGAACAAGCTTTCTCTCTCTCACCTAGTTGGTAGATTATAAGGCCTAGAATTAAAGCAGCAATTTTGGTACCTAAAAGGGAAGGAAGGAAGGAAGGAAGGAAGGAAGGAAGGAAGGAAGGAAGGAAGGAAGGAAGGAAGGAAGGAAGGAAGGAAGGGAGGGAGGGAGGGAGGGAGGGAGGGAGGGAGGGAGGGAGGGAGGGAGGGAGGGAGGAGGGAAGAAGGAAGGAGAGGAGGGAGGGAGGGAGAAGAATCTCAGAGTCTTGTGCAAAGGTCTGGAAAGAAACAACCTGCTCTCTGTTGTTTTCTGCTTCTAAAACCAAATAGCTCTGGAAATCTTAACTCAGGTACCTTGTGGTAGTACTGTCAGTGATAAATGTATTCCCTTTATTACCTGCTCCAGTTATCATATTCTAGAAGTAAAATCATTTCTAGTTATTATGACAGCATAATAAATTATTCCAAAACTTAATGGCATAATACATTTTATCTGCTCATGGATCCCTCAATAAATTCAGTTTAATTAATTAATTTATTTTAATTTGCTCATGGATCTGTAATCTGAGCAAGTTTGGTAAAAAACAGCTCATGACTTCACTGGACATCAGCTAGGACAACCTGAAGGGCATTGGAATCATCTGGAAGCTTAGTCAATCACTTGTCCAATGGTTAATGCTGGCCGTGGACTGATACCTTAGCTGGAGATATTGGCCGGACATTGGAAATATGTGGCCTGGCTTCCTCACAACGTGGTCACAGGTTTTCAAGAGTGAACATCCTGAGAGGGTTGGAGAGACAAGAGGGAGGGAGGGGAAGAGAGGGGAAAACAGGCCTAGAGAGGCCAAGAGGGAGAGAGGAGGTGAGAAGAGTGGGGAGAGAGAGAGAGAGAACCTGTCACAGGCCCTCAGATTCTTTTGGTGTTCCTTCCAGGAGACACATTCCAGATCTCCATCTCACATCAGAGGCCTTCAGGTGAATGTAAAAGTGGCAGAAATTCATGTGGGTGATAAAATCAAATGCCAAGTGCTCTGGTTAATTTGTTATAACAACTAACAATATCAGAATGGAGGAGAATAGAATCTTCCACTAATACATAATCAATTTTGTAAAGATTTAATCACTAATTATACTGGGAGAAAGATTATATTATGAAAAGTGAGAAAATTGACAAACCTCCAGGCCTTTATTTATCCCATAAACTGTATTATGATTGTCCCTGATTTATAAGAATATTAAAACCTAGAAACAAAACCTTTCTAGAGATACTGTTAGCTTTTATGATTATGTTTATTTTAATATGAAAGATATACAAATCACTGAGATCTATTCATATTAACACATTTTATTTATGCATAAATACCCTAGGAAGGCTGAAACTCTCTCTTAATTTGTTGGTTTCATGTATTGTTCATTTATTCTATGTTTGGTAAATAGGAGAGTTCTCACAAAAGATTTGAATTAATTAAAATGTAGAGAATGCCAAATAAGCATAATTATTCCTATACACTCTCTTTTATAAAGATAAAAGAAGAGAAAATCTTTGTGTTTCCTAGTGGCCATTCCAAGAAACTCAAAACTCATTTAGACATAAAACCATCTTACTATTTTATCATAATGAATTTAGGGTTTGAATTTGGGAAAGGCAAAATCAGGAAGACGTGTCAGAAAAGGCAAGAACATAAGTCATTAGACAAAAAATAGTTACATGCCATATTTTTTTAAAGTAACTATAATTATTAATATTTTTACTTAAAAAATAAGTAAACTTTTCTTCAAAATAATTTAAGAGTATTCAAAAAGCAGAGAGTTAGAATAATTTATTAATAAAATAAATCACTTATCTGAACATAGAATAACTTTAATACATAAGAGAAAACCCAAAAAACACCCCTGTAATTCTCATTTTAGTCTTAATTAATTTAATCTATGTAACAATTTGCAGAGGGGATGTGTAAGCTTTTTTTCCTCTATGTGTAAATCCATACAAATTTTTTAATTTCTCAACACTTTTCTCATTGCTTTTAAAATCATTAGATGCAGGCATTACAAACTTATAATATGCCCTCAAATTTGTCTTTAGCTTTATCAAGATCTACATCTTTCAGAAACATAGTTACAAAATTTTTTAAAAACAACTAGCAACTAAAATCCAGCAAAACATAAAAATAAAATTACTACATGACCAAGTGGAGTTACCCTAGAAATGTAAGTTTGGTTTAACATTCAAAAATCAAATAATGATATTCATCATGTTAAAAAGAAATAAAAGAGAAAAAGCACATAATCATTTAAAACAATGCAGAAAAGCATTTAAAAGAATTCAATAGCTATGCATAATAAATCTGCAAATGAGCAAAAGAAGGGAAATTTCCTCACATAACAAGGGGCATCTGAGATACCTAACATCATATATAATTGTGAAACATTGAATGCTTTCTCCCCAAGATCAAGACCAAGACAAGAGTTTCTACTCTCACCACATTTATTCAACACTATATGGAGGTTGTTATTGCTAAATGGCAGGATTACAGCTATTTTTCTTTTCTATGGTTTGTTTATTTAGTATTGCTTTTGCACAAAGAAGTGATTTCAAATAAATGTCAACAAATTAATTCTCAAGTTTGAACTGAAATAGTGTGAGATTCAAATACTGTGAGATTAAAGAGTAAGTCTCAGAACAAATCTGCTTCTTGGAGAAGCTATCATTCCAGTGTATTATCCTCCCCTTCACACATTCATTTTTGTCATTATGCCAAAAGCTGGTGAGATTGGTTGTCACTGATATTATCCTCCACTTCACACATTCATTTTTGTCATTATGCCAAAAGCTGGTAAGATTGGTCGTCACTGATCAATGAGAGATAGAATCTACTGATCAAATATCCATGTACCAATTTTCAAGAAAATGACCATTACATTCCAGCAACCATTCCATTCATAACTTCCTCACAGCCCTGCGCTTCCAAGATCAGGTGCCTGAAAGGGCATGTGCATTAACCGAAGCAAATGGTCTGCAGAAATGTCATATCCAGGCTTTATGCTGAGACCTGAAGAACCACAGAAGACATCCTAGGGCCTTCCTGCTCACTGCTCCTCTAAGAGTTCAGCAGCCCTGGCCACAACTGATAACATAAAACATGTGCCCCTGATTGGAGAGCAGCATTTCACAAGTTGGTCAGGGACATGGGTGGAACCTGAAGCAAAGAGGTGAGCTGATCCAAGGTGCCTCTCTGAGAAATTTTAATTAGGCACTATTAAGATAATAAGGCTGCCAACGTGAGCAAAAGCTAGAACAAAGCCATGAAATCTTGTCAGGGTCATAGTGGGTCATGGAAAGTCGATGTTATGAGGCAAAAATCTCACAGTGAGAAACAAGACTCCATGAGTTGAGAGATCATGGCAGACCAGCCATGAGGATGGTGGAAGGTTTCCTCAAATCTCTAAGGTGACCTCAGTTCTTGGCTGCTTTCCTTTATCAGCTCACAGACCTCTTCATATAAACCTGGGGTGAGCAGGGCTTTGAGTGAACCTCCCAATTCCTTTAATCAAAAGAATTTCACATGCTCTCCCCAACTCACCACTGAGTAACCAGATTCCTTCCACACTCAGTATCTCTTAGGAAACAAAGTGGATTAATTCTCCAAATTAATTAAGCCCTAAGACAAGGGGCTAGAGCGTGCTTCTTCAGTGTACTCTGAAAGTGACAGTGTCCCCACTCTAGACTTTAAGGCCCTGAAGACAGCAATGTAGACCCAGCAAGATGCCTGCACACAGACCCTTTCACAAATATATTTTGAATGGAGGAATCAACAAATCATCTAACTTATTTTATTTCCACAGCAGCCCAGTGAGATACTTCTCTCTTAACCATGGCTTATTACAATGCAGTTGTTATGCATTTGTCTACTGGCCTGTGTTATACTAAATGTTTTCAGTTTCATCTGAACTGTTAAAGTCAAGAGCAAGAATAATACTAACTTTTAGTATTTCAATTAGTCCTTATAGTCATAAAAAGGGAACCAAAATAAATCTCTTGCTTACCAACAATGTGCTAAGCCATTTCTGTTCATCTAATTTTATATTTCCACCAACCACATGAAATAATATTACACTCTCACTTTATAGACAAAATCCAAGGCATAGAGGACTTACATAACCAGAGAGGAATGAAGCCAGAATTCAAACATAGGTCAGGTTTTTACATCTTAGCTCTTTCCATTTATCCTGTGCTATTTACAGAGGTCGTAGAGATCCTCTGAGTTGCCCTTTTGTCTACATGTGGGGAAACTTTTAGGAGTAAAAGCAGAACTTCTGATTTCCAACTCTTTGAGTTATGAAAATATGGATATCATTGTTCTGTAGATGAAGGACTGTGAGTACAAAAGAGGCTAAGGCCAAGATAATTCCTTATTAGAGTCACTGCAAGTTTCAAGGACCTTTCATTTCTTATCCAGGTATTAGTACCCCTTATTTCATTTTACTATTACTGTTGTTAATTTTTCTAGGTTACACGTTAACCGATAGACCAATGGGTCTGCCTCTCCATCTTTCAATATGCATCTACAATTACCCCTGCAGAGGAAGTTATTATACTTGATAGGATCAGTTCCTCTTCATTCAAGCAAAGGTAGATTTAAAATAATTTTGTAGAGTCACACGTTGTCCAGGTTATTTTATCTACATATCACTTTACTAATTTGGAACCATTAAAAAGCTTCCATTCCCCAAGTCCCTGTTTATTAAAATCTTCTGTGTAAAATCTGAGTAAGCAGGAAAAGGCCTAATCCTGACATTGTTATGCACTCATAAATCTTATTGCTTTCCAGAGAGAGATAAGTGTAGACCATTTCCAACACTGGTTCCCAAGTGCTAACTTCTAAAACTGTCTATAACTAAACCAATGGCTTCATCTCATGCTGATTACATTCACTTTATGTACTTTAAGTCCCATGGTGAATAAAAGTCACAACAGCAGGACAGAATTCCGTGGTAACTTAGACTTTTCTAAGTTCCAGTTTGCATTCTTTAGCAATGATACCCTTGCACTAGATGTCTGCAGAGGAAAACACCTTAAGACAAGTTCTCTGCTTCCAAAGTCCTATAAGGAGAATAATGCCCATTCTGGCTAAGCAGCAGTATGGACAAATGGGCAAATGTTAGACTATGTCCAAGTTTAGGTTCCTCAATGGTGTTATTGAGACATACTCAGGTTCTGAGATGCCTCAAATCTTTACTTGCAAGTTGGCAGCCTATAATCAAATACACAAACTAGATTTATACACACTGTGGTAATTTACTATAACTTGATTTTTTTAAAAAAAACATTCTTACCACAGATGGTATATTAGAAAGTTCATAAACTTCAAAGTCCAATATCTAAATTCAAATCCAAGTACTGTCATATACTAATTTATTTATGGTTCTGCTGAGACATGTTGCTAAACCTCTCTTTTTCTTGTCTTTTTTTTTTCCATTTGTATAATAAGAAGAATAATGCATTTCCTGTGGATTAATAAGATAATGTAAGTACTGCATCTAACACAGTACCTAGTACCTAGTAGTACTCAGTGAATGGTAAGCCCCTTCATCTAAGAAAAATAAAAGGCACTATGAAGTTCACAAGATATGACTTCACAAAAGTAAGCAAGCCACAGCTCATATTTGAAAAAATACTGAAGAATGTATGGAGGCAACAACATATAAGCACCTGCAAAACCACAGAGAATACTGAGAAATTCAGAACAAAATGATCTAAAGTTGAAATAACCCCTGGGTATCTTCCTATGAAAATAAATTCCAAGTTTCAGTTTCAGGTGTATCTTTCCTAGGAATTTATCCCGTTAAGGCATGGATTTAAAGAGTTCGTATTTCATCAACTTGAAACCTGTAGCATTAAGGACCTCTTAAATTCCAACAGGAACACACGAACATTATCTGTAAAACATTTTTTACAGATAAATCAACAAGAGACACTGTTCTATGAACTCACAATATTGAACATAAAAGAAAACGATGAAAGAATGCGATGGTGTTGTGACGTGTTTTATTTTCCAGTTAAGGATGACATTCTTTAGAGGATCATATAATTGTTAGGCCAGGCAGCGTCACCAGGTTACTGTGAATCTCGCTATGCCTAGGCCTGGAGTGACTTAAACCACGTCAGATAGATGGGGCCTCTATCATTTTAAAAGAGCATTGTTGTAACTGTAAAACTTCTAGAGGTTCACAAACTGAAATCATAGCACAAAATTCATAGAACAAGCTTCTTGAAGATTGCCTGAACCTGGGTGAGGACAATTGAACAAAATAAAGCAACTAGTACTGGTATAGGCATCTTTTAAAGGCCATTTTTCCTGAAAATAAATTCAAGGGGTAAACCAAGTTTAACCTTCTTGGCAGATGACTGACTTGTGCCTTTGAGGAGCTTTCTTTATACAGTGAGTACAGATAAGGGCAAATATGCTACATGGGGGACCACTTAAAGCACACAAACTTGAATGTGAAACCCATCAGTGCGGTAAAATGACAGTTTTCAAAGCTGTCAGTAAATGTAACGTCTTAAATCCAAGCTGGAGTGTTGATGATGGATCAAGTCAAATAAACTGGATCAATTTCATAAAAGTAAGCAAGTGGTTGGCATGAAGGTCACTTATTAAGAAAGATGTTTTGCCTGACCAGGCACTGGTGCAGTGGATAGAGCATTGGACTGGGACGTGGAGGACCCTGGTTTGAAACCCCGAGGTTGCCGGCTTTGGGCTCATTCGGCTTGAGCAGAGGCTCACCAGCTTGAGTGAGGGATCACTGGCTTGAGCCCAAAGGTCCCTGGTTGAAGCCCAAGGTTGCTGGCTTGAGCCCAAGGTCTCTGGCTTGAGCAAGGGGTCACTTGCTCTGCTGTAGCCCCCGGTCAAGGCACATATGAGAAAGCAATCACTGAACAACTAAGGAGCTGCAACGAAGAATTGATACTTCTCATCTCTCTCCCTTCCTGTCTGTCTGTCCCTATCTGTCTCTCTCTCTGACTCTCTGCCTCTGTCTGTCTAAAAAAGAAAGAAAGAAAGAAAGAAAGAAAGAAAGAAAGAGAGAGAGAGAGAGAGAGAAAGGAAGGAAGGAAGGAAGGAAGGAAGGAAGGAAGGAAGGAAGGAAGGAAGGAAGGAAGGAAGGAAGGAAGGAAGGAAGGAAGGAAGGGAAAGAAAGAAAGAAGGAAAGAAAGAAAGAAAGAAAGAAAGAAAGAAAGAAAGAAAGAAAGAAAGAAAGAAAGAAAGAAAGAAAGAAAGAAAGATGTTTTCACAAATCTGGACACACAAAAGGGCTGACGTGACGGGATGGGTCTTATAGTATGTGGAATAACGTAAGAGCTCCTCTTCGCTCAGACCCTTCAGTGGTGAGATATCCCCCTGAGATATATAAAGGAAGCTACCTATCGAAGCTCACACTAGAAACCAGTACTTTTTACACTGTGTGAGTTTGTTTTGTTTTTTTGTAAACATTCCATAAAGTTCAGGTAGAACTGTTCTAAAAACCAGACTGTTCAGGGAATGATAGGAACATTTAAAAAATCATTTAAAAAACTGTATTTGAATTATGCTTTAAAAACTATTTTATGTGCATAATCTCCTTTTTTTTTTTTTTTTGTATTTTTCTGAAGCTGGAAACGGGGAGAGACAGTCTGACAGACTCCCGCATGCGCCAGACCGGGATCCACCCGGCATGCCCACCAGGGGCGACGCTCTTCCCACCAGGGGGCAATGCTCTGCCCCTCCGGGGCGTCGCTCTGCCATGACCAGAGCCACTCTAGCGCCTGGGGCAGCGGCCAAGGAGCCATCCCCAGCGCCCGGGCCATCTCTGCTCCAATGGAGCCTCGGCTGCGGGAGGGGAAGAGAGAGACAGAGAGGAAGGGGGGGGGTGGAGAAGCAAATGGGCACCTCTCCTATGTGCCCTGGCCGGGAATCGAACCCGGGTCCCCCGCACACCAGGCCGACACTCTACCGCTGAGCCAACCGGCCAGGGCCCATAATCTCCTTTAAACTTCCCATAAACTTCATACATTAAATGTTATTATTTGTAAAGCCAGCAGCCAGGGCCAGGGCCACTATCACAGCCGCCTGGCCCATGCAGGTTTGCATTGGATTCGGACAGTCGGTAAAGAAACAGAGGAGCCAAAAACTGATGGGCCATAGTCTTTAATTCTAGCTTGCACCCGGCAGGCAAGTAAAAATACACACTGGGCTCCAAAACCCAGTCACATTCAGTGCTCACAAAGCCACTGACTTATCCGAGTTTCCTAGAATCAAAGGTTTCTAGCTCACCAGACTTATTCACCTCTGTTCCCCATCTCCTTCCTTCTCCCTGCACAAACTCTACACAAACTGGCATATCACTCAGCACTCCACCATCTTGGCTGCTTCTCCTGGCCTCCTCCACGTGGCCTTTCTCTGCTCTCCTCTGCTCTCTCTTCTAATGATAATCTCAGGAACCAAGAGCGAGCTCCTGTTCCACCCCTATTTTATAGTGTAGAAATCCAAACCTTTAATCCAATACACAAAATAGGGAAGTCTCTAATACAAAGTCACTTCTCTGAGGCATGATTGGATTGTACCGCCCCACATCAAAAAGGGTAGGAAAGGCTTAATCCCAAAACCAAGCCCCAGGCTACAACAATCCTGCCTGCCCCCAACACACATTAATATCACCTGGGCGACGGCCTCCATATTTAACAAAGTGAGCATAATACATTTTATCTGCCCAACATTATTCTTATTTCACAAAGAAACAAAAGTACAAGATGGTAATTAACCTGACCAAACAACACAACTGGTAAATGGCTCAGCTAACATTTCATGTTGTTCTCTGGTCCCACAAATTTATTTGAATAGCATATATAGGGCATGTTTAATAATCTCATTTAAAACTATCATAGACTAAAAATTAAAATCACATATGAAAACCCAAAAGTATAACAGAAGTACAGAGATCCTCAGTTCTATGGAGAATCATGGCCATGAAAGGCCAGCATAAGACAATTATTATTACTCATTAAGGAAAAAATAATCATCCCCTAATGATACTTCATTTACTATGATATTAATAAAGCTTTAGAAAACCTAAAGCATTGTTTATTTTGTGGAAGCAGTACACATTGCTCAAAACCAAAAAGACACTGGGAAGCCTACTTGTCTTGGTTGCTTGGCGTTTTTTTTTTGTTTTTTTTTAATTCATTGTTTTTGCTTGGCCCAGGAATTATATCTTGAAGTTTCATAGCACAGTGAAGCTAATGTAGCAAGTAAGCCAATTTCAATAGGTTTTTCACTGTTTCTCATAAAAACATGATTTGCAATTACAATGTTTTCCTTCAAACAGTGCCTTCAGTGAGCAAATTCTCCCTTCAAGAAAGAAAACAAAATCAGCCAAATTGCCACATTCTTCACCTCTACCACCACTCAAGACGTCTTATTTGCATGTTGTGATAAAGGCTTTTATTTGGTTTTATTTTTTCTTGAATCTAGACTATTTTATTGTGATCTTAAAATAAAAAGACATAATATCTCTAATGCTATGATTTTGATGATGCCCATTCTGTAGAGTTAGTGATAAGTTTGACACTTTGCCATTTTCTCAAATTACACTGTGGGACAATTTGCAAGTATTTTTTTTAAATGATTCATTTAACAAGTTAAAAAATACAGTTTTTCTCCAATACACAGCCTGAGCACCTAATGGAGCTTCTTTCTGTCTGAAATCAGTCACCCTCCCTTCCTACCTAACCAATGTAACCAAGATTCCACAATACTGAGTAGACTCATTCAAATGTAAAAGACTTATTACAAAATGAAGTGTTTTAACAGGCTGGGTAACATCTAAAGGAATGAAAAAATGCAGAAAAGAACATTTCCAAAGAGAGTTAGGGGAAAGCATTACACACACACACACACTCACACACACACTGTTGGCCTTCTCATCCTTGAGCTGAGCCTTGGAGATGCCTAAACACCAAGAAGAAGTTAACAGAACTTAGAAGACAAAAAACCATGAGAAACCTCTGTGAAGATAGAATTCAGGACCCAGGGGTGGTAAGAAATGGCCTCCAAGAGCAGCAGTGGGCACCATGGACAGAAGACAGGCTGTGGCAAGCCATTCTCCCTGGCAGGCCCTGGGAGTTCAATCAGCAGGGTCAACTGGAGATCAGCCAGCTGCAGTAGGGACCCAGTCATCACAGGGTAGGCTAGTCCTTCCTCACACCTCCATCCAACAAGCATGTGTTAGAAATGCACAGTGCCTGAGACAAAGGTGAGGGGGGTGCCCTGAGAGGGCCAGATGGATTGGGATGAGGTCTGGTGGAGGGAGCATCCCTCTCCGACAGCCAAAGGACACAGGAAGGGCTATATTGACCAAGGAAAGTTCTCTTTGCTGCTAAGTGCCCATCTTTGCCTTTTGTTTCCTTTTTTTTTCCCTCTCTGCTAGTAAGTAACTCCTTACCAGACAGAACTACCTCCTAACTTCATGTCTCACTCTGGGTCAGTGTCAGTGCAGAGCAGGGAGCACAGATGATAATGAAGATTTTAAGAAGAAGAAGAAGAAAGAAGAAGAAGAAGAAGAAGAAGAAGAAGAAGAAGAAGAAGAAGAAGAAGAAGAAGAAGAAGAAGAAGAAGAAGAAGAAGAAGAAGAAGAAGAAGAAGAAGAAGAAGAAGAAGAAGAAGAAGAAGAAGAAGAAAAGAGGGGAGAAAAGAAACAGGTAAGCCACCACCCACGATTCTTCCTGCCTCAGCTCTAGCACATCCTGCAGTTTAAGTACAGAAACCCAATCTGCTGACATTAATATAAGGTACCATATACTGGATAAGTATCATGTATCAGATTAAGTGCCACTTGCTTGACAAATAGTATATAATTCAGTACAACACCTTGGGGAAAGTATCCTTGCCCTTAATTCATAGGTGAAAAATCAAACTTTTTCTTAAAGTCTAAGCATTTGCTCATAGTCATATGGATTTCATGTATTTTCAGATCCAAGATTCAAGCCCAAGTCAGAGTGGCTCTAAAAATTATTCTCTAAGTTTAGTCTTCATCATCATTTCTAGAATTCCCTTTGAGAATGCCTAACAAACAGGAATCTACAACCGAGTGTAACTCAGATGCACCTGGAGATTACAAAGACACTCTTTCGATCACTGTCTCCCACGCAGTCAAAGGGGGCCCCTGCCCATCCTTGCCAGGGATTCTCCATAAGTGAGGCAGGACTGGGAGAGGAGGAAACAGTAAAAGAGGTTGCTTTTGTCTTTTCTAGTAACACTTACTCTAGTAACCCTTCCTGTCCTGTGTCAGAGAAAGTACGCAACCCCTTTTCTTTAATGTCTACCCAAAACACAAGGCATGAAGATCGAGTGCCATGTACACAAAATCTGAACATTAGGTATTCCCCGAAGACTAAGGCTTCTCTGTTCCCCAACTCTCCACTTCCATGAATCTTCTGAACAAGACTCAGTCCCCCTCTTTAATTTGGAAGACACATTAGCTCTCTGCTCCCTGTGACTTGGCTGGGATATAATCACTGATTTTTTTAAGATTAATGTGCTTTGCTGGATAAGGAACCACCTTCTCTAGGTTCTTTGTTTTATGTGCCCAGGGAGGACCAAGGCCCATTTTCTTCTCTTTTCTTTCCCTCTCCATCATCAGTTCCCAGATAGAGGTTTATTTCTCTCACCAATATAAATTATTCTACTTACATTAAAAGTAAGTCAGGCCTGACCTGTGGTGGCGCAGTGGATAAAGCATCAACCTGGAAATGCGCTGAGGTTGCCAGTTCGAAACCCTGGGCCTGCCTGGTCAAGGCACATATGGGAGTTGATGCTTCCTGCTCCTCCCCCATTCTCTCTCTCTCTCCTCTCTAAAATGAATATATAAAAATTAAAAAAAAAAGAAAATGTTATACAAAGACTTTGACTTTAGCCTGACCAGGCAGTGGCACAGTGGATAGAGCATCGGACTGGTATGCAGAGGACCCGGGTTCAAGACTCTGAGGTCACCAGCTTGAGTGTGGGCTCATCTGGTTTGAGGAAAAGCCCACCAGCTTGAACCGAAGGTCGCTGGCTCCAGCAAGGGGTTACTTGGTCTGCTGAAGGTCCGCGGTCAAGGCACATATGAGAAAGCAATCAATGAACAACTAAGGTGTTGCAACGCGCAACAAAAAACTAATGATTGATGCTTCTCATCTCTCTCTGTTCCTGTCTGTCTGTCCCTGTCTAACCTTCTCTCTGACTCACTCTCTGTCTCTGTAAATAAATAAATAAATAAGTAAATAAATAAAAATTAAAAAAAAAAAAGACTTTGACTTTAAAAAAATAAAAAAATAGCCCTGGCTGGTTGGCTCAGTGGTAGAGTGTCAGCCTGGCGTGCAGGAGTCCCGAGATTGATTCCCGGCCACGGCACACAGGAGAAGTGCCCATCTGCTTCTCCACCCTTCCCCCTCTCCTTCCTCTCTGTCTCTCTCTTGCCCTCCTGCAGCCAAGGCTCCATTGGAGCAAAGTTGGCCCGGGCACTGAGGATGGCTCTGTGGCCTCTGCCTCAGGCACTAGAATGGCTCTGGTTGCAACAGAGCATCGCCCCCTGGTGGGCATGCTGGGTGGATCCCGGTCAGGAGCATGCGGGAGTCTGTCTGACTGCCTCCCTGTTTCCAACTTCAGAAAAATACAAAAAATAATAATAATAAATACATAAAAATAAAAAAAATAATAAATAAATAAACAAACATTTCTGCTCCTTTTATAAAAGTAAGTCAGATGTTGCTCATTGTAATTGGGGTTTTTATTTTTACAAAGAAACTGTCTTTTGCTAACAATTTAATTATAGGTAACTTACTAACACTTTAATTGCACAGAAAACACCTGTCCTTTTTAATAGAGGTGGCAAGAAGTGCTCTTATTAATTTTCCAGAGCCACTGGCAGGCCAGTACAGTTTCTAAGTTGTAACATTTTAGAGAAAAAGTATTATATTAATCCCAGACCATGCTATTAATATACTGAGTTAATACTTTCCCACAAAAGCTTTAGCAATAACAATTTACCAATGGAAGAACTGGTGTATGTTTTAGTTACATGGGATGGGAGGGGTTCTAGAACCCCCTAGTGCAGCACTGTAGGCAGTAAGATGGCCCCAGGACATGAGGGCAACTCAGACGTGTGGCTGGAAACTGCCCAGACCCTGATTTTCAGGTTACACAGAAAGCTCGGGAAGGGGAACGAGCTCCTTTGAGAGTATAGGGCAAAGCCTTGGGGTGTCTTATTTCACCGATGCAGGAAGAGCTAAAAAAATATTTCTACTACTTCTTTTTTCTAAGTTAAGTGATTCCTGAAAATAAGATCAATGTTTTATGTAAGTTCAGGCTTCGTGGCTGCTGGAGTTTTATATCAGATATCTGTTTTCCTCCAAGTGATGTTCTTGGAACATTTTCTGAAATCTCGAAGGTCAAAGATAGAGGCAAACCAGGACCTCCAGCATTTGTTAAAAATGTTTTGTGTAATCCACCCCAGTTTATTCTGCTCCTGGGCTGACTGGTTTTAATCCTCATATGCAGTCCATTCTGACCCTCTGCCCACAAAGATAAGAGGAGTAAAGCTTTTACAATAATGGAATATCATATCTAAAAAGGATTCCGCAAATCCCCCTGTAAGATTCGTACAAAAAAATCCAATTTAGCAAAAGCTTTAAACACACAGACACACACACAATGCAGTGTACCGCCCGTCTTATATATAAAGCTCATGGTGAACAAGGGACAGGTGAGAAACAAAACCTGTATTCCCAAAAAACACACCATTCACAATGCAAGTCTTATTTCTGTGTTTTTAAAAAATGGACAAGAACTAGTTATTAGATAAATATTAAGATCTTTAGACCATCTTTTTCTTCATGCTCATTCTAAATCTGAAGATTATCGAAGTATAACATTTCTCTTTTACATTATGAACCTCCTAATTTTTTTCTATCAAAATGGCTAAGTTTGACAAAGTTGGTTTTGCTTTTTCTTCTCCTTTGTGATGCAGTGCTACGAGATTTCAGAGTAAATTCAAAAATCTTTCTTAATTTTAAGCTTGATGCTCATAGTATTATCCAGATTTAATGGAGAATTAATAAACAAACAAACACAAAAATCAGCCTAATGGTCTGCCAACCAACAGATAAAAAGCAGTTTGTTTCCCCTGGGCAGATTTTGACCAACATTATCACAATATCTTTATCCTGTAAAGTAAAGCAATCAGCTTACCCTAAAGCAGCCACCCAACTAACTACCTACTCCAGCTATTAATCTGTTTTCATTACCTACTTCTTATTCTTCTCTGCGTGTGCCCCCACCTGTCTTTGGGTTCATACCATTACAGGCGCAGGAAATGATATGTAGCAGTACAGTCCTGTGCATAGAAGGGGCGAAAACGCTAGTGCCATGTGTGGGGAGCAGACAGAAGACCTGTTTCGTATAAGAGCTGTAAAGTTGTAGAAAGGAAATTTATTAAATAAAATTCTCTCCTGTCTTTGAAGAGAGCACCTACTGCGTATCTATTCCATGGTGAGTTCTTTCCTACAACCAAGTATTATTTGGTAAAACACAGTTAACCTTCCTCTAATTCACCTGTTTTAAATGCAAGTCTTCATTGTTGGATTTCTTAGAGTGACTTTCACTTGTTTACAAATTTGGTCCTGGTCCCTTTCTGATCCCACCACATGCTCTGTGACAGTCTCAGGCCTTTCCTCGTCTTTGCACAGACAATAAACTCACATACATAATTACAAAAGCACTGTGGGTGCCTCTCACTCTTCGCTCCCATGCCCCTTCCCCGAGCATCCTCGTTCCCCACATCTCCCGACTGTAACGTCCTCTGGCTCCACATTCCACCTGGTACTGCTGTTATTAGCTTGCATGTCTCATTTGCACTACCAGATGATCATCTCGAAGGTCAGCGCGAGTCTGGCCTCATTTTTATCACCCAGAGCTTACATAATGGGTTCTGAATAATTATTTGTTGAATTTAAACTAATGTATTTCTCTCTCATCATTACCCAAGCTTCTTGTGACAGGGGTTCAAGCAAACTTCCAAGTTTCCTCTGACAGGGGTTCAAGCAAACTGAGTTAGAGCACAAAATCTAAGCACCTTATGTAACATATATGATTTACCATATACTTGCCCCTGAATCAGCCTTGTTTCTAAGCATTAATCCCTTCCATCCACCCCAAACTACGGGCCCAACCCATACCTGTTTCAAGCCACATTAATTAAGTAGCAATGTACCATATTATTTTAAAGGAACTAATTGTATAACATTTAGCAGATTATTTGTCACTGTATTTTTTCAGTGACTAATTCTATTCGGTTAATGCTAATTCCTCTTTCAATTTTTTTTTCCTCAAACCAATACCACCTTAAGCATCTGTGCTTTTGCATATTCTCCTCCTTCTCAGAATGTTCCCTGCCCTGACTACATCCCACAATATTGCCCCATTTACTCACTATTCTATGGCCACATTGTTTCTATCATAACATTCCAGGATGTCAGCTCCATCCCTGTTCCCTTCTCTACTGTATCCGCAACACCTGGGCAGTGCTTGGCACATACATGTTCAATTGCTATTTATTGAATGTAACAAAGAATAAATGGGTTTTGAGGATCATCACCTTTATACCAGAGAGCAGCTGAATCAATTATGATCCTTTTAACTGCAAGTAATGGAGGATCCAACAGCTGAGTTCTAGAAAATAAGGAATTTTATTATATCACAAAACTAGAAGAAGACCAAGGATAGGGCAGCTTTGGGTCAGCTTTGGGTCAACTATTTCAGGTACAGAATATCATCTTCAAGACTCCAGGTTCTTTCGTTCTCTCTGCTCTACATGCTCAGCACGCGTGAGCAGAAGCATCCCCGACGGTCACAAGATGACTGGAGCAGGTCAGATATCACAGGTAGATGTATAAGTACCACGTGCTAACCAATTGCATGACTGGAGCTCCTATCTCAGGGAGATGAAAACATCCAGCTAACAATAGGACTATTTCCTCTTTTCAGCTCTTTTCATGAATGAGGAAAAACTTTCCCAGGAGCTCCTCAGCAAAATTGCCTTCAGTTCTCTAGGCCAAGACTGAGTTACACGCCCTACCCATTCCTAAACAGATCACTAAGAAAGGGAGCAAGACCAGCTCAGTTAGACCAAATTACCATTTATGCCTTGGGGCTGGGAAGAAGTTCATTTTTCTTAAGCAGTAAAAGGAAAATAATAAAACAAAAACAGAGTTCTGTCAACAAAATAAAAAGTTGAGGGATAGGGAGAAATGCAATTGACAAGGAAAAGGTAACCAACGGTGTCTGCCATGAAAAACAAAACACCGTTATCATCATTATCATCAAAGTTCAGAAACACTGCTGGCCAAAACACATTTTCTCTATTTAAGTGAGTTATCAGGACTTGGGTCTATAAGCAAAGATTTAAGATTAATTCTAAAACATTTCTGGGGGAGGTAACATGATATATAAGAACACAGGTTCTGTTTACATCTGACCCAACTTCAACCAGAGCAGCTTTTTTCTGTTTAATATTTTGAGGTTCCACAAAATATTTTATTTGAGAAAAGGGTTCTATGGATAAGAAAAGGGGGAGTGGAATTTAAAAATTACTGATCTACCTGATATTTTCCAAATGAGCACCTGAGTCACAGAAAGATTATGTGATTTATTTAAGTTATATATTGACCAAATATCCCGGTAAAACAGAACATCTTTAAGAACTCAAGTCCCAAGGCAAAATGAGACACCAGATTGAAGACATCAATAACCAAAGATAATAATGATGCTTAGTAACAATTTCCTTGAGCCCAATTTTTTAGGATGGCTGGTGTTAAGATGGCAGGTGAAGCTATCACCTGGTCAGACAGCTTTGTTCAAGGATTGAGATAGGCAGCTGTTGGGCAGATAAAATATCTTATGCTCACTTTGTTAAAGATGGCACTGCCCACGTGAAAGCCTGTCACTCAGGTGATAATATTAATTGCCCTTCTTGCTAGGGCGTGATTATATTAATGTGTGTTGGGGGCGGGCTGTGGGCAGGCAGGATCCTTGTATCCTGGGGCTTGGTTTTGGGACTAAGTTTTCCCACCCTTTTCGATGTGGAGTGGTGCACTCTCATGAGGAATCCCATTATGCCTCAGACAAGTGACTTTGTATCAGAGACTTCCTTGTCTGTATATTAGATTAAAGGTTTGAATTTCTACACTATAAAGTGGGGCAGACTGGAGCTTGCTCTCTCTTGGTTCCTGAGATGAGTATTAGAGAGAAGAGCAGAGTAAGGCCACGTGGAGGAGGCCAGGAGAAGCAACCAAGATGGTGGAATGTTGAAGGAGAAGCCAGTTTGTGCAGAGAGGAGATGGGGAAAAGAGGTGAATGGGACTGGTGAGGTTAGAAACCTTTGATTCTAGGAAACTCAGGTAAGTCAGTGGCTTTGGGAGCCCTGAATGGAAAGGGAAGTGTTTTCCCACTGTGTGTATTTCTTGCCCATTGGGTGCAAGCTAGGATTAAAGCTAATGGCCCACCAGTTCTTGGCTCCATTGTTTCATTACCATCTGTCCAAATCCTGTGCGAACCTGCATGGGCCAGGTGGCTATGATGCTGGCCGTGCCTACTGGCTTTACAGCAGCAATTGTCCTATAAACCTTTTATAAAGCTTACAGCCTGTCCCCCACACCCAATGCAAACTATAAGCAAGCAAACATATATATCATATTTAAAAACTTATTTGACCAACACCTTGGTTTTCCTCTTCTCTCTAACATCCCTTCTCCACCGGTTTGTGGCCTCTTCTACATGTTTCTTAAATATTAATGTACCACAATCTCTTCTTTCTATACCTTTTGTCTCCTATGTTTTCTTTCTTCAGCTTTGACTATGAATTTTATGCTAATGAACAGAAATTTCTATCCCCAGCATTTCTCCCCCACTGCAGATTTGAATTTGCAACCACTCACTGGTGATCTCCAACTAAATATTCCACAAGCACCTCTAAATCAGCACCTTTAAAATATCACATCCAGGCCTGACCTGTGGTGGTGCAGTGGATAAAGCATCGACCTGGAAATGCTGAGGTCGCCAGTTCGAAACCCTGGGCTTGCCTTGTCAAGGCATATATGGGAGTTGATGCTTCCTGCTCCTCCCTCCCTTCTCTCTCCTCTCTCTCTCCCCCCCTCTCTCCTTTCTAAAATGAATAAATAAAAAAAATTAAAATATCACATCCAGCATCTACTGTCTCTCGCTCACTATACTTGCTCTCCCTCAGTTGTTCCCTACACCAGTAAGATATCTCCCCACCCATAAGGAACCCACGTCAGGAAGTTGGCCAGTCATGTGCCGCCCTCTTTTCCTCACCTACACATCAAAAAGTTGCCAAGGCCCTGGCCGGTTGGCTCAGCGGTAGAGCGTCGGCCTAGCGTGCGGAGGACCCGGGTTCGATTCCCGGCCAGGGCACACAGGAGAAGCGCCCATTTGCTTCTCCACCCCTCCGCCGCGCTTTCCTCTCTGTCTCTCTCTTCCCCTCCTGCAGCCAAGGCTCCATTGGAGCAAAGATGGCCCTGGCGCTGGGGATGGCTCTGTGGCCTCTGCCTCAGGCGCTAGAGTGGCTCTGGTCGCAACATGGCAACGCCCAGGATGGGCAGAGCATCGCCCCCTGGTGGGCAGAGCGTCGCCCCATGGTGGGCGTGCCGGGTGGATCCCGGTCGGGCACATGAGGGAGTCTGTCTGACTGTCTCTCCCTGTTTCCAGCTTCAGAAAAATGAAAAAAAAAAAAAAAGTTGCCAAAATTGTCATTTGCAACAACTAAATCTTTCTAACCTACTCCTTTCCACTTTGCTCCCTGCAAACAACCTTCATCACTTTTTGTCTAATTTTGTTTTTGTTTTGTTTTGTAGTAAATCCTTTGATGGTACATCTTCCACCATAGTCCATCCTCTTTCCTACAACTACAATAATATTTCTAAAACAAACCTCCAAAGTTATTTTCTTTCTTCACAGTTTTTTCCACAGCTACAGGTGGAAGTTTAGCTCCTCAGGGGGCCCAGAAACCCCATCATGATTTGTCTCTCACTTCCTCCAGACTACAAGTTATAGTCCGTACTATATACTATTTACAAGTATCTTGCAAAAGTTTTCAAAGAGGTGTGTACTCTTGCTTCCCTCTTCTTGTTTGGCTATTCATTTAGTAATCCTTGCCTTTCAGGAATGGCAAACGAGCCAACTCCAAACCAGTCTCTGTTCAAATGATATGTTATTGGCATCTAAATTAATGAGATTTGTATCTTTTTGAAAAACACCACCAGTTTAGTAGCCAACAATATTATGGGCTGGCAAGAAAAGTGATTCAGTAAAATGAGTTTACTGAGCTGGTGGACCATGCCTAATTGTCTCTACCCAGTGTTCTAAAAATTTCTGCTGCATCTCTTCTCTTCAGAGAAGCTAACTACAAACTTCAACTTTTTTACTTTGAGTAATAATTGAGAAGCTAGAGGCCCAGGTACATTGTAATAAGGACACGGCTTCACAGCTTTAATATGATGTGTGAACTGTCCATGTGCATGCTTGTTCTTTAGGGTGCCTGAAATATAGCTGAGGAGAAGCTTGCCGAATGCCAACCTCCTTGTCAGGAGTGGCAGGTGAGAGAAGCTAGGAGACACCGAGTGTGTGGGACTAGCGGCTTTCTGAGAAGCACACTGCATGGGAGGTCAAATGCAATCTACCAACCGTATATTGTTTAAAGTATTAAATAAGGACAACTTGATTTAAGAAAACTACACACAAAGTAAAAAATATTGCAGAAGTGAGTCAGTGAACCTGGTGCAAGGTAGGTTTAATTTGGGCATAAGAGGCAGGCAGAAGGTGGAGCCCAGGGCTAGTAATGCTGTGTTGACTCTTGCATCACAAAGAAGCGGGTTTTTTGATGCTTCTTTCTGACATAAACCAATTCCGGAAATCAAGAACATGGCTTCCTTCCCCTTTCGGTTACAGCTGGTAAATGTTTAATAACTAGCTCTCTGGTTGTGGTTCTGACATAAATTTTAGTTGATGTTTTGTTTATAATTAGTGAGTAAGACCAATGTAAAACAATTAAAATGCTGAAATTTCACATTTGTCACTTATGTGAACAATTTTGTTGAACTAGATGATAATTTCCTACCACTGAAAGAATATTTTCTCAATTTTTGTGCTATTCACAATGAAACAGATAAAGATGCCACACAGTTCGGTTTAATCTGAATTATTAGCATTTTCTCTATCACTTCTTTAAGTCTAGATAGACAATCAACAAAATAATAACTCTAGCCTTAATTTATAGTGTTTACTGACTTTTATGGTATAAATACTTCCACCATGGCCCCTTCCAGCTACCAACATGATATCCTTTAATGCAAAATTGGGAAGAGATACACAGTAACCTCTATTATTTAATATTCACCATACAGATTTTTTTTTACAATAGAAAGGGGAAAGAGAGAAAGAGAAGGGGGAGTTGCTTCCCGTATATGCCTTGACTGGGCAAGACCGGGATTTCAAACCAGTGACCTCAGCATTCCAGTTCGGTACTTCATCTACTGCACCACCACAGGTCAGACTATACAGTTAAAATAAATATAAATAACATCAAGAACATAGATAATAATTACAGAGTAAAATAAGAAGTGATTAGTTTTCAGTATTTTTACCTGTATTTTTAATGTAATTCATTTTATTGTAAGTTTACATAGTTTACTATTTAATTATGGTTTCATTTAATAGCCAGCTTGCAAAATTCCTGAAAACTTAACAACTGACTCTTGGGGGATAGAAGAGCTGGCTCCAACCATCACACCTCAGTCATGGCCTAAATATATAAAATACATTCCTGAGTAAGAGTAACATACAATGCACTAGTACCCTTGACCATGAGTACATGTGAGCTTTAGAGACTTCAGAGAACATGGCACTGTTGGAAAGAGGCCAGAGCCAAAACCAACCAAAAAAATTTTTTTAGAGAATATTAATAACAACCAAAAGATACAGGAATAGGTACAAGGCAGCTGGTATGTCAGAAAGGGTTGTTCCATTAAGGGTTCCATAGATGAGACTCTCAGTTACATATTCAATCCATATCTGTTTCTCCTTATAGATGAAACAGCCAGCTGCCTATCCAATACCCATTCTCCCCTTCCTTCTTACTAAAAGAACACCATTATTAAGAGGACTCATATACCCAATTAAGAAATTGTACTTTGCAGCCTTTGCAGCTAAGGGTAGCCACATGACTATTTAAGCCAATGAGAAGTAAGTGAGAGTCATTCAGTAGAGCTTCCAAGAAGGCTCTCCCAAAGGACTCATGTAGCTGGCACATGATATTTGTTTCTTGGTCTTTTTCTACTCTGTCTGGGATTCCATATCAAGGTCCTGAGTCCTTAAGACTGAGAAGCCATGTTTGAGATACTTGAGCAGAGAGACGGGTCCCTAATGACACCCTGCCATGCCTACACTCACCACCTACGTCCAACTCCATATCACATGAGAAAATAATAATTATTATTATATTGAGCTACTCTCACTTGGTTTTTCCATTACATGTAGTTAAACAAACAAAAAAGCCTAATTAATAAGGGATCAACATAACACAACTGGGAAAGATTGTCAAATGAGAATAAGATAAAGCCTATCCATCAGCATTACCATTCCAGTTTAAAAGGCATGTAAGAGTCCTTCATTAACACGCACTTAGCCTCCCATTAAATATTTCCAAGGACCAGAAAAAGAAAATTAGGGCTGACTGTTAATGTATTCTAAGAGTTTGGAAGGAATTTCAAATAATGGTTAGGTTGTTAAAGTCGAAATGAGAAATAATTGGTGACTCATGGGTCATGCTTTGTTACCAGAAGCACAAGAACTAGACTGAAAACAATGCACAGATACTTTGCCACAAAAGCTTCTTTCTTTCCAAATAAGAGAAATCCAACTCAAATTCGAATAAAAGTTCAGGTGAAGATTAATCTAGAGGATTGTATCATATCATTAAGACTCAAGTCCTCTTCATATTGTAACTGCTTTTCTTGTGTTCGCTGACTTGAATAGATCTCTGGCTCCATGTGGTGCCTCCTAGCAGCTCCAGGAACATTTTCTCTTGGGCTTAAATGCAGAACAAAACATCTATTGCTTTCTCAGCCTGGGAACATTATGTGCCATTGGCTCTGCCTTGGTCACATCCCATCTTTGAATGAATTACTGCAACCAGGGGAACATGCAATGCTCTGATTTGCCATGTCACAGCTATCTGCCTCCTCCCTAAACCTACGGGAGAGAAACTCCTTTGAAAGCGCAGAGACAGTGGGACAGCATCACTGATTGCCAGGTTCTACCCACAGGGAGAGTGAGAATATACAAAGCTACACCTCAGCCACTTTCTCAATAGATCCAATTTTCTGAGAAGGCGTAATTTGGGGAAAGTGTGCTCCAGTGAAATAATTGCTTCCCTGTTCCCACAACCTGTTAGCCCTGGAGAATAGAGTAGGGGTATTACTTTCAAACAAAATACTAAATTTGATACCAGAAAAAGAAAGACTACAAACAGGCTGGCAAAACTATGTCCACTATACCCACGATTGATTTCAGCTCAAAAATTCAGATTTTTGTGTTAATAGGAAACCTCGCAAGTCCATCTCCCATGGTGGTCATTCGCTGAGAAACCACTCTGCAGATTGCTCAAACAGTCCTGCATCTCTGTCCACACACAACGGGAGGCTGCAGCAACATCAAGGAAACAACTAGCTAGGAAGGTAGGGGAAAGAAGCATGAGGGGAGCATACTTCATCCCGAGAGGTATAGTCCTCAGTGCAAAATGTTGGAGGGTGGCAGAGAAAGGAAGGGCTTTCAGGATGAAGTGGATGCTGAGGATTATAATTTTGTATGTGTCATGGTGATTCATGAAGTCACAGGTGGCAAAAATACAATAAAATCCTGCCTCGGCAAGGCTGGGCCACATCACATGAATGCCTACCAGACACCAGGAATCAAACAGGGGGGCACTTCATGTCAAAAATAAGAGGATGAGGACGTAGTTTTCAGATATACAGAAACACAAAGTAAGCCGGGGATGCATACCCATTACAGGCAAAGACTAAAATAGCACAGAGACAAGTTTATGTTGACAAGAGAAACAAGCTACCATAAATCTTTATACATCGACTATATAGAACACTAAATAGTGTAAGAAGAAAAACTGATCAAAAATACCATTTCAAAGAGACAATAACAAAAATAAAATCACCACATGTCAAAACTTAAAGAGTAACGCAGTGTTAATATGATATAATAGAGTGTTGTTTCAGTCATTTATTCATTGAAGATACAAACTACCCCAAGACAAACATTTTAACATCATTTCTCTCTCTCCTTTTTATTATCCCAAGCAGCAACCTACCTGAAACTGAATAGTCTTGAATGCTTCTGTATTTTCACCGAATGGACTTTGTTCTACTTATTGAATTCTTTTCCTCTTCACTGACTCTTAGGCTACATTTTACTGCCACCTATCCAATTTTTTATTTAATATGACATTGTATTGACCTATTGTTTTGACTTAAATACATTTACTTTAAGGAGGGACTAGTGAACAGGAAAATACAAGACAAAGATAACAGATAGAAAGGCCCCTGTATAGGAATTAAAGGACAGGACAAGAAATGCCCTAAGAGGCAAATATTGGAAGTATACTAGTTTGACAGGGTTTTTGTAACGAAGTACCAGACTGGGTAGCTTACATCTTCACCAGCTGTTGGTTCTGTCCCCAATGGGATATCAAGGTACCTCCAGGTAACAGATATACAATAAATGTTTGTGTTTTTTTAATAACTGCTATTGGATACTGAGCATTTCGTAATGTCACTTCTTCCACACCAAATCAAGGATCAATACCCCAAAAGTACACCTTCCTTTAGACTTACATCACTACCTTTCCATCCATGTAAAGTCTTATTTCACTCTCATGTGCAAATCCCTGGTTTTTATTGAAATAGTGAGTCTCTCCAGACCAGATCAAGTATGTTGGCCCTGGTCAGACACTGCCCCCATCATGTGTATTATAACTATATTTTATGAATTAGTAGAAATTACTCAGTCTTAAAATTTAAAAAAAATGATTGAACATCCTTCAAGTCATTTTAATATCTCCTTCTCTTTAAGTCTTAATATTTTCATAAATCAAGACCTATCTTCAGAGGATCATTCCAATAGGGTAATAGGAGCCTGTGTAGTAAAGGGTTAATGCAGGCCAGATTGCTCAAGACCTGAGTTACAATGCAAAGAATAGCCTGATCTCAAGAGGAACAGCCTTTGTCTGAGACGACAACCTCTGAGCCCTTAGAATAGCCTGCCTGATAAAAAGTGTTTTGATATTCCTGAGGCCTTGGGCCAGGCTGCATCCATTTGACCAGATGATTTATGTTAACAGTGTGATAAACACCCTTTTCTGTATGCCTGAGGTCCTGGGTCATGCTGTATCATTTTGACCTCTGAGATATTGGAAACAGCAGTCACTGAGGTCAGTCACCTGGGTGCTGCATGCCTATCAGACTGATCAGAAACATAAAGCTAAAAGCCTATGGCACTGAGGCTCAGGTGCGCCCCCTGGCTAGCAGCACCTTGCACGTGTTATTACATAGCATCGCTGGGAGAATGAAGAACATCTGTAAGACTCCACTGGGAAAAGGCAACTTCAAGCATACTTCCCCAGGACTTGGCCCTTTTGCCTGTTACCTTTGCTGATTTTAAACCTGTATTCTTCCCTTGTTTTAAACCATAGCTGTTAAGTATGACAACTTTTCTAAATCTTGAATGTCTCTCTAGCAAATCAGCAAGTCTGAGTACAGTCTTGAGGAACTCTGGTTCAGAGCCTCTTTGAGTAAATAATAAAATGATTAAACGAAGCCAATTATTTTAGTTGCTCTCTACCTGTAGATTTTTGGTATTAACATTCAGGCCTTTTACATAGATCTACCCCGTTACTTCGGTTTTTACCTCTATATCAAATCCTCAAGAAGAACTGATTATACCTCGGAAAATTATAAATGTCTAAAGGCATTGACCAAAAAATTTAACCTCTCCAGATTTAGCAAAAGGAAATGCTCACAGATGTTTACATGGATAGGTATATTCATTCTAGTATTAACCTGTAAGCAAAAAATTAGAGGCAATTATATGCCCTTAAATACAGAAATGTTACACTATATAAAAAAAGTTCTTACTATGTACTGTTATGTAGCTGGGTACTTACATGGAGCACAATCCAAAAAATATTACAGAGGATAAAAAATCAGATATGCAGAATACAGCTTTATTTTTGTAAAAACAAAATAAAATCTTAACTCTTGCTTGTCTACAGACAGAAAAAAACTGGACTCTCATCATTCTGATGCCAGTGAGTGGGTACCAGGGAGCAAAGAAGGGAGGATAGAATTAAAGATTTCTTTGGTGATACTTAAATGATTTTTAACCATATGCCATTCTTGTAATTTTAACATATTTTTTAAACACCAGACACCCAACTTTTAACCACTTTGCTTATATTTATAATGCCAAAACCACCTGGCACTAGTGAGCAAAATTCAGCAATGTTAGAACTGGTGTGGCTTTTACCTCCACTCCTACACCTGGGGAAATCCCACCTAAGCTATGCTCCTGGTTTAGAGATGGAATCAAGTTCACCAGATGTGAGAACAGGTTATTGGAGGGGAACTGTCAGACACCCTGAAAGAGAATGAGGTGTCTTCATAGGTACTCATTTGACCTACTGTATCTTGTCATAAATTCTAAAAGTATGAATGCCCTAGTTTCCTTAGGTGGTAGAATATCTAGGCAGGAAGTCCTCCCATCAACCCTTTCTCTATACCCTGAGGGGATAGGGGAACTCCCTACTGTTAAAGAGCAGCCTGAGCACAGAATGTAGGTAGTGACCATTAGGAGGTGCTAATGAGCAGCTTTCCTGGGTCTATTCCTCATCAGCCAACTGTTGATAGGCCCCCATTCAAGTCCACTACTTCTTGAAATCTCAGTTTTTCTCGTCTGCACATTAAGAATCACAAATAGATCATCTCTAATGTCTTTTAGCACTTCCAGGTCTAACTCCACTATCATAATAAATTAATTCCCTTTTCTTTCACCTGGACACACCTTCACATGGCTAATACTTCCAACCTAATATTTATACATTTCTCATTCCTATCAAGAGAAGGAAAGATTAGGCTTATATAAAAGAAAACAGTGATTCTTACTGGGAAAGGATCATCACCCATCACACAACTCTTCATGTAGCGTGAGAATAAAGATTACTATATAAATTTTCACATATTTAAAATAAGGCTAGCCACTTCACAGTAGTTGTATCATAGAATTCTAATTCTCACCAGCAATTTATGTATTTTGAGGTCTATGAAAAAGATGAATTAAAACTTTGATTAATGAAAAGTACATGCTTCATATTTAAATGTCTCTTTAATTTTTTGTATGAATAAAGAGGGAACATTAATCTCTGACAAAAGAGGAAGCCTCAATGTGGAGAGACTAAGGAACAGGCTTCTGAGCTTGAGATCATTTTCAACCTCTAGGACCAAAATCCAGATATCCCCAACATTTATTTTTGTCTCTCAATTTGAAGTCTTATCAGGAAATTCAAAAAGAAAAATATTCATTTATGGTCCTCATTTCCAGAATAAATTGAGTTTCATTATAAAGCATCTACACTTTTCTACTGCAATTAATCTGCTCACAGGAAGGTTAATGATGAAAGACTAATGGAACACAAATGAGGGCTGCTTGGCATGGCAGAATGACCATCGCCCTCACCCTTGTCATGACACCAAACGACCCAGGTGCCTAGCTCTTCTATAACAGGTTGCCACATGCACACTGCACCAAGAACTCTGTCTCCAAAACAGCGTTATGAGTTTCTGAAATTCAATTTACATTCCATTTCACTTTTGCAATTATAAATGCCTGAAGTTAAAGGTCATGAGAAAATGTCAATGAAGTCTGTTCCATCACACTACAACGGCGATTGATATCAATGATGTGCGTAGCGTCCTTGGAGCAGCTCGTGTGCTTCAGACTGTTTGCTGGAGGAGTCATTTCAGGTTGGACCAATGACATCTGAAAAAAACAACCTTGAAAAATTGTACAGAAAGCAACCAAAAGGTGATATTACATGAAGCTATGATTTAGCTAGTGGGCACTTCTACGGAATAGCTGTGAACCAATAGATTCTGTTAGGATCTGAAGTGGGCGCAATAGATGACAAAGTCCTTTTCTTGAAGAAAAATATGCTACATGTGGGACCCAGAACATGAGTGATGACACTGTCATTTGGAAAAGAAAGGAATAGAGTAGTCTGAAATCACATTGAGAATGTACATACTGACAGTTATCAAAGGAAAGTGAGCAACAAGCCAGAAAGTGTTAACCATCTATAGCCAGCTACTCAGAGCAACTTGGTTAGGAGGAAGAAGCAACAAATGGAAGCAATTTTACAACACAGTAGAAAAATGGCAAAGGCTCAAGGGTGGAGATAAAAAAATTTTAAGAGGCAATAGGAATTTCAGATAGAAACATAGATAAGCAACTTCTCTTTTTTTTTTTTTTTTGTATTTTTTCTGAAGCTGGAAACGGGGAGAGACAGTCAGACAGACTCCCGCATGCGCCCCGCCGGGATCCACCCGGCACGCCCACCAGGGGTGACACTCTGCCCACCAGGGGGCGATGCTCTGCCCCTCCGGGGCGTCGCTCTGCTGCGACCAGAGCCACTCTAGCGCCTGGGGCAGAGGCCAAGGAGCCATCCCCAGTGCCCGGGCCATCTTTGCTCCAATGGAGCCTCGGCTGCGGGCGGGGAAGAGAGAGACAGAGAGGAAGGAGAGGGGGAGGGGTGGAGAAGCAGATGGGTGCTTCTCCTTGTGCCCTGGCCGGGAATCGAACCTGGGACCCCTGCACGCCAGGCCGATGCTCTACCACTGAGCCAGCCAGCCAGGGCCTGATAAACAACTTCTTAGTAGAATCTTTCTCTCATTAATGGTTTTTGAGTCAGTGCCTGGGACAATAAAAGATTAGGATGTTGTCAAAAATACTTGGACCAGATGATAGAAACAAAGATAAGGATACTGATAGTAAGTACTTGTTCTATCAGAAGATTTCAGAAACACGTAGAGTGCTTGGGGTATCCTATGTGCATATTCATCTTTGAGGTTCAGCTTTGGACACTCTAACCACTGAAAATGTAACACAACCTAGACAAATTTAAAAATAACTGCAGACATTGAAGGGGAGTGAGTACAGGGAGGATTTGAGGGGCTTTGATGAAGAAAGGAAGAAAGAAAGAAGAAAGAAAGAAAGAAAGAAAGAAAGAAAGAAAGAAAGAAAGAAAGAAAGGGAAGAAAGAGGGAGGGAGGGAGGGAGGGAGGGAGGGGGAAAAGAAAGAGGGAGGGAGGGAGGGGGAGGAAGGAAGGAAGGAAGGAAGGAAGGAAGGGAGGGAGGGAGGGAGGGAGGGAGGGAGGAAGGAAGGAAGGAAGGAAGGAAGGAAGGAAGGAAGGAAGGAAGGAAGGAAGGAAGGAAGGAAGGAAGGAAGGAAGGAAGGAAGGAGAAAGGGAGAAAAGAAAGAGGAAGGAAGGAAGGAAGGAAGGAAGGAAGGAAGGAAGGAAGGAAGGAAGGAAGGAAAAGGAGGAGAAAATGCCCGTGCGTCTTATGGAGTGAAAAATATGGTATTTTATTAAATATTTTAACACACCATTTGGTTCAGAATATTTTTTTCTTATTTTCCTCCTTAAAACCCTAGGTGTGTCTTATGGTCAGGTGTGTCTTATGGAGCAAAAAGTATGGTACATAGCTCTGATCAAAGAAATCAAAATTAGGTTAAAAAAAAAATCTAAATAAATGAAAAGAGCAACACTGTTCCTGGACTAGAAGCCTCAATAATTGTCAGTTTTCTCTAAATTAGTCTATAGATTCTACACAATCCCAGTAAAAACTCCTAGCATTTCTTTGGAGATAACAACAAGCTATTTGTAACATTTATATGAAACATAAAGGAACTAAAGCAGTCCAAATCATTTTTTTAAAGGAGAGCACTAGAGAACTGTTACCTGATTTCAAGACAACACCAAGCTCTAGAATCAAGACAATAAAGAACTGATGAAAGGACCAACAGAGACCAAAATAATAAAGTAAAAGTTTCCAGAAATAGTATCATGGAAATATAGACTTGACCAAGATGTTAAGGCAATTCAGTGAAGAAGACATAGTTTTTTAAACAATTTGTTATGTGTTTATTTTGGAAATAAAATACACTCAAAAAAACTAATTAAATTTCCATCAACAGTGGAATGAATAAACTGTAGTATATTCACACAATTGAATATTACATAGCACTAAAAAGAACAAATTACTAAATACCCAAAAAAATTTAATTTCACAGATATAAGTTAGAAGCCCACATACATAATAGCCTACATTCTATATGATTACATTTTTTATGAATGTCTAGAAATAGGTAAAACTAACCCATAAGAATAGACATCAGCCTGACCTGTGGTGGCGCAGTGGGATAAAGCGTCGACCTGGAAGTGCTGAGGTCACCGGTTCGAAACCCTAGGCTTGCCTGGTCAAGGCACATATGGGAGTTGATGCTTCCTGCTCCTCCCCCCCTTCTCTCTCTCTGTCTCTTCTCTCTCTGTGTCTCTCCCTCTCCTCTCTAAAATAAATAAATAAATAAATAAATAAATAAATAAATAATTAAAGGGCAAAATGTTAAAAAAAAAATAGACATCAAAATAGTGATTTTCCACCTGATCAGGTGGTGGTGCAGTAGATAGAGCATCGGACTGGGATGCAGAGGACCCAGGCTTGAGACACTGAGGTCGCCAGCTTGAGCTCCGGTTCATCTGGTTTGAGCAAAGCTCACACAGCTTGGACCCAAGGTTGCTGTGCCACAATGAAAAATTGATGATTCTCATTTCTCTCCCTTCCTGTCTGTCTGTTTCTATCTATCCTTCTCTCTGACACTCTCTCTCTCTGTCTCTGTCAAGAAAAAAAAAATAGTGATTTTCTTTTAGGAATACTGACTGGGAAGAGAGCAAAGGGGAGTCTTTGGGGGTGTTGATAAATTTCTATAACTTGATCTGGTAGTGGTATCATAGGTATGCATACATATGAAAAATTCAATCAGTATATATATATATCTCAATTTTAAGAAAGACAGAGAGCAGGAAAGAGAGAGGGAGACTTTACATACTTACATGCTGCTATGGTGTGATGTGATCTATAAGACATATTTACTGTCAAGTGGAAAGTCAAAACAGAGAACTATATTTATTATATGACACCTTTTATCTAAGAATAAAGGTAGGGATAAATACATATGTGTATTTACACAAAAGCAACAATTAATGAATCCACCAAAAATGATTAAAGTGTTACCCATAGGAGAGGATGAGAAAGGGTGCGAGCAGCCGGGATGAAAGCTACATCTCTGAATGTACTCTGGTTATTATTTTGATTGAGAACTACAAAGATGTTTTTACATAATTTTTTAAAATAGATATATAAAAGCATACTGTAAAAATAACAAAATAAAAGAAATCTAAAAGTATATCAGATAGTAGGAATAGATCGAGAAAAATTATTTCAAGTGATTCTAAAACATTATACTTTGAGGGTATCTTTCTCTGGGAATGCATATGAAAGACAAAAAAAACTGTCATGAAATTACAAACAGCACTTAACTGTATTATTAGTGGAAATGTTGCCAGTGTTACTTTTTAAATACAGTAAGTAAGAAATGTCACTAGGAAGTAATATCTTCAGCATAAAAGAGATATAAACATAAAATCAAAAATAATGTGTTAGTCCCAATTGTTATCCCAACATTTCTTCAAAACAACTGTTATTCATCATCAGCTGTGGCCTGGCAACAAACTTATAGGTCTGGGAAGTGGGCATTCAAGTCTGTGACCCAAATGAATCTGAGGACTAAAAGCATCCCATGTATTGATTGTGATTCTAGTGAACCACAGCCTAGAAGAACTCTGAGTCTGGTAAGTACACAGCTGCAGCTTAGTTTAGAATTTTCCTACCATAAAGAACAGCAAGGAAAATGAAAAATAAACTCATAAATTTTATTTTCAATGAAACTAGGAGACAGAGAAACCAGAAAACTTCACACTGCAAATAATTGCTGCCCAAGGATGGAGCCAGAAGAGAGGGAAGAGTGCAGAGAAGGCCTGAGGAGGGGTCGGAGAGCCAGCAAATGTAAAAATCATAAAAGCGTGAGCTGCCATGGAAGGCTTTTTGATTTCCATCTAGGTGAACCCAAGACTGGTGAGAGAAATAAGATGGGACTACACAGGAGGCTATACTTTATAAATCTTTTGCTAGGGCAGCCGAATAGAAGGTCCTTGAGCTGTGAAGCCTAGAAATCTACCCCAGCCTCACACTTCCGCAGGACCTGCTGCTAATCATCAGAAAAACCTATCATCTCATAAAATATGAGTAACAACAAAGACGTAGTCACTACATTCACACAAAGGTGCTGCAAGGAAAAATTAAAAAAAATGAAAAGACCAAGAAAGCCTTCTTAGAGACAATGAAAACACCAGAAAAATATTGACACAAAGCATGTGAAAAGGATAACCTCACATTCCAACTGAGAATTTTAAACCTTTATGCAGCAATGGGGACTATAAAAGAGAAATACCAAAACTCAGAAAAGAAACAGAAGAAAAGCCATTTCAGAAATAAAAACTAAACGATAAGGAATAAAGGAAGAATAGACACTATACAAAGTACAGTAAGGATATGGAAGATAGAAATGAGAAAATTGAAAATGCAAAATAATATAGAGTGAGAAAAGGACTACATAAAAACATCTTTTTAAGTCAGAACTAGAAGGTTATACAGCATTGTACTCACAGCCAACAGCATAGAACTCACGTTCGAATAAAGCTTATCTAACATGTATTTTCTCTATAAGGTACTTCACAGCTTTCTTGCACTTAAAAACACTAAATAGTAGTTCAGCACTATGCTTAGGGACCATTAAGTGAAACCACCAACAAAAACACAAAAATATGAAAAAGATGGTGCTAAATAGACTATAGGATGAGAGCTGAAACAAGAAGGCCAAGCGTTGTGTTGTTTGCTCTCGGTTGGTTGAGATGTGTGCATCAGGTGACAAACTGTCCCACACTGCACATCCACCAATGACTTTAAGCCACTACGAGCATGGGTTTTGCTTTACAAATAAATTTTAGCAAGCAAGCAATTCTCAAATATAGAACCTGAAAACAAGCAGAATTGGCTGAAGTTCTGAAGATTCTAAAGTTCAGGAAATACTGTTCACATGAAAGTTTCCTTAGGAAACCTGTAGAGGGCAAACTCCAGCAAACTGAAAGTAAATTAGGAAAGTGACGTCAGAGAAATGGCACTGTGAGGAGCGCTCCCGATACTCTCCCCAAAATTTCAACAAGTTCTACAACCAGAGACAGAAAAATCTATCCCTGGAGCGTCTGGAAGTCCCACACACTGAACAAGAAGGTATGATTGAGCAAAAAGTTAGCTAAATATATAATCAACCCTGAAGGAAATAAGATGGAGAACGGAACACTCTGCCTTCCTCACTAACCTGAGCAAGGGCTGCTTTCACTTGGAACTGAGAGAGAGTGGGGGCTGGGGGCATGGAGGAAGCCAGGCTGGGGCACAGACGTTCAAGCTGAGGAGAGAGTGTGCCCACGGCAACTCAGCCCACGCAAGCTAATGCTGGCGCCGGAATCCGGCAAAGGTGGATGAGCGGCAGCTGCCACTACCCCTGATATCCTGGTCGGTGAGCATGGACAGTGTGCGAGTGGTTCCTCCTAGCGCCCGGGGAATGGGTGCCCATGTTCCCGGACAAAGGGGCAGAGTCAGAGGCCTCTGCGTGGGATGCAACTAGAGTCTCAGTGTAATCCCTGCTCCCCAAACAACAGCGTGCAGGGAGTGTGCGAAAGCGGACTTCCCTACGCCTGGACTTTTCCGGGTGGGCGGGGTGCCTCACCCAGCCATTCAGGCTAACATCTCCGGGAAGAAAAAATACGGAAGCGCTAGGGGAAGGGCCTTGCAGGCAGCTTGCAGATTGTCTCTGGATCATATCTGCGGATCCAATCGCTGAAAGTAGCTTAACCCACAGTCTGCTCACTGCCCAACTGGCTTATGCAGCTCTAGTTGACAAGGTCTCTCTCAGATCAGTGATCTAAGCCAAGAGACATGATATATTTTTAGTGCCTCTTGCTCTGCATGTAGGAGCAGGGGCAACTTCCTGTCAGCCAAACAGGGTGAAAAACACATTCCTATGGAACAAACCTCAGAGAACACTGCAGAAGTTAGACAGGCTAGGCTGTAGGCTTTTTAACAAGGAAGAAGCCTGCAGAAAGCAATCCCATGGAATGCTAAGGCAAATTTAAATAGATATACCTGGGGAACCGAACAGAAGTCAACACCCCCACACACACTTGCTTAAGCTAGTGGCTCTAATTGGCATAGCTTTCATACTCAGGGCTGTGCACTAAAAAGAGGGACATGGCAGCTTTAAAGATCTCCTGTTCTGCAGGCAGTGACTAGGGCATCTTCTTCCCAACCAATACAGGTTACAAAGTGCAAAAAGCCTCAGGAAAGTAGTCCCACAGAGTGCTGAGATATACTGGACACGCCTGGAGGCTCATAGAAAAACACCTTGAGAGCAACTGGCTCCCAGCCCTGCCTGATTATGCTGGTGGCTCTGACTGACAGAGCCTTACTCAGGACCCTGCACTGAGTGGGGATACAGTGGGGATCTGCCAGGTCTTTGAACCTCTTAATCTCCAGGCAATGGCAGCAGCAGCCTCATAGCTGGATCATCAGGCCGCTAATTCAGGAAGGAAAGACTAGCAGAGAGACTCGGGGAAAATGGAGTCTCCCATTGTTGAAGCCTGCAAATGCTAACAAGCCCCAACTACCAACGAGACTGAGGCCTAGTATATGACATTGCCATAGAGACACATCAACTGCAAATCTCTACCTAAGCATGCCACAGGGGCAGAGCCTGGGGTACAGAGTCACCGACCAGAAAGAGGGAGAGGAAAGAAAAAGGAAGAAGAGAATCTCTCAAAATAAAGAAAAATCCAGTCATTAACAGTCTTTATAACTTTTTCAACTTTTTTTTTTTGTTTCTTTCATCTTCTTATCTTTTTTTTTTTTTCAACTTCTACCTTGGTTCTTTTAGTCAATGCTCATCTTATTCTTTTTTTATCATCTTGAACTACATTACCCATAAGTGTTGCATTTCCCATTTTTTTCTTTTCTTTTTTCTTTCGCTTTATGAGGGTTACACTCCAAAATCCTTAACTCTCTCCTTTTTTTCTTTTTTTTTTTTCCTTTTTATTTTCTCCTTCTTTCTTAGTTTCTTCTTTACTCCTTTACTTTTCCTCTCATTTGATCCTCACTCATGAACAAATTATTTTATTTTGGATTCAAATTTTTTCTTTGTGGCATTTTGTGTCTTTATTTCGCTTTTTAACTCATTAGCATTCCACCCAACCCCAGTTCTCCATTCTATGTAGTTTTGGTTCCACTTAATACAATAGTATTCTTTTTTTTTCTTGTTTCCCTCTTATCCCTTTCACTATATCTCTCAGTTGACCATCATTTACAAGCAAATTATTTTATTCCTGATCCAAATTTTTTTCTTTTTTGCATTTTGTGGGTCCCTACCTGCTTTTTGCCCCTTTATCACTTCTCCCCAACTCAAGCTTTCCATTATAGGTAGTTTTTGTTCCATTTAGCACAATATAATTCTCAGTTTTTCATGGTATTTTCTCAGAGAAGGAAAGAAAAAAAAGAAATAATAATAATTTTTAATTATTTTTTTTAATTTTTTTTAATTTATTCATTTTAGAGGGGGGGGAGGAGCAGGAAGCATCAACTCCCATATGTGCCTTGACCAGACAAGTGCACGGTTTCGAACCGGTGACCTCAGTGTTCCAGATCGATGCTTTATCCACTGCGCCACCCCGGGTCAGGCTAATTATTTTTTTATTGTCTAATTTTTTTACTTTTTATTATTTATTAATTCTCAAGAGTGGTATTAACAAAACCACCCTCAGATGCCATTAAGGAAAAGGAAATCAAATATCATGGATACAAAAGACAGAGATTTGGTACAGATAGATGAGGAAAAAATCTATAGAAAAAAAATTAATAGATTGGAAACCTTGAAGTTAAATGATAGAGAATTTAAAATAGAAATCCTAAAAATACTCAGAGATATACAAGAAAACACAGAAAGGCAATTTAGGGAGCTCAAAAAACAACCCGACAAAAACAAAAAATATATTAACAAGAAAATTGAAACTATGAAAACAAATCCAACAGAGATAAAAAAAAAAAACTCAATTAATGAACTGAAAAACAAGGTAACAAGCTTAGCTAATAGAACAGGTCAGATAGAAGTGAGGATTAGTGACATAGAAGACAGGCAACGTGAGGCACAACAGAGATAAGAAGAGAGAGACTCAAGAATTTAAAAAAAAATGAGAAAGCCCTACAGGAATTGTTTGACTCCATCAAAAAGAGTAACATAAGAATAATAGGTTTTTAGAAGGAGAAGAGACAGAAAATGGAATGAAGAACATATTCAAACAAATAATAGACAAGGACTTCCCAAGCCTGTGGAAAGAACTAAAGCCTCAAATTCAAGAAGCAAACAGAACACCGAGTTATCTTAACCTCAAAAAACCTAGTCCAAGGCACATCATAATGAAATTGTGACAAACCAACGACAAAGAAAAAATTCTCAAGGCAGCCAGGGGAAAGAAGAATACAACATATTAAGGAAGGCCTATTAGATTATCATCAGATTTCTCAGCAGAAACTCTACAAGCTAGAAGAGAGTGGACCCCAATATTTAAAGTTCTGAAAGAGAGGACCTTCCAGCCAAAAATACTGTCCCATCAAAGCTATTCTTCAAATACAAAGGAGAAATAAAAACATTCACAGATACAGAAAAGATGAGGGAATTTATCATCAGAAAACCCCCACTTAAGGAAATACTAAAGAGGGTTTTTCAACCAGATACAAAGAACAAAACAAAACAAAACCACAAGTAAAAGCTCCACGAAAACACAATAAAACCAAATTTAAACTGTCACAACAAAAACAAAAAAAGAAGAAAGGATGAAGATTAAAAGTAGCAAAGGATGATGGAGTGCAGAAGCACTCATCGTAGATAGTGTACAACAATGAACATGGTAGGTACCCTTTTCATTACTTAATGGTAACTACTCTGAAAAAACCATCACAGAAGCACGTGACTTAAAAAAGGTAGTAGTAGATGACGTCAGAGTAATGGCGGGGTAGGAAGCAATACCGATAAATCTCCCCCAAAACCCAACAAGATCTTCAACCAGAAACAGAAAAACCTATCCTTGGAGCTTCCAGATGTTTCGCAATATACCCAAAGGTATGATCGAGTGAAAAATTGGCTAAATATATAACCAAACCCCGAAGGGAATAGGGAGTAAGAAATGCTCCGCCTTCCTCACTAACCTAAACAGGGCGGCTTTCACTGGAAACTGAGAATATAGAAACTAAGGCGGGCAAAGGGGGTGAATAGATCCAGGCCGCGGCAAAAACGGCCGAACCAGGCTGTGGCACGGAGATCCAAGCCAAGGAAAAACTGTTCCTGTGACAACCTGGGCAATACAGCTAACACTCGTGCCAAACTCAGACAAAGAAAGACAAGTGGGGCAGCCATTTTACCCGATCTCCTGGTCAGTGCGCGCAGATAGTGGGCGAGAGATTCCTTCCAAAGCCCCGGGAGGGTGCGCCTGTGTTACCCCACAGAGAGGCAGAGTCAGAGGCGTTTGTGTGAGCCAAAAGCCTGCAGGCCACCCCAGCGCCCTGGGAGAGCCGCACATAGGGAGGGAGCGAGAACTAATTCCAATGCTGGAACTTTTCCGTACGGGCGGGGTTTTCAGTCAGAGGGTGAGGCCGCTGGTCTGATATCCTGGTCTGCGCATGCAGATAGTGAGTGAGAGATTCCTCCAAGTGCCTCGGCAGTGCCTGCCCGTGTTATCCCACAGAGGGGCAGAGTCAGGGGCCTTTGTTTGGGCCAAAAAGCGGAATCTCAGGCCGCCCCAGCGCCCTGAGGGAGCCGCGCACGGGAAGTGAGCGAGAGCTAATTCCAACACTGGAACTTTTCAGTGCGGGTGGGGGGTTTCACTCAGAGGGAAAGATTTCCGGACTGGCATCCTGGTCTGCCCGCACAGAGAGTGGGCAGGAGACTCCTCCCAGCAACTCGGGAGTGGGAGCCCGTGTTGTCCCACAGAGGGGCAGAGTCGGGGGCCTTTGTGTGGGCCAAGGGCGGAGTCTCAAGCTGCCCCAGCACCTTGAAAAAGCCGCACACGGGGATGGAGTGAGAGCCAATTCCAACACTGGAACTTTTCAGTGCGGGCGGGGGGTTTCACTCAGAGGGCGAGAATTCCGGTCTGACATCCTGGTCTGCACGCGCAGATAGTGAGCGAGAGTTTCCTCCAAGCACCCCGGAAGTGGGTGCCCGCCCGTGTTACCGGACAGAGTGGCAGAGCCAGAGGTCTTTGAGTGGGCGGAAAGCCTGCCCGATAATGCTAGTGGCTCTAACTGACTGAGCCTTACCCAGAGCCCTGTGCTGAGTGGGAATAGAGTGGGGAGTTGCCAGCTCTTTGAGCCTCTTACTATCCAGGCAGAGGCAGCAGCAACCCCATAGCTAGATTATCAGGCTACTAATTGAGGAAGGAAAGACTAAGAGAGAGGCTCCAGGAACACGGACTCTCTCATGTTGGAGCCTATAAATGCTAATGAGCCTCGACTGCCAACGAGACTGAAGCACAATACATGACATCGCCATACAGACTTATCAACTGCAAACCTCTACCTGAGCATGCCAAAGGGGCAGAACCCGGGGTACAGAGTCACCAACCAGGAAGAGGGAGAGAAAAGAAAAAGCAAGAAGATAACCTCTCAAAATCAAGAATAATCCGCAGACTTTATAACCTATCCCATTTTATTATATTTGATCGTTTGTTTCTCTTATCTTCATCCTTGATTTTTTTTTTCTTCCTCCAATTTGGTCGTTTAACTCTCTACCGGAATTACTCTCTCCTCTCCTTGAACAACAATACCCATAAGTGTTACATCTCCCATTATCTTTTCTCTCCTCTTCCTTTCTCTCTATGAGGGTTGCACTCCAAAACCCTTAACTCTCTCTCTCTCTCTCTCTCTGCTCTTTTTTCTTTTTTCTTCTTTTAGTGATTCCCTCTTTTTTTTCTCTCTCTCTCTCTTTCTTATCTCCATCTATATTAGTTTCTTCCTTTCTCCTTTACATCTCCTCTCATTCAAACCTCAACAACGAACAAATTATCTTATCTAGGACTCAAACTTATGTTTGTGGCATTTTAGGGGGTTTTTACTTCATCTTTTTAACTCACTAGCTGTGCTCCAATCCCTGGCTCTCCATTTTATCAAGATCTTGTTCCACTAAATACAATAGTAATTTTTTAATTTGTCCCACCATTTTCCTGTTTCCCTCTCATTCCTCTCATCATAACTCTTAGTCAACCAAAACCTAAACACAAATCATTTTATTCTTGATCCAAATTTTTTCATTATTTGCTTTTTGTGGGTCCATACCCCCCTTTTTTATTTTTATTTTTATTTTTTATTATTATTTTTTTCTTGCCCCTTTATTACTTTTCCCCAATTCAGGCCCTCCATTACAGGCATTGTTTGTTCTATTAAATACAATATAATTCACAGTTCACCACAAGATTTTCTCAAGAAAGAGGGGAGAGGAGAGGAGAGGAAAAAAGGAGGGGGGGAATAATTTCCTTTTTTTTAATTTTAATTTTATTTTATTTTTCTTTATTTCATTATTAATTTAAAAAAAACAAAACACAACTTTTTTAGATTATTTATTTTTTTAACTTTTTATTCTTTATTAAATCTCATTAATACTATCAACAAAACCACCCTCAGATGCCATTAAAGAAGAGAAAATCGAATATCATGGATACAAAAGAAAGAGAGGTAACACAGCTAGATGAGGAAAAATCTATGGAGAAAAAATTAAATATATTGGACACCTTGGAGCTAAATGACAGAGAATTCAAGACAGAAATCCTAAAAATACTCAGAGATATACAAGAAAACACAGAAAGGCAATTTAGGGAGCTCAGAAAACAACTCAATGAACACAAAGAATATATGTCCAAGGAAATTGAAACTATAAAAACAAATCAAACAGAGATGAAAAACTCAATTCACGAGCTGAAAAACGAGGTAACAAGCTTAGCTAATAGAACAGGCCAGGTAGAAGAGAGGATTGGTGAAATAGAAGACAAGCAACTTGAGGCACAACAGAGAGAAGAAGAAAGAGACTCAAAAATTTTAAAAAATGAGATAGCCCTACAAGAATTATATGACTCCATCAGAAAGAATAACATAAGAATAATAGGTATATCAGAGGGAGAAGAGAGAGAAAATGGAATGGAGAACATACTCAAACAAATAATAGATGAGAACTTCCCAAGCCTGTGGAAAGAACTAAAGCCTCAAGTTCAAGAAGTAAACAGAACTCCGAGTGTTCTTAACCCCAACAAACCTACTCCAATGCACATCATAATGAAATTGACACAAACCAACGGCAAAGAAAAAATTCTCAAGGCAGCCAGGGAAAAGAAGAATACAACATATAAAGGAAGGCCCATTAGATTATCATCAGATTTCTCAGCAGAAACTCTACAAGCTAGAAGAGAGTGGACCCCAATATTTAAAGTCCTGAAAGAGAGGAACTTTCGGCCACGAATACTATACCCATCAAAGCTATCCTTCAAATATGAAGGAGAAATAAAAACATTCACAGATACAGAAAAGATGAGGGAATTTATCATCAGAAAACCCCCACTCCAGGAATTACTAAAGGGGGTTCTCCAATCAGATACAAAGAACAAAAAAAAAAACAGAGCCACAAGTAAAAGCTCCAAGAAGAACACAATAAAACCAAATTTAAACTGTGACAACAACAAAAAGAAAGAGGGGGAGAAGATGGAGATTAACAGAAGCAAAGGACGATGGAGTGCAAAAGTACTCACAAAATAGTTCGCTACAATGAACAGGGTAGGGACCCTTTTCATTACTCAAAGGTAACCACCATTGAAAAAACCACGACAGAAGCACATGAGATAAAAAAGATAGCAACAGAGGAAAGATGTATGGAATACAACCAAATAAAAACAAAAGATAGAAAAACGAAAGAGAAGGATCAAACAAGACACAAAACTAACAGAAAGCAATCTATAAAATGGCAATAGGGAACTCACAAGTATCAATAATTACACTAAATGTAAACGGATTAAACTCACCAATAAAAAGACAGAGTAGCAGAATGGATTATAAAAGAAAATCCAACTGTATGCTGCCTACAGGAAACTCATCTAAGTAATAAGGATAAAAACAAATTCAAAGTGAAAGGCTGGAAAACAATACTCCAACCAAATAACATCCAAAAAAAAGCAGGCGTAGCAATACTCATATCTGATAATGCTGACTACAAGACAACAAAAGTACTCAGAGACAAAAATGGCCATTTCATAATGGCTAAGGGGACACTGAATCAAGAAGACATAACAATTCTTAATATATATGCACCAAACCAAGGAGCACCAAAATATATAAGACAGCTAATTATTGATCTTAAAACAAAAACTGACAAAAATGCAATCATACTTGAAGACCTCAATACACCGCTGACGGCTCTAGATCGGTCATCCAAACAGAGAATCAACAAAGATATAGTGGCCTTAAACAAAACACTAGAGTACCTGGATATGATAGACATCTACAGGACATTTCACCCCAAAGTGACTGAGTATACATTTTTCTCCAGTGTACATGGATCATTCTCAAGAATTGACCATATGTTGAGCCACAAAAACAACATCAGCAAATTCAGAAAAATCAAAGTTGTACCAAGCATATTTTCTGATCATAAAGCCTTGAAACTAGAATTCAACTGCAAAAGGAGGAAAAAAATCCCACAAAAATGTGGAAAGTAAACAACATACATTTAAAAAACGAATGGGTCAAAAAAGAAATAAGTACAGAGATCAAAAGATATATACAGACTAATGAAAATGACAATACGACATATCAAAATCTATGGGATGCAGCAAAAGCAGTGATAAGAGGGAAGTTTATATCACTTCAGGCATATATGAACAAACAAGAGAGAGCCCAAGTGAACCACTTAACTTCCCACCTTAAGGAACTAGAAAAAGAAGAACAAAGACAACCCAAAACTAGCCGAAGAAAGGAGATAATAAAAATCAGAGCAGAAATAAATGAAATAGAGAACAGTAAAACTATAGAAAAAATTAATAGAACAAGGAGCTGGTTCTTTGAAAAGATCAACAAAATTGACAAACCCTTGGCAAGACTTACCAAGGAAAAAAGAGAAAGAACTCATATAAACAAAATCCAAAATGAAAGAGGAGAAATCACCACGGACACCATAGATATACAAAGAATTATTGTAGAATACTATGAAAAACTTTATGCCACTAAATTCAACAACCTAGAAGAAATGGATAAATTCCTAGAACAATACAACCTTCCTAGACTGAGTCAAGAAGAAGCAGAAAGCCTAAACAGACCTATCAGTAGAGAAGAAATAGAAAAAAACATTAAAAACCTCCCCAAAAATAAAAGTCCAGGCCCTGACGGCTATACCAGCGAATTTTATCAAACATTCAAAGAAGACTTGGTTCCTATTCTACTCAAAGTCTTCCAAAAAAATTGAAGAAGAAGCAATACTTCCAACCACATTTTATGAGGCCAACATAACCCTCATACCAAAACCAGGCAAGGATGGCACAAAAAAAGAAAACTACAGACCAATATCTCTAATGAATACAGATGCTAAAATACTAAACAAAAATACTAGCAAATCGAATACAACAACATATTAAAAAAATAATACATCATGATCAAGTGGGATTCATCCCAGAATCTCAAGGATGGTTCAGCATACGTAAAATGGTCAATGTAATACACCATATCAACAAAACAAAGAACAAAATCCACATGATCTTATCAATAGACGCAGAAAAGGCTTTCAATAAAATACAACACAATTTTATGTTTAAGACTCTCAACAAAATGGGTATAGAAGGAAAATATCTCAACATGATACAGGCCATTTATGATAAACCATCAGCTAACATCATATTAAATGGCACAAAACTGAAGGCTTTCCCCCTTAAATCAGGAACAAGACAGGGTTGTCCACTCTCTCCACTCTTATTTAATGTGGTACTAGAGGTTCTAGCCAGAGCAATCAGACAAGACAAAGAAATAAAAGGCATCCATATCGGAAAAGAAGAAGTAAAGGTATCACTTTTTGCAGATGATATGATCCTATACATCGAAAACCCCAAAGAATCCACAAAAAGACTACTAGAAACAATAAGCCAATACAGTAAGGTTCCAGGATACAAAATTAACATACAGAAGTCAATAGCCTTTCTATATGCCAACAATGAAACAACTGAGAAGGAACTCAAAAGAATAATCCTCTTCACAATTGCAACAAAAAAAATAAAATACTTAGGAATAAACATAACAAAGAATGTAAAGGACTTATATAATGAAAACTATAAATCATTGTTAAGAGAAATTGAGAAAGATATAATGAGATGGAAGAATATTCCTTGTTCTTGGTTAGGAAGAATAAATATAATCAAGATGGCTATATTACCCAAAGCAATATACAAATTTAATGCAATTACCATCAAAACTCCAATGACATTTTTTAAAGAAATAGAGCAAAAAAATCATCAGATTTATATGGAACTATAAAAAACCCCGAATAGCCAAAGCAATCCTAAAGAAAAAGAATAAAGCTAGGGCATTACAATATCTGACTTCAAACTATATTATAGGGCCACGACAATCAAAACAGCATGGTATTGGTAGAAAAGTAGACACTCAGACCAATGGAACAGAATAGAAATCCCAGAAATGAAACCACATATATATAGTCAAATAATTTTTGATAAAGGGGCCAAGAACACACGATGGAGAAAAGAAAGCCTCTTCAATAAATGGTGCTGGGAAAACTGGAAAGCCACATGCAAAAGAATGAAACTGGACTACAGTTTGTCCCCCTGTACTAAAATTAACTCAAAATGGATCAAAGATCTAGACATAAGACTTGAAACAATAAAGTACATAGAAGAAGACATAGGTACTAAACTCATGGACCTGGGTTTTAAAGAGCATTTTATGAATTTGACTCCAATGGCAAGAGAAGTGAAGGCAAAAATTAATGAATGGGACTACATCAGACTAAGAAGTTTTTGCTCAGCAAGAGAAACTGATAACAAAATAAACAGAAAGCCAACTAAATGGGAAATGATATTTTCAAACAACAGCTCAGATAAGGGCCTAATATCCAAAATATACAAAGAACTCATAAAACTCAACAACAAACAAACAAACAATCCAATAAAAAAATGAGAAGAGGACATGAACAGACACTTCTCCCAGTAGGAAGTACAAATGGCCAACAGATATATGAAAAGATGCTCATCTTCTTTAGTTATTAGAGAAAAACAAATCAAAACTGCAATGAGCTACCACCTCACACCTGTTAGATTAGCTATTATTAACAAGACAGGTAATAGCAAATGTTGGAGAGGCTGTGGAGAAAAGGGAACCCTCATACAGTGTTGGTGGGAATGTAAAGTAGTACAACCATTATGGAAGAAAGTATGGTGGTTCCTCAAAAAACTGAAAATAGAACTACTTTATGACCCAGCAATCCCTCTACTGGGTATATACCCCAAAAATTCAGGAACATTGATATGTAAAGACACATGCAGCCCCATGTTTATTGCAGCATTGTTCACAATGGCCAGGACATGGAAACAATCAAAAAGCCCGTCAATAGATGACTGGATAAAGAAGATGTGGCACATATACACTATGGAATACTACTTAGCCATAAGAAATGATGACATCGGATCATTTACAGCAAAATGGTGGGATCTTGATAACATTATATGAAGTGAAATAAGTAAATCAGAAAAAAACAGGAACTGCATTATTCCATACGTAAGTGGGACATAAAAGTGAGACTAAGAGACATTGATAAGAGCGTGGTGGTTATGGGGGGAGGGGGGAAAGGGAGAGGGAAAGGGGGAGGGGGAGGGGCACAAAGAAAACTAGATAGAAGGTGACAGAGGACAATCTGACTTTGGGTGATGGGTATGCAACAAAATTGAAAGATAAGATAACCTGGACTTGTTGATCTTTGAATATATATATCCTGATTTATTGATGTCACCCCATTAAAAAATAAAATTATAATAAAATAAATTAAAAAAATAAAAAAAATAAAAAAGGTAGTAACAGAGAAAAGAAGTATGGATTACAATCAAACAAAAACAAATGATAGAAAAACAAAAGTGAAGAATCAAACAAGATACAAAACTAACAGAAAGCAATATATAAAATGGCAATAGGGAACCCTCAAGTGTCAATAATTATACTAAATGTAAATGGATTAAACTCACCAATAAAAAGACACAGAGTAGCAGAATGGATTAAAAAAGAAAATCCAACTGTATGCTGCCTACAAGAAACACATCTAAGCAAAAAGGATAAAAACAAATTCAAAGTGAAAGGCTGGAAAACAATACTTCAAGCAAATAACATCCAAAAAAAAGCAGATGTAGCAATACTCATATCTAATAATGCTGACTACAAGACAGCAAAAATAATCAGAGTCAAAAATGATCATTTCGTAATGATTGAGGGGACACTGAATCAAGAAGACATAACAATTCTTAATATATATGCACCAAACCAAGGAGCACCTAAATATATAAGACAGCTACTGACTGACCTAAAAACAAAAACTGACAAAAATACAATCATACTTGGAGACCTCAATACACTGCTGATGGCTCTAGATTGTTTATCTAAACAGAAAATCAATAAAGAAATATTGGCCTTAAATGAAACACTAGAGCAATTGGATATGATAGACATCTATAGGACATTTCATCCCAAAGTGACAGAGTACACATTGTTCTCTAGTGTATGTGGAACATTCTCAAGAACTGACCATATGTTGGGCCACAAAAATAACATCAGCAAATTCAGAAAAATTGAAGTTGTACCAAACATATTTTCTGATCATAAAGCCTTGAAACTAGAATTCAACTGCAAAAAAGAGGGAAAAAAAACACAAAAATGTGGAAACTAAACAACATACTTTTAAAAAATGAGTGGGTCAAAAAAGAAATAAGCAGAGAGATCAAAAGATATATACAGACAAATGAAAATGACAATACGACATATCAAAATCTATGGGATGGAGCAAAAGCAGTAATAAGAGGGAAGTTCATATTACTTCAGGCCTATATGAAAAAACAAGAGAGAGCCCAAGTAAACCACTTAACATCACACCTTCAGGAACTAGAAAAAGAAGAACAAAGACAACCCAAAACCAGCCGAAGAAAGGAGATAATAAAAATCAGAGCAGAAATAAATTAAAGGGAGAACAGAAAAACTATAGAAAAAATTAATAAAACGAGGAGTTGGTTCTTTGAAAAGATCAACAAAATTGACAAAACCTTGGCAAGACTCACCAAGGAAAAAAGAGAAAGGACTCATAAACAAAATCCAAAAGCACCACAGATATCAAAGATATACAAAGAATTATGTAAAATACTATGAAAAACTATATGCCATCAAATTCAACAATCTAGAAGAAATGAATAAATTTCTAGAACAATACAACCTTCCTAGACTGAGTCATGAAGAAGTAGAAAGCCTAAACAGACCAATAAGCAGGGAAGAAATAGAAAAAGCTATTAAAAACCTCCCCAGAATAAAAGTCCAGGTCCAGACGGCTATTCTAATGAATTCTATCAAACATTCAAAGAAGACTTGGTTCCTATTCTACTCAAAGTCTTCCAAAAAATTGAAGAAGAAACAATACTTCCAAATACATTTTATGAGGCCAACATAACCCTCATACCCAAACCTGGCAAGGACGGCACAAAAAAAAAAAAACTACAGACCAATATCTCTAATGAATACAGATGCTAAAATACTAAATAAAATACTAGCAAATCGAATATAACATATTAAAAAAATAATACATCATGATCAAGTGGGATTCATCCCAGAATCTCAAGGATGGTTCAGCATACGTAAAATGGGTAACATAATACACCATATCAACAAAACAAAGAATAAAAACCACATGATCCTGTCAATAGATGCAGAAAAGGCTTTTGATAAAATACAACACAATTTTATGTTCAATACATTAAACAAAATGGGTATAGAAGGAAAATATCTCAACATGATTCAGGCCATTTATGATAAACCATCAGCTAACATCATATTAAATGGCATAAAACTGAGGACTTTCCCCCTTAAATCAGGAATAAGACAGGGTTGTCCACTCTCTCCATTCTTATTTAACGTGGTGCTAGAAGTTCTAGCCCAAGTAATCAGACAAGATAAAGAAATAAAAGGCATCCATATCAGAAAAAAAGAACTAAAGGTATCACTTTTTACAGATGATATGATCCTATACATCGAAAACCCCAAAGACTCCACAAAAAGATTACTAGAAACAATAAACCAATACAGTAAGGTCGCAGGATACAAAATTAATATACAAAAGTCCATAGCCTTTCTCTATGCCAACAAAACATTAGAAAACGAACTCAAAAAAATAATCCCCTTCATGGTTGCAACAAAAAAAATAAAATAACTAGGAATAAACATAACAAAGAATGTAAAGGACCTATATAACGAAAACTACAAAGCATTGTTAAGGGAAATCAAAAAAGATACAATGAAATGGAAAAAATATTCCTTGTTCTTGGATAGGAAGAATAAATATAATCAAAATGGGCATATTACCCAAAGCAATATACAAATTTAATGCAATTCCCATCAAAATTCCAATGACATTTTTTAAAGAAATGGAACAAAAAACCATCAGATTTATATGGAACTATAAAAAAACCTCAAATAGCTAAAGCAATCCTAAGGAAAAAGAATAAAGCTGGGGGCATTACAATACCTGACTTCAAATTATATTATAGAGCCACAACAATCAACACAGCATGGTATGGTATTGGCAGAAAAATAGACACTCAGACCAATGGAACAGAATAGAAATCCCAGAAATAAAACCACATATATATGGTCAAATAATTTTCGATAAAGGGGCCAAAAACACACGATGGAGAAAAGAAAGCCTCTTCAACAAACGGTGCTGGGATAACTGGAAAGCCACATGTAAAAGAATGAAACTTGACTATAGTTTGTCCCCTTGCACTAAAATTAATTCAAAATGGATCAAAGACCTACATATAAGACCTGAAACAATAAAAGTTCACAGAAGAAAACATAGGTACTAAACTCATGGACCTTGGTTTTAAAGAGCATTTTATGAATTTGACTCCAAAGGCAAGAGAAGTGAAGGCAAAGATAAATGAAGGGGACCACGTCAGACTAAGAAGTTTTTGCTCAGCAAGAGAAACTGATAACAAAATAAACAGACAGCCAACTAAATAGGAGATGATATTTTCAAACAACAGCTCAGATAAGGGCCTAATATCCAAAATATACCAAGAACTCATAAAACTCAACAACAAACAATCCAATAAAAAAATGAGAAGAGGACATGAACAGACACTTCTCCCAGGAAGAAATACAAAGGGCCAACAGATATATAAAAAGATGCTCATCTTCTTTAGTTATTAGAGAAATGCAAATCAAAACTGCAATGAGCTACCACCTCACAACTGTTAGATTAGCTATTATCAACAAGACAGGTAATAGCAAGTGTTGGAGAGGCTGTGGAGAAAAAGGAACCCTCATACACTGTTGGTGGGAATGTAAAGTAATACAACCATTATGAAAGAAAGTATGGTTGTTCCTCAAAAAACTAAAAATAGAACTAACATATGACCCAGCAATCCCTCTACTAGGTATATACCCCCAAAACTCAGAAACATTGATATGTAAAGACACATGCAGCCCCATGTTCATTGCAGCATTGTTCACAGTGGCCAAGACATGGAAACAACCAAAAAGCCCTTCAATAGATGAATGGATAAAGAAGATGTGGCACATATATACTATGGAATACTACTCAGCCATAAGAAATGATGACATCAGATCATTTACAACAAAATGGATGGGTCTTGATAATATTATACGGAGTGAAATAAGTAAATAAGAAAAAACTAAGAACTGCAGGATTCCATACATAGGTGAGACATAATAACGAGACTAAGAGAAATGGACGAGAGTGTGGTTATGGGGGGGAGGGAGGAGAGGGAGGAAGAGGGGAAATGGGAGAGGCACAAAGAAAACCAGATAGAAGGTGACAGAGGACAATTTGACTTTGGGTGACGGGTATGCAACATAATTGAATGACAAGATAACCTGGAGACGTTTTCTTTGAACATATGTACCCTGATTTATTAATGTCACCCCATTAAAATTAATAAAAATTTATAAAAAAAAGAAAGTAAATTAGATTAATTAAGATTAGAGGGTGAACAGAAGGATAGCGGATGAGAACAGAGATTAATTTCATTACTTCTCATGTATTACCCTGTTTCCCCGAAAATAAGACATCCCCCGAAAATAAGATCTAGTGCAATTTTTATCAAGCCTAGAAATAAAATGCCTTACCTGAAAATAAGACCTAGCACATCTTCAGGAGCAAAAATTAATATAAGACACTGTCTTATTTTCAGAGAAACACAGTGCTAGTTATTGTTTTAAATAAGAGGAGCATAAGAGTATCAGGCATGGACAATCCATGGATTTCAAATGAAAGCTTTCTAAATATTAAGGGGAAAGGGCTATAATCAAAAAAGCAAAAAAAAAAAAAAAAGTACATGTAGTAAAAGTTTTTAAAACTTTTATAAATAAACCAGAAAACGTAATGTGAAATACAGAACTAAAACTAAACACACATATTCTATCAGTACCTGTATGCCAACTTAAGTTATTAAAAGGAAAAGAACTTCAGATGGAATCACAAAACAGGATCCAATTCTGTACCGTATACAAAGGACATGCCTGAAATTAATTCTAAGCAACTAAAAATAAAGGAAAACACACACACACACAAAGCAGAGGCTGTGACAGCAATATTACATGAGGTAGAATCCAGTTAAAGCATCAAAAGAGACAAAGAAATATGGTACTGTATGGCTAAAAGGGTACAATTTACAATGAAGACATAACAGTGACATGTTTTATGCCCACCAACCATGTCAGGTTTATTGACACTGTTGAAATAAGAAAGGCCATACGGCAAGTGTCCTAGTAAGTTATGCAGGGCTTATTAAGGATTGGAGGCTGTTAGGTGATTGGGAGAAGGGTTTAAGAAAGTATGGGTTAGCTTTGGATGGGTGGTATCTTCAAGTGGGAACAATTCTATGACCAGGTATCTTAATGATGTTCTAGGAGGTAAGAATTCACAACAGGGCTAAAGCTTTAATTGGTAATTGTGATGGTTAATTTTATCTGACTTGATTAGGCTAAGGGGTGCCCAGATAGCTGGTAAAATATTATTTCTGGATTTATGTATCAGTGAAGGTATTTCGTAAGGAAATTAGCATTTGAATCAGTGAACTGAGTAAAGACGACCCCCCTCACCAATGCAGGTGGGGATTATCCAGTCCATTGAAGGCCAGGATAGTATACAAAGGTAGAAGAGTGAACTTGTTCTCTGCTTCAGCTGGGACACACATCTTCTCCTGCCCCCTGACAGTGGCACTCCTGGTTCTTGGGCCTTCAGACTCAGACCTGGACTTACATCAATGGTCCCCCAGTTCTCGAGCCTGCAGATTTGGGCCAGAACTATACCACTGGCTTTCCTGGGCCTCCAGCTTACAGAAGATCACAGGACTTTTCAGCTTCCAGAGTTATGTGAGCCAATGTCTCATATTATATCTCTTTTTATACATATATCTTATTGTTTGTTTCTCTGGAGAACCCTAATACTACAGTAATGAAGCAGCTCTCACTCATGTTAGCTGGGAGGGACGGACAGGGGTGGTCATTTTTCTGATTTGTACAATGTTCTTATTTTTGCCTTTGTTCACACATGATTATGGGGTGGTCTTGTTTGGTCTTATTCTATCCTATCATGGTCAACATGTGTCTGATGTTGATATTCTGTGAAGTTGTGTGAGTACAGCAGTAGAACATCATTGCCTCGCTGTAAGAGTCTGGCCAGGTACCAACTACCAGCTATCGAGGGCGGCTTCCCCTCCCCCAATTATCTGCTCTTTTTTTCCTCAATACTTATATACATAAAAAAAGCAGAGTATCAACTTTCATAAAACAGAAAGTACAGAAGAATATAATGAGATACTAACAAAAGGAGATTTAAATTTGTTTCTCTTTGTCTAAGATCAATTTGTACAAAAATAAAAACACATAATACCTAAACAACATAATCAATAATGTACATCTGATTGATATATTACCAAACTTTGTATCTGAAACCTGAATACATATCTTATCTTCAAGTGCCCATATAACAGTCATTAAAATTGATTACATGTCCTTCTATAAGAAAAATCTTAATAAATCCTTAAGAAGTAAAAAAGAATATAGATAATTTAACTAATAATAATGAAAGAAAACCAGAAATTAATTACAAATTTAGAAAATAAAGACTCTTCTACCTAGAATAATTTCTGATCTCATAAGACAAATGGGTAATGCAAAGAGACACTATAGAATTTCTAGAAAGCAATAGTAATAAAAACACTATGTATCAAACCCTATAGGCATAATTAAAGTTATGAACAAAACAAAACTTCTGGTTTTAACATACTTACATCATAAAAACATGGAAATAAATTATGCATAGTGCTCAAAAACTTGCTTTCAAGGATGACTCAGTCCTGGTATGAATTCAGTTTTCATACCTCTATGTCTCTATTATTGGAGGTAACTCTGAAAGAAAAAGGGTTCAAGATAGTGTTATCTTGAAAGTGGAGAGAAAATGTAACAAGTACAAATAAAATGTACAAGCACTTTAGTATTTAGGTATTTGCATTGAACATGTAATTGATTTTTAGAAAACAAAGCTACAGGAAACCATTTCTCCAAGTCTCAGCCCTGTCATCAAATAGTATAGAACAAGGGGCCCTGGCTGGTTGGCTCAGTGGTAGAGTGTCAGCCTGGCGTGCAGGAGTCCTAGGTTCGATTCCCGGCCAGGGCACACACAGGAGAAGCGCCCATCTGCTTCTCCACCCCTCCCACTCTCCTTCCTCTCTGTCTCTCTCTTCTCTTCCCGCAGCCAAGGCTCCATTGGAGCAGGGTTGGCCTGGGCGCTGAGGATGGCTCTGTGGCATCTGCCTCAGGCGCTAGAATGGCTCTGATTGCAACAGAGTGATGCTCCAGATGGGCAGAGCATTGCCCCCTGGTGGGCATGCTGGGTGGATCCCTGTTGGGCACATGTGGGAGTCTGTCTGACGGCCTCCCCGTTTCCAACTTCAGAAAAATACAAAAAAAAAAAAGAAAAGAACAAGGGTCAGCAAACTTTTTCTGAAAAGTACCATATAGTAAATATTTTCAGCTTTGACAGCCATATGGTCTCAGTCACCACTACTTAACTCAGATGCTATGCTCTAAAAACAGCTTTCAGCTGAGAACATTGTTGGAGGAAATTTGGAGGTATCTATTCCAAAAGAGTTCATTGTCTACATTAATTCAAGGTCCACAAAAATGATACCTGTATATATCCTATACCACATCCTCTGCCTCGGGTGGCATATCACATAACCTGGAAAGACTTATTCATTTTTATTTCTCATTATAAATTTGTGTCTACAAAATCCTTGCATCATAGTCATATACTCTATTTCCCAGGCAATGTAATGAAAATGTAATTTCAAGAGCCACTCAATTGGGTTTAAATCCCAGCTTTTTCACTTAATAACTGCATGACTTAAAGGGAGTTTGTCCAATTTTGTAAACTTAAATCCTCATTTGTAAAATGAAAAAAATGACAAGAATATTTACAGAGTCATTGGAAAGTGGAAGGAAATCTCATATCTAAAACACCTAGGGCAACACTCAGTTCCTTTTCCTCATTCTGTTTCTAAGTTCAAAAAATATTTCAGAATGACATCAGAGTAATGGCGGGGTAGGAAGCGATTCCGATAAATCTCCCCCAAAACTCAACAAGATCTTCAACCAGAAACAGAAAAACCTATACTTGGAGCCTCCAGATGCTTCGCAATACACCCAAAGGTATGGTCGAGTGAAAAATTGGCTAAATATATAACCAAACCCTGAAGGAAATAGGGAGTAAGAAATGCTCCGCCTTCCTCACTAACCTAAACAGGGCGGCTTTCTCTGGTAACTGTGAATATAGAAACTGAGGCGGGCAAAGGGGGTGAATAGATTCAGGCCACGGCACAAACGGCTGAACCAGGCTGTGGCACGGAGATCCAAGCCGAGGAAAAACTGATCCTGTGGCAACCCGGGCAATACAAGCTAACACTCGCGCCAAACCCAAAGAAAGAAAGACAAGCGGGGCGGCCATTTTACCCGGTCTCCTGGTTGGTGTGCAGTTAGTGGGCGAGAGATTTCTTCCTAGGCCCCGAGAGTGGGTGCCCGTGTTGCCCCACGGAGAGGCAGGGTCAGAGGCCTTTCTGTGGGCCGAGGGCAGAATCTCTGGGCAGCCCCAGCGCCCTGGGAAAGCCACGCACGGGAGGGAGTGAGAACTAATTCCAACAGTGGAAATTTTCTGTGCTACTGGGGGTTTCACTCAGAGGGAAACGCGGCCGGCCTCATATCCGGGTTTGCGCGCGCAGATAGTGAATGAGAGATTCCTCCGAGTGCCTCGGCAGTGCGCGCCCGTGTTATCGCACAGAGGGGCAGAGTCAGGGGCCTTTGTGTGGGCCAAAGCGGAATCTCGGGCCGCCCCAGCGCCTTGCAAAAGCCACACACGGGGACGGAGCGAGACTCAATTCCAACGCTGCAACTTTTCCCTGCGGTTGGGGGTTTCACTCAGAGCGTGAGACTGCTGGCCGGATATCCTGGTCTGCGCGCGCAGCCAGTGAGTGAGTTTCCTCCAAGCGCCCCGGAAGTGGGCTCCCGCCTGTGTTACCGGACAGAGTGGCAGACAGAACCAGAGGTCTTTGAGTGGGCGGAAAGCCCGCCTGATTATGCTAGCAGCTCTGACTGACTGAGCCTTACCCAGAGCCCTGTGCTGAGTGGAAATAGAGTGGGGAGTTGCCAGCTCTCTGAGCCTCTTACTATCCAGGCAGAGGCAGCAGCAACCCCATAGCTGGATTATCAGGCTACTAATTGAGGAAGGAAAGACTAGGAGAAAGGCTCCAGGAACACGGACTCTCTCACTGTCGGAGCCTATAAATGCTAATGAGCCTCGACTGCCAACGAGACTAAAGCACAATATATGACATTGCCATACAGACTTATCAACTGCAAACCTCTACCTGAGCGTGCCAAAGGGGCAGAACCCGGGGTACAGAGTCACCGACCAGGAAGAGGGAGAGAAAAGAAAAAGCAAGAAGATAACCTCTCAAAATCAAGAATAATCTGCAGACTTTATAACCTATCCCATTTTATTATATTTGTTCGTCTGTTTCTCTTATCTTCATTCTTGATACTTTTTTTCCTCCTCCAATTTGGCCGATTAACTCTCTGCCGGTCTTACTCTCTCCTCTCCTTGAACTACACTACCCATAAGTGTTACATCTCCCATTATCTTTTCTCTTCTCTTCCTTTCTCTCTATGAGGGTTGCACTCCAAAACCCTTAACTCTCTCTCTCTCTCTCTCTCTCTCTCTCCTTTCTTTTTTCTTCTATTAGTGGTTCCCTCTTTTTTTTCTTTCTCTCTCTTTCTTTTCTCCCTCTATATTAGTTTCTTCCTTTCTCCTTTACATCTCCTCTCATTCAAACCTCAATAACAAACAAATTATCTTATCTGGGACTCAAACTTATGTTTGTGGCATTTTGGGGGGGTTTTACTTCACCTTTTTAACTCACTAGCAGTGCTCCCATCACTGGCTTTCCATTTTTATCTAGTTCTTGTTCCACTAAATACAATAGTAATTTTTTAATTTGTCCCCCCATTTTTCCATTTTCCTCTTATTCCTCTCATCATAACTCTTAGACAACCAACACCTAAAAGCAAATCATTTTATTCTTGACCCAAAATTTTTCCTTATTTGCTTTTTGTGGGTCCATACGCTCTTTTTTTTTCTTTTTCTTTTTTTTTTTATTACTTTTCCCCAATTCAGGCCCTCTATCACAGGCATTGTTTGTTATAATTCACAGTTCACCACAAGATTTTCTCAAGAAAGAGGGGAGAGGAAAGGAGAGGAAAAAAGGAGGGGGGGAATAATTTCCTTTTTTAAAAAATTTTTATTTTATTTTATTTTTCTTTATTTCATTATTAATTTTAAAAAAAAAAAAACAACTATTTTCGATTTTTTATTTTTTTTATTATTTTTTTAACTTTTTATTCTTTATTAAATCTCATTAATACTATCAACAAAACCACCCTCAGATGCCATTAAGGAAGAGAAAATCGAATATCATGGATACAAAAGAAAGAGAGGTAACACAGCTAGATGAGGAAAAATCTATGGAGAAAAAATTTAATATATTGGAAACCTTGGAGCTAAATGAAAGAGAATTCAAGATAGAAATCCTAAAAATCCTCCGAGATATACAAGAAAACACAGAAAGACAATTTAGGGAGCTCAGAAAACAACTCAATGAACACAAAGAATATATGTCCAAGGAAATTGAAACTATAAAAACAAATCAAACAGAGATGAAAAACTCAATTCACGAGCTGAAAAATGAAGTAACAAGCTTAGCTAATAGAACAGGTCACATAGAAGAGAGGATTAGTGAAATAGAAGACAAGCAACTTGAGGCACAACAGAGAGAAGAAGAAAGAGACTCAAAAATTAAAAAAAAAATGAGATAGCCCTACAAGAATTATCTGACTCCATCAAAAAGAATAACATAAGAATAATAGGTATATCAGAGGGAGAAGAGAGAGAAAATGGAATGGAGAACATACTCAAACAAATAATAGATGAGAACTTCCCAAGCCTGTGGAAAGAACTAAAGCCTCAAGTTCAAGAAGCAAACAGAACTCCGAGTTTTCTTAACCCCAACAAACCTACTCCAAGGCATATCATAATGAAATTGACACAAACCAACAGCAAAGAAAAAATTCTCAAGGCAGCCAGGGAAAAGAAGAATACAACATATAAAGGAAGGCCCATTAGATTATCATCAGATTTCTCAGCAGAAACTCTACAAGCTAGAAGAGAGTGGACCCTAATATTTAAAGTCCTGAAAGAGAGGAACTTTCGGCCACGAATACTATACCCATCAAAGCTATCCTTCAAATATGAAGGAGAAATAAAAACATTCACAGATACAGAAAAGATGAGGGAATTTATCATCAGAAAACCCCCACTCCAGGAATTACTAAAGGGGGTTCTCCAATCAGATACAAAGAACAAAAAAAAAAAACAGAGCCACAAGTAAAAGCTCCAAGAAGAACACAATAAAACCAAATTTAAACTGTGACAACAACAAAAAGAAAGAGGGGGAGAAGATGGAGATTAACAGTAGCAAAGGACGATGGAGTGCAAAAGTACTCACAAAATAGTTCGCTACAATGAACAGGGTAGGGACCCTTTTCATTACTCAAAGGTAACCACCATTGAAAAAACCACGACAGAAGCACATGAGATAAAAAAGATAGCAACAGAGGAAAGATGTATGGAATACAACCAAATAAAAACAAAAGATAGAAAAACGAAAGAGAAGGATCAAACAAGACACAACACTAACAGAAAGCAAGATATAAAATGGCAATAGGGAACTCACAAGTATCAATAATTACACTAAATGTAAACGGATTAAACTCACCAATAAAAAGGCACAGAGAAGTAGAATGGATTAAAAAAGAAAATCCAACTGTATGCTGCCTACAGGAAACTCATCTAAGTAACAAGGATAAAAACAAATTCAAAGTGAAAGGCTGGAAAACAATACTCCAAGCAAATAACATCACAAAAAAAGCAGGTGTAGCAATACTCATATCGGATAATGCTGACTACAAGACAGGAAAAGTACTCAGAGACAAAAACGGCCATTTCATAATGGCTAAGGGGACACTGAATCAAGAAGACATAACAATTCTTAATATATATGCACCAAACCAAGGAGCACCAAAATATATAAGACAGCTAATTATTGATCTTAAAACAAAAACTGACAAAAATACAATCATACTTGGAGACCTCAATACACCGCTGACGGCTCTAGATCGGTCATCCAAACAGAGAATCAACAAAGACATAGTGGCTTTAAACAAAACACTAGAGCACCTGGATATGATAGACATCTACAGGACATTTCATCCCAAAGTGACTGAGTATACATTTTTCTCCAGTGTACATGGATCATTCTCAAGAATGGACCATATGTTGGGCCACAAAAACAACATCAGCAAATTCAGAAAAATCGAAGTTGTACCAAGCATATTTTCTGATCATAAAGCCTTGAAACTAGAATTCAACTGCAAAAAAGAGGAAAAAAATACCACAAAAATGTGGAAACTAAACAACATACTTTTAAAAAATGAATGGGTCAAAGAAGAAATAAGTGCAGAGATCAAAAGATATATACAGACTAATGAAAATGACAATATGACATATCAGAATCTATGGGATGCAGCAAAAGCAGTGATAAGAGGGAAGTTCATATCACTTCAGGCATATATGAACAAACAAGAGAGAGCCCAAGTGAACCACTTAACTTCCCACCTTAAGGAACTAGAAAAAGAAGAACAAAGACAACCCAAAACCAGCCGAAGAAAGGAGATAATAAAAATCAGAGCAGAAATAAATGAATTAGAGAACACAAAAACTATAGAAAAAATTAATAGAACAAGGAGCTGGTTCTTTGAAAAGATCAACAAAATTGACAAACCCTTGGCAAGACTTACCAAGGAAAAAAGAGAAAGAACTCATATAAACAAAATCCAAAATGAAAGAGGAGATATCACCACGGACACCGTAGATATACAAAGAATTATTGTAGAATACTATGAAAAACTTTATGCCACTAAATTCAACAACCTAGAAGAAATGGATAAATTCCTAGAACAATACAACCTTCCTAGACTGAGTCAAGAAGAAGCAGAAAGCCTAAACAGACCTATCAGTAGAGAAGAAATAGAAAAAACCATTAAAAACCTCCCCAAAAATAAAAGTCCAGGCCCTGACGGCTATACCAGCGAATTTTATCAAACATTCAAAGAAGACTTGGTTCCTATTCTACTCAAAGTCTTCCAAAAAATTGAAGAAGAAGCAATACTTCCAAACACATTTTATGAGGCCAACATAACCCTCATACCAAAACCAGGCAAGGATGGCACAAAAAAAGAAAACTACAGACCAATATCTCTAATGAATACAGATGCTAAAATACTAAACAAAATACTAGCAAATCGAATACAACAACATATTAAAAAAATAATACATCATGATCAAGTGGGATTCATCCCAGAATCTCAAGGATGGTTCAACATACGTAAAACGGTTAATGTAATACACCATATCAACAAAACAAAGAACAAAAACCACATGATCTTATCAATAGACGCAGAAAAGGCTTTCAATAAAATACAACACAATTTTATGTTTAAGACTCTCAACAAAATGGGTATAGAAGGAAAATATCTCAACATGATAAAGGCCATATATGATAAACCATCAGCTAACATCATATTAAATGGCACTAAACTGAAGGCTTTCCCCCTTAAATCAGGAACAAGACAGGGTTGTTCACTCTCTCCACTCTTATTTAATGTGGTACTAGAGGTTCTAGCCAGAGCAATCAGACAAGACAAAGAAATAAAAGGCATCCATATCGGAAAAGAAGAAGTAAAGGTATCACTTTTTGCAGATGATATGATCCTATACATCGAAAACCCCAAAGAATCCACAAAAAGACTACTAGAAACAATAAGCCAATACAGTAAGGTTCCAGGATACAAAATTAACATACAGAAGTCAATAGCCTTTCTATATGCCAACAATGAAACAACTAAGAACGAACTCAAAAGAATAATCCCCTTCACGATTGCAACAAAAAAAATAAAATACTTAGGAATAAACATAACAAAGAATGTAAAGGACTTATATAATGAAAACTATAAACCATTGTTAAGGGAAATCGAAAAAGATATAATGAGATGGAAGAATATACCTTGTTCTTGGCTAGGAAGAATAAATATAATCAGGATGGCTATATTACCCAAAGCAATATACAAATTTAATGCAATTACCATCAAAACTCCAATGACGTTTTTTAAAGAAATAGAGCAAAAAATCATCAAATTTATATGGAACTATAAAAAACCCCGAATGGCCAAAGCAATCCTAAAGAAAAAGAATGAAGCTAGGGCATTACAATACCTGACTTCAAACTATATTATAGGGCCACGACAATCAAAACAGCATGGTATTGGCAGAAAAATAGACACTCAGACCAATGGAACACAATAGAAAGTCCAGAAATAAAACCACATATATATAGTCAAATAATTTTTGATAAAGAGGCCAACAACACACAATGGAGAAAAGAAAGCCTCTTCAACAAATGGTGCTGGGAAAACTGGAAAGCCACATGCAAAAGAATGAAACTGGACTACAGTCTCTCCCCCTGTGCAAAAATTAACTCACAATGGATCAAAGATCTAAACATAAGACCTGAAACAATAAAGTACATAGAAGAAGACATAGGTCCTCAACTCATGGACCTGGGTTTTAAAGAGCATTTTATGAATTTGACTCCACAGGCAAGAGAAGTGAAGGCAAAAATTAATGAATGGGACTACATCAGACTAAGAAGTTTTGCTCAGCAAGAGAAACTGATAATAAAATAAACAGAAAGCCAACTAAATGGGAAATGATATTTTCAAACAACAGCTCAGATAAGGGCCTAATATCCAAAATATACAAAGAACTCATAAAACTCAACAACAAACAAACAACCAATCCAATAAAAAAATGGGAAGAGGATATGAACAGACACTTCTCCCAGGAAGAAATCCAAATGGCCAACAGATATATGAAAAGATGCTCATCTTCTTTAGCTATTAGAGAAATGCAAATCAAAACAGCAGTGAGATACCACCTCACACCTGTTCGATTCGCCATTATTAGCAAGAAAGGTAATAGCAAATGTTGGAGAGGCTGTGGAGAAAAAGGAACCCTCATACACTGTTGGTGGGAATGTAAAGTAGTACAACCATTATGGAAGAAAGTATGGTGGTTCCTCAAAAAACTGAAAATAGAACTACCTTATGACCCAGCAATCCCTCTACTGGGTATATATCCCAAAAACTCAGAAACATTGATACGTAAAGACACATGCAGCCCCATGTTTATTGCAGCATTGTTCACAGTGGCCAGGACATGGAAACAACCAAAAAGCCCATCAATAGATGACTGGATAAAGAAGATGTGGCACATATACACTATGGAATACTACTCAGCCATAAGAAATGATGACATCGGAACATTTACAGCAAAATGGTGGGATCTTGATAACATGATACGAAGCGAAATAAGTAAATCAGAAAAAACCAGGAACTGTATTATTCCATACGTAGGTGGGACATAATAGTGAAACTAAGAGACATTGATAAGAGTGTGGTGGTTACGGGAAGGAGGGGGGAATGGGAGAGGGAAAGGGGGTGGGGAGGGGCACAAAGAAAACAAGATAGAAGGTGACAGAGGACAATCTGACTTTGGGTGGTGGGTATGCAACATAATTGAACGACAAGATAACCTGGACTTGTTATCTTTGAATATATGTATCCTGATTTATTGATGTCACCCCATTAAAAAAATAAAATTATTAAAAAAAAACAAACAAACAAACAAACAAAAAAACATTAATGTCCTCTAAAATTGTCAAAATATGCATCTACCCTTTTTTTTTTAGCTGTATAGTTCTTTAAAATTGTGAATCTTCCCATTCTACTGGACATCAAAAATCTCTTGAGAATTCTCATCACCAAACTGGAAAAAGCTAAGGAAAAAATATCTCTGGACATTGAAGAAACACTGATATATGGACCTCATAGCCAGTTACACTTGCCCCGCTATTCTCTCACTTGCCCCTGAGACCTCAGTATTAGAAGACAGAAGGATCTGAAGTCAGACTACCTCTGCTCAAATCTCAGCTCTTCAACTAGTAAGATAAATAATCCTGGGCAAGTTTAGCAACCTTCTCTGTGCCTCAGTTTTCTCATCCATAAAATGGGACGGAGGATAGTATTATTTCAACGGAAGGCTAATTGTAAGTACTAAATGTTCATCTCAATTTGGGTGTTCCCAAAGAAACAGAGCGTGAGACAGGATTCAGGTTTAAGCAACCTGTGTAGGAGGTGGTCCCAGGGAGCAGGGAGAATGAGGCAAGGGAGGGAGAAACACCAAACCAACCAACCATACCTCGTTGACTGGGCAAAGAGGGCGTACTCCTGCAGGGGGCCTTCTGAAGTACCTTAGAGAATGACCCAGAACTGTGCCTCTGAAGGACAGAAGCTTGAGGCATTTATCTAGTAATGCCAACTGCTCATTTGTTGAGGTTCACTCTTGGGGGCTTTAACTTCTCACACGTGGCTGGCTTGTTCACTGGCCAGCCAGCCTTCTCAGCTTCAGAGGAAGCCCTGAGGTGGGAAAGTGGAAGTGTCCTTGAAGGGAGATGAGGCAGCAAGCACAGGACTCTCCTATAGCTGCACTAAAACCGCCCTCACATAGGCAATGTGGCACGGATGCAGAAATTATCTGGTATAAAGTATAAAATGCTAAGCACAATATGTGGAAAATAGCAATTGCTTAATAAATCATAGATCTTATTAATACTAATTTTTATCAGAATCTATTCTGTGGCCCTGACTGGTTTGCTCAGTGGCTAGAGCATCACCTGGTGTCGGATGTCCTGGGTTCAATCCCAGTCAGGTCACACATAAGAGGTGACCATCTACTTCTCTTCCCCTCCCTCTCCCCCTTATTTCCCTTCCCACAGCCAGTGGCTCAGTTGGTTTGAGCATCAGCCTCAGGCACTGAGGGTAGCTCAGTTGGTCCAAGCATCGGACTCAGATGGGGGTTGTCATGTGGGTCCCGGTCAGGGCGCATGCAGGACTCTGTTTCACTATCTCCCCTCCTCTCACTTAAAAAAAAAAAAAGAAAGAAAGAATCTCTGTGCTGTAGGGAGACAAACACCACTCATTTTTTGGGTGCTGAATACTGAATAATGACACATACTCAGACAGGGAATGCAGGCAAAGTGCAAACCGCAGAAGGGCACAAAATAATGAGCTCAATTAGAATTCCACGGGGTGCTGGGTGCCTGCAGGATATCGTGGTGGAGCTATCTAGCAGACAGACAGGAATTTTGGTCTGGCACTCAGGAGAAAATGAGTGAGAGCTGGAGATAGAGACTTGGGAACCACCAGTGTCTACATTAGAGTTCAAATACTCTTGTGACTGTGGAGGAAGACAAGGTACATGGAGAAAAGAAGGCTAAGAGTAGGCCCTCAGGCCACCATCGTGTTAAGAGACCATGAAAGGAGGGTGGCACTGGAAAGCACACAAAAAATAATCCATCAGGGAAGCAGGAGACAAGCAGGGGAGGGTGGAGCCATGAAAACCAGAGGAGAGGGAAAGAAAAGATTCTAGAAGGCGGGAGTATTTAACAGTGTCAAACTCTGTCAGACAAACATGAAAACAATTGGAAAATGCATATTATAAAATGCATGCATATTATAAAAAGATGTATTTGTATTTAATAAAATATAATTTTAGTTGGGAAAAGTAAAAACAATAAGAGCAATTTAAAATTTGAGGCACAGCAGGAGCTCTCAAATTCAATTCAATAGGTGCTTTTATTGAGCACCTACAGTATACCCAGAGCATAACTGAAACTGATTATCTGAAATTCATATTAAAAAATTTATGTACAATGAATAATTAGATATTTTTAAAAATCTCTTCTCATCTCTCTCTGTCCTTAAAAGGTGAGTTTTAGGGTGTGACTATCTGATATTATGAAATTGGCCTCAAGCTTAAATTCCATTTGTATCACTCAATCAGCAAGCATTCCTCACTGTTCTGTCCCACTAGAATGCAAAGCATGTCATCTGGACAATGGACGCTATGCAAGCCAACCTAATTACCAACAAGCCCACTGGTTTTTCCAAACATGTGTGTAAATATCTTCTTCATTCTAGGATTTCATAGCCTGATATTGCAAAACAAAAAAACCTCACTTGTTTCCTTGCCATAACCGATTGTCTTAGCTTTGTGGCTGGGAGGCACTGGCCACTAGGTGGAGAAAGATACCCAGTGACCCCCTAGGCAAAGGCACAAACTGAATTTTTAGTTACCGGGATTCCCCGAGTAACTTCTTGATACTGAATCGAACAGTAGGTTGGATTCAGTCCTGAACAAAGGAAATCTCTATGAATGGTGATGCCAAGTATTCCATGCGCTTCGGGTCATTGCTCCCTTCCCTGGAATCTATGTATTCACTCCCCAAGAATGAGTTCCCTGCCCTTTTGATCAAGATAACCTCAGAATTCGAATTAACAAGTCATTGTTCTGCCTCTCAGTCCTGAGCCTTCTACACAGCTCCTGGTAATAGCCGTCTAGCTACACTGGTGAAAGAGAGGGGATTGTGCCCCGTTGTCTCCTCCTCTAGTCCCTGCCTTGACCTCAAAAAAAAAAAAAAGAAACATAAACGTCCAGAAATATCTGCATTTTTACTGGAGACTTCAGAAGATCTTCAAGATCTAAAGCAGGGGTCCCCAAACTACGGCCCGCGGGCCACATGCGGCCCCCTGAGGCCATTTATCCGGCCTCCGCTGCACTTCCAGAAGGGGCACCTCTTTCATTGGTGGTCAGTGAGAGGAGCACATTGACCATCTCATTAGCCAAAAGCAGGCCCATAGTTCCCATTGAAATACTGGTCAGTTTCTTGATTTAAATTTACTTGTTTTTTATTTTAAATATTGTATTTGTTCCCGTTTTGTTTTTTTTACTTTAAAATAAGATATGTGCAGTGTGCATAGGGATTTGTTCATAGTTTTTTTTATAGTCCGGCCCTCCAATGGTCTGAGGGACAGTGAACTGGCCCCCTGTGAAAAAAGTTTGGGGACCCCTGATCTAAAGGGATAAAGCTCGTAAGGGTGAAATGTGAGAACCATGACTGCATACCCTCAGCCTACCCTAAGATCTGTCTTGATCTGGAATCATAGTAAATTTCCCACTATGTTTGAATACCTTGTATGAATAGTATTTTAGAAGGAAATCTGTTTCTTTAGCTAAAAGATATTCTTATTCACGTAAACTAAAGAAATTAGCTCTATTAAATACCTTTTGCTATATTCTTTATCTCTCAAACTTTTTAAATTACAGCAAAATTTTTGTTATTTTCTTTCTGTTTTCCTGTGAATACATATCTCTCCTATTTTTAATACATTAATCACTTTCACGAAGACTTTAAATATAGACTTTTCATTTTCTCTTTAAAAAAAAAAAGTTATACACTTTTTTCTCACACCTCATCTAAACCGTTAAGCATGTCCAAATATAATATGTGAGTTATTCACTGGAAAATATTTTCCTACTTTCCAACTGATCACTGTTGGTAGAGAAAAACAATAAGAAATCGTGACTGATTCATAGATAGGATTTTTATCTTATCCAAGGATATTCTAGCATCTGTTGTTTTAAAACTCATATTAATATAAATTTTAAAAAGTAAGAGAGGAGCCTGACTGGGTGGTGGCGCAGTGGATAGAGCTTTGGACGGGGATGAGGAAGACCCAGGTTCAAGACCCCGAAGTCACCAGCTTGAGCGAGGGCTCATCTGGTTTTAGCAAAAGTTCACCAGCTTGAGCCCAAGGTCACTGGTTCGAGCAAGGGGTTACTCGGTCTGCTGAAGGCCCACAGTCAAGACACGTTATGAGAAGGCAATCAATGAACAATTAAGGTGTTGCAATGCGCAAGGAAAAGCTAATGATTGATGCGTCTCATCTCTCCATTCCTGTCTGTCCCTATCTATCCCTCTCTCTCTCTCTGTCTCTGTAAAAAAAAATAATAATAATAAGAGAGGAGATCCTAAGAGTTATCATCACAAGGGAAAATAACCTTTTTTCACTTGTCTATGAGGTGATGGGTGTTAACTATTGTGGTAACCATCTCACAATATATTTAAATCAAGTCATTACATTATATACCATGAACTTATAAAAAATGAAAAGTCCAAAGTGGAATACTGGACAGTCAAAGACAGGTAGAGAGGAACATAGACCTAGAGAAGACACCCGGTGAGAAAATAGATGAAGTGAGGGCTGAGTGGGAAACATCTGATGGGGTCCTGGGGTTGCGTCTGAACACCTACCCCAGACCTGTCCCTTTCTAACTGTGGGTCTTTCCATATTTGATTCCTGACTCCTTTTATCTCCATATTTACTGCTTTCCCTGATGTTTTAGATCTTGTGAAGATGCCAATAGATCTAAAGATAAGCAGTAACTGATTATTTCAAGAAATCCTTATAATTATCCTTGTGATTAACTACCAACATATTACCTTTTATAACTACAGTAACTTGGTTGGTCTGAAGATTGTGAGATCAAATCTTTCACTCTGCTGGATCATGTCAGCCATTAAATGTGCCCTGCCCTGTGCACACAGGCAAATTCCTTGCGCCTACGACAACACAGAAACACAAAGAGGAGACCTTAGGAAGACCTCATGCTAACCCTTTTGTTTGGATGACAGAGCACCGAAGCTGAGAGGAGAAGCACCTCCCCTGTCTCCTAACACTGGCCCATGGAGTCAAATCTCCAGACAGGGCTCCTCTCTCCTAGCCCAGGGCTTGCCCCACCCCACAATTTTCCTGACACAAAGATGAGTTCATTTGTATGTCCTCTATTAAAATTAAAAAAAAAAAAAAAAAAAAAAGATGACTTCAGCCTAAACCACGAGTGTTGGTTATGCTGAGAGGAAAACAGCAGACACTCTGATTTCTACCAGCAGAGACAGAACAGTGGTCTGTGCAGCCCAGATCTCTCTGTCACTCGGGGTTTATCACATGAGGGCCTCCGAGGGCCATTAGCCCAAGCTTCAAATTTAGATTTTTCACCTTATTCCCAAACAAGGTTAAACATTCAGTTATAGAAAGACACAAACAGAACTGAAAGACATTCCCCACACAACTTTAAACTTGGGTCCCTTCCAGACCACCCTGTAGGACACCGGAATCGTATGAATAACAGAATCATGTCAGATGATGACATGTGTGTGTGTATGTGCCTGTATGTGTGTTAACAGCATTGATTTGTTAAATGTAATCGTGTAAGCTATATAACTACTTATGTATTTCACATCTTCATATACCAGAAGATTCAAAAGTGAAAGTGTTCTGACCTCTTTGGACATCCAAGAAACTGCTGACAAGAATACCAGGTTGTTTTGTGGGACAATAGGGAATTGCTCCAAAAGATAGGCACCGTTTATAAACCCTCCTCTGGACATTCTATTGGGAGTGTTGTAGCATCATACCATGTAAGAGCATGAGTCGGCCCTGGCCGGTTGGCTCAGCGGTAGAGCGTCGGCCTAGCGTGCAGAGGACCCGGGTTCGATTCCCGGCCAGGGCACACAGGAGAAGCACCCATTTGCTTCTCCACCCCTCCGCCGCGCCTTCCTCTCTGTCTCTCTCTTCCCCTCCCGCAGCCAAGGCTCCATTGGAGCAAAGATGGCCCGGGCGCTGGGGATGGCTCTGTGACCTCTGCCTCAGGTGCTAGAGTGGCTCTGGTTGCAACATGGCGACACCCAGGATGGGCAGAGCATCGCCCCCTGGTGGGCAGAGCATCGCCCCTGGTGGGCGTGCCAGGTGGATCCCGGTCAGGCGCATGAGGGAGTCTGTCTAACTGTCTCCTGTTTCCAGCTTCAGAAAAAGAGCATGAGTCCATACAATCCTCACAGTACCCTCTGACAGTCCCCAGTTCACAGATGAGGAAAGTGAGGCTTAGGCTAAGTGTTCGTGTACATACAACTAGTAAGAGGTTGAACCAGGACGAGAAAGAACCTAGTCCCGGCTGACACCAAAGTCATGTTCCAACCATTCTGGATCACCACCTTTTAGGGTTGGTAATTTCCACAAAGCAATCCTAATGCTTCAAGAAAATCACCTGAAGGTTTTCAACCCCTACAGAGTGACCTGTCAATCAGGTATCAAGTTCTTCCCATCAGGCTGTCCTACCCCTGTTAATATGGAGGAAGTGAGGTGTTGTAGCATGTCCTGGAGAGAGGAGCAGCTGTGTAAAGGTCTGAGTGTGTATATTACACTCAAAGTTTAATGTGAGTGATGTGCGAACTAATTGTATTTACCTCTGATCCTGCTTCCTTTCCCTGACCTTTATTCCTAACTCATTCCTGACACTAGCCAAGTTTTGGGTCCCTATTTTACATTATAATCTATAGAATCAGTGCAGTTAGGGTTCATTCCTCAGTTTTTCTACCCACTTCCAAATAATACCCAAATCCTGTTTCTGTTTCTTTCTCCAGTGACCCTAAAGGACAATGTTTTTGTCCAATACTCTCTCAACGCCCAATGATGTTCCAAACCACAGAAGCCTAACCTTATGCGAGCTGCTATCCCAGGACTGGGACCAGGTGAAGGCAGAGAAACGAGGTAAGTTGTCCCCAGCACTTACCCGTACTTGTTCCCCGTACAGGTCTCTTCGGTTCTGCTCTCCTTAGAGCTCCCATGCCAGCCTGCTATTCTGGATTCTTACAGTTAAGAAAGATAATGACATTACTAATTAATGGCCATAGGTGTTTGTAACTGACCAGTCACTGTCCCTTACCCTTACAGAGGACTCCTGGAGGGAGCAAAGTCTTTGGTAACAACTTAGACTCGGTGTACCCGGTAGAGAGCTATTTTTAGGAAGGAGTGTTCATTATAACATAGAAGTGGTTGTTTGCTCACATAAAGTTATTCCCTCCCGGAGCTAAGTGCTACTCCTCAGAGGATGGCCAGGAGGTATGAGCCCTCTTCCCTGAGCAGGATGAAGCAGCCTAGGAAAGAAAAAACGTTGAACCATACCTACCCAATGGAGAGAACCAAGCTTCAAGGACATGTTCAGCCCCAGAAAAAGAATACCGCATCCATAAGATTTAAGTCAACAGAGTTAGGAAGTGGTTCAGGCAGCTCTCGACTTCCAGAACATTACACAAATTGACAGAAGCGTCCAGACAGGCAAGTGGAATAAGGTGGAGCTTCAGCCTGGAGAGGGTCACCTTCTGAGATCCAAGCAGAAAAGGGGTTGGGGAAACTAGGAGCATCAACTGGTCTGGGGACAGGAGCACTGTTGAATCCTGGCATGGGCTCACCAAACTGAGACTGGTCCCTAGCTCTAAAGGGATCAAACTACCAGGCATGTATGTGAGATCTCAATGTAGCTCAGAAAATAAGATGAGAATTTATCTCTTAAACATAAGTGGGGAGCTTGGGTCTCAGGGCAAAACCTCTCTAGTCAGAACTGATACTCTGAGCCCTGGACAGAGTGCCACAAACTCTCTCTGGTTTGCAGTCAGGATGGAGCCCTCCTGGAAAGTGGGTGCTGCTAGCCCAGCAGCTGAGAGAGCGGTGGTCCCAGTTTGAAGGCCTGAGATGGGGTCAGGTGGGGCGATAAGTCCATAAAAACGCTATATAACACTAACTGAGGGGAAGGCATCCATCTACACGAAGGTAAACCTGGGAGCACAGTGCTTGGCAAGTGGACAGCATCTTTGTATAATTTATAAAAAGATGCCCCTCCCAGGTGAACACAGGCTTGTGCAGGGCACAACTTAGTGTGGGGGACAAAGGCAAGATTCCAGCCTCCTCCTCCTTCATTACTCAGCCACCCTGGCGCAGTAAATCCCTGTTCAACCATACACAGCAGATCTGGAAAGTACAGTGGCACAATAAGAGAAGGTTTATTCTGGAATGGTCTAGAATCTGGGGCAAGGAAAGGGTTTTTCTTCTCTCCTCAAGCCTCCTCCTCACACCCTACGAGACATAAAAAGTAGAATCAAGCAGAATGTGTGTTAGCAGCTGATCAACAGACATTTTTCCTCCCAGAAAAGACATTTCAATATGAATTCAAGCTAAGAAATCTGAGAAACTCCAAAATAAATGCTTTGGCAAAAACATATATCATGACTTTCTTTTCATTGTTGAGTTATGTTCCTTCTTTGTTTTTTTCCAGGCCTTCTTAGCAGAGTTTTCATTATCTATGACCAAGGGGATGAAAAGTTGGACAGATGCACCATTCAGAGGCCAAGTTTCACACAGCAATTTTTTTTCTAGAAGTAACATCTGGCTCTAAAGCTCTGTTCCCCTCGGAGATTCAGCGGCTGTGGACGTGGCCGGCTGCTTGGCTTGGTTCCCGGCTGCGGAGCTGCATCTTGAGTTGCTTCTGGCAAGAGCTGCCGCTGGCCATCTGACTTCATCCCTTCACAGTCACCCCCTCCTCTTTCACGTGACGCCCACCCCAGAGGAGGAAGGGCAAGGTTCTGTAGTGTGCCAGCACTCTGGCCATAGGCACTCAGTAGCCACTGGAAGTAAGACATGCCTGTGTGGGGACCAGCCTTCTGTACCGTGTTATTGTCTAGGAAAAAGGTTAATCCTTTCTGCCAGGCTAGACCTGGTGGGGGTGGGGTGGGGTGGGGTGGGGGAGAAGTTTCTGTTCACAGGGGAGGTAAAGTGAAAAATCCCTTTGGAGAGTAGGGACTTTTCTGTCGGAAGCCTGAAGATAAAGAAGGAAAAAGAAACAAGGATGCTTGCTTATGAGAGAAAAGAGGCTAATTGTGCCTAAGGGTTCCAGAAATACCTTAAAATTGGAAGGACTTCAATTTGGTAATTTTTTTAATACTGTTATTTTCCAAATGATACATATTCATTAAAGAAACTATTGAAAAAGAGAAAGGATAACCCATACCTAGAGAGAATTGTAATTCTTCCATCCAAACGCAGCCCATTTGAGGCATTTCCTTTCTACCCTTTTTTCTTTGTATATAGGATGCTGGCGATAGGGGTGAGTTCCCCTCTGGATATAACCATACATGATGTGTTTTTATATTCACGCTTTACACGTTTTATATATTTTGCCATGTGAACACTTCTTTTTTTTTATTTTATTTTTCAATTACAGTCAACATTCAATATTATTTTATATTAGATTCAGGTATACAACACAGTGGTTAGGCATTAATCATATACTTCTTACAGTTTTTAAAGGCTACATCACTGAGTAGTTAGTTTTATGAATTTTCTAAATCACTCTAACACAATTTAGATTCAGTGGACACTTACACATTTCAAAGAGGAAACAAAATCAGTGAGAAAGCCCTGGCCGGTTGAGCGTCGGCCTGGCGTGCGGGGAACCCGGGTTCGATTCCCGGCCAGGGCACATAGGAGAAGCGCCCATTTGCTTCTCCACCCCCCCTCCCTCCTCTCTGTCTCTCTCTTCCCCTCCTGCAGCCAAGGCTCTATTGGAGCAAAGATGGCCCGGGCGCTGGGGATGGCTCCTTGGCCTCTGCCCCAGGCGCTAGAGTGGCTCTGGTCGCGGCAGAGCCACGCCCCAGGGGGGGGCAGAGCATTGCCCCCTGGTGGGCAGAGCGTTGCCCCTGGTGGACGTGCCGGGTGGATCCCGGTCGGGCGCATGCGGGAGTCTGTCTGACTGTCTCTCCCCATTTCCAGCTTCAGAAAAATACAAAAAAAAAAAAAAATCAGTGAAAAAAGATTGGATCTGGGCAGCGTGGAGGAAGGAAGAAAAGGTTGATGCAAACTGCGAGATACACACATCCTGGGAAATTGGCAGGATGGGGATATCAACAGGGGAGACACTGAAGCTAGAGGGGCCTTGAGGTTATCTAGCTACTCAAAGTGTGGTCCGTGAACTGCCAGTATCATCATCACCTGGAAGCTTGTTAGAAATGTAGGCTCTCCCCCCCAGACCTACAGGACCAGAATCTGCATTTGCAAAAGACCTCCATGCCATTCACATGCACATTAAAGACTGAGAATCACTGGTTTAGAACACTCCCTTCAGGTGGTGGCACAGTGGATAGAGCGTCGGACTGGGATGCGGTAGAACACTCCCTTCCCCTAACCAGAATGGTCAAGTCTGGCCACAGTCACTCAGTTATAAAGGGGCAGACCTGGTCTCTGCTTCTTTTTACTAAAGCAAAATTTAACATCTTTAACTAATAATAATAATGGATGATATTTACAATGACTGTTTAAGGAATTATTCTAACTGCTTTTTATCTAATTATTACAACAATCATATTAGTGTCACTCTTTTACAGATCAAAAAATAAGTTTTTAAGTGACTCATCCAAGATTGCCATAGTAACTAGAAGAGCTGAGACTGAACCTTAGCTCCAGTATTTGTCTTCCTAACTAACTGGATGGATGGATGGATGGATGGATGGATGGATGGATGGATGGATGGAGGAATGGATGGATGGATGGATGGATACAGAAGAATGGAGACATTTGCTGTATTTTAGTCCAGCTTATCTGACAAGCATCACATTTCAGTATGTTAGGAACATACTTCAGTATTCCCTGCTTATTATATTTTCTATCATTTTTTATTTATCCATTGATTTCTTCTCCCAATTCACTCATTCACTGTAGTCTTTATCATGCCCATTTGTTCTTTATTAGCTGTTACAGCCCTGCTTGGGAGATTATGACTATCAAACATTCTCTGCCCTCACAGAGTTTCAGAGTTTGCAATCTAGAAGGGAAGACAGAGATTAAATAAATAATACATAAGAAAATATTTAACTTCAAGCAGTGCTGTGAAGGAAAAATACCACTAGCTGAAAAAACAGGGGGTCATGACCTCACCTTGGAGTCAGCCTTATTTCGCTCTTCCCCCTCCCTGCAATTTCACATTTACTTTGCCTTCTTGTCCCTCCACTCAAACATCAAACTCATTTTGCTAACATCTACATTCTTCCAAATCACATACCTTTACTTCCTAACTGCCCCCACCATTAAATTTGGCATTTGTATTAATTTTCTACTGGAGCTATAATTAATTACTATAATTTTAGTGGCCTAAAACAAATTAAATTTATTGTCTTAAAGTTCTGGCAGTAAGAAGTCCAAATGTATCTGCCTCGCTAAAACCAAGATGTGGGCAGATCTGCATTACTTTCTGAGGCTTTAGGGGAGACGTGGTTTCCTTACCTTTCCCAATTTCTGGAGGCTGCTCCCTGCTGGCCAACAGCTGCATGGCTCTGACCTCCACTCCCATTGTCACATTTTTTCTGAATCCCATTCTCCTATCTTCCCCTTTCACTTACAAGGACCTCGATGATTACATTGAACCCATGCTGATAATTTCCCTATTTCAAGATCCATAACTTATCACATCTGCAAAATCCCCTTTGCCATGTATAGTAACATATTCACAGGTTCAGGAGATTAGGATGTAGATGTCTTTCAGGCCATAATTCTTCCTACCACAGCAGGCTCATTCAATTTTCCTTGCCCTGTTTCTAGACAATGTCTCTATCTATTCCCTTCATCCTATTAGCCACTTTCTCCTTCTCATTCTTTCCCCCATAATGCAACCATGTAATGATTCCAGTAACAGTCAAACAGAAAGTAGGAAGCATAGTGGGTCAACCTGAGCCATGAATTTTTCACTGGAGCATAACCTTTCTTTTTTCTTTTTCAAACAACACTTTTGTCTTGGATCTGATTTTCTAAAATCCAAAACAACACATCTCCTGGTTCAAAATGTGGCTACAAAACAATAGAAAGACAATCATTTTTCCAAGTAACTTTTATAAAGGAAAAAGTTACACTGAAACAGTTCATTATATTGCTACACACACTGGGAAGATCAATTAGTATATATCAAAGGGAACTCAAGCTCCAGAAATCGACACTAAAAATAATTAGGGATGAGTACAAAGATGTGCATTTGTTTATAATGATGAATAGAGAACAACCTAAATATTCAAGATTCAGGATTGAATTATTATGTTTGTATAGCAGTTCACTATGTAACCTTTAAAGCAGGGGTCCCCAAACTACGGCCCGCGGGCCGCATGCAGCTCCCTGAGGCCATTCATCTGGCCCCCCCGCTGCACTTCCGGAAGGGGCACCTCTTTCATTGGTGGTCAGTGAGAGGAGCATATTGACCATCTCATTAGCCAAAAGTAGGCCCATAGTTCCCATTGAAATACTGGTCAGTTTGTTGATTTAAATTTACTTGTTCTTTATTTTAAATATTGTATTTGTTACTGTTTTGTTTTTTTTACTTTAAAATAAGATATGTGCAGTGTGCATAGGGATTTTTTTATAGTTTTTTTTATAGTCCAGCCCTCCAATGGTCTGAGGAACAGTGAACTGGCCCCCTGTGTAAAAAGTTTGGGGACCCTTGCTTTAAAGTAACAGATAGTAAAGTGGTATATACTAAGTGATATGGAAGTAGAGCAGTGATGTCAATTTTTAGAACACTACAACATGACTGGCTAATGCATATGATTACGCTCAGAATTATATAAGATAACCACAGGACTTTATTTTTATTATTCTTTTGGCTTAATCTGTGGTTTTCTAATTGCTCTACAATAAGATAGATTACTAAGCAATAAAAAAGCACAATTATTACTAGTAGGGTTTACTGATAAAACACACAGATGTTTAATAATTAAAAATAATAGGAAAAATAATCAGCATTTCCTTATTTTCAGTTTGCAAAGCATATTATCATGCAAACTTTGTATGCATAAAATGATCTGGACTCTAGCCAGGAATGTTTATATTCAAAACAATCCATGAAAATCCACAGAGCATAAAGAGCAGCTACAACATTCCCCTTGTTTAGTCCTTTACCTTCTAGGCCAGTGGTAGTCAACCTGGTCCCTACCGTCCACTAGTGGGCGTTCCAGCTTTCATGGTGGGCGGTAGCGGAGCAACCAAAGTATAAATGAAAAGATAGATTTAACTACAGTAAGTTGTTCTATAAAGATTTATTCTGCAGCCTGACCTGTGGTGGTGCAGTGGATAAAGCGTCGACCTGGAAATGCTGAGGTCGCAGGTTCGAAACCCTAGGCTTCCTGGTCAAGGCACATATGGGAGTTGATGCTTCCAGCTCCTCCCCCCCCTTCTCTCTCTCTGTCTCTCCTCTCTCTCTGTCTGTCTCTCCCTCTCCTCTCTAAAATGAATAAATTAAAAAAAAAATCCTTTGAAAAAAAAAAAAAGATTTATTCTGCCAAACTTAGCAAAAATCCGACATAAAGTACTTGGTAAGTGATTATTATTATATGCTTTAACTTGCTGTAACTCTGCTTTATAAATTTTATAAAGTAAAGTTACTGTCCTACTTTATAAATCACCATTACTGTGGAACCGGTGGGTGGTTAGAAAATTTACTACTAACAGAAATACAAAAGTGAGCGGTAGGTATAAAAAGATTGACTACCCCTGCTCTAGGCTCTTATCACACATGCCACACTCATTGTCACTTTAGAGCCTGTACAGTGGCCGTTCCCTTTGCCTGGAACACTATTCCTACAGATCTTCACATAGTGACTCTTTCTTATCATTTTTTTCCCAAAGTTAGAAGTAGGGAGGCAGTCAGACAGACTCCCGCATGCACCCCAACTGGGATCCACCCAGCATGGCCCCGGGCGGAAGCCATTCCAATGCCTGAGGCAGATGCCATGGAGCCGTCCTCAGCATCTGGGCCAACTTTGCTCCCATGGAGCCTTAGCTGTGGGAGGGGAAGAGAGAGATAGAGAGGAAGGAGAAGGGGAAGGGTGGAGAAGTAGATGGGCGCTTCTCTTGTGTGCCCTGACCGGTAATCAAACCCTAGACTTCCACACGCCGGGTGATGCTCTACCATTGAGCCAACTGGCCAGGGCCTCTTTCTTATCATTTAAGTTACAGTTCAAGTGTCACCTACTCAAAGAAGCCTTTACCATTTGAACTAAAATATTGTTCCCCTCTCCCCTCTTCTCCCAGTCACAGTTTTCTTCATAGCACATAACCTGAAATTATCATGTTTATCCATTAAGTTGTTTATTCACTGTTTTCTTCTCCCCCCACCCCACCCCCACACATTCTTTACCTCTGCTCAGATGTAACGCCTATGAGAGCCAGGCTACTCTGTCTATGCCCTGTTTGCCAGTTCCTAGAACATGCCTCATTCACAGGATGTAGTCAATACATTTTTGTTAAATGAAATAAATCACCAGACCAAGTTAAAGTTGAAGAAATTCTATCTATTGTGTTATAGAATGTGGGCTACAAGAAAGTTTCCTCTTCTTTTTCTTTGTACGTTAATAATTCCTTAGTGTGATTCTGTTTTCTTTCATTGAATTATCACGACACACAGTGAAATGCAGAGATATTAAGTGTACATTCTGATGAATATTGACAATTACATAAGCCAAATAAATCAAAGTCAAGATATAGAGCATTGCAATCACCCTAGCAAGTTTACTTTGCCTCTTTTAGTCATCTCCTAGTGGCAATAATTATTCTAGTTTTCGTCACTGTAGGTTAGTTCTCCCTGTTCTTGAACCTCACGTAAAAGAAATAATACAGTACTGTGCTCTTTTTTGGCTGGTTACTTTCACTCAGCATGATATCTCTAAGATTTTCTCATGTTGCAATTAGCAATAATTCACTCATTCTTATTTCTATGCAGTAGTTCATTGTATGAATACTTTTCTATTTCATTTTTCTATTCTCCTATTTATGGAAATGTGGTTTATTCCAGTTTAAGTTTATAAATACAGCTGGTATAAACATTCTTGTACAAGTCTTTCTGTAAACATACATTTTCCCTCCTCTTGGCTAGTCACCCAAGAACAGAATTACTGGGTCATAAGGTAGTTATACATTTAGCTTTATTTTTCTAAAAAACTGTAAAACTGTTTTTCCAAAACTGTGCTCTTTTACATTCTCAGGAGCAAAGTATGAAATTTCCAGTTGCTCAACATTCTCATTAACATCTGATGTTGTCAGTCTGTTTTAATTTAGCCATTCTATTGAATAGTAGGTGTGATGTGGCATCTCATTGTGGTTTTAAATTGCGTTCTCCTGATGATGAATGATATTGAGCCTTTCATGTGTTGGCTATTTTTACATCTTAGTACAATGATTAATCAAGTCTTTTGTCCTTTTTCTTATGATAGGTCTATATAGATCTTATCACAGATCCATTTGTCTATCCTTAATTTAATATCAAGCCATTTTGATTACTGTATCTTTATAGTTAACTATAGTCAGGTAATAAATTTTTTTAATTTTGTTTTTTATTTTTTAAGAACTATTTATAGTTTCTATTCCTTATGAATTGTGTCTTTTAAGGAATTTGTCCTTTTCAATCATGTTGTAAAATGTCTTAGCACAAAGGCATTTGTGATAGCCTCCCATTCTTTTAACGATCTGTTATGTCCAGTCTTTCCCTCTTACTATTAAAAACGTGTGGGCAATTTTAACTTTCCTAGAAGATCGTCCACCTTATTAATCTTTGTAAAAATCCAATTTAGACTTTGATTTTTCTCTATTGTTGGCTGGGTTTTTTTCTGGTTACTTTTAAGGTTTTCTCTTTATCACTTGTTTATGGCAGTTTGATTCAGATCATCTAGGTGTAGTTTTAAGGTTTGCTAAGCCTCATGGATTTATGAGTTGATGATGTTCATCATTTGTGAAAAATTCTTGCCCTCATTTTCTTTCTTCTCTCTTCTTGTACTCCAGTAACATCACTATTGTGGATTGCTTAATATTATCCTAAAGGTCACTCTTTTGAAACCTTTTTAAATCTCTCTGATTTACTTGGGTAATCTTTATTGATATGGTTTTAAATTCATTGATCTTTTTTTCTGCATGCCCAATCTAGTTTAACTCCATACTGGTTTGTTTTTTATTTTTCTGAAATAAAATATTTTTTTAATTTATTTTTTAAATTTAACCATTTTCATTTGGTTTTTACTTAAAATTTCTATTTCTCTCTTACAATGCCTTTTCTTCACATATTATATACATTCTTTTCTGCAAATAATTTTAACATATTTATCATAAATGTTTTGATGTCTTTGCCTGCTAATTTCAATAACTAAGTCATATATTAGTCTGTGTCTAGTAGCTCTGTTTTTTTCTTAATTATGCATCAAATATTTCTGCTTTTATTCATGTCTCAATTTTTTATTATATTCCAGACACTGCATATAAAAAAGTGATGACTAAATATATTTTTGTTTTGAGTTTACTAGAAAGTCCTTCACGGCTCCCCATGCTCACTCCTCTTCATCACATACACAAGAATAATTTTCATTTTTCTGGGTTTTTACTTGTTCTTACCATCAGAAAAAGTATCTTTCCTATTCTTCTATATTATAACCAGAGGAGAAAGTTTTCTACCCTGATTCTAATATACACCCTTTCAGTATAGCATGTAGAAACTACAAAGACAATTTAGACAAAAACTCAGGGGCTACATCTTGTTCTTGAGTATGTGTGTCTAAATTTAGTACAACCATACAGAACATTTTGATATAATCAACAAATTTTAAACACTAGACATTATACTTGAGAGCCAACTAACAGCTGTTAGCAACACTGCTCACAAAAAAAAAAACCCTACAGGGGATTTTAGTGTCTCTAAAATGATAAATCTCAGAGACAAAAGTGGGAGAAAATTTAGAAGTTAGATTTGATAACAAGCATAAAACTAAGAACAAAAAGGAATGTAGAATTGATGCTAAGAACAATAGTATCATATTGACGGAGATTTCAAAATGTGGAACTAGTTGAAAGTCAGTAATTTGGTACAACTGGAATCATCTACCTTTAAGATTTGGGAATTTGGCTATACAGCTTACTGAAACATTTTTTAAATGCCCCACTGTTTCATGAATTTGAATTTTGCTGAGAGTCAAATTATATTCTATAAGAGCCCATGAATGGGCACCAAGAGACTGTATTTTCTGTCAGATCAGAGTCCATAGCAGAGAGGTACCATGGCTCTTTAAGCACCACTTCCCACAAAACAGGCAAAGACAAATCCCCCCCCCCTGATTTTCCATCTATTGCACCACCACCTGATCACCCCCCCCCCAATTTTCAAAATCACAAATTCTGAACGTTCACTACCAACTAGCCTCCTGGCCTTTTTGTTAAAAAAGTGGGACCTCTCTTGTAGTAGAGAGCCCACTACTACAAGACTTAATGAGTTATATTAAGTATTAATTTTATACTTCTTCAGTATAAAATTACTTTACTATAATAAACATTTATGAGTATCTAACACATGCCTAATTTGGATGTGAGGATAAATGGGAGACACTCACTACCCTTGAAGATTTAATTTCTTTATTGACTTTGAGAGAGAGAGAGGAAGGAATAGGGAGAGAGAGATACAGAGAGAGAGAAAGAGAGATATTGATTTGTTACTCCACCCAATTATGCATTCATTGGTTGTTTCTTGTACATGTCCTGACTGGGGGTGGAACCCTCAACCTTGGCATATTGGGATGATGATCCAACCAACTGAGCTACCTTAAAGATTTCAGGAGTAACTTATTTCTGGTTTCCATCTGAGGTTTTAGCTCTTCTCAATCTCTTCCTCTTCCATGCTCCCAATCCAAAATAACTCCCTTGCCTATCAGCCCAATGAATGTTACTTCCCACTGCTGACTGCCTTCCAGATCCTTGACTCCTACTTGAAACAACTCTGGTCCCTGTATTTTGCTCTAGAGAGGTTCCCTGCTTCTTATAGACTTTCCCTGTGAATTCAGAGGCATCCTAGCCCTAAGATTCAGGTCTTTTTATTCAAGGAACATTTTTCTCCTGGTTATACCCCAGATGAATTCCTTCCCAACCTCAAGTGCCCTCTAAGAACAAAACTAACATATGCCCACTTATTAAGCCTCCTAGTACCTTGAACACACCCCAAAACACAACACATTCTGCCATAGGAAGCCAATGGTATGTATCACCCATTCAAAACCATTCTTTTTTAGTCTCTTAATCTATCGCTGCTTGCTTTCTGTCATGATCTTCCCTTAGGGCAGAATGAAAATGGAAAGACTACAGATCTTATGCATCTATTATGTGAATTTTACAAGTGAATCAGAGAATCCCTTGGACTATAATTTCCCTAAGCACTCTCCAGTCCTAGATTTTTAGAAGTGCAATTGCCTAGTATTTGTTGTTAATTGTTTAGAAGATGGTCACAACAGAAGTTCCCATCCCATATACCCTTTACAGTCAGAGTTTTCCGCTACTTTCACAAAGTGTTAGAGCCTCCCCTTACATCTACATTGGCTCTCTGACTTGATTCTATTACAAGAATGCAGTAGATGTGAAGATGTGTGACTCCAAGCAATGCCAGCCTTTCAGAGAATCTATAGCTTCTATTTCTAGACATTCCGTATTGGAATGCTTTCTTGAGAATACAGTGCTGTAAGGAAGCTCAAGCTAGTAAAGAGAAAGCCACAAGAAGAAAATCGAGAGGTCCCACTTGAGCTCCAGTTGAACCCAGTCTTGACCCAATCTGCCAGCTGAATGTAGCCACATGAGTGACTCTATGCAACAGAATAACTACCCAGCCAACCCACAAAATCATAAAAAATAACTACATTTTAGGGTTCTTGTTATACAGCTTTGAAAACTGAAATAATATTTAAGAAAAATATTTAAAGAATAGGACCACTAGGGTTTGAATCCCACTTACTCTTCTACTTACTAGCTGTGTGTCCTTAGGGCTTCTCTGTGGAGTTAGATGTCTACCCCTTCTTCCATAGTAATATAGTTTGCCCTGTGTACAGGACTTTCCAGCTAGACTACATTTTCCAGCCTCCCTCACATTTACTAACCGTATGTGAACAGGATAAATGTGTGCCATTTCTTGGTCTGGACCTTAAAAACAATGGACTTTCATTTCTTCATGCTCTCTTCCCTTTCTGAAGAACTGGAACATGGATGTGCCCACACCTAGCTTTAACCAAGCAAAGATAGACAAGATCCTAGAAAATAGTGGAGAAACCAGATAAAAAGAACGTGGTTTCCTGAATACATACATAGAACCAACTTGTCTACTATTGATTTAAAGAGATTAGAGATTTGAGATCTGAGCTTACGTGCATAATCATAGCAGTTTCTAAGGGTAATGACTTAGACTCACTAGACTACAGCACAAAAGAAGTACATTTCTGCCTGACTAGGCGGTGGCACAGTGGATAGAGCGTTGGACTGGGACATGGAGGACCCAGGTTCAAGACCCTGAGGTAGCCAGATTGAGCACAGGCTCATCAGCTTGAGCACAGGGTTGTTGGCTTGAGCATGGCATCATAGACATGACCCATGGCTGCTGGTTTGAGCCCAAGGTCACTGGCTTGAGCAAGGCATTACTCGGTCTGCTGTAGCCCCCTGGTAAAGGCACATATGAGAAATCAATCAATGAAGAACTAAGGAGCTGCAACGAAGAATTGATACTTCTCATCTCTCTCCCTTCCTGGCTGTCCCTATTTTTCCCTTTCTCTGACTCTCTCTGTCTCCATCAAAAAATAAAAAAAATCATAAAACAGAAATGATAGAAACATTATAAAACTATTAGGGTCTTTCTATATTCTCCTATAGAAGTATCTTGCTGAAATTGAACACTATGACATATGTTGTACAAGAAAATTTCCTATAATTTATTATAAGATACAATGTATCCAAGGCTATGAAAAAAATATTTTATGCAGTTGTGATGTTAGTTGAAAAGAATTCTAAGAGCACTCAAAGCATCCAACCTACTATTGGGCTAAGATTAGCTGCTCATGTTAGCAATGTATACATATTTTTGAAGTTTCTAATTTCAATTTTTGAACAAATGAGGTGAGGTTCCTGCTTCAACTTGGATATTCAATATTTTTTATTTATTAATAGTAAACAAGGTCATTTAATTTTTATCAAATTTGATACATTATTTAACAGGATAAGCCATACCTTCTATTTTGTGGTTATTCCATTACTTTGGGGGCCAATTTTGAAGACAACATGATTAAATGGAATAAATTTTCCTTATTGTCTATAACCCAGTGGAGAGTTCATATGAGTGTTAAATAATTGGAAACATGGGACTAGAAAAGCCAATTATTGTGGAAGAGAATTAAGCAAAAATGTTTTATTTAAATATTTATGCTTGAAAGGAATTCTCCCTGAAATCTTATTCAGAGATGTCCTTATACAGCAAGAATTTCGGTAAACTTGTTGCAAGCTTTGAGCAGATGTAGAACAAGGCAAAATATGTCCCAGTGTTATCAAAATCTGAAAAATCACAGAATTGTACTATTTTACACTAGTCTGCCAAAATTTATGCTGGATGACTCATTAGAAGTTTATAAAATAAAATGGATGAAATATGCATAAAGCCTTACACAACTACGTTGTTTTTTTTTTTTTCATGTTTTCAATGGCTGTTCCAGAATTTGTGTAAAAACTGATGACAATAGGTCTGAGAGAATAATAATTTAATTCAAGAATAAAATAAGAATAAGCTCAGTTGTATATTTCCTCATGTTTATATGAGTAGATTCTTGATATTTTAAGGTCTGTTTTGGTGTTCTAAGATTGATAAGTGTAGGAAAAAGAGACAAAAGAAAGCCAATAACCAATTTCAGGACATTAAGAATATTAGAATCCATGTAAAGTGGGGAGGGAAATAAAGCAATGGAAATTTATGTAAAATAATTTGGGTGCATATTGAATAAAAATCAGGCAACCTTTAGACTGGTTTTTGAAGGAAAGTAAGGGTGGTTCAAAGACCAGATGGGTTCTCTTCTGTCTAAGAATGTGCTGGAACCACATCATGATTATGATCTTGTACCATCACCCTTCCAACTTAGCCATATGGTGTGGCTGAGAGATCTACATCAGAGTACTAGAAGCTGAACAAATTAACATCAGCCCCTGGGCCAGATTTCGTTAGCTTGTGGCTGGGTTCCCAATGCATCTTCCAACCAGGGATGTGGTAATTAGCAAACCAGATCTTAAGTTGTAGATACAGCTTTTAGGGAGAAATTTTTACCTTAAAATTTAACTTTTAGATTATGTAATATTATAAAAGAACAAATTATAACTTCATGATGAGGAAACCTGGCAAATACCACTATAACCAAGAGATCAAAGTTAACATCATCGCTAATCAGGTAAACTGGAATCATTTGCCTCCTGACATAGTAAGATGGGAACAGCATGGTCCTAACTTTTAGTATTCCTACCAAAATGCATAACCTGAACCTGGTCCTGGGGAAACATCAGGTAAATCTAAAGCAAGGAGCATTTTACAAAATGTTAATCAATATTCTTCAAAACTTACATCTTGGGAAACAAAGGCTGAGAAACTGTACAAATTAAAGATTTAAGAAATCATGATAACTAAAGGAAATGCTGGTTCTTAGGTTGGATCCTCTATTGAGGGTGAAATTGCTATGAAAAACTGTGGGGTTTGAGAGAGTATTTTAAATAATTTTTTATTTTTTAATTACAGCTATTTAGAAATTTGAATATGAATTATAAATTGTTAAGATGTTGTATTTCCTAAATTTGATAAATGAACTCTTAGGAAATACATGCTTAAGTATTTAGAAATAATAGACTATAATGTCTGCAACATAGTTTCAGGAAAGGCTGTGTATATATAAAGAGAGAAAGCACAAGAAAACAAATGTGACAAAATGTGAATAATTAGTGAATCTGGATAAAAAATTTATAGCGATTCTTTGTACTATTCTTGTAACTTTTTTTAAATTTAACAAATTTTAAAATGTTTAAATGCTACTCTTAAAGCATAAAATTATTAATACTTAAAATAGAAGTTATTGTTTTCAATACCATCTTGATTAATAATGTTGGTGAGGTCTAGAACTTTTTTAAAAAATGATGTTTATGTCTTAGCAAGCTAAGAATACAGGTCATTAGAGCTATTCATTAAACAGTTTTAAATATTCATGCACGTGTTTGAAATAGAGATTTTGCAGAGTGCTTTCCTTTCAGAGTAAGTTCATTGGAAATATCTGAGGAACGAGACTGTTCTGAGTGGACATTATTATCACTTAACATCCAGAAAGCTGAACTTGGGATGTCAGGAGTCCATATTACAATACACGGTGTACTCCAAATCCAAAGACCCACGTCTCCTCTACAGATTCATTCCTTCAACATATTACTGGGCTCCATTATATATCAAATACTGTATTCCTTGTGGGACAACTCAAAGCACAACTGTAGTTTCTAGTAAACTTCCAGTTCCCAACTGGCTATCTCCAGCCCAGAGCCTTCTCCTGAGCTGCAGTGTTACGTGAGTCAGAGCTGACTATACATCTTCACTAGAATGCCTCACAGGCGTCCTAATCTGGATGTGCCGAACTGTACTCTTGAGTTTCGCCTCCAAACCTGTATGTCCTCCAGTCTTACTCTGTTTTAATAAACACTGAACCCTGCTAATCAATTCAGAGAGAAACATGGAAGTCTGCATCATTCACCTTCCTCATCACCCACAGCCAATCAGAGATCAAGTCCTCTTGATCTTATCTCTAATTTATCTCTATCTACTTTTCTCATCTCCATCTAAGAGAGGCAAGTTAGTTTAGTGACTAAAGTCATGATTTATGGAATCAGATTACTTGGATTGAAATCCAAGCTCCAATCTCATAGTTGTGTGACCTTGGATGTTATTTTGCCTCATTGTGCCTCAGTTTTCTCATCAGCAAAATAATGTCCAATCTGACCAATAACGGTATCTGTTTTATAGGAATCTTATAGTAACTACTCAATCATTGTTAAATATTATTGTCTACCTTGCCTCCACTGCAGTCCAAGAGACCATCATCTCTCAATAGACCAGCCTTGTATAGATCTTCCTAATTCTCTACCCAGCAAAACAACTGGAGGATCTTTATTAAAAAACACTAACAAAAGCATGTCATTAATGCCCCATGTTCCAGTGGCTTCCCATCGCCCATCAATACATTCTAAATATTTTTCCAAAGACAACATGTATGACTTAACTTAGTGTTTCCCCAACTTTTGACAGCTAAAGACTTCATGATGGGCAGTTAGTTGATACAGGGCTATGAATTTTAGGTTAAAAAAAGGCTTATCCCAGTATTAAATAATAAAAATATAATGTATGTATAAATGACTAGAATATTGTTTGCAATTTTCACCAAAGCATCCAACTCCATGTCAACTTAGATCAATTTCCATCCAGATATAGACAGCTTATTTTTTCATATTTTGTTTCCAGTAAATTTTAAAATCCTAAATCACAATTGTGACATCAGACTGCCACAAATGGCAATCTAAGATGGATCTTTCAAAGAGCTCATAACTGGATTAAGCAGAGGATCTAAAAAGTATAGCATGGTTTTTCCCTGAAGATCACTTTCAAAGCTCTATCATATGCTAAGTCAAGGAACCTATCACACATAAAAGCTGAAAGGTTAGTGATTTGAACCAAGTCTCAATCCACTCTGACAGCATCCAATTCTGACAGCATTTCTTCCGGTTCTCCTAGAGCACTTAGTTGGGGTTTTCCAATATACCCCAATAATACAAAATCTTTTTTCTTTTTATTTTCTTTTTTTCCTTTTTTTTTTTTTTTCTTTTTTGGCTGGGACCAATGAAGAACATCATTATGTGCTGGGAAAATATCAAACTCTTCGTGATGAAGCCTTTTTCACTGTATATCATTCTTTGTCATAAATCCTGTCATTTTACCCTTAACAGTAAAAATCTTGATATGTCAGCTTTCAAGTAATGGATGGCTATTTGAGATTCTGATATCACTAAAATACACCACTTGAGCAAACCACTTGAAAACACTTCAACAACACAAAGCTGTCATTGTCAGATCATCATAAAGAAATATTTGTACCTCTTCCCTCATTGCAAAAACTTATGAACACCTTTCTACTCACCCACAATTCTACCTCTATTTCTTACGTCAATTTTTTTTTCTTTTATTTTAGGTCATTCCCATCAGCACAAAAATTGTGCTATTATTCCAGCCTTTAAAAGAAAAAAAGTCTTCAATTTCTCTGATTTCTTTCTTAAACTCCTCCAGTCAGTTTTTTGTCCCCATCAACTCCACCAAAAACACGCTTGTCAAGATCACCAGTGACCTTCACACTGCAAAATCCCACAGTCAGTTGTCAGCCCTCTCTTACTTGAACATCAGCAGCATTCGGCACTCTTGCTAACTCTTTCCTCCAGAAAACGCCTTCTTCAATTGGCCTCCTGGACACCACACTCTCTCAGGTTCCTCCTTGTTTCTCTTCAATCTCCTTTGTTCCTCTTACTTGAAGAGGTTTCTCCTTTCTCCAGGTAAGCAAATCTAGATCTCCAGCCTGGCTCTCCCTTGAAATTCGGTACCATCTATGTCCCTATTTGCCTAATAGACACGCCATCCCCAAAACTGAAATCTTGGTCTTTCTTACCCCAAATCTCCACTCACAGTCTCAGTTAATGGAAGTTCCATCTTTCTCGGTGCTCAGGACAAAATCTTTAGTATTCCCCTGTGATTCCTCTTATTCCCTCTTAACTTACATTGAATCCTTTCGATCATTGCTTTACCCAGAATATGACCTCTTCTCCCACTTCTGCTCTGGTCCCAGCCACCACCATATTTCACTTGGAATATTACAATTGAGCTCCTTGCTTTCCTCCTCCTTTCCTTCCCAGTCGACAATCTTGACAGAAACCGGAGTGAGTCTTGTAAAATACACCTGATCGTATCACTCCTTTGCTCCAAGCCTTCAGTGGCTCCCCATTCCATTTGGCCAATGTCCATACCATGACCTCAAAGGCCCCTCAGCCTGACACTCTGCTTCCTCTATCACTATCCTTCGCTCACTCTGTTTCAGGCACACTGGAGCACAAACATTCTAGGGATACCCTCACATTAGGGCCTTTGAACTGACTAGTCCCTTAGCTAAAATGCTCTTTCTTACATATCAGATATTCTCTAGTAAACATTCAGTCTTTGAGAACCTACCCTTCTTTTCTGGCTAATTATCCTTATCTTGCTACAGTTTTTTATTTTCCCATAGCACTATCACCTATGAAGATAATTTACATGTTTACTGTGTCCATTGTTTATCACTTACCTCCTCCTACTAGAATGTAAGTTCCACAGTTTTATTTCTATTTGATTTGTTCACCACAATATCTCCAGTACCTGGTAAGTGCTCAATGAACATCTGTTGCAGAATTTAATAAATCCAGGATAAACTGTACTTCCAGTCATTTCCCCAAACCTATACTGTACATTTAAAACCATATAAACAATTGATTATTAACAATGGTTCTAAAAAGGCTTGACAAGCAAGTGTGATATGGCCTTCTTGAATTCTTACTCCATCACTTAACTTACCACCCCTGTGGCTTTGGACCTGAGATTATTTTCATTTAGGAACAATGGAAATCATAAAAGCCACCACTCTGATTATTGAAAGGATTGAATGTAATTAAGTGTACAAAATTTCTTAGCACAGTGCCTAACGTATAATAGTTCATTAAATGTTAGAAGAGTCATCTCCCTTTTCTCCTTCTTCCTTGATTATATAGGAAGACTTATTTTCTGTATCTGGTGAAGGGTGAGCAGGGTTAGAAACGGATTTTATTTTATATGCCAATCAGTCTGCGACAGACACCTGGTGCACAGGTTTGAGAAGGAGTCAGCGGCCATGTTCTCATTCAGCTCACTTGTGTGCCATGATAACATTTACCCTGGCATTAGAGGGGAGCACGTGGCATCTGAACAGAATTTTCCACCCTGGATGTAATGCCTTATGCTACTGCCTCATAGAAGACACTCTGCTTCTCATATTGCTAATTTGATTTTTCTAGCAGAACTGCGAGAAACTATTGCATATATTACATGAGTATCAATTGTAGAATTATTTCTGAAGTTAAGGAAAAGCTTAAGGGGTGAGAGTCCCTGATAGCAATGACTCATGCCCCCCTAGGGAGGGACAGTTCCCATCCAGGCTAGTTCTAGGACAGACTGTTAAGTTTTAGCAGTGTCCCAACTGATCCTGAGGTTTAGGTCAAGTGGGAGATTTAGGTCAGATCTCCTACAACTAGAAGCCCCTCCTGCCTCACACCATGCCCAATCCGGGCCTGACTTCCATAGTGGCCGCAAGGAGGGCTTCTTCTAAATGGGGGGTGACTCGTGACTGGGCTGGCCATCCGGAATCACAGTAACCACCGCACACCCCACATTCCTGAGACGAGAGTTAAAGCAGTCTCCTAGGCAGAGGCGAACCCAGAATCAGAGGATCTGATCCAACTGCAGTACTTCCCTGTGTAGCTTCAAGTTCCAAGCACAGAAGAAAGAAAAATAGAGGAGAAAAGTCTGGGTTCTCTTTTTTTTAAGTCACATTAAAACTGGAAGCAATCAGAGGAGTCAGAATTGTATGCAAAAATGTGCTGTTGGCACTTGGTAAAATTCATGTGAAGCCAAAGCTCAGCGGACAAGAGGGAGCCAAGGAATTAAGATCTCTCAGAAAAAGCAGGAAATACCGCCCAACAGGACTGCACTATGTACTGGTAAGTTTGTGTAAACTTGGTGCTTGAGGTAAACCAGATAATTAATGGCTAGGAAACCACTACTCAGTCATTTACATGGCCCAGGATCCTAAAGTACAGGCATCTGGCAAAAAATATTTTAGCAAATGGTGTTCGTACCACTTCTAAATTCATACCTATAAAAAAAGAAAAAACAAAAAAGAAAATAAAAATAAAAAACAAAAATAAATAAATAATAATTTATATCTATAAACCTTCGGAATTAAAGTATATTCAATCCTATGAACTCATGGACCTACGAGAACCATGCTGAATTGTCCTTTTTTTTTTTTTTTTTTAAGGTTTTGTTACTCTGCTTCAGGTCTATCTTTCAAGATTTAAAAAGATTTATTCACACATGGATAAAGTGATCCATATAATGAGCAGGATATTAAAATTTTAACTTTTTTGCCATTTTTACTAGAATGTGTCAAACATTTTTTCCTATAAATATTTAATTAGGGGGAGCAGTAGGAATAATGAATCAAGTTTATTTTGAGAAATATAGCCAATGCTCTCAACAGCCTTGACCCATCTTTGCATACAATCCAATCTGGCAGATGTACCAATCCCTTGATTTAGAGGTAAAGAACTTGTAACTGGTTGCATCAAGCCTCTTAAATGTCTCGTAAATTGTGGTCCACATGGCAATCAGCATGAACTTAAATATCTGTGTCTGATGGCACAAGGTTTAGATTATACAAGGACATAGCAAAATCTCACCCAATCCAATTTCTCCATTTTTTCCTAGACCAACTGTGCAGTGGGTCGAGGAATTACCTGTCATGCAAGAACACAGCTGGGCAGCCATGTTTGAGAACTCCACATTTGAACGGTCCACTTATCCCTTGTCACATTTACTGCCTGTTCTCAGGGACAAGGTCAAAGGCAGAACTCCTTAAATGGTCTTCCAAACACATAACACACTGTGCTCAAAGTGGTCTTGTGCAGCTTCAGGATAGGGTTCTGGACACTGTCAGTCACTCCTTCACCTGCACAGATTTATTTGGCTGCCACTTCCACCCTTGAGTCTCTTTTCTGGAAGAAAAACATAAGTTTTCAAATTGCAATTTTATTACCACATATTCCAGATGTTTCAGGTACACTAGATGAAAATACAATTATATAAATCACATGCAGCATTGGGTGCCTTCAAATGTTTCAGAATGGCACTAAGCATAAACAATTTAACTTTGGCACTGCTAACGCAACCCCAGCTAAATGATCTCTGGTTTTCTAAACCATTCCTAATCTATTCAGGCTGTTCATCAATATTTAGTTCTCTCCTTTCTGGTACAGGGTAGGATTATACTTCTGGCCCTGTTGAAACTAGCATGGGTATATGACTTGCTTTAGCTAGTGAATGACAACAGAGTGTCACCTCCAGAAGGACGCTCTAAGAGCCAATACCACCTCACCACATTAATTTCTTCCTCTGCCACAGTGATCATCAATGTTCTCCCTGCGGCCACTCTACCAACTTAGACCACAGAATGAAGGTGACAAAATACACAATACAGATATGTAAGCAAGAAATACACTCATCATTCTAAATCATTGAGCACTGGGAATTGTTTGTTATGGCAACATAGCCTAGTAGATATACCAGCACCTGAAATACTAGTCCTTTATAGGAAAGATACTGGAACATTAAGCACTATGGTAAATGTTACTATAATTCAAAACGGAAGAAATCGGTTTCTATCTATCATACAATAGCATATATACGTGGTTACATATAGAGAGAGACTTCTCTCCCAGCCTTTCTACACACACACACACACACACACACACACACACACACACAAGAAAAAAAACACCTCCTCAAACCAATTGGATAATCTGAATTCTTACAAATCCACGCTCAGAAATCTCAAAGAAACACAGAGTTCCTCCATCAAAAAAGGACTTGACCTGTTTGTCAAAATCATTTGCAGAATTCCACTTCTAAGATGAAGTACATTAATCAAATGCAGAGCTTCAAAGGGGCTTCATTTTGAATGATCCAACAGACAAATAAATTAGCTGCCAATGGCTCCTTTGTAAATGAAGAGAGCCAGGCTGACCCAAGGGAATAGGACTAAATCAAAAAGGGAACCATCCAAGTAAAAGCAACATTTGGGGCCTAAAACAAATGGATAGAGCTGTCCCACACTCTCGTTTCCAAGAGTAAGGGTGAGCCAAGCACGTGTGTTTATTCACTAATAAGAAGATGCAAATGTCTCACATCTGGTTGATTTCTTATGTGCTACAATCATAAAAAGTGTTTGTATCTGGAACACACATTTGTTTGAGCGCTGTGTTCAACTGTAGCAACTTTATAAACCTGATCGCGCACAATATACCTATGATCTACGTTTCCCTTTGAAACTGTAATTTGAAAGATCTTTTACTTCATTGCAGGGAGGAACTGCTTCAAGTTTCTCACTTAAGTCTGTGAAGAACTGTCCAATTTTAATTTACAGAGCTTTTAACTGGTGACTCAGTGAGGGATGATGTCATATGTTATCCTACAAACGACTGGTGTGGCTCTCCCAGCTCGCTGAAACCATCCCCCCGTTTCTGTGGCAGACAGGACTCCCCAGTTTCCACCCTTTCGTCAGCTTCTTCCCAGCCAGCCACAGGCGAACAGCCTTCCCAGCAGTGGACGAAACAGGAAGTCTGACAGCTTGAGTCTGCAGTGGGACCCCTAGTGTTTTCCCACTCCGTGTCCTGGCAGCGTTCCCCAGAAGTACAAACACACACACAGAGCTCCCATTGTTGCAGCTTTCCCCAGCCCACTGATCCTAATATGGAATGCAGCAGGAAACCCATGATTTCCTGACACTAGGCAAGCTGGAGGAAGCAAGGGAAAAACTCCATTAAAAAGCCCCGCTCTTCTCCATGTTAGATGTGAAGTGGAAAATGGGGGAGATTCAGCAAAATTCCACCGTGTCCTCAGCCAGCCTGGAGAGAGGAAGAGCAAAGTGAAACCCTCAGGCTGTTGAAATTGCCAGACTAGCCAGGAAGCCCCTAGAACTCGGAGATGATGAGGGTTTCTGAACTCAAACTGACAGGGAGAAGGGACAGACCCTTTTAAGAATTCTCCCAAGTGTGTGTTACCTTTCTTTACCGGTATGGTTAGCAAGAGGGCATATGGCAGCTGCCTCAGACCAGTCTGTGTGATCCCGGGTACCCAAAGTCAGGCCAAGTGATCTCAAGCCTGGCACTGGCTTCCCACCGCTCCGTGGGCTCTGAGAGAAGAAGCAGGGGAAGCAACAGCAGCAGCCCAGTCACAGCAGCCGGAGCCGCCAGGATGAACTGCAAGGAGGGGAATGACAGCAGCTGCGGCTGCGGTGGCAGCGAGGAGAAGAAGATGTTGAAGTGTGTGGTGGTGGGCGACGGCGCTGTGGGCAAAACCTGCCTGCTGATGAGCTACGCCAACGATGCGTTCCCAGAGGAGTACGTCCCCACCGTGTTTGACCACTACGCAGGTAAGGAAAGGTGCAAGACCTGTCCCTGCATACAGGGCGAGTGAGGCGGGAGGAGACACCCCAACCGCACAGGGGCCTGGCTGATTTCTAATGTCAGGGTAGGTGCGGCCTGGCAATACCCAGGTACCTTAGGATAAGCTACAACCAAGGACCCTGCTGGAGTCATTAGAACTATTCGTACATCAGTTTGTATTGTAAAACTTTTTCCCCCTTAAATCAAATGAATACTTCTGGGGAAATACCCTGAAATGTCCCGTAGGCTTAGGGACCAGAGATTTTACTCAACATGTGCCTGAAACTCATCAACTTTTTATTGTGAACATTATATATATTTTTATTGTGAATATTTTAAAATGTAGTGTAATTACATCACAGATTTTTTTTTACAGTAAAATCACCACTAACCACACAACTAGAGAGAGAAGTATTCTTGCCACTTCTGCTATATTCACTGCATGCCATTCATAAACGGGAATGCTAAGATTAATAAACATTAGAGCTTTCATTTTTCTATAACAATTGATGCTGTACTACTACTGTATTTTTATTTTCCTGGGGTTTTGGGTTGTGAGGGGAGTATTAAAAGGGTTTAAATATCTATCAGGCAATCTGTGAAGAATTTTAATTGATACATTTTTTAAAAAGTAAAAATAAAGGTAAAAATAAAATTGGAAACATTTTAAAGTATGTCCCCAAAAGACTATTAGGGATAACATATTTTAAAGTATGACAATTAACCTACTGTAGTCACAACTTAATTCTTTCAGGTAGATAATATTTTTAAGTGTTCTAAACTTTGTAGTGTGATAGCTATCAGTATGATTTCTTATCTAATCTAAAGTTTTCCATTTTACTCTTTCCTTTTCTTCTAATTTTCAAAACAAATCTTATTAAATTTTTTAAAAGCAAATTTATGAAATCCTTTAGAAATTCACAAGAGCCTAGATTTTATAACTTTTTTAACATAGTGATCGGCTTGGGGAGTTATCAGAGAGTTGAGATTTTGCAAGAGGAAATTTTCCTTTACCATGGCTTTGGGTCGGATTCAGCAAGGGGAAACAGCCCACAGGAAACCTGTGTGAGTGTTGGCTTTGTTACGGGGCCATTTCAAATCCTCTTTCTGCAGGAAGTAGCTTCTTTTCCAGAGCTAAACAATCACCTACGGCCCCTCCTCCCCCACTTCCATGACTGATGACAACGGTACATGGTAGACCAGGAGAGAACCACAGCGTCCATTTCCCAGCAGGTTTTTCTGTATTTGTAGAAATTAAGTGCCAATTTGAATGCTGGCTCTCTTAAGCTTTTCTGAAAATATTATGACTATGCCCAGGGAAGAATACTTTAATCAGAATAGAATTAAGAGAAGAACAGATAGGTTTGCACCTTGAGAGAAAATAAAAAGAATTATGAAGTTAAGGAAGTTACCAGGATAGTTGACCTGTAAATGTTTCAGCAAAGCTTATTTATTCTGCACCCTCTTTCTGCCAGGAGAAAGAAAGGAAAGAAAAAAAGAAAGAAAGAAAGAAAGAAAGAAAGAAAGAAAGAAAGAAAGAAAGAAAGAAAGAAAGAGAGAGAGAGAAAAAGAAAGAAGCTAGCTGTAACTCATTTCAAAAACTTTTAGATCAAATGTGGAAGACAAAAATCTACTAAAGGGAGAGGTTTCAAGTGCTTTTGAAAATCATGTATCCCACCCCCATCTATTGGGTGAACTAGTTACTGTGTAGTGTCAGAAAGAAAGAGAATAGAACCACCCTTACAGATAAAGTCAGCCTATTAAAAAAAAATAGAAATCAAAGGCTGATTTCACGATGGACAGATTATTTTATATTTCAGTTGTGTACACACTATTCTTTGAGCATCAGTGTATCTTAAAGATTATGACTATTCAATGATGTTAGCTCTCAAGAAATCATAGTCACTATAACCAAACAATAATTTGCACATAGTAGGCATCGCCAAACATTTTTGCTTCAATTTACACTTTGTACCTTGTTAAGTATGCAATGTTTTTATGTGCTTTCCATTGGGTTTTAAAGAAAATGAAGACATGAACCACACCTAGAATAGTAATGAGGAGAACATTTCCATCAATAGAGGGATCTCCTCCATCTCAAGGACTCCTCCATCTCAAGGACTCTAGCTCCTTTTACCACCAACCTCTACGTATAGATGTGAGCTAAATTCTTACATAGTCATGAGAATCTACAACCAATTGTAAAAAAAAAAAAAAAAAAAAAAAAGTTGCTCTACAGAGCAAGCCACACTGGGTCCTCTGGCTGGAGGGTATTTATCTGGAGGTCCCAGGGGAGGATCCCAATAGAAAGTCATCAGTCTTCCAGATGTGCCTTTTCGGGGTTGTGGTCTCTACTGATTGGTCAGTGCCAGGGCAGGAGGTCATCAGTCAATGAATCTGGTCCTAATGTCAGCCATGGTGTTGCTTGCCTGGTTTGGCTGCTTTTCTGGGCCTGGAGCTGAAACATAACTGAGGCTTAGATGTACTTGATGCAAGTCAGAATCTCACTGTCCTGGAAGCATAATGCTTAAGGATCATTCTCCAGTTCTTTTGTTTGTTCCCCTCTAAGGGGGAAACATGACTTGGTAGGAAGGTCAGGGGAGGATCTAAACCACATGACTAGCAATATGCTCGGGGAGAAAAGGTCACCCTGGGGCCAGGTCCTTGTTATCCTAGGTGCCCATTGCTAGGCACCTGGGGCTTTCTGTCCTGATGATCTTCTGTACCTGGCCCATCATCCTTGCTCTCCTCATGTCTGTCTCACTGCCTACCATAGTTCGAGTCAAAGAGAGCCTGTTCCTTGAAGGCATTTCCCTAATAGATGCCTATCCCAGAAAGGTAGAGATATAACAAGATATAACAATAATTATAGAATTATAGTATACTGCTCAAAACGGTAAGCTCTAACGCCAGACAGCCCAGTTCTAGCGCTGGCTCTGCCATTACTGTATGGCCTTGAGCAAATTACTTAACCTCTCTGTGCCTCAGTTATCACAAATGGAATAAAACGGATAACAAAGGTATTAGGATTGTTTTTGAGAAAAATATAAATTAATATATATAGTTCTTAGAACAGTATCTTACAGTTATAGGTGTGAGGTACATCATAGTTATTATTATTAAAAATAGGGTTTCTATATTTATACACAGCTATAAAAGGGAATTTAAAATATTATTTAAAAATAAAGACTATAATAAGGAAAAATATAATTTCAAGAATAGCCTCCAATGGAGTAGGGTATGATAGAGTATGTTTACTGTTCTTATAGTTATCATGTTTATTGGTAATCGATAAATATGTCTACATGGAGTGATAGTAGTAGGATATTCACTTGGGAGAAGAAATATTAGTTTTCCATAAGTAATTATAGAAAAATCAACAACCAACTAGAAAAAAAATTTTTCAGTCTTATGAATCTTAATAATTTCCCTTTCCTCCCACCTATCAGAATCTGAAAGTACATCTTCATATAGCTCTCCTTGGATCTCCAAGGTGAGTTCCTTGCTCTGTCTCCAGAAATCTGTTAACACATCTAGAACTGCCACACTGGATAACAATTTAGTTGTGTCCTTATTCTCCAACTGTCACTGAGCTATGAGCTCCTGAGGAAAAGGCTCGTGTCTTGCCAAATCCAGTGTTCAATTCTCAGTCCTCATCTGCCTTGGTCTCTTGGAGGTTTTCTTATAGTTTATTACCCTCCTTGAAACACTTCCTTCACTTGGTTTCAGAGACACCACATCTTCCTGGTTTTCATTTCCCCCATGAGCAGATCACACTCCCTCTCTTCTGCGGCTTTCTCCATCTCTTCCCAGACGCTAAAGGCTGGCATACCTCAGTGCTCCTTGCCTTGGCCTCTTCTCTCATTACGTGCATGCCCTGTATCTTGTCTCATAACTTTTCTTTAATATACACTGATGACTCCCAAATTTATACCTTTACCCCCAATAACCTCCTAAGACCCGGACTCACATGTTCAACTGTCCATTTGAATATCTAATAAACATCTGGAACTTAATCTGTCCAAAGCAGAACTCTTTAATGCCTCTAATCTCCTCCTTGTGTGGTCTTCCCCATAGAAGTATATGAACCCGGTTGTTCAGAACAAAATATTTTGTACTCTTCTTAGGTCCTTTCTTCTTTTGACAATACCCCCCCACTCTCCATTCAAACCTACTACCAATCAGCTCAGCATTCAAACTATATCTCAAACTTGACTACTTCTCCCCACCCCTGTGGCCTTCACTCTAGTCCAAGCCACCATCATTTCTCACTCAAACTACTATAAATTGCCTCTAGATTTCTTCTAATCTTGTCAGTTCTAATAGTCAGTTCTCCACATAGCTGGCAGAGGTACTATCTCCACAGCCCCAAATTCTGTAGTCCCTTCACACTTAGACCCATAGTTTATCATGGTTTACAAAGCACTCCCTGACTCTGTCCCTGGTATCTCTCCAACCTCATCTCCTAACTCTCCTCTTCAGTATTTCTACACTAGGCACAGCAGCCATCTTGATATTTTTCAAACACATTCAACTACTTCTTCCCTTGAAGACTTTGTATCTGCTCTTCCTCCAGCCTGACACTATTTCTTCATATCCTTCTCAACTTCAATTGACTGTGCTGTTTAACACATTCACACATACACAGAGTCACTCTTTAACCTCTTATCTTGCTATATCTTTTTTCATAGCAGTTAACACTACCTGGCATTATACTTTATTTACTTGCTTACCATTTTTATCCCACACTGAAATGTAAACTCCATAAGGGTAAGGACTTTGTCTTGTTCACTGTTCTACCTCCCACTTCTAGAACAGAGCCCAACATAGACTGTCAACAGATAGTCATTGAATAAATAAATCAGTATGTCTCAATTATCTTAGGCCCTCCAGTGCTGAAATAATTCCAAGTCCATTGAAACTTTGATGAATAAATAAAAAAAATTGCTGGTCCAAGAGCTAGCTATCTCTCTAGACATGAACATATAAAAATACTTAATACATTTAGTATATTTTTGAACTATTTTATTCACATATTAAATAAATATGTTATATCCCTTAGAAATATATCATTGCATTTTCTTGACCTAAGTGGCCAATAACAAATCTATCAGATCTGTAGCTCTAAGTATATAAATTTCATTTGGTAACAAATGGGATGTACTCATCTATCCAAAAGTCTGCCTAAATTTTGGATGGCACACTTGCTTAAGTTCTCATATAAACAGTATGTTGCAGAGTAGCTCCAAGTTCAACTAAGGGCTAGGACTAAAAATTGGGGGCAGTAGGATGACAGTGGAAAAGGTCCCTCACTGAGAAAGGACAATCAGTTAACATTTCACATGATGACAACAAAAGGATAGCACTTCCATTTTGAGTTTAGTCAGACTGCATGCTGAGTCACGGACAGAGTCCGTGGCTTGTCTGTCTGTGTGTATGAGTGTGGAAGGTAAGCCCACTCAGGTGAAACCTGGGCATGATGGACCCCGTGCACCATTCTCATCACCCTCAGAATTTGCGTTGACTTTGTCTGTGGCTCTTTCTTCTATCACCTATTCCTCTTAGAAATTGTCAAAAAGAACACCTGTCTTTGGAAACTCATTTTAAGTCATTATTTGTAAACCCAGGCTGCCGATTCAGGAAATTAACACAATTCAAGGAAAAGGGGGTTAAAACCTAGTTGCTCTATTAACTGAGTGATATGTAAAAGGAAGTTTCCACAGAGAGCTGAAAATCAATTCTTTTTCCATCTAATTAAATGATGATCGGTGCAAGGTAGACTTGATCACAACCTTAATGGCCAGAGCAGAGGGGGAGTCCAATCAACAAGGGGAAACATAACACAAAAGAGTAAAAAAGGAAATAAAAACAAAGCTCCAGGTCTATAAAGGGTTGTAACATGGTTCTGCCCATTTGGAAATATTTACTCAGTAGTTTCTCTGTTTCTCTTTTGTTCTTTCTGAAGACACCTGGGAGCCTCTAGAGAGTGGATGAGATTCATTTTTTTTTTTTTTTTTTGTAAGCCAAAAGGAAACCTAAAACAACTCTCATGGGACTATGAAATAAATCACCAGAATTTTAACTTTAGAGAAAAACATAAAAGGATCTTGTGAAAGAGGAGACAAGAATGGGATAGTGGAATCATTCACTCTATTCCTTCTAAATGCAATGATGCTCAAAACCCAGACTCATAGGCATCCAACACCCAGTATTTCTTTTTTGAGGTAGTGTGATGTGTCTAATACTTTTTCTGGACTCTTGGTCCAAAGGTGTAGTGACAAAAATTATATGGCTATTTTCTTCCTCAGTCTACACAGCAATGCTTGTGAGAACAATCCTGTTCAGAGACTCCAGGGGTATAAATTACACTCAGAAAGCAAAGGTATACTGCAGAGGTGGGAAGTTGTGAGCTGCTTCTCTTAGCAGTATAAAAGAGGAAAAGGGAAAATTAAGTATCTGATCAGAGTAACCCAAGAAAAGCCATGCTCCTGGGTTTGGAAACTGCATCTGCAGTTCATAACCCTCCTCCGAGGTTTAACTGGCCACAAACCAAGGATTGCAACTAACTCCGGCTTCAGCGGACAGTCTTTCACTGACCCAAGGCATTTAGTTCCACAGGGCTTGGCTCCCTTCACTGTCCAAACTAGGAAATGTTTCATAAATTTTACTACTTATCTGCCTATTAAGGTTGGGCTTTGGGTGTACAGTATTTTACTTCTGGGACAGCTTTCTCAAAATCTGCTCTCTCTCTCTCTCTCTCTTCTTGTGAGTCAAATAGCAAATTTGGCTCAGAGATGGCTCAGTACATTGGCTGTCTATGTTTTTGGATACAGTTAACCTGTTCTACAAAGGCGGCATGAAGGTAGACCACAAGCATTAGGCCTCTCAGGAAAGGACAGGGGATAAAACACAACAGCAACTCTCCCCCTCATCGACCACAAACACAAGGTCACAGGCTTTATAGAGGTCCTGCTTTCTGTGTGAGGACACAGGTTCTGCTAAGAGGGAAAATTGACTCCCACAAACAGAAATCCTCACCACTCCCTGGGTCAGTTAGCAGAATCCAAACAGTTAATTTTCTGGGTGTAACGCAGTCAGGATAAATCCCATCATGAATTCAATAGGGAGCATCTGTGAGTCATGGAGTGGCCTGGCACCATTCCTGAATATGCTGAACTTTTTGGATGGGCCCAATTTTCACAAAACAAAAAGAGCTGATTCATGTGTATTCACTCAGCATTTTGTCTTAGTTCATAATACAGCTTTTATTCAGGGTGTTCTTCGTTCCCAATCTCAGTGGTAGTATTAATTACAAAACTCAAATGCCACAAGAATGTGTATTAACAATGATAACAACAGCTATGCAATGCAGTAGTCCTTCAGTCATACTTGTATTTTTATCCATCAATTCATTGCCTTCTCACGATGATCTTACACGGTGCTATTATTTTCCCAATCTTACCAATGAAGAAATCAAGGCACAAAGATATTTACCAATTTGCCCAAGGTCCGATACCTTGTAATGGAAGAGGTGAAGGCCGTGAAACAGTAAACAAACATTTAAGCAGTGTATATGCGTTTAGCCAATAACATTAAATAAAAAAGTGAATGTTAGCTGGGGTACACTATCTGCTATAAAAAATAGACCCAAACGTGTAAGGGATTAACACCACGGCAGGGTGTTCCTTGCTGACATATGGTCCCGGGAAGGTATTCAAGTCAGTGGAGCTGCTTTCTTCCACGTGGTCATTTAGGAACTAGGGATCCTATCTTGTGACACTGCCACCCCCTAGGATCTCACAGTTACTTGCATCCAACCATCCTAATGGGAACAAACGTGGAGAAACCTGGATAGGAAGTTGTATGGGCTGGGTCTGGAAGTGACAGGCCTTCTTTCCAGTCACATTCCATAGGAGGCAATTTAGTGACCAGGCCACACTTCACTCTACGCAACGCTGAGAAATAAAGCCCACCTACGTGGGCCAAAATAGGGAAGAATGGATGTTGAGAGAAACCACCTATCTCTGCCTGCATCAGACTCTCCAGCCACCAAATATCCTGCACACTTTTTCCCACATGTACACAAATTCAGCCTTTTCTTAAGAGGAACTGTTCAGCGTCCCTATTCTGTCACTGAAGCAGATCAAAGTCCAGCATCTGCAGGTGATGCACCGTCCTTCCCATTTGATGAAGATGTGGATCCTCATGATCCATCAGAAGACTGATTATCTGCACAGTCACCCCTTGGACAATGATGGAATGAGGATGGAATGATACTCAAATCCTCTTTCAGAAAAGGGAAGAAGGGGAGATACAGCAATAACAGACCCCTGGTGACAAACACAGGAAACACCCCTTGCCCTGACAGTGATGGAAGTTTCTTGAATTGATCCCAATGCAGTCCTCTGGGAGGAATTCCTTCATCCATTCTTCGCTTTCCCTGGCTAGGCTGTCAGGGGTGGGGTGGGGGCGTCCTTCCTCATCCATTTCCTCTAGGACTCACATCTGAATTGAGCCGTAGAGGATATGTCTTCCTTGGGGGCTGCACAACTTCAGATCCTCTTTCTTACTTGTGCAATTTGGGTTCTCAAGTGGTTTTTGTTTTGTTTTTGTTTTTTTAGTCATAATCATATTTAGTCCAAGCTTGAAGTTTCCTTCCTTTCTCCAAAACTTACTGGGTTTCGGGTAAGTTCTATGTGTCAGCAACCACATCAAAGACTGAAGTATGTCTTTCCTAGACATATTTCTTAAACATACTGTATTGTCTGCTCCCTCTAGCCAATGCCTTTTGCTCTCAAATTAACAGCAGCTACCTAGAGGCCACATGAAGCAGCATGCTCAGATGGGAGGGCAATGCACTAGACCTGACCTTAGACACAGAGATGATTCTCCTGTTTAAATGGAGAAATGAACAATTGTTGCTCAATTCCTTTTTTAATTGTATCTCCTATTTGTGGAATCCAAAAACAATCAACTCTATGAGGCCATCAACATGTGTACTATCAAGCTCCGCTTAATAAACAACAGCTTCAGCTCTTTTCCTTCTTGTAACACCTTGCTAAACACAATAACAATTCTGGCATTTCCCAATTTTTCTTTGAGTGCTATGGACTCTGTAGGAACTAAGTTTACCTTCCAGTTTTACAAACAAGAGTTTTGCAAAATATTTTGCCACTGTATAACATAAATCTTTATCTTCCAGCCTGTTCTGTTTTTTTCTTTAGCATCTACCACTTAATGGCCAAGCCAACACTGTTTTTACGTTTTATAAATGATGGCAGCACACCAGATAGGATAGGCTACTGTAACAAACAGACTCAAATACAGTGTGTCCGTAAAGTCATGGTGCACTTTTGACCGGTCACAGGAAAGTAACAAAAGATGATAGAAATGTGAAATCTCACCAAATAAAAGGAAAACTCTCCCAGTTTCATACCTATTCAGTTCAGTTTGATGTGGGCTTATGCACAGATTTTTTAGGGCTCCTTAGGTAGCTATCCCGTATAGCCTCTACAGACTCGTCACTGACTGATGGCCTACCAGAACAGGGTTTCTCCACCAAACTGCTGGTTTCCTTCAACTGCTTATTCCACTGAGTAATGTTATTCCTATGTGGTGGCGCTTCGTTATAAACGTGCCGATATTCATGTTGCACTTTGGTCACGGATTCAAATTTAGCGAGCCACAGAACACACTGAACTTTCCTCTGTATCGTCCACATCTTGACTGGCGTGGCTGTGGGCTGCTTTGCTGTATACACAGTGTTACGTCATCATCTGCGCATGTGCACATGCTACCACATCATCCTACAGAAACTGGGAGAGTTATCCTTTTATTTGGTGCAAATTTCACATTTCTATCGTCTTTTGTTGCTTTCCTGTGACCAGTCAAAAGTGCATCATGACTTTATGGACACACTGTGTATAGTTATTTAAACTATTAGAATTCTATTTCTTGCTCATGTAACAGACGTGAGCAAGTGTTTACATTGGTGAGATGGTTTGTTCCATGTGGTCATTCATGGATCGACATTTTCCCATCTTGTGGCTCTTCCATTGCCTAAGACCTTGATGAAAAGATAGAAGAATATGAAGGAGTGAAGACAAGGAGTGATAGGTGGGCCAGGTCCACCATTGGCATATATCAGTTCTGTTCACATTTCATTGGAGAGTAATTAGACCTTCAGCCATACGTAATTGTAAGAGAGGTTAGTGATATGCCCAAAGAAAGAGCAAACAGATTTTAATAGACTTTACATTGAATAAAATAAATCCATATAAACAATATAAACTTCCCTAAGCATCATACTTCGTTAGGTGTTTATTCAACTACAAATGACACAACTGTATTTTTTAAGTTTGCATAGTCATCAGAAAAACCTGCTGGTTAAAAATACAGATTCTGGCCCTACCTAGTTGGCCCAGTAGAGTGTTGGCCCAGCATATGGACGTCTCAGTTTCAATTCCTGGTCAGGGCACACAAGAGAAGTAACCATCTATTTCTCTTCCTCTCCCTCTCCCCCTTCTCTCCCATAGCCAGTGGCTTGATTGGTTTGAGGGTTGGCCTTGGACACTAAGGATAACCCAATAGGTCCAAGAGCATTAGCCTCAGGTGCAAACAATAGCTCAGTTCATTCGAGCTTCAGCCCAGATACAGGTTGTCAGATGGATTCCAGTCGTGTTGCCTGTGGGAATCTGTCTCACTATCTCCCCTCCTCCCACTTAAAAAAATATAGATTAGTTCATGCCAGAACTGCTATACCAGACCCACTAAGAAAAGAGCTGTAAATATAAATTTCTAGAAGTATCTTTGGCATTTCTGATTAGATGAAACCTATGAAATTCCCATATTATAGTTCAAAGCCATTTGGATATCATAAGGTCATATAGTTTGATCCAATGTAATTTAGCAGGTTCAGAAAACCCTTCTTTATGCTATAAAGGTGCCTATAAATCAGGTTAAGAGAAACAGTTCTATAATCAATCATCAGTCAGTAAAAACTCAATTAAAATATATTATTTATGTGCATACACACACACACACGTAATTATGTGTATAATTTCTGGGCTTGGTAGTTTCTAACAGGAGAAATTGTATAAAACCAGAAGAAGCCTTCAGAGCTGCTCAAAAACAGCTAGCAAATTCCTAGATGAGGAGTAAGAGTGCTTGCCAAAAGATTCTGTACTTAAGCTGGGGCATAGCAAGACTCTGGAAGAGAAAGAATAACAGGCTGAGAAGCAGGAAGTGTTAGGAGAAGGCTGGTGTGAGGTGGGGAGAGAAGCCTCTGAGACTCAGAACAGAGGTAAGTGAGAACTGTAAACCAGCTGTAAGGAGGCTAACTGGGCAAACTGGGGTGCAACAAGCACAAGCTGCTGGGAGAAAAGCCTGGGTCATGATTAGTAAAGACCGTAAGTATGAATGACTGTTGACTGAGCCTGCTGTCTATAAAACAACAATCAGCATGACTGTAAGACCTTCAGAGGGGAGACTGAGGGAAATCAGAGAACATCTACTCTCTAAAGCCAAGGGCTGTTACAAAACAGGAAAGAGCTTGGAATCCTTGGGCTGGTTTGGTGCATCTCTTGTCTTGGACGCTTGTTGTCATTCTTCCATATCCATCCAGCTCTACGATTATGAAATGAACAAAAACATCTGTTTTCCTTCTGCAAATCCTTCTGTTCCTCTTCATGCTTTGCCCTAACACTTGGTGAAAAGGAGGGGAAAAAAACAAAAATGGAAAGTTGCCTAAAATTCAATTTCTCAGAGTCCAAAAAGTTTCTACTTGGACTAGAATCTGGTTCCTAAAAGAGATATCGTGTAAGTAATGGAGGAGGCAGAAATTTCGTAACTGGGACTCAGTCGCCCTTATCTGAACAGCCAATTGACAAACACTCTTACTAGTGGGGACCAAGCCTCCTTTTGGAGTCTCTCCAGCTATTTGAAAATGTAAGTCAGGACTTAGAATATGATTCTGTTTGTCAACAAGAGAGAAACAATGTTCTCTGTAACTGAAGCCTAATGCACCGTAATGAACAAAACTGCTTCCTGATCCTTTTGCAGGGATATTTATAGTTTATTTTTTAATAGTAATTAGCTAATTATTTAATGTGTCAAGCCCTGTGTCACCGTTGCTATCTTTCTTGAGCTTCATATTATCTCCCAGTAATAGGTCTCTTCATTTCACAGACAGAAAACTGAAACTCAAAGAAGTAACTTGTCCAATATCACATGGCAAAGTGGCCGATTTGATATGCAAATCTACCGGGTTTAAAATGTTACCTCCTCAGTGAAGCCAGACCACCCTGATTAAATTGAACTTCCTTTTCAAAACCTGCTTATTTCCTCTATAGTTATCTTGTTTAGTTAATTTCCCATTGCTTGTCACCCCGTAAAATATATACTTCAAGAAGGCAATGTTCTTTCTGTCTCATTTACTCTTATGTCCCCAATCCTGAGACTGAGTCCACAACACGATAGACACCCAGAAATATCTACTGAATAAATGACTGATTAATTAAATTAATAAATGAATGAATAACATCCAAGTATCTCAGTCTTAACTACTACACTACACTGAAGTCAGCACCCTGTATGAAGTATCAGAATAATTTTCTATGTTGAATTTGACCCACATCCTAAAAGGACATATTCTAAGCATCATGTACATACACTCAGAAATATTGTATTGGCTTTGTCTAAAATATATAAAAAAAAAATTTAGGCCCTGGCCGGTTGGCTCAGTGGTAGAGTGTCGGCCTGGCGTGCAGAGGTCCGGGGTTCAATTCCCGGCCAGGGCACACAGGAGAGGCGCCCATCTGCCTCTCCACCCCTCCTCCTCTCCTTCCTCTCTGTCTCTCTCTTCCCCTCCTGCAGTGAGGTTCCATTGGAGCAAAGATGGCCCGGGCGCTAGGAATGGCTCCTTGGCCTCTGCCCCAGGTGCTAGAGTGGCTCTGGTCACGGCAGAGCGACGCCCCTGGAGGGGCAGAGCATCACCCCCTGGTGGGCAGAGCGTCACCCCCTGGTGGGCGTGCCGGGTGGATCCCGGTCGGGCACATGCGGGAGTCTGTCTGTCTCTCCCCATTTCCAGCTTCAGAAAAATACAAAAAAAAAAAAATTATTTTTCTAGGAAAAAAATTCCAAAAGGTTTTGCTTCCAGTCCAATTTTTTAAACTTGTGAATTCTAAGTGATTTAACTAGGCAAAAAGTTTTTTTCTCAATTATATTGAAGACTTCTGTTCCATTTGACGGGTGGTAGCACAGTGAATATAACACTGACCTGGGACACTGAGGTCTCAGGTTTGAAACCCCGAGGTCACCAGCTAGAGCATGGGCTCACCAACTTGAGCACAGGGTCACCAGCTTGAGCATGGGATCATTGGCATGACCTGATGGCCACTGGCTTGAGCCCAAAGGTTGCTGACTTGAAGCCCAAGGTCACATGCTTGAGTCCAAGGTCACTGGCTTGAGCAAGGGATCACAGGCTCAGCTGGAGTCCCCAATCAAGGCACATATGAGAAGTAATTGATGGACAACTAAAGTGTCGCAACTTCAAGATGATTCTTCTCATCCCTCTCCTTGTCTCTCTCTCTCAAAAAAGAAAAAAGAAAAAGAAAAGGATTTCTGTTCTATATATGTTTTTCAGATGGCATTACTACAGGCAAAAAAGAAAAATTTCATCCTTAAAGTATGTACTGCATAATTTTTTTTCTTTCAAATATGAGGTGAACTAAGAGAAAAAGCAGTAAGTCAATAATCTCCTCAATGTATATCAGGTATAAACCTCTTAAGAATTATGAACTGCGTTTATAAATTGTACCACTCATTTGCTAGAAAATGTACTATTTTTCAGCTGATATGTTTGCAAGAAATTCAATGAACATATCCATATATATTAATAATGGGGCACTTTATACTTGTCAAAGTAAGAGTTGTTAGGAGAAAAATGACTACTTTCTCTCCTCTGTGTTCATATTGGGTAAGCTTGCACTATAAGCCCTAAATGCCTCTTCCTGCAACTAAAATTAATTCAATATGACACCTGCAATAGTTTAAAATGGTAAATAAGAACCTTAAAGAATTTTCAATAATATATAGGTTTTAACCAAACTTTTCAAAAAAGACAGAGAGTAAATGTTCAATCTTAAGTGTTGATATTAGGCACAGACTTTGCTGTAGAACCTTTACTTTATTCATTTAACTCATTTACCTTCCTAATAACTCTCCATACATCCTCCCTTTTAGGTAAACTGAATCTATTAGGCTGCACATCAAAGCCACTGTCTCTCACTCAAGTTCAGCAAAGATGGAGAAATCTTCATTATCATCCTAAAATTAATGGGTCTTAATGTATTTAAAGACCAAGGATATTTTCATCCTTGTCGTCCTCAGATAATATACACATCAGATCTTTCCAATTCCCATTAAGTATTTGACCTAGCCTGTCCCCATTTTTAATGGGCAGTTTTTCATGAATTCACTTCAAGTCAGTCATAAACAACCTGTATTTCAAATCCATTGCCAGCGTGTATTAGCTTTTGTCATTCTTTTCTGTTAGAAATGGGCATCTTGTCAACATGCTTAGGTGCAGTCTTAACAGGATGCAGAAGTCTAGACTAAATAATCTTTTTGATCACCACTATCTTATGTTTCCCCCCTTGTTACTAGGAAAACAATGTGTTCTTAGGTTGCCATGTGTTTTGGCATTACAGAAAACATGTCTGTCCCCATGATGCCATTGATCACTGTGTTTTATAGTACTGAATACTCACTCTGCCATTGTAACAGATAAGCTGGTCTTGCTAGGATTTAGTATGTGGTAGGTTACAAATCATCCTGAGTGACTTTCATGCATCATTCACTTCTTACCAGTTAACACATTCAAAGCTTCCTAAGAGTAGTGCATGTCGGCCAAACATCCTATTGAACAACCTCACCAGTTACCACAGATTGAATTTCAGTTTCACAGAAAGAAATGTTCCAGGGTAAGCTAGAACTCAGTGGATTTTTTTTTTTTTTTTTTTTTGACACAAGAAATGTTAGGTGCCAGGCTATTAACAAACCCTGAAGTATCCACAAGAGGTCATAAGTTATTTCAGTCCCTCCTACATTGTCAACTAACCTTAAGTATAGTAATTTACTCAGTAAAAGAGATTACTTCAACATTGTGTCTATTTATATATGTGGGTCCTGAAGTGATTTTCAAAATTTCAACCTATATCCAAGTTTCAGAGCTTACAGTCGTGGGGAAGCTGTAAGAGGGGGTCAGGAATATAGATTAATCCAGTGGTTTTCAACCTTTTAACACTTGCAGACCATGAAAATAGGAGAATTATGTTGGTGACGCAAAGGCAGAAATCACCCTGAGCATAAGCAAATTCAACTAAGATCATTGGATCTATACTCTTACTACACCATCAGGGCAGTTAACTCTTTCGCAGAACGGCACAAAATTTCTGGCAGACCAATACAGAGACTGGCAGTTTAAAAACACTGGACTAATTGATACACAGCTTTCAAAGGATCCATGCAACACATTTAGGAAAACACATTTTTTTTTTTTTTTTTTTTTTTTTTTGCTTTCATTGTAACAAGGAGCTAGGAAATCCATCACAGTTTTCCTTTCTGATGTCATCATGGCCTCAGATTTCCCATCATTTCCCATGTCATGACCAGTTTAGAAGCCTATTGCTTATTCAATGAGGGAGAGAATTTCTATTCCACTGACAGAGACACCTAGTTCCACTTTCACAGCCAACATCTGGTTACTTTCACAAACTCTGCAATTAACTCAAAGCCTAGAGAAAAAGAGTACTGAGTAAAGCATTTTGAGGGTAAGAAGAATAAGCCCACAGAATGATCCATTTGGTTCATTAAAAATTGTTCAGCCCTGCCCAGTTGGCTCAGTGGTAGAGCATCAGCCCGGCATGTGGAAGTCCCGGGTTCAGTTCCTGCCAGGGTACACAGGAGAAGCGCCCATCTGCTTCTCCACCCTTCTCCTTCTCCTTTCTCTCTAGCTCTCTCTTCCCCTCCTACAGCCAAGGCTCCATGGAGCAAAGTTGGCCCAGGTGCTGAGGATGGCTCCATGGCCTCCGCCTCAGGTACTAGAATGGCTCTAGTTGCAGTGGAGCAACGCCCCAGATAGGCAGAGTATCGCCTCCTGGTGGGCATGCCACATAGATCCCCAGGCAGGCACATGCAGGAGTCTGTCTGCTGCTCCCCACTTCTCACTTCGGAAAAATACAAAAATAAAATTGTTCACATTTTTTTATTTCTTTGTAAGACAGCACCATAAACCTTTAAACTAAGTAACTGGAAATAGTGACTTCAGAAGACTTAGTGCGCAATTTTTTTCTTTTCATGGTTCGTAAAATCAATAATCTGCTCTTGAAAGATGTGTGACATATTCAAGAAAGAACCTCACTAAAATTACTTTTGTTCTTATTTAGTCTTTTCATGTTTTCCTACTTCTTTTCTTAAGGATCCTAAACTTGCTTTGGTATGTACCTGAGCCTTCCTGCCCCTCTGAGCTACCTTTACCTGGTGAGCTCTACATGAAAGGGAGACCCCTCCTCTAAGAGAAAGGCAGTGGTGTGTTAACTAGACAAGCAGCTCCTTATTAGCCAAATTGCCTGCTAATAACATTTAAATGTTATCCTTTATGAAGGAAAAAACAAATATTTTAATGGTATATGTGAGAATCATAGACACTCAGTTATAATATTTACACTGCACTACGAGAGGAGGGAGGAAGGGCTGACTATTTCTTCTGTGGTGAGTTAAGTAGCAACTTGAAAGGAGTAATGCAAGTTTACCTCTGAGCAATGTCTATCAAATCTATGCAAAGAGAAAATTAAGTCAAGTTTTTCTCTGTGCTTTTTCAAGGACAAGGTTATTTCAGCCTCAAATCCTTATACTTTTCCCACTAGGGTCCATAAGGATGCTTCTTCAGGATAGACAAATGATCTTTCTCTAAAAGCCTCCAAATTTCTGCTTTTTTCTTGTTTTCATATCAAGTCTCAGAAACAAGATTCTTACATTCTAGGGATGAAGACCAGCAGAGGAAATAGCTTTGTCCCTGGAATCCCTGACTAGGTAACTGCACCTCACTTCCCAAGAGAGGGGCTGTTTCAAAGCAGGATCTGCCTGGAGTCCTGTTCCATTAAATCAGCGTAGGCATGTAACATGAAAGAGCTGGATATTCTTAGAAAAGAGGTGTGTGTGTGTGTGTGTGTGTGTGTGTGTGTGTGTGTGTGTGTGAGAGAGAGAGAGAGAGAGACAGACAGACAGACAGACAGACAGAGACAGAGAGAGAGGCAGAGAGAGAGACAGAGAGACAGACACAAACAGAAAAATCTGACTCCCTCTCAATAGGAAAAAGAACAAAGTACATACACGAACGTACTCCTCAAGTATTGCCCTTACACACTCTGCTTTTCAAGATTAGGGTTCAATCTCATCCTTACAAAATGACTTCCACACGTTTTGTTTTTAAGAGAAAATGGTATTACCCATAAACGCTATTTAAAAGTTCTATAGTTTCATTTTATAGTTCAGTTTTACTCCACCTGGAGTACCTCTAAAAAATACCATGCTGAGCAAATTTATTACCACTATAACTCTCTCTAACATGTAATTTTGCATTGAAACCAGGTATCTAGGAAGTAACCTGTGTTCTTGATAACAGTGTTGTGAGGTTCCCAGGCAATTAATCTGTGGTAGCCAGACAGCCTTGGGAAATTACAAATTATATAATGTATGTGAAAGCATTTTGTGTGCTGGAAGACACTATCAAATGTTATTTTTTCCTTTTAATAATAAATCACTTTATTTATTGAATGTGTAGAGTGACATAAGATGTAATTAGCCACCAGGTACAGCAAAGGCATAAAACCATACATAACCTCTTTCCCCAGGACCGTGTCGCTGGGAATGCAGGTTACCCATATTTGTTTCTTCACACGTGTCTCAGCGATATGAATGCGTGAGTGCCTAAAACAGGGCTCAGCGTCAGAGGTCTCTGTTTTGGATACTGTAACTCGTGCATGCAGGCTGCTTGTTCCTCTTATGGGTGAAAATGCCTCAGAACTGTTGGCATTATCTTGGCAGCAGATGAGGGAAGGGGGTGTGGTGGTCCCCACAACCCAAATCATCCAGCTGCAGTACTTGCAAAATCGTTGCTAATCAAGCATGTAAATCCACTTTTATTACCTGAAAAAGGCGCACAATAAGAACATTTGGATGTTAAAACAACTGTTCTAAAGGCATAATTGTAATTTACTGTTTACTCTTGGTAGTGTACCTCAAACAATTTATTGCTTAGTGAAAAATCCAGGCCTACATTACACCAAACTCAGAGCAGTTAATATGTGCAAGTAGTCCCTACCGAGATAGGCCCAGAAGTTGGTTTTTTGGAAGGTTTTTTCTGCTTCTTTCCTGATTTCCCTAATATTCTCTGACTTCGCAAGTGACCCTTATCCCACACTCCCACCCGGGGACCTCTCCCTACCTCCCAGCCTGTTCCTTCTTAGCCCTTCAACCCTGTCAAGAAAAAGTATTTTTCGCCCTGGCCAGTTGGCTCAGCGGTAGAGCGTCGACCTGGCGTGTGGGGACCCGGGTTCAATTTCCGGCCAGGGCACATAGGAGAAGCGCCCATTTGCTTCTCCACCCCCGCCCCCTCCTTCCTCTCTGTCTCTCTCTTCCCCTCCCGCAGCCAAGGCTCCATTGGAGCAAAGATGGCCCGGGCGCTGGGGATGGCTCCTTGGCCTCTGCCCCAGGCGCTAGAGTGGCTCTGGTCGCGGCAGAGCAACGCCCCGGCGGGGCAGAGCATCGCCCCCTGGTGGTGGGCGTGCCGGGTGGATCCCGGTCGGGCGCATGCAGGAGTCTGTCTGACTGTCTCTCCCCGTTTCCAGCTTCAGAAAAATACAAAAAAAAAAAAAAAAAGAAGAAGAAGTATTTTTCGCCTGACCAGGCAGTGGTACAGTGGATAGAGTGTTGGACCGGGATGCAGAGGACCCAGGTTTGAGACTCCGAGGTCGCCAGCTTGAGTGCGGGCTCATCTGGTTTGAGCAAAGCTCACCAGCTTGGACCCAAGGTCGCTGGCTTGAGCAAGGGGTTACTCGGTCAGCTGTAGCCCTCCCAGTCAAGACACATATGAGAAAGCAATCAATGAACAACTAAGGTGTCACAACGAAAAACTGATGATTGATGCTTCTCATCTTTCTTCATTCCTGTCTATCTGTCCCTATCTATCCCTCTCTCTGATTCACTCTCTGTCTCTGTAAAAAAAAAAAAGAAAACAAAACAAAAAGCATATTTCCAGTTGCATCCAACTATCACTTAGCTCCTATTACTTATACAATTATCAGTTATACATTTTTAAGCTATAGTTGGAAGTTGAGGGAGGAGAATCATTTTCCCTAGAGCAACATAAATTGCCTCTAGCTTTCCAGGAGAGGGTTGTGTTTGCCACCAAAGAACATAAATAATTAATATCATAATCTCATCCTTAGTCCCATAAATACTGAAGTCTTTCAATTCTCAAGCAATTTTAACTCGAATGTGTTTATTGAGAGTTTGTAAAAAGAAATTTAATATTTATATATTTACTTATATAAAATTAATAATATTTCATTGGGACTTCTGATATAACCTTAATTCCATAAATCCAAAAGAAAAAATGGAAAACAAAAATACAAACTATATTTTCAGTAAAACCAGGACATATACTTCAAAATATTTTTAAAAGAATGCCAAAAACAGCAGAATTCACAGAAGAAATTTGGGAGGAGACAAAACCTAGTGGCAATAGGTCTCATAAAATGCCAACAAAATATACTTTTTGAAGAAAGTGAGGGACACTCCTGGGAGAGAAAATATCTATACCCCAAGTGTATAAAAGAGTCCAGAAAACAGAATAATCTGAAGGTGTTAGAAGCCTCCACAGACCTGGTTCAGATCACAGAAGCTAAGGACCTCATCAAGAATCATATAAAGCCATGTGCAAGAGAGGTTTTTGCAAGTATTTATGGATAGTTCAATATTAGAAAATCTATTAATAAAATTCATCTGACTGATAGGTCTCAGGAGAAAAATTATATGATAATCTTCATGGAAATTGAAAAAGCATTATAATAATCATTACAATTTGATTTAAATAATAACAGTAAAATAGGGAAATAATGATATGATAGCCTCCAAAGATAACTACTGTTAAATTTCACCCTTGCCCCTATAAATATGTCATTCTCCCCTTAAGAGGTGAAGTTCATTCCCCAACCCTTGAATCTGGACTGGACCTATGACTGTCTTGACCAAGAAAATGAAGAGAAATTGATTTTCTGATACATTGAAGTTCAAGACTTCCCTTCTCTTAGATCCCAGCTGTCAATGCTGTGAAACCCAAGCCGCATGGGAAAATCAAAATGAGAACTAAAACACTCTGGTCCACAGCCCCAGTTAAACTCACTGACAAGTCAACACCAACTACCATATAGAAGTGGGCTATTTGGGAATCTTCAACCACATCAAACCCCTCGAAGACTGCAGCCTAACCTGACATATTGTAAAGTAGTAAAGCTGCCCAGACAACTCCAGTCAACCCATAGAAATATAAGATAATGATTACTGTTTTAAGTCACTAACGTTTGTGTAGTTTCTTAGGCAGCAAGAGACCACTTAAACGCCTGGATATTTTGTTTATATCTATATCTATCTCAGTCCCAAAACCAAGATCATGCTTACTTGAAAATGGCTAGAAATAGTTCCACTAAAGTCAGCAATAAGGCAAGGATTCCAATATTACAATTGTTATTTAACATTTTATGAGAAGTACAAGATGATGGACTTGGATAAAAAATATATATTAGTGATATTTAAAAAGAAAGTTTACTCTCCTTCACTCATTCTGGTTTCTTTGCTGTTCCTTGTAAATAAATTTCCCTTTCCGAGACTTTACTGTTCACACTGCCTAGCACTCTGTCCCCAAAAGCCATATGGCTGACCTGCTTATTTCCTTCCAGAAGCTATTCAAATATCACTTAAGTAGCAAAGTCTTCCCAATCACTCTGTATAATAACTACTGCTGCTATCCTGCTTTATTTTTCTGTAGAATTTATCACCACATATTATATTGCACACATACATGCATGCACTCACACAGCACACTTCTTTGCCATCTGTCTACTAAGGGAAGGGGCTATATCTTTGGCACTCAATAATTATCTTTTGAGTGAATGATTAAAGCTTACAAGCATATAATGCTTTCACTTTCTTGTTATTTTTAAAACTTAGTTCTTCCTTAATTCCAACAAGTTGTTTGTATTCATCTTTATCTTTTCCCTCTGATTTTTTGAGACCTTTATAGTGGATATTAGAGAATACTTGTTAATAAGCACAGAAAATTTAAACAGTTTCATAATTTAGTGCACCCAACCATCTGGCTGGGTGACAACAGCAACTCAGACAAATCAAAATTACTTTCTTAAAACATGCCATACTGGCCCTGGCCGGTTGGCTCAGCAGTAGAGCGTCGGCCTGGCGTGCGGGGGACCTGGGTTCGATTCCCGGCTGGGGCACATAGGAGAGGCGCCCATTTGCTTCTCCACCCACCTCCTCCTTCCTCTCTGTCTCTCTCTTCCCCTCCTGCAGCCAAGGCTTCATTGGAGCAAAGATGGTCCAGGCGCTGGGGATGGCTCCTTGGCCTCTGCCCCAGGCGCTGGAGTGGCTCTGGTTGCAGCAGAGCGACACCCTGGAGGGGCAGAGTGTCGCCCCCTGGTGGGCAGAGCATCGCCCCTGGTGGGCGTGCCGGGTGGATCCCGGTCGGGCGCATGCGGGAGTCTGTCTGACTGTCTCTCCCCGTTTCCAGCTTCAGAAAAATACAAAAAAAAAAAAACAAAAAAAAAACATGCCACACTTGAACGGTTGTTTTTCCTGGTTATGTGGAGAAAGAACTAGTTGTGCTTCTACAAAATTCTATCTTATGATTAGGTTGTATAGCCCTGGCAGGAAAGGATGCACACACATGTTGAGTGGTCATGAAGTTGTGCTTAGGGTCAAATATGCCTAAATGAGACACTCAGCTCTGACTTTCAGTGGTAGTTTCATCATGGCCTTGCCCTCACTTAAACTCTCTAAGCTATAGTTTTTTTCATTTGTAAGATGAGGATATAATAGGACTTACTTCATCAAGGACATATGAGGATTGAGTGAGCCAATGTGTCAATACAGGCATCAATGTTGCGTAATTGCCAGTGGCTTTTGCTGTTGTTGTTTTTATTCATGTGGGAGAGGTACTTGATCCAACTTCTGTGTCCTTCTGTAACATCTGTATTTTCCCTGACTATGGTCAGTTCCCAACATCCAGGATAGAGTACACAACACAAAATGTCCACAAGTTAAAACCGTGATGCGAGTTGGTTTGGTTAATTAGACACTGAAATAAGGATGGGAGTTATGGAGTGTGCATACATGAAGATCTCTTCATAAAGAGAACAGGAAGTCATGATATAGAGGTGGTTAGGATATTGACATGCCTGAGGCCGTGGATGCTAGGAAATGACTTCCTGGGGCCCCTTCAAGAACTACATTTTATTTTTCTTAATAAAGCCTTCCCACAGTGTGGGTTTCATGAAATCATTTTCAACTGGAGAATTATTACTGCCTGTCTCAAGTAAATTCTTACAATCTTGGGTGTTTGGGCTTACTTTCTTCCTTTTTTGACACTTGAAAGGATTGGTTTTTATAAATGTTTATTAAATTTAAATTCTAAGTAAGAATAGCTGTCTTATTTCTCCAAAACCACACTTTGCTATATTTATTACCTCAAGGAGTATTCAGACAACAGCAAAAGGGAGAAAGACACATAAGGTACCTGGGAAGTCGGCAACAAGGAAAACAAACACAGACACTTCACAGCCTAACTGCTTAAGAACGTTTGCCAAAATGTAGAGCCTATGGTTCCCAGTCAGCCCCTTATAGGCAGCTCTTCAATGCAGTCTATGTCCAAACTCAATAAACCATAACTGGTTTAACACTAAGTCAGATTATCATGATTCCTGCAAAACATTGAGAGAAAACATGACTTCTGTAATTATAATAATTATATAAATGATTACACTTTTCATGTAGTGAATCTTACTCATGTGGCTGAGTGATTAACCTTTTGAGTAGTGAGTTTTTTTCATGCTCACTGACCCCCGAGAGTGAGGTTTTTTTCCAGGAACAGTTTTATTAACTTAAAATCATGTTTGTTTGATAACCAATTTATGGAAACAAGAAGAACATACATTTACCATTTTTTAATGTTGCCTTACACATTTTTAAAATAAAATTTTTTTAAATGGATGTGGTCAGGAGGCATGAGGACGTACATGAGTGTTCATACTACTCAAAGGTTTAAACAGGACTCACTTTCAAAATGGAGTTTACCACCAACCCTATCTAAGGGACATGGAAGCAATAAGATTCTTGGTCCTCCCACCTCTTGATAGCTGTCAAGACTTAAGAAAGACATATTTTCATGCGTTTTCTTCATTCTTTAAACAATGAGGCCAGTAGCCAAAGGATAGGTCAGCCATTCTAAGTTGATGAAAACATGCAGGTTATGAAAATGGTAGATAAAAAATAAATAGGAATGTCACCTGATAATTTTTTTTAAAAGGGTGTTTTGTATTCTCTCTCAGCAATCAAAAGCATGGCTTTTGAACTCATATAACATGGGGTATGAAATAAGTTATTTTTTGCCAAATCTTCAGTTTCCTTACCTGCAAAAGAGTTAAATACCTACCTCATGAATAGATCATAAGGAATAAAGGAGCTAATGTATGTAAAGCATCTAACAAGCATTAATGCATGGAAATATTATTTCATAAATTTATGATTATTTAGAAATGGCATCACTACTGAAAAAGTACTTATTTCTCTCTTTCTGAGCTCTTACACAGCTCTAACTAACTGTACCTTCTTTGGAACTCTATAGTCTTCAGAGGGGAGAGAATCTTAAAAGATTTCTCCATTTCTCAGTCCACTCCCAATTTCTTGGCTCTAATCATGAGCAAAAGTGAAGGTAGTAGCCAGTCACAGAAGACAACAGTTGTATGATTTTATTTATATGAAATACCCAGAATAGGCAAATCCACAGAGACAGATAATATATTGGTAGTTTCCGGGGCTGGGAAAAGGGATAATAAATAGGGAGTGATGGTTAAAAGACACAACATTTCCTTTTAGAGTCATAAAAAATAATCTAAAGTTGATTGTAGTAATGGTTGCATAACTCTGTGATTATACTAAAAAATCATTGAATTGTGCACTTGTTTAGAATTGTACACTTTAAATCGATGAATTCTATGGTATATAAATTATATCTTAATTTTAAAAGCTATAAAAAATGAGAACAGAAAAAAACTATAGGAATTGATGTGATTTCTTTGGATAATAGCTAGTAACTAAAATAACATGAGGGAGATTATTGTTTCTACCCCTTAGAAAAATTCACCAAAGTTCTCAGTTCTTAAACGTGTGTGCAGAGTTCCACTTAATAACTAGAGTAACAACTGGGTACTAGGCTAAATCATTCTTGAATCTGTCCTCATCTCCATTCTTCACGTCACTGGTTTCATTGTCTCTTCCCTGGATTATTGCGAGAACCTTTTAACCAGCCTGTCTTCTTCCTTTCAACTCATTCTCCATACTAACACTAGAGAGGTTTCCCAAACAATAACAACAAAAACAAGAACGTCAATACCCTTCTTAAGATCATTCAGTGATCCCCAATCATTTCCAGAACAGAGTTAGGACTCTCTATACAGGCTTAAAATGCTTTAGTTTTCTGTATTGTGTCTTTTCTTTTCAATCATATCCCCTGCACCAGCACCCCATGTGAACCTCTGATTGGGCCAAACTGAACTGTATATAGTCCCCACACTTCTGCTTCCATGATCATGCAAGTCACCTGTAGGACCAACTATCCTTGTCCACTTGGAAAACTCCTGTACCTAATTTAAGACAGAGCATATACTCCACCTTCTTCTTGCAAACTTCTCTTTCCCCAAATTTTCTTTTGGGTGATTCTTATTCCATGATTCCTTCACTCATCCATTTATTCAACAAATACTTTAACTGTCAAGCACATAGTACCTTGTATGTCCCTCTATTATACCAAGTCTCACACAGCTATAATTTATGACATTTCTGTCTCCTCCACTAGATGAGAAGAGGGATCATGTTCAGTTGTACACCTTTGCATCCCTGTCCCCGTATACTGTTTGACACTTCGTAGATGCTTACTAATTCTTTGGACAAATGAAAAAGGAGAACTCAAGAGATGATCTGAACATTGTCAACATTATTCACAAACCATCCTTTCACTTCAATATAAAATACATGGAGGTATATTTTATTGGTATTAATAACAATAATGCCAGTTTTATGGTTGTTCAGATCTAAAGTTGTTGGATATGTAGTATATATGCACACACACACACACACACACACACACACTTTCATATGTGAACATAAAAAAGTTTAGAACAAATTAAATAAACCATTAAAATGATTTTTCTCACATTTTTTTCTAAAAAGTGTACGTAAACCTGTATGTACATGTGGAAAAAAAGGTGAAGCTGCCTGTCCCCACAGATCCCCATCTACCATACAAATAACTGTTTTCTTGAACCACAGCTTCTCCTGCAGGCTTCAAACTGATGCTCCTAGCCCTTTGCTAAACATATCCACTGAGGAACGATGACCTGGTAAAGAAATTAGTTCCCTTTCTTTAGACTGTAGAATATTTAAAAACCAGAAAAGTTGAAAACATTGTGATCCCAAAATACTATTATGTTTCCTGCCAAATTTACTCTTTCTTATCTAAATCTCCTGGGGTTTCTATACTGCGAAAGCATTCACCACTTTGATAATCATCTCTTTACTAACATGCTAAAGTAAGTTTTTAGGCTGCTTCTTTTGTGGTTCTAAATTATTAAAAAGCATATCAAAACTATTACTAGTTCCAGAACATGATACTTTCCACACACAAAAAATTTTTTTAACTGGCTTGGACTCTTATTTGCGAAAAAAAAAGGGGGGGGGGAGGACAAAATCATAGGTAGGGAAAAAGGTAGAGAGAGATACCTCTCTAGATTAAATGCCATGTTTTAACCTGATGGGATCCTGACTATTAAAAAAAAGCATATTTTATTATGAATTACTTTAGATTCTATGAGGAAATTAATGTTAAGTTTCTTGGGGGTAATAATAGTGTTGCGGTTATTTAAAGAATGTCCTTATTTTTAGGAGATGCTGCTAAAGTAGTTATCGGCACAATGTCACCGTGTCCACAATACACTTTCAAATTTTTCCGGGGGGCGAGGAGGAACCGTGTGCCTAGAGAGATAAAGCACTTGTGACATAATGCCAACACTGTTGAATCTAGGTGGAGGTGGGCAGTCCTCATTCTTTCAACTCCTCAGCATGTTTCAAAATTTTAAAAACAAAATATCGGGATAAAATCCTTTTTAAAGGAAGTATTTTTTAATGATAATTGTGCCCTCGGCTACAACACACATTTTCTCAAATTTAGATGGCCATTTGGCATTAGACATATGTAAGTGTGTTGTTTGAACTGACACTACAGAGGTGGCTTATTTCTGGTTATTATATCTAAATGTGTATTTAAATTAGAAGATTAAGTTCTCTAACCCTACTCTAGAATCTACCAAAAGACTTGAACTTAGAATTATTTTCACAAAGAAAGGAAATGTCAAAATACAAATTTATTACTTTCCTTCAGATAGCCTCTCTTTTTTGCTTAAATAAGTTCACAGGAGAAAAGTGTGCATATGGTACACACGGAAGAAATTTCCATTCATAAACACATGATTATGCATAATTTCAATGTTTTAAAAGCACTCACAGAGTTTAAATCATTTCTGCATTTCTCTACATACATCAGATCTCCCCTCTATGTCCTTTCTCCTTACTGTAACTCCAGGAAGTCTCTTAAATGACCATCAAATTTCAAGAGAGGCTGTAGATTCTAATATAGGATGCAACTTTTGTCAATCACCAGACATAGTACCTTTGCTTCCAACAAAGGCTTGTCAACAGAACTTGCTCTGTGAACCAGCTGTGGTGGTGGATGACCCAGCTGAATGCCTTTTGGGATATTCTTTCCCAAGTCCGTATGTGGCATGGAATGTTTTGCAGTGGCCAAAAAGCAGTGAAGGGTCCGGAACTCTCTCTTTGTAGAAAGAAGTTTGAAACACACACACACACACAGTGGAAAACTTTATTTCAATGAACATTGAGTAGACAAAAGAGGGTGTTTCATGAGATATAGTTTGCCTATAAAAATAAGAGAAAATATGAGCAAGAGGAAAAAAAAACGGAGTTTCTCTATTGTTAAGAAAGAGCTTGGTGCTGGCAGGAAACAAGATGACATAACCTCCCAAGTATGATCTAACAAAACACTAACCAGCTCAGTTTATCTCCTGAGAAAAAACTTTAAAACTTAAAAAGAATCATTTCTCTTAGTTTCCAAAGTACTCTACACACTTGAAACAGTATGAATGTCAGATTAATATTAGTTCCTGGAAACTTTTCATTTTAAACATCAAAACTTATCTCCTCTTGAGAGTCATTATTATTTCTTAAATTCTCCTGGTTTCCCTCTAAAGCCAATAGCAAGAGAGTAGTGTGTGACATTCAATTAGTAATCAGTCAAAAAAACTCCAATTACACACTGAAGTTTCAGCTTAATTCAGCTCCAAAGGGTAATGTCTTGTTCAGTTTTCCAAATAGTCCCCAAATATGGTAGAAACAAGAGATATAACTAAGAAGTGCTGATGGAAATGTAGGAATACATGTTATAAGTCAGATTTGATTAACAACTGCATTTGAAGGTTAGGCTGAATTAACTGATGTGGATCATCGGACGATCTCCATCACACCTGGTCTTGTTATCACAGCACAGTGAGATCAAGGGATATTTTACATGCTTCTCATCCTTTAGCAAGTACAAGTCAGGTGTGAACGGAATTTGCCTTGTCACTTAAGCCTGGCTGTTCCCCCATCGTGTTCCGTCCTACTGGCCCCACATCACCAAGCAGTGTGGCAAGCTTCAAACTGTATTCAACACATTTTAAATTCACTCTAAATGGGTCCATCTCTTGGTCTTGGATTCCACCAGCAGCAGATCATGACTTAACATGACAAATCTTTCATGTTCCAGGAGCATTTTTTCTTGATAACTCATAAGTAAGACATGAGGGGGGGGAATTGCAGAGTTTGGGTATATTTAGAAAGCTGAAGTCAAGTCCATCTTGGAGGTGTTATTAAAGGCAATTCCAATATTTTCTTGTTTATTTGCCTGTTTGTTTTCCTCAGACATAGGAAAAACATGTAGTTCAGAAAAGACCAGTTTTGGAAACTGTGGAAATTGTTAAAGCAATGTCAGCATCGGCACAGTATAAAATAATTTTCAAAAATCAGAGGCAGGGAAAGTCTTGAGCTGTGCACTTTCAGTGATTCTTGGAATGATAACACAATCATCCTGGAGTTTATGGAGCACTGCTACGGCTTCAGGAACTGTGATGAGGGCATTCATGTTCGTCAGTCCATTTTCATGGCAATCCTGGGAGGTAACTGTGATTTCATCAGTTCTGGAGATGAGGACAAAGCAACACAACTAAGAAGCATGTCCATGGCCACATCACACATGAGAAAGCAGCAGAATTGACATCTCATCCCTTGTTCAGACCATAAAACCACACTGCTTATCACCCCCTTAGTCTGGGTGCTGGGGTAACGGGAGCCCAAACTTGGCCCATGGTCTTTCTACATCATTATACACTGCTGATCATAATGTATTCAAAAGAATAACAAATCATTTTAAAGTAGAAATAGAAAAAAGAGTTCATCCAACAAATGTGACCCATGTTACCAGAGAAACTTGAAGGGGGGGGGGGGGAGCCTCAGAGAATTTCCATGGTTCCCATGTCATTCTAAGACCATTAGAAGTCAGCTGTCCAAATCTTTTTACTGACTCCGTTGGGAAATTTAAATAGCTACCAGTTGGTCCTAAAAGTTACTTTGACTAGAACCACTAATGTAGTTATCAGAACCTGACCTCCTGCATTTGCCAAGGGCTCTTCTCTATTTCAGGGGTTAAGAGAGCTAAGAGAGTCAGGTCGGGGTGCCTAGGCTGTGATTTTGTGATGGTCACTGCTGTCTACTTGCAGAGATACATGGATGAGCAGAGGAAGGGAATGAGAAGATTATTTTCCAATCTGTGTGATATTTTCAGGAATTAGGGGCAGCAGAAAATGGAGAGGATCAAGCAAGCTGGCTCTACACTGAGAGACTAGATGTGAAATTCTGAAGACCCAAAATAGAAACCTTTGTGGCTATCGGAATGTCACTGTTTCCAGTCCTCAGGGGCAATAGCCCTGACCCGCATTTCCTTTATATAAAGTGTCAAAGAATTTTATATTTTTTTCTGTATGGTAAGTGCTCTGAAAGTATGGTAGGACCGTTGAGAAACCCGAAAAGAGTTAGATTTGGTTAATAGGAAGTCATAAAGACTGAAAGGTTACTCACAGTTAAACAAAACCATGAAATGTTTTAATATTAAGAGTATGTAAACATACTTTCTTTCCAGAATAGTCTAAGTATAGTTGTGTTTAAAAGAAAGTAAAGATCCTATCCTTTTCTACAATATGTATTTATTATTTTCATCAAAACCATTAAGTACTTTTTGGCATGAAATATTACTGTATTAGGTGCTATGTGGAGCAGTTTGGACTGAAATCTTGCCCATTCCTTTAGAAATTATAGCTTAATTCTTGCAAAGCCTGCCACAGCAACAATATAACAAATAAATACTTGCTGGTTGATTGACCTCAGAGGGGGAGAAAATGATAGGGCTGGAGATGTAGACGGCTCCAGGCAGCAGAAGAGAAATAGTGAACAGACAGGAAGACATTGGCACATTCACACTGAACACATGGCAGAAGCAGCGAGGGAAGCAGCAGATGATCATGGCCCAGCAGCAGCTGTCAAGAGCACACACAAGCCCTCAGACTACCGGACCACTTTAGAATCTTGCTGTTAAGCTTCACAGTGGATACTTCATAAATACCTACCAGCTTTACAGAACAAGTAACAGTAATGAAACCACGTTAAATCAGGACGTTCTCCAAGAAATTAGAATTTTCAAAGAAAATTATTCAACTCATTCAATGTATCTAAGATATTTAGCGCAGAATTCCACTGTGTCTGCTCTTGCATTTGTGCTAACGGTTCCATGAGATAGAAAGTGTATTGTTAAGAAGGTGTTTAACAGTGGACTAAGGATCTAAAGCTTTTGATTTCCAGTTCAAGCCATGGCAAGTCCTCTCTCAATATTTCACTTGCTTTCTTCCCAGAGTGCTCATGAAAAACAATGAATGATCTATAGAAACTCCAGCTATCAAGGACATTGCACAGGGAAGTGCCTTTGAAGTTATTATCAGTTCTACAATGGCTTGCAAAATGCTACACAGGGACAGGTCAAGCTGAACAGGAGGCCACACTGCACATGCACTTGTTCTATGGCTGTTGGATGTCTGCATTATTTTCTTAATGTGGATTTTAAACAGCAAATCAAAAATGCAATGACATCTTAATACTATTGATCTTCTACCACCTAAGCTTCTGGAAAAGTAAGGATCAAAAATCATTAGCATCCTCCCACGTCTTTGATACCATCATAAATACTCAAGAGAAAGAGAGAGAGAAGAGATTTCTAATCTCATCAATGACTTGCCAGCTTTGTTTTTATATTTTAACAAATACTCATTCCCTTCTCCGTCTCTGGACACACATTCAGAAAAATGACTTGCCAGTTGTTTTTGGTCACTTCAAATGGGGTAAGGGGGGTTAGTATTTATTGATATAAAGAAAAGCAAGGACAAGCAAAAGATACTCACATTAACTACCTTTATGTGCTTTCTGTAGCTTTGTCGGTGACAGGGACATCAATACCTAGTTAACTTTGCAGAGCAGTTAGTTAGGTTGTTAAGAGTTTAAGAGGGAACAGTTCAGGCTGGTGCCCAGGGCCAAGTAGGAAGTCGGCCTCAGACCTGCAGGGGGTCTGCAGGAGGAGGGGACAGGTTGAATCAGTAGCTAAAATCAAGCTAATTTATATTCTATCCAGGAGAGTCCATGATATCAAGACAAATGAATAAATGGTATAAGGACATTATTTTTTTACGATTTTAGTTATTAATTTTTATCGGGGGTGGGGGGACAAGAAGTAGTTGCTTCACTCTAGCTGTTGATTGGTTGCTTGTTGTATGTGCCTTGACTGGGCAAGCCCGGGGTTTTGAACCCAAGACCTCAGCATTCCAAGTCAGCACTCTATCCACGGCACCACCATGACTGCATTACCCTCATGTGAATTAAAGGGTCATAGTAGAGTCACTAGTACCTCTCAAAATTTTCCACCAAATGTAGTCTTTTGGTGGAAATGACTCTAAAGTACAGTAAGTCCTTCAATGGTAAGCCCAAAGTTGAGGTGAGCAACTTGGAAATGATAAATGTTGGTGGTGGAAGGGTAGGAGAAGGATTTAGGGGAGAGCACCCCAGCAATGGCAAGTAAAAAAATTTCTCTGAAGTTCCACAGTTTATCTCTAATATCTGTATGAATTTGGCATTCTCTCCTATAATGCAGCCTTCTTTGCTTTAGTGTGAAAATGAAGTGCTTTTGGGTTGTTTTGCTCGAAGTTGATGCTGTCAGAAGAAGTACCCCTTGCCCTGGCCGGTTGGCTCAGCGGTAGAGCGTCGGCCTAGCGTGCGGAGGACCCGGGTTCGATTCCCGGCCAGGGCACACAGGAGAAGCGCCCATTTGCTTCTCCACCCCTCCGCCGCGCTTTCCTCTCTGTCTCTCTCTTCCCCTCCCGCAGCCAAGGCTCCATTGGAGCAAAGATGGCCCGGGCGCTGGGGATGGCTCTGTGGCCTCTACCTCAGGCGCTAGAGCGGCTCTGGTCGCAACATGGCGACGCCCAGGATGGGCAGAGCATCGCCCCCTGGTGGGCAGAGCGTCGCCCCATGGTGGGCGTGCCGGGTGGATCCCGGTCAGGCGCATGCGGGAGTCTGTCTGACTGTCTCTCCCTGTTTCCAGCTTCAGAAAAATGGAAAAAAAAAAAAAGAAGAAGTACCCCTTTCTCTCTGTGTGAGAAGCCTGGCCCTGATGGAAAGGCACACATTAGCAATCACCATAAGTTTCTCGGCATAGTCCTCTTTCAATAAGCCATTCCCCGCTCACATTTTGTGAGAAAAATCTATAAGCTCTTATCCAAAGTAAATATGACTGTCCACAGACCCGTGCAAACAGCTATGTTATAGGTAGTTATATGAGAGAGATAACTCAGAGATGCAGAATGAAATTGCCACAATTATTTGCCACATACATTATTTTTATATAATTGAAAAACCCTGACAAATAATTTAAAGACAAAGGTTCATTTTCTATTGAGTTTTACAGTTCAAATCAATAGAGGGCATATGCAGTGTCATCCACATCCCCAAACACAGAGAACACACCGGATTCCAGGGAACACGGGAATGTACACTGTGGGCACAGAAATATTCAAAATGACAGGGTGGCCAAATGGAGAACTAGAGTATTTGTACCTTCTCATAATTTTTATTTAATTTTTTAAAAAAATTTAAACTAGCCCTGGTGGGATAGCTCAGTTTGTTAGAGCATCATCCTGAAGCATAGAGGTTGCTGGTTCTATCCCCGGTCAGGGCACATACAGGAACAGATCTATGTTCCTCTCTCTCTTTCTCTCTTGCTATTTCTCTCTCTCTTTTCCCCTTCCTCTCTCACTAAAATCAATTTTTAAAAGTATTTTTAGTCGCCAGTTTGAAACCCTGGGCTTGCCTGGTCAAGGCACATATGGGAGTCGATGCTTCCAGCTCCTCCCCCTTCTCTCTCTGTCTCTCTCTCCACTCTGTCTCTCTCTCTCCTCTCTAAAATAAATAAATTAATAAAAAAATTTTTAAAAAGTATTTTTAATTTAAACTAAAAACAAATTGAATAAACACTTCCAAGGAAAAAGGTGATAAAATATACCTTCAGTCTGTCCTCATTCCCAATCTGAACATGCCCTAATAAAGCCAAGGAAAGAAAAGTATTTCTTCCCTGTGTGCCTTGAGGTAACCCAGATGACCTCATTAACTGGCCTTTCCATTGGAATGACCCACACATGAGAACCAAGGCTAGCTTCTCCTATTCCCCTGCTCTTTGGAATGACCTGCTGGCATGAAACTTAGTATTTTCTGATGCACCAGCAAAGAATCTGACCCAATGACTCACATCGTATTTTGCCTAAATAGCAAGCATACCCTGAAAAGTAGTGCTATAAAACAACTCCCCAGCAAAGGAGGAAGGCTTAACTCATGACTCCTTAAAACATGATGTGGGGAACACAGCAATGACGGCAACTATTCTCAAGTGGTGATCTTCGTTTGAATTAGGCTTTGAGAGCTAGAGTCTTCTAAGACAATAGCAGTCACTTGCATAGCTGCATATAAGGTGCTACCACTGATGTGATGCTAAAAGGGTAGCATGATTACAAGCATGTTTTATAGATGAACTCCTACAACTAACATCAACTGATTAACAGCACCTACTCCTACTCAGAACACATATAGCATTAATTTCTGAAACAGATGGCTCTATTAACTTCTCATCCTCAGTCTCATCATCTCTAACCTAGGGGTGGGTAGAGTTCTAACTTCATAGGCTTTGGGGGAGAAATATATGAGCTACAACACACTCAGAAAAAGTGCTTTGCTATTAGCACATTACAAGGCTGCAATACATTTTAGCTATTATTGCCATTATTATTGTCATTGGTGAAACTGTTGGAAATGCAATCAAACCAAGGTAATGCCCGCTTAGAAATGTGCAGCTTTGTAACTTACTAAAGGCTCCCATTTTTGAACACGTGTCAAATCTCAATTAAGCATTCCATTAGTATACACATTGTCTCTAATCCTTACAACAACAACACAAAGGTATTAAGATCCCAATTTCAAAAACAAGGAAACAGACTCATACATTAAATTTCCCAAGGTCATAAAACTCCATAAAAATTAATTTTTAACAAATAAAGGAGTTTTCAAGCATGCAAAGCCTTAGTTTTGATGTCATTATACTCGTCTCAGATTGAGTCCAATCACACACAGGTATTTGTGTGTACACAAAAGCAGCACAGCTCCTTGAAAATAACATGAGCGTTGGAGTCAGGCAGACAGGAACTTAAACACAGTGCCCAGCATTTACCAGCTGTGTGACCCTCTTTGCACATCAATGTCCTTAACTACAAGTTGGACTCATACAGACTTTATATCTTGCAACCCTCTTCACATTGACAATGGAAACTGCGGACCGAATTTATGTCTATCTCTCCTGAGACTGTATACAGGAGCATAGATGGTGTATTCTGTATAACATCTTCTTTGCCTTCACTTAATTTTTTCTTCATTTATTTTATTTTCACCCTGATTCCCTCACTTTAAAAAATCTTATATTTTTTTTAGCAAATGCCTTTGGACCCTTTCTGGAAAAGTATAATATTGAACACATAAAGAACAAAATTGAATAATGTACTAATTATTGATAAATAATTGTTCCAGCACAACATAATATTAAGTCAGGGAGTAAATAAAAGCAAAACATTTCTTCATCACCTCCATCACATTTCTATCTAGTTCTAAAGAATTCTGTATGTGTTAAGGTACTGAAGCAACTTAAACCTTTCCACTGCTGCTGTTTGTCAACATCGCTTTGCCTTGCCTTTGAGTCATCAGAGTGTGAACTCAATAATAGAAAAAAGGTCGAAGGTTTTGCTTCACTGAAAAGAAAGGCAGAAGACTCAATGGCTACTTTAATACACAAGGTATATCATTTAGAAAAATATATATATTTAAACTGTCCAACCTGACTTAAGTGTAGATCAGTGTATAAATCTGGGTCTGTGATCTCTTCATGGGTAAATACTGACAAAGAGAAGGGTCCTGAAAATGTAAGATTCATAACCCATCAATGGCAGGAACCTCATAGACAACATCCAGATATCCACAGTCACACACAGTAGCTCAGACCATCAGAGACATCAAAAGAAGGACGTGGTTAGAGCCTAGCCTTTGACTTTGTACTCACCTGCATTCTAATTCTGATTTTATCACCAATTAACTGTGTAGCTTATCCTGACCAAATAGTTCAGTTGGTTACAGTGTCATCCCAAAGCACAGAGGTTGCTAGTTCTTTCTGAGCCAGGAAACATACAGGAACAGATCCTTGTTCCTATCTATCTATCTATCTAAAAAAATTGATAAATTTTTTAAAAACTGTTTTATCTATGTAGCTGCCTGACCAGGCAGTGGTACAGTGTATAGAGCATCAGCATGGGATGCTGAGGACTCAGGTTCAAAACCCTGAGATCGCTGGCTTGAGTGCAGGCTCATCCGGCTCAAGCGCAGGCTCACCAGCTTGAGCGTGAGGTCTCTGGCTTGAGCGTGTGATCACAGATAGAACCTCATGGTCACTGGCATGAGCCCAAAGATCACCATCTTGAAACCCAGGGTCGCTGACTTAAGCCCAAGGTTTCTGGCTTGAGCAAGGGGTCACTGGCTCGGCTGGAGCTAACCAGTCAAGGCACATATGAGAAAGTAATTAATGAAAAACTAAGGTGCCTCAACTATGAGTTTTTGCTTCTCTTCTCTCTCCTTTCCTGTCTGTCCCTATTGGTCTCTCTCTCTCTCTCTCTTAAAAAAAAACTGTATAGCTTCTGTTACTATTAGATGATATATAACCATTTCATAAACACGAAGGAGACCCCATAATTAGGATGCCCCATTTTTCAAAGACCCAGCTTGGAAGCATCTTACACTTTTCTTCCCCCTTCCCTCAGCACTCTCTTGGCAACAACCAAGGAACTGGGCTGGACTCCAGCGAAGGGCCCAACCCCACGTCTGTTTACTGTCACCTTCTCAAGAACTCACTTTCCCCTCCTGCCTCCTCCTCACGTTCTGACTTCTCACCCCTCATCGCTAACCCCACCTTTCATCTTGGTCTTCAAAATATTTCTTCCATTTCATGTGTAAGCTTAAAAGCATAACATGCAATAAAAAAAATCAAAAGTCTTGAGTGTTTAGGAAAATTGGGCTTAATAATAAGCCAGTGATATCAAGAGCCTGGTAAGTTTCCAGACTTTTCTTCAGAGTCTCCACAAAAAAAACCATATAGTGGATAAAGCCTAGGCTTTGAAAGCAGACCAACCTACATTCCACTCCCTGCTCTGACTCTTACCACTAGTGTGTTCTTGGAAAAACAGTATAGCGTGAGGCTTTTCTCTCCTTGACTGTTAAAGTGAGAAAATGAGATAATTCAGGTAAACCACTTTAGCACAGTGCCTATCTGGCAAATATGCAAGGAATGTTAGCTAGTATTCATTCTGTTATTGTCTTCCTCCTACTTCTTGCACCTAGATTTTATTTCACCACTAAGATTCAAGGTACATTTTTAATCATTTTTTTTTCTGTAACAGCACATAAAGTAAGAAGATAGAAGAGGGTTGTTGGGCGGATAAAATGTATTATGCTCACTTTGTTAAAGATGCCGTCGCCCAGGTGATATTAATTAATGTGTGTTGGGGGCAGGCAGGATCATTGTAGCCTGGGGCTTGGTTTTGGGATTAAGCCTTTCCTACCCTTTTTGATGTGAGGTGGTACAATCCAATCATGCCTCAGAAAGTGACTTTGTATTGGAGACTTCCCTATTTTGTATATTGGATTAGAGGTTGTGAAGCTACAATATAAAATGGGGGCGGAACGAGATTTTGCGCTCTTGGTTCCTGGGATGATTAGAGGAAGGAGGCCACGTGGAGTAGGCCAGGAGAAGCAGCCAAGATGGTGGAGTGCTGAGTGAGATGCCAGTTTGTGGAGAGTTTGTATCTGGGATAAGGAAGGAGATGGGGAACTGAGGAGAATAAGGATGGTGAGCTAGAAACCTTTGATTCTAGGAAACTCGGATAAGTCAGTGGCTTTGTGAGCACTGAATGTGATTGGGTTTTGGAGCCCAGTGTATGTTTTACTTGCCCGCCGGGTGCAAGCTAGGATTAAAGACTATGGCCCACCAGTTTGTGGCTCCGTTGTTTCTTTACCGACTGTCCGAATCCAATGCGAACCTGCATGGGCCAGAAGGCTGCTGTGATAGTGGCCCTGGCCGTGGCTTCTGGCTTTACAAGGGTAAAGAGGAGATAAATAGAGATGGAAGGAGACTTGACTTGGGGTGGTAAACAAATACAATATACAGATGATATGTTATAGAATTATACACCTGAAAACTATATCATTTTATTAAGCAATGTCACCATAATAAATTCAGTTTTTAAAAAAATTTCCTACTGGGCCTTGGCTGTTTGGCTTAGTGGTAGAGCATCGGCCCAGTGTGTGATACCCTGGGTTTGATCCCAGCCAGGACACACAAGAGAAGGAACCGTCTGCTTCTACACCCCTCCTCCCTTTCCCTTCCCTCTCTCTCTCTCTCTCTCTCTCTCTCTCTCTCTCTTTCTCTCTCTCTCTCTCTCTTCCCCTCCCGCAGCCATGGGTCAATTGGTTTGAGCACATCCACCCCGAGCACTGAGCATGGCTCTGTGGAGCCTCCACTTCAGGCTCTAAAAATAGCTCCGTTGTAAACTTGGCTCTAGATAGAGCATTGACCCCAGATAGGGGTTGTTGGGTGGATCCCAGTCAGGGTGCATGTGGGAGTCTGTCTCTCAATCTCCCCTCCTCTCACTTGGAAAAGAAGACAAAAAAAAAAAAAAAAAAAAAAACTTTCTACTTTTTGTATATACATTCATAAAAATTCAGCTTTCTGTGTGCTATTGTGGGCTAGCCTAAAAACCGAAACTTCAAAGACAAGGGAGAATATACTCCCAGTTGCAAATTCAGCTTGACAAATTCAGACCACAATCTGTCTACAGGTTTATAAGAGAAGACTTAGAATCAGCCCTAGTAGAAATATACGGATTAATTTCTTTTAACTGTTACGTGGTTTCTACCAAGCTCCCTGTCACAGGTCTGGAGACAGAATTAGAAGGAGATGAGGAACAAGGCTGGGATCAGAAAGAATTGGAGATCATCAGGGAGGCTCCCAGTAGACAAATGGCTCTTGGCCCTTATTTTTAGACGAAGTGAGAATGGAGTAGCCAGATCAAAGATTAAGCAAAAGTTTGTGTAACTGTGTTGAAATAATACACTGAGATTCTCTTAGAGTAGATACTCATAATTATATTGTCTCCTTAGACCCCCAACAAGTCTCTTAAGCAGTGGACTTACCAAGGTACATTCTGTAGCTAGTACATAGTTGTAAAAAGCATCTCCAATGGTAGTTACCTGCTCACCAAATGTATCTGAATTTCCAAAGAATGAAATTTCACAAAACTTTAACTTTTGCAGACTCTACCTGCCTTTTTTTTTTTTTTTTTTTTTTTTTTTTACAGAGGCAGAGATAGGCAGGGACAGACAGACAGGAACGGAGAGAGATGAGAAGCATCAATCATCAGTTTCTCGTTGCGCATTGCGACTTCTTAGTTGTTCATTGATTGCTTTCTCACATGTGCCTTGACCGTGGGCCTTCAGCAGACCGAGTAACCCTCTGCTGGAGCCAGCGACTTTGGGTCCAAGCTGGTGAGCTCTTTGCTCAAGCCAGATGAGCCGGCGCTCAAGCTGGCGACCTCGGGGTCTCAAACCTGGGTCCTTCCGCATCCCAGTCCGACGCTCTATCCACTGCGCCACCACCTGGTCAGGCTCTACCTGCCTTTTATCATTGTTTCTGCTTCCCCTTTCCTGTAGGCCTAGAATCTAGTGTGCTGTAATGTATAGGTTAGAAACGAGAGAGAATGAGAAAAAAAATTAGGAAGAGAAGAAATGATATTTTCATTGATATTTTCATATTGTCTGGGAAGAGACTATGTAAACTTCTACTGGCAAATACAAACTATCTATTTTTCCCATTTTTAAAAGTGAATTGTCTCTCTCATATCTGAATATGCCCTTGAGTAAGTATCATCAGACAGGTTGCTGGTAGATCTCTTTTGCCATTTTCTCATCCACGTGTTATGTATGAAATAAGACAGATTTCTTACATGAAGTATCTTTGTAGCCCCAAATAAAGTATCATAAAACAAATTATGATGTAGATCATTGATTGGGTATGTTTATCTTTTGATTAATGTACTGAAACACATTGAACATATTTTCATTCATGATATGGTGATTCTACAAATTCAAATATGGGCAAAATGTTAATCATTTAAGTCAAGGTAAAGGTGATTAAATGAAGTGAACCATTTGGAAAGCTAAGGAAATAATCAAATACTTCAGTTCGGTAAGTCATTGACATACATGTTTGCAATCTGAGTCAGATGTCCCTCGATACTGGGGTTATGGAAAAGGGATCTGCTCCTTCCCGTCCATCCCACGGCCAGATTTATTATTTATTACTGCTCTTTTCCACATTCACGCCCTTTGTCATTGTGAAGTAATCACAAGGAAATTCCATATTTTGCTATTTTAAGTAGATTTCAGAGTCAGAAAAATAGTGAGACTTCGGGTTTTTAGATAATGGTCTTTTCTTCTGCAATTACATAAATTCAATACTGATTCTTCTTTCTTAACATTTTTCTCTTTTTTATTTTCACCATTCAATCACTTGACAAACATTTATTGTCATCCTGGAGCCACAGTGCACAAAGAAGTCACGGCCCCGATATTGTTGCCGATTCCAGGGATAGTCTTAGCTTCCGCTGGAGCTTCATACACACAAAACATCTTCCATCCCTGCCTTCCCAGGACCAACTTTTCTTTTTTTTTTTAGATTTTATTTATTCATTTTTAGAGAGAGAGAGAGAGAGAGAGAGAGAGAGAGAGAGAGAGAAGGGGAAGGAGCAGGAAGCATCAACTCTCAAATGTGACTTGACCAGGCAAGCCCAGAGTTTCGAACCAAAGACCTCAGCATTCCAGGTCAACACTTTATCCACTGCGCCACCACAGGTCAGGTTGAGAGATTTCTTTTCACTGTTCCAAGATGGCTATCAGCAGCTCCTGGAGCTCCCTCTGTACCCATTCACTTCCAGCCAAAAAGAGGATCCATTCACCTATAGCTCAAATAAAAGACCTGGAATTGAGTCTTGTTGGTCCCAATTGGTCTGACATGGGTCATGTGCCAACTCCCAACCAATTCGTGTGACCAGAGAAATATATGATAGGCTTGCAGTAATCACAGCTCACCATTATAACCAGTCAGAGACTACTGCATAATGCTGAAAAGCTCAGGGCACTTTTAGGAAACAGAGGAAGGCGTAAAGTTGAGGCTGGGAGGAACAAGATACATACACTATACTCCCTGCTCTTACAGAACTAATATCCCCTGAAGAATTGGTAGAATGACAGGTACCCACCCACTCAGTGCATGCATGAATCATTTCTGATATGTGAAGGCTAGCAAGTGTGTGGCCCTGAGAATCTCTCCATAGCAACAGGATGCAGGCTGACTGTTCTGTTAAAAACTGCCACTGAGTAGCCACCATATGCTCAAAACTGTTGGCCTCTGGCAGCAATTTATAGATGAAACCTTTCATATCCAATCAGTCCATACTTTGATTCATCCAGGGACTAAAAATTCATGTTTTTTTTTTTATAAAACTCAAGGTTTCAGGTAAATTTGAGCAAGAGATGCTGAAATATAGTGTTTGCAAGGATGTCAATTTCCTTGGCTAATTGTGACTTCATTTTCCCCATGTAGAGCTGGTTAGAGAAAACTGTAAATAGTTGGCTCCATCCAAATCTCGTGTTAGTAGAAATATTCCTTTTCCACCTTCTTTACAGCCTTGAATGTTGGATTTAATTCTAACCTTGCATGTCACACTTCATCATCAATCTAATGTTCTCAATCAGTGGCCCTTAACCTTGGCCACACAACAGAATCACTCGGGGGACTTTAGCATATATATACCTATACCTAGGCCTCAGCCCTAGAGATTCTGTTATCATTGGTCCAGGATGTGGCCAAGGTTGAGAACCATTACTCTGAGGAGAAACTTGTTAGAGATGCAGATATGACTCTCCTAGGAAACATGACCAACTTGTATGTACAACTCATCCAAATGCCATAGTCAGCTCAAAAACAGTTGAAATTGATTTAGGATGAAATCAAGTTAAAAAAAAAAGAGAGTAAACGTTCTCTAGATCAGTGGTTTTCAACCGCCAGTCCACCAAAAATGTTGTACCAGTCCACGAAAGAGTTAACCACCCTGACATTGTATGAAGATAATAGAGTCTAAAATCATTGGGTTAAAAACCTCTGCTGTGGATCAACAGCAAGCCACCTGTCTGTGCATGCTTTTGTCCCCACCACCATAGATACAACGCCACATCTCTGCTGCTACCACCTGGGCTAAGCCACCATCTTCTCCCTGGGCCACTGCAACAGTCTCCCAATTCTCTCTTGTCTGCTGTCACACAGGAGCCAGAGGTTAGCTTCTTAAAATATAAATTATAACATCTCATTTCTGGTCTCAAACACCTTCCAAGGTTTCTTCCTGCTTATGTTACAAAATATACAGGCTCTTCAGGACATCGTCTGCTCGCTACCACCCCCATCATTAGGTCCATGTTAGCCACATTGGCCTTTCATTTCCTCCACATCTTTTCCATCTCAAGGTTTCTGCATGTGTTGTTCCTAGAATGTTTTATACACACACACAGCACCTGATCTCTTCCCACTACACACATAAACATTCTTTGCTTTGCTTGCTCACTTTGCTTATTGCTAAGGCCTCAACTTATATTTCACTTCTTCAAAGAGATTGTCCTTGACCCCTAATTTAAAGTGAGTCCCACTTTCTTAGTACCTGATTTTAAACCTTTATAGAATGGCATTACCAGTCTGGTATCTGGCTCCCCCTGAAGATAAGGACGATTCTGTTTGGCTCACCCATGTATGCCCCAGCACCAACCCTGCCCCAACCCAGAGTAGAGTCTCCACAAATTTTCAATGGAAGTGGAAGAAGTGTTATTATTGTACCATTTACTTACACTGTGGAATACTGTCAAGAAAAAGCTTATGAAGTACATAGCCCTACTTATTCAAGGTGACTACTTCTCTAAGTGTTCTCTTTACAAAGACCCACAGGAGAAAGTTTTTCACAGTCTCAATTCTAGGGAGAATTATGTTTTTCTTGAGTAGGCAGTTGGTGTTTGACCATCATATTTCATAAGTCACTTGATTTTGATTCTATAATTATTCTACAAATCATCAACCAATTAGACTTTCCTCTTTGCTTTGACTGGTAAGTGCAGAGCCAAATGTAAAACATCCCCAAGCTTACCCCCATACAGAACACTCATCATACATATTCTGCATTCCAATCTCACTCCAGTTTCATCTAATCAATCTTTCCTTCATTTCTCCTCTGCTCCTCATTTTTCATTATAATGTGTTTATAAGCCATCTTAAATATTCTCTAGAACTAAGCAAAACATGGTAAATAAATTAAATGATGACAAATAAGTTATTCAAGGAAAAGAGGGAATATCTATCTGATGAGTTGTGTTTCAAGGATTTCAATAAATAACACTTTTTTCCTGCTTAAGAAAGAGAAAGAAGAGTCAAACAGAAAAAGACCAGGATGGGCTGAGGGACCATGTGTACATGCAACTGTAGACTCTCTAATCCATCACAACAAGCATTGAAAACAAAGGCCTATGTATCCAGAAAGATACATAGCAGACGGATTCCAAAGGGAAAGGGGGAGAGGCTGAGCAATGCATGCTCAAGTACTGTCCCCACATCTACCAAGCAGACCATTCTCCATTGTCCCCACTCCCCTGGGAACAGTCAGGTCCAGAGTGTTAATACTAAGTGATGCCCTTCACATGGAAACATTAAGCCAAGTGTTAATACTAAGTGATGCCCTTCACATGGAAACATTAAGCCCCAAACATCCCCAAAGCATGTATTTCAGCTAATAGATATTTTATAACAAAGTTTCCTGTATTCATTTCCTACCGCTGCTTTAACAAATTACCACAGCTTGTTATCTTATATTTCTGGAGGTCAGAAAAGTATCTCACTCGGCTAAACTCAACAGGTGGGCAGAGCTGAATTCCTATAGGCTCTAGGGGACAGCCTGTTCCTTGCCTTTCCCTGCTTCTAGGGGTTATTCCTCATGCCTTGGCTCGTGGCTCCCTTCACATCCCTCCAACCTCTGCTTCCGTTCTGACCATCAAGTAGTCTAGAATAATGTCCCCAATTCAAAATCCTTAATTTAGTCACATCTGCAAAGCCCCTTTTGCCACATAAGGTAAAGTATTCATAGGTTGGGAGAACTAGAAAGTAGATGTTTAGAGGTGCCATTATTCTGCCTACCATTGTCACACTAAATAATTAGATGCCTGTGGAATGCCAAGGTATGAGTTTGGAATGTGTTTAAAACAATATCAAAGAACTATTGCCAGTCTGGTATTATCCACTTAAGCCAATTCATGTATTCCAACAGTTCAGTACAAGAACGTGATATAAAATACTTCTTCAAGTAGTCCAAGGATACTTCTAAAGCTGATTTTAACCTTAGGAAAACTATCACTGCTTCCTAAGCAATAGCCCTCAAGCATGGAGCGTTGATGAAAGAAACTGTTTTACTATTCCTCTTCTCTGGAACTCACCACCTTCTCTGTGGTATCCCAAACCCGTCCTGGCCATTACAAAACACACACACACACACACACACACACACACACACACACACACACACTCCTAGCATTTTCTACCTTCTCTTCAAGCCTCCAATCCCATCCTGATAAATGCAACAGCCCCAGAACAGGGACATGAGGAAGGGATAAGAAGTATCTCTTAAGCACAGGAAGGTGAAGAGGTAATATTTGACAGAGAAATTAGGAAATCCCCTATAACTATTTAAGAAGCATTTGGCTGGGTTTTACACAATTTTTCTAGCCCCACTGCTAGCTCTACATTTTATATATATATATATATTTTTTTTTTTTTTTTTTTTTTTATTTTTCTGAAGTTGGAAACGGGGAGGCAGTCAGACAGATTCCCGCATGCGCCCGACTGGGATCTACCTGGCATGCCCACAAGGGGGCGATGCTCTAACCATCTGGGGTATTGCTCTGCTGCAACCAGAGCCATTCTCAGCGCCAGGGCAAACGCTGCTCCAATGGAGCCTTGGCTGCGGGAGGGGAAGAGAGAGACAGAGAAGAAGGAGAGGGGGAGGGGTGGAGAAGCAGATGGGCGCTTCTCCTGTGTATTCCTCTTGCCTTTCTTTACACTTGACCAGAAGGTCAAGGCCACTATAATTCTCAAGGTGAAAGCCCTTCAGAATTCAGGTTAGTGTCATGCAAAGAAAGCAACATGCAGTAAATACTTTTTTGTTATTAATCATGTGCATCCAGCTGCCATTTGCTTGAGAATGCCAATTCTTAATTCCCTCATCTTCTATAAAGGTACACCCCCAAGCTTGGATACCCAATCACAGATCAAAAATACTGTTTTCTATTCACAGTTAGTTGAATCCCTGAACACGAAGGGTTGACTGCAGAGTCAAAAGTTATATGCAGATTTTTTAACGTGTGGGCATCGGTGCCCCTAACCCTTGCTGTTGTTCAAGGGTCAACTGTTCCTCAAAAGCACTTAGGTTTTAGATATTTTAAATCAGTTGCTTAGTGTTTTCATTCCCTGGTGTAGGTCACTGCCCCCTTCTTGCCTATCTCCGCTTTCCTCCAGCCGTGTCTATTTTTACAGGGTCAGCCCTTATTGATGGGCTGCTCCCTTCCCACTCTTCCTGGAAGCATAGAGCAAAAGCAGCTGGTTACAAATGCCCTACCTCACGGAGAGCCAGAGGACCTGACCCTCAGACCAAAGTTGAAAAGAGAAAACTTTTTGTTGACCACTCAAGGGTCAGCCAATGTGATGATTTAAAAAAAAAAAAAAAGGGCAAAACTAGATTTGATTTATCTGAAGAGGTATACTTAATGTTCATTTATTCTCACTAATTTTTTTTTTAAACTGAAACGTAATTACCAGGTGTGTTTTACTCTCTGTTGCTTGACTGGGAAGTCAGATTTGGAAGCAGTCTACAGCTCCTGCTCCGCTCCCCACAGTCACCCCAAGCGACATGATGGTTAGGGTCAAGGGCTCGGGCTGCTCCCCACTACACTCCAGCCCTGAAATTGACACCCTCAGTGACTGTTTTTGTCATTCAAGACTGAATCGGGGTTGTCTCAACTGTCAGTGCTGGGAACTAGCCAAGGATTCCATCACTGTCTATCTATCCTTGGAGTATGTGCAAGCCATGGGCTCAATAACTTTCCTTGTTTTCAAGAATTGATCACTTTCAATTCAACAATTGTGCCACCTAGAACCCATACCAGAAAGTAGCATGAGGACTGCCTGTTGTGATTTCCTGAAAGCTAGGAAAGTTGCTAGACCACAGACTCCCCATCAGCCTACCAGCTGCTCCTGAGATCCCAATTAGAGCTTGTAGCAGTTTGGTGTGAGACTTAAAAATGTATACCATCCATTAGGGAGGGGGGACATCTAATGCTATCCATTCAACAAGTACTCATTTATTGAATACCCACTATGTTCAAGACACTAAGCTGGCTTTAGAAATTTGTCTTTGCATTTAAGGAGTTCACTGCCCAATTAGTCATTAATCACATGCAGAAGCTTGGTGTGTGGGGAAACGCAGAGCAGATAGATTTTGATAAGGGTGCAAGAAAAGGTGGATGCCAGTTACAGCGCCAGAAAGGAGAGAGTAGGCTGCAGGAGTTCACCCGAGATGCTAAGCTAGTCTGACCCCACCAGCTGCTCCGAAAGCCATGTCCACACTGACCTGTATGAAGGCCAGAAGGACAAGCAACAGTCCATACTTCCTAAGGTCCAGAAGCACACTTTTGTAAATTAGGTCACAGAACTTCAGAAAGAAACTCAGAAATCCCCATATAGAAGAAAGCACATTAGTCTTTATTATGCTCCAAGCTGCTGGGTACAATCTACTGAAATATTGAAATAAATGGCTGAGAAAATCAGTCCTTTTTATGGTCCCATTCGCCCAAATTGCCTGCCTTCCTCCCTTTACTCATGCGCGCACATTTTGAGGTCACTTTCCCCTCAGCAATGACCCAGGGGAGTGAGACAATATTTTCCAGGCCTCGAGATTACTTGTTTATAATTTCATCGTTTTACGGTCCTCTTTTTTGGCCTAAGTCCCTTTTAGGCCTCAAACCTCCACTGAGGAAACAGGCAGCGCTCCCCTGGGGCTTCCCCGAAAGCAGATGCCTCGGCTTTGCAGGACTTGCAACGTGATTACACCCCACCCCCCACCATCCTCTTAATTTCTGAAGACCAGTGAGTGGGAGGTTAGAGCGCAAACTCCAGCTGCGGTATGGACTCTGTTCCTTCCCGCACTTCTTTAGTGGAGTAGACTTCTTATCCGTCAACCACGAGGGGCGCGAGCCCCATTTAAGGAAGGAGAGCCTTGTTACCTAAGTGGGGACCACAGAAGAGTAGCAAGGGCACGACCTAGAAGCTTACTAGAAATGTAGATTCTCCAGCCTCACCCAGATCAGTACCGAGACTACAGTCTGCAGCCGGGGGTCGGCAGGCTCAAGACACAGGAGAGCTGATGGCGCTGATGGGAGTCCAAAAGCAGTCTGTTCGTGAAGTCCCTGGTATTCATGGGAAGGTCAGTCTCCCCCGCCCCCATTCAGGTCTTTAATCTGCTATGCTCTCCTATTAAAATGTTAATGTCATCCAAAAACACCCCCACAGAGCCACCCAAAATAATGTTTGACCAAATATGTAGACACCCCATGGCCTGGTCAGGTTGACACATAAAATTAACTATCACAGTCGTTATTAGAAATTCATGACGGGAAGGCAGGGAGAGGAACCAGCATCACAAGGTGGGTCACTAGAGTTGCAGTAAAGGTTAGACCAACACTGCAGTCTTCTGCAACATCTTTGGTCTACCATTCTCCCTTTACCAATGCCCTCAGGGAGGACAGGACTCGGTAGCATACCATTCCACGAAGAAAAGAACAGGCTAGAGCAGACTGAAGTGACCAGAGCCTCTTTACCACCTAGTCCCAGGCTCCGCTGACAGCTATTCACTAAAGAGCCGAGCCCAGGCCCAGTAGCTGTTCCTGCCTGAGCCAGCTCGCATCAAGACTAATAATCCTTCAGAATAGGGTTAGATTTTCCCTTTGAAGGGCTGTAGGTCAAGACTGAGAGAAGTATAATATATAACGAGGCCACAAGTCAGAAAGAAATCTGGATGGCAAGACCAGTTTAGGGCAACTCTAGAGATATTGAAAGGTCCAAGCTAGATTCAAATAGCTAGATATCTAGACTAAACCAGCTCCTGGAATCTGCCCTGGAGTGGAACCGACACTGGGCTTCCAACGACTGGTTCTGGTTAGAATAACCTAGCCCCTCCTCAGCCCCTTTTCTTTCTTCTCCATCTTCTTTCTCACTCCCATCACGATTTTTGTTTCCAGCAAACCTGACTTCTTTTTCTCCTCTTTTTTTTTTTTTTTTTTTGTATTTTTCTGAAGTTGGAAACGGGGAGGCAGTCACACAGACTCCCACATGCACCCGACCGGGATCCACCCAGCATGGCCACCGGGGAGCGATGCTCTGCCCCTCTGGAGTGTCACTCTGTTGCAACCAGAGCCATTCTAGCACCTGAGGCAGAGACCACAGAGCCATCCTCAGCGCCCAGGCCAACTTTGCTCCAGTGGAGCCTTGTCTGGGGGGGGAGGGGGAGGAGACAGAGAGGAAGGAGAGAGGGAGGGGTGGAGAAGCAGATGGGCACTTCTCCTGTGTGCCCTGACTGGAAATCGAACCCGGGACTCCTGCATGCCAGGCCGACGCTCTACCACTGAGCCAACAGGCCAGGGCCTTTTTCTCCTCTTTGATTTTACAATTTCTCTGTGGTTACTGGCAAAGTCACTGAATAGTCCTCCTCCCTGGCTCTACTGCCATGTGAGGGCCTGAAGGCCTAACTTCACAAGAGTCATGCTGGTCTAGTAATTCCCAGGTCTACACACATGCTGCCCCATCCCACATCCACGTGACTTCCACTGGTACAAGCTCATTATTTCTTCTGACCAATTAGTGATGACTCAAGAAGATCATCATCTTGGCTCTAATTCCCTGTTCTACTCTTGACCCTTTAACCTTCTGGTCTATCAAGGACTGCAGCGCCAACTACCTGGTGTGTCCTTGACAATATGGTAGTTTAAACTGCTGAGTGTCTGTAGGTTCCAGGAGGAAGGCATGATGCTAATATCCTAAGAGAGTTTGGCAAACACCCCTTGACCTGTGAAACAACTACCTGCATTAAAATGTGTCAGAAACACAAGAAAGGGATTAATTTATAAATGTCTATAATCCTTCCCTTCTCCCAAACCCTCTTCTATTCTGCTGAAGAGAGAAAGTGTCTTTGGCTACTCAGTTTTCCTTTCTTCCAAAGCCCAAAAGGAAAGGGTTAGTCAAGCCTTAGGCTTTCTTGTGTGGGCAGAAAGAAGACTAAAATATTTATAGAAGGTGTGCTGGTGAAGAATGGAGGGTGAGGGCAAAGCTTCACAGCTAGGTTAGACTATGAAAAAGACTGAGAAGAATGATTTTTAAGGAACAGTGCTATGGTTTATAATTTAATCCCTCTTTAGTGTCTTGATCTTTCACTTAAAGTCAGAATGGCTTACAAGGACTTTGAGCTATTAGTGTTGTGTGTCCTTAAATGTGAAACCATATTGAGACCATACCACACGGTTCCTCACTTCTCTGTGATAGTGTTATATCTTTGAAAACGCATAGAAATTCTACTAGATTAATTGTACCTCAGCTAAAACCTAACAGAAAAGCCTCAGATTGCTAATTCATTGACCTAGTTGACCACAGGTGCCAAGCACTGCATGAAGTCTTCTAGTTCAGAGTGACAATTCATACCTAGGTTCTGATGGGAGCCAACACTCAGTGCGTCCCTTCGCTGGCTCTCCTTAACAGGACTGGCTAGTCATGAACCTTACACTGCCAATAAGCATCCCAAAATTATGTCTCTATTTTTAGAGGTTTGGGGAAGAAACAATTGGTGGGAAAATATGTGAACAAAGACATAAAAATAGTAGATGTTACTTTATACAAACTCTGAGAAAATACTTAATAAAGTTATAAGATAGTCTTCTAGAAATTCACTGCAGAAAGGATCCAAAAACTGTTTTAACTCAAATTAATATATATAATATATATATATATCCTTCTTTAATCATAACTAACCAGCAAATATTAGTATTTCTTGACAGTTGTTAAGAAGGAAAAATAATAATAATAATAATAAAAGAAAACTTATTCTGGTTAGGGATATTAAACTAAGATAGATGAAATAAAGGGGTAAAACTCACAAATACACAAAATCCTAGGATCCTGAGTAACAATGATGCATACAAGTAAATATAATCTAGGACAACAATCACGCTCAAAAGTAAAAAAACAGAAAAATCGCCTCATGGTTATCCTATAATATTTTGGAGAAGTTATTGAGAGTAGAACATACACTCTAAATCAGGGGTAGTCAGCCTTTTTATACCTACCGCCCACTTTTGTTTTTCTGTTAGTAGTAAAATTTTCTAACCGCCCTCCGGTTCCACAGTAATGGTGATTTATAAAGTAGGGAAGTAACTTTACTTTATAAAATTTATAAAGCAGAGTTACAGCAAGTTAAAGTATATAATAATAATTACTTACCAAGTACTTTATGTTGGATTTTCACTGTTTGGCAGAATAAATCTTTATAAAACAACTTACTATAGTTAAATCTATCTTTTTATTTATGCTTTGGTTGCTCCGCTACCGCCCACCATGAAAGCTGGAACTCCCACTAGTGGGTGGTAGGGACCAGGTTGACTACCACTGCTCTAAATATTCACTTGGCTTGTTCATTTTGCTAGGCCTTGACTTGTCAATAAAAGGTTATATATAGAACCAACTTACTGCTGTTGTCTTTACAGCCCATATACTTCTTTCAGTTCACAGTGAATATGTTTTGGCATATTCTAGCACCTTCAAATGCACAAGATTTTTCTGATACCTTTGAATAGCAAGTATAGGTAGAGAATTAGTGGTTCATCATAATTCTCTGAAAAAGATAAGCAGGGCTGCATTTCACAATGTAGAAAGCTCCCCTGCAGCAGACCAATTCATCATGTGTTCCTACTCATAAATATATCAGCTTGGTCTGATGGCCTAAAATAAGTCTGGAGAAGCCTAAGACAAAATCAGAAAGTGAACCAAGAAGAAATGGCTGAAGTTACATGATGGGAGACAACTCTGATAACATCAATCCAATCTGTACATAACAGTAATAATAACAACATAACCACAATTTTTGCGCACCCAAATATCTTTTCTCGAGTTTACATGTTCTTGAGAACAAAGCATGGAAAAAATTAAAAGTTTTTTCTATAAATTTTTTTATATAAGCAATCTTACTATCTAGCATTATAGCCTCAATATTTTATCATATTTCTCAATATATTTTTAAAATTTACATAGTAAGTTTGCTCCATAACTGATGAGAATTAATCCTCAACTATTGAACACTTAAGTTGGTTCCAGCTATTAGCTAATTTGAACAGTTGATGAATAGCCTTTGTATGTATATATTGGTGTGCACGTGTATGATTATTCTTGAGAATACAATGCAGAAATAAGATAGCTGAGTCAGAGATAGACCCACATTTAGGCATTTGATCTTTACTGCCAAATGGCCTACCAGAAAACAGAAACCAATTTTTATGTTTCCTGTAGCAGTATATGAGTACCATGTCATCATGTGTCCACAAATACTAGGTGTCATTGTCTTTGTCAGTTTGACAGGCCAACAATTGCGTCTTGTTTAATTTGAACTTTTTTTTTTACTCCAGTATTCCTTGACCCTTTGTTTATTTATAAGTTGCCTATATTATTTATTTTCTTTTGCATTATTATCCTTCTTAACTAGAAAGTGCCCTCGTGTATCAAAGATAATCACTTTGTCATGTTCCCAACTCAAAAATCTTATTGAAATCACTTTAAACTTATTAAATTAGGTAAGTGTGACATCTTGACAATATAGAGTTTCCCACCCAAGACCATGAACTGTTTGCTCATCTGTCTTCTTTTATGTGTCTTAACAAAGTGCTTCCTGTGCTGTTTTTCATACAGATCTTGTACATTACTAGACACATTATAGAGTTTGTTGTGGTGGTGAAAATAACATATTCCATCATATTTCCTAAGTAGTTAATAGCTGGTACCCGATAGAATTTTTATGAGCCTAATAATTCTTTGAACACTCTCGATAGGAACACACTATTCCACTTTTCCCATCACCCAGGTGTCTGAATTTCCTCTGTGACTATTTGCGGACATGGAGGGAGAGTGTTGTTACAGCCTGCCTAGTTCCCATATTCTGTAACAGGTATAATCCAGAATATCTGGGTAGGATTTTACACATTTTAAATCTTTTTCTTTACATTACTTCATCTATTATTCACAAAATCTATCAAAGTGGATGAGATACTAGGGAGTAATTGAGTTATTGTTCTCATTTTAAAGATGAAGGAACTGAGGTTCATATCTAAATTACTCACCTGGAGTTTTTAACTTGCTCCGCCTATTGGCCGTCATGAAACCTTTAGATCACCACGTCACAGTCAAGCTAAAACTGAAAGTTCCTGCCTCTAAATTGGATATTTATTCCACCATACTTCATTGGCAGCTTGATTCTTGTGAGTTGCTAGTAATATATGAGTATGACTCAAGGAGCTAACATTTTTTTAAAAAGCATTTCTTTATACAAGGGATTCTGTGAAAAGTATGCTCTTGTTTGCCCACCACAAGCCTCCATGTGCAGGCTTCATTTATAATTCAGTCACTTCTTTCCAAAGTCTTAATTAGAAGACAGCTCCTCTGTACTCTGGGGCTAGTTCCACAGAGCCTAATTTCTGTACCTGCACAGCTGCAGTAAGCCTCAGGACCTGGCAGGGGCCCTGCCTCACTGGCCTGGAGTCCGGCAGCCCTGGAGCTGGTGAAAGTTGCCTAGAAAAGTGGAAGAGCACGCCAAGTACAGATGCCACCCGGGGGAACCATGTTTCCACGGCATCCACTCACAACAGGCAAGCCAGCTTTAGTGCAGAATGTCAATGTTGGTGACTCTATCCTGCCACTTAGTGTTCAGGAAAGCTCAGGGTGACCCTTTGGAAAATGCCATAGCCTAATCCAGAGAGAATAGATGCCTCAGAAAAAACCCTCCAGTTTGGTTGGAGTTTAATACAATGTTCAGTCACACAACCAATGTTTATGGAGCTACATGTCAGGCTCATTCTAGAAACTGATACATGCACATAAATAACACACAGCACCTTAAGACCCAGTGGGCAAGTGAGCATAAAAAAAAGAGGCTCAAGGTATTTGGTGGACATCAAGGAGGAGTTACAGAAGTGAGTTTTCCAGGTTCTTGGAGTCTTCCACGCTGACAAGTGTAGGGAAAGCATTCTAGAATTTCTTTCCTGAAATTCCAGGGTGAACAGCTTATGCAAAGGTGTCATGAGTGTGATAGATTGATGTAAATCTGGATTGTAGGATGGTAAACAACACAAAAGATCCGAAAGGGTAAACCAGAAGCGAGACTACTAAGAGTTCATACACTCTCAGACAGTATTGGAAGGAACTGTATCCTGGAGACAGTTGGGAGCCATGGCTGCATGGACTGGTGGCAGAGAGAAAGAAGCAGCACAGAAGACGGAGCCTGGGGAACGGAATGTGGATTAGGTGCCATTTGCCACTGACAAGGTTGAGGGTGAGCAGCTGCAATGAGATAACTACAGGGATGGGGAAGAGGAGTTTGACTCTAGAGATACTTAGCAGGTAGAATTGGCAGGACGTGGAGACCGAAAAAATGTTGAGGGAGGAAGGGTGAGTCCAAGCAAGACTGAAATTCCAGGACATGGACGTCGTGGAATCATGGCTCTGTCTTTGGTTTGGCCCCATCCCCAGTCAGTTCCAAGTCCTTCCCCTTCTCTTTTTCCCACCCGCCTCCCTTCTCATCTTCCATCATCAAACAAAGATATTTCCTGAACAGCCACCCCACACCCAGACCAGTGTAACATTACTCCAGCAAGCTCTATCCCCAAAAGTATCATTATCTAAGGAGTTCACTGATGCTGCCTTACTTTTGTGTTAGCTTTGATATACAAAATTTCCATATCCATGAATTCCTTGGCTCCTCAAATAAGTTGCATTTTGCCAGTAAGGAAAAAAAAAATTCGAGACACCAGAAAGTTGTGGCTTGTTCAGGGGCCCAGAATTCTTGCACAGTAAGTCAAGTGCTCCAACCAGTTCTTCTGCCTTAAAACTCGAGGCACTTAGAAACTAAGTGCCCTGTCACAACACGTATACCTAACAGACAAAGGAAACATGACCAGGGATGGAAAATGCATAGCAGATACATTACCCTGTTCAAATGAATTCTCATTACTATAGGGTGAATATACAGACCTCACCAAAGCAAGCCCTCAGCTCAGAGTCCTAATAGATTTTCAGGAAGCTTGTGGATTTTTCTCCTCAGTCTTTGATCTACAGAAAAAGGACCTAATGCCAACACATCAAATCAGATACTTTCCTGACCAACTTTTATTTCACACAGACTCAGACACACACACACAGTCTGCTACTTAGGAAACAAAAAGCATTCTTTGCAAAGACAGGAAACAAGCCGGCTGAGGTGAGCAGTGCAGATGAGTAAGAAGGGTTTCAAACCACATGAAGGGGATCACGTATGTGGGAAGGATGAAAGCTCACCAGGAAGAAATTGACCACCATTCATGTTTATGATAATGTATTGTTTATTTCTAGTTTCATAATGTTTTCAAAAGTTGTTTTAATTTGAGCAGAATCTCATCCCAGATGCTTCTGAGTTGGTGCCTTATACAACGTACAGGCACATTTGCAAGGTTCAAACCAGGTCACCAACACAGACACACTGCCCCCAAGAGTGGACACTGGAGCTAGGTGAGTCACTGTCCCAGACAAGATATTCTAGAAAGGAAGAGGAGCAGGGAATGAGGATCAGTTTGGAGGGGGGAGGTCAGTGGTTGCTGCTGAAGATACCCAGTCAGCAAGTGTGATGAGGGTCAGAATGGTGAATTTCCATGTAAACTCCTCATTTCTTGCAGCCCCTGGACATAGACAAGCTGCTGTGATGATTACCCTTAACTTCTGAAAGCTTATAAAGAGTTGTTCTGTCCCTTTAAGGCATATATGATTACTCCTTTTTCAGGTGAGAGAGACATACAGAGTTATCCAACATCTCACCAAACAAGTAGCAAAGTCTGGACTTGAATTAAGAATTGGAGAAAAATTATCTGAAACTTGTATATAAAGCAAAGAACATGCAATTGTCTTTTCAATGTCATGATGGGGCAGTGTGTGGCTCTTCCACAAAATACCGCGTGCGGGCACTACCTCGATAAGGAATGCACCTACCTATATAGTTTACGTTGAAAAACTTTGGCTCTCAAAAGAAATTTCATTGTACTGTCGATATTTGGCTCTGTTGACTAATGAGTTTGCTGACCACTGATCTAGGGTAATAGACCTTCATTTGATTCTACTGTTAACTAAAAGCTTAGACTTTCTGAAGTTGCATGTAACTTGTAAATCGTGTTGGGTAGAGATGCAAATAATTGCTATTTAGTATAAAAGAAAACATCAAAGGCTATCTTTTCCATAGGACAATCACTAGTTTTCTATCGAACATAGTCATTGTGTTCTACCATGTTGCTCTTTAAGTACCTATGTATGCCCACTTCCTCAAAATGCTCTTTAAACAAGATTTATTATTTTACTGGTTCTCTCATTAGTGACTTAATAAATCTTTGACATACTCTCATTCTGTATTTACAGGAGAGCCATGTCACTAACTTTTTTAAAATTCTATTTCTCATGATGCCTATAATCTAGTATTTCCACACACTTAGTTAGGTCTGCCTCAGTCTACCTGTCAAATAGAACACACTCAGGTGAGTGATGCAGACAGCTGGCTATGTGCTGGGAATGGAAGGACTCTTGGAGGCTTCTTCCTAACTGGCCTAACATTTGCACCATCCAAGTTCTCAGGATTCACCATATAGTCATAAAATTGAGTTCAAAAGACCGCTCTTGGCAGCTGAGATGGCCAGCCCACCACCCAACAAAGAAGGGGCTTTGAACCAGGTTCCTAGTGCTGCCAGTAGACTGAGCTGGTTAGCAGGGAATGGCCAGCATGTCCTCATCCAGGTTTGCAAATGACACACAGTTTTGTGAGGCGACTGAAATGCTGAGGGGAGTAAACTCAGGTCCTGCCTGGGACATTTTCTCTCTGGGTGAAACTAGCTGACCTTCAAGAAATCAAACCCATGATTTAGACTTCACTCCCACTCACAAAATTAGCCACTTCTATCCACACAAAGAAGAAACACGCAGAAGCCAAGAGTTAAGGGATTTGGCCAAGAAGACTTTCATTTTACATACTTAACAGATTGCTGACAACTTCTCACACTTCATGGAGAGGCCCATCTGAGCCATTAGCAAGCAGGTCATTTGACTCACTCTCTTTAAAACCTCTCTAAACTCAGACAACAACTCTAATAGCTCTGAGAATAGAAGGTGATCTGGGATTTCAGCCTAACCACTGTCTGCCAGGCAGATTTGCTGGCTGCAGGCGCTTCCCAGCAGTTCGCATCCTGCCAGGGAGCTTCAGGCTGCAAGTCTGCACGTTCTGAAGGACTTGCCTCTGCCTGAGCTGCCCCTGGTACTCTGTTTCTGTGCTATGCATTCAGCACCTACTGTGTTTGCCCGGATCTGTGCTGCGAACTATATGGGACTTGGGGTATGGAAATCCCGTCCTCGAGGGTCTTCCTGTTCAGTGGGAGATACAAGACAAAGATCTACATAGCTATCATTTAGGGTAGGAAGTGACTAGCAATTCACAATTATTAAGATCCCGCTATGTTCTAGCTAATAATGTACCCTGGGTATGCAGTGGGGAGCAAGACAGACTGGTCCTTAGAAGAGGTTCCATAAGCATTTGCTGAAGGAGGGAAAGTAACCATTGCTCAGCACCCACTGCAGGGTGGGCTCTATGCCAGGCATTTTCTCATTTAATTTCCTCCTCACAAGTACTCAGGGTGGAAGATATGTTATCCCCATTTTTAACAAATAAGGAAACAGGAGCTCAGGGATGTGATGTGACTTCCCCAAGGTCACTCAGATAGTGGATCTAGCAAAGATAGGATTGTAATGAAGAACCATCTGATTTAAAAGACCCTGCTCTTTCAACCTCACTCACTACACTTACTATTATATGTCAGGGCATACTTGCCTTCTGTGCTGTTATAGCTGATTTGTTTTCAAAGTGAGAGGCTGCAAAGGACATTGCAGCCTGTTGGCAATAGGGAGGCATCCCCTGCTAGTCCAAGATAAAGGCTCACGAAGCCATTTGGACAACCCACAATCTGCGATTAACACTTGGATTGGTCCCTAGATGTTCTCTAGCATCCACTGTGTGATCCACTTATCTTCCTTCTGCTAAAATGGGAAAATAAAAGGGCAGAGAAGAGAGGATAAAAGCGATACCCACAGAGAGGGGCACAAGCTCTGCTCCCTCCCTTTCTCTTCCTCCGGCAGAGCTGGCCACACACACAGCATAGGCAGCCACCAGACAGCAAAGCTGAGAGCCCACACGGCTTCCACCCCAGCATGTCACCCTCCCGCCTTCCGCCATTTGCCATAACCCAAAGAAATTATTTTAATTCCTTCTCTTTCACTTTCCTTGGGAGAAAGAAGAATTTGGGACTGTCGATGCTGAACAAAGCCTTCAGAATAGTCTGCATTAATGAGTCAGCACAGCCCGACCCTGCATGCCCACGCCTTCTGCTCCATCTCCCCTGTGCACCCCAGGTAGCTATGAGCCACCCAAGTCCTTTCCGCCAGTGCACCTTGGATAACTCTTGGCGACCCTGGGGTTCCGCTCAGAAACATCCTCCGGAAAGCCTCCTCTGACCACACGCCAGCAGTGCGCATTCGCACACGCAGCAGTGCCCCTGTAGTGTTCCCACGCCCCCAGCACGCACTCACGCACGCACACACGCACGCACAGCCACACCCTTACTGCGAGCTCCCGCCCCTTCACACTGCTCTGGCTCAGCATTCACTACATTGCACTGTGTCCAGGCTTGCAGAGCTAGCCTCTCCTCCCCATGCTCTGTGACAGGAGTCTTGCTATTCCTGGTACCATGTAGTCCAGGAACTCAATAAACCCTGGAGGAAGAGAAGGCCAGAGGGGAAAGAAGGCTTTCAGCCCAGAGCTCATCCTTCTTGGGCTGGCACTGACCTTGGGCCTGGTTCAGTTCCTTGCGTTCAAAGCTGCCATGGGGAGAAAAGGTTGAAACCTGAGGACCAGCAGGCTGGGGGGAACGTTGTTCTCTAAGAACACTGGAACAGGAGTTTCGGGGCTCCAGTGACAAAGGTCAGAGCCGTCGCTTAGGGATACATATTTGCAGTGACCAGTGGAGCCGTGAGGGTGACTCTAGTGCTCGCTCCACAGCCGGCTCTGGGCCTGTGGGTCGTGGCATGGTCCCAGCGGGTCTCCAGTACAGCTGCCCCTGACTTGCGTGTACTGGGCTCGCTAGAGACAGGAAATTCCATGTGTAATGGCTGGATGTCTTCCCTTAATTCCTGACGCATGACTAGGTAGTGAACTAGTCCCTAAAGAAACCATTTAGGCAGATTTAAGAACTATCTGGCTGGACTTAAGTAAAAGTATGCAGGAAGAGGAAGGCAGAACAGAACAAGGAGCTCTGGGCCCCACTATATCACCTTCATATCTACTGCTAGCCTCACATTTAAAAGGAAGTAAACATAGAGAGCAGGCTGACAGCTTGAGGTGGAGGAGACATTGAGCAAAAAAGGAAAAAAAGACAGCCCTGGCCGGTTAGCTCAGTCTGTTAGAGCATCATCCACAAACGACAAGGTTACACATGGGAAGCAACCAATGAGTGCACAACTAAGTGGAATAAGGAATGAATGCTTCCCTTTCCCTATCCCTTTCTCTCTCTGTCTCTCAAAAAAAAAAAAATTAATCAATCAATAAAAAATGGATGGAGAGCCATTTGGTTGGAGCGTCTTCCCAAAGCGCAGATGTTGCCGGTTGGATCCCCAGTCAGGGCACGTACAGGAGCAGCTAAGTGTTCCTGTCTCTCTGTCTCTCTCTCCGTACCTCTCCCTAAAGGAAGAGAGAGAGAGAAACTCATGGACACCGACAACAGTAACAGCGTGGAGATTGGGCGGGAGGGAGGAAGTAGGCAGCATGGAGAAAGGTCCGGGGGGATAGATGGTGATGGACAGAGACTGGACTTGGGGTGATGAACACCCAGTACAGTGCACAATTGATGTGCTGTGGAACCGTGCGCCTGAAACCTGTATAATTTTATTAACCAGTGTCACCCCAATAAGTTCAATAAAAAGGAAAAAACAATTCCCCTTCTCTGACAGCATTGTCACCAGGGTTGGATGGAGCCAGGTTCACACTTTAAGATAAACATGTAAAAGCATCTGAGTGTCTACAGCCATTGTTAGGAAGCGGAACACATGTTGATCTGAGCAGAGAGAAAACTTGTTCCCAGTGTCTGTGGAGGCAGTGCTTTCAAACTGGTGCTTTGCCAAGAATGAGCCATTAAGAAGTGCTTTGCCTAGCCCATGAACCTGAAAACTAAAGTAAAATCAGTCCCAAATCAGCAACTCTGAGCAGCAGACTAGAGCGTTCGGCTGGCATATGTTGAAGATACGGTTATAAAAGGTTGCTAATTCAGTTTATCTTTCATTTCCTAAACAGCTAATGGTAGGAGGCATCAAAAATCAGCTTTACATTGCATTTGCACAGTTTTTAATCAACTAGGAAAAATCACATTCTCCTTTATCATTTTACTTCCTTTTTCTAAAAAGAGATGAATTTTTTTTTTTTTTGGAAATTTAAATTTGCTCTTTCCACTCACCAAGGGAATTGTATTATTACTCTTGCATTCAATCTGTTCAATCTCAGTTTAGTTTCAAGTTGAGACCTTATTTCATTTCCAGACATGTACAGAGTGGTTGGTATTCCTTTATTACTTCTCACGTTCAGCTACAATTGCCTGGCAAAGCAGTAAGCCTGCTGGGTAAATCAAACTCTCCACTTCTCACTCTATGTGCACCCATTAGGTATATGAAACCGAAGCCGTACAACGTGTCCTCCTACAACTAAGGCTCAACATTGTAATGAATTAGTTGAGCTAAAGCACAGGAATATTCCATTTTTAAAAAATCTTTTTAAAATAAATATGAAGACCATCTTGTTTCACTATTTGCTTTGCCTTGTAGATGATAAAATATGCAGGTAGGTGAATATTCTTTGTTTCCAGGGTTTCACTAACATTTCAAAGAAGGGTTAAAAACAGAGATTTCTAACAGAGAAATTGCTTCCACAATTGTATCCTTAACAGTGGCTCAAACCAAACAAATGGAGAAAATAACCTAACCTAGAAAGAGTTCAGCATTCTCTTCCTTTGGGAGCTTGATAGTCTAGGGTCCAGTAAGGATCCATGAGCAGCCTACAGAGTGCCACAGTGGCAACAATCATATTCATCTCATTCGAGAAATTTGGACTTGGCTCAACCCATCTAGCCTCACTGCAGCCCAGGGTTGTCTTTCATTTTGAAATCATGCTGTCAACTTGGTTTAGAATATACAGGGATGAGGTATATGCTTATCCTCACTGCCCAGGGAGATGTTGGCATAGAGGAATACGAAGGCTCCTGACTGAAGCTTGCATTTATGGACCCTCCTCTTCTCTTCTTCCCTAGTTACCGTGACAGTGGGAGGCAAGCAACACTTGCTCGGACTGTATGACACCGCAGGACAGGTACATTTTTATCATCTTAATTTATTATTATCGACTCATTTTTATTATCTTGATTCATTCAATAGATATTAGCTCTTCTGATCATTGGGGGAAATTTTATTATCTACCTAAATGACAACCAAAGTACATTCTTAATATCTTTAAAATATTTATAATTACAAAAAAAAATGAAATCATCACATGATTCAAGGTGTTGATAGGCAAATAATGATTCACTCATTGATTGATGACTCACAATAATCAAAATAATATATACAGTGTGTCCGTAAAGTCATGGTGTACTTTTGACCAGTCACAGAAAAGCAACAAAAGACGATAGAAATGTGAAATCTGCACCAAATAAAAGGAAAACCCTCCCAGTTTCTGTAGGATGATGTGGCAGCATGTGCGCATGCACTGATGGTGACATAACACGGTGTAAACAGCAGAAAAGCCCACAGCCATGCCAGTCAAGATGTGGATGGTACAGAGGAAAGTTCAGTGTATTCTGTGGCTCACTAAATTCGAATCCGTGACCAAAGTGCAACATGAATATTGGCGCATTTATAACTAAGCACCAGCACATAGGAATAACATGACTCGGTGGAATAAGCAGTTGAAGGAAACTGGCAGTTTGGTGGAGAAACCCCGTTCTGGTAGGCCATCAGTCAGTGACGAGTCTGTAGAGGTTATACGGGATAGCTACCTAAGGAGCCCTAAAAAATCTGTGCATGAACTGCACTGAATAGGTATGAAACTGGGAGAGTTTTCCTTTTATTTGGTGAAATTTCACATTTCTATCGTCTTTTGTTGCTTTCCTGTGACCGGTCAAAAGTGCACCATGACTTTACGGACACACTGTATTTGGCCAAGACTTTCAATTTTTTCCTACCCATACCAATTCCAGATCCAGAATTACTGAGTCGATTTCATAAATTTGAGTTTTATCCATTATTTATTTCCTGTTAAATTCTTTGCCCACCCTTCATTTGAATTGCCTAGGAGGCTGTGAAAAGGTCCAGAGAGAGGGGTTGTGGAGTGGGTGGTAGGAAGAAGATGGAGTAAGTGTTGGGAGAGGAAAAATGCCAGGATTAGATGTTTTCCACAAGTAAGGGTCAGCCTCTGAATAACTAGATATTGACTCTAAATTCTCTAAGATGTTTTTAAATATAATCACTCTGTCAGACATGTTTCTTCAAGTTGGAAAACCTGGCCAGCCAATAACATAAGGCAATGAACTAGAACTCTCCACACTTACTCAGTCAGCACATGCTCTACTTGGGTGAAAATGCCCCCTTATCTTTTTTTACCTCACATTTCACACACCATTATGAAAATTGTCTAATGTTTTAAGTTCATGGGTTGGAAATGAAATGGTTAAACAATTAATAGCTGTGGGTCAATTTCTTCGATAGCTTTTGTTACCATAAGTCTTGGGTCATTTATTTAGGTCAAAATCAGCGGGTTGTTTAGTCTTACATCTCAAGTCCTTTGGAGTGAATGTCTGACTATGGCCTTTCCCACTGTGAGTTTCCTGGTAATTGTTATTTGTAGTTATGCATTTGTCTAGGTCTTTCTTTTTTTTTCCACAATTATCTGGAGATATGTCTTTTTGTTCAACTTGAAAGCTCTATTCTAGAAAAAAATATAGTAAATGGAATTTTTTTCCTTCTTTTCCAAGGGAGGGGGGAGATAGAAAGACAGACAGGTGGTCCCTTTTCCTGTGTGCCGTGACCAAGAATCGAACCCGGGATATCCACTTGCCAGGCCAACACTCTACCACTGAACCAACCGGCTAGGGCCATAAATGAGATTATTTGGGGGATTTCTGTATGCATTGGCAAGGAGCACTTCATGTACATCTGTGTGACATCAAAGGTTGGTGTTGAGCAGGTCTAGGAAATGGAGAACCTAAAAAATCTAGCCCCAGACTCAAGGCTCCTAAGAGCAACCAGTTTCCCATTATCAGCAGATGGCTGTTTGGGCCAGCTACTCTCAGGAACTAGGGAACTCACATCAATACCAAGACACATGACTAGAAAAGGATGCTCTTGGATGCCCAATATGGAATAATTGGTTTGGCTCCTCTGAGCTAAGTACAAGGGCCTCAGTGCAGCTCATACTTGGCTACTCCTCTGCCAGAATGCAGTCCAGCAATAAGGGTACACAGCTCTATGGGCTGGAGTTGCCTAACTCAGTCACAGAATCGTTGGGGTATCTTCACTCATCAGGGACGTACAGTGTTAAAGAGAGAGGCGTTTACACCTGTCTCCCCTATAGTGAGAGTTTATAGATATGAGATCCAGTTTGAAAAGTTGAATAGCAAGAATTATTTCCTGACTCTGAAACCTCTCTCTGTGTCCCTTACCTTCTACTAAGCTCTCTGGGCCTCTCGTGGTTATCTGGTGCTCCCCTGTTCTATAGCAATCCGTGGCAGTTGTTAGCTTCTCTGTTAATTGCCCTCAGAACAACCTCCCCAGGCCTCTATTTAATTTCAAATTCAATAAAATGGTTTAAAAGTCCTTGTAGAGTTTAATTCTTCCTTCCCACTGCTCTGACCTTTTCAGAAAAAAAAATTTTTAAATAATACTAGTATGTGAGTTGAAGCTCTGAGACAGTGTCAAAATAACTTTCAACTCCAAACTGAAGAAAGCAGGATGGCCCAAACCTCTAACACAGGGGAGAGTGATTAGCACCGATAAAATATAACAGCAAATGGGTTACAGGTATTTCTTCAACTTAACTTTCACTTTAATCTTCTCTAGCAGCTACTTTGAAAGCTCAGAGGTACACAAGGTTTGTAAGGCAGCATAAAATACGAGGCATAGAAATCAGAGTATGTCTTATCTTTTCTTCCATGCCTCAGATTCTATGATTAGGACCTTTAAAAGATGACTCCAAGAACGCCTACAAGAAATGGAGTAATTAAGCAAAATGATTTGAGGCCAGACCTAAGGGAGACCTTTCAGCAGTAAAGGACTATTAAATGCTGGAATTCACCACACTGAAGGATGACAGGTAGTTCATTCTGTAGACCAGTGGTTCTGAAACTTGAACAGGCATCAGAACCAACTGTAGGCCTTGTAAGAGTTTCTTATTCTACAGGTGGGGCCCAGGAATTTGCATTTCTAACAGGTTTATTGGTGAAGCTGCTACTGGCCTGTACACCATATTTAGAGAACCACTGTTCTAGGACCTTATCATCAAAGTATAGTCCATGACCAGCAGCCTCCATGTCGCCAGGGATCTTATTAGAGATGCGGATCTCAGGCCCCATCCCAACCTACTAAATCCTAAAATTTATTTGAGAAGACCCCAGATAATTCATATGCACATTAAAATTTGAGAAGCACTACTCTAGAAGTCGTTAGTGGGTAAAGCATGGTTCCTAATATTAGAAGGAGGTGGCAGAAAATATTGCCTGAGTTAATTCTCATGGTTCCATGACTCTGCCAGTAAGTCTCTACAACATATTTACTGTATATTTCACTCCATAAGATGCACTTTTTTTCCCCCATAAGTGGAGGGGGAAATGCCCGTGCATCTTATGGAGTGAAAAATACGGTATTTTATTAAATATTTTAACACACCATTTGGTTCAGAATATTTTTTTTCTTATTTTCCTCCTTAAAACCCTAGGTGTGTCTTATAGTCAGGTGCGTCTTATGGAGCAAAAAATACGGTAATTTAGAAGCATTGTCCCAAAAGTTCCATCCCTGAATCAGGTAAAATAGTCCACTCTCCTTAGTTATATTCTAGTAATGTTGCTGCAACCACATTACCTAACTAACTCAGAAAACACTCATTTGGCCAGTCACTAGAAAGAAGGAAATGTGATCTGAAACTTGATTGTTCCTTGAACCACAAAAAGGAAATCAGCCTCTGAACCCGGTTATAGAGTTCTATCTTGTTGTGAATAATTAGATGTCCTTTATGAATAAACCAAGGAGCAGTGTCCTTCGTCTTAGTCTTGAGCTAACTGTGGGTCAGAATTCATGAAATCCATCCTCAGGAAGAACATGTGGCCTGACCAGGCAGTGGCACAGTGGATAGAGCATCAGACTGGGATGCGGAGGAACAAGGTCCAAAACCCGGAGGTCGCCAGCTTGAGCACAGCTCACCAGCTTGAACGAGGTGTCACTGGCTTGAGCGTGGGATCATGGACATGACCCATGATCACTGGCTTGAGCCCAAAGGTCGCTGGCTTGAGCAAGGGGTCACTTACTCTGCTGTAGCCCCCTCCCATCAAGGCACATATGAGAAAGCAGTCAATGAACAACTAAGGAGCTGCAACTATGAGTTGATGCTTCTCATCTCTCTCCCGTCTGTCTGTCTGTCCCTCTCTCTGACTCTCTCTGTCTCTGTCAAAAAAAAAAAAAAAAGAAGAAGTACATGTGTTCTGGAAGGTATAGTGTTAGTAACTCATTATTAATGCCCTCAAAATCGTCCAACTGAACAAAATCGTCCAACCTGATTCCCATCACTCGGCCACACCTCATCGGCTGTGGGCACAAGGGCAGTCCCACGGCCCCCTGAGACCCACTCCCAGCCCTTCACGAGCCAGTGAAGCATTTGCCAAAGACATCGTCTAATGAAGTCACACTCAGGCACTGCCACACAGGGAGCTGCTCCTAAACCTGACCTCTCTCCCCAAAGCACTGAAACAAAATCATATTTGGACTTTGAATGGAGTCCTTTAAAGACAGAGTCTTCTGTTAGGTAGAATGCCAAACGTTAAGTTAGGGCGGCAATGAAGTGAGGAGGGTTTTTTCACAGGGTGACTCTGTGTGTCACCCCTCAGCTCACACTGGGGAGGCCAGAAGGCCAGGCCTGTAAGCCAGATCTCTTTAGGTCTTGCCAACTCGTCCTGTTCGGCACATGCCCCTCAGAGTACGTTACTGAAAGTCTCTCTGAAAGGGATCTCTAGAGTTCAGATCTTTGGCTCAGCTACAAAGAGTCCCAGAGCCGACTTTTCCATCACGTGTTTGCGGCCGGATTGTTTCGAGTGCGTCATGAGAGACCACGTGGAGAGCGGGATGGTGGATGGCGGGGCGGGGTGCTGCCCCCAGGCCTGGGCGTCCCCGGGCTGAGGAATGCCAAACCGGGAGAGGAGGCTCTCCCAGGGCATGGCTCCGAGCCCGGCGTCCTCCCAACCCCTGCCCGCCACCTAGAGTGGAGCCAGCCACGCGCTAAGACATCTCGCCTCCTCTGAGTGGGCCCTGGCTTACATGAGCAGTGTGAGCAAAGCCCTGCTCAAATCGTAGCCTCTCTGGCCCAACTCCAAGAGGAACATATCTCAAAAGCAACATTTGCAAAAGTGGCAGTTAGTGGCATTGCCAGGGAGGGACAAGAATCCTTTTTTTTTTTGTCGGGAGCCTGGTTTGTCAGCAGGGTAAACCCCTGAGTTTTCCACACACAAGCCCCGCAGGACTGGCATGCGGCAAGCACAGAACGGTGCCCGTCACTGAGAAGAGAAGCCACAGCCCACAGCGGCTTCGCTGTCACCAGGGACCATGGAGCGTGGGAGCAGGAAGCTATCAGCTGCACCCCTCAACCAGGGATGCTCACTGCACACTTTCACGGTCCTGGATTTCTGAACCCCTTTTCCCCAGTGGGCTGAAGAGCCGTGGGCCTGGGCAGGGAGGCAAGCACAGCTGGGGCTCATTAACGGTGACCCCGGGTCTGCCTGGGAGGAGCTGGTCTTCCCCTTTGCTATTGGCTCACCCGCTGGGGCCATCTGGAGCTCAGAACCTGGCCTCCATCCGCTATGGAAAGTTTTCCTGAAACCTCAAAGTAAGTGTTTTTCCTCAATGAGCAACTCATCCTTTCTTTCTCACATACATCTGAATGTACGGTTTTAGAAGTCTTCAAAATGGGGGTTAGGAAGCAGTTTTGCCCACATGACAAGTTCTTGGTAAAAGTAACCTTAGGACACGATCTTAGTTCTCCCCAAATTATGAAAAATGGATCTGTAGGGACATTGATTCAGAGGTTCAATCAGAGCATGTAAACAATTGGGTCTAATTACCACTCTGTTTAGGAAACGTTCACTTCAGATTCAGGCCCGATCTCCAGTGAGGATGAGGACACTGCAGCTGTCACAGCCGTGGGACGGAGCATAGACTCTTAAACACTAAAGAACTTAGTATGTTCAAGACTCTGCTCTAAGTGGTCTACACATATTAACACATTTTATACTCATAGGAGTCCAATGAGACCAGTGCTATTATCCACCTCATTTTACAGATAAGGAAACCGAGGCAGGGAGAACTTTCACAAGATTTCACAGTAGTCACCAGCAGGGGTAAGATCTGAACCCAAAGCATGTGCCTCCTCAGCCCACGCTCTTAAGTACTATGCTCCATTCCCATCCTGGGTGTGTTGCCCAGATGTTCAAACCAAGCCTGACAGATATGAGTGTGTTTATGGGATAATATGAAAAAGAGACATGTGCTGAAAATGGGATAAATGTCTAAACCCAAGAAGAAGTGGAAGCAGAGTCTATTTCCAGTTGACTTAATATTGGGGACAGGGAGGGGTGGGGGGAGTGGACAGTGCAAGTCTCCTTGCCTCTCCAAGTGGGGTCCCTGGACCAGCAGAGGCATCATGACCTGGAAAACTCACTGGAAATGCAAACTCTTCGGCTTCATCCCAGACCTGCTGCTGAATAAGAATCTGCAAGTTAACAAGATCCCATGAGATTCAAATGTACATAAATTCTGAGAAGGGCTGGTCTAATGGTTTCACTCACCACCTGTGCCCTTGGATGCTTACGGCTGTCCTTGAACTTTTCTAATAGTCACTCATAGTCATCCCAGAACACCAGATTTGCCCTCCAACCAAACACTCTCCTGCCTTTGGAGACAAGATGGTTGGGAGATATGCAAAGTCTACCTTGTCCCAAGTACTCCCTACACCCCTTCCTCACCCCCACCAGCCTCTTTCTCCATTGTAACCCTCCAAAGCCCCACTGAGTTGTTCTTTCAGAATTAAAGTTGTCTCTTCAAGAAGCACTCAAGCACTGGTCTTGCACTCTCAATTGCAAATACCAGCTAGACTCTTGATCCACTCCTAGTAGCCCCTTTCCACCATCTCAACCTCCAACCAAGTCTCAAATGTGTTCCATCAAAAAAAAAAAAAATTGCTTAAATTCAGCTGGTACAAATTCAAATCCTTCAACCCTCCCCCCCCCACCCCACCCCCACATACACTGCCCAGCTCTCAGTCCCCAGGGGCTGGATGCTCCCTGCTATTAATTTTCAACCCCCTGCCACATTCCGTAGCTGTAGCCAGTGGCAAATGAGGGTTGAAAGGAGCCCAGCCAGCCCAGGTGGGAGGCTCCTTTAAAGGTAAGTTTGCTGTGTAGTCCCAATGCAATCACTTAATCCGTCTAGGCTTTGGTTTCTTAAAGTAGAGAACTGGCTGAGCGGAAAGAGATGCACAGTAACCTGTGGTTCTGACACTTGAGAGGCAATGGAGTCACCGGGCTGGGACACAGATGGAACAGCCCTCGGCCCCTTCCCCCAGAGCCTCAGCTTCAGGAAGCCCGGGCGGGCCTGGGAGGGAAAAGCTCACCAAGCTACCCCGTGATGCCAGTGCTGCTGCTCAGGGACCACACTTCTGGGAGCCACTGTACCAACTGAGCTGTAAGACCTCTTTCACTCTTGAAATTGTATTTTTTCAATTTGGTCAAATAAATATTCTATTATCAGAGAGCAAACAAAAAAAAAAAACACAAAAGAAAACAAGAAAAACTTCACCTGTCTCACTTCCACACAAATTGACTTGTTTGCCATATTTTCATTTCTTTCCCCCCACTGGATTGCCAATTTTTATCCACCTTATATAGTTCATTTTGCATCCTTAATAGTGTTAGACATTCAGGAGTCAATTAATATATCTTTTTAAATGGAATAACATAGCAAGACTAAGGTTTCCACAGAAGAAAGATGCAGAATACAGCCCCGTGAAGGCCACGGTAAGAAGTCACTCAGCTGAGGGACTCCTTTGATAGCTTCTGGGTAAAGAATCAAATAAACATTATCCTTTCAGACTACCAGTTATTTGCTCCTACCTCATCTAGTTGTGACATTTTTCCCTATTGTTTTTCGGTTTTGAGGTTTTAAATATACAGTGTCTGCTGCCACCTGGTGGTATTTCCTAACAGATGCAAGCCATAAAATAGATGCTCTACATATATACCCTGTGGTCTCTAAATTTCTTAGATCCCCAGGGTAAAGCATGAGTCTATATTAAAAATCCTGGATAACTAAATTTTTAAGAAAATGCTTAATCTGCCACTTTAAGTTCTGAAGCAAATAATATGGTCACAATTAAGAGCTAAAGTTGGATTTAGGCTAAATTCCCCATCCTGATATTTAACAGTTTTGTGACATTTGTCCATTATGACTTCTTTTAAGCTTAATTTTCTCTTCTTTGAAATGTGAATATTGATGGTACCATCTTTCCAGTGGTGAGGATTCAACAGGATAATTCATGTAAGTGCTTGAAACAATGCCTAGCTCTTAAGAACAAGCCCTTGATATATCTCCAGTTGATGGTGAAGATCATGATGATGATAATGATGTAAATCCATTGTTCTCAACTCCAGACCAATGAAGTCAGAATGCCCAGAAATGCAAGCCCACTCTCTGGAGATTCTGATTTAAATGGCCCCAGAGCAGGAGAGTGGGCAGAGGCAGATAGTCAGCTAACAGGGCATCAGGATATTCTCAAAACTCCCCAGTTGTTTCTACTGCAGTAAATGACCCACAGAAAAGCCACATGTTTTTTTGCAGGTCACTGAAGACCCAGTGTCATTTCATCGGTCAACAGCATTTATGGAATATTTGCTGTGGACAGAGTTCAAGTGGGGCATGAGAAAAAAATGAACCTGGTCCCTGTTCCATTAGTGACATCCCAGAGGGAGGAGTAAGGAAGTGGCAAAGGGCAGGTGGTGTCATAAACAGCTGCAGGCTATGGCCTGGGAAGGAGAGCTCTTAGCATGTGGGCTTCATGGCTATTCAAAGATAGAAAATCTCAGTGAGAGAGAAGAGAGGGAGAGAGACCTTGGGAGAGAAGGTGTGGTTTTCAGGGCTGGTTGTATACAGAGAAGATGCTGGTAACTACAGACAAACGGTCCCCTTCCCCCACCCCTTATTGCCACTACCACCACACAGACACACAGACTCAGCTCTGCTGAGATGCAACCCACAGGCCCAGCTCAATTGCCTAGTGTGACCAATGCTAATTCAGCAATGAACCCAACTTCACTTATCTGCATTCACAGAAATAATGTAAATGGCCCAGAAACTAAATTTTTAAATTCTTTTGGTTCATTTTTAGGATTTTAGGATTTTTAAGCTTCCTTGCCATCTTGCATTGCATTTTGTTTAAGTGCTTGGGTTTTATTAGCACTAGCAGTAGGAATAGTAGCAGACAAGGGTACTGAGCCCCTGTGTGGTGGGTGCCTGGAATATCTAAACCATAGATAAATGCATGCCCACTGACCTTAACCACTCCGAACAAACTAAGGGACTTCCTTCCAGTCACATGTATATGTACATATACAGGGGTAGGGAAAAAGAAGGTTTACAGTTATGAGTATGCAAAACAGTTTCTTCTTGTATGGTTATTGTATTATCTTCCATAGAAACAACTGTAAACCTATGTTTGCCCCACCCTGTATGTGTGCACTGCCTTCTTAAAAAGGCATTAATAGAATCAATAGAAAGATGGTGACATTGCTATTTTTAAATACCCATGACATTTTAAATTTAAAAAACGAGTGACAAAACAATACAAACTATATAATCAATTCATTTTTTAAACTAAATACCTATACTTTATATATGTATATAAAACCCTTGGCCCATCAATGGACAAGTAGATAAAAACAGCTGTGGTACATATATACAATGGAATAGTCCTAGGCCATGAAAAAGAATGCAATCTTACCATTTGTGACAGCATGGATGGTACAAATGGACAGCATAGAGGGTACGATGCTAAGTGAAGCAAGTCAGAGAAAGACAAAGACCCTATGATTTCACTTATATGTGAAATCTAAAGGCAAAAAAGAATGAGAAAACAAAATAGAACAGACACATAGATATAGACAGTTAGTTGCCAGAGGGGGAGGAGGACTAGGGGCAGGATGAAGAAAGTGAAGGGATTAAGTACAAATTGTTAGTCGCCAGGATGTAAAGTACAGCATGGAGAATATAGTCGATAATTTTGTAATACCTGTGTACGCTGCCAGTAGGTGAGTACTTGACCCATTGTGAGGGAACCATTTTGTTAAAAGTATATGCTTGTTTAACCACTATGCTGTTTATCTGAAACTTCTACAAAATAATATTGTATGCAAACATTCAATAAGAAAATAATTGAATTATAATTGAAAAATAAAAATAAATGTACACAAGGCAAAAATGTATATGTAAAATACTGGGAAGGATACTGTTGAGAAGCGGCTTCCTCTGGAAAGAGAGGAAAAACTATTAGAGGTCACATCGGGGCTGAAAACAAGTTTCACTTCTACGCCATGTACTACTGGAATGTTCAAATTTTTGCAGTGAGCATATATGAGTTTGATAATATTTTTAAGTATTAGGAATAGTAGGCAGGACCCTAATAAATGAATTCATATGTTGCCCATGTCTACATACAAATGTATGCGATAAGTGTGAGCATATAGGTTTGGTGGCACCTATGTATGCGTAGTGTATATGAGTGGTATATAGCATGTATACATACATATGGTATTGTGGTATGTGTGAACACATATGTCATATTGTGGTATGTGAAGACATGTAGGTATGCATAGTAAATACATATATATAATAAAAGAATATACACGGACTCATAAAATTACTTTTGGTTTATGTGTTACTAAATTCTATGAAAACATTTAAAATCTTCTATTGAAATAGCAGATTTTACCTTGGAAGCTCCCAAAGCATTTTATATAAGGTAAGAGGTACTTGCTGATGTTTTCCAAAGTTGAGATGATCCACTGTTGTACTTTGTCTTTATCATCTCCCGCTAAAACAGCATATACAAAACGTCTTCTATAACCAGGAGCTCTTCAACCAGAGCATATTCCAGTCTGAAAAGTCTTTGGGGAGATAATAATTTAGCTGGCATTTTATTTATTAGGCCACACAATGGCCTTTAGGTAGACTTAGAAACAAATCTCAAATCCTGAGCACTAAACCCTCACACAATGTATTTCTTAGACTACTGTAGTGTCTGATTTTGCAGCAGCTCTTTGTTTTGCATTTTTGTTAGCATTTTTAACTTTAATTTGAATGTAATTTTTTAAGTTGTGTAAGGAGAGAATTTCTGTCTTGGCCAATGGCCTACAAATTGAGATTCATATTCAATTCAATACCGTTCCAATGTGACAGTAGCGTTGCAACAATCCTTATTGAATTATACACACTAAACGGGTGAAGTTTCTAGTATGCAAATTATCTCACTAACTAAACTGTTAAAAGTATTTTTTTTAAAGTTCATCTTAAAAGGGAGCAAATTTATAACCTCTATACATAACAAAAAGGTGTTTTCCTAACTGATGGTTCTTTTATTTCTAGTAATAAAAGCACCAGATTCCCAGGAAGGGGATGGAACAGGGTCACAGTGGAATCTTGTCAGTGTCACTCCCTGAACCACATGGGACCCACCTTCCCCAGGCTGTACAAACTCTTTGCTCTTCCCACAGGAGGACTACAACCAGCTGAGGCCTCTCTCCTACCCCAACACTGATGTGTTTCTGATCTGCTTCTCGGTCGTAAATCCTGCCTCTTACCACAACGTCCAGGAGGAATGGGTCCCAGAGCTGAAGGACTGCATGCCTCACGTGCCCTACGTCCTCATAGGGACCCAGGTTAAACAGAAGGCGGGCTATGGCAGGGTGTGGGATTGGGCGGTGGTAGGCAAAAAGGGGAAAACCTTTAGATGTCCCTTGAATATCCTATTCTATCAAACATTAGAGAAAAGGGTCTCGGGGATTATCAATCCTCCGAACAGCCATTCTTAAGATCTGCACAATTTTTTAGGCATGGTCGAAAAGACAATAGAGTTATTTAATGTGAAGCAGGAAGTTCTGATACGATTTTTCTAAATTAGTCGCTCGGCTTTTTATTTTTAAACAACGAAGTAATTTTTGAAATAAGCACCCTTCTCCAGCCCTGAGCCAGAGAAATAATTCAAGTGGGATGTCAATTATACTTATCACCTAATACATTTTATATCTAAACTCCATGACTGTTAAAAAGCCACAAAATAGGTGTGCATGTCAAAATGACCTCAGAAAGCAGAATGGTCTCATTATGACAGGAACTCCTCAGTAACATTACTGGAGGAGGAATACAGAATTCACCCTCTTCTATTCCCTCTAAGCTCCTTGGTCTTCCGTACATCAGAACAGACATGAAAACAGGTATACCAGATAAACAAAACTGAGACTGTAAAACCCATTAATGTATTTTGGAAAGCTAATATAGTTCCATTATTTGAATTCCTAACAGTAATTGCACGAAGGTGTTAAATATTGTTACAGCTTTTTCTAGGCTTTAAATAGATTTTGTTCTTTGCTATATTAAACCCAAATTTCTATCCCAAAGACATAGAAATGAAAAACACTGAAAGGTTTTGTGCTTTCTGTTTGATAGCCTGTTGCTTTCTATTTCTCACTGCTTGACAAAGAGAAATTTTTTAAAAAACACATAAAAAATTATTTCCTAGAGAAGATACAGACATATAATTAACACATCCATAAATCATAGTATAATTGATGCTTCTGCTCTGAAAGTTATTTGTTTATTTATAAGAAGTTCCACGCCTCGTCGGCCTAGCGTGCAGAGGACCCGGGTTCGATTCCGGGCCAGGGCACACAGGAGAAGCACCCATTTGCTTCTCCACCCCTCTGCCGCGCCTTCCTCTCTGTCTCTCTCTTCGCCTCCCGCAGCCAAGGCTCCATTGGAGCAAAGATGGCCCGGGCGCTGGGGATGGCTCTGTGGCCTCTGCCTCAGGCGCTAGAGTGGCTCTGGTCGCAACATGGCGACGCCCAGGATGGGCAGAGCATCGCCCCCTGGTGGGCAGAGCGTTGCCCCATGGTGGGCATGCCAAAAAAAAAAAGAAGTTCCATGCCTCGATTCCAGGTGATGATATTTGACCCTATTAGATGGAGTCCAGATATTCTGCTGCCAGAACATGTGGTGGGACATGTGAACGTCTCTATGATTCCAGCACTAAGTGGAACAACGAAAGCCAAAAATAAAAACAAAAAATATACACAACATTAGTAAAGCTGCACAATGTGCTTTATAAATGGGACCCCAGCATATGAGTATACTGGTTTTTATTTAAAACACAGGCCTGCATGTGCCCACATTCACACCCATCCATGGGTTCTCACACAGTGAGCTATTAAAGCAACTAAAATAGTTAATTAAATTATAAAACCTATCTCAAATATACATGCTATTTTCAGAGTAGTTCTGCCTTATTCCTTGAGCAAACCCTTTGGAAATTCCTCTTTGGGACTTCCCTTCAGAGCCCACAGGACGGTCATTCAAGTATCCTCACAGGTGGCAGATCTTCATCCCTTTGAGGGGAAAGATTTGGTGTAGAAAGGCCAAACAATATCTCTTTTGCCTGGAAATAAACTATTTAATAATGAGTAATATAATTTGGGACCAATATAATTTGGGACCAATAATACTGTAAGGTATTATTATCTTGTATGTCCTATAAGAAGGCCCTAGAAATAAGTAGGAAATTTCAGAAATTTATGAGACAGTCACAGAATCGTTAGAGAAAGTTCTCAGCTCCCCGGGTAACTGCATTGGAGGGGAGAGGACAAGGAAAGCCTGATGTGTACACTTACAAAGAAGTCACCTTAATTTTTAGGCATGTGTATGTACTTCCTTAAAGGAAGTTTGGCAACTTCATGGATGGTCAAGGGCAGGATTGGGAGGGACTCTCTATTATGCCACAGTTTAAAATACTTGGTCATGCCTAAAAAGAAGAATGAGTTTATCACGTGTGTTTTTTTGCCAGATCGATCTCCGTGATGACCCCAAAACGTTGGCCCGTTTGCTGTATATGAAAGAGAAACCTCTCACCTATGAGCACGGAGTGAAGCTTGCAAAAGCGGTACGGTCAGATTTTAATCGAATTTTAAATGTATGCTGATCAGAGTTTGGCGGATGCTTTGGAATGTGTGCGCTTATGTAGGCTTTTGCTTTTCAAGTGCATTGTGTTCAGAATCTTCTCTCTGCTTCATAGTCTCCCTTCTGCTCCAGTCAGGCCAGAAGGGACCATTTGGATAGCGTTCTTGTCAGCCAGCATTATCTGTTTTTCATTAAGAAAGAAACTTGGTGAATTTCAAACAGCTGGGGCACTTAGCATTTGATTTAGCAACCTCTACAGTATCCACTTGCCATATTTAGTATGAATAAAGAGAGTCATTAGATATGTATTTGTAAATCTCACCGCTTATTATCGGTGTAACTCACTTAAATGACCTCATAAAAGGCATTTTGTGGTTTTCTTGGGAGAAACTTAGGTAAAGCATCTGGCAGGGTTATATTTGTTCAATATTTCTCACCACATAATGCATAGCCACTTAGAGAGTCTGGCTTATGTCACAAACAGCGTCTAGAAGGGTAACATGGACCAAAAGGTAACTAGCTGGAGAATCCAAGCTTCAGATAATAGCAACCTGCTCACAGCTGGAATTGTTTTCAGAGACCTGTCTTCATTCCTGAGAGTTTATCATGAATAGTGATTGGGGGGGGGGGGGGTACTTTAAAGATTATTTGCTAGACACCAAATCTTTGTCCCCCAATTACCACCAAGATGTGTGCAAAAGTAGACACAAAAATACACAAAGGGGATGAGGTACTTCATGCAAGGGAAGGATTATAAATTATTTTTCATAACCTGAATCTTCCCTTTGTTGATTTAGCCACAAATCCATCAACCCAGGCTAGAAGTTTCAGACATTTCTTTTACTTTCTAAAGAAACTAACCCTGCAAAATGCACGCCCCAAGCAGAGTTAGAAGGCACTCCTTCAAACTGGTCGAGAATAAATTAACTACAAATGCTTCATTCACAGAAGTGTATGCATTTCTCTTATTAAAACTTTCCTATTGATCAGTGTCACCCCATTAAATCTAATTTTCTAAATAAAAAATAGGAATATTAAAAATAAAATAAAAACTTTTTTATAGGTACCAAAACTAAGTACAATATACTTGAATAGAAATCAATTTAATAAAATTATGTGTTTATGGGTGTGATACATGAAGACATCTCACAAATACACAAGAGACTGAATGCTTCCTGCTTCGGTGAATAGTAATGTCAGAATTACCAGTAGGAGCCTTTCATGGACTTCTTGGTATGCTATGTACTTTACCATTTCTGCCTCACTTCAGCCGCATGGTAACTCTCCTAAGCAGAGAGCATTTGTCTCATCTTACAGATGAGGAAACAGAGTCTTAGAAAGATACCCGTGTTTGATTCATGCAGCCGATCATAACATAAACACTCTATTCTAGCTCCGAGGACATCATACCTGTGCACCTGACCATTGCATAAACTGTCTCCTCCAACCTGTAAAATGGGTACATGTGTATAGGTCCTTCTAATATTTTCCTCAAGCTGCAATCAACTTATGAAGGTGCATAAATATATCCCTCCATAACTAATGGCATCTGATCCCCAGCTATACATTTTTCACAACAGGCAGGTCCGCGAGGCTCAGCACCAGCTTCTTGCAGGAGCGTGGTTTCTGTTCGCCTTGCTGGAAGCCTATCTCCCACCATCATCAACATCCTAGCCTGACCTCTCATCTGGGAAGTTGTCTTTTCCCTCCGAAAGGAACACGTTCCAAAGCCTCCCATCTCATTTCATACTTATTTTAGGAACAATGGCTGAGTTCGCCGCTTTATTGCCTTTTGCCTGTTTCTCCTAGCAACTGCTCTCAGATACAGAAGAGAATCGTGTTTTGCTAACAAAATCCAATTTAGAAGAAAACCAAGCAAGAGTTTAACTTGTTTCATCACAATTCGTGTAATTATAGAGATGCTTTAAGTTTCTCTTCTCCCTGGCTTTCCTGTCAAGTCGTTTATAAAAACAGCTGGCATTTATGGAGTGTTTGCAGTGTGTATGCCTGGCTCGGTGCCGGGAGCTTTACATGCCTCGTCTTAATTAATCCTCATAGCAAACCCCTGAGGTGTGCATGTCATTATCTCCACTTTCCGAGAGGAAACTGAGACTCAGGGGAAAGTCACACCATACAAGGTGGCAGAGCTGAGGTATGATAGTGGGCTTTTACCCCCCATCTCTGGAAAAGAAACCTTAGGCTTGGTGCTTCTTTTTTATACACTGAAGCCCATATTTTCATGTGCGTATTCTCCCCATAACTTAAACACTTTGCCAGTGCAGATGTTTCATATCCAATTCCTTTCGTTCAGTACTTTTCAATTTCCAAAGCATTGCTGATCTGTTATCTCTTTTTGCTCTCAAATGGCATTTCATTTTTAAAGGACATCTTTATATCAGTCATATTTTACAATTCTTTATACTTCAGAGTCAACCACATTTCCATAAATCTTTTGTATCAATTTATAATAAACATTCATTGTTACTCCTGGACTTGTTTGATCCTCCCTCTTCTTCTCATCATTGTGTTTTTCAAGTCTTCAGCCTACTTTTCCCATTCTTCACTCATTTGTTTATGTCCGTATTGCTAGATTTATTCAACAGTAATTGACTGAATACGCACTATGTGCCAGGAGCTTGTCAACTTTAGCTCTGAGGTTATCATTCTTCGTGCATGCTCTTGTCCAGTTCCATCTGACACAACCTAAACATAATTTTCGAAGTTCAGACTTCCTAAGGCAGGGGTCGGGAACCTATGGCTCGCGAGCCAGATGTGGCTCTTTTGATGGCTGCATCTGGCTCGCAGACAAATCTTTAATTAAAAAAAATAATAACGTTAAAAATATAAAACATTCTCATGTATTACAATCTATTCATTTCCTACCGCTCATGTTCATGGTTGCGGGTGGCTGGAGCCAATCACAGCTGTCCTCCGGGACAACACCAAATTTTTATTGGATAATGTGTAATGTACATGGGTCGTTGTATGGCTCTCATGGAATTACATCTTAAAATATGTGGCATTCATGGCTCTCTCAGCCAAAAAGTTTCCCGAGCCCTGTCCTAAGGTATTTATTGATAAGAAAAACACTTTAGCATTTTTCCTTTCTTCAGTCTTTGGCTTCTTTTTGCCTTCTCCTGCCATCTTCTTCACCCTGTGCCTTCTTTATTGTTGTTCTCACTTCCTTGTTTCAGCACCTGTTTCTTGCAGGATTTATAATAGGCACTGGTGGGGTTTAAAGGGGCAAAATTGCTGCAAAAATCCTGTAATCAGTGTTCAGCTATGTTATTCAACTGTAGTCTTTTCATCCTCCCCTCCTGACTGCAAAGCTTACTGTGACCCCCCGGGGTTTTTTACACCAACCATTTCCTTTCTCTCCTGTTGTCACTGAAACCTGTTCCTTCATCGCAGAGATGAGGGAGAGATGGCCCTGCCCTCAAAAGGCACAGAGGCCAAAAGAGGAGATAGGCAAACAAAAGCATGCCGCCTGAATAAACACAGCACTAAATACAACACTTGTGGGGGGTACCAGAGAGGAGGGAGTGATGGATCCATTCAGGGGAGAAGGATTCAGAGAAAATGTCTTGGATCAGTCAGCATCTGAGCCAGGTTTAAAGGAAAAGGATATTTGTCAGGTGGACAGAGTTAGGGTACCGGAAGAAAACTTTCAAACGGGGCCCAGGATGTGTAAAGGCATCCTGTACAGCCTGAGGAGCACAGTGGCAAGTGGTGGGCCAAATTTCACCTCCAAATCTTTTGATCAGTCCACACAGGTATTTTTTTATGTGATTTAGTGGCCAACATTGAACAATTTGGAAACTTTACATAAATATACATATCTTTGGCTTCTAAGAAAAACCAGGCTGGAAAAACTAGCCTGCATTTCCAGATCAGCTACAACTTCTAAATGGTCTTTTAGACAAGCTGTGCAGCCGTCAGTTTGCCGCAATCCCCACCCCTCCATATTACCTACACTCAAGCAATGCATTTATTTTATCCATCCTTGTGTTGGCAATCTCTTCTCTATAGTCTTGAAAAAAAATCAACAGCAAATCCATCCAGCTTAGAAACGTTTTTCCTCTCTCAGCAATTTGGTCATAACACTGATTTGTGCAGATGGATTTTCTCATACAAGCCATTTGGTCCTCTTTCCTTTTCGTGGCTCTCCAGTGGCCCTCTCTGTGTACCTTTTCTAATTCTCAAATAAGGGATAAAGAACTTCCCTGCTAGTAGTCATTTCTTTAGATCCCAGCTTACTCTGTTCATTCCACTAACCTCTTCTCTTCTCTCCATTTATAGGAAATGCCTTACTTTTCCTTTCCTTCTCCATTTGTTCATTACTTTTGCTCTTTCAGCCACATTTCTCTACATTGCCTCGAGACAGCCTAAGAGAGTGGTTAAGACTAGCTCTGGAGACAGCAGACGAGTTCAAATCCCTGCCATTTTCTTAGTTGTGTGGCCTGTGAGATGTTACCTAACTTCTCTGGGCATCAGTTTTCTGAGCTGCAAATGAGGATGGATGGTAATAGACTTACTTTATAAGGTCCTTGTGGACGATTACATTAGCCAATTTAACACGAGGTTTAGCTCAGCGAACTATAGATAGTAAATCTGTGTGCCCTCTCCGATACTCCCACAGCTGGAAAAACCTCTTTGCCTCTGTTCCTTCAGTTACACATGATCTTGTTTGGTAACCTGTCCCCCCCTCTGCAAGGGCAACCTGAAAGAAGTACTAAGTTTTCTTCCACTTGATTAGTCATTGTGGGTTTGTTTGTTTGTTTGTTTTTAATTTCTTCTTGTCAGCTACGTGTGTGTTCTGCACACCTCTGATAAATTTCCCAGCATTGGGACAATAAACTATAGCGATTATAAGGTTATTAGAAAAGTGTTCTCCCAGTTTACATTCTTTAATCTCTATCTTTTTCTTGAAAATAAATTATTTTGGTAAAGCATGTTCTAGATTGCTAACGTGTATCGAACCAAGGATCTGCAAATCCTGAGCTCTTACAGATTGCTTCTAAATATTTGGCTATTGCTTCTAAATAGGTCACTTTGCTGCAAGAGGCAGAGGAAGCAGCTGCTATAAGAAAAGCTGCATTTCTTTGAGACAGTGTTCCATGTCACATCTTTGAGGGTGCAAATGGGTTTTTTGTTTTTTAGAAGGTTTTCTGGAAAACTGTTTTTTAGCAGTCCTTATAACATGGCTGTGACTTCTCCCTGCGCCAGGATGAATTCTTCTCTCTGACCCTCAAGGCACCTGCTGCAGAGTTTATAATACTCACCTTCTAACTGTTCTGTTTTTCACACACATTTCTCAAATCCCAACTTGCTACTTTTCCTGGAACTATGAGTACAAAATAATGTTATAGTAATCCAATTGCGTAGTAATTCCTTGATCTACTATTTCATTATCTTTAGGAATGTCTGAGTCAGGACTGACAAGTTTGGGCTCCTCCTGCACCATCAAAAGGCAAACTGTGACCCAGCACGCTGTCAGCAGCACTGTGGGGAGGAGAGGAGTGCACTGGCCCGTCTTTTAGGACCAAACTGTCTAGAACCTCGTGTGTGAGCTGAACTCAGCCCAGCTCTCCTGTGATTTCCAGAATCCACTGAGGCTCGTGATCATTAGTGGGGAGGTGTTCCAGAAAGAATGGCCCACAGAACTTCCTGAGTATTTTTTTTTTTTTTTTTGCAGGATGACTGACAAGAGCTAGCGTATTACAAATATTCATTCAGTTGACACGTTCACAAGAGTAGTGTGCTTTTCACACGTGTTCATATCAAGCATTGAACACAATCCCAAAATGGAACAAATGACATTTCATGACATTATTAGCAAAATTTTCTCTACCTTTTATCCCTCTCTTGTATCTAACTGTTTTCCATTATTTAAAAAAAAAAAAAAAAAAAAAAGTGATGTTCTAAACCACAGGCCAAGCCATGGTAAAATGAAAGTCATAAGATAGATCTTCAGGATCCAATAGCCTTTCTTTGGGTGTTTTCCTTTTAGCTCCCACAGTAACCATTCTTTGCACCCTTTTCCAGAAAAAGTACCTAATATCTGGACCCAATCAGAAAAATTTTATTTCATGCTCAGTTTTTATATTGGTGGGTTTTCAAATGAATGAACAACCTCTTTTCATTAATTTTCTGCTTGACCAGCTTCCTGCAGAGAAGCTAAGGGATAAAGGTTCCAGTTACTGTCATAAAAGAAGGCAAAGAATGCCTGATCAGGTGGTGGCGCAGTGGATAGAGTGTCAGACTGGGACACAAAGGACCCAGGTTCGAGCCCCGAGGTCACTGGCTTGAGCGTAGGCTCACTGGCTTCAGCGCAGGGTTGCTGGCTTGAGCGTGGGGTTGTAAACATAACCCCAAGGTTGCTGGCTTGAGCAAGGGGTCTGCTGTAGCCCCCCGGTCAAAGAACATATGAGAAAGCAATCAATGAACAACTAAGGTGCCTCAACGAAGAATTGATGCTTCTCATCTCTCTCCATTCCTGTCTGTCTGTCCCTATCTATCCCTCTCTCTGACTCTCTCTCTCTCTGTCTCTCGCTTAAAAAAGAAGGCAAAGGACATGCAGAAAAGAGACCCAGATTCTGGGTTTACTTCTTTTGTTTTCTATTCAAATATCCTTAATTCACGTTACCTTCTCTGCTGTTCCCACTCTATTCTAATTTCTTTGATCCACAAATTTCTTTAGTCCACACATTACAAACTGGCTGGCTGCTGCCAAAGATATCCCACATCAGTTTTTGATTTGGCCCTCAGAGTATTTTTTTAAATTGTTAATTATTAACTAAAAATCTAAATGTCCAACTCCTCTCGAAAAATACAAAGCTGGGCAGCAGTGAACCACCATCCCTGTGTGGCAACGATTGTCTAAAGCTGAGCAAGACTGCCAATTCTGGGGAAGGAGGGCACTTCGCAGCCTGCCACGGTCCCACCTCCCCCTGTCCCTGTCCTCTGGCAGCAGCCCCACTTTGCTCATTTGCATAAGCTATGGCCTTGACCCACATGTGGTTCTGCTACTCTGGCCTAGTCATTGCCCTGATATGGTCTCCAGCGCACCATCCAGACACCCTCTTCAGAACCTCTTTGAATTCTTCCAAGTTATTTTTATAAGGTGAAGGCTACAACAGAAGCATTTCTCCATACGTCCTTCATATTAAAAGGCCCACATCAAACTGTTGGCTCATACTGACTTGGGGAGTACCTAAAACTCGGGGTGTCCTTCTCGTGAATTATCTCATGAAATTGACTCTGAAACATGGCCTGGTCTGTCCTACAGTTTTTCTAATGAGGACCTATCGTTCTGGCCTGAATTTCAATATTTCTCATCGGGATTTGGTGGTTATCAAATAGACCATAGTATGAAATCATTAAAAAGCTTCAAAATAAAGCCCTAAGCAAACACAAAATATTTTATTATTTAAATATGCACAGACTATCTACTGACAAGGAGGGTGCCTCTGTCAATAAATACATTTTATGATGTATTTTTGCTCAAACCAGATGAGCCCACCCTCAAGCTGGTGACCTCCGGGTCTCGAACCTGGGTCTTCCACATCCCAGTCCGACACTCTATTTTTATATGCTGTGGGTTTTTTAACTGCTTAAAAATATGCCTTTTAAAGTATCTTAAAACCAAATAATAACATCAATTGGATATTACCTTGCTGAGAGATACCTTATTGGAAGTGCATTTTATTCAAAAATGACCTGTAGCCTGACCAGGCAGTGGCGCAGTGGATAGAGTATTGGACTAGGATGTGGAAGACCCAGGTTCGAGACCCTGAGGTCGCCAGCTTGAGTGTGGGATCATCTGGTTTGAGCAAAAATTCACCAGCTTGGACCCAAGGTCACTGGCTCAAGCAAGGGGTTACTCGGTCTGCTGAAGGCCCGTGATCAAGGCACATATGAGAAAGCAATCAATGAACAACTAAGGTGTCACAATGCGCAACGAAAAACTAATGATTGATGCTTCTCATCTCTCCGTTCCTGTCTGTCTGTCCCTGTCTATCCCTCGCTCTGACTCTCTCTCTCTGTCTCTGTCAAAAATAAATAAATAAATAAAATGACCTGTAAAACCAAATCATCTGCTCTCTGTATGCTTGACACTTTGCCTTACCACTTACAGACAGAGATGGATACATGTTACTTATACCAAATTTACACACTCTACGTACAGGTGAGAGCTAAAACCAACATCAGGTCTCCCTGTTGTTTACAAAATATATTGAAACCATATCATTCCTTTTGAATCCTCTATTAAGTTCCATATTTTTACATTCTTATATTAGGAATAAATGGCTATGGTTCCTTTTCAGAATTTATTGCTGGCCAAAACTGATCCATGAACATTATTGTTAGTGGCAGAAAGTAAGCAAATATCTATTTTTTTAAAATATCATGATAGCAGAGGCAAAATGGAACGCAAAACAAAGCAAGCGTAATCCCGCTCGCCCCCAGGCTGTCGTCCGCGGCAGAGCGGCAGCCGGCTGGGCAGAGGCCGGCACCCTGCGCTTCTCTCTCTGTTTGCCGCTCACGCCTCCCTCTCTTTTGTGTTTAAGATCGGAGCACAGTGCTACTTGGAATGCTCGGCCCTGACTCAGAAAGGTCTCAAAGCGGTGTTTGATGAAGCCATCCTCACCATTTTCCACCCCAAGAAAAAGAAGAAACATTGCTCTGAGTGTCACAGCTGCTGTTCCATTATCTGAGGCAGCTTGCGACCCACCTCCACCCCACCTGCCAGCGAGAACGGCAGCCACCCTCTGCGACCAAGCTCAAGCCAAGAAGGAAGGCATGACCAGAGAGGCAGTCCCTTCACACAGAGGCTTCTTCTCCGTCCTCGTGAGCCCTCCCAAGCACAGCCCACTAGCTAGCCAACTGCCACGTCCTCCCTGCCAGCCGGAAGCATCCACATTGCACACTCCATGAGGTTGCTGAGCCGGGGTTCCAGCCAGGGCCGCTGCTGACCGCGTTGGAAACCAAGTCAAAGCCTGTCTTGCCTCTCCCCTCCCATGAACGTGAAACTGATAGGAAATCATCGCAGGAAACCCAAAAAGGCACTGGGATCCTGCACTGGTGGCCTTACTTGACGTCTTTTACAGAACACGGGGATACAATACTAGCCTCTTCTTCTGAACCTGCTATTCTACCTATGGGTCTTACGTTCATCTGTATAATTTTAAGAAATTTACTAATATACCAGTTTACTCAGGCCTTACAATCATACCAAATTAGCCTAAAGACAAAGTATTTTATATTCATTTCTATGTTTAGCTTGTTGCTACCAAAGCTATTAGAACCAGCTTAAACCTCTGAATGCCTGGCTATAAGAAGATACAAGAAAATGTTAAAACTTTTGGAAATTTCAGAGCCATGATTTTTGAACCTGGATGAAAGAAAATGCTATCTAAATTGTTGCAGGTTACATTTTTGCCAAAGATTCACATCCCCCCTGGAAATGCTTGCATTGATGCGTAGCTTTCTTTTTTCTGTATATATATGTCATGGCAAATGAGGAATGAACTGTGTTTAAGAAAGTGACATTTTTGCTTTTCAATAAAATTGATTGAGGGGGGGAGAATACAGCAGACATATTTTCAAATATTCTTGATTCAGCAGAGTGAACTTTCCTACTCCCTCCCTCCCCGTGTGTCTCCTTTATCGCCCTTGATTTCACACTTCCTCCCATGCCCAATAGTAACCTGGCCTAAACAAAGGGTCTGGCCATGGGGCATGAAAAAGCATTTAAAAGTCCCCAAAAGTTAAGCAAAGCACCTCAATTTTTCCTCTTGCTTCTACTGAAAGCACAGTTGCCCCCTCCCCCTTTATCTGTGGTTTCCCTTCCTACAGTTTCAGTGACCCGTGGTCAATTGTAGTCTGAAAATATCCAATGGAATATTCCAGAAACAACGATTCATAATTTTAAAATTTCGTGCTGTTCTCAGTATTGTGATGAAATCTCGCACCACCTACTCCCTCCCACGCGGAACATGAATTACTCCTTTGTCCAGCGTATCTGCAAGGCATGCTATCTGCCTGTTAGTCACTGAGTAGCCATCTCAGTTATCAGATCAACTGGCCAGTATCGCAGTGCCTTGTGTCCCAGCAACCTTTATCTTACTTAATAAGGGTCCCAAAGCGTGAGAGTAGTGATGCTGGCAATTCAGATCTGCCAAAGAGAAGCCGTAAAGCGCTTCCTTTATGTGAAATGTTGTCTATGCATAGGAAACAAATTTGGCTTCAAGGATCCACTAGGGGGATTTGGAACTTAACCCCTGCTGATGGGGGGGGGGGGGGGGGGGGAGGCAGCTGTACTTCTCAGCTTGCCCCGTGTAAGCTCCCATTCCATTTCAATGACATTTTCCAAATGGTACTAGAATACTGCCTCTCCCTGTTTCCCATACTCATTGTCCCATATGTGTAGTCAGGGGCTAGATCTGTGAGTACCCAGCTCTGGACCCATTTATCCTCACTTTTCAAAAGGAAGTGCTCCGCAGAGCAGGGACTTTGGCGTTGGGGAAGTAAAAGCCCCCAAGAAGGTTCTGTGTCCTTTCTGTATGACTTTTCCAAATACCCAGGGATCTGTTAGCACAGAGTGAGTTACTTCCCAGCTTTTAATTACAGACTGAGAAGGCTCCTAATTAGTCTCATTTTCTCACAATTACCCTAGAAACACCCAGGTAGGCACTTTATTTTTTATTTCAATTGCGTAAGCAAAATGCCTCTTTGCAACATGAAATTACACCGATTTTAGTTTAGGAATTTCCAGATTCTCACTGCTTCTGTTAGAAAAACCCAGTCTATCTAGGCCCCTCCGCTCCTGGAGAAAGCACGTAAAAACAGAAGCTTATGGTGCAGGTCTTTTCTGTTAAGACTTTCCATGACACCCTGTCCGTGTTTTGGGTTTTTGTTTGTTTCTTACAATTTCTGAAATGTGTTTTCCCTTCTTCCACATTTTAAATTCTGTTCCCTTCATCCTCCATCTAGTTGCTAAACATTCTTTTAAATACACACACACACACACACACACACACACACACACACACACACCAAACTAAAAGTAAACGGAGTTTTGTGAGTCAAAGCTTGACGAGAAAACAAGGATTTTCTGCTTTTGTAAATGGAAATAAATCTTGTATAAACCGTAACTCTGCAGAGGTTATGAATTCATCCTTTGCAAACAATAATGAGCATTTAGTCCTGTAATAAACAAAGTACTGTTAGCCAGTTTTGTTACATTATTGCATAGTTACATCTTGCTAGAGGGCCACACCTCACTTTTCACTGGTGTGGATAAAAGATTGAGAACCATATGTTTGCTTGGCCAAGGAGAATTGTCCAGATGTGTACATTACGGCTCCCCAGGCAACTGCCTCCCTAGTGGGCCACAGGGATTAACTGGTTCACAGTGGGAAGATCACTCTTTCTCTTGGAACTAGAGCCTAAAGACACAGGTTGTGTGAGGGTGGGGCACAGGCTCCTAGAGGTCTTATGAGCTAATTATTCAATAAAATAATGAAAAACAAAGCAACCTCATAAGTTAATGGCATTGCACCAAATACATCACTTATCCATTTCATGGTGAGATGTAGTTCATTTCACACACTTAAAAATATTTTTGCCATAAGATTGAATACAGTTATATCCTGAAACCAAAGATAAAAAGGGACATAGAAATCTGAAGAAGGGTCCTTTAATGGTCTATGCCATTTTTCAAAGTCAAAAAGGACAACTGATCTCCATTCAACAGTAGAGTCTTAAATTTTCAGAGCTAGAAGAGGCCTCAGAAACTATAGTCCAACCTCCTTATTGTACAGATGAGGAAACTTAAGGCTAGATGTGTTAAAGAAGACATTTTGTGACAGAATTGGGGCAGATCTCAGCGTTTCTACTTCCCATCCATTGCCCTTCAACTCCATGCTATATCATTACCACATATATTAAGTTGGACTTTTTTTTTTGTATTTTTCTTAAATGAGAAGCGGGGAGGCAGAGACAGACTCCCACATGCTTCCCGACCAGGAACCACCCAGCAAGCCCACTAGGGGGTGATGCTCTGCCCATCTGGGGTGTTGCTCCATTGCAACCAGAGTCATTTTAGCACCTGAGGCGAGGCCATGGTACCATTTTCAGCACCCGGGTCAACTTGCTCCAGTGGAGCCTTGGCTGTGGGAGGGGAAGAGAGAGAGATAGAGAAAGAGAAGGGGGAGAGGGTAAGGGGAGAAGCAGATGGTCACTTCTCCTGTGTACCCTGATCAGGAATTGAGCTCAGGACATCCACACGCCAGGCCAATGCTCTACCACAGAGCCAATCAGTCAGGGCCTAACTAAGTTGGACTTCTGTAGGTATATTACTAGAATAGCATCTGTTTTTCCTATAGCTCCCAGCCACATTTCTAACACATGACTTAGGCCATTATAAGTAAGTCAATCCATCAAACTAGTAGTATTAGCTTAGAGACAAAAATTTTATTGATATATGATGTGCCTGGAATCCACAGTGTACAATGTAATATAATCTCAATTCAATTGCACAGTATACCACAACATAATCCCACTCTGATGGTTCAAATAACTAGTTGTCAGATTCCTTTTTTCAATCAGATGGTTGGTTGGTTGGTAGATGGACTATTTGGGCTATTTTAGAAACACAAAAATACTGAGACACAAGACAAAAGCCATGCCAGTAGTAAGAAATCTGGGTTAGTTTCTGCCTAGAAAACTTATAGTCCAAGAACAGTCACTGAATAACTACAATAACTACAGAAACTATAACCCAGCAAGCACTAAACTGAGAAATCAAAAAGTAAACCTTACATATATGACAAGAAGGGAGTTTTAGTCATGAGACTTTAGTAACAATGTGTCTGATCATGATGTCCATTTGAAAGGTTCTGGTCCCTAAGTGTCAGACAAAATGGATATAACCATACACAATTTTCATAGAACCACCAATAAGGAAATAAAACTTAAACAGTAGTAAAGAAGCTATCATACCCACATTCACAATTTTAGGAAATTTTTTTTAAAAAGTTAAACCAAGAATTTGAAGCCAAAATGTCATTATTTAGTGTTAAGTTCTTGTGAGTAATAATCTTGCAAAGTGGATAGATTTCAGGGAGAAATATTTGACTTGAGGTAAGCCTTTAAAGATGCAGTATTGCATTCACAGAAGCAAACTCATCCATGAGTCCAAAGTGATGGAAGAGTAGAAATTGAAGTGTTGCTCTAAAGGAATGTTTGATACCATGCTGGAGATGATTATCTAACCACAGACATCTTTGGTTTTAAATCTACCCCTAGGTAAATGCCGGAATGCAAAATGTGCATTCTCTCTCAACTGAGAAAACCATGAGTCACCAGCTATTCTCTTAAGAGTCAATGAATAGGCTGCCCAGTACAAATCAGAAAACTCAACAAAATATTTTTATTTCAAGGACCATTAGGAACACAGAGGAAAAGAGCAGATCAGGTAAACCGAGTTTCCTAAAAGAAAATTAAGTAGTTTGTTAAAGGACACATTCGGAGAATAGAGAGAAACCTGTAACCAAACACAAGGTAAAAACACACACGTGACAGTTCTCCCAGAGAATTCCTCCTTGTTGCCTGGTCTCCTGAGGCATAGGGAATAGAGGACTGCTAATGTGAAGAGCATTCCGCATTTCTCAGTATTTCAGCAGAGTCAACCAATACGGTTAATTGTGTGACAGTCCTAGATAATTTCACCTCACAATTCATTAAAAATGGATGAAATGCTGAACGATACTATGTGGGGGGGGGGGGTAACAAGGGGGTGGGGGCTCTCTAACAGTAGTGCAGGTTATCACCCTCACACTCTTTCTACTAACGCAGAACAGGCAGTCAAGAGAAACTTACCAAGAGTGTAAGTTATTTTGAAAGTTTCCTTGAGAAAGAACATGACTTAAAACCTGAAAAGGATGACTTTGGGATATCTGGACAGTTCCTTGTATGGATGATATTTAATCATCTTCAGTGAAATATATCTAAATGGAAATGTTTCATTTAAAACATACAACAGCAATAATGGAGTACAAAAATATGAGATAAAGCAACAATTCATGGTGCTTCGATGGCCAACAAAGACCAGAAAGGAAATTAAATCACCAAGCTCTACAGGCACTCCAGGCATCAGAGGCTTGGCCCTGCCTCTTAGAGAGCTCTCTGGGTTAGGGCAGGAATGAGTCAAGGAGGGTTTGGCTCATCTCTGAATTGTGGGAGGCAAGTTCAACAACAGTTCTTGGCTTTCAATTTCCACTGCAGGAAATTAGAGTTAAAGATGAATGATTAATCTTGGTCACAATCTATTATTTTTCTCCTTCGGGAATATTATATCACAATCCAGAGTTGTTTTGTGCATATGTTTTAAACATGTTCTACCCTGGTAATTTAATTTTGTTCTCAGTTCTTTGGTGACTCAGAAACTTCCTGACGCTATTTAGCTGAAGTCATGTTGTTGCATTTTCAGCCACAACCTCCAAGCCTTCCAGGCGATATAGTTATCCTTGATGAATAGGTTCTGACCAATGTTTTAGGGGATATGTCTGGAGCAATCTGAGGACAGGGTCCCCAAGGCCCAGAACTGAGTCCCACCTAGAAACCATAGTAGCACAAGCCTCCCAGGGATCCTACACAAGTCAGTCTTTTGAATTTATGGTAATTCTTTGGAGGAAAAAAAAATCCTCCCTCATGGCAGAGCTATATGTTTGTGGCAGCTTTGTAAATCCACACCAAAAAGTGTCACCACCTACATTTTTTTTTTTTTTTTTTTGTATTTTTCTGAAGCTGGAAACGGGGAGAGACAGTCAGACAGACTCCCGCATGCACCCGACCGGGATCCACCCAGCACGCCCACCAGGGGCAACGCTCTGCCCACCAGGGGGCGATGCTCTTGACCCTCCGGGGCGTCGCTCTGCCGCGACCAGAGCCACTCTAGCGCCTGGGGCAGAGGCCAAGGAGCCATCCCCAGCGCCCAGGCCATCTTTGCTCCAATGGAGCCTTGGCTGCAGGAGGGGAAGAGAGAGACAGAGAGGAAGGAGGGGGGGGTGGAGAAGCAAATGGGCTCTTCTCCTAAGTGCCCTGGCCGGGAATCGAACCCAGGTCCCCCACTCGCCAGGCTGACGCTCTACCGCTGAGCCAACCGGCCAGGGCCCACCTACCATTTTTTAAGTCAGTTTTTTTTTTAAGGATTTGGATTTTTTTCTCCCTAGAAGAGCCATCAGCCACAATGTAAATAAATTCTACATTCTTCTCATCGCCTGGCTTAAATTGGGTTTTGTGCCTGACCAGGCAGTAGCGCAGTGGATAAAGTGTTGGACTGGGATGCAGAGAACCTAGATTCAAAACCCTAAAGTCGCCAGCTTGAGTGTGGGGTCATCGGCTTGAGCGTGGGATCATAGACATGATCCCATGATCACTGGCTTGAGCCCAGAGGTCACTGGCTTGAAGTCTAAGGTTGCTGGCTTGAGCCCAAGGTCACTGGCTTGAGCAAGGGTTCACTGGCTTGGCTGGAGCCCCCCAGTCAAGGCACATATGAAAAAGCAATCAATGAACAACTAAGGAGCCACAACAAAGAATTGATGCTTCTCATCTCTCTCCTTTCATGTCTGTCTCTCTGTCTTTCTCTCTCTCTCTCAAAAAAATGTGTTTTTCTCTGAGTAAACACTGTGTAAGTACCTCTCAGCAGAATTTTACCCCAACTGAAACAGTCTACGTTTCTCCCTGATTGATATGACAAGGGAAGGACAGCCAACCTGCTCACAACTGATTTTCTGCAATTTGCTTCTTATGTGATGACTCTTCTGTGTACACGTATCATAATTAATGGAATATTATTTCATACACTCTTTAGCCTTGCAATTTATTTTGTGCCATATTCTGAATTTCAAGTTGTTAGTCTTTTCTCCTACTCTCATTTCTGGGTTATCTGCGGGTGTCTCCAGCAGCTCCTCCAGGAAACTGCCTTCCCAGGCCTCTGTTAGAAGGGAAATTATCTAGCCCTTTACTCAAAGTGTGGTCCAGGAACCCACAGCATGAGCATTTCCTGGGAGCTAATTAGGGCCATATAATCTCAGGCCCAGTTCAGACCTAAGGAATCCAAGTCTTCATTTTTAATAAGACGCCCACGTGATTTGTGTGCACATAAAAATTTGAGAACCAAGTTCATCATTAGTCTTTACACCCAGATGTGGAGCTGCCTGATGAAGAAACCCTCAGCTTCACTTGACTTTGGGCATTCCTTAGGCTGATGTTTTAGTTGTTCACATTTACTGGATGGGTAAAAAGGTTTTCGGAAGCCCTTTTTCTTTCTTGTCATATGCTACCCAGCTGCGGAAAAGGGAAAGGCATATTTTGGAATCAAAAGAGAAAAGCAGCATCTGGTTTGAGCAATCTGCTAATTCTCTGAAGGACTTCTGTCCTGAACATCTTTCTAGTGTTTATAAGGGAAAAAAAAGTTTCCCTTAGAATGATTTTCCATGAAGAAATAAGAAAGATTCATACTGCATGAAGTTATAAGATGAAAATAAAACAAATTTCTGAGGCATAAAACTTTCGATGACACTTCATTAAGACAAAGTGCTCTTGATGCCAAATAAGGATCGACTGCCAACAGCTTGTCCCCTAAGCAGGGTGTTCCGCAGATTTCTGTGTGTATCACCCTGAGCTCAGACAGAGCTATAGTCACTTACTTAATATGTTTTTACTAAACATCACCAGGAACCACGCTTTGTTCTCTCTGCCCACACCCCACCTTGTGTACGAGAGTCCTTTAAATGATGTACATGCGTGCGCGAGCACGCGTACGCGCACACACACACACACACACACACACACACACTGAAGCTTATCGCCTAATTCAAGTTCCACTGTTGCTAAAGACATTCTGAAGGCAAATCATACCTACCTTCAAAACAAATAAAGAAAGAGCACAGGATAACCACTTCCTTTGACCTGAAGATGGCAGAATAAGGACCAGAGGTCCTTGCCCACATACAGTCCGTAAGGCATCACCCGCTCTGTAGAGGCCGCCTCTGCCTCCTGCAGCAGCAGCCCTTTGCACTGGCAACAGTTCTGACTGTGGCGATTTCCACCAGGTTTCTTCCTTCCTGCACTAGGCTACAGGAGCCCACATGTGTCCAAAACACCCTTAAACCCGTGTCGGGAGTCAGCCAGTTTACACCGGTTCAACAGAACCGATACCTAAGTTTTGGTTGAGTTTGGCGAACCGGTTGTTAAACTGGCGCTTGCAATCAGGGTTCTCTCTAAGGTGGGTGCCTGGGCAGCCGCCCAATGTGGAAATCACAAATTCACATTCCTTACTCTTTTTTAACATTCATCTGTGCAACACAGTATCCTAAGTGCCTGTAGTCATGTTCATTCCATCCATAGGTAAAAACATTGCAAGTGAGGACACCAATCAAGAAGCAATATGGAAATAACTCAAATAACAGTTTTATTGTTTTTTTGTCAGGTATTATTTAATACATTTTCATTACTGTTTTAAAACTATTATAACATAATCCAGTTTTGTATACCTCTTTTATTGTTCTTATTTAAGTGTTAAATGTATGAAAATAATAAACTACCTTTCGGTATATCGTTTTTTTTATACTTGCAGCGGTCATTAGGGCAGAGAACTGGTTGTTAAATTATTTGAATCCCACCACTGCCTTAAACCTAAGAGCTTTAAAACTGGGACAGCTTTTACAACTGGGAGTAGCTCCGCTGCCCAAAGTGGCTAGCATTCTCGGAAGGGTCTAAACAAATGCAAAAACAGAGTCTTACAAAAGATTATTTTCATTACTGCAAACACATCCCTGATTTTTTCTCATAACCACTGGTGCAAGCTGCCAAAAAAGAGTTTCTTACACCAGGGACTGCCTGTCCTCCAACAGCCGGCCACAGCCCTGCACACCCACACACTCACTCTCCTCCCCAGGCCATAGAATAAAGTCGATCTTATCTTCTTCGTAAGAAACAAGTAGGGCAAGAAAACTGGACAATAATCAATCTCTCTTCAAGAGTCCATTTACTTGTAGTTTGTTTTAGAGCGAGAGAGAGATGAAGGGGGGGAGGAGAGAGATGAGAAGCATCAACTCGTAGTTGCTGCATTTTAGTTGTTCATTGATTACTTCTCATATGTGCCTTGATGGGGGTGAGGGGCTCAAGCCTAACCTGTAACCCCTTTTTCAAGCCAGCAACCTTGGGCTTCAAGCCGGTGACCTTGATGCCACACTGAAGCACTGACCCTCCTCTCAAGCCAATGAGCCGGCACTATAGCCAGCGACCTCAGGGTTTCAAACTGGGGCCCTCGCACAGAAAGGCAATTTAGGGAGCTCAAAAAACAACTCAACGAACACAAAGAATATATTACCAAGGAAATTGAAACTATAAAAACAAATCAAACAGAGATGAAAAACTTAATTCATGAACTGAAAAACGAAGTAACAAGCTTAGCTAATAGAACAGGCCAGATAGGAGGTAGGATTAGTGACATAGAAGACAGGCAACTTGAGGCACAACAGAGAGAAGAAGAGAGAGATTCAAAAATTTTACAAAATGAGAAAGCCCTACAGGAGTTGTCTGACTCCATCAAAAAGACTAACATAAGAATAATAGGTATATCAGAAGGACGAACTGGGGCCCTCGGCGTCCCAGGCCGACACTCAATCCACTGCACCACCAGGGGATTTGATTCACTATCCCTCTACTGCAACAGTAATGTGAAATCCGAGTTCAACACATCTGAGAGCCTCCCTTCATTTGAATAAAAGTGTTTCTGCTGAATGAAGCCCGTTGAAATAATTAAGTGCTAAAGAAGGGAAACCCTCTGATCAGAGCCCACTTGCTTCTGTTCCCCCCCCACCACCCTTGTCTGCAGCTTACAGCATAGAGACTGGCCTGAGGGAATTGATGCTACCTTGATTCCTTTTGGCACTGTCCTGAAGTTGGCTTGGATTTTGTTAATGCTGAAATTTGCAGCTGATTTCCGTTGGACTCTGTTTCTCGTTAATTGGTGCTTAGGTTTCAAATGGGGAGATGTTACAGCATTAGCCTCTAAGCTTGCTCAAGCAGAACCCAAAAGCTGAACAAAATCTTCCTCTTAAAAACATTTCCAACATATTTTAAAATGCTGGTGTCTTAATTCCACTCAGTAACATTTGTCCCCCAAAATATTTTTATTATGATATGCAGATTCCAAAAGGGAAATGGAAGATGGAAGTTTAAAACAGCCTAGAAGCTGGCTCTGGCCAGATGGCTCAGTGGATGAAGCATCATCCGGGTGCGCTGAGGTCATGGGTTCATTCCCAGTCAGGGCACAAACAGGAAACAATCAAAGAGTGCACAACTGGATGGAATTGACTAGATAGAGTGGGTGAGTTGATGCGTGAGTTGATGATTCTCTCCCTCTCTCTCTCTCTCTCTCTCTCTCTCTCTCTCTTCCTTCCTCTCTCTCTCATTTAAATAAGTGGAAAAATTTAAATAATAATGATAATAGAAACAGCCTGCCTAACCAGACAGTGGCACAGTGGATAGAGCATCAGATTGAGATGCATAGGACCCAGTTTCGAAACCCTGAGGTCGCTGGCTTGAGCGCAGGCTCACCAGCTTGAGCATGGAGTCACTGGCTTGAGCATGGGATCATAGACATAACCCGATGGTCACTGGCGTGAGCCCAGAAGTCACTGGCTTCAGGCCCACGGTCACTGGCTTGAGCCCAAGGTGGCTGGCTTGAGCAAGGGGTCACTCACTGTGCTAGAGCCCCCTGGTCAAGGCACATATGAGAAAGCAGTAATGAACAACTAAGGTGCTGCAACAAAGAATTGATGCTTCTCATCTCTCTCCTTTCCTGCCTGTCTGTCCCTATCTTTCCCTCTCTCTATCTCCGTGGCTAAAAATAATAATAATAGTAATAAGCATCCTGGAAGCTTAGATCACCTTCCTTTGAAGGTATACCTCAACATGTTGTAGATGTATCAGGAATCTATACAATAAACACAGTAAGGCCCAGAAAGATTGATCTGCTCATGTTTCCTGTAGAAAGAATTTGCAAACTAACAGGATTAAATTTATATTTTAAGTGCATAATTCTGCATGTATACATCCTCAAGATAATGACTATTTATGATGTCCCTATATCCTTTATTATGTGTATATAGTATATTTTAAGTGAATAGATGCTCTTTCAAATGGTTTTAAGTTGTATAATATTATTTGTGACTCAGAGATATTTACATTTATTCCTTGCTGGAAATCCTATCTTCAACATCACAACTAAATAAATAAATAAATGAAGTTACCATTCTCATGTTGGTAATATTGATATTCTTTGTTAAAACAAAATGTTTTCTTTTTCTTTCTTTTGGGGAATGTTGTTTGGCTGGTTGGTTTACTTTTGGGAAGTGGTTGTATTGGGGGTTTGAATGACTTTCCAGAAGCCCCAATTTAAAAAAAATTATTATTTATTGATGTTAGTGAGAGAGAAGGGGCGGGAGAAAAGGAGACAGGAACATGGACCTGTTCCTGTATATGCTTTGGACTGGGATCAAACCGGCAACCTCTTCACTTTGGGATGGTGCTAACCAACCGAGCTATCCAGCCAGGGCAGAAGCTCCAATTTTTTTTTCTTAAGTGAGAGGTGGAGAGGCAGACAGGTTCCTGCATGTGTCCCAACTGGGATCCACCTGACAAGCCCCTACTGGGCAGGTGACACTCTGTCCATTTTGGGCTGCTGCTCCATTGCTCTGCAACTGAGCAGTTTTAGCGCCTGAGGTGAGGCCATGGAGGTCACTCAGGGCCAGTTTGCTCGAAACATTCCAGCCGTGGCTCCAGGAGATGGTGGGAGGGAAGGTGAAGGAGGAGGTGGTGGAGAAGCAGATGGTTGCTTCTCCTGTGTGCCCTGACCAGGAATTGAACCCAGGAATTCCACACACTGACGCTCTACTGCTGAGCAAACCAACCAGGGCCTGCAGCCCCAATTTTTTAACAATTGATTCTGTAATTGATTCTGTGTATAACGAAGCCTTTTTCTGTTAACTCAATTATTCAGTCTGCTAACGAAATGGCACAGCTGGAGGAACCTCAAGTCAAATATAAAGTCAAAGAGCTTAGGAAATGTTTACTTTACTCCTGATAATGAGGACCTGAAACAGAGAATCGAATAATCCCTTGACGTCTTTAGCATTGGAAGCAAGTCTCTGCCTTACCCTACCAATCACAGTGCTTGCTCGCACACTCCTCTTTTTCTCATCTTCTCTCTACCTATGGTTTCTTTAATAGACGTATCACCTCCTCAGAGGTCATTAGCACTCCCTTCACACAGGCCAGGATAACAACAACTAGCCATTAAGCCTAGATCTCCTCATTCCAATGCCAAACAACCGCATTCATTAAAACAAAGGAGGATCATGGTAAAAGGAATACCAGAAGACTCATCTTGCAAATAAGGATCAAAACTCTTCAAATCCAGTAAACTGTTTCACCAGTAGAAAATTTCAATAAAACTTGCGGAATTTGCTAAAAGAATGGTTTAAAGGTTACTTCTTAATAAGTCAGTGTGTTGAAGAAAACCAAAAAGGATAAGGCGCACATTATTTTTAAGAAAACATCTCTTGAACGAGGGAGGCAAGAACTCCCCCTTGGAAAACTTAATGAAATGACAGTTTGTTTTACCAATGCTACATTATTTTCAGTTAGAGATACAGTTCATTTATCTCAGGGATGCTTTTTATTGTATTAAAAATCTAATTATTTTGTAGAGTCAATTGGGTCACTGCAGCAGAATTTGGTACCTTCCTGGTACCTCATTCATTTTCTAATCAATGGATGAAGGGAAATGGGAATTGCTGTTTTAATCAATGGATCTAATAAACCCCAAAGTAGAATGAGCTGTGAGAATCTATATTCTTCCTTTAAAAAAAATATTGTCACAAGCGGGAAAAAATCAGGGAAATTCACCATCTCCTTACCGTTTATTAATTGCAAAATCAACATACTTCCAAGAGTAAGAAGTTGCTGGGAGTTCGTTTTATCCAGAGTCCCCCTAAAAGGCTCTGGGCCATCATCCCCTTGCTAGTGCTCACAAACCTTCATCTCTGCAGCTGCCTCTTTAAATTTCCCTTTGAGGCTCCACTCCTTTTCTCCCTCTGTCTCTCCTAATGGGAGCTTTAACTTGAGCAACAACAGCAAAGCATCGTCTTCCTAGAGCAGGGGTTGGGAACATATTTGGCTGAGAGAGCCATGAACGCCACATACTTTAAAATGTAATTCCGTGAGAGCCATACAACAACCCGTTTACATTACGCATTATCCAATAAAAATTTGGTGTTGTCCCGGAGGACAGCTGTGATTGGTTCCAGCCACCCGCAACCATGAACATGAGAGGTAGGAAATGAATGGATTGTAATACATGAGAATGTTTTATATTTTTAACGTTGGTATTATTTTTATTAAAGATTTGTCTGCGAGCCAGATGCAGCCATCAAAAGAGCCACATCTGGCTCACGAGCCATAGGTTCCCAACCCCTGTCCTAGAGGTTGTACAAGAAACTAGAAAAGAATTGCAATCTCCATCAAGTGACTCAGGTCTTCACTGAGAGACCTCCAGAAGAAACTGCAAGCATGCTAATCAATGGTGAGAGAGAGTCTGGCATCAATAAATGTAAAGACTTCTCCAGGCAGGGATGACTTGGAAGGAGCACTCCAAAAAGGCATCGTGCTCCCATGGAAAGTTTGGTTCCGGGTCAGAGAAACCTGGCGCGTGCTGTCCATCAGCTGTCTATACTGGGGCAAGTTACCTGGCCTTTCTGAGCTTCGGTTTCATCATCTGAAGAATGGTAATAGCAATGCCTCTGAGTGTGATTGACACAAGAATTACAAAAAATTAACGCAAAAGGTCTTGCTTATAGTCAGAAATCCATAAAAGGTTGCAATGTTTATATCTTTGTTTCCCAAAGACAGTGCCTTGCACAATTAGAGTTAGTAAAGATTGTGGAAGTGAGGGGAAGAGAGAAATGTGAGAAGATTCGAGTTTAGCACTGGCAGGGATAGTCTCCTCCTTTTAATGAGTAACTTTTCTGATTATAATTTGTATTTATTGTAGAAGTGTTTTGTTTTTTTTTTTTATTTATTCTTTTTTTTTTTAGAGAGGAGGGAGAGAGGTAGAGAGAAGGGGGGAGGAGCTGGAAGCATCAACTCCCATATGTGCCTTGACCAGGCAAGCCCAGGGTTTTGAACCGGCGACCTCAGCATTTCCAGGTTGACGCTTTATTCACTGCGCCACCACAGGTCAGGCCTATTGTAGAAGTGTTTTTAATACCATGGACTAGGAACAGCCCCACAGACCCTGCAGATCACAGTGGTCTGGTTGCCAAGCGAGTTCTCTGGTCTCGTGCAATAAGTCCACTCTAGAAGACCCACTTTTCTGAGCCTTTTGCCCTCAAATACTCTGCCAAGACAGTTCTTGCATCTTCTCTTCATTACCATAAGCTACTGTTTTCTCTGAGCTTTAAGGAGTTATCCAACAGCACCTAGGAACAAGATCCTTGTAAGGCTGTTAGGTCCTGAGTCGTGGGAGAATGTCCCCATGTGAATAAAGTCTTATATTCTGCCACCCGCCCCTCTCTCGCCTGGTCTGACACCTGCAGACCCCTTCCCAAGCCCATTCTACTGATTCCTGTCTACACTCGTCAAGTTGTGAGGCAGCTTCAATGGAGAATCTCTTTCCTCCCACCTCAGAAAAAGCCAGTCCCCACCCCAGTCATCCTGAGACTTGACCCTAATTGTTGGCAGTGTTTGAGGAGGCAAGTGGTCCATTGGCTGGGGCCTCTCCTGGGACGGGGCCTCAGCCTGGTCTCCAAGCAACGGATGCTGATCTTCTCCCACGAGGAGGAGCGGCCCCTTCTGTGAGGGAACCTCAACCTCATCCACTCGTTGTCCCCTTTCCAGGTCTCTGTGTCCCACTCCCGCCCCATGAAGCCCTTAACTTACAGACATGAGACGGCTAGCGTGGTGGGTCCAGCTTTCTCAACAATGCAGCGGCTCTCCCGGCCAGGCCTGAGTCCCAGCACCACCGGCCCTCCAGCTTCGGGAGCAGAGAACCTCTCCAGTTCAGCTCTCACACCGCGTACCAGGCCCACAGTGCTCTGGGTGCTCCTAACCAACTAACCCCACAGTTGGTGATCACCGTAATTCCCACACCTGTCAAATGCTGTCGATATTGTATTAGCCAGTACCTGAGTTTCCATGTGTATCCCATCCTAATTCATCACAGGGAAGTCTTTAGTCATTGTGATGCTACTGCGTGCCTTATTACTCCCACAGTACCGCCTGGGGCAGGCCGGCCAAGCTTGCCGAAAGAGGACTTCCCTGGATTTCAACCATTTGTCCCTCAGATCCACTCTCTACCCTCTGCACCCTGCTTCCCAGGAGGCCAACATGTGTGGACTGAATCAACGGGCTCCCTCACTCTCTGCCTTCCCAGTTGATTCGGCAGAAGATGCAGGCACAGGAGCAGAGTGAGGTGGGGGTATTTGCCAACAACCTCCATCCCCACCAGGGCTCAGCTGGTGATGGCTACATCTTCCTATGTATCCCTCTCCTTCCGTTCTCTGTGGGACCTGATGATCACTTCCTCTTCTCCATCCTTCAGCCTACGGTTGCCCGTTGCTTCTAAACAAGAGTTTAGAAGTGTTTCATAGCCTTGTTGGTTGCCCTAACTCTGCTCAAACTCTCCTCAGTAGCCACTGCATGTATCATTTGTTTCTGGTCAGGACCCTTACTGATACTGTAGTCTTTTCTCACATTCTAGCAAGCCCTGACTACCTCTTGCTTTTCTCCCTAAGTTTCCTTAAGAAGCAGCTCTTTCTCTCAAAAAAAAATCCTGAGGGATCCTGACCAGGCAGTAGTGCATGAATAGAGTGTCGGACTGGAACACAGAGGACCCAGGTTCAAAACCCCGAGGTAGCTGGCTTGAGTGTGGGCTCATCTGGTTTGAGCAAAGCTCACCAGCTTGAGCCCAAGGTCGCTGGCTTGAGCAAGGGGTCACTCGGTCTGCTGTGGCCCCCCAGTCAAGGCACATATGAGAAATCAATCAATGAGCAACTAAGGTGCAGCAACAAAGAATTGATGCTTCTCATCTCTCTCTCTTCCTGTCTGTCCCTATCTGTCCCTCTGTCTCTAACACACACACAAAAAAATCCTGAGGGAAGTTCTTAGGAATGGGTTGAAACACTAGAATGGTGCCACCCAGTATTATTCTCAGTCATCACTCACTGTCCCAACACAAGCCCCAAGCACTTAACTATGGTAGAGGTGACTTTCTCGCCTACCAAAACAGACTGCATTGAACAGGGGTGTGGGTTTTATTCGTGTTTTCTGTTCCCAAATGTCCACCTCAGCATCCCCAGTCCTTGCCTCACTGATCCCTCTCTCCTCTCTCTCTCTCTCTCTTTTTTTAATTTCAGAGAGAGAGTCAGAGGGAGGGATAGATAGGGACAGACAGACAGGAAGGGAGAGAGATGAGAAGCATCAATCATCAGTTTTTCGTTGCAACACCTTAGTTGCTCATTGATTGCTTTCTCACATGTGACTTGACTATGGGCTTTCAGCAGAGCAAGTAACCCCTTGCTCGAACCAGCGACCTTGGGTCCAAGCTGGTGAGCTTTGCTCAAACCAGGTGAGCCCGCGCTCAAGCTGGCAACCTCAGGGTCTCAAACCTGGGTCTTCCACATCCCAGTCTGACGCTCTATCCACTGCGCCACCACCTGGTCAGGCCCTCTCTCCTCTCTTAAGGAGGACTCCTGGCTCCCAGATGTGATACATTAGGGGTAGGAACACAGATGGAGCCACTTTGGGGGTCTCATGATGCCCAGCCAGCTCTGCGTGTCCCTTACTGAACATGACACCCTAAATTAACGTGTACATAAAAATAACCTCATGCTTCATTTTAAAGAGGGCTTGTAACTGTTATTCCAAGGGCATTAAAGACTATTTTTTCAAAAGACCAAAGACATGCTTTATTGGCATTAATAAGATTCTCCCAGCGTATTGTGGAAAAGGAACACGGTTATTATCAACCCTCAAATGTCAGAATTAAAGACACTTGCACAGCATTAGAGTTTTTGTGTGAGTCACAGAGAATCAGCAGCTATAAGGTTTCAGGGAGGGCAAAAGCAAGACAATCACAGACCTTCCTCTGAGCCAGCAATGCAGCCTTCCCCCTGACAAACATGTAAAATTTCTGAGTTTAAAAAATTCCAATTTCAACTTAAAATAGTCTGAATGGGAAAGCCTATTTGAGATTCATCATTTTGGGTGTAGCTTCAGGTGAGCGTCACATGAGTCTAAACACATGAGTTTAATTTTGTTAGCTAAGTATAGATGTAAGTTAAGTGCTGTAGTTACACATGTTTTTGAAATTTTTATTGAGAAGGGGCCTCTTTATTAAGAATCAGATGGGAATACAGCTTGGGAAAAGAATCACCCAGATCCAGACTCCTTTCAATTTGAGCTACCATTTCCCTACTTTTCTGTCATCTGAGCAGTCTCTATTTCCTGTGAACATAATCGCTCAGGTAAAAGAAGGGAGCACTTTCTCTAAGGAAGCCTGCAGCTGGATTTGGGGTGGGGATATGAGGACTAAAGCAATGGTTTTATTGATTTCTGCCCCGCCAAATCTATTTGGCGACCAGTCGCTAAGGAGGACATGAGAATTTCAAGACTTTCTAGCCTCATTCCCTAATGACACCCAACGCATTTAAACCATCGGCGTATTAGAAATCCCAACTGGAGGGCAATGGTGCTTGCACAAATTATGTTCTGAGCTTCAAGGTAAAGAAGAATTAATTTGCAAATGTGTGAGCCAGAGAAATTGTTTTTAGCAAAGGCACAAGTATCAATTTTGCATTATTAACATAAGAACGTTGCCTCGGGGCCTTGTGCCGGGGCTGGACCTAAGAGGGACAGGTGAGTGACCTCCTCCACACGTGTGGTCCGAATTAAACAGTCCTTGCATGCAGGGGGTAATAGCTGCTTGTGCTGCCCGTGCCGGTGGGTCTGTGAGGCTCATGGGCCGCCATCTGCTTTCCGCAGGCCACGCCGGCTTCAGATGGTCTCGCACTCGGTGGTGGCGGTGGAGCAGGCCCCGCAGTCGCAGCGGACAGCCACGGGGTAGGTGTAGAAAGGGTCAACTCCGGGGGCACAGCTGGGCAGCTTGATGGTCACCTGTTTGGTCTCGTTGTAGGTACAGACTCGATGGTGGGCTTCGATGTAGGGGGGCTCCAGAATAGGCTTCTGTCCCCACAGGTAGAAAACAGGAAACCCGTTAGAACAGCAATTTTCAACCAGAGTGCCACAGCACGCTGGTGTGCTGCAAGAATGTTTAAAACATGCAGTACCTGACTATTTCGTCAGGGGCACTGACCTCTTCCCCCTTAGATTGTCAAATTAAAAAAAAAATGACAACAGCCAACACAATAGCTTTTTGGTGTGAATGAATCAAAATTATATCTTTTTCTGTCAGATGGGCAAAAAATATATTTTTTGGTATGCCACAGAATTTTAGTAATCAGTTTATGTGTGCCATGAGACGGAAAAGGTTGAAAATCGCTGCATTAGAACATAAGTGTCCTGCTTCATTTTCTTGCTATCATTTATTGCTATCAGAAATCAATTTGTTTTTCATTTGTTTACTTGTTCATCTGTCCCCCCTCTAATAAAAAGCAAGTTCCTGAAAGCAGGAAGCTGATTTTGTTTACCATATTCCAAGCTCTCAGAAGAGCCCATGGCACACAGTAAGTGCTCAATAAATACTTAGCAGAGGAGGCCCTGGCCGGTCGGCTCAGTGGTAGAGCGTCGGCCTGGCATGCCGGGGACCCAGGTTCGATTCCCGGCCAGGGCACATAGGAGAAGCGCCCATTTGCTTCTCCACACCCCCCCCCCCTTCCTCTCTGTCTCTCTCTTCCCCTCCCGCAGCCAAGGCTCCATTGGAGCAAAGATGGCCCGGGCGCTGGGGATGGCTCCTTGGCCTCTGCCCCAGGCGCTAGAGTGGCTCTGGTCGCGGCAGAGCAACCCCCCGGAGGGGCAGAGCATCGCCCCCTGGTGGGCAGAGCGTCACCCCTGGTGGGCGTGCCGGGTGGATCCCGGTGGGGCGCATGCGGGAGTCTGTCTGACTGTCTGTCCCCGTTTCCAGCTTCAGAAAAATACCAAAAAAAAAAAAAAATACTTAGCAGACGAATAATCTGGATCATTGCGAAGCTTTCTAACTGGTCTCCTCTCTTCTACCATTACCCCTACAGTCTATTTACCACAGGGCAGCCCCCGACCCTGTGAATCTCGTAAACGAAGTTAGATCGCAGCCCCCTCTGCTCAAAGTCCCCGTGGTTTCCCAAGCCACTCAGTGAAAGCGAAAGCCCTTACGACCACCTAAAAACCCTGCATCATCTTCGCTGCAGCGTCGCCCTCTTATCCGCCTCCCGCGACCCCATCTTGCTGGCTCCCTGACTCTGCTCCAGCCACAGCAGTCTCCTGACTGTCCTCAGTCCCACCAGGACTCGTGCACCCCAGGCCTTCGCCCTGGCCGTTCATGCTGGCCAACTGCTCTTCTCCCTTGCCATTCACTCCTACACCAGCCAGAGGTTTTGACAAGGACAGTACAGAAAAGCTGAATTGGACATCAACTGCTTCTCCTACTTCTCAGGTAGCACTTTACTCTTCCCCAGTTTGCTTCACGTCCTCCTTCCCTCAGTCATCTGTAATTCATATTTGACTTTCAAATAAACAACAAATTATTTTAGTATAAGTTTGTCCTGGCTCTGGCTGGTTGGCTCAGTGGTAGAGCGTCAGCCCAGCTTGTAGATGTCCCAGGTTTGATTCTGGGTCAGGGCGCACAAGAGAGGTGACCATCTGCTTCTTCACCCCTCCCCCTCTGCTTTCTCTCTCTTTCTATCTTCCCCTCCTGCAGTTATGGCTCAATTTGTTCAAGCACATCGGCCTGGGCACTGAGGATGGCTTCATGGAGCCTCTGCCTCAGGCTCTAAAAATAGCTCAGTTATGAGCATGGCCCTAGACTGGCAAATCATCAACCCCAGACAGGGTTGCTGGATTGATCCCGGTCCAGGCACATGCAAGAGTCTGTCTATCTCCCTTCCTCTCACTTAGAAAAGAAGAAACAAAAATTTTTTATTAAAAAAGAAAAATGTTGACATTTATGTTCAGTGCATCATGGTTTTGTTCTGTTTTGTTTTATTCTGTTTCAGGGTTTTTTGTTTTGTTTTGCTAAATCTGAGAACCCTAAATGTAGCCATGAGCAAAGGCTGTTTTCAGCAACAGTTCGACCTTCAATGTAAACGCAACCACATTCTCATCATGAGCATCCTATTTTCAGATGTCCTCCCCAGTTAAGTTACCAAAAATAAGTGCTTTATATCTCAGAGACTTTCAGATTGCTGGGAAAATAAATATCATTCCTTTATTTATTTTCTATAAGTAACCTCCTTTTCACAGCACAATAAAGGCATAAATAAAAGCTAGCTAACAATCAGGAGAATCTTGTTCTCTGATGGTCTTGCTGCTTCCTTTTCTCCAGTGAGAACACAGTCCCCGACCTCCTACCAGTGACCATGATCCAATTAAAGATATTCATCGGTTAATAAGGAGAAGAGAAGATAGACTTGAAGGATATGGTGGTTTGAGACTTGAGCCCAGAAAGAGGTCCAAACAGCCCCAAAATGCACTTCAAGCAGGAGAAGGCACCACCAGGCCAAGCCCTGAATATGAGAAGGTGACAAAATTCCCTCTGAGTATGACTGATGTCAAGTCACAGCCACAGAATCTTTAGCAACTAAATTTTTATTTGGCTACTAGGTCTCAAGCCCCCTACATGATGCAAAAATAAAGTTAATTTAGTGGCTAGTTTCTTTTAATTTGGAGGTTTCATCAGCATAACCCAGTTTTATTCATGGGGCCATAATGGTATCTAAGTGATAGCAGATTGCTCTCTATGTCCCTAAATCTACAGAAGGATATTTATTTTTCCTAACGGCAGTGTCCTTGCACGGTGCTCAAGGGCTTCTAAGTTGCTGCCAATTAAGCTCGAGGATAAACATCACAAGTCCAGGTAGAGGTCAGCCCCATAAAACTCAATAGGCATTTACAAATGCCAGATTCATGCATGATTTTGACAAGCGCTGGAAAAGGTGCAAGAATTTATCTTTGCCCTGCAAAAAACTTCAAATCCAGAGTAGCATGGTGGGCGAGGAAGGAAGACACAAGGGAGAGCCGAGTTTCGGGCTGACCAGGAGGTCAGAAAACCCTTGGGAATGGAGTCAACTCTGGAGACAGGGCTCAAAGAATAAATTTGATCGTGACAGGTGGAAATGAGAAAGGATACGGAAAGAAGCAAAAGTGAGATTTCCTGAAGGGCGTTTAATAAAAACTTTAGAATCCATCTGACAAGGCCAGAGCTCGGAATATGTAGAGTCGCTGAGAAAACAGGCAGACGTCATACTGCCGAGGACCTTGAGAGCTGGTTATTGAATCTGCAGAAGTGGGTGCTCAGAAGAGATTTTTGAGCAGGGAACAAGATCAGGGCTGGTACTTCATTAGTAACCAGTTCAGACCTCAGTGGGGAGAGTCAGCAGTCACTTGTGTTGTGATCTGATGGGGCGTTGAAGGGCCCTCTTTCTTCTCGCCCAGGAAACACATCCTTAGCACAGCCCGATAGGGTTCTAATTTTGAGATTTTTATTCCCATTTTATATGCAATATCTCTGAAAAGGCTGACTATAATTCAATGTAAAGGGAATTGATCGGTCAGTTATCATCGCTGAGGCCCCCAGGAATTGGGGGGTGGAGCAGGGTTGTGGGAGAGGCACTGAAGGAGGGGCTGAGATGTCACCCTCATCTGTGACACAGCTCAGGGCCTCTCTCTTGGCTGGCTTTGTCACAGGCAAAAGGACACAGGGAAGAACTTTGGTTACATGCTTGAACCAAGAATATATTCCCACCTTTCCACTGTGAGAATAAATATGACTCTGCTGTCACTTACCCCTTGAATTCCTCCACATCATCTGTAAAATGGGTAGAATAATAGCACATCCTAAGAGATGAATCCCAAACACACAGATACTGTGCAGGTAAAATTTTATCAATGCATCAACAGAGGGGCAAGATTATGTTTCTTTCAGATGTTTTTTGGAGTCTGCCAAATAATTGTTTGTTTGTTTTCATCTGCAGGAAAAGGCAGATGCCCTGGCTTTACCTCATTTCATCAAAAAATTTTAGGAATCAGGCCAAGTGGATGGCCCCGAAGGCATCGCCACCAGGCCTGTGTTGGGACTCACCTCCCAGGTTTCACAGCGGCCCCAGCAGGCATCAGTGGTGATCCGAAGGCCTCTGCAGCCCGGCTTCTTGGCCAGGAAGGTAAACTCCCTCACGGCACAGCCCACAAAGGTGCGCAGGTTCCCGCTGGAGGCGCTCAGAACACAGCCACAGCCGGCCAGCAGCAGGAGAGCCATGGGGCCAAGCAGGAGGTGTGCCAGCTTCATGCTGCTCTTCCAGAGAGGGGAAGGAAAGAGCGTTTACTCCCAGATCCAGCTGCCCTCCCGCGGGGCCACCAACAAGGCTGCTGTCAAAGGGACCTTGCTCTTAGTATGATATTTCAGAAGAAATAAGCCAAGAAATTGCAGATGCCCACAAACTCCAACCCAGGTGCCCAGAGCTTCCTCTAACTGACCCTGGTATGGATCCCATGGACCCACTGTGCTCACTGGACCCCCAACCTTCCAACGGCCTCCTCAGGCTTTTCCTGATTGTGACCCAACTGCCAGACTAGACTCGGGTGTTATAAAAGCCACTTGGCTTTTTCCAGTGGTCTCTTCAAGATAAACGCAAAATAAGAGTCACACCAAAAGTAATGCATAGCCTAGTACAATACATGAATGCACACAAGTTATTTTTATTCAGATCCACTGTATTTGGTACCATGTTACATGTTTGCTCAAAATTATATTTTCAGTGTTGTGAATGGGGAGTCAATGTGGGGAGATAGACAAATAATCATTGCGCTTGACTGGCGGTGGTGCAGTGTATAGAGTGTTGACCTGGGACACTGAGGTCTCAGGTTCGAAATCCCAAGGTTGCCAGCTTGAGCATGAGCTCATCAGCTTGAGCACACAATCACCAGCTTGAGCGTGGGATCATAGACATGACCTCATGGTCGCTGGCTTGAAGCCCAAGGTTACTGGCTTAAACCAAGGTCTCTGGCTTGAGCAAGGGGTCCCTGGCTCAACTTGAGCTCCCTCCTCCATCAAGGCATATATGAGAAGCAATCAAAAACAACTAAAGTGCTGCAAGAGTTGATGCTTCTCATCTTTCTCCCTTCCTCTCTCTCTCTATCTTTCTCTCTCTCTCTCTCATAAAATAAATAAATAAATAATAATAATAATAATAATAATAATAATAATAATTGTATGCCTGTCTGAATTGTTACTAACCCAACCCTCTACAAAGCATGGATATGCTCAAGATATTATGAAACCTGGCACCTGACTTGTTGGCCATTCATAAAAATGTATCCTACTCACTACAAAATGCCTGTGCTCTGTGACTCTGCTATAATGGCACCTAGCTGTGACTTGATTTAAATCCAAATAATAAAAAAGATCGGCAGTGTTTAAAATATAATTCTAATCTATTGTTATTTGGGGGGGGGGGTATTTTTGTTTGTGTGTGTGTGTTTGTTTGCTTTTAGTGAGAGTAGGGGAGATAGAGAGACAGACATGGTCCCAACCAGGATCCACCTGGCAGCCCCCTGCTGGGGATGATGCTCTGCCCATCTGGGGCCATGCTCGCAAATGAGCTATTTTTAGCACCTGAGGTGGTGACTCCATGGAGCCATCCTCAGTGCCCAGGGCCAATGCACTTGAGCCCATTGAGCCATGGCTGCAGTTGGGGGGGGGGGGGAGAATGGGAAAGGGGAGGTGGGGAGAAGCAAATGGTCACTTCTCTTGTGTGCCCTGACCGGGAATCGAACCTGGGACTTCTATACACCAGGCCAACACTCTGCTGCTGAGCCAACCAGCCAGGGCCAATCCCAATCTATGTTAACGTCTATACTCTCTGGGTTTTGGTCATTTCCTCCCCTTTTTTAGGAGCCAGAATCACTCCCTTCATGCTCAACCCACCAGACAGGACATACCTGGATATTAAAGTGAGGGTGGACATCGCATTTAGGGGACACACCGATCATTAGCGCTTCAAACAGACTGAATCTGATCTCCCAGCTCCTACTTCTGATCTGTCACCTTCCCAGAAGTCTTAGGACTTCCCCTCAGGAGCAATAAGGTTACAAATATGGAGACACACCTACCTGATCTTGTCAGAAAGAACTCTTCTTGTAGAGCTCACACTTGCACCCAAGGTCTCAGCAAGCCACGAGGAGTGGTAGACGTTCGTGCTGGTAAATGTCTCTACCCTCTGTTTCTGGGCTGCTTGACTGCTCAAATATATAAGAAAGGTCTTGTCAATCAAGACAAAAGAGACAGATCCTTACAGGAACTACTGAACACTTCAAAGGCCTGGGATATAAAGCAGGTCTCTATTTTCCAAAACTGATTAACTTAAAGGGTGTTGTTTTGTTTCTTAACATCACCTACTGAAACAAAAAGTTACCTTGGTAGGTGACATAATCTTAGGGAAACAGTCAAAGGCAGTTCACCTGGGTCTCGGGAGAACAAATGCATTGGGGCAAGATGGATTAAACTTTCCTTCTTGGTAACCACAACTTTCCTTCGAAACAGGAGTCAGTCACTAGAAGCTCATGGCAAACTCCCTTAACTCACAACACGTCTCAATACCTTGAAAGTAACAAAACAATAATGCTTCCTGGAAAGAACATGGGATCACTAAATGAAAGGATGAAAATCACTGTGAGAAGAACCATTTTGAAAGTCTTAAAATTAGTTAAGGATTAGATAATATTCATAGCACTTGAAAATGAATCAGATAGGAAAAAAATACTAAGATGTTCAAAGTGATTTGTCTCCAGCATGGGAATTAATGATGACATTTCATGTCTTCTATGTAGTTTTCAGCATTTTTCACATTTTCTATATTGAGCAGCCTTTTGTAATAAGAAGTCAATTTATATTGATACTTTAAAAATTAGAATAAAGCAAGAAATATATGTTTGTGCTACGTGTAATGATATGATTTCTGATTCTTCAAAGTCTAAACTTGAGTTAAATAGTATTCTTTATGAGTATTCTTTATGAGGTGGTGACTCAGTGGAGCCATCCTCAGCGCCCAGGGCCTGAGATTAATTCTAATCTGCAATAGCATCATACAAATGGATTGAAAACCTCATGTTCACAGCATTATTCTGGGTGCTCCACAAAATCAATGGAGCAGATATCGGCCTTGCCCTTTAGAGTTTGCATATCATTACAAATAATGACATAGTGGTGGCTCAGTGGATAAAGTGTTGACCTGGAAACACTGAGGTTGCCGGTTTGAAACCCTGGGCTTGCCTGGTCGAGACACATATGGGAGTTGATGCTTCCTGCTCCTCCTTTCTGTCTGTCTGTCTGTCTCTCTCTCTAGAAAAAAAAAATGAATAATTTAAAAAAAAGTAATTGCTGTCTTTACAAATAATGACATAGCCAGAAACATTTAAGATGCACATTAAATGGATAAATTATAATAAATACAGAACTTTAAATATTCTCATTTTCTGCAAAAAAAAAAAAAAGTATTCTTAAAATAAACATGCTACTTATTAAAAGTTTGATCTTTTTTCAAAACGTATAACAACCCTCAGTGAATCCATCACTATAGCATCAATATACCTGTTTCTAGAGTCAGCTTATTACAGGGTTTTATAGAAAATTGAACGAGGCTTGGAATGAAAGACTTTCTTCAGCCCTTCGGCCTGTGAGTAGCCCGGCCAGCACTGGGGGCCAATGGGGACAGACTGCTTACCTGGTGTGATCTCCCCAACTTGCTGGGTCTAGCGCCAGCCAATCGGCAGTGAGCTGCCATCCTCAGGTGGGTTTCTGAAGAAAAGTGTTTATGCCTCTTAGATGAGACCTGAAACGTGTAGATTTGTGTCTGCATTGTCACAAGGCAAAGAAAGATAGCCAAGAGTACCATTCTTCCACAATCCCTAAACTTCCTTGTAATGCTGTATGCATCGTGCCACCCCCCCCCCATCAGCATTAACCTGATAACAATGACAATTTATAGTCACACCTATGTCCAGGCTCCATGGACTCTAATGTGCTTTTACATGTATTATCTCTAAATCTACAACAATCCTATGAATCAATGATTATTTTCTTTTCTTTCCACTGGGAGAAATGGAGATTCCCAGTTTTTGTTTTGTGATCCGCGTTTGGTGACACCGGGAATGGCAGATAGTTTTGTTTCATCCCTAAAACCAACTGCAGTCGATTGAAGGTGCTGTCAGGAGCACTGTGTCAAAGAGGCGTCTGAATCCACTCCCAGTGCGGAGGACAGTGGCCCGCCAGCTTCGCCGGGGGTGTGGGAAAAGGGAGCGGTGCGTGGGTGCCAGTCCTTCCACCAGGCCACGCCACTTGCCTCTCTACAGGCAGAGTGAGCCGTTGCTGTGTGAGTCAAAGGCTACCTGAGGCCCCGATGCCTGTAGAATCCCTTGTCACCATAGTCCGGACATCCGCCACTTTCCCTTCCATCTCCACTGACATTCCTACCACGCAAGTCACTCTCTTCATGTAACGAAGATGTGGGCAATGTCTCCAAGCACAGGCCCTGGGGAATCTCCTCTCACCTTGTTCCATTATCATCTTCAAATAGATCCTTTGTCACTTTGGAGGATGAGTCACAAGATACAGGTGCACTCGGCATAAGGAGAGGAAAGAAGGGGCATGGCTGAGCAATTGTCTTGAGGTCTGAAGGAGCAAATGAGCTCAGAGCCAGAGCCTCAGTGAGAGGACAGGCCCCCGAGGCCTGGTCGGGGAGGGCGGCCCAGAGGGAGGGCTGGGCCGTGCACACTGCGTGCTGGAGATGGGACACAGCGAGAGCCTGGAACTCTTCCCCCCTCCTCCCCGCCACTCGGCTGTGCTGATTCTCCTGCCACAACTTCCTCTGTGACTCCCGTGAGAAAGTCACTTCTCTCGGCCTCAGTTTCCTCATCAGTGACATGATGGATTGGACCGTGTGGTCACAAGGTCTTTCCTAGCACCAGAATCTAAAGGTTTGCAAACTATTTTTTTTTTTTTCATTTTTTTTTTTTTTTTTTCCATTTTTCTGAAGCTGGAAACAGGGAGAGACAGTCAGATAGACTCCCGCATGCGCCCGACCGGGATCCACCCGGCACGCCCACCAGGGGCGACGCTCTGCCCACCAGGGGGCGATGCTCTGCCCATCCTGGGCATCGCCATATTGCGACCAGAGCCACTCTAGCGCCTGAGGCAGAGGCCACAGAGCCAGCCCCAGCGCCCGGGCCATCTTTGCTCCAATGGAGCCTCGGCTGCGGGAGGGGAAGAGAGAGACAGAGAGGAAAGCGCGGCGGAGGGGTGGAGAAGCAAATGGGCGCTTCTCCTATGTGCCCTGGCCGGGAATCGAACCCGGGTCCTCCGCACGCTAGGCCGACGCTCTACCGCTGAGCCAACCGGCCAGGGCAGGTTTGCAAACTATTTAATGAACATAACAAGCTAAGGGATAGTCAGATGGAGAGTCCGAAGGTTCATATTACCATCAAGCCAGCCTGATTTGTGTTCCAATCTCAACTCTGACCCTTGCCAACTTGTGATCTTGGATGAGTCTCATAACCTCCTGAGTCTCAGCTTCCCACAAAACTGAAAGTGCCTCCTTCACAGGGTTCAGGAAAGGATTCTATGAAATAACGTCCATAAGTTGCTCGTCTTGTTGTAAGGTACCAAAAAGCTGAAAATGGATATTGATATTCTGGGACGAAAGGTCAGGCTTTCCTATCAGGCTTTCCTGTCCCGTCCCTCCTTTAGGGAGGGGAGGGAGAAGAATGTAGAAGTTTCTGACTTGCAAGAACAACGAGTCATTCAGCTTTAAATCTAAAATAAAGGTTAACCAAGAGACTTCTTCTCTTTCAATAGGAGGCAGAATTTACATACCACCTTGCATTGATTGTAGTTCCTCCCCCTTCCTGGAATCTTGAGGGTAAAACACCTCTAGGCTAGTGAGGGAAGATGAACCCTGAAAGATTTATAAACATCTTTAATTGTATTACCTTAAAAGTCTTAATGTTTCTGTGTGTCCCCTAAACAAATGTTGCCAGCTTGTACCGTGAAGTCATGCTCTCCCCGGCCCATGTGTAATCAAGGGTATATAGCAGCCCCTGAACTATTTTTGGGACTACGATTTGGGCCTGATGCCCCGTGTCAGCCATATGCAGCCAGCATACTTAATAAATCTCCTCCTCTAATAAAATTCTTCAAAATTCATCTGGACTGGGTGTCTCTACGTGAACTCGATGAAATGAGGTACAGTGCCTTTCAGAATCTGGGTGCGGTACTTTATAACAATCTCAGTGCTTGATACATGATAAACAGTCAACAAAGGCAGTTTCTCTTTTTCCTTCCTTCATCACTGTGTGTACCTTCAAGAAATAAAAAAGTTGCCAATAAAAAATTATGTCACACTACTAAATATTAGGCATATCCTGACTTCAAAGGTATTAAACGTGGAGTGTCTCAGAATAGAGGAAGCAGAGTCACTGGGGGCAATGAGAGCTTACCAACATTCTGAGACCAGAGGACATGGGTGGGCCTCCATCGAAGCCAACCTGTGGGGCTTTGATCTGCCACTGCAATGTTTTGCAGTAGGAAAAAAGTCTGAGGTGTTTGATTTAATTTTTAGGTTCCAAATCACATTTTAGAGATAATAAGGTTTACCATAGTTCCAAAATTCAACATATATATTACTAGAACTTTATGACTACTTTGAAACCATTTCAGTTCTGACCAATAACAGAGTCAAACTAACGGAGCCAGCCAGCACACCCTGAGTGCCCTCTCTGGTCCACAGGCACCAAGTCAGGACCCGTCGCACTAAGCTATCTGCTGCTCCCCTTACTGTGATCTCCTGAGAGCTGAGAAAAGATGTGTGTCCTTTTGAATGCTTTCCCCATTGTGCTCTCAGAATATACATGGCTCTGATTACAGGTCAAAGTTATCAGCATTATGCTTCTTGTGGCTGAGTAAAAAAGCCACAAATGAAGCTATGTGTCTCAAGGAAGTAATAAAGTTAATGATTTTCTGCAAAAAGATACAAGAAAGGTCAGCCTCGGATTTTACAAAGTTGTATGTTGCTTGTAGTATCCCTTATTGATGGAGGTGGGGGGGAGTCAGGGATTACAAATGAAGATGAATAGTGAAGTCTTGGAAGAAATTAATTTTACTGAAAAGTCATTTCTTCCTTTCAAAGCACTGGGTATTTGTGGGACATCTCCTCTTTCTTGACTTAAAGGGATAACATTTGCCCTAGATGATAGTACAGTTGCTATGGTGACTTCTTTTTTTTAACGAGACTAAAAATAATGAAGCCTGTGTCTGATTTACTAGGACAACTCAAGCCTTTCTCCACAACTATCTGAAAGAAGTATCTGTCAATTGTCACAGATTTATTTCAGATTAAGGGCACAGGGTTTAGGCACTGAAGTGGAATGTTTTTATTTCCGCCTGACTCTTCCACTTTTGAATGTTATAACTTTGCAGGGCATGGCAGACACATGCCTAATAGAGAGGAACAGAGAGGAGCTTAATGAGTCACAAAGAAGCATTCTTTATTTCAAGTGCATCCTGTATTCGCATTGGAATGAGTCCACAAAGCCGCTGGATCCCCAAATCCTTCGTTTGTAATTCCCCCCAGCAGTGGCATAGACAAGGCCAAGGTTGTTGTTAGCTAAGCTCCGAAGCAACAGCACTTCATTTGTTAGTTAATGGCTTTGTTCTAGAAAAACATTCCTAGGATCATGGCCCCAGCGTGCGAGCGTCTGCGTGTGCTCGCGCTTGTGCTTGAATGAAAGAGCAAGATGATGGGAGGGGGAGAGTAGGAAAGTAAAGCTGTTCTACTCTCCAGTGTACTTATTACATAATTTAACACATACTTATTCAGCAACCACTGTGTACCAAGGCACCATCTAGCACTGGGGTCACTAGATTTATTTAAAAAAATTAAAAGATGTTATAGGGAGGAATGGGTGTAGGGTAGCTAACAACTGATGGCAATAATAGATATCTTTCGTTTTCGTTCTTCCCTTTCTTTTCTTTGTCTCTTCTTTCTTCTTTTTGTCCTTCCATGTTTTATTGAGTGTTGCCATATGTCAGATACATGCTAAGAACACGTGATGCCAATGTGAATAGAGGCAAGAACCTACCCTCAAAGAGTCAAGTCTATTGAGGAAGATTAATAAACCAGCATGCGTATGACCCAGAAATTGTACTATTAGGCATTTATCCCAGGCAAATGGAAATGTGCGTTCACACAAGAACCTATACACAAATGCTCATGGCAGCCTTATTCATAATAGCTCCAAACTGGAATCAACTCACCCATCCTTCAACAGGTGGATGGTTCAAAGAACAGTGCACATCCATGACATGGAATACTACTCAGCAGTAGAAAGCAGCCAACACACACTGGCGTGGATGAATCTCCAGAGAATCATGCTGAGTGAAAAAGGCCAGTCTCAGAAGTTACATTCTGTATTATCCCATGTATGTAAATTCTTGAAATGACATAGTTATAGAAATGGAGAACAGACTAGCAGTTGCCTGGGGTTGAGGAGCATCGGGGGTAGAAGGAAGCGGGTGAGGTTATAAAAGGGCAACATAAAGGATTTTCGTGATGATGGAATTGTTCTGTCTCTTGACTGTGGTGATAGATACATGAACAAAACATCATAAAATGGCATGGAAGCAAAATGCACACACAAATATAAGTAAAACTGGATAAATCTAAATAAGATGGGTAATTATATCAACATCAATACCCCGGTTGTGATAGTGCACTATAGTTTTAAGTATAAAACAATCATTGAGGGAAACTGGATAAAGGTACATGGATGTCTCTATATTATATCTTACAACTGTATACAAATCTACAATTATCTCAAAATGAAAAGTTTGATTAAAAAATAAATCAAAAAGGGGCCAACAACACACAATGAAGAAAAGAAAGCCTCTCAATAAATGATGCTGGGAAAACTGGAAAGCCACATGCAAAAGAATAAAATTCAACTACAGTTTGTCCCCTTGTACTAAAATTAATTCAAAATGGATCAAAGACCTAAATATAAGACCTGAAACAATAAGTTACATAGAAGAAAATACAGCTACTGAACTCATGGACTTTGGTTACAAAGAGCACTTTATGAATTTGACTCCAAAGGCAAGGGAAGTGAAGGTAAAGATGAATGGGACTACATCAGACTAAGAAGTTTTTTCTCAGCAAGAGAAACTGATAACAAAACAAACCAGACAGCCAACTAAATGAGAGATGGTATTTTCAAACAACAGCACAGAAAAGGGCCTAATATCCAAAATATACAAAGAACTCATAAAACTCAACAACAAACAAACAATTCAATAAAAAAAATGAGAAGAGGACGTGAACAGACACTTCTCCCAGGAAGAAATACAAATGGCCAACAGATATATGGAAGATGATCATCTTCATTAGCTATTAGAGAAATGCAAATCAAAACTACAATGAGATACCACCTCACACCTGTTAGATTAGCTATTATCAACAAGACAGGTAATAACAAGTGTTGGAGAGGCTGTGGAGAAAAAGGAACCCTCATACACTGTTGGTGGGAATGTAAAGTAGTACAACCATTATGGAAGAAAGTATGGTTGTTCCTCAAAAAATTAAAAATAGAACTACCATATGACCCAGCTATCCCTCTACTGGGAATATACCCCCATAACTCAAAAACACTGGTACGTAAAGACACATACAGCCCCATGTTCATTGCAGCATTGTTCACAGTGGCCAAGACATGGAAACAACTAAAAAGCCCTTCAATAGATGATTAAATAAAGAAGATGTGGTACATATATACTATGGAATACTATTCAGCCATAAGAAATGATGACAGGATCATTTACAACAACATGGATGGACCTTGATAACATTATACGGAGTGAAATAAGTAAATCAGAAAAAAATAAGAACTGTATGATTTCATACATAGGTAGGATACAAAAAAGAGACTCATGGACATGGACAAGATTGTGGTGGTTACCAGGGGGAGGGGAAGGGAAGAGAAGGAGGGGGTGGGAGGAGGGGAGGGGCACAAAGAAAACCAAATAGAAGGTGACAGAAGACAATTTGACTTTGAGTGATGGGTATACAACATAATCAAATGTCAAAATGACCTGGAGCTATTTTCTCTGAATCTATATATGTACCCTAATTAATCAATGTCACCCCGTTAAAATTAATTATCTAAATAAAATATTTTTTAATTTTTTTTAAATCAATATTTTATTTAGGGGGTGAGTAACATGGGTAAAGGTGGTCAAAAGGTTCAGACTTACAGTTATAAGATAAATAAGTCCAGGGGATATCATCTGTAGCATGTTGACTACATTAATACTGTATAGTATATCTCTGAAAGTTGCTAATAGAGTAGATCTTAAAAGTTTTCAACACACACACGCAAAATCTTGTAACTATGTGTGGTGAAGGATATTAACTAAACTTAATTTGGTAATTATTTTACAGCATATACATATAACAAATCATTATGTATTATAGCTAAAACTAGTACAATATAATATGTCAATTATATCTCAATTTTCTAATATTGTTTTATTGATTTGAAAGAGAAAGAGAAACAGTGATTTGTTGTTCCACTTATATTTGCACTCATTGGTTGATTCCTTTATGTGCTTTGACTGGGGATTCAATCTGATTGAACTATAGTACCTGGCCAGGACATATATCTCAATTTTTAAATGATAAAAAAAATAATTATTATGTATTAAGAAAACCAAGATACATTTATTTTTAAGCATTACTGTTGAGAAACTAAATTTAAACAACTAGAAGCTTAAAAATAAATAAATCAACATAACATTAAATGGATAAACACTATGATGAAATGAAGGTAGGATGCTATGAGAGCTTAGACAATGGGGGATTGTCAGGAGAGACTTCCTAGAGAGGTGACTTCCATGGGTTGGGAGAGAATTCATTCCAGGCAGAAGAATCCACACTCTACCACTGGAATTCAGAGCAGAACCTTTGGCTTGTTCACCCCAACTTCCTCAATGCTTAGAACACTGATGGGACCACAGATAATTATCAAAAACTGTTGAATTAGTGACTAAAGACATGGAAGAGGATGTGGTGAGTTTGGGAAGCTCAAGGAGTCATGGTGGTTAAGCACAGAGTGTGTTCAGGAAGAGAGATTGGGATGAAGATGGTAACAGCAGATGGGTTGTGGGATGGGTACACAGAAGGATGCAATCTTTATTCTAACGTAAAGTAGGAGTCAAGTTTGTTTAGAAAGACCCTGTGGGCAGCGTGAGGAGATAGAATGGAGCAAAGACACCAGCTGGGGAGGTTGCTATGGCAGTGGCACTTTGCTTACAACCTCAGGTCTTGGAAGCCCTTCAGGATAAGCCCTACATCCAAAACACAGGTGTCCAGTAAAAATGAAATTCAAGTCACATATGCAATTTTCAATTTTCTAGTAGCCACATTAAGAAAGCAGAAGGAAACATGTGAGATTAATTTTAATCATTAATCCTAGTGTGATAAGTGCTAGAAATAAAACAGATTATATTTAACCCAATATTATCTAAACTGTTTATATTTCACCAGGTAATCAATTTAAAAGATTATTAATAAAATATTTTATATCCTTTTTACATTCTCTTCTTACACTAAGTCTTTGGGTCTGACCTGTATTGATAACAGATATAATTGACAACCCATCTCAATTCAAACCAGCCACACTCCAAATGTTCGAGAGCGACAGGTGGTGGTTGCCATGTCCGACGGTGCAGGTCTAATGCATGGATGGTCCTGACCAGTAGAAAGGAGGAATTCTTTAAACTCCTTTTAGCCCTTTTTCATGTGGCATGCCAATTAATTCTTTCAACAACATCCTATGAAGTATTATTTCCTACCTTTTATGATGAAGAAACTGAGACCCAAAAAGTTAAAAAATTGACTAATCAGGATGAAGGTAGGATTCCAAAAGACTGATTTTTTACTGTGTTCACCTGCTATAGCCATTTGTACGCTCTTGCAGTGAGAAACCTTGGTTTAAAAGGAAGGAATCATTAGATTAAACTCATAGACTCCCTCTTGCCAGCTGAGCCCATGCAGCTGCTGCATGTGAAGTTTCAAAGCAAGAGCATACAAATGCTTATTTATCCTGAACCTGATTTCTGGTCTGCTGAGCCTAATTATGTTATCTGAAGGTCTCAATCTTTAGAAATATGCGGTTTGCCTGACTGAATCACAGCCTCTTACTTAATGTCACTGAGGGGCCTGCATCAAAATAAGGCCCAGGAGGAGAGATAGCCTTGACCTTTAGTGAACAATGAAGCTAGGACAGTAATCAGGTCCAGAGAAGGGAAGCTAATATAATCAAGGGGAAGGCGGAATGTCATCATAAAGGATAGGCTGACCTAAGCCCTACTTCTCTCTGTAGTTATGGCCCCTGGGGCCTGGGTATCTCTTGGGTCCTAGTGCCTCTTGGAACCACTGACCCCCCTTTGCAAAATGCTGGCCAAGAATTAAAGATGTAGTTTGAGACTTCAGAGCTGAGAAAAGTAAAAGTCTGAAAACCATGATTCTGAGTCAACAAGCCATGCGTAGAAAGTAAAGTAAGCTGAGAACATAGAGCTGAAACAGCTCTATGAATATTACCATAACATCTAGTGGATTCCTCCCTATCTACAAGACGTCCTCACCTGGATGTCACAGAAACACCCCAATTTTATATCTCAAACAAAATTCATTATCCTTCTCTCCAGGCTCTTCCCCACCCCCTTCACCTAGCATGCCCGCCTCTGAATGAAACCTGTGGGACTCATTCTGGGCACCTCCCTGTCTACCTCCATCTCCCCCCTACAATTCTGTCACTTCTATCTCCCAAATACATCATGATTCAGTCTCTTCATTCAGGAAGATCCTTCTTACGGACGCCTCAGACTCCTCCTCCTCTGTTCACGGTAGCTGGAACGGTCCTTTGTGAATGCTAGTCTAACCCTGATTTGTATGTTGTAGTTGAAACTGGGCACTGCTCCTCAAGGCACCCGCGATAAAATATAAACTCCTGGCCCTGGCCAGTTGGCTCAGTGGTAGAGCGTCGGCCTGGCGTGCAGGAGTCCCGGGTTCGATTCCCGGCCAGGGCACACAGGAGAAGCGCCCATCTGCTTCTCCACCCCTCCCCCTCTCCTTCATCTCTGTCTCTCTCTTCCCCTCCCACAGCGAGGCTCCATTGGAGCAAAGATGGCCCAGGCGCTGGGGATGGCTCCTTGGCCTCTGCCCCAGGCGTGAGAGTGGCTCTGGTCGCAACAGAGCGACACCCCGGAGGGGCAGAGCATCGCCCCCTGGTGAGCATGCCGGGTGGATCCCGGTCAGGCGCATGCGGGAGTCTGTCTGACTGTCTCTCCCAGTTTCCAGCTTCAGAAAAATACAAACAAAAAAAAATTAAATAAAATTTAAAAAAAAATTAATAATATATATATATATATATAAACTCCTTAACAAAGCACGCTCCTGAACCCCCGCCGCTCCCCAGCCCCTCCACATTCCCACTCCAAGCTCAGGACTTGTAGGCTGAGCTAAGCACCACCCTCTCTCCCATCAGCTCTTTGCACTTGCCTTCCTCCCTCCCCCTCCAAACTCTGCTTCGCCCCCTACGCATCTTCTAAGACTTGGCTTAGCTACTGCATCCTCAGGAAGCCGTCCCTGATCCTCCCAAGTCTGAGGTGGGTGCGCAAGACATGTGCATTCATCATGCCTGGTGCCTGCCTATTGTTAGGTTCGGGGAGGTGTGCTGTGGCTGCCAGAGTTTAACTCTTGAAGGAGCAGGAACAGGGAAGTGCTGATAGGGTCCCTGTGAGGCTGAGAACAAAGAGATCAGCACAAAGCTGGGAAAACATCCTGCATTCTCTTGGTTAGAGACCCTTATCAGAGTTTATGTTTGAAATTCTACACTAAGCTAAACCCTTCCCCTGTTGCTATACTGCACGCAACCTCCCTAGCGAATAGCTAACTGCCACATCTGCTTCTGTATAATGAATGCTTGCTCACTTAGGATATATAAGGACCTAGTTGTAAGCGCCAGGTACGACTCTCATTTGCAGCCCCTTGAGGGTACGGTGTCTCCGGACAGCTTGAGAGTTCGTCCCTGCGCAGGTTAAACTTGGCCAATAAAGTAAGATCTAAACCCCTGAAAGTCTCCGACGTTTGTTCTCGCGCTTGGTGAATGCAACACCTATCACAACTCCTTTCACATTGCGTTGTCACTGACAGTTTGCTCATCCTCACGCCACCAGATGTCAGCTCCACGTAGCTACTATGCCCTGCTCTCCTGTTCACCCCTCTGTGCCCAGTGCCTGCACGTGGTAGGCAATAAACGCAAGTTAAATGGCTGAATGATTGTGGAGAACACCAAATATCACTTATTTCCATTTTCCTCCAACTCAAAACTTTGTTGGTCTCCATTAAAGTTTGGCAAAAATAGGCACTAGCTGGTTGGTTCAATGGTAGAGTGTCAGCCTGGCATATGAATGTTTGAGGTTCAATTCCTGGTCAGGGCACACAGGAGAAGCAACCATCTGCTTCTCCACCCTCCCGGATCTCCCTCTTCTCTCTCTCTTCCCCTCCCACAGCCAGTGGAACGATTGTTTCAAATGCATAGGCCTGAGCACTGAGGATGGCTCCATGGAGCCTCTGCCTCAGGTGTTAAAAATAGCTTGGTTGCGAGCATGACCTCAGATAGACAAAGCATGAGCCCCAGATGGGGGTTGCCAGTTGGATCCCAGTTGGGGTGCATGTGGGAGTCTGTCTCTCTATCTCCCCTCCTCTCACTTGGAAAAAGAAGGGAAAAAATAAAAATAAACTTTGGCAAAATTATCCAGAAGAGCAAATAGTCAATTCAGTAAGACTTGCCTTCCCAAATCTAGGTGAAAACCCAGTGAGTCTGTGCAGGCATCGTCATGAAATGCCTCAAGCTTCATGTTAGTGCAGTGTGGGGCCCATGCATGGGGGCGTGGACTAACCCAGGCAGGAAGCAGTCCCGGAAACACTAGGCCCACGGAGCAGGGTCATTCCCCGTTTCTTCTTTCCCATCACAGGACACTAAGCCTAATGGCTTCCGCCCGCCACCGATTTGAACAGACTCCTCCGTGTAAGTGGTGAGGCAGGGCACATCTGCTTCTTGGCACTGCCTTGGCACACTGGTCTGGTCGGGTTTTATGACTAACTTCAATTATGTGGATGGAGGAAAAACATTTTCCCTTTTTGCAGCTCAAAATATCTCATCAAAGAAATGTGGAGAGTATGGAAATCAGATTTGATTGGCAGACAGCTATTCACTTTGATCACTTCTGTTATTCTGTAGCTCTCTTTGGAAAAAGAAATTTGGGCTTTTCTGGCAACCCGATGGGTAATGACATAAGTTTTGTTTTTTGTGTTTTTTTTTTGTTTTGAGAGAGAGAGAGAGAGAGCAGCATCAACTCGTTGTTCTAATTAGTTGTTTCATTTAGTTGTGCACTCATTGATTGCTTCTTGAAGTACATTGCCCCGACCTAGAATTAAACCAGCAACCTCAGCATGCAGGGATGATGCTCTATCCACTGAGCAACCCAGCCATGGTCATGACATAATTTTAACAATCCTTTCCCCTTGGGGTCAAAAGTGAAGAAGAAAACTTCATAATGAAATTGCTGTGCCTCAGAGATGTATCACTAGATTCATCATTTTTGTATTGTTCACATCCAGAACTCTGGAAACAAGATGCACGATGCGTATTTCAGGCCTACTGAACTCTGTGGTTGACGCTCTGCTTTCTGAAGTGCCTTGTAGACCCACGACGCCTACAACAGACTGAGCCAAAGGAGTGATGCTTTACAAGTGCTATCAGAATACACACACACACACACACACACACACACACACACACATCTCAATCCAATTGTTTTGCACATAACATTATGGGCTCAATTTTTCAATTTAAACAATTACAAGATGCAAGATCCTTTCATTTTTAGATATCAGTCTAATCCTCTCCTCCCCATGTTATGACCAGGGTTAGTCATAACTTCACTATAGCGAGCAAGAGAAAAAAGTCTGGATGGGACACTCAGGCCTCTGTCTCTCTACTCCACACTCTTGCCCTCTTAGCTGATTGATTGATGAAATTGATAAATAAACATGGTGACTCAACAACTCAGAAGGTCAGAATTCAGGTAGATTAATCAGTTAGGATGGACTGGACTGCAAATAACAAGTGCGACCCATTGTAGGTGGCATGAATGTGCTTACGCTTAAGTGACAGGAAGCCCTGAGCCAGGGAGATCCAGCATTGGCATGGCTCTGCCAGTGTCACCAAGGACCCAGGTGCTTCCTATTTTTCTGAACCGCCACCCTCAGCATGTCGGCATATCTCCCTTCATGACCTTCCCAGCTCCAAGCTTAGTGCCCTTCAGCAACAGTGCCCAAAGTAGAAGAGAGAAAGAGGAGAAAAGTATCTCGCCACAAGCATTATCACTTAAGAGAGAAGAGGTCTTCCAGAAGTTTCCTGCCCATTTCCTCTTTCATCACAGTGGCCAGAACCCTAGCTGTAAGGAAGGCTTGAAATGTGAGCCCCAAGCATTTGCAGCATCTACAGTGGAAGACCAGCTCTGCTGGCAAGGGAGAAAGGCAAGGACTAGCCATAGAGTCAAACGTGTTGGTTCAATGCAAAGCAAAAAGCCATTTGACTCTAGAGCAAGTAGAGCTCTCTAATTTAACTTCAGTAAGAAAGCCAATATTTTTACCTCCTGCTGTCAGATTTCCGTGTGTTATTTTTCTGCTAGTTCCCAGCTCAGAGCAAGAAAAAGGTCATGATTACTTATCACCCCCAAACATTAACAACTACCTCCTGGAGCATTGTTGGCTATAGGAAAATCTATCACTGTCACCCTTTGGACCTCAGTGCCTTTATCTGGAAAGCTAGAAGGTTGGCTGAGAGCATTTTCAAAGCCTCCTTCCAGCCCTGACAGTCTGTGGTTCTATGACATTCAAATGCCTCGAAGCGGTGAATCAAATCACAGCAGCCTAAGCAATGTTATGGAAGAAAGAAATTTGACTCACATTGACTCCCGCTGGCCTTAGGAAATCAAAACTGGTATATGACCACCTAGCATATGATGAAATAATGATGAACTTTGAAGCTAGTGTCAGATTAATAAAAATAGGAACTTGTGAACATGTGAACGCACCCCAGGCATGTCATTGAGGGTAGCCATGTAATAGGCTTACGAAAGTTTAGGAAAATTGCTGTTTCCTTGAAATTGAATTCTGTAAGACAAGGAGAATGACAAGACACTAATAATTCCTAATGTCTACAAGGTACAGCTCAAACACCTTGACATAGCTTTTAAATGTCCTCCCCAGTCAAGCATCAGTGTACACCTATACATACTGAATAATAATAGTAATAATAATAATAATAACAGCTAATATTTTTGTCTTTCTCTGTGACTAATTCATACCAAGCACTTTACATTTCATTGTCTATTTTCACCCTCAGAACAAGAATATTGTTATGATTATCTTCATTTTACCTATGGAGAAACTGAGGTTAAGAGATTTACCCAAGGTCTTACATCGAAAGCTGGTGGAGCCGGCATTTGACTTAGGCGGTCTGTATCCAGAGCCCATGCCTTTAGTCACTATGTTACATTTCTCTGACAGTATTTAAAAAATATTTTTATATTTTTATATTTCTATTTCTATATTTTTATTCTATTTCTATCCACAGGGCCATTTTTTCTTCTATGTCCTAGTATTGTATCTGACAAGTAATAGACACTGAATAAATACTAAATGGATGGATGGATGGATGGACGGATGAATGAATGAATGAATGAGTGACTTCCTGTACAGATTTCTCACTGGCCTGCACGCTCTATTATACCACCGTCCCTTAGATTATACTGCTGCTGCTCCAGAGATGTGCTCAGATATCAGACCCTTGCTGTGTTCTTCCCATTCATCTTCCAAAGAGAAAAACAGGTCACGTGGAAAACAAGCCATGTAAAAAGGAACTAGAATCAGAATGACATAGGATTTGTTTATTAGTCCAGGTCAAATATCAACAGCTCCCAATCTCAGTGACTACACACAATAAAATCTCACAGAAGAAGCAGAGAGACAGGCTCTACAATCAGTAAGGGACGGAGCATCCATCTTGTGGTGCTGCCATCCTCAGGGTGTGGGTTTAAAACAGCCATGGAAGGTAAGAGAGAGCCCGGAGGACTGAGGAAGTCTGAAGGGGTTGCATCATTTCCACCCCCATCCACTGGCCACACCTTGGTCTGACAACCCTGACCTCACTGCAAATGAGGCTGAGGTTCGAGGTTGCCCTGCATGCCTGAGCAGGTGAAATAAGCTGGTGAACATAGACCGTTGTTTCCATCACAGCTTCTTCACAGGAATATGGAACAATGCCTTCAAAACTCTAATTAAAATTACTTTCATCTTGGGAAATTCTATACCCAGACAACTTTTCAATCAAGCATGAGAGCAGAATAAAGAAATATTCAGACATGCATGATCTTAGGAGGCTATCAAGGAATGTTAACAAGGAAGAAAAGGAAAAAGAAAACATTAAATCCAGGAATCAGGGCCTGACCTGTGGTGGCACAGTGGATAAAGCGTCGACCTGGAAATGCTGAGGTCGCCGGTTCAAAACCCTGGGCTTGCCTGGTCAAGGCACATATGGGAGTTGATGCTTCCAGCTCCTCCCCCCTTCTCTCTCTCTCTCTCTATCCCTCTCTGTCTCTCTCTCTCTCCTCTTTAAAAATGAATAAATAATAAATAAAAAAATATATATCCAGGAATCAGGAATCCAACCCAAGAGAGTGTGGAAGAGAAGTCCAGAAAAAATAGCAGTATAGAAGGCCCAGACTGGAGCAGAAGAGACAGGAAACTGTATGTGATAGACGTGGAGGAGGGAGGGGGCTGGAGGTATGTGTGCTCTATCACAGTGGTCCCCAACCTTTTTTGGGCCACGGACCAGTTTAATGTCAGAAAATATTTTCATGGATCGGCCTTTAGGGTGGGACGGATAAATGTATCACATGACCGAGACAAGCATCATAAGTGAGTCTTAGATGGATGTAACAGAGGGAATCTGGTCATTTTTAAAAAATAAAACATCGTTCAGACTTAAATATAAATAAAACAGAAATAATGTAAGTTATTTATTCTTTCTCTGCGGACCGGTACCGAATGGCCCACGGACCGGTACCGGTCTGCGACCCGAGAGTTGGGGACCACCGCTCTATCATACCACAATGCCGGCTTATACAGCCCCTCCTCTGCCTTAATTCAAAGTCAGTAAAGATAGTCTGAAATGTATAAATCTAGAAATAGCAGTATAGGCATATGAATTGGAAATGGAGACATAAATTACAGAAGAAACTGCTATAAAAAAGTTGAAAATGGTTGTTGCAGGAGAGCTGAGCTTGCAGTGGAGTGGAAAACACCATTCTTTCTTACAGCCCTCAGTGTACTATTTGACTTTTTAACCATGAACTGCATTTTGCTAAAAATTTTACTGTTTGTTTGTTTTTTTCAATAAAGAGGAGAGAGGGAGAAAGAAATTTTCATCAACTTTTCTTTTCATCCTGCACGAAGTTCCCAGCTAGGACCTTCTGATGGCCTCAGAGTGTCAAGGAGGGAAGACTGGACAGGGCAAATGTGCACAGATGTGGCACGTCCTCTGAATCCAAAGCAGAGTGTCTTCTCTTTCATTTCTCTTGCAATCAATTCTTATTAAAAATACTGGTCATTGGCTCCACATTCCTGAATAGTTGCAAGGGAAAAAGAGGAGGGGGCTAAGAACAACAGACGGGACCATAAACAGAGCCCCTGAAATATCACCAGTGACGACCACGATGTTCGGTCTCTCCTCCGTCTTGCCAGAAAGAGAGGTGAAATAAGACATTTAGACACTTATGAAATCAGTATGCTCTGTATCCTCCTTATCTACTGGCTTCATAAACCTCTCAACAATTCTTTTTTTAGTTTGGCCTGATATTTTTGTGAGCTTGTGCTGATCACCTGGAAGTAAAATGCATGTACACCTATCAAGCTTACCTAATTTCAATAACTCACTCTTCTTCTTAATTTAAGCAATATTTGCTGATCTCTTCACCCTTTTGCTGTCTTCCATGTTTCCAAAAGATCACTAGCAATGTTTCTGCTCTCAGTTCTCTAAGATCTATTAGAATGTCATTTACTTGGCCCTAAATACTTGACCACATGTTTTTTAATTTTGTAATGTCAGTTGTCTCTTCAACAACATTTATCCTGCATTTACCAACTGAGCACTATTTTAGGTATTGGGGACCGAGATGAAAAACATATTAACAGTTCTTGCCATTAGTCTAGAGCAGTGGTAGGCAAACTCATTAGTCAACAGAGTCAAATATCAACAGTACAATGATTGAAATTTCTTTTGAGAACCAAATTTTTTTAAACTTAAACTATATAGGTAGGTACATTCCTTATCAAGGTAGCGCCCACACGTGGTATTTTGTGGAAGAGCCACACTCAAGGGGCCAAAGAGCCGCATGTGGCTCGCGAGCTGCAGTTTGCTGACCAGGGGTCCAGAGGAACGGACTGAAAACTAAGTCAATAATTTCAACAGTGGTAAGGGCTATGGATAGAAATGCACAGGGACTCCAGAATAGGAGAGAACCTTAACCCAACCTGAAGGAGAAAGGGAAGGCTTCCTGGGACGGTCCTCTGAGCATGTGAAGGACTTAGGACCAAACATGTAAAGAGAAAGGTAAAGAAAGGGCGCTCTTGGTAGAGGAAAGAGCATGAAAACGCTCAGAAGTGAAAAAGAACTCAGAAGGATCAGGAAATAGAAAGTCGTTTGGGCATAGGGACAAGTGACAAGGAAATGGAGGGTGTGTCCAAAGGGGAGCAAGGGCCAAGTTTTGCTAGGGAGACACTGGAGGATATTTTCAGAGGAGAGATATGATCAGACAGGAGTGGAAAATACATCCTTCTGAGTCAGATAACTGAAGTGTATGTTGTAGGGGAGGGAGGGTGAGACTGGAGAAAGGAGTCTCTACCACATATGAGACCATTGAGATAAAGAGGGGAGAAATCCTGAGAGTGGGGACTAAGATAATGGAGGTGTGGATAAAAGAGAAGAGAGAGCAATTAAATTCTATTTTGAAGATTACCACACAGGACCCAGTTATAAAGAATGGAGGGGAGACATCTCAGATAGCCCAAGTGTCTAGCTTTGTTGACTCAGTAGATGGTGCTACCATTGGCCAGCAGGGGAATCTGTGGACATAGGTTTGCAGGCAAGTGAGTGCACTTTGTGTTGACTTTAAACTATCTGCCAGATATTTGAGTAGAAACATCTGCTCACAAGTGAACACATGGGTCTGCAGTCCAGACAATGATCAGGGCAATGAAGAAGACAATTGAGTCATCTGCACACAAGGGTAGTGAAACCCTTGCAGATGAACAAGATCTCCCAGGAAACATGTGTATAGAGAAAGGGGGCAAGAAGGCAAATAAGGAGCCTTAGCTCATTTGAACCAAAGTATTTATCTCCTCAGGGTTCCCACAGCAACTCGACCTAACAGCCATTATTTCTATGTCCATGTGCTTTTCCCCTCCCCTTTATTAGATACAACTAAGTGGAAGATAAAGACAAAATCTTATTTGAATCAGTATCCCCAGGATCAAAAACACAACTAAGAATATTCTACATGTTTATTAAATAATGATTGATACTCATTTACAAAAAAAGGCAAAAAACATAGCAAGTCTGATGGCCTTCAGATTCAGGAAAGCATCAGGCTCTAACATATCACCTTGAGATGAACTTTTCTTTTTTTGTATTTTTCCAAAGCTGGAAACGGGGAGGCAGTCAGACAGACTCCCGCATGCGCCCAACCGGGATCCACCCAGCATGCCCACCAGGGGGTGATGCTCTGCCCATCTGGGGCGTTGCTCTGTTGCAACCAGAGCCACTCTAGCACCTGAGGCAGAGGCCATGGAGCCATCCTCAGCACCTGGGCCAACTTTGCTCCAATGGAGCCTTGGCTGCAGGAGGGGAAGAGAGAGACAGAGAGGAAGGAGAGGGGGAGGCGTGGAGAAGCAGATGGGCACCCCCTCCTGTGTGCCCTGGCTGGGAATCAAACCCGGGACTCCTGCACGCCAGGCCAACGCTCTACCACTGAGCCAAGCGGCCAGGGCCCTTGAGATGAATTTTAATCTAAGAATGTATCCCTTCTCTCTGCCCCTCATTCTCTTTACTCACTTAGGAGCAGGAGTCCAGTTTCTAGACTTTATCATTTGTTTCCTTTTATCACCATGAAAACAGGAGTACGTTATTTTTCTGAATTGCCTGGGGCTCATTAGTTAAACTAAATTCAAAAGCTGTAGAAATTGTGTCAGTAGGCATCTAATGTCCAGTTAATCCTGCCCTGTGCCTCTGACAAGGGGGTGAGATCGGGCTCCCTCCTGGAGACGCCACCCCTGTGGCAATCCCAGCTCGAGGAAAAGTGGGCATGGTTATCCTACGTGAGGCTTTGTACTCAGAACCTCTCCCTGGGGACAGTTTACTGACATTGGAAATTCGTCATGGTTACAAAGTACTTTGATTTCACAAAAATAAGAGGTCTTCTCTGCTGAGGTGGCAAATGGTGTTTTGTTTTTTCTAGATTTAACTAGGTAAGAACCACACGTTCAGTGACAAAGAGCCAAGCTTTTTTTTCTCCCCTCCCTACGCCAGCACCAGCTTACTCCAGAGATAGTGATGAGCGTTTATAGTCACCGAACTTGAGCATTTGAGAGGAAGTGACATGGAAGGTGTTCTGTCTTTGAAAGGAGGCCCCCAGATGCAGGCTCTTACTCCGTCTGCCTGGGGAAGTCCTCATGTTCCCAACCATTGTATCTTGCTTGGTAACTAACTAAGCAAATACAGTTGAGACTCTGGGTTTGACATATTGTAAGAGCTCAATCAATGTTAATTAAAAAGCAAATCAAATAAAGACAAAAAGTTGACAAAGTCTAAGTTCTGAGCTTTGACTTCAGTTAGTACAATGTATCCAAGAGCTGGGGCCAGGGTCCCAGACAGACCTCAGGACCAACGCTTCCTGCACTCAAGAAACAACAACTGAGTCAGCTCCAGGGTCATGGGCAGCACCTAGCGGAACGTTCTCTCCTCGTTGCCCCACCCCTGAGATGCTAGACTGGGTGTCTGTGGTGCCATTTCATACCTAATGACAGAAAAAATATATAAATAACACACAAAACTGACAAAAATGCGCAAATAATGTACCCATGTTCTGAAGACCTGGTAATCTGGTACAAACCTTTTGTAAAATAATTTGCCCACATGTCTCAAAAGTCATAGAAAGGTTTCTATCCTTCTATGCCTGGGAATTTATGCTAAAGCAAAAATATCTAAAATGAGAATACAACTTAGGCAAAATGCCTTTTGAAGCATTATTTTACAGAAACCGCAACAAGGAAACACCTTAATTATGCAAGGATAGGAAATTATTAAATTATGCTTCATCCACACAATGAAATAGTATATATTTATCAACTGAAATTATTATAAAAACTATAGCTTGTGGAAAAGCATTTGAAATAACTTTAAAGGAAAAATCAGGATGTAAATTACACATAATAAATGATATAACTACATGTATTTAACAATTATGCAAGCATATGGACTAAAATTAGAAAGTCATATAAAAAATAATTTTTTAAAAATATTTATTTATTTATTTATTGTGGCAGAGACAGAGAGAGTCAGATAGGGACAGACAGACAGGAAGGGAGAGAGATGAGAAGCATCAATTCTTTGTTGTGGCTCCTTAGTCGTTCATTGATTGATTTCTCATATGTGCCTTGACCCAGGGGGCTACAGCAGACGGAGTGCCCCCTTGCTTGAGCCAGCGACCTTGTGCTCAAGCTGGTGAGCTTTTGCTCAAACCAGATGAGCTCGCACTCAAGCTGGTGATCTCGGGGTTTCGAACCTGGGTCCTCCACATCCCAGTCTGACACTTTATCCACTGCGCCACTGCTTGGTCAGGCTGAAAAATAATTTTTAAGGTAAATATATTGTGTTAACCATAAAAAACTGAATTGTTTTAAATCTCCAAGGAAAGAAATTCTGACACTATTTAAACAAACTCAGAGAGAGAAGAAAAATGCCCCAATTCTTTTTATAAAGACATGAATACTAAAGCCAGAACAAGAGAGCACCAGAAGAGGAAGATAGCATCTTATTTCCCTTATGAATACTGACATAAAAATGATAAACAAAATATTAGCAAATTGAATCCAGCACTATAAGAAACAAATTATATACTGTGGCCAAGTTGGGTTTATTCCAGAAATGCAAGGATGATTCAGAAACAGGAAATCTGTTCACATAATTCTCTGTATTACTAGATCAAAGGAAGAAAAATACATGATGTCATCTCAACAGAGGCTACAAAAGCTTGTGACAAAATAAATACTATAGTTATTTCTGATTTACAATAACATTTAAATTATTAGTGAAATAGGAAAAAGAAGTACTTTCTCAATATTTTATTCTATCCATGAGTATATATGTATAGTTATCTGGATTTTTGTTACTCAAAACTATAAAAATGCAGCAACAGTTAATTGACCTGACGAATTCCTTGGAGATTAAGTGGGTGTAATAACATTCAAAGGTTTACAGGCAGACTAGCCATCAGAGAGTACTATGGTTCTTGTAGACTGTATCTTCAGGCCCAAGGTACCTTACCTCTGTACCCATTAGGTTGCTCTGAGCTGCAAAGAACTCCCATTTTCAGTATTCTCCAATAGTTTCCCATCACATAGACAGGCGATTCCACTTCCTATTGTAGCCTCTAGGAACCCACTGGTCTCACCACTGCCTCACTCTTACCACAATCTCCATTTCACTCAGCTGGGCCAGCCTCCTGTTTTTCTCTAAAAACACACCGAGCATATTTCTGCCTTGGGACCTATGAACTTGCCTTTCCCTCTGCCTGGAAAGTTTTTCCCTCAAATATTTTAATGTCTCACTCCCTCACTTTATTCATTTCCCTGACCACATTGCTTCAAATAGCACTCCTCTCAGGCATACGACCCCCCATCAACACCCTCTCCCTCCTTACCCTGCTTGATTACCTGGCATCATTTTATGTATTCGTGTAGGTATTGTCTTCTCTGCTTCTAGACAGTATGTTTTATGAGGGTAGTCACTTGGTATTGTTCACTGATGTATAGCCAGTACCTAGGACAGTGCCTGGCACGTAACAGTTGGTGAGTAGTTATTTGTTAAATATGTTGTTGAAACCAGAGAAAACCTGCCTAACATAGATTTTAAACAATTAAGAGATTTATTATCTCACATACCTAAATCCCCGAGGTGGGACAGGTTCCAGGAAAAAGGCTTCTTTCTCTGCAATTCTCTCTGTTCTTCCCTCTTTAGCATGCCAGCATTGTCCTCATGAGAAGGCTGTCCTCATGGTCACAAGGTGGCTGCAGCAGTAACCGCAACAATGCACTTTCTCATTCCTGTACATTGGAGGGAGCAAGATTCTCCCCTCATGTTAGTCATAATTCTCTGAGGTTGACATATAAAATTAATCATCACACTCTCTATCGTGGAATAAAAGTCATTCCCTTCAGCCTGATTGAGCCCCATTTGTTCATGTGCCTACCCTGTACCAGTCATTGGAAAGGACAATTGAATTCCATGGTTGGGCTCCGTGAGTCAGGACCCACCATCAGGAAAGGTTGGAGTCAGCCTCTGTGGCCTCTCATGGGTTCACGAGGAAGAGCAAGAGGATGCATGTTCTGGATAGACACCAACCATGATCACTATGACCTCTGATTCAGAAGAACTCCTGAAGCCCAGGGAACTCTTTCTGGTAGAGTAACCAATTTCTTGGGATCCTGAAACAAAATCATTTCCTTGAGATGTTTCTTGAGTTAAATATAACTCTTATATCCTAGAGCTGCCTCAAAACTCTTCCTCCTGGAGCACCTGAGCCCCAGGAGAAAGGAAATGAAAATAGCCCTGCAAAGTACATTTCACCAGAGAGTATTTTTATCAAATCAGTATCAAAACACGAAGCATCTACAGTGTTCCTCAACAGAAAGTAAAGGTCATTAAATTCATATTTAAGCAACATGAACAGAGGCAGCAATTCGGCACAGGAGAAAAGATTTTGGGCTTCCCGGTCAAGGTGATAGCATAGGTTAATGCAGGGGTCCCCAAACTTTTTTCACAGGGGGCCAGTTCACTGTGCCTCAGACCGTTGGAGGGCTGGACTATAAAAAAAAAACTATGAACAAATCCCTATGCACACTGCACATATCTTATTTTAAAGTAAAAAGGCAAAACTGAAATAAATACAATATTTAAAATAAACAGCAAGTAAATTTAAATCAACAAACTGACCAGTATTTCAATGGGAACTATGCTCCTCTCACTGACCACCAATGAAAGAGGTGCCCCTTCCAGAAGTGCGGCGGGGGCCGGATAAATGGCCTCAGGGGGCCGCATGCAGCCCACGGGCCGTAGTTTGGGGACCCCTGAGTTAATGCATCCTACCACAACCACATCAAAATTGCAACTAAACTAGAGAAGAACCATCATTCAGCACTGCCTGAAATCTAGCTACACAGAAATCCTACAACTAGGGATTTAAAGAAGCCACATTGAGACTGGTAGGAGGGGCAGAGAGGTAGACAGCGCTGGCCTGTACCTCTCGCTAAGTGGCCCAAGGCTAAACACTAGCAGCAGCCAGCCTTGGTTCACAGCTTGGCCTCTTCTGGGCACCTCCAAGTCCACCACAAGTAGCAGCCACCTGCAGAGCACTTTGTAGCTCATGCCAGGTTTTAACCCTGGGCAGAACGCCAGTGGTGGCTGACCTTGGCTTGCACTCTCTGAGAGACCCCAGAGCCCTGCTGAACTAAGTTCTGCTCCATGTCCTGCACAGCTGATCCTTCATGGATGTCACACTCGGACCGTGCAACCAATGGTCCTTGGGTAAATCCCTTCTATTGACATGCCAACAGCAATCAAGGCTCAACTATAATAGGAGGTATGCACAGCCTACATGGGGGGAGGAGGTGCACAGCTGGAGTGCCCAGCTCAAATGCACAGGGAGGCTGTGCCACTGGGCCCTGCAGGACATCCCTACACTGGGCCACTCTACCGAGCCCAGGAGACGCAGCAGCTCTACCTAGTACATAAGAACAAACGCAGGGAGGCTGTGCCACTGGGCCCTGCAGGACATCCCCTACACTGGGCCACTCTCCCGAGCCCAGGAGACGCAGCAGCTCTACCTAGTACATAAGAACAAACACAGGGAGGCTGCCAAAATGAGGAGACAAAGAAACATGTCCCAAATGAAAGAAAAGAACAAAACTCCAGAAAAAGAACTAAACAAAATGGAGATAAGCAATCTACTAGATACAGAGTTCAAAACAATGGTTATAAGGACGCTCAATGAATTTAGGGGGAGAGTAGACGAACTTAGAGCTCCAACAGCCTAAAAAAGGACATGGGAACCATAAAAAAAGAACCAGTCAGAAATGAAGAATACACTAACTGAAACGTAGAATAATTTACAGGAAATCAGTAGTAGAGTAGATGAAGCCGAGAATCAAATCAGCGATTTGGAAAATAAGGAAGCAAAAACACCCAACCAGAACAGCAAAGAGGAAAAAGAACCCCCAAAAATGAGGATAATGTAAGGAACCTTTGGGACAACTTCAAGCATACCAACATTTGTATTATGGGGATGTAGGAAAGAGAAGAGAGAGCAAGAAATTGAAAACCTATTTGAAAAAATAATGATAGAAAGATTCCCTAACCTGGTGAAGGAAATAGACATACAAATCCAGGAAGTGCAGAGAGTTTCAAACAAGATTGAGTCCAAAGAGACCCTCGCAAAGATGCATTATAGTTAAAATACAAAAGGTTAAAGATGAAGAGAGAATCTTAAAAAGAACAAGAGAAAAGCAGTTAGTTTCCTACAAGGGAGCTCTCATAAGACTGTCACTGATTTCTCAACAGAAACATTTCAGGCCAGAAGGGATTTGCAAGAAATATTCAAAATGATGAAAAGTAAGGACCTACAACCTAGATTACTCTACCCAGCAAGGCTATCATTTAGAATTGAAGGACAGATAAAGAGCTTCCTTGACAAGAAAAAGCTAAAGGAGTTCATCACCACCAAACCACTATTACATGAAATGTTAAAGGGTATTGAAAAATAAGGAGGAGGAGGGGGAGGGGGAAGAGATAAAAAACATAAATAATAAAATGGCAGTAAATACAATGAAAAAAAGAAAGAAAATATCTTGTTAGCAAAATAAACCAGACTGTAACTTACTGAGAACATATCATCAGCAGACAACCTAAACTGTTAAACAAATAGTTTGACTAAAAATTTGCTCAAGCTTGCATTAAAGTGACTTGCTAGGAAATAGGGCCACAAGGAGACTTAGAAAACAATCTGAAGTATTGTCTGCCCTTTGAACAATGCTACAGTAACCTATTTCGTCTGCTGCAAAAGAACAAACTGACTTCTAATATATCATCCCTGAAAGATACTTGATTTATTTTTTTTTTACATTGTGACTCCTTTACTGAGATATTTTAAATCCCATAATTAACTTTTAAAATTAGCTGTTCAGGTGTCAGGTACTATGCTAAGACATTTTGGACTCTTTCACATGCCTTTAAAAAGCTGCTTTTCTCAACATTAGCTCCATCACCTCTGTGAGAAGTTGGCCCTTCCCCACCCCCAATGCTGGAAGCTGCCCACAATGCACAGAAAAGACAAGCCTTTTGTTTCTGTCATCAAAAGATACAGCTTTGAGGAGAGCTTTCTTGCATCTTTCTAATTGTCCTGCAAGGGTGACTTTCTAAAGGGCTTCTGGTGCTCACATGACACAGCCCCAACATTATGCAGCATTTATAAACCCATTCATGAGAAACATCTCCTGATTCTGCAATGAATGAGTGGGGATGGTAAAAGATTTGAAGATGCAAAATATTGCATTACTAACCAGGAAAGCAGCTACAGTGGCCCCAGAACACACAACCAGCAAGAGACAGATTTTGACACCAACTCCAGGATGCCAGCTTCAGCCCAGGGTTCCTGCCACGACAGCAGTGCTCTGGTGGGAGGTTCCCCATCACCAGGTGGCCAAGCCCCTTTCTGGCATGTCCTTCTGCACACACAGTGGGCTCCTGCTTGTGTACTATAGGAAAGCGCACATTCACCTCTGAGTTCTCCTTCTTCCAAAGTGAAGGCTAGTGGAGGGTCATATATCCATAAGGATATATAGATAGCTGAAATAAAGTTGCTTAAAAGAATCACAGCCATTCCCAGTTCCGAACCTGAGAGAACTTTCTCCAAGCATGTGATATAATGAACAGTGGACTCACACCATATTCATAGAAAGTACAAAAGTGTGTATTTAGGCTGTGTCTCATGTTGTTTCTTTCCTTTTATTGTGGTAAGAACTCCTAACATGAGATCTACCTTCTCAACAAACTCTTAAGTGTACAATACAGTATTAGCTATAAGCATGATGTTCCACAGCAGGCCTCTAGAACTTACGCATCTTGCATAACTGAAAACTTATACTATTGAACGATGACTCCCCTTTTCCCTCCGCCTCTATCCCCTGGCAACTTTTGCTTCTGTGAATTTGACTATTTTAGAGATATCACATAAATGGAATATCATGTAGTGTTTGTCCTTCTGTGTTTGGCTTCTTTCACATAGTATAATGTCCTCTGGGTTCATCCATATTGTTGCATATAGCAGAATTTCCTTCTTTTTCAAGACTGAATAATATTCCATTATATGTGTATGCCATACTCCCTGTCTATGTATTTGTTGATGGACATTTAAGTTGTTTCTATGTCTTAGGTGTTGTGAATGTTGCAATAAACATGGGATCTTGATCTCAGTTATTTTGAATATAGACCCAGAAGTGGAATTGCTGGATCATATGACAATTCTATTTTTAATTTGGGGGGAAAATCCATACTGTTTTTCACAGTAGCTGCACCATTTTACCTTCTCACCAACAGTGTGCCAGAGTTCTAATTTCTCCACATCCTTGCCAACATTTATCTTTTATTTCTTTGATAACAGTCATCCTAACAGGTGTCAGATGATATCTCACAGTGGTTTTCCCTTGCATTTCTCTGATGATTAGTGATGTTGAGCACCTTTTTATGTGCTTGTTGGCCATTTGTATGTCTTCTTTGGAGAAAATCTCTAGTCAAGTTCTTTGCCTATTTTTTAATTGAGTTATTTGGGTTTTTTGCTGTTGAATTATAGACATTTCTTATATTTTTAAAATATTAACCTTTAATAGAAATAGAGCTTGCAAATATTTTTCTCTCATCCTGTAGGTTGCCTTTTCATTTATTGATGGTTATTTTGCTGTGCTGTGCAGAAGTTTTTTAGTTTGATGTGGTCCCTCTTGTTAATTTTTGGTTTTGTTCCCTGCGCTTTGGTATCATACCCAAGAAATCATTGCCAAGATCAGCATCAAAAAGCTTTTCTCCTATGTTTTCTTCTAAGAGCTATATCGTTTCAGGTTTTACATTTAAAACTTTAAACCATTTGAATTGACTTTTGTGTGTGACATAAAATAAGGATCCGATTTCATTCTTTAGCATGTGAATATCTAATTTTCCCAACACCATTTGTTGACAAGAACATCCTTTCCCCATGGTGTAGTCTCAACTCCATTATCAAAGGTCAGTTGACTATACATGTGCATGTTTATTTCTGGTCTCTTTACTCTGTTCTGTTGGTCTATGTTTCTATTTTTATACCAGTGTCATACTGTTTTGATTACAGTAGTTTTAGAATATATCAAGTTATTTCTTACTGAAGTGACATGGTACCAAAGCAGGGCTCAGTAAAAGAGTGGATGAGTTGACCGGAGGGGAACTAACAAGAAGTTCTGAAGAAATATGTTTACAGATTGTTTTCTCTCAAAATAGAAACCAAGCCAGAGAGAAGAAAGAAGTGGTCCTGGGGCCCATAGAAGATGAGCAAGGGTTTAAAACAGTCACTAAGGAGAATGAAGCCAGAGAGATTTAATCTAAGTAAACAGACAGCCAGGCTGCAGAAAGGACTAAGATGCGTCTGGAACTCCACAATTTGCAGAGGAACCAGCCTCAAGGTCAGCATGACCTTATTCAGCAGCGATCAGCAACCCAGGTGAGCTAAACTGCAGAAAGCAGAGAGTTGAATTGAGGTAAGTTTAGGAGGTTTCCAGGACAGCTGAAAGGGAAGGGTTTTGAGAGTGTTGTCAATAAAGTGTGTGAGGAAACAAAGCAGAATTCTGAACTAGATGGATAAAGGAGTAAGGACAAGGGAAAGATGACAGGCCATGGGGTCCTCGCAGCAAGAGCCATCTCACACTTGTCTTTGAATCCCAGCATCACCGACATAGCAGATGCTTAGAACATATTGCAGCTAAGATGAATGAATGAAACAGATGAATGGATTCATATATAACCAGGAGTTTACTCACTGAAAAAGAATGAGAAAGAGAGAAACTTACACATATATGCTAGGAAACCAAGGTCATCATTAGACAAAATTCACTGTTATAATTAATCCTTGTTACTTCAAATTCTTCTTTGCTTCCCTTGCAGTAACCTTTAAGATCTAAGAACTTGGACTCTCAAATTCCTGGGAGAATTCTGGGAAAGAATTTCCTCTGTGATGGAAAGAGACCTAAAAAAGAAGCTTTTCTTCCTTCTGGATGCAGTAGCATGAGGACGTGATGCCTGGAGCTGTGGCAGCCATCTTGCAAGAAGGAGGAAGCAAGCCTGCAAACGAAAGCCAGTGCAATGAGGGCAACACTGATGAGATGGAAGTCCTTGGGCTCCATTTTTTTCACTAAATTAAGCAACCTTCAGACTTCTTATTATCTGAATTTATAAATATTTTCATTATTACAGCCACTGTTAGTTTGATTTTCTGCTAGTTGTAACCCCATCCCATCTGATGATACCATAAGAACAACAGAGTGGAATCCCTCACTGGCATACTGTAATTCATACCAGGCTGCTATAAAGGGGAGGTAGCATTGGACTCATTTAAACTGAAATACTCATGTATTTAGGTCAGGAAGTTCAGAAGCATGATTACTTGGGTTGGTTCATGAGTATATTGTTTACAATATTTCTGACCAGCTAATCCAGGAGAGACTGATAGAAACATAGATAAAATCTATACCTCATTTTAGCCTATAATTTGAGCCCCACTTCCTCTCAATTAATGAAACTAATCCACATACAATGTTTTACAATTTATGTTTGTTGATCTTACTTTGTACCAAGCACTATGTTGAGCACTTTGTACATATCATCCCTTTTAATCCTCAGAACAATCCTATGAAATAAAAAATGTTATTATTCTTATTTTACAACTGAGGAAAATCAAGCTGAAAGTAACCACAGAATTTGAACTTGCTGTAAATTTCTTCTCTGTTATCATTTTCATTTTTCAGTGTAAATGTTAATGAGTGAGGAAATACACAAATATCAGGAAGAAAAAGTGGCAGAATAGCAAGAGACTCCAATAATCCACTGTTAGAATAAACCTAGTCACGGCTTAGGGAAAAAAAAATATAACTTGTTTAGAACTTAACAATAAAATAATATGGAAAAAGATCAACTTCTACATAAGTTTCTTCAATTTTATTATTCAGTTTCTCACCAGGAGGCTATAACTGGGGTTCCGTCTCACCTTTCCTGTGGCTACTGTTTTAAAAAGATACCTACATTAATGAACCACTCTTCATCCATTCCCCAAGTTAAAGAATTGATCTTCTTCCAATTCATGTTTATAAACTGTCAATCAGGAGTCATCAGTGGTAATAAAATCATCACCATTAAAATATAAAACTTTTAAAATGCATCTGCAAAAAGAAACCACAAAGACAACAAAGAGACATGTTTGTTTACTTCAGAACGACATAGTAACTCTGTGCTGTTTAATCAACTTTCCAACTAAACCAGGATTTCTATTCTCCATAACCAGGACATTTGATCAAAGGAAAATACTAGAAAGCCTTGGTGTGGCTTATTTCTCCACCCCCTTTTCCCTGGTAATTAAGCCAAACACAAATTTCATTATCTGGTTTCTAGTCACATTAATGAGCCATTCTATTCCAAAATCTCAGACATCAGAGTCAAGGATTGTTCAGAGGGGTTGTAGGTAAATAAGAAAGAAAAAGAAAGAAAGAAAATAGTAGTTAATGGCAACGGTTTTTAGGGAGGAAAAAAAGAAAAGCGTGCAAGTAAGGATTTTTCAATGCACTAAGTGAATTCTGTAATCTCTCCTCTTAGGAATTTGTCACTCAAATTCACTAAGGTTCCAAGAGAGCCTTAGGATAACATGGTGTCACAGCAAGTTTCCCAGCTTTCCACACAGAAAATGCTGTAGCAGGCTTCATCACTTTTTCTGTTTATAAATGCAACAACAACCATTACTTAGGGGTTACCACTTGGATTTGTTCTCTTTATGGGGCATGAAGAATGATATTTAAGATACTCTTTATATGACATTTTCATTTGATGATGAGAAACAATGCTATAGGACTGCACACATCACACAGGAATGTGTTCACAAATGTGTTCTCCAGAGAGAAATAGAACACCCGGATAAAGTCAACATATTTAAGCCTATTTATACATTTACTTAAAAAGTAATAAAGACCACTGAGAGGTAAGTGGAATTATGCCATACATTTTACATACATCTTTTTATATACATATTTTACAGGAAAAAAGAATAATACAGTACCAAGTGATTTAAAAATTTTTTAATATCTCAATCATTGTATATATTACTTACATATTAGTTTGTGCTTCAGTTCAACTGAGAATTTTGAAATTGAAGTCTTTGTCACATGAAATCATTGAGCATAAGAATAATGTTGGATGTGTACATGATTAAACATATTGGTCTCAGGATCCCTTTATTCTCTTAAAAATTACTGAGTACTCACAAGAGCTTTTTTAAAAATATTTTAAACTGGTTTTTAAAGAGACTGAGAGAGAATGGGGGGGAGAGAGAGAGAGAGAGAGAGAGAGGCATCCCATCCATTTGTTTTTTCACTTAGTTGTACATGCATTGATTGATTCTTGTATGTGCTTTGACCGGGCTCAAACCCACAACCTTGGTGTACTGGGACAATATTCTAACCAACTGAGCTAACCAACCAGGGACTCCAAGAGCTTTTATTTAATGTAGGTTTTACCCATAGATATTTACCATAGTTGAAATTAAAACAAAAAACATTTTAATATTACCTATTAATTTTAAAATAACAATAACAAGCCCATTACATATTAACATAACACATTTTTGTAAAAAAATTATGTTTTCCAAAAAAAAAAATAGTAAAAGAAAGTGTTCTGTTTTACACATTTACAAATTCCTTACTATCGGCATATAGAAACATCTGGGTTCTCACAGGTTTCTTCATAGTCATTCTGTCATGATATGTAATGTGAGTGATACATATAAAGAACATCTTGCCTCATAGTGATACATAGTGGGAAACAAGAGGAATATATTACTACTTTAAAAAAATTTTTATTTAGAAAATTAAATTTAACAGGATGACATTGATCAATAAGCGTACATAGGTTTCAGGTAAACATTTCTATAGCATTTGAATGGTTGATTACCTTGTATACCCATCACCCAAAGTCTAATTATCTTCTGTCACCGTGTATCTGTCCCTCTTTAGTCCCTTCCTTCTACTCCCTTTACCCCCACACCCCACTCCCTCTGGTAACCACTTTACTTTTATCTATGAGTCTGTTTTATATCTCACCCATGTGTGAAATCATATAGTTCTTAGCTTTTTCTGATTCAGATAATGTATATTCTTTGATACTAAACCAAAATTCAGCAAGTGGTAGTTTCTAAAAGATTGATTGTAATGTGGAATTTAAAATCATATTATTGAACTTTTTATGAGCAGCATTAAAAGCCATTGGTGTATCTTGAACTTTGAATGTATTGTTTACCCGTGCATGATATTTGTAATGTCCTACGTTGATCATTTAGAAAACTTTATGTACTGGGCAAATCGTCTAAGCGGTCACACATTTCATCATACAATATCAAACAGTCACATCCATTAGTATCATCAGCACGCTTTTCAGAAAAGACTATCTTTTTGGAAGCCTGCAGGCTCACGGAAGTGGATACAAGTTTTCAGAAATTTTAATTTCCAATTTTATTTATTTATTTATTTATTTATTTATTTATTTTTGTATTTCTCTGAAGCTGGAAACGGGGAGGCAGTCAGACAGACTCCCGCATGTGCCCGACCGGGATCCACCCGGCATGCCCACCAGGGGGCGACGCTCTGCCCATCCGGGGTGTCGCTCTGTCGCGACCAGAGCCACTCTAGCGCCTGGGGCAGAGGCCAAGGAGCCATCCCCAGCGCCCGGGCCATCTCTTGCTCCTATGGAGCCTTGGCTGCGGTAGGGGAAGAGAGAGACAGAGAGGAAGGAGAGGGGGAGGGGTGGAGAAGCAGATGGGCGCCTCTCCTGTGTGCCCTGGCCGGGAATCGAACCTGGGACTTCCGCACGCCAGGCCGAGGCTCTACCACTGAGCCGACCGGCCAGGGCCTAATTTCCAATTTTATCTTAGCAACAAATACCATCAGTTACTTTCCTTGAACTGACAGGTTCCTTTGGTTTACGTTCTAGAAAATACCTGCCAAACGTCCAATTCTAAGTCACCAGTCTGTCCGTCAATCAGTGCTTTCGAGTAAGAACGATGTCCCTTGGAAAACGATCGGCAACAGCTCAGTGCACTCACACCAGTGCTCCATGCATACTTCCCATATCATCCTCACACCAGCACTAAAACGTTTCGATCTTAGTGAAATTAATCACATTTACTGCTTAAACCAGGGCATTCTTGCTTGAAACGAGCTTTTTGTTTTTCACTGAGAATGTGTGGTGGTGAAAATTTTGGTTCGGTGCCACTGTCTTTAACTCACACACCTTCCTCTTCCATTGAGCTTACACCGTCGGCGGAGACACCAACGTGGCAAAGAGCCAAGGCGCCTTCATATTTCCCTGTAAATAGTATCTACCTTGCACACGCCTAAAAAAGTCTCAGTGTTCAAAGATCACACTTTGAAAGGCACTGCGCTCCAAAAAAGATAGACTAAACTTTAACTAGAAGGGCTGGGGAAGAAAAACAGCAGAGAGAAAATTTGATTTTTGGTTCATTCATTTCTAGAATTCACTATCATTTTCTTTAAAACTTAAATTTATGCATGGTAGAACTAAACCACATAAATCTCAATACATTTTCAATAAGGTAATCAGCAACTTTATTAATGGTCATGAGGTCCGTAACATATTAACTGGCACCAGTGACCAAGATTTCTTCCTGAATCTCAAAAATCAAATTCCTATTGTTTTTAGGAAAATCTGTTTTAACTGAAAGGGTGGTTTTGTATTAGACGATAAATCTGTTAACAATGTTAGTGGGTTTTTTTTTAAGTTGCCAAGTGTTATTGCCTTGCAATATAATCAATTCATGATGATCTGTGATATGGTATTGGGCATTTCAAACAACTTTATTTTACTCTATCAGTACAATGGCAAAAAAAAAAAAAATAGCAGTGAGAAGTTAATAGATAACAATTGTATTCAGTCCTCCCTTTTTTTAAAAAAAAAATTTTTTTATTGCTTTTCAGAGAGAGGAAGGGAGAACGAATTGGCATTTTCTACTTAGAAGAAAATTCTAAGACTGCCTGTTTCTCACATCAACTGAAATTTTTTTTTTTTTTTGTATTTTTCTGAAGTTGGAAACGGGGAGGCAGTCAGACAGACTCCCGCATGCACCCGACCGGGATCCACCCGGCATGCCCACCAGGGGGCAATGCTCTGCCCATCTGGGGCGTCTCTCTGTTGCGACCAGAGCCATTCTAGTGCCTGAGGCAGAGGCCATGGAGCCATCCTCAGTGCCGGGGCCAACTCTGCTCCAATGGAGCCTCGGCTGCGGGAGGGGAAGAGAGAGACAGAAAGGAAGGAGAGAGGGAGGGGTGGAGAAGCAGATGGGCGCTTCTCCTGTGTGCCCTGGCCGGGAATCGAACCTGGGACTCCTGCACGCCAGGCCGACGTTCTACCACTGAGCCAATCAGCCAGGGCCTCAACTGAAATTATTGTTACCCATGCAACCCTGCTCCTGGAAATTGTATCCACCCAACAAAGAAAAACAGATAATGAGTTTTAATTAAAGTTGATCAGAAAATTGGCCAAGGTTTTTGGGGTAATTACAAGGCAAAGCCACCCCTGATTGAGGGGACTTTCCTAATAGACAAGTAAAAATGAATCTTTCAAAAAGAAACATTTACATGACAGTGGAGAAGAGGATCCTGGCTAGAACTGAGGAATATACTGACCTAGATGAAATGGAAACACCTCTAAGAACGGATGTTACTCATGCAGTAGCAATTTCCTAGGCAGAAGAATGGTTCAGTTGGTCAACTGAGATGTAAAGATGCTAAGATATAAGGCCATGCCCATGGCATTGCTGAGATCATGCTGAATAAAGCTCATGTGATAGATACCAAGTTAGACAGGCATGATCCTTAAGGCACTCAAATGACTATAGACTTTTCATTCTGATATTTGCTACAGAGAAACATTCCAGATTAGCAGAAACCAAGCATGAATGCAAGCAGCACTCTTGAGCTGTGGAAGGCCCTTTGCTGTGATCCCAAGACTCACCTTCAGGGTACATCTCCAGAATTGGACACAGGTCAAGGAATCTCATTGCCAACTGGGCTTGTTAGAGCAGACACTGTTGCTAGGAGGACTTTATAGCCTGAAGGCTCTTTCTCATGTGTCAGAACACTTGGGTACCCTGGCTGCCACCGCAGGGGACAGCCATCATAGGATTTGTTCATCCTGCTCAAAGGTCAGACTGCTGGAGGAAACATGTGGGCAGTGGGCCAATGGCTTGCTGGAGAATCCACATTTTCAGATGGGTTGGAGATCACAAAGCACAACCCATTACCAAATGTTTCATTCCTAACACCCCTCTAAGCCACTCTCACCCAGTTGTGTCTTTCTTGACATTCCTATCTCCCAGAAACCTCAAGCCCAGAATCTACACTCAGTGGCTTGACTTCAAGGGAATTTGCTCTACTCACTCATCAGGAAGACTTTGCACAGCATGTGCAAAGGTCCTGAGGCAGGCCAAGGAATAGGATGGTAGCCAGTAGAGTTAGGATCAATGATTAAAGGAGGGGAATAAGGAGGGGAATAGCAGGAGAGAAGGTTAGAGAATTGGGTAGTGCCAGATAACTTATAGACCATGGTTGGGAGTCTAGTTTTTATTCCTAGTGTATCAAGTTGTCACAAAAACATTTAGAAAGGCGAGTGACATGACCTTACATTCAGAGCAATCTACTGTCTTTCCTTTAGTTTTTCTTCCACTTGTCTGAGTCAGTGATGAGTCATTGGATGGGAACAAAACCTGAATTTCCTGGAAAAATCATAGCAGCATCTTCGCATTTATTCCCTTACTTGCTCCTAGTCCTGTTTCTTCTAGATCCGGAACCTGAAGTCTTTTACTGCCTTCCCAGGTGTTACTGGGTGCAACCATGTAGTTGGCAGGATGTAGGTCACTGTGGCATCCTCACAGGGGGTCATGCCTCAGGCAATCCTGATTGATCCTGCAAGGAGCAAAGACAATTACGGGGAGATGCAGCTAACTATGGCCCTCAGGTGCATACAGGAGCATCTAACCTCTGTCACTAGGTGGTGACAGAGCAGAACACTGTCTCTCCCAAACTGTCTTCTACTTCTAACTTTGGTTTCTTGCTTTCATCTTAAAAAGCAGTCAGTAAAAATGCAGTGAACTATTCGTATACAACGTGGGCACTTTTCTGCAAGGATATTGTACTTCAATAAACAGTGACAGTGAAAGGATACATGCAATTTCATGATGAACATAAAGCCTCCAAAACTGATGTGCTTTTTACCGATGAGCTGTTAAAAGTATTCTCCCCAGGACTTCCCCTCTCTCTTCCACTGCTGTAACTGAGCTAACTGTTCACACAGTGCTATATAGACCTTCCGAGTTCTGATAACTCATCAAATTACTAAGAAGAAGAGTACAGGACTACACCCCCTCAAGGGTGCCTTTGGCCTCAGAAGCTCTTTCCCCTTCCTGACTGCCTCCCGCTCCCTAGCTCCTGGCTCGCTGGACCTCCCCTCACTGGCACTGGGCTTTCTAAATAGAGTGCTGTCCCAGGGTTCTAACAAAGAAATTGGCCTGCCTTTGAGATCCTACGAGCTCAATTTGTTCAATCATAACCACTTGGCACTTCAGACTGCACATTCTGTGAACTTGCTATTGTCTGAGACACTCCAGGTGCTGAAGTGCAGTGGGGAGCAGCGATAATATCCTTTTTGTGTCAGTGAAATCGCCTGTCAACATCTAGCTAGTTAAAGCCATCTGACGTTCACATTTCCTCATTCAAACAAACTGGAAGTGATCTGTGCCAGCTTCCTCTCTCATTGGGACATAGCATGCGTGGTACTGGTCAACTTCTGGCCCCCTACACTCTCAAAAGCTCAAGAAAATAGTTATGTATTTGGGGGCCTATGAGCTCAACATGTTACCTCCTAAGGCTTGACCCGAATCTGCTTTGTCCTGATATTGCAATCACTCTGGCCTCAAAGAACGCCCCTTTTATACCTACAGGCAAGTCTCAATCTGCTGCTGAGGTTGTCTAAGGTCTATTACGCTTGAAAAGAGAATGCACACTATTTATTTGACCTATTTTTCAGACACTGAGACTTTGGTAAATGATAGCTATGCTTTCTTTGCGTATCACTCTTCCCTTCAGCTAATTTTAACTCCGTGATCTGTTAGTAGTTGCTTCCTCATTTCCAACTGTTTATATTGCTATTCCTCTGCTGCTGTGCGAAACAACTTGGCAGTTTCTCAAGATGTCCTATTGCCATAGGACCCAACGATTCTATCTACTGTATATACCAAAAGAGCTAAAAACAGGTACTTAAACAAAAACTCACAATGAATGTTCATAGCAGCATTATTCACAATAGCCATAAGGTGGGTTTAACAAACTAAATATACATCAACTGATGAATAGATAAACAAAATGTAGCATATCATACAATGGAATATTATGCAGCCACAAGAGTGAAGAAGGCACTCTCCCTCTCAGAAGCACACCCATGCTTTTCCCTTCCCCTCTTCTTCCCCTCAGGTATGTTACCTTTGTCCTTCTCTCTCCTAGGCCCTAAGGGCCCTTTTTTCCTTTCATTCTTCTTTTTCCAAATGAGAGGAGGGTAGAGAGAGAGACATGCACCCTGACCAGGACCCACTGGCAACCCCCATCTGGGGCCCATGCTCTGCCCATCTGGGGCTATGCTTGCAACTGAGCGAACGCCTGAGGCAGAGGCTCCGTGGAGCCTTCCTCAGCACTTGGGACCGATGTGCTTGAACCAATTGAACCATGGCTGTGGGAGGAGAAGAGAGAGGGGGAGGGGGAAGGGTGGTGAAGCAGACAGTTGCTTCTCCTGTGTGCCTTGACTGGGGTATCAAACCTGGGACATCCACATGCCAGGTCAATTCTCTACCACTGAGCCAACTGGCCAGGGCCCCAAGGGCCCATCTTTTGCCTCTGTAACTTGTTTCCTGAGCTCACACACTTTACCCAACTCACTTCTACTACCTCTGTGACTTTCAAAATAAACTTACTCTTATAATTTGAAAAAGAAAAAGTGAAATAGTAATAATACATGCTACATGAACTTCAAAAACTTAATGCTAAATAAAAGAAGCCAGAACCAAAAGATTATGTATTGTTTGATTCCATTCATATAAATATCCAGAATAGGTAAACCCATAAAGACATAAAGCTGATTAGTTGTTGCCAGGGGTTGGGGAAGGAGGATTGGGGAATAACTCAGTGGGTCTGGGGTTTCCTTCTGGGGTGATGAAAGTATTTTGGAACAAGATAGAAATGAAGGTTGTACAGTAATGTGCATTTAATGTCACTGAATTATATACTTTAGAATGGTTGATTGCATGAGAATTATATCTCAATACAAAGACAATTTTGTTAAAATTGAACTGTTCCTTGAGAGTAATCATGCAAAGTAAGCATAACTGTCATTTACAAAAGTCTTGCCTGACCAGGTGGTGGTGCAGTGAATAGAGTATCAGACTGGGATGCGGAAGGATCCAGGTTCGAGACCCGGAGGTCGCCAGCTAGAGTACGGGCTCATCTGGTTTGAGCAAAAGCTCACCAGCTTGAACTCAAGGTCGCTGGCTCAAGCAAGGGGTTACTCGGTCTGCTGAAGGCCCGCAGTCAAGGCATATATGAGAAAGCAATCAATGAACAACTAAAGTGTCACAATGAAAAACTGATGATTGATGCTTCTCATCTCTCTCCATTCCTGTCTGTCCTTACCTATCCTTCTCTCTGACTCTGTCTCTGTTAAAAAATAAAAAATATTTAAAAAGTCTCAAAATAAGACAGTAATTCAAAGATCAATAATAAAAAAGCAAAACTGTTTTTACTTGTAGATGATTATTCACATAGAAAATTCTAAACAATTTATAAAACAACTAATTGAACTATTAAGTGCTTTTAGCAAGGTTTAAGGATGCCAGTTAATGTACAAAAACCAATTGCTTTTCTATACCAACAGCAAACAATTGAAAAATGACATTAAAAAACAATTTTATTTATAACTTCAAAAATCATAAAATTTTAGTAATAAATTTAACAAAATATGAGTAAGACCTCTATGTGAAATATATTACTGAAATTCAATACTACATAAGTCAATAACTATACCATGTTCATGGATTATAAGACCCAATATTATAAAGATGTCAATTTTTCTCAAAAAAATTCAGATTCAATGTTAACTCCAATCATAATTCCATGAGTTTTTTCTTAGAAACTGATGTGCTTCTAAGTTTTTCATATATTATTTGAAAATACAAAGGACCTATAATATGCAATCTTGAAAAATAAATTAGAAAAAAGGACTCAGACAACTTGATTAAAGACTATTTTAAAGCCACAGTAATCGTGACAGCATGGTTCTTGCATAAAGATCAAGTCAATCATTGAAGCAGAATAGAGAAGCCAGGTATAGAACCAAACTTTAGTGGTAGCTTTATTTTTGACAAAGATACCAAAGCAATTCTTTGGAGAAACTTTTCAAAAATTGCTGCTGCAATAACTTGACATCCATATAGGGGAAAAAATAAATGTAGATTCCTATCTTAGAGCTTATGCAAGAGAAAATAATGCAAGGTGAATAATGGACCTAAACATAAAAGCAAAAACTATAAAGCTCATAGAGAGAAAACATAGAGTATAATTTGGCTGGAGGGGTGGGGTGGGTGGGAGGGGAGGAAGCAGAGAGAAATAAATGTTTAATCAGATTTTATCAAAATTTAAAACTTCTCATCAGACAAGAAGAAAATATTACAAAACATATATCAAACAAAGAATTATTATTCAGGATATATAAAGAGCTCCAATTCAATAATAAAAAGTCAAGAACACAATAAAGTAAAATGGGCAAATGATTTGAACAGACATTTCATAAAAGGTAAATAAATCTCCAAAAACTTGTTCAATTAGTCTTCAAGAGGATACATATTAAAGCCACATATATGATACCACTATAAACACTCACCAGAACAACTAAAATGATAAAGGATATCATTTTTGACAAGAATGTGAAGCAACTGGAATTTTCATACATTGCTGGTTAGTGTGAAATGTTATATCCAGTGTAGAAAATAATTTAGTAGGCATTTTTCTTACTCGTGTGGTAAAACACGTGTTATTGAATTTATCACTCAACCATTTTCAAGTGTCCAAGTCCGTGGTATTAAATACATTCACACTGCTGTGCAACTATGCAACCATCCATACTCATCACTCTTGTACCTTATAACATGGAAATGCTGTACCTATTAAATAGTAACTCCCCATCCTCTCCTCCCAGCTCCTGGCAAACACCATTACACATTCTGTCTTTATGATTGACTACTCTTAGATACCTCATATAAGTGGAGTTATATAGTATCTGTCATTTTGTGACTGGCTTATTTTACTTAGCATAATGTCCTCAAGGTTCATCCATGGTGGAACATATTTCAGCTTCATTCTTTTTTGAGGCTGAATAATATTCCATTGCACATTTGTTTATCCATTCATTGAATGCACTTGTGCATTGCTCCCATGTTTTAGCATAATGATGCTATGAACATGGGTGTCCAAAATACCCCTTGGGGACCTTGCTTTCACTTCTTTGGGGTATATACCCAGAAGTAAAATTGCTGGATATGATGGTTTTATTTTCAATTTTTTGAGGAACTGCCATACAGTTCTCCAGTGGTGGTACCATTTTACATTCCTACCAACAGTGCACAGGGGTTTCAGTTCATCTACATAATCACCAGCACTTGTTGTTTTCTGTATTTTTTTTTTAAGTGGGATGAGTTGGGATAGAGGACTTGAAGGATGATACACAAGCTTGGGGAGCTCTAGAAGAATGGATAGTGAGTGGAAATGCAAGGATGAATGAAATAAGGTTCTTTCTTGCAAAAAAGAGTAAATTTCGGTCTTTCAAGTTATGGGGAATAAAATTTGATGTTATGTTCTCAGAAGCAGCCATCCTACTGCACAGTGATCACTGTTCAGAGAAAACTGGAGCCAGAATCTTGGTTCATTATTTGGTAAAACCTCAGTTGTCTTATTCTCACCCATAAAATGGGGATGATAACTTTTATCCCAGGATTGTTGTGAAAACTTAATGGATAAAAAATTCTTAGCACAATACAATGCATATTTGATAAGAGATAGCTTTTATAATTATTCATTTATATTTAAGTCACCACTGTAAATAATAGCTAATAAAATAAGCACTTATTGCATGTAATAATATTAATTGCAGGATACTCTGTGCCAGGCATTGTTGTTTTACATACATTATCTAATGAAACATAACACTATAAATACCATTTTACCTGCATTTTACAAATTATACTAAGGCTTGGGTCAAGAACCTTTCCCAAAGTCACACAGCTGATAAATAGCAGGTCCCAAGTGACCCCAAGGGTCTCTGCTTTCCAAGCCGATGGCCTTCACCTTGGGCGACTCTGGCCAAAGACACCTTACCTGAAGAGCTTTAGCAAGGATGAAGGGGGATGTGGCTGATGTCCATTGTGGTTGTAGGCCTCGAATCATCTCTGGTATCCACTAAGTTTGACTCCAAATTATATAATTCAGACTATGATTTTAAAAAGGGTGAACTAAGTAAAATGAGTAGAAAGAAAATCTGAAAATCAGAGAATGGGAAGAATATGGACAGAGCCAATCAATAAACACTGGTCCGATCAATCAATGAAAACAGTCTTGTGGTAGACTTTTAAGTATGAGGAGCAGCATGCAGCTATCCAACTTTCTAAAAATCTGCCTTTTCAAGAATAAATTATACAATGCACATGTATCATTAAAAAACCAAATTTTAATTCCCCTTGCTATTCCATAGTTTAGTCTGTTTTAAAAACTCTACTGTGAACTTGATCTGGGAAATGGGAATTGGGCTGTGCATTTACTTTGCCTCTATTATCGTAAATATGTACAGGCAAGAGGCAACATTAGGATTCGCTATTCCATTGAAATAAACTCCAATTTCTCTGAACCCTAAAATTCTTTGTTACAAGTTTCTTCTCCCATAATTTACCAAGAGGGTGATTCTCAGATGTTACCAACGGTTAAGCTTTGAAATACAAAACTGCTGAGTTTACAAAAATTTTTCCCTCCCAACTCAGTTTAACATGAAACATTAGTTAACTCTACACAGTTCAAAGTCTAATGTGATTTAATTACCTACCTATATTGAATGTGTTTGCCAAGAAAGTATCCTATAGTGGATGAAAGACGACATTGTTCTCGTCACATTTTACAGTGAGATCTGTGCCCCCCTCCACTTGAATCTCAGAAGGCCTTGTGACTACCTGACCAATGAAATATGACAGAAGTGATGGCAATACAGTTTCTGGGCCCAGGCCTCAAAGAATTAGCAGCTTCCACTTCCTGTCCCTCAGCAATCATTCTGAGAACCCAGCTGTCATGCTGTGAGGAAGCCCGAGGAAGCCCCATGAGGATGTCGTGAACCAAGGCGTCTGGCTGAACCCCAAGCCACCAGCCAGCACCCATCTTCTAGCCATGTGAGTGAGCGTGCTGGAGGTGAGTTCTCCTGCCCTATTCAACCCAAGTTGACACCGGCGAAGCAGAGATAAGACGATCTTACCAACTCCTGCCCAAACTGCATATTGGTGAACAAAAAAATAACATGGGTTATGGCACTAAGGTTTGGAGTAGTCCGTTACACAGAATTAGACACTGGACCACTCCTGATTTTCTGTATGTGAAAGCGTGAACTTACCAACCCCATGTACTCGCTTCAGCAGCACATACACTAAACATACAAACCCCACTGTCTCACAGGTAAGTTGATCAAATTGATTATTTGTATGGTTCAAAAGGCCACAGAGGTCAGAAACAAACACAGTCAGGCGCCTTGAAACTCTTCACTGCTGCTTTATTAGGATGCACCCACAGTACAGGACCTCTCACGTCTGTGAAAGGGGAGGGTTACATTTCTCTTTGGGAGCACCTTCACTTTTATTTCCATTACCCCTTTGATGAAAGTAAACCATTTTCAAAGAAAGGCGTTTAAAATTCCAAGTGTTTAAGACTCAGCTTGCATTTTGTTCTGTTTGAAAGGGAAGTAGCATATTTGAGCCAGAGCTGGAAGGTTGTTTTGTGGCATTTTAACTTTGATGTGGATAAGAAGTCTTCACCATCTGGTTGAACCAGTCCATAATTTTCATATGCAACTTTTCATATCAAAAATGTTTCATCTACTCACAAACAGACGCTGTTTAAAAACACACATGCACACGCACACACACGCGCACACACACATATACACACACACACACACAACTCAATTTAAAACCAGCCATGAACCACAGCATTTCTAACAGGGAAATTAAACTTTTGCTGCCCTCTCCTGCTAAAACAATGAAATACTAAAATATCAAAAGGTTTATGAAGCTGACGCGAAATCCTCAAACCAAAAGCAATGGACATGTCATTCTGATATACCTCAATCAAAAATCAGACAACAAGCAGAAAATGTATTGGTAATATTTATATTTGAAAGTTCCCCACTGATACATGAGGTTTGGATTACAACTTATTTACAATAAGTGATGTCTAAAAAAGTAAAGAAAGAGAAGGGAAGGAAGCAAAAGAAGGGAGAAAAGGAGCGAGGGAGGGAGGGCGGGGAGAAAAGGAAACCTATATTCACAGACATAACGTGGGATGTTGGTTCCGAGACACACTACTGCTACCATCGTGCACAAGGCGCAGCACAAATGAACATTCCACTAGTTTGAAATTTGCTCAACTTTCTCTCAAGATGCACAACTCTTGTAGATTTTCAAAATTAAATACTGAGAAATATAAAATGCATTGTCAATATGCCTACTACAAAAATCCTTTGTGGCTCATTCCGTAACTCTGCTCAGACAAAGCAGCCGAGCCAGCATATAAAAATAAAAATATTGATGTGCAAATAAAACACCACGATCGTGTCTGCTGCCACCTTTTTGTTGTAGGTGACCATCACTTTGTGATAACATTGGTAATAGCATCAAAAGAGAGAATCTTTTCATTTCCTGGGCCAGGTCAGTGCATCCAATTACCGGGGGGGGGGGGGGGGGGGGGGACAGAACAGAGGTAGGGAAAACAAAAACAAAATTCCGAACACTTAAAAATGCCAACATCATCCATACATTTCCCCTTTCCCACCCCCCAACCCCCACAAAAAAATAAAAAAGCTTTTAAAGCTCTAAATATACTTTTTTTTTCTTTCCATAGTGTGATTGAGCCTAGGTCTATACGTTTAAGTATAGCAGGTGCAATTACAAGCAATTCCTGGCTCTGCACCCTGGACCGTCCCACGCATAGGAGGAGGTACAAAATAAATTAAACCCTTCCATTTAGGCAAGCAAGCCCAAGATGAAGGAGCATGACCCTGCTTGTGAGTATCCAGCGGCATCAAGGGTATTATTTATGTCTTACTTTTTTTATTATTTTATTTTATTTTATTAAAAAAACAATCAGATGTTAGGGAGAGCAAAATATAATAAAATTTAAATGGACAAAAACTAAACATTGAAGTAAAACCGGGGACACCTGCACAATGAGAAAAGGAATGCATGCTTGATTCAAAGGATGAGATGGGTCAATTCACTCACATGGTTTTTCTAGGCCCACAGCCTAAGGCCTCAGCATCACTCTAAACCACAGGGTTTTTGTTTTTTCTTCCAAAGACACTCTTAATCCTACCCCTGAAACCAATATGGTAGGGATAAGTTTGGAGTGATCATCACTCACTAACTACAATATTTGCTATTTAAAAAATAGATTTATATATAGTTCTGGAAATTATGAAGCCAACAAAATATAAACACAAAGATGCACTTGTCACAATGAGCTCAAGTCGCAGCAACAGGAGAAATGTGGGAAAGGACAGAGAGGGAGGGCTGCTGCAAATGCAGCAAGTACGTCCTTAAATATGTCACATAGTGCAACAGTCAGGTTACCTCAGCCATTCTGCGTCACCAGACACGTGACAAATGACACGTTGTCACTCCCAATGAAAAAAGAAAAGACAGCATTTCTTCTCAGAAGTTGCCCTATGAATTTCAGACATATAACTGCTCCTTTAAAATAGGTCTGAAATTTGGCTTTATTCTCCTCAGTTTGGAATGATCAACATGTAAATTGACATCAAAGATATCAGTGGAGTTCTCACCTTAACACTGAAGACCGTAGGTGCAAATAAGGAACTGGTCTTTTTCATTTCAAATGACTGCATTTCATTCTAATGGGCAGGGATATTATCATAAACCTGTGATTTTAATGTCTACTATCTAAAAAAGTTGACTTAATGGCAAAGTAAAGTTTATACAGTCAAAACTAAATGTAATTCAGGCTCAAACTAATGGGCTAAAATTGGAGATGATTTGTTACGTACGTATTTTGTCTTTAGTACCTGAACTTGCACCTTTGCTCCAGCACTTTGAAAGGAAGCTGTTTCCTCCTTAGCAGCCTCTGCTGATTTTACATCGACTCCCCATGAATGTTCTTTAAAAAAAAAAACCTATGAATTCCATTAAATCATGTGTTTGGTGTTGCATGTGACTCCTTTACTGCTGTTTCTCTTTCAGAATTAACACGCCAAGTTTTGTTTCTGTTTTACAAAGTGGTTGAGATGACAATATCCATCTTTAGCTGACTTTTATGCACAAACTCTGACCTGATAATCCTGGAACACTTAAATAGGGGAGCAAAGTCAGTGGCCTTTTTTTCCCTTTTTCTTGGAAACAATACAACTGCATTTTCTACTTTGTACTTAAATGGAAGAAAATATACAAGCCCAAATTCATATTATATTTCTACTAAGAGCAACAACAGTTCATATGTTCATGTTTGCTGCTATCACAATTCAACGCATGAACACGAAGCCAGCTGTACATGTGAATACTGCTGGAAGTGATGGTTTAGGATTACCAACTCACTGCTACCATATCCACAAGCAAAAGCATCCTGGAATAAGCCCCCACACGTCTTTCAGTACAGAATGATGCGACCACAATCGGTAAGCACACACTGTATACAAGTTTTGTCAGTACTTTTATCTCCCCAAGATGTTGAGTCCTCTTTTAAATACAAAGCAGAGAGCCAATATGATATATCTATAATACAGCCCTAGATTTTGTTTTGTTTTTTTGTTTTGTTTTTCTTAAACAATTTGGTCACAATGCACCTTTGATATAAAAGCATTTTTAAACTTTATTATTAATACTCAGGACATTAGGAATTTCCAGATTTTTTTCAGTAGCATTTGTAGAACCACTTTTGGTAACAAATACAGTAGTTAGGAATATGCATCCAATTCAGAATGCATAATAATGTTTATCCTGAATCCTTTCCGGCTAAAAACAGGGCTGGCGCTGTGATGAGATATAGAAGGAGAATCTACAAAAAACACTGTAACATGTTTGTTTTTCCCAGAGGCTACATCCTCTTTTGCTGGAATACTTTATAAATACATATTAAAAAGTAAGGCAACAACTCCAAACAGTCCAAGCTGTTTGCTCAACTCTATTCCCAATTAGATTCGCAATCCTGGCGATCAATTTCATGGTTGTACTGTTTAGTGTCTGTCTTTCTGATTTCAAAATGGTCCAAAAGGATGTTTTCTGACGTTTCTAAAACATCTCTGGTATGTGTGTTCAATGATGTATGCAACTAATACTGATCAGGTACTGAAGCCTATGATGTCCCAGTGCCTGTTTTCAAAGGATTCAAGACATTGATTTGGATTCATCATAAACTCCTGCATGAATCCAAAATTCCCTTCCCTACTATGTTTATCACCTCTTCTCTTTTACTCCTAATTTTAAAACTAAAGGAGTACCAGGCCTACCTGGATACTGGAAAGATTTCACTCCAGTAAACAAACCTTTTATCAGGGACCTTTATAATTCATGGCCCCATTCCGTGTGGACATTCAACTCATGAAGATGTGCAAAAGGAAAAGATGTCAAATTACAGTCAAGTTATCCAGAAGAGGATGTTATACAAACTTATACGGAAATGACAGTCTTTCTTCCCCTTCCTTTACTATAAATACATTTAACAGCTTAGCAGAAAGACAAGCTAAATTTAAGATTGTTCACATTTGAAAATTGTTTCATACTCTCTGCTAATGATAAATAAGGAACTCCTGACAATGGAATTTTAACAGCAATTTCATTAACAGATCTCTGACGACTGCTCTTTTTTGTTTTGTTTTTTTTTAGGGTTAGAACAATGATTATGTTTGCAAAGTTCTGAAAAGTCCATCTACTGTCCAAACTTTGGATTGAAGTCCTTATTTTTTTTCCTTTACTTAGAGACAGGTATATACAGTGCTGTTGTAATAATGAAACGAATGTGAAATCTACTGTAAAGTTGCACAATACAGAAAACTGTTGCTCCATCTCCTACTACATAAATGTGTGACTCCACAGGTTAGTGATGCGTTGTCATGGTTTCTGTTAGGTTGGAATTATCCCATCACGTCTGAGACCTCTCTTCAACTCCAGATCCTCCAGTTTTTTCCAAAGTTCTTCACGCTCTTTTTCTTTCTTTTTCTCGCTGGGGAGGAAACAGACACAAGGTAAACACCTGGGAAGGCCTGGAGAGGTTATTCATCAGAACTGCCCCGTGACACACTTTCCCCAGGTATGTTTTAAAAGGTCTTTGAAAAGTTTGGCATTAAGTTTGTGGATGTTTTTTCTTTTTGATTTTTCTCACTCTTGTTCTTTTTTTTTTTTTTTGGCACTTACATAGACATAAAGTTGTATTAACGAACAGAGCGGGAGATTTTACATTAATATTCCTTTATATTTAATACAGAATATTAACTTCAAAATTACTGAGAAACAAAAATAGGGATCATTTATATGTAACTGTTATTGTAAAACCGAGGGCAGGCACATTAGTGACTTTCACTTGGGGTCTAGTTAAAATCTGATTATTTTGTCTCCAAATAGTTTCTCGAAGGGGATGCTCAAGATGACACTAATGCAGAGAAGTCGCAGGTCAAAAAACTATACTTCCTCTTTGTGAATATCTATTTTTCCTACACTATGTATATTTAAGCTCTTTAGCAGCATCTTGTTTGTACAAGTATTAATAAATCACAAAATCTGAATTTTACTAATTAAAATTATCAATTATTAGCTTATTTTATATTTACATATATATATAATAACATGAAATATTCTTTCTTCCGTGATTTCAATTTTAATGATCTGGACGGAACTTTGTTGATATCATTATATATTAAAAATTTAAAGTTCCAAGCTTTTCAAATTTGGTTTGATAGCAATTTGACTAGTGCCCTCCAGACTTCTGGGAAAATTGGTAAAATCTACCAAAACTCTGGATGTCTAAAATAGGGTTAAAAACTTTAATTTTGCCAAACATATTTTTAGATTACCATGTTTTTATAAAAAAAAACATGTTAATTCTAATATCAACAAAGTCAGAAATACATAATCCAGAAATACATGACTATACTGTAAATTAAATAAATTCACACATATTAAAAATAATTCACTGCACTGTCCCTAGCTTTCCATGTTGTGATGAACCAATAAACAAAACCACACCCAAATGACTTCTGTATATCCATATTCAGATAATTCCTGAAAAAATGGCTCTGTCATCTCAGGCATGGGTGATATGGTCCTTGTACTGCTTTACCTAGCAAGGATTTAATATCAGTTACAGTACAACATTTACTCAGGGAAATCCACATAAGTTAAGTGAAATTTGTATATAATTCCAATACCTCATAATGTTTTTTTCTTCTTAAGAGAGAGAGAGAGACAGAGAGAGAGACAGAGAGAGAGAGACAGAGAGACAGAGACAGACAGGAAGGGAGAAAGATGAGAAGCATCAACTTATAGTTGCGTCACTTTAGTTGTTCATTGATTACTTCTCATACATGACGGCAGTGGGGAAGAGGAGGGTGGACTCTAGCCAAGCCAGTGACCCCTTGTTCAAGCCAGTGACCTTTGGGTTCAAGCCAGCGATCATGGGATCATTCATATCTATGATCGCATGCTCAAACCAGTGACTCCGCGATCAAGCTGGTGAGCCTGTGCTCTAAAGCTGGCAACTTCGTTTTTAAACCTGAAACTTCAGAGTCCCAAGTCAATGCTCTATCCACTGTGCCACCACTGGTCAGGCCAATGCCTCAAATATATATGTATTAATTTTGAGATTTCATTTATTAAATTTAGAGAGAGGAGAGGGAGAGAGAGAAAGTATGGGGGTGGGTGGGAAACATCCCCTTGCTTCTCATATGTGCCTTGACCAGACAAGCCTGGGTCTTGAACTGGCGACCTCAGCATTCCAGGTTGACACTTTATCCACCACGCCACCACAGGTCACCTCATATTTTTTATATCATCACCGATTTTTTAAAGTTATATTGATATGTATAGCAACAAAAATTAATGTTCATTTCCCCCCAAAATTCTCTAGAAATAGTTAACTTTATATTCTCATCTCACCAGTCTTAAGAGAATACTTAATTATATAATATAATTGATGTTATCACTCATAATATTGTTATTTTAAGGCTTGTTTACTGTAATTAGTTTCAGCTATCTCAAATATAATCCATACAATTTCTTTTTTTTAATTCAGGGAGAAGAGAGGAGGCAGAGACAGACTACCACATACACCCTGACCAGGTCCACTAGGCAAGCCCACTAGGAAGCAATGCTCTGCCCATCTGGGGCCTTGCTCTGTTGCTTAGCAACTGAGCTCTTCTCAGTGCCTGAGGCAGAGGCCATGGAGCCACCCTCAGCATCCTCAGTGCCTGGGGGGGGGGGGGGGGGGGAGAAAGAGAGAGAAAGACGAGATAGGGAGGGGTGGAGAAGCAGATGGGTGCTTCTCCTGTGTGCCATGACCAGGAATCCAACCTGGGACATCTACACTGGGCCAATGCTCTACCACTGAGGCAACCAGCCAGGGCCTGCACAGTATGAATTTCAACGGGCATATGGTTTTTCAAACAATTACCAACTGGGTAACTTTGACCCTGAAAAAGTATATTTATAGGGCAATAGGGGCAAGATGAGATAATCTACCAATCATTAAGCATTCTAGATTCTTATAAAAGCAAGCTTTTTGGTAAATTATCACTTTTGGTTTCTCAGTACAGTTTAAGGATAATAATAAATCTAAATAAATATTATAACACTGATTTAAATACATTTAAGTCAATTCTGTGATCCTACTGAGTTTCAGAGTATATGATCTTTTTATCTGGAGGGAGAGGGAGAAGAAACAAGGCAAGCACTTAGTGAATTTATTCAACTAAAAAACTGTTCAAACATACATTAGGTTCATACAGCCCCAATTCACAGTTTAAATTAAGGTCCGACATCATTAAAATACTCATTATCTTATTATTGAAGTGTTTCACTCACGTCTTGGATCATAAGTTTTATGACATTCAATGCAATCTGTCCTGTGGGACTTCTTTTGCAGATGAACTCTATGCTGTGTTATCATACATATTTTATGCTGACTTCATCTTCAAAAATTCTAAATATTTCTGATACAGTTAGTGTCACCCCAATTCTTTCCCACTTATTTTCATCTGTCTGTAGCTGGGAATTTAAAAACTTAACTATGTTATCAAGCTAGGGATACTGTCAAATTCTCTCCCAATTTCAATTTTACTTAGCATTAATGTTGGCATGTGTATCTAACACTGTTGTTACTTATTTCACCCACCATTTCAGATTCATAATACTTAAAGTTTTATCTGAACTGAAACAATTGCTAATGTCTTGTCATTCGGAAGTAAAATCCTTCATTTAGTTCCTCTCAGATAGTATCAAACAGTCTCTTTATTCTCCTTTCCTATGTCTGTATCTACAGAGAAACCCACATTCCCATCTATTCTGGATAACCTTCCATTGCTCGTTGGACAATACATTACCCTTGCTTTAAAAAAAAATCTGTCTCTCATTAATAAAGTTCACTCAGTATAAGTCACTTTAATATATCAGATCATCAAAATCAACTTCACTGTGTCTATTCCTGGTTCCCTTGGTTAATTCTTATTCTTATCTTTTTCAAGAGTTTGATCTAGTTCCTCCATCGGCAAACTGTGGCTCACAAGCCACAGGTGGCTCTTTGGCCCCTTGACTGTTTAGCAAAAGCAAGCTTAAGAGTATCCTATTAATAACAATGTGCCTACCTAAATATTTTAACTTTAAAAAATTTGGCTCTCAAAAGAAATTTCTATCATTGTACTGTTGATATTTGGCTCTGTTGACTAATGAGTTTGCCAACCAGTGGTAGTTTATGTAATAATGATCAGAAAACAGTTTTATTGTTGAAGTTCAATATATATGAATTAATTTACTTCAATCAAAGTCAATATTTTAGAAATAAGGTCTTTAATACTATTAATGGGATTCTACAGATTCCATTAATTATTCAACTAGGACAGTGGTCAGCAAACTCATTAGTCAACAGAGCCAAATATCAACAGTACAATGACTGAAATTTCTTTTGAGAGCCAAAATTTAAACTTAAACTATATAGGTAGGTACACTGTTATCAACTTAATTAGGATACTCCTAAGCTGGCCTTTGCACCCGCACTCAAACTTTAGTTGCTACAAAGGAACATTATGGATATATAACACATTTTAATGGTACATCACAGTATGAAAATGTATCCTTTATCTCCTTTAACTAATATTCTAAAAATATTTTAAGTTTGGAATAAGTTATTATAAATTCAATGATTTGCAAAAACTGTAACTATAACAAATTAAAAGTTCTACAAATTACAAATATGACACAACATATCCATAATTGCTATTTATTTTACTAGTATAAAAAATAAAAATTAAAAAACTCAGCCTCTTCTATCTATAGTTAAATACTTGCCAAATTCCATAATTAAGCTGCTTTTCAATATATCATATCCCAGTCATTATTTTATTTTAGATTTTATTTTTATTTATTGATTTTAGTGAGAGAGGAAGGGGGAGAGAGAGAGAGAAAGAGAGAGAGGGAGACAGGAACACTGATCTGCTCCTGTATGTGCCCTGACTGGGGATTGAACTGGCAACCTCTGCACTTCAGGACAATGCTCCAACCAATCAAGTTATCTGGCCAGGGCCATTCTGGTAAATTTTTTTTAAATGACTGTAATGGTTTTTTGTCTCCTGCTACCAAACCTTTCCCCTCATTGCTCTTTCTTTATCAGTAAAATACAAGTAACACATTCAAAATCAGGCAAAGTAAAGAAGCAAGGGAATCACAGATAGCTTTGCTCAAGAGATTCTGCAAGGTCTTGGGTCTGAACATTCACACACACCTTGGGGTCCTCTAAGGTCCACGGTTTTATAGTATACAAAGTGGAGTTTGTTTCTGTATGACCAATACCAAAAACCAAAGGTCCTACTACTAACAAACTCTCTAGACTTCCCTCAATCTCTCCAAGTACATCAATGCCATAGTCTGAACCTTTGTGTTCTCTCCCCCAAATTCTTAGGCCGAAACCCTAACCTCCAACAGTGATGATAAAGGAGGTAAAGCCCTTGGGGAGGTGATTATGTCTTGAGAATGGGCCCCTCATGAATGGGATTAGAGCTCTTATAAAGGATCCCACAGAAATCCCTTGACCTTTCTACCAAGTGAGGACAAGTGAGAAGGTATCAGCTGTGAACCAGAGGGCTGTCGTTCAACCATGCTAGCACCATGTTCTTGGACTTCTAACCTCCAGAACTATTTATGAGCAATAAATTTCTGTTGTTTATAAGCCACTCATGAAGTATTTTGTTATTGCAGCCTGAGTGGACAAAGACATCTTTTATAAAGTTGGACATACTGAATAAGAAATAACAAAAATTGAAGGATAACATAAATAATATCAAGAAAGGGTTTACTCGGCCACAAGCATTTATTACAAAGAATATAACTGGTTTAGCTTCCTTTTGGTCTTAAACACTTCAAGATTTGTATAATACCAAACTCTCCATGTTCTTTTCACAGCTCTTTAAATTATAATGCATTTGCTGGGTCTGAGAAGAGTCAGTAAGTTCTGGGCCAAAGAGCTAAACAAAATGGTGCCTCATCCCCCCTGCCTCCAGAGTGTAGTGAAGTACATGATCAGCCCAATTATAGTTCAAGTAAGTTCAGAATGGGAATGAACCCAGGTAGCAACCTACCTGATGGTCTCCTTAAGTGGGCCTGAAATACCACCTTTGTGCCAAGCTCCTAACCCCGAGGCAGAAGAGAAACATTATAGAAGGGAAGCAGGAAAGCAGTCTTTTTCCAAATGACATCTTGGTACCCAGTGGTACACTACTAAAGACACAGCTAACGGGCATGCAAAAATGAACAAGTAAATAAATAAAACTGTGCTGTTTAGGACTTCGGTGCAATTAGGTAACTTCTGCAAGGAGCAAGAGAAGAACTCAAAAGTTTTATGCACAGCTGACAAAAAAGCTTTAAAAAGTTACCGCTGACGATCTGACTTGTATGTGGCTGTCAGCTCATCAAACATGGTGCTGTTCATTTCCATAAATGCCTTCAACACGTTGTAGACTAGCGCAACGATAGCCCTGGGAAACAGAGAGCAGAGAACCTGTTGGTTATCGTACGGATGGGATGAAGAGAAAGCACAAGCTTGGAGGGAGCTCCCCGTATTGCACACGACCTCCTCCCTTCTTTATTTAGGTGGAACAACTAGGAATGACCAATGGCTCATTTCCACAAGAGTTACATTCTTTATAGTTCAAGGCAAGACATCTTTCTTAAGGGTTGGCAGGATTAAAACAAAAACCTCTATTTTGCCCTTCTAACTATTGGTACCCAGACAGACAGACTTGCCAGTTTGGGTACTTGCTAACTTCATTTAATAAAAAGGCGAGCATAAAAATAAAGCAACTTCACCCTAAAAAGGAGCACCTGTGGTAGAACTAACCTTAGAGACCTGAATTTGCATAGATAATTTTATTTTTAAAGTGATAATATACATAGTTCATCTAAATCAAAAGCTGTTCTCATGGAAACAATATACATTACTCATATTCAAAGATACAATGCTCAACCCTTGTCAATTTGGCAGTTTAATAAGAGCTATGTTTCTAGTTGTGATTTACGTCTGTCCATGCATGCCTGCTCAGTCCCCTCACTGATGCGATACAGTGCCCGTGAGGGGAGCAGGCTGGTGACGGCTCTATTGGCTGGAGAAACTGTACAGCTCAACAGCCAGAACAGTGGGCTGGCTAATCGAGGGGAAGAATAAGCTCTTGGGCAATGTGAAGACTGTCCCATGACGGGCTTTCCAGCTTCACACTAGAGTCTGCACTGCCCTCTGCAAAAATACACAACAGTACTTTCATTTGCAACAACATTCTACCGATACCTCTACAAAAGACACCAGTAAAAGGCCATATGTTCAATAAACCATGTGTTTAATGTTTCTAAAACATTTATAAGAAAGTATACTTGCTGTGCTGTTTCTTCCCTGTGCCTGTTATTAAAGGAAAACTCGCACTCCCTTCTGTTTCGGGGAATGACGAATTGCCCCCCCCCCCACATACGACAGGCAATAACAGAGAAGGGCCACGTGCAGCACACTGAGCGGTTACCACACTTGCCAAACACACTCTCAGGTGCTCAAGAGATTATCTGAGTAAAGAGACTTAATTGTTTACCACCTCTTTATTTTTATAAGTTTTGTTAATAAAATTGGCCAATTTGAAAGAAGAAAAATGTTAAAACTTCTCTTAGAAGGTTGTAAACTTTTCTTTCCTAGACAACATATATAATGCCTGAGTTGGTGTGTCAGAAATGGATCTTGCTAAAATGCAGATCAATTCCGCCACATCACTCCTTACACTCTAGGATTTTCATACCATCCCCTTGGTGAAGCCCCGCCCCTTTTCTAACCTCTTCTTCCAGCAAGCTCCCCAAATGCCTTACCCCTAGCAAATTCACAGGTCTCAGAACCTGACAGGTACTTTTTACATTTTTGTTCCTTTTCATGTGACAGACAGACCTAGCTCTGAAAGGGCTGCCCCCATCCTAACCTGCTGCTAAATTCCCTAAAGATTCAATTGTCATATCTCCACCCCACTGTGTCCACTGATGCGCTGTGTCCACAAACCTCTCCTCTCGCACCAGGGCATCCCAAGTCTGCTGCATTCACAGACAGGTCAGGAGCCCTCAAGTAAACTGATAGTTAACAGAACACACTTGAAACACTACTTTATAAAGTACTCATTTACTTGTGGGTCTTGCCAACCAGTCAGTGAATTTGTAAATGTAGGGATTTTATCTTTCTTTATCTATCTTAGCAACAAGCACAGCAACTGGTACATAGCAAGCACTTGAGATATTTTATAAAGCAAAAGAGAAGGAGGGAGGGAGGGAGGAAGGGAGGAGAGGAGAGGGAGGGATGAAGGGAAGGGGAGGGAGGGGAGGGGAGAAAAAGGAGGGGAAGAAGAGGAAGGGAGGAAGAGGAGGGGAGAGAGGAAGGAAACTGAACACCTACGGATTCCAATGTTCTTTTGAAATCCTATAAAGACTGGAAAACATGATGGGAAGGATGACATTAGAGTTTTCTTCTATCAAACTCATGATGTATTCATTATTCCAATAGTACAGTGCCCTTTCTGCCACCTTTGAGAAAAGAAAAATAAAACGTTAAGAGAAAAAAGACAAAGATGAAACAAAATCATAAATCTCCACACAAGATATTTTAAGACTATGTCTATATCACTCAATCAAATGGAAAATTAAATATTAATTGCACTCTACATTTTTGTGGATTTAAAGTCTTTCAGAAAGTTCCAAAGTGGTTCATCGATTTGGGGAAGGAGAAGAAGTTCTGCTTCCTATTTCCATCCTTTCAGAACGCCCGTCCCATCTGCCCCCACATCCTTTCTGCACAGCTTCCAAGCTCCAGGCACCTCCACTCCCCATGCCCTGCTGCTTCCCCGCCGCTCAACCCTCCCGCTCACCTGTCACCCACCCAGCCCAGGGCTGGCGTTCAGTCAGCAGCTGCTGAGACGAACCCAGCTGCCACCCCTGCAGAGCAGCCACCTTTCTAAGCACCTCCTACGGCAGGCGCTGTGGCAGTGTGGCAGGTGGAACGTGCCATCCTTACCACGCCTGAGGAGCAAGTACTGCTGTACTTGTACAGAGAAGGACACTGAGGCTCAGAGATGTTGGCAACCCAGCCAAGGTCACATCCCTAGGAAATGGTAAGAGCTAGGGCTTGAGTGTAGCACCCGGCTTCTTCCCAGAGTTCATTTCGGGCTCCCTTCCTTTGGACTAAATGAGCCAGGAGAAAGTCACTCAGCTTCTGGACTCAGGGACACGGCTGTATGTGCACCTGCTGCTATCTCAGGTCCCTTTTCTCTGACTACCACACTGACAACGGACTTTCTAAATTCAATACAACACCTCAAAAAATCATCTTAAATCTCTAAAAAGTAACTTAAAACAATAAAAATCAAAATAAGCCAAAATCTCCCAAAATATTTTTTTAATCTCTAAAAAAGGTAGTTGTTTGGGGAAAGGGAAAAAAGACTGGCTTCTTTCATTTAATTATATTAAGAAGTTATGTTTTAGTTTAATAAAATTTAATCTTAAATTAATTTGAATTTGATTTAATAAAACATACAAGATACACCCACCAATAGACTAAAAAATCAGAACCTTTCCATTTACATTACTCAATTTATTTCAAAAAAATCCTGGGACTTGAGAGGCACTAAACCCCGAGAGTGCAAAGAAAACAATGATAAATGCTGCATCTATTTCTTTATTTCTCTAGTGTTGGAGGAAGAGGCAGAAAGAACCAGCCCGACTCTCCAGGAAGAGCGCCGGGATGGTAACACGGGAGGCAGCATCTGAGCTGGGTTCTGAAGGATGAAAGAAGGCTGGGCATCCCAGGCTGGGGGAACTGCGGGAAGGGGGGCGGACGCACCAGGGACAGTGTGTCTGAAACCCGTGAGGCATGCGGTGAGTCTGAGACAAGAACACTAGGCAAGAAAAGGGAGGGAGGCCCTGGCCGGTTGGCTCAGTGGTAGAGCGTCAGCCTGGCGTGCAGAGGTCCCGGGTTTGATTCCCGGCCAGGGCACACAGGAGAAGCGCCCATCTGCTTCTCCACCCCTCCCCCTCTCCTTCCTCTCTGTCTCTCTCTTCCCCTCGCGCAGCCGAGACTCCATTGGAGCAAAGATGGCCCGGGCGCTGGAGATGGCTCCTTGGCCACTGCCCCAGGCGCTAGAGTGGCTCTGGTCGCAACAGAGCAATGCCCCCTGGTGGGCAGAGCGTCGCCCCCTGGTGGGCGTGCCGGGTGGATCCAGGTCGAGCGCATGCGGGGTCTGTCTGACTGTCTCTCCCCGTTTCCAGCTTCAGAAAAATAGAAAAAAATACAAAAAAAAAAAAAAAGGAAAAGGGAGGGGAGAAGGGAAGGAACTGGGTGAGGCGGCTCTGAAAGTTATAACTAAAAGGAGGACCTTTCAAAGAGACCACAGGAGGACATCATAACAAAGGAGGGATCTCGGCTTTCCTCCATCCAGTAAATGAGTCTAAAATGTACCTGCCACTTAATGCTAACAAGTGTCCTCATCTCCATCTATCTACATGTCAACATGTAAATCACTTAACAGAAAAAAGGTATCCAGTAAAGTTTCTTAAAGAGAAAGGTGTTGTTTACACAAAGTTAAATTAACATGTCTGACACTAGAACAGAGTTACTACCTTCCTAGAACCCACTGTCCTACACACACACACACACACACACACACACACACACACACACGATGGCAGTGTCTCTAGCTAGGAGCCTTCTGATCCCAATGCCACACCTGCAGCAAGAAGTGATCAGCATCTGGCTACGCAGGGTCGTACTGGCTTAACGAGGAAATAAAGGACCTCTTTTCTTTCCTTTCTTCTCAGTTTTACCCCTGTCAAATAATGTGAAATTCTTTCTGTTTCTGCTATGGACTGAACTGTGTCATTTCCCCAGTCCCCACCAATTCCTATGTTGAAGCCCTAACCCCTGCTGTGAGTGTATTTGAAGAGAGAAAGTATTAAGGTTAAGCGAGGTCATAGGGTAAGGTCCTAATTTGACAGGCTTGGCAGCCTTATAGGAAAAGAGGGGTCACCTCTCTTTCCACATGCACACAGCAAGGAAAGGCATGTGGGACAAACCAGAAGGCGGCCATCTGCAAGACAGAAAAAAAGCCCCACCAGCAGGCCAGGCTGACCTCAGACTTCCAGCCCACAGAACAGTGAGAAATGAACTTTTCTGTTGTTTAAGCTACACAATCTGTGGTATTGTATTATGAAATCTGCTATGGTCTAATACCTGTGTTTCCTAAATCTCATATGTTGATATTCTAACCCCCAAAGATGATGGTACTAGTAGGTGGGACCTTTGGAAGGGACATACTACTAAAATCGTAAGAGTGCCTTTCAAGAAGTTCCAGAGAGATTCCCAGCCCCTCTTGCCTGTAAGGATACAAGAAGTCTGTGATCCAGAAGACAGCCCTTACCTGATCATGCTGGCACCTTGCGCTCAGACTTATAGCCTCCAGAACTATAATAAATTTCTGTTGCTCATAAGCCACCCAATCTGTGGTGTTTTGTTAAGAGTCGTCCAACTAAGCCACCACAGCTAACACACTGTGTCCTCCGGGGTGCTGAGTATCATTTCAGCCTCTCTGTGACACTCATTTTAAAAGATCCCTGCTCCTTAGCCCCCACTACTCCAAACAGCCTCATGAAAACTGAAAAATAAGGTAAACAACCCAGATGTGTGAGCACCACAGGTCACGTGTAATATGAAAAACATTCACACAGTATCCTGAGGTGTTTAATCGACATTCATATGTTATATCATCTCAATGTTAATGGTTCATGTAATAGTTTCTACTCATTTGGGGGTGGGGGGAGCTTTGTGTACAATCACAAGATTGTCATAAGATCACTGACGTGACATACTAAGATATCTTTAGACAGCAGCCTGTGTCTCTAACTATGCAGCATAATGACAGAGTGGAAAAAGTCCATCATGCCCACTAGAGCACTGCAGTTCCGTGCTGCCAACAACCTGAGCAATCTCTTCAACTCGGCAGGAAGTGTATAAAAGCAATTCCCCAGATCACCCTCTGCTCTGCTGCCTGGGTTCCTCATCACCGCAGCACGGGCCCCACTGAGAAAGGGTTGCCAGGTTCACCTGCCCTGTGTTCTCCCCAAGTGGCCACAAGGAGGCAGAGCAGTGCCACGGGAAGGACAAAAAGCTATATCCATGACTTGACTCCCTAATGAACTTGGGACCTTGAGCAAATCATTCTCTGAGCCTCATTTTTTAATCTAAAAAATGGGGGTGGGGGAGTTCATAGAATAACTTGAAATTTACAAATAATGATGTAAAGTATCTAGCACAGTATAGAATATTAGTGTTCTTTTTCTTTCTTTTTATTTTTTACAGGGACAGAGAGAGAGTCAGAGAGAGGGATAGATAGGGACAGACAGGAACGGAGAGAGATGAGAAGCATCAATCATTAGTTTTTTTGTTGCGACACCTTAGTTGTTCATTGACTGCTTTCTCATATGTGCCTTGACTGCGGGCCTTCAGCAGACCGAGTAACCCCTTACTCGAGCTAGCGACCTTGGGTTCAAGCTGGTGAGCTTTTTGCTCAAGCCAGGTGAGCCTACGCTCAAGCTGGCGACCTTGGGGTCTCAAACCTGGGTCTTCCGCATCCCAGTCCGACACTCTATCCACTGAGCCACCGCCTGGTCAGGCCATGTTCTTATCTCATAAGCTTTATTTAGCATTCCCTCTCTCATACACACTACAGAACCCTACCAGTCCACCTCTTATGTAGCTACTTCATTTGAGACAAATTATTTTACCACTTTCAGCTTCAGTGTTCACATCTGTAAAAATCACAAGCCCCTCTAGAGAGTAGTCATGAGAACTAAAGTTACTGAGCAGAAAGCACCATTGCAGTGGCTGGCATATAGCAGGTGCTTGTTAAAATCATTATGTGAAAAAATAGCAAATATGTAACAAATATGTTACATATTTGTAAATAGTGTCTGTTATATATTTTTCAATACAAATAAAATTTTACCGCCTGACCAGGTGGTGGCGCAATGGATAGAGCGTCAGACTGGGATGCGGAGGACCCAGGTTCAAGACCCCGAGGTCACCAGCTTGAGCACAGGCTCATCTGGTTTGAGCAAAGCTCACCAGCTTGGACCCAAGGTCGCTGGCTCGAGCAAGGGGTCACTCCGTCTGCTGTAGCCCCCCGGTCAAGGCACATATGAGAAAGCAAACAATGAACAACTAAGGTGTCGCAACGAAAAACTTATGATTGATGCTTCTCATCTCTGTCCGTTCCTGTCTGTCTGTCCCTATCTATCCCTCTCTTTGACTCTGTCTCTGTAAAAAAAAAAAAAAAAAATTTTTTACCAAAATGATATGTGCTGCATAGGTCACACTGACACATGCCCTCCTTACTACTAACCTGAAAATGGGGGCTGGATACACACTTGGCAATTTGTTTAAACAAAGGTTCTTGAATTTTAACAAATTGTGAAGGTTCAATCACATCCAGGATTTCTTCCAGTTCCCCAAGGAACATAACCTGTAAACACATGCAAAGCAGAAAACGTCAGGCCCTTCACTGAAAATCCACAGAATGATGAGGCTCAATGAGCACTCCCCCTGTTTTCAGAAAACTTTACACACAAAATAAAACATGAACCAATCAGGTATTAACTCATGTGAGACTTTCATTTCAGAAGGAATTCACCAGAGGATACTTGTCAAGTTCCTATGCTCTCTGGAAAATCTTTTGGAAAACTTATTTTTGGAAGAAATAAGTGTTACATCTATCACACAGAACAACGGCACTTAAATAATGCAGCAGGGCTCCAGAAACAGGACTGTCCACGTGGGGCTCTCCTCTCCACTGCTACCCACCCGCTGTCTCCTCCTCTCACCCCCGGTTTTCACACAATAGGGAGGCGGCATCCTGCATGCATAGAAACAGGTCCACAGTGGCACAGGACAGGTAAGTACCAGGTGACATTGAGAGACACAAATCAGATTCACCCACACAAGATATGTTTTCAACCCTCCAGAACTGTGGTTTTCAACCTTTTTACACTTGGGGACCAGTGAAAACAGGAGAATTATTTTGGGGATTGCTAAGGCAGAAATCACTCTGAGCATAAGTGAATTGTACTAAGATCACTGGGTCGATAATCTTCATACATCGAATGGTGGTTAACTCTTTTGCCCCGGCACAAAATTTCTGGCAGACTGCTACAAGTCTGTGGACCAGCAGTTGAAAAATGCTGCTTTAGAACACACTGACCCAATTTCCACACTTACATACATACACACACACACACACACACACACACACACACATGCACACAATAACTTCACTATCAAACAGTGAATCTCAGACATCAGCACCATGTGCCTTGATAAACTGCTTTTAGATCACAAAATCATCTCAGCCCCGTGTGCCTCAATAAACTGCTTTTAAATCACAAAATGGAATCAAACTAATAGTATAGTCAACTGTTTTAAATATAATGGAAAACTGACAAGAGAAATAAAAACCAGTCACCTATTTAGGCATGACAAACTAAATACCTTAGCAAAATTAAGTATACAATTAAAATATGAAAAATGAGTTTTCATATCTTAAGCTACAACAGGGTAGCAATATATAACCTTTAATTTTACTTAACAGGTATTAAGGAATTAGAGGATTCTGAAATTGTATCAAGCAGGGTTTTGGAGAATTAAAACTGATTTGGAAAAGCAGAGTGTTTCTGTTTACAGCAAGATTTAGTATACACTTGCCATTTGTCAAGATACATAAATTCTCCCCAAAATTTTCCGAAAAGTAAAACTAACAGCTGACCTTTTTCCTGGGCTATTTTTACACGGTTTCTAACCTTCCAGAAGAGTGGGGGCAGATCTGGTACCCAACTAGGCTCACCTCCAAACCAGGAGACTCACTGCCCCACAACCTCACATGGCACGTGCCCAATTAGGTCTTGGCAAAAGTTCAAATCACTGTAGGTCAGAAGTTTTCAGGGCCACTTGTAAACAGCTGAAACTAAAAGTTTGTAATATATTTTACAATTCTATATAGTAAGATCTTATCTACACTGTGCTTTTAAAGTGAGTGTTTGGGCAGATTACTCTAGCATCTATCTGTAGTGAGAGCAAAACCTCCACACTATGAAGGTGGTCACGAGGAAGGTGACATTGAGAGAGCTAGACATTTAGACACATGACTTGGGCTTCCGTGGGGTTGAGCAGCACTGCGGTAAAAGTTCAGGGTTCACGTATCAGGGAGGCGGGTTCCTGCCTGACCATCTAGATACTCAGTGGACTCGGGAGAATACTTAACTTCTCTAAGCATCAATTTCATAACCAGTAAAATGAGAATATTTACACTCCTGCCTTACAGAGCTCAATGAGGATTTAATGAAAGAATGCATTTTATACATGCTTATTAGCTTGGTGCCTGGCACACACCCAAGTATTTAGAAAGCTATTAACACACTGACATTACGCACTTACCTCTTTCTGACTACATGTTTTGGGCCAAAACTTCATTAATCCCCTAATAACCTAAAATGAAAAGGAGAAAAAAAAATGGCACTTAATTTTCATGTACGCTCCATGAAAAGTGGCCCATAATTTGAAATTATGGAGAACTGACTTACTGGCTCTGTGAGTGAAGGGTCCTTCTCCAGAAACTGGACTATGCAGTATGCCAGCTGGAGGACAGAAACGTGGGAGACTGGGTTGGAAAGCCTATCTACTAAAGAGTCCTAAGGTGCAGTATTAAAACTTCCTACAAAGTTTACAGACTCTAGTTTTAGTAACTTCATGGCCAATCCATTTTAAAAATAAAAAATACATAAAGCAAATAAAAAGCAACATTTCCCAAGTCAAAGACTAACACTTTAATAAAGCTCCAGCAGAGTTTTTCTTAAAAAGAATATTGGGACATGAAGTAGCCAGCTAATGGAAAGCAGAGGTGAAATAATACGTTGGATATATACTGAAAGTATCTCATCTACATCACGTTTGAGCTACATCTATCTCATGGGCTTCCTGTCCCTCTTTGCTAACCTCAATGGTACTGGTTTTCCTGTGGGTCAGAAAAGTCCTCTATGACAAGCAGATCTTTCTAAAAACATTACTGACTGCCAGAAATGGCATGTGCAAACTAAAGCAGTTTCAGGAGACAGAAAAGGTTCTACCTGTCCATTAGAACCTGGAGAAATGTGAGAATGACATCTGATGCTAACTCATCTGGGTAAAAATTCTTTTAAATGATCACGAAATATGATATCCTGTTTCAAAAACTAGAGGCAAGATTTCTAAAAGGCTCGTAAAGATTCTTGGACAAGAAATCCACTCTTGTGAAACCATATTTCGAGGTTGTTCTAAATTAGAAGCATATGGACTAATTTTTCCTTGAAATACCGAATTTTACATTTAAAGAGGAACACCACTCAGAAAAAATGTGTTACATTTTTAAACAAACTCAAAACATTCCCATCAGGAGAGGGGAGAGTCAGAGGTTTGAATACTAGATTTAAAGTACCGCTCAGTCATGTGCCTACACCCTGGTGACAACATTTACCATCCAAGGCTGTGGCACCTGGGAATCAGAGTGGAAACAAAACAGGGTATGCTTTTTAAAGTAAGGAGGCTAAAAATAAAAAGATGAAAAAATACTGATTTGTATACTTGTGTGAGCATTTATTTGTGTGTAGAATATGAGAAAGAAATGGTGAATGAACTAGAAGAGGGAGCAGAGGGCAACTGATAGACTATTACAAAATAAGACTGAGACAAAAATACTCAAGAACATTCAAAAGTAATTACACGTGTCCAAAGATCTAAATCTAAAAGCTCATGTATGTATTTGTATTATTTATCATATGCAGCATGTTCAATATATAATTTTGTGAACTGGGCAAGTCATCTAAATTCTCTGAAAAGTGAGACTAAATACATGCTGCTTCCACTTGAAAAATATTCCCATGAGAATCCTATGCATTGAAAAAAAAAATATATATATATATATATATATGTGAAAAAATACACACACACATTTCAAACTTTAACAAGTCTTTAAAAAAATAAAATTAAGTAAATATCAAAATCAAAGAAACATTGGGTTTGCAAACTTTACTTTGCTTCCAAAAGTACTTGTACAAAATTCTACCTGGGCATGGAAGAGTGATAAGCTCCTGACAGTGTGTAAAGGGATCAACACTTTCACCAGAAACTGTTTGTGTTCTGCCTTAAGTGGTAAAGCAAAGCCATTGATAATACTAGGAAAAAGAAAAGAGACATGAATTAGCAACATTACCACAACAAGCTAAACTAAGGCAAACTGTTCTTGTGAGGTCAAGTTAAGTCTTAATCAGTTTGATTGGTCCTCAGCAACCCAAAACCCATCCCAGTGACGTTCAAGATTTCTTAGTTATTTCAAAGAATATATTTAAGTAGAAAGGAAATTTAAAAGAAGAAAATCTGCTACTGATCTCCCAGCATAGGCTCCTGTGCTCTTGAACCTAGCTGGGTGGTCCCCAAATCCTTTATATCAACAACTCTTGATTCTTTCTCCCTCTTTTCCTTTCCTAAGTAATTGCCTGTCTTGCTCACTCATGACCCTTTTCCATTTCCAGACATCATTCCTTCCTGTCTCTGACCTCTCTGCTCAGACCAAGAATACCCTAGAGCCCAGCCTCCGGAAGTAGCAGAGAAAGAACCATGTGGCTCCACCTTCCCTTTCTCCTCATATTAGGAGGAGAGACTAAGTCATCATATCATCCAGTTACATTAGTCTCCCTTGAGTGTAGAAATCTATACAGCAGCTGTCTCTTTCCAATTCACTTCACTAGGCCAAGAACAGCTGTTCAAGAACTACACCTGGGTACACACTTCCTTTAAAAATGGCAATCTTCCCAATTTATCAAAAACTTGCTTTTAAAAGACCTGGCAAAGGACAGGTAACCTAGAAACTAACAAGAATAAGACGTTTTGGAGTAACCGGCCTGACTGCAATTAGATGTGCTGTCTCTGTAATGAAGATAAACTGTTGGCTCTTTCAGTCATCCCGGTAGAATTAACAACACATAACTGTGGAACAATGGGAACAAGAAATCTTGTTTCGGAGACTCAGTTAGGAAACATGCTAACGCACAAATGAGAGTATCCGATGTACACACACAAGAGACCTAGGTCAACATTTCCCGGTGCCACCTGAACCTATTTACAGAACGATAGCCACCAGAGATTCGCAATGCCATCGAAATGCGCTTACCTTCCTAATATTTCCAGCAGTTCAGCTACCCCATTGAAGTGTTCTGTTTCATAAACAAACCTTTAGGTGAGAAAGAGCAAGAGCTCAGTACACTATGTTCAAATATTTGCGGTTTACTTAATGCTTCTATAAAACCACCAACTTTGCTTCTCCTTCTTCCCCCTCCCTCCACTTACCTTAGAAAAATATTGTTAATCTGTTTTCGGATAAATGCTCTAAGACCAAGAAACTTGCCATAAATTCTGTGTAAGACTGTTTTTAAGTAGTCCCGCTCCCGAGGGTCTTCGCTGTCAAATAGCTCCAAAAGCTGTTGTGAATGAAAGAGTGCAGTTGTTAAAAGCGGTTTCAGGAAAGAATTTAGGAACTCTGCCACTCATTATTTAAAAAACCCTTCCTTCCTCAAAAATGTATTGAATATCTATTATGTGCCAGGCACAGTGCTAGCCTTTGGGAACACAGTAATAAATAAGTCAGATAAGCAGCTTATATTCTAGTGAAGAGATACGCAATAATCATCATAACAATAATAATACATAACACATATACAGCACTTAGTATGATCATCAGGCATTTTCTAAGCAATCTACTTATATGTATTATTACCGTTTATGAGGTAGTTTCAGCCCATTTTACAGATGCAGAAATTGGGGCACAGAAATGGTAAGTAAACTTGACCACGATCTCAAAACTAATAAGTGGTAGGGCTGAGATTTGAAGCCCTACAGCTCATTATCTCAATCACTTTGATACTATAACATACGCTACCTACTGAGCTTATGTTCCAGATCTACAGTTAGGATAAGTCTGCAGTCTACCAGAGCATACAAGTAAATGAAACAACCTAAACCAAAGCAAACATCAACAAGTCCCCAAAGACACAGGTAATGTTTCTTTCTAGATCTTCGTTCTTGTTACATGGGTAAATAAATTTCTGAATATTCATTAAGGTGAATATTCACAATTTCTTTATGAACATTAATGTTAATAGCAGCATTATTCATAATAGCTAAAAAGTAGGAAGAGCCCAAATGTCAATCATCTGATGCACGAATAAGCAAAATGTGCTACAGTGAAATATTATTTGGCCATAAAAAGGAATGAAGTATGATATATGTTACCATATGGATAAATCTTTCAAACATCATACAAAGTCAAAGAAGCCAGTCACTAAAGTCCACATACAAGTATGAAATTAATAAACTGTATGAAATATATAAAGATTCCATTTATATGAAATACATAGAATAAGCACATATCAGAAAGAGTTAAAGCAGAATGAGGAGAGAGGGCTAATGAGTATGGTGTTTCTCTGGAGGACAATAAAAATAAAAATGTTCTGCAATTATGGAGTAGTGATGGTTACACAACTCTGTTGATACACTAAAAAACAATGAATTGTAAATTTTAAAAGGGTAAATTTCATGGTATGTAAATTATATCTCAATAAAGCTGCTATTTTCCCCCCTTAAACGACAGTGGGCAGGTTCCTCCAGCTGAGGAATAAACTTAGAGACTAGTTTAAATTTTACTGAGTTCTTCATATATTCATTATCATGGCAATAAAACAAAACTCATAGTTCTAATGTTAACTTTACAGCAAAACAATTCAAGAGTATACAGCCAGCATACAAATAAATGCAGACTACCCTAATTACCAAAAAGCTATCTACATACTAAAGCATGATTTCAGGTGACTAAAACATGAGACTAAAATTAACAGCAGAATATTATACTCTGTGAGCTATATTCAAATAAATTATCTAATTTTGTTTGGTGCTCTTCTTTGAATAAAAGGTAGAGTTCTAGACCAAAAAAAAATAGCCCTACAAATAATGACAGGAAGCACAAACTGAACAGTAGTCTTCAAAAGTGGGCAATGAGACAATTCAAATTTTTTGCTACAAAATGTCATCACCTATCCATCCATCCATTCATTCAAAAAATGAGTATTTCAAATAAATGTGGCTGAAGACACAATCTACTTTCCGAAAGCCTAGTCTAATGAGGGATGGTGGTAAATAAACAGCAAGGTAGGTGGCTCAGGACGCTATATAAATACATAACGACCTATCTACTCTATTTGGGAGAAGGGGAAAGCTTCTAGAGGAAGTGACACGCAGGCTGACCTATGAAGAAATTAGGAGTTAGGGATGGGTAGAAGTGTTCATTGCAGATTCAGTACCACATACCTTCACCAGCAGCTTATGTGAAAAAAATATGCTGTTAAAATACCTGCCATATCTCTACCCACCCGGCCATGCAATCAATCAATCAATCAATCTGTCTATCTATCAATCAATGAGAGGGACTGTCCTCATTGCTAGGCACACATATACTAGTGAAAAAATTGGAGCCCACAGGAAAAGCAATGAGCAGGTCAACAATACATTTCCACAGGAAACAGTCTAAAAAAGAAAGAAGTGACTCTATAGGTAAAAAAGACCAAATGACTCATTATCTCTTATCTACTGCATGCACAAAATGACAAAATATTTCTAACCTACCCATCCTATTCCTTGATAATGAAATAATTACCCTTTTGAGTTCTATTTTTTCCTTGGTTTCTATTTTTAAGTGCTATAAAGGGCTTAATGAGTAATTTACAGCACAGGGTTAAAGAGGGTGCATTGTCAGCAAAACCTCAATCAACTATGCTTATATATTGTTAATCTTAAGAGTTTAATGAAAACATAATTAAACAAAAATTACTGAACTTATGTTTTCATTAGGCTCTTTAAAAAAATACATTACCAGGCACCTAACTTGAGTCATTTACAAAGCCACAAGCATTATGTATATCATGTTCAATAGGAATATAAGTTACTTTTCTGTTGTTCTAGGATGATTTCATGACGCATGAGACAAAGGAAACTGTGTAATAGTGCAGAGGACAAAAGAGGGGGAGGAGGATGAGCTGAGTTTCAAAATGAAATAACACATGTGTGCGGTTAGTCATAGATATACTCCAAACACCTCCCACAAAAAAGGCAATAAAAAACATAATCTAACCCTGGCCAGAAGGCTCAGCGGTAGAGTGTCAGCCCAGTGCATGCATGTCCTGGGTTCAATTCCCAGTCAGGGCACACAGGAAAAGCAACCATCTACTTCTCCACTCCTCCCACCCCCCTCTTCCCTGCCTGCCTGCAGCCATGGCTCAATTGGTTCAAACGCATCAGCCCCAGGCACCGAGAATGGCTCAGTGGAGCCTCTACCTCAGGCACTAAAAATCACTTGGTTGCAAGCATGGCCCCAGATGGGAAGAGCATCAGTCCCAGACTGGGACTGCCAGGTGGATTCTGGATGGAGCATATACGGGAGTCTGTCTACCTCCCCTCCTCTCACTTGGAAAAGAGAAAGAAGAAGAAAAGAACCCATAATCCAGTGTCTGCATATACCTCGGTGAAATGTGTCCCCTACACTATAACATGCAGCCTGACTCCAATGAATCAGAACAACTCAATATGAAATAAGCCAACCAATGAGAAAGCACAGTGGAGACAAGGGGTCAAAATGCTGCACACTATAAGATTCTAGCAATCAAGATCCCTGTGGAAATTCAGTATAAACTTTTAAAGGGGTCATACAAATATGAACAACTCGACCAAGTCACAAGCTTTTATTTTCTTCCTAATTTCAGGTATTCTTCTCACAAACTAGAAGTCCGTTCTTTTCTCCCTCAAGCATGCACTTTATCTGATTTAAGAAAACCTGTGATTTAAATCTTTAAGACAACCAATTTGGTCAGCATTTCAAGAAAGAACTGCTGTGCTACATAACTTACATCTATTTAGTGGATGCAGGATACATGACTAGGACCAGCTACCGAATCTACAGGCCCCAATGCAAAATGAAAATGTAGTGCTTCTTGTTCAAAAACTATTAAGAATTTCAAGTCAGCAACAGCAAAGTGTTAAGCCCAGTGCAAGACCTCCCTAGGCCCAGGCCTGTGCCACTCCCCTGCTGCACACCCATGCCGCTGAACGGGGCTCTCAGAGCAGTGAGCCAGCGGTGGGACTCAGCCGGTTTGCACCGGTTCGGCAGAACCGATAACTCATTTTTGGTTGAGTTTGGTGAACCAGTTGTTAAAATGGCACTTGTAATCAGGGTCTCTCTAAGGTGGGCGCGTGGGCAGCCGCCCAATGTGGAAATCACAAATTCACATTCCTTACTTGTGTGTGTGTGTGTGTGTGTGTGTGTGTGTGTGTGTGTGTGATACAGGGACAGAGAGAGACAGAGAGGACAGATAGAAACAGAGAGCCAGGAAGGGAGAGAGTTGAGAATCATCAATTCTTTATTGCGGCACCTTAGCTGTTCATTGAGTGCTTTCTCATATGTGCTTGACTGGGGGGCTACAGCAGACCAAGTGACCCCTTGCTCAAGTCATCGACCTTGGGCTCAAGCTGGTGAGCCTTGATCAAACCAGATGAGCCTGAGCTCAAGCTGGCGAACTCGAATTTTTGAATCTGGGTCCTCCGCATCCCAGTCCAATGCTCTATCCACCGCACCACCACCTGGTCAGGCTCCTTCCTCTTTTTTAACATTTATCTGAGCAAAACCATATTCTAAGCACCCATAGTAATGTTCAGTCCATCCACTGGTGAAAAAATTACAAGTGAGGAATCCAATCAAGAAGCAAATGGAGCCTGACCAGGTGGTGGGGGCAGTGGATAGAGCATTGGACTGGGATGCGGAAGGACCCAGGTTCGAGAACCCGAGGTCGCCAGCTTGAGCAAAAGCTCACTAGCTTGGGCCCAAGGTCACTGGCTCGAGCAAGGGGTTACTCCATCTGCTGAAGGTCCGCGGTCAAGGCACATATGAGAAAGCAATCAATGAACAACTAAGGTGTCACAATGCACAATGTAAAACTAATGATTGATGCTTCTCATCCCTCCATTCCTGTCTATCCCTCTCTCTGACTCTCTCTCTGTCTCTATTTTAAAAAAAAAAGGCAAATGAATATATCTTAAATAACAGTGTTATTGTTTTTTTGTAAGGTATTTAATATTTTTTCATTAATATTTTAAAACTCTTATAACAATCTAGATTTGTGTACCTCTTTTATTATTCTTATTTAAGCATTAAATGCATGAAATAATAAACTACCTTTCAGTATATCTTTTTTATATACTTAAAATGGTCATTAGGGCAGAGAACCAGTTATTAAATTATTTAAATCCCACCACTGAATAAAGCCCTTTTTCAAGGTCTAAGTTACAGGTAGAGAGGGTGGAATGAGGTGATTTATTGTCAATTGGTAATGGCTATCTAATGAAATTCCTAGTATTTGTACTAGAAATTTATTTGCGGAAATAAATTCTCTCAAGTTTTATCATTTTTGCTACAGACTGAGAGAGAAATGTAAACATTTTAACATACTCAAGAAACTTCTTCAGAAAATTGTTCTCTGTATTAGAGTTGAAATTCAAGGCCTCACGGAATTTATTCCAGTTTAGAACTTAAATTTTTTAACTAGCTGTCATGTCCAATTTGTCTTGAGACTTTAAAAACACAACAAAAGGTCACTTTTAAGGACAGACTGAATGATTTGCATAATTTGCATAATAAATAAGGCACCTTTCTGCTAAGATAACTGCAAATGTGATGTACAAATTTCTAAATAGCATTCTCCAGCAGTACATATGTTTATAGGGATACTTGAATAGTATGTCTCTTAGCAACCACCAACTGCTTTTCAGATTTAAAGTGGCTAAAAGCAGTCTTTAGAAATATGCTGCTACACTGTTGCCACAATAATCCACCCAATGAAATAATATAAGGTTTGGCAATTCATTTTGGTCTAAAGGGGAAATAATCAAGATATCGTTTTCCCAACCATTCTAACTCAGATGGAAATTACTTTTATTAGGAATAGACAAAGTTGTTCCATAAGCCCAGGAAAGCCTACAAACTTATAGCTATAGAAGGCAGTTACCAAGTTAGCTAAAATCAACATTACCATAGATACAAGTGCACTACGTAATCAACTGACTATCTTTGATAAATCTGACAGCTTTCTTGTGTAAAGGATTATATTAAGTATATAAGAAATGCTAAAGGTTATGTAAATCTAGATTTAATAAAAATTACAACAAAATTTAAGCAAGGCAATCATTCCTTTCTTTTTTTTAATTGGCTTTTTCTGTGTGTGTGTGACAGAGACAGAGAGGGACAGAGAGAGGGACAGATAGAGATAGACAGACAGGAAGGAAGAGATATGAGAAACATCAATTCTTTGTTGTGGCTCCTTGGTTGTTCATTGATTGCTTTCTCATATTGCCTTGACCAGGGGGCTACAGCAGACCGAGTAACCCCTTGCTAAAGCCAGTGACCTTGGGCCCATGCTGGTGAGCCTTGCTCAAACCAGAGACCTCAGGGTCTCGAAGCTGGGTCCTCCGCGTCCCAATCCGATGCTCTATCCACTGCGCCACCGCCTAGTCAGGCAAGGCAGTTATTCTTAAATTTGAAAAAAACAGCAAACTGTTCAAAGTTATAAGTCACAGACAACTTTGTTGGACCCATACAAAAATCTGGATTTTCAGCTTATCTTGAAAAAGTAGACGATCTAGCACAACTTGGCCCATTACCTACCAGCCAACACTTAGCAGCCGCAGGTCGGCAGCAGAGTCCAAGTCCCCGAAGTCACCTCTGTTTCCATGACTCCTTTCTGTCACACTCAGACTACTTCATTATGTACCCCTTGTCTGGCCTCTGTAAAGATTTGAATGTGCTATCCCTGGTTCTCCCATATTAAAAGGTACATGCTCCTAACAGTAATCAACATTCACTTTCAACACTGATTAGAAGAAATCAGTGCCTAACTGGAAATGATGAGAATCCAAGGACAGAAGAGACCATATTTAACATCTTTTAAAAGTCCCAACAGCCTGACCACCAGGCAGTGGTGCAGTGGATAGAGCGTCGGACTGGGAATGCGGAGGACCCAGGTTCGAGACCCCGAGGTTGCCAGCTTGAGCACGGACTCATCTGGTTTGAGCAAAGCTCACCAGCGTGGACCCAAGGTCACTGGCTCAAGCAAGGAGTTACTTGGTCTGCTGTAGTCCCATGGTCAAGGCACATATGAGAAAGCAATCAATGAACAACTAAAGTGCCACAATGAAAAACTGATGATTGATGCTTCTCATCTTTTTCCGTTCCTGTCTGTTTGTCCCTATCTATCCCTCTCTCTGACTCTCTCTGACTCTCTCTCTCTCTCTCTCTCTCTCTCTCTCTCTCTCTCTGTAAAAAATAAATTTAAAGAAAAAGAAAGAAAAAAAAAGTTCCAACAGCCTGGGAAAAACCATCAAAATAAAGTCCAAAGAGATTTTTTATTTTTAGAATGGTAAAAGTCGGATTTCAAAAAACCCATAACACACTTGGTAAGGCATGGTACATTAACACCATATGACTTCATGGAGTGAGGCTATTCAAGAAAATATGATGAAAGATGGTCCTCAAAACAAGAACTGATGATTCCAATAAAAACAGTAGTGACAGCAGCAGCATAACATTTATTGAACACTTAGTATGCACCAGGAATTTCTATGTGCTTATGTATTCACTTAGGAAGTTTCCACAACATCCTTTCCACATAATTACTATTACACTGTGAATATTCTGCACCTGCTTTCCAGAGTAGATGAAGCATAGAATAGTTATATAACTTGCCCAAGTTCACACACTAAAAAATGGCAGAGCCTGAATTCAAACCAGTTCGTACACTTAACCACTAATCTACACTGCTTCCTGATAAGGAATAAAAATGGAAGGTATTGAAAAAGGTTCTTGTAGCAACAAGGAAGTTTTCTATCAAGCTTCAGATTTTCAAAAGGCACATACAGATGATAGGAAGGGAAACGCAACAAACGTTAAGTGTAAAAGAATGGCGCAGTCTTATGAAAATAGTCTTAGGAAAGCTAATACACAAAATTAGCTAAGGTTTGGTCCTGGCCGGGTAGCTCAGTGGATAAAATGTCAAACTGGCACACAAGAGGTCACAGGTTCAAACCTGGCCAGGGCACATAGGAGAAGCAATCCTTAAATACATAACTAAATGGACCAATTAAGTGGAATGAGTTAATGGTTCTCTCTCTTTTTCCATCAGCCCACTCCCTTTCTCTCTCTTTTTCTCTTGAATCAATGGAAAGTTTTTTTTAATCAGCTGAGGTTTATGAAAATGCAAGGCAACAAAATGAGAATGTACTTATAATTGAAATATTTTTACTATTCTTACTGATTATAACATATATGTTCATTATTTTTAATGCAAAAAAAGAGAAATACAAAAATTAGGAAGTGAAGATCATTACACACAATCACATCCTATCAGACAATTGACAATTTCATATATCTCCTTTCAAAATATTTAGTGCATATACAAATAATCTTGTCCCATAAAATAACAGACTCAGGCTCAAAAACCATACTGTTCCATAATGTGCATGTTTCACTTAAAAACAGATCAAGCATAGTTCTGCACACTTTTTTACAAACTCATGATTATTTCACTATATAAATGTCCACAGTTTATTCAACCAAGTCCCAACTGCAGAACTTCTAAATTGTTTCCAATTTTCTAAGTATTGTTAACAATGATGGATTCGATATCCTTGTACATATATCTGTGTGTATGTATCTGATTATTTCTCATGAACTTAGTCAAAATTTAAGTTGATAGAAAACTATTAGATTTCCTCTTTTGAGGATTATGCCAATTTAATGTATGTATGTATATGTATATCCATCCACCAATCTATTTATTTTCTTATGAGGTTTATGGCATATTAAGAAGGGGTTTTTTGGCCTGACCTGTGGTGGCGCAGTAGATAAAACGTCGACCTAGAAATGCTGAGGTCGCCAGTTCGAAACCCTGGGCTTGCCTGGTCAAGGCACATATGGGAGTTGATGCTTCCAGCTCCTCCTCCCCTTCTCTCTCTCTGTCTCTCCTCTCTCTATCTGTCTCTCCCTCTCCTCTCTAAAATGAATAAATAAAAAAAAAAACTAAGCTTTAAAAAAAAAAAAAGAGAAGAAGGGTTTTTTTACCCAAGCCTCTAGTCTATTTCATTCTCCCCTATACCACACTTTAAAATGAGTGTACTTAAAAAAAAAGACTTTATTCATTGATTTTAGAGAGAGGAGAGAGCGAGAGAAAGGTGAAGGGAGGAGCGGGAAGTATCAACTCATAGTTGCTTCTCATCTGTGCCTTGACTGGGCAAGCCAGGGTTTCAAACCCACAACTTCAGCATTCCAGGTCGACATTCTATCCACTACACCACCACAGGTAATGCATAAATGTACTTTCACAGTATGTTTTAATAGCTAACATCATTAGTTTTCTTTTTCAAAAATTTCCTTTATTTCATAAAAATTTCATTTGAAATTTTCAAATAAACCACTGAAAATTCAATTGGAATTGTGCTAAATGTATAAATTACTTGGAGGCTCTATAAATATCTTTATGATGGCAAGTCTTCTCATCTAGGAATATGTGACATTTTTATATTTATTCATGTCTTCTTTGCAAAATTTTATTATGTTTCACATAAACTTTTAAATTTGTTTCAAAAGATAGATATTTTTTAAAATATCAAGCCTCACCAGGCAGTGGCACAGTGGATAGATCATCAGCCTGGGATACTGAGGACCCAGGTTCGAAACTTCAAGGTTGCTGGCTTGAGTGCAGACTCATCCGGCTTGAGCACAGGCTCACCAGCTTGAGTAAGGGGATGCTGGCTTGAGCATGAGATCATGACTCCATGGCTGCTGGCTTGAGCCCAAATGTTGTTGGCTTGAAGCCTAAGGTCGCTGGCTTGAGCAAGGGGTCACTGGCTCGGCTGAAGCCCTCCAGTCAAGGCACATGTGAGAAAGCAATCAATGAACAACTAAGGTGCCACAACTATGAGTTGATGCTTCTCATCTCTCTCCCTGTCTTAACAAAACAAACAAAAACAAAACAAAACAAAAGGTCTGACCTGCAGTAGCATAGTATAGTATAGAGCGTCAACCTGGAATGCTGAGGTCGTTGGTTTGAGACACCAGGCTTGGTGGGTCATGGCACATATGAGAAGCAACTCTAAGTTGATGCTTCCCATCCCTCCCTTCCTCCTGCCTTTCTCTCTCTCTCCTCTCTCTAAAATCAATAAATAAAACCTTTAAAAATATACATATCAGAGTAAAAAAAAAAATCTTATTCTTATGGGAAGATAATGAGGATAATGTGAAAAGAGAAATTAAAATTTAATGAGCAACTACTATGCCCATGCAAAATACCAGAATTTTTATAAATCATATCCTTTTATCATCATACCAAGCCTACTTATAACTAGTAAGAGAGGTGACTGTTATTGCCATTTTATAAAAGAAAACACTGAGGTTCAGAAAAGTCAATAATCCACTCATGTTTTCAGTACCTGTTTAAAATTTAAGGTATGGATCTTGTCTCTGTATCCAAAATGCCAACTGAATTCACAGCTGTCCATTTTGGGGTCTTTCCCTATTTTACTTAACAATGACTCGTTTATCCTGTTATCCCCATGTCACAAATGAGAAATCTCAAGATTGGACATTAAGTAGATAAACTTATTTAAAATTCACATTGCAAATAGGTAGAAAAGCCAGGGTTTGAAAGGAGTTTCTTCTTACTCCTCAGCTCATATTCTCAGCTCCTACAATATACCTAGAGTCCATAGGGAAATCAGAATTCAAATCCACAGCTTCCAAACTTTCTACAATGTCATGTTAAAATAGCTTAATTCTTATTTTGCTTTTGTCTTTACTGACAGGGGAATGAGAGTCAGAATGGGAAATAAAGAAAAGCTAGTGGCTATAGAAAATAAGTTTAAATCTGTGGGTAGAATAAATTAAGTCTAATAAATTAAGTCTAACATCGACCAGGAACGTTGAGGTCACAAGTTTGAAACCCCAATGTCGTGGGCTTGAGTGCAGGATCGATAACATGATCCTAAGGTCACCAGCTTGAGCCCAAAGGTATCTATCTGACTTGAAGCCCAAGGTCACCAGCTTGGGCCCTAAGTCCAATGCCTAGTCAAGGCACATATGAGAAGCAATCAATGCACAACTAAAGTGAAGGAACTATGAGCTGATGCTTCTCACTCTCTCCCTCCCTCTCTCTCCCCCCTCTTGTCTCACTGTTCTAACAAACAAACAAACAAAGTGATACACTGAGATCAACAAAACTCTTTTTGAGATCTTTGAGACTTCACAGAGGGTAAGAAATCTGTCCATAGAAAAGGAATGAAGTAAATGTCATCACAGGGTGGAACCTCACTGACAGTAATGCCTCAAGCTCCTAAAGGCCCATCTATTTCCAGCAGGTCCTAAATCAGGACCAAGCCTCCCAGGAAGGGGGCTCAGAAGAAGAAGGCAGAGAATTAAAGCCCCATTCCTAAAAGGTGCTGGGGTCCCAGGTGATTCATCAGCGTAAGAAAAGAGACAAGAGGCCAACTATACAGGTTACAACATAAATGAATAGGATATTCTGGAAAATGGCTTATCCCCAACATGACAGTTAATACACTGGTTAGTCATACATATTCAAGTACCAGTCAGTGGTGCCATTGAATCTGCCAACAACCTGTTTATCCCTTTTATGACTGATTTAGGAACTGGGGTGAGCCCTGGTCTACAGATCCAGAAAAGGGAATGTAAAGAAACAAAAGTAGTAAAAATGAGGCAGGGGCTGAAAACGTCTAGTATAAATGAATGGACTTCACTAATTTTACTTTGTGTCTTGTCTCTGGCAAAACTTGGGGACAAACGATCATCCCATGGTTTGCAAGTCCTTAAAGCAATTTCATCAGTACATAGCAGAAGGCCCCGGAAGTTCATTGATGCCCCAAGGCAGATGAACAGCATTCATCATGATAGAGTCCCGAGGCCTATAGACGAGAATGCTCTAAACACACAGCATCTGACAAAGTCTTCACACTCTCCTCATGAACAGAATTTAAACTGAAGGAAGGCTGTGACATTAGGGTAAATTCCTAACTGGTTTAAGTAAGGATGAAATTTAAAGACTGTTGATTAATGAATCTGTACTATAATAAAGGGAAGGTGGTAAAGGCATGACACAGATCCCTATCCTCAATCCTAGCTAGTTCAGTAATTTTAATGAATGACTTCAATGAGGCCAATAACCAGTATATTTAACGTCATAGATGTGATTAGGATGGAGATGTGCCTGACCGGTGGTGGTGCAGTGGACAGAGCGACAACCTGGGACACTGAGGTTCCACATTTGAAACCCCAAAGTCACAGGCTTGAGCGTGGGCTCATTCATCTTGAGTGCAGAATCATTGACATAATCCTATGGTCGTTGGCTTGAGCCCAAAGGTTATGAGCTTAAAGCCCAAGGTCACACAGACCTGAAGATGGCAGCGGAGTAGGCAGATGCACAGACTCCCAGCTCACACCACCAAACTGGATTACAAATTAATTTAGGAACAATAAGCGTGAAAAACCAACTCTGGACTACAAGACCAGCTCTCAAAAACCAAGGAACAAAGAAGAAGCCACACTGAGCCTGGTAGGGAGTGCCAAGGAGTGGTGAGTCTCCCCTGCTTACAGGAACAAAGCGGGTGTGAGGCTGAGAGCCCAGAAGGGCTCTCATTCCAAGAAAAAGAGTAGAAAATATTGCTCACAGCCACTTGCCTAGGGACCTGGGAATGAGGTGTGTTGAAAGGGCTGGCTTATCTTCCAAAAAGAAAGGGGAAAGAGAGTGACAGACGGTGAGGGGCAGAGGAATGCATGGGAGAACCTGAGAAGCTGACTCATCCAGTGCTGGAGGCGGCCATAGCTGGGGGAGGGGTTGATCCTTCCACATAACACAAGACTAAAGTGCTTCTGGATCATACATCTTCAGACATCTCTCCAGCTCCAATCAGCACAACAAGACATAGCTGAAAACAAGAAGTGGGGAGGAGGGGCAATAACTGAGGTCTCCATGGAGATCTGAGATACACCTCCCCCTACTGAAGCAGAGGAAGCACCCACCCCCAGAGAGAGTAACTGGCAGATCAGGCCTTCAGAGCCTCAGGTTACAACCACCACATTCCTGGATAAAGTTTCAAATAAGACCCCTGCTGAGATCAGTAAACAAGACTACAACTGAGAAGAAAACAAACAAATCAAGAATTCAAAGCAGCCCAAATCTGAAAGTGGATTACAAATAACAGCTGATGCCAACTCAAGAAGACCTAGAAATAACACAACTGAAAATTAGAGGCAGACAACACGAAACCTAGACTCAACCAGCCCTACAAACAACACATCCAAACACACAGACATAATGAGAAGACAGAGAAGTGCAATCCAAATGAAACCACAAGAGAAATCTCCAGAAAAAGAACTGAGTGATATGGAAATAACCAAACTGCCAGATGCAGAGTTTAGAATAATGATTGTTAAAATGCTTAGGGATCTTAGAACAACAATGGATGGTCATTACGAACACCTAAATAAAGAGATAGCAAGTATGAAAAAGGACATTGAAAATTAAAAAAGAATCAGTCAGAGGTGACAAATACAGTATCAGAAATGAAGACCACCATGGAAGGAATTAAAAGCAGGATGGATGAAGGTGAGGATCAAATCAGCAAGTTGGAGGACAAGATGAACAAAGGCATGAAAGCAGAGCAGAAAAAAAAAGAGACTCAAAAAGTCTGAAGAAACTCTGAGAGAGCTCTGTGACAACATGAAGAGAAATAACATCTGCATCATAGGGGTTCCTAAATAAAGAACAAGGGATAGAAACTTTATTCCAGGGGTCCCCAAACTACAGCCCGCGGGCCACATGCGGCCTCCTGAGACCATTTATCTGGCCCTGCTGCACTTCCGGAAAGGGCACCTTTTTCATTGGTGGTCAGTGAGAGGAATATAGTTCCCATTGAAATACTGGTCAGTTTGTTGATTTAAATTTGTTCTTTATTTTAAATATTATATTTGTTCCCGTTTGTTTTTTTTTACTTTAAAATAAGACATGTGCAGTGTGCATAGCGATTTGTTCATAGTTGTTGTTTTTTTGTCTGGCCTTCCAACGGTCTGAGGGACAGTGAACTGGCCCCCTGTGTAAAAAGTTTGAGGACCCCGGCTTTCTTCAATCAAATCATAACTGAAAACTTCCCCAAATTGATGCAAGGAAGGGTCTCACAAGTTCAAGAAGCACAGAGAACTCCATTAAAGAGAAACCCCAAAAGACCTACACCAAGACACATCATAATTAAAATACCAAAGTTAAGCGATAAAGAGAAAATATTAAAAGCTGCTAAAGAAAGGAAGGCTATCAACTACAAAGGAGCCCCCATAAGGATGACATCCGACTTCTCAACAGAAACACTTGAGGCCAGAAGGGAATGGCAAGAAATATTCAAAGTAACGCAGAACAAGAGCCTACAACCAAGTACTTTTTTCAGTAAGGCTATCATTTAAAATTGAAGGAGAAATAAAAAGCTTCCCAGGCAAAAAAAAAAAAACTCAAGGAATTCATTACAACCACACCAATGCTGCAGGAAATGTTAAGGGGTCTGTTGTAAACAGATCAAAGTGGGAAAAGAATATAGCAAAACAGGAATACATCTTTAAAGAATAAAATGGCAATAAACAACTACATATTAACAATAACTTTAAATGTAAATGGATTAAATGATCCAATCAAAAGACATAGGGTAGCTGCTTGGATAAGAAAACAGGGCCCGTACATATGCTGTCTACAAGAGACACATCTTAAAACAAAAGATGCACATAGACTGAAGGTACAAGGATGGAAAAAAAATATTTCATGCAAATGGAAATGAAAAAAAAGCTGGGGTAGCAATACTTGTATCAGTATTGATGATATAAGTAGATGATATAAGTACAAAATGGACTTTAAAACAAAGACTATAATAAGAGATAAAGAAGGTCACTACATAATGATAAAAGGGAGCAATCCAACAGGAAGATATAACCATCATAAATATCTACACACCTAATATAGGAGCACCTAAATATATAAAGCAGACTTTGATGGATTTAAAAGGCGGTATCGGCCCTGGCAGGTTGGCTCAGTGGTAGAGCGTCGGCCTGGCGTGTAGAAGTCTCTCTTCCCCTTCCGCAGCCGAGGCTCTATTGGAGCAAAGATGGCCCAGGCGCTGGGGATGGCTCCTTGACCTCTGCCCCAGGCGCTAGAGTGGCTCTGGTCGCAGCAGAGCGACACCCCGGAAAGGCAGAGCATCACCCCCTGGTGGGCAGAGCATCGCCCCCTGGTGGGTGTTCTGGGTGGATCCCGGTCGGGCGCATGCAGGAGTCCTTCTGACTGTCTCTCCCCGTTTCCAGCTTCAGAAAAATACAAAATATATATATAAAGGCGGTATCAACAGCAATACTATAATAGTAGGAGATTTCAATACCCCACTAACATCACTAGATAGATCCTCAAGAAAGAAAACAAAGAAACAGCAGACTTAAAGGACAACTAGATCAACTTGACTTAATAGATATCTTTAGAACCTTTCACCCTAGGACAGCAGAATATACATTCTTTTCAAGTATATTCATGTATATTCTTTTCAAGTACATTCTCTACGATAGACCACATGTTAGGTCACAAAAGCAGTCTCAACAAATTTAAGAAGATTGAAATCATATCAAGCATTTTCTCTGATCACAATGGCATGAAACTAGAAATCAACCACAACAGAAAAACTCAAAAATACTCAAACACATGGAAACTAAATAGCATGTTATTAAATAACAAATGGGTTAACAATGAAATCAAAGAAGAAATTAAAAAATTCCTAGAAACAACTGATAATGAGCAAACAACAACTCAAAATTTATGGGACACAGCAAAAGCAGTCCTGAGAAGGAAGTTCATAGCACTACAGGCATTCCTTAAGAAGCTTGAAAAAGCGCAAATAAACAACTTAACCCTTCATTTAAAAGAACTAGAAAAAGAACAGCAAGTAAGGCCCAGAGGTAGTAGAAGGAAGGAAATAATAAAGATCAGAGCAGAAATAAATGACATAGAAGCTAAAGAAATACAGAGGATCAATAAAACCAAAGATTTTATTATTCTTTGAAAGGGTAAACAAAATCGATGAACCTTTAACAAGACTCACCAAGAAAAGAAGAGAGAGGACTCAAATAAAATTAGAAATGAGAGTGGAGAAATAACAACCTACACAACAGAAATACAAAATAATGTAAGAAAATACTATGAAGAACTGTATGCCAAAAAATTAAACAACCTAGGTGAAATGGACAAATTCCTTGAAACATATAATCTTCCAAAAATCAATCTGGAAGAATCAGAAAACCTAAACAGACCGATTACAACAAAAGAGATCAAAACAGTTACCAAAAAGCTCCAAAAAAACAAAACTCCTGGGCCCGATGGCTTCACTGGTGAATTCTACCAAATATTCAAAGAAGAACTAACTCCTATCCTTCTCAAGCTATTTCAAAAAATTCAGGAGGAAGGAACACTTCCAAGTTCCTTTTATGAGGCGAGCATAATTCTGATTCCAAAACCAAGCAAAGACAACACAAAGAAAGAAAATTATAGGCCAATATCCCTGATGAATTTAGATGCTAAAATCCTCAACAAAATATTAGCAAACCGGATCAAGCAATACATGAAAAAAATCATACATCATGATCAAGTGGAATTTATTCTGGGGAGGCAAGGATGGTACAACATTTGTAAATCAATTTATGTGATTTACCACATAAACAAAAGGAAGGAGAAGAACCACATAATTTCAATAGATGCAGAAAAAGCATTTGATAAAATCCAGCACCCATTTATGATCAAAACTCTTAACAAAGTGGGAATACAGGGAACATACATCAACATGATAAAGGCTATCTATGACAAACTCACAGCCAACATTATAATTAATGGACAAAAATTAAAAGCAATTCCCCTAAAACAGGGGTTGGGAACCTATGGCTCACGAGCCAGATGTGGCACTTTTGGTGGCTGCATCTGGCTCGCAGACAAATCTTTAATAAAAATAATAATAACATTAAAAATATAAAACATTATCATGTATTACAATCCATTCATTTCTTACCGCTCATGTTCATGGTTGCAGGTGGCTGGAGCCAATAACAGCTGTCCTCTGGGACAACACCAAATTTTTACTGGATAATGCATAACGTACATGGGTCGTTGTATGGCTCTCATGAAATTACATTTTAAAATATGTGGTATTCATGGCTCTCTCAGCCAAAAAGGTTCCCGACCCCTGCCCTAAAATCAGGAACAAGGCAGGGGTGTACCCTTTCACCACTCTTATTCAACATAGTACTGGAAGTTCTAGTTATAGCAATCAGACAAGAAGAAATAAAAGGCATCCAAATTGGCAAAGAAGAAGTAAAACTATCATTATTTGCAGATGATATGATACTGTATATAGAAAACCCTAAAGTCTCAGTCAAAAAACTACTGAACCTAATAAACGAATTCAGCAAGCTGGCAGGATATAAAATTAATACAAGAAATCAGAGGCACTTTTATACACGAATAATGAACTCTCAGAAAGAGAAATTAAGGAAACAATCCCCTTCACTACTGCAACAAAAAAAAATAAAGTACTTAGGAGTAAATTTAACCAAGGAAGTTAAAGACTTGTACTCAGAAAATTATAAAACATTGATAAAAGAAATCAAGGAGGAGACAAACAAGTGGAAGCATATACCGTGCTCATGGTTAGGAAGAATAAACATAATTAAAATGTCTATATTACCCAAAGCAATTTATAAATTCAATGCAATACCGATTAAAATACTAATGGCATACTTCAAAGATAGTACACATATTCCAAAAATTTATATGGAACCAAAACAGAACACGAATAGCATCAGCAATCTTGAAAAAGAAGAATAAAGTGGGAGATATCACACTTCCTGATATCAAGTTATACTACAAGGCCACTGTACTCAAAACAGCTTGGTACTGGCATAAGAACAGGCATATAGATCGATGGAACAGAACAGAGAACCCAGAAATAAACCCACATCTTTATGGACAACTGATATTTGACAAAGGAGGTAAAGACAGTGGAGTACAAACAGTCTCTTTAACAAAGGGTGTTAGGAAAATTGGACAGCTACCTGCAAAAAATGAAACTAGACCACCAACTTACACCATGCACAAAAATAAACTCAAAATGGATAAAGGACTTAAATGTAAGTCGTGAAACCATAAGTATCCTAGAAGAAAACTTAAGCAGTAAGCTCACTGACATCTATTGCAGAAATATCTTTGCTGAATTATCTCCACAGGCAAATGAAATAAAAGGATAAACAAATGGGACTATATCAAACTAAAAAGCTTTTGCACAGCTAAAGACAATATGAACAGAATAAAAAGACAAACCACACAATGGGAGAACATATTCGACAATATATCTGATAAGGGATTAACAACCAAAATTTATAAAGAACTTGTAAAACTCAATACCAGGAAGACAAACAATCCAATCAAAAAATGGGCACAAGAAATGAATAGACACTTCTCCAAAGAGGACATACAGAGATGGCCAATAGGCATATGAAAAAATGCTCAACATCACTAATCATTAGAGAAATGCAAATTAAAACCACAATGAGATACCACCTCACACCAGTCAGAATGGTGCTCATTGACAAAACAACACACAATAGGTGCTGGCGAGGATGTGGAGAAAGGGGAACCCTCCTGCACTGCTGGTGGGAATGCAGACTGGTGCAGCCACTGTGGAAAACAGTATGGAGATTCCTCAAAAAATTAGAAATGGAACTGCCCTTTGACTCAGCCATCCCACTTATAGAAATATATCCGAAGGACACATCACCGACTGAAAAAAAAAAAAAAGCACTCCCATGTTTATGGCAGCATTGCTTACAATAGCGAAGATCTGGAAACAGCTCAAGTGTCCATCAGTGGACGAGTGGATTAAAAATCTGTGGCTCTGTGGTAGAGCATCAGCCTGGCGTGCAGGAGTCCCGGGTTCGATTCCTGGCCAGGGCACACAGGGGAAGCGCCCATCTGCTTCTCTACCCTTCCCCCGCTCCTTCCTTTCTGTCTCTCTCTTCCCCTCCAGCAGCCGAGGCTTCATTGGAGCAAAGTTTGCCCGGGTGCTGAGGATAGCTCCATGGCCTCTGTCCCAGGCACTAGAATGGCTCTGGTTGCAACAGAGCGACGCCCCAAATGGGCAGAGCATCGCCCCCTGGTAGGCATGCCGGGTGGATCCTGGTCGGGTGCATGCGGGAGTCTGTCTGACTGCCTCCGGTTTCCAACTTCAGGGAAGAAAAAAAAAAAAGCTGTGGTACATATATACTATGGAATACTATGGGGCTATAAAAAAGAAGGAAATATTACCTTTTGCAACAATGTGGAGGTACCTGGAAACTATTATGTTGAGTGAAATAAGCCAGGCAGAGAAAGAAAAATATCATATGACCTCACTCATTTGAGGAATCCAAGGAATAATGAAAACTGAGGAACGGAATTGAGACAGAGGGGAGATCAAAGGGACCAGAGGAAAAGAGGACAGAGGGAAAGGGGAAGATAGAATGGGATAAACCTGAAGGGAAGGGGGAAGGGCGCTGTATGGAGGGGGGCAAGGGAGATGTTGGGAATAGGGGGGAGGGGGAATGCATTCGGGGGTGACCCTAGAATCTATATAAACACAATTAATAAAATAAAATAAATAAATAAACAAAAAATTTTTAAAAATGACTTGAGCAGGGGTTACTGGCTTGGCTGGAGCCCCCCCCCCCCCCATGAAGGCACATATGAGAACATGCTCAATGAACAACTAAGGTGCCACAACTACAAGTTGATGCTTGTCATCTGTCTCCCTTTCTGTCTTCCTGTCTGTGCATCTCTCTCTTGTTTAACTCTTTGAGTAGTGAGTTTTTTTCATGCTTGCTGATCCCTGGGAGTGAGTTCTTTTTCAAAAAGTGAATTTAGTTTCAGTTCCAGTTTAATTAACTTAAAATCATGTTTGTTTGATAAACAATTTATTGAAACAAGAAGAACATACAATTGCCTTTTTTGGGGGGGGGGGGTTCTGAAGCTGGAAACGGGAAGGCAGTCAGACAGACTCCCACATGCGCCCGACCAGGATCCACCAGCACGCCCACCAGGAGGTGATGCTCTGCCCCTCCGGGGCATCGCTCTGTCACAACCAGAGCCACTCTAGCGCCTGGGGCAGAGGCCAAGGAGCCATCCCCAGCACCTGGGCCATCTTTTGCTCCAATGGAGCCTCGGCTGCGGGAGGGGAAGAGAGAGAGAGAGAGGAAGGAGAGGGGGAGGGGTGGAGAAGCAGATGGCGCCTCTCCTGTGTGCCCTGGCCGGGAATCGAACCCGGGACTTCCGCACGCCAGGCCGACACTCTACCACTGAGCCAACCGGCCAGGGCCTTACAATTGCCTTTTTTTTAATGTTGCCTTACACATTTTTAAAACAAAAATTTTTGTATGACATTCTCTGGATGCTCAGGAGGCACTATGTATGACATACATGAATGTTTGTACTACTCAAAGGGTTAAAAAAATAAGAGGGAGACACAGCCAATAAGGTAGATGACAGATTCAAGATCCAGAAAGACTTCAAGAAGCTGAGAAAAAATAATATTCTACAGGAATATATATCAGATCCTACACCTAGACCAAAAAAAATGAACGAGAAAACAAGGGAAACCAGGGCTTCACAACAGCATGCATAAAGCTAAATTAGAAGGCAGCTAAAACCACAAGCATAATGTAAGTTAGTGGTGTGGAACAGTAAGAAGAGCTAGTGAGACTTCCTCCTTAAGAACCCAACTTGAAGCTGTGCTGGACTGAGCAAGTTCGGAAACAGATGTTGTCCCTGAAGACAAATGGACACATGTTGAAAACTTCAAAAACTGACAAATGAAACAGTGTTGACAGAACTAAGGACTCAGGCTACAGCCGAGAATGCATACTGACAGCTGGTAGGCAGTATCTAGAGAGCAGATGGGCTTAGTTCATCCTGATCAGGGTATTAGAACTACCAAAAATTTCCCATGAAAATCTGGATTTCTGTTTTTCTTAGGGGAAAGAAAGTCTGGCTGTACCTGAAGGAAGGTTGGTAGTCAAGCTCCCTCAGTGATGGCCGGTCTACCTCCTACTGTCTGACACCTGGATACCAGGCCTACCATAAATGAGCCTGCAAGCGTTCGAGTTGCAGCTGCTACTCCAGAGAACAAGAGCCAACGGGCAAACACAAAAGCTGTGCCCCAATACCTGAAAGGTTACATATGGGCTAGTGACACAATGAAGGACTATTCCAGGGAAATACGACCAGGGGACAAGGTATAGGAAGGCTCAACATAGAAAATCTTCTTCTCCTACAAATGGAACAGGCTGCCTGTGTATGTGGCCTCTCCTTGCTGAAAAAGGGTAAATTGAGGTCACCCCTGATCAGGGTTTCAAAGAAGGCTGGTTAAAGAACTAGACTGGACCGCATCCCTTTCAAGCCTGGGTTTCTCTGAGCTTTATGACTGTCAGTGCCCATCTACCATGGAGAGCACACTGCGCTGGGCCAGCATGCTTTTCATGTAAGGAAAGCACTGGCTTCACAGTACGATTGTAGAACTTACTGTTTCCATGTCAACTAAACACAGGCTTTGCTGAAAAATCATTAGCTGGTCCTCTCAGGAAGTTTAATTTAGAGTAAATATAAGAAAACCTGATTATTTCATTACTATTGAGAAGTAAGGGCTACTCCTGCCTTGAAGTCATTCCAAGTTATCATGTTTGGGATTACAAGGAGGTATCATGGCATACTGGGCAGAAAACCAGAAGAGAAGGTGTGCTTGGGAAAACTCCATCTTCCCAGTTACAACTGAATTTCAGATAAACAACAAAATTTTCTACTGTAAGTCTGTCCAAAATATTACACAGGATATACTTATATTAAAAATAATTCATTGGGGCCTGATCAGGTGGTGGCACAGTGGAGAGAGCATTGGACTGGGTTGCAGAGGACCTAGGTTTGAAACCTCGAGGTCACTGGCTTGAGTCTGGGATCATAGACATGACCCCATAGTTGCTGGCTTGAGCCCAAAGGTCACTGGCTTTCTGAAGCCCAAGGTCACTGGTTTGAGTCCAAGGTCGCGGGCCTGAGCAAAGGGTCACTCGCTCTGCTGTACCCCCCCCCCCCGTCAAGGTATTGAACAACTAAAGTGCCACAACGAAGAATTGGTGCTATCTGTCCTTATCTGTCCCTCTCTCTGACTCTCTCTGTCAATAATAATAATTATTATTATTATAAATGCATTGGTGAAAACTTTATCTTTCTAGACCTCAGTTCACTCATCTTTGAAATGGGCATAAAACTTAGCCACATCAACTCTAGATTGCCGTACAAATCAAAAGAAATAATGTATGTAAAGGTGCTCTGACAACTATACAGGTTTATATAAATGCGTGGACTTTACAATACAAACACAGACCTGGAATGTGTTGCATTCATTTTATCTGATATGCATTTTGCCTTCTTGGTATAAGAATCTGAATCAGTCTACCCATTTACCCAGTGACCCATGTATTCATCTATTTACCTGCTTCTCTACGTACTTCTCAAATCTCAGTTTTCCAAAGCCTCCCATGTTAGGGAGTGAGGCATGATTTCCCAGTGTGGTATCAATGTATGCTAAATGTGCGCTATAGCTCAGTGATCTACCCACGTACCCAGAGGGAAAGGGGTATACAGGTGCAAATGAGCCCCGGGGGGAGCTCCTTTCCATCTCTTAGCTGACAACTGCATTAGGGTTTAATTCCCCTCAGCCGCATTACTGGGGAGCTAATGGACCCTCCATGACCCTCAGCTCCTTGGAACAAGCCTGCTTCTGACATTCTACTTCACGAAACCATATGAAACTGCTGTGTTTTGAATGTCAAAACCAATCAAAATATCAGCTACGGCCCAACCTTATATATCCAGAATTCTTTATGTATTCATTTAATTAGGGAGGCAGAATGAAGTCCTCACGAAGGTTATCAAACTTTATCCAGGTAAGGCACAGGGAAGATCAATTTTCTGCCAAATTAATGGTTTAAATCTGACATTCTCACTGGAACACTTGGCTCACTTAAATAGATATTTGTTCTTTTCTATTCCAGATGCCCCATGTCTTACTTAGAAAGGAGCTGCCACATTCCACACACCAATTGGCTCAAGTACCCATTTTTATACATGAATGTCAACAAGAGAAGGAGCTGTTACCTAAAAAATCAGTGCCATGAAAGTACCCAAGAGCCAGATACAAAGGAAGATGTGATCTATAGTTTTAAAATGTAAAATGAAAAGTCAAGGAAAATATGTATGCTGATAAATTCCAAACAGATAGGTGAGACTCAATCCCTTCAGGGAAATTTTAAAGTGCTGAGTTGTGCTGCTCCTAGCTATGACTAGTACTCTGACTTTATTTATTAAAGGTTACTCTGAACCATGCCTACTCAGTTTTAACAGATCTATCTGCACAATAGTTCCTTAAGACTCCTTATGCAAATACTAGTTTACAAACTAGGTAAAGATTCATGCAAACTACTAGGGTTATATAAATAAAATTCCTTTATAATTAAATTTTAGGAAGACTGCAGGGATTTAGTATTAACATTCCATGTTATTTAAAATGTAATTAATTTCCAGTGCAATAAATTAAAGAGGTAGCCATTACTTTTAATGGGAATTATGGAAACTTACTTGTATATTCATATATTTGTTTACAAAGTAATATAAATATCATTGCTAGATTTTGCAAACATCAAGAAAAATGAGGTAAAATGTTATCAAATTGAATAACAAATACGTGCAATCACAAGAATGAGCTTACCTGTAATACAAATTTCTGATCTATGTATTTTTTGGCAATGCTGGGTTGGAATTCTTGGCTTTCCAAAAATCGTATGAAAAATTCATATACAAGCTGTAACAAACAATTAAATTCAAATTATTATTCACTGAGTACAGTATCAAAAACCATGAAAAGCCTGTGATGCTAAAACTGACAGGTCTTAAATGCTAACTGAAACTAGTATAATATAATACATCAACTATAATATTTTTACAAGTCTATAAAAGAAAATATGACATGTCTTAGAAAATTGGGTTTTAACATAAATCAATTAGCTATACTAGCCTTTCACTGTGGCTCACAGTTGCTGTTTTTTTTAACTTTTTAAATTAAATATTGGAAAATACAGCCAAACACAACAAATAAAGACTCCTGTAATCTTGCCACTCCGAGACAACCATTAAGATTTTAATGTATAAACCTCCCAAATTTTCTTTATAGTTCTACAACACACCAATGTATTGTAAACATATTTTATATAGTTCTGTAAACTACTTTTACCATCTAAACCAGTATTTTTCAACAGTTGTGTTGCAGCACACTGGTATGTTGCAAGAATTTTTAAAACATGCAATACCTATTTAGTCAGGGGCACTGACCTCTTTTTCCTTAGACTGTCAAATAAAAATAAATAAATAAATAAATAAATAAATAAATAAATAAATAAATAAATAAGCAAGCCAGCACAACAATAGCTATTTGGTATGAATGCCTTGTCTTGAACCATAAAAATATAGGTCTTACAATAGAGTTGGATCTTATTAGTCATGTCGCATAATAAGGTTGCATCTGATTGGTTAATAATTCTTGGTACCAGAAATCCTTATATACAAGTATAGGTTCCTGATTTTTTTCAAAGTCACTTCGGAACAAAAAAGGGGAGGTGATTACTATTTTTTTCCTGTAAATCAATCAAAATTATACATTTTATCAGATTTGCAGAAATATATATTTTCTTGTGCCACGGAATATTAGTAATTATTTTATGTGTGCCATGAGATGAAAAAGGTTGAAAATTGCTGATCTAAACAATATATTATGAACAATTTATGTTAACAATATCTAAGCCATTTTTCTTAGTAGCTACAAGTAGTCCATTATAATCTATGCTCGGACATTTAAACAGTTTTAAATTACTTCTCTATCAAATTATGCCACAAGTACATCATATAGTATACATCAGTATGCACTTGCTCAACTATTTTATGAGGAAATACTTCTAGAAGTGGAATTGCTAGAGGAAAAGATATTCAAACATTCCAGAATTCTGAATAATCATTGACAAATTTCCTTTCAGAAAGTTTACAGCAATTTATACTCCTCTAAGCAACATGCGATGGCAGAATATTCTCACCTGCAAAGAGTAAGAATATTCTCAACTGAAGTGACAACCTTGAATAACTGTTCTGATAAACAGTAGGGGATCACTGTTTATGTTCTTCGCATAATAAATCTATGTTAAAGTATACACAAGATCCTAGTATAGTACACAACTGTATATTAACCCAGAACTTGTAAGAGACAGACACTTAGGTTAGAAGTCTAGGCTCTTTCCCTTACTAACTGTGTAACCCTAGGTAAATAAATTTCTCTAAATTCTTTCTTCAACTATAAAGTGAGGTTGACAATCCCTAAGATTAAATGTGAAATACATACAAAGCCCTCTGCACAGAGACTCACATCACCATTGTTACTATTGCCTAAAACAGCATTCTCAAAATTTTTAGACTCACTTAACATTTAAAAATGATTAAAGACTCAAAAAAGCTTTTGTTTATATATAACATAGTATATTTAGATTATAGTATATATATTTAAAAATAAAAACAGAGCTTTACATATGTATTTATTATTTCATTTTAAAACAATAAAACACATTACATGTTAACATAAATCATATTTTTATAAAAATAACTTTATTTGTCCAAAATATCATTGAGAAGGGAGGCACTGCTTTTTCTTTTTGCAAATCTCTTTATTCAATCTGTATTCAATCTGTTTAGGTTGAAGTATACAAAGAAAGTCAATCCTCACACCGATCTAGCCATATGAAAAAAGGAACATATTTTCTGTCTTTTCACATAATTGAGGATAGTCTTCTTTGATACCACACTACAACTCCACAAACAGTTCTTTCTTAAAGATGAGCTGCAATGCAGATTGTGAAACCACATCAATGAACTTTTCATACTCTGTTACACTCAATTCCATAGTCTATTTTGCATTTTCAATGAATCTTTACTCGTGTGGTTTCCTACTATCATTTATTGGCCAACTGGAAAATATTGGTTCACTGTATTATATAGGATCTTTAAATGTTGACACAATTCATTAGTCACATTCTTTAGTATGTCCAATTTTATCAAAAAAATTTAAGCTTTTGGAATCTGTAAAGTTCAAGGTGACAGATACAAAATAGATAAGTTTCTCACATTTTAATTCTAAATTTTGCTTGAATGTACTGATTTTATTAGTGGTAATAATTGTTTTCTTTGTCCATTTCAGAAAAAATAAACCCCAAATACCCAAGTTGGAATAATCCTGCTCTGTCAGGCATTCCTTTAGGTAAAAACGATATTTCATGAAAAAACAGTTTAGTCTGCAGCTCAAAGCACTCACAAGTGCTTCTGCACAGACATCCTCATATTTCTGTGATCAGCAGCTGGGCTTTATACTTCCCATTTCTTCATAAAGAATATTTTTAAAATGTGTATTCAGCCTGACCAGGTGGTGGCGCAGTGGATAGAGCGTCGAACTGGGATGCAGAGGACCCAGGTTCAAGACTCCAAGGTCGCCGGCTTGAGCGTGGGCTCATCTGGTTTGAGCAAAAGCCCACCAGCTTGAACCCAAGGTCGCTGGCTCCAGCAAGGGGTTACTCAGTGTACTGGAGGCCCACAGTCAAGGCACATATGAGAAATCAATCAATGAACAACTAAGTGTTGCAGCGCGCAATGAAAAACTAATGATTGATGCTTCTCATCTCTCTCCGTTCCTGTCTGTCTGTCCCTGTCTATCCCTCTCTCTGACTCACTCTCTGTCTCTGTAAAAAAAAAAAAAAAAAAGGTATTCAATGGTCAAAATTCAATAAAATTAATAATTTTTGCTGCTTCAAGGACATTCCTAACTAAAACTGCTCTTCTTTAAAATTGCAAGTATGTGGCAGAGAAGAGTAAGTCTGCTCGGCCAATCTGACACAAGCTCCTTGATTTGTGCTAAGGCAACAGCAATTGCAACCACTGTCACTTTTACAACTATTAGTGAAAATGTCAACGGTGAAAAGAAGTAAATAGAGTATTATTATAAAACTAGTTTTGACATTGCAGGTCACTGAAAATCAGGTCTCAGGTCCTCCCAGGAGTCTGCAGATACCACTAACCCAAATGTATCATATAGTCTTCTAACTTCAGACACAAATTTAACACTTAAATTAAGGATTCACATTAGCATTTTAATTCTTTATAAAACTGTGTGTGTGTGTGTGTGTGTGTGTATATATATATATATATCACATAGACACAGACAAGATAGCAATAGACAGAGGGAAAGGGGGGTGGAAGACAGAAAGAGACTTGGCTTGGGGTGGAGGGTGCATGATGTGGTGTGCAGGTGGTGTTATATTGAATTGTACACTTGAAACCTGTATGGTTTTGCAAACCAATGTCATCCCAATACATTCCACTAAAATAAGTAAGTAAACAAATAGAATTATGTTTTTTCTCTTTATACTCGCTGAATTCAGAAAAGCTCCTCTCCCAATAACCTGAAGAATGCTGTCAAATTGTACACATTGTTCTCTTAGTCATAATAACACCCGAGTCCCAACACTACCTAGAAGAATTGTTCTTTTTTCAATACACTAACCTTTCAAATCTTAGTTTTACAAACAGAACATAAGCCTTATTCAAGTAGCCCATAAAAGGGGGTTCCATCTCTCTTCTGACCCCCCAGAGTGGAGAGATTCTCACCTTCCAGACCTGACTTGTAGGCTGGCTGGTCTCGCCAGTGGGGCTAGCAACGTGCTCTCTCCCCTCTAGTCCCTTGAAAGCAGTTATGGTTTCAAATGGTTTGGTGAGAACACTTCATACACACTTATTAATAAGCATAAATGGTTTCTATACTTAAGAGACAGATAGATTTTACCTCAGAATCAAAAATCTCCCAGGAGTTTCTAAAGGGAAAGGCTGGCGACTTGGGGAGGATCAATTACTTTTTAAGGTCACATAAAAGAATTCTCTAAGGAACATGAATAAAGAGACTGGAGCATTGTGCTTTCGGTCTCAAGTATAAAGCACTAAAAACAATCCCTTAATTGTAAATTTTTAAATCATATTCTACTGGAAATATAGACCCAAGTTCAGAAAATACACAAAGAATATCCATGGTAACCATGTGTCACCAGGTTAAAAGATACCAATACAGATGATAGAAAAGATCAAATAACACATACAGTAGACCCCCTGACATATTTGAACGAATATTTGTGGGTTGTATGTATTTCTTTTTCTATTTTTAAATATTCCCAAAGATCCATGATTTGTTATAACGAGTAGTTTTGTCTTTTGCCACAAACCTAAATGAAAGAAGAGGAAGGCAGGAGCAGGCAATTAGCTGGGCAGTGAGGCTGGCCATTCACCCAACAACCACATCTCAAAAAGCAGCAGAAGTGCATTGAGATGTGCTGGCTGGGTGATCATTTTAACGCTTGCTTCCTTGTGAATGTGGTCCAAACAAGGCAGTGCAAGCTAATGCTGAAGCTAAGAAAAAGTGAAAAGGTCAAAGAAAGTGCTATGTTTTGGTATAAAAAATGAGTTGTTTGATCAATTAAAAAGTAAAATGTTGAATATGGTGATGAATCACTGCGACATGAATGACCTACCCATCATGAACAGAAAAGGAAGTTTCTTAATTGTTCAATGAGTGCTCCTGTCAGTACTAAAACCATCTCTTAGTGAAAATGGAGAGGTGGACTAATTGTAGAGTCAGAACATACAGAGGAAACACAGGACTCTTGACCCAAAAGGAGTGTGTACAAAGACCTGCACAGAGCAATAAATGGTGAGGGCAACAGTGTGCCTACTGAATTAGTCTTTACTATAAATGAAGATTGGTTTACAGATTTTTTTTTTTTTTTTTTGCATTTTGCATTTTTCTGAAGCTGGAAACAGGGAGAGACAGTCAGACAGACTCCCGCATGCGCCCGACCGGGATCCACCCGGCACGCCCACCATGGGGCGATGCTCTGCCCACCAGGGGGCGATGCTCTGCCCATCCTGGGCGTCGCCATGTTGCGACCAGAGCCACTCTAGCGCCTGAGGTAGAGGCCACAGAGCCATCCCCAGCGCCCAGGCCATCTTTGCTCCAGTGGAGCCTTGGCTGCGGGAGGGGAAGAGAGAGACAGAGAGGAAGGCGCAGCGGAGGGGTGGAGAAGCAAATGGGCGCTTCTCCTGTGTGTCCTAGCCGGAAATCGAACCCGGGTCCTCCGCACGCTAGGCTGACGCTCTACCGCTGAGCCAACCGGACAGGGCCTGGTTTACAGATTTTAAGAATAGGTTTCCTTTACCTCAGTGGTCCCCAACCCTGGAGTACCGGTCCGCAGAGAAAGAATAACTTACATTATTTCCGTTTTATTTATATTTAAGTGTGAACAATGTTTTATTTTTAAAAAATGACCAGATTCCCTCTGTTACATCCATCTAAGACTCACTTTTGACACTTGTCTCGGTCATGTGATACATTTATCTGTCCCACCCTAAAGGCCGGTCCGTGAAAATATTTGCTGACATTAAACTGGTCCGTGGCCCGAAAAAGGTTGGGGACCACTGCTTTACCTGACCCAGCATTAGTCGAATTTCCCCGAGCTAAAGAAGGGATTAGAGGAGTATAGGCTTAAACAGAATGTCAACACAGATAAAACCAGCCTATTTGAATATAATTTGTGACTTTATTTCCAAAAGTCTCATCATCACACCTTTCTATTGCTTTAGTTTTAGAGTTTAAGGTGAATTAATAGTTAATGTTCCTGTAGTAATAATATAGTATAAGCTAGAGATATTTGGTGACAGAATTTAGTTTAGTATCTTTAAAAATTAAAGTTGGTCCTGTATTTTACAGAGTCATTAAGCTTAGGAAAGATTAACTGAAATATTAAGGTAAATTTTACTGTACTTTAGGGGAAACATATCTACGATGATCGTAATTTTTAGAGTATTCAAAAAGCTCTTGCAACTGGCAACAGTGGTCTATTGTCTCAGCTTTAAAGACACCTCTTTCCCTGTCTTTTCTACCATAAGATATGGAACTTTCCTGAAAAGATTATCTTTTGTTTGTTCTGTTTTTAATTTTCTTTCCAGTCTACAATGCTATTCTGTAAACTGCTGCCAAGAATTAAGAATAAGACATGCCCTGGCTAGGTAGTTCAATGGATAAAGCATCATCCTGGTGCATCGAGGTAGTGAGTTCTATCTCTGATCAGGGCATGTATAAGAAGCAATGAGTGTACAACTAAATAGAACAACTGGATGCTTTTTTTCTCTCTCACCCCACCCCCATCCTTTCCCCTCTTTCTCTATCAATGGAAATAAAATAAAAAGAATAAGACATAAGGCCCTGGCCAGGAAGCTCAGCTCGTTAAAGCATCATCCCAACACAGCAAGGTTGCAGTTTCTACTCCGGGTCAGAGCACATATAAGAATCAACCAATGAATGCATAAATAAGTAGAAAAACAAATAGAAGTTTCACTTTCTCTCTCTAAAATCAATAAAAAAAAATTTTTTTTAAAAGAAGATAGGAGCTGCTTTGCTTAATATATAGTGTTTCCTTTATCCCTCCTACCTCAATGTCCCACTCATATTTCAGGCTGGGACCTACTCCTAATTTGGAGCTCTCTTTCCCCTTTTTGCCAACTTGTATTATGAATTTACCTTTGCCACCCAGCTTAGTGTATCCCAAGGTTCTCTTTACCATGCCACAGTCGCAGAGCTCCAGGGAAAAGCAACCTGGTCTCAACTCTCCAGGCAGAGGAGAACAGAAGTTCCATATCCACGCATGCTGCAAATGGCTTTTCCAGTCTACCTGAATCATTACCAGCCAGAAGCAGCGGTCACTGGGACTTGGACATGAGCTGCAAAGTATAGAATGGTGAAAACAACTCCAGTGCCATGCGGACTTTTCCTGGATGTGGACTTTTCCTGGATTCCTGCTCCCTGTGACAGCTCCTAACAGACTGAACTGTGGTTGGGTTGCATTTTTCAGGGATTTGGCATGGTGATGGGGCCAATTTGGACTTGGTGAACATGTTAAGGACACTACTCTTTTATGGATTCTTGCTGTATTGGCCAAGAGTTTGCTTAAAGGCTTTTAATCACTGTAAAAAAAATAGAAGACTGGATAAAGAAGATGGGGCACATATACACCATGGTATGCTATTCAGCTAGAAGAAACGATGACATCGGATCACTTACAGCAGAATGGTGGAACTTTGATAACATTATGCGGAGTGAAATGGGCGAATCAGAAAAAAACAAGAACTGCAGGAGTCCATACATTGGTGGGACATGAGGGTGGGACTAAGAGACATGGACAGGAGTGTGGTGGTTACGGGGGGTGGGGGAAGAGAAGGGGGAAGAGAGGGAGGGAGGGGGAGGGGTACAGAGAGAGCTGGATAGAGGGTGACGGAGGACGATCTCTCTTTGGGTGATGGGTATGCAACAGAACTAAATGACAGGATAACCTGGAGATGTTTTCTTTGAATATACGGGCCCTGATTTATTGATGTCACCCCATTAAAATAAAATTTTATTTATAAAAAAAAAAAAAAAAAAAAAGAAGAAGATAGGAGCCTGACCAGGCGGCGGCATAGTGGATAGCGTATCGGACTAGGATACGGACCACCCAGGTTCGAGACCCCAAGGTCGCCAGTTTGAGCACGGGCTCATCTGGTCTGAGCAAAGCTCACCAGCTTGGACTCAAGGTCACTGGCTCAAGCAAGGGGTTACTCGGTCTGCTGAAAGCCTGCGGTCAGAGCACATATGAGAAAGCAATCAATGAACTACGGTGTTGCAACAAAAAACTAATGATTATAAAGCGTCGACCTGGAAATGCTGAGGTTGCCGGTTCGAAACCCTGGGCTTGCCTGGTCAAGGCACATATGGGAGTTGATGCTTACAGCTCCTCCCCCCTTCTCTCTCTCTGTCTCTCTCCTCTCTCTCCCTCTCTGTCTCTCTCCTCTCTAAAAATGAATAAATAAATAAAAATTTTTGAAATTATAAAAAAAAAACTAATGATTGATGCTTCTCATCTCTCTCCGTTCCTGTCTATCTGTCCCTATCTATCCCTCTCTCTGACTCTTTTTTTAAAAAAAAAGGAAGATAGAAGCCTGACCAGGCAGTGGTGCAGTGGATAGAGCATTGGACTGGGGCATGGAGGACCCAGGTTCTAAACCCCAAGGAGAAGAAGGAAGAAGGATAAAGAAGAAGAAGAAGGAAGAGGAAGGGAAAAGGAAGGGAAGAGAAGGAGAAGAAGGAGGAGGAGGAGGAGGAGAGGGAAGAGAAGAAGAAGGAGGAGGAAGAAGGAAGAAGAAGAAGAAGAAGAAGAGTAATTCTTTTGGGTTTTTTTTTGTCATAATCTCGGATATACCATGAAAAGCACAAATAGTTTTGCATATTTCTTAGATTATCAATAATATGTCTGGTACCTTAAGAAAAGATCAAGCATCTAAGATAGTAAATGAAGTGTGGCGTGTTAATTAATTAACTCGATCTCGGCGTTAGTCGTAGAAACAGATATGTATAACATGCCTGGGAAGAGTTGAGAACAAAGCCCTGGAAAACCCTGTACATAACCAGAAAATGTCTATCTGTAGTAACCTGGAGTTAGCAGAGCAGGACAGGAAATGCTGCAAGTTTATGTCAAAAATTCTGAAGTGGAGAAAAAAATAAAACCCTTAGAATGTTTCTAGGTCTTATCTCCCTGCTGCACAGTTTTCGGCGCTTCAGAAAGTCAACTAGTAACCACGAGCACAGCTGCAAAGATGCAGTGGCTTCCGCCTCGGGTGAAGATGTGCAAGGTCATATTCCTGTTCTTCCATCCTTCCCCTCCCGGCTAGTTCTCGGAGGACTAGGCTCCGAGGACAGTCCGACTCAGTGGAGATGACTTCGGGGTTCATTACATAAAATTTCCTTTGTTCTATTCTTTTGAGAAATGTTGGCCTAGAGAAGACAGCCAGGAGAGAAGATGGAAAATGGCCAGTGTGAATAAGTAAATGCACCACAGATGAGCCTGGTGCCGGGAAAGGAGGCGAAGGGGTGGCCCTGATCTGTCCCGGCTCGTGAGCACAACTGGAAAACATGGCCTTCTCGGGCCGTCACACAAGCTCTCCCTCAGCTGTTGCTCTTCTTTACAACACTCTGAAATAGCTACTGCACTTTGTGTTTGCCCTTCCAGGCTAAAGAAACACATTTGTGGTTATCATGAAGACAGGCATACAAGTCCCCAGGCTACCAACCGCTGAAAATGAGATATGTACTCTGTGACCTAATCACATCTAACTAATATTAATGTGAAAATACTCTGTTCTTGTTTGAGGTTCCAGCGGGCAGGCTCACAGAAGAACTCTAAGTAAGAACTGCCGCTGGACTTGTGACACGGGAGGGGCTACACTAAAGCATTACATGGATGTTATTATTTTATTCTTTTGGCATCCTAATTATCAAGAAGCAGAAGAAACATAAAGGGCATTCTCTAGCTTCCCATTAATGTACTGTAATTTGATTTCTTAGTGAACAAAGGCCTTTAAGAAATTCCCATGCTAATCAGCTAATAAGTTAATGGATCTTTCCTTTATAACAAATGGTAGTTCCAAGTACCTGTAAGTGCGGCCACGATGCCTCAAGGGTAGGTTCATCTTCTTCTGGATCAAATTCATTGCTGTCACTAGGAGGGAGCGTTCTGAATATATTGCAGGAAACCTAAAAATAAAATAAACAAGCATCAGGGTTAGGTGGAAGCACCTCTGGGCAGCCTCCCACAAGGTCTTTCCAGCCAGCCAAAGGGAACCCAGATGACAGATGACAGGAGCGCCACTGACCTGGACCAGGGACCTCTTTCTATAGGCTTTCAGGTCGGGACCACCTCTAGGCAAAGCTGGAGAGCTGCAAGCAGCACCTTCTACCCTGGTGAACAGTACTCCTTAACCTTATATGGCCGTTCCCACCCCAAGTCCCCATGGCTGCGCACCTTCCATCAAAGCCTGCTTTGGTTATTCACGAGTCAAGCAGGGTGCTAAATAACCAACTTTCACTAAGTCACAAATAACTGATAACGGGCTTCTTGTATTTCCCTTCTCAGGCTTATTCACCATTTGCAAATTTACAGTCAAATGGTGAAATTTCAGGCATTCACAAAAAGTCCATCACAGAAGATATTTTTGAACTTTCTAACATGCTTAAAATCATAGCCAATCTGTTCTCAGTTGGTTTACAAAATAATAACAATGCCCAGGGTAAGATACAAACCTCTATAAGCCAGGCATTCCTTCACCCTAGCTGCTCAAAGAATGGCCATGAGTTTGTAACCACTGAAACTGGGTGAAAATGGTCCATTATACGATTTCTGTACATATTCCAAGACTGCTACAGTAAAATGCTTATTTGGAAGTGCTGCTGCTACTATTCTCAGGGTTTCTTTTCCGTTTCTATTCTGCTTGTCCTACTCACTCAACTATCTTTTCCTAAGTATCCTAAGTTATCTCCAAGCATATCCTCAGCTCTGAAGAACAGAATAGGGGAAGAAAACTGGGGTGGGGTGGGGGTGCTAGTATATGTGTAGAAAGCAAAAAGGAAAAGCAAGGAGATACTGCACCAGAAGCCTCTGCTGAACTTCCTATATAATGCAGAAAATAAAAAATATTATGTTTTAAAATTCTGACCTGAATGAAAGAGGGAAGAAGAAAGGCTTTAGGGGGTACATATAATCTAAATGTGCTTATTCATTCAAAGAGTATTTATTAAGTGCCCATTATGTATGTGCACCCACCGTTCCAGACACTAGGGAAATGGCAGTGAGCAAAGCGGATAATAATCTGTGGCCTCATGGAGCTTAGATTCTAATTAAAGTCAGATTATCTAATTTTCTAGCTATGGAAACTGAGCCCAGATGTGTAAGCATTGAAAAGATCTGACTTTATTTTAAGTACATAGGAAGCCACTAGTGGATCTTAAACAGTTGCATGATTTGATTTTTACTTTATAAAAAAAAAATGACTCTGGTCACTATGTATAGAACAGACAGGAAGGGGACAAGTCAGAAGCCTGTGAAAGTAGTAAGAGATGATGGTTTGAACTAGGATAGTGACAGAGAAGATGGACAAAAATAGAGCGATTTAATATATATACTGCTGACTTGGATATATGGGGTGAGGGAAAGGAAAGAATCAAGAATGACTCAAGTTTAATGCTGTTTACCCAAGATGGAGATAGTTCAGAAAGAAAAAAGGTTTTGGAGGGGAGACCAGAGATCCAGTGAAGAGTATGTTAAAGGAGCAATATCTAGGAGGCAATCAGACATATAAATCTGGGCCTCAAAGCTGAGCAGGTCAAGACTGGAGACATAAGGCCTGGTCGGCATATACACGACGGTGACAAACAAGACTAATGGGACACCTTGGAATGGAGCAGAGAGGGAAAGGATTTTTAGACATCCAACATTTAGAAATCAGACAGAAAAAGAACAGCCACAGAAGAAGTAGGAGGCAGATGAAAAGAAGTAAAGTTGGGGGTCTCAGCAGCTAAGAAAAAATGTCTTAAGAAAGAAGTTAACAGCAGCAAACGCTATTCTGAGATCAAGATGAGCACAGAGCAGGATCTATTGGATTTGGCAGCCCTATAAACTGGGTACTACTATTATCCCAGTTCACCATTGAGAAAACAAGCACAAGTGTTAAGATCTAAGGTTACAGTTAGGAACCAGCAGTTACAACTGAACCAGGCTGTCATGCTCCACCATGTATTCTAGAGAGTAGGTAGACCACCTCTTTTGCTCTACTTTAGTTTAGATGACCGAAAAAAATTATATTAGAATGTTGACTAATGACAGTATGTACAGTTCTACTATTTTATTTCTGTGCCTTCCAATGATTATTAGAAATTATATATACAAAGAAACTAGTGACTTTTCAGATAACCAACAACCTGACTTCTCTTCAGTCAGTCATACTACAATCGCAGGGCAATGTTCTTTTAATTTCTTGTTTTTGAATCTTCCTTAAACTATATATGTATTTCAAAAACTGAATAGGGTTTTCATTCTAACTGAGTCATTTATATTTACTGTACCCTATAACAAGTTTTCTTCCTCTCCTGAAATGTGAAAGTAAACCATAAAAAGAAAAAGAAAATGGCTTCCATATGGTAAAATCTGGATAAAAAGAAACTTCTCCTCCTCTGTACTCTTGGACATATAAACTCTTACAGTCCCCACCACACGGTACAGCAATTGCTTATTCACACATTTGTTTCCGTCTCCCAACTAATTAAGATATTCATGTCATATTCACATTTATTTCCTCTAGCAAAATCGAAGCATCCCATAAATAGTCACAAAATAAGTGCTTTATTGAGTTTACTGCTAAACATTCACCAGATGAGTAATAAGGAAGCAAAGATCTGTTGAGCTGGACACAATCAAGAGCTGACTCAGCTGGATAAGTAGTTCTCTGGAACATTTGCAAAGAATGTCAAAGCGTATCATCAGGTGGCATGGAAATGGCTAAGTCTTTGACCCAGTTTGTCACATAATAGGTGCTTAATAAAAATGTCATGAATGAATGATCATTGCTCACATCCTAGAGAATCTATCCTAAGAAAATAACTCAAGATGAAACTGAAAAATAAACTATTTAAAATGCTCATCTACAACATTCTTCAAAAAGTATATTGGGCCCTGGTCAGGCAGCTCAGAGTATTGCAGCGATATGCCAAGGTTGTGGGTTCAATCCCTAGTCAGGACATATACAAAAATCAACCAATGAATGCATAAGTTAGTGAAACAACAAATCAATGTTTTGCTGTTTTGCTCTTTTCCTCTCTCCCCCTTCCTCTTTCTCTAAAATCAATCAATAAAAAAAATTTTCAAGCATAAAATTGGTAATAAGCTTTATGTCCATCATCAAAGAGATACATCACCTTAGTGGAATATTGTGCAACATTAAAGATGATGGCTATATGAAAGCACAGAGAAATATTTATATAGATTTAGGTAAAAAGACAATTGAAAATGGTGTGGCTATAACTATAGAGATAAGAATGGATATGAGTAACTTAAGGGAAATTTTTAAAAAGCTGTATTAAAGCAAGAAGAATACGGATGATAGTTGCTATTTTCCTCTTGGGATACACCAATAAGTCCTAAATCTATAAAAAGCATAAGTGAAAGACATATAATATGTAAGTTATGTCTTTAATTTTAAGATGAAAATGAGCTCTTGAATTTGTTTGAACAAGATTATTACTGTCAGGAGAGAGTTAAAAATCAGAGCCTCCCATAATACCTTAAGAGTCTAGTTCAAACTTGAATCACTGAAGGACTGAATGAATGAATCAATTTAACTGCACAGTTTAGCTCCAAAATCGTGAGTTTAAAACTGGGTTATCCATGGATGGGCTTGGAGGGGTTCTCTAAATCCCCTCATTTTCCTGCAACATTTCGTATGTGTGAGTCCAATTTGGGAAAAGCTCCAGCTGCTTTCATTAGATTTTCAAGACCTCCTAGCTCTACAAATGGTTAAAAACCACTGTTCAAAATGATAAATTTGCTTCCATTTAAATCTGTTATCACTAGCAGCCATTTCTGATTTATAGCCAGGGCTAGAGACTTAAATAGATAGTATCATTAAATAGGTAATGGCAGTTGTATGCTTATGAAAATACATTATGACCACAGGAGCCACCCACATCACTCCCTACCATGAAGCAGTTTTGTAAAGAGTCTAAGACACGAAGTTAAAATGCATCCAGGTATTTCTAAAATCACAAACTGTTTCTCTAATATGTTTAAATATATGAGGCTCTAACCATAAACCTTCTCTTTTATTCATTCAGGAGCAGACTATCAAAAATGAACAAAAGAAAAAATTTAACTCTATTAGAAGGATTTATTTTCAACTATTTATTTTAATCTACACTGGTGTCAATGCAAAGGAAAAAGTTTAAGAAATAAGAGTCTTTGAGGTAGTCTAGTTCATTTGCATACTAAAGACATTATAATAAACACTGAATGCTGGAATCAAACTGAAGGCTTGGAGGCACAGGACTGACCTCCAAAAAGTGACTGTAGGGACAGAAAGCAAGGCTAAGGGAATGGCAGGAACAGGTATTAAATTCAGATAGAAAACCCAGGATCAGGGGTTCCACTATGCAGCATCCAGAATCAGATCACGTCAGAGACTACTTCATCCAGCACCTTCATCACACAGATAAGCAAAGTGAGGTTCAAAGGGCTGATGGCTTGTTCAGTCACACAGAACTACACAGGCTTGTTCTCTGGCACACCCCCAACCCAACCCGTGAAGACCATGTACAGACCAGACTTCCTTCTATCTCTGTTTTTTCCTCTAATTTAACATTCCCCTACCCATTTCTTTTTATGATTTTTTTTTTTTTGTATTTTTCTGAAGCTGGAAACAGGGGGGGGGGGGGGTCAGACAGACTCCCGCATGCGCCCAACCGGGATCCACCCGGCATGCCCACCAAGGGGCGATGCTCTGCCCCTCAGGGGCATCGCTCTGTTGCGACCAGAGCCACTCTAGCACCTGGGGCAGAGGCCAAGGAGCCATCCCCAGCGCCCGGGCCATCTTTGCTCCAATGGAGCCTCGCTGCGGGAGGGGAAGAGAGAGACAGAGAGGAAGGAGAGGGGGAGGGGTGGAGAAGCAGATGGGCGCTTCTCCTGTGTGCCCTGGCCGGGAATCGAACCCGGGACTTCTACACGCCAGGCCGACGCTCTACCACTGAGCCAACCAGCCAGGGCCATCTTTGTATGATTTTTATTACTCTTTAGTTTCTCACCTCTCCTTTGCTATTATCTTTAGGTTCTTGGCCTGCTAGTGGCCCTTAATGGCACCCATGGACATTGTTTACCTTCCTGAGAGCATTCGGGTATAAGCTGATCACCTTGCTCAGCATTAACAGGGAAATACAACAGTCTCTTCATTCCTGCTGTCTGGTTCAGAGCCTCATTAACAAACATCTTAATTATAATAGTTTCCTCTCTGGAGTTCCTATTCCTCGAATCCCTTCTTCTTATTTTCCCCATAGATCTTGAGCCCCTTGCATACTCCTTAATAATTTCTGAATGCCTAGCACCTAATACACAATAAATGGAAATAATTGGGATTGCCAGATAAATCTGAATTTCACATAAACAAATAATTTTTAGCTCAAGTATGTCCCAAAATTCAAACATAACTAGATGCCCTCTGTTTTTATTTGCTAAATCTGACAACCCTAAAAGAACACTGATACTAATGAAGAACATCTCCTGGTGAGAACTCAGCAGCACTCCCTGCAGCACAAAGGGAGGGAGAGGGACCTCACAGCTGTTTGCCTCCACAACAAGGCAAGGGCTGCTCTCTTACTTTCCAGTTCTTACAGTTTCCTGCTAATTACTGTTAACTATGGTGCCGAGAAATAAGTGTGGAAGTAAGTCTTGGCCAAATGTGAAAGAAGGGACTAAAACGTTTCCCAGTGCATGAACCAACATGCAAAAAAGAAAGATGTGTTTTGGTTTATTTTCATCAGGTTTGAGTAAACAAAAAACTTTTACTTTTGATTTGAATATCCAAATACAACTCTTCTTATTTTTAAATAGTCAATCGAATTACTACAGAAACCAACAATTCGCTGTCCTTAATCCCTTAATCTCCATAGAACTACATACTAATTTTACACCAAGATGTTGATGCCATTTTGTTGTTGTTGTTAAGAAAAATGACTGACAAATTAAAAAAGAACTGAATGTGGCTAGAACCTAGTAGCTACTCATAAATATCTACCAAGATTAACACTGAACAAAACAGAGTAATGACAACACAGTGAGTTGTAAAAAAGAAACAAACTATTAAATGAATAGTTCCAATATCTGTTAGTTATATATTTGCTAGTACTATTATTATTTAAGGCTTAGGTAAACCAGGCATGTATTGTGATTGGGAGACCGCTATAGAACAAGGCAATTTAAATGAACTTCTCTGTGCTTTGCAATCATATTTTCTACATGATTAAGTGTCATCTTTCTGGGATAAAAACAGATGAACTAGTTGACCTTTTATGTGAAATTAATGTCATTACAATTATGTAACACTGTAAGAAAACTGCCAATACAAATACAAGGGCATCAAAAATATAAAATCAATTTTCTTAAGATTACATCTAAAAGAAAATTTTTCTAACCAAAAAAGGATTAAATGAATGATGTTAGAGAACATTCAAGAAAATTGAAAAGCGTCTTTATTCCTTTTGCACTATTTGTATTAAGACCTCATGCAAGTAACAATTTCACTAATATCCTCCTGTGGCAATGTTGAAGCTAGGTCATTAAGCATTATTCTCATGGTATTCAGTGTTAGCCCAACAAACGTGTCTGAATAGAAATAGTAAAACTAAATCCGGAAAAGAAAATCTCAGAAAAGTTAATTAACATTTACTGTGGATACAATTTTTTAAAACTATTAAATGCAAAACAAAAAATGTGAACATAAGTAAAACTTACTTTAAAGCTATAAATCAGACATTTGAAGAGAGACTATTTTCAAACATACTAGAATTTGTATTAAATATTCAAACTCCAACAAGAACTAAAATCCTGCCTGACCTGTGGTGGTGCAGTGGATAAAGCGTTGACCTGGAAATGCTGAGGTCGCCGGTTCGAAACCCTGGGCTTGCCTGGTCAAGGCACATACGGGAGTTGATGCTTCCAGCTCCTCCCCACCTTCTCTTTCTCTCTCTCTCTCTCCTCTCTCTCTCCCTCTCTGTCTCTTTCTCTCCCTTTCTCTCTCCTCTCTAAAATGAATTAAAAAAATTAAAAAGTTAAAAAAAAAAGAACTAAAATCCTAACAAAATTCGTCTAGATACTTTGCTATGTTATGTTTTATAACAAAGTCATAAATAATAAACTACGTACATATAATATCAAGCTACTTTTGGTAACAGCAAATTTAAGAATTCTTAACAGTCTCAATGATAAAAAAGAACTTTCTAAACCTGACTCTCAGCCCCATTTAAAGTAATTATAGATTATTGATAAATAAAAATAAGGAAAAAGTCCCAAAGCCCCTGTAATTATGCTCAAGAGACTTAGAATCAGAGCAAATATCTTTTAAGCTAATGCTCTGAATAGGGAACAAATGGCAAAATTTTTAAACTTTCAATTAGGACTTAATGTAATTTACTCAAAATTTGTTTAATCAGTAATTTGTTTCTAAAGCCAAAATATGTCTTTTAATTACCACAATAAATCTACTGAAGTTTCCACTTCACACGAGGCATATAGTCTCTTTTTATTCCTCACCATCTATGTGAATAAACATGCCTGTTTAAAAGTTAACTGAACTTCTATAGAGATGTTGACCTGAAACCTATGTACTCTTATTGATCAATGTCACCCCATTAAATTTAATTTCTAAATAAAAAAATGTTATCTGAACTTGTGAAACCATTAAGATCCCTTATTCTAACATAAAGGCCTTACTGTAAAGAGCAGAAATGTAGAGATCAATATAACTTCCTAATTATGAGCCATCCACTACTAACTTTATTCTCTAAGATGATAAATATATAACTGTCACTGCTATGTAATATTAACAACACAATTCAAATTTTCAGACAAGACTTTCTAGAAGTTATTACTCAAACATATTCACTTGAGTTGAATATGATTCCTTGAGACAAACAATCTTCACAATGCCCTTGTTTGCCACAAGTGCAGGTATCAGCAACACTACACTGTAATGCACATGTGTGTTCAAGCACTCCAGCAGGGCTGTCCCCTTTTATAATAAAACCACCTTTGAGAGAAAATATTCACCAAACCAGAACCAAAGACTGAGTGCATTGTTTACACGTGACTAAGAAACACGCATTTGTGACAGTTGTGAGATTTGCTTTACAACATCTGGAAATCTAGAAGAGGATTTAAAATATTTCTGAAGTTGATGACTACGTTATTGTTACACATTCATTGTTATACTTTAAATTTGTATTAGCAGGGCTTTCTAGAACATAGCATCTATACTATTAAAGCTGATTTCTGAAGTGAGACAGAAGAAACATCTTAAAAAATGGGAAGAGATGCTTAACAATCAGTGGAAGAAAGGGAATAACAAGGCAACAAAAAGGAAGTTTGAAATTGATATTGCCCAGTTTGAATTTTTAAGTATGCAGCAAAATGCAAACAAGACTAAAGTGACAGAAACCCGAGCATGCGCTATCTATGTTCCTAACTCACAAGGATGTCATCATTTTTACTTATATTTCCTTTATCAAGTATTTCTTTCAAAATCTACTAGGTATAAACAGTACTCACATTTGTATACACTTTAAAAAATCTGTTTGCATTATTGGCTGCTGCTGCTGGGAGCAGTATTTAGCTAATAATTTGATCAATTGGTGTAACTTGATTTAACTTATAATGATTGTTTTGAAATAATCTGATCTCTTCAGCATTCAGCATTTAGAAGGATCAGAGCATTGACAACTGAATGGAAGAAAGGACTCTATTCATGAGAGATCAAGAGCAGTCAACAGATTTTGAACACAGATCAAAAATCAAATCTAAATATACGATATAGTTTTGAGAAATACATCAACATTTAGTTATAAAGAAGCAAGAGAAAAAAAGCGTATGAAGATAAGGACTCGTTCCATTCTCTCTGACTTATGGCAAGCCCATCAGGTGACAGAGATGCCACAAAGGCAGGAAAGAAATGGGGTAGGGGGAGCAAGGGAAAGAGGAAAACATTTTAATTGAGCCCCTTCCATGCACGTTTATATCAAGTTCAAAACATGCAAAACCAATTGATTGTACTGATAACAACTGATAGCAAGGACAGTGTCAGGAGAGAGGAATCGACCCAGAAAATCTGTGCTCTTACAATGCCACATCCAGTCACATTTAAAACGGGAACTGTGTGTGAAAGGGTGGCACTGAGAAGGTTTGCCTGTGCTGAGACCAGGTGGGCTATTATTCCTCACCACCCTCTTACCATCGCCCTTTCACCTTCTAAAACTGTCCTTTAATTGGTGCCTTTAGGTCTTTTCCCCTCCAGAGAAGAATCGTCCATTTCCAGACTACAGGCAAGGGATCTGGGAGCTGAAGGGAAGAGAGGGTGTTCTTTATCCGACTGCTTTCAATGTACCCACTACTTTCAGAAAGGTGTCCGCTGCTCTCAGCTGCGCCTAATGTCCTTGAGTCCAGACTCCCTCCAGTTTAGCCTCTCCAGAGAGTAAACTTTCAGTTTTTTGTTGGGATTTGGGAGGAGCAGTCACCTGGCAGCTGGTTGGGGGGAGCAGGGTATGATCAGGAGTTCCAGCTACTTCTTATACAAACTTCCAGCAAGTCTCCTATTTTTGCCCCCAAGAACCCTTATTTGTAAAGGCATCTGTCTGACCTTCTTGCAGTTAATGGGGTGTGAGTTGGCCACTTCCGGACTTTCCTTGCTGATGCTTAGGGTTCAGCTTTCTCTGATAGGCCAAGATAGAGACCACCAGCTTACTGGCTTTCTAGTTTCCAAAATGGAAACTAGACACTGAGATCTCTGCATTTTGCTTTGGTCTTGTGAGTTTTATTTCTTTTCAGTAATTTTTGTGTGATTTTCAGAGGTAAAGGTAGTAAACCTATACATATTTACTCAAAAGTTAGTTATTTCCTATTACATTATTTCTTCTATACAGTAAATTCTCTTAATTCAAATAATTTCATTATCTTATGTAAATATATCAATTCTGTTTTAGTGGGAAAGACTCCAGTAGAACCAGAAGAAAAGCAAATAGCAGGTGCTCTAACCTTAGCCTAGGCAAGATAAGAGACCCCACATTGGTGTTCTTTCTCAGAATTAGCACAACCACATTAGGTCTTAGTGTGAAACAAAACAGAAAATAAAGCACATTCTCAGAGGCAGATTAAGGTCAGGTGAGGGCTCAGGCGCAGAAGAAAATATTGGGCCCCTTACATTGGAAAAAAGTGTCAAGTTGGGGTTTCATGGGCCCTTCTTCACAAGTCAGGGCCCAGGGCGCGCTCTCAGTGCACCCGCTGTTAAATCTGCCTCTGCACATTCTGGATCTTGGGATACTGTATACAGAAGTCAAACGAATGTCTCAAAGTCATCACTTTACCCAATGAACATGTAAACAAATCTCAAAATAACAAATCAGCCCTAGAACTCAAGGAAGAGCGAGGCTGAATCCTTAGCATGATGCTCTCCTCTCAATTCTGTCACCTTTTCTACTATGACTTCTGTTTCCAGGCCACATAAATGTCTTAGTTTGATTATTTCTAGTTACATACAGAGCAGTTCTGACATCTCACTAGATCTCGGATTCACTCTAGTCAAAACCAATCTCATCCTCTTTGACCTCCATGCCCCCCTAAGAGAGAATTCTATTCTCACCTTCCCAAGTCTGTCTAACCTTCTGGGGTTTTCTTTGACTCTTCCTATCCTACATCTGTTTTATGTTATGCACTTCATCACCAAGACTTATTATTTACTCCTTCACAATGTCTCTTTGGTGCAAATGGTGGTGTTAATTTTAATATTGGAAATTTGGAAACAGTTTAAATGTCCCAAAATGGGCAAACAGTTAAATAAATAATGGTATAGTCACATAGTGGCATATTAGGCAGCCACAAGAATGATGTTCTAAAAAGATATTTGACAACATGCCTGAACCGTGGTGGGGCAATGGATAGAGTGTCGACCCAGGATGAGTTCCCAGGTTCGAAACCCTGAGGTCACTGACTTGAACATGATATCATCAACATGATCTCAAAGTTGCCGGTCTTTTCAAGGGATCACTAGCTTGGCCAGAACCCCCACCCACCCACCCCCATCCCCGATAAAGATAAGAAGCAGTCAATAAACAACTAAAGTAATGCAACTACAAGTTGATGCTTCTCATCTCGTTCCCTTCCTATCTGTGGTGTGTGTGTCTCTCTCTCTCTAAAATCAGAAATAAAAAAAGTGATATTTAACAACATGAAATCATGCTTATATCATAATACTAAGAAAATAATTTTGAAAGAATCCAAAATTATACTGTATGTATTTATATATAAATTATACTACATATATATATGTGTACCTGGTCCCTACCGTCCACTAGTGGGCATTCCAGCTTTCACAGTGGGTGGTAGCGGAGCAACCAAAGTATAAATAAAAAGATAGATTTAACTACAGTAAGTTGTTTTATAAAGATTTATTCTGCCAAATAGCGAAAATCTGACATAAAGTACTTGATAAGTAATTATTATTATATGCTTTAACTTGCTGTACATCTGCTTTATAAATTTTATAAAGTAAAGTTACTTCCCTACTTTATAAATCACCATTGCTGTGGAACTGGTGGGCGGTTAGAAAATTTTACTACTAACAGAGATACAAAAGTGAGTGGTAGGTATAAAAAGGTTGACTACCCCTGGTATATACTACATATGCTACATATAGTATATATACTAGCTACAGTATATAGTATCGATATAAATTACTATATATAGTAAGATTAGAAAATATTTTTAACCCAAAACAAACAAAATAGGAAAGGGTTGCAAGGGAATTTTCTTGGGTGATACAATGTTCTAGATCTAGGGTTTGGTTTTATGAGTATATAGAATTATTAAATTCATAGAACATTCACTGCCTAAGGTTTGTTCTTAAAATTATGTTGCATGTTAAGTATATCTAATTTATTTTAATTTAAGGGGGAAATCTCACAAAAAACAAAACAGGAGAAAACTGGTCAATATGTGAACAATGATTGAATTTAAATAATAAAACTACAGCCCTGGCCGGTTGGCTCAGCGGTAGAGCGTCAGCCTAGCGTGCAGAGGACCCGGGTTCGATTCCCGGCCAGGGCACATAGGAGAAGCGTCCATTTGCTTCTCCACCCCTCCGCCGTGCCTTCCTCTCTGTCTCTCTCTTCCCCTCCCACAGCCAAGGCTCCATTGGAGCAAAGATGGCCCGGGCGCTGGGGATGGCTCTGTGGCCTCTGCCCCAGGCGCTAGAGTGGCTCTGGTCACAACATGGCGACGCCCAGGATGGGCAGAGCATCGCCCCCTGGTGGGCAGAGCGTCGCCCCATGGTGGGCGTGCCGGGTGGATCCCAGTCGGGCGCATGCGGGAGTCTGTCTGACTGTCTCTCCCTGTTTCCAGCTTCAGAAAAATGCAAAAAAAAAAAAATAAATAATAATAATAATAATAATAATAATAATAAAACTACACATAGTAATCGACTTACGACCTATACAACTTACGACCATTCGACTTTACGACCACAGTCGCTAGCCACGACTGCTCCGCATCTGGCAGTGCAAGCGTTGCCCAGCTGGGCATACGGCAGTGCAGACCAGCTTCCGGCAGCACTACCATCTCCGTGTGCACCATTTCAACTGTTATCTCAGACTCGGTACAGCAATTTGTGTTTTGTGTCTTGGATATTTTTCATCAAACCCTTCCCAAGATGTCTACCAAGAGAAAATTGTCTTTGCAAATATTAAACCAGTTGTACTAGTAATGGAGTGTTTTTACTTAAACCTGACAAATGTAAAAATAAGAAACAAAATGGTGTAGAGATGATACAAATGGCATAAAATGAACAAATAAAATTATGATATATAATAATAATGAAAGAAAATTATGATCAAATATTACTTAAAGATTTTTATAACATCATTTCACAGTACTGTACATATAGCCTACTCAACTTACAACCAAATTGTGTTACGACGGTCTGTTGGAACCAATTGAGCACTAGCTGTATAGGTATTGGCCCTGGCTGGTTAGCTCAGCTGGTTAGAGCACTGTCCCAACACACAAAGGTTATGGGTTTGATCCCCCGTCAGGGCACAAATTGATGTTTCTGTCTCCCTTCTTCTCTCTCTAAAATCAATAAATAACAAATTAAAAATAAATAAAACTACAGGTATTTTTCCCTTTGTTTTCCTTTTTTATTCTTTTCTTTAATAAACACTTAAATATTCTCCATTTCCTCTTCCTTTGCCACCACCTGACAAGATCAGGACAACAGCCCTCTGCCGTCAGCCACCCTGGGTTAAATGTGCCAACCTATATCCCCTTTAAGGAGCTGGCAGGAGGGTACAAATTTTCTTTGTGGGGGCTAAAGAAAGAAAAAGAAGAATATCATTTGAATTTCACCTCTTGTTCAAAAACCTTAGCAACTTCCTGTTTGCTGTCTACAAGACTGTCTAACTTCTACTTAGCTTGCTAAGACCTCTGGAATCTGGACCCATCCCTGCCCCCCTACCTATTACCCACAAACTCCAACCACGAACCCTCCACTCCATTAGGCTCCTATTTCCAGATTAAACTTGGCTGAAAATAGTAGGCAATTTTTTACCTGCTGAAATGGTGACAGTAATGTTAAATTAATTCTCCCCAGAGTCTGTTATCCTCACACAAAACCATCACAGGGAAGTATTTCCCACACAGAAACAACTATAGTGTACTGTCTCCAAAATTGGAAATGTAGCAGTGAATCCAAAAGTGAAGACTGTTGATATTAAATCTTGAAATCCAAGAATAGAGGTGTAAACACTGCCATCGTCATGGTGCTTACTGGGTACAAATCCAGAGCAGGCCCTCGCCCTGCTGGCGTCCTCAGTCAAGCACAGCCCCACGCACAGGCAGGCTAGCCTGTGGCACTAGGTTTTTACTTCGTTTCACTGTGCAGGGACTGCAGGTCCTAAAACCCAGAAAGGTACAAAAACTGGTCAAGTAAGAGATTTCTGTAAGAACCAAGGGGTACAAGTTGATAAAACAGTGACAGTACAGGGCTTTTTTGAGAACAGATATATTCTAATATCTGCTTTAACTACTTCATGGCTCAAGGTCAGCTAATGCTGAAAGAAAACTCTTGAATTCTGAATTAAAACACTTGAGGCTCCTGGTACACATTTGTGGCTATTCAATACATGTTCTTACTTGTAATCACTAAAAATAAACAGGAAATGCTGCAAAAATTATCCCTGTCCCTTGTTCTGTGTGTGTTTGTCTGTTTCTGTGACCCCCCCATTAGTAAAACAAAGTCTTGAGCTAGCAGCTGGGTGATGAAAACAAACATGCCCGAAGGGAACTACATCTTACCCCGGAGTATCAGTGCTCCTCACCGGCTAGTGCTGCTTGGCTAGTGCTGCTTGCTCACGGTTGAGTAATACAGGCCCCTCTAGGAGAGGGCAGGACAGACAGCCCTCCTTCCTGGGCCTCACTGAGTCATGCCAGCCTCGCCTCATCTTAGGGGGCAAAGCAGGAGTGTGGATTAAGTTCTGCAGAAAGAAACCAACCCTGTTTGCTTCCATTTTAAATGTGCACTCAAAGATCACTGCCTTCCTATTAGTATTTTATGCCTCAACTAACTACTCCTACCTACTTCTCAGAATAGGGCATAACAGACTCCTCATATAGTACCTAAGGCCAGTACAAATATAAAACTTAATTTTCCAGGCCTTCTCTATTGTCTAAACTTAACAAATTTTCTAACTTTCCTAAGAGAAAAAGCCAACAGTGCCACAAAAGGAAGAGGCCTACAGTATTCCAAAGTGTTCTACCTTTTCTCACACTTAACTTCCTCAGGAAGGGAAACTTCACAGCACTTCAGAGCAGCCCATTTAGTGCCTAACCCTATCAGTCTAGCCCCTCCTCCGTTTGTCCCCTACAGTTCTGAAAGGTCAGGAAACATCATATTCTCCAATATAGCTTGCTTATTTGTTTTATTTAAAAATAAACTCATTCTCCAACTTACCAAGAAGTTAGAACCAGTCCTGTCTTTACTCAGAAGCACCCTCTCCTCTCCGTGCCTCCCTGATCCTGGCAGCGTTGGCCTAGCCCAGACCGCACGCTGCCTCAGGCTGCGGTCTCTCCAGTCCGCTTCTCCGCTGCTCAGCCCACCCCCGCCTCTCTATCCATCGTTGTAAAGGCATTCTTACTCTAAAAGTCCTTTATTTTATCCTCACTTTCCAGAGGCACCTTCCTCCACAGAAGTCACTGGATAGCACATGTCTTGTTTTCATCTACAGATCAAATTTGGCTTTTCACATTGGTCAGTAGCCAACTACCTCCAGAAAATGACTTGTCCATTGTTTTCTTGCCAAATTCTTGCCTCAAGCATTACTGTCTCTGAGAATTACACATTGAGGACACGTGTTCTTCTCTTTTTTACACTGGTGTAACCAGCTTTCTCTTCTGAGAGAATCAACCAATAAATAAATCCCTCTCTCTCATTTCCGTCTTCAGTACAGAGACGGCTGAACCATATGAACTAGCACCAAGTGCTAGAATTATCCATGACCCACTTGCAAATACCTTAGGCAATATTTCCCAGTTGTTTTTACCCATTTTCTTGATAGATTTTTTCACCCAGATATTGCTTATAACTATAACCGTATTTTCAGTTTCAAGGTTAAACTAAAAGGTAGGAGCAAAAGGAAACCAGAACTTGAATGCAGTACTGAAACTTATTCTGCAAAATTCTGTTGCCAGGATGGAACAGAGACGGGACATAGAAGTATTCTCTTTCCAGTGAAATAACAGTATTGGGTACATCTGTGCTAGACAAGTCATAGCTGCCAAACAACTTTAAGTATCTTGAAAACTCTGAACAATCTGTAAAGCCGTAAGCCAGAAGGACGACAGCTTATAAATGAAGCAAATAGCGATCATGAGTCGTCAGTTGCTCCCTAAGTAAAAACAGCTCCTTATCATATTTAAATAAAAACTAAACATATTAAAATCCCTGTCAGATTCCTTGAGAGAATGTTTACAAGGGAGAAATGGTAAATTACTAATATAGTATGGACATGAATATGCAAGTACAGTAGGAAAAATTTTATTTAGGTTCACTAAGGGTAGCAGATATACACATGTAACATAATTACACAGACACATGCACATTTATAGGGTCCTCCAGAAAAAATAATAGATGTAAAAATAAAATTACCCAGACAGAAGTGAAGATTAAAACAAACAGTCATAGAAAAAATATGGAAGGTCACCTTGAAGAGACAAAAAGCTTTCAGGCTAGTAAAATTGACTAATCTACCTAAAGAAAAAGGTAAGCCCTGGCCGGCTGGCACAGTGCTAGAGTGTTGGCCAGGCATGTAGATGTCCCAGATTCAATTCCTAGTCAGGGCACAAGGAGAAGTACCCATTTGCTTCTCTGCCCCTCCCCCCCCACTTCTCTCTCTCTCTCTCTCTCTCTCTCTCTCTTCCCCTCCTGCAGCCGTGGCTTGATCGGAGCAAGTTGGCCCTCAGCACAGAGGATGGCTCCATGGCCTCTGCCTCAGGCCCTAAGAAGAGTTCGGTTGCTGAGCAACAAAGCAATGCCCCAGATGGACAAGGTATTGCCCCCTAGTAGGCTTGCCAGGTGGATCCTGGTCAGGGCGCATGCAGGAGTCTGTCTCTCTGCCACCCATCCTCTCACTGAATTTAAAAAAAAAAAAAAAAAAAAAGGTAAGACTATCAGAAGCAGTAGAGGTGGTATCATGAATAATAATAATAATAATAATGACATCACAACAACCTTACAAAGTGACAGTGGGGTAACAAGCTTACAAGGGTTAAGACCATCTAAGATCACAGTTAAGTAAGTAGCAGCACTGGGCCCAGGTCTGTCTGTCTATACTACTGACTGAGGAAGGACAACAAAAAGAAAAAATGGACTGTACACACATACTTCTAAGACTGGGGTCCATCATGGAGGGGGAGGCATGTTCAAATCTTCTGACTCCCTTGCTACAAATTCAGGCTAACCAAGCAACTTAAGGCTGCCTTTGGCTGCTGGGGGAACATTAAATCTGAAGAGTCAGACAAAGCAACCCCTGCACCTGTGGTAAAATCAAGCTTAAACCATTTTGAAGTCCGATATCTTTGAGATTTAATCAAAAGCTTTGTTGTTCTACCACAAAAATATACAAAACACACAAAATTTTGCAGTGAACATTAGAGGGTCCACTGACCAATGAAACCAATCTATGGACACCCTAAGATGCTAAATTAATATTGTTAAATGAGCACTAACTAAAGAAGCACAATGTGGTAGCTGAAAATGGTAATTAAGGAAAGGATGTCATGCCTGCCAGTTTCTCTACCCTCTGGTAAATCACAAATGGTAACAATCTGCTCCTAACCTGGAGCAGTGAATTCTTCCTGATCTACTCTTAAAATGTCCTTTGGTAATCTTCATTATCATAACCTTCAATTCTTTTCTAAGTACCAAGAAATTCTTTACTTTCTCATTTAATTCTCAGATCCTAGCTTTTGTAAACTTACCCTACCCTCAAAGCTTACAGAAACTTCAGTTCCTAAATGCCTTTCCCAAATAGATACTACTCCACATTCTTCCATTAATTTATATTTCCAGTGGTGTAAGCAGCCTACCTCCACAACACCACAGCCCTCCACTCTGACAGATCTTATCTCCTTGGGGTCTGAAGAGGCACCTCCCAGGCAAATTCTGGCCAGGATGTATATTTATATTCCTTATCAGATGCAGGAAGATGAAAAATGGAAATTTCATCTTTCCCCCTGGTAGTTATTGTTCCCAATGCTCCTTTCAGATAGTTGTTATTTTACAAAAATAAACTCTCTGTCCTTCAGCCAATACAGTATGCAGTGAAGAAAGTACTTCTGTGTAGGCAGACTGAGACCTTTAATTGCGACTTCATAATTTTCTATAAAACCATATTATTCTACTAAGAGGCTAAACAGAGCTGTGATTTCCAGTTAAATTAAAGAATGTATAAAAGATTAAGCACTTAGCCTGACCAGGCGGTGGCACAGTGGATAGAGCGTCGGACTGGAATGCCGAGGACCCAGGTTCGAGACCCTGAGGTCACCAGCTTGAGCGCAGGCTCATTTGGTTTGAGCAAAGCTCACCAGCTTGGACCCAAGGTCACTGGCTCTAGCAAGGAGTTACTCGGTCTGCTGCAGGCCCGCAGTCAAGGCACATATGAGAAAGCAATCAATGAACAACTGAGGCAGGGGTCCCCCAAACTACAGCCCACGGGCCACATGCGGCCCCGAGGCCATTTATCCGGCCCCCGCCGCACTTCCGGAAGGGGCACCTCTTTCATTGGTGGTCAGTGAGAGGAGCACAGGATGCGGATGCACAGGATCCTGGAGTACTGTATGTGGCGGCGCCACAAAGCACGGCGTCGCTCACGTACAGTACTACTTCTGTTTTGTTTTTTTACTTTAAAATAAGATATGTGCAGTGTGCATAGGGATTTGTTCATAGTTTTTTTAATAGTCTGGCCCTCCAGCGGTCTGAGGGACAGTGAACTGGCCCCCTGTGTAAAAAGTTTGGGGACCCCTGAACTAAGGTGTCGCAATGCCCAACGAAAAACTGATTGATGCTTCTCATCTCTCCGTTCCTGTCTGTCTGTCCCTGTCTATCCCTCTCTCTGACTCTCTGTCTCTGTAAAAAAAAAAAAAAAAAAGATTAAGCACTTAGATAACCAAATGACAATGTATAATTAGAAAGTGGGAACAACAAAATTAATGGTGGCTAAGAAGCAACAGAAAGGACTCAAGGAAAGACTTCAATAGAAAAGACAAAAATGTACTCAAATATTTTATCTTAAAAGTATTTAACTTTGGCCTGGCCTGTGGTGGCGCAGTGGATAAAGCATCAACCTGGAAACACTGAGGTTGCTGGTTCAAAGGCCTGGGCTTCCCTGGTCAAGGCACATATGGGAGTTGATGCTTCCTGCTTTTCCCCCTTCTCTCTCTCTCTCTCTCTCTCTCTCTAAAAATTAATAAATAAAAATCTAAAATAAAAAGTATTTAACTTTGGAAAATCACCTATGGTTTGAGGTATATAGATTTTTAACCACAGATTAAGAGTGGGGCTGCCTGGGGCCCTGGCTGGTTGGCTCAGTGGTAGAGCATCAGCCCAGCCTATAGAAGTCCCAGGTTCAATTCCCAGCCAGGGCACACAGGAGAAGCGCCCATCTGCTTCTTCACCCCTCCCCCTCTCCTTCCTCTCTGTCTCTTTCTTCCCCTCTTGCAGCCAAGGCTCTACTGGAGTAAAGTTGGCCAGAGCGCCCGGGCGCTGAGGATGGCTCCATGGCCTCTGCCTCAGACGCTAGAATGGTTCTGGTTGCAAAGAAGCAACACCCCAGATGGGCAGAACATTGCCCCCTATTGGGCATGCCAGGTGGATCCCAGTCGGGTGCATGCAGGAGTCTGTCTCTCTGTCTCCCACCTCTCACTTCAGAAAAATACAAAAAAAAAAAAAAAAAAGAGTGGGGCTGCCTGAGCTGTCATGATGCAGTGGGTCAAGGGTCGGCCTGGAATGCCGAGTTTGCTGGTTAAAATCCCTGGGCTTGCCTGGTCAAGGCACATACAGGAAGCAACTAATACGAGTTGATGCTCCCCACTTCTCCCCCTACTTTCTCTCTCTCCTTCTCTCAAAATCAATAAATAAAAGCTAAAACAAACAAACAAACAACAAATAAAAAACAAGAGTGGGGCTGACTTTGAAACCAAGAAAAATCAAGTTACAAAAACTTAGTAACAGCAACGACCAGTGCAACAAGGTATACTTTCTGCAGGAGAGAAGAGGTAGGGTACTACTCTAATCAAGACTGTACACCAAGATTCTACCACTGTAGGTGCAATCATCATCTACAGCAATCATCTCAACACGTTCAGATTTCATGCACCCCTCAACCCTCTGGCTCCCACCAGTACCACTGCACTCATGTATAACAATCCCTGGTGCACCAGGAGTTCCGTCACTGTTTCCTATCTCCCCTGCCCAGCTTCCATGCTGATGACTAGTCATCTCTATCTCTAGCTTTCTACATCCAGGTCTCCCAAAACCTCAGTTACATCAAAAAATCAACTCCTCAGCCTCCACCCAAAACCTGCTCTCCTCCCTCCTGCTGTACCCTTCTCAAATAGCAGCACCACAAACTACCAAAACTGTCCTACATACCTTCCCCTCTCACTCCAAACATCCATGCAAATGCTAAGGGGCTTCCATTTTGCCTCCTAAGTGAGTCTCTAATGCCATCCTTTTCCTCTCCTTCTCTACATGCACACCTGTGCTTGGTTTAGGCCCTCCACAACTACCCAAATGCCTCTCTGCTTCCATTTCAGCCTCTCCAATCTATCTGGCATGCTGTCATTGCAAAATAAATCTAACTGTGTCACACAACTGCCGCCTTAAACTTCTCAAGGGTTATCCATTGTCCATGAAGTTCTTTCAGGATCTGGTTAGCATTTACATCTTAAATTGCCACCATTCACCTCCTCCCATTCCCCAACACACACACACACACACACACACACACACTCTCTCTCTCTCTCTCTCTCTCTCTCTCTCTCTCTTGGAACAACAGCACTATTTGTGTCTCTCTGACTATAAATCGTAAGGTTGGGGAATTCTTTTGTATCGTGTAATTCTCTTCTTCAGTTCGACACTATTTCAGCCTCCTGAAAAATACACATTCACCTTTAATACGCCACTGAGGCTTCACTCACTTTAAAGCCTTCCTTCACCACTCCTACCTACCCACGCTAACCACCTGTCTTGCTACTCCATCCTTGCCTTGTATTAATGCATTTATGACATGATATATTTATTTGTTCACATAAGTATCCTCTCTACCTGACTGTGAGTTTGTTAACAGAGCAGGGCCCTGCCTTTTCTTTTAACATCAAAATGTAAAAGTGTGGTTCTAAGTCATTCAGTAAACATTACCTAGAGTTAACCGAAATAATGGCTGCACTAACTCAATTTCAGCTCACAATTGAACTATCACCAAGAGACATTTTGAAAAGAAAGACGTGCCAATATAAAGAATACAAAAGACAGAGAGTTTGAGTCTGGTTTTAAAAAAAATTTTAACAAAAGATTACTGAGAGAGTCAGAAATTCTAAGAAATCTTTCAAATGGATGCATGGCAACAGAGCCAACAGGAAACATGAGCACAACGTGGTAAGACGACTGCTCAAGGACAGAAGTCTGACCTTGAGAAGATACAAAGCTGAATGTGCCAAAGCCAAAGGAACTACAAGTCCCAATTCTCATTTTTCCATCAGCTAGGACACCAAGAGAAATACATAAAACAAACCACTCACCTAAAGCAACTACTTTGGCCAATGGTTTGTAAACTTTAAGAATGGCAGACCCCATTCTAAAGTTCATAGGCTCTGTTAACCAAGAGCTGGTCGTTTCCACAACTTGAAGGATGCGAGACAGAATCATCAGTCCCTCCATTTACAATAGGAGAAATTCGGGCTTAAAGCAGAAATTACTTACCCAAGATATCACCACTAGTGAAGTGAATGATGAGAAATGAGTGACTTCCACATTCTCTTTCTGGGGCTCTTTCCACTACCCCACACTACTTACTCTTCAGGTAAGTACTATATTGTTTTGTCTGAACAAAGTTGTTTTTCTTTCTTAATTCTAGCAGCCTGTAGGTGATATCCAGACTTCATGTAAAAGCTATAAATGGCTGCCACCACTAACAGATTACTTTTATCTGCCACTCTTCTTTTCCCCTAACAGAAATAGCAATTCTCAAAGTACAGGTCCCACTAGATTGGATCCAAAGCTTTTGGAAATAATGCTGACACCATAACATGCTGTCACAAGTCATTACCCATTCTGGTGTCTAAAACCTAGCTATCGCTTCATTGATATTTCATTAAGAGCACTAGATATGTCCTCCACTAAGCCTAATGAAGCAGTTTCAATTACAGTAATTAGAAAGAGGAACAGGTGGGGAGAGTAACTGTTCAACAGGCAGTACCATTTGGAATTACAGAATTTGAGAACACTAAAGCAATGCCATATAACAGGTCTAGCTGATAGAGCATCGTCAGTCCACAGCCAGGGACTCTGGGTTCTACCAGTCAGTATCAAATCAAGTGTCTTATAACAAAATCATCAAAACATCATAATTCTATTGACTGAATGTCTGCTGTGTCTTAGGGACTGTTCTAAGTGCTTTACACTCATCATCGCAAATCCTCACAAAACACCCAAAAGGGAGGTAAGAAACATAAGGAAGGTGAGCAAGAGCAACTCCAGAATTTCTATATAAAAGGGTGGTAAGATGAAAGGGAGTAAAGGATACCAAGTGGGGACTTGGTTCCAATCCTCTTTACAGAGTGGTAAGTACCCTGCTTACTAGGTTGTATATATATTTGAGATGGTTGAGCATCTTGACGTACAAACAAAATCACAACAATTCTACTGAGTTGGACTATTTATGTAGCAGGGTAAGCAGGACCACCGCCCCCTTCCCCTCAATTCCATGTACCTCTTAGCACCACATGAAAACCAAGGGTCCAAAGCTGGAGGACTCTATCCAAGGTGAGGAAGCAAGTGTGGCCCAGGGCTGGCACTTGAACCACGTCTATGTGCTTCCAAAGTTCTTTCTACTCTCCAACACTACCTCCTTCTCTGTGAATATACCCATTGTCTAAGAACCACACAAAGTTAGTAGTTAGCAATTTCACAAATCATGAGATAGGAAAAATAAATTATACCTGTGAGAACCATAAAGTTAATGTAGAAAGTTAATTTTCTAATGCCCTGGAATGCCATGCATGCTACAGATTCAATACCTCCTAAGGTAGGGATCAAGAATATTTTAAACACACATCTAATAAAAATATATTTTAAAAAAATTTTGGCAATAGTGAAAGAGGGGTAGAAGGAGAGAAGAGAATATGGTCTCCTTTAAGAGACCAAAGCTGGTTTAGGACCAAGCTATTTCATAAGAATGAAAGAATTTTTGGATTATGCCAAATACTAGGTTTAAAAACTGAGTAGAATCCAATGACATTCAGTATCTTAATCGTGATTCAAATACCTGAAATGCTCACATTTTAAGAGGGTTCATTTACTCATTCAATCAACTTCAGGTAGGCCTGAGTTAGGAGGTGTTAGGAGGCCACAGTGATGTGCAAGACACACTTCTTGCCCAGAAGTGCTTAGTGTCTAATTAGAAAAATCAGAGAAATAAGTGAAAAGATTTTTTTAAGCAAGGGAGAGAGAGAGACAGGAAGGGAGAAAGATCAGAAGCTTCAACTCATAGTTGCAGCACTTTAGTTGTTCATTGATTGCTTTCTCATATATGCATTGACCAGTGGGCTCCAGCCAAGCCAGTGCCTCCTTCCTCAAGCCAGCAACCATGGAATCACGTTGATGATCGAACCTGGGACCTCAGTGTCCCAGGTCAACACTGTATCCACTGCGCCACCACTGGTCAGGAAATAAAAAAAGTAAAAAAAAAAAAAAGAAAAAAGAAAACAACAAATAAACTAATTTACTGGAGAAACAACCGAGACCAAAAGGGTAGGTTGCCAAGAAGAAACCTCGGGCCCTTTTCAGGAGACAGTGGTAGCACTTTCAGCCAGGTCCTGAAAGGAAAGGAAGAATCAGAGTTGGGGGGGGGGGGGGGGGGGCACGGCGGTGAGCGGAGGCAGGGAATACATGAAGGCCCAGAAACAGGAAAAAAGAAAGACTCTTTTTTTAAAATTCAGCAAATATACAGATGTTCTCACACAAGGGCAAACTGAGATGCATAAAAGGACATTCATAGGATACTGGTTAAATAAATTATAGCACATCCACACAATGATATTATGGAGCTGTAAGACTGAATGAGGCAGCTTTATAGGTACTGATATACATTATATAGTAAGCATAAGCGTAAAAAGCAGGTTACAGAGAGTGTGTATACAATTTTATGTTTACAAAAAACAATATTTATACATATATGCTTGTATGTACTGACATTTTCATAACCCCATAGAAAGGTATAAAAGGAAGTTATAAACGGTGGATAAGTGTTGGCTGAGGTCACAGGTAGGTTAAAACCAAAGGACTATCCTCTGCAGAAGGCAGGAGGACTAGAGAACACCCTAAGTATCGGGTTAAGAGATGACATGCAAACTCTAGAGCAGGGTTTCTCAACAGCAGCACTGATGACACTGGGGGCCAGGTGATTCTTTGTCGTGGGGGCTGTCCTGCGCATCATAAGATATGCAGCAACATCTCTGGCCTCCCTCCATTGGTAGTACATACACCCATCCAGCCCTGGTTGTCACTACCAACAATGTCTCTACACATTGCCAGAGCAGAGCCCTGGGAAGCAAAATCGCCCCTGGTTGAGAACCACTGCTCAAGAGCCACATGTTAATAATCTACAAAACATTCTAGTACTATACTCCTGCCAATTAACAATGAATGCAATCAATATACATGCAAATATGGATCTGAGGAATATACTGAATGTTGATTTGAAATAGCTTTCACACATCATTAGTTTCTCATGTTATGAAAATATGTACTACGCTTTTTTACCAATTAGTAGACCAGCCCTTTCTCCACCCCTATTCCACCCACATAGCATGCACTGTATAGATCCCAGATCTTCTAGGATGCCAAGGAAGGCAACCCTCCCACAGAAACTGAAGAGAAAACCATATTTTGACTCAGCTTTTGAAAAACTAACATAATTATTGATACAATAAGAACATAATTATTTGCCTTATGCTAATGTTTCTTCTCTTAACTACTAATGACCACACAAAGTGCAAGACACTGTCCAAAAATAATGAACAAGATCAACTCTGATTTCAAGATTATAAAGAGAATGATTAGCTTATGAAGCCAAGAGAGGCTTAACTTGTCTATAAATCACATTTTATTAAGCATAAAGCCATTTCTAATATACCACAATGAATAAAGAAGGGCGGGAAATCAAGACATCCAACAGGCTTGAATATTTTTCAAACAGAGATCTAAAGCTTTTGTTGATTCTCCTGTGTCTGTTCTTTCCCAGTGCCAGAAATCCAATAAGACCCTGGCAATCTTGGCTTCATAGTCTGAAGTCATTGATTCCTCCAATACTGTTGTAGGTGAAAAGTTCTGGATTTCATTCTCATAAAATAATGCTCTTCAAATTCTAGTACTGTGCCACTACTTGTGCTCAGCTCTCAGAAGGTTGGCTCTCTTTTGTGGAGGTGACCTCCAGTGACCTGACTGCAACAAATACACCTGTGAGTCGCTATGGAAGGTGCTTAAAAGTGTCCGCGGCGGAAAAAAAAGAAACTCACCATTCTAACTACTTCAGGGTAAGTCTGCTCTGTCAAACAGCCTCTGCTTATTGTAATGTAGTCCACCAGTTCATTAAGAGTGGAGCGCTTGTATTCTTTCATTTTAAGATCAGATAGCGTGTCCATGAAGTCAAAAATGACACAGCACTGCTGAAGTTTCTTTAGGAACAGTTCAGGCTGCTCTGAGGATGGAACGTCTAAGAAAAAAAAAGGAAATGGTGTAAGTCTGTCATCAATTTCTAGGTAACAGGAATTCTCTGTGAAAGTTATTTCAAAAGCAAGCTCAAAAAAATAAGAATGCACATGACAACAGTGTTTTGTTTTGGTTTTATAACAGTTATACACCCGCAGGAGGGGAAACCATATACACTACTTCCAAGAACTTGTCGTTGAAAAACTACAAGATACCAACACAACTGACAGCATTTGTTATTCCACACCAAAGGCTGACCAAAATCCCAAGAGCCATTAGAGTTGAAGCAAAGTTTAACCAGAAACACTCCCATGTCAATATCCTTAAGCCAAAAACACTGAAAAAGGTCAAATTTCCCATTATAAGGTAAAAGCCAGAAGTTTTCAGTTGTTTAAATTAGCGTTAGTAAAAAAATTTCAAAGGAACAATGTCAGTCAATTCATTTTAATTTTATGCTGACATCCTTGGTATTTAAAGCAACTGCTGTGTGTGTGTGTTTATATTTTTTGTTTTGTTTTGGCTTGATATCTATGAAATTTCTTTATCACAGAAACTTGAAAAGTTAACAAAATGAAGTAATGCCACCAGCTCTCTCAAAAGAGCGTGTCAGTACTGGGACAAGAAAAACAGTTTCTACTTAAATCTAAGCTCTCCTTTATGACTCGTCTTTTTCCCTTACGCTGGGAAAAAAACCACTAATATCTGTATTAATATGTTCTCAGAATACACATCTATTCTTTTCCTACAAACAGCAGACCAGACATTTGGTTTTATCTCATGTCTAAAAAGTAACTATAAATTTTAGGTTAAAATTCCCCAGCTAGAATGAAAACCTGAGGTATAGTCAAGCTTTATTTTCTTCCTTTCCAAGTGAGAGGAGGGGAGATGAAGAGACAGACTCCCACATGTGCCCTGACTGGGATCCACCCAGGCACCCCCACCCCCGGTCTGGGGCTGATGCTCTGCCCATTTTGGTCCATGCTCACAATCGAACTATTTTTAGCACCTAAGGCAGAAGCTCCATGGAGCCATCCTCAGTGCCCAGGGCCAATGCATTTAAACCAATCGATCCATGGCTGTGGGGAAAAAAAGAGAGAGGGAGCTAGATAGGAGTAGGAGGAAGGGAAAGGGGAGGGGTGGAGAACCAGATGGTCGCTTTTCCTGTGTACCCTGACTGGGAATCAAACCCAGGACATCCACACACCAGGCCAACACTCTACCACTGAGCAAACTGGCCAGGGCCTATAGTGAACTTGAAACACACCACCTAAGTTGTAGACAGCCATTCCATTCCTATCTTCTTTCCACTATTTTATTCCCCCAAAATGGAGTTTCCCTTGAAAGGCAATAAAATTATGACCAGCGCAAGCTCTGCTGCCTTCATCCAAGGTGATGAAATCATTAACACTCTTAGAGGTAAGCAAGTAGCATTATATTATTATTTCCTATTTTCCAAAAAGAAAATCAGAGATATCACTGAGGTCTCAAAATGAGTGAGTTATGGAGCTGGGCAGAGAGCCCATGCCTCCAATCACACTTCCCATATTCCCTCCATACTACTCATGAAGGACTTTGACAATATTTGGCCAGTCACTTGCAAATCCCTGTTCTCAGCCTCCTAATAAATGTTTTACAGCACCTTCAAAGCATGGGCCACCTGCTCCCTGGAGGGTAAGTACAACAGCTACAGCACCCACCTTACAGCTACTAGCTGCCCCAGCAGAAGGGAGTGAGGGCCAGGCTCCTCTTCACAGGATCATGTGACTCCTTTCCAAAACCCCCTTCCCCTCCTCACATCCCACAACCCAAGGACTAGCCCAAGTACACAGGACCTTATGAATAATTTCCCCAAAACAATGCCTACTGACATTGACTTTAGGGTGCACCTAAGTGAGAGTGGATAGAACACCTAAAAACACAGCATTTCAAGACCAGATATAAGAGACCAAGAGGTCAGTCAATATTTTTGAAGGTAGTACCACTGTTTCTTCCAGCAAAAAGAAGTTATGAATTTAGAAGTGATTCTTAACCAATGAGTTTCCCCTCCCACTACCACAGCACAGGCTCCCAAAGGCCCAATGTATCTTAAAGTCAAAGACTTTGGAATTTGAGTCAAGCAGTGAAATATTTCTTATTCTATGCCCTTTGATCACTTCCAAAACATCTACGATTAGACTGTAAGAACTAACTTTAGTCAGATCAAACTTTCTCTTTGTTATCCTTTAAACAAAAACTAAACAAGGCCGCTTATGAACATGACTATATTCCCTTAGCCAATGATTAACTACATGCACAACCATTATGGTTAATTACTAAAGTTGTGTAAGTTCTAAATCAGACCCCATACTTCGAAGCTAAAAGGAAGTTTTGATGCTGTATAGGGAACAAGAAAAGCTTATTAATGTAACACTGAAGTTAAAATCTTCAGGAGAAATTTTAATCCTATTTTTAATACAGGAACTTTAATAAGGCTTAAAAACCAGACCATTCACTCCATAACTCAGCACATATGAATTATAAAAGCATCTATAAATGATAACCTTTTCTCCAAAAAACAAACCATATTTAAGCAGTGACAACAATGAATTAATCTTTGTGGTCACTGCAATAATACTCAAGAGATTCATATATTTGGTTATTTTTAAAATTCAGGCAGTTAACATTTAGTCCTATTTTTTTTATATTAGGCCAAACTTTTTGAAGTCGAGGCACATTTAAAATCCTACAAATAATTGTAGGTGCACTATATACAAATTTCTGAGAAATATGTTATAATAATTAAGTCAAATATTAAAAATATATATAAAGTCCAAGCATACTTTTAAGGTAATTAAACAAAATATGACAAAATTAAATTTATTCTAACATTAAAAAAACTTTTATGTTAATTTTTTTGAGTTATGCTTTTCAGAATTCATAAAAAAGAGAGGTTAAAAATAAAAAAAGACAACAAAAGTGTTTTTTTTTTAACAGAGACTGAAAGAGAGTCAGAGAGAGGGACAGATAGGAACGGAGAGAGATGAGAAGCAATCATCAATCATTAGTGTTTCATTGTGCATTGCGACGCCTTAGTTGTTCATTGATTGCTTTCTCATATGTGCCTTGACCATGGGCTACAGCAGACCAAGTAACCCCTTGCTCAAGCCAGCAACCTTGGGTCCAAGCTGGTGAGCTTTGCTCAAACCAGATGAGCCCGCGCTCAAGCTGGCAACCTCAGGCTCTCAAACCTGGATCCTCCGCATCCCAGTCCTACGCTCTATACACTATGCCACTGCCTGGTCAGGCAAAAAAAGTTATCTTTTTATATACAGTGGTACCTTGAGATACAAACAGACCAACATACAAATTTTTTAAGATACGAGCTGCGACTCCGTCCATATTTTTATTCGAGATCTGAGCAAAATTCCGAGATACGAGTCGTGATTTGGGAAGCTGCTGCTAGTTGGCACGTTGGCGCCTGGGTCCAGTATCGGCAGTTTGATATACGAGTTGACTGACTTACGAGCTCAGTTACAGAACGCATTAAAACTCATATCTCAAGGTACCACTGTATATAAATACATTCTTAGTAAGATTTAGTAAATTCGGCAGGTACCGGCGCAAATGTGTTTTTTCATTCTCGTATTTATGAGAAACATGAGCCTGATGTGTCCTAGTGATTTCTTCAATATTTGGGCATATATTTGAAAGGCACTCTCATTTCCTCATCAATGCATTGAAGAATTCCTCTCTTTTTACTCTTAACTGTGTTGAGTGCAGAAAACCCCCACCATACATATCATCTTAACTTTACATCAAACAAAGGATAGAAGAAACTTGCCTCCAGTCTTTCCCGGGAACATGGAGGTAGTGTAAACAATCCAGCACCACAGCTTAACAGCCTTTTACAATCTAATCAGGCAAGTGAGGAGGGAGGTTGGGCAGACTGTCAGTTTACAGCTAATTCCTCACATCTCTGTGCCCCAAAAATCTAAACTGCAAAAACCTTGTTGGTTTTTTGGTCCCCAACAGGCACATATTTCTCTGGAATACCATAGGGCGCACCTGGAAATCTTCTAGGGCACCATCAGTGCGCCCTGGCACACACTTTGAGAACCACTACGTTAGGCAGTTGAAATTTACTCTTTATTTATCCAAAGTAATGAATGTTATAGACAAATGTGAAGCAGTCTATCCACTACCTAGTGAACAATGATAATACCTTATATTTTCTGACTTCTATTGGGTACAAATATTAGGTCCTATTCCAAGCACTTTCACATATTACTGTATTTCCCCATGTACAAGATGCACCTTTTCCTGAAAAATTTGGAGTCTAAAAACTGGGTGCATCTTATACAGCGGTTGTATATTTTTTTACTTGCATTTTCTGCTTTTTCGTGCTTGTTTTCACATTCATTGTTGAAGACAGTGGTTTGTCATCAGACACAGATGAGGACAAGCTAATAGATGGGAGCTTTGACGGTAATAAGGAGTTGTATGAATTTCATGATGAATAAAACTTGGGTTCAATAACTTTATGTAATACATTTTCTTTCAAATTTTGGGCTCCAAAATTAAGGTGGGTCTTATATATGGGATCATCTTATACATGGGGAAATACAGTATATCTTACTTAATCCCAACAGCATCCCAGTGAAGTCAGTACTACTTCCAATTCAATAGATAAGAAAATTAAGACACAGAGAGATTCAGTGATTAGCCCAGAGTCATAGAGCTAACGAGCAGTGGAGACAGGATTCAAACTCAGGCAGACTGGCTCCAGTGCCTGGACTCTTCACCACCTGGTAACATTCAAACCCAGTCAAGGGCAAGAATAATACCATAAGCCATAGAACAGGGTATGTATGCGCAAACAGACAAGGAAGAATGCAGAAGGAAGAAACAAATTAATCTCCAGTATGCCCCATTCATAAAGGATCATACTGAACGCCCCCTCTCTCCCCTCTAGCCCATTCCCTAGACACTAACACATATACCAGTAAGTACTGGTTCATTCTTTATCACAGACTAAATTCTTCTAAAGTGATTTTCTCTCCTTCAGTTAAACAACTTAAGGAATTAAGACAACCAAAAGAAAAAGGAGAGATTTCTTCAAAGAGCCAATGGCAACATACTTTAAAAATTCTCTCAGATGTGCTAAAGGATGCCCTAATTAAGTTAATCAGTCCAAGCGAAGGGCTCTTCCTATAATGTTTGGCCCTTGAACTGCCCCACACAGCCATGCTGCTTCCAACCTCCTTACCCTCCTCCCTAGTTCTGGTGGCATTCGAAAAAGTAGGATGTGAAAAGGTGTGACAGGCCAGGATCAGAGAAGGGACAAATACTCTCTGAACAGTTCAGAAGACTTCAATGATAAAAGCTTAATGTCCATGGAATCAATTCCAGAGGCAAATACAAATATCCTTTTATTAAAAGAAACATTTATTAAAACGTGTCAGGTACTAGACCATAAAGAAAAAATTTTCATAAATGACAAAAAGAAGAAATCAGGCATTTTTACCACAATGAATAACACCAGACTTTAACTACTCAAAGCTACCCACCTCCCAAATCCAAGCCACCTGAAAATCTAAAAACTTCTAAAGTAACTTAAAGAGGGGAAAAGTATAGACATTTAAAACTAAATGTAAATTAGAAAAAGTAAAGGTCATCTCAGAATCCCAAAGCAGACCAGGCAGTAGATCAGGGGTCCCCAAACTTTTTACACAGGGGGCCAGTTCACTGTCCCTCAGACCGTTGGAGGGCCGGACTATAAAAAAAAAAAACTATGAACAAATCCCTATGCACACTGCACATACCTTATTTTAAAGTAAAAAACAAAACGGGAACAACAAATACAATATTTAAAATAAAGAACAAGTAAATTTAAATCAACAAACTGACCAGTATTTCAATGGGAACTATGCTCCTCTCACTGACCACCAATGAAAGAGGTGCCCCTTCCGGAAGTGCTGTGAGGGCCGGATAAATGGCCTCAGGGGGCCGCATGTGGCCCGCTGGCCGTAGTTTGGGGACCCCTGCAGTAGAGGCTCATGTTGTCTCTCTTCCAACAGAAACCTCTGGTCTCCATGGGCTATTCCTGACTCTGGGACGGGGATCCCATAGAATCATAACCATAAATAATGAGGAATCAATAAGTGGTTATGTAATACCATCTAGGTTGTTAGCACAACAATCCATCCATCCAATGTGAGAATGTTTAAAGAATAACTAATCCAATTATTGCAGTTCAATAAGATCCCATGGGGTCTGATTCCACTGCTCTCAAACAACCTTTTAAATTAAGCTGATTTTCAAAAAATGCTTTTCACCCCAGAAAAGAATGTAGTGACCAGCAAAGTGGTAGGTAATTCCACTTGGCTGTTATATTTCTCACTGTATTGTCCGTCTCTTTTCCTTTTTAACATTAGTCATTTCCTCCCACATTTTCTATTACCATCTCTCAGCATCTTCCAATCAACTTCCATCAATCAGCTAGAGAAAATAACTACTCCCACCTCTAAGGTGTTCATATTTTAAAATTTACAAGTGCCACAAGTAATGGAAAAATGGACACAGAATTCAAAAGTAGAAGGAGGATACAAGTTTACTTAGGTGATAAAGATTTTCCTTCTGTCTAAAAAATAGTCAACAGAACTATAAATATGCTTTTTAACCTCCCCTCACCCTAAATATGATTCTGAGGGCTGACTGCTTGTTGTCTGTCTGTTTATAATTGGCTGAAGAAGCTCATTCTTCTCTACTCAACAGTTTCCAGTATTCCATCCCATCTAATATTTGGGGCATAGGATAATGGATCCGATATCAGCCCACCTTTCCCAGGGGCCTGACTCAGTCAGGACTTTGCAAAAGCAAAAGGTAGCAAAGGGAGAAGAAACAAAACATGAGCCTGAAGTCCCTTGCATTTGGTGCTCTGGGACTCCAGTCAACTGAAGTTGTTGAAAATCAGAATGTTAAATTCACATCTAAATATGCCAATTAAGTAAATAAAGAAGGTCCCCATCATTGTATTTATTAGCCATAATATCAGAGGAAGAAGGCAGAATGGTTTTAGAGGGGGAAAAAAAGATGTGGGCTGCTACCTTATTTATACATAGACTGTTAAAAATGTATGTGGAAATACAGTGACTATTCCTTAAAAATGGTCATGTTTGCACTGGTAGCTAACCAGTATTATTTGATCTCCTAATAAATAAAATTTATAACCAGTTATCTCAATTCAAAAGATCTGAAATATAATTTAAAAACTTCTAAATTAACAATGCTTTTCACTAGAAAATGCCCTAGAATATAAGCCCCCTACCTCCATTTCTCCAACTCACAAAAAACAGAAGTACCAATACAGACTGAGCATGTAAATGTGGTCTTTGATCCCCTCCACCTCAACCGTTACAACTTTCCCTAAGTTGTACAAATCCCCATCTATGCAAGTTATCACTCTCTCACACAACACCTCCAAAACTTCAGTCAGTGAGAATTTTATTTGCATAAGGCTTAGAGCCTGTATTTATAGAAGACTAGTCCCATCATACTAGGGAGAGCTTAGCACTAAAATATTAAGTTGACTTGGCCTTGAAGGACTGAAGCATGGCAAGTTAGCACATATGGTAAAATGCCTAAGTGACTGTCCATGTTGTCTGTCCAAACCCTTGTCACCACTTTATTTCTAACACAAATACAGGTGGCAGTCCTTGTTTGTAACACATACTTAAAAAGAATCCTATTTTACTATGGAACTATACTTCTAATACAGGGGTCGGGAACCTTTTTGGCTGAGAGAGCCATGAACGCCACATATTTTAAAATATAATTCCATGAGCGCCATACAACGACCCATGTACGTTATGCATTATAAAAATAAAATTTTAATAAAAATAAAAATTTGGTGTTGTCCCGGAGGATAGCTGTGATTGGCTACAGCCACCTGCAACCATGAACATGAGCGGTAAGAAATCAATGGATAGTAATACATGAGAATGTTTTATATTTTTAAAGTTATTATTTTTTTTTTATTAAAGATTTGTCTGCGAGCCAGATGTAGCCATCAAAAGAGCCACATCTGGCTCACGAGCCATAGGTTCCCAACCCCTGTTCTATTAGGATTTGCCTTTGACATCCAAAAGAATCATATATAACCAACAATATTTCATCAAAACAAGGAGACATTTATAAATCTTTAAAATAAATCAAATAATAAAATTGGGCTTCATGTCCTATGAACTAGCTATACCAAAGTGTAACATGATTACACAGATACTTCCATGTAAATAAGAAAGTAAGAAACTAACATGTTAGCTAAAGTAAGTACAATATTATGTACATACTATACTTGACCATCGTAATTACTTTATTACTGCATTCAAAAAAGTGGGTTCAAAACATTTGTTGCTGTTGGTGGTGGTGGTAGTGGTAGTAATGGGGATCTTTCAAGTGATATCAAAGTATGGCCACAGTTGAAAACTACTGTTTTTAAAGTTATAACTTAAAAAGCCTTGTGGTGTAGGGGATGGAGCTTAGATCTAGGATGCTGAGGACCCAGGTTCGAAGCCCAGAGGTCGTTGGTTTGAGTGTGGGCTCACCACCTTAATCACAGGACCACAGACATGACTCCATGTTTGCTGGCTGGAACAAGGGGTCACTGCTCGCCTACAGCCACCCACCCCCGGCGAAGGCACATATGAGAAAGCAATCAATGAACATCTAAGGTGCCTCAATGAAGAACTGATGCTTCTCATCTCTCTCCCTTCCCGTCTGTCTGTCCCTGCCTCTCTTTCTCTCACTAAAAATAAAATAATTTTAAAAATCCTTTTTTCATCTCCTTTACCTTCTTTCTCTCTCGGTTCATTTAAAGTTAACGGTGAAAACTTTCCATTCCCAAGCCAAAGAAGGTCCCTGGAAACCTCTACAAGAGTGAAAGCATTCCTTCTTGGCCTCAACTATAAATAAATGAATGTAGAAATGGCTGCCTTTAGAACTCTTTCCAATTGGGAAAATCGAAAACCGCTTTCCTGATTATTAGTATGCACTGCTTTTAAAGGTTCAAAATGTGTCTCGTAGAATGGCTATACAGAAAAAATAATAACAAGAATGAGACTAAGGTATATTAATTAAACAAAAAACTGAAAGGCAGAAAGTCCAGAACTGGTATTTCACGATAAAACTAACGACAATGATAATGAACATTTGCTGTTGCAAAGCACTGTATTAAGCTCCTGGCATACATTATGCCCTTTAGTCCTCAGAATACCTTATGAGTGACTACTATTAATATCCCAGTTTTTCAGATGAAAAAATCTGGGGCCCAGAACAGCTAAATCACTGGCCCAACATCTCCCACTAGTAAGGACTGTAGCTGTTATTCAAGCACAGGTTTTACTCCAGAGCCCACACCAATAACAACAATGATAACTGTGATAAATAACAGCAGCTAACAGCTGCCGCCACCACTGGAGATAGGTATAAACTGTCATGCTTAGCTACTTAAGAAAAGTTGAAACCTAAATAAAGAAAATTCTGATTGACTTCTATAAAAGTAATTAAATGTTTTAAAAACTTAAACTGTATAAAATCAGCTTTAAATAAACGAGTGCTAGTAGGTGGGTTAAATTACAATTTTACATAAAAACAGTATAGTAATATTAATTATTCTTCCTAGCTAGGACAATCATGTGTTTATTATTGTTCTTTCATGGAGTTCTCCAGTTTGCCTTTTCCAAAAGCTGACAAACATGTGCTCCCCAATTTATAACCTAAACCCAAAGGTCACAACTAATGCAGGCTAGTGGCCTCAGCAACAAATTACAGGATGCAGGGCTTTCATGGTGTTTTTGACACTACGTTCCAATCAGAATAAATACAGAGAAACACACAAATGACACACAGATACAAAACCTCTAATAAATATTTCTGTTTCCAACCCTTCATTAGTGTCTTTTATGTTTTATCTTCTAAGGCCAAGGTAGTCACTGAAATTTGTCAGGATAAGAAATAAAACATTTAAAATTGATCCAATTCCTAATTACAGGTGTTACTTTCCTGACAGCAAGCTCACTCACACAGGACAGAAGCCACTGAGACCTCTGACTAACACTGTCAATCTCTCTAATGCTAATTCATTACCTAAGGGCTCACCTCCACAGATGGAGACACCAGGAGTATGGGGACTACCCCTTTTGTATTCAAATACTCTCTTAATACAATAAATTCCTGAAGCATACTGGACTATACCTTACCCAAAAAAAGAAGGCTGCAGGAATTATGCAGTGGTCTAAAGCAGTGGTCCCCAACCTTTACTGGGCCACAGACTGGTTTAATGTCAGAAAATATTTTCACAGACCGGCCTTTAGGGTGAGACGGATAAATGTATCACGTGACCGAGACAAGCATCAAGAGTGAGTCTTAGGCCCTGGCCGGTTGGCTCAGTGGTAGAGCGTCGGCCTGGCGTGCAGAAGTCCCGGGTTTGATTCCCGGCCAGGGCACACAGGAGAAGCGCCCATCTGCTTCTCCACCCCTCCCCCTCTCCTTCCTCTCTGTCTCTCTCTTCCCCTCCCGCAGCCAAGGCTCCATTGGAGCAAAGATGGCCCGGGCGCTGGGGATGGCTCCTTGGCCTCTGCCCCAGGCGCTGGAGTGGCTCTGGTCAGAGCGACGCCCCGGAGGGGCAGAGCATCGCTCCCTGGTGGCTGTGCCGGGTGGATCCCGGTTGGGCGCATGCGGGAGTCTGTCTGACTGTCTCTCCCGTTTCTAGCTTCAGAAAAATACAAAAAAAAAAAAAAAAGAGAGTGAGTCTTAGACGGATGTAACAGAGGGAATCTGGTCATTTTTAAAAAATAAAACATCGTTCAGACTTAAATATAAATATAACGGAAATAATGTAAGTTATTTATTCTTTCTCTGCGGACTGGTACCAAATGGCCCACGGACCGCTACTGGTCCGCGGCCCAGCGGTTGGGGACCACTGGTCTAAAGTATCTCTGTCAGTGGTTCCCTCTTTTGAGGATTTCACATACCTTATCTACACAATTTTAAAATTACAAAAAGAGTACCTGACCTGTGGTGGCACAGTGGATAGAGAGCACTGACCTGAATTGCTGAGGTCACCAGTTTAAAACACTGGGCTTGCCAGGTCAAGGCACATATAACAAGCAAGCAATGAACAACTAAAGTGATGCAACTATGAGTTGATACTTTTGCTGCATCCCCCTTTCTCTCTCCTCTCTCTGTAAAATCAAAATCTTTAAAAAAAAATAATAAAATTGCCAAAAAAAGAACAGATCACCTTTATTTCTTCAGGGAAAGGCATTAAAATAATAACTAACCACCATTAATTTTCACTGTAATTTCATTAAAAGAAAGGACAATCTCAGAATAAAAGATAACCTTTCCTTTAAAAAGCAGGCCTGGCAATCCTACATACACACAGTGGATTCTCTCCCTCTGTATTCCTTCTCTTCTGCTCATTTTTCACTTTGCTCGGTACCAGTAACAACCTTTCTGTCAGCCTGTATTTGAGAATTTCTGAGCCATAGCACTTCCTTGTTCCAACATTTTTCTAGTAGCATAAAAAATAAGAGTTCTAGCTATAAAGACAATGCTGATTTCAGCTGTATTTAGAAGGCAGTTAAAGCTGAGGAAACAATCATATACCCGCAACAGTACAGGAACACCTCACTTTACAGCAGCTGTGTGTAGACCCTAGAAATTCTATTACATCAACATTTCCATAAAACTTTACACAATCCTCAATTCAAAGACTTGCCACATTATATTTTGGCTTTTTTTTTAATAATGAAGAATCATATTGATTTTTTTTTAGATTATATTTATTCATTTTAGAAAGGAGAGAAAGAGAGAGAGAAGACGGGAGGAGCAAGAAGCATCAACTCCCATATGGGCCTTGACCAGGCAAGCCCCGGGTTTCGAACCGGAGACCTCAGCGTTCGGTTCAACATTTTATCCACTGCGCCACCGCAGGTCAGGTCATATTTGGGCATTTTCTAAAACCAGTGAACCATATGTTTCGTTCATCTCTTAATGTCTAGCCCCTAGAGAAGTTTCTAGAATATGGCTGGTATATATATAATAAAAGTGGGTTGAGTCAGTAAATTCTATATATTGGATATTATTTCCATGTTTTCAATTTGTAAACCAAAACTTTATTGCCTGAAAATAAAATTATAGTGAAAAATAAGAGGAAAAGGCTTATTATCACATATTTAATATATTGTTTCCTAATATTTTAATAATACCAAGTCACAAAATGCAAATTTAAAAATTAGGATGGACTAAGTAAAATAAACAGGGAAAGACAAGTACTGTATAATATCACTTATATGTAGAATCTGAAAAGGCCCAAGTCATAGAAACAGAGATTCATGGTCACCAGGGCTGTGGGTTGGAGGAATGGGGAGACGTGGTCAAAGAGTAGGAACTTCTACTTACAAGAGTAGTAAGTTCTGGGGATCTAAGGCACAGCATGGTGATTATGGTTAACAATTCTGTATTATATATTTGAAAGTTACTAAGCAAGTAGACCTTAAATTTTCTCACCACAAAGAAAGGAATGGTAATCATGTGACCAGATAGAAGTGTTAACTAAAGCTATAATAGTAATCATTTTGTAATACCTAAGTGTACCAAATCAATACATTGTATACCTTAAACTTACACAATGGTTTTTTTTGTTTGTTTGTTTGTTTTTTGTATTTTTCCAAAGCTGGAAACGGGGAGGCAGTCAGACAGATTCCCGCATGCACCCCACCAGGATCCACCTGGCATACCCACCAGGGGGCATTGCTCTGTTGCAACCAGAGCCATTCTAGCGCTTGAGGCAGAGGCCATGTAACCATCCTCAGCGCCCAGGCCAACTTTGCTCCAATGGAGCCTCGGCTGCGGGAGGGGGAAAGAGAGACAGAGAGGAAGAGGAGGGGGAAGGGTGGAGAAATAGATGGGCGCTTATCCTGTGTGCCCTGGTCGGGAATCGAACCCGGAACTCCTGCACGCCAGGCCGACGCTCTACCGCTGAGCCAACCGGCCAGGGCTAACTTACACAATGTTATATGTCAATTATATCTCAGAAAAAGCTGGCAATAAGCCCTGGCCGGTTGGCTCAGCGGTAGAGCGTCGGCCTGGCGTGCGGGGGACCGGGGTTCGATTCCCGGCCAGGTCACACAGGAGAAGCACCCATCTGCTTCTCCACCCCTCCCCCTCTCCTTCCTCTCTGTTTCTCTCTTCCCCTCCCACAACCCAGGCTCCACTGGAGCAAAGATGGCCCGGGCGCTGGGGATGGCTCCTCGGCCTCTGCCCCAGGCGCTAGAGTGGCTCTGTTAGCAACAGAGCAACCCCTTGGTGGGCAGAGCGTTGCCCCCTGATGGGCGTGCCGGGTGGATCTCGTTTGGGCGCATGCAGGAGTCTGTCTGACTGTCTCTCCCCATTTCCGGCTTCAGAAAAATACAGAAAAGGGAAAAAAAATGCACACTTCCTTAGCCCCCTACTAATATTCAATAAGATAATGCCTCATTTTCTAACACTTCATAAAAAAAGTCTCGCTGACTTTTAAAAATAAAAGAATGGTTTATATTCAAGGATATCAGAAAAATATTTTTTAAATATTCAAAATTAAGATGAATAAAGAAGTATAATTTGGAAATGCCCTCCAAACCAAAAATAACCTAATAATTTTGTCAAATTTACAACTAACAAATGAAAAGTGGGAAGGTCTAGTACAAAGCACACGGGCTTTGCACTCCCTCACTTATTCATTCATTCACCAAATATTCATTTAATACTGTAGCATCCACCGGGTATGAGAACAAACGTTGGAGACTTTCAGGAGTTACGATGTTACTTTATTGGCCAGTTTAACCTGCACAGGGGCGAACTCCCGAGATGTCCGGAGACACCGTGCCCACAAGGAGCTGCAAATGGGAGCCGCGCCTGGAGCTTACAGCCAAGCCCTTATATATCCTAAGTGAGCAAGCATAGGACAGAAGCAGATGTGGCAGTTTAGCTATTGGCTAGGGAGGTCACACACAGCATAGCAACAGGGGCCGGCATAGCAACAGGGGCCGGTTTTAGCTTAGTGGCAAATTTCAAACCTAAACTTCTGATAAGGGTCTCTGACCTTCTTTGTTTCCAGCCTCACAGGAGCCATATCAGCACTTACTGTTCCTTCAATAGTTACACTCTTTGGCAGCCCCAGTACTCCCTGAATCTAACAAATACCAACTGAGGTCCAGGCATTGCTGGGATACCACAAAGTGAAAAGGAGCCAAAATCCCTTCTCTCACAAAGCTTTACATTCTAGCAGGAAGATACAAATAATAGCAACCTAAAAATAATAAATAAATGCATTATATGGTACTTGGGATGGAAGAAACAGTATGCAGGGTGAGGAGCACAAGGCATGCTGGGGTTGGAGGATACAACTATAAATGGAGTACTTAACTGGAAGCTAGCATTTTAGCTAGTATATACTTTTAGGAGGTGAGGTAGGCAGTCAAAGGGTGTGTGGGGTAAAAAAAAAAGCAGAGAAGACAGCGAAAGCAAAGGAACTTGGAAAGGAGGGAGCGTGCTGGTGAATTAGCGAACACAGCTAAAGCCAGGGTAGAAAATGAGAGATGGTCCAGAAGAGTCAGGAATTAGTAGCTCAGGAAAAATCATGTTGGGCCTCATGAAATACCTAAGAACTTTAGCCTTGACTATGGTTCTGAACTAGAATCGCAACATTACTGTTTACTAGGAGACAGTAAACAGGCACTTACTTCTCTGAACATTAGTTAGGTTCCTTATCTGGAAAATTAGAGAAAAGGGACTTGAACGGGTTGAGAGAGGATTAAATGAACACCATTCGTACAGTGGAAAGTGCTTTTCACAGAAAGTTATCCTTCATCTGACAAATACCTATCAAATATCTACAGCATACAGTATAAGAGCAATCCCCAATTTTAGAACTGTTATTAAAACTATTTTCTGTGTGGAAATGTTTATATTATTGTTGGCATAGCTTCAAAAATTTTAAAAGCATTTTTGTTGAAATTTTATTTTAATAATATCAAACCTCAATTAAACAAAGGCCTCTATTTAGAACATTCAAATAACCATAACTTGTCTTCTCTTCTATACTTGTCTTTTAAGACAAAAAGCAAATCATAACCTCATAAAAAGGAATTAATAGAACAAACTTCCAGGATGTGCCTAAGAGTCAGCATTGTTGAAGGCCAATTTTCAGCAGCATTCAAAATTATGAGCAACAAAAATCTTAGAAAAAAACACTATCTTTACTTAGGCCATGATTATAAGGTAAAGAAATAAATTAATAGAATTAAAGATTTTCCACAAGCACGTATCCTTTGGTTGACCCACCCCCCAAAAAAATTGCAATATAAGAACACATTATTTTCAAGTATTTCAGTTAATTGAAGGTTCCTCTCTCCTCAAGAGATTTCTTCTACAGGGGATAAAAATGGCCTATCTACTTTCCATTTGAGGATTAACATTAATGCAAATAAGTTCAGAATGGGATGAACCTGCAGCTCTTACAACAGTATGACATGAGGTTTAAAAACCAGGTACCACATTAATATCAATTAAGCCCAATGTCTGTTATTTTACAGCTTGCAGTTGACACCAAAGACATCATTAAGCTTAAAAAAAAAAAAAAGATTTAGAGAAAAGACTCAATGCAATGTTGCAATGCCAGCTTAGAGATGCTATTTCTGAACCTCCCTCAGTTGAGAGTTTTAAATATGAGATCTTAAGCTCCTGAGAGTGACACAGGACTGAGTGACCACAGTGGAATGGCCTCTAATCCCAAGAGTAATAAAGAGTGTACATTTATAATTAAGGTCATAACCTAGGCAATAAAGCTCAGTGATAGCATGTAGCACACCCATTAATTGTGAAACTTGTTGGTACATCATACCAAATATATTAATACAAACTAAATATAAATCTAAGGCTATAAGGGTTGAGAAAATCCAAAATTCAAATTTTAAACACCATACTAAGAAAAATTAAATCCTTTTAAAACCTTATTTCCTGGTGTGTATAAAAACAGTACTATCAAGCATAAAATAACAGAGAAACTTAACTTTATTTTAATAATTTCTATTTCAATTGATTGATTGATTGATTAGAGAGAGAGAAACACTGATTTGTCATTCCACTTATTTACGCATTCATTGGTTGATTTTTATGTATACCATAACCAGGGATCGAACCCGCAACCTTGGTGTATCAGGACAACACTTAACAATGGAGCCACCTGGCAAGGGCACTTTATGTAATTATATATGTATGTATATGGGTATGTATAATTGTGGATGTAGAACTCCAAAATTAAAACTTAGAAAAAAAGTAATACAAAGAGTTTTTAGAAGACAAATGATGTATCTGGAAAGCTTAACACTTTAGTATATGTGCTGCCGAAGCGAGCACTGGAAAGCTTAACACTTTATAGCAGAGAAGCGTTTTAAAACACAGAGGATGAGGATACCAGTTTGAGCCAGGATGTTTACAACTGATTTTACTACTGATTTCCTGACCACAAACGTCTGTGTCCAAGGGTAGGAAAAGTCACTGAAACCTAAAGATAAGCATGCTAATAATGCAATTCTAAGCACAAGCCTTTTTTCAGGATCTAGATATAATTCAGCATTCTATGCCAAAGAGGTACCCTATGGCTTAAACGTGCCCCTGGGTAGTACAAACGTTTTTCTTCAGTTATACTAAAAGTGACTTTCCCTTTCAGAAAACGTGTTGCCGGTATATAACTGTATCTTCCATTTAAGAAGCCAGACCAAATATGTGAAATAAGATTTGGTGTTAACAAGAGTAACAAAATTAAAGCTAACTGAGCAACTCATTCTACCATCTCAAAGTCTGTCAGCTGTAATTCGGGAGAAACCACAGAAATGCTTATGATGCCAAATTAATTCAATTTCTTTCAGCACAATTGATAACTTGAAATAAATGTAAACCCATTCTGCATTCTTCCAGATGGCTGAGGTTGTCCTTTGGGACAACCACACCCAGATCTGGGTCACACACACCCAGATTTTGAAGTAGGGGTTCTGGTTCTTTTCTTTTTTGCTTTTAGAGAGGGAAAGGAAAGGAGAAACATCCATGTGTTGTTCCACCTATTTATGTACTCAGTGGTTGACTCTTGTACGTGCCCTGACTGGCAAATGAAGCTACAAACTTAGCGTATCAAGATGACAATCTAGCCAACTGAGCTACCCGGTCCAGGCAAGGGGCTCCTGGTTCTAATCAGATTCCACCATGGACCAGCTGGGCAATTTTGGGGAAGTGTGGTGTAGCACTTAAGACAATGGGCTACAGACTGCTTGCATTCTAAGCCTGGCTTTGCCACTCCATAGCTGGGAAGCCATAGGTGAATCTGTGCCTCAGTTTCCTCATATGCAAATGAAGGCATAATAATAGTTCCTACCTGATACAGTTGACTTAAGAATTAAGTGAATGGATAAAAATAAAAATACATAGAACACGGACCAATTTAGGTGCTCAATAAACTTCAGTTGCTAAGTTATTAAAAGAGCATTGCTGCCTGACCACGTGGTGGCGCAGTGGATAGAGCGTCGGACTGGGATGCAGAGGACCCAAATTCAAGACCCCGAGGTCGCCAGCTTGCGAGCAGGCTCATCTGGTTTGAGCAAAAAGCCCACCAGCTTGAGCCCAAGGTCACTGGCTCCAGCAAGGGGTTACTCGGTCTGCTGAAGGCCCACGGTCAAGGCACGTATGAGAAAGCAATCAATGAACAACTAAGGTGTTGCAACGCGCAATGAAAAACTAATGATTGATGCTTCTCATCTCTCTCCATTCCTGTCTGTCTGTCCCTGTCTATCCCTCTCTCTGACTCACTCTCAGCCTCTGTAAAAAATAATAAATAAAATAAAATTTAAAAAAAGAAAAGAAAAAAAGCATTGCTGAGCCGTAGTATCCTTTGCAAAATGAGCATAAGAATAAAGCTCTGTCAGTGCTAGCTCCAGAATTAAATAAGATAATAATAAAATGTTTCATACAATGCCTGGCACATGGAAAATCTTCGATAAATGCCAGCTTTAAAAATAACTACTTAACAGATGAACATAAATGGCTGACATGTAGAGGGTTTGTTCCCTCCCCTTTTTTGTGTGTCCAGTTGTGTGAGCCATATTTAAAGAAAATAATATTGAGCTTGACCTACTAATATCCAGTGAGATTACTCAAAATAAAAACGTAATTTGATCAGAGGGAAGGTGAAGATGCTGACTCAATTCAATATGTGAAGTGATTCAGCTGTCAGGACATGCATCAGCAAAGTGTCGAAATCCTGGAGCATGAATAGAGCATTTGGATGAATGAATGACAGGCTAACAGAGCGTTTGGGATAGAAAAGCAAAAATTTATAAAGAGTTCAACAACCTGAATGAGCACTGCCAAGACCAGGACACCCCTGGTTCTCTTACATCCCAAAATTCCCTCCAGATACAATCCAGTTTATGCTAAATTTGCAAAGGAAAGAAAAACAAGCAATGTCTGACAACTCTAAATTCCGAATTAATATTACTATTCAGATGTTAATACTTATAAATACTAGCTAAATGTAATAATAGTAGTTTGCATTTGAAGAGTTCTTTACAATAATATATTCGTATCAATATTATTGACCTCCCACTAAAATAGCATTAAGTACTGAACCACTTCAAAGTATTTTGTGAATCTTTCTTCTTTTCCACACACCCTATAAAAGATCTAAGGTCTTAACTATAATTCTGCAAGCTTTTTATAGCCTCCTATTAGGTCTCCTACTAGGCTAAGTCTGGAAGGAATATGATAGGTAGTTTCAACCTTCCCAGAACAAACCCGGATCTACTTAGAATCTATGTTTAACTTAATCAATCATTTATTCATTCATTCCAAAAATATTTACAGAACACATTTAACATGCCAGGCACTAGTCTAGGTCCTAAGTATACATTTCTGAGAAAAAATCGAACAAGATCTTAGCTTTCATGAAGCTTATAGATCAAAAGGGAAGAAAACCTAATTAAATGGTCATATAAATAAAAAGTAAAACAGGTTGCTCCATGAAAAAAAGGTACAAGGTACTATATAAGATCGTATACTGCAGAGAAAGAAAAAGAAATATACTTGTCCTCGAAAACTTGACAGTCTGGTAAGAAGCAAGATTAATATATATATATATAAATAAGAGGAAAATTACAAGAAAAACGTAAGTACCTAAATTTCATGGACCAATTTAAGAGACAGGAAAGGAAAAAGGACTTGGCAAGGACCTACACTATTCCAGACAGGGTCCCTCCATGTGCTCTCTCACCAAAACCTTGCAAAAATCCTGCAAGATAGGACTTTACAGATGAGAGCTGAGGCTGCGAGATATTCAGTTCTATTAGTATGAGTCAATAACCCGGATGTAGAAACAGCTTCATTAACACAACAAGAAGGTACAATTTTACAGAAAAATAGGATATATTTGATATTAAGTTGGACAGAGACATGTAGCAGTAGAAATGTGGAGGTCAGAGCAATGAATGTCTTCCTCATCCTCTACCCCCCTTTTTACAGCTAACCTCCAACCCTCCAGGGAACAAAAATCAGCCTTTCCTCTGAAAAGTGGTTAATTTCCCTGGCTGCTAAAGGGTTAATGGGTTTACCATAAAGAAACATTTTTACTTGCAAAGCCTTCATAGAAACACTAACAAAATAGCTTCATTTTTAACAATTTCAGACATAAAATGGGCAAATGATTTGGAGCTCCTCGGGGCATTTATTCTACTTTCATAAGGATCCGGAGGCATGCTTTCTCAACCTATCTTGGTCAGGGGCACATCTTGATAAAAATAGAAAACGTCGTATTGTGAAGTTTTAACAATTTGCATTGCTTGCTTGTACCGTTAGTGCACTAGGTATCACAAAATTGATCAATCAATAGTTTCTCAACCACCTCAAAGTCCAAAGACTTGATTGTTACCAAGCATGCAAATGACAATGTCTCTTTGGAAAGGGCCAAGTGCAGCAAGCTCAGGAGAGTCCTTTTAAATGACACTCTAGATCAGTGGTCCCCAACCTTTTTTGGGCCACGGACCGGTTGAATGTCAGAAAATATTTTCACAGATCGGCCTTTAGGGTGGGACGGATACATGTATCACGTGACCGAGACAAGCGTCAAGAGTGAGTCTTAGATGGATGTAACAGAGGGAATCTGGTAATTTTTTAAAAATAAAACATCGTTCAGACTTAAATATAAATAAAACGGAAATAATGTAAGTTATTTATTCTTTCTCTGTGGACTGGTACCAAATGGCCCACGGACCAGTACCGGTACCGGTCCGTGGCCCGGGGGTTGGGGACCACTGCTCTAGATCTCAGAAATTCTCATATTACATAAATCTGAAAAAATATGCAACAGACTCCGTGGGACTGGAGAGCACACATATAATGTGTATGTTTCAAACTTCAGATGAAACCCGATGCTTTATCTATAGATTGCTCATATTCAGATGGTCCGGGAAACCTCATTCACACAACAACCCTTACTAGAGTAGTTTTCACAATCTATCCTCTACTGAAAATACCATGATCTCTTTCAGACAGTCTGCCCTTTTAGGATCTATAACACAAGGAACAAGTAAATCAAAATAAACAAGAGTCACCAAGGTCAGATTAGGTATGAAAAAAACATATAAATTTGAAGAGCCATTTCTTGTTTCACAATAAATAGTTCTTTATGAAAATCCTGAATGAATCATCCTTTCCCAATCATATCATATATATATTATAATAGTAAAAACTTAGTAAGCACTTACTCTGAGACAGTCACTGTCCTAAGCAGTTAATATTTATTAACTCCTTCAGTCCTCTCCACAATGCTGTGTGGTATTATCCTATTTTACATATAAAAAATTGAGTCTCAGAGCCATTTAGTAACTTGCTCTTGACTGCACAGCTAGAAAGGGGCTTAGCTGAGCTTCAAACACAAGCAATCTGGTACCTGTATATATTTATACATTATCACCTCTGCTAAAGGGTAACATGAGTTCGCTTATCACTACATTTGTTTTTTATCTAATATCTACAACATACACTAGGGACCACCTGGAAGCATTAATCTTCCTAATAGATTCTTGAACATAGAGATTAAGGCAAACATGAGTTCAGTCACCTCCTTCCACCTTGTACCACACAAAATGCAACTCTCCAGGGGTGATACAGATTCTCTAGCTGGCTAGTTATTTCTGTTAATATGTAAACAACCCCTTTATGATGGTGTTAAGTGTCTCTGATGATCCAAGCCTTCTCTGGCCTTCCAACATTCTCCTCTGCACCTAAGCTACCTTACTTTAAAGAATTCAACATTCTATTTGGATTTCTTTTTTTTTTTGTATTTTTCTGAAGCTGGAAACGGGGAGAGACAGACAGACAGACTTCCGCATGCGCCCAACCGGGATCCACCCGGCACGCCCACCAGGGGGCAATGCTCTGCTGCGACCAGAGCCACTCTAGCGCCTGGGGCAGAGGCCAAGGAGCCATCCCCAGGGCCCTGGTCATCTTTGCTCCAATGGAGCCTTGGCTGCGGGAGGGGAAGAGAGAGACAGAGAGGAAGGGGGGGGGGTGGAGAAGCAAATGGGCACTTCTCCTATGTGCCCTGGCCGGGAATCGAACCCGGGTCCCCCGCACGCCAGGCCGATGCTCTACCGCTGAGCCAATCGGCCAGGGCCGATTTCATTTATTTTTATAGGGAAATGAAGTGACAGATTTAGCCATTTCCTTTTGTTCTCAAACACCTGACATTTGTTGTTCCCTGTATGGTTGTTTGTTTTTAACTTATTGATTTTAGAGAGAGGAGAGAGAGAAATACAAGGGTGGAGGGAAGAGTGGGAGGTGCTTCTTATATATATCCTGACCAGGCAACTCCAGGGTTTCAAACTGGCAACCTCAACATTCCAGGTTGACACTCTATCCATTGCACTACCACAGGTCAGGCCCCTATGTGTTTTTGATGAGTCAGATCACGAGTTCAACCCTGTGTTATCACTGGCACAGCCTAAGTTTAAGAGGACATCCGGTATGTTGAACTGCTCCCAAAAGGGAACTTAGAGAAGTATGAACAGGATAAGAAATAAACCAAAAAAAGTAATAAAACATTTTAGGCAGAAAGAGCATGGAGGTAAGAGTGAGTGAGTTATAGGGGAAATATGAGAAGACACGCATGGTGGGCAGAAGAGATGGGCCACTGGGAGGAGCAGGAAACCAGAGTGAAGAATTAGAGCTGGGGTCATGAAGGAATGCAGGGTAATCTGGGTTTCATGTCACTGACAACAGAGATACTCTGGTCAGGATCAAGCATAAAGAGTTTGTGTTTCTAGAGAGGTTTGGATAGGACACTGTCAACCAAAACAATGTCACCAAAACCAAACATGAAACACTACAGGGCCTATAATAAGCAGATGGCAGTAGAAGAAGTAAAGAAAAAGATGTCTGAGACACACTTAGAAGATGAGAACAAAGAGATTTTTTTGTCATACTAAGATATAATGGAAAGGAAAGTCAAGATTCCTAATGTTTCCAGGTTGGAACAATGATTATATTGCTGGTAAAAATGGAATCACCAGACACAGAAGTTAGTTTATCAAAGGAGCTCATGCATTTTAGTGTTGGGGACAATGGACTGAGAGTTAACTCCAGAGCATTAATTAAGAGGAGAGGTTCAAAACAGTACTGGAAACATGAGGCTAAATGAGAGAATACATTCCAGTTTTCCCAGCAAGGTGAGCGTCAGAGGAATAGATAAGCTCAACTGAGAGCAAATGGAGAGGAACAGAGGTTGAAAATGAAAACATGGGGCAGCTGGTGGTAAGATCAAGAAAATTCAACAATGAGGTAAACGCTCCGGTTAGGATGGAACAGAGAACCCACAAGATGAAGTGTCACCAAAAACAAGAAGTTAAGTTTCTAAACCACTTTAATGCTAACAGTTGATAATAGATATATAAGTGGGGGGAGGGGTGTCTAAGAGATGCCTACGTAAATCAGAGACGTGGGTGACTGGGACAAAGCTACTATTTGTTTTGGTGTGGTTTTTATTAAAGTAAGAAGAGTATTAGGAAAAAGGGACAGGTGAAGGGGGAAAAAATCAAGTCCATTCGAGTTTTTAGAAACTCAAGAGCTTCGATCACATGCATTTGATTTTAAGTATTAAGATTAAATTTTAATTAGTAATGTCAGGAAAATTGGGTTTAAAAATGCCAAGGTGAAGGGAGAATAGCAAAGGTGAGAGTAAGGAATCTGGATTTCTTTCCAGACGCACTGAGCAATCAGGGCAATTTTAAAGCCGGAATGCAGACACAGCATAGGATTTGTATTTTTAAAGAGACTACTCTTTAAATACAATATTTAAATATTTGTATTTTAAAAAGACATACCACTATGAGTGAAATGAATGAAAAAGAAGCAGAAGAAGTAGGGAAACCAGTCAGCAGACCACTACTATGTAGGACACTGCTGCTAAGTAGTCATGATAATGACTAGAGACAAAGAGGACAAATATATTGGGGTGAAATCTAAAGTACTTGCTAGCAGAAAGTATTCTAGGGGGAAGGTGCTCAGGTCAATAGAAAGTGAGAAACAGGGAAGAAACAAAGATGACTACCAACTGTCTGGTTTGAACATCTAGATGAACAGAGGAATCATTAAGTAAGGGAGAGAAAAAATAGATTGATGGGGGAAATCAGGACAAAATGTTAAGTTGAAGATGTTTGGGAGACATGCCTGGAGATGTCTAGTCAGCAGCTATATATACAAGACCAATGTCTGAATAAAGTCAGGGCTGGAGATAGAAATATGGGAGAAAACAGAATATAAATGCTCTTAAAGGTAATGGGATAAATGAGACCACCTATGGCAAGAGTACAGAAAGTGAAACACAGGGGCCCTGAAAAAATCCAATACATAAAAGTTGAGTAAAGGAGGAAGACCCAGCAAAGAGAATAAAAACAGCCAGAGGTAAGAAGAAAATCTGAGTAGTGTCACAGAAGCCAAAGAGGAGCATGTTTTCACATAGAGAATGTAAACAAGTATCAAATGCTGCTGATATATGTGTCCCACAGACTTGGAGGTGACCCTGACGAATAATTTCAGTAAAACAACAATAAGGCAAAACCACATAACAGAAAGGATTAATTTATGGAATCCGTTGAAATGACTCATGTCTTCAGGTTCTCTTCCTGTTTTCAACTGCTCTGTATAGTTCAAATGTAAAGGCTCTGATTGGGCCCTGGTAGGCCTGGCGTGTGGATGTCCTGGGTCTGCTTCTCCACCCTCCTCCTCTCACTTCTCTCTTTCTCTCTCTCTCTCTCTCTCTCTCACACCCTCCTTCCCTCCCTCCCTCTCCTTCTCCTTCAGCCACTGCCCGATTGGATCAAATTGGCCCCAGGCACTGAGGATAGCTCCATGGCCTACACCTCAGGCGCTAGGAAGAGCTCAGTTGTAGAGCAACAGAGCAATGACCAAGATGGGCAGAGAATCGCCCCCTAGTGGGCTTGCCAGGTGAATCTCAGTCAGATGCATGTGGGAGTCTGTCTCTGCCTCCCCTCTTCTCATTGAAAAAAGAAAAAAAAAAGGCTCTGAGCCCTGGCCGGCTGGCTCAGTGGTAGAGTGTCAGCCTGGCGTGTGGAAGTTCGGGGTTCGATTCCCAACCAGGGCACATAGGAGAAGAGTGCATCTGCTTCTCCATCCTTCATCCTCTCCTTTCTCTCTATTTCTCTCCTCCTGCAGCCAAGGCTCCACTGGAGCAAAACTGGCCCAGGCGCTGAGGATGGCTCCATGGCCTCCGCCTCAGGTGCTAGAATAGCTCCAGTTGCAATGGAGCAATGCCCAAGATGGGCAGAGCATCGCCCCCTGGTGGGCATGCCAGGTGGATCCCAGTCGAGCACATGAGAGTGTCTGTCTCTCTGCCTCCCCACTTCTCACTTCAGAAAAATACAAAAAAATAAATAAGAAGGCTCTGATTGGTACATTAAGTCACTCTCATCTCTGTGGGGTAGAGCCTTTAATGCAGATTACAGCCTAGGCTAAAGGCCTTCCTACTGATTAGATGGTCTTGGGTCAGGTGGCCGTTCAGTCTGGTCAACTGAGACCAGAGCATAAGTTTTCACATGAGCCTGACCAGGCGGTAGCACAGTAGGTAGAGCATCGAACTGGGACACGGAGGACCCAGGTTCAAAACTCTGAGGTCGCCAGCTTGAGTGCAGGCTCATCTGGCTTGAGCATGGGCTCACCAGCTTGAGCGCAGGGTCGCTGGCTTGAGCGTAGGATCATAGACATGACCCCATGGTCGCTGGCTTGAGTCCAAAGGTCACTGACTTAAGCCCAATGTCACTGGCTTAAGCAAGGGTCACTTGCTCCGGCTGTAGCCCCCCCCCCCCCCATCAAGGCACATATGAGAAAGCAATCAACGAACAACTAAGATGCTGCAACAAAGAATTGATGCTTCTCATCTCTCTCCCTTCCTGCCTGTCTGTCCCTAACTGTCCCTCTCTCTGACTCTCTGTCTAAACAAAACAAAAAGGTTTCACAAGATATACATTAGAAGGAGGTCTGTGGATATAAGGGGGTATGCTAAGTCTTGGCCAGTCTCTAATGTACTTTACCAAGAATACTCTTATTAATGAATATCTGGGGAGGCTTACAAATTATAAGCAATTTATTTTTTCTTAACTTGGGATAGGTATCCAGATGTTCAAAATATCACTGATCTTTTTATCTTATAATTAGTTTATGAACATGATTTACATTCTTAGATAATGCAATAAAGACAGTGCTTGTTTTAAGAGGAAAAACTACAACAGCAAAGAAATACTTATGAGTATCACAGTATCTGATACATTTTAAAATTATTAAATTAATAAAAATGCAAATGTTTTTTAAACTTTTATGATAAAATGTTATACAATGCAAGAAAGGACACGCAGTTTTTAATAGCATGCATTCATTCCCTTTTTATAAAACAAAATAAAGTTTCCATCCAAAAACATTCAGGCCCTATAATTTTATCCCACAAGAAAGCCAAGCTAAAATGAAAAAAACAAAAACAAAACAAAAATACCCAAAGGGAAGTTTACAGTGGAAACTATGATACATATTTAATTACAGCATCATGAAAAACACTGTTATCATATGCATATGTCCATATAGCCAGATACAAATACATATAATCTTCACTTCAATTTAGTCAAAAAAATGAAGGATTATGATACTTACCACTGATGAACCCAAACAAAAAATTAAACCCATAAACAAAAACTGGAGCCAGAACACTCCCCAAACAACACCCTTGCATTTGAAAGTAGAACTGATGCTAATTTATATTTGTATAGCATGGAAAAGTTTTTCAAGGCATTTTCAAAATTCACTATTCACTTAATGATCCTAACAAAACTATGAGCTAGGCTGGCTAGATTTGATATTCATCTCGCAATTGAGGAAACTAAGTTGCACCACAGAGTCAAAATTTGCTCAAAACTATACACATAGTAAGTAACAGGCCATATTCAAATCTATGTCTTGTAGGTTACAAGAAGCCTGCTGCTCCTTCCACTGAAGTTTATATTCTATAGCCTTCAACGAACAGGTTTTCAAATCCCTGCTGGAGTTAATTCATACATCACATACCACACTCTGACTTCAAAAACAGACTCAACTATTCACTCAAGTAATATAAATATTAGTTATGCTATGATTATCAGTTCTAAGGCATTCAATGTCTTACTTATACTGGTCTGTTACTAGAAAGCCATTTTGACAGTTCATTCATTATGTTAGTGTATTATTTTTCTTAATGAGTACACAGAACTCATTATAGACTACTGGTGGCCAGTGTGTTTTTATCCTTTCTTAGAAATTCCACTGATTTCAATCCCATTAATAATTAGTAGTCATAGAGTAATCTATAAATTACTTATTCATGACATCCATGAATAAGATAATTTATTTAGTACAAACCTCACTAAATAAAAAGTTACTTTATTATACCTACCCAGTATTCACTAACAGCTGAAAATCAAAGAACAAGTTGATTATTTAGAAGACTATAAAATATTAGAGAGTTTGTTTGTTGTATGACTTTAATACACACAACAAAAGAACTCGATACATCTCATTTTAAAATGCTTATTTGCAAGCACCAAATCTTCCCACCAATACCCATTTAATTCAATGGGTTGCTCTCAGGAGAAGCCGTTATGATGTCCACAGTATCTACTAAATACTTGGATCTTAACCACAAACCATCAGTGTGCATCATTTCATAAAAAAAAAAAAAAAATTCTCATTTAGAAATTAAGATAGCATATAAGAATACTACTACTTCACATTTGCCTCAGCCAAAATTAATTCACCATTAAAAAGCAAATATGCAATGCAGTATATTAAATAATATGAATAACTACTATTTACTGAGCATTCAATACATTCCAGGAACTAACTTCCAATCTGCTTGAACTATAACAACAAAATATAATAATGGCAGCATTTACTGAGTCTGTATAAGTGAGACAGGCAATGTTCTATGTGGTTTACAGAAATTATCTCACAACCCCACACTTCATAAATGGAGAAACTAAGATAAACAGAGACTAAATATTTTTTGTCCAAGGTCACATTGGCAGTTAGGGAGAAACCCAGCAACAGAGCCCTTGCTCGCTCTTCATCACAGGTGGGTGAAATGGGCTAATTTAGCCTGTGGCGCAGTGGATAAAATGTAGTGGATGCTGAGGATCCTGAGGTCACTGACTTGAGTCGGGCTCATCTGGCTTGAGCGTGGGCTCACCAGCTTGAGCATGGGATCCTAGACTATGACCTCCATGGTCGCTGGCTTGAGGCCCAAGGTCGCTGGCTGAGCAAGGGATCATTGGCTTGGCTGGAGCACAGCCCCCAAATCCCCACTCCCCACCCCCATTCAAGGCACATATGAGAAAGCAATCAATGAACAACTAAGGTGCCGCAATGAAGTGATGCTTCTCATCTCTCTCCCTTTTTCTCTCTCTCTCATAAGAAAAAAAAAAGGGCACACATTTAAGTAAACACTCAAAATAATGCCTGACACATGATAAACACTCCATAAATACTAGTAATTATTACCAAGATAATTCAATCCCCACAACAATCAAGTAAAAAAAAGGAAATGGGGGGGGGGGGGGTGAGGAAAGCAAACGGAAACTGGGAAGAAGCAGGAACTAGGATCAAAAGAAAAAGAAAGTTAAAGCTTTCAGAAAGAATGGTCAAGCTAAAAGAAGGCTGCTCAGAGGTTTATTTTATAATCTTTGTGATAAAATGTTTTTTCCTATCATCTCACTGATTTCTTCGTGTAAGAAATAAAATGCAGTGACAGAGAATGTTGATGAGAAGGGGAGAAGAATAAGAAAAAATAGGGAAAGAGAAGTTAGACATATCATCTGAAAAATTAACTGTCAAGTAAGTACAAATCCCCACTGTAAGGCAAGCCCTTTCAAAGAGAAGTATAAATGTCAGGGAGCCCTACGGTTAAGTTTCTCCCCTATCCACTACCAGATCCTATTGAACAAAACATTTATCACACATATAAACTGGAGTTCAACATCCAAAAATTTATAGGAGAAATAATAAGTTCTGGTTGATATTGTTCTTAAGCAAAATGCAGGCAAACAATTCAATGTGATTTAGCTTTGGGATACTTAAATATTCTCTTGAGGCTGTTTTCCCACTTTAAATATGGAAATAACAACAACAACAAAAACATAGCTCAGTTTACTTTCATACTTGGTTCACTTAATACTTAGTCACCCGTTGAAACTACAAATAAAGAAACTAAAGAGGAGCAAACTGAATAAAGGTTTTTATGATGCAGATACCTATCCCATAGAATTGAACACCAAGACTACTGATTTCAAATAACTTGTTCTACACCAAATGACAACTTTTGATCCTCAGCAATCTAATATCCAGTATCCAACCTTCTTTTTTTAAAGAATGAGGAAATTGTAATCCAAAGAGGTCTGTTCAACAAGGAAGCAGAAAGGTGCCATGGAAAGAGAGCACATGCTGGAATCAGGCATACTTGGAGCAGATTCCCAGTTCCATCACTGACTAACGGTTGCTTCAGTTTCCTCATCCAGTGGAAGCAAGATACCACTCTCTAGCAAATGGTGGTTAGAAATAATAAAAACAGAGTGTAAAACACTTGGCAAGGAAAATGCTCTCGGTAAGTATTAGCTAATTGTATTAATGGTAGATCAGTAGGAGACAATTGTCATTATTTATGAAAACAACCTTCCAGGCTTGATAAGGACTGTATCTGCCTTAGGCAGAAAGTACAAGGCCTGGCATAGAGTAACCTTATATAATGGAGGCAGGGAAGAAAAATGACACAATAGTGGAACTGATATTCAACAAGGTTCTCAAAAATTCCTTCCATTATAACAACCAAGATATGAAAGCAACATAGGTGGCCACTGATAGATAAATGGATAAAGAACATGTAAGATATATATTAGAATATTATGTAACAATAAAAAGAATGAAATCTTGTCATTTGTGACAACATGGAGGGTACTATTCTAAGTGAAATAAGTCATGAGAGAGAGACAAATACTATGATTTCTCTTATATGTGGAATCTAAAAACAAAAAAAAAAAAACAGACTCATAGAAACAGAGGCTTAAAGGGATGGCTACCAGAAGGGAAGTGCAGGGGATGAGAGAAAGGGGAAAGGGAATATAATCAACAATATCGTGGTAAGTTTATACATTGATGATTACTAGAATTAGTGGGTGATCACATTGTAAGCTATAAAAATGTTGAATCACTATACAGTCGTCCCTCGCCATATTGCAGTTCACTTTTTACAGTCTCACTATATCGCAGATTTTTAAATTGTATATATCTAATTTTGTATCGCGGATTTTTTGCTATATTGCGGGATTTTGCAGTATATAGGTATTTTTATACATTTATTTTTTAATTATTTTTGTGATAAAATAAGCAAAGTAAGTGTGGGAAAGGTTTATAAGAGTGTGGGGAGGTTTACAAAGCCTTAACATATATATAAATAAAATAAATATAAGGTCGCTACTTTGCGGATTTTCGCCTATCGCAGGGGATTCTGGAACCTAACCCCCTTGATAGACGAGGAACTACTGTATTGTATTTATACATCTGAAACGAGTATAACCTATAAGATTGCATACTCACTATACTGAAATTTAAAAAAACAAACATTTTTTAAATTCCTTCTAGAAGGCATTTATGCCATATGTACAACAAAATATGTCCTATTTCATTGTTTGTTGTTTTCAAAATCAATTTAGGGAGTTATAACACCATATTTTTAAAAATGAAGTAGAATAATAGAACATCATAGAAACCATTGTATCTATCATACTGAATAAGTTCTACTTCCTTTAACTTTTATATTGGTTACATGTGCACTTCTACATTATTTGTGTGTGTGTGTGTGTGTGTGTGTGTGTGTGTGTGTGTGTGTGTGTGTGTGTATTGGACTCAGGATATAAAATAAATTCTTCACTGCAAATAGCAAAAAAAAAAAAAAAATTGAAATAATACCATCTTAGAAAATTTTCCAGGAGAGCTCTACTTTTATGTGATCTTATAGTTTTCAATAAATGTACAATGAAGAATATTAACCAAATGGGATCTGAATTTTATATTTATATGTTTCAAAAACCATGAAAACAAATCTTTGCCAGACCCTAAGTTCATTTATTAGTTTAGAAAATACAAACATGGCAACAACTTGAAAAACGAATACCTTAAAACATCCATCCAGACTACATCAAGGAAGTCAGCCTATAAAACTCAGACAAAACTAAAATCCTATGCCTCAGTAGTTCTAAACCACGGCAGCTTTTTCCATCCAATGCAAGACATAAAAATTATTGTACATTATTATTATTTTTTTATTTGATATCCCTTGATCACTTACACAGATTTATTTTATTTTTTTATTTTATTTGTTCATTTTTAGAGAGAGAGAGAGAAAGAGAGAGAAAGAAGTGGGGAGGAGCAGGAAGCATTAACTCCCATATGTGCCTTGACCAGGCAAGCCCAGGGTTTTGAACCAGCGACCTCAGCATTCCACGTCGACATTTTACCCACGGTGCCACCAGAGGTCAGGCAAATTACGTTATTATTAATTGAAGATCATTGCTGAGCATCTTAATTCATTTGTGAGTTACCACAAAATAATACTGATATTTCTGAGGTTCTAGATCCCTGATGGCTAACCTTTATAGAAACCATCCACTTTTGCAGTGCTGGTCAACCTGGTCCCTCCCGCCCACTAGTGGGTGGTAGCCGAGCAACCAAACGGCGCCGAGATTGGCCCACTATGAAAGCTGGACCGCCCACTAGTGGGTAGGAGGGACCAGGTTGACCAGCACTGCAAAAGTGGGCAGTTTTTATAAAAAGGTTCTCCACGGTTCTAAATAGGCTGAAGTATCAAAGAAAATTGTACCATGGGCAAAGATCACTACTGAGCTCTCCAAAAAGAAAATTCAGAGGCTTGTTCTATACATCACAAAGCCAGAGCTTTGTGGTTTATGGCATATGATACCTAAATAGGCAAAAATATATTAAATGCTTAATATCCTGTTAAACTGAAAATTGTTAAAGTAACACATGTATCTAGAAAGCCAGGAAACTCTGGGTGACAAGAGCCAATCTGGCTAGGGCAGCACTCTGAGAACCAGTCTAAGATATGGAGCATGCACTGAAAATCCATGAGAACCTGACTTATCATGATAGCAGCTTAATCATGTCACTTCTCTAGATCACAATCTCCTCATTAAAGAAAATATTAAGAAGAGAATCTGTCTCCAGCCCATTATTCCCATACACACAAAGACAAAAACACAACAGATACACACTCTGAGCTCTTTAGAAGATTAGCTTCTTGCTAAAGTCAACTTGTCAAGTACTACTCAGGTGCAGCTCCACCTGTCTGGCCCAACACCCCTTCTGTTCACTCAGCACCTGGCTAAAACTGACCAGTTTGTTGCCCACACTCAGGGATAAAGAGCCGAACAGAGCCGAACAAAATGTAACTTCTGTCTTTGGAATAATAAAGGTAAAAAGAGGCTGCATATTTAACATGTAGCATACACTGACAGCAAATGAAAATTCTTTCTGACCAATCTCTAAAAAGATAGTGTTTGAAGATTAAAAAGCTTGAAAAAATCCTCCTTGACCCATCAGGCTCTGTTCCTAACAATTAGTGAAAAGAAACTGGTTTGGAGGGAAAACAAATACCTACATTTCAATATTGCTAGGTTGAATCATATGACACTATCACTTTTTATAGGCCAAAAATAGTCAAATATTGGCAATGCCTTTTGTTCAACCTAAAAGAATGCCTTATTTTGTTAATCGCACTAAGACTAATGGTGTTAATGACATCAAAGGACAATGGTCTCAAACCAAAATACACATATGGAAACATTTTCCAGAGACTTTTTGCTTTCTCTTGTTTTACTTTTGTAAATATTAAAATATCCTCAAAAATAGAAAGAACAGTATAAGACAGAGAGAGAGACAGAGACAGAGACAGAGAAGCATTCATTTGTTGTTCCACTTAGTTATGCACTGATTGGTTGCTTCCCCTGTGCCCTGACTGGGGGATCAAACCCAATACCTTGTCGTTTCTGAGTGACGCTCTAACCAACTGAGTAACCAGCTGGGCTCAAACATTCTCTTAATGTCAATATTGACGACATCCTGGAAATTACATGCTATGCAATTATCTAAACATACAAGAAAAACTTTCAGAATAATATAAAACCTCATTCAAGTTTATATGACCAAAAATGTTTGAAAACTCTGCCATGGGGCTTGAGTGATTTTGGACTCTATATAAATGGTACAATGGAAGCATGAACTTTAATGAAATATTTTCTAAGTTGTTTGGTCATTGAGTTTTGGCTTATTTAAGACAGTGGGCATGAAACAAATCTAGCTGACTAGGAGATCTGAAACTAATAGAGTAAACCAGCTCTTTACAAAAGGTCATATTTATTCCAATGCATAAAATACCTAAAAAGTATTTAATTATATTGTTTTATAAGTACCAGACAGGGCATAGGCTATATCCCTCAGAAAGTCTAACAGAATAAACTGTTCATTAAGAGCTTCATTCATCCAATGCCTGCTGTTAGCTAGGCCCTGGAATACAAGTACTCATTCCTTCCACAAAGATTTCAGAGCATTTCCTATGTATCAGACACCGTTCTAGACCCTGATGATATGCAGTGAACAAAAGAGAGAGATCCCTGCCTGGTAGAATTTACGTTTTAGCATGGGAGCACAGATAACATTATATATAAGAACATCATATAAAGTATGTTAAAGGGGGACAGGTGCAACAGAAGAAAATAAAAAGCAGAAAGGGAAATAGAGGGGGGCAGGGTTACAATTCTAAACAGGGTGAGCTCACAGACTTGTGGAAAAGACAGACATTTACCTAGTTACATCAGTGCAATAAGTACAACATGCGATCTGATCAAGGCTCCATGGGAATAAGGAGGAGACGGCACTTAATTGTGCCTCCCAGAGGAAGTGCTATCTGAGTCACTGTTGCGAGAGCAAGAGAAGTTGGCCAGAAGCACCAGGGAAGTAAGAGCTCTGCATGCCCAGAAAAGAGCATGTGTGAGGCACTGAGAGGAACAGCCCAGAGCATTTGCCGCAGGCAGCTCCCTGTGGCTACAACTTAGTGTATGAGGGGGAGGAAGCAGCCAAGAAAGAGAGGCAGGCAGGGGTCAGATCTGAGGGCTTCCATTTGGGGAGGAAAGATAGGCGGGGCTGGGAACCAATCAGCCTTCTATCACAGAGCTGTGATACAGAAAGTTTACCTGGGCAGCTCTAAAAGGTGGCTTTGCAAAGGGCCAGGCAAGAAATGACAGAGCAGAGCAGTGATGGAGAAAGAAGACAGGACAGACTCAAAAAGCTATACTGAACAGCTGGAGGCACAAAGACTCCAAGCCCAACCAGATCAGCTTGACCCACAAAGGAGATGGTGGTGCCACTCCCTAAAATGGGGAAACTCGAAAGGAGATCCTAGGGAGATGTGGGCTGTTGAATTTGAAGTGCCTGAGGGACCAAGGAGTAACTAGAAATGCAGGTCTGGACTGGAGAAAGCTCTAGCCTGGATAAATAGAAATACAGACAAGAGTCTGAGAGGGGCTGCTGAAGGCATCAGAATGGATCTCGCTTTCTCCCTCTCTCTCTCTCTGTCTCTCTTTAAACATTTCCACCAGGAAGCAATTTATTTACATAGTGCTCTTAAGTGGAAACATTTGCACAAATGCTAGGTTCTTTAACAAATCCCCAAAGAAACACTCTTTTCTGGAATATGTTACACACTCACACCCATACACAAAGATCTATTATGTACATATGCCAATATTCTTATTTTGACATGTATATTAAATTACACACTGCAAATTCTCATGAAAAAGTACTTACCAATGCCATAGTCTTCTAAAGTATATCTATCAGAATGTAAGACGGCAGAAAACATGACATCCACAGTACTCCACCATTTCCCTCCCCACCTATTTTCTTTCCTAGCCTACTTCGGCTTTCCAGCCTCCTCCTTCCCTACCACCCCAATAAACTCTAAGCCCAGCCAAACTGTTACCTATGTGTGGTTTAACTAAAGACCTAAGAAAACCTTCATTCCATCATCTCACCCACCCTCCCCACCTCATCTGACCAAATCAAATACCTTGCCCCTTCTCCTTCCAGTCTCCATCTCCCTCCATTCTTAAGAGGTCCCTCTCAAATGTTACTTCTTTCATGAAGCCTTGCCTGGTGATTCCCTCAGCCTGCTGTGATCTCTCTCTCCTGTGAACTGCAAGGGTCCCTATCTTATACCTCTCTGATTGTACTTAACCAGATTACATGATGTAATAATATCTGCCCTCTTGGAATTATGTTTAATTATATTTGTGTCCCTATAGCACCCCTGAGACCTGCACATAACATGAACAGAGCCGAGATATTTCAAAGTCATGTGTGTCCATAACAAATAATGTATTTTAAATACAGCTGCCCATAAAGCTAGCCTGTATCCAGGCTCTTTAAGAAGCCAGTTTCTACCTTAGAAATAATCAGAGGAAGTTATTTGTCCAGAAAAGTAATACAGAACCAGTATCCTAGTATTATTACATCATGGCCTCAGTTTCCATAATGCAACCAACTAAACATATTACTTGAAAGTGAAAATAAATATTAGCTCAAATTGTTTAAATATTTTAAATTTTTTTTTAAAAAATGTTACATTCCACTAGGAAATCAGATTTGGAATTACAACACTTTATCTTGCCTCTCTTTTACATTCCTATGTTTGGTCTTTTGCCAGAGCAACAGATGTGTTTTCTTCTTCAGCTTGGTCATTTGGGGAAGAAGAGGAGCTTGAAAATGGTTAAAAAGAAAAGTGCAGGCAGTGTACATGGATCAATGGCTGGGCTGACGAGGTGGGCATTTAGAAATCAATCCAAAGCTTTCGGAAAAGAATTTCAGAGAGTCCTATAAAAGCCTCAGAGGAATATCTAGGCTTTGAGGGTCTAACCATAATTTTAATCATTTCTGCTTCACAAATTGGTCACTCAGCTTTCAAAACATCTTTAAACCCAGTAATAAAAACCGCATTCTCCGTACATATTGACTATGTCAAAGATCCCCCCCACCTCCACCCTAAACCTCTTCACTTTTGTGTATTACTGGTAGTTTTGGGATTTTGGCTTTGTACATATATTTATTCTGTAAGGGTGGGGGTTTTTTTAATTTGGGGGGATTATTTGATTATAAAAATAGTATCAGCTGACTACAGAATATTTGGAAAGTAAAAAATGAGCACAAAATATTGTTGATTCACTTTTAAAATGTCACTGCTATATTTGTCTCAAAACTCAATTTTGTTTACTGAAGTTAAATTGACATTCAACTTACACCAATCTCCAATTTGTAAAGTCTTACTAAAGGTAGAGCCCACGTTCTTCTTCATGGATTTTTTTTTTCTTCTTCTTCTTTATTTTTCTTTTCACATGTATGAGACCAAGCGTACCTGGCTGCTAAAGAGTATAGCAGACAGCTATAGTTAAGAAACAACTCTTTTTTTTTTTTTGGTATTTTTCTGAAGCTGGAAACGGGAAGAGACAGTCAGACAGACTCCCGCATGTGCCCGACCAGGATCCACTTGGCACGCCCACCAGGGGCAACGCTCTGCCCACCAGGGGGCGATGCTCTGCCCCTCCAGGGCGTCGCTCTGTCACGACCAGAGCCACTCTAGCGCCTGGGGCAGAGGCCAAGGAGCCATCCCCAGTGCCCGGGCCATCTTTGCTCCAATGCAGCCTTGGCTGCGGGAGGGGAAGAGAGAGACAGAGAGGAAGGAGGGGGTGGGGGTGGAGAAGCAAATGGGCGCTTCTCCTATGTGCCCTGGCCAGGAATCGAACCCGGGTCCCCGGCACGCCAGGCCGACGCTCTACCGCTGAGCCAACCAGCCAGGGCCAACAACTTTATTTTGAGCAGGGGGAACGACAACACAGCACTTAACAGCTATATTGGATTTCTATAGCTCCCCACTCAATGTTAGTCACCAACAACAAAACTCTTAATTTCAATTATCTACTAGTTTCCTAAGGTTCAGAATATTTCTACCAGAGTACGCTAAAATTTAATGTGAATAAAAATCACCCTCACATACATATACCTTGAATGATACTTTTCTCAGCTATCTGCCAGTTTTTAAGGAATATACAGCACTGGAAAATTGGTATGTGCACACTCACAAAAACAATAATGTTCAGGCCAATTTGTGACATCAAATACAATGCTGAAACATTACATATTTTGAGTATCTCAAACGAGCAGTTGAGGTTACTAATTATAAAATCTTTTTTTCTTAAAGTATATGCTAGTATATTAATATCTTCGTCTGCATGTCCTTTAACAGGTAGTAAAATTCTTGCAGAATAGAAACAGACCAATTAAGATTATGCTGTCCAGGAGGTGCAGAAATGGGGAGATGCTCATCAAACAAAACAAGCATTCAGCTGTAAAGCAAGTGAGTTCCAGAGATCTAATATTATAGTTAAAAATAATGTGCTGTATACTTGGATTTTGCTGAGAACAGATCTCAAGTATTCTCGATACACAAAAATAATGTTAACTATGTGAGGTGATGAGTATTTTAATTAGCCTGGTTATGGTAATTTCACAATGCATATATATCTCAAAATATCACATTGTACATTTTAGATATATATAATTTTATTTGTCAATCATACTTCAGTAAAGCTGGAGAAAAAAAGGACTGTGCTATACAAGCTGTCCAATATGGTAGCCACTAGTCCATATGTGGCTATTGAGCATTTGAAATATAACTAATCCTAAGTGAGATATTATAAATATACAATACACATGGAAATTCAGAGACTTCTTATGAAAAAATGTAAAATACCTCATTTTTTGTTACATATTAAAATGATAATATTTTAGACAGACTGCATAAAAGGAAAATATTATTAAAATTAAGTTCATCTGTTTCTTTTTACTTTTTTAAATCAAGCTACTAGAAAATTTAAAATTACATACGTGGTTCACATCATATTTTTATTGGGGAGCACAAAACTAGGACAATGAAAGAAACAAAGGGGAAAGAGAAAGACAAACACAAAGGGGATAACCTCCCCCTCCCTGGAACCTAGAATAGCCCAGAACCTTTCTACTCTGTGGTCTTAAGAGAAACCCAATCATTCACTGTTACTCAATATACAAAAACTTACATCTTACTACTCTGAACATATAGCTTAAATAAATTCCACTGAACTTTTATAGCTTGATATACACGTTACATGCTTAGCCTAAACCTAAACAGAAAGAAAGAAAAAATATATACCTTATTTTCCAATGGGAGAACTTCCTTCTTACTCAAAAGGAAACATATCTCATGAAACTTTCTGTCCCAAAAAGCTGTTCTTTCCTGTTAAGGACCCAAAAATTCCTACCTGTTTTTCTCTTACAAAAGGGTTGATAATATAAGAAATGTGGCCAAATATAAAGGTGCACTTTAGAAAGGCTTCCACTCAACAAGCAGTATTCTATATTATTACGGCTCTGAGGCCTCTTGTGGAGATTTTTAAAGGGTCACAACAGGTTTAAATTAACCCAATGGAAAGAATCTGGCATTTTAAAAAGGATCTGATGACTCAAAACATTCTTTTGGACTCTCCCAGCCTCTTCACTGAAACGAATTCAGGGGAGTCAGACCAGTTAGTTTTCTTTTAGGCTAGCCCAGGTCAAGCACAAACTTGAAATGTGAACTAAGGATAATTACTCTACGCTCACCTTGTTCACCAGGTGTTTTGTTTGTGTTTGCTGGTTTTTTGTTGTTGTTTGGCTGAGAGTTTGCTTTAATTCTCCATCTGAGTGGAAAGGTCTTTATTAGTAAAATAATAACAGCCAATTCTTCCAGGACAGAAATTACCAAAATCCTTAACAGAACTCAGAAGTTGAGTCTTTATCTATCTAATCCTGACTGCCTCTATCTCTGAGCAAGTAAGAAAAAAGCTAGAAATTCTAATAACCAAGTCCCCAAAGGAAGCAAAAGGCAGCCAGTTACCTGATATACTAAAGACAGACCTAGCATGTAGCTGCAGGAAATGGGGCAGAATTGGTTTAATTAAAGGAATCTCAGATTCATGTAGAGTTGAGTTTCCCAGCCTCAACTCTATTAATATTTTGGGCCAGAAAATTCTTTATTGTGAACAATGTTCTGTAAATTGTAGGATACTTAGCAGCATCCTTGGCCTCTCTAACCCACTAGATGTCAGGAGTAACCTCTTCCCTAACCTCTCCACCAAAGTTGTGGTAGCCAAAAAGGTCTCCAGACATTGCCAAGTGTCTCTTGGAGGACAAAAGCACCCCTAGTTGAGAATCACTGATACAAAGCAAAAGCTGAAAAGGTTCACCGCAGCAGCCAAATCAAATGCATTTGACTCTACATCCAGGGTGGCAAGTTGCACTCAAGTGGTTGGCCCTACACAGGTGGTAAGAAGTATTTCTGACAGTTTCTGATAATACTACCAAACATGAAAGGTAATGATATAATAAAGTATTCTAGGGATATGAATCAGCCAAGCAAGGTTCACATGTCACAGAGTATTTCAAATATGGTGAAAGTGAGACTTCCTGCCTTAGTAATTAATTTAGTTTGCAAACATCTTTCTTTATCAGATTAACCAATAAAGATGGTCAACTATTCAGAAGACATATACTTCAACTTCTAAACTCACATTTGTTTGTGTTTTTTTACAGTTTTAAAATAAAAAGGTACTACTTTCTGAACTACATAAATAGGAAAAATTAACAGGCCTGAGAAACACTCAGGGACCGTGGGAAAACAGGTATTCTAAGAAACGCTTGGCAGGAATGTAAATTGCTACTTGTAAAGCAATTTGGCAGCATCTACCACTTTTCACTTTTTCACTCAAAATTCCACTTCTAGGAATCTATCCTACAGTTATAGTCACCTATGCACAGGAGAGACACGTAGTAAGCAGTTCCCACAGCACTGTTTACAACAGCAGTGAATTGGAAATACCACAAATGTTATCAATAAGGACACTGTTTAAAGAAATTACTGTATATTCACATCTTGGAAGCCTGTCCAGCCATTTCAGGCATCACAAACACTCAACAAGCAGCTGTTTTTTTCCCCCATTGATTTGAGAGAAAGAGAGAAAGCATCAACATCAACTCACTGTTCCATTTAGTTGTGTACTCACTGACTGCTTTTTTAAAGTGCCCTGACCCAAAATCGAACCCGTGGCTTTGGTGTGCCAGGATAACACGTTATCCACTGAGTCACCAGCCAGGGCCTGCCTAGCCATTTTAAGAAATGCAACAAAGTGACAAACTTTTAAGTGGTAAATAAATGCATACATATGCATATATATAAAAAGTGGTTAATAAATGCATATATATATATGTATTTATTTACATATACATATATATATAGAGAGAGAGAGAGTAGGGTCCCATTTTTAAAAAAATAAACATGTATATACATAGGTTGATGTAGACAAAGAAAAAGGAATATACACCAATCTGTTTTCATTTCTTCAGCAAGTATTTTTTTAAGCCATTAACAATAATTTTCAAGAAACATTTAAAATTAGACTTGGGCTGTCTTTATTTTTCTAACTTAAGGCTTAAAAACTTTCTTTTGCAAATGTCACTTTTCCTATAAATCAAGCTTTGTGGATAATTCTTGTGTCACACATTGGGGTTCACCACTTGTCCACCAACATTACACTGACAATGCTGAACCTTCAAGCAAGTTATATAAGGCGAAAACAACTTCAAAGAGTTAGAAACTTCACTCGACTACCCCCTTGAGCCATAACCAATTACCAACTAAGAAGGTATCCAGAGAAGTAGTTTAATTTAATAGAATGTTCATTTTAATAAATGCTTAAGCAGAATCTGTTCATATGCAATCAAATTTAAATAATTTTAATTTCCTCTCCTACCTAAATCCTGAATGAATAGCCAAAGAATCAAACGTCTGAAAGACTGACAGACCTGACAATTAATAAAAATTAAAATCCCAATTCCAGATTTTAAATAGCAAACTATTTCATCTGGGTGCACAGTGAAAAAGGCACTTGTCCCAGAAAATTTTCTGGTTCCAAAATAAACGAACAGACACACTTCAAAACAAAATGTCAGGCACTCACCATAATAGCTGTGGCCTTTAAACCACCAGAGCATCCCTCTTTCTGCCCTGGCTCTAGACAGTTTAACTACTTCTAAATGGAACGCTCTAAATTGCTAAAAAATAAACTATATCTATTGCTTCCTGCTTAAGTTTTCCCATTTATCTGTGGCATTTTAACCTGATTCAGGCACTTATCACAAATATACAATCCCCATATGATACCATTTCTAAACATTTTACATAGAGCTGCACATAAATATTTGAGTGTGATAGTATTTCCTTCCCTTTGAAAGAACAATATGACAAAATAACCTTGCATGTCTTCATTCAATTAGAACCTTGGATGTGAAGACTGGCTCCATGGGATTTTATATAACTTGGCTCCACCTCTAAAGGCCATAAACCCTTTCTTTCTTGACCAGCACCATCTCTGGATAAACCACACCTCTTCCCCCTCCAAAAGTAGCTTACAGTATACAGGCTAAGTAACTGGGTATAAGCATATGAACTTATTCAAAGTTTACCCAGAAACTGGAAAGTAAGTCAGTGATCACTGTAAGCTGTCACAGAACACTGCTCCTTTCATGGCCGGAAACACACTCATCTTAGTGGCATCACCTGGTATCACTTCTTCATTGTCAGGGGGGTTTTGTTTTGTTTTTGTCATAAATATCAAGAAATCTCATTTTCTTAATTGCCCTAGAAGATAATACATCTGAGGAACTTTTGGCAATACTAAATTCAAGTTCTATAATTTGTTGTATTTTTGGCACAATGCCAATTTAGTCAACAAAATCATCTTATCAGAAATGAGGTTATTACCTTTTCCTTATAAATTAGATAGCTTTAATATTAAAAATCAGCCATGTTTTTTCGCCTGACCAGGCAGTGGCACAGTGGATAGAGCATTGAACTGGGTTGTGGAGGACCCAGGTTTGAAACCCTGAGGTCACCAGCTTGAGTGTGGACTCATCTGGTTTGAGCAAGGCTCACCAGCTTGAGCCCAGGGTCACTGTCTTGAGCATGGATGGGGTTACTCTGTCTGCTGTAGCCCTAAGGTCAAGGCACATATGAGAAAGCAATCAATGAACACCTAGGGTGCAGCAACAAGGAGTTGATGCTTCTCATCTCTCTCTTACTGTCTGTCTGTCCCTTTCTGTCCCTCTGTCTCTGTCACAGAAAAAAAAAACTTCCTGGTGAACTTCCAGGAAATGTTTACTGACTCCATCTCCATCAACCTAATCAGGAAAAAACTGAAGAAACTCCTTTGCTATCCATGTACAAAAAAGGAGGGAAAAAAAATCTCCAAGGAACTCATAAAGCAGGGGTCGGGAACCCTTTTGGCTGAGAGAGCCATGAATGCCACATATTTTAAAATATAATTCCATGAGAGCCATACAACGACCCGTGTACATTAAGCATTATCCAATAAAAATTTGGTGTTGTCCCGGAGGACAGCTGTGATTGGCTCCAGCCACCCACAACCATGAACATGAGTGGTAGGAAATGAATGGATTGTAATACATGAGAATGTTTTATATTTTTAACGTCATTTTTTTATTAAAAATTTGTCTGTGAGCCAGATGCAGCCATCAAAAGAGCCACGTCTGGCTCACGAGCCATAGGTTCCCGACCCCTATAAAGCATTCTCAATCAACTACTCTTCAAAAGAACAGCAGGGAATAAATTTTTTTTTTAATCAGCCATGTTTTGAGGGGTTTTCTTGAATGTTTCTCATTGTGTCTTGAGACCCAATACTCTAAATCCTTTAAAGAGACAAACATATGTTATTTATTAAATGAAAACACAAAGTTTGTTTAAATTTCTTAAGTTTAACTGAAAATAGAAACTACTTAATACACACATACCGTACTTCTAAACACATGCATATCAGTTGGATACTGTGATCATTTCACTAACTTCTTGACATGGTTTTAAAGAATAATGTTTTCCAAGCTTCAGATATATAAATTTGGGAGGTTTTAATGTACTCTTGAATCTGTATGGCCTGTGGTGGCGCAGTGGATAGAGCATTGACCTGGAACGCTGAGGTCGCCAGCTCAAAAAGGCACAAACAAGAAGCAAGCAATAAACAACTAAAGTGAAGCAACTAAGATTTGCTACTTCTCACTACCCCACACCCCACTCCCCTCTCTGTAAAATAAATAAATAAAATCTTGAAAAATTAGATAAAATAAAGTATTCTTGGATCTTTATATGCTAGTAACTGTATCACTGATATCATTAAAAAAATACATGACAGCCTGACCAGGTGGTGGCACAGTGGCTAGAGCATCGGACTGGGATGCCAAGGACCCAGGTTCAAGACCCCAAGGTCGCCAGCTTGAGCGCGAGCTCATCTGGTTTGAGCAAAGCTCACCAGCTTGGACCCAAGGTCGCTGGCTCGAGCAAGGGGTCACTCGGTCTGCTGAAGGCCCACTGTCAAGGCACATATGAGAAAGCAATCAATGAACAACTACGGTGTTGCAACGAAGAACTGATGATTGATGCTTCTCATCTCTCTCCGTTCCTGTCTGTCTGTCCCTATCTATCCTTCTCTCTGACTCTCTATCTGTAAAAAAAATAAATTAAAAAAAATACATGACAAATGATTTTTATGAATTCAGTACACGATTTTAAATAAATCTGGGCTTTAGTTATCATAAACACATATATATTTGAAAAACACTTCTATATTTATGCCCGAGGCCTATTATTTATTTAGTCTACAGTTTAGAGATTCATATAGATGACTGACCTCTTACAATAACTTCATATACATCTCCAGCTTTTGGAGCCCACATTTAGGAACCACTGGCAAAGAACATGAAATATAAAACTGCCTAGTTACAAAAAGAACGGCTCTTTAAATATGTGAAATCTTAGATGAAAATTTGTGTCTGATACCAATCTGTTTTTCCCTTATAAAAGTAAAATTCCAGATTTAAAATCAAAATTAGGCACAAAAATCATTTATATACAAAAATGTATTTCATAGGCAATGTTTAAGAAATGAAGTTACTCTAAAAAAAGGCTGGGGACACACCAGAACAGAGAACATACGAACTTCCATTTCTACCACCACAGAGAAGGCTGGTTTTAGTCCTGAGCTCCACTGCCCAGCCGCAGGCACAGGAACTAAAACCTTTTAAGATTTTGAAGGTATTACAGGTCGGAGCTGCCGGCAAAAGAGATGACTACATGCAGCAGAAATGCAAAAATAGCAATCATAAAATAGCCACCTCATTGTGGAACTAGAAGGGGCGGGGTAGGAATGATATGAAAAAAGAGCAGTAAAATCACAAATTTATAGATTTCTCTTCCATATCTTTCCCTTGCTAATGCACAGAGAATTAATTGATCAACGTTTGGTAGTATTCTATTTGTTGTTATGAGAAACAAACCAAATACTTTTTGCTCTGGGTCAGCCCCAAGAGACCATATATTCTGGTCTCACTGTCTCATTTTACAGATGAGGAAACTGCAGCCCAAAGAACATAAGTGGCATTCTCCAGACCTTGTTCAGCTGACTGGAAGCAAGAACTTCTGGTTCCTAGCTCAGCATCTCCAGTGTCTTATCTAGTATTTCACAATCCCACTCATGTGTCCTATCAAGATTTGATTCCCATTTATATTGAAAATTATTTTAACAATGATAACGATTTCAAACAGATATTTCTCACGCTTCATTCCACTATCCTACAGATCACTTAAACTGAACCTCAGAATTTTCCCATCTATGAAGGTGGTGGCGGTACATGTTTTGGGCACTGTGAATCATTCTTGTAGGAACACATCTCCTCTTTGACCTTGGAAGTCTATGAGAAATGTGTTCTAAAAACTTAGCTTCAAGCCCTGGCCGGATGGCTCAGTGGTAGAGCATCGGCCTGGCATGCAGGAGTCCCGGGTTCGATTCCAGGCCAGGGCACACAGGAGAAGCGCCCATCTGCTTCTCCACCCCTCCCCCTCTCCTTCCTGTCTGTCTCTCTCTTCCCCGCCCACAGCCAAGGTTCCATTGGAGCAAAGTTGGCCTGGGCGCTGAGGATGGCTCCGTGGCCTCTGTCTCAGGCGCTAGAATGGCTCTGGTTGCAACACAGCAACACCCCAGATGGGGAGAGCATCTCCCCCTGGTGGGCATGCTGGGTGGATCCCGGTCGGGCACATGCGGGAGTCTGTCTGACTGCCTCCCCGTTTCCAGCTTCAGAAAAATACAAAAAAACACAACAAAACAAAACAAAAAAAAACTTAGCTTCAGCCCTGGCCAAGACCGCTCAGTTGGTCAGAGCATCATCCCGAAGCACAGAGGGCAGCAGTTCGATCCCGGTCAGGACACAGACAGAAACAGATCAATATTCCTATCTCTTCCTACCTCTCTGTTTCTCTTCCTCTCTTTAAAATCAATTTTTTAAAAAAAAATAGTTTCAAATGCAACATTCAAGAACCAAACTTACTCTGGTGAAAGTACAACTTGAGTTTCAGAATCCAATGCCCTAGATTTACTTTAAATCAGATGGGTGTACCATCTCTCATTCAAATAAATACACCAAGCTGCCAAATGAAGATGTGTAATTGCACTGCCAAATGGTGCCTTTCTTCACCAACTAAGTCTTTACGATAGAAATATATACTTTACAAAGACTAAATTCTAAACTCAGGACTTAGGAGTTCAGAATTCACACAATATTCAAACTGACTTGAATAATTTTTACATACTTAAAAAGTTAGCTGTTCTATGTCAACATAGAAACAATAAATACCAATATGGAAAACTACAAAATAAATTCATTAGAAATATGACAGATCCTAGCATAATAACACAGCTAAATTTATAGAGTACTTATTGGAAACAGATACAGTTTAAGTGCTTTCCACACATTAACTTATTTAATTCTTACAAGCCCATATATAGATACTATTATTATCCCCCACGTCATAAACTAGGAAACCAAGGCAGACACAAATTAAAGGGCAAATCACGGTCACACTCTTACAAGGAAAGAGAGAGGATTTAAACCCAGGCAGGGTAGCTCCAGAGGCTGCAAAGAAAATACTAACAAGATACAGAGTTGTTAGAAATTATACTGAAATGTGCAGACTAGGCAAATCCAGCGAGACAAAAAGCAGATTAGTGATAGCCAGGGGCTGGGGGGAGGGGTAGTGAGAGAAACGGGAGTGACTATGAATGGGTATGGGGTTTCTTTTTAGGTGATAAAAATGTTCTAAAGTTAGACTATGGACATGGTTACATAAACCTGTGAATATACTAACAACTAATAAATTGTACCTTTTAAATAGATGAACTGCATGGTAAGCAAAGTATATCTCAATAAAGCTATTTTTTAAAAAGATAGTGGTGAGATATATTCAGAACTGAACCACACTCGGGGGAAAAATGGAGATGATGGTTATATATAAACTGCTAATATTAGGGGAAGCAGTTTGAAGTCTATGACTATTTTTGCAACTTTAAGCCTACAATTATTTTTTAAGTTTTTTTTTTCTTTTAAAGTAACCATAAATGCAACATGAGGGTACTACTGGCTTTAGAGGCAGGAAGTGCTGGCCCTGCCTCTAACCATCTGAAGTTTCCCTTGCGTTCTCAGGGTGATAATACTCATTCTCCTCACTCCCTCACTTGTCATGAGGACCAATGAAACATGATGTAATGAAAACACTTCTAAGATAATCAAATATTATTCATAGGAAGGATAAATGTTACCAGGTTGAGATTTTATTAAACCAAAATTAGCAGTAGACTATCATAAAATTATCAGAAGGTACTTGAAAGCTCGTGAAATACCATAATAGTAATAATAATAAATAGCTAATTCTTAGAGAGCACTCACTGTATGCCATAATGCTCGTAGCACCAATTTGTTTGCTTACTTAATTCTCACTGCAACCTTATAAAATAAATACTGTTATTATTAGCCCCATTGGAGAAAAACTGCGACTGAGACACTTGCCAAAGGGCACGCTGCTAAGTGGCTAAGCTGTGTAGTATGAACTTACACAGTCTGACTCCAGAGTCCTGATCTTAAATCCCCTTTAGATACTGCTCCTAAACATGATTTTTTTTTTTCTGAGAGCTATTCATTCACCACTCATCCCACTTATCTGATGCATTCGCATAGGCCCTATACAAGGCAAAGAAGATACACAGTCATGGCCCTTAGGGAGCTTACCTTGTAGTGAGGACACCATGCAAATAAACCACAAATACCATTGTGCGAAGGGTGCTATAAGAGTGCTGGGGATGCTGTGAGCAGACAGAGGAGGGGCACCTCCCTGAGGTCAGGGAAGTCACAGGCCTCCTACAGGTGACACCTGAGCTCCACCTTGCTGGAGCAGTAAAAGTTCACCAAGAAGAAAAGGAGAAGGAAGAAGAAAACCAAATAATAGCAGGATGACCATGGAGCAAGAACTAGAAACAGCAGAGATACATCCAGAGCACAGACAGAAGAATGAGTACTGAACAGGAGGAAGAACACGGTCTGCACTGAAATGAGAGAGAACATAATTGGATACATAAAAGACAAGAGATGGGACAGGAAGTTGAGGAAGTTCAAGATGATTCATGCCTGTTGGTCATCACAAAGAGGCATGTTCATGGTAGGGCGTGGACAGGAAGTGGGGAATGAAACAGGGTGGGCAGGAAGTGGAAAATAAAGTAGGGTGAGAAACTGGTTATCACATTTATCCATCAAATTAATCTTTTGTGTTTAGGTTTAGACCCATTTTATAAATGAGTTAACTAACTCAAAGGGGTCAGGATCTCCCTACAGGTAAGACACAGGTATAAAGCATCAAATCTCCAAAGCCTGTTCTCTCCCACTACACCATACCCCTTCCATGAACACAAAGAATCTGTACTGGCACTAGCCAGCAGGGACTTGGATTCTTTCTGCCCAGAAGACTGGAAAGATAAAGAATTAGAGAAATGTGAACATCATATATCATTACTCAGAGAAACTGTACATGTACAATCTCTACCCCCAAACTACAAGAAAAAATGTGCTGACTCAGTTTTCAATATTTAAAAAAAAAAAAAAAAAAAGAGTCAGTCTGACCTGTGGTGGTGCAGTGGATAAAGCGTCAACCTAGAATATTGAAGTCGCTGGTTCGGAACCCTGGGCTTGCCTGGTCAAAGCACACATAACAAGTAAGCAATGAACAACTAAAGCGAAGCAACTATGAATTGGTACTTCTCACCACCCAGCCTTCACTCTATGTAAAGTCATTAAAATAAAATAAGTCAGTGTTTCCCAAAATGGAGACAAAAGAGTATTGAGGCAGAAGCATATACTACTACCTAATATTCTAGGCAAATACTGCTTTATATTCTTTACATTTCAGTGTTGCGATTGAACGAGCACTGATCGGACTAGATGTATTGCTGATTAAATAAACTAATAACTCAAGTTGACTTGACAAAAAGGCAAATTAATATAAATTATCCATAGTGATGACTGTTAAAACTTTTACCAGACTAGTTAACAAAACTGGAATAAGATAGAATTAACTCCTTCCAAAAATTTTTTTACTTCCAAATAAATTCAGAATTATTTTCAAGACCATGAACCCATACAAACATAGCTACTGTCACCACCACCCCACCACCCCACTCCGGGGCAGGGGGGTGGGGGGAGCTTGAAGAATTCACACCAAAACGTCTGAAATGGTGATCATCTCTGGAGCTGAGTGTAAAGATGACCTTTACCTCCTTCCGTTATATTTGTTTTTATTTTCTACAATAATACATACGTATATGATTTGTAACTCTAAAAAAGTTCTCTTTTCTCTTTTTTAGAAAAAGACCAAAAACACATATGAACAACTTGTATCTTTTTTTCTTTTTTTTTTTTTTTGGCAACACTCAGAAAAAATTCAAGGCTTCTAACTAAAATCCTTACATCAAAATCTCCTTTAGCCTGACCAGGTGGTAGCGCAGTGGATAGAACGTCGGACTGGGATGCGGAGGACCCAAGTTTGAAACCCCGAGGTCGCCAGCTTGAGCACAGGCTCATCTGGTTTGAGCAAAGCTCACCAGCTTGGACCCAAGGTCGCTGGTTTGAGCAAGGAGTTACTCGGTCTGCTGAAGGCCCGCGGTCAAGGCACATCTGAGAAAGCAATCAATGAACAACTAAGGTGTCACAACGAAAAACTCATGATTGCCTGACCTGTGGTGGCGCAGTGGATGGAGCGTTGACCTGGAATGCTGAGGTTGCCGGTTCAAAACCCTGGGCTTGCCTGGTCAAGGCACATATGGGAGTTGAGGCTTCCTGCTCCTCCCCCCTTCTCTCTCTCTCTCTCTCAATCTCTCTCTCTCTCCTCTAAAATGAATAAATAAAAATTTAAAAAAAAAAAAAGAAAAAGAAAAACTCATGATTGATGGTTCTCATCTCTCTCCATTCCTGTGTGTCTGTTCCTATCTATCCCTCTCTCTGACTCTGTCTCTGTAAAAAAAAAAAAATCTCCTTTAATAACAGTATATTCCATAAGACAACATTCAATCAATATATTTTAACGACTTAAAATATTACTTGTCACAAACTTATTAAATTATAATATAAATGAAGCACTGGTAGAAAAGAACTCTAAAAATAATTTTTTTTAAATATTCATCAATTAATACTGTGGCTAGCTATCCTTAAGTCATTTCTATTAGTATAGTATTTTTTTAAATAAATGATAAAATAGTACCACCACATTTCTCTATGTATAAAATTGATTTTGAAAATATGAGAAGAAATAAATTGAATATAAATAGCTACTGGGTACTATGGAGAACACAAAAACCTAAATTATTCCTACTTCCAATGCACTTAAAACCTTATTGAGAAAAAAGGATTATTTTCTACATTAAAAGACAGAGGGCCAGGCCCTGGTCAGTTGGCTCAGTGATAAAGCATTGACCCAGCATGTGAATGTCAATTCGATTCCCAGTCAGAGCACAGAGAAGTGACTATCTGCTTCTCCACCCCTCCCCCTCCCCCTTCTCTCTCTCTTAATTTCTATCTCTCTCTCTCTTTCCCTCCCACAGCCATGGCTCAATTGATTTGAGCATGTTGGCCCCTGGATGCTGAAGATGGCTCCATGGAGCCTCCACCTCAGGGGCTAATAATAGCTCAGTTGCAAGCATGGCCCCAGATGGGCAGAGCATTTGCCCCAGCCAAGGGTTGCCAGGTGGGTCCTGGTCAGGTGTATATGGAAGTCTGTCTGTCTCACCTCCTCTCACTTGGAAAAAGAAGATGGAAATAAAGAGAGAGAGGGCCAGCACATAACATTATGCAGTGTACAACCTGTGAAGCCATACATGGGAGCCCTTCAAGGTAAGGCAGGCCAATATATGGCAATGGTCCAAAGAGCAATATGGACCATAAATTAAGAATTATATATTCCATACACCACAAAAGCCCAACAGGGACAGTGTATGAGTAAAACCAGCTCAATGAAAATAAGGTAGCAGCATAAATGTAAAATTAAACAACAAATGAACATGTCCAGAAATAAGGATTAACAGGAATGGGTGAGACCTGCGAACTATAAAGTAAAAATACTGGTAATTAGCTCTCAAGTTATCATGAGAGAATAATGGGCTAGTTTGTTAGAAATTAAATTTTTCGGAGTAGCTCCTAATACTGATGAGTCTTTTAAAAACTATCACATATACAGAGGCGTAAACTCTAGAGGAATGTACCCCTCTCAGGAAGCCCATCCCTTGAGCTGATCCCTAAGGCGACAAGACATTCATTTCCATCTTGGGGGGAATGAATAGAGCATAGGCACTGAGACCATTCAAGAACACAGGGTGTGGGGCAGCAGGCTGGGAACAGGCCAGATGGCTTGTGTTGGGGAATGCTAAGAAAAGAGGTTAGAAAGAAACATTGTGAAGCTTCCAATTCAATGTCCCGTCTGTGCTCACAGCATCCAAACCATCTGGCCAGCACATCCCCAGGTGAGATCTACGGATCAGACCACTGGGGAGTACAGATGAGAATCAACAACTTGACCAATTCCACCATTGATTCTTATGCACACTGAAGTTTGAAAACAAGTAACTGGAGCAAGGAGGTAACAATGAAAGTAGTAAGGGCAAAAACCAGTACATTCACAACATATTTTAAACACTGGAAGGGAAACAACTGTTTTAAAAGACGTTCCTTTTTTTTTTTAAGATTTTATTTACTGATTTTTACTAAGCAGGGGAAGAAGGGGCAATGAGAAGTATCAACTCATAGTTGCTTCACTTTAGTTTTCATTGCTTGCTTATCGTATATGCCTTGACCAGGCAAGCCCAGGACTTCGAAATGGTGACCTCCGAGTTCCAGGTCGACACTCTATCCACTGAGCTATCGCAGGCCAGGCAAAAAAGATGTTCTGCTTTAATACTCCCTACTACTATCTTTCCCAAAAATGTTTTATTTTTTATTTTAGAGAAAGAGAGGAAGGAGGGGGAAGAGAAAGAAAGAAAGAGAAACATTAATTTGTTATTCCACTTATTTATGCATTCACTGGTTGCTTCTGGAAGAAATCTTATGGCATTATTTGAATTTTGTAATCTGGTAACTCCAAAGAAGTTTCCAAAGATACCAAAGGCAGTTTTACACCTCTAAGGTTAAAAAGACAAACTCAGACCTGACCACGTGGTAACACAGTGGATAGAGCATTGACCTGGGATGCTAAGGACCCCAGGTTTGTAACTCCAAGAACACCAGCTTAAGCAGAGGCTCACCAGCTTAGCACAGGGTTGCCGGCTTGAGCATGGGATCATAGACATGACCCCATGGTTGCTGGCTTGAGCCTAAAGGTCACTATCTTAAGCAAGCAGTCACTGGCTCAGCTGGAGTCCCCACCACCCTAGTCAAGGCACATATGAGAAAGCCATCACTGAACAACTAAAGTGCTGCAACTATGAGTTGATGCTTCTCATCTCTCTCCCTTCCTGTCTAGCTGTCCCTGTCTCTCTATCTGTCTCTCTCTCAATTAAAATAAAAAATATAAACTCAGTAGTAACTACTTTAAAAATGAGGAAATCCACATAAACAGTGGGTATTACAGAATAGTACTAATAAAAATCCGTTCACATGCTCAACTCTCTGCCATTCACTCTGTTCTCCACCCTCCTTTCCTACACTTAAAGACCAGGCAAGGAAAGTTGTGTTCTCAGACCCAGCCTGTCTCCAGTCTCTGTCAAAATTTGGACTGCAACCTGAAGATACTTTTTTCTAAGTCTTCAACTCCTCATGAGCTCTGCACACTCTACAATCCTAAATCTAATTCACGAAAGCCAAGTACACCACAATCTAGACCAGACACATCCCCTCTTTCACTTCAGACTTCTCCAGAGAAATCCATCCATTCACAGGCAACATTTACTGACCACCTCATACTATACACGTGCCAGAAACTCAGCTGGGAACATAGTGGACATAGCATCTGCCTCCCTAGGTATACTGGGTGAGAGAGAAAGATACTACAAATATATTACAAAACAGTGTGGGCATAATATAATAGATATAAAAATGTACACACTCTAGGAATCCAAGAGAGGAAATAATAACTTGGTACAAAAAGCTTGGCAAGGCTTTCAAGAAAAGATAATGTTTCTTTCATTCGTTCATTCATTCATTTAACAAATTATTTATTGAACATGCACTACATGCCAGGCACCTACCCAAACATAACAATGAACATTGGCCTTAGATTCTGAAATGCTATATAGGGAGTTTACTACATAAAGAGTAGGCATGGGGGAAGCACTTATCCACAAAAAAAAAAAAAAGACATGCAGAGTAATGAAGCAGGCAAAGGGTATGACAAATTAAGATGAAGGTAACATATTCCAGAGGTTTAGACATTGGTGAGATATTCAGCATGTCTAGAGAAGACATTGCCAAACAAATAGAGCAGGCCAGCTTGTGGTAGAGCTTTAAATGCCAAACTTAAGTGTTTAGAGTTTATCCTTGTGGACGATGGGAAACTGATGAACATTTGTGAAAAGGGAAGTGACATCATCAGCTTGGATTTTTAGATCTCTTTGCGGAAGATGGACTGGTGTAGGCAGGACAAACAGTCAGTGACTTGCCATTATCAACCAGTTCATCAGTGACAAAACTGACTCAAACCCTGGTTCTCTTGTTCCTAGCTCAAAATTCTGCAAAATAGCTAGGGATTAAAAAAAACAGTAAGAAAAGGACAGGCAATAAAAGAAAAAAGGATAAACAGAATTGTATTAAGATCAAAAACTTTTCTGCTTTAAAGGACACTATCAAGAAAGTGAAAAGACAACCCACTGAATGGGAGAAAATATTTATAAACCATACATCTGATAAGACACTTGTACTCAGAATACAACTCGCCTGACCAGGCGGTGGCGCAGTGGATAGAGCATCAACCTGGGATGCTGAGGTCCCAGGTTTGAAACCCCAATGTTGCCAGCTTGAGCATGGGCTCATCCAGCTTGAGTACAGGTCGCCAACTTGAGCACAGGATCACAGACATAACACCATGGTCGTTGGCTTGAGCAAGAGGTCACTGGATTGGCTGGAGACCCCTACCCTGTCAAGACACGTATGAAAAAGCAATCACTGAACAACTGAAGTGATGCAACTATGACTTGATGCTTCTCATCTCTCTCCCTTCCTGTCTATCCCTGTCTCTCTCTTGCTTAAAAAAAGAAAAAGGAATATAAAAAGAACTCTTAAAACTCAACAAAAAGACAATCTAAAAATAGGCAAATGATCTGAATAGACATTTCTCCAAAGAAGATACACAAATGGCCAATAAGCACATGCAAAGATGTTCAATACCATGAGCCATCAGAGAAAGGCACAAATCACACCCAATCAATTGGTTATAATCAAAAAGACAAAAAAGTAACAAGTGCTGGCAAGAATGTAGAGAAATTGAATCCTTTATACATCTCTAGTGAAAAAGCAAAATGGTGTAGCTGCTTTGGAAGACAGTTTGGCAATTCCTCATAAAGTTAAATGTAGAGTACTGCGGCCCAGCAATTCCATTCCTAAAGTATTTAACCAAGGAAACTTAGAATATGCACATACAGAAGAAAAAAAAAGTAGCATTATTCATAATGATGAAAAAGTAGAAACAACCCAAATGTTCATCAAATAATGAATGGATAAATAAAATGTGTTACAATGGAATATTATTCAACCATGAAAAGGAATGAAGCACTGATAAATGCCACGACACTGATGAACCTTGAAAACATTACAGAAAGTGAAAGAAGTCACAAAGGACCACATATTGTATGATTCCAATGGCATAAAAGTTCCAGAAAGGCAAATCTTTAGAGACAGAAAGTAGATTAACGGTTGCTTAGGGCAAAAGGTGGCAGAGGTGAGAGCAGAGAAATGAGGAATGACCCATATTGGGTAGTTTCTTTTAGAAGGAACCAAATGTTCTAAAATTAGCGATAATGGTTGCACAACTGTGAATATACTAAACAATGAGCTGAATACTATAAATGAGACAACTAAATGGTATATAAATTATATCTCAATACACTGTTTAAAAAAAGCAGTAAGAAAGAAACTGGATATTTTAGGCCACAGTACAAGAAAGAAAAGATGGGGAAGTGAGCACTAAAGGTCTGGCAACTAAAGAGCTTTCAGAAACTACCAGAATGGCCTGACCAGGCGGTGGCGCAGTGGATAGAGCGTTAGACTGGGAGGCGGAGGACCCAGGTTCAAGACCCTGAGGTCGCCAGCTTGAGTGCAGGCTCATCTGGTTTAAGGAAAGCTCACCAGCTTGGACCCAAGGTCGCTGGCTCGAGCAAGGGGTCACTCGATCTGCTAAAGGCCCATGGTCAAGGCACGTCAATGAACAACTAAGGTGTCGCAACAAAAAACTGATGATTGATGCTTCTGATCTCTCTCCATTCCTGTGTGTCTGTCCCTATTTATCCCTCTCTCTGACTCTCTTTCTGTCACTGTAAAAAAAAAAAACCCAAAATTATCAGAATGTCTTACAGAAAGGATCTGGGCCTACAATGCCAGAAGAAGAGCAATGAGGGGCCCTATCTATCTGCCTGGCTGCCCGCTGTGTATAGGAAGCCACTTCTAAAGCCCTCTGTCCTGGCAGTCCAAATGCCCTACTTGGTACTAGACTGAACCAAGGAAAGCAGCATAAGTGCCATCCAGAAGACACACGATAAACATGACACAACTCTTCAGAGCCATTAACTTTAATAAAAACATCAATTTTTAGACTAACAAGAAGATATTATGAAATTTTAAAAAAAGAAGTAAAAAAGACTTCAATGGAACTCCAGGACTTTGCCTGACCAGGTGGTGGCGCTGACAGAGCATCAGGGATGCAGAGGACACAGGTTCAAAACCCCAAGGTCGCAGGCTTGAGCACAGTGTCGCTTGGCTTGAGCATGGGATCATAGACATGACTTCATGGTCGCTGGCTTGAGCCCAATGTTGCTGGCTTGAAGCCCAAGGTCGCTGGCTTGAGCCCAAGGTCGCTGGCTTGAGCAAGGGGTTACTGGCTCAGCTGGAGGCCCTCCGTCCATTAAGTAAGGCATGTATGAGAAGCAATCAATGAACAACTAAGGTGCCACAACTACGAGTTGATGCTCCTCATCTCTCTCCCTTACTGCTTGTCTGGCAATCTGTCTGTCTCTCCCTCTGTCAAAAAAGAAATTGATTAAAAAAAAAAAAAAAGAAATTGATTCCTTCAACTCTTTGAATTTTCCTTCAAATCCTGGGTCAAATAACTGCTACAGAGACCTTTCTGCTAAAACTCTTAGCTTATTCTGTAGGTCTGCTGTGAACTGTAAATATTCCCACACAGATCATTATGCCCCAGTTATATCTTAGTCTGTCACATGCACTATAATTTAAAAATCATACAATTGCTCTTCTTTTAAAATTGAGTGTAGCGAGAGAAAGGCTGAGAAAGCAAGAAAAACATCAATTTGTTGCTCCACTTATTTTTGCATTCATTGGTTGATTCATATATATGCCCTGACGGTAGATCGAACCCGCAACCTTGGCATATCAGGATGACGTTCTAACCTAGACACCCAGCCAGAACTGCCCTTATTTTTAAAAATTCTGTGATCCAGAGGTTTCACTAAGCCAAAATGCCCTTCCTACTGCTCATTCCCATCCCATCTTATTATTCCAAATTAGAGGTTTGACTATATGTTACAAACACATACATGCAAAAGGTTAACTCTTGTGGAGTGACAGAATTCAGACTCAGAGTCTCAGAAGCAGCTATAAGAAAGTCATTTGAGAGACAAATTATACTTGAAGGACAGCACTCTAAGCCTGGGTTAGCTAAAGCTCAGAGGAAGCTGGCCCAGTGGGGCCTGAGAAATACAGGACACAGATCTAAAAGAAAAAGAAAAAAAAAAGAGGATCAGGGGACTGAAGTAATTTCAAGAGTACAAGGAGAAAGTAGTAACACCAAAACTACCTGAGCTTCTAGCCAATTACCTGAGCTTTTTGCCACTCTCTGCAAAAGCACATGCATATGAATATGTATGCATTTTTGTAAACCATCAGCATATAATGGAATGATTATATTTCTAAATCCAAAAAGATAGGCATTTAAAAAGAAAATGGTCCAACTATCATCAGCTTAAAATTTCTTAAATGTTTTTAAGAGGAACCAGATGAACTCTGCATTCATTATCACTAGTCCAGCTAGCTGAGCATCAGGCAAGGGGAAGCGACAGGCTGCCTCTAACCCAGAAATGATGAGACACAGGCCTTACCAGCTCTAGGAAAGAGCCTCCTCTAAAACCAGGTGATGAATTTCACTTAACAGTTACTCCACTGAGGCTTAAGGAACATCTACCCTGCACCAGGCACTGTTCTAGCAACTAGGGATAAACCCTCAAAGTCGCTGTCCTCATGGAGTTTACAGTCTAACTGGAGAAGACAAAATAAACAAGTGTCAGGTGGTGATAAGTGGTATGGAGTAAAATAGAACAAACCAGCAACTGGTAGGAATGAACACTATTTTATGTAGGGATATCAGTGAAGACCTCTCTCAGAAGATGAAATAGAGAGACTTAGAAGAAGTGGAGGGAGCCATGCTGAATATCTGACAAGAAAACAGCAAAGGCAAAGCCCTGAGGCAGGAGCACATTTCATATATTTGAGAAACAGCAAGGACGGAAGTGCAGCTGGAACAGGATGTGTTAGCAGGAGAGTGATATGAGGTGAGAGAAAGGGCCACATCAAGTAAAGTCTTATAGCCTCAGGAAGGATTTTACACTTTATTGTGAATGAGATCAGAAGCCATTGGAAGGTTCTGAACAGAGAAGGGACAAGATCTGACCATTTTTAAAAGTTTGCTCTGGCAACTGCATATTGATTGAACAGGAGGCGAGGGTGGCGGCAGGGAACCTGTTAGGAGCAATTACAATATAATAGTGGTTTGGACTAGGAGGTAGCAGAAGAGGTAGTGAGAAGTGGTTGGATTCTAGATACATTTCAAAATAGAGATAATATCCATTGAACCGATTCTTGGGAGTCCTCAGAATATTTGTGGCAAATTGAAAAATGGCCACAAATCCTTTCCCTCCTTGTATCCCCGCCACTGCAGTATAATTTTAGAGCCCCTCTAACAAAGAGGTGGAATCTTTCTCCACCCTCAAAATTTCAGCTGGCCTTGAAATGTGCTTTGATCAGTGGGAAAATAGCAAACATAACATAAGCAGAGATTTGAAAAGTACTTAAGCATTTGCACTTGCCCTCTCTCGCTGTTCTCAAGAACCCCACCTCTGAGACTAACCTGCTGGATGGTAAGACATACACAGCCCAAACCCCTCTGTAGCCACAGCCACCACATACATGAAAGAGACTGTCAACTGCCAGCTGACTGCCTGTGCAGGAGTAAGCCCAGAGGGGCTCAGGACCCTCACACAGCTGAAACCAGCCTAAAGTGTTCAACCACAGAAAGGTGAACTAAATAAATGGCTGTTGTATTTAAGCCACCAAGTTTTAGAGTGGTTTCTTAAGCAGCAAAAGCTGATTTCAGTATCTTTTTATCCCTCAAATCGAATGCTAAGCATTAAGCTCTCTTGGTTTCTTTAAAGGCATTATACCGAAACAAATTTCAATTCTAAAGTAAATTGATAGAGAATGGGCATGATGTTGCTGAGCTGATTAGAAAAGGAGAGAGCACAAGTCACAAATTACAATGCAGCTCATTAAAGTATGGTATGACAGCGACGGAGCTGAGTTCTTTATGCAATGAAATATTAAGATAAGGATCTCAGAAAACAGGGAGAATAAATGATTTCACACCAATAGAAATTCTCTTTTCAATGCCCCACATACCTTTTCAGCAAATTACTAAGTATTTACCCTCCTATTGAACATTTAAAATAATGCTTTTTTAAGGTGATCGAGATAGAAGAGCAATTAAAGCTCTTTCCTTATAGAAGAAACCAATTACATTAGAGATCACAAGCTGGGCTTCTCTTCCTTGGCTGATAAGACAGATGGGTAGATGGGCAGACGGATGGGTGGATAAAAGGACAAACATACACACACCAAATAACACCTTATAATCCTGACTGCTAGTTTGGTTATTTTTAGAATAAGCATTTATGCTATATGGAAAAACTCATATATTTCCTCACGTTACAATTAATTATACAAAGGTTTAAGTATGATGATCAGCAATGAATGTTCAGTGGATCGTTTTTTGTTTTTTTTTGTTTTTTTTGTTTGTTTGTTTGTTTTTTTGTATTTTTCTGAAGCTGGAAACGGGGAGAGACAGTCAGACTCCCGCATGCGCCCGACCGGGATCCACCCGGCAAGCCCACCAGGGGCGACACTCTGCCCACCAGGGGGCGATGCTCTGCCCCTCCGTGGCATCGCTCTGCCGCGACCAGAGCCACTCTAGCACCTGGGGCAGAGGCCAAGGAGCCATCCCCAGCTCCAGGCCATCTTTGCTCCAATGGAGCCTTGGCTGCGGGAGGGGAAGATAGAGACAGAGAGGAAGGAGGGGGTGGGGGTGGAGAAGCAAATGGGCGCTTCTCCTGTGTGCCCTGGCCGGGAATCGAACCCGGTTCCCCCGCATGCCAGGCCGACGCTCTACCGCTGAGCCAACCAGCCAGGGCCCAGTGGATCGTTTTATTCCCAGTAGTTTTCTTACTTTCTATTAGTTTGGAAAACAGACACATGACTATCCGTCTGTTTTACACTCAATGCTTTTTTCAATGTCAAGGTAGAAAGTAAAACCCTCCCTTCCTATTCCCCACAGATAACCACTGTTCACAGCTTTTTTGTATCTCCTTCTAGACTATTTCTCTCTTAAAACTTATGTTTGACACTACAATTTTAAAAACTTTAACATTTATAATTCTTTCCAGCTATCCTATAAATTAAGTAGAATCCTCTCTGTATTTGTGTTGTTATCAGAGCTTTCCAAACTCTAAAAAACTCTAACAATATTTATTATATGCTGACTGGCTGGATTTATGAAACAGCTCATCTATTATCACAAAAAAAGAAAAAACAACTAAACAACAATGAATGACTCCAGTCTCCTTCAAAAAAAAGGAAACCCAAGTATCTAATGGATGGAGAAAAATTACCTTTTTTGGAACTGAAACAGAAATTGTTTGGATGGTTCAATGAAAGCACTCACTACAGTTTATGGGCCTAAGTTTATATTTGACATGTGGAATGAATTTTAGAGAAGAAGAAAAAAATTCCTGGAGACAGATCCTGATTATCTATGTTTCTGAGGATACAATCACCAAAGAAAGGCCCCCTAGGGTCATGTACTGGTCTATTCAGAATATACATTGCATCTCCTTCAAGTACAAAGGACAAGGACAGATAGTTTTATCATTATGTAGAGCAAAATGAAGAGCCCCGGAAACAGGTTTTTAGTAAAAGAAAATCCTCCCAAATACTGTACACAGATTTTCAAAAACATGAACCACTGTGTTTCTCCTGTCACTTAGAAATTTAGCAAACCACATAAAATCTTTGCACCTCTTAATTACACTCAATAATGAAGGGATAGAAACTTGAATAATCTAAAATTCACTTCCTCCTGAGTATTAAAAATGTACGAACTGGGGGGGGGGGAGGGCCCTCCTACAACAGTAATCAGAAACTTTTCCTTTTTAATTACGACTGCCTAAGGCCCGAATTAAAATGAGCTTTTTAAATATCCTAAACACACAATAAACAAAAGTAAAGACAGGCTGGGTGAAGAGAAAATTCCATCTAAGAGGAAAGAGAAACTACACAGAGGAGCAGGGTAGTAACTGTGAGAGCATTCATCTTTCATTAATCATGACCAGCCAGAACCAGTGCTGCTGAGCTGACAGAAATCCCTATAAGGAACCGGGGGCCGGTCCAGAAAGAAAGGGCTAGAAAATTACACTCTCCCACAGCTCACTCCTCCACTCACACTCTACCCACAAATCTGCCCAGAGGAAACCGTGCAGAGGCAATGCTTTTCAGGTCCTGGGTTCTTTGAAAAGTTTTCTATGGTGTATTCCAAGGAGAGCAGCAAACTGTCAGGTTAGTACCAGCAGCAATTCTTGTGACTCAGCAAATCTCTGTCTGCTCTAAACCCAAGATGTGACTGGAAACTGAGTTGTTTTTGTTGTCAAGGCTGCTACTTGAAATTCATTTAATGTTTGTTACACTATTTCTGCTCTTCAAAGCTGATCAAATAAATACTATCTAATAAAGACCCACTAGGCCTGACCTGTGGTGGTGCAGTGGATAAAGCGTCGACCTGGAAATGCTGAGGTCGCCGGTTTGAAACCCTGGGCTTGCCTGATCAAGGCACATATAGGAGTTGATGCTTCCAGCTCCTCCCCCCCTTCTCTCTCTCTGTCTCTCCTCTCTCTCTCTCTGTCTCTCCCTCTCCTCTCTAAAATGAATAAATTTAAAAAAAAATTTTTTTTAAAGACCCCACTAAATTTTGGTATCTGAACAACCACCATATTCATTCATTCATCCATTCATCCATTCATTCATTCATTCATTCATTCAATAAACACTCATTGCATGTCTCCTTCCACACCAGAACACTGCCAGATCTCAATCAGAGCTGAAGTGATGGAGGATAAAACCAGTAAAGGAAACATGTCCAAAGCCTGTCAAAGCACTCTACAATCTTCGATAATTATAAGCTGTTAGATTCATAGTCTATGTTGTGTCCAAAACAGTACCTTTTTGGCTCATCACAGCACACCAAAAACTCTTTCCATTTAAAAAAACTTCCATAAAAGAATATTTAAGATAACCAGAAAAAAAGGAATGAGTAAGAAGTGATTTTTTGAGTCAGCACCATTTTATATACATGAAGAATTCCCTTCCTAGCTGAAAGGATGGTTTCACTCAACAAGTACTCACTGAGCAGTGAAGATGTGCAGGAGGCACTGTCCTAGACAATGGGAACACAATCATGAATGGACATTGTGTTCCCTAACCTCCAAGATGGATATATCAGAACTGTCAATTACCAAGTGCCTACCCTGTATCAGCACTGGTCTAGGCATTTCACATACATCACCTCTCAAACTAATCCTGCAAGGCAGATGATACTGTCACTACTTTACAAATGAGCAAAATGAGGCTCTAAGAAGGTCATTTGCCCAAGGTCATCCAACATGCAGGGCAAACTGGCTGGAATTGTGAGACTGGCTGGTTGGCTCACAAACCTATCCTCTTTCCATAACTCTACCCAATGGACATGCAACATCTTTGTATCTTCAGCATCAGTCTATCTAGCTATCACTGTATTCCTGATCTGGCCATAGCTCTACATGCCCTAAGCAAACTAACCTGCAAACCAACTAAGAAAGAAAAAATACAGAAAGGAAAAAACCAAATGTCAAAAATTCTTTTTCTAAAAAAACAGTTGTTTAACAACTATAGAGGACAGTCTCTCACTTCAGGAAAGCTGAAGTCAACAGTACATATACCCATAGTGCCCTGCCTTGACCGAGGCTCTCAGTAAGACTGGAATCTTTATTTTAAATCTTTAAAATAAAAAGTAAAATCTCAAGGCAGAACAGACACATCAGCATCTACCAGCTCAAGAAGGTAACTTGGAAGAGAGACTTCTGATTGACACTGCAATTCAACCACACTTACTAAACTCTGAACTGACAGTTATGTATTTCCTAAAACCTTGGTTTCCCTCATTCTATACCTACTTCAAATTATTTTTATTAATGTTTATTGATTCCAGAGAGAGGAAAGGAGAGAGAGAGAGAGAGACATGATCTGCTCCTGCATGTGCACTGACCAGGATCAAACCCACAACCTCTGTGCTTTGAGAATGCTCTAACCAACCAAGCAATATGGCCAGGACTACCTACTTATATGTAAGTGTTGCTTTTTGAATATTTTCATTCACATTTATTTTATTTAAACTCATTACAAAAGGAAAATATCCACTGGGATTGAGTACATTTCCTGTCTTAATAAAAACTGAAGACCTATCAATGACAACAATCAGTATCTTGAGATAAGTATGAGAAATGAACGGTGTAGAAATTATAACTTCCCACGAAGGAGAAAAAGGAAAAACAACTTTCTAGGTCTGCATAAAGAAATACAGGTTTCACTGCTAATCAAAATTATAGATGCTCAACAAATCCATCTTGATCCAGTACTAGAAATATACATATATATGAAACAAGCTTCCTGTAACAATAACACCCTCTATTTCTACTTTATGTCAAAATGATGGTCACAACACACTAATATTATGTTGTGTTAATAATTTCAGTTCATAAAAATAGCTTTAGGTAAAAACTCATAGATGTAGCAAGTGTCTATGAAATTCATATTCTAAGCCACTTGCTCCAAAGATACTTTGGCAAAACTCTTAGCAACATATTTACATTTTTTTAAAAAACCTTTTCAATGCTCCCACTTAATGAAAGATGCTAGCTAGGTTAACAGCTATTTCCTATCTGTCCAGGTAACATTCACCAACCTCTCAGCAACCAACAATAGTCCCTCCCGATGTTTCACAGTGACAATGTTCAGTGTCATCACACACATCCAACTCCCCAATGCCCCACAAAACACCACACATACCAGCTGGGAAGACAGGTGAACACAATGCTTTAACATCTGTCATAAAGCAAAGCTGCTCACACATGGCTAGACTAGCCCTCCGATCTGGTAATATAATGACTTTGACAGCTTCCAAATGTTACTTCACTCAAAAATACTTTATAATTGCTTTTTGAAGTTCATAAGCAAATGCAATATACAGTGGTATATTGTTTTATTTAAACAGTTTAGTCTATGGATAGACTTAACGGGCTTCAAATAAACAGCCACTTCTCTAAAACATAAAATACAAAATACAGAAATAAGTCATCTTTAAAAGACCCATTTGAAACCGAAGTCTTAAAACACAGATTATAAGTAGTATTTATAAACAAATAATAACACCAACAATGATGGCAAAGTCAGCTAACATATAGCACCATGATCTTTATTAACTTAATCAATACTGAAATCACCCTATGCTCTGCCCATCTGGGGTGTTGCTCCCTTTGGCCAGAGCCATTCTAGCGCCTGAGGAAGAGGCCATGGAGCCATCCTCAGCACCCAGGCCAACTTTGCTCCAACGAAGCCTTGGCTGTGGGAGGGGAGAGAGAGATAGAGAGAAAGGAGAGGGGGAAGGGTGGAGAAGCAGATGGGCACTTCTCCTGTGTGCCCTGGCCAGGAATTGAACCTGGGACTCCTGCACGCCAGGCCGACGCTCTACCACTGAGCCAACCAGCCAGGGCCCTATGGAGAAATTTTTTATCTCTCATCTTTTTCAAATGAGTCAAGCAAAATTTCATGATTATCTCACGAAGAAAAAGGAAAATAACTGCTCAATTAGCCTTGTATTTATGAAGAGAATTGAGTACCAGTCATTAACTATGATACCCTAATATGAAGAAATTATTCTCTCTTGCCTGACCAGGCAGTGGCGCAGTGGATAGAGTTTAGAACTGGGATGCAGAGGACCCAGGTTCGAAACTCTGAAGTTGCTGGCTTGAGCACAGGCTCAACTGGCTTGAGCGAGCAAGGGCTCACCAGCTTGAGTGCAAGGTCGCTCGTTTGAACGTGGGATCATAGACGTGACCCCATGGTCACTGGTTTAAGTCCAAAGGTCACTGACTTGAAGTTCAAGGTCACTGGTTTGAGCAAGGGGTCACTTGCTCTGCTGCAGTCCCCCTTCCCCAGTCAAGGCACATACGAGAAAGCAATCAATGAACAACTAAGGTGCCGTGCCACAACGAAGAACTGATGCTTCTCATCTTTCTCCCTTCCTATCTGTCCCTCTTTCTGTCTCTCTCTGTTCCTGTCACACACACACAAAAATTATTCTCTCAAAAAAGTATAGAATTATAAACAGCACTGTCTAAAAAAGGGGGGGGTATTTTTCTAAGAAATATAGTGTAGTGCCCTCCTTACATTAGCATGCAAAAGAAAAATAATGTTCATTAAGTAAAACCTTAAGAAAATATAATTTCACCAATACTATGTTAATATTATATACATATTTGCACTCACAGGATTGTACATTGCTTGTCTAATCATAAAATGATTCCAAAATGATTCTGAAATTCATTTTTGTACCATTGAGGTATAACAGTGGTCATTTAAGTACTGACTGTCAAAACCACCAAACTCTACAGTCCTTTTATTTGTATTGTTGGACTCGCCGCAGGTCAGAGCCTGAGATAACCACAGATGATGCCTTCCCTTTTCTACAGACCATCTCAACTCCAGCTCTGCTTCAAGCACTGGTACGGGGAAGCACTCAGCCAGCTCAACTTTCATCACCCACGGAATGCAGCACAGATAACACAAAATAATTTAAATCATAATAGCTCGAGAAAATTTAAAATTAGCAAGTGACAAGGAGGTAGATTCAATTTTTAACTTTGTTCAATTTGTCAAATTTAAAACATTCAATTATTTATTTTTCCAATCTTCACAGTAACTATAACACCACCAATGTATTGTTGCTTGCTTGTATGTTCATATAATTAACTTCAATTGGTGCTGACAGTAATTCTAGCTCTAATCTTCTAAATTTTTATTCTTTTAATGAATTAAGTCTATTGTATTATGTCCCCCACCACCACTATTCGAAGCTGCAGTTCATAAAACAGTGAATTAAAACAAACGAAAACTTAAGATCATGAACTTCAATAACACAGGGCCAACCTATAGAGTATATAGCTGGAGATGGATTTTACTTAGTTATAAAAGGATATTCTGTACATTTCGTGTTTCTAGTCTAAAAGTAAATTGGTAATTCTTTTTAAAAGCAAGCAATGATTAAGTGATTTGTTTTCAAAGAAACCTCAGTATCATCAAATGACAAGCCCGATGTTACCATGACAAAAGAACTTTTTCTAATTCCAACTCCAACAATAAGACTATCACAAAGTAATTATAATGCTATTAATCATCACATAGAACAAACAAATTTTTAAAGTGTAACACAAGAATATATAAACATGAGGGGGAAACATCATTCCTCATGACTGGATAAGGAGTTTATGAGTGATTTATATAATCTATGGTTGTATATTTACAGAAAAACACAAGGACAGGATCAAGGACAAATTTTAACCCAGCCTGAATGATTTGGTCCTGACAACCTAAAGAGCCCCATCAGTCTCTGACCTCCAGCTACAATGGCCTTTTGAGAAAAGAATCTCATCAACCTTCATGTGTTGCTCATGACTGTGCTCCCAGGGCAGTGCCTGGTGCATCATACTGCTCAGAAAGTTGATGAATGAATGAATGGATTAAATTACACAGTCCACAGAACAATTACAAAATAAGAATTTAAGGCCTGTCAAAGAGACTATTTAGTGAGGCTATATATGCAGACTCTTTTCATAGCTGTTTGCTTCATATATACTTTGAAAAGTATCTGCATGTAATTTATTTCATTCAAGCGTCACCATAATTCAAGGGTATGAGTACAGGGTCTACCACTCCTAAGCCCAACAGCACCTAAAGTATACACCATTGCTAGAATATCCCACTAAACCCCTGGTCGGCAAACTGCGGCTCACGAGCCACATGCGGCTCTTTGGCCCCTTGAGTGTGGCTCTTCCACAAAATACCACGTGCGGGCGCTACCTCGATAAGGAGTGTACCTACCTATATAGCTAAAGTTTAAAAAATTTGGCTCTCAAAAGAAATTTCAATCACTGTACTGTTGATATTTGGCTCTGTTGACTAATGAGTTTGCCAAACTAAACCAAAAAGCCTAAATCAATTTTACCATTAGTTGAAATGCCTTTTACAATGTTAAGATATAAATCTAGCCCTGGCCAGATAGCTCAATTGAGTAGAGAATCATCCCATATGGCAAGGTTGCAAGTTTGATCCCTGGTCAGGGCACACACAAGAATCAACCAATGAATGCATAAATAAGAGAAACATCAAATTAATCTCTCTCTCTCTCACCAATAAATAAAACTTTTAAAGATATAAATCTAAATACAAAATATAGCTCTATCCAAAATCTTTAAGAAATAATTAAATCTAGATAAAGCAGAAAGCTTTCTCAGCAGCCAAAGTTCATGTCAAAGTTCCTCGTAACTTAAACTTGACTGACAGGTCTCTATATCCAGCCACAGACAAGTAAATTTCAGAAGTTTTAGAATTTCATCTTAATGATTTTTGATTAAAATAACTTTAAGCTTTCTTGTAGTAAAAGGAGTATATCTACTATTAAAACCACCAGACTGTTGTATCAGTTGTAGATGGAGATCAAATGAAGATGGAAGTGCCCTGGCCAGATAGCTTGGTTGGTTAGCATCGTCCCAAATCTCAGACGTCACCAGTTCAATCCCAGTCAGGGCACATATAGAAACACACTAATGTTCCCCTCTCTGTTTCTCTCTCCCCCTTTCTCCCTCTAAAAAAAAAAATCAATAAAGTAAACATTTTATTAAAATGTAGAGGAAAGTATGGAAGGACAAGGCAGAACAGACAGCCTTGAAACATCCTTTTACTTTTAACAAGTCCCTTGTATTCATCTTTCAAGTCATTTTGGCTTTTGCTCACAAATTGGAGAAAAATACCAATTCTTCTGATGCATCACTATGTTTCTGGAAAATTAGCTTGATGAGACAAAAGCTGAAGTAGCCTCCTGAACCTCAAAAAAAAACAACTTTCATTTAGGCTACAAAAGTTCTTGATTCTAAAATACTCATTCAAAAAAAGTGTTCTATGCCTATACTGGAATACACACAATAGCTGTGATTTCCAATCTGCTAAAATGATAGCTCCTGAAGCCTGAACCCACTCTGAAGTCTCAGTTTATTTTCTTAGAAGATGTGGCAGAGGGTTATCCTCTTCTAGGGGTGCTCTGGTAAAAGGATAGTTCAAACCTGACCAGTGAGGGACACTGAGGTCCCAGGTTCAAAAACTGAGGTTAACAGCTTGAGTGCGGAGTCACCAGCTTGAGCGTGGGATCATCCACAGGACCCTATGGTTGCTGGCCTGAGCCCCAAGTTGGCTGGCCTGAACAAGGGGTCACTGGCTTAGGTGGAGCTTCCCCATCAAGGCACATATGAGAAGCAATCAATGAACAACTAAAGTGCCATAACTACAAGTTGATGCTTCTCATCTCTTGCCCTTTCTATCTCAAAAAAAAAAAAAGGATAATTCAAAAGTCTGTATTAGTGGTAGTCAACCTGGTCCCTACCGCCCACTAGTGGGCGTTCCAGCTTTCATGATGGGCTGTAGCGGAGCAACCAAAGGATAAATAAAAAGATAGATTTAACTATAGTAAATTGTTTTATAAAGACTTATTCTGGCCCTGGCCGGTTGGTTCAGTGGTAGAGCGTCGGCCTGGCGTGCAGAAGTCCCGGGTTCGATTCCCGGCCAGGGCACACAGGAGAAGCGCCCATCTGCTTCTCCACCCCTCCCCCTCTCCTTCCTCTCTGTCTCTCTCTTCCCCTCCCGCAGCAGAGGCTCCACTGGAGCAAAGATGGCCCGGGCACTGGGGATGGCTCCTTGGCCTCTGCCCCAGGCGCTGGAGTGGCTCTGGTCACAAGAGAGCGACCCCCCGGAGGGGCAGAGCATCGCCCCCTGGTGGGCATGCCGGGTAGATCCCGGTCGGGCGCATGCGGGAGTCTGTCTGACTGTCTCTCCCCGTTTCCTGCTTCAGAAAATACAGGAAAAAAAAAAAAAAGACTTATTCTGCCAAACTTAGTGAAAATCCGACATAAAGTACTTAGTAAGTAATTATTATTATTTTTTTTAGTAATTATTATTATATGCTTTAACTTGCTGTAACTCTGCTTTATAAATTTTATAAAGTAAAGTTACTTCCCTACTTTATAAATCACCATTACTGTGGAACCGGTGGCTGTTAGAAAATTTTACTACTAACAGAGATACAAAAGTGGGCAGTAGGTATAAAAAGGTTAACTACCCTGGCCTATATCTTCCTTATTAGAAGACAGAACTTTTTCTGGTATGATGTCAAGTCCTAATATTCTTCACATTCTTTCTAATGTTTTACTTTGAACAGTTTTCCAAGCACAAGCAACCATGAATTAATTAAATTAAAATGTGCCATTACCATAAAATGAAAGTCCTTCATGGTGCCCTACATAAACGGATGAACTTTTACCAGATCTCTTCCCTTACAACACTACGCAGTCTGACACAAGATCCAGGACCAGAGGAGTGACTCAAAGAAAGATCAACAACAAACAGAATGTTTGGGGAAGGAATATTTTATTAAGCAATCAACCATATATTAGGCAGTTTACCCACCTGATCTCATGCCTCATAACCACCTTGGGAAGTATTAGTTCCATTTTTTTTCTTTTTTTTTAATAAAGATTTTATTTATTCATTATAGAGAGGGGAGAGAGAGAGAGAGAGAGAGAAGGGGGTAGGAGCAGAAAGCATCAACTCCCATATGTGCCTTGACCAGGCAAGCCCAGGGTTTTGAACTGGCAACCCCAGCGTTTCCAGGTTGACACTTTATCCACTGTGCCACCACAGATCAGGCAGTATTAGTCCCATTTTACAGAAGTGAAAACTGAAGCTCCAAAGAGGTTCACAAAAGCTAGAATGATCACCTATACTTCAAACCATACCCGCTCCTATAATAAGCAATTTCCCAAAGATGAAAAGATGAATGATAAAGGACACCACAGCCAGAATGCTACCAGTTTACCAAACCCTGACCACCCTGTGGCTGACATGCCTTTACTGGGACAGCATCTGAGTCCTATAGGAGTCCAGAGAGGCAGCCTCCCGCCGCCCCCCTTGTGAGGCACCGTCTACCCTTCCTGCCTGCCTCCAGGCTGCACCGTTTGGCCCTTCCAAGGAGCCCAGTCGTAAGCCCACTGTTCTTCCAGGAATCTTGCCCATCATCACCTACCTAGAGCTTCCCACAGTGCTGCTGCCCACCCACCTACTCCCCCACTTCTTTTCTCAGCTTCTCCTTCCCATACTTCAGTATCCTAATAATTTTCAGGTTCCCTCAAAAGGTAGTAAGATGACTCACTCAGTCAATCATCCCAGCACAGCATGAGCAAGATGGCAATTAGCTCCAACGCTCACCTGTCTTCGTCTACTGCTACTGCACAGAGTAGAGAAGGCACCGTCTTCGCAGCCAGATGGGACTGTGGTCCCGACCTGGCTCTCTCGGCAGGACTGGGCAAGTTACTTGGCTCAGTTAACAGCAAACATCCTTGCTCTGGGTGGTGCTGGGAAGCTTCAATGAGACACCATGTACTCGCTTGGCACACAGCAGAACAAACAGACACTGCTTCTCTTCTCCTTCTAAACTATTCATTCTCCAGCAAAGATAAGTTAACTTTCTCCTCCCAACTTCTTCCAGGTCCCCAGCTATCCCAGGAAAAATACTTTTTCATAGTACACTCAATTTTACCATTGGTAGTCCTATTCACCGAGCTTAATTTTCCAAATCATCACCCTGTAGCCATGTAATAATTTCTACTTTCCAACACCTTTTAAAATTCTGTTTGATATCAAAAAGAATTAGAAATCAGGAGAGACATGCAGAAGAAACCTCTTGTCATGAGCTCTCCTTTGTACAGAAAGGTATTATATGACAAATTCTCTCTTTCTGCTCTGAGTGAGGAAACTGACACCTACTATCCAAAGCAGCAGTCCCTAGTCTTTGGAAAAACTCTTCTAAGAATCTGATGAAAGCTCTAAAGCCTTTGCCCAGCAAAATGTCAGTCTGCACAAAGACACAAAATACTGCCTGGAATTTCAAGAGGGTCAAGGGCTCTCTGAAACCCACCCACCAATAGCAAGATAAGAAACCTCGACAAAGAGCCATCTATGATACTCCTTAAACTGGCAAAATCCTCAATTCAGATTTTGTTCTGTAAAGTGCAATAAATTCAAACGCCTGGACAAAAACCTCAAGAAGGTAAAGAAAGATTTTGCATTCACTTCTTCACATCTCTGGCTCAAAACAAAATGCTACAAAAGTAACAGGGCTCAAAACCTAAAGAGGAGGTTTACTCTCAGAGGCAAAAACTCAAAACAAAGATGTGCTCAGGGCTGGGCATGTTTCAGGGATGATCAAGGGAAAGGGAAATAAAAAAATAAAGTTATTAGAACTCTATACGTTTTATTTTGCAATATCATACTTCTTAACATCCTATGTCCATGTGTGTTCTTAATGGGCATTACATATTTGTATAATAGCACATGTTTAAAATGTATAAACAGATACATGTTAATTTTACTGAAAGGAGTAAGCAATTACAAAAGAAAGGTTTAGACATCCTGTGCCAATAAACAACTTTCAATTAAGTTATTTAACAAAAATTTTACCTGGTAACTCTCCACAAATGTAATTTCCCTTGCAAATAATTACAATAGCCAACTTTAATTCTTATTCCTGAAATCAGAAGTCAGTTTGAAACTGATATTGACTAAATAGTAATGCTGAGATTGTTCCGTAAGAACTAGTTCTTCTTTCTGCTTTAAAAGTGTAACCCTATTTGACCTTGGGTGATGGGTATGCAACATAATCAAATGTCAAAATAACCTGGAGGCCCTGGCCGGTTGGCTCAGTGGTAGAGCATCAGCCTGGCGTGCGGGGGAACAGGGTTCGATTCCCGGCCAGGGTACATAGGAGAAGCGCCCATTTGCTTCTCCACCCCCTCCTTCCTCTCTGTCTCTCTCTTCCCCTCCCGCAGCCAAGGCTCCATTGGAGCAAAGATGGCCTGGGCACTGGGGATGGCTCCTTGGCCTCTGCCCCAGGCGCTAGAGTGGCTCTGGTCGCAGCAGAGCGATGCCCCGGAAGGGCAGAGCATCGCCCCCTGGTGGGCAGAGCTTCGCCCCTGGTGAGCGTGCCGGGTGGATCCCGGTCGGGCGCATGCGGGAGTCTGTCTGACTGTCTCTCCCCGTTTCCAGCTTCAGAAAAATACAAAAAATAATAATAATAATAATAACCTGGAGATGTTTTCTCTGAACCTATGTACCCTGATTGATCAATGTCACCCCATTAAAATTAATTAAAAAATAAAAAGTCTAACACTCACAGCTATACATACTCCATATTGCCCCTCCTTAAATGGAAATAATCCATGTAATACATTAAAGAAATCAAAACCACTGAAAAACACTGATAAGCATTTTCCATTACTGTACAGTTCTTCCTACACTTGTAATAATTATATCCTTCAACTCCTACAATATACCAAGCACTGAGCTAAATGTTTTACCCACTTGAAGACACCTAGTCTGACTCTATGAGGTAGGTTCTAATACTCTTCTAATTTGGAAGGTTAAAAAAATACATTGCTGAAAAGTCACATAGATGTAAGTGGTCCCAGAATTGAAGCCCACCTGTGTGTGACCCCCAGACCTCTATTCTTACCTCAAGAAGGCCACCTGCCTCCCTTAGGTAATTTATGTTATATATATAAGGTCTACCGGAAAGTTGTCTGTTTCTATCACAAGTTTCGACACGTAAGCACATTTATTTGGCGCATGTGTGCCTATTTTTATCACTTAATGTATACATATTGACATAGCAAATTAACTAAAACAAAGTTGATTCACATTAGTCTTATGTGTGAAGCGATAATGTACCCATGGCTACTGATAAAGTTCATTTAAGCCCCTGTAATTTTTACGAATTTCAACAAGGAAGAAATGCTACAGAAGCATGTTTGTCGCATCCACCATATTCCCCGGCTTAGCACCCTCCGACTATCACTTGTTTTTGTCCTTACAAAATTTTTTGAAGGGCAAAAAATTCAAAAATGAAAAAGATATCAAACAAGCACTGGTTCAATTTTTCGCATCAAAAGATAAAATATTTTTCAAAAATGGGATATACAAATTGCCCTCATGCTGGCAAGAAATCATTAATAATAATGGCAATTATATTATTTAATAAAGTTTATTGATGGTAAGAAAAATTTGTATTTTGTTTTATTCCAAAAACAGACAAAGCCTGACCAGGCGGTGGCGCAGTGGATAGAATGTCAGACTGAGATGCCGAGGACCCAGGTTCGAGACCCCGAGCTCGCCAGCTTGTGTGCGGGCTCATCTGGTTTGAGCAAAAGCTCACCAGCTTGACCCAAGGTGTCTGGCTCAAGCAAGGGGTTACTCGGTCTGCTGAAGGCCCGCAGTCAAGGCACATATGAGAAAACAATCAATGAACAACTAAGATGTCGCAATGTGCAACGAAAAACGAGTGATTGATGCTTCTCATCTCTCCATTCCTGTCTGTCTGTCCCTGTTTATCCCTCTCTCTGACTCTCTCTCTGTCTCTCTAAAAAAAAAAAAAAAAAAACGGACAGAACTTTCTGGTAGACCTTATATATTAGGTATATATTATTACATATTAGGTAACAATATAGTAGTGTATTTTTCAATTAATATGTTCCTATGTTTAATTTCTACTGTAACCCAAAAATAAGATTTCTATTTGTTTTTATAAAATCTTCAAATACAAAAGATAGAAAAAATATATGTATTTTTTTAAATAATGAAAGAGAATGTCATCACTGGCAAACAAATCAAAGAACCTTAGTTAGCCTCTTTATTTTTTAATGGCCCTAAGTGTTTGAATTGGTAATTTTGTTACCAGACAGGGACAGAGCCCAGAGCGGGTCTATCTCAGGCTGGCCTACAGGGTGCGGGTTCTTGACCTCGTGCAGGAAAGATTTCACACACGAGTCCAAGTATTTTGAGAGTATGTTCCTCAAAGCTGGGGACAGCACAAGGAGGGCTTTAGGAGGAGCAAATGGAGAACCTAGGCAGGGCTGCTTCAGCTCTCTAGAAATGTCACAGGAAAAAAGTGAGCCTAGGCAGGGCTGCTTTGGCTCACTGAGAAGTCAGAGGAAAGGGGATCCGGGAGATAGGTTCAGGGGGTCAGCCCAGGAGGAGCTGCCGGTTGCGAGTTTAATGGAGTCCTTTAGAGCTTAGGAGATGCACACCTATGGGGGGAAAAGAAGGGGAAGGGAGAGGTGTGGGCATGCTCCTGGGAGGGAGAGCACACTTAGTTAAGCCCTTTTGGCTCAGTGGTAGTGTCGGCCTGGCGTGCAGGAGTCCCGGGTTCGATTCCCGACCAGAGCACACAGGAGAAGCGCCCATCTGCTTCTCCACCCCTCCCCCTCTCCTCCTTCCTCTCTGTCTCTCTCTTCCCCTCCCACAGCCAAGGCTCCATTGGAGCAAAGTTGGCCTGGGCGCTGAGGATGGCTCTGTGGCCTCTGCCTCAGGCACTAGAATGGCTCTGATTGTGGGAGAGCGACGCCCCAGATGGGCAGAGCATTGCCCCCTGGTGGGCATGCCGGGTGGATCCCGGTCGGGCGCATGCAGGAGTCTGTCTGACTGCCTCCCCGTTTCCAGCTTCAGAAAAATACAAAAAAAAAATAAAGAAGCCCTTTTGAAATATCGAGAGACTTTGCTGTTCTTTTTCAAGCATTACAAAATCTACTTGGTATTAAAATCTAACATTATTATAAAATAAAAGATTTGACAAGAGAAAATTAGATCATAAAACCTTGCTCTAAAAGTCCATTATAAATTTGAGATATGCTAGTTTCTCAAACTACATTAAAAAAAAAAAGGTCTGGTCATCTGATTAATGCATAATTCAGTCCCCAAACACCAGCACAAAAAAGGGATTCACTGTACTTAACATCTTTTTATTATTATTACTGTTAGAAAGAGAGGAAGGGGGCCTGACCTGTGGTGGCGCAGTGGATAAAGCATCAACCTGGAAACTCCGAGGTTGCCAGTTCGAAACCCTGGGCCTGACTGGTCAAGGCACATATGGGAGTTGATGTTTCCTGCTCCTCCCCCCTTCTCTCTCTCCCTATCTCTCTCCTCTCCAAAATGAATAAATAAAAATTTACAAAAAGAAAAAAGAAAGAGAGAAAGAGAAACATCAATTTGTTTTTCCCCTTTACTTAGGAATTAGTCAATTGTTAGACATGCCCTGACCAGGAATGGAAACCACAACCCTGGCATACGAGGATGACGCTCTAACCCAGTTGTTTTCAACGGCCAGTTTGCAAGAGTTAACTGGCACAAAATTTCTGGTGAACTAGCACTGGTCCACAGACCAGAAGCTGTTCTAACCCGCTGAGCTACCCAGCCAGGGCTCTACTTAACACCTTAAACTTTGTAAAATGCAAATGATGAATTCTCTAAATAAAAGGAATCACTCAGTCTGTCATCCATGAAATCCACTCCATTCTCTCTCAAGACATCACTTCAATTTACAACTTGAACCATGCAGAATCACCAGAGCAAAAAAACACTCTCAGGATTTTAAGCAAACACTCAGCAATTTGATCCCTTTATAAATAAAACGTCTTCATTAAACAAATTTATAATTTTGTGTATTACAAGTTAAAATAAAATTTGCATGGCCCGGATTTGGGGAAATTTTGTTTTTAAAGTTTAGGAAGGAAAAAGAAATGTCTGCTACTATTACTAATAATCAACAATGTTCATTCATTTACTAACAAATACTTACTGAATGTCAACTATGTACTAAGCACTGATTTAGGACCTAGAGATAAGATAAGCAAGGTTCCTACACCAAGTAAAATTATATTCTAATGCAGAAGAGAGACAACATACAACTGAATAAACAAAGACTAAATAATTTCAAATTATAAATATGATGTAACAGCCTGACCTGTGGTGGCGCAGTGGATAAAGTGTCGACCTGGAATGCTGAGGTTGCTGGTTCAAAACCCCAGGCTTGCCCAGACAAGGCACAAATGAGAAGAAACTACTATCAGTTCATGCTTCCCACTCCTCCCCACCCTTTCTCTCTCCTCTCTCTAAAATCAATAAATAAAATCTTTAAAAAAAAAAAAAAAAAGAAAGAAAGAAACGTCAGGGAAAGATGTTGTAGGTACGTAAAGACTACCTCACATTCTGAGATTCATTTGGTGCCTCAGGACTTTTATGCCCTGGCTGGATTATACCCTGGAGAGGCCCAATTTATGATGAATTCTGTTGTTTACAACTTATAGTATTTACTGGCAACTGTCCAATGTATATGTGTACACACACAACTAACATGATACTTAGAAAATAATAACAGCAATAATTCCTAAATTTTTACTCTAAGCCAAAAGCTCGTAACTATAGGGAGGAAGCAGGAATGGTAGGGCTAAATCTTTGAGAATCTTTTTTTTTTTTTTGCATTTTCTTTTCTGAAGCTGGAAACAGGGAGAGACAGTCAGACAGACTCCCGCATGCGCCCGACCGGGATCCACCCGGCACGCCCACCATGGGGCGACGCTCTGCCCACCAGGGGGCGATGCTCTGCCCATCCTGGGGGTCGCCATGTTGCGACCATCCTGGGCGTCGCCATATTGCGACCAGAGCCACTCTAGCGCCTGGGGCAGAGGCCACAGAGCCATCCCCAGCGCCCGGGCCATCTTTGCTCCAATGGAGCCTTGGCTGCGGGAGGGGAAGAGAGAGACAGAGAGGAAGGCGCGGCGGAGGGGTGGAGAAGCAAATGGGCGCTTCTCCTATGTGCCCTGGCCGGGAATCGAACCCGGGTCCTCCGCACGCTAGGCCGACGCTCTACCGCTGAGCCAACCAGCCAGGGCGAGAATCTGATAAAAGCAATAAACTCTGTCCTCTAGAAAAACTGCACATACATGCAACCATTACATATACTACTAGGAGCTTCTTTTTTATTAATTTTTTTAAATTGATCTTTTAGAAAGATAGAAAGGGGGAGGGAGAGTGAGGGAGGGAAGAAGGGAAACATCAGTCTGTTTCTATATGTGTCCTGACCAGGGATTGAACCCACAACGGTTCCATATCAGGACGATGCTCCAACCAACCCATCTATCTGGCCAGAACTATTAGAAGATTCTTTTTTTTTTTTTTTTTTTTTTTAATTTTTTTTTTATTTATTCATTTTAGAGAGGAGAGGGAGAGAGAGAGAGAGAGGAGAGACATAGAGAGAGAAGGGGGGAGGAACTGGAAGCATCAACCCCCATATGTGCCTTGACCAGGCAAGCCCAGGGCTTCGAACCGGCAACCTCAGCATTTCCAGGTCGATGCTTTATCCACTGCGCCACCACAGGTCAGGCAGAAGATTCTTAAAATCCTGAAGCTCACAAGGTCGCTGGCTCGAGCAAGGGGTCACTCGGTCTGCTGAAGGCCCGCGGTCAAGGCACATTTGAGAAAGCAATCAATGAACAACTAAGGTGTCGCAACAAAAAACTGATAATTGATGCTTCTCATCTCTCTCTGTTCTTGTCCGTCTGTCCCTGTCTATCCCTCTCTCTGACTCTCTCTGTCTGTGTAAAAAAAAAAAAAAAAGAAAAATCCTGAAGCTCAGTCATGATGCACACACATCCTATCCCCAAACAGAAATCCATGAACCCTAGGTTAAAAACTAAGCAGTGATTATCATACTCAGATAGTATGGGATATAAATGCAAGCTGCTACCCTACTTTTAAGTGATTAATAAATCAGAAACACTAATTCTCAATTTCTTTTGGCCCACTTAAGACTCTGAATGGAAACTATTTCCATTCTACAGAAACAAACTATTAGGATATATAAAGAAAAAATATTCCCTCCTAAAAGTGAATAAAATACCTCTTAACTACAAATAAGTATAATCTTTCACACATGAAAATGGTATAATCTAACACTTAATGTTCTTACCATGTCTTCCCCAAAAGAAAAACATTACCACATTATTTCAAAGACTGCAATGCTAGAAGTTACCATTTATTAACTTACTTGTGGTTCAGAAGAAAATTTATGATTAATTTTTAAAACAACCCCCCTCCAGCCGCCCACAGTCTCTCTCTCCTTCTACCTTTCACTACAATTTAGTTGTCTAAATAACATACATCATTAATTTAAAGTACAAACTAGATCAATGGTTCTTAACCTTTTTGATTCAGACACCTCTTTGAGAATCTGAACACTGGCATGGTATTCTCCCATTTAAAAATGGACATACACATACAAAGTGTACAGATAATTTCAGGCTGCTCCAACGCATTTCAGATTCAATCAATGGGTAAGAATGTCTATACCCCCTGGTCGGCAAACCGCGGCTGGCGAGCCACATGCAGCTCTTTGGCCCCTTGAATGTGGCTCTTCCACAAAATACCACGTGTGGGCGCTACCACAATAAGGAATGTACCTACCTATATAGTTTAAGTTTAAAAAATTTGGCTCTCAAAAGAAATTTCAATCGTATTGTTGATATTTGGCTCTGTTGACTAATGAGTTTGCCAAACACTGGTCTATATCATCTATACAAGAATATTAAGAATGGCTGCTTCCAGGAAGGGAAACTAGGAGAACCAAGTTGAAAGATTTTTTTTCATTAAACATCCTTTTGTACCTTTTGAAATTTGAACCATACAACTGTATTAACTTTAAGAAATGAATAAATTTGCACTGGCCGGTTGGCTCAGTGGTAGAGCGTCGGCCTGGCGTGCAGAGGTCCCAGGTTCGATTCCCGGCCAGGGCACACAGGAGAAGCGCCCCCCTCCCCCTCTCCTTCTTCTCTGTCTCTCTCTTCCCCTCCCGCAGCCCAGCTGAAGCTCCATTGGAGCAAAGATGGCCCGGGCACTGGGGATGGCTCCTTGGCCTCTGCCCCAGGCGCTAGAGTGGCTCTGGTCGCAGCAGAGCGACACCCCGGAGGGGCAGAGCGTCGCCCCCTGGTGGGCATGCTGGGTGGATCCCAGTCGGGCACATGCGGGAGTCTGTCTGACTGTCTCTCCCCGTTTCCAGCTTCAGAAAAATACAAAAAAAAAAGAAATGAATAAATTTTTTTTAAAAATTGGCCCTGGCCAGTTTGCTCAATGGTAGAGCGTCAGCCCGGCCTGTGGACATACCAGGTTCGATTCCCAGTCAGGGCACACAGAAAAGGCAACCATCTACTTCTCCATCCCTCCTCCTCTCGTTTCTTTCTCTTTCTCTCTCTCTTCTCCTCCTGCAGCCATGACTCTACTGGAGAGAGCTGGCCCTGAGCACTGAAGATGGCTCACTGCTTCCACTTCAGGCACTAAGAAGAGCTCAACTGCTGAGCAACTGAGCAATGCCCCAGATGGGCAAAGCATCACCGCTTAAGTGGGCTTGCTGGGTGGAACCCGGTCGAGGCACATGTAGGAGTCTGTCTCTCTGCCTCCCCTCCTCTCACTGAATAAAAATAAAAAATAAATAAAAATTACAGCCCTGGCCAGAGAGCTCGGTTGGTTGGAGCATCATCCTAAAGCACAGAGGTTGCCAGTTCAGTTCCCAGTCAGGGCACATACAGGAACAGACTGATGTTCCTTCCTGTCTCTCTCTCTCTCCCTCGCTCACTAAAAAACAGTATTTTTTATAAATAAAAAAATACACTAAAAAAATGTGGCAAGATAGCAATGAAGTTGGTGAAACTCTCCAAAGATGTTTAAAAATAACTAATCTATAAAGCATTGTACCGAAGCACAGAGATTGCCGGTTCAATCCCTGGTCAGGGCACATACAGGAACAAATCAATGTTCCTGTCTCTCTCTCCCTCTCTCTTACTTTCTCCCTTCCTCTCTCTCTAAAAGTTAATAATTTTACAAATTAAGTAAATAAATAATCTACTAAATTCAATACTTTTGCAAACTGTTTCTTTGGGGTTTTTGGTTGCAAAAGGTTTGTGACTGCAAAACTATGTTCTAGTTTTATAATTTTCAGAGATATTTCCAATTTAAACTTTTTTCTAAAACATAAGTCATATAATAATTCCACATTGTTCATATTATAACTTCTGAAATCCCAGTTGAATAATAGCTAGCATTTATTGAATATGGCACTAACACATTTACTTAAAGCAATACATAGAAAATTAAATCTATAGCTACCCTTTGGCATGTATATATAATTTATTCTATTTTCTCCTAAAGAAATAAGAGAAAAAGAAAAAAATTCCTCCTATATTTTCTTTATATTACATAAATTACTTCCTAAACTTGGTGAAAAGGCAAAACACAAAAGGTCAATTTTTAAGGAAAACAAAGGTCATTTAACAAACTCTTTATACTCACTATGACAATCAATAGCAATTACACATTTTTTAAGTCTACATCTGATAGTTCTTGTTATGCTCTAGATATTAAAATCTTATGAATGCTTTCCAGAACATTTTCCCAGAATAGGTTTACTACACAAGAATTACTTTTAGTCTATCCAGAATTAAGTTCATGCAGACATCTAGCATTATACGGTCCTGTTGCTCTTTGGAAGGCAAAGTTCTTGGAAATTTGACCATACTGCCAAACTTTACTTAAAAAATGAGAAAAGGATATACAAATGGCCAACAAGCACAGGAAAAGATGCTTATCACAAACCATTAGGGAAATGCAGATCAAAACCACAATGAATTTCCACTTCACACACATTATGATGGCTATTTAAAAAATCTGAAAATAACAAATGCTGGTGAGGATGTAGAGAAATTGGGTTGCTGGTGGGAACATGAAATAATGTAGAGCTTTGAAAAACAGTATGGTGCATCTTCAAAAAACATTAAACATTTCATCCAGCAACTCCACTTGTTGGTGTACACCCCAAAAAAGTGAAAGAAGGGACTCAAACAGATACTTGTAGTATACTTATGTTCAGAGTGGCATTCTTCACAATAACAAAAAGGTGGAAGCAACCAAGTGTCCACTGACATGGGGATAAATAGTATGTATATTCATCTTAAAAAAGAAGAAAATGTTGACACATGCTACAGCATAGATCAGGGGTCTCAAACTCAACTCAGCATGTGGGCCGCAGAGCAAGATCACAACAGTTCAGTGGGCCGCACTAGGTCTACAAAAGGCAACTGTTACACAACACTTTTCTCACTGCAGTTGAAAACAAAAAAAAAATCAGTACAACAAGCACAATCGTACATGCAGTTTACTCAGTATCACAAAACGACCAGAAACTGTAGTTCGCATCACAACTGCTGTTAACTAAGCTAATATCTAGCTAGGATGCTAGAGAAATGAAAAATACAAGTAGGCCCCTAGGCTTACTTAATTTTATCCAAAATATTTTGAACTTCGTGGATTAGTCTGCGGGCCGCACAAAATTGTTCAGCGGGCCGCATGCGGCCTGCGGGCCACGAGTTTGAGACCCCTGGCAGAGATGAACCTTGAGGACATTATGCTAAGTGAACTAAGCCAGTCACAAGAAGACAAATATTGTAGGATTTCACTTACATGAGGTACCTAGAGTAGTCAAACTCATAGAGGCATCAAGTATAGTGGTGGTTGCCAAGGGTTAGGCATAGGGAGAATGGAGAGTTAATGTTTAATGTATACAGTTTCAGTTGGGAAGATAAAAATGTTCTGAAGATGGGAAGTAGTGATGGATGCACAGCAATGTACTTAATGCTCACTTTTAAAATGGTTAATTTTATGTTATGTATAGTTTACAATAAAGAGATAAAAGACAACAAAATATTAAAATATATACCAAATTCTTCTCACACGTGCCTCTTTCACTACCCACAAATCCAATACCCTGGCTATGACTGGTAGTTAAGTTCTAATAAAAATGTTTACTGCCCTGGCCGGTTGGCTCAGCGGTAGAGCGTCGGCCTAGCATGCGGAGGACCCGGGTTCGATTCCCGGCCAGGGCACACAGGAGAAGCGCCCATTTGCTTCTCCACCCCTCCGCCGCGCTTTCCTCTCTCTCTCTTCCCCTCCCGCAGCCAAGGCTCCATTGGAGCAAAGATGGCCCGGGCGCTGGGGATGGCTCTGTGGCCTCTGCCTCAGGCGCTAGACTGGCTCTGGTCGCAACATGGCGACGCCCAGGATGGGCAGAGCATCGCCCCCTGGTGGGCAGAGCGTAGCCCCATGGTGGGCGTGCCGGGTGGATCCCGGTCGGGCGCATGCGGGAGTCTGTCTGACTGTCTCTCCCTGTTTCCAGCTTCAGAAAAATGAAAAAAAAAAAAATGTTTACCACGTGCCCCAAGAAATTAATACAACAAGTTTAAAGTTCTTTCTAATCCTAAAATGTTTAATTTGCTTCCTCAGAATAAAGTCCTTTGCCAGATATAAATGATAATAGCTCTTACATATCTAGTTCAAATTAAATAAGTTACTAAAGAATCCAATATGCCGCCAAACTTTGTATTTCAAGCATGGTTATTTTCATCCCTAGTTTTTCCTTCAGTTTTCTTTCAAAACCTCATAGACTATTTTCATTTTTACCAGCAAAATCTTTAGCCAGAACCCTCTCTCTCCCCCAACTTAGAAGAGCTTGTCTTTACTAACTGGTAGACATAACATCTTTATAGTAATCAGTATTCATTTAGCTTCCACCAATTTCAAGTATAAACATTGCAATATCATTTATAAATCTCCCACCCTTTAAAAAAAACTGGTCAGCCCTGGCTGGGTAGTTCAGCTGTTAGAGCGTCATCCCAATGAACCAAGGTTGTGGGTTCAATCCCTAGACCAAGCAAATACAAGAATCAACCAACGAATGCATGAATAGGTGGAACAACAAATCAATGTTTCTCTCTTTCTCTCTAAGAATCAATAGGAAAAAAAATTTTTAAACATAAAAAATAATAACAAAAAATATTGTTCACAAGGGAAAAATACAAGCTTGAAATCTCCTAGGCTAAATTTTAACGATCCTCTACAATCACCAGTGTTTCTTATAATAACTTTTGATTTCACTAACTGTTACAGAAACTAGCAAAGGTTGATTCTGATAGTTTCCATGCTATCAATGCTATGTTCAAACAATCCCTGTTCATAAATATAAAGTGGACAGATGAAAATTTAAAGGAACAAAAAGTATCATTACACCTAAACAAAAGTTGAAAGATCTGATTTAGAAAAAAGAGATTCATATTAAAAATTAGTCCTAGTCCTTAATTCATTCCAATGGAAAAAGAATAGTATTATTAAACAAGTATGATCATCATATACATTTTCTATTTGTACTATCTAAAAACAGAAATGCATGTAATCAATTACTGACCATTTTTTTCTTGATTTTTAAAAATGAATTCTCTCAAACAGTATTTTTTATATATAAGTTAATGGTACCATCTCCCCTACAAGGTCTACTTTCTGTAACTAAGACTGCACAATTTGTAACTGTCACTGCATACAACATGTACATCTAAATGTCAACAGAAGAAAATACAAAAAATACAAACCCAACAGCTTAAAGTTTCTATGGCATTCAGTATTCCTACTTATCAATGTGAGAGATCCTCCTGATAATAAGTTTCTTTTCATTTATGCACAGCTATTTATATGAAATTGGGCCCTTCAAAAAGGAGAAAGGGGCCCTGGCCGGTTGGCTCAGCGGTAGAGCCTCAGCCTGGCGTGCGGGGGACCCGGGTTCGATTCCCGGCCAGGGCACATAAGAGAAACGCCCATTTGCTTCTCCACCCCCCCCCCCTTCCTCTCTGTCTCTCTCTTCCCCTCCCACAGCCAAGGCTCCATTGGAGCAAAGATGGCCCGGGCGCTGGGGATGGCTCCTTGGCCGCTGCCCCAGGCGCTAGAGTGGCTCTGGTCGCAGCAGAGCGATGCCCTGGAGGGGCAGAGCATCGCCCCCTGGTGGGCGTGCCGGGTGGATCCCCGTCGGGCGCATGCGGGAGTCTGTCTGACTGTCTCTCCCCATTTCCAGCTTCAGAAAAATACAAAAAAAAAAAAAAAGGAGAAAGGGTATATCTGGTCACACACACACCAGTAACTTCAACAAGTCTGAACTCTCCTGTCCCTCCATTGTAACACAAAATTTTTAACAAATATAAAACTCTTCAAAAAGGAAATTATATACAGATACAAAAAGACCAATTGAAAAGGAATCCATCACCTGGTCATGAGCCTTACCTTTCAGCAGTGGCAGAGGTGTTAATTCAATAGGCTTGCCTTGAGACCTAAACTGTGAGGAACTTTGCGACCTCTTCTGTCTGGCTTTTCTGACGGACTTCCGAGAAAATCCGTCTACTTTATCCACTGATGGAGGAGTAGTTGGTGCTGAGGACATATCCCTACTGAAGAGAAAGAGGTATCATAAACATATTCCCAAGGCAGAAGCATACATGTGAGTTACACAAATTCCAAAATTCCTATATATAATATTCATGAAAATGGGAATATGTGATAAAAAAAAAAAAAAGCAAATAAAATCAATCAAAAAAAGTTTAAGAAACTCATGATCAGCCCTGGTTTGCTCAGTGGATAGAGCATCTGCCTGGCATGTGGATGTCCAGGATTCAGTCCCCAGTCAGGCAGGACACACATGAGAAGCGACCATCTGCTTCTCCTCCCCTCCCTCTCCCCCTTCTCTCTTTCTCTTTCTCTCTTGCAACCAGTGACTGGACTGGTTCAAGCAGCAGCCTGGGAGCTGAGGATAGCTCAGCTGATTCAAGCATTGGCCCCAGACTGGGGGGTTACCAGGTGGATCCCAGTTGGCGCACATGCAAGAGTCTGTCTCACTATCTCCCCTCCTCTCACTTTAAAAAAGAAAAAGTCATGTTCAAGGAAAAAACATAAAAATTTGGTGAAAAAACAGAATATAATTACTATATAAGTAATACTGCAAATCTAATTTATTATCTTGTTCCCATTACGATAAGCATTAAAGGTGCTCATTTAGACTTGAAGAACTCTAAGCTATCGACTCATTTTCTAACTATAAAGCTGTTCTCATCTTGAGATTCCTGAAGTAATGTTGAAGCTATTCTGCAGCTGGAAAACTTCCTTTGATACATTTTCCCCAAGATATTTAATATTATGAATGGGCTTGCAGTTGAAACCCTTATTGCACTTCAAGAATCCACACCAATGTATCATAACAAGTGAAATTTACAATTACTGAAACTATCTAGGCATGACTTTTAATGCAATGTGCTTGCTATGTTAGCTATGATAAACTACACCACACAGCAAATGAGAACAGGCTAGATGACTTTAAACAGAACACATAAAAGGCATAATTAAAATCATTTCAAAGACGTCTTCTTTTTGAATGAAGCCATCTTAAATTATTAAAGCTTAATAAACAAAACTATGATGAAATGTGAACCAAAGCTGAAATGAAAGCTTACATTCACAGCCTACTTTGACAACCAAGTTGAGGTCCCTTGAAGTTCATCATCAAATATTAATTTTCATTCTATCAAACTGATGAAACCGAACAGTTCTTTTGGATTTTTTAATCCTGTCAAACTATTAAAATGAAGGCTATTTCCTAAAAGTAACAAGCATTAAGCTCAATTTCACTCACCAATTCAAACAGATGCCATCAGTTTCATGGTATTGGAGCTCCATGTAAGATTAATGGCAGACTCAAATAGAAATAATGCATATGGGGAAAATGCTGAAATGCAATTACTCATCTGTCATTCCAAACAGAAGACAAGTGTTTTTTAACCTCTAAATAAACGTGTAAGGTAATGTCTTCCTGAGCTTGTAAGAATAAAAAGTTACCTCGATTACCTGGATTCTGACAAAGTAAAAATAACAAAAAACATTTAAAAAAAAAAAACAAACCATGATGTTGAGGGTTGTAATTCTGAAATCTTGTTTGGTTCTTTTAAAAAAGAAAAAGTTTTTTTAGAAATCTACTTTATTTAGTCTTAAATAAAATGTGAAAGATTCTAAACGGAATTGCAAACTATGAATGACTACAGAAGGAATATCACTTTCAAATGATCATGAAGACTTCATCCGCAAAAGGCTCCACATCACATTTGCACGTTGTAAATTTAGGGGCCGATTTTCCAATCTGATGTGTGAATTATTTAGATTTCATTTAACCGTAGCAACCCAAGATTTCAGTAAATCCAGTTACTCCATCACTCTTTTTGTCTCTTCTGTATGGCTTCTTGACAGCAAATTTTTAAAAAATCGTTTGCCCCTATGCCCGCGGCCAAGAATAAATAAACGTCAAGGATCTCAACCCTAATACGCTGCAGAACTGAACGTGCAGTAGCAGCGGGTCGGCGCAAAGCCCGGGGAAACAGGTTTCGCCCTGGACCAAGGCGCCCGAAGCCTTTATCATCCTCTAAGCACCAGGTACCAGGCATTTCCAAGGTTGAAGATAATCCAAAGGGTGTACTGAGGTGGAGGAGAAAGACAGGGAAGGGGTTCGTCTGCAGGGGATGGCTCACATTACTCCCTTTGCTCCTATCCACCCCCACCCCAAGCCCTGAGATAAGCTGCTACAGAATCTTCCTCACACCAATCCCCCGTTTTCCCCCCGCTGGGTCAGTGGATAAGGGGTTCAAGAATACGCCTCCAATGCCGGAAGGTGGAGAAAAAGGGGGAAGAGGGGAGGCGGGAGAGTGAATGAGAGGCATCATCAGAACCATTTGCAGGTAAATCAGACAAGTGGGACGGGCCCGGCCCTCCCTCTCCTTCTCCCTTTCCCTCTCCCTCTCCTTCTCCCTCTCCCTCTCCCGCACCCCACCCCATCCCACTGCACTCCTCGCTAGCCCCGGCCAGGCCTTCCCGAGGCCGGTGCCCTGCAGGTTCTCCAGGAAGACGGGGAGGAAGAACGGAAGCGGGCGAACAGCGGAGCTGGAGGGACGAAGTTACCTTGAAGCTTCTGGTGAAGAATCCGAAGATGATCTGTGGTTTTGAGGGGCGGGAGACCGGCAAGAGGGCCGCAGCGGGGGCGGATGGCGGGGCCGGGACTTGCAGGCGGAGGTCCGGACAGCGGCAGGGAGCCCGGGGCGACGGCAGTCCGGCGCGGAGTCCCTCCGGTTCCGCGACGGCGGCGCCTCTAGGCCTCACGGCCAGACCTGAACCTCAGCGCTCCGGCGGTGGCGGCCTCACGATCCTCCCCCGCGGGCCCGTCCCATCAAATCGGCACCGAACCCGTTGCGGCTCTGCCGGTGGCTCCTCGCTCACATTCCCGGCGGGCGGCGCTTCAGCTCGTTGCCCCGGACTTGGCGGCGGCGGCGACGACGTGGGGAGGGGGGGGAAGGGAGGGAGGAGGACTGAATCCGCAGCGGCAGCAGAAGGAAGGAGAGGGAGGAACCGCTGAAGCTGGAGCCGCCGCTGCCAGAGTCGCCGTTCAGTACCCGCGGTGGGTCCCCGTCAATGCCCCTTTCTCTCTCCTATTGTCAATATCACCGGGCGGCTGAGTCCATGGCACACGCGCAACCGAACCTTCTGGCCAGTAGCGCCCGCCCCCGGCGCCCACTCAATGGAGGCTTCAAACGGGAAGTGAAACGTCATTGGCCGGTGCCTGCCTTCACTCCCGTGCCAGCAAGTTCGGCTGAGAGCCGATCAGGGATTGGCGGCGGGGGGGCGGAGAAACAGGAGGGTGGGAAGAGAAGAGACCGAGGATTGGGCCGAGGAGAGAGGGACCCGGATGCAGCTGCGATCTCCGGCGGCGCGGCTGCCGCTTCCGCCAGGCGACTGGGTAGCTTGAAGAGGACAGTCACAGCAGCTGCTAGGCCTAAGAGGAGACCCATAGACTCGAGAGGTGTGCGACCGACAGATCAATGGGATGGGTTCCGCGCAATGCGGAACCTCTGGGCAGCGGCCGTCTTCAACCAGAGGATTCCAAGGGCTACGATCGGCTAAGGGTGGGGAAGCCGCCAGGGCCTGGATCGCGCCCCGTCCTACGGCTAGGGTGGCCCTTCTGAGCTCGAGGAGCCCCACTCAAGACGGAAACGAGCGCTGCGTAGACAGAAATACGGTCCCCCACTCGCGCCTGTGCCGATGTAAAAGGGCCTCCTGCAGCCCGCTGTGAAACTCCCGGCAGTCGCTCTCCGCTGAACCTGTGGGAAACCTCGCACCGAAATCTAAACCCCTGGGGCCTGGCCAAGGGTTGAGTATCGTTTCCAATTCTCTCTCACCTAGTCTCCTTTTCCCTAAACCTGTCTTGAAGATCAGATCCCTGAAGCTCTTGGTTGAGGGCGGCTCAATGGGGCTTATACAGGTGGGAACGATGTCTCTGCGCTCCGCAATCACTTATTGAGATGCAGGGCACCAACCCTCCGGCTGCGCCGAGCTCAGAGAAACCCTGCTCCAAACTGTAGGAGCTTGGGAGCTTTTCATTGGCCGGGTGGACCAATTGAAGAAGAAGAAAAAAAAAAAAAAAACAGAACAAAACAACTCAAGAGTTTGTGGAGAAGCCTTGACTTAACTGTAGCTAGAACAAGTGATAAAATATTATAGAGATGTGTTGGCATCCTTGGTGGGCCCTAGGCCAAATGGTGCAAATCCAGAGAATACTCTTGGACACTCACCCTATTTGAATACATTTTACATACCTCTTTTGCAGGGGCAAGAAAAAGGAAGAACAAGATTCTTTATTTTTTATTTTATTTTATTTATTGATTTTTAGAGAGAGAGAAAGGGGAGGAGCTGGAAGCATCAACTCTCATATGTGCCTTGACCAGGCAAGCCCAGGTTTTCCAACCAGCAACCTCAGCGTTCCAGGTCAACGCTTTATCCCACTGTGCCACCACAGGTCAGGCAAGATTATTTTTTTATTATTCATTTTAGAAGAGAGAGAGAGAGAGAAAGGGGGAGAAGCAGAAAGCATCAACTCCCATATGTGCCTTGAGCAGGCAAGCCTGGGGTTTTGAACCAGCGACTTCAGCATTCCAGGTCAATGCTTTACCCATTGCACCACTACAGGTCAGGCTTAGAACAAAGTTCTTAATGCCAACTACTATGTCAGGGGGCTGATTGTTAAAAACTTGGTAAATGGAAGAAAAAAAGAAAATAATTCATAATCCCTCAAACACTGTTGGCATTTTGATGTATTTCCCTCCAGTATTTTTTATAATAGTATGGGTGTCATTCTGTAGCCTAGTTTCTCTCAGCATTATATCATGTTTCTGTACAGTTAGAAAATAGAACTATATATAAATAAAGCTATATATACCATATGTGCCAATGATGACCAAAAAATGCATTGTGTTTTTGTTGTTTGTGTTAACCATCAAGTATTGCAAATTTCTATGCTTATTCCTAGAAATACCTCCTGAGTGGGGAAAAGAAAATAAAATTGTGCCATGAAAGATACTCCTGTTTTGCAGTGAAATGGAAAACAAGAAAAGATGGCTCTGATGGCAAGTTCCCCCTACTGACTCCAGATGATTGGCCCCTTTTAATAGTGCCCGTTTTAGATCTGATAAAGTTCATCACCATGAGGCCCTGTAAAACTGGTTGTTAGCTTCAAGAAACTTAAATTTCCACATCTCAATTTCTTTTACCAGTCTGTATGAAAATGTCACTGTCCCAGCCACCAAGATTTTGCTAGCTCAATCTCTGACTGAGGATAAACACGGAATTAGAAACCAAAGGAGATTTTAAAGCCAACTAAATTTCCCTTGGCAACATTTGAACTGTCAAAGAGTATAGTGCACGTTTGAAATGCTCACAGCTGTTGCTTAGAACATAACACGTTTTGTAGAGTGGGAATTTTGCTTGCAAATTATGGATCTCTATAATGACAATTCATTTCAAAATTGTTTCGCTTTCTATAAAATGGCGAAGTAATTAAAATGAGCAGGCCTTTTTTAAATCAAAACATCTTTGCCTATATGAGAAACTGTTCCCTGAACCAGTCATTCCTATAGAAGGTCCATGCATCCAAGGGGCGTGTGTACAGTAGGGATAGCACAAGGCAATTCATTTGGGACGTAAAAGAAAATATGAGGACATCTGTATGTGCTTAATTCAAATCAGAAAAGAAAAATATTAAGCCCTGGCCAGGTAACTCAGAGCATCATCCCAATATTGCAAGTTCTATCCCTGGTCAGGAAACATACCAGAAGCAATCAATGAATGCATAATTAAGTGGAACAACAAATAAATGCTTCTCTCGCTATGTCTCTATAAAGTCAATAAAGAAAATCAACCAATGAATGCATAAATATGTGGAAAAAAATCAATGTTTGTTTCTCTAATAAAATTAATTTTAAAAAAAGAATAATAAAGCATTAAGCTCAACTAATATTATACAGGAGTATACAACCCTGCAATTCATCCATTCCATGGTCTCTTGGCCTAGAATAGCATAGGAGATGTCCTCAAGGAAAAGTGGGAGTTACCCATTTCCAAGGGTTGACTGTGGTGGTCCCTCCCACCCAGGGAGTTTCTGCCAACACAGTGATATAGTGACAACTGGCCATGTAGCTCAGTTGGTCAGAATGTCATCCCCATATATCAGGGTTGTGAATTCGACCTATGTTAGGGCACATACCAGAGTCAACCCATGAATGCATAAATAAGTGGAACAACAAATCGATGTTTCTTTCATTCTCCCATTCCCCCTCTCTCTAAAATCAATAAATAAAATAATTTTAATACTTTTAAAAAAGAAAAAGTTATTTTTTAAAAAAGGGAAGCTAGACAAGTGACTTTACCAGAGTCCTCTGCAAGGAAATCACAGAAAAACAAGCAAATGACAGAACTGATACTTCTATTCTCAGATCTTTAGCAGCCACATTTCAAAGTTCAATAACAATCTAATAAATCCAACCAAGTTTTGATTTTAAAAATATTAAATTCATCAGGAAGATTACTTGAAATGTAAATTTATACTTTCTATCATTAACAATGAACTTCAACCTAAGCATATTTTGTATTTGAGATACAAGCTAGTGATGGTAGCATATGTAAATACTTTATAAATAAATATATGCATGGTATATTTGGTTAAGAATTGCTCCCCAAGAATATAGTATACTAATAAAAATGAATGATTAAAAAAAAAGTATAGAGACTGCTATTGTAGATAATACAAAATGAAATAGATTATAGCCATCTGGGGAGCCATTATCAAATGACAAAACACTGTACATTGCTATCTGATGAAAGCACTTACTTTCCAGATAGCAAGGCTGAGCTTATCAGTAATCTACTGGCGGGCTAGCCACGGGATAAGACTAGAAGACATAGATGATCAAATGGTGGCCGACTGTTGAGCTAAAGAAGGGCTAAGATAATAAGCAGAAGCATCAAACCAGTTTTCAAGCAGCAGAGGAAGAAAAGATCTATGCTGGTAAAACATGATCATCAGAGGTAGACTAGCCCAATTTGTGTGTGGGAGGCGGAGGGTACATGAAGCTGGGTTTGGGCTGAGAAGGAAGAACAGTGAAAAAAATCTAAGGTGAGAGCTACTCCTTTAGGTGAAACAATAAAAGGAGTATGCAGAATAGCTAGTATAGACAAGGGACTTCTTTGAGCCACATGTATCGACACAGGAAACACCCTCAGCAGTGACATTTTCTTGGGTCATAATTTAAATAGTACAGTTACATTTTCAGATGTGCCTCAAGGGTTGTAGGTTACTCATGGCTTTCCATGTGAGTAATGTATACAATTACTGCTTGAAATTTAAAATGTTTAGGTGCTCTAGCTCCCTACCAAGCAGTGAGAGGGCCTAGGTGTTCCTGATGGATCAAGACAGGAAAAGGGGCCCTATGTCATGGATGGGGAAGAAAAATTGAAAAACAATCAGACAAAAACAGGAAGGAGAAAGCCAGCTTCAAGTACACTTTATTCTATACAGGATAAAGCACAAAATAATGTACCACAAATAATAATCTTCCCTGTAAAAGACTCAAATTACACAGTTAAATAGACTAAAGATATAACTAATTATAAGCATAATGATGAGAACACAGACTCTAGATTCAGATATATCCAGTGGTGGGATTCAAACAACTTAACAACCAGTTCTCTGCCCTAGTGACCGTTTTAAGTATAAAAAAACGATATACCAAAAGGTAGTTTATTATTTCATGCATTTAATACATAAATAAGAACAATAAAAGAGGTACATAAAACTAAATTATGTTATAAGAAAAAGTTTTAAAATACTAATGAAAAAATATTAAATAATACCTGACAACACAGGCCCAGGAATGTAGGTAGCCATGAAGCTGAAAGAAGAAGGAAATGGCTTCTCCACTGTCCAGGAGGAATGCAGCCCTGACAGCCCGTTTGGATGTCCATCTTCAGAACTGCTGTGGGTAGAAGACTACCGCGTAGCATAATTGTTGAATTGAAACCTTTCAAGTAGAAGAAGAAATCTGGAGAGATTCTGTAACTACATATCCCCAAACCCATTCAGGACCCACCAACCCCACCTAGCGCAACCAGGACTGGGATGCAGCCTTCCTCCTGCCCAGTGCCCAGCAGAGGAGCTGATGCCCCTGGAGGAAACTGAGCTTACAGACCAAAAGAACAAGGTGTTTGAAGAGGACAACTGTTTCAAAAGAAAGGCAACACAGATTCTATCAGCAGCAGAAATATTAGAACTGAATGACCAAGAATTTTTAAATTGGGTTACTAACTATACTGAAAGAAATATACCAATTTGAAACAAGAACAAGAAAACACAGGAACAAGCCAACCAATAATATTAGGTATCAAAAATACAATAGTTTATATAAAGAACCCAATGTGCCCTGGCCGGTTGGCCCAGTGGTAGAGCATCGGCCTGGCATGCAGGAGTCCCGGGTTCGATTCCCAGCCAGGGCACACAGAAGAAGCACTCATCTGCTTCTCCACCCCTCCCCCTCTCCTTCCCTCTCTGTCTCTCTCTTCCCCTCCCACAGCCAAGGCTACATTGGAGCAAAGTTGGCCTGGGCGCTGAGGATGGCTCCGTGACCTCTGCCTCAGGCACTAGAATGGCCCTGGTTGCAACAGAGCAACGCCTCAGATGGGCAGAGCATCGCCCCCTGGTGGCATGCTGGGTGGATCCCGGTTGGGCGCATGCGGGAGTCTGTCTGACTGCCTCCCCATTTCCAACTTCAGAAAAATACAAAAAAAAAAGAAAAAAAAAAGAACCCAATGTAAGGTGTAAACAGCAGAATGGAACAAACTTGAATATTAGAAGATGAGATTAAGAAAATCTCCCAGAGAGAAGAAAAATACAAATAGATTTTTAAAATAGCTAAGACAAAGAAAAAGAAAAAACATATGCACAATTACCCAGAAATGAAAGGGGATAATATCAATGTGGTAGTGGTTGTGGTGAGGAAGACCAAAAAAAAGGAGAGTTTCCAAATAGAAATATAGAAAAAGCAGGACAAATTGAAATAAGGGTCATGAGAAATATGTCTGAATATAGAAATAAGAAAACACAAAACACACACACACACACACACACACAAAGAGAAATAAGAAAACAATGATTAGTTCTAGAGGAAATAAAGACCATAAAAGAATCCTTCATGTACATTATATGTACGCTAGATGGCCCTAAATAGTATTCACAGTCATACTAGTGCAAGGGCGAATGTTTTCCTGACCAAAATTACGCTGCAGATACCTGAGGAAGAGGGCACCTGAGGAAGATGGGGACAAAGAGAGGGATCTGTGTGTGCCGCAGGGACAAGGCAGGCAAGAGAACAAAATTCTTATCTTCTGGTGGGAATCAAGAGCTAATTTGTAAAACAGAAAAATTAAAAGGTGCTGAACTAGAATATTATTTAGAGACAGAGTAAAATGGCAAGATAATCTGCCATAAATGAGGAGACAGTAGTTACTTTAAGGAAGTCAATACAGGGGCCAGGAGTACAGAACTGCTTACAGAAAGAACTCTTTGACTCTTTAAACTATGTGATGTGTAGCTTTTATTAAAATAAAGACTTTTTAAAAATACCTGACAAAAATCAATAAAACTGTTATTTAAGATATTTCCACATTGCTTCTTGATTGGCGTCCTCACTTGCAATTTTTTTCACCTATGGACAGAATGAACATTACTATGGGCCAGGGATCAGGAACCTATGGCTCGCAAGCCAGATGTGGCTCTTTTGATGGCTGCAGCTGGCTCGCAGACAAATCTTTAATAAAAAAAAAATAACGTTAAAAATATAAAACATTCTCATGTACTATAATCCATTCATTTCTTACCGCTCATGTACATGGTTGCGGGTTCCAAATTTTTATTGGATAATGCGTAGTGTACACAGGTTGTTGTATGGCTCTCCCGGAATTACATTTTAAAATATGTGGTGTTCATGGCTCTCTCAGCCAAAAAGGTTCCCGACCTCTGCTATGGGCACTTAGAATACACTGTTGCGCAGATAAATGTTAAAAAAAAGAGTAAGGAATGTAAATTTGTGATTTCCACATTGGGCGGCTGCCCAGGTGCCCACCTTAAAGAGAACCCTGATTATAAGTGCCATTTTAGCAACTGGTTTGCTGAACTCAACTGAAAATTCAGTATCAGTTCTGCCAAACCAGTACGAACCAGCTGAATCCCACCACTGGATATATCCAATGTGGAATCCCACTCTGCCAATCAGGAGCCGAGGCAAAATTACACACCCTTCACGCTTTAGTTTTCTGGCCTATGGATAAGCAAACTAGCACTTCCTAACTCATAGGATTGAATTCAGTATAAACGAGGTTATGCTTTAATACAGTGCCTGGCACATGTGAACGGCTCAATAAATGTTAGTTATTACCCTAATCACCCAATTTTTTCATATTCTAATAGTTTTATCCAGCTAGAAGCTTTTCTTTAAGAAGTTTCTACCCCCTTTTTAATTCTGGCATACCCCACTATGTCAGGAAGAAAACAAGAAGCAAGGAGGCATGCCTTTTAGTCCCCTTCCACACTAAATTGTAGAATTGTGTGGGATCACTCATTAGCAATAACAGAGACTTGCATTTTATACTAGACACATACTTCAGAAAGTTAAGAAAATAGTCATTTAATTTAACATCATTTCAGAACTTTATCTTAATTTCTACTTTATATTCCTTTAAGAGAGGCTCAAACTGTTTTTGCTCTAAGTTTACCTATTTCTCTTCCTCACTGTAACTTCCAGAATTGAGGTCAGACTGAGGCCCTGGTTTCTGGTCCTAGCTCCACCTTTAGTAATAGCCTGGTCTTGGTGTGGTGGATATCTGCTTTGCACCCATCCCCCCTTTTTCTCTGAGGACCACACCCCTCACTTCATGTGATCCAGGTGGGACTAGAAACCATGCTTTTTCTCTTTTCTGTCACCTAAAACAGTGATTTTCAACCTTTTTTGAGCTGCGGCACATTTTTTACATTTACAAAATCCTGGGGCACACCACCTACCAAAATGACACAAAATGACACTCTAACACAGTACATATTATACATATAGTTAATAATATAGTTTCTAAATGTATTTATACTCACTTAGTGTGAAACCTGGGCCTGTTTCAATGAACACAAAAGGGATATCCTGGCAGGAATGGTAGAAAGACACACACGAAGCTCTTCCTCAACAGTTCTCAGTCTCTCTCTGTTTTTAGTTTTTATCACAGTCAAGCTTGAGAAGCTCAGCTCACATAGATATGTGGTTGAAAACAGGAGCAATGTCAAAATAGCTTTGTTGGCCAGAATGGGGAACTCCTTGACAACAGATAACCAAAAACTGTCCAAAGGAAGATCAGCAAACTTTAGCTTTAAAGTTAGATAACATTGTGACACATTGTGATGCATTGTATATCACCCTCTGCGGGGGGGCCTCTTTTAAAAAGAAAAAGGTCAAGTATCTATATACACCATCAGGATAGACATAACCAGCTGAGGCTGAGGCTTCATCTAGTGGTGGCAACATTTACCTCCAGTCCTGACCAGGATTAGAAATCGGGACCATGGGGAGGAGTAACAGCTTCAACTACTTGCCATGGCCACACAATGACAAGTGCGTGACAGCCAGAGCGGGGACCTTCCTGGGTGTGGATGAGAGGCGGCCTACTATTGGTTCATCGCTAGTGGTCAGGATGAATCCTAGAAGGTGATTGGTCAGTGAGTGTTCCCTGTACCTCCACTCTTCCTGTCGCTGATAGCTGGAGAGATTGTGAGGGGAATGTTTATGTTCAAATGGAGGCGGCTGGCGGCAGGCCGGATAAATAGCCTCCGTGGGCTGTATCCGACAAGCGGGCCATAGTTTGGGGACCCATGTTTAATTTCCCCACGGCACACCTGACCATGTCTCACGGCACACTGGTTGAAAAACACTGACCTAGAAAGATGAGAATAAGACCCAAGGGGATCAATTGGATCTTCCCCAAGACACACTCTGGACTGCTGGGAGCGAGATGCCTCTCTTCCTTTTAGATCATAAACCATAGAAAAGACGTAAGCTACTTCTGATCACCTCCCTCTCTCTTCTTCATCCTTGAGGAAGCCAATGCTGTGGAATAAACTTTGGCAAAAGCCAAATTTTAACAACACGATTGGAGCTGCTGGATTCAGTTATGTCTGAAGCTAGTTTTAGGTATATGAGCCAGTAAGTTCCCTTTTAGTTTAAGCTACTTTGGAGTTAAATTTCTATAACTTACACCCAAAAGAATCCTGACTCATAATATACAGGCAAGTCACTTAACCTTTCCAAGCCTCAGTTTGCTCTCAGTCTCTGAATGTGGGATTTCCTAAGGGTTGAACTAAATGAAATATTTAAATGAAATCTAATGTTTGTTGTTTTTTTGTTTTGGGTTTTTTGTTTTGTTTCGTTTTTTTGCGGCAGAGACAGAGAGTCAGAGAAAGGGACAGACAGACAGGAAGGGAAAGAGATGAGAAACATCAATTCTTTGTTGTGGCTCCTTAGTTGTTCATTGATTGCTTACTCATATGTGCCTTGACTGGGGGGCTACAGCAGACCGAGTGACCCCTTGCTCGAGCCAGCGACCTTGGGCTCAAGCTGGTGAGCCTTGCTCAAACCAGATGAGCCCGTGTTCAAGCTGGCGACCTCAGGGTCTCGAACGTGGGTCCTCCACATCCCAGTCCGACGCTCCATCCACCGTGCCACCACCTGGTCAGGCAGATGAAATCTAATGTTAATAAGCACAAAAGAAATTATTCAGCCTGACCTGTGGTGGCGCAGTGGATAAAGCGTCGACCTGGAAACGCTGAAGTTGCCGGTTCGAAACCTCTAGGCTTGCCTGGTCAAGGCACATAAGGAGTTGATGCTTCCTGCTCCTCCCCCCTTCTCGCTCTCTGTCTCTCTCTCTTCTCTCTCTCTCTCTCTCTCTCTCCTTCTCTCCTTTCTAAATGAATAAATAAAATTAAAAAAAGAAAGAAAGAAAGAAATTATTCAAAGTGGCCCTGCTGGAAATTCTCTCCTAATGTGATTCATCAAATCTAATTCATTTGTTGTTGTTTTTTAAAACTTATCAATTCTTTTTTTTTTTTTTTTTTTTGTGACAAAGACAGAGAGAGGGACAGATAGGGACAGACAGGAAGGGAGAGAGGTGAGAAGCATCGATTCTTTGTTGCAGCACCTTAGTTGTTCATTGATTGCTTTCTCATATGTGCCTTGATTGGGGTAGTGGGGGGCTACAGCAGAGCAAGTGACCCCTTGCTCAAGCCAGTGACCTTTAGGCTCAAGCCAGTGACCATGGGGTCATGTCTATGATCCCATGCTCAAGCCAGCGACCCTGTGCTCAAGCTGGTGAGCCCACACTCAAGCCAGTGACCTTAGGGTTTCAAACCTGAGTCCTCCGTGCTCCAGTCCGACACTCTTTCCACTGCACCACTGCCTGGTCAGGCAAGACTCATCAATTCTTAAAAATTACACCTACATGAGAAAGGATAGTGCATTGACCTACCAAACATGAAAAAACCTTTTTTCTTAGTGTTAAGCCTAATCCGGAGGGACTCGAAACATTGAAAACACGAACAAAATCCGTCGATTACACACCAGAGCTTTATTGTCTAGCTTGGCCAAGCGGTGGCAACTCTAACAGAAATCTGAGGGAGAGCGTGCCGGCCCTTTGTTCTACTTAGTTTTTATAGTTTTGTAAGTGGGAAGTACAGAAGCAAAAATTGCAATTAGGTGCCTTTTACCACTATTGGTTATAGTCATATGCCCTTTAACATGATAGGACCATGTTCAATTTGCAAGCCATACATCATTTTGGAGAAAACAAAATTTACAAGTCAACACAATGATAGAAAGATGTCTGTTTACATATTAGGAGACATTCCTATATTTTCTAATGTTTATTTGCCATCTCTCTGTCCAGAGTCACACATATTAACTATATGCATTCATATGGGAGAGGTAGTTTCTGTGGGGACAAATGCCCGCAAATGGTTCATTATTATAAGAAAAGGTTTATTTTGGCTTTTTTCTTCCTGCACCTGGCTAGCCATTCACCCCTTTCCCCACAGGTGTGGTGGAATGTCAGGGAATCCATGTTTTCCTCCCCTTTGCATTTACAATACAATGCCAAGGGCCATCCTGGTTTTATGCCAATCACACAGTACAGAGATTATTCACAAAATTCCTCTGCACACCTTAACCCAAATTAATAAAATGTTCTTTAAGTCTCTTAAAATATTAACATCGATTCTGTAGCTTTTGGTACTTTACAACACCTGCGGGTGAGGAGGCGCAGTGGCTCCTCAGGGCTCCTCATTAGCAAACTGCAGCTTTTCAAGAGCTTATTTTTACTGTGATCCTTAACACACCAAGGCCATATTTTAGATACTACAGCCTATGGTTCAATGTTGCATCTAGGTTCTTATCTATCATAGAGGAAGAACATTGTTTTTAAGATAAATCTAAAATTGGGTAAAACCTATAAAGTAGGGTAAATCACTGCTAAAATCTTCTAAAGGGGCAAGACAACCAAAGAAGGGTGAAAACTTAAATCTGAGCACACTGTTATTAAAATAAACTAATAAGGACAATGTACACAAACTTTTATGGGATGGGAAATAATAATTGCAAACAGGTACATAGCAATTCACTTCAGTTTTTAAAATATTTTTATTGATTGATTTTAGGAAGAGAGGAAGGGAGAGAGAGAGAGATAGAAACATTGTATGTACCCTGACCGGGGATCGAACCAGCAACCCTTGCGTACCAGGATGATGCTGTAACCAACTGAGCTATCCAGTCGGGGCTAGTTCACTTTTTTTTTTAAGATTTTATTTATTCATTTTAGAGAGGAGAGAGGGAGAGAGAGAGAAAGGGGGAAGGAGCAGGAAGCATCAACTCCCATATATGCCTTGTCTAGGCAAGCCCACGGTTTTGAACTGGCAACCTCAGCATTCCAAGTTGACACTTTATCCACTGCACCACCACAGGTCAGGCACTAGTTCACTTTTATATGTACTATTTAATTTGAACCTTAGCTCTGTAGATACACATTATTTCCATTTTCTAAATAAGAAATGTGAGGATTAAAGAAGTTGTCCAGTGTCACATGGCTAGTAACTAGTAGAACCATAATTTAAACGCAGTTCTTCCAAGGGCCTCTGTACCAAATTACCTCTATTTGTAAATAATTCTTGTTAATGATAAGTAATTGAATATAAAGCTACTATTTTCTCCATCTTACAGAAGGAAGATTAATAAGATACAGAGTTTAAATGTCTAATATCATAAAGAAAATAGAGGAAGGGCTAAGTGTCCAACATCATCATGAACTCCCCATTAATTGAACACTATGAGCCAGGTACTGTGACAGCCATTTTGCATGTATTATCTTGTTTAATCTTCAAAATAACCCACTGATGTTGGTACTCTTATCCTGTTTTACAGATGTAGAAATTCAGATACAAAAAGTTTTAGTTTCTTTTCCAAGGTCATACAGCAAATATATGGTAGAACTTGGGCAGGAAGTAAGACTAGAAGTTAGGCACTATAACTCTAACTATTATACTGTGTAATCCTCCAGAAATCCTCTCTACAGTCTGTGTGTATGTAGTGCTGTGTAGAATATATAGAGAACACAAATTGCCCAACTTGTGGTGGTGCAGTGGATAAAGCATCAACCTGGAATGTTGAAGTCACTGGTTCAAAACCCTGGGCTTGTCTGGTTAAGGCACATATGGGAGCTGATGCTTCCTGCTCCAACCCCCTTCTCTCTCTCTCTCACTCTTCTCTAAAATGAAAATAAAAGAAGGAGGAGGAGGAGGAAACATAAATCTTTTCAGTTCATTTCCTTTGATATTTAAATCTCTTTCCAAAATAACAAAGAAGCCCCATTTTGTCTTTGGTGACTTTCTGCTCTTCCTGGATGAGTTAGGTTGCAGTGTGGATCCAAATCAACCTTCTTCTTAATGAAGAGATGTTTTGGGGGTGGAGGGAGAATTTTATGTTTAAAGAGCTTTGAAAATAAGGATAACAGCAATGGTCACCCCAGTATTTGAAAACATTCTGACTGATCATATTGCTAAATCAAGAAAGCTTATAATCTCAGATTTGGAAGGTTAGTGACCCAGTTAACAAATCAGTTGTCAACTAGAACAAAGTTGTTGTGGGGAGCCCGGCACCCAGATCTGGCAGGAAATGCTGAAGCCAAAGGCAGGACAAGGCCAGAACTTCCTGCAAGAAAATTGGGGTTGGGCCTTGGGGTCCTGCAAACCGGTGTAAGAGCCAATAGTAGGCAGAGAAAAGTCTGATGGAGGAGAGGCTTAAGAACACAGTGGAGAAGGGAGGGTCCCCTGGCCAGCAGGGGAGGAGAAAGAGAGAATGGTAGTGGTGAATAAGAAACAGGATTTTGCCAAGGAAGGGGACGGGGCTCTTGGAGGGAAGAGACCCAAGTGAAAGAGGTCCGTAGAGGGACTAGAGAGAAGTCCCGAGAGAGAGAGAGAGAGAGAGAGAGAGAGAGAGAGAGAGAGAGGCGCCCACAGGGGATCAGGAGGGGGAGAGAGTTGGGAGTCCATGGAGAAGGAAAGACCAGGAGTGGAGGTTTTAGGTGAGGTTTCTCTGGCCAGAAAAAGGGCCTGTGTGGTGGAACAGGTGGCACAGAGATTAAAGACGGGCACACAAATAACTGGAAGCCGTGAATGTAAGGGATCTCCAATCAGTTCCCAGTGTTTTTGGCAATAGTTAAATTGGTGAGGGTGTTAACACCGAAAGTCCCTTCAGGAGGCTAATTCAGTGGGTTCGGTGGCCTGGCCATAGCAGAGAAGAACAGTTTCCTCTTCTTTAGAGATGGAGATTCCTGTGCCCTCACGGCTGCCCTCAGTCCTCAGAGTGGTCAGAGTTGAGAACTGGCATCCCAAAACTCAAGCTCTGGCCATGAACAGATAAGGTAAAGTGGATGTGCTTGGGATGTCTCCATGGGCACATGCACTTGGAACAGAAAGAGGTCCCTGACGTAGGTACAGTTTCTGGACAGGGAGTCTCGGCAGAAAGAACTCAAGGGTGGTTGGAGGCAGGGGACTTACCACACCATGCCCCGAAGTGGGCGGAAGGTCGGATCCTGGTTCTTTCTCGAAGGGGAAGGGAAGAGGAGCGGTCCTTGTGGACTTCAACTCCTCTCAGGTGTTGGCACCAAAATGTAAGGTATTTTTCCCCGCTGAGAAAGAGAAAGAAGGAAGGAGCCGGAGCCACGAAGTGTGGAATAATAAAAGGCTTTATTGAGTACAGAGAGCGCAATCCCACCCGACGAGTTTCCCTGGCCCCGAGGAAGATGGAGGCCAAGGAAGTCACAAGGATTAAACCGTGTGAGAAATATTTAAAGGGTCCCTAGGGTGGTCGAGTTAATATGATGAGGTGAAATCTCACTGGCTGGCAGACGGTTGCTTTTTTTCAAAGGACTCCTGGGAAGTTTCTTTTGGCACGCTTGGTTGTGGGCGGTCCGAGCCAAAGTTTGTGGGTCTGGGTTCCCCACGTGACCATCCCCCATTATCCACCAACCTTACAGTTCCCATGTTCGGTGGGGAAGAAAAAGAATAGGAGTAGTTGCCCCCAAAATACACACAGTGATTCTCTACTTAGATCTTTGATTACTTCCTCAAATTTAATTTATAATAACAAAATTAATAGACAAAAGGTATGAACGTTTTTTAAGTCCTTGATTAAGTTCTGCCACATTGCCAAAACTTTGACTCCCTTTCTCACCTTTTCTACATCAATAGGTCAAAAAATTCAAAGTAGCCTGGACTGTGGCCTGAGCTGTGGTGGCGCAGTGGATAAAGCGTCGACCTGGAATGCTGAGGTTGCTGGTTCAAAACCCTGGGCTTGCCTGGTCAAGGCACTTATGGGAGTTGATGCTTCCTGCTCCTCCCCTCTTTCTCTCTCTCTCTCTCTCCTCTAAAATGAATAAAATAAATAAATAAATAAATAAAAAGTAGCCTGGACTGTGGTGGCGCAGTGGAAAGAGCATTGACCCGGAATGCTGAGGTTGCTGGTTCAAAACCCTGGACTTGCCTGGTCAAGACACATACACAAGCAATCCATGAACAACTAAAATGAAGCAACTATGATCTCCCTCCCTCCCTCTCTCTCTCTCTCTTCTTCCCTCTCTGTCTAAAATCAATAAATAAAATCTTTTTAAAAAATTAAAGTAATTATAACTTTCATCTCTTTGATCACAAAGTGAGAATATTTTAAAGATTATCCATGTATTCAATAGTCATGTAGATTTCTTTTTTCTGCAAATGGTCTATTAGTATACGTTGCTTATTATTCCATTACAGTTTTAGTGCTTTCACGATTGACTGATACAAAGTTGTTGTTTTTTTTAAAGCTTCTAGAGAGTGAAGTTTTTTTTCTTTTTTTTACAGAGACAGAGAGAGAGAGTCAGAGAGAGGAATAGATAGGGACAGACAGAAATGGAGAGATGAGAAGCATCAATCATCAGTTTTTCGTTGCGACATCTTAGTTGTTCATTGATTGCTTTCTCATATGTGCCTTGACGGCGGGCCTTCAGCAAATAGAGTAACCCCTTGCTCGAGCCAGTGACCTTGGGTCCAGATGAGCCCATGCACAAGCTGGCGACCTCGGGGTCTCGAACCTGGGTCCTCCTCATTTCAATCCGACACTCTATCCACTGCACCACCGCCTGCTCAGGCTGATACAAGTTTTTATATAATGACTTTACGTAGAGTACCATACCATCTTCCTTGGGGCTTATTTCATTGCCAAGCTTAAATTCTTAGAAAGTCTTTCTCTTAAAAATTCTTCCCCCTGGCCTGACCAGGCGGTGGCGTAGCAGATAGAGCGTTGGACTGGGATGTGGAAGACCCAGGTTCGAGATCCCGAGCTCGCCAGCTTGAGCGCGGGCTCATCTGGTTTGAGCAAAAGCTCACCAGCTTGGACCCAAGGTCGCTGGCTTGAGCAAGGGGTTACTCGGTTTGCTGAAAGCCCACGGTCAAGGCACATATGAGAAAGCAATCAATAAACAACTAAGATGTCAGAACGAAAAACTGATGATTGATGCTTCTCATCTCTCTGCGTTCCTGTCTGTCCCTATCCATCCCTCTCTCTGACTCTGTAAAAGATAAATAAATAAATAAATAAAATCTTTAAAAAAAAAAATTCTTCCCCCTGGCCTGACCTGTGGTGGCACAGTGGATAAAGCATTGACCTGGAACACTGAGGTCGCTGGTTCAGGACCCTGGGCTTGCCTGGTCAAGGCACATATGGGAGTTGATGCTTCCTGCTCCTCCCCCTTCTCTCTCTCTTTCTCTCTCTCTCTAAAAATAAATAAATAAAATAAAATAAAAAGAATTTTAAAAATTCCTCCCCCTGGAAATGTTACAAACAAAAGTAATCATAAGGTTTACCAAGTATGGTCACTGAAGAATTTTAATAACAAAGAAATAGAAACAACCTAAATATGTATTAGTTGAGGGAGAGTTAAATAAATTATGGCACAGAAATAAATTTTTTTGAAGAAAATAAATAAATAAATTACGGTACATTCACAGTATGGAATAATATGCAGCCATTAAATAAAAGGAAGAGGCCTGACTTGTGGTGGCACAGTTGGATAAAGCATCAACCTGGAAATGCTGAGGTCGCCGGTTCGAAACCCTGGGCTTGCCTGGTCAAGGCACATATGAGAGTTGATGCTTCCAGCTCCTCCCCCCTTCTCTCTCTCTGTCTCCCTCTCTCCTCTCTCTCTCTCTGTCTCTCTCTCCTCTCTAAAAATGAATAAATAAAATTAAAAAAATTTTTTTAAATAAATAAAAGGAAGAATATAGTTACTCATTTGGCAAGGTGTCTATGATATCATGTGGAACAAAGCAAGAATTAGCCCTGGCTGGTACTCAGTTGGTTAGAGCATCATTCCATATGCCAAGGTTGAGGGTTTGATTCCCAGTCAGGGCACATACCAGATCAACCAATGAATTCATGAATAAGTAGAACAATGAATTGATGTTTCCCTCTCTCTCCCTTCTCTCTCTAAAATCAATTTTTAAAAAGCCAGAATTATAGAATTAAAGGTAAAGTAGCACCCTAATTACCTCAGGAAACACCTGGTGTATGAAATATACAGATATCTAAAAAAGGTAAATGTCTTGAAAAGGTCTGAGAGAATATGCTTGGAACTGTTAACAGAACAGTAAAATACTTTTGGGCATGGGCCAGAAGTGAGTGGTAAAAATTAACTTACACTGTTAGATATTGTTTTAATGTATTATAAGGAAATTGCACTACCTTTAAATTTTATTTCACCAAAACATTTTAGACTTACAAAGCACCACAAAGAATAACATAACCAATACCCACGTGTCTACCACACAGCTCTAGAATACCAACGGAAGCCTCTTGTGGAAGCTTCTCCCACATCCCTTTTTTCTCAGAGGCTACCATGCCCTTGAATCTGGTGCTTTTTATTTCCACGATGCCATACTTCTACTAAATGTGTTCATATTCCTAAGCAGCATGTAGTTATTTTTTTCATATTTTAGAATAGTATACATATATAATTGGTATTATACTATATGTATGCTCTGTAACTTAATTTTGTATGAAACGTGATGTGCTTGAGGAGCCACTGAGCCATTTCACCCGCAGGTGTTGTAAAGTACCAAAGGCTACAGAATTAATATTAATATTTTAGGAGGCTTGGAGGACATTTTATTAATTTGGGTTAAGGTGTGCAGAGAAATTGTGAGAATAGCCTCTGTACTGTGTGATTAGCATAACCAGGATGGCTCTTGCCATTGTATTGTAAATGAAAAGGGAAGGAAGCATAGATTCCCTGACATTCCACCACACCTGTGGGGAAAGGAGTGAAAGGCTAGCCAGGTGCAGGAAGGGAAAAGCCAAAATAAACCTTTTCTTATAACTATGAGCCATTTGCGGGCATTTGTCCCCACAGAAACTACCTCTCTTATGTAAATGCATGTGGTTAATACGTCTGACTCTGGACAGAGAGATGGCAGATGAACACTAGAAAATATAGGAAGGCCTTTTAATATGTAAAGAGATATCTTTCTACCATTGTGTTGACTTGTAAATTTTGTTTTCTCCAAAATGATGTATGGTTTGCAAATTGAACGTGGTCCTATCATGTTAAAGGACATATGACTATAACCAATAGCGGTAAGGGGCTCCCAATTGCAATTTTTGCTTCTGTACTTCCCACTTACAAAACTATAAAAACTAAGTAGAACAAAGGGCCGGCGCACTCTCCGTCAGATTTCTGTCGGAGTTCCCGCCGCTTGGCCAAGCTAGACAATAAAACTTTAATGTGTAAACGACGGACTTTGCTCCTGTCTTCCATATTTCGGGTCCCTCCGAATTTGGATTAACATGCTCTTAATTTAAACATGTTGATACAGATACTTTACATCATTTCCTTCCACTGCTATACAGCATTCCATTTATAAATGTTCAAACAAAACAGAAAGAGACTCATAAATACAGAGAACAGACTGATGGTTACCAGAGGGGAGGGGGTTTGGGAGACTGGGTGAAAAAAGTGAAGGGACTGAAAACTACAGATTGGTAGTCACAAAATAGTCATGGGGATAGTATGGCCAAGAGTCCCCGCCATCGTGGCCATTCACATGCAGGTTCCCATTGGATTTGGGTAGACGGTAAAGAAATATTCGAGCCGGAAGATGGTGGGCCATTCTGTTTATTGGTGTCTCACCAAGACAGGCAAGCCACAAGAAAGCCAAGGGAAAATCAAAAACCTGCTTTTCCCGTGGAGGGCAAGGGATCAGGGAGGAGAAAGAAATCCTATGGCACCTCTCAGTGGTGGGGGCAGAATCTCTCTTTCAGCAAAACATTAGCAAGACAATTGTGCTTCCCAAGTGGGAAGGTAATCTGCAATTTCTGACGAAGTATACCTGGTGCTGCCCAGCCCCCAATACAAACTATAAGCGAGCAAACATAAAAATCATATTTTACAAACTTATTTGACCAACAAGGATGTAAAGTGAGGAGTCACTGCGCCACCTCACCCGCAGGTGTTGTAAAGTACCAAAAGCTACAGAATCGATATTAATATTTTAAGAGGCTTGAAGAACATTTTATTAATTTGGGTTAAAGTGTGCAGAGAACTTTTGAGAATAATCTCTGTACTGTGTGATTGGCATAAAACCAGGATGGCCCTTGGCATTGTACTGTAAATGCAAAGGGAAAGAAAACATGGATCCCCAGACATTCCACCACACCTGTGGGGAAAGGGGTGAATGGCTAGCCAGGTGCAGGAAGAGAAAAGCCAAAATAAACCTTTTCTTATAGTAATAAGCCATTTGTGGGCATTTGTCCCCACGGAAACTACCTCTCCTATGTAAATGCACGTGGTTAATACGTGTAACTCTGGACAGAGAGATGGCGGATAAACACTAGAATAATATGTAAAAAGACATCTTTCTATCATTGTGTTGACTTGTAAATTTTGTTTTCTCCAAAATGATGTATGGCTTACAAATTGAACATGGTCCTATCATGTTAAAGGACATATGACTATAACCAATAGTGATAAAGGGCACCTAATTGCAATTTTTGCTTCTGTACTTCCCACTTACAAACCTATAAAAACTAAGTAGAACAAAGGGCCGGCGCGCTGTCCCTGAGATTTCTGTCAGAGCTGCCGCCGCTTGGCCAAGCTAGACAATAAAGCTTTGATGTGCAATCGACGGATTTTATTCGTGTCTTCAACATGTCATTTCTCTCTGGATTAGGTTTAACATAAAGTACAGTATAGAAAATACAGTCAATAATGCTGTAATAACTATGTGTGCTGTCAGGTGAGTGTAAGGTATTTTTCCCCGCCGAGAAGGAAGGAAGAGGGCTCGGAGCCGCAAAGTGTGGAATAATAAACGGCTTTATTGAGTACAGAGCGCACACCCCGCCCGGCAAGGTTCCCTGGCCCCGAGGAAAGAAAGATGGAGAAAATGGAGGCTAGGGAAGTTGCAAAGATTAAACCGCGTGGCAGATATTTAAAGGGTCCCTCTAGGGAGGTGGAGCTACTATGATGTAGTGAAATTTCACTGGCTGGCAGACTATCGCTTCTTTCCAAATGGTTCCTGGGAATCTTCCTTTGGCGGGCTTGATTGTGGGCGGTCCTAGCCAAAGTGGGCGGGTCTGAGTTCCTACGTCACCATGCCTCTATCCACCGACCTTACAGTGAGTACTGAAAATATCAAGGGGAACACTTTGTAAATTACATGAATAGCTAACCACTATGCTGTGCACCTGAAACTAATACAAAATAATATTGAATGTATATTGTAATTGTAAAAAATGTTCTGCAGTTTATTCATCCATTTGTGTTGTGATTTTGGGTTATTTCCAGCGTTTCACTGTTTTGAACAGTGATGCTGTGAACATTCCTGGGCACATCTCCTTGTGTACTATGGTTTCTCAAGTTCATGTTTGAATCTGGAAGTAGAATGAGGTCATAGGGTAGTGCTTCTTCTACTTCACAAGATGGGGCAAACTGCTTTCCTAATTGATTGCACCAATTAACAATCCCAGCAGCGGTACACAGGAGATTCTGCTGCTCTCAAAATTCCTTAACCCATTCAGAAAGCAAGCATTTATCTAGCTTCTCTTCTATTTTTGTTTTATTTTTCTCTTACACTCTACTCTTTAATCAAACTTGAATTAATGTTATATTTTTCTGAAGCTGGAAATGGGGAGAGACAGTCAGACAGACTCCCGCATGCGCCCAACCGGGATCCACCCGGCACGCCCACCAGGGGCGACGCTCTGCCCACCAGGGGGCAATGCTCTGCCCCTCCGGGGGCATCGCTCTGCCGTGACCAGAGCCACTCTAGCGCCTGGGGCAGAGGCCAAGGAGCCATCCCCAGTGCCCGGGCCATCTTTGCTCCAATGGAGCCTTGGCTGCGGGAAGGGAAGAGAGAGACAGAGAGGAAGGAGGGGGTGGGGGTGGAGAAGCAAATGGGCGCTTCTCCTATGTGCCCTGGCCGGGAATCGAACCCAGGTCCCCCACACACCAGGCCGACGCTCTACCGCTGAGCCAACCGGCCAGGGCTAAACTTGAATTAATTTTAATTTTGGTATATGGTATGAGATTGATATTTTTAATAAATAACCCATTTTCCCCAACATTCTTTATTGACAAGGCAAGTCCTCTTTAATTATGCTTTTAAATCTTCGTCTTAGTTATTGTCACCTGATGATTTGTCTTGTTGAATTTCAGCATCATTTTGTAGAGGTCTCCTAAACAACCCATTGAGATGTTATTGTAATTGCACTAGGTCTATGAATTATTTTGGTCTAAAACCCACATTCGGCCCTGGCTGGGCAGCTCAGTTGGCTAGAGCATCATTCCAACATGCCAAGGTTGTGGGTTTGATCCCTGGTTAGAGCACATTCAAGAATCAACCAATGACGACATGAATAAGTGGAGGAAAAAATTGATGTTTCTCTCTCCCTCTCCCTCTCTCTCTCTTTCTCTCTCTCTCTCTGTCTCCCTTCCTCTCTCTCTAAAAATCAATCAATAAAAAACATTTTAAAAATAAAGCCCGCATTCAACAGCTCATTCCTCTACCCCCAAACCAAAATGACTAAACTTCTCACTGTATATAATCCAACTCCCCAAGAGTGCTATCGAAGTCCCCCCATTTATCTGCACCCCATAACCTTTCAAACTCATCATTTCAAGCCAAACAGTCCTTGTCCTCTGAACTGTCCTCATTTATTTTTTCCTACAAATTTTGTTCATGAGGTTTCCTTCCATCAGGAATGCCAACACTTGCTTCTACTCCCTTTGTTTTGTTTATTCAACCCTTTCCTTCCTTCAAGGGCCAGCTGGGGTCCAAGCTAAGCCAAGGATTTGATCCTAGTCAGGATTCAGCCTACCAACTTGCATTGCTATTCAATTTTCTCAAATGTCTGTGTATAATCTTTCCGATTCAGTGACTGAGTTAACTAAAATAAGAAAATTAAGACAAGTGGAACTTGCCTGGTAAGAAGTCAGTGAAAATAGCTGCCCGTAAGAGGATCCACAATCAGGTTAGGCATTCCACTTCTAACATCCGCAACCATAAATTAGGAAAAATAGCAGTAAAAATGGAAGAAGAGAGAAGCCAGAGCTGGTGCCTCAATACGCTGCATGACAGATCTGGGCAGAGGCAACACTGGTGAAGCCAGATAACAAAGAAATCCATCATCATCACCATCAAAATGCCTTACATTTGAATAGTGCTTTAGGCTCTGCCAATTTAGACTTCATTTAAACTTTGCAAAATTCTTTGAAGTCAGTGACATGATCTCCATTTTACCAGTGAGGACACTGACATTTAGAGGTTAAATGCAAGCCCAAGTTCACATGAGGAGCTGGCAGTGCTAAGACTGCAACCCCAGACTTCTAATTGACCTGAATTCACTGCTCATTCCATCATATCCACAGTGGCTTCCAGGTCAACAGTGTTAACTTTAAATGTTTGTTTTTAGCCTGACCAGGCAGTGGTGCAGTGGATAGAGCATCAGACTGGGACGCAGAGGACCCAGGTTTGAGACCCTGAGGTCACCAGCTTAAGCAAAGCTCACCAGCTTGGACCCAAGGTCGCTGGCTTGAGCAAGGGTTACTCGGTCTGCTGAAGGCCTGCAGTCAAGGCATATATGAGAAAGCAATCAATGAAAAACTACGGTATCACAACAAAAAACTGATGATTGATGCTTCTCATCTCTCTCTCGTTCTTGTCTGTTTGTCCCTCTCTGTCCCTCTCTGACTCTCTCTCTCTGTCTCAATAAAAAAAAAAGTATTTATTTATTTGTTTATTTATTTATATTAAGTGAGAGGCAGGGAGGCAGACAAACAGACTCCTGCATGTGCCCTTAATGGGATCCATCTCGCAAGCTCCCTACAGGTGATGCTCTGCCCACTGGGGCCACTGCTTCATCACTCAGGCAACTGAGCTATTTTAGAGCCTGAGGCAAGGCCATGGAACCATCCTCACCACCCAGGGCCAACTTGCTCCAACCACTTGAGCCATGGCTGTGGGAGGATGGAAGAGAGAGAGAAAGAAGGGTTAGGGGGAGGGATGGAGAAGCAGATGGTCGCTTCACCTGTATTCCCAGACTGGGAATCAAACCCAGGACTTCCACAGGCCGGGCCTACCCTTTATGGCTGAGCCAATGGGCCAGGGCCAGGCTTTATTTTTAACTGCAGCACAAAACACACAATACTAAATTTTCCCTCTTAAATTAAAAACTTTAAATGTACAGTTCAATAGTTAACTAGATTCACATTGTTCTGCCACAGATCTCTAGAATGTTTTCATCTTATAAAACTGAAACTCTATAGTCCATTTCTCTCTCCCCACTTTCTCCAGCCCCTGGCAACCATCTTTTACTTTCTGATGCCATGATTTTGACTATTTTAGATATTATATACAAGTAGGATCATACAGTATTTGTCTTTTTGTGACTAGCTTATTTTACTCAGCATAATATGCTTAAGGTTCAACCATGTGGTAGCATACGACAGGATTTCCTTATTTTTTAAGGCATGTTGTGTGTGTGTGTGTGTGTGTGTGTGTGTGTGTGTGTGTGTATCACATGTTCCTTATCCATTCATCTGCGCATAGACACTTGGGCTGCTTCTACCTCTTGACAGTTGAGTAATGCTGCACTGAACATGGCTGTGCAAACAGCTCTTTGAGACCCTGCTTTCAATTCTTTAATATATATACTCAGAAGTAGATTGCTGGATCATATGGCAATTCTATTATTTAGGTTTTTGGGACCATGTTAACTTTGAAATAAATAGTCCCATTCTCATGGACACTATTACAATATGTTAAGAGGCAGCATATTGCCTCCCCTCTAATTAAATGAAGATAGCATTAAAATATGTTTAAACTTCTTACTTTTTTATTTTTTTTTATTTTTTTAAGATTTTATTTATTCATTTTAGAGAAGTGGGGAGAAAGAGAGAGAGAGAGAGAAGGGGGAGAGGAGCAGGAAGCATCAACTCCCATATGTGCCTTGACCAGGCAAGCCCAGGGTTTTGAACTGGCGACCTCAGCATTCCAGGTCGATGCTTTATCCACTGCGCCACCACAGGTCAGGCCCTAAACTTCTTACTTAACATGTATTAATTACACTGTTGGCAACTATAGACACTTCCATTTCCTCCCAGTCTCAGTTAACACGCGGTTCTTCACTTTTAACACCCCCATACCCTAATATCAGGGTCACTAGATTAGAAGATTCAAGATAGAAGAACCTATCTGCCTTGTTCAATAGTATGCCTCAAGTAACTAGCACAGCAGCTGGCACGTAATATGCACTCAAAAATGGATAAATGAATGAGTGCATGAATAAAAGATCATGTTTCTGGGTACAGTTATAAAAAATTGAACTTTGGGTGTTGTCATTGATGAGAGGGAATAGTTTAGCACTTCTTATTCCAGCAAGCAGGAAGTAGAACACAGATGGCAAAATACATTCAATGACATGAATTTTGCCAGAATAATGATACCATCTTTAGGATAAATTCAAACTAAAGATCTGATAGTAACACAGAATCATACCAAACATGAGGATTTGGGGAGCTTGGGGAACCCTTTGCATTATAATAAGGTCCTACCAGATCTAATAGGACAGTGCTCTCAGTAGGAAAAGCCAAGAGAGGGTGAAAAGAGTGTAGGACTGCATTTCCATCTCTTCTGCCAGACTCTATGGTCCCTGAAAGCAAAAGCATTGTCACATCAAGTGAAAGATTCTCTGCTGGCCAGCTTGTTGCACCGTGGGCTGACTGATGCCCTCTGAATGGGGACAGAGGGTGGAAGTAAAGAGAGGATTAAGCACATTGAGAGTAGTTATTACCTCTGAGAAAGCAAGCTCTCCTGCCAAAGGCTGCTGTCCACACATCTTTGGACTTGATATATAATCTAATGAAAAGAAGTGGAGGAAATAGGAGTACATTGTATCGATAAAAATGAAATTTAGACTTAACAAAAATTGCATGAATTTTTAAAGGACATGGGCCCTAGAACAAATTGGAAATTTGCTCTGCACTTATCTGAGGAATGAATGAATTGTAAACTCTCTTCCATTCAAAGAGATGGACTTCAAGAGAAAAGTATCTTCTAATACGCATGTCTCCCCAAAAAAGATAAAAGACAAGGCTAGTTGCTTAGTGATTATGTAAAATCTTATCCCATTCCTTAATCAAGAATTTAAATTCAGGCCCTGGCCGGTTGGCTCAGTGGTAGAGTGTCGGCCTGGCGTGCAGAAGTCCCGGGTTCGATTCCCGGCCAGGGCACACAGGAGAAGCACCCATCTGCTTCTCCACCCCTCCCCCTCTCCTTCCTCTCTGTCTCTCTCTTCCTCTCCCGCAGCGAGGCTCCATTGGAGCAAAGATGGCCCGGGCGCTGGGATGGCTCCTTGGCCTCTGCCCCAGGCGCTAGAGTGGCTCTGGTCGCAACAGAGCGACACCCCAGAGGGGCAGAGCATTGCCCCCTGGTGGGCAGAGCATCGCCCCCTGGTGGGCGTGCCGGGTGGATCCCGGTCGGGCGCATGCTGGAGTCTGTCTGACTGTCTCTCCCCGTTTCCAGCTTCAGAAAAATAAAAAAATAATATAAAATAAAAAAATAATTTAAATTCACACTAGAAGATTAATATAGTAAATAGTAGAAGCTTTTATATTCTGCTCTACAGAGGAATCAGCATAGTTTAAAGGAAAATCTGCTACATTATGGTCAAAAGACTTGAGTTATGATATTGATACTGTTTTGACCGCTTTAGTCTTTTGGAGAATTACCAATTCCCATTGTCTGCACTGACAACAGAATGATACATTCAGATCATGTTAACTCTCAACATAAAATTCTTCTTGGGCACCCAATACTTAGAGGGCAAATTTTGAACACCTCTGTATAGTGCATTCCTTCATTAACTGACCTCTGCTTCCCTAAACAGCCTGAACTTCTGTCACTGGCCCTTCATTTCATGTCAAGCAACCCTGAACTATATGAAGCTTGCTCAACATATACCAGGCATTCATGCTTCCTCTGCTTGAACACATTTCTCTCTACTTTGCAAACTTCTACTGAACATTCCTGTCTCTGCTTAAATGCCATTACTCTGACTTGGCTCCTGGTCCTCCTGTGTGTTCACTGGCTGACCCTTATCTATACCTTCACAATGACGGTTGTATTGTAATTAGTAATTTGCATGCCTGCCTCCCCATTAGACTCTTCCCCCACCACGCCTTTTTCTTTTCTGACCATAAACGTTATATATTTTAATTGTGTCAATTCAAAGTATAGAATGTAAAATGGTCCCTCAAAACCCACTCTTGAAAAGATCTTGTTAACGTAAGAGCAGGAACCGTAAGTTCTTACTTTAAAATTTTTGGATTTGCAGAACACAGTGGGACCTGGCACATAAGAGACCTCAATAAGTAGTGTTGAATAAATGAATCTTTAACTAAAGATGGCATGACTGGCTGTACCAGACAACAGTGTGCTATAGTGATGAAATCATGCAGGATAAGGAATATGAAAGTCCTTTGAACACCAGAAAGCATCATGTGAGTACAAATTCGTGTGATCAGTGACTAATGCCCTTGGACCTCATTTTATCAGACTCCTACTACCTGGCAAATTTGGTTGCGATGAGGAGGAAGAGGAGGAGGAGGATGGCTAATGCTTGTTGAGCACTTTCCACATTCCAAGCATTATGCTAAGTGCTTCCCCTGTATTAACACCCTAAAAGGTAAAGGTTATTAATTTCTCCATTTCTTCCCAGATGAGGAAGCCAAGGCACAGAGAGGTTACATAACTACCCCCTCCCAAACCAGAGAGGTAGTAAGTTATCCAGCCAGGACTTAATGCCAGGCACTCTGGAATCTGAGTCCACACTCTCAGCCATATCCCGCCACTGTCTCCTGTAGATAGCTGGGAGGATGTGCCCAGGTCGTAACAGGAACCGGGTACTGACCACTCTTCCATTGCTTCTTGCTCCAGCTTTAGTCATAAGTAACTTTACCTCTGTAATCCTCTGTTCCCTCACATGCAAAATGGAGAGATTAGTGGTTGCTATCTCACAAAGTTTACCTCTAACACTGCCTCTGGTAGCAGTGCGAGATAGGGGATGAAACCTAGAACCCAGCGTCAGTGATTCACTACATTGCAACAGACACAGCAGTAATGAGAAGCGAAAGGACCACAATGCTGTAGAGAACAGGTAATCCCAATCCAGGTAGAGGTAAGCATCTATTAATGAGTACATTTGTATGACCAGACTGATGCCAAAAACCTATCGAAGACTCCAATGGCCAAGTAATTAGTACAGGTTCCCTGAAGTGAACAGGCATTCACAAGATGGGACACCACTTCTTATTGATTCAATTTCTGTGTTGGCCAATAGGAATGATAGCAGTGGTTGATGGTTATACACACCCACTGGGACAGTCAGAAATGAAAAATCTGCAGTATATCATACATGTAACAGCAGAGGTATATGAGTAAAGTATAATGGGAGCAGAGAGAAAACCACACTGGCATGGCAGGTTCTTACAGATGGTGCTTGGATCTGAAATAGGCTTCAAGGCTTGTAGAAAACTCAGTCCAACTTTAAAAGGAGTTTCCAGTCGGTGTTGCAGCTCTGTCCAGCTAAGTGACAGTAAAATCACACCAGGTTGGACTCAGTAGGGTCTCTGAGGAAACAGTACTTGTTAAACCTATTCGGATTTCATTCAACTCGTGGGCCAAGCTACATTATTTGCAAAGCCCCTAAGAAAATATAGAGCCTTTGTTCTGTCCTAGAGAAGAGAAATAAGGCACAGACAGCAATTTCATCCATATAGACTAGTCTAATCAACAAAAAGGATACTAGAACCAAAGCCAAACAAACAAGACACAAGCTAAATTAATGCAGCATTGCCCCTAAGCTAGGGAATAAAGACAGAACGTAGAAAACCAACAAACCTGTTGTTAAGTAGAACCGAAAAGCTAAATACCAACCAGCAAGGTTTTACAAGGCAATCTTACCAATGCTCTGAATGCCAGAGAAGAGGATGAGCCTGAATATACACAATGTCACGATGACTCATCAGCAGGACCTTGGGCTGGCACTGAGGAACATTTCTCCAGAACAGTAATATCAACAACTTCAGTTATTACCCAGCGGTAGTGAGTCTAGAAAACAGGCTCAGGGAAAGTACCCTCAGAATTAAAAAAGAAAAAATCAAGACCTAATAGAGGCGACGAGCCATCTTACAGAGGTAATTCACCTTAAGAAGTGTTTCATGAAAGTGTTTGCAGAGAAATTTAGGAAGACCTCAGTCCAATGCTCAGAACTAAAATTAACCATGTATTTTATGCCTCTGCACCTTTGTACATGTTGTTCCTTCTGCCCATTTCATCTTCTCTTGCTCTTTTCTGCCCTTTCTCCAGTCTATCAAGTGAATAATTTCTTTTTTTGCAAAATACAGGCATCATCTTTTCTCAACCTGTGCCTAAAAACAGAATGAATAATTTCCTCATCCCTCCTACTCTAGCACTTCGTGCATATCATCTCCAGCGTCATCTACTCCAGTGACCAGCCCAAGAGATGTGTATCTCAACTGAACAGCTGCGTGGGCCCGGGGAGGGAGGGGCTACGTTTCTGGGAGGAGCGGCGTATCAGAATCTGTGCGTGGGAGAGTGCTGCTTTGCATGATTGGCAAATTGAATATTATGATCGATTTAGGGCAATGAGAATCTACATGAGCCATGAGATTTTTACGTTTGTTAAAAGAGAACTCCAGTTTTGTTTTGTTTTTTTTTTTTTTGTTTTTTTTTAGTAAAAAAGGCATGGTTAGTAGGAAGACAAAAGTGTAGACAAAAATGTACAAGTTCTTTAAAAGTATACACAAGATTAAGTAGTAGTTGAAAGCAAAAGGAAGATTAATTCTCCCAGGTGGGGATCAGAAAATTGTCACAGAGGAGGAAGGGATTGCTAGATCTGGGTCTTATGGACAAAGAGGAGTTTTCCAAACAAAGTAGCAGGCAGATGGAACAACCTTACCGAAGCATGGCCATTGAATAACATTATAAATTATTACTCTGAGCTTACTGTATTCTCAGACACTGTTCTATGAGTTTTTACACGCATTAGCTCATCTAATGTTGACAATAATCTTTAAAAGTTTATACACTTCAACAAATGGTGTTGGGAAAACTGGAAAGCCACATGCAAAAGAATGAAACTCGACTACAGCCTGTCCCCGTGTACTAAAATGAATTCAAAATGGATCAAAGACCTAAATATAAGACCTGAAACAATAAAGTACATAGAAGAAGACATAGGTACTAAACTCATGGACCTGGGTTTTAAAGAACATTTTATGAACTTGACTCCAATGGCATGAGAAGTGAAGGCAAAGATAAATGAATGGGGCTACATCAGAATAAAAAGTTTTTGCTCAGCAAGAGAAACTGATATCAAAATAAACAGACAGCCAACTAAATGGGAAATGTTATTTTCAAACAACAGCTCAGATAAGGGCCTAATATCCAAAATTTACAAAGAACTCATAAAACTCAACAACAAACAAACAAACAATCCAATAAAAAAATGGGAAGAGGACATGAACAGACACTTCTCCCAGGAAGAGATACAAATGGCCAACAGATATATGAAAAGATGCTCAGCTTCATTAGTTATTAGAGAAATGCAAATCAAAACTACAATGAGACACCACCTCACCCCTGTTAGATTAGCTATTATCAACAAGACGGGTAATAGCAAATGTTGGAGAGGCTGCGGAGAAAAGGGAACTCTCATCCACTGTTGGTGGGACTGTAAAGTAGTACAACCATTATGGAGGAAAGTATGGTGGTTCCTCAAAAAACTGCAAATAGAACTACCTTATGACCCAGCAATCCCTCTACTGGGTATATACCCCAAAACCTCAGAAACATTGATACGTAAAGACACATGCAGCCCTATGTTCATTGCAGCACTGTTCACAGTGGCCAAGACATGGAAACAACCAAAAAGCCCTTCAATAGAAGACTGGATAAAGAAGATGTGGCACATATACACTATGGAATACTACTCAGCCATAAGAAATGATGACATCAGATCATTTACAGCAAAATGGTGGGATCTTGATAACATTATACGGAGTGAAATAAGTAAATCAGAAAAAAACAAGAACTACATGATTCCATACATTGGTGGAACATAAAAACGAGACTAAGAGCCATGGACAAGAGTGTGGTGGTTACCAGGGGTGGGGGGAGGGAGGACATAGGAGGGAGGGAGGGAGAGAGTTAGGGGGAGGGGGAGGGGCACAGAGAACTAGATAGAGGGTGACGGAGGACAATCTGACTATGGGCGAGGGGTATGCAACATAATTTAATGACAAGATAACCTAGACATGTTTTCTTTGAATATATGCATCCTGATTTATTAATGTCATCCCATTAACATTAATAAAAATTTATTTAAAAAAAAAAAGTTTATACAGTGTCATCAGTTAGCTACCACTGCTTGTAAGAGACCTAAAATAATGGCGGCGTAAATAGAGCAGTTTCTTTCTCCACAAAAATCTCAGGGTCCCCAGACCCTTTTAGTCAACTGCTCTGTAAGTCAGTCCTGGCCTTCATCGTCCTGGTTCAGGAGAGCTCAGCCATCGCATCCACATTCCAGACGACAGGAGAGGGGACATCGGGAGCGCAGCAACTGTCATCTTACGGAAGTTTTACAAGTTTTCACATACGTCTCATTACCCCAACATAGTCTTATAACCACAAACAGTTGTAAAATACCCTGGGAAATACAGCCTTTAATTCTGGGCCTCCTTTCCCCACCTAAAACTTGGGGGTTTTATAACTATGAAAAAGGAGAATGCGAGATAATTTGCAGTTTCTGTCACGTACTATTCTATTTTTCAGACAACGAAACCGACGCAGAATGGTTGCATTCTTTTCACAGTGCATCCGGGATTTCAAGTAGTTTCTTTTGGCTTCTGAGTTAGGTGTAGAGTGGGAAGAACAAAGGGTAATGGGCTTTAAAATGGTATGATTTTTAATTCTGACTACATGATCAAAAAGCTAATGGGCAGAGAAATAAACAAAACCCAGGCAGCACCAAAGTGCAGAAGACATAATGTGTAAGTAATCTCAAAACTAGGTAAGTGAGAGTTGGCTTGTGGATCTGAGAGATGGATTTACTAATGGTTCAGTAATTGAACAGTAAATTGATTCAATGTGACATTGCTGATGGCAGTGGCAGATGACATAAAATTAGCCATAAGGACAACAAAAATCATCTGACACATTTTTCAGTTTCTCCTTTTAATTTTTTTCATTTTTGACTCTTCTCTAAACAATAGTCTAATAAAAGTACAAAGTTTGCATTTGATGCATACTGATTTAAGCAAAATATATGCAAGTTATTTATTACCTCACATATATCTTATATTTATTTAATTCAATGTTAAAAGAAAAACATTTTGAAATAATATATACACATAATTGAAATCAAGTAGCACCTGTAGAATACTATTCATCAACCCAACATACTTAAAAGAAGTTCTAGAATTTTTATTTACTTTTTTTTATGATATATTCTTTCTATTGCTTTTACAGAGAGAGAAACATTGCCTCTGTTGTTCTACTTATCCATGCACTCACTGGTTGACTTCTGTATGTGCCCTGACCAGGAAACAAACCCACAACTTGGCATATCTGGATGCTCTAACCAATTTAGCAACCTGGCCAGAGCTAACCCAACCTACTTTTTGAACACATGTGCTCCAGAAAAGCATATATTATCTCCAGTGCCATAGGTAGTGAATCATGATTGGGCCAGTCGATGGTGATTGCATTTTTTTTCTTTATTTTCTTTTTTCTTTCTTTTTTTTGACAGAGACAGAGAGAGAGAGTAAGAGAGAGGGACAGATAGGGACAAACAGACAGGAAGGGAGAGAGATGTGAAGCATCAATTCTTTGTTGCGGTTCCGTAGTTGTTCATTGATTGCTTTCTCATACGTGCCTTGACGGGGTGGGGGGGAGGAGCGGAGGCGGGTGCTACAGCAGAACGAGTGACCCCTTGCTCAAGCCAGTGACCTAGTGCTCAAGGCAGTGATCTTGGGCTTCAAGCCAGAGACCTGGGGTCTAGGATCCCACACTCCAGCCAGCGACCCCGTGCTCAATCTGGTGAGCCCGTGCTCAGGCAGGATGAGCCTACGCTCAAACTGGCGACCTCGGGGTTTCGAACTTGAGTCCTCCACGTTCTAGTTAAATGTTCTATCTGCTGCGCCACCACCTGGTCAGGCATTATCACATGTTTCTTTGCCTATGACCATTTGTTGGTAAGTGTGGATATGATCATTGGCTGATTATAGTCATCTTTTTAACTTGAAACTGACAAGATGCAGATTGGCAGAGCAGAGACGGGGAAAAATTTTGCATTCTTGTTAACAATCAAACCCTAGAAAAGCTTCTGAATTTCTGTGAGGTAAGATGCTCCTTATTTGGTTAATTTAAACTGTTATTTGTAGCCAAAGTACCCTGATATTCTACCACAAAGTGTATATAGTATATATATATATATATATATATATATATATATATGTATGTACAGTATATATATATGTATATACAATATGTACATGTAATCTACGACAAGGTTAAAGAACAATAAAAACAGTAGTCCCCTAGTCCCCTCTTTTTGCTTTTCTCTCTTCTCCAGAGGGAACCACTTTCAACTCTTAGCTGTTTTGCCAGATGATTTACTTACATGCTTCTAAATAAGATGCTTATATTGTTATTTTCTTGATTTATCCATAGAAAAAAATGCTGACTTTTTCTATGGAAGATGAAAACTAAGCATTTGCATACCCCTTCCCTTCCCTGTTTGCAATATTGTTTTGCAACTTTTGATTAAGTATTAGGCTTAAATTTCTGTTTTTTACAATTCTTTACACCTTGTAGTTAAAAATAATTTCCCACCTTTTTTCCTCAGCATGGTTTTTCATTTGCCTATTATTAGTTCTCAAACTCTCCAAAAGAGTTGTAATGTCCTATCAAAGTGATTTTTTTTAATTAAATTTTTTCATCTTGTCTTTCTCTCCTCTCTCCTCTTCTTCTTCTTCTTCTCTCTCTCTCTCTCTCTTTTTTTAGTGAGAAAGTGACAGGAAGGGAGACAGATAAGAAGCATCAACTTAATAGTTGCAGCACCTTAGTTATTCATTGATTGCTTTCTCCTATGTGCCTTGACCAGGGGGATCCAGCCGAGCCAGTGACCCCCCCACCCCTGATGCTCAAGCCAGTGGCCTTGGGGGTCATGTCTATGATCCCACGCTCAAGCCAGTGACCTGCACTCAAGCTGGTGAGCCTGTGCTCAAGCTGAAGACCTCTGGGCTTTGAACCTTGGTCCTCAGCATCCCAAGCCAACACTCTACCCATTGTGCCACTGCCTAGTCAGGCCTCTCTCCCTCTTTTATTTCTAAACCCACTTTCATTCCCTTCTTCCCCCATACCAAGCAACAATTCTATGGTGATTAATATGTATAATTGTACATTCTTGCAAAATGTGAATTTTTTGAATATTTTAAATTTATACAAATGGCTTTCCCCACATGTGCATTCTTACTTTTTTTTTTTTTAGTGAGAAGGAGGGGAAGCAGAGAGATTCCCATGTGCACCTCGACTGGGATACACCAGGCAAGCCCACTAGGGGGCGATACTCTGCTTATCTTGCTTACAGCTAATCAAGTCATGGCTGCAGGAGGAGAGGGGGGAGAGAGAAAAGAGGGAGTGGTGAAGAAGCAGATGGTTACTTTTCCTGTGTGCCCTGACCAGGAATCGAACCCAGGACATCCATACATTAGGCTGATGCTCTACCACAGAGCCAACCGACCAGGGCCTGTTTCTTACTATTTTCATTGGGCACCATATATACATATACATATACATATATATAATTTTAGATTTTATTTATTCATTTTTAGAGAGAGAGAGGAGAGACAGAGAGAAAGAAGAGGAAGGAGCAGGAAGAATCAACTCCCATATGAGCCTTGACCAGGAAAGCCCAGGGTTTCAAATCGGTGACTTCAGTGTTTCAGGTCTCTGCTTTATCTACTGCGCCACCACAGGTTAGGTGGACACTGTATTTTCATGATCAAGCCATATGGCTAAAATGGACACCTGTGGCTTGTAACTTTTTTTTAAAGATTTTATTTATTGGCCCGGCATGTGGATGTCCCAGGTTGGATCTCCAGTCAGGGCACACATGAGAAATGACCATCTGTTTCTCTTCCCCTCCCTCTCCACCTCTTCCATTCTGCAGCCAGTGCCTTGACTGGTTCGAGTGTCAGCCCCAGGCACTAAAGATAGCTCAGTTAATTCGCGCATCAACTCAGATGGGGGTTTCCAGATGGGTCCTGGTCAGGGTGCATGCGGGGAGTCTCACTATCTCCCCTCCTCTCACTTAAAATATCAATAAAAATATTGTATTGATTTTTTAGAGGGGGATGGGGGAAGAGAGAGAGAAGTGGGGAGGAGCAGGAAGTATCAACTTGCAGTAGTTGTTTCTCATATGTGCCCTGTCCAGGCAAGTCCAGGGTTTTGAACAGGTGACCTGAGCATTCCAGGTCGACATTTTATGCACAGTACCATCACATGTCAGACTGTGGCTTGTAACTATTGCAGAACACTTAATTATGTACATCCACCACATTGTCACCTATCCTATCTCCCATGTATGGATATCCAGGTTGTCTCCAACTCCGTAACAGCACAATGACCAACAATGAATCTGTATGAAAATCTCTTTAGGCTATTACACCAATGTGTACAATCACTAGGTCAGAGGGCACACAAACATGCATATTTTGCTCCCCAACTATGGCTACGTTCTCATCAGCATTGCATGAGGTATATGCTCACATACCACCACCATTTGGCATTTATTTATTTATTTATTTATTTATTTATTTATTTATTTATTTATTTTTAGCGAGAGGGCAGGGGCGACAAACAAGGACAGACAGACAGGAAGGGAGAGAGATGAGAAGCATCAACTAATAGTTGGGGCACTTTAGTTGTTCATTGATTGCGTCTTCATATGTGCCTTGACCAGGGAGCTCCAGCTAAGCCAGTGACCTCTTTCTTAAGCCGGAAACCCTGCACTCAAGTTGGATGAGCCCACGTGCAAGCCAGCAACCTCAGGGTTTCAAACCTGGCTCCTCTGTGTCCCAGTTCGAGATTGTGCCACCACCTGGTCAGGCCATTTTCTCTAATTAGTAGAGTTTGATGATCTTTTATATTTTGAAATTTGCCTTTTCACATTCTTTTTTTTTTTTTTTTTTTTAATTTTTTTAATATTTTATTTTTAACTTTATTCAGTTTTTTTTGGTTTGGTTTTTTTTTTTTTTAGAGAGAGAGAGAGAGAGAGAGAGAGAGAGAGAGAAGGGAGAGGAGCAGAAAGCATCAACTCTCATATGTGCCTTGGCCAGGCAAGCCCAGGGTTTTGAACAGGCGACCTCAGCATTCCCAGGTCGACACTTTATCCACTGCGCCACCACAGGTCAGGCACCTTTTCACATTCTTTGCTTATTTTTCCACTGGCAGTTTTCCCCTGATTTGCAGGAATTCCTTGTATAGTCTATATTTAATCACTTGTTAATTTCAAATGTCTTTTCTCCCATTTTGTCATCTATCTAGAGATCTTTTGTGACCAAAAATATTTAATTTTAATATATTCAAATTTGTTTTTGCCTTATATGCCATATTATTTTAACTGCAATTTTTCTAAAATGTATTTTTAGCAAGAGAGGAAAGGAGAAAGACAGGAACATTGATCTACTTCTGTATGTGCCCTGACTGGGATCAAACCACCATTCTCTCTGCTTCAGGACAATGCCCTAACCACCAAGCTATCCAGCCAGGGCATATTTTATACTTTTAAGAAGTCATTTGCCACTTCTAGGTCACAGAGATATTCTCCCACACTTTCCTGTACTAAATTCAGTTTTAAACCTTTTATCACTTTAGGAATCTAGTTTCATTTTTCTCTATATAAGTGAGCTAGTATCATAAATACCATGTAATATAGAACTCCCGTTTCCATCCTGCCTTTATAACATTTTAATTTCCATAACCTATGCTGTCTCCAGGCTCTGCTCACTTGCATTGTTCTAAGGACCTATCAGTTTTTACTATTATGATTTTGTGGAATGCCTTAATACCTGGTAGGAAAAATTCTTTTTATTACAGTGGACCTTATTCTTCATACAATTTTAAAAAAGATTTTGATTGATTTTATGGAGGGGGGAGAACAAGTTTCAACTCATAATTACTTCACTTTAGTTGTTCATTGATTGCTTGTTGTATGTGCCTTGACCAGGCAAGCCTAGGGTTTCAAACCAACCATCCCAGTGTTCTAGCTTGATGCTCTGTCCATTGTGCCACCAAAAGCCAGGAAGGGCTTTATTTTTTTCTTACTAGCTTATTGCTGTTTTGGGGACAGGAGAAAGGAAGAGAGAAACTTTGATTTGTTGTTATACTTATGCATTCATTGGTTGATTCTTGTATATGTCCTGACTGGAGATTGATCTCCAATCAGGGGACATATAGAAACATATTGATGTTTCTGTCTCTCCCTCTGCCTTCTTCTCTCTCTAAAATCAATAAAATAGTTTTAAAAAATCTAAAACTAAGAAGTTTTTGCTCAGCAAGAGAAACTGATAACAAAATAAACAGAAAGCCAACTAAATGGGAAATGATATTTTCAAACAACAGCTCAGATAAGGGCCTAATATCCAAAATATACAAAGAACTCATAAAACTCAACAACAAACAAACAAACAATCCAATAAAAAAAATGGGAAGAGGACATGAACAGACACTTCTCCCAGGAGGAAGTACAAATGGCCAACAGATATATGAAAAGATGCTCATCTTCTTTAGTTATTAGAGAAATGCAAATCAAAACTGTAATGAGATACCACCTCACACCTGTTAGATTAGCTATTATTAACAAGACAGGTAATAGCAAATGTTGGAGAGGCTGTGGAGAAAAAGGAATCCTCATACACTGTTGGTGGGAATGTAAAGTAGTACAATCATTATGGAAGAAAGTATGGTGGTTCCTCAAAAAACTGAAAATAGAACTACCTTATGACCCAGCAATCCCTCTACTGGGTATATACCCCAAAAACTCAGAAACATTGATACGTAAAGACACATGCAGCCCCATGTTCATTGCAGCATTGTTCACAGTGGCCAGGACATGGAAACAACCAAAAAGCCCGTCAATAGATGAATGGATAAAAAAGATGTGGCACATATACACTATGGAATACTACTCAGCCATAAGAAATGATGACATCGGATCATTTACAGCAAAACGGTGGGATCTTGATAAAATTATACGAAGTGAAATAAGTAAATCAGAAAAAAACAGGAACTGCATTATTCCATACGTAGGTGGGACATAAAAGTGAAACTAAGAGACATTGATAAGAGTGTGGTGGTTACGGGGGGAGGGGGGAAAGGGAGAGGGAAAGGGGGAGGGGGAGGGGCACAAAGAAAACTAGATAGAAGGTGACAGAGGACAATCTGACTTTGGGTGCTGGGTATGCAACATAATTAAAAGACAAGATAACCTGGACTTGTTATCTTTGAATATATGTATCCTGATTTGTTGATGTCGCCCCATTAAAAAAATAAAATTAAAAAAAATCCCTTAAAAAACTTTAATTTCGTAAAATTGTCTGATATTAGACACCTATATTTATCTTCTGTGGTTTTTATCTTTTCTCTCACTTTCTGTCTCTTTTGAGTTCTACTTTCAGAGGTATTTCTTCATCTGCATCTTCCAACTCTATTACTTTTAAGTATTTTTAAAAGCTCTATTCTGATTTCTTTCATTTCCCCTTTTTTTTTTTTTTTTTTTTTTTAACAGGGACAGAGAGAGAGTCAGAGAGAGGGATAGATAGGGACAGACAGACAGGAATGGAGAGAGATGAGAAGCATCAATCATCCGTTTTTCATTGGGACTCCTTAGTTGTTCACTGATTGCTTTCTCATATGTGCCTTGACCGCGGCCTTCAGCAGATCAAGTGACCCCTTGCTTGAGCTAGCGACCTTGGGTCCAAACTGGTGAGCTTTTTTTTGCTCAAGCCAGATGAGCCCGCACTCAAGCTGGTGACCTTAGGGTCTCGAACCTGGGTCCTTCCGCATCCCAGTCCGACGCTCTATCCACTGCGCCACCGACTTCTCAGGCTCATTTCCTGTTTTTATAAATATAATTTCTCCAAAAGTCTTTTTAACCAGCTTTTCCCACTTAGAACATAGTCAGGGTTGTCTCATATCCTAAATATCTTGAACACATGGTTTCTTATTGTGACACAATACTCCATCAGAAGATCAGATATTTTAAGCAGCATGAGGCATTATCAATGCTTGGCCTGCAAGCAGCGGAGGAGGAACTGCAGGCAACTAGAGACGGTCAGTAATCTAGGTGAGAAATGATGAAAGTCTTATTAAGGCAGTAGTGGTGGGGCAAAGGCAAAAGGACAGCTGACATATTAGGAGGTGGGATGGCACAGGCCTTGTGATTTATAGCTTAGGAGAAAAGGGAAAAATCCAGAATTACCCTCAGCATTATTGTTTGGACAATAGCAAAAATAACCAAATTAAAAAAAAAATGATAGATTTTGAATATGTTTAACAGTAACTTACCTATTGTTCAGTCTCAAGTGAGTTAAGCTACAGCATACCCTAAATGTAAACTCCAGTGTTCTGTAGAAAAATAAAAATGTTCCCCAATATCGCAGTCGCAGAAATAAGGCTTTAACACTTACAGAGAAATGTAAAAGGTTCTCAAATAACATGTGTTTTTCATGACTATTTCTAATGCAAAATATGAAATATTTAAAATATTGTTACAAATGATTTAATTTATAAAAAGATTTTATTTTTAATTAAGCATAAGGAAATATAGCAAACCTTTAAAGAAATTAACTTTATAATTAAGATTCTTTGGAGAAATAATTAAAAGGAAAGATGAAAAATCAGCAGTAAACAAAAATTCAGGTTTAAAATTATTAATGAAACATTATAAAAAATAATTTTATCACAAAATATTAGGGTAATTTAAAATACAAAGTCATTCTGCTATTATACTTTTATTTTTGTATAGTCACTTTGAGTCTCAAAATGATTCTGCAAGATAATTTCCTCTTCATCAGTGAAATACCTGTTTACTGTTTAACCTACAATATATGTATATATTTTTTTCTTGTGGGAGAGACAGAGAGAGGGACAGATAGGGACAGACAGACAGGAAGGGAGATGAGAAACATCAATTCTTCGTTGCGGTTCCTTAGTTGTTCATTGATTTCTCATATGTGCCTTGACTGGGGGACTACAGCAGACCGAGTGACCCCTTGCTCGAGCTAGTGACCTTGGGCTCAAGCTGGTGAGCCTTGCTCAAACCAGATGAGCCCTCACTAAAGCTAGTGATCTTGGGGTCTTGAACATGGGTCCTCCACATCCCAGTCCGATGCTCTATCTACTGCACCACCGCCTAGTCAGGCTAACCTACAATATTAAAGTACAGATGCAAATATTTACTAAACATTTTTATCAAAGAGATGCAAATCATTTTATTTCTAAGATTTTAATTCTATTTAGACACATCAGAATATTTATATTTAAACACTCTAATGTAACCTATGTGTATTAAGCAAGCAGGAGCTCCTCAAATGAAGAAAAGTCTCATTCGATTTTATAAATAATAAAGATGATTTAAAATGTAAAAAACAGCCTGACCAGGCGGTGGCGCAGTGGATGGAGAGTCGGACTGGGATGCGGAGGACCCAGGTTCGAGACCCTGAGGTCGCCAGCTTGAGCGCGGGCTCATCTGGTTTGAGCAAAGCTCACCAGCTTGGACCCAAGGTTGCTGGCTCGAGCAGGGGGTTACTCGGTTTGCTGAAGGCCCCCGTCAAGGCACATATGGGAAGGCAATCGATGAACACTAAGGTGTCGCAAGAAAAACTAATAATTGATGCTTCTCATCTCTCTCCATTCCTGTCTGTCCCTATCTGTTTCTCTCTCTGACTCTCTCTGTCTCTGTAAAAATAAATAAATAATAATAAAAAAAAATTTTAAATGTAAAAAACTGAGCTTAAAAAAAAAAACACAGCCCAAACCACCTGCTTTTTTAAGTCACACCAGCCATCTACCTCTAAAAAGTCTTTATCAAAGATATGTCTTGGTTTTTTTTTTTTGTATTTTTCCAAAGCTGGAAACGGGGAGAGACAGTCAGACAGACTCCCGCATGCGCCCGACCGGGATCCACCCGGCACGCCCACCAGGGGCGACGCTCTGCCCCTCCGGGGTGTTGCTCTGTTGCGACCAGAGCCACTCTAGCGCCTGGGGCAGAGGCCAAGGAGCCATCCCCAGCGCCCGGGCTATCTTTGCTCCAATGGAGCCTCGGCTGCGGGAAGGGAAGGGAAGAGAGAGACAGAGAGGAAGGAGAGGGGGAGGGGTGGAGAAGCAGATGGGCGCTTCTCCTATGTGCCCTGGCCGGGAATCGAACCCAGGACTTCTGCACGCCAGGCCGACGCTCTACCACTAAGCCAACCGGCCAGGGCATCAAAGATATGTTTTAAACCCAACATTTACTAACTCAACAGATGAGTTTTCAAAATGAGAAAAGTAATTTTACTTTCAATTCACTGATTATATACTCAACTGATACCTTTAAAAAAATAATTTTAGAATATGTGAAGACTAAATTAAACCATTCTCAACATTTTCCCAGGACTGTTTGCTACCGGCTTGTTTTTACATGTGAGCTTTCAACATGTCTTCCCCAGGTAATACATAAAAATAATTATTTGCAACTATAACTTCTATCAAGTAAACTCCCAATGTAATATCAGTGCTTTGTTCTTCTCTTATAAGAATCATTACTGTGAGTTCGAACTCGCTGGTAAACAGAGGATGCTATTTTCATGCTGTCTTTCTTTGTAAATGTCTTCTCTATCGCTCCAGGTTTCCAGAGTAACAGCTGGGCATCTTCTCCTCCAGTTAGCAAAGAACCATCTTGCATATTCCAACAGAAAGAACGAACTGTAGCAGCGTGCCCTCCCTGAAGGCTGGTCACATGAGTCAATCCTGATGTAGTACAGCTCATTAAGTGAATAATTCCTGTGTTTGTTCCTCCAACAATAAACAGTTTGTCTAACTTTTCATGATACAGGCCCCCAACCAAATAGTCTAAAATACCTCCTTTCACATTAATTACTTCTCTAACATCCTGGATGTTCAAACGTGTAATTGGTTCATCAGTATCCAGATGATTAAGATCCCACCAACAAAATCCTTCATCATGCGTCATGCAGTATATCTGTTTATAGTCTTTCCCAGACCAACCAATATAGCTTACTGATGAAACTGAGTTACAAGTTGTAACCAGTGCATCTTCTTCATTATCAGCGCTAATATCAAATACATTCACTAGGCCATCAGTTGACCCCGAGACTACCATGTTGGGATTGCTGGGATGGAAACATACTTGAGTGATATCATCACTATGTGTTTCTGAGTATGTACCAAGTGGGTCTTTAATAGATGAATCTTGAGAATTAATTCTTGCATCCCAAAATACCAACAATGCATCATCATCAACTACTTCTGTACCAGCACAAATGACATGATCATTACAGCTGATATCAAAACTGATAAATACATTGGAAGGGTAACCCTTGAACAGCTGGACAGGTTTTTCACTGGCTAATCGAGCATCCCAACATTTTACAGTGCCATCTGTACACGATGTATATACATTGTCACAAGAATTTGCAAACTTGACTCCATTAAAAAGTCCAGGATATCCACTAAATTCTCGTAGTACATTTAACCTTTCTTTATCATATATTCTGATTAATCCATCAGAACACAGAACAGAAACCAAGCTTCCACTTTCTGCTTGTACAGTCTTTGACGTGTCTATGCCAAGCAGGTAAGCAGGCTCTTTAGTTCCTGAGGAACGTTTAACAATGTTCAGATTAGCAAATTGTTCCTCAATCTTCTCCATATCAGGAGTGGCATCCAAGGGTAGTAAAAACCTGTAACAGAAATATAAAAATTAAAATTAAATTCAGAGCTTCTCTAAAATTATAATTAAATCATGAACATTCCTTCTTAGTGCTGATATAAAACAGAGATAAAATGTATTTTAAGGTCCCCGTATGGGTCACCAAAAAAAAAAAAAAAAAAGAAAGTAAAAAAAAAAAAAAAAAAGTATTTTAATATTGTAATCATTTCCCTACCATGATGTAACTTAGTTACCTCCTTCTAAATTCACTTTTGAATATTGAATCTACCACATACACATACTTTGTGCCAGTAAGAGAATTTAAAAACATGTCTAGACACTGCTGAGTAATTTTTTGTTGCTGTTCAAATCTAATCTAATTATCTCCACTTTGGAATCATATATACCTGGTTCCAGCTGCCTTATACAACTTTAAAATCTAAACATAAATGTGTGGGCAGAAAAATATATCCACCCCCAAGGTGGTCCATGCCTTACTTCCTGGAACCTGTGAACATGTTAGGTTATATGGCAAAGAGGAACTGAGGTTGCAGATGGAATTAAGGTTGCTAATTAGCTGATTTTAAAGGGAGGAGATTATTCTAGATTATCTTGGTTGGCTCAATGTAATCACCACTACCCCTGAAAATAGGAGATGTTACTATGGAAGAAAAACACAGAAAGATATGTCACAGGTTGGACAAAGGAGGTAAGTGGGTAGCCTCTAAAACTGGAAAGGCAAGGAGACATCTTCCTTTAGTGCCGTCAGATAGAAATGCAGCCCTCAGGATTTGTCTACCGCTAAAGGCGGTAGACAGACACAGTGCTGTCACTCAAGTATGTTTTGTACTTCTGACCTCCAGAACCATAACACAATAAATCTGTGTTGTTTCAAGCCACTATGTTTGTAGTGATTTGTTACAGCAGCAACAGGAATAGAGATCCCCAGTACGGAATAGTCAAGCTGGAATGTGAACCGAGGCACTCTGGTTTAAGGGACTATGCTCTTAACCAGGGGTCCCCAAACTTTTTACACAGGGGGCCAGTTCACTGTCCCTCAGACCATTGGAGGGCCGGACTATAAAAAAAACTATGAACAAATGCCTATGCACACTGCACATATCTTATTTTAAAGTAAAAAAACAAAATGGGAACAAATACAATATTTAAAATAAAGAACAAGTAAATTTAAATAAACAAACTGACCAGTATTTCAATGGGGACTATGCTCCTCTCACTGACCACCAATGAAAGAGGTGCCCCTTCCGGAAGTGCGGTGGGGGCCGGATAAATGGCCTCAGGGGGCCGCATGCGGCCCGCGGCCCGTTGTTTCGGGACCCCTGCTCTTAACCATCACACTAGATTGCCTCTCAATGTTAGGTTGTATGTACCACAAGTACTAGGCCAGAAAAATATGCTTGCCAAGTGACTCTACCACAGATTTTTCTTTTTCATTTTTTTCTCTATAGAGACAGAGAGTCAGAAAGAGGGATAGATAGGGACAGACAGACAGGAATAGAGAGAGATGAGAAGCATCAATCATCAGTTTTTTGTTGCGACACCTTAGTTGTTCATTGATTGCTTTTTCACATGTGCCCTGACCGTAAGCCTTCAGCAGACCGAGTAACCCCTTGCTCAAGCCAGCAACCTTGGGTCCAAACTGGTGAGTTCTGCTCAAACCAGATGAGCCTGCACTCAAGCTGGCAACCTTGGGGTCTCGAACCTGGGTCCTCCGCATCCCAGTCCAACACTCTATCCACTGCGCCACCGCCTGGTCAGGCTACCACAGATTTTTCTATCTTGCTTACCCTGAATATTCTAGCCTACCTCACAAATTCATATTTTCATCCTTTTTTAAACTGAATTTATTGGGGGTGACATTATTAAATAAATTTATAGAGGTTTCAGGTAACAATTCTATCATACATCATCTGTATATGGTATTGTCACATTTTCATAAGATAAAGAGCTATTCTTTTGCTTTAGTGATTGATTTTTTCTTTTTTTTTAATAGAGACAGAGAGAGTCAAAAGAGAGGGATAGACAGGGACAGACAGACAGGAACGGAGAGAGATGAGAAGCATCAATCATCAGTTTTTTGTTGCGCCTTGCGACACCTTAGTTGTTCATTGATTGCTTTCTCATATGTGCCTTGACCGTGGGCCTTCAGTAGACCAAGTAACCCCTTGCTCGAGCCAGCGACCTTGGGTCCAAGCTGGTGAGCTTTTGCTCAAACCAGATGAGCCCGCGCTCAAGCTGGTGACCTCTGGGTCTTGAACCTGGGTCCTTCCGCATCCCAGTCCAACGCTCTATCCACTGCACCACCGCCTGGTCAGGCTTTAGTGATTGATTTTTAAGCATTTCTTTTCATCTTTAAAAGGAGAAGTGAGTACTAACTCAAGAGTTATCAGAAGGATTAACTAAAATAATGTGCTCAGCATGTCTGGCATATCATAATATATATACACTCATCAGGCATTATATAAAAATTATTAGTATTGCCTGACCAGGTGGTGGCGCAGTGGATAGAGCGTCAGACTAGGATGCGGAGGACCCAGGTTGGAAACCCCAAGGTTGTTGATTTCAGAGCCGGCTAATCTGGTTTGAGCAAGGCTCACCAGCATGAGCAAGGGGTCACTCGGTTTGCTGTAACCCCCAGGTCAAGGCATATATGAGAAAGCAATTGATGAACAACTAAGGTGCTGCAACAAAGAACTGATACGTCTCATCCTTCTCCCTTCCTGTCTGTCCTTATCTGTTCCTCTCTCTGTTCTGTCATACACACATAAAAATTACTGGTATTACCATTACCAATAACACTAAAACACATGGGGAAGAATTTGATCTATCAGAGTAGTCCCAAACAGCACAATTAAATTCAATGGGCAAAAAACATTAAAAGGCCAGATGTGGATTGAAAACAGGAATAAGCATCCTCTCCAACTTTTACTCTGAATACTTAAAATCTTACAAAAAAGTTGAACATACACACATAGCCTTTCACCTCGTAGGTCCACCAATTATTAACTTTTATTTGCTTACTCTGTCTCTTTAGATACACATACACACATTATTTTTGAGCTATGTATTTGAAAATTAATTGCAGACAAAATATCACTTCATTCCTAAATACTATGTCATAGTGCGCCTCATCAATTTCTTTTCTATGTCAATGAATTTTCTTAAAAGTCCAGGCCAGATGTCTCAAAAATACCACATATTCTGGATTTCTCTCTCTCTCTTTTTTTTTTTTGACAGAGAGTCAGTGAGAGGGACAGCTAGGGACAGACAGACAGGAAGGGAGCGAGATGAGAAGCATCATTTCTTTGTTGCAGCACCTTAGTTGTTCATTGATTGATTTCTCATATGTGCATTGACCGGGGGGCTACAGCAGAACAAGTGACCCCATGCTCAACCCAGCGACGTTGGGCTCAAGCCAGCGTCCATCAGGTCGTGTCTATGATCCCGCACTCAAGCCAGCAACCTCGCAGCTCAAGCTGGTGAGCCCACGCTCAAGCCAGATGAGCCCATGCTCAAGCCGGCGACCTCAGGATTTTGAACATGGGTCCTCTGTGTCCCAGTCCGACACTCTATCTACTGTACCACCACCTGGTCAGGCTGGATTTTTCTAATTGTTTCTTCATGGGTAGATTCCATGTTAACATTTTCAGCTGGGATACTATTTAGGTGAGACTGGGTACTTTTTATTGCATCACATCAGGGAGGCACACAATACCAAGTTTGGTCACTTGTTTAAAATAGTGACTGTCAGATCCCTCCATTTTAAATGTATACGCCTTCCTTTGCAGTTAGTAATCAAGGAGTCATATATTGAGACGGTATGAATATCCTATTTATTCTCCAACAACCATTCATCCGAAGATTTTTAGCATCCCTGGATTATCATTGCCTGATCAACGATTACACTGAGATTTGAAAAAACAATCATTTTCTTATTTTTCTTTTTTAAATTCTTTCTCCACGTGAGAGGAGGGGAGATAGAGAGACAGACTCCCTCATGCACCCAGACCAGGGATCTACCCAGCAACCCCCATCTGGGGCCATGCTGCAACTGAGTGACTTCTAGCACTGAGGCAGAGGCTTCATGGAGTCGTCCTCAGCACCTGGGGCCGATGCGCTCAAACCAATTGAGCCTTGTCTGTGGGAGGAGAAGAGTGAGAGAAAGAGAAGGGGGGGAGGGGAGGGAGAGAAGCAGATGGTTGCTTCTCCTGTGTGCCCTGCCTGACCAGGAATTGAACCTGGGACATCCACACACCAGGCTGATGCTCTACCCCTGAGCCAACCAGCCATGGGTCATTTTCTAATTCTATCACTCTTTTAACCTTATTTGGCATTCTTCTATAAAGAAAAGCTTTTTCCTTTCTTTCTTTCTTTGTATATCACTAAGAACTTATGGCTTTTAAAACTGTGTTATAATCCATCACTTTGTAGTTTTTATTGGTGCTCAAACTGTCCCTGACTTGGCCATTGGACAGTTTCTCTGTCTTTCTGATATGACCCCATGTTTGTAAGCCGTACATGAAAAAACTGTTTAGGAATAAGGTAAGTTTAAAAATGTTGAGCTTTCCTCAACATAAGTATTCAGAGACTAAACAGCCTTTTTTAAAATTCTTTTTAAGATTTATTTATTTATGTACTTATAGAGAGAGGGGGGGGAGAGAGAGAAAGGGGGTGGAGAGGAACAGGAAGAATCAACTCAGTAGCTGCTTCTCATATGAGCCTTGACCAGGCAAGCCTAGGTTTCGAACTGGTGACCTCAGCATTCCAAGTTGAATGCTTTACCCACTGCGTCACTACAGATCAAGCCTAAACAGACTTTTAACAATTATGCTGGAGTAGTCATCTCTGCAGCATAATTGTTGGTTTTCCATCAGATAGGCTAAAATGGCTTTTTTTCTTGAAGATGTCATGCTTGCTCTTACAATTACAGAAACAGCTGCCTGACATACTTTTGCTATTTTAATACTTCCTTTTTTTTTCTGCATGAGTAACTCCTTTATTTATTCAGGTCTCAGTATGTCACCTCGCAGAAACTCTTCTTGATTAACCAACATAAAGTAGCCCTGTCATTCCCTATCATAATTCCTGTTTTATTAATTAAAAAATTTTAAATGTTACCCTGGCCAGTTGGCTCAGCGGTAGAGTGTTGGCCCGGATTATGGAAGTCCCGGGTTTGATTCCCGGCCAGGGCACACAGGAGAAGCGCCCATCTGCTTCTCCACCCCTCCCCCTCTCCTTCCTCTCTGTCTCTCTCTTCCCCTCCCGCAGCCAAGGCTCCATTGGAGCAAAGTTGGCCTGGGCGCTGCGGATGGCTCCATGGGCTCTGCCTCAGGCACTAGAATGGCTCCGGTTGCAATGCAGCAATGGCCCAGATAGGCAGAGCATCGCCCCCTGATGATCTTGCCAGGTGGATCTCGGTTGGGTGCATGCGAGAGTCTGTCTCTCTGCTTCTCACTTCAGAAAAATACAAAAAAACAATAAAAAATTTTAAATGTTGTCTGACCTGTGGTGGTGCAATGGAAAAAGTGTTGACCTGGAATGTTGAGGTCGCTGGTTCAAAACCCCAGCTTGCCCATCAAGGCACATATGAAAAGCAACTACTACAAGATGATGCTTCCTGATCCTCAAAGAAACATAGAAAAAAGCATAACAGACACCAAAATACATATTGCCCAGATTTAACAGATGTTAACATTTTGTCATATTGGCTTCATTTTTTAAATGAAGCATTACAGATACAACTGCTATGATCAAAAATTTATTGAAATGACATCACGTTTATATGTATCTTTTTCTTGCAATTTGCTTTTTTCACTCCATTTTTTTGAAAACCCCTATTTTAAACTTATTACTTGACTCTTGCTTATTTCAGATCAATAAATGGTTATTGAATAAATGAATAATCGATTGAACTTCCATACATTAAGAGCTGAAGAGTTTTAGTAGAAACAGAATAAATCTAAAAGTACACTGTATGTGTCTTTGTGTTTGGAAGGGGAGCTCTGCTCATGGAAATTAGTAAAATAATGGCATTTAAATTTTTTTTAGCGAGAGAAAGAGACAGACAGGAGAGAGAAGAAAAGCATCAACTCATAGTTGCAGCACTTTACTTGTTCACTGATTGCTTTCTCATACCTGTCTTGACTGGGGGCTTCAGCTTAGCCAGGGACCCCTTGCTCAAGCCAGCGACCTTGGGCTTAAAGCCAGCAACCTCAGGGTTTTGAACCTGGGTCCTCAATGTCCCAGGTTGATGATCTACCCAATGCACCACCACTTGGTCAGGCAATTCTTTTCTTTTTTCATTTTTCTGAAGTTGGAAACGGGAAGGCAGTCAGACAGACTCCCACATGCGCCTGACCGGGATCCACCTGGCAAGATCATCAGGGGGCGATGCTCTGCCCATCTGAGGCGTCACTCTGTTGCAACCAGAGCCATTCTAGCGCCTGAGGCAGAGGCCACAGAGCCATCCTCAGCGCCCCAGCCAACTTTGCTCCAATGGAGCCTCGGCTGCGGGAAGGGAAGAGAGAGACAGAGAGGAAGGAGAGGGGGAGGGGTGGAGAAGCAGATGGGCACTTCTCCTGTGTTCCCTGGCCGGGAATCGAACCCAGGACTCCCGCACACTAGGCCGACGCTCTACCACTGAGCCAACCGGCCAGGGCCCAATTCTTTTCTTTAAGAGTATTTTAAATAAATCACAAAAAGGAAATACAGAGAAAATTTTTCATTTGTGAAGAAAAACATTAACATAATTATTTACCACAAGCTATTCCAATATATCTTTCTTTTTTAAGATTCTAGTTATTGATTTTTAGAGAGAGGTGGGGGGAAGTGGGAAGCACCAACTCACAGTTGCCTCTTGTATGTGCCTTGACTGGGTAAGCCCAGGTTTTTTGTTGTTAAAGGCTTTATTCATTTTAGAGAGGAGAGTGAGAGAGATAGAGATAGAGAGAGGGAGAGAGAAGGGAGGAGCAAGAAGCATCAACTCCCATATGTGTCTTGACCAGGCAAGCCCAGGGATTTGAACTGGTGACCTCAGCATTCCAGGTCAACGCTTTATCCACTGCGCCTCCACAGGTAAGGCAAGCCTGGGGTTTTGGACTGGAGACCTCAGCATTCTAGGTCCATGCTTAATCCACTGCACCACCACAGGTTAGGTTCCAATATATCTGAAAATGTACATTTATTTAAAAGTGTACTGCCTATACAATCCAAGAAAGAAACTGTTTTAAATTCCAGAAAAAATAACTGCCCACTCTTGAAATATTCAAATTGTGTGAGATAAAACAAAAACAAAAACAATACAATTCTCTGCTACTACCTCATATTGGATCTCTGCATATAAAAAAATTAGACTGACGAGAATTTTAAACAATAAGAAAGTATAATGTGGCTTTTAAGCTATCAGTGATTTATAAGACTATGTCTCTGACCTGTTATACCCAAGCAGGACAGTAGTACTATATACTCTTTACCTTCATTTTGTTTCCTGGAAAGTGTTTCACATTGGAACAGGCCTGTAAGACTTTAATTCAGAGGATTCTGGTCATTTATAAGACAGGCAGAGTGGGCTTCAGATAGAAGGCTACAGCAAACTAGCACTTCCAGACTGTAGCAATGGTAACAATCACAATGGTTGCCTTCATGACACACTGTTTAAATGAAGCAGAGGGATGGAGGGAAGGAAAGGAAACAAGGTATCAGGGGTAAGGTGGTTATATCTCCCAATACTGTCAAGCTATAGAGCTTATAGTCTTCCACAGATATAAACAGTAAAATAGTTTAATCTCTTACAGGGAAACATGGAAACCTCTAGCTAATGTTTAAACACATTAGTATGCAAGTGAGTCATAGTTGAAATACCACCTCAAAAGCTATATAGTTAATTCTTAATTTTACATACTAATGAATAATTCTATAATGATGAATATACTTTTACTTCTATGTATAGCCCTCATTTCAGCTTTCTTTGCATGATCCACTTCCCAGTATTCCAGAGAAGCCACAGTCTCTCTCTTCACTACATTCTCACAGGGTAACTTCATTGATATTCATGATTTCAAGCGCCACCTATATGCCAATAACCTTATCTCTCTATTTTCAAATCCATATTTCCAACTGTCTACTAGCCATTTCTCCTTGAACGTATCCCACTGCACCCCCAAATAAAACTCATTATTTATACTTCCCCACCAAACCTTCCCCTAAAAAAATGACAAAAACGTAAACCTCTCAATTTTTTCCATTTCCGTCAATAGAAACCATAACAACACTCCGATCTATCCAGTTATCTAAGCCATAACCTTGAGGCAATATCCAACTCTCCTACTATCAGTTTCCAAATCCTACTTTTGGGCTATAGGATGCTTAGGGAAGTATTAGGTTAAATCTGTTTCTGTAACTCAAATCAATATTGACAACTTCATATGGTTCAACCTAAGAAAAACATATGAAGAGAGCAAATAAGATTAACCATAATTAAAAAAAGATTAACCATAACTTTTATCTCTTTGTTTGTTAGATGCATAAAAGGAAGCTTAGTTAGCATTCTAGATCTTAATAGACTAGTGAGGGATGAGAATGTAGAGAGAGACTCATATTAATACACATGCACACATATTAAAAAGGGTGCAAAAGAAATGGACAGAAAAGAGTACTAAAGCAAAGAATACAGAGGAGAAAAGAAGAGTAATGAAGATAATCTAAAAGAGAAAGGAATGAATAAAAGGAGAGGCCTCAGTGGTAGAGCACAGACCACTGCAAAGAATGCAGTTGTCTCACTGGTAGAGCATAGACCTGGTGTGTGGATGTCCTGAGTTCGATTCCCCATCAGGGCACACAGAAGAAGCGATCATCTGCTTATCCACCCCTCCCCCTTCTCTCTCTTACTCTCCCACAGCCATGACTTGATTAGTTTGAGTGCATCGGCCCTGGGTGAGAATGGCTCTGTGGAGCCTCCCCTTCAGGCGCTAAATAGCTTGGTTGCAAACATGTCCCCAGATGGGTAGAGCATTTGGCCCCAGATGGGAGCTGCTAGGTGGATCCTGGTGAGGGCACATGACGGGGTCTATCTTTCTCCCCTCCTCTCACTTGGGGAGGGGGGAAGAAGATAACGCATGTATAAGAGTTTAGAAAGACACCCCAAAGCAAACAACACTTCAAGAGGGTTAGAATATTAAATTCCTGGTGAACTGCCATCTTGCAATACACTAGATAGGAAATGCTAACTAACCTTTTATCTGAATAATTGTCCTTCTATAGTTAAAAGTTGATTACTTAATAATAAATTCCTAAACATAAGTATGAATTCCTCTTGTGGCTTTGGCCTTAAGCAGATCCCCCCCCCCCCCATATAAACAAGGGACAAAAAGTATTAAAAGAAAATAACATACTTGCCTGACCGGTGGTGCTGCAGTGGCTAGAGTGATCACCTGGGACACCGAGGTCCCAGGTTCAAACTTCAAGGTCTCTGGCTTGAGTGTGGGCTCATCCAGCTTGAGCGCGGGCTTGCCAGCTTGCTAGCTGGCTTGAGCACAAGATCATCAACTTGATCCCATGGTCACTGGTTTGAGCCCAAAAATCACTGGCTTAAAGCCCAAGGTCACTGGCTTGGCTTGAGCCCTCTCCCTGACCTGTCAAAGCACATATGAGAAGCAATCAATGAACAAATAAGGTGCCGCAACAAAGAATTGATGCCTCTCTCTCTTTCTCAAGGAAAAAAGAAAAAGAAAATAACATGCATTTTACACCTATTTAGAAACTGATTACAAAAAGTACAATACTAAAAGTCTTCTATATATTATTTTACAAAATCAGAAATAAGCAATTATACTTAGAAATAGATATATTTCTATCTTTCAGGTATGAATATTCACCATCCCTGAAAAATTGGACAGCATAAGCATCATATACCGTTCTATTTTTTTAACTAACGAGACAATTAAAATTGGGCCAAAAAACCTGATTCCTCACAGCTAAAACTTAATATTGCCCAGTGACTATCACTAGCTATGATGATTGTGAAATGCAGAAGTCTAGCAAATGTCCCAAATGTAGGGAGATGGTTAATGGGAAAAGTAATTCAAGAACAGGCTCTAATAACTTCGCAATCTATACTTATAAGTCAACTATAATAATGCTACCACATCTATCAAATTGGGCTAGGATAATTGAGTCTCACAGAGAAGAAAACAATCATAACTGGAGTTCAACAAATGATAGGTTATGGGCTAGAAACTTCTAATTTTTTTATCTTAATCACTTAACTATATAAGGTAGATATTATTATTATCATTTTACAGAAAAAATTGCAGCTCAGAGAAACTGAGTAACTTGTCAGTAATCTTCTAGCTTCTAATGGGAGGATACAGGGAAGTCTCGTTTGAAACCCAAGCTGTAACTTCAAAACCTGTGAACCTGTGTTCATTCCAATACCATGGTATTGCTCTTCCATGTAAGTACTAAAGTATTAGTGTCAACTTCAATTAAAGTACATGTGTATTATTAGGCTTTTAGAGGAGGATTTACATGTTAATTCTACATATAAGCGGAGGAGAAAGAGAACAGGATGATTGGAAAAACAAACACCAACCTAGAAAAACACTACTATAAGCAACCATCCATTTTTCTTTTTTATTTTCCATTGCTTTGACAGAGAGAAAGAGAAAGAAAGAGGAAGGGGGATGTAGGAAGAGAAAAAGAAAGAAGCATCAACTTGTTTCACATAGCTGTTCTATCTGGTTGTGCACTTACTGGTCGCCTCTCGTAGGCGCCCTGACTGGGGGTGGGACCTACGAACTCTGGTTCATCCACTGAGCCATCAGCCAGGGCCTCTTCATTTTTCTTGTGTCCCACTTTTTTTTAAACCTTTTTATTACGGAATTTGTATGGAATAGAGAATATTAAAAGAAACCCCCATGCACCCATTATCCAGCACAAACAATTAAATCCTGCAAAAGACAGAGTAGTAGTCAGTTATACATCAAATTTTATTTGAAGGGCAATTAAGACACTCCAGTGGACAGTGTGATGAACCCCTCCAATCATCCCCCCTTCTCCCTACATAGGGCTTCAGCATAAGTTCAGAACTTGACCCCAGCTCCCAGGGCAGATTCCGATTAGCCTAAACTATTCAGTTATTTTATCCCTTGTAACCAGTAATTTGGTTTAGAAAGCTTACACTTTTGCTAATCCATGTATGTATTCCCTGCCCAACTACAATTTGTTCAGATGTAAAACACTAATTCTAAAGTGGATCCAATTCAACTGATGGAAAGAATTTCTATTCCATGTTTCTGCGATTCCACATTTTCTGACCATTTAAGTCAGATTGCAGCAGTTTTTGTTAATGCAACCAGAACCACCCTAACTAATTAGATATAATCAAATAAAGTCCCTGAGTATATAATCAAATACTGACTTAATGTAAGAGGCTCCTACAAAGAAAAATTTAGAAAACATACTTTAAAATGTTAAATTTCATTCATACTGACAACAGGGATTTTGTCTTTGTTTCCTTTAGAACATCTATTCTCACCCCCCCCCCCATTTTTTATTTGTTTTCTGTTCCAAAATAAAAGAAAAATAGGATCCTGACCTGGCGGTGGTGCAGTGGATAGAGCATCAGCCTGGGACACTGAGGATCCAGGTTCGAACCCTAAGGTCACCAGCTTGAGCACGGGCTCATCCAGCTTGAGCGCAGGCTCACCAGGTTGAGAATGGGGTGGGTGGCTGAAGTGTGGGATCACAGACATGACCCCATGTCACTGGGTTGAAGCCCAACGTCACTGGCTTGAGCAACGGGTCACTTGCTCAGCCGGAGCCCCCATCTCCGGTCAAGGCACGTATGAGAAAGCAATCAATGAACTAAGGTGCCACAACTTTGAGTTGATGTGTCTCATCTCTCTCCTTTTCTGTTTGTCCCACACTCTCACTTTTTCTCTCTCTAGCTAAAAAACAAATAAAAACAAAAAACAAAGTATACACAAAGGAATTCTCACGTCATAAAAATCTATGCTCAGTAATAACTGTGTAATTTCCTGATTCTAAAGATATCAACAACAACAACAACAACAAAAAGCCACTGAAATGATTCAGAATTTTAAAACTCAATATGAAGCTCCATCTAGCCTGACCTGTGGCGGCACAGTGGATAAAGCATCAACCTGGAATGCTGAGGTCAACAGTTCAACAGGTTTGCCTGGTGGAGGTGCATACGACAAGCAACTACTACTAAGATTTGATGTTTCTAGTTCCTCCCCCCCCTTCTCTCTCCTCTCTCTAAAATCAATATATAACATCTTAAGCTTGACCAGGCGGTGGTGCAGTGGATAGAGCGTCAGACTGGGATGTGGAGGACCCAGGTTAGAGACTCCGAGGTCGCCAGCTTGAGCACGGGCTCATGTGGTTTGAGCAAAGCTCTCAAGCTTGAGCCCAAGGTCGCTGGCTCGAGCAAGGGGTTACTCGGTCTGCTGTAGCCCCTCAGTCAAGGCAAAGGTTCCAAAACCAGTATCCTGGAACATTTGTCCTCAAGCCCCATTCTTCTAAAAAGGAGGCAACAAATAAATACTTTCAAAGATTGGCAATTTGGAAAGAATGCAGTTAAGTATTTTCAGCTTATCAAAAAATTGTCAATGTGGTACAATGAAAAAAGCAACAGGTTTAAAAAACATCCCAAGCCCAAGCCCTTGTTCTACCACAACCTAGCAAAGCCATCATTGTACAATTACCTAACCTATCTGTTTTCTCATCTTTAAAATGGGAATAAAAATTGATACAATATTGAGTGTTTATTATGACAAAATATTACATATAATGCTAAATGCTGGAGATTAAGGTGAAAAACATACTTGTAGTTTTAAGATGGGAGTTAGACATGTAAATACAGTTTATTTAGACTTTAAATTTTTATGGTCAGTTTTTTTTTACATTTTAAATGCTAAATACACGGGGGATTCATGTGGATGTATGTGTCAGACTCTAACTTGGTTATAGTCCCACAAATAAACAATTTTCTAGAAACAAAAAACAAAAAACCCCACAATTATAATATAGGGTGATAGGTACAAAAACAGAGGTAATTAGAATATGATACAGAAACACAGAAGTATGTAGAGAACACAATTCTTGACATAAAAAAAGCAATAAATATTTTAACTTTTTTTTAAAGATTTTATTTATTCATTTTAGAGAGGGTAAAGAAAGAGAGAGAAAGAAAGAGAGAGAGAGAGAGAGAGAGAGAGAAAAGGGGGAAGGAGCAGGAAGCATCAACTCCCATATGTGCCTTGACCAGGCAAGCCCAGGGTTTTGAACCAATGACCTCAGCGTGCCAGGTCGCCACTTTATCCACTGCGCCACCACAGGTCGGGCAACTTCTTTTCTAATAAATTGTCATTCAATTTGCCTTATTCATTTCATTTTATATTCCTGTTTAAGAAGACTAAAATCATATTAAGCATTTGTTCCAACCACAAAGGTGTATGAAACTAGAACTCACAAGAAAAAAAAAGAAAAATATACAAGCACACAGAGGCTAAATATCATGTTACTAAACAATGAATGAGTTAACAATGAGATCAAGAAAGAATTCAGTATATTTATTTAATTTTATTTATTGATTTTTATTTTTTAGAGAAAAGGGAGAGAGAGAGAAAGGGGGGAGAAGCGGGAAGCATCAACTCGCAGTAGTTGCTTCCTGTATGTGCCTTGAATACGAAAACCCAAGGTTTTGAACTGGCAACCCCAGCATTCCTGGTTGATGCTTTATTCATTGCACCACCACAGATCAGGAAGGAGGAAATCAAAAGATAAATCTTGAGACAAATAAAAATAAAAACACACCCCAAATCTACGGGGGAGGGGGACAGCGAAAACAATCTAAAGAGGGAAATTCACAGCCTGTAGGCCTACCTCAAGAAACAAGAAAAATCTCAGCCTGGCCTGTGGAGGCACAGTAGATAAAGCATTGACCTGTAATGCTGAGGTCGTCAGTTTGAAACCCTGGGCTTGCCTGGTCAAGGCACTTATGGGAGGTGATGCTTCCTGCTCCCTCCCCCTTCTATCTATCTATCTATCTATCTATCTATCTATCTATCTATCTATCTATCTATCTATCTATCTATCTATCTATCTATCTATCTATCTAATCTATCTAATCTATCTATCTATCTATCTATCTATCTATCTATCTATCTATCTATCTATCTATCTATCTATCTAATCTATCTATCTATGTACCTACCTACCTACCTACCTACCTACCTACCTACCTACCTATCAACATCTCTCCTCTCTAAAATAAATAATAATAAAAAAAAATCTTTTCTTTTTTTTTTTTTGGTATTTTTCTGAAGTGAGAAGCAGGGAGGTAGAGAGACAGACTCCCACATGAGCCCAACCAGGATCCATCCTGCATGCCCACTGCGGGGCGATACTCTGCCCATCTTGGAAGTCGCTCCATTGGCACCAGAGCCATTCTAGCGCCTGAGGCAGAGGCCATGGAGCCATCCTCAGCACCCAGACCAACTTTGCTCCAATGGAGCCTTGGCTGCGGGAGGGGAAGAGTGAAAGAAGCAGGAGAGGGGGAGGGGTGGAGAAGCAGATGGGCGCTTCTCCTGTGGGCCCTGGCTAGGAATTGAACCCAGAATATTTACACAGCGGGCTGATGCTCTACCACTGAGCCAACCGACTGGGGCAAATAAAATAAATCTTTTAAAAAAATAAAGAAACAAGAAAAATCTCAAATAAACAATCTAATCTTACACATAAAGGAACTAATAAAGATCAGAGTGAAAATAGAGTCTAAGCAAAATAAACAATTACAAAAGATCAATGAAACTAAGCGCTGGCTCTTTGAAAAGATAAACAAGATTGATAAATGTTTAACCACACTCATCAAGAAAAAAAGAGAGGACCCAAATAAATAAAATCAGAAATGAGAAAAGTGACAAATGACACCACAGAAATACAAAGGATTATAAGAAAGTACTATGAAAAATTAAATTCACCCTGTTACAGATTTAGGATGGTTGGAATTATAGATAGGAAAGGACTTCAAGTACTTAACATGCCAGAAATGTTTCTATGCCAAAAAGCTCATTTTATGTTATTTTTATTTTAGTTTTTTAGCAAGAGAGAGAACAGACAGGAAAGGAGAGAGATGAGAAGCATCAATTCTTTGCTGCGGCACTTTATTTGTTCATTTGAATGCTTTCTCATATGTGCCTTGACAGGGGGCTCCAGCTGAGCCAGTGACCCCTTACTCAAGCCGGCAACCCCTCGCTCAAGCTGGGGAGCCCATGCTCAAGCCGGAGACCTGGGGTTTTTGAAATTGGGTCTTCAGCACCCCAGGCCTATGATCTCTATCCATTGCGCTACTGCCTGGTCAGGCAAGCTCATTTTATTTTTTGTTTATTAAGTCAACTTAAATTAAATGCTATACTATTTAGAAGAAATGTATAGATGATCCTCAACCTCTACATCTTAATAAACCCAATGAGTTGAAAATACTGTAAAAAAAAATACTGTAATCGAAAATGCATTTTATCTATCTATTTATTTATTTATTTTTATTTTGTTTTTGTTTAGTGAGAAGAGGAGAGGCAAAGACAGATTCCTACATGTGCCCCAACCAGGATCCACCTGGCAAGCCCACTAGGGAGCAATGCTCTGCCCATCTTGGGCTCTTCCAAGAGGCATCTGAAAATGCATTTTAAAAGAATGCACTTAATACAACTAGCCTACTAAACATTGCTTAGCCTAGCCTTACTTAAATGATTCATAAAGTGTATTTCAAGTATCTAGAGGATGGGTGAGAATGTGTGCATATATATGGAATTGCCCTTTTTCTAATACTTTTCTACATCACTAAGATCTTTACTAACAATTTAAAACCTCATAATAACCCTATACATACTATATATTCATAAACTAATGAGAAAAATCAGAATAACCAGTAAAGTTGGTTTCTGACCTCAAGCATTTTTGTTCCAGTACCCGTAATATTAACTCCTACTCTATACCACCTCTATAGTAAGTACATATCACATACATTCTTAAAAGTTGGGCCCTGCCCAGTTGGCTCAATGGTAGAGCATCAGCCTGGCACCTGGATGTCCTGGGTTCAATTACCAGTCAGGGCACACAGGAGAAGCGCCCATCTACTTCTCCAACCCTCTCCCTTCCCCTCCTCTCTCTCTCTCTCTCTCTCTCTCTCTCTCTCTCTTCCCCTCCTGCAACCATGGCTCCACTGGTTTGAGCACCTTGGCCCAGAGCACTGAGAATGGCTCTGTGGAGACTCTGCCTCAGGTGCTAAAAGTATTAGCTCAGCTGCAAGCATGGCCCCAGATAGGCAGTGCATCGGCCCCAGAAGGGGTTTGCAAGGTGGATCCCAGTTGAAGTTCATGCTGGAGTCTATCTCCCTTCCTCTCACTTGGAAAAGAAGAAGAAAAAAAAGTTAGGGGTAGACCACGTTACCTGTATAAGAAGCATATATTATACTTAAAAAACAAAAAAGGAGCCTGACCAGGCGGTGGCACAGTGGATAGAGCATTGGATTGATATGCGGAGGACTCAGGTTCGAGACCCCGAGGTCGCCAGCTTGAGTGTGGGCTCATCTGGTTTGAGCAAAGTTCACCAGCTTGGACCCAAGGTTGCTGGCTCGAGCACGGGGTCACTTGGTCTACTGAAGGCCCGCGGTCAAGGTACATATGAGAAAGCAATCAATGAACAACTAAGGTGTTGCAACGAAAAACTGATGATTGATGCTTCTCATCTCTCCATTCCTGTCTGTTTATCCCTCTCTCTGACTCTCTCTCTGTCCCTGAAAAAAAATAAAAAAATAGTAAAAAAAACAAAAAAGGAAGGAGGGGGTAAGGTGTATTAGCAGAGCACTTGGAAGCAGTAGCTACTTATGTTGAATGTCGTGTGCAAGGTCAGTAGCAAACCTGAAAAATCTAATGGTAGCCACAAAAGCTCACGCACTGGAAAATAAAGAAGCTTATTATTTATTAAGCATATCTAATGCCAGCTTATCTGAAGCAAAACTGCATAGGTGAAACCTAGGAACCTGGTTATTAATATTTTGGGGAAGAGTAAAATAGGAACAGTCAGTCACATTCATTACCAGTATGTCACAGACGAAACACAACTTTGGGATTAAAAGCATGTATTAGTTTACGGTAATTTTAGAAGAAAATCTCACAGAAAATTTTTATATCAAAAATTCACAGAAATTTGTGTGTATGTTTTAAACTAACACAGAATTGGCTTTTAAACAATTTGCCAAAAAACACTCATTATAATTTGGGGAAAAGTGATGAATATTTAGTGGAAGGTATGCTAAACTGACATCTGCTACAACTTCAGTGTAATTTTAAATATCATATTCATTAATGACTGAGACTTAATGTCTTTGTAAATTAATCCTGCTTTTTAGTGAGTCTAAATATGCTATTCTTATTCACGTGAATGTTCAAGATACTGGCTGCAGTAACATATGGCATCTCATGCATTAAAAATACACTAAAATTCTTACAAAAAGCACAGCCTTTAAAGTGCAGGAATCTGTTACCAAGGAAAAGGAAAAAGGTCGGTGGGAATGATACACACCTTTTCATACAACATAAATTATCCTTTAGATGCCAGATACAACATTCCAAGTTATCTTTTAAAGAATAAAGACATTTTCTTCAATAACATCCTGAGACATCCATTTTCTCAAGTAGATCTTCTACCCCAACCTCACCTTTTAAATTAAGCCTATGAATACCCAGCTTCTTTCAGCAAGAGCAATGATCTGCTTCTGCCCCTCCAGAACAGCCAGCTGGCTAACCAGAGAGAAACCACACTCCCCCAGGCACCAGATGCTTAATTTTGAAGTTAGTAACAATGTGGAACAGTCCAATTCCTGAATTGGTACTATATGTTTACTACTAATTCCTTTTCTAATTCTGAATAGACCCTTTTAAAAATTAAGCAAATGTTCTCTTTAATAACTGCCATAAGAAAAGGGGGGAGGGCCTGACCAGTCAGTGGCGCAGTGGATAAAGCGTCGGACTGGGATGAGGAAGACCCAGGTTCGAGACCCCGAGGTCGCCAGTTTGAGCAAAGCTCACCAGCTTGGACCCAAGATCACTGGCTTGAGCAAGGGGTTACTCGGTCTGCTGAAGGCCCACGGTCAAGGCACATATCAATGAACAACTAAGGTGTCGCAACAAAAAACTGATGATTGATGCTTCTTATCTCTCTCTGTTTCTATCTGTCCCTATCTCTGACTCTCTCTCTGTAAGTAAGTAAGTAAATAAATAAATAAATAAATAAAATGAGCTTTTCTCTATCTAGACATTCAGATCCCTTTAAAAAAACAAGGCGGGGCCTGACCAGGCAGTGGCGCAGTGGGTAGAGCGTCGGACTGGGATGCGGAAAGACCCAGGTTTGAGACCCCAAGGTCACCAGTTTGAGTGCAGGCTCATCTGGTTTGAGCAAAAAGCTCACCAGTGTGGACCCAAGGTTGCTGGCTCAAGCTGGCTCAAGCTGGCTCAAGCTGGCTCAAGCTGGCTCAAGCAAGGGGTTATTCGGTCTGCTGAAGGCCCGCTGTCAAAGTGTATGTGAGAAAGCACTCAATGAACAACTAAGGTGTCGCAACAAAAAACTGATGATTGATGCTTCTCATCTCTCTCCGTTCCTGTCTGTCTGTCCCTATCTATCCCTCTCTCTGACTCTCTGTCTGTAAAAAAAAGGGGGGGGGGGAGGGAGGGATAAAAAGAAACATGGCCTATAATACAATGATAGAGCATTATAAAAGAAACAGTCCATGCATATGGTGGTATAGCTAGAAATTGATAAGTTATATCAAAACTCAATCTACTGGCCCTGGCCGGTTGGCTCTGTGGTAGAGTGTCAGCCTGGCGTGTAGAAGTCCTAGGTTCAATTCCCAGCCAGGGCACATAGAAGTGCCTATCTGCTTCTCCACCCTTCCCCCTCTCCTTTCTCTCAGTCTCTCTCTTCCTCTCCCACAGCCAAGGCTCCTTTGGAGCAAAGTTAGCCTGGTCGCTGAGGACAGCTCCATGGCCTCTGCCTAAGGCATTAGAATGGCTCCAAATGCAGCGTAGCAATGCCTCAAAGGGGCAGAGCATCACCCCCTAGTGGACATGCCGGGTGGATCCCTGTCAGGCACATGCGTCTGTCTTTCTGCCTCTCCACTTCTCACTTCAGAAAAATACCAAAAAAAAAAAAAAAAAAAAAAAAAAAATTAAATCTCAGATTCCTGAAGAATTACCCTATCCAATAATTCAAAAACAAGTCTCAAAAAGCTGATGCAACAGGCCTAGAACACACTGGATTGAGCAGATAGCATAATCCTTGTTCTCATGGAGGACAGATAGATATACAGACAACTAACTAATTCTAATAACGAAAATAGTCAATGGTAAGAATTATAAAAATAATATTGGGTAAGGCAAGAAAAATACAGCTAAAAAGGCCTTTTACATTCCATCATTAAAGGAAAGCCTCTCCTACAAGGTGACATGAGCTGAGACCAGAATGAGAAGAGGGAACAAGGAACTGGACTAAGAGCCTCCTGAGCACAGAACTAGCAAGTGGGCCCAAGCAGCTAAAGCCAAGTCAGAGAAAGAATGTGATGCACGAAATACGGTTAAATAGGTGGCTGCGGGCAGACAGGGGCTATGAACTGCTATTCTAAAACACGAAAGCAAAACAAAGCAAGTGTTGGCAAGATTGTACAGAAACTGAAACCCTGCTGGTTTGATCCCTGGTCAGGGCACATACAGGAACATATTGATGTTCCTGTTCCCGCCCCCTTCCTTTCCTCTCTCTAAAATCAATAAAATAAACATAAAAAATAAAAATAATAAATTTATGCAATGCTGGTGGTAATGTAAAATGTAGCAGCCTCTATGAGAAAGTTTGGCAGTTTCTCACAAAGTTAAATACACTCATGCAAAAAATACACTAAAAAAAACCCTGTATACTAATGTTCAGAATAGCTTACTCATAATAGCAAAAATGTTGAAACAACTCAGAAGTTTCTTAATAAATGGACAAATATATGATATATCCAATCAATGGAAGATAATTCTGCCAGAAATAAAGGAATAGCCTGACCAGGCGGTGGCGCAGTGGATAGAGCGTCGGACTGGGATGCTGAGGACCCAGGTTTGAGACCCCGAGGTCACCAGCTTGAGCGCGGGCTCATCTGGTTTGAGCAAAAAGATCACCAGCTTGGACCCAAGGTCTCTGGCTCAAGCGAGGGGTTACTCGGTCTGCTGAAGGCCCATGGTCAAGGCACATATGAGAAAGCAATCAATGAACAACTAAGATGTCGCAATGCGCAATGAAAAACTAATGATTGATCCTTTTCATCTCTCCGTTCCTGTCTGTCTGTCCCTGTCTATCCCTCACTCTGACTCTCTGTCTCTGTTAAAAAAAAAAAAAAAAGAAATAAAGTACTACAAGGTGTCTGAAACTTGGAAAGATTATGTGAAGTGAAAGAAGTCGCACATAAAAGACCACGTATATTGTATAATTCCATTCATATAAAATGTCAAGAATAGGCAATCCTGTAAAGACAAAAGATTAAAGGTTGACAGGGCAGGCAGTGAGGGGAATAGAAGGGCAAGTTGGGAGGAACTGCTAAAAATTAGTACAGAAAAGTTATGCAAGTGAGTGAACAAGGGAGTAGCATTTTTAAAGCACTGACAGAAAAACATCAGCACAAAACTCTGCAGTCAGCAAAAATACCCTTTCAAATCACAGAGTAAAAAAAAAGAATAATCATACAAGCAAAAGCTGAAAAGAATTACTGTCAGCAGATCTGCGAAACAAGAAATGTTACAGATACTCAGCCACTAGGAAGGAGTATTGGAAAGAGCACTGTAAACGGTCAACATGAGAGTAAATGTAAGATTTTTTCTTTCAAAAACTTCCTTGAGGGTTACTTCCGAGCCGAGGCAGACCAGGAAGTGTGGGAGGCCTGACGCTATGGCTAGGTTGTAGGATGTCTGGCCCAGCCCTGTACCTTGAGGGCATTTGGGAGAGGTGGGTTCCTCAGAGCCTGGTTCCACCAGTGCCCAGGAGGCCCCGCCACGGGGCATGCCATGACCCCCTCACCCCAGGCCACAGAGCAGTCCTGCAAAGCCAGGATGAAAAATCTCCCAAAGGAAGATATCCCACCCAGCTCAAATGCTAGCGCTGCACAAGGCCGCCAAAGCCACTGTGTTTGAAAATGGTATTTGAGATGAAATTGTTCCTCCTGAGGGAAATTTCTTAAAGCAAAAGAAGGAAAGAGGTACCTGCTATAGAAGCCCCGCCAGCCCAACCGGTGGTGGTACAGTGGATAGAGCATCCACCCCAATGATGAGGTCCTCGGTTCAAAACCCAGAGGTCACTGGCTTGATCTAGGATCCTCCACATGATCCCAAGGTCACTGGCTTGAGCCCTGTTCCCCTCAAGGCACGTAAGAGAAGCAATCAAAGGACAACTAAAGTGAAGCAACTATGAGCTTATGTGTCTCATCTCTCACACCTCCTCCCTCCCTGCCTATCCCTCTCTCTCTCTCTCTAAAATCAATAATAGTAATAATAAAAGAACTAAAAAAAAGCCTCCTCCGACTTTAGGCTCTAACTGAAGCGCAAGTATAAATATACGCTGCAGCTCCTTCCCACAGCTCTGATTTGCCCTGACTTATGGTGCGGCCAGGTCTGTGGGAACTCTATGGGGAGCTGGGCTCATTTCTGGGCCAAGAAGAAGAAAAAAGAAAAAAGAAAAAGGCAAGGAGTACAACAAACTGTAAGCCTGTCACCAACCTGACTTCCATGGACAGTGCTATCTACCCTGTGGGCTACTGCAGTACTCGAATATATGCCAACATGAAGTTCCAGACCAAGTGTCTGTGTACCTGTCAGATTGGAAGGTGGTATGCAACCTCAGTCTGAAATTGTTCCAGAAGATGACCCCCAAAATGCTGTTGTCAGTTCTTCTGCAAATGCCTCATGCCAAGCAGCTCAGGCCATAAGTACTACTATGGGGAAGCTAATGTTTAACCTGCTTCCTTCTGGAGTGACTTTCTTGGGTTTTCTCATGCAACCATCCACAATCTGATCCAGAGTTGTACAGGAGCTCAAAAATGTGTCAATTACCAATGGGTGACATTTGATGTGTGCCAACCTGGAGATGGCCAACTACCCCAAGGACCAACAGAGAATATGATGTAGCTTTAAGCTCTGAAACCTTCCAGAGACAGTTCTTTGATGAAGATAGAACGATCCCATTCTACAAGGATGCTTGGGTCTTCTAGAGCTTCAGCCTACAGCCTTTGTGTCTTCTTACCAAACCATGTTCCTGACACATGAGCCCTAAATAGATCATCGCCTACAGCACCTGAACTCTCCACTGCAGTGTACCCCAAGATAGTCTTCAGTCTGAACAAGAAGGGATCAGATACCTCATCATTTTCATAATGATGATTTTCCTCAAACTTAAAACTAGAATTTAGACTATATGGAAGGAGGAAGAAATTCAGAAGGAAGATGTTAAATTAACACATTCTGTTATGGAGGTTCCCATGGTTACAGTTTTCCCCGAGAAAAACTTCACCTGCTTTATTTTTAGTAATAAATTTCTTTTGAAAAAAAAAAAAAATTTCCCTAAAAAGTCTGACCTGTGGTGGCTCAGTGGATAAAGCATTGACCTGGAATGCTGACGGTCACTGGTTCAAATCCCCAGGCTTGCCCAGTCAAGGCACATACAAGAAGCAACTACTACTAGATGATGTTTCCCATTCCTCCCCTCCTTCTCTCTCTCTCTAGCTTCTCTCTAAAATCAATAAATAAAATCTTAATAACTATATATTTAAATGGCTAAAGCAAAAAACCCAGTAACTATATATTGAGGGGTTACTAAAAGTAAAATACATGACAGCAATAGTAATAGGAGGAAATGGAAAATGTTGCAAGATTCTTACAACATAAAATAGCATTATCTTATTGAAGGTAGATATTGACAAGTTAAAAACAAACATTGTAAACCTAGAGGAGCCCCGGTTGGCATGGGCCTGGCACGCAGAAGTCTCAGGTTGGATCCCAGGTCAGGCACACGTGAGAAGCGGCCGTCTGCTTCTCTTCCCCAGCCTCTCCCCCTTCTCTCCCCCTTCCCCTCTCACAGCCAGTGGCTCAACTGTTTTGAGCGTAGGTCCTGGGCGCTGAGGACAGCTCAGACAATTCAAGCGTCAGCCCCAGATGGGGGTTGCCAGGTGGATCCTGGCCCAGGTGCATGTGGGAGCCTGTCTGTATATCTCTCTTCCTCTCACTTAAAAATAAACAATAAACAAATAAATAAACAAACTTCGGGGAACCACACAAAAAAAATACTTTTTTCAAAAACAGTTTAAGAAGTAAAATTAACAAATCAATAGTAGAGATAAAATGTAATCATAAAAAAACACTCAATCCAAAAGAAGGCAAGAAAATAATAAAAAAGGAACAAAGAACTGATGAGAAAAATAGAAAACAATCTAGAAAAAACTAGCAAGCTAGTAAATTCAACCATGGCAATAATTACATTAAATATAAATGGTCTGAAACACCAAATGAAAGGCAGAAATTTTCGGATTGGGAGAAAGGGGAGAAGTAAGACCCAATTATGAGTTATCTAAAAATAAAAAGAAAAACTATTTAAATACAAAGTAGGCTAAAAGTAAGTGAATAGAAAAAGATATACCATACAAACACTAATAAGAAGAAATCTCTAATGGTTTATTAATACCAGATAAAGAATAAATCAGAATAAGGAATAAAAATTCACTTAAAATTGATCGTAGACTTAATTGTGAGAGCAAGAACTACAAAACTTCTAAGAAAAAAAACCCAGGAAAACTAAGGCCCTGGGTTAAAGATTTCTTAGAATACCAAAAGCAATCAGAAAAGAAGAAATTGATTTCATTAAAATTGAAAAATTCTGGCCCTGGCTGGATAGCTCAGTTGGTTAGAGCACAGTCCCAAAGTGCAGAAGTTGCTGGTTCGATCCCTGATCAGGACACTGACTTAAACCCTAAGGATTGTTCAAGGTTTCCCCAACTAACAGTTCTAATTCAGCCTGACCAGGTGGTGGCGCAGTGGATAGAGCATTGGACTGGGATGCGGGGGACCCAGGTTCAAGACCCTGAGGTTGCCAGCTTGAACGCTGGCTCATCTGGTTTGAGCAAAAGCTCACCAGCTTGGACCCAAGGTCGCTGGCTCGAGCAAGGGGTCACTCGGTCTGCTGAAGGCCTGCGGTCAAGGCACCTATGAGAAAGCAATCAATGAACAACTAAGGTGTCACAACAAAAAACTGATAATTAATGCTTCTCATCTCTCTCTGTTCCTGTCTGTCTGTCCCTGTCTATCCCTCTCTCTGTTCTCTCTCTCTGTCCCTGAAAAAATAAAATAAAAAAACCCCACAAAAAACAGTGTTAAATGAAATCCAAGTGGATTAACTGATAAAGACTGGAGAGATCAGTTTGGTAAATTAGGGTTACAATATTGAATTCCTCCACAAATCTATGGGGATCCTCAATCCCCTTTGGAAAATCTTTAATTACAGCTCTAAGTTCATCCTTTGTTTACAGGATGTAGGAAATCTAGGGTGACTTAGTAGGATCCTCGGAAGGTCTAATTTTGAAAGGAAAGTTTTAACAGACTTGCTTAGTGAGGTTTATGTAATAGAAAAGGAAGCTAAGATAGAGGGGAGGGGTTAGGAGGGCCCTTGGTTAGAGGAGGTGGCAGAAAGGGACATAGAGGAAGTGGAGCAGTAGGGTTAGGAGGGCCCTTGGTTAGCACAAAGGAGACGCCTATGGCTTTTTTTATTTAGTTATTTATTTACTTTAGTCAATTGGGAAAAAGTATATTCTAAGGAAGCAATTTAGAAATCCAACACCTTTAGAAGCCTCCACATACCAATTAAAATAACTATTCCATTTAGATTAATTTTGTAGCCAGATCTCTTAGTTCAGAGAAGAACAAGTTTGGGGACATCAAAAGTTCTCCATAATGCCCATTGGAGTTCTAAGTTACCCTGTAAAACTGGCCCTTTAGTAAAAACAAAAGCATGAGAAAGGATGAGCATAATTTTAAAACGTAACTAGCAAGAGTCCCCCTAAGATGGGCACCCTTAGAACATTCACATGACTGGGATTCCAATATCAGAAACAAAGAGTGCTCACCAGGACAATTTACATCTATCCAAGACCTAAATAAAGTCAGATCTTGACCAAAAGGAGGAAGCTCAAGACCTGAGAAGAGACTTACCGAACCAGAAGTTACGGTGACTTGTGGGAGCCAACAGTACACAGGGCTCAAGTGCGGGTGCCTAACTCAATTCCAGGGACTGTCATTCCTTGGTGGTCTCTGGTGGTTGCTCCTTTAGATCCCACTTCTGACACAATGTAATGTCAACCTTAAAAAAAAAAAAAGGTAAACTGAAATAAGCTCAAATAACCAGAAATTGAATTTATTCAGGAATAGCAGAGGAACTGCAATTCTGGACAAGCAAACCACAGAAAACTAACTACAGGCAAGACTACTGATGGCTTAGGTCTGGTTGCTTTTATGGGCAAGAAGGGCAAAAGGAGAAAGTTCAAGAAAAAGCCAGGTAGTGAGCTCACTAAGTTCAAAGATCAAGAGAGCCTGACCAGGCGGCGGCGCAGTGGATAGAGCAGGGGTCGGAAACTTTTTGGCTGAGAGAGCCATGAACGCCACATATTTTAAAATGTAATTCTGGCCTGACCAGGCGGTGGTGCAGTGGATAGAGTGTCAAACTGGAACACGGAGGACCCAGGTTCGAGACCTGGAGGTCGCTGGCTTAAGTGCGGGCTCATCTGGTTTGAGTATAGCTCATCAGCTTGAGCCCAAGGTTGCTGGCTCGAGCAGGGGGTCACTTGGTATGCTGTAGCCCCCTGGTCAAGGCACATGTGAGAGAGCAATGAGTGAACAACTAAGGTGCCACAACAAAGAATCGATGCTTCTTGTCTCTTTCCCTTCCTGTCTGTCCCTATCTGACTCTGTCTCTGTCACACACACACACACACACACACACAAAATAAAAATAAAAAAATAAAAAAATGTAATTCCATGAGAGCCACACAACGACCCATGTACATTATGCATTACCCAATAAAAATTTGGTGTTGTCCCGCCCTGGCTGGATGGCTCAGTTGGTTAGAGCGCCATCCTGAAGCACCAAGTTGCTGGTTCTGTTCCCTGTCGGGCACATACAGGAATAGCTCAGTGCTCTCTCTCCCTCTCCCCCCCTTCCTCTCACTGAAATCAATAAGTAAAAAAAATTAAAAAAAAAAAATTTTGGCCCGACCAGGTGGTGGCGCAGTGGATAGAGCGTTGAACTGGGATGCAGAGGACCCGGGTTCGAGACCCCGAGGTCGCCAGCTTGAGCGTGGGCTCATCTGATTTGAGCAAAAGCCCACCAGCTTGAACCCAAGGTCGCTGGCTCCAGCAAGGGGTTACTCGGTCTGCTGAAGCCCCATGGTCAAGGCACATATGAGAAAGCAATCAATGAACAACTAAGGTGTTGCAACGCGCAATGAAAAACTAATGATTGATGCTTCTCATCTCTCTCCATTCCTGTCTGTCCCTGTCTATCCCTCTCTCTGACTCACTCTCTGTTTCTGTAAAAAAATAAAATAAATAAATAAATAAATTTTAAAAAAATGTTAAAAAAAAAATTTTGGTGTTGTCCCGGAGGACAGCTGTGATTGGCTCTAGCCACCCGCAACCATGAACATGAGCAGTAGGAAATGAATAGATTGTAATACATGAGAATGTTTTATATTTTTAACATTATTATTTTTTTTATTAAAGATTTGTCTGCGAGCCAGATGCAGCCACACCTGGCTCACGAGCCATAGGTTTCCGATCCCTGGAAAAGTGTTGGATTGGGATGCAGAGGACTCAGGTTTGAAATCCCAAGGTTGCCAGCTTGACCATGGGCTCATCTGGTTTGAGCAAGGCTCACCAGCTTGAGCCCAAGATTGCTGGCTTGAGCGAGGGGTCACTCGGTCTGCTGAAGGCCCATGGTCAAGGCACGTATGAGAAAGCAATCAATGAACAACTAAGGTGCTGCAACGAAGAATTGATGCTTCTCATCTCTCTCCCTTCCTGTCTGTCTGTTTGTCCCTATCTGTCCCTCTCTCTGTCTCTCCGTCTTTGTCACAAAAATAAAAAAAAGATCAAGAGAGATTCTTGGCAGATTCTCATTGGTTGGAGGAAAAGCTTCAATCTTTTATAAATTAGATATTGCAGGAAATCAATCTCCCAGTCTTTCATTTTTCTGAAGGCACATGCTCGATATTCTCCATTTCCTATCTTTCAGTTCCATTTTCGATTAAAATCCTTTCACACTTTTACCCATAACAAGCCTAAGGAAAGTGTGTGGATAGCCAAGGGCAGATGAACAGCGGACACTTGGATATATTAGTCTACATACAGCTCAGGGGGGATAGTATGAGATTGGGTCATCAGACTATACAAATTAGGCAGTAGTTAAAACCTAGGAAAGAGGCCCTGGCTGGATAGCTCAGCTGGTTAGAGCAGTGGTCCCCAACCCCCGGGCTGTGGACCGGTACCAGTCCGCAGAGAAAGAATAAATAACTTACATTATTTCCGTTTTATTTATATTTAAGTCTGAATGATGTTTTATTTTTAAAAAGTGACCAGATTCCCTCTGTTACATCCGTCTAAGACTCACTCTTGATGCTTGTCTCGGTCACGTGATACATTTATTCGTCCCACCCTAAAGGCCGGTCTGTGAAAATATTTTGACATTAAACTGGTCCATGGCCAAAAAAGGTTGGGGACCACTGGGTTAGAGTATTGTCTGTAAGCACAGAGATTGCTGGTTTGATCCCTGGTCTGGGCACATGCAGGAACAGATCAATGTTCCTATCACTCTATCTCCATCCTTCCTCTCTTGCTAAAATCAATAAATAAAAATTAACAACAAAAAATACCTAGGAAAGTGGATGAACGCCCTGACCAGGAATTATACAGAATGATATAAAACAGCAAGCAGGTCAACTGTGTTCATGGACAGGGAGAATTAACAGCATTAAAATTTCCATATTACCCAAGGCAAATAGAGTCAACATAATTCCTATCAATCAAGATACCAATGATGTGTTTCAGAGAACTAGAACAAATATTACCAAAATGTAGATGGGACCACAAAACCCTAATAGCCACACCATTTATCACCCCACATAGTGCTCCACGATCCTCTACCACCCTGCCCCTGGCAATCACCACGCTGTTGTCCAGTTTTTTTCTTTCTCTTTTTTGCTCAATCCCTCCACACCCCAACACAGCTGTCAGCCTGCTCTCTATCTATGTGTTTGTCTCTATTTTGCTTTGTTAATTCATTTTGTTCATTACATCCCACATCTTAAATGTAATTGGACCTTTGCAAATTTTTTTATTTTAGATTTTATTTATTGATTTTTGGATGGGGGAGTGAGAGAGAGAAAGAGAGGGAGAGTGAGAAAAAGTGGGAAGAAGCAGGAAGCATCTACTCACAGTAGTTGCTTCCTTTATGTGCCTTGACCAGGCAATCCCAGGGATTTGAACTGGCACCCTCAGTGTTCTAGGTTGGCACTTTATCCACTGCATCACCACAGGTCAGGCGCAGCTTTCCAAATTTACTCTGAAGGCCCTCAGAATCTTGAAGAATTTCATGAACATCATATTCCTGGTGCTATTTGTTAGACATGAAAAAATCTCTTCTCTGAATTTGGAACCTGAGTGGTAACACTCAGTGAAGTGCCTGCTCCTCTTATGACCACCCTCCACAGGTTATCTCAATTCTAGTCATGGAGTAGCCTGGCAGTTTATTACTTCTGCTTTTGATCAAAATAGATGCCAATTGAGTTAACTTCATCTTTGAAGAGAGAAATCTTAAGTCAATAAGCTTTTATTTTACTGAATTCTGAAAAATAGGTTTTATTAATTCCTTGAACTATTTTTTATTAAAATCATTTAAAAAGCATTGTGAAATAGATTTTAATAAATTTGCCTTTCATCTATTTGTAAGAGAAAAGTCTTCTTTAAAAAAATTTTTTTAGAGAAAGAGAGAGAGGGGCAGAAAGGGAGAGGAAGAGGGGGAAGGGAGAGATGAGAAACATCAACTCATAGCTTCACTTTAGTTGTTCGTTGATTGCGTCTCACGTGCGCCTTGACTGAGGGGGCTCATGCCAAGCCAGTGACCCCTTGCTCAAGCCAGCAACCTATAGGCTCAAGTCAGCGACCTTGGGATCATGTTAATGATCCCATGCTCAAGCCAGTGGGCCCTTCTCAAGCTGACACACCCACACGCAAGCTGGCAACCTTGGAATTCTGAACCAGGGACCTCAGCATTCTGGGTTGATGCTATATCTACTGTGCAACCACTGATCAGGCTAAAAATCATTTTAACTTCACTTTTTCCCCCAGACATTTTCTCCTTTTTATAAGCAGTTTAATGTATTAGAGTCAAAGCTGTAAAACCATTTGTTCAATGCTTTGGACATTTGGTTGTAATTTCTTTGTCTGCCAAGCATTTTTCAATAAAGCAAAATTTTGGCTCTGAAAAAAAATAAAAAAGAACAAGCAGCATATTAAGAATGAAACCCTGGAACACCACTGTTTAAGAATGAGTAGTACAAGAATAAAAACTAAAGGAGAACAGAAAAAAAAAGTAGCCAGCAGCTAATATTAATTATTAATATCTAGGTTTCAAATTAGTCTCTTCAAACCTACTGCCTCATTTAACCCTAAAATAACCCTAAAAAATAGGGTTTTTTATATCAATACTGCTTTTTAAATGAGAAAACTGAGGCTTAGAAAAACAGGTATTTCATGATAATTAAGAAAATGGGTATATAGCCTAACCTGTGTTGGTGCAGTGGATAGATTGTCAACCTGGAACGCTGAGGTCCCAGGTTCGAACCCCCGAAGGTCTCCAGCTTGAGCATGGACTCATCGGCTTGAGCTCTGGCTCGCCAGCTTGAGCACAGGGTTGCCGGCTTAAGCATGGGATCATGATCCATAATTGCTGGTTTGAGCAAAAGGTCGCTGGCTTGAGCAAGGAGTATTTAGCTCGGCTGGAGCCCCCTGGTCAAGGCACACATGAGAAGCAATCAATAAACAACTAAAAGTAATATAACTACGAGTTGATGCTTCTCTCTCTCCCAAAATAGAAAAAAAAGAAAATGGGTATACAGCCAGACTGCGAGGGTTAAAATCCTGGGTTTAGTACGTATGTGTTTCAGCTTCCTATTCTTTAAGCAGAGGACAACAGTTCTAACCTCACAGGGTTGTTTTAACAAATAAATTACTATATCCTAAATGCTCAGAATGATGCCTGGCACGAAGAAGAAAAGAAAAGACAAATGTCAGCATAGAGAATATCATAGAAATACAACAGTATCAAATAATAAACTTGTAGAATAAACTATCAGATATAAAATCTAATATATATCTATTGTATACATATATCTCCCAAGTTGTTAACCATGATAACAGAGAAATATATTTACATAAACATTATATTGGGGTTCAGGCCAACTAAATATTGTCAAGTGGGATTCACATAACAAAATGGTCCTGGCCCGTTTTGTTATGTGAATTCAAGGTCCTGGCCTGTTAGCTCAGTCAGTTAAGAGCATCATCTGAAACAACAAGGTTGAATGTTCGATCTGTAGTCAGGGCTCACACAGGAAACAACCCATTAATGCAGTGGTTCTCAAACTTTTTGAAGTCGGGGCATATTTAAAATCCTACAAATAATTGTAGGCGCACTATATACAAATTTCTGAGAAATATGTTATAATAATTAAGTCAAATATTAAAGAAAAATATATAAAATCCAAGCGTGCTTTTATGGTAATTAAACAAAATATGACAAAATTCAATTTATTCTGACATTAAAAAACATTTAAAAAAATTTTTTGTTATATTTTTTGAGTTATGCTTTTTAGAATTCATAAAAAAAGAGGGGTTAAAAAATAAAAAAAGACAAAAAAGTTTTCTTTTTATATGTATAGATACATTCTTAGTAAGATTTAGTAAATTTGGCAGGTCCTGGCATGAATGTGTTACGTTTTTTTCATTCTTGTGTTTATGAGAAACATAAGCCTGATGTGTCTGAGTGATTTCTTCAAAGTTTGGGCATACATTTGAAAGGCAAACTCTCATTTCCTCAATACATTGAAAAATTCCTTTCTCTTTACTCCTAATTGTGTTGAGTGCAGAAAACCCCCACCATACATATCATCTTAACTTTATACCAAACAAAGGATAGAAGAAACTTGCCTCCAGTCTTTCCGGGGAACATGGAGGTAGTGTAAACAATCCAGCACCACAGCTTAACAGCCTTTTGCAACCTAATCAGGCAAGTGAGGTGGGGGGTTGGGCAGACTGTCAGCTTAGAGCCAATTCCCCACACCTCTGTCTCCCAAAAGTCTAAACTCTGGAATACCATAGAAATGTTGGGTAGCTCAGTTGGTTAGAGAACTGTTCCAATACATCAAAGTTGCGGGTTTGATTCCGGTCAAAGCACATACAAGTACCAACCAATGAATGCATAAGTAAATGCAAGAACAATTGATGTTTTCTATCTCTCTCTTTCTCTCTCCCCCTCTCCCTTACTTTCTCTAAAATCAACAAGTAAAAATTTTTTTAAAGGGATCTGCTGAAACAAAACAGTGGTAAAACCCTTAAACATAAATGTTACAGCTTTATACTCTAGATATAGTAGGACACATCAGCTCTCTCAACCTCTTTGTGTCACATCATGGGAAGATCAGAATCTAGTTAAGTTCTAAATTAATTTCCTCTATTCTGAACACAGTGAAAGATCCTAACATCAGAGAAATAACCAACAAAAGGCATAATTTTTGGACCATCCTGCAAAAGCTGGATATTAAGAGAAAAAATTTTACACTTACTTTATAGAGCATTTTATAGTACTTCAAAATGTAAAGGATAAAAAGGAGCAGAAATAATGTACTGCTGATTGTAACTTTACTAAACATATAAAAATGCTTACCTTAGACTTAACTATCAAACTCTCTTTAAATAATTGCATGCCTTGCCCTTGGCATTGATTACTACTGCTACCTAGTGACAGGTCCAAAAATTAAACAAAACTCATCTGAGACACAAAGTATCTAGACCAGGGGTCCCCAAATTACAGCCCACGGGCCGCATGCGGCCCCCTGAGGCCATTTATCCGGCCCCCGCCGCACTTGCAGAAGGGGCACTTCTTTCATTGTGGTCAGTGAGAGGAGCATAGTTCCCATTGAAATACTGGTCAGTTTGTTGATTTAAATTTACTTGTTCTTTATTTTAAATATTGTATTTGTTCCTGTTTTTTTTTTTTACTTTAAAATAAGATATATGCTGTGTGCATAGGGATTTGTTCATAGTTTTTTTTATAGTCCGGCCCTCCAATGGTCTGAAGGACAGTGAACTGGCCCCTGTGTAAAAAGTTTGGGGACCCCTGATCTAGACAAAAAGATGCTTTAACTAAGTAACTATTTAAATTTCTCTTATTAACCATGATAATTAAGATTGAATTGCATTTTCCTTAGTTGGTCTTTTCCTTTCTTTCTCTAAGTGAACTCATAAATTATTACCTCTATGTGAATTCACAGATTTTATCCTCAACCCTGATCTTTCTCCAAAATTCCAACCTCGTATTGCTTTTCTTTTTCTTTTATGAGACAGACAGACAAGGAAGGGAGAGATGAAAAGCATCAACTCATAGTTGTTGCACCTTAGTTGTTCACTGACTGCTTTTTCATATGTGCCTGACCAGGGGGCTCCGGCTGAGTCAAGGACCCCTTGCTCAAGCCAACAACCTTGGGCTGAAGTCAGCAACCTTGGGCTTTAAGCCAGTGACCTTTGGGTTCAAGTCAATAACCATTGGGTCATGTCTATAATCCCATGCTTAAGCCGGCAATTCTACACTGAAACTGGTGAGCCCACACTCAAGCCAGCAACCTCAGGGTTTCAAACCTGGGTCCTCTGTATCCTGGGCCGACGCTCTACACACTGTGCCACCACCTGGTCAGGCTCATATTTCTAATGTCTCCCTAGATTCCTATCTCTGAACATGCTGCCAAAACTTAAATTAAATATATCCAAAATATAACTCAAATACCCATATTCTTCATCTGTTAACTGTACAAACTTCTCAGTTATCTAGGCTCAAAATCTCAGAATCATCTAATGATTAAAAGCAAAAAACAAGATTCAAATAAGCTAATAAATCCCACCTTGAAAGTCATCCTTTACATTTATTTCTTCAATGTTTGCTCTGCAATTATCCTCAGATTTTTCATTACCTCTCATCTGCAACTGTAATAACTTTCCATAGCCTGACAATGAGCAAAACAGGAAACAACCTAACATCTAACTGACAATGATGGCAAGAACAGGAGAAAGTCTTACTTGCCACAGGAGAAATATCATATACAAAAGCTTACATATGATTTCACAGATATTAAGTACAAATAGTCCTTAAGTGGGATGCTTATTTTTTATAAGGTAGCATACATTTTTTGCTGTTTCTGCATGGGCAGCAGATAGTTGAACATGTGAATTACATATTATTTTATAGCAACCCCAGACTCTAAAATATTTAGTAAAACATTTTTCCCACGATAGAACTAGGAAAAGGGTTGCTAATCTCTCCAAAAACTCTACATCATTTACTTGAGTTATGTATATCCTATTAATGCTTCAAGATCTAACTCAAATGCTACTAGCACTACAAAATCTTTCTTAACCCAGCCTAAAATTTGTTTCTACTCCTCTTGAATGCAAAAATGCTCTGTTATTCATACAGCAATAATCATATACTAAATATATTGAAGTGTATTTATATCTAGATATATGCTTTACATACTCATATTGGTTTATCTGCCCTGTAAAGTATAAAACTTAAGGACAGGTACCATGTTATCCAATTCTCTAAAATCAATCCACAACAAGCCCAGCTCATAAAATCCTACTTCCCGTGAGGAGTATAAACATACAAACATGAAACAAATTAATAAAGGCAGACAAAAAGGCAAAGATAAGAAAGTACTCGTATGGCCCTGGCCAGATGGCTCAGTGGTAGAGTGTCAGCCCAACATGTGGAAGTCCCAGGTTTGATTTCCAGTCAGGGCACACAAGAGGAGTGACTATTTCCTTTGCCATCCCTCCCCCTTCTCTCTGTCTCTCTCTCTCTCTCTTCCCCTCCCATGGCTCAAATGGTTCCAGCAAGTTGGCCCAGGTGCTGAGGATGGCTCCATGGCATCACTTCAAGCACTAAAATAGTTTGGTTGTTGAGCAACAGAGCAGTGGCCCCAGATGGGCAGAACATTGCCCAGTAGGGGACTTGCAGTGTAGATTCCAGTCGGGGTGCATGTAGGAGTCTGTCTCTCTGCCCCCCCCACCTCTCACCCTCTCACTTAAAAAAAAGTACTCATATACGTAAAACAATGTCAAAGACAGGAAAAGACAAACACACATATACCCTAAACCTTAGAGGCAGCAATCCTTTTTCTGGAGGAAGTAAAGTTCCTATATAAGAAATAAATCAATTAGTAACAACATGGATGAAACACCGGTATCACAGCTTTGAGGTTAATTCACCCCAACCAGCTAACATCAAGGAAAGTGTCAAAAGGCATAACTGAGGAAGCTAAGTTAGGATTTACGAACATCACCTCACCGTTTTTCACCTCACCGTACTCTATATGCAGAAAGCATTCAATACACACCTGTTGGTTTCAATGCAATATAAGAGCTAGTTCTATATACCCAAATTCTGGAATTAAACAATATGTTCAAAATGCTCTTCCAACAGAAAATACTTTATAGGATCAAATTATCTAAAATTTCCTGCAAATACAGTAAATACTATGTGCATTTTATGACATAAACCATGCTTTTGATGCCAAAAGAAAAACCATAACCACATTTTAATCATTCAAGACTTTCAAAAATAACCGAATGACTCATAAATTGTATTCATAATCTATTTTTGAATGGCTCAGGGGAATTGTGTGATTCTCAAATTCCTTTCTTAGTTCTTAAGAAAAACTTCAACTTTATTTTATAATCTCAGTAAAAAAAGAGGAAAAGTTTGGATGAAATAAAATAACTTCATAAAAAAAATTTAGTGCGGGCCCTGGCCGGTTGGCTCAGTGGTAGAGTGTCGGCCTGAGCATCGGCCTGGCGTGCAGAAGTCCCGGGTTCGATTCCCGGCCAGGGCACACAGGAGAAGCGCCCATCTGCTTCTCCACCCCTCCCCCTCTCCTTCCTCTCTGTCTCTCTCTTCCCCTCCCGCAGCCGAGGCTACACTGGAGCAAAGATGGCCCGGGCGCTGGGGATGGCTCTGGTCACTACAGAGCGACGCCCCGGAGGGGCAGAGCATTGCCCCCTGGTGGGCAGAGCATCGCCCCTGGTGGGCGTGCCAGGTGGATCCCGGTCGGGCGCATGCGGGAGTCTGTCTGACTGTCTCTCCTCATTTCCAGCTTCAGAAAAATACAAAAAAAAAAAAAAAAAATTTAGTGCAACAGCCTGACCTGTGGTGGTGCAGGGGATAAAGCGTAGACTTGGAATGCCGAGAACGCCGGTTCAAAACCCTGGGCTTGTCCAGTCAAGGCTCACATGAGAAGTAACTACTATAAGCTGATGCTTCCCACTCCTCCCTCCCCTCTCTCTCTAAAAAATCAATCAATAAATCTTACAATTCAGTGCTATATGAAATACAAATTAATGACAGGTTAATAAAATCACAGCTATAGGAGTGAGTGACACAAAGGCTCAAGGACTCATAAAGAAAGAAAAGGGCTGAGATAGAATCAGAACGAAGAATAAAACATGTACCCGAACAACAATATCCAAGAACTGGAAACACATGGGAATGAAGGAACCTGTGTCTGGGATGAATTCAACCAATATGAGTGAGCGGAAGAGGGGTTATTGTAGAAAAGGAGGCAGTGGGTTTTTTTTGTTTTTTATATTTACTGAGAGAGAGAGAGAGAAAGAGAGAGGAAGAGAGAAAGAGACAGGGAGAGACAGATAGGAAGGGAGAAGATGAGAAACATTCAACAAATATGTGGCACCTTAGTTGTTCATTGATTGCTTTCTCATATGTCCCTTTACTGGGGGGGCTCCAGCCCAAGCCAGTGACCTTCAGCTCAAACCAGCAACCTTGGGCTTCAAGCCAGTGACCTTCGGGCTCAAGCCAGTGACCATGAAGTCATGTCTATGACCCCACACTCAAGCCAGCAACCTCGGGGTCTCGAACCTGGATCCTCAGTGTCCCAGGCCGATGCTCTCTCCACTACACCACTGTGTGGTAAGGCAAAGAGGCAGTGTTTTTAAAGGAAAGATCAGCATTAGAAGTGAGAGTGCTTACTTTTTTATTTTTGTATGGCCCTTCAGTAAATCACAGATTCAATCTGAATCTTGGTTTCCTCACATTTCCACTTTTTCTATTACTGGTTCTTTTGTGTGCAACAATGACCTAACAGTAATTAAGGTGTACTGAATTTGCCAGACCTGTGGTGGCGCAGTAGATAAAACATCGACCTGGAATGCTGGGATCACTGGTTCGAAACCTTGGGCTTGCCTGAACAAGGCACATATGGGAAGGAACTACTACGAGTTGATGCTTCCCACTTCTCCCCTCCTTTCTCTCTCTCTCTCTTAAAAAAAGAGAAACAATCAAAAAGGTGTACTGAAATTTTGCTGTATGCCAGGCACTGTTCTAAATGCTTTATATGTATTATATCTCATTTAACATTCTGGAAAGCCTTATAAAGTACCGGTAGGTACCTTTACTTTCCCCATTTTATAATTAGAAAAGGTAGGTGGCCTGACCAGGCGGTGGCACAGTGGATAGAGTGTCGGACTGGGATGCGGAGGACCCAGGTTTGAGACCCCAAGGTCGCCAGCTTGAGCACGGGCTCATCTGGTTTGAGCACAGCTCACCAGCTTGAGCCCAAGGTCGCTGGCTCAAGCAAGGAGTTCCTCGGTCTGCTGTAGCACCCTGTCAAGGCACATATGAGAAAGCAATCAATGAACAACTAAGGAGCTGCAACGAAGAATTGATGTTTCTCATCTCTCTCCTTCCTGTCTGTCTGTCCCTATCTGTCTCTCTCTCTGACTCTGTCTCTATCACAAAAAAAACAAAAGAAAAGGTAGGTGATTTGCCAAAGGTCACTCACTGGACTCAGAATTGCATAGCTGTGACTGGAACTCAAATATGATTCAAGAGCTCACTCTCTTAAATGTTTTCTTAAACTGACTCTCAAATAATATAAAGTACATATTTTAAGAAGCATTTTTAAATGGCCATTCAAATGTAAAATGGTGTTATTATAAATCTTATTTGCACTAACTGAAATGGATCATCATCAATTAAACAGCCAAGCAACATAGATCTAAAATATGTAAAGCATATACATGTGGAAAGTCTTAACACTAAAAAAGATTTTAAGATGATGGCAATATAAATGATGTAACGTACCGTGCAGGGGGGAGGTGGAAGAGGGTAACGGGGGATAAATGGTGATGGGAGGAGACTTGACGTGGGGTGGTGAACACACAGTACAGTGAACAGATGAAGTGTTGTGGAATTGTGCACCTGAAACCTGTATAATTTTGTTAAACAGTGTCATCCCAATAAATTTAATAAATACAACAATAAAGCCCAGTGCAAATTTTGGTTGCCTGTGATAAGCATTTACAGCCTTAAAAAAGATTTGGATACAGTATTTACTCATTTAATTCTCATAACACCCTATGAAGTGCTTACAGTTATCCCATTTCACAAACAGGAAATTGAAGCACAGAAGGGTGACATGTAACAGCTTAAAATCACAGAGCTAGTAATTGGAGCCAGTACTCAATTCAGGCAGTTTGGTTAAAGAATCTGCTCTTAACTACCAGCTCTGCTGCAATTAAGGGAATGGTGAAACTCTTCTTTTAAAAGTCAACAAGCCTGGCCTGTGGTGGTGCAGTGCATAGAGTGTCCACCTGCAATGCTGAGGTCACTGGTTAGAAACCCTGGGCTTGCCAGGTCAAGGCATATATGACAAGCAAGCAATGAACAACTAAAGTGAAACAATTATGAATTGATTCTTCTTGCTCTCTCTCTATTCCCCTCTCTCTGTAAAAATCAATAAAATAAAAAGAGAATAGTCAATAAAAATTATAATGATCTGCTTGTGGTGGCGCAGTGGATAAAGCACCAACCTGAAACACTGAGGTCACCAGTTCGAGGCCCTGGGCCTGCCAGGTCAAGGCACATACAGAGAGAAACTCCTACGAGTTGATGCTTCCTGCTTCTCTCTCTCTCTCTCTCTCTCTCTCTCTCTCTCTCTCTCTCGTCTCTCCAGAAATCAATACATAAAAAAAAATTTATAATGATCTGGATGAATGCCTACAAAGCCTGACCAGGTGGTGGCGCAGTGGATAGAGCATCGCCCTGGGATGCTGAGGACTCAGGTTCAAAACCCTGAGGTCACTGGTTTGAACATGGGATCATGGACATGAGCCCAAAGGTCACTGGCTTGAAGTCCAAGGTCGCTGGCTTGAGCAAGAGATCACTGGCTCAGCTAGAGCCCCCAATCAAGGCACATGAGAGCAATCAATAAACAACTAAGGTGCCACAACGAAGAATTGATGCTTCTCACATCTCTCTCCCCCTGTCTGTCCCTCTTTCTCGGTTAAAAAAAATATATTAAAAAAATAAAAAAAGGCCCTGGCCAGTTGGCTCAGTGGTAGAGAGTCGGCCTGGTGTGCAGGAGTTCCGGGTTCGATTTCCGGCCAGGGCACACAGGAGAAGCACCCATCTGCTTCTCCACCCCTCCCCCTCTCCTTCCTCTCTGTCTCTCTCTTCCCCTCCCGCAGCCGGGGCTCCATTGGAGCAAAGTTGGCCTGGGTGCTGAGGATGGCTCTGTGGCCTCTGCCTCAGGCGCTAGAATGGCTCTGGTTGCAATGGAGCGAGGCCCCGGATGAGCAGAGCATCGCCCCCTGGTGGGCGTGCTGGGTGGATCCTGGTCGGGCGCATGCGGGAGTCTGTCTGACTGCCTCCCCATTTCCAACTTCAGAAAAATACACACACCAAAAAAATATATAAAAAAAACAAAAAAATATTACCCACAAAAAGAATGGAGATAAGCAGTCACCTATCTCAGTATACATATTAATACTAAAGGAACATGTGAAAGAAATATCTTAACTGTCCCAATAACCAGACGAAGCTAAATTATTAGGAAAATTTTCATTATAATGGCACACCAAACTTACTCATCTTTGGAAGAAGAGGTTTCTTTTAATTTTCCTATGACCCTGACCAGGAGGTGACACAGTGGATAGAGCGTTAGCCTGGGACACTAAGGACCCAGGTTCAAAACCCTAAAGTTGCCGGCTTGAGCATGGGATCATAGACATGACTTCATGGTCACTGGCTTCAACCCAAGGTTGCTGGCTTGAGCAAGGGGTCACTGGCTTGGCTGGAGCCCTCCCCCCAGCCCCCCATCAAGGCACATATGAAAGCAATCAATGAACAACTAAGGTGCCATAACTATGAGTTAATCCTTCTCAAATCTCTCCCTTCTTTCTCTCACTAAAAAAATAAAAATAAATAATAATAAAATTTCTATGTATTGTAAGCAAAGGAAATGTAATTTGGAGACTAATATTATTTATCCCTAACATTAACTTAAAAGGCTTGATAGACAGGATTTTTATCATTTTTTGATCCAGTCAACTTATGAAGAGGCAAACAGCTGTGGTAATAAAATTGCATGAACTAGTGGAGTCCACAACAGAATTAATGGTAAATCTGAACTTTTTTTTTTTTTTTTTTTTTACAAGGACAGAGAGAGAGTCAGAGAGAGGGATAGACAGGGACAGACAGACAGGAACGGAGAGAGATGAGAAGCATCAATCATCAGTTTTTCGTTGGGACACCTTAGTTGTTCATTGCTTGCTTTCTCATATGTGCCTTGACCACGGGCTGGTGAGCTTTTTTTTTTTTTTGCTCAAGCCAGATGAGCCCGCGCTCAAGCTGGCGACCTTGGGGTCTTGAACCTGGGTCCTTCCGCATCCCAGTCCGACGCTCTACCCACTGCGCCACCGCCTGGTCAGGCTAAATCTGAACTCTTTTCAGGTACAATAGACACTCAATATCACTTTATATTTTGTTTAAAAAAGAATCATATTTTGCAAAGTACTACAGTATTTGCTGTTTCATCTGATTCTCACAACTCTGAGAGTTAAATAGGATAAGTACTATTTTATTCTTATTTTACAAATAAGTAAACTTAAGCTCAAAAAAGCCAAATATTTTGCATAGTATAGCTAGAGTGCTCCTCTGACTCCAACTGCTCCTTCTATTATATCATGTTGCCAATAATTTTATACTTTCCAAGTTATGTCATATTTAATGTTCAGGTCAAGAAATTTGGAAAATATGCAGAAACACGTAGGCAGTTTTATGATCTTTAAAATGTGAAGAGTTTTGATAAAAATCTCATTATTTTATGATGTACAATTTATCTAGCTGAAATGAACCAATTAAATCAGTGGGACTCAAGAAAAACCTGCGCTTATTAAAGCTAAGTGAATCCAATTTTAAATGCTAAAATGTGAAATAATGTGACATTATTATAGTACTATTTTTCAAGAGCTTTTAAAAAAATCACTTCTAACTAGATTCATCTCAATCACTGGAGTTTATTCTAAACCAAATAAGACAAATTATAAGATCAAACAATTATGCACAATAATGGGGAGACTTAAGAAATTTGTTGTCACTGAGAAATGCTAGCTTCCCAGAAATCATAAGCTTCACAGATAGTTTTTTAAATGTTCATTCATCTATACTTATTTTACCCAGATTACTAGCCAACTGAGGAACAGAGAGGGTTGGTGAACCAAATGGGAACATTTAACAAATATATGAAATAACTGGTTTGGATAACTGGGAGAATTTTTTTTATCAATTGAACAACTAATCATCAAAAGTCCAATAAACTATACTTTAAGTGTATAAAAATGAAAACTTTGCAGTCTGTAACTACATACTATACTCTCACATCCTAAAGATAGCTGGTAGACTAGCTACACTGGGCTTGCAAAGACAGCTTAAAACTAGTTTTGTAGGCCTGACCTGTGGTGGCGCAGTGGATAAAGCGTTGACTTGGAAATGCTGAGGTCTCCGGTTCAAAACCCTGGGCTTGCCTGGTCAAGGCACATATGGGAGTTGATGCTTCCAGCTTCTCTCTCCTCTCTGTTTCCCTCTCTCTCCTCTCTAAAATGAATAAATAATAAAAAAAATTAAAAAAAAAACAAAAACTAGTTTTGTAATTACCTTGTCATGCCTTTTGAGGGAAAAGGGCCGAAGTGACAAGATTGAAAAAAGAATTCCTTTGGAAAAGTTGTTTGTGGAAAAATATTGTGAAATCCTTTTCCTCATTCCCACTTTACCATGCATGAGAGTAGCTCTCACTCAAAGGTCTTGATCTGGTCCTTTGTAGACTGCTGACAGAGGACCCATGCCTGGAAAAGCCTAAGAGCCTGTGTGTGGATACCTGCTCAAACAAAACAAGAATGGCTGCATTGCATTGTTATTGGCCTGTCTACCCACAATTTGCTGGGGCAAGAAATGTGAGGCTTTTTCCTGTGGAACTGAGGAAGAACAGGTATGAAGCCAGCTAGAGGAGACTTTGTCCACTAGGACAGTGGTCCCCAACCCCTGGGCCGCAGACCGGTACCAGTCCGTGGGCCATTTGGTACCGGTCCGCAGAGAAAGAATAAATAACTTCCATTATTTCCGTTTTATTTATATTTAAGTCTGAACGATGTTTTATTTTTTAAAAATGACCAGATTCCCTCTGTTACATCCGTCTAAGGCTCACTCTTGACGCCTGTCTCGGTCGCGTGATACATTTATCTGTCCCCCCCTAAAGGCCGGTCCATGAAAATATTTTCTGACATTAAACCGGTCCATGGCCCAAAAAAGGTTGGGGACCACTGCTTTAAAGCATACTAAAGAACAGCATTATCCTCGGTCCTATCTGTAACTGATCATAGATGTTGCAGATACAACTCAAAAACTGCATGGATAACAATACAAAGTGAGAGAAAAGCAGCAATGTGGGCTAATGTACTTTTGCTTTATGCTATATACAGCAGCCTAAGATAAGCGCGTAAACCAGACAAAAACAAGACTTTCGCACTTACAATACTGTCCTCAACACTATGTAAGTAAGCAGGTTAAGTGGGGCAAGCAGACTTAAAAGGCAGTAGGCTGCAAGTTACTATCACTGGTTTACATTCATTCTATGCACTAGTTTCAAATGACTAGACCAGGGGTCCCCAAACTACGGGCTGCAGGCGGCCCCCTGAGGCCATTTATCCTCCCCCGCCTCACTTCCAGAAGGGGCATCTCTTTCATTGCTGGTCAGTGAGTGGATGCATCCTGTGCTCCTGGAGTACTGTATGTGGCGGCGCTCAGGTACAGGACTACTTTCAGTGACACGGAATGCAAGCATCAGGGCTCCGGAAGCCTGTCACATCACCTGTCACAGCTAGCAGTGACAAATATGAAACCAGACATTGACCAACTCATTAGTCAAAAGCAGGCCCATAATTCCCATTGAAATACTGGTCAGGGCCCTGGCCGGTTGGCTCAGTGGTAGAGCGTCGGCCTGGCGTGCGGAAGTCCAGGGTTCGATTCCCGGCCAGGGCACACAGGAGAAGCGCCCATCTACTTCTCCACCCCTCCCCCTCTCCTTCCTCTCTGTCTCTCTCTTCCCCTCCCACAGCAGAGGCTCCATTGGAGCAAAAGATGGCCCGGGGCGCTGGGGATGGCTCCATGGCCTCTGCCCAGGCGCTAGAGTGGCTCTGGTCACAACAGAGCGACATCCCGGGTGGGCAGAGCATCGACCCCTGGTGGGCGTGCCGGGTGGATCCCGGTCGGACGCATGCGGGAGTCTGACTGCCTCCCCGTTTCCAGCTTCAGAAAAAAAGAAAAAAAATAAAATACTGGTCAGTTTGTTGATTTAAATATACTTGTTCTTTATTTTAAATATTGTATTTGTTCCCATTTTGTTTTTTTACTTTAAAATAAGATATGTGCAGTGTGCATAGGGATTTGTTCATAGTATTTTTTGTAGACCGGCTCTCCAATGGTCTGAGGGACAGTGAACTGGCCCCCTGTGTAAAAAGTTTGGGGACCCCTGGTCTAGACTCTACAATAAAGAATTTGAAAAACAGAAATAGTGATAAGTAGTTAACATCAGAAATTTATATTTTAGATCCATTATCTCATTTGATCCTCACAACTCTAGTAAGTAAATAAGGCTGGTACTGATTTTAATTCTGAGCAAGTGCACTCCCCCAAAGGTTAGGAAGTGGCTTGTACTTCGATGCCTTTCTACTAGATAGACATTGGTAACAATTTACTTGTAGGTATGTCGTATTCTAAAATAAATTCAAGTTAGATAACAGGAGCAACATTTTACAAGAAATACCACATTTTAATTTTACGCCCATGAAAATCTGAATGCTGCCTGACCGGGCAGTGGTGCAGTGAGTGGATAGAGCGTCGGACTGGGATGTGGAGGACCCAGGTTCAGATACTGAGTTCACCAGCTTGAGCGCGGGTTCATCCGGTTTGAGCAAAGTTCACCAGCTTGGACCCAAGGTCGCTAGCTGGAGCAAGAGGTTACTCCGTCTGTTGAAGGACCACCATAAAGGCACATGTGAGAAAGCAATCAATGAACAACTAAAGTGCCACAATGAAAAGCTGATGATTGATACCTCTTATCTCTCTGCGTTCCTGTCTGCCCTATCTATCCTTCTCTCTGACTCTCGCTCTGTCTCTGTAAAAAAAATTAAAAGGAACAAAAAAAAAAGATCGAATGCCACACTCCTTTTAAGTTGTCAAAGCAAGAGAACACGTGGGCTAGTAATTTAATAAAGTGTTTCTGACCGAGAAAATGAAAACAGTAACAGCACCTCTTTAGACGGCTATGTGGACTAAATGTGATAATAACATAAAGTGCTTAACGTAGTGGCTGGTCTCGCAGTTTGTGCCACGCCTTTCCCCAAATGAAAACTTGCTTTCTGACCTCGAAAATGAACCCAGAAGGTGGGTAGGAAAAAATGCAAGAGGACCGTGGGAGAAGCCGCGGAAATCCAGGTCCTGGCTACCCCTCCTTGAACATCTGGAGAAGGGCGCGACGTTTTTTTAATGAAGAATGACCCAAAGGAAGCGCTGGAAGCGGCGGCGGCCCTGGAGGCAGGACTGGCGGGATGGACCGAGGTTCGGACGGCGGCACCACAAGCCCCAACGCGGGCTCCCTACTTCCGACTCTTTTCATTACCCTCAGCTCTAGATGCTCAGCGACCCGGCCTCCAAGGATCAACCCGAACTGCCACCGCCAATGGAGAGAACTGCCCAACCCCTCGACTCGCCTGGCCCTACCCGGGGCGGCCCTACAAAAAGTACCTCAGCTGTGAGCCTCCCACTGGCAGAAGAGAGCACGCGAGCCCAGCCACGGCGCAGGTCGACCGGAACTCCACCCTCTAACTCTCTGATTGGATGAACGCGCAAAGGAAAATGAAGAGGATTGGCCAGCAACAGACAGGGAAGTGAAAGAGGCGGGGCGGGGAGGTGCGAAGAATTGCCCGGAGCTGACCTTCCTTCCGACCGACGAAAACAGGAGGTCTGCGCCTGTGTGGAGCCAGCTTGCGTAGATCGCCGCACACCACCGCCCCTTACGTTACGTTAAGGGAAGTTTCAACGACTGATTGGTTGTGATCAAGAATTGCCTCTTTGTTGCGTGGCCAATAAAGGGCAAGAATAAAGAGAGTTCCGCCTCTTCCTCCGGCAGCTGAGTCCTTCCGTTGACTTGGGGCTACGGCAGTTCCTTTCGGCATTTAGGTGTTAGGACTCTCACCAGGCCAAACTTGGGTGGAGAATTGTTACACTATCTCGGAAATTTCTATTTCACGTGAGAAGTACTTAGTAAGAATTGGGCCCTAAAACACCCACATCGGCTCAAAACGTTCTAAGTAGCTAAATATGACTCAAAGGAACAGGTCTCTTACTTTCTCTTTGGCGTGGCTGTGTCATTGGCTGTAAAAGTTGTCCGTCTGAGGTAGCTAGCTTCGCCTCCGTTTGGAATTTCTGATTTGTAACCCTTAACGCGCAAGTCCTGCGTCTTTGAATGTGATTGTTGCTCCAAAGTTGTTCTTCATGGACTCCTGCTGAATTCTGATGTGCTGCGCTGTGCTTTTTATCCTTACTTTCATCAGCACCATCAAAGCCAAAGGATACTTAGCAAAACTGGAAAGAGTTCATGTATTCTGCTCACAAAAATTAGGGGACACTTTGTCGCTTCATATTTATTTTGAAATATCATCTAATTTTTGTGAGCAGTATATATGTTTGTGAAAGAAATATTAGTGTTTCAAACATTTTACTGCTGTGCCTGGCGCTCTGCTAGTTGTTCGAAATTACCATACTAGGGTGGTTTGGGTTTGTCAAGTTCTTGCTATTGTGACAAAACTGCCTTTGATTTTCATATTAGTGTCCATTTAAGGTATTTGAAAAGTACCTTAAATTTAGCAATAATGCACAGCTGTTTATATAAATCAAGTGTTGATATGATGTGGAGCAGAACTGGCTGCTGTCTTGACAGGAAAATAACAGTTAAAATGTCAAGCATGAACAGTTTCAGGAGGTACATACATTGCATATTAGTCAACATTACTATGAAGTTCATTTTCAGCCTTTATGGAAACATGTTGGCTGAAGGCAGAGTTTCCCTGCCTTTATTTTGAATGATGAATTCCTTTTCCTTCTTTTGAGTCCATTTAGTAGTATTTCATCACTTTTGTGTTCAGCAAAAGTAAAAATGAATCCATAAATACCAAAACTTGTCTTCAGCGGACTTTCTCTTTTGACAAATTATTCTCTATTAAACATGTAATACTATTGTGTAAGAAAAAAACAAGATTTTAGGTATATATAACAGCTTCGCATTTCTAGGTTGAAAAAGAAATACATTTTATAGGATTGAAATCAAGTAAAACCTGCTTTTGTGACTGGTTTTGGAATTATTGCAGTTCTGTTTAAAAATATCAAATTATAATTTTTTGTTTTTGTTTCTAAATGAAAAGTTCAGACTGTTATTCATAAATGAAATGGAAGATATAACTTCCTTTGTTCTCAATAAATTAAGAGCCACATTGAGTATTGTAAAGCCAGTAGCCACGGCCACCATCACAGCTGCCTGGCTCATGAAGGTTCACATTTGATTCAGACAGAGGGTAATGAAACAACGGAGCCAAGAACTAGTGGGTGGTTACCTTTAATCCTAGCTTGCACTCGGTGGGCAAGAAATACACACAGTGGGAAAACACTTCCCTTTCCATTCTGGGCTTCCAAAGCCACTGACTCATCTGACTATTCCTAGAATCAAAGGGACCACCAGCCTTATTCACCTCTGTTCCCCATCTCCTACTCTCTGCACAAACTAGCTTCTCCTTCAGCACTCTGCCATCTTGGCTGCTTCTCCTCTACAATGCTGATGGCAGGATCTGGGCGGCCAAGAACCCCCACCCCCCAAAGCCTGCTTCATTTTATAGTGTAGAAATTAAAGTCTTTAAGCCAATATACAAATAAGGAAGTCTCTGATGCAAAGCCACTTCTCTAAGGCATAAATGAGATGGATTCCTTATAAGAGTGCACCACCCCACATCATGCAACAGGCAAGCGTGTGGGGAAAATCTCAGTTTTTAAAAGATCTTAGTATCAAAAGGGTGAGAAAGGCTTATTCTTAAAACCAAGCCTTAGGCCTGACCAGGCGGTGGCGCAGTGGATAGAGTGTTGAACTGGGATGCAGAGGACCCAGGTTCGAGACCCCGAGGTCACCAGCTTGAGCGCGGGCTCATCTAGTTTGAGCAAAAGCTCACCAGCTTAGACCCAATGTCTCTGGCTCAAGCAAGGGGTTACTCAGTCTGCTGAAGGCCCATGGTCAAGGCACATATGAGAGAGCAATCAATGAACAATGTAGGTGTCGCAATGAGAAACTGATGATTGATGCTTCTCATCTCTCTCCATTCCTGTCTGTCTGTCCCTATCTATCCCTCTCTCTGACACTCTCTCTCTCTCTCTCTCTCTCTCTCTCTCTCTGAAAAAAAAAAAAATGCTGAGACAGGTCAGTAAGCCAGTACAAGTAGAACAGGGAAACAGAGATGATTAAACAGCCAAGCAGTTTATAGCCATCTAGCAAATCACAAAATCATATCTCTATAATCAAGGACACTTAAGAGCATATGGTTTAGCCTGACCAGGAGGTGGTGTAGTGGATTAGAGTGTTGGCCTGGGATGCTGAGGACCCAGGTTCAAAACCCTGAGGTCACTGGCTTGAGCAAGGGCTCATCCGGCTTGACCACAGGGTTGCTGGCTTGAGCATGGGATCATAAACATGACCCCATTGTCACTGGCTTGAGCCCAAGGTTGCTAGCTCGAGGAAAGGGTCACTGGCTTGGATGGAGCCCCGTGGTCAAGGCACATATGAGAAGCAATCAATGAACAACTAAAGTGCTGCAACTATGTGTTGATGCTTCTCATCTCTCTCCCTTCCTGGCTGTCTGTTCCTGTTTATTCTTATCTCTCTCTCTTTAAAAAAAAAAAAAAGTTAATGGGCTTGCCTGGTCAAGGTGCATAAGAGAAGTAACTACTATGAGTTGATGCATCCTACTCCTCCTACTTTCTCTTTCTCTCTCCTCTCTCTAAAATCAACAAATAAACTCTTTTTTAAAAAAGTAAACGGTTTATACTGCTCCCCAACCTAAGGGTAAATAGCTTAAATCACCCTACTAAGGGAGGTAAATAGGAGAAAGCCAATTAGTACCATTTGTGCCAACTACACCCAAGGATAGATGAAGTTAAAAAAGTAAATCTCATAAAGCTGATGAATATTCTGTTGAGATCCTCCTCTAAGACCAGCTCTAAACTCCCAGTCTTTAAAAACACTCAAAACAAAGAGGCCAGTGTGCTCTCCCTCCTGGGAACATAAGCATGGCTTTCTCTTCTCCCTTCCCCTCTTCTCTCTGCCTCCCACAGGCATGCATTTCTTAAACTTTTAGGGTCCTCATGAGACTTGCAACAAGGGGAGCAGTGGACAGAGAGAGCTCGTCCTGGGCTAACCCCCTGAACCTGTGTCCAAGGCGCCCTTTCCTCCACTCATTTTTTCCCATAAGGTGTCTGGAGAGCCAGGGAAGCCTCACCTAGGCTCTCTCTGGTTGCCTCTTCTACTAGACCATTCCTTGTTTTACTGTCCCCAGCTTTGATAAACTTACTCTCAAAATCACTGGACTCGGCCTGACCAGTGGTGGCGTAGTGGGATAAAACATCGACCTGGAACACTGAGGTTGCTGGTTCAAAACCTTGGGCTTGCCTGGTCAAGGCACATATGGGAGTTGATGCTTCCTGCTCCTCCCCCTTCTCTCTCTCCCCTCTCTCTAAAAATCAATAAATAAAATATTTTTTTAAAAAATCACTGGACTCATGTTGTAAAATTTTTCCTACACAAAGTCAAACCCCCACATTACAGGCTGGCCCTAAGTAGACCCAAAGGACCAGATCCCCTGTCTGGTAAAAAAACTGCCACTATGGTTAGCAGTCTTCAGCAGACTGATAAACCTGTGGAAGGAGTGGCAGGCCCCCTCTTGCCTTAGAAGGAAGAAACAAAAAGAATACAAGGGAAAGGAGCCAGCTGGGGTAACCGAGTCAGCCAGTGATAAATTATCTATATCCCATAGTTACAATACAAAACAAGAACAGCAAGATCTGAATGTTACTATGGTCACTGATCTGGAAACTGGTTCCCCCTTGCTTACCCCACTGAAGCTTTCCCTCCCCTCTTCTGGAGTCCTGGGAAACCTTAGGCAAAGAAATCACATGCTCATTGCTTAGATACTGTAAAGGTATATAACCTGTAAGAAAGTCATCTTCAGGGAGCCCATGTGTTGGTCAAATAAGTTTGTAAATATGATATATATGTTTGCTCGCTTATAGTTTGCACTGAGTGTGGGGGACAGGCTGTAAGCAGCCAGGGTCATTATGACCTAAGTCTTAGTTTTAAGATTAAGCCTTTCCCACCCTAAGTGACTTTGTATCAGAGACTTCCTTGCTTGTATATTGGATTAAAAGTTTTGATTTCTACACTATAAAATGGGGCAGAGGAGCCCATGCTGGAGGAGAGCAGAGAAAGGCCACGTGGAGGAGAGGAGAAGCAGCCAAGATGGCAGAGTGCTGAAGGAGAAGCCAGTTTGTGCAGAGTTTGTGCAGAGAGAAGGAGATGGGGAACAGAGGTGAATAAGGCTGGTGAGGCAGAACCTTTGATTCTAGAAAATTCAGATAAGTCAGTGGCTTTGGGAGCCCTGAATGGAAAGGGAAGTGTTTTCCCACTGTGTGTATTTCTTGCCCGCCAGGTGCAAGCTAGGATTAAAGCTAATGGCCACAAGTTCTTGGCTCCGTTGTTTCATTACTGTTTGTCTGAATCAAACCTGAACCTGCATTGGCCAGGCAGCTGTGATGGTGGCTGTAGCTACTGGCTTTACAACGTATTTTAGAGCTACAATCTCCAAGTGCTCCACCAGCTTTAATAAATTCTACTTTCTTCATCAAGTTGTCTGAGCGTTTTGTCCTCCTTTGATTCCTGCAATAAACCAACTGAAGTAATGGAATCACAAGTACATTTGGCTAATCCAGGGGTCCCCAAACTTTTACACAGGGTGCCAGTTCACTGTCCCTCAGACCGTTGGAGGGCCGGACTATAAAAAAAACTATAAAAAAATCCCTATGCACACTGCACATATCTTATTTTAAAGTAAAAAAACAAAACGGTAACAAATACAATATTTAAAATAAAGAACAAGTAAATTTAAATCAACAAACTGACTAGTATTTCAATGGTAACTATGGGCCTGCTTTTGGCTAATGAGATGGTCAATATGCTCCTCTCACTGACCACCAATGAAAGAGGTGCCCCTTCCGGAAGTACAGCGGGGGACGGATGAATGGCCTCAGGGGGCCACATGCGGCCCGTGGGCTGTAGTTTGGGGACCCCTTGGCTAATCTATACTAACTATCCTAAGTGCTCAATCTTTTGGAATCTCGGACTCCCAAAGTGTTCCATTTTAAAAGGAAAAACAGTTGCCTGACCAGGCGGTGGTGTAGTGGATGGAGCATCGGACTGGGATGCGGAGGACCCAGGTTCGAGACCCCGAGGTCGCCAGCTTGAGTGCAGACTTATCTGGTTTGAGCAAAAGTTCACCAGCTTGGACCCAAGGTTGCTGGCTCGAGCAAGGGATCACTCGGTCTGCTGAAGGCCCATGGTCAAGGCACATATGAAAAAGTAATCAATGAATAACTAAAGTGTTGCAATGAAAAACTGATGATTTATGCTTCTCATCTCTCTTCATTCCTGGCTGTCTGTCCCTATCTATCCTTTTCTGACTCTCTGTCTGTCTCTTAAATTAAAAAAAAAAAAAAAAGGAAATACAGTTATGTCGACAGAAAAGAGGCCACATACTGAACCTGACAAATTGAGGGAGGGACGCTGTATATAGGCCTTATATATTCAGAGACCTAAGCCTGACCAGGCGGTGGCGCAGTGGATAGAGCGTTGGACTGGGATGCAGAAGACCCGAGTTCAAGACCCCGAGCTCACCAGCTTGAGCAAAAGCCCACCAGCTATAACCCAAGGTCGCTGGCTTATCTGGTTTGAGCAAAAGCCCACCAGCTATAACCCAAGGTCGCTGGCTCCAGCAAAGGGTTACTAGGTCTGCTGAAGACCCGCGGTCAAGGCACATATGACAAAGCAATCAATGAACAATTAAGGTGTCGCAATGAAAAACTGATGATTGATGCTTCTCATCTCTCTCTGTTCATGTCTGTCTGTCCCTATCTATCCCTCTCTCTGACTCTCTCTCTGTCTCTGTAAAAAAATAAAAATTAAAAATTCAGAGACCTAAAGTAACCACCTAGGATGGTCTGAAATTAAAATTCTAACAAAAAACAATTCTTGGCAGGTAGTCATGTCCTAAGGCTGTGACTGTGAACCTTTTTATAAAAACCGCCCACCTTTGCAGTGTGGTCCCTCCCACCCACTAGTGGGCGGTCCAGCTTTCATGGTGGGGCGGTAGCAGAGCAATCAAATGCGCTACAAATGGCCCACCATGAAAGCTGTACTGCCCACTAGTGGGCGGGAGGGACCAGGTTGACCAGCACTGCAAAATTGGGCGTTTTTGTCCCCCCCCCCCAAGCCAGAAATAAGGAGGCCGTCAGACAGACTCCTGTATGCGCCCCACCGGGATCCACCTGGCACGCCCACCAGGGGGCCATGCTCTGCCCAACGGGGTGTCGCTCTGTTGCGACCAGAGCCACTCTAACGCCTGAGGCAGAGGCCACAGAGCCATCCTCAGCACCCGGGGATCTTTGCTGCAATGGAGCCTTCGCTGCGGGAGGGGAAGAGAGAGGCAGAGAGGAAGAAGAGGGGGAGGGGTGGAGAAGCAGATGGGCGCTGCTTCTGTGTGCCCTGGCCGGGAATCGAACCCGGGACTCCTGTACGCCAGGCCAACGCTCTACCACTGAGCTAACCAGCCAGGGCCAAAATTGGGCGGTTTTTATAAAAAGGTTCACCATCACGGTCCTAAGGCATTATTCTTCCCTAACCAAGGTCAATGTTTATCTGAACTGAACCTATTATCTTTTTGCATCTACAATGACATGCCTGATAACATACCTTTAAAGTATAAGAGTAACACATACTTTTGAAACTTAAGAGTAATCCTTTTAAGACCTGTGGGTCAAATAAATTTGAAAATATGATGTATATGTTTGCTTGCTTATAGTTTGCATTGAGTGTGGGGGACAGGCTGTAAGCCTGCAGGATCCTTATAGCCTAAGGCTTAGTTTTAAGGCTAAGCCTTTCCCACCCTTCTAATACTTAGATCTTCTCAACACTAAGCTTTTCCCCACACACTTGCCTGTTGCATGATGTGGGGTGGTGCATTCTTATGAGGAATCCCATTGATGCCTCAGAAAAGTGGCTTTGTATCAGAGACTTCCTTATTTGTATATGTAAAGCCAGTAGTCAGGGCCACTATCATAGCCGACCGACCCATAGCCGTTCGCATTGGATTCGGACAGTCGGTAAAGAAACAACGGAGCAAAAAACTGATGGGCCATTATCTTTAATCCTAGCTTGCACCCAGCGGGCAAGTAAAAACACACTGGGCTCCAAAACCCACTCACATTCAGTGCTCACAAAGCTACTGACTTATCCGAGTTTCCTAGAATCAAAGGTTTCTAGCTCACCAGAATTATTCATCTCTGTTCCCCATCTCCTTCCTTCTCCCAGATACAAACTCTGCACAAACTGACTTCTCACTCAACATTCCGCCATCTTGGCTGCTTCTCCTGGCCTCCTCCACGTGGCCTTTCTCTGCTCTCTGCTCTCTCTTCTCTCTGTTCTAATGTTAATCTCAGGAACCAAGAGTGCAAGCTCCTCTTCTGCCCACATTTTATAGTGTAGATTCATAACTTTTTTTTTTTTTTTTTTTTGTATTTTTCTGAAGCTGGAAATGGGGAGAGACAGTCAGACAGACTCCCACATGCGCCCCACTGGGATTCACCCGGCACGCCCACCAGGGGCGAAGCTCTGCCCACCAGGGGGCGATGCTCTGCCCCTCCAGGGCATTGCTCTGCCGGGACCAGAGCCACTCTAGCGCTGGGGCAGAGGCCAAGGAGCCATCCCCAGCGCCCGGGCCATCTTTGCTCCAATGGAGCCTTGGCTGCGGGAGGGGAAGAGAGAGACAGAGAGGAAGGAGGGGGGGCGGGGGCGGAGAAGCAAATGAGCGCCTCTCCTATGTGCCCTGGCCGGGAATTGAACCCGGGTTCCCCGCACGCCAGGCCGACGCTCTACCACTGTGCCAACCGGCTAGGGCCAGATTCATAACTTTTAATCCGATATATAAAATAGGGAAGTTTCTAATACAAAGTCACTTATCTGAGGCATGATGGGATTATACCACCCCACATCAAAACGAGTGGGAAAGGCTTAATCCTAAAACCAAGCCCCAGGCTACAAGGATCCTGCCTGCCCACAGCCCACAGAGACACACATTAATATCACCTGGGCAACGGCCTCCATGTGGGCAGCGTCATCTTTAACAAAGTGAGCATAATACATTTTATCTGCCCAACAGTATACTGGCTTAAAGCTTTAATTTCTGCACTATAAAATAAAGGAGAAAAGAGGCTCTCTCTTGGTTCCTAAAATTAGCATTGCAGAGGAGAAGCAGCCAAGATGGCAGAGTACTGAAGGAGAAAACAGTTTGTGCAGAATTTGTGCAGAGAGTGTGGTAAGGTGCCAGAGAACTGTAAAGCTTAGTATTGGCAACGCCATTTTAAAGAGGAAAAGTCAGGCTTTCTGTTGTGTCTTTTCTTTGGAAAATGGAGGGAAAAGAATATGAAAGTCTCCTGACTTACAAGGATAACTGGATCATTTAGTTTTAGTTCTCTGAAAGGATTAAAGTTATCTAAAGAGCTTCCTTTCCCTTTCAATAATAGACAAAATTTACATACCAGTCTATACTGATTTTTAGCTCTCCCTCCCTTCCTGGAATTCTGAGATTAATGTGTACCTCTAGGGCCTAGAGTCTAGGCAAAGGAGGGGAGATAGACACTGTTGGTCAAATAAGTTTTTAAATATGATATATGTTTGCTCACTTATACTTTGCATTGGGTATGGGGGACAGGCTGTAAGCAGGCAGGGTGGTTATAGCTTAAGGCTTAGTTTTTAAGACTAGGCTTTTCCCCACACCCTTGACTGATTGCATGATGTGGGTGGTGCACTCTCATGAGGAATCCCATTATGCCTCAGATAAGTGACTTTGTTTCAGAGATTTTCTTTTTGTATATTGTATATTGGATTAAAGGTTTTGATTTCTACACTATAAAGTGGGGCAGACCGGGAGCTTGCTCTCTCCTTTCCTGAGATTAGCATTAGAGGACAGAGCAGGGAAAGGCCACGTGGAGAAGAGGAGAAGCAGCCAAGATGGCAGAATGCTGAAGGAGAAGCCAGTTTGTGCAGAGAGAGGAGATGGGTAACAGAGGTGAATAAGGCTAGTGAGCTAGAAACCTTTGATTCTACAAAACTCGAATAAGTCAGTAGCTTTATGAGCCCTGAATGAGTGGGTTTTGGAGCCCAGTGTGTGTTTTTACTTACCCACCGGGTACAAGCTAGAATTAAAGCTAATGGCCCACCAGTTCTTGGCTCTGTTGTTTCATTACTGTCTGTCCGAATCTAATGCAATCCTGTACAGGCCAGGCGGCTGTGGTGGTGGCCGCATGTTGGGCAGATAAAATATATTATGCTCACTTTGTTAAAGATGGCACTGCCCACGTGGAAGCCTGTCGATCACGTGATGGTATTGGTTGCCCTTCTTGCTTGAGATGGGTGTGATTATATTAATGTGTGTTGGGGGGGTGTTGTGGGCAGGCAGGATCCTTGTAGCCTGGGGCTTGGTTTTGGGACTAAGCCTTTCCCACCCTTTTTGATGTCGGGTGGTGCACTCTCATGAGGAATCTAATTATGCCTCAGATAAGTGACTTTGTATCAGATACTTCCTTTTTGTATATTGGATTAAAGATTTTGGTTTCTACACTATAAAGTGGGGCTGACCGGGAGCTTGCTCTCTCGGTTCCTGAGATCAGCAGTAGAGAGGAGAGCAGAGAAAGGCCACGTGGAGGAGGCCAGAAGCAGCAGCCAAGATGGTGGAGTGCTGAGGGAGAAGCCAGTTGGTGCAGTGTTTGTGCAGAGAGAAAGAGATGGAGAATAGAGGTGAATAAATCTGGTGAGCTAGGAACCTTTGATTCTAGGAAACTCAGATAAGTCAGTGGCTTTGTGAGCACTGAATAAGTGGGTTTTGAAGCCCAGTGTGTGCTTTTACTTGCCCGCCGGGTGCAAGCTAGGATTAAAGCTAATGGCCCACCAGTTCTTGTCTCCATTGTTTCATTACTGTCTGTCCAAATTTAATGTGAACCTTCATGGGCCAGGTGGCTTTGATGGGGGCTGTGGCTACTGGCTTTACACTGCAGCGACTGGCTTTATAGACACTAAAAGGTTTATGAATGTATTTTGATGTTAAATGACATCACCATTGTGTTACCTGGGAAGTTTTAAATTTTTTTAATTCCCTAGACAAATGTTATAATCTTGTTAATGTTTGTGTCATGCTGTCATGCTCCCCCCAACCCTTGTGTGGTCAAAGGGTATATAACAAGTCTCTGAGATGTATTAGGGCAGCGGTTCTCAACCTGTGGGTCGCGACCCCAGCTGGGGTCAAATGACCAAAACACAGGGGTCACCTAAAGCCATCGGAAAATACATATTTCCGATGGCTTTAGCCGCTGAGAAGCCACGCTACTGCAGCAGCACTATTCAGCTTGAACGCATGCCGTTATGGACGTGCGTTCCAAACTGAATGCCTGCAGTCATGCGCAGACGTGATTGCATCATCCGTCCGGGGCCTAAGGGACGGGGGAAGCGGGGGGAATGCTCCACAGTCCATAGCAGCGTGGCTGCTTGTCCATAGCAGCGCATTACGTGTGCCCGGCGCTTGCTGACATCATCAGTGGGCGGGTGCAGCAAGCTCCGAAGGACAGAAGCCTAGGAGGCGGAGAGCCAAGAAAGCCTGCGAGACAGCCTGCTGGTGTAAAAAAGGTTAATAATGTAAAAACAGTACATACACCATACACACAATACTGTGTAAGTGTAAGGTGCTTTGTGTGTAATCATTACACAGTACACAAAGCAGCTTACACTTACACAAAGCACCATACATTTACACAGTGTGAACTACATCAGTCTTTTTTTTTTAAAGGGACAATCTTATTTTATTTTATTTTATTTTATTTATTCATTTTAGAGAGGAGAGAGAGAGAGAGATAGAGAGGGAGAGAGAGACAAGGGGGAGGAACTGGAAGCATCAACTCCCTTATGTGCCTTGACCAGGCAAGCCCAGGGTTTCGAACTGGCAACCTCAGCATTTCCAGGTTGACGCTTTATCCACTGCACCGCCACAGGTCAGGCCTACATCAGTCTTATACTATAAGAGACCACTATAAGATGTAATTCACACTGTTCCCCAATGTATAATTATCTCCCATATCTCCCACTATTTTCCCATATTCTGAATGAGGAAACTGCTGAAACAGTTTCCAGCATTGAATCCGCCTCCAATTGATTTCATTGGGAGTGCGGCGGATTTTGTGGAAGAGAGCTCCCGAGAATCTCGGGTTACCACACAATCCGCTGCAGCCTCCTTTTGATTTCAATAAGAGGCGGAGAAATGACAGTTTCCGACATATTTCTTCCGCCACCCCCAATAGACTGAAAGAGGCCTCACACTGAGGAATCTGCTGTGCGGATTCTGCAGTGTAAAAGATCTGCCTCCTATAGAAGTCTATAGACTGAAAGAGGCCTCCCACTGAGGAATCTGCTGTGCGAATTCTGCAGTGTAAAAGATCTGCCTCCTATAGAAGTCTATTGGGGGGGGGGGTGGATTCCACCTTTGAAATTTTTCTGCTCTAGGAAAAGTTCTAGCGTGGAAAAAATTAAGCAACATGCTCTATATTTGAGCAGAATCTGCTGCGGCCTCCCATTGACTTGAATAGGAGAGGAAGAAATGTGTCGGAACTGCATTTCTGCCGTATATGGGGGATCTCTCTTCTGCGGAATCCACGGGTCTCCCATTGAAGTAAATGAGATGTGGATTCCACTGCAGAAACCGCTGCTTTATAGTATAAAAGAGCCCTGAAAGATACCATGCTGTGCAGAAACTGCAGTGTATCCTATGACGTAGTTCACACTGTTCTATATAGAAAACTTGCCACTAATCTGGAAAAAACAGATCCATTAGTTAAGCAGCTATTTACGGAATGGTAGCCCCAATACACTAGGTAAGGAGGTCCATTAGTAATAAATATTTCTCAATATATAATTAAATATTGTTTTTGTGATTAATCACTATGTTTAAATTATGTTTGATTTGTAGCAATGAGAATACATAATGCATATTAGGTATAACTGTAGCAAAATTACAGTTATGAAGTAGCCACCAAAATTATTTTTTGGTTTGGGGTCACCGCAACATGAGGAACTGTATTTTGGGGTCACGGCATTAGAAAGGTTGAGAACCACTGTATTAGGGGCTGCACAATTATGGGTCAGATATGCCCCGTGTTGTCATATATGGCTGGCATATTAATAAATCTCCTCCTTTTAATAAAACCCTTCAAAATTCATCTGGACTTGGTGTCTCTACATGAAGTCACAGAAGTGAGGTACGGTACTTTACAACATTTGAGGGTATGGTACTTTACAACATTTGGGGGCTCATCTGGGATCCGGTGTTCTGCATCACTGGGTAGAGACACCCAAATCGGCTGGTCTCTCCGGGGGACTGCCCAACCTCTCTGGAATCTTAAGGAGAGGCGCCACCTGAGACGTTTTCAGGGCTCCCCATTTTCCTGTGGAGTTCAGATGGTTCTTTGGTAGACACCCCCCAATTCCCAAAATCGACGATTTGGACAATTTGGCAGAGAAATCAAGGAAGTATGTAAAGCAACTCTTTTGCTTTACTGAATTCTAGCTTTTCTTCTGTTCTGAATTCTAGCTTTTCTGTTTGGGACTGGTCAATTTGGGCCATTGTGTAGAGGACCAGACGCGGTCACATTCTTGCAGTGGGCTCTCCAAGACTGAGATGTCGGTGGAGAGTTTTTAGGTTCCACCTTGGGCTTTGCTGGGAGATGTCTGGTTGCATTCTGGAAGGACATTAGTGGGGACTGAGTTCTGCCTTGGGCTTCCGGAGATGTTCATTTGTGTTTGCACATTTATTCATGCTCTAGGAAGACAATTAGTGGGAACTGAGTTGACCAGGTTGATCAGTTCTGCCTCGGGCTTCCAGAGGCATCTATTTTTGTTTCCACATTTGTTCATGCTCTAGGAAGACATTAGAGGGGACCAGATCCAGCCTTGGACTTCCAGAGGCATCTAGTTGTGCTCTGAGTAAAAGACATTAGTGGGGACTTCATTCGTGCTCTAGGAAGGCATAGTGGGAATTGAATTGATCAGAATTAATCAGTCTCGCATTGCATCAATGGAAACTGACTTAACCAGGATTGATTGGTCTCGCCTTGGACTTTTAGAGACATCTCTCTGTTTGTCAGATCTCGTTCTTTGCTTTTAATGTTTCTGTCTGAACCTCCTGAGTGATTGGTGTATGAGTGAAAGTCTCTAGTGCCTGAACCTAAGTTTCAGAAACACACCTACTAGAGCATATGATGAGTAATTAATATATAAGTAGAACTCGCTGATGCCTGAGCCTAAGTTCCAGGAACACGGCTAGGAAAGCACCTAATGAGTGATTAGTGTGTGAGCAGGAATCTCTGGTGCCTGAGCCTAAGCCCCCCTGCCGGGATGCAGCTGAACAGACACCCGAGAGGCCCCTAACAGGTTAACCCCTTTCTTTGTCTATTGAGCTGTGTGACCTGATCTGTTTGGTCTCTTTGTTTGTCAGAGAAAAAAAAAATCTCTAGTATAATTTTAATTGGAATAATTAAAGAGTGCTTATTTAAATTTGATTTGTGATTTGTGTATGTAAAGTCTTTGTTTAATGTTTTATGTCTTATTTTTCTTGCATTTATTGGTGTGCTAATTCCTGCATTTTCCTGGATAGTTTCAACTTTGTAAATCAGAGCCCCAGATATTAAATATGGGGAAAGAAGGCTGGTAAGGTAGAAACCTTTGATTCTAGGAAACTCAGATGAGTTAGTGGTTTTTATCAGTCCTGAATACAAAGGGAAGTCTTTCTACAGCCTCTGGCTGGCAAGTAAGCGGTTTGGGTGAGAAAAGAGCGAAAGGTAAGGTCAGGACATGCTGTGTGTGGAACAGTGGGGGAAGGGCACTCTATTAAGGTGCCAGGGACAACTAAGGGTGAAGTGACTGGAGAAAATATAGAATAGAAACTGCCTGACCAGGCAGTGGTGCAGTGGATAGAGCGTCGGACTGGGATGTGGAGGACCCAGGTTAGAGACCCCGAGCTCGCCAGCTTAAGCGTGGGCTCATCTGGTTTGAGCAAAGCTCACCAGCTTGGACCCAAGATCGCTGGCTCGAGCAAGGGGTTACTCAGTCTGCTGTAGCCCCATGGTCAAGGCACATATGAGAAAGCAATCAATGAACAACTAAGGTGTCACAACAAAAAACTAATGATTGATGCCTCTCATCTCTCTCCATTCCTGTCTGTCTGTCCCTATCTATCCCTCTCTCTGATTCTCTCTCTGTCTCTGTAAAAAAATAAAATAAGCCTGACCAAGCAGTGGCGCAGTGGATAGAGCATCGAACTGGGATGTGGAGGACCCAGGTTTGAGACCCCGAGGTCGCCAGCTTGAGCGCGGCTCAGCTGGTTTGAGCAAAAGCTCACCAGCTTGGACCCAAGGTCGCTGGCTCAAGCAAGGAGTTACTCAGTCTGCTGAAGGCCCATGGTCAAGGCACATATGAGAAAGCAATCAATGAACAACTAAGGTGTCGCAATGCGCAACAAAAAAGCTAATGATTGATGCTTCTCATCTCTCCATTCCTGTCTATCTGTCCCTGTCTATCCCACTCTCTGACTCTGTCTGTCTCTGAAAAAAAATAAAAATAAAAAAAATAATAAAAATAAATAAATAGAAACTAATTTCAGATATTCAGATATCCACCTACCCATTTGAAAGATACAGGGTAGGAATAGTATTAAAAATTAGAACTTTGTTTTAGAAAAATCTTAAAATAAGAAAACAGGGCCAAGTAAAAAATTTAGAAATTAACAAACCACAGGTGTGGACCTTGCTGGTAATCAGTTTCTTGAAATAAATTGCAACTCCAGAATGAGTAATGGCATCATGAGTAACAGGATTATAGGGGATGGGATTATCAGAGACATGCCCTCCAGCTGCCTCTTCCCTTCCCCTGCTTAGGACATAGGGGTCGCGTGGGCCCTCCATGGGTTAGGATTAATGGCTTATTGCCCTCCACTGGTTGTGAAGGAAGTTATAGAAGGAAAAATAAGTATAAAGTGTACAAGACTATCACTGAAAGAAGGGTGGCCCCCTCTCTCCCATAGGGCCGAGGCAAATGTTAGGTCCCCTCCAAGTTTTCCCTACCCTTCCCCAGTTCCTTCGTGTGTTATGATTGTTGTCTGATGTGGGAGGCATGGAATTCACCAGGGAGACCCACTGCTTTAGTCATAATAGTACCCCCTTGGGCACCAAGAATCCCAGGCACCCTGACCCTTAAATTGACTTAATGGTATAAAGCACTGTAGGTCAAAAAGAAGATTAGGCCTGACTGGGCAGTGGCGCAGTGGATAGAGCGTCGGACTGGGATGCGGAAGACCCAGGTTCGAGACCCTGAGGTCGCCAGCTTGAGCACGGGCTCATCTGGTTTGAACAAAAGATCACCAGCTTGAGCCCAAGGTCGCTGGCTCCAGCAAGGGGTTGCTCAGTCTGCTGAAGGCCCGCGGTCAAGGCACGTATGAGAAAGCAATCAATGAACAATTAAGGTGTTGCAATGCACCACGAAAAACTAATGATTGATGCTTCTCATCTCTCTGTTCCTGTCTGTCTGTCCCTGTCTATCCCTCTCTCTGACTCTCTATCTGTCTCTGTAAAAAAAAAAAGAAGAAGAAGAAAAAAAGAAGATTAGTATCTCTTTGCCAGCTGGGTAGTTACAAAATAGTGAGTGCATTTTATTTTTCTCAATAGTCCATTGGGGTGGTAGTTTATAATCCTCTTATTGTGAACTGTACTAAAACTATACTAATAATAAGGCATATAGAATTGTATAGTCTGCTGTAAAGCCAGTAGTCAGGGCCACCATCACAGCAGCCTGGCCCATGCAGGTTCGCATTGGATTCAGACAGTCGATAAAGAAACAACGGAGCCAAAAACTGATGGGTCATTATCTTTAATCCTAGCTTGCACCTGGCGGGCAAGTAAAAACACACACTGGGCTCCAGAACCCACTCACTCAGTGCTCACAAAGCTACTGACTTATCCAAGTTTCCTAGAATCAAAGGTTTCTAGCTCACCAGACTTATTCACCTCTGTTCCCCATCTCCTTCCTTCTCCCTGCACAAACTCTGCACAAACTGGCTTCTCACTCAACACTCCGCCATCTTGGCTGCTTCTCCTGGCCTCCTCCACGTGGCCTTTCTCTGCTCTCCTCTCTGCTCTTTCCTCTAATGCTAATCTCAGGAACCAAAAGAGCAAGATCCCGTTCTGCCCTCATTTTATAGTGTAGAAATCCAGACCTTTAATCCAATATACAAAATAGGGAAGTCTCTAATACAAAGTCACTTCTCTGAGGCATGATGGGATTGTACCACCCCACATCAAAAAGGGTGGGAAAGGCTTAATCCCAAAACCAAGCCCCAGGCTACAAGGATTCTGCCTGCCCACAGCCCACAGAGACACACATTAATATCACCTGGGCAACGGCCTCCACGTGGGCAGCACCATCTTTAACAAAGTGAGCATAATATATTTTATCTGCCCAACAATCCACCCCTATCAAGGTATTTCACATTGTCCAAAATCCGTAAATCCATCCAACAAAGGAGCCAATGCCCACTCTGGTCGTAGTCCAGGAAGTCAGTCCATGCACATGAGACCTCAGCCACCCCCCTCATCCCTGCCATCCTGGCAGGTCTTACACTGTCCCAAAGAGGGGCATGTGGCAATGGCAGTCAGCATTTCCATCTCTGCTCTGGAGAGCATGTCTGGGCCCTATGTCCCAAAATCGCAGACCTACCAGGGCTGTAGTAGGTGCTCCTTCCAGCTGGGCTCTCAACTTATGGAGACTGCGGATTGCAACTCCAGCCCGATTCTCCTCATCCTCCAAAGAGGAACTGAAAACACCAGCTCCCAATGCCAGGCTTGCAGCCCCGGGCCTGGCCTCAGCCCAGGCCTCAGCCCTGGCCCCGGCCTCGACCTCCTGCTGCTGCTGGCTCTCCACAGCCTCCAGGGCAATCTGCAAGTCACAAACCTGTGATTCCTCCTCTAGTAGCTGTTCCATTTCCAGGTGAATCTCGCAATCCTGGTCGGGCTTCTCCTCCAGCGCTTCCTCCAGCTCCAGGGTCAGCATCTTTTTCTCCCACGTTTGCTCCAGCTCCTTCCACTGCTTGGTTTGCAGGTCCGGGCAGCCTCTTCCACAGAGCTCTCAGTTTCCTCACACATGGCTGTAAAAGTCAGCCAGCCTACGATTCCCAAAAGGACAGCCATGGGGAACCATAACAGCAGCCAGTCCTCTACTCCACCGGTCAAAGGTGGTGACGGCTCCTTGCTGATCTGTATCGAATCCTGCCACAGACTACGCCAAATGTAAAGCCAGTAGCCATGGCCACCATCACAGCAGCCCGGCCCATGCAGGTTCGCATTGGATTCAGACAGTCGGTAAAGAAACAATGGAGCCAAAAACTGATGGGCCATTATCTTTAGTCCTAGCTTGCACCCGGCGGGCAAGTAAAAACACACACTGGGCTCCAAAAGCCACTCACTCAGTGCTCACAAAGCTACTGACTTATCCGAGGTTCCTAGAATCAAAGGTTTCTAACTCACCAGACTTATTCACCTCTGTTCCCCATCTCCTTCCTTCTCCCTGCACAAACTCTGCACAAACTGGCTTCTCAATCAACACTCCGCCATCTTGGCTGCTTCTCCTGGCCTCCTCCACGTGGCCTTTCTCTGCTCTCTGCTCTGTTCTCTCTGCTCTCTCATGCTAATCTCAGGAACCAAGAGAGCAAGCTCCTGTTCTGCCCCCATTTTATAGTGTAGAAATCAAAACCTTTAATCCAATATACAAAATAGGGAAGTCTCTAATACAAAGTCACTTATCAGAGACATGATGGGATTGTACCACCCCACATCAAAAAGGGTGGGAAAGGCTTAATCCCAAAACCAAGCCCCAGGCTACAAGTATTCTGCCTGCCCACAGCCTGCCCCCAACACACATTAATATCACCTGGGTGACGGCCTCCACGTGGGCAGTGCCATCTTTAACAAAGTGAGCATAATATATTTTATCTGCCCAACATCTGCCAAATCCAAAGACTTCCTTTTTGTACCAAGGATCCCTTGTTATGTTATTTCAAAAGCCTTTTGTTAATTTTCCTTTTTATTTACTGTTTCATAGCCTGTGATGTTGAAATCTTGATTTAGGTATTAGGGAATATGTACTGGTTAGTAATGATTTTTTATGTAATATTTAGTTTATTATCATTTTTGGAGCAGTATTGTTCAATGTTAGGTCACCAAACCTAGAGTAAAAACATTGCTATTGATTAGCCTAGAGAGTAAAATTACAGTAAAAAACATAAATAAGGTATGTTTTCTTAAAATGTAAAAGGAATTTGTGATTAAGTAAAATATAAAATTTATTGGTCATTCCAATTGGTGCTTATAAGTAAATCTTTAAAATTGAGACATAAATATAATAGGAAATAGTTTAAATCCTTTTCCTAAGTGAGCTATAGAATTAGAAAGCTCAGAATTCCCTTTATGGGGGAAGTCTCAAGCCCTAGCAGTACTGTTAGAATCTGTAAAACAATCGAGACTACCTCAAGAAAATGTTTCTAATTGCTTAGCTTAAGTAAGATTCTAGCTCCCAAGCAAGTGAGGAAAATTTAGACATTTTCCCTCGGTTTCTGTTAGCCAGGATCAGAAAAGATACTAAGGCAGTCAACTTAGCCTTTACATAACAATCAGCTCTAGAAATTAAAAAAATGTATTGTAAATTTCAAAAAGGGTTGCATCATCAGCTGCTAAAAATAAATAAGTGAATAAAACTAAGCATTTCAGAAGGGATATTGCTCCTCCCTCAATCACATAACTCTGCCTGGCTCCCAGGATGGTTGGTTAGTCAATGACGGGTAAGATTCCTAAAAGAAGGAACAACCTAAGACAGGCACAGTCGGCGGGGGGGCCATAAAGAAAAAGCTTAAAACTAGCAAAAGTGAGGCTCAGACCTTCACCCCAACAATGCAAGAGCCTGCTCCCTTAAAATAGTGAATTTTTTTGCCTGACCTGTGTTGGCGCAGTGGATAAAGTGTCAACCTGGAAACGCTGAGGTTGCTGGTTCAAAACCCTGGGCTTGCCTGGTCAAGGCACATATGAGAGTTGATCCTTTCTGCTCCTCTTCCCTTCTCTCTCTCTCTCACTCTCCCCTCTCTATAATGAATAAATAAAATCTTTATAAAAATAAATAAATAAATAAAATAGTGGATTTTATCCACTAACCAGGACACCAAAACAAGGGAGGCTCCCTAAAAACTCAGGAAAAACCAGGCAGCTGAGGATGCTACCTAAAACCAGTGGGGGTTTCTAGAAAGTGTTAGTAACTTTACTAAAACCCCTGTTGTGAAAGGTTTATTCTCAACCAATTAGAAAAAGATTTTGCCAGCAGGAAAGGAATAATTAAAAAGGCCAGACTTAGAATCCATTGCAGAAGATATAATATCTGAGTGTTTAGTTTATGTCCAAGTAAATACTAAGCAAAGTAAGGAAATTATGGAAAGAAAAAAAAAAACAGGGAAAGAGGGACTTTCCCAGGTGTTGGGCAGATAAAATATATTATGCTCACTTTGTTAAAGATGGCGCTGCCCACGTGGAGGCCATCGCCCAGGTGATTTTTTTTTTTTTTTTTTGTATTTTTCTGAAGCTGGAAACGGGGAGAGACAGTCAGACAGACTCCCACACGCGCCCGACCGGGATCCACCCAGCACGCCCACCAGGGGGCGATGCTCTGCCCCTCCGGAGCGTCGCTCTGTTGCGACCAGAGCCACTCTAGCGCCTGGGGCAGAGGCCAAGGAGCCATCCCCAGCGCCAGGGCCATCTCTGCTCCAATGGAGCCTTGGCTGCAGGAGGGGAAGAGAGAGACAGAGAGGAAGAAGAGGGGGAGGGGTGGAGAAGCAGATGGGCGCTTCTCCTGTGGGCCCTGGCTGGGAATCGAACCCGGGACTTCTGCACGCCAGGCCGACGCTCTACCACTGAGCCAACCGGCCAGGGCTCGCCCAGGTGATATTAATGTGTGTTGAGGCCAGGCTGTGGGCAGGCAGAATCCCTGTAGCCTGGGGCTTGGTTTTGGAATTAAGCCTTTCCCACCCTTTTTGATGTGGGGTGGTACAATCCAATCATGCCTCAGAGAAGTGACTTTGTATTAGAGACTTCCCTATTTTTGTATATTGGATTAAAGGTCTGGATTTCTACACTATAAAATGGGGGCAGAACAGGAACTTGCGTTCCTGGTTCCTGAGATTAGCATTAGAGAGCAGAGAGCAGAGAAAGGCCACGTGGAAGAGGCCAGGAGAAGCAGCCAAGATGGTGGAGTGTTGAGTAAGAAGCCAGTTTGTGCAGAGTTTGTGCAGGGAGAAGGAAGGAGATGGGGAACAGAGGTGAATAAGTCTGTTGAGCTAGAAACATTTGATTCTAGGAAACTCGGATAAGTCAGTAGCTTTGTGAGCACTGAATGTGAGTGGGTTTTGGAGCCCAGTGTGTGTTTTTACTTGCCCGCCGGGTGCAAGCTAGGATTAAAAATGATGGCCCATCAGTTTTTGGCTCTATTGTTTCTTTACCGACTGTCCGAATTCAATGTGAACCTGCATGGGCCAGGCTGCTATGATGGTGGTCGTGGCTTCTGGCTTTACACCAGGTAAACATTTAGAAACAGACCTTAATGAAATAATTAACAGATAAATTAGAAGCTTTTCGTACTGGGAGTGGGTCCACAGTGACAGTTGTTAGGAAGTTGCTGTGTGGAATTCTTTTCAAATATAGCTTGCCCATTCTAATGTTAGTGTTGGGCAGACAAAATGTATTATGCTCACTTTGTTAAAGATTACGCTGCCCACCAGGAGGCCGTCGCCCAGGTGATATTAATGTTTGTTGAGAATCCTTGTAGCCTGGGGCTTGGTTTTGGGATTAAGACTTTCCCACCCTTTTTTTGATGTGGGGTGGTACAATCCAATCATGCCTCAGAAGTGACTTTGTATTAGAGACTTCCCTATTTTGTATATTGGATTAAGAGTTTGGATTTCTACACTATAAAATGGGGCCGGAGCGGGAGCTTACGCTCTTGGTTCCTGAGGTTATCATTAGAGGAGAGAGCAGAGCAGAGAACAGCAGAAGGAGGCCACGTGGAGGAGGCCAGGAGAAGCAGCCAAGATGGCGGAGTGCTGAGTGAGATGCCAGTTTGTGCGGTTTGACGCTGGATAAGGAAGGAGATGGGGAACAGAGGAGAATAAGGCTGGTGAGCTAGAAACCTTTGATTCTAGGAAACTCGGATAAGTCAGTGGCTTTGTGAGCACTGAATGTGATTGGGGTTTGGAGCCCAGTGTGTATTTTTTACTTGCCCGCCGGGTGCAAGCTAGAATTAAAGACTATGGCCCACCAGTTTGTGGCTCCGTTGTTTCTTTACCGACTGTCCGAATCCAATGCGAACCTGCATGGGCCGGGCTGCTCTGATGGTGGCCCTGGCCCTGGCTGTGGCTTCTGGCTTTACAGTTAGAACTGCATTTGTGTTCAAGATCTCACAGCTGGTGGGAAGGGAACCCAATATTAATTAGAAACTAACTTGAAATTTTATTGTGTACAGACCCCAAAAGGTTCAGGACAGGTAGAATGCATGAATCAAATCATGAGGTAAACTTTAACCAAATTTATTTTTTGAAACCAGTGAAAACTGGCCAACCTTACTCCCACTGGCCCTCCTTAGGGCAAGGTGTACTCCCTATAGAGAAGGATTTATGCCTTTTGAAATAATGTTTAGAAGACCCCCTCCCTTACTACCAAAACTCAGAAGAGATAAAGCTGAGTTAAATAACCACTCCTTTTTAAGTACTTGCAGAATCTTCAAATTACTCAGCAGGCTGTTCAAAAGACTGTCCAAGAGGCACTTCCAGCACTGCCAGGAGATCCAGTACATTCTTTTCAGCCGGGGACTCAGTCCGAGTAAAGAAGTAGATCAGCCAAGGACTGACTCTCACGTGGATGGGTCCACAAACCATGATCCTGACCACTCCCACTGCTGCCAAGGTAGAAGGCATGCCTGCCTGGGTCCACCATAGCCAATTGAAACCTGCAGTCCCAGCAGAGACACCTTTGTGGACAGTGGAGACTGCTGACCCACCAACCCTTGTAAGTTAAACCTAGGAAGGACAGCATGCCCTGCTCCAACCACAAACCGGAAGCTGGTTGGTTTATGCACGGTTAATGCATGAAGAAACTCACTGAGGACCTCTTTTAATTAGACTTTGGGGAAGAAGGGAAACTAGGGTAAAAGAAAAGCCAGCTTGGTTGTCACTAAAGGTTAAGTTTTTTTAAGAGTTCTGAATAAAAGGAATTATATAGTAATAAAAGGTATAAGGTACAACAACACTTTTTGAAAAAGAAAAGAAGAAAGTAAATTGTTATAAAAGCCAGTGTATTGCCCTGGCTGGTTGGCTCAGTGGTAGAGCGTCGGCCTGGCGTGCAGAAGCCCCGGGTTCGATTCCCGGCCAGGGCACACAGGAGAAGCACCCATCTGCTTCTCCACCCCTCCCCCTCTCCTTCCTCTCTGTCTCTCTCTTCCCCTCCTGCAACCGAGGCTCCATTGGAGCAGAGATGGCCCGGGCGCTGGGGATGGCTCCATGGCCTCTGCCCCAGGCGCTAGAGTGGCTCTGGTCACAACAGAGCAACGCCTCAGATGGGCAGAGCATCGCCCCCTAGTGGGTGTGCCATGTGGATCCTGGTCGGGCACATGCAGGAGTCTGTCTGACTGCCTCCCCGTTTCCACCTTCAGAAAGATAAAAAAAAAATAAATAAATAAATAATGATAAAATAAATAAAAGCCAGTGTATGGCCAGTAACTGCGGCCACCAACACAGCCGCCTGGCCTGTGCAGGTTTGCATTTGATTCAAACAGACAGTAATGAAACAATGGAGCCAAGAACTGGTGTGCCATTAGCTTTAATCCTAGCTTGCACCCAGTGGGCAAGAAAAACACACAGTGGGAAAACACTTCCCTTTCCATTGAGGGCTCCCAAAGCCAATGACTTATCTGAGTTTCCTAGAATCAAAGGTTTGTACCTCACCAGCCTTATTCACCTCTGTTCCCCATCTCCTTCTCTCTGCACAAACTGGCTTTTCCTTCAGGACTCCCCCATCTTGGCTGCTTCTCCTCTCCTCCATGTGGCCTTTCTCTGCTCTCCCCCTGCATGGGCTCCTCCTAGAACATAATCACTCTTCCCTTTAAAACCTTTTGGTGCGAAAGCCCTCCCCCAACACACAATAATAAGTGGGCAGTAGGTATAAAAATGTTGACTACCCCTGGTCTGTCCGAATCAAAGGTGAACCTGCATTGGCCAGGCAATTGTCATGGTGGCCGTGACTACTGGCCTTACAGGAAGTGTTTTCCCACTGTGTGTATTTCTCGCCCACCTGGTGCAAGCTAGGATTAAAGGTAATCGTCTGCCAGTTCTTGGCTCCGTGTTTCATTACCGTTCGAATCAATGTGAACCTGCATGGGCCAGGCGGATGTGATGGTGCCACGGCAACTGGCTTTACAAGACCCTTCAAAACACTAGAGCAGAGACCACAAATTCACTCATTGTTATTGTCATGTTAATGGTTGCCTCTCCTATACCTGCCTATAAAAGAAGTACTTGTTTGTACATTTTACTTTTTATCAAATCCCAGAGATTTTCCCATTTGCTTTCTCCTATCTCCCTAATCTATCACCAGAGAATTTCATGTAACCCCCTGATGCAGGGGTCCCCAAACTATGGCCCGTGGGCCGCATGCGGCCCCCTAAGGCCATTTATCCGGCCCCCACCACACTTCTGGAAGGGGCACCTCTTTCATTGGTGGTCAGTGAGAGGAGCACATTGACCATCTCATTAGCCAAAAGCAGGCCCATAGTTCCCATTGAAATACTGGTCAGTTTGTTGATTTAAATTTACTTGTTCTTTATTTTGAATATTGTATTTGTTCCCATTTTGTTTTTTTACTTTAAAATAAGATATGTGCCGTGTGCATAGGGATTTGTTCATAGTTTTCTTTATAGTCCGGCCATCCAACGGTCTGAGGGACAGTGACTGGCCCCCTGTGTAAAAAGTTTGGGGACCCCTGCCCTGATGTGTTCCTCTTTGATTATGATGTATAAAATAGGTGGTGAAACTGCCATTTTCTGGAGCACTCTCTCAATCCATTGAGACTTTGCTTCCTCGCAATTGTCACTTTGGCTTAAATTGTAGTAAGGTACCAAAAAGCTGAAAAATTAATATTGACATTCTAGAAGGAAAGGTCCAGCTTTCCTGTCCCATCCTTCCTTTGGGGAGGAGGGAGAAGAATGCAGAAGTTTTGGGCTTTCTAGAACAATGGGTCATTTAGTTTTAAATCTAAAATAAAGGTTAACCAAGAAACTTCTTCTCTTTCAATGGGAGACAGAATTTACATACCACCTTACATTGATTGTAGTTCCTCCCCTTCCTGGAATCTTGAAAGTAACATACCTCTAGGTTAGTGAGGGAAGATGAACCATAAAAGATTTGTAAACATCTTTGATTGTATTACCTTGAAAGTCTTAATGTTTCTGTGTATCCCCTAAACAAATGTTGTAAGCTTATGCCATGATGTCATGCTCTCCCCTGTCCATGTGTGATCAAGGGTATATAAACAGCCCCTGAAATGTATTTGGGGCACGTGATTTGGGTTTGCAACTGCTCCATGTAAGCCATATGTGGCCAGCATATTTAATAAATCTCCTCCTGCCTGACCAGGCGGTGGTGCAGTGGATAGAGCATCGGACTGGGATGCGGAAGGACCCAGGTTCAAGACCCCGAGGTCGCCAGCTTGAGCGCGGGCTCATCTGGTGTCAGCAAAAAGCTCACCAGCTTGGATCCAAGGTCGCTGACTCCAGCAAGGGGTTACGCAGTCTGCTGAAGGCCCACGGTCAAGGCACATATGAGAAAGCAATCAAAGAACAACTAAGGTGTCGCAACGAAAAACTGATGATTGATGCTTCTCATCTCTCTCCGTTCCTGTCTGTCTGTCCCTATCTATTCCTCTCTCTGATTCTCGCGCTGTCTCTGAAATAAATAAATAAATATTAAAAAATAAATCTCCTCCTTTAATAAAACTCTTCAAAACTCATCTGGAGCCCTGGCCGGTTGGCTCAGCAGTAGAGCGTCGGCCTGGCGTGCGGAGGACCCGGGTTCGATTCCCGGCCAGGGCACATAGGAGAAGCGCCCATTTGCTTCTCCACCCCCCCTTCCTCTCTGTCTCTCTCTTCCCCTCCCGCAGCCAAGGCTCCATTGGAGCAAAGATGGCCCGGGCGCTGGGGATGGCTCCTTGGCCTCTGCCCCAGGCGCTAGAGTGGCTCTGGTCGTGGCAGAGCGATGCTCCGGAGGGGCAGAGCATCGCCCCCTGGTGAGCAGAGCGTCGCCCCTGGTGGGCGTGCCGGGTGGATCCCGGTCGGGCGCATGCGGGAGTCTGTCTGTCTCTCCCCATTTCCAGCTTCAGAAAAAAACAAAAAAAACAAAAAACAAACAAACAAACAAAAAAACCAAAAAACTCATCTGGACTTGGTGTCTCTATGTGAACCCGCAGAAGTGAGGTACAGTACTTTTCAGCATCTGGGGTGCAGGTACTTTACAACAAAATAAACTCATAAAAAAATTCTTCCAAGTTTGATGTTTCTTACAGTGATAGTTATTTTATTTATTGAGAATTTAAAAAGGAAAAATTTAACAAGCACATTTCTGCCTTTTAAGATATGAACTCTGGTCTGGCCTGTGGAGGCACAGTGGATAAAGCATTGACCTGGAACACTGAGGTCACCAGTTCAAAACCCTGAGCTTGCCTGGTCAAGGCACATGCCACAAGCAAGCAAGGAACAACTAAAGTGAAGCAACTATGAGTTGATACTTCTCATTCCTCCCACCCCTCTCTCCTCTCTCTGTAAAATCAATAAATAAAATCTTTTTTAAAAAATGTTAAAAAAGGTCTGACCTGTGGTGGTGCAGTGGATAAAGTGTTGACCTGGAAATGCTGAGGTCACTGGTTCGAAACCCTGGGCTTGCCTGGTCAAGGCACATATGGGAGTTGATGCTTCCTGCTGATCCTCCCTTTCTCTCTCTCTGTCTCTCCTCTCTGTCTCTCTCTCTCTGTCTCTGTCTCTCTCTCTCCTCTCTAAAATGAATAAATAAGGCCCTGGCCAGTTAGCTCAGTGGTAGAGCGTCGGCCTGGCATGCAGGAGTCCCGGGGTTCGATTCCCGGCCAGGGCACACAGGAGAAGCGCCCATCTGCTTCTCCACCCCTCCCCCTCTCCTTCCTCTCTGTCTCTCTCTTCCCCTCCCGCAGCCAAGGCTCCATTGGAGCAAAGATGACCCGGGCGCTGGGGATGGCTCTGTGGCCTCTGCCTCAGGCGCTAGAATGGCTCTGGATGCAACAGAGCGACACCCCAGAGGGGCAGAACATCGCCCCCTGGTGGGCATGCTGGGTGGATCCCGGTTGGCTGCATGCGGGAGTCTGTCTGACTGCCTCCCCGTTTCCAGCTTCGGAAAAATGAAAGAAAAAAAAAAAAAGAATAAATTTAAAAAAAAAGTTTAAAAAAAAAAAAGACATTGTAAGGCCAGGGGCTGCCCACCACTGTGGACATGCAGGTTCACATTGGATTCAGGCAGAGGGTAAAGGAATTGTGGAGCCAGAAAATGGTGGGCCATTCTGTTTATTAAAGTCTCGTATTGGCTGATGAACAAAAAAACATGGAAGACTGCTTGCTTCTCACTCAGGGCTCCCAAGCTCCAACCTCCTCCGGACTCACTGGCCTCACAGGCCCCCACCAGCCTCAACAGGGCTCCCAAGCCCCTCAGCCTCAGCACTCTCCGCCAAAACAGGCCAGACGGAAATACCCCTTCTCTGGCAAATGATAGCAAACAATTGCCCCACCCCATGGAGGTAGACAATCCATAATTTACCATCTGCCACCCTGAGGGCAAGCACTCGCAGCCTTCCATAGACTATACACACATGGCGCTGCCCCAACACAAGCGAGCAGACCTAAAAAACACTCGTTACAAACTTGTTTGCCCAACAGACATGAACGCTGAAATCATATTTGTGATAGGGAAACTCAAGAGTTAGAAATTTGGCTTCAGTAATAGTTGCTTTTAGTTATAATCAATAGGAAATATGTAAGGTTAGGAAATAGTTAATTGGTACATTTGCTCTCTATTCTCTCTTAGTGACTCCCTGGCCTTCCCTTTTGAGATGTGGAGAAAAGTTTATCCTTGCAGGAGGCTCTGGGAAGCATTTTGGGAAGCACTTGGGAGGAGCCTGGAGATTAGAAAGGAGACCAGGAATGCAAAGATAAAGAAAACAGATGGTTCTTTATCTCAAGAACAAAGCATTTCACTACCCCCTTGTCTATGTGACTAACTGCACGGACTTTGCCTCCTGCACCATTACTAACAGCCTCTGAACCCTATAAAAGGAGCCAGCACTAAAGGAGTGATAAGGCAGTTCTTTGAACCTGAAGTTTTCTGCGTTCTCAGGTTGCTGGCAATTTGATTAAAAGCACTCATATTCCACTTGTTCCTAATCTCTGTGTATTGGTTCTGTGGTAAGGGACAACTCGAACCCTGGCTTGTTCCAGTAACATTTGTATACCATCTTTTGGCAAATTGTTTGAGGAATGACCTCAAAGTGAGATAAACAAAATGACTCTTTTGTTTTTTAGGTGAGAAGAAGGGAGATAGTGTAAAGCCAGTAGCCGCAGCCACCATCACAGCCACCTGGCCCATGCAGGTTTACATTAGATTCAGACAGTTGGTAATGAAACAATGGAGCCAAAAACTGGTGGGCCATTAGCTTTAATCCTAGCTTGCACCCAGTGGGCAAGAAATACACAGTGGGAAAACACTTCCCTTTCCATTCAGGGCTCCCAAAGCCACTAACTTATTCGAGTTTCCCAAAATCAAAGTTTTCTAGCTCACCAGCCATATTCACCTCTGTTTCCCATCTCCTCTCTGCACAAACTCTGCACAAACTGGCTTCTCCTTCAGCACTCTGCCATCTTGGCTGCTTCTCCTCTCCTCCACGTGACCTTTCTCTATTCTCCTTTCTCTGCTCTCCTAGAACATAATCACTCTTCTCCTGGAACAACGTGATTGCTCTTCCTTTTAAAACCTTTTGGCGCGAAAACCCTCCCCCAACACATATTAATATAATCACGCCCATCCCAAGCAAGAAGGACAACTAATATCATCACCTGGGCGACAGGCTTCCACGTGGGCAGCACCATCTTTAACAAAGTGAGAGTAATATGTTTTATCTGCCCAACAGTGAGGCATGCGCCCAACCAGGATCCACCCACAACCCCACCTAGGGCCAATGCTCAAGTACTTAGCTATTTTTAGCACGTGAGGCTTACATGCTCAGACCAACTGAACTTTACTTAGTGCCCGAGGCCACACTCAAACCAAAAGAGCCCCTGGCATCAGAAGGAGAAGAAGTAGAGAAGGGGGAGAGGGAGAGATGGAAAAGCAGATGGTCACTTTTCCTGTGTGCTCTGACCTGGAATTGAACCCAGACATCCATATGCCAGGCCGACACTCTATCCTCAGGGCCAAGATGACTCTTGAGATACAGAAAGAGAACTATAACCCTTATTTGTATTTGTTTTATTTTATTATTATTTTTTATCGAGAGAGAGAGAGAGAGAGAGAGAGAGAGAGAGAGAGGAGGGACAGATAGGGACAGACAGACAGGAAGGGAGAGAGATGAGAAGCATCACTTCTTTGTTGCGGTGCCTTACTTGTTCATTGATTGCTTTTTCATATTTGCCTTGACCGGGGTGTGGGGTGGTGGGTGGGGGGCTCCAGCAGAGCCAGTGACGCTTTGCTCAAGCCAGCTACCTTCGACTCAAGCCAGTGACCTTGGACTTCATGTCAGTGACCTCTGGGGTCAAGCCAGTGACCATGGGGTCATGTCTATGATCCCACACTCAAGCTGGCAACCCCACGCTCAAGCTGGTGAGCCTGTGCTCAGGCTGGATGAGCCCTCGCTCAAGCCAGTGACCTCAGAGTTTTGAACCTGGGTCTTCAGCATCCCAGGCTGATGCTCTATCCATTGTGCCACCACCTAATCAAGCTATATTTATTTTTTTTTTTTGGTATTTTTCTGAAGCTGGAAATGGGGAGGCAGTCAGACAGACTCCCGCATGCGCCCGACCGGGATCCACCTGGCACGCCCACCAGGGGGTGATGCTCTGCCCATCTGGGGCATTGCTCTGTCACAACCAGAGCCATTCTAGCGCCTGGGGCAGAGGCCAAGGAGCCATCCCCAGCACCCAGGCCATCTTTTTGCTCCAATGGAGCTTCGGCTGCGGGAGGGGAAGAGAGAGACAGAGAGGAAGGAGAGGGGGAGGGGTGGAGAAGCAGATGGGTGCCTCTCCTGTGTGCCCTGGCCGGGAATCGAACCCGGGACTTCCGCACCCCAGGCCGACGCTCTACCGCTGAGCCAACCGGCCAGGGCTGTATTTATTTTTAATCTCAACATTTTTCATGTCTGTTGTTTTAAAAAATTGTATACATGATATAGTAGTATAAACTTTTTAAAATCTATACATATACTTGTTAAAGATGGTAAATCAGATTTAAGGGATGCTATAACGGTGGGGTTTCATAATAGGGGAGAAAAATTGGGCTCAGCAGTGAACATAACAAGATAAGTGGGAATTTTTAATCAAGGAGCAAGTTGTTGGGGTCAGTGAGTGAAAAATTACTAAGAGAAGATGTCACGAAGAGCAACAAGACCTTGATTCTTGTCTTCTTTTTTTTTTTTTTACAGAGAGAGCGTCAAAGAGAGGGATAGACAGGGACAGACAGACAGGAACGGAGAGATGAGAAGCATCAATCATTAGTTTTTCGTTGCGCATTACGACACCTTAATTGTTCATTGATTGCTTTCTCATATGTGCCTTGACCGCGGGCCTTCAGCAGACCGAGTAACCCCTTGCTTGAGCCAGCGACCTTGGGCTCAAACTAGTGAGCTTTTGCTCAAACCAGATGAGCCGTCACTCAAGCTGGCAACCTCGGGGTCTTGAACCTGGGTCTTCCGCATCCCAGTCCGACACTCTATCCACTGCACCACCACCCGGTCAGGCGATTCTTGTCTTCTTTTTTTATTTTTTATTTATTTTTTTATTTATTTTATTTTTTACAGAGACAGAGAGAGAGTCAGAGTGAGGGATAGACAGGGACAGACAGACAGGAACAGAGAGATGAGAAGTATCAATCATTAGTTTTTCATTGCGAGTTGCAACACCTTAGTTGTTCATTGATTGCTTTCTCATATGTGCCTTGACCGTGGACCTTCAGCAGAGTGAGTAACCCCTTGCTCGAGCCAGCGACCTTGAGTCCAAGCTGGTGAGCTTTTTTGTTCAAACCAGATGAGCCCACGCTCAAGCTGGTGACCTCGGGGTCTCGAACCTGGGTCCTCCGCATCCCAGTTCGACACTCTATCCACTGTGCTACTGCCTGGTCAGGTGATTCTTGTCTTCTTGAGAGAAAAATTCAATCAAGAGACAAAGTGCAGCAACTAAAGAAGAATTTATTGGCTATGCAGGTAGAAAGTCAGACGCTACTGCTGCCCACTGCTCCGCTGGTTGCAACTCTTGTGGGGTCCCTTAGAGCTTAGGAGGAACAGAGGGGCAAGGAAAATGCGCCTGGGGGCAAGAGGAAGGCACAGGCATGCTCCCGGAAGAGAGAGCCCTCTGGAACCGCTCTCCTAAGGGACTTTAAAGGTGGGAATTTTAGGGGAGGACCTTAATAGAATTTTTTTGTGTGTGTATTTTTCTGACGTTTGAAATGGGGAGGCAGTCAGACAGACTCCCGCATGTGCCTGACCGGGATCCACCCGGCATCCCCACCAGGAGGTGATGCTCTGCCCATCTGGGGCATCGCTCTGTTGCAACCAGAGCCATTCTAGTGCCTGAGGCAGAGGCCACAGAGCCATCCTTAGTGCCCAGGCCAACTTTACTCCAATGGAGCCTTGGCTGCGGGAGGGGAAGAGAGAGACAGAGAGGAAAGAGAGGGGGAGGGGTGGAGAAGCAGATGGGTGCTTCTCCTGTGTGCCCTGGCCGGGAATCGAACCCAGGACTCCTGCACGCCAGGCCGACGCTCTACCGCTGAGCCAACCGGCCAGGGATACTCATATCTGTCTAACTCCCCACTACAGAACCATCAGAAGTAAGGGGGATTATTGCTAGATCGACTCAAGGGTTCTTAATGAAACCAGGCTAGGGTAATCAGACATCACCTGGGGGTAATGTAGGGAGATGAACCCAATCAAATAATGAGGGAGAGGGATTCTAGTTATAATGACTTAACAAGATACTTGCTAGAACTGGACACTACAAGGAAGGACATGGGAACCCAGGGTCAGACCTAGTTGAAAAGAGAACACACAAATGTGTTTACCACGCCTCTACCCCCACACACTCATATATATATATATATATATATATATATATATATATACACACACACACACACACACACACTATATTTCGGTTTGTTATTATTAAAATACAACTATTTTCATTTGTTATTATTAAAATATGAAGCCCAAGTTGTATATTATACTACATAGAAATACTCATGCTCAATCACTGTATCAGGGCTCAATCAAACCAGAGTGTCAATGTAAGAAACGTTTAAACCTGTAGAGAATTTTTTAAATTTTACTTATTGATTTCAGAGAGAGGAAAGGAGAGAGAGAGAGAGAGGCAGACAGACAGACGGAAACATCCATCTGTTCCCACAAGTATCCTGATCGGGGATCAAACCCATAATCTTTGCACGTTAGGACACTTCAACCAACCAAGCTACCCAGCTAGGACTAAACCTGTAGAGAAATTTTATGACTTTATTTGAGCTGAACTGATGACAATGGCCAGGAAGCAAAATCTCAGCAGAATGAGAATATGCTCTGGAAAACGGCAGTTTGACCACTTATTCTGCACATAAGAATCATAAGGATCAGGGCCCTGGCTGGTTGGCTCAGCGGTAGAGCGTCGGCCTGGCGTGCAGGAGTCCCGGGTTCGATTCCTGGCCAGGGCACACAGGAGAGGCGCCCATTTGCTTCTCCACCCCTCCCCCTCTCCTTCCTCTCTGTCTCTCTCTTCCCCTCGCACAGCCAAGGCTCCACTGGAGCAAAAGGTGGCCCGGGCGCTAGGGATGGCTCTATGGCCTCTGCCTCAGGCGCTAGAATGACTCTGGATGCAACAGAGCGACGCCCCAGAGGGGTAAAGCATCGTCCCCTGGTGGGCATGCCGGGTGGATCCCGGTTGGGCGCATGTGGGAGTCTGTCTGACTGCCTCCCCATTTCCAGCTTCGGAAAAATGAAAAAATAAAATAAAATTAAAAAAAAAAAAGAATCATAAGGATCAGAGGGGAAGATGTAAGGGGGTTACATGGAATCCACTGGTGAGAGATTAGGGAGAAGTGAGAAAGCGAATTAGGGAAATCTCTGGGACTGGATTGAAAAGTAAAACAAATAGAGCTTGGTCTGTGCTGGCACAGTGGCTAAAGCGTCAACCTGGGGCACTGTCGCCGGTTTGAAACCCTGGGCTTGCCTATTCAAGGCACATATGAGAAACAGCTGTGGGTTGATGCTTACCGCTCCTCTCCCACTGCCTTTCTCTCTCTCTCTCTCTCCCCTCTCTAAAATCAATTCTAAAAAAAGTAAAAGGAAAACAAATAGGCACATACTTCTTTTACCTTTGTGAGTATAGGATAGTTAGCTGTTAACAATGAACACAATAACAATAACAATGAGGGGTTTTGTGGTCTCTGAGTTTGGCAGGCCTCCCCTGAATTTTTCAGGTTTAGTATGTGCCTCCATTTTCACCCACAGGAGAAATAGAACCAGCAGAAGATGTACATTAAGGGATGTTTGAAAGGAATTGACTTGCACAGTTGTGGGAGCTGGCTAAGAGTCAAGTCTGAAGCAGTGGTGGGATTTAGCTGGTTCGCACCAATTCGGCAGAACCAAGATCTAATTTTTTGTTGAGTTTGGTGAATTTGTTGTTAAAATGGCACTTGTAATCAGGGTTCTCTCTAAGGTGGGCACCTGGGCAGCTGCCCAATGTGGAAACCACAAATTTATATTCCTTACTCTTTTTTTTTTCTTGTATTTTTCCAAAGTGAGAAGCAGGGAGGCAAGACAGACAGACTCCTGCATGCACCCGACCAGGATCCACCCGGCATGCCCACTAGGGGGCAATGCTCTGCCCATCTGGGGCGTTGCCTCATTGCAACTGGAGCCATTCTAGGTAGCGCCTGAGAAGAAGGCCATGGAGCCATCCTCAGCACCTGGGCCAAGTTTGCTCCAATGAGCCTTGGCTGCAGGAGAGAAGGAGAGAGCTAGAGAGAAAAGAGGTGGGAAGGATGGAGAAGCAGATGGGCACTTCTCCTTTGTGCCCTGAATGGAAATGAAACCTGGGACTTCCACACACCGAACGGAGGCTCTACCGCTGAGCCTATTAGCTAGGGCCGTACTCGTTTTTAATGTTCATCTGCACAACAGCCTATTCTAAGTGTCCATAGTAATGTTCATTCCATCCATAGGTGAAAAAAATTGCAAGTGAGGACACCAATTAAGAAGCAATATGGAGCCCGACCAGGCAGTAGTGCAGTGGATAGAGCATTGGTCTGGGATGCGGAGGACCCAGGTTCGAGACCCCAACGTCACCAGCTTGAGCGCAGGCTCATCTGGCTTGAGCAAAAAGCTCACCAGCTTGGACCCAAGGTCACTGGCTCAAGCAAGGGATTACTTGCTCTGCTGAAGGCCTGCGGTCAAGGCACATATGAGAAAGCAATCAATGAACAATTAAGGTGTCGCAACGAAAAACTGATGATTGATGCTTCTCATCTCTCTCCGTTCCTGTCTGTCTGTCCCTATCTATCCCTCTCTCTGACTCTCTCTCTCTGTCCCTGTAAAAAAATAAATTAAAAAAAAAGAAGCAATATGGAAATATCTTAAATAATAATTTTATTGTTTTTTGTCAGGTATTATTTAAACTTTTTTATTCATATTTTAAAACCCTATTAGGCAAATAAGTTTGTAAAATTTGTGTTATTTGGTTTTGCTCACTTTTATTAAAAATGGTGCTGCCCACGTGGAGCAGCTGATTACCTTCCTGCTTGGGAAGGGGTTTGGTTATGCTAATGTGTTCTGGGGGTGGGCTTTTGTGCTGAAAAGTTTTGAAAGAAGGAGGTAGGAGGCCATTTTAGGAGAGACCACATTGTTGCAGAGAAGGGAGGAAAGACCACATTGTTACAGAAGAGAGAGGCCACATGGTGGCAGAGGAGGCTGACAGCAAGATGGCAGAGAGCTGAAGGAGAAGCCAGTTTGTGCAGAAAGAAGAAGATAGGGAACAGAGGTAAATAAGGCTGGTGGGGCCTTTGAATCTAGGAAAACCCAGATGTGTCAGTAGCTTTGTGAGCCCTGAATGAGTGGGTTTTGGTATCCAGTGTGTTTTTACTCATTTGCCAGTACAAGTCTAGAATAAAGGAAGGCCTACCAGTTCTTGGTTCCATCGATTCATTACCATCTGTCCAAATTAAATGGGAACCTGCACAGGCCAGGCAGCTGTGATGGAGGCCACAGCACTGGCCCTAAAAACTCGTATAACAATCTAGTTTTGTGTACCTCTTTTATTGTTCTTATTTAAGTATTAAATACATAAAATAATAAACTACCTTTTGTATTTTTCTGAAGCTGGAAACGGGGAGAGACAGTCAGACAGACTCCTGCATGCTCCTGACCGGGATCCACCTGGCACGCCCACCAGGGGCGAAGCTCTGCCCACCAGGGGGCGATGCTCTGCCCATCCTGGGCGTCGCTATGTTGTGACCAGAGCCACTCTAGCGCCTGAGGCAGAGGTCACAGAGCCATCCCCAGCACCCGGGCCATCTTTGCTCCAATGGAGCCTCACTGCGGGAGGGGAAGAGAGAGACAGAGAGGAAGGAGAGGGGGAGGGGTGGAGAAGCAGATGGGCGCCTCTCCTGTGTACCCTGGCCGGGAATCGAACCCGGGACTTCTGCACGCCAGGCCGATGCTCTACCACTGAGCCAATCGGCCAGGGCCAATAAACTACCATTTAGTATATCATTTTTTTATACTTAAAACAATCATTAGGACAGAGAACCAGCTGTTAAGTTATTTGAATCCCACCACTGGCCTGAAGTCTATATAGCAGGCCATCAGAAAAGGCAAGCTAGAACTCCCAGGCATGAAAGGAGTTTCAGTCCAGAGGTAAAATTTCACCTAAGACACGTCAGTTCTACTCTTCCGGCCTTTCAATTAATTGAATCACGTCCACCCAGATTATGTAGGATAATCTCCATTATTTAAAGTACCCTGATTATGAACATTAATCACATCTACAAACTACTGTCACAATAACACATAGAAAAAGAACTTTAGATCAATAATTTGAGAGAATAGGGTGTTTGAAAGGCAGAAACCGCAGGCTGAACCAAAAACACAAGGCTAGTGTGTCCCAAAAGGAAAATTTATTTTAAAAACACCTGGGTGCAGGTGGGCTGAGACCAGCAAAGGGTGTCAGCCTGAGGGAGGGGACAGGGCAGGCGTTATACGGGTTTGTCAAAGGGCCTTGGGCAAAGGCGGCTGCAAGATCTCTTCCTCTGTTTGTGGTTGAGAGTGGCGCCACAGTTCCTCAACATTGTCTGCACCCCAATCCAGTCGTCTCTTTGCAGCATCCAGCTGCAAGGGAGGTCTGAGCAGGATTACTGAGTAGGCAAGTCCTTCTTCCTCCTTCAGGCCTGCATTGTTCTTAAGGAAAATAGTGGCTGAGTAGCCATTTTATCTATCATTTTCAGGCCTGGAAGTCATTCCAGAGAACCATATTTGACACTGTCTTATATATGTGGGTGTGGGTTAGTATGAACACAAAGGATGTACAGATCAATCCCCTTTTCCACTCTGGTAAAATACATCTGAAAACAAACAGTCCTGGCTTCCAACTCCAGTGTAGCCTGCCTTCTAACTCCCTCATTCATTTGACTGGCTAGTCCTTGAGACCTTGGCCTAACAGCCTACATTTGAAGTTTCTGGCTCCATTCCTAAGCACATTTTCCTTTGCTTAACTCTTGAATCCCAGAAACCATCGAAGGTTTCCCAGTAATGAGGCCCACGCCTACATATGCATACCTCTACTATGTAAGGAGCACTTCTGGCACGCTCTCAGCTATGGAGCTTTTGAAAATGTCTACAAGACTGCCCTTGAAGCCAAGTGTTGGGCAGATAAAATGTATTATGCTCACTTTGTTAAAGTGGCGCTGCCCATGTGAGGCCGTTGCCCAGGTGATATTAATGTGTGTTGAGAATCCTTGTAGCCTGGGGCTTGGTTTTGGGATTAAGCCTTTCCCACCCTTTTTGATGTGGGGTGGTACAATCCAATCATGCCTCAGAGAAGTGACTTTGTATTAGAGACTTCCTTGTTTGTATATTGGATTAAGGGATTTTGGTTTTCTACACTATAAAATAGGGGCAGAAAGGGAGCTTGCTCTCTTGGTTCCTGGGATGATTAGCATGAGAGAGCAGGGGGAGCAGAGCAGAGAGCAGAAAGAGGCCATGTGGCCAGGAGAAGTAGCCAAGATGGCGGAGTGCTGAGTGAGATACCAGTTTTGTACAGAGTTTGTATCTGGGATAAGGAAGGAAATGGGAAACTGAGGAGAATAAGGCTGGTGAGCTAGAAACCTTTGATTCTGGGAAGCTCGGATGAGTCAGTGGCTTTGTGAGCACTGAATGTGAGTGGGTTTTGGAGCCCAATGTATGTTTTTACTTGCCCGCCGGGTGCAAGCTAGGATTAAAGATTATGGCCCACCAGTTTGTGGCTCCGTTGTTTCTTTACCGACTGTCCGAATCCAATGCGAACCTGCATGGGCTGGGCTGCTGTGATTCTGGCCCTGGCCCTGCCTATTGGCTTTACACCAAGTGTGGGGTGATGTTAGGTTCAGGTCCAGGGCCCCTTATCAAAACCTCAATTAGCCAGGAAAAACTTTAAGTGATTTGGCTCCAGGGCAGTTCCCGTAGCTCTCCTCCCATCACTTACCTAAATGTTCTGTTGCTCAGTTCCATTGCTCATCACTCCACCCCAGAATTCACTGTCAAGGCTAACCTCCTGGCTGACCTTGCTCACTAATTCTATAAATGCTTGAATCCTCAGACGCTCGCTGCTTATGTCACTAGGGTCACAGCCCATGTGTTCAGAGATACATAAATAAATTTATGTAAAGCCAGTAGCCACGGCCACCATCACAGCCGCCTGGCCCTTGCAGGTTCGCATTAGATTCAGACAGTTGGTAATGAAACAACGAAGCCAAAAACTGGTAGCTTTAATCCTAGCTCGCACCCAGTGGGCAAGAAATACACACAGTGGGAAAACTTCCCTTTCCATTCAGGGCTCCCAAAGCCACTGACTTACCCGACTTTCCTAGAATCAAAGGTTTCTAGCTCACCAGCCTTATTCACCTCTGTTCCCCATCTCCTTCTCTCTGCACAAACTCTGCACAAACTGGCTTTTCCTTCAGCACTCCACCATTTTGGCTGCTTCTCCTCTCCTGCATGTGGCCTTTCTCTGCTCTCCTCTAGCATGGGCTCCTCTGCCCCATTTTATAGTGTAGAAATCAAAACCTTTAATCCAATATACAAACAAGAAAGTCTCTGATACAAAGTCACTTATCTGAGGCATAATGGGATTCCTCATGAGAGTGCACCACCCCACATCATGCAACAGTCAAGGGTGTGGGGAAAAGCTTAGTCTTAAAACTAAGCCTTAGGCTATAACGACCCTGCATGCTTACAGCCTGTCCCCCATACCCAATGCAAACTATAAGCGAGCAAACATATATATCATATTTACAAACTTATTTGACCAACAATTTATCATAAAACTCATCAGGTCTTGTGTATCCCTCCTTTGGTGGCCTGACAGTAAGGACATCCTGTGACAGGTGCCAACTGGTTTATACCCAGCACCACCAGGCTAAACATTTTTCAAGACAGTGGTGGTGTTTTACCTCCTTCTGTTTTAAGATGGACTTTACTATTACCCCTTTTAGTTTACCAGATGAAAGTTGGGGAAGAGGCAGAACTAGTTCTGAAACCGACAGTGGTGTTGATCAAAAACACCAACTACCTCTAGAAAACCTCAAAGAGCAGAGCTGCTCAAAAGTGGCAAATGGACTAGTTTAAGCTGCACGTCCTCTTCCTGCCACTGTGAAGTTAAAAAGAATGAGCAAATAGTAACATAGGTGCTTCAAATGGAGTTAAGAGGAGAAGAGAAAAAGGTTCAAGTATTTGATAAACTAGTCTCTGGGTCTTCTATTTAATTAAGAATTATTAGGCCTAACCAGGCGGTGGCGCAGTGGATAGAACATCGGACTGGGATGTGGAGGACCCAGGTTTGAGACCCCAAGGTCGCCAGCTTGAGAGTGGGCTCATCTGGTTTGAGCAAAGCTCACCAGCTTGGACCCAAGGTCGCTGGCTCGAGCAAGAGGTTACTCTGTCTGCTGAAGGCCCACAGTCAAGGCACATATGAGAAAGCAATCAATGAACGACTAAGGTGTTACAACAAAAAACTAATGATTGATGCTTCTCATCTTTTTCTGTTCCTGTCTGTCTGTCCCTATCTATCCCTTTCTCTGACTCTCTTTCTGTCTCTGTACAAAAAAAAAAAAAAAAAAAAAAAAAGAATTATTAGGACCATAGTTTATTTTAAACAGAGAAGTATGATTATGACCAAAAGGAGCAGCTTTGGATCTTGATAATTGCTATAAACGGAAATTTACTTCTTTCTTCAATTAGATATAAAAGAATCTCTGCCCACACATGTGTAGTTGACTCAGGGCACCTGCTACAAGATTGGTTCCAAATGGACAAGCTGTAAGTTACTGAATTGCTAAAGCAAATGCCACTATGAATTTATACCCTCCTTTTTCTCCTCAATCCTTGTACCCATTATGTCCTGATTCTACTTGTGACATTGTACTTACTTTTAAAAACTGTTCAGTATGGAAAACTTTCATTACACACAAATGTAGAAAAAAATGATATCATGGATTTTTATGTGTATGACCTTATCACTCAACTTCAACATATGGCTAAACTTCTATCTATACTCACCACTATCCCACCACATCTCCTTTTAGGTTATTAATAAACAAATCCCAGATGTCATTTCATTTGTAAGTATTACTTTTTTTTATCTCTAAATGATAAGACTTATTTCCCAGAAAGAATCATAATAGGAAGCCATTTTTATTTTCTATTTTTTTAAGGTAGTTAAAAAAAATTTTTTTTTTGGCCCTGGCTGATTGGCTTAGTGGATGGAGCATCAGCCCAACATGATGACATCCTGGATTTGATCCCCAGTCAGGGCACACAGGAGAAGCAACCATCTGTTTCCCTCCCCTCCCTCTCCCCCTTCTCTCTCTCTTTCTCTCTTGCACCCAGTGGCTTGATTGGTTAGAGCATTGGCCCTGGGCGCTGAGGATAGCTCAGTTGGTCTGAGCATCGGCCTCAGGCACTGAGGATAGCTTGTTTGATTTCAGCATCAGCCTCAGACAGGGGTTGCCAGGGGGATCCCAATCAGGGCTCATGCAGGAGTCTATCTCCCCTCTTCTCACTTAAAAAAAATTCTTTTTCATTGATTTGAGAGAGAGAAAGAGAGAGGAAGGGAGAAAGTGAAAGGTAGGAAGGAGCAGAGAGAGAAAGAAGTATCAACTCATTGTTCCTCTTAGTTGTTCCATTTAATAGTGTACTCATTGGTTGCTTCTCGAATGTGCCCTGACTGGGAATGAAACCCACAGCCTTGGCCCAGTGGACAATCCTCTATCCACTGAACCACTCAGCCAGGGCAAAAAGGACTATTATTCAAAACTAGATGTTTGATTTTGAACAAATTATGTAATCTCTGTAATCCTCAAATTACTTATCAGATGACATTATCTCCCTTTCAGGGGTTTTATAAAACTTAACATGTAAATAAAACACATAGCACAGGGCTTGTCACATTGAAGACATTCAAGAATTATTAGTTCAAGTTTCAACCTTTGATCTACTAACAACCCTTGCTCTGAGAGATTATAGGAAGGATGACACAAAAGATGTTTGCTGAGCTTTTTTTTTTTAATTGATTGATTTTAGTGAGAGAGGAAGAGAGAGAGATCAGAGAGACAGGAACACAGATCTATTTCTGTATGTGCCCTGACTGAGGATAGAACCAGCAACCTCTGTGCTTCAGGACAACGCTTTAACCCAGTGGTCCCCAACCCCTGGGCCGTGGACCGGTACTGGTCCATGGGCCATTTGGTACTGGTCCACAGAGAAAGAATAAATAACTTACATTATTTCTGTTTTATTTATATTTAAGTCTGAACGATGTTTTATTTTTTAAAAATGATCAGGTTCCCTCTGTTACATCCGTCTAAGACTCACTCTTGACGCTTGTCTCAGTCACGTGATACATTTATCTGTCCCACCCTAAAAGCCAGTCTGTGAAAATATTTTCTGACATTAAACCAGTCTGTGGCCCAAAAAAGATTGGGGACCACTGCTCTAACCAACTGAGCTCTCGAGCCAGGGCTTGCTGAGGTTTTTAATTGTTGAAAATGATCCTTGAAAGAAAAGGGAAAAAATTAAATGATAGCGCTAGGAATTTACAACAGCCAGGAAATGGAATTATGGAAATTTAAATGAAGTACATATATCAAAGTTAGACAAAGTGGGGCCCAGTATTATAAGAGAATTGATGTGAACTTATGTGAAACACAGACTATTTAACAACCTGATAGCCTTAGGATTTTTATTTTTTTCATGTAATCTCCAACTGATGTATGTGACAGTATAATACAAAATCATCTATCTGAGCTGTAAAAGAAATGTGAAAGCCTTCTGTTTTCTTTTGTAAGGGTTCTGGAAATTTAGCTCCCAGACTCAAATACCAATGGTATCCCTACTTATTATCTTTTTTTTCTTTTTAACACATTGCCTGACTCTCTCTTATCTCCTATCCTAGACAAATATTTAGCAAGGAGGTTGGATTGAATTTTCTAAGAATTATAGTAAATATGTAAATTTTCTTGGCAGAATACACAATATCCTAAGTTGTGCCAAGCAGAAAGATGAAGCGGATCATGACTGCCAGCATTTTATCATCTGAGCAACAATATCACATTGCAACAGAGCCCTGTTTTCTTTCACTTTAAAAAATACATTATGGTGATGAAGGAGATAAAATAGGCAGTCTCAGTGGGAGTTGACAGCTTGAATAAATTTTACAATCAGATGATTGCTCTCAGGCTGATGAAGTGAAAATTTGGAAGATAAAAGGAACATTAAGTAGATTAAGTCTTGGTCATGAATATATTAATCTAATTAATTAGCATTTTTCATCTTTAAATTCAAATATTGAAAATTGATACCTGCTAGTTTTTGTTTTGTACTATAAAATTTACTACTTTTGATAATCATGCCTGACCTGTGGTGGCGCAGTGGATAAAGCGTCAACCTGGAAACTCTGAGGTTGCGGTTCAAAACCCTGGGCTTCTGGCTGGTTGGCTCAGCAGTAGAGCATCGGCCTGGCGTGCGGGGGACCAAGGTTTGATTCCCGGCCAGAGCACATAGGAGAAGCGCCCATTTGCTTCTCCACCCCCCCTCCCTCCTTCCTCTCTGTCTCTCTCTTCTCCTCCCGCAGCCAAGGCTCCATTGGAGCAAAGATGGCCAGGGGCACTGGGGATGGCTCCTTGGCCTCTGCCCCAGGCGCTAGAGTGGCTCTGGTTGCGGCAGAGCAACGCCCCGGAGGGGCAGAGCATCGCCCTCTGGTGGGCAGAGCCTCGCCCCTGGTGGGCGTGCCAGGTGGATCGCGGTTGGGCGCATGCGGGAGTCTGTCTGGCTGTCTCTCCCTGTTTCCAGCTTCAGAAGAATACAAAAAAAATAAATAAAAAAACAAACAAACAACAACAAAAAAACCCCTGGGCTTGCCTAGTCAAGGCACATATGGGAGTTGATGCTTCCTGCTCCTCCCCCCTTCTCTCTCTCTCTCCTCTCTATAATGAATAAAAAACAAAATCTTAAAATATATAAAATTACTGATAATCATTTCCCATCTAAACTTGTGGCATGTAATAATTTTTCCAATAAACCTTCCACATTTAAAAAATTATATTTGAAAATAATTTACTTGACAACTGCTTAGAACAGCATGAGCAGTTCTAAGAAACTGTTTCTTTCAAAAAGCAAAATCAGCCTGACCAGATGGTGGTGCAGTGGATAGGGCATCAGGCTGGGACGCTGAAGACCTAGGTTCAAAACCCTGAGGTCGCTGGCTTGACCCTGGGCTCATCTGGCTTGAGCATGGGCTCACCAGCTTGAGTGCAGGGTCACTGGCTTGAGTGTGGAATCATAGACATGACCCCATGGTCACTGGCTTGACCCCAAAGGTCACTGGCTCATCTACTCCCCCCCCCCCACCCCCGGTCAAGGCACTTTTGAGAAAGCAATCAGTGAACAACTAAGGTGCCACAACCATGAGTTGATGCTTCTCATCTCTCTTCCTTCCTGTCTGTCTCTCTTGTGTGCGCACAAAAAACAAAAAAGCAAAATCGTAAATAAATTGTACCCTTTGCCCCACCTCTGTGATAATGCTCTGGGTAGGGGAAAAACAATCCTCTCTATTTTCCCCAAATAGAGGCCTTGACTGTTTATTGGATATTGGATAAGGAGAAGCAATCATTTCAGTCTTACTGGGTCTTTCAAACAACAGATGGTAGCCTTAAAGGTAGATGATGCTGTAACGTGAAATGGTCACTGTTTTGGTAATTGCTTACACCCAGGAGGCCTCTGGGCATGCCTGGGAAAATAGAAGATAAAAAATGAGAAACAGAAACCACTCTGCAAAAATAACAAGTACTACATCTAATTTCATAAAATGTGTTTTATTTAGAAAATGTTTTTCCTTAATACGAATTGATTCATTCATATAACAAATATTTTTGATCACCTATTATGTGCCTGGTATATTTTAGGTCTGGGAGATCAAATGTTAAAAGAAAGTCCCTGCTGCCTGACCTGTGGTGGCGCAGTGGATAAAGCGACGACCTGGAACTCTGAGGTCGCCAGTTCAAAACCCTGGCCTTGCCTGGTCAAGGCACAAATGAGAGCTGATACTTCCTGCTCCTCCCCTCCTTTTCTCTCTCTCTACTTTAAAATGAACAAATAAAAAAAAATCTTTAAAAAAAGTCCCTGCCTTCATACAGCTTACTTTCTATTGGCAGATAAACTATTTGTAATTTACATTAAAAAGTATATAAAGTAATTTTAGCTAATGATAAGTACTATACAGGGTGGAATATATATATATATATATATATATATATATATATATATATTTTTTTTTTTTTTTTTTTTTTTTTTTTTAAAGTGAGAGAAGGGTAGATAGAGAGACAGACTCTCACATGCCTCCCAACCTTGTGAGGGGACAATGCTTGAATCAACCGAGCTATCCTCAGTGCCTGAGGTTGATGCTTGAACCAACCAAGCTATCCTCAAGTGCCCAGGGCCCACTGGCTGCGAGAAGGGAAGAAAGAGAGAAGGGGAAGAGGGAGGGGAAGAGAAGCAGATGTTCGCTTCTCATGTGTGCCCTGACCCAGGATCAAACCCTAGATGTCCTCACACTGGGCCAATGTTCTATCCACTGAGCCAACTAGCCAAGGCTATAAAAATATTTAACACTGGTATGGCCTGCATAACATCCTTTTTTCTCCTTTGTATTGCTCACTTCAACTTCCTTGACACTGAACTTACCAATAAAGTGTTAGTATGATATATAGGCTTTAGCTTGTGTCTATATTCCCACATCCTTCCCTCCGCCCTACTACCAATCAGAGCATAGGCCAGCCTTAGCCTTGCTGTGACTGCTGTTAGTGCCTGTAGTTGCTGGATCACGGGAAGGCCTGGGAGATGATGAGATAACAAGAGCAGAGGACGGATGCAGGGCCTGGGACAGCAGTTATTTACTTACCAGCATAGATATAGGGCATTTCAATATTATTATTCTTATTTTTTTTTACAGGGACAGAGAGAGAGTCAGAGAGAGGGATAGATAGGGACAAACAGATAGGAACGGAGAGAGATGAGAAGCATCAATCATCAGTTTTTCGTTGGGACTCCTTAGTTGTTCATCGATTGCTTTCTCATATGTGCTTTGACCGTGGGCCTTCAGCAGACCGAGTAACCCCTTTCTCGAGCCAGTGACCTTGGGTCCAAGCTGGTGAGCTTTTGCTCAAACCAGATGAGCCCGCACTGAAGCTGGCAACCTCGGGGTCTCAAACCTGGGTCCTTCCACATCCCAGTCCGATGCTCTATTCACTGCGCCACCACCTGGTCAGGCGGGCATTTCAATATTAGAGCAACTGATGTAACTATGCCAAAGTATATTGGCTGAAAGTTGGCCCTGGTGCTAGGAAGAAAAATAAAGCTGGCTAAGAGTGGAGAGCGATAGAACAATAACTATATTCTTTCTAAGAAATACTGTATCCTTGGGACACTGTATTCTCTCAGAGAAGTGTGTGTTTGTCTGTGTGTGCCTTTGAATGTATGTGCACACATACACACTGTGGATATTTTATTTTATTATTATTTTTTTCACTCACACTGTGGCTATTTTAGACAACAGTTATTTCTTGTATGACCGAAAAGCATCTCTTTACTCCACACTAATGGAGAGACTTTGGTGGGGACAAGAACTAGACACACCAAAGCCAACTTTAAACTCTTCTGATAATGCCTCTGTTGTGTTGTTGTAGACTGAATAATTGATGTTTTAGGATATACATTACAATGAGTTATTGTTTCCTATAGAATGAACTGGGATGTGTGTGTGTGAGAGAGAGAAATATCCTAGTGCAACACAGAAAAGAAATATCCTAGTGCAACAAGAAAGCTTGTGGATGGGTGTTTGTGTGTGTGTTTTAAGGGGCACGGGGGTTGCTAGGAGATCCTAAGAGACCCAGGAGTGCCCTTCTTTCTGAGGGCACTCAGAAAGTTTGTTCATTAACTTGATCGCATGTCCTATGAGGTCGTGAATCATCAATTGTATCCTCACTCTATTTTCAATCTCTTCCTCATATATCTTTTCCTCTTTCTACAACTATATGTCTTTTTCATTCTATGAAGTGTGGATGGAGCGCAGAGCGCATTCCTAACAGCTGGGCTGATGCAATGCTGTGAGAACACTCCAGCGCCTGAAATCCTCCTAGGCACAGCCAGGAGGGAGCTCGCCCGCTTTAAGGAAGTGACTCAGCGCTAACCACGTAGCTCCCTGATCTTTTCAGCCATTGGCTTTGAAGAACACGCTGTAACACTCTATAGGCTGAACCCATGTATATAAGCTAGCTTACTTCCTGAATAAAGCGGATCTGCGTCACTGAACCTGGTCCTCGGAGCCGAGTCTTTGTGTCTCCGTCGTCCTCACCCCCGGCAGGACTTGTCCACAATGAAGAACTTTCCTGTTGCTCTGGCCAGAAAGCTCGGTTGGTTAGAGCATCATTCTGAAGCACAGAGGTTGCCGGTTCATTCCCTGGCTAGCGCACATAGAGGAACAGATCAATGTTCCTGTCTCTCTCTCTCTCTCTCTCCTCTTTTCTCTCTCTAAAATCAATAAAATGAACATTTGAAAAAAAGAACTTTTCTGTGACCCTAACTACACATTGATTTATTCCATTTTCTCTAATACCTTATATTCTGCCTCTGTTTCATCATCTCACCTCCATTCTTCAATCTGCTGGAATATCGCTTTAGTCCCCAGGCTTCCGTGAAAACCGTTCTCTCAAAGGTCACACGCCAACTCTTAATTGCCAAATCCAAGGGCTTTTTCTACCTTTGTCTGACAGGACCTGCCTATGCTTGAAAACAGCGGCCCCACCCCCATCCTGTGAAACACCACTGTCCTCTGGTTCTGTCCTCCCTGTCTTCTTTCAGTCCTTCTGCGTCCTCCTAAACCTAAATTCTCCCAAAGTTACACAAAAAATTTTCTCCCTCCCCTGTGCTTTCCTCGCCAGTGGTTCCGCTGTCCCAGTCAACCACACTAAAAGCCTTAAGGTGATTTTTGACCCTCTTCATTCAGTTGCAAGTTGATAGCTCCCGGGAAGGAAAGAAAACCCCTCGTTTTCATACACCCTTGCCTTCCCCAGTGCTACTACTCTAACTCAGGCCCTCACGATCTGCTTGGACGTTACAATAGCTTTATACCAACTTTGTTTGCCTCCATTTTCTCCCTACTCCTGCCTCTTCTCTATGAACTCACTGATGTTTTATCTTCTAAAAAGACAAGAAATCCTCTCCTATTTAGACCTTCAGTGGACTTTTGATTTTAAAGGTGGAGTAACCCACAAGTTTCTCTCTGCTTCCTCCCATTTTCTAAAATGATCATACAGGAATGGGGGAGAAGTTCACAGCCCAGAAAGACTAAGCAAACACAAGAAAGAAAATTGTTAATGGATATATAAAAATATGAAAATTAAATGGAAGAGTGTTCATTGATTTAGCAGGGTGTAAGAAGTAATAATATAAGGGACAAAAATCAGAAATGTTAAAGAAAAGCATGCTAGTTAGCTCTGAAAACCTCTCTGTGCTGAGCCTTGAAGAGGTTCATTGCTTGTAGGCACCAAGCCGTGGGATGGCATCAGACATGGACCAAAGCCTGTCAGTGGACTCCCAGCTCCCTCCGCCGTCCCACTGAACCTCACCTCTGAAAATGAACCGACAGCCTAAAGTCCCAGATATTGGAGGAAAACCTCCAGCATAAAACAAGTAGGACCTGGGGAAAATAGGGTCAATGTAGGGAAAATGAATTATTATACTCACAAAGAGAAGAATGTGCACATATAATAACAGGTATGTGTGCATATTATACTATACTATACTATACTATACTATACTATACTATACTATACTATATTATATTATACTATATTAGTAACAAGCTTTTTCGTTAACATATATATCATACTAATTATGTGTGTAATATATATCAGTTAACAAAGAAGAACTTGACAGATATTATATATAACATATATATTAGTTAACAAGAAAGAGCTCTTAGAAATGAAAAAAATTGCAGAAAGTAAAATGAAAAGCAAAAATACAGAAAATAGAAGAAAATTTTTTTTAAAGAAAGAATCAATTCACAGGAGGTTCAATTAATATGAGGTCTGGAACATGAAGAGAGAAAATAGAGGAGAAGCATTTATCAAAGAAATATTACAAAATTGTTCTTAGAACAGAACCTGAGTCTCCACTGCATCCCTAAGCGATCGATGAGAACACACACTAAGGCATATTATTGGGAGATGTTTTCATCCGCAGCCTCCAGAGAAAATCTAAAAAGCAGTCACAATAATCAGGGGCTGGGCCATGGCAGAATGAAGTCCTCGAACACTAGAGTGGGAAGTCAATATCTAAAATTAACCCATCAAAATAACCCTATAACACCATTATTTAGAAATATAGCTGTAGGCCTGGCCTGTGGTGGCCCAGTGAATAAAAGCATCGGCCTGTAATGCTGAGGTCACCGGTTCGAAACCCAGGCTTGTCCAGTCAAGGCACATAGGGGAGTTGATGCTTCCTGCTCATCCCCCCTTTCTCTCTCTCTCTCTAAAATAAATAAGTAAGTAAGTAAGTAAATAAATAAATAAATAATGAAGTCAATAAAGACTAAAGGTTTCTTATTAAAAAAAAGGAAATATGGCTATAAATTCAGTAAATAGAAGATTTGAGGACGTGTGCCTCGTGAACAGCATTGGGGCAGAGCAGGGAACTACTGGGTTTTTTGTTTGTTTTCCAAGTAAGAGGAGGGAAGATAGAGAGATAGACTCCCCCATGCACCCCAACCAGGATCCACCCAGTAACCCTCTTCTGGGGCCATGCTCACAATGGAGCTATTTTTAGTGCCTGAGGCAAGACTTCATGGAGCCATCCCCAATGCCCCAAGCTGATGCACTCAAACCAATTAAGCCATGGCTGAGGTAAGGGAAGAGAGAGAGAGAGAGAGAGAGAGAGAGGTGAAAGGGAGGGGTGGAAAAGCAGATGGTCACTTCTGTGTGCCCTGATCAGGAATTAAACCCAGGACACCCACACGCTGGGCCAACACTCTGCCACTGAGCAAACTGTCCAGGGCAGGAACTACTGTTTTTAATTGTAAGTCTTGGCCCTGGCTGGTTGGGTCAGTGGATAGAGTGGCATGTGGACGTTTGGGGTTCAATCCCTTGTCAGGGCACACATGAGAAGCAACCATCTGCTTCTCTCCCCATTTCTCTACCCTTCTCTTCCTCTTTCTCTCCTTCAGCCAATGACTCGATTGGTTCAAGCATCGGTCCTGGGCGCTGATGATGGTTCAGTCGGTACAAGTATCAGCCTCAGATGCTGAGGATAGCTCAATTGATTCGAGGATCGGCCTTGGACAGGGGTTTCAGATGAATCTGGTTGGGGGGCACACAGAAGTCTATCTCCCCTCCTCTCACTGGAAAACAAAACTGTAAGTCTTTTAGTACTATGTCTTTTTTTTTACAGAGACAGAGAGAGAGTCAGAGAGAGGGATAGACAGAGACAGACAGACAGGAACAGAGAGATGAGAGGCATCAATCATTAGTTTTTTGTTGCGCATTGTGACACCTTAATTTTCATTGATTGCTTTCCCATACATGCCTTGACCGCGGGCTTTCAGCAGACCGAGTAACCCCTTGCTGGAGCCAGCGACCTTGGGCTTAAGCTGGCGACCTCAGGGTCTCGAACCTGGGTCCTCTGCATCCCAGTTTGACGCTCTATCCACTGCGCCACCTCCCGGTCAGGCAGTACTATGTCTTTTTAAAACTATAAACATATATTACTTTGGAGAAGAAAAGTAAGCACTATTAGCAGAAAACCTTACTAGCTTCCCTGCTCCCTGTTGCCTACATAATAAGCCTTAAATCTCCACAGCATGCTCTTTAAAATCAGGCCTCACCCTGCCTTCTTTTTTTTTTTAAGACCCTTTATTTTACTTTATTTTCTTAGATTTATTCACTTTTACTGGAGAGAGAGAGAGACAGAGAGAGACAGAGAGAGGAAAGAGAGAGAGAGAACAAGGGGAGGAGCAGGAAGCATCAGCTCCCATATGCGCCTTGACCAGGCAAGCCCAGGGTTTTGAACCAGCGACCTCAGCGTTCCAGGTCTAAGCTTTATCCACTGCGCCACCACAGGTCAGGCCCACCCTGCCTTCTTATCTTCTCTATCGCCCTCCCTCCCAGCCTCACACTTCCTGTACACCAGTCAATTATTCCTTTAGGAACATGTATTGTGTTCCTACTGTGTGCTAGTGAATATGGAAAGATGTTTAACCATTTTCACAGAACTGTGTAATGGCAGAAACAGATGCACAAAAAACTGACACACTCCAGTGAATTTGATGTATAGATGAAAGCATGGACAATGACCTATTCTATGAGAATCCCAAACAGAGCAGAGTGTTGCCCAAGTTTGTCTTTCAATGGTGACTCCATGCCCTTGATAATGCTTGTTTGTGTGTCTGGGGCTTTTTGTGTATGTACAGAAGGACAACATGGTGCTTTCTCTTTCGAGTCCTGCCCCCCGCCTCCTCCAAGAAACAAAGGCTTTTTCTTCCTTGCTGCCCAGTTACTTTGCCCATTGTGCTCTGGTTTTATTTCAGTCAAAAAGTATTCATTATAAGATATTAAGAACTCCAGCTTTGGTGTCAAGGCACTCCTTAGACAGGTGACAGAGCAGGCTACATATCTGCTTAGCATCCAGTTGCTTCATTTCTTAGATGGACAGTAGAATTACCGGTATAATAGGGTTTGTTTGCAGATTATGTGAAACTGCATTTGAAGTGCTTGGCACGTAGTATTTATTATGGTCATGTCAGTCTCCCCCATCGGATACGTTCCTGAGGGCAACAGGCAGTGTGTTTGATTCAACTTTCCAACTTTCTGTCACCAATGTCTGGCCCAGAGCTTAACCCAGGGGTAGTCAACCTTTTTATACCTACCGCCCACTTTTCTATCTCTGTTAGTAGTAAAATTTCTAACCGCCCACCAGTTCCACAGTAATGGTGATTTATAAAGTAGGGAAGTAACTTTACTTTATAAAATTTATAAAGCAGAGCTACAGCAAGTTAAAGCATATAATAATAATCACTTACCAAGTACTTTTAATTTTTTTTTTTTTTTTTTGTATTTTTCTGAAGCTGGAAACAGAGAGAGACAGTCAGACAGACTCCCGCATGCACCCGACTGGGATCCACCCGGCACGCCCACCAGGGGCAACGCTCTGCCCACCAGGGGACGATGCTCTGCCCCTCCGGGGCATCGTTCTGCCGTGACCAGAGCCACTCTAGCGCCTGGGGCAGAGGCCAAGGAGCCATCCCCAGCGCCCGGGCCATCCTTGCTCCAATGGAGCCTTGGCTGCGGGAGGGGAAGAGAGAGACAGAGAGGAAGGAAGGGGGAGGTGGAGAAGCAAATGGGCGCTTCTCCTGTGTGCCCTGGCTGGGAATCGAACCCGGGTCCCCCGCACGCCAGGCCGACGCTCTACCGCTGAGCCAACCGGCCAGGGCCACTTACCAAGTACTTTATGTCGGATTTTCACTAAGTTTGGCAGAATAAGTCTTTATAAAACAACTTACTATAGTTAAATCTATAAATCTATCTTTTAATTTATACTTTGGTTGCTCCGCTACCGCCCACCATGAAAGCTGGAACACCCACTAGTGGGCAGTAGGGACCAGGTTGACTACCACTGGCTTAACACCTACCAAATAGATTGCTGTGATGATATGAGAAGAGAGAGACTGTGGAATCTTCATGAAGACTACAGGATCTGAACTGGGTTAAAGTATGGATAACATCTGGCCATGTCATGGGCGTGGCCAGTAAACAAAGTGCATCATTGGGAAAGAGCATGTGGTAGCCAGTGAGGCCATCTGTCCTTCTGTGGAGAGGGCATGTGCTGGGTTAATGGGAGATAAGGTTGGTAGGTGGCATCACATTGTGAGAATGAACACAGGCAGAGGTGTTTATATCTCAGGCGGTAAACAGGGACTCTGTAGGCTCTTGAGCAAGAATAATATGACACTAGCAGGATGCAAGACAATTCCTGACCTGTTTCTTTCCCTCACTCAACACACCAAATGAGTCACCACGCTTGGGATGGAGCTAAGGGAAGAGCATGCATCTGAGAAGTTTTGCAATAAAGGAAAAAGAGAGATGAGTCAGCGCTACCTATAAAAAGCAGCATAATCAAGCAAAGATGAATTTGAAAAGGAGAGCAGATTTAGGATTAAACTGGGAGAGCAACTTTCATTTTTTAATTCAGCAAATACCAAGAAGTACTGTGATGAATACAGAGTTCTTCTCTCTTTACATAGAGGGAATGATACAGGTATACATATCTCCATGTACAAAAGAAAACATTCGTGCTGGGAGAGAGAAGATGAATGAAGGAGAGAGCATTTTAAAACAGTAATTCTCAAACTTTTAGGTGTCAGCACTTCTCTCTTTCACTCTTAAAAATTACTGAGGGCCTGACCAGGCGGTGGCGCAGTGGATAGAGCATCGGACTGGGATGCGGAGGACCCAGATTCAAGACCCCGAGGTCGCCAGCTTGAGCGTGGGCTCATCTGGTTTGAGCAAAGCTCACCAGCTTGGATCCAAGGTCGCTGGTTTGAGTAAGGGGTTATACGGTCAAGGCACATATGAGAAAGCAATCAATGAACAACTAAAGTGCCACAACAAAAAATTGATGATTGATACTTCTCATCTCTCTCTGTTCCTGTATGCCTGTCCCTATCTATTCCTCTCTCTGACTTTCTCTCTGTCTCTGTAAAAAATAAAATAAAAAAATTACTGAGGGACTGCTTGACTGGTGGTGATGCAGCAGGTACAGCATCGACCTGGGACGCTGAGGTCCCTGATTCAAAACCCTGAGCTCTCCAGCTTGAGTGCAGGCTTGTTGGCTTGAGTGCAGGGTGGCTAGCTTAAGCCCAAAGGTCACTGGCATGAGCCCAAAGGTCGCTATTCCTCTAACCCTATACAGCACAATGTATTATAAATTATTTTAGGCCCTGGTTAGTAGGTTCAGTGGTAGCGCATCAGCCCAGCATGTGGATTTTCCAGGTTTGATTCCCAGTCAGGGCACACAGGAGAAGCAACCATGTGCTTCTCCACCCCTTCCTCCCTCTCTCTCTCTCTCTCTCTCTCTCTCTCTCTCTCTCTTCCTTTCCTACAGCCATGGCTCCATTAAAGCAAGTTGGCCCCAGGCATCGAGGATGACTCCCTGCCCTCTGCCTCAGGCGCTAAGAAGAGCTTGGTTGCTGAGCAATGGAGTAATGCCCCAAATGGGCAGAGCATCACCCAGGTGGGCTTACCAGGTGGATTCCAGTCGGAGTGCATGTGGGAATGTTTCTGCCTCCCCTCCTCTCCCTGAATAAAAAATAATATAAAATAAAATAAAAAATAATTTTAGTTTTATCATCTGATAAAGTGCTATTGCTTTATAGTTTTTATTTGCATTTCTATTTTTATAAAGTGGTTTCCCTTTCAATGAGCTATTTTATTTCTTGCTTGTTTCCCTATTTGATCATTGGTTTTACTGATTTGTCAAAACTTTTTACATAAGAAAGCAATGCTGAGATGGATTCTGGCAAGCCTGGAGATATATAGTTCATGCTTGGCAAATGTGGGACAGGATGTCCCCATAACGGAAAAAAAAAAACAAAACAAAACACTGAAAGGGGCAGTGAAAGGATGTATAAGGACAGCTTTTTCTCTTTCACACATAGTATAGGCCTGTGCTTCCTGATGCAGTGATCTCCAAGATGGAGTTTATAAGGCTCGGGAAGGTTCACTGATGTTTAGGAAGAAAAATATTAGAATTTGTAAATTAAATTTATTTTTTATGTAAAAACAGGAAATTAATTTTTACTAATATTTAAATGTGGAATGCCACTAGCATCTTTACTCAGCTCAAAGGTTAGACAGACAGTCACATAAGGCAGTGGGCATCCAGGAATAAGAATAGGAATTCCACACGTGTCACCTTCATGTATTTGCTCCTTTTCCACACATACTGACACACTGTATAATTGGCAAAGTAAAAGATTTAAAGATTTACCAGTTATCTACTTATCTTCTTTTTTTTTTTTTACAGGGACAGAGAGAGAGAGTCAGAGAGAGGGATAGATAGGGACAGACAGACAGGAACAGAGAGAGATGAGAAGCATCAATCATCAGTTTTTTGTTGCAACACCTTAGTTGTTCATTGATTGTTTTCTCATATGTGCCTTGACCGTGGGCCCCCCTTGCTCGAGCCAGCAACCTTGGGGTCTTGAACCTGGGTCTTCCGCATCCCAGTCCGACGCTCTATCCACTGCGCCACTGCCTGGTCAGGCTACTTATCTAGTCTTAACTGAATTAACCTCTCAAAATGGGTGTTGAGCCTGACCTGTGGTGGTGCAGTGGATAAAGCGTCAACCTGGAATGCTGAGGTTGCCAGTTCAAAACCCTAGGCTTGCCTGGTCAAGGCACATATGGGAATTGATGCTTCCTGCTCCTCCCTCCCCCTTCTCTCTCTCTCTCTCTCTCTCTCTCTCTCTCTCATTCTTTCTCCTCTCTAAAAATTAATAAAAGTTAAAAAAAATCTTTAAAAAAAAGAAAAAAAAATGGGTGTTGATACCCTGCCACGCCCCTCCGTACTGGTCACTGCACCCATTCTCCATATGCTGTGAAACTTGGCTGCTAACAGCTCGTAACTGGACCCTTTTGCTTGGGAGAGTAGCCCTTAAATGGTGGGAGCTACCAAATCAGGGAGGTTATACACTACCGCCACACTCCCACGCTGACCCCAGGCAGCTGGTAGCCAATGACTGAATGATGAAGGGGTACAAAGCAAAAGGCCTGCCTCTTTTCCTCAAGCTGAGACAAGTCCCAGTGCCATCCACACTCCAGAGCGCCTGAGAATAAACTTGAGCAGAAAACCTATCTTAACTATTTTCTTCACCGCCACACAAATTTCATCTGACATCACCCTGTCAGAAAACCACTGGCACAAACATCCTCATCTCAAGCTGCTTTTTGAGAAACCTGGCCTAAGACAACAACCATATGATTTTAATTTAAAACAGGCATGCAAAAAAGAATTGAAAAGGTCAATAATAAAAGCAAAAGCAGCAACAATAAAAGGGCAGAACTAGATTTTCCCAATTTCCATTGCACTCTCTTCTCAGCTCAAATCTGTGATAAAAATGACAGTTTAATGAAATCCAACAAGAAGTCAACTAAAAGTATTAGAAACTATAAAGAAGAACACTTGAAATACGGGTTTCTATCCATTTTTCTAGCAAATGCATCTTGCCGTAGTGGCTTACAAAATTAGCTAATGATAACATTAAAATGCTAGTAGCAAGGTATTTAATAACTATGCACCCAGAAGCTAAATCTCAACAATCTTTCAGTGATATTTAAAATTATGTGACAGGCAAGCCCTGCCTTAGAAAGATGAAAGAATCAGAGTATTATTTGGTCACACAATGAACCCTTAAAAGAAATAAAAATATGCCTGACCAGGCGGTGGTGCAGTAGATAGAGCATCGGACTGGGATGAGGAAGGACCCAGGTTCGAGACCCCGAGGTCGCCAGCTTGAGTGTGGGCTCATCTGGTTTGAGCAAAAAAAAAAAGCTCACCAGCTTGGACCCAAGGTCACTGGCTCGAGCAAGGGGTTACTCGGTCTGCTGAAGACCCGCAGTCAAGGCACATATGTAGGAGAAAGCAATCAATGAACAACTAAGGAGTCCCAACGAAAAACTGATGATTGATGCTTCTCATCTCTCTCCGTTCCTGTCTGTCTATCCCTCTCTCTCTGACTCTCTCTCTGTTCCTGTAAAAATAATAATAATAAAATAAAATAAAATTATGTGACAGGCAAGCCCTGCCGGGCAGCTCGCTTGGTTAGAGCATTGTTGGATATTCAGAGGTTGCCGGTTTAACCCCCCCATCAGGACACATACGGAAACAGGTCAATATTTCTGTCTCTCCCTCTCTCTCTTTCCCTTTCTCTCTCTCTCAAATCAATAAATTAAAAAAAAATTAATTATGTAACATGTACTACTTCATGCAGTTTCAGTAAATTAAGTGATAAATATGAAGAGTTGTAAGATTTCTTCTGCAGTTTCTTACTTACCAGTGAAAGACAAAACAAAAGTAACAAAAGATTCCACTGGGGAAAAATTTCTTTCCTGCCACAGTTAAAGTGGCTAAAATAATTTAAAGAATTTTACCAAAGGGACAAACTAAAACACATTCTTTAGAGACTATGCATAGAAAATATTGTGGGAAGTTGAAGAAACAGGTGTTAGAACAAATAATGCTGTGTAGGAGGTTCTGATTAATTTGGATGAAAGTATAGGTGTTTCTAATGTGTCTCAGTTTATGCTATTTGTTAAATTCTGGATGGCTTCTTTTTCTTTTCTTTTCTTTTCTTTTTTTTTTTTTTTTTTTTTTTTTTTTTTTTTGCAGGGACAGAGAGAGAGTCAGAAAGAGGGACAGACAGACAGGAACGAGAGAGGTAAGAAGCATCAATCATCAGTTTCTCGTTGCAACATCTTAGTTGTTCATTGATTGCTTTCCCATATGTGCCTTGACCGCGGGCCTTCAGCAAACTGATTGAACCCTTGCTCGAGTCAGTGACCCTGGGTCCAAGCTGGTGAGCTTTTTATACTCAAGCCAGATGAGCTCGCGCTCAAGCCGGCAACCTCGGGGTCTCGAACCTGGGTCTTCCACATCCCAGTCCGACACTCTATCCATTGCTCCACCGCCTGGTCAGGCATCATGGCTTCTTTAATAAAAACTTTTTCAGGGAAAACAAAACTGATTTTATTTTTTAGTGGAGCAACTAAATTTCATGAGAATAAATAAATTTTCTGGAATACCCTTACAGTACTAATAACATAAAATCAGATCACTGAATTCTTTATTGGCAAGTAATAATAACAAGAAAGTTGAACCAGATTGTACAGACTTCTACAGGATATCATAATAAAATTATTATAATAAAAGCAAGACTTTAAAATTTTGGTGTAGACTCTTTACAGTACTTTTCAAGTATCTATAGAATAGGCATAAAATTGTTTTCATACAACAGAGAGAAGTTCACTGATATTTTGTGGGAAAATAATTTTAACAGCTGCCAAAGTGAAGATGAGTCACGGATTTTCCTTTTACAAAAAGGAAAGTGTTTCAGATTTCCTGTTCTTTCCTGCACTGACAAGTGGCTCTCTGTTAAATACAATGTTGACAGATATTTTGAGAAACAGAAAAAGGAACACTTTATCTGTTCCTTCAAGGTAACAGTGACCTTTCAATAATGAATGGAAAAGTAATTGCTTATCAAAAGCAACTATAGTTTGAAAACAAGTTTTGAAATGCTTCTATCATTCTGTGATTTTTATTGCTGAAAATGACATAAGTTCTCATCTTTAACATTTCAAATATGCTGAAATTTGGAAACAGAATTATCAAATTTGTTTAAAATTTTTCCAGATGAAGAGTACATATAATTTATTAGAGATTGGTGATCAATACTTAAAAATTTTTATGATGAATGTATGATCAACAAAGTTTGGTACTACTGGTTATACTTTAATCAGACTCTTCAAGCTACTACAATTAAATATTTTAATTGCATTCTAAAATAGGCAAAAATCCAATGAAAATTTTTCCATTTTTTTTCTTGGCCGAGCAACCTGAAATTTTACATGAAGTAACTCAGTGTGTGTAACTCAAACATCATTCCTATAATGGGGGAGTTATGTCAACAGCCTGATGCATGGTGGGTTGGGGTCTGCCGTACTTGTTGACTATAGAAAGCCAAAAGAAATGAACAACAGATGAGCCTTGCCCTTTCACACATTAATTCCACCCAGTACAGAAAGGTGATTCAATAGATGCCATATTCTCACCATTTCATCAAACAGACAAATTACTCTTACATTTACAGTGGTAGAGAGAAGACAGCAGCAGCAACCCCCTAGAGTTCCCTAAAGAATGGAAGTTTTGGCAGACATTTCTAAACTACTGGCTGCGCCAAAAATGTACAAAAATGAGAGAATGAGTTCCCTCAAAATCTTAAAGGCAGTTGGTTAACAAATTTAATTCACAAAGATTAATAGCTTTTCCATAAATGGAAAAGAACCAGTTAGAAAATAAATGAATAAAATATCTCATATACTATTTAAAAGATGATATATTCAGGCCCTGAACAGAAAGCTCAGTTGGTTAGAGCATCATCATGAAGTGTAGTGGTTGTCAGTTCAATCCCCGATCAGGACACATACAGGAACAGATCGATGTTCCTGTCTCTCTTTCTCCCTTCCTCTCTTGCTAAAGTCAATAGATAAGAAAAATTTTTAAAAAGATTGTGTATTCAGAAACAAACCTACGAAATGTGCTGGATCCACATGAAGCCAATTGGATAGTGAAGATGATCTGAGTATAATGTTCCACGGTCAGCTCAGTTGTCACTGCTTCAGGGAACACTGCCCCCACTCACCTTCCCAGATTATATCACATCACTTAATATAAGGCCACATATGACCATGTATCTCTCTCTCAAAGCTTCACAGTTTTATGTTTATACATACAATTATTTTCCAGCTTTTATTTTTTTAAGTTGATTGATTTCAACTAGAGAAAGGGAATGGAAAGAGACAGAAACATCAATATTTTCTCTTATGTGCCCTGACTGGGGATCGAACCAGCGACTTCTGCTCTTCAGGACAATGCTCTCACCAACGAAGCTATCTGGCCAGGGCTATATGTACAATTATCAATTATTTGATTAATCTGTATTTCCCCTCCTGGATTTCACAAAAGCTATGATACCAGATATATTACTTTAGTTACATTTATATCTTCAGTTCCAAGCAGAGTTCCTGGTATAATAGGCACTCAATAGATGTTTCTTGACTGAGTGATGAATGAAAGATAAAATGCATGAATAAGATGGAAAGACATATATTGTGCTTGGTTAGAAAGAGTTAAGATTATAAAAACGTTATTTCAATGTAAATTAATCTATACATCCAATAAAACAACAATTTGATATCAACAGCATTATTTTGGGGAACTTGAGAGTGTTAACAGAATTCATCTGGGGCTATTTTATTAACTATTTTATATAGATTCTGGAGATGGGTGGCGGTGATAGCCACACAACAACATGAATGCGCATAAGAAAACTGTACACTTAACAATGGTTAACCTTGACTGGTGGTGGCCAGTGGATAGAGCATTCTCCTGGGATGTTGAGGTCCCAGGTTCAAAAACCCACAGTTGCTAACTTAAGCGTGGGCTCACTGGCTTGAGTGTGTAGCTTGAGGATAAGATTATCAACATGACCCCATGGTTACTGGCTTGAGCCCAAGGTCATGGCTTGAGCAAGGGGTCACTGGTTCAGCAGGAGCCCCCAGTCAAGGCATGTATGAGAAGTAATTAATGAACCGAAGTGCCGCAACTATGAGTTGATTCTTCTCATCTTCCTTCCTGTCTGTCTGTCTGTCTGTCTCTCTCTTGCTAAAAAAAAAGTTAATCAAATAGTTCATCTCAAAACATTCTGATTAAGTTTAACATTTAGCTATAATTTGATACACTTTAAAGTATAGATAACATTAAAATTTACAACTTGCCTGACCAGGCGGTGGCGCAGTGGATAGAGCATCGGACTGGGATGCGGAAGGACCCAGGTTTGAGACTCCAAGGTCGCCAGCTTGAGCGCGGGTTCATCTGGTTTGAGCAAAAAGCTCACCAGCTTGGACCCAAGGTCGCTGGTTACTCAGTCTGCTGAAGGCCCGCGGTCAAAGCACATATGAGAAAGCAATCAATGAACAACTAAGGTGTCAAAACAAAAACAAAAAACAAAAAAAACTGATGATTGATGCTTTTCATCTCTCTCCGTTCCTGTCTGTCTGTCCCTATCTGTCCTTCTCTCTGACTCTCTCTTTGACCCTGTAAAAAAGAAAAAAAATTTTACAACTTAACTCATTGATCTCCAGTTTATTTTACATAATGACATATCAATAAAGTTGACTTGTGTGTGTGTGTGTGTGTGTGTGTGTGTGTGTGACAGAGATGGAGAGAAAGAGAGAGACAGAGAGAGAGACAGACAGACAGGAAGGAAGAGAGATGAGAAACATCAATTCTTCATTGTGGCACCTTAGTTGTCCATAGATTGCTTTCTTCTACGTGCATTGACCTGGGGGCTACAGCAGAGCGAGTGACCCCTTGCTCAAGCCAGTGACATTGGGCTCAAGTCAGTGACCAGGGGGTCATGTCTATGATCCTACGCTTGTTACATCCCAGGAGACAGACCACAGCAAACCCAAAATGAATTTTATAAGTTTTATTGCAAACCTGCACAGGGACTGCAGGCAACCCACGCAAGGGAACACTGCAGCCCCGAGCTTCTAAAATGGCTCCTTTTTATAGGGTGGCTATCTAGGCTGAGCAAGCAAGCAACGTTTACAAGGGCGGGAGAGGTGCGATTAGCTGACCTTGTTCTTAGCTAAGTCTCTAGGGTAGGGGCTTCCTTGATGTTGGGTACATAGAATTCTGTGGAAAATAGTGCTACATTTCTAACAGTTGTTTATCTTTTTTTTCCTCCAGCCATGTACTGAATGTACTCAATTTTCATGGCTGGTGGCCTGCACCGCTTGTCCTAAGATGTCACATTTCCCTGTTTTCTTCTTACTAGTTCAAATCATTGAACTTTGGTATTGCTCATCCGAACTGGGTATAATCTAGTAGGGCTGAGCTAAGACCTTAAGTCTTATAGTATCTATTCTTTCTCGAACAAATGCTGTGGTGCAATCGCAACAAACTGGAACTGGACCCTAAACTGATGTAATCAATTTGGGTTTTATACACTGATCAGTGATTAGCCCACTACGCCTCTCACAACGGTCAGCGATGAGCTCAGGGGGAGAGGGGTTTTTATCGGCAAAACCTACAAGGTTACAATGTTTTCAGCATGTTTGTACAATATTTTTGCAAAAGTACACAAACACACACTGTTTTAAGATAATAAACTACTTTCCTGCAATATCTGCAGGGCTGATACACAAGGAACGTGTCCTGCCTTGTATTTTTCTTCTCTGAACTAACTTCTTACAACTTGCACAAACCTTCTGCAACTTACATAAACCTTTAATTTTTATGCACTTTCTTGTCCAGAAATAACTGGCCTTCATAACAACTTGCTTTTCCTTTTTCTTTCAAAAGTATTTCTATACCTTATAACTTCTATTATCAAAACCATACAATTCCTTTCTAGTCAGAACTCTTGATTTAAAAATCTCTAACCTTTAGTGACAATTAAGTTGACTTTCTTTTTATCCTAGTTTCCCTTTTCCTAAAGCCTGATTAAAAGAGTCCTTAGTTTTTTTTCTCTAGGCATTAGCCATGTGTGGACCAGTTAACTTCTGGTTTGTGGCTGAAGCAGGGCATGCTGTCCTTCTCAGGGTCAGCTTACAAGGGTTGGCGGGGTCAGTCTTTGCTGTCTACAAAGGTGTCTCTGCTGGGACTGCAAGCTTCAGCTGGCTGCAGTGGACCCAGGCGGGTATGCCTTCTACCTTGGCAGTAGTGGGAGTGGTCAGGATCATGGTGTGTGGACCCGTTTACGTGGGAGTCAGTCCTTGGGTGGTGTACTTCTAGAAGTGCCTCTTGAACAGTCTTTGAACAGTTTGCTGAGTAACCTATAAAACCTGCAAGTACTTAGGGAAAGGGTGTTACATTTCTACACTTTGCAGTTAGAGTTTCAATCCTAGTGACCACTGCTTCTAGCTGGAATTAGCAGCAGGTCCCAGCCTATAATAGGCATGGGGCATTGAGATAAGAGGAACAAAGGAGATACTAAACATTAAATAGAGCAATAAAATCAGACTGTCAATACCCACAGTAGAGATCTTTGAGGGATAAATAAAACTTAAATATTCAAGCAAGGCATAGTATATGGCCCTTGCGTTTACAAGAAATGAGATTAGATTATCTGCTACTTGAAAGAAATATCTTAGGCTCGTGAACGATGTCCTTGGGCCTTCAGTGGCAATTCCCAGCACGCTGGGCAAGGTCAGGTCACAGGTAGCTGGAGCAGGGCTAGAAGAGACTGAACCCTCCCTCCATGGAGCAAGGGGGCAGGCAGCTTACCTTCTCATGTCCCTCTTTCCACAGCACAGGTGTGTCAACCGGTGGGGCTGGGAAGCCTGGCAGGCTTCAGTTCAATGACCTTTCTTTCCACTCTGGAGCAGGGCCTTGATGAAATGCTATGAAGCCCCTTAGGGCGCTGGAGCCAAAAGTTGGTATTTCCTGACTTCTTTTGGGCCTTGTTTGCCTTTTCTGTTACTTCTTTGGTCATTATAAACCTTAAAAGCCATGCTCAGAAGATCTCACTGAGGGGCTTGACTAAGAGAGCAAAATTGGGAATCCTGTATTTAAAGAAGCCTATTAGACCGAGGAAAGAAAAGATTTGATCTGTGGTGGTAAATCAGGTGGAGGTTCAGGATTATGTCTCTAGAGTTCTCCTTTCTACCTATTATGTTAAGAATTCTTCTATTAAACCAATCAATAGTAACATTTGTTACTCTAGGTTTTGTGACCTAACATTGAACAATTAACAATTACTGAATTATTATATATCCCCTAATATTTAAAATAAAATTTTAACATCACAGGCTATGAAATAGCAAATGAAAAGGAGAATTAACAAAAGACTGTTGAAATAACATATACATTTCTAACATAGAAAATGTTTTTTTGGGTTTTTTTTACAACAACAGATCCTTGGTACAAAAAGGAAGTCTTTGTATTTGACAGACTATACAATTCCATATGCTTTACTATTAGTATAAATTTAGTACGATTTACAATAAGAGATTATACACTACTATTCCTAATGAACTACTTATTTTCAGAGAAAAATAAGGAATGGTCAAAATGTAGTTACTATTTTGTGGCTTCCTAGCTGGCAAAGAGATGCTAACCCTCTTTTTACCTATAGAGCTTTACAACTTTAAGTCATTATAAGGGTCGGGGTAGTAAACTAAAAAAACACACAATTTTATAAACTTATTTTCTTAACAGTGGGGTATTCTAGTTTACATAAGGTCCTCAATTTTCTCAGGGACATAGTAACCCCATAATTCCCTAAATCTTCTCCTCTGGTCTGGCTCCACATGGAGGCAGAGATTTCCTGGAGCCAAAGCAGAGGAGGGCAGGGGCTGTAGCAAGGTGACGATAACTTCTAGCTTACTGCACTGTTATCTTTTGCCTGACTAAGCAGTGGCGCAGACCCTTAGCTAAGAAAGAAGTTTCTTTGTTATACAAAAAAGGGAATCAGGGTGCCTGGGATTCCCAGTGCCCAAGGGGGAGGGGCAAGTGCCTGAAACTGTGAGGGGAGCCTGCCGCTTCTTTTTTTTTTTCCTTTTCTCTGCCACTTCTCCTGCAGCCAGCCGCAGCCTGGCTGCCTTTTCTTTCTCTACCTTTGCTGCTATACTGGGCTGCATACTGACTGTGCCACCTGCCTGTGGGTGGGTGCTGGTGATAGTACGCTAAACTCTCTATGTTTTCTATGGGTCTAGCAATCCTTGGTTTGGCCAGTCTGCTCTTAAGTTGGCCATTCTAGTTCACAAAGAGTCCGCAACGTGGTGGAATCAACAGGAGTCCCATAGTCTCGTGCCCTGCGAGAGAAATCAGAAAAGTTATCAAGCAAGCACTGAAGAGGTGTTAGGGCAGCAGATTGCCCCTGACCCATGGCCCTTGACTCTCAAAGGAATCCTGTGAGGAAGCAATGGGTGAACAGAGAAACAAACCAAATATGCACACAAAACAAACAAAACTTCTAAACCAAAACCAAATGGAGAAGACAGCATCCTGCATTCCCCTACCAACCGACCAGGTGGGGAGAAATCAGGTGGCATCCCGCCTGCTCCACTACACCCTTTTCTAACCAGAACTCTGTTCCCAAATATTCAAAGAGGAAGCTTTCTTACCAAACAGTCTCGAGACTCCAAATGTTTCGAATCAGCCAAATTCAGTTTCCAAACGGCAACTGCCAGAGGATGGCCAGCTACCAACATCTGCTGCAGCCCACTCCATGAGGAGGGGTCTTACACAGCCTATCTCGCTGGGGCCTCCATGTGTTACATCCCAGAGACAGACCACAGCAAACGCAAAATGAATTGTATAAGTTATATTGCAAACCTGCACAGGGACTGCAGGCAACCCACGCAAGGGAACACTGCAGCCCCGAGCTTCTAAAATGGCTCCTTTTTATAGGGTGGCTATCTAGGCTGAGCAAGCAAGCAACGTTTACAAGGGCGGGAGACGTGCAATTAGCTGACCTTGTTCTTAGCTAAGTCTCTAGGATAGGGCTTCCTTGACGTTGGGTACATAGAGTTCTGTGGAAAATATTGCTACATTTCTAATGGTTGTTTATCTTTTTTTTTCCTCCAGCTATGTACTGGATGTACTCAATTTTCATGGCTGGTGGCCTGCGCCACTTGTCCTAAGATGTCACATGCTCAAGGCAGCAACCCATGCTCAAGCTGGTGAGCCCACGTTCAAGCTGGATGAGCCTGCGCTCAAGCCAGTGACCTTGGGGTTTCAAACCTGGGTCCTCTGCGTCCCAGTCCGACGTTCTATCCACTGTGCCAGGGCCTGGTCAGACATATATATATTTTTAACAATTTACAATTCACTGCTGATTAGTTTTAGGATTTCTCTATTAAAGACAGTGAACATACGTTGTTAATGTTATTTCCTGAATTTGCAAAACTCAAACATATGTTTTGAACAGCCGCAAATAAATAGAGAAGTTCTTTCTCTGGAAGAAAAAAAAACAACTACTGTTGCATTTTTCTGTGGTTACACATATTACTAAGTTTTGAAATATAAATGTAATTTTTATTCTAGTGAGAGCATGCTTCTTCATTAGATAAAAATATTGAGACTATAGTATTCTAGAAATGGCATATGCAGAAATATAACAGAACCTTTTTTTAAAATGCCAACCTATATCACCAGAGTTTATACTGAACAGTTATTTGAAATATTCCCATATTGAAAACCTTGAAAAAGGTAGTTCCCACCAGTATTGCTAGTGATATAATATATATTGGTAGGTTTATAATATTGGAAATTACCAACAAAATATTAGTCATGCTTTCTTTTGAACTCAGTAGAGAGGAAGATCTGTGTTAAATCTAAGCCACAAAGATTAATTTCCAATCTGGTAATAATACATTTTAGCCCTTTCAAGTTTAAACTGGTAGCTGGTAGTTAATTATTAACAGTTGGTAAGTCTTTACCCTTTTGTTATTGATTTATTTCAGACCTAGAAAAACATTCCTCACCTCTGCTCACTCCTTAATTCTTTATTTTGGAGTCTTAAGCTCCAGTAGCAGAGGAGTTATGTGTTTCTTTCTAGCTGATTTATACCTTTATAATTATTATGGTATTAATTTGTGGTTGTTTTTTTTTCCCCCTGCAATAGAAATGTCTTCAAAGTAAAGTATATCAAGTTCAGGACTTTAAGAAATGCTGCATAGCAGAAGATAAAGTGCTGATTTGAAAATCTGGATAAATTTAGGCAAAAGTCAGAAATTTCCGTTTGTTCAACTTACTCTGGAAGAAACTGAGTTTATTAAATACACAGAAATAAAGACCTAAATATTCACAAGGCAGAAAAGGGAGAACTTAACAAGATAAGCATGCTTTCTAGATGAAGGGCTCTTTCTAAGGGATCTGATAATTTAGAAATGCAGTGTCATATGTATGTAACAGCACTGTAACAGATGTACAGATAAACTGTTGGGGAATCAAAGGGGGAAGAATTTTTGCAGGGCAAATGTTGTAAATAGATAGTGAGCCAAAAATACACAAAACAGTATGTTGGGCACAAACAAATGAGTTAAAAATTACTGTACAGTTTTGATGTGCTAGGAATTGGCTCTGGCTGCCTGAGACTTCTCAGTTCAGGCCATGGGGAGTTAGGGAGAGGAGAGATTTTCTCACTTGGCTGGATTGCTGGTTCTCAAATGAGTAATCATCTTTCCTCCAGAAATGTGCTGACTGCCTCATTGCCTAATTCCTTTTTCCCCTTAATTCATTATCTGACTATTGCCCTGTAAAGCCAGTAGCCACGGCCACCATCACAGCCGCCTGGCCCATGCAGGTTCGCATTAGATTCGGACATACAGTCATAAAACAACGGAGCCAAGAACTGGTGGGCCATTACCTTTAATCTTAGCTTGCACCTGGCGGGCAAGAAATACACACACCGGGCTCCAAAACCCACTCATTCAGTGCTCACAAGGCTACTGACTTATCCGAGTTTTCTAGAATCAAAGGTTTCTCACAAGACTTATTGACCTCTGTTCCCCTTCTCCTTCTCTCTGCACAAACTCTGCACAAACTGGCTTCTCCTTCAGCATTCTGCCATCTTGGCTGCTTCTCCTCTCCTCCACATGGCGTTTTTCTGCTCTCCTCTCTGCCCTCCTCCTAGAACGTAATCCCTCTTCCCTGGAACAACGTGATCTCTCTTCCTTTTAAAACCTTTTGGCGTGAAAGCCCTCCCCCCCACACACATTAATATAATCATGCCCATCCCAAGCAAGGAGGGAAAATAATATTATCACCTGGGCGACGGGCTTCCACATGGGCAGCGTCATCTTTAACAAAGTGAACATAATATATTTTATCTGCCCAAAATGCCCCTACCAAATATACTAGTGAAGTTGCTTTCTTACAGGTTAGCATGAAAACCATGGCTTTTCTCTACCCTCATCCTGAATCTTTCAATTTTTTTTTCGTTTTTTTCCCTTCCTTCCTCCCTCCCTCCCTCCTTTCCTTCTTTCCTTCCTTTGTTCCTTCCTTCCTTCCTTCCTTCCTTCCTTCCCTCCCTCCCTCCCTTCCTCCCTCCTTCCTTCCTTCCTTCTTTCCTTCCTTCCTTCCTTCCTTCCTTCCTTCCTTCCTTCCTTCCTTCCTTCCTTCCTTCCTTCCCTCCCTCCCTCCCTTCCTCCCTCCTTCCTTCCTTCCTTCTTTCCTTCCTTCCTTCCTTCCTTCTTTCTTTTTTTTCATCCTGAATTTTTCTTTCTATTAGCATTTGACACTGTTGATCTCTTTGTTCTTCTGGGAACTCTCTTCCCATTAGGTCTGGATTTTAAAGGCACTCTTACACCTACTTAGTCTGTCTCTCGTGAACTGGCAAAAAAAAAAAAAAGGGTTGCCAGTAACACGAACCTGGCTTATTCTGGTAACATGGTGATTTCTGAGATATTAGAGAATTTTAAATCTAACTAGGCTGGAACAAAGAATACATTCTGGATGATAAAGGAACAACTTCTTCCTTCAGTCTGAGCTATTAAAAATAACAAACTTGTTTTACATTTAAAAATTACTTTGTGTATTAGGACTCTTTAAATCTCTGTGGGAAAAGGAAATGAAAATAATGTCAGGGAAGAGAACAGGATAGTCTTATTTATTTATCTCTTGTGGGCTCCCTGTTTAATGCAGTCACAGCAATTACCTCAAAGATACAAGAATCTTCAGAGTAGCATTGTTAGAGCAAAAATTAGCAGTGATCTGAAAGTTCATTAATAGGGTAATGGTTAAGTAAACTGTGAAAGGTTTAAGTAATTGTACCATACAGCAGTATAAAATAATAAGGTAGACCCATTTGGTCATTCATAGGACAAATATTTATTGAGTCCCTACTAATTCTAGGTACTGAGAATAAGCAGAAAAATGTGATAAATATGATCCCTGGTATCATGAAACTTCTATGCTAGTGGGGGGGAAAATATAAAGGCAAACAAATAAACAAGAACATTTCAATGCTATAAACAAAATACAACAGGATAATTTGACAAAAGAAAACATAGGAGATGGGGGTTCCACTAGATAAGGTGACCAGGGAGCACTTCATTGAGAAGATGCTATTTAAGCTGGGATCTGAATAATAAGGGTAAGTCATCCTTGGGGAGTGTTAGCAAGAAGGGTTCCAAGCAGGGAAGATGGCAAAGGCTCTGGTGCTTCAGTTATAGAACTAGACCAGTATGACTAGAATGGAGTTTAAGGCAAAGTATCTATTCTAGAGGCCAAATTATATAGCCTTTGATGACATTGGGAAGGCATTTAGATTTAATTTCAGCTACAATGGGAATACACCACAGGGTTTTTAAAAAGTGAGTGGCATAACCTTACTTACATTTTTAAATGTCTCTATGTGCAGAATGAATCACTGGATGGATAAGGAAGCCAACGTGGAAGCAGAAAGATCAGTGAACTATTAGACAGTAGGCTAGAGAAGAGTGGAAGATGATGCTTTAGGCCTTTGTGGAAGCAATGGCAATGAATTGCAGGTATTCAAATTATGCTTTGAAGGTACATGGATTAGTTTGTGAAGGGTAAGAAAAGTGGATAAACGACAATTAGATTTTGAGGTTGGCAGTACCATCCTGCGGACCAGCGCGGCTCCTAATAATGGTGCGGAATTAAGGAAACACACTTATTAAGAAAAAATGGGACTAGGAGGACTCTTCAAATGCTGATGGCAATATCCGAGTGCCCCATAGCCCCAGTTTGCTTTATTATATAGCCATATGCAAATCAAGGAAGTCCTTGATACAAAATTACACATCCAAGGCTAAAACAGGAACTCTCCCAAGGCATAAACAGGAATCCCCCCTCCATGCATAAGTGAAATCAACCAACATCTAAACAAAGAGTAAGAGGAAGGGCATGTAAATTTCTTCCAGCAACTTAAGGAAGCAAGTGAAGTGGGTGCAAATACTCAGCATCATAGCCAATATGGAGGTGAAGTGGGGAGAACTTAGCCTTTTGCTAAGCCTTGAATCTACAATGGCTTTTTGCCATTTACAGTCCACAACAGTACCACTTACTGAGATGAGTAGGATGGGTTAGGAACAGGTTTTTGGAGAAAAATCAAGAGTTCCACTTTGCATATGTTAGATTCAAGATGCCCACTGGAAATCTAAGTTGAAAGGTCAGACATTGGGATATATGAATTGAAGCTTGGTAGGGAGAAGATTGGAGTTATCCAGAAACTGACTGAAATTACCTAGGGCCAGAACGTGGACAGTGAAGGGAAAAGAGTTCAGGAACAAGCTCTAAGGCATTTCAACATCAGGGAGTTGGCAGAGGAGGAACAGCCAGCGGAGGAGAAGGAAGGTCAATGAAGAAGAGAATGTGTTATCATAGAAGGTACAAGAAAGTGTTTCATGATGAAAAGGGTGTGGACTGTGAAGAAAGCTGCTGAGAGTTCAGAAAGATGACAAGGTAACATTGGATGTAACAACATGGAGGCTGCTGTTTACATTGATAATGGAATTTCAATGAAACAGTGAGGATGGAGGTCAGATCGGAATGAACTGGGGAGTAAATGATGAAGACAAAAGAAAGTATGAGAAAGAGAAAACATAAAACAAGATGGCAGAAAGGCCCAAATATACCAGTAACTCCAATAAATGTAAATAAACCAGATTCACAGATTAAGAGAGATACCAAGACTCCCAGATTTTATTAAAAATACTAAATCTAAGTATATGTTCTTAAGAGACATACTATAAATGAGACCACATAGAAAATTGTTTATATAAAAAAGAAAATTTAAGAGAGAAAGAAGAATATGTCATGCTGATAAAAGGAATTATCCATCAAGTTGATATGACATTCATACATATAATATGTACAAGCACTTGACATCATATCTTTGGATCATGTGAAATAAAAACTGACAAAGCTGCCCTGGCCGGTTGTCTCAGTGGTAGAACGTCGGCCTGGTGTGCAGGAGTCCTGGGTTTAATTCCCGGCCAGGGCACACAGGAGAGGCGCCCATCTGCTTCTCCACCCCTCCCCATCTCCTTCCTCTCTGTCTCTCTCTTCCCCTCCGGCAGCAAAGGCTCCATTGGAGCAAAGATGGCCCGGGTGCTGGGGATGGCTCTATGGTCTCTGCCTCAGGTGCTAGAATGGCTCTGGTCGCAACAGAACAACGCCCCAGATGGGCAGAGCATTGCCCCCTGGTGGGCATGCCAGGTGGATCCTGGTCGGGCGCATGCGGGAGTCTGTCTGACTGCCTCCCCATTTCCAACTTCAGAAAAATACAAAAACAAACAAACAAACAAAAAAACAACCTGACAAAGTTACAAAGAAAATGGATACTTTTATAATCATAATGGTAAAATTTAAGTAATCTCTCTCAGGGCCTTGGCCAGGTAGCTCAGTGGATAAAACTGTGATTCTTTCCACATTACTTTAAAAATTAATGTAATAACAGTGTGGTTTAGGGAACTTAACCAGATTCTGAAGTTCACATGGGAAAATAAAGCAAATGTTTAAGACAATTTCGAAGAACAAAGGTGAAAATTCTACCTGACATATTAAATGCTCAAGTAAGAAGTATAGTATTGTAATATATTAATATAAAAAGTATAGTATACTAATGTCAAAAGCAGAGGAGACAAAGAGATTGATGAAACAAAACCGGCTAGAAATTGATCCATGCGCCCTGGCCAGTTGGCTCAGTGGTAGAGTGTTGGCCCGGCATGTGGAAGTCCTGGGTTTGATTCCCGGTCAGAGCACACAGGAGAAGCGCCCATCTGCTTCTCCACCCCTCTCCCTCACCTTCCTCTCTGTCTCTCTCTTCCCCTCCCGCAGCCAAGGCTCCATTGGAACAAAGCTGGCCCAGGCACTGAGGATGGCTCCATGGCCTCCGCCTCAGGTGCTAGAATGGCTCCGGTTGCAACAGAGCAATGCCCCAGATGGGCAGACCGTCACCCCCTAGTGGGCATGCTGGATGGATCCTGGCTGGAGCACATGTGGGAGTCTATCTGCTTCCCCGCTTCTCACTTCAGAAAACTACAAAAAAAAAAAAATTGACCCATGCAAATATAGGAACTTAATTTGTGATATAAGTAACATCACAAATAAGCAGTTCTTCAATGAATGATATTAAGATAATTAGGCCTCCATAAAGATAAAAAATAGGTCCCATAACTCACACACAAAATACAGATGGGGCAAAACAACCCAAATTCTATAAATACTAAAGAAAATATGGGAAAATATCCTTATGACCACAAGGTAGGGAAGGCTTTCATAAATAAAACTTTAAAAGCAGAAGCTGTAGAACAAAAGACAAGTTTACTATCATATATTAGAAAATGTCCATACTGCAAAAGATATGACACACAAAGTTAAAAGACAAATGACATACTAGAGATACTTGCAATTTATATGGACAAATAATAAAGAATTCCTAAAATCAATTTTATAAAGACAATCCACTAGCAAAATGAAGCCAAACACATGAGTAGGCAAGCCACAAAAGGAAACAGGCTAATAGTGGGGAAAGTGCTCAATTGCGCTAAGGAATAGAGACACAAATAAAAGCAATGAGCTCTCATTTCATGCTCATAAGATTGGCAAAAGCTGAAAAGCATAAAACTGGGTGTATTGGCTATGATGTGAAGGAAAAAGTACTGTTATTGGGAGTGTAAATGGTATACTTGCTTAGGAGAGCAATCTGGTTGTATCTACTAAAATTATAAATGCATAACTCATAACCCAATAATTCCACTTTGGATAGGTACACAAGAGAAACCCTTGTGTAATTCAACAGGGAAACTGGTACAAAGTTGTTTATAGGATCTTCTATTTTTAGCTTTTGTTTTTAAAAAATGTGCAATTCTATGTTGTTTACTCACAAAGTTGTTGCGAGCATCACCACTATCTAATTCTAGAACACTATCACAATCTTCAGAAGAAACCCCATACCCATAGCGGTTATTCCCAACCTCTACTCCCTCCAGCATAATTTATCTACTTTCCATTTCTATAGCTTTGCCTATTCCGAACATTCCATATACTGAGTTCATACACTATGTAGTTTTTTATATCTGGCTTCTTTCATTTAGCATAGTATTTTCAAGATCCATCAGTACTTAATCCATTTCTTAACATTTATTTATTGATATTGGAGAGAGAGAGGAAGGGAAAGAGAGAGAATGAGAGAGAGACAGAAATAGCCATCTGTTCCTATATGTGCTCTGACTGGGGATCGAAACTGCAACTTGGTGTATCAGGACGATGCTCTAACTAACTGAAAATCTGGCCAGGGCTTAATTTCTTTTTTTTTTTTTGAGAGAGAGAGAGAGAGAGCGAAAGAGGAAGAGAGATGAGAGGCATCAATTCTTTGTTGCAGTACTTTAGTTGTTTATTGATTGCTTTTTCATATGTGCCTTGACTGGGGGGGCTCCATCCAACCCAGTGACCCATTGCTCAAGCCAGCGACCTTGGGCTTCAAGTCAGTGATGTTGGGCTTCAAACCAGCGACCTCTGGGCTCAAGCTAGCGACCATGCGGTCATATCTATGATCCCATGCTCAAGATGGGTGACCCCATGCTCAAGCTGGTGAGCCTGCGCTCAAGCTGGTGACCTTGGGGTTTCAAACCTGGGTCTTCAGCATCCCAGGCTCTGTCCACTGTGCCACTGCCTGGCCAGGCTGTCCATATTTTTTATTATAGTAATATTAGTGTGTGAAGAGATAACTCATTGTGGTTTTGATTTGTAGTTCCCTAATGACTAATGATGTTGATCACCTTTTCATATGCTTAATGGTTACCTGCATACCTTCTTTGGAGAAATGTTTTCCAAATTTTTTGCCTATTTTAAAAATTGGGTTGTTAATCTTTTTGTTTTGAATTGAGAGGTTTTTATATATCCCGGATACTAAACCTTTATCAGATATGTGATACAAATATTATTCTCCCATTCTGTGGATTACATTTTCCCTTTTTTGATAGTATCTGTTGATACACAAAAGTTTTTAATTTTGATGTACACATTTTATCTATTTTTCTTTACTTGATTGTGCTTGTAGTATCATATATAATAGATTGTTGCTGAATCCAAATAATAAATATTTGTTTTTTCCTTCTAAAAATGTTATAGTTTTAGTTCTTAAATTTAGTCCTTTGATCCATTTTGAGTTCATTAATGTAAATCTATTTTTTTGAGATTATTGCTTTTGTAATTTTAGATCTATAGAAAACTGAGAAAATACAAAGAGTTTCCATATGTCCTCTAATTCCCTTCCCAACTTCCATTATTATTAATACCTTGCATTAACATGATACATTTGTTATAATCGATGAACCAATATTGGTATGTTATTATTAACTAAAGTCCATAGTTTACATTAGGGCTACTTCTTTGTGTTGTATATTGAAGCACATTATTTTAATATAAAATAGCATATTATTATGTGAAAGAAGCCAATCTGAAAAGGCTAATACTGTATGAGTCCACCTGTATGACATTCTGGAAAATACAGAACTGTGGAGACAATGAAAAGATCAGTGGTTGCCGGGGCTTAGGAGGAAGGAGGGAGGAATAAGTAGAGCAGGGGAATTTTTAGGGCAATGAAATTGTTTTGTATGACACTATAATTGTGGATACATGTCATTATTTATTTGTCAAATGTACAACACAAAAAGTGAGCCCTAGGCCCTGGCCGGTTGGCTCAGTGGTAGAGCGTCAGCCTGGTGTGCAGGAGTCCCAGGTTCGATTCCTGGCCAGGGCACACAGGAGAAGCACCCATTTGCTTCTCCACCCCCACCCCTCCTTCCTCTCTGTCTCTCTCTTCCCCTCCCGCAGCCAAGGCTCCATTGGAGCAAAGTTGGCCCAGGCGCTGAGGATGGCTCCATGGCCTCTGCCTCAGGTGCTAGAATGGCTCTGGTTGCAATAGAGCAACACCCCAGATGGGCAGAGCATCGCCCCCTGGTGGGCACGCCGGGTGGATCCTGGTCAGGCGCATGCAGGAATTTGTCTGACTGCCTCCCCGTTTCCAACTTCAGACAAATACAAAAAAAAAAAAAAAAGTGAGCCCTAATGTAAACTATGGACTTAGTTTGATAATGAGGTGTTACTCCTGGTCCAACTGTTATAACAGACGCATCATGCTGGTGCAGGGTGCTGGTGGTAGCAGAGGCTTTGTGCCGTGGCGGGGAAGGGATGCAGGAAGAGGTGAGACTTCTCTGTACTTTTCTCTCAGTTTTACTGAGAACCTAAAACTGCTCTAAAAATAAAGTCTACTAATTATTTTTTGTTTTTTCTTTTAAATTTAGTTTTTATTAAATTTTTAATGAAAAGAGAATACTCATTGCTGATCACTTGGTTATTTTGAAAATAAAATAAAATTTTACCGAAAAATATTAATAATCTATATTGTCCATTCTATAAGGAATAAATTAATTGTGGCATAATTATATGATGAAATACTATGTACAGCTGACCCTTGTACAACATGGGTTTGAACTGCACAGATCTATATATTATACACAGATTTTTTTTAATTTATTTATTCATTTTAGAGAGGAGAGAGAAAGGGAGAGAGAGAGACAGAGAGGGAGAGAGAGGAGAGAGACAGAGAGAGAAGGTGGGGAGAAGCTGGAAGCATCAACTCCCATATGTGCCTTGACCAGGCAAGCCCAGGGTTTTGAACCGGTGACCTCAGCATTTCCAGGTCGACGCTTTATCCTCTGCACCACCACAGGTCAGGCTACACAGATTTTTTTTAATAAATACAGAGTATTGTAAATATATCTTGTCTTCTTTATAATTTTAACAACATTTTCTTTTCTCTTGCTTACTGTGTTATAAGAATATGATATATAATAATACATATAACATACAAAATATGTGCTAATTGACTGTTCACGTTATTGGTAAGGCTTCCAGTAAATGGTAGGCTGTTAGTAGTTAAGTTCTGAAAAGTTGAAAGTTATATACAGATTTTCAACTGCGGGGAAAGGACAGCACCCCACTCCCTGTGTTGTTCAATGGTCAACTTCAGTAGGTAACATTTTTTTAAATGATGAAATCACACTAACTTTATTTTCCCTTGAAGGAAACAAAAATCTGTGAACCTCCATGATTTGAAACACTTGGAGGACCTAAGAAATGCAGTGTTTGGAATTGTAAGATAAAAAACAAAAGATCATGAAATGCTTCTAAATGAAGTAATTTATGATCCAAATCAAATTTGCTGAATTTAAGTCATATTCCACTGTTTTTTTTTCCTGAAGTTGGAAACGTGGAGGCAGTCAGACAGACTCCCGCATGCGCCCGACCGGGATCCACCTGACATGCCCACCAGGGGGCGATGCTCTGCCCATCTTGGGGTGTCGCTCTGCCGCAATCAGAGCCATTCTAGCGCCTGAGGCAGAGGCCATAGAGCCATCCTCAGCGCCCGGGCCAACTTTGCTCCAATGGAGCCTTGGCTGCGGTAGAGGAAGAGAGAGACAGAGAGAAAGGAGAGGGGGAGGGGTGGAGAAGCAGATGGGCGCTTCTCCTGTGTGCCCTGGCCGGGAATCGAACCTGGGACTCCCACACGCCAGGCTGATGCTCTACCACTGTGCCAACCGGCCAGGGCTGTAGGTAACATATTTTTTAAATTTATATTTTATTTATTCATTTTTAGAGAGAGAAGAGAGAAAGAGAGTGAAGGGGGGAAGAGAGGAGCAGGAAGCATCAACTGTTATATTATGTGCCCCGACCAGGCAAACCCGGGGTTTTGAACCAGCGACCTCAGCATCCCAGGTCGACAGGTCGACTCTTTATCCACTGCGTCATCATAGGTCAGGCAGTAGGTAACATATTAATTAAATCTACAAATTATACACATGGATATATCTCAAAAACATCATACTGAACTGAAGAAAAGCAATCATTGAATGATTCCATTGATGTAAATTAAAAACAACACAAAAATATTTATATATATATTGGTTATAGATACACAAATACGTACATGAAAGTATGAAAAATGGACTTGAGGAGTCATGACAACAATTGCCTCTGCAAAGCACGAGAGGAGATGGGAATGTGGCACTGATTAAAAGATGTTTTAGGCTCATCGGTAAATATTTTACTTCTTTAAAAATAGACTTGGTCAAGCACAAGTAGTAGTCATCTGCAGATCATTCTGTAGTTCATGCCAGGTGGCCTTGGGCAAGGCACAGGCAGTGGCTGACCTTGTACCTCCTGGAAAGCCCCCGAGCCAGTGCACCCAGTAGACAGCTTCAGACCACACTGGATTACAACCTGACCACCTCCATGAGCAAAACACTCATGAAACACATTCCACAGGCACCAAAGCCCCACAGAACTGAGTCCTACTTCATGGGACAGCTGCTGCACAGCAGCTCCTTCACTGTAGAACCAGCCAGTCTCTGCAACCGATTGGCATGGGAGATAATCCTTCCCAGTGATGTGTCAGCACAGATCAAGGCTCAACTACAATAGGAGGGTATACACAGCCCACATGGCAGACCTGGAGTGCCCGGCTCAGGTGATCGGGCTAGTTGGACCCTACAGGATAGGGACTACATATGGCCAGTCTACCAATTCCAGAAAATGTAGGAGCTCTACCTAATTGATAGAAAAAAATACAGGGAAGCAGCCAAAAAGAGGAGACAAAGAAACAGGTCCCAAATGAAAGAACAGGAGAAATCTCCAGAAAAAGAACTAAATGAAATAGAGGCAAGCAAATCACCAGACACAAAGTTCAAAACAATGGTTATAAAGATACTTAGGACCCTGGCTGGTAGGCTCAGTGGTAGAGCATCAGCTTCACGTGTGGATGTCCCAGATTCAATTCCCAGGGCACACAGGAGAAGTGACCATCTGCTTCTCCACCCGCCCTCTCCCCCTTTTCTCTTTCTTCCCCTCCTACAGCCATGGCCCGATTGGTTCAAGTGCATTGGTTCTAGGCTCTGAGGATGACTCCATGGAGCCTCTGCCTCAGGCATTAAAAGTAGCTCAGTTGCAAGCATGGTCCTAGATGGGCAGAACATCAGCCCCAGATGGGGGTTACCAGGTGGATCCCAGTTGAGGCTCATGCAGAAGTCTATCTCTCTGCCACCCCTCTTCTTAATAATAATAATAATAATAATAATAATAAAAGGATATTTATAACTTAAGGAACTTAGTGAGAACCGCAATATCAGGAACTATAAAAAAGAACCAGTCAGAAATTAAAGTTACACTAACTAAAATGAAGAATAAATTACAGGGAAGCAATAGTAGAGCAGATAAAGCAGAGAATCACATCAGTGATTTGGAATATAAGGAAGCAGAAAACACCCAATCATGGCCCTGCCCGGTTGGCTCAGCGGTAGAGCATCAGCCCGGCATTTGGAAGTCCCAGGTTTGATTCCCTCCAGGGCACACAAGAGAAGTGCCCATCTGCTTCTCCAACCTTTTACCTCTCCTTTCTCTCTCTATCTTTCTTCCCCTCCCACAGCCAAGGCTCCATTGGAGCAAAGTTGGCCCGGGCGCTGAGGATGGCTCCATGGCCTCCACCTCAGGCACTAGAATGGCCCCAGTTGCAATGGAGCAGAGCCCCAGATAGGCAGAGCATCGCCCCCTAGTGGGCTTGCCGGGTGGATCCTGGTCGGACACGTGGCAGTCTGTCTCTCTGCCTCCCCGCTTCTCACTTCAGAAAAAAAACACCCAATCAGAACAGCAAAAAGAATAAAGAATTTAATAAGATGAAGATAGAATAAGAAGCCTCTAGGTCAATTTCTTCAAACATTCCAACATTCACATCATAGTGGTGCCAGAGAAGAGAAAGAATAAGAAATTAAAAACATTGGGAAAAATAAAGACAGAAAACTTTCCTAACTTGGTGAAAGAAATAGACATACAAGTCCAGAAAGTGCAAAGAGTTACAAACAAGATGGACGTAAAGGGTCCTGTAAGGCCAGGAGCCGCCATCGTGGCCATTCACATGCAGGTTCCCATTGGATTCGGGCAGACGATAAAGAAATGGCGGAGTCAGAGGATGGGGGGCCATCCTATTTATTGGTGTCTCACCAAGACAGGCAAACCACAAAAGAAGACAAGGGAAAAGCAGAAAACCAGCTCTTCCCATGAAGGGCCAGGGATCAGGGAAGCCCCTGCAATCGTGATAGCAGGAACTGTGTGTCCAAGCTCCTGGTCTGTCCCACTTTATAGTGTAGAAAACCAAAATCCCTTAATCCAATATAAACAAGGAAGTCCCCGATACAAGTCACTTATCCAAGGCATAATTGGATTCCTCATGAGAGTGCACCACCCAGATCATACAATCAGTCAAGGGTGTGGGGAAAAGCTTAGTCCCAAAACCAAACCTCAGGCTACAACGACCTGGCCTGCTTATAGCCTGTCCCCCACACCCAATATAAGTCACAAGCGAGCAAACATATATATCATATTTACAAACTTATTTGACCAACATTCCACCCCTTTTGCTCGCTTTACAATCTAAAACCACAGGCATCTTCCATGATGGTCACTGTGCAAGGAGTAGGATACATTGCATAAACAGAAATAGTACCAACTACAGCAATAGGATTAACAGATCAAAAACTATGGGCGAAATGAGAGAGCTGTCAGTGGCACCAAGAGAGGCAAATCTTTTCCCTCTGGCAGAATACAGGCCAGAGTTTTGTCTGCAGACAGCACCGTAGCTGGCACCAGAGGCCGCCCTGAGCGGGCATACCAAACCTTATTGGCCAATACACCAGCATCTGCTGGTTCTATGTGTAGTAAAATAGGGGAACTCATTATTGGCCATAAAGAAATTACAAAGGTGCCCTTCAAAATGCTGTCCCCTTGAGCACTCAAGGGATAATACACTTCTACCTTAGGTGGCCAGGTGCTGGTTGCCCAAGGGGTCAACTGGAGGTCCACCTCTAACCCCTTTCCCCATGGTGCCAACAAGGCCACCCATCTCAGATGGGGGGCCTGTACAGTCCAGGGCCAAGTCCATTGAAGCCGTTGTCCTTTAAGAAGGGCTGTTGGAGCAGGCAAGAGCACATTGCCCTGCTGTCCGAAACCTGGCTTGAGTAAAATGTCCTTGGTGCGTATCTGCAATTGAATAGGGGCAGCTGTCCGATGCAGGAGGGCCTCTACTGGAGCTGGGCTTCCCCGTCGAGGTCGCTCATTCAAAATCCGAAGTACTGTCCATAAGCGGCGTGTCCATCCAGTAAGAGAGCCGGTGCCCCCCTCCTGCCGCAGTCCCTGCTTTAAGAGTCCATTATAATGCTCAATGATACCAGCAGCCTGGGGGTGGTAGGGAACATGGTACTTCCAGTCCACCCCCAGCTTTTGAGCCCATTGCCTCACCGTTGAACCAGTGAAGTGGGTACCATTGTCACTTTCAAGGACCAGCGGTCGCCCGTATGCAGCACTCAGGCGGTCCAGAGCCTGTATGACTGCCCTCTGGTCAGGGTTACGAGCGGGGTAAGCAGCAAGCAGCCCGGTGGCAGTATCTACACAAGTGACTGCATACTGGTACCCTTCTGACTTTGGTAAGGGTCCAATGATGTCTATCTGCCATCGTGTCAGTGGGACATGACCCCTCTGGATCTGTCCAGGTGACACCAATGGTCTCCGAGGGTGTTCCTTGGAACATACTGCACATTGCTCACAGGCTGCAAGTACCTCTGCATAGGACACAGGCAAGTTCCACGCCTTAACCGTAGCCCACATAGTTTTCTGTCCTGCATGGAGCAGGCGCCGGTGGAGCCACTGTGCCACATCACCTGCAGGTGCAGTCTCCAACCATCGCACCCTTGCCAACGTATCTGCCTCATCATTCCCAGGATGGGCTAGAGGGGCATGCCCTGTGACATGATATACTGTCACCTGCTTCTGGTGTCCTATTTCCCATAAGTCCTGCCACATGGCCTGACCCCATAATGGACGGTGCATTACCATCCACTGGTTAATGTGCCAAGTAGCAATCCAAAGGGTCAGTCCACGATAGACAGCCCAACTGTCAGTACAGATCACCAGAGGTGAAGGTTCATTATGGGCAACTAGCCAAACAGCTCTTAATTCTGCCCATTGGCTGCTTTGGCCTGTACCCGTGTCCATCCAAATAGTCTCAGTGGCCGGATGGAAGGCGATAGCCGTCCATTTGGCAGGTTGGCCCCTGCTAGAACCATCAGTATACCAGGCATCTTCGGGGATGGGCACCCGCCCCTCCTGGTAGGGACTGACCTCAGGTTCTGCCTCCTGAGCCCCAGTTGCACCTGACTCTAAGGTCGCATAGGTGACTGGACCCAAGACTTCCTGCAGTTCTGCCCTCAATGGGCTGGTGCTAAGAGCACAGCGTTGTTGCAGATAGGCACCCCACTTGGCCAGGGTAGACATTTGGGCCATACCACTACGTGGCTTAGTTGCCCAATCTCTCACCCATCCAGCTATAGGGTATGTTGTTTTGACTGTAACTGGTGTTGTGGTTGTAATACTCTCAGTTGCCAGGAGGGCAGCATACACAGCTGCCAGCTGCTTCTCTACTAATGAGTAACGAACTTCAGCACCTTTCCACAATTGGGACCAAAATCCAATAGGTTGCCGTAGGCGCTCTGTCCGCTGCCACAAGCCCCATCCAAACCCCTCCGAGGTTACATGAACATCCAGTTCACAGGGCCTGGCAGGATCAAACACATTCAAGGCCTGTGCCACCTTGACAGCTCTCTTAGCAGCTGCAAATGAACCTTGCGCCTGCTCAGTCCAATCCCAGCGAACCCCCTTTTGAATAAGGTTGTACAAGGGGCGTAGTAACTGAGCCAAATGCGGTATAAATGCTCGCCAATACCCCAACAAACCTAAGAATTCCTGTAACTGTTTTACCGTAGTGGGCACGGGGTATGCTTGAATCTTATCTATAACTGCGTCAGGGATAACTTTTGTCTTACCCGACCAGACAACTCCCAAGAATTTAACAGATAACCCAGGTCCTTGTAATTTGTTCTCGTTAACTGCCCAGCCACATGCTTTCAAATGGGATAGCAGGGTAGGGACTGCTTGCTCCAATTCTGAAAGAGAATCACTAGTTAACATAATATCATCAATATAATGGTACATGCGGACTACCTCTGGCTGTTTCCATTTAGCCAGGTCAGCAGCCACCAGCCCATGGCACAAGGTGGGGCTATGCAAATAGCCCTGGGGTAACACTGTAAAGGTCCATTGTCTCCCTTCCCAACTGAAGGCAAATTGGTCTTGACTCTCTGCAGCTATATCAATAGAGAAAAAAGCATTGGCCAAGTCTGCCACAAAGTGGTATGTCCCCAACTCATGGCTTAGCCGATCCATCATGTTAGCTATCGAGGGAACAGCAGCGTGCAAAGGGGGAACAACTTTATTAAGTTCCCTGTAATCTACTGTCATTCTCCAGGTTCCATCTGCTTTGCGCACAGGCCATACTGGGGAGTTGTAAGGACTGTGTGCTGGCCGGATGATCCCCACCTTTTCTAGTTCAAGGATTGTCCCTGTGACTTCTTCATAACCACCTGGCAGGCGGTACTGCTTGGTGTTAGTCACACGCCGAGGGACGGGTAATTGCAAAGGGGAATGTGATGCATGTCCCTGCAATACTGCCTTCACAACCCTGATCCGCAGCCGGAACTCCCCAGCTGTAGTTTCCAACCACAGTCCTTGCAAGACATCTACCCCCAAAATATATTCAGGAATAGGAGATACATACACCTTATATGGCTTAGGAGGCAGTCTCCCTATCCCCAATGGAATAGTTATTGGCTTCACTTGAACAGTTTGGCCCCCATAACCGTCAATGGCCACTGGGGTCCCTGCGAACCGCTCTGGGTTTCCATAGAGAAGGGAACATTCTGCACCTGTATCCACCAAGGCCAACACCTGTTGTACATTGGAAGGGGACCAGTGGATAGCCAGTTCCACATGTGGCCTCCGGTCCCCGCCCATCCCCGTTAGACGGGTCCCTCGGCCTTTTTCCTATTCAAACTGGTACAATGGGTCTTGGGAGTTCCCCTCTCCCTCGGCCGTCTCTATCATATAATCTTGTAACCGAGCTGTGCGCGCACCAAACGTTTTATTGGTAGCTGCTGGGGCCTTTCGTCTCAGTGGCTGGAACTTCTGTTCTGGTTTAAGCTGCCGCCAAAGCTCCAAAAGAATTTTATTAGACTGGACATCCAATTTCCCCTTATCTGCTCCAGCCGCAATCAAGTCTACCCACATCTGTGTTCGGGTAACCTTTACAGGCCCGTTTCCCTTGTTAGTTGGGGGGGAAATATAGGCAGCAGCCCTCATTGCTTTATGATCCCGAGCGGCCTCCAGCTCTCCCAAATCTGCTACCATCTGTGTAACTGCATTGATGGGCTGCCCCACATAGGGGCCCAAGATAGCCACAAGTGACCCAAAAAGGGCTGATGGGGCGCTAGCAAGGACAAATTCCCTCATTTTGGCCGTAAACACTTCCTCGTCTGGCCCACGAGACCCAGGGTTGAAAACAGCATTCTTCATACCTAGTTCTCGAAGGACCTTTACTAACTCACTGTAGCACTGCCACCGACTCATTGCCCCCGGCAGTTCTCCAGCATTCTGCCAGACCATACGAATGGCAGCCATCACCCATTCTAATAGGGTATGGTCTCCTGGGTTGCCATGGCAGTTCTGAAGACGCTGCCTCAAGGAAGAGTGTGTGGTAATGGCGGCCAATTTCTCCATCTCTGTTCCGGAGAGCATGATGCCATCTACCCCTATATCCCATAATCGTAGTAACCAGGCTACCAGGGATTCAGTAGGTTTCTGCCTAAATTGTGCCCCCAACTCCATCAGCTCTGCCTGGGTATAGGGCCGGACCACAGAGTGTTCCATTACCTGGGCAGGAGGCTGTGGCTGCCCCTGAGGGACTCTTTGTTGCTGGGTTTTTACCTTCTTGGCGACAACTGGTCGGGCTCTCAGTGTGCGTATGGCAGCTTCAGCCTGAGCCTTCTCATCCTCAGAAGAGGAGTCGCAAGCGCCTGCTCCCGCTGACTCAAAGCCAATCCACCGGCACGGATGCTGCTGCTCCTTTGGTGACCGTTTAGGCTCCTGTGGCTGCTGGCTTTGGGCCGGAAGCTGAGACTCGAGCTCTTGAATCCGCAGTTGTTTCTCCAACAACTGCCGGTGAAGACGTTCAGCTTCCAGGGTAAACTGCAACTCGCGAACCCGTAATTCCTTCTCCAGTGCTCGCTCCAGTTCCAGCCTTTTCTGCCGTTCTATTTGCAATTCATGCTAAAGCTTTTTTATTTTATTTTATTTTATTTTATTTTATTTTATTTTTTTCTGAAGCTGGAAACAGGGAGAGACAGTCAGACAGACTCCCGCATGCGCCCGACCGGGATCCACCCGGCACGCCCACCAGGGGCGACGCTCTGCCCACCAGGGGGCGATGCTCTGCCCATCCTGGGCGTCGCCATGTTGCGACCAGAGCCACTCTAGCGCCTGGGGCAGAGGCCACAGAGCCATCCCCAGCGCCCGGGCCATCTTTGCTCCAATGGAGCCTTGGCTGCGGGAGGGGAAGAGAGAGACAGAGAGGAAAGTGCGGCGGAGGGGTGGAGAAGCAAATGGGCACTTCTCCTGTGTGCCCTGGCCGGGAATCGAACCCGGGTCCTCCGCACGCTAGGCCCATGCTGAAGCTTTTGACCTCGGGCAGTTTCCTCTTGAGTAAAAAACATGTAGCCCATGGCCCCTAAAAGGACAGCCATGGGGAGCCAGAGCAGCAACCAGTACTCTATCCCACCCATCAAGGGTGGTGGCTCTGAATCCTGCCGGAAACTACGCCAGTTGTAAGGCCAGGAGCCGCCATCGTGGCCATTCACATGCAGGTTCCCATTGGATTCGGGCAGACGATAAAGAAATGGCGGAGTCAGAGGATGGGGGGCCATCCTATTTATTGGTGTCTCACCAAGACAGGCAAACCACAAAAGAAGACAAGGGAAAAGCAGAAAACCAGCTCTTCCCATGAAGGGCCAGGGATCAGGGAAGCCCCTGCAACTGTGATAGCAGGAACTGTGTGTCCAAGCTCCTGATCTGTCCCACTTTATAGTGTAGAAAACCAAAATCCCTTAATCCAATATAAACAAGGAAGTCCCCGATACAAAGTCACTTATCCAAGGCATAATTGGATTCCTCATGAGAGTGCACCACCCAGATCATACAATCAGTCAAGGGTGTGGGGAAAAGCTTAGTCCCCAAACCAAACCTCAGGCTACAACGACCTGGCCTGCTTATAGCCTGTCCCCCACACCCAATATAAGTCACAAGCGAGCAAACATATATATCATATTTACAAACTTATTTGACCAACAGGTCCCAAACCAAGACACATAATTAAAATGCTGAAAGTTAAAGACAAAGAGGGAATCTTAAAGCAACAAGGGAAAAGCAGTTAGTTACTTACAAGGAAGCTCCCAGAGGCTGTCAAGTGATTTATCAATATAAACTTTGCAGACCAGAAAAGATTGGCAAGAAATATTCAAATATTCAAAGTCATGAAAAGCAAGGACCTACCATCAAAATTAGCCTACCCAGCAAAGCTATCATTTAAAATCAAAGGAAAAATAAAGAGCTTCCCAGATAAGAAAAAGTTAAAGGAGTTCATCACCACCAAACCTGTATTACAGGAAATGTTTAAGGGTCTTTTTTAAGAAGAAGGGAACCTCACCTGCAGTGACTGGTGACGCAGTAAACAAAGTATGGACCTGGAATGCTGAGGTCGCTGGTTTGAAACCCCGGGCTTGCCTGGTCAAGGCACGTACGTTACGGGGGGAGGGGGGAAAGGGAGAGGGAAAGGGGGAGGGGCACAAAGAAAACTAGATAGAAGGTGACAGAGGACAATCTGACTTTGGGTGATGGGTATGCAACATAATTGAATGACAAGATAACCTGGACTTGTTATCTTTGAATATATGTATCCTGATTTATTGATGTCGTCCCATTAAAAAAATAAAATTATTTAATTAAAAAAAGAAACAAAAAAAAAGCAAAGCACGTACGTGAAGCAACTACTATGAGTTGATGCTTCCTGCTTCTCCTGCCTTTCTCTCTCTCCTCCCTCTAAAATCAATAAATAAAATCTTAAAATAAAAAAGGGAAAAAGAAAGATCAAAGTGCAACTCACTCTTGAGTTGTCTGTGTCCAAATGGACGGGCACTTTTCACCTCACTCCCAGCGGCGCCCACAGCCTGGCGGCTTTCTTTTTCTCTGCGGGAATAAAGCTTGCCTGGCTGGAGAGCTCTGTTGGTTAGAGCACTGTCCCAAAACACAGAGGTTGCCAAGTTTGGTCCCTGGTCAGGGCACATGCAGGAACAGATGTTCCCGTCACTCTCCTGCTCTCCCTTCTCTCTAACATCTATAAACATTAAGAAAAACCTTGCTTTGTTCTAAAAAAATGATAAAAAAAAATATGAATAATAAAATGGCAATAAATACATATCTATCAACAGTTATTTTAAATGCTTCGATCAAAAGTCATATGGAACAAATCTAGCCTTTTATATGCTCTGTATAAGAGATGCACAACTCAAAAGACACACACAGACTGAGAATAAAGGGGTAGAACCCTTGCCAAGTAATTCAGCTGGTTTGAATTGTCCCAATACACCAAGGCTGTGGGTTTGATCCCCTGTTAGGGTTCATACAAGAATCAATCAATAAGCCTGACCAGTGGGAGTGTAGTGGATAGAGCATAGACCTGAGACACTGAGGTCTCATGTTAGAAACCTCAAGGTTGTTGTCTTGAACATGGGCTCGTGTTTTGAGCATAGGCTCACCAGCTTGACTATGTGGTCATAAAAATGATCTCATGGTCCCTGGCTTGAGCCCAAAGATTGCAGGCTTGAAGCCCAAGGTCACTGGCTTGAGCAAGAGGCCATTCGCTCAGCTTGAACTCCCTAGTGAAGGCATGTACAAGGAGCAATCAATGAACAACTAAGGCACTGGTTCTCAAACTTTTTGAAGTCGGGGTGCATTTAAAATCCTACAAATAATTGTAGGCACACTATATACAAATTTCTGAGAAATATGTTATAATAATTAAGTCAAATATTAAAGAAAATAATATAGTGTCCAAGCATGATTTTATGGTAATTAAACAAAATAAATATGACAAAATTCAATTTATTCTGATATTAAAAAACATTTTTATGTTACATTTTTTGAGTTATGCTTTTTATAATTCATAATAAAGGGTTAAAAAATAAAAATGTTATCTTTTTATATATATAGATACATTCTTAGTAAGATTTAGTAAAATCAACAGGTCCCAGCATGAATGTGTTAAGTTTTATCATTTTTGTGTTTATGAGAAACATGAGCCTGATGTGTTCTAGTGATTTCTTCAATGTTTGGGCATATATTTGAAAAGCAAACTCTCATTTCCTCGTCAATACATTGAAGAGTTCCTTTCTTTTTACTCTTAATTGTGTTGAGTGCAGAATACCCCCACCATACATATCATCTTAACTTTACACGAAACAAAGGATAGAAGAAACTTGCCTCCAGTCTTTCCGGGGAACATGGGGGGGGAGTGTAAACAATCCAGCACCACAGCTTAACAGCCTTTTGCAACCTAATCAGGCAAGTGAGGTGGGGGGTTGGGCAGACTGTCAGCTTACAGCCAATTCCCCACACCTCTGTTCTCCAAAAATCTAAACTCCAAAAACCCTGTTGGTTATTTGGTCCCCAACAGGCACATATTTCTCTGGAATACCATAGGGCGCACCAGGAAATAGGGCACACCAGTGCACCCTGGCACATACTTTGAGAACCATTGAACTAAGGCGATGCAATTAAGAGTTGATGCTTCTTATCTCTCTCCTTTTTTGTCTTTCTAAAACAGGTTGGGAACCTATGGCTTGTGAGCCAGATGTGGCTCTTTTGATGGCTGCATCTGGCTCGCAGACAAATTTTTAATAAAAAATATAATAACATTAAAAATATAAAACATTCTCTTGTATTACAATCCATTATTTCCTACTGCTCATGTTTATGGTTGCACGTGGCTGGAGCCAATCACAGTTGTCCTCCAGGACAACACCAAATTTTTATTGGATAATGTGTAATGTACACGGGTCGTTGTATGGCTCTCATGGAATTACATTTTAAAATATGTGGCGTTCATAGCCCTTTTATTTATTTATTTTTTTACAGAGATAGAGAGAGTCAGAAAGAAGGATAGACAGGGACAGACAGACAGGAACGGAGAGATGAGAAGCATCAGTCATTAGTTTTTCATTGCGCATTGCGACACCTTAGTTGTTCATTGATTGCTTTCTCATATGTGCCTTGATCGCAGGCCTTCAGCAGACCGAGTAACCCCTTTGCTCAAGTCACCAACCTTGGGCTCAAGCTGGTGAGCTTTTGCTCAAACCAGATGAGCCCGCGCTCAAGCTGGCTACCTTGGGGTCTCGAACCTGGGTCCTCGGCATCCCAGTCCGATGCTCTATCCACTGCACCATCGCCTGGTCAGGCGGGTTCATGGCTCTTTTAGCCAAAAAGTTTCCCGACCCCTGTTCTAAAAGAAAAAAAAAAAAATCATTGAATACATAAAATAGTGGAACAACAAATGATATTTCTCTCCCCCCCTCTAAAATCAATAAAAATAATTTTAAAAAGGGATGGAAAAATATATTTCACAAAAATAGAAACATAAAATGTTGAAGTAACAATACTTTTTAAAAATTATTATTGATTTATTTTAGTCAGAAGAGAAAGAGAGAAAAAGGGGGAGGAACAGGAAGGAAGCAACTCCCATATGTGACTTGGCTAGGCAAGCCCAGGGTTTGCACCTGTGACCTCAGCATTCCAGGTCAACACCTTATCCACTGTGCCACTACAGGTCAGGCGGAGCAGCAAGCAATACTTATACTAGGCAAAATAGACTTTATCTTTTTTTTTTTTACAGGGACAGAGAGAGAGATAGAGAGAGGGATAGGGACAGACAGACAGGAATGGAGAGAGATGAGAAACATCAATTCTTCATTGCGGCACCTTAGTTGTTCGTTGACCGCTTTCTCATATGTGCCCTGACCGTGGGGCTACAGCAGACCAAGTAACCCCCTGCTCGAGCCAGTGACCCTGGGTCCAAGCTGGTGAGCCTTGCTCAAACCAGATGAGCCCACACTCAAGCTGGCGACCCCGGAGTCTCGAACCTGGGTCCTCTGTATCCCAGTCCAACGCTCTAGCCACTGCGCCACCGCCTGGTCAAGCGGCAAAATAGACTTTAAAACAAAGGTTATAACAAGAGATAAAAAAGGACCCAGCATCTATACTTCTTGATATTTATTCAAAGAAACCCAAACACTAAGTCAAAAAAAATGTACCTCTATATGTTCAGTGAAGCATTATTTATAATAGTCAAGATATGGAAGCAAGCTTTGTGTCCATCAATAAGTGAATGGATAAAGAAATGGTACACAGGCCCCGGCCGGTTGGCTCAGTGGTAGATCATCGGCCTGGCATGCGGGAGTCCTAGGTTCGATTCCCGGCCGGAGCACACAGGAGAGGCACCCATCTGCTTCTCCACCCCTCCCCCTCTCCTTCCTCTCTGTCTCTCTCTTCCCCTCCTGCAGCCAAGGCTCCATTGGAGCAAAGTTAGCCCGGGCGCTGAGGATGGCTCTATGGCCTCTGCCTCAGGCGCTAGAATGGCTCTGGTTGCAACAGAGCGATGCCCCAGAGGGGCAGAGCATTGCCCCCTTCCCCCCCCCCCCTCGCATGCCGGGTGGATCCTGGTTGGGCGCATGCGGGAGACTGTCTGACTGCCTCCCCGTTTCCAGCTTCGGAAAAATGCAAAAAAAAAAAAAAAGAAGAAATGGTACACATATACAATGGAATATGATTCAGCCACAAAAATGATAGAAATCTTGCCATCTGCAACAAAATGGTTGAACCTAGAGTGGGGTCCCCAAACTACGGCCGGCAGACCACATGCAGCCCCGAGGCCATTTATCCGGCCCCCACCGCATTTCTGGAAGGGGCACCTCTTTCATTGTTGGTCAGTGAGAGGATGCATCCTGTGCTCCTGGAGTACTCTATGTGGCAGCGCGGCAAAGCGCGGCATCGCTCACGTACAGTACTACTTCCGGTGACACGGGATGCACGCGTCACAGCTCCGGAAGCACGTCATATCACTTGTTACGGCTAGCAGTGACAAATATGGAACTGGACATTGACCATCTCATTAGGCAAAAGCAGGCCCATAGTGCCCAGTGAAATACTGGTCAGTTTGTTGATTTAAATTTACTTGTTCTTTATTTTAAATATTGTATTTGTTCCCGTTTCGTTTTTTTACTTTAAAATAAGATATGTGCAGTGTGCATAGGGATTTGTTCATAGCTTTTTTTTATAGTCCGGCCCTCCAATGGTCTGAGGGACAGTGAACTTGCCCCCTGTGTAAAAAGTTTGGGGACCCCTGACCTAGACGGTATTATGCTATGTGAAATAAGTCAGACAGACACAAATGCCAAATGATTTCACATATATGTGGAATCTAAAAACCAAAATAAACAGAATAGAAACAGACTCATAGGTGCAGAGAATATTTTTATTGTTGCTGGATGGAAAAGGGGTGTAGGGGGAATAGGTGAAAAAGGTGAAGGGATTAAGTAGTATTTTTTTTTTTTTTTTTTTTTTTTTTTACAGAGACAGAGAGAGTCAGAGAGAGGGATAGACAGGAACGGAGAGATGAGAAGCATCAATCATTAGTTTTTCGTTGCGCATTGCAACACCTTAGTTGTTCATTGATTGCTTTCTCATACGTGCCTTGACCACGGGTCTTCAGCAGACCGAGTAACCCCTTGCTGGAGCCAGCAACCTTGGGCTCAAGCTGGTGAGCTTTTGCTCAAACCAGATGAGCCCTCACTCAAGCTGGCAACCTCTGGGGTCTCGAACCTGGGTCTTCCGCATCCCAGTCTGATGCTCTATCCACTGCGCCACCACCCAGTCAGGCAGATTAAGTAGTATTAATTGGTAGTTACAGATTAGTCAGGGATGTGACATACGGCAGAGATGATATAGTCAACATTATAATAACTATACATGGTATCAGATGGGAATGAGATTTATTGAGGTGATCACTTTGTGATCTGTATAAATGTCTAATCATAGTATTGCATGCCAACTATAATTTAAAAAGAAAAGGAAAAACAGACTGGCTCACTAATCATCAAATAAATGCAAATCAAAACCACAATGAGATAGCACCTCTTTTCTATCAGAATGGCTATTATTAAAAGGACAAAAATAACAAGTGTTAGGAAGGATGTGGAGAAAAGAGAACCTTTGTGCATTGTTGGTGGAAATGTAAAATTGGTGGGGAAAAAAAACAGTATGGAAGTTCCTCAAAAAATTAAAAATAGAACTACCAGATTTTTCAGTGACTTTTGGGTATTTATCCGAAGAAAATGAAAAACTACCTCGCCTGACCAGGTGGTGGCGCAGTGGATGGAGAATCAGACTAGAATGCGAAGGACCCAGGTTCGAGACCCCAAGGTCTCCAGCTTGAGTGCGGGCTCATTTGGTTTAAGCAAAGCTCACCAGCTTGGACCCAAGGTCTCTGGCTTCAGCAAGGGGTTACTCGGTCTGCTGAAGGCCCACGGTCAAGGCATATATGAGAAAGCAATCAATGAACAACTAAGGTGTCGCAATGAAAAACTGGTGATTGATGCTTCTCATCTCTCTTCATTCCGGTCTGTCTGTCCCTCTCTATGACTCTCTTTCTGTCTCTGTAAAAAACAAAACAAACAAACAAAAAAAACTATCTCAAAAAAGATATCTACACTCCCCTGTTCATTGCCGCATTTTTTATGACAGCCAAGATGTGGAAGCAATCTAAGTGTCCATTGATGATGGGTGAATAGGAAAAGAAAATGTGGTTGTTGGGCAGATAAAATATATTATGCTCGCCTGACCTGTGGTGGTGCACTGGGTAAAAGCATTGACCTGGAATGCTGAGGTTGCTGGTTTGAAACCCCAAGCTTGCCTGGTCAAGGCACATACGGGAGTTGATGCTTCCTGCTCCTCCCTCTGTTCTCTCTATCTCTTTCCTCTCTCTCTCTAATAAAAAAGAATAAAAAAATCAATAAATATTAAAAAAATATATATATATATATATGCTCACTTTGTTAAAGATGGCGCTGTCCATGTGGAAGCCCGTTGCCCCGGTGATTGTATTAGTTGCCCTTCTTGCTTGGGATGGGTGTGATTGAATTCATGTGTGTTGGAGGAGGGCTTTCGCACCAAAAGGTTTTAAAAGAAGAGAACACGTTGTTCCGGGGGAAGAGTGATTACGCTCTAGGAGGAGCCCGTGCTAGAGAGCAGAGAAAGGCCACGTGGAGGAGATGAGAGGCAGCCAAGATGGTGGAGTGCTGAGGGAGAAGCCAGTTTGTGCAGTTTGTGCAGAGAGAAGGAAATGGAGAACAGAGGTGAATAAGGCTGGTGAGGTAGAAACCTTTGATTCTAGGAAAACTCGGATAAGTCAGTGGCTTTGGGAGCCCTGAATGAAAAGGAAAGTGTTTTCCCACTGTGTGTATTTCTTGCCTGCCGGGTGCAAGCTAGGATTAAAGGTGATGGCTCACCAGTTCTTGGCTCCATTGTTTCATTATCATCTGTCTGAATCCAATGTGAACCTGCATGGGCCAGGCAGCTGTGATGGTGTCCGTGGCTACTGGCTTTACAGTGGTATATATAATGAAATATTTTTCAGCCATAAAATGAAGGAAATCTTGTCATTGCAATAACATGAACTGTCAGGCAAAGAAATACAAATACTGAATGGTCTTGCTTATGTGAGGAAGCTAAAAAAAAAAAATCAAACTCATAAATACAAAGAACAGATTGGTGGTTGACAGAGGTAAGAATAGGAGGTGGTCAAAATTTGAAGCTGGTGAGAAAGGGCAAACTTCCAGCTATAAAACAAGGCATGGGGATGTAATATACAGCATGGTGACCATAGTTAGTAACACTGTATTGTATATTTGAAAGTTGTTGAGCAGTGTTAAATTTTAGAAATGTTCTAATGAACAAAGGCAGTGATGTTATGTTCTGCTCATTTAAAAAAATTTAACTTGATAATGTGCTCTGCAATTATCCGATGGTCTATCCACTGTGCCACCGCCTGGTCAGGCGGAATCTGGTCATTTTTTTAAAATAAAACATCGTGCCTGACCAGGCGGTGGCACAGTGGATAGAGCATTGGACTGGGATGCAAAAGGACCCAGGTTCAGGACCCCGAGGTCGCCAGCTTGAGTGCGGCCTCATCTGGCTTGAGCAAAAAGCTCACCAGCTTGGACCCAAGGTCTCTGGCTTCAGCAAGGGGTTACTTGGTCTGCTGAAGGCCCTCGGTCAAGGCACATATGAGAGAGCAATCAGTGAACATCTAAGGTGTCGCAACAAAAAACTGATGATTGATGCTTCCCATCTCTCTCTGTTCCTGTCTGTCTGTCTCTATCTATCCCTCTTTCTGTCCCTAAAAAAAAAGATAAAAAAAATAAAACATCGTTCAGACTTAAATATAAATAAAACAGAAATAATGTAAGTTATTTATTCTTTCTTTGCGGACAGGTACCAAATGGCCCACGGACCGGTATTGATCTGCAGCCCAGGGGTTGTGGACCACTAGTCTAGAGGGTCTATAAAAAGCGTTAAAACTTTCAAGGTAACACAATAGGGATGTTGTTTTACATATCAAAGACATTCATAAATCTTTTAGTGTCTATCTCCCCTCCTTTGCCTAGATGTATATGTTACTGTCAGGATTCCAAGAAGGGAGTGAGAGTTAAAATCAGTGTAGGGTGATATGTAAATTTTGTCTCTTATTTGAAAGGGAAAGGAAGTTCTTCAGATAAACTTAATCCTTTCAGAGAATTATATTTAAACTATATGACCCAGTCGTCCTTGTAAGTCAGGAAACTCCCATATCCTTCTCCCTCCATTCTCTAAAGCAGGGGTTGGGAATCTTTTTGGCTGAGAGGGCCATGAACGCCACATATTTTAAAATGTAATTCTGTGAGAGCCATACAACAACCCGTGTACATTAGGCATTATCCAATAAAAATTTGGTGTTGTCCTGGAGGACAGCTGTGATTGGCTCCAGCCACCCACAACCATGAACATGAATGGTAGGAAATGAATGGATTGTAATACATAAGAATGTTTTATTGTTGGGCAGATAAAATATATTATGCTCACTTTGTTAAAGATGGCACTGCCCACATGGAAGCCCATCGCCCAGGTGATATTAATGTGTGTTGGGGGCGGGCCGTGGGCAGGCAAGATCCTTGTAGCCTAGGGCTTGGTTTTAGGATTTAGCCTTTCCCACCCTTTTTGATGTGGGGTGCATGCCTCAGATAAGGGACTTTGTATCAGAGACTTCTCTATTTTGTATATTGGATTAAAGGTTTTGATTTCTGCACTATAAAGTTGGGCAGACTGGGAGCTTGCTCTCTCTCGGTTTCTGAGATTAGTATTGGAGTAGAGAGCAGAGAAAGGTCACATGGAGGAGGCTAGGAGAAGCAGCCAAGATGGCAGAATGCTGAGTGAGAAGCCAGTTTGTGCAGAGTCTGTGCAGGGAGAAGGAAGGAGATGGGGAACAGAGGTGAATAAGTCTGGTGAGCTAGAAACCTTTGATTCTAGGAAACTCGGATAAGTCAGTGGCTTTGTGAGCACTGAATGAGTGGGTTTTGGAGCCCAGTGTGTGTTTTTACTTGCCCACTGGGTGCAAGCTAGGATTAAAGCTAATGGCCTACCAGTTCATGACTCTGTTGTTTCATTACCATTTGTCCGAATCCAATGGGAACCTGCATGTGAATGGCCACAATGGCGGCTCCTGGCCTTACATTTATATTTTTAACATTATTATTTTTTTTATTAAAGATTTGTCTGTGAGCCAGATGCAGCCATCAAAAGAGCTACATCTGGCTCACGAGCCATAGGTTCCTGACCCCTGCTCTAAAGAAAGGACAGGGCAAGAAACCTGACTTTCTCTCCTAAAATACTAATATTAATTTTTGCAATTCTCTGGTACCTTACCACAATACAAGGGTATTATTTTCTAAAATGTAACATGAATCTTCAACGTTCATGTGAGATTTATTCTTCAAACTTCTTTATCCAACATTCTTTTTTTTTTTTTTTTTTGGTTGTTGTTCTGAATGAGATTCCCAAAGGAGATTTTCTTCCTTTTCTCATTTATATATCCATCTCCATTGCTAGTCTCCATTGCTAGCAAGATTTGTTGAATTTTGGAATTACTGAGGTCTTTGGGGTCTTCTCTGTCCCTCTCTTAGTTTTTTTGTTTCGTTTTGTTTTAAACAAAGAACTTTCTGCTTAGGGCGATTTTAACTCAGAACTATTAAGATAGTAGATTGGATTAGGTAACACCTAGTGATCACTTTAAACCTTGTGATTCAAACAAAAGTTATGAAAAAGCCTTATAACTTCCTGTTATTACCCTTCTTTTTTTTTTTTTTTTGTATTTTTCCGAAGTTAGAAGCAGGGAGGCAATCAGACAGACTCCCACATGCGCCCAACCAGGATCCACCAGGCAAGCCCACGGGGGGGGGGGGGGGGGGGGGGATGTTCTGCCCATCTGGGGCACTGCTCTGTTTCAGCCAGAGCCATTGCAGCGCCTGAGGCAGAGGCCATGGAGCCGACCTCAGCGCCTGGGCCAACTTTGTTCCAATGGAGCCTTGGCTGCAGGAGGGAAAGAGAGAGATAGAAAGGAGAAGGGGAACGATGGAGAAGCAGATGGGCGCTTCTCCTATGTGCCTTGACTGGAAATCGAACCCGGGACTTCCACATGCTGGGCTGACGCTCTACCCCTGAGCCAACCGGACAGGACCTGTTATTACCCTTCTCAAGCAATTAACATTGCTTCTCTTTGGAAAAATGTCTAACTTTCTTAGAGGAATGTATACAAACTTTTTACAGACAGAGCAAGATAGGGTTCTTCAGTAAAACTGGAGCAAAATTCTTTATTTTTTATAGATTTTAGTATCTTAATAAAAATAATAGAAACATTACTTTGTTTTGCATGCTTGATCTAATACAGTTCATTAAAATTTAATGTTGAAAGTTATCTTAGAGAATATCATGTCCAACTTCTCCATTTTATGTGATGATATTATGTCTCAGGAAGTGGAGCTATTGCCTAAAAGGGTCTTCTGATTTCATCTGTAACACACTAGCTTGAACCTATTTATTTTTCTTCTTCTTTTCCAAGTGAGAGAAGGGGAATATATAGACGGACTGACTTGGGTATGTGCCCAGATCGAGATCCACCTGGCAAAGCTTTCTGGGGCCAATACGCTTAAACCAATCTAGCCATGGCTGCGGGAAGAGAAGAGAGAGTCCTAGAGAGAGAGTCCTAGAGAGAGAAGGGGGAGGTGAAGGGTGGAGAAACAGATGGCTGCTTCTCCTGTGTGCCCTGACCTGGAATCAAACCCAGGACATCCACAGGCTGGGTTGATGCTCTACCATTGAGTCAACTGGCCAGAGTGGAACTTGCTTTTAAAACCTGCCACCTAGAAATCTGGGGTGGTCTGCCTCTTTCTTTGGTCTCTCCCTGCCCTTCATCAGGGACCAGTTTCAGATTACACCTGGGAAGTCTCTGAGGAGGTTGCAAACTAACATGTGGGGGAGTACAACTTCACAAAGTTTAAGCCCTCTAGGAGCTCCTCCAACTGCAACTACAGCAGTTACGATTCATGTCACCAAAACTAAAGGCCTTGAGCTGCATCCTACAAAATCCAGGAGTATCTGAAATAGTCTTATTTTCCCTCTTAATAGGTAGACAAAATTTGGAGCAAAACACATAATTCTCTTTTATCGCAACTTGAAAAAGAAACAAATACTTAATAATTAAATATCAAACAATAGTTTTGATTACCTTCAAGTTGGGTGTAATTTCATCCACTAGCTAACAAGCAGTAAATAGTGCTGCTGGTAACGAAAGGCAACACTTCAGTATACCCTCTGTTCACTGAACATTTTAACAAACTGGAAGCTTTATATCCTACTTCACCCTTGCAGGTGCCTTGATGCTCAAGACCAACTGTAATTCATTTGTTTGCCTACCATGTCTAAAACAATCCCATTTCCATGTATTGGTTAATCCTATTTCTTCTACCAAAAGTGTATCCTCTGCCCCACCACACTGCTCTTACCATCAAAATTTTATTTCACTTAGAACTGTTCAGGCCCTGGCCGGTTGACTCAGCAGTAGAGTGCTGGCCTGACGTGTGGAAGTCGGGGGTTTGATTCCCAGTCAGGGCACACAGGAGAAGCAACCATCTGCTTTTCCAGCCTTACCCTTTCTCCCTCTCTCTCTCTCTTCTTCCACAGCCATGGCTCGAATGGTTTGAGCAAGTTGGCCCCTGGGGCGCTGAGGATGGCTCCATGGCTTCGCCTCAGGTGCTAAAATAGCTTGGTTGCCCGATCAACAGAGCAGTGCCTGCAGATGGGCCGAGCATGACCCCTTAGAGGGCTTGCCGGGTGGATCCTGATCGAGTGCACACAAGAATCTGTCTGTCTGCCTCCCTGCCTCTCACTTAATAAAAAGGAAAGAAAAAAGAACTGTTCAACAATGCATACAGTCTGCCTGAATGAGGAAGAATTTAAGAAGATTGCATAGGATTACTGCTAATTAATTATAGATTTATGAATTGGGTAAGAAGTTGCCATATGTGAGTTCTGAGACCCCATATACATAAAATATTTATAATTCAGTAATCACCCTTGATGTATACAACAGAGGGAAAACATTATTTATAGAAAAGGTAGAAAATTATTTCAGATGTTATCTTTGGTTTTATAATTAATATTTATAAATTATGTTAATTTAAAAGTTTTATAACCTGACCTGTGGTGGCGCATTGGATAAAGCATTGACCTGGAATGCTGAGGTCGCTGGTTCAAAGCCCTGTGCTTGCCAGGTCAAGGCACATATGGGAGTTGATGCTTCCTCCCCCCATCTCTTTCTTTCTCCTCTAAAATGAATAAATAAAATTAAAAAATAAAATAAAAGTTTTACAGCTTGTCACTGAATTATTTAAATAAGATTTTTGGAATTACTGCCAAAAGAAATATTTTTAACATTTTTTTGTAAAGCTATTTGAAACATTTGCAGAATATAAAATGTTAGTTATGACTTTTTTTTAACTTTTACTATTTTAAAAGCATTTCACAGCATTTCAGTATGAACTGAGTAAAAATAACACTATCTAATAAAGTAAGTTTGGTAGATTTTAGCCCCTAATTCAACCCAGGTGGAAAGGGGAGTTCCCTTTAAATACTAGAGGAATTAGAATCCATTTTATTGTCACCAACCTCAACTGAATCCCATAAATCTAGGCCTGGCCGGATGTTGGTGAAATTGGTGAAGAGAATTTAAATGTACAAAGTTCCAGTTATAAAATAAGTCTGGGAATGTAATGCACAGCATGGTGACTAACTACAGTTAATACTGTATTGCATAACTGAAAGTTGCTGAGAATAGTCCTTATCATAAGAAAAAACAGCCTGACCGGTGGTGGCAACATCACCTGAATAGAACAAGTGGATAGAACATCAACCTGGGACACTGAGGTCCCAAGTTTGAAACCTAGATGTCGCCAGTTTGAGCATGGGCTCATCCAGTGCTAGTTTGAGCCCAAGGTCACTGGCTTGAGCAAGGGGTCACTGCTCAACTAGAGGCCGCACCCAGGTTAAGGCATGTATGAGAAGCAATTAATAAATAACTAAAGTGATGCAACTATGAGCTGGTGCTTCTCATCTCTCCGTCACAATAAAAGAAAAAAAAATCAATTTTTAATTATGGATAGGGACAGATGTTAAGTAGAGTTTTACTTTTTAGATTTTATTTATTGATTTTTTGAAAGGAGAAAGAGGGAAAGAGGGGGGAGAAGCGGGAAGCATCAATCATAGTAGTTACTTCCTACATGTGCCTTGACTGGGCAAGCCCAAGGGTTTGAACTGTCGACCTCAGTGTTCCAGGTAGACACTTTATTCACTGCACCACCACAGGTCAGGCCTAGACTGGTTTTTTAAAATTGATTCTAGAAAAAAAAAGAGAGAAGAGAGAAACATCAACCTTTTGTTATACCTATTTATATATTAATTGGTTGATTCTTGTATGTGCCCTGACTGGGGATCGAACCTGCAACTTTGGCATTTTGAGATGACACTCAAGCCAAATGAACTACTCGGCCAGGGCCTTAACTTGACTTATTGTGGTCATTTCACAACATTTACAAATATTAAATCATTATGTTGTATACCTAAAACTAATATAATATACTGCTCACAAAATCTAGGAGATATTTTTGCCTGACCTGTGGTGGCGCAGTGGATAAAACATCGATCTGGAATTCTGAGGTCGCCAGTTCAAAACCCTGGGCTTGTCTGGTCAAGGCACATACATACAGGAAGCGACTATGAGTTGATGCTTCCTACTCCTCTAACCCACCTCTCCCTCTCTTCCTCCCTCCCTCTCTCCTCTAAAAATGAATAAATTAAAATCTTTAAAATAAAAAAAATTTTTTTAAATCTAGGAGATATTTCAAAATGAATATGAACAATAAAACATCCCCTAATTTTTGTGAGCAGTGTATATGTCAATACTTCTGTTTAAAAAATTGTGGGCCTGGAGACCTTGGGACAAGGGGAGCCTTTCAATGTTCTTAAGTGAAAAATTGATATTTAAGCCCAGAATATGTACCATCTACATTTTAATTATAACACATTAAATATAAAATTCACAGATTGTGAAGTAGCTGGTTATACAAAAGATTAAAGATCAATGGTACAAAGTAATATTCTCAAACATATTTATAGATCTTACTACTAAAAACAAGAGAATAGTTCCTTTCAGGAATAGAGAATAATTCCTTTTCAGGATACTTTTTTTTAGTGAGAGAGAGACAGAGACAGACTGGAAGGGAGAGAGATAAGCACTGACTCATAGTTGCAACACTCTCAGTTGTTCATTGGATTGCTTTTCATCCGTGCCTTGACCAGAGGGCTCCAGCCGAACCAGCAACCTTGGACTGAAGCCAGCGACCTTTGAGCTCAAGCCAGCGACCATGTGATCATTTCTATGATCCCATGTTCAAACTGGTGAGCCTGTACTCAAGCCGGATGAGCTGGCACTCAAGTTGGTGATCTTAGGGTTTTGAACCTGGGACTTCAGCATCCCAGGTTAACGCCCTATCCACTGTGCTTCCACTTGGTCAGGCAGATTTAGTTTTAATTATAAAGAAAGTATCTTAAGTGAAAAAATTCTTACCAGATAAACTGAAAGCATTTATTTACAACCTAAACTTTAAAATAGCCAAAACAAGAAGTAACATGTAGACTGTTGTATAACTTGAAACCTTTTTAGAACACTGACTCTGATGCAAGTAACAGAACTTTTCCCCAGAAAAACTGAGTATTCATTCAATATATATATATATATTTTTTTATTTTATTCACTTTTAGAGAGGAGAGAGAGAGAGGGAGAGAGAGAAACAGAGAGAGAGAAGGGGGGAGGAGCTGGAAGCATCAACTCCCATATGTGCCTTGACCAGGCAAGCCCAGGGTTTCAAACCAGCGATCTCAGCATTTCCAGGTCGACGCTTTATCCACTGCGCCACCACAGGTCAGGCTCATTCAACATATATTAATGCCTACTGTCTCCCAGGATCCAGAATAAACAGAGGCACAAGTTACTTTTCTTCCTGGAGCTTACGCCACACAGAAGACCAAACAATTTAAAAACACACAAGTAAGCCAATTACAGGGTTAAAATGCGCCACACACAAGTAAGACGATTACAGGGTTAATATGTGCCACACACAAGTAAGCCAATTACAGGGTTAATATGTGCCACACACAAGTAAGACGATTACAGGGTTAATATGTGCCACACACAAGTAAGACAATCACAGGTTTAATATGTGCCACAATGGACTTCAGTTATGAGAACCACTAATTTAGAACAAGTGATAAACCTCAAATTTGAAGAAGTACTACTATTGTAATTAAAATTTAAAAAAGAATCCATTTTATAGCTCCTAAGAAAATGTCATTATAGAACAAAGGAAACTTAAAAATATGTATTATATCAAACAAATATTGCAAACCACATAATAGGTAAGTTTAGAAAAAATTTTTTAAATAGTTGGGGCCCTGGCTGGTTGGCTCAATGGATAGTGTTGGCCTGGAGTATGGACATTCCGTTCCTGGTTTGATCTCCAGTCAGGGCACACATGAGAAGTGACCATCTGCTTCTCTTCCCCTTCCTCTCCCCCTTCTCTCTCTTTCCCCCTAACACAGCCAGTGGCTCAACTGGTTCAAGCGTGGGTGCTGAGGATAACTCAGTTGTTCTGAGCCTCAGTCTCAGGCGCTAAAACTAACTCAGTTGATTCAAGCATCAGCCCTATACAAGATTGCTGGGTGGATCCCGGTGGGGTGCATGCAGGTCTATCTCCCTTCCTCTCACTTAAAAAAAAAAGTATAATTGGCATACATTATATTGGCTTCAGGTGTACCATAAAGTAATTTGATATTTACATACTTTATGAAATGCTCACTATACTAAGTCTAGTAACCATCTGTTAGTGTGCAAAGTTATCGCAATATTACTGACTATATTTCCCTTCACCTTTCTTTTGACCATCCCCATACACCCTCCCCTTTGATAACCCAGTTTTGTTTCTGTCTGTTGATAAATGTATGAACTTTTAAAACCTGAGATAATGGATTTCATGACATTTAAGGTTGAAAATAGACCTAATGATGCTGCAAATATCATGCATGATACAATGTTTGTATAGGTCATAAAGCAATTTTAAAATTCATTTGGATTTTGGAAAATGGGGGGAAACCCACTTAAAAAACAAGTAGATATTCTGTCATATCCTGCTGTTTGTAGTGCTAGGGCTGGGCATTTTAGACATCCATGGAAATGCAACATACAGGACTAAAGATCGTTAAAGGAAAAAGGACAAATTAGGAAATACCAGCTCATTAGTGTTTATTTCCATAAACATTTTTATTTTAAAAAACATTTATTTTTCTTTGAATTTTCCCACCTCCGTGTCTCACACAGAAGAAATGTTGTATAAGGAGCTGTAGTGGTCTGCTGTACTTAAAAATGAAGAGTTTTCTCAAACAGCCTTTACAATCAGTGTGTTAGATTTATTTTCATTGTACTATTTACAGGTTATATAAGCACAATTAAAATTCAAGTGTCAAGTTTTTTCTTCTTCATTTATATATACAATAGAAGAAACTGAAAGAACATGACCAAAATCTGACAGAATATCCAGCAGGCTCTGTGCAATTACTCTTTCTCAAACTATTACCTCTTCCCTTTCTCAAAATATCTTCTTAGCAACAACAAAAGCTCCCTTCAGAAAAACAAATTCAACTGTCAAGTTGAATTTTAAAAATTGAACCTACTGATGTCCAGATTAGTTTCACTTTCAAATCTAGACTGAACATTCTTTGTTAACAAGAACTGCTTTGGCAATAAAAAAAAAATCTTTGCCATACAAAATTGTGATTGTATATTCAAAATGAAAACATTTACATACTATACTTTACCAAATGTCTTGTGAAAATTTGCCTTTAGGCCCTGGCCGGTTGGCTCAGCGGTAGAGCGTCGGCCTGGCGTGCGGGGGACCCGGGTTCGATTCCCGGCCAGGGCACATAGGAGAAGCGCCCATTTGCTTCTCCACCTCCACCCCCTCCTTCCTCTCTGTCTCTCTCTTCCCCTCCCGCAGCCAAGGCTCCATTGGAGCAAAGATGGCCTGGGCGCTGGGGATGGTTCCTTGGCCTCTGCCCCAGGCGCTAGAGTGGCTCTGGTCGTGGCAGAGTGACGCCCCGGAGGGGCAGAGCATCACCCCCTGGTGGGCAGAGCGTCGCCCCTGGTGGGCAGAGCGTCGCCCCTCGTGGGCGTGCCCGGTGGATCCCGGTTGGGCGCATGCGGGAGTCTGACTGTCTCTCCCCGTTTCCAGCTTCAGAAAAATACAAAAAAAAAAAAAAAAAATTGCCTTTAAGTTATACTCCTATCATTGAATTAATTTTTGTCTTTGAAAGATAATTAAAAACTACTTATAAAGAAATCTAGTAAATAAAATTATGTAAACCTGAAGTAGCACTGGTTGATATTAGGTCTTATAATGAATGAGGCTCTGGAAGACATGATATTTGCATTTCACATAGCATGGCATTTAAAATTACAAAATGAAATATCCGTGTTCATTCTGCTTGAAAAAGTACCTGTTCCTAGTATTATGATTAATTCCTGAAATAATGGATTAGCAGTCAACCACCTACTGCTGGCCACAGATTTTACTGAAACATGTTTTATACAGAAGTTTTTCCAAGAAATATTTTAAAACTTTTTACTAAAAGTACAATGTCAGAATGTTCATAAATGGAGCCCAAAGTTAGCTTGAGCCTTAAAGAATTTCTTTAGTGTCTTTTATTATTGAAAACAGGATGCTGATTTTGAATAAAATGCTTCAGAGGAAAAGCCTAGTAGAACTGAGAATTCTACACATACATTTTATAATTCTCTACCAGATAATGCAGAGACAAATGCATAGAAAGCAAACAAAACAAAACACCCTGCAATACTGAATTTGGCTTTTATTTTTAAATATATTTAGCATGGAACTATCATTGAACAGAAAATAATAAAACACAAACAGAATTATTTTCAAATAATTTTAAAGCTAGATATAAAAATTAATAAGATAGTATAGCCCCAAATTATAGGAAATAGTCCCTAAAATTTAATTCATTCAACACATTTTGAAAGAAAAGTTCTTTGCACATTTTCCAAAGTACCAATTATGTTCCCAAGTGCCTTGGCTTCTTTTTCAGAGGTAAAGGTCCCAATTTAGTTGCTTCATTAAAATGATCAGATTCAGTACTGGTAAAAATTACCATGTCCCTAAATTCTCAATCAGTATTATAAAAATATGAGCTCAAAGAGTTATACTGCCCAGAATAGAAACATCTGAAGTGATGCTTCTGAATATTAAGACAGATATTGCACTAAAGTAATTCCATACCTGATGCTCATCTATATGGAAAGTTAATTCTCTCCTTTATGAAAAACTTACTACAAACAAACTCAATGTTAACCTAATTATAGTTACACTTCAAAATATAAAGGCACAGACGAATAAAGAATAGTTTAATAATATACCTAAAATTTCCACTGAAAATAAAAAAATTGAAAAAATAATAGGATCTGAATACTGATATTTTTAGATTTTATAATTTACCTTAAGTGGCTAATAAGTGGGTTTTGAAGGGTAACTGCTAAACCAAATCCTTTCCAAATAAACTTAGAAAAATGGTTTACACAGGAAGCTTGTGCATTGTCCCATCTATAAATTTCAATTACTCTTCCATTAACTGGAAACATCTATCTGCAGTATAAACAATCAAGACAATGTACAAAAAATATATCTTGTTCCTATAACTTACAATGCACAGAAAAATACCTACAAAAATGGAAATACTTATCCATTTAGTTTCCTAATAAATAAGTGAGAAAGTTTAGCCCATTCCACATTTCTTTCTAAACAAAGGCTAAAGAATTGAGGTGTTGTAACTTCTAGCCCTGTTAGCTTGACAGATTTTAAAAACATTTGCCAGATTATATGTAAGTTAAGTTAGCATATTATTTTTATATCACAGTATACATGGCATTTCTTAATACAGCAACAGAAAGGCACAATTAGCAAGAAATAAAATTCAGTACCTGAATTATTAAACTGATGTCCAGAACAACTACGAATAAATTACATTCAACATAGTATACAGAACTAGAAAAAAAAATGGATGCAAAAAGTAATTTCTGAAAATTTGGTCCATTAAAAATGCCTCCCATGTTCAACATCATGGGTAACATGATGGCAGTGTAAAATGAGGCATAAATCAGTATATGGTAGCATATGAATTAAGGTCTAGTAATTATGCATTTTAATTAGGAAATGGCTCCCATAGTAAATAAAAATTAAATATATCTGTTAATAACAACATGCCTGTATTAAGTTCAAATATACAGGCACAACTGTTGCATATTATTACTGATTTTATAATACACCCCCCAGTTAAAAAAATTAGCTATATTATTTTATATAACATATATTAGATACATAATTATATTATGTACCTTAATATGTACTATATATCTTGAATCCATAACTGCATAAAACTTCCCAAATATTACATGAACAGTCTAAATGAATACTTAATCATTTTCTCAGTGTTGAAATAGCTCAGCTCACCTAAAACAGTATCTGGATGTGCAATGGTATAAAATGCACTGACTCTATAATTTATTTAATCATTTAAGTTAAATTTCTGCAAAAGCCTAACTGATTTGGCTTTTAAGTAGAATATATTTTTAGATATCAGTAACTGAAACTTTTCTTTCTTGTCATAACATTTTTCCATCAAGAGAAACCAATAAAGAAAAATAGGTAAGGAACCAAAAATGTGATGGAGAAACCAACCATTCCATAGGTAAGGTACCGATAAGGAAGTTCCACTTCCATGTGCTGTCTTGCTCTTCGAACATCATCACATGGTATACTGAAGATTTTACAGGCTAATGGAATTGTGATCCTTTTCATTATATCTCTGACTATTAGTACAAATACCATCCCTATAAGGATCCGCAACATGGCTTTTCCAAACAGAGTCACAGTAATAGGGGGCCTAACTAAAGGTAACATATCCAGAGAAGGATCTAACTTTAGACCCATGTAATAAGCAACATGAGATCCACATGCAATTCCAGCACCACTTCCTAGAATCTCAGCTGTGTCTCCTCGGGATGTACTCCAGGTGTCAAGAGTAAAAGAAAAGATCCCCAAGGCTAAATGAAGCCCAATGATGATTAATGGAGCGTATTTGTGAGTTTGGTTGAAGTTGTCAATCTGGTCCACCCATGGATAGAAGATAGTTAAGATTAAAATGGTATACAGGAACCCAGCAACAATATCCTGGGAAAAGAGAAAAGTAGAGTTGTTTAGTATAATACAATTTTTGGTATTAAAATATATATATATATTTCATATCTCAAATGTTAATAGATACAAATTTAAAAATATGTCACATTCTCAAAGTAAACTGTACTAACTGGCCATATAATGAGGACTAAAAACTGTTTTAATGACAAAAAATATTTATTAATAATTAACTGTTTTCATATTCTATCCTTTTGGAAACCAATTTACAATGTAAGTTAAAAGTTTATATAAGTATTTATAAGTAAATATATATATAACTACACACAGACTTATATTCAAATCCTGAACAATTAAAAATCCTTAAATTGTGTAGTTTTGATTTATGAGAAAAAGAATATACTTAATTTTCAAAGATACAGTCTTCATTTTTATAATCCATAATTAAAGAGGATACAAAGTGTGGGTAGTTTTCTCATTCATTTGTACATTCATTCATTCACTGAACAAATATTTATTGAGTAAGTACATGTGCCTGGCACTGTTTTCGGAACTGAGGATACATTGCTTAAAAAATTACAAGAATCCTGCTGTCATAGAGCTTACATTATAGTGGGAAAGACTGACAATAACCCTGTAAGTAAAAAAATAGATAAATGCCTGACCTGTGGTGGCGCAGTGGATAAAGCGTCAACCTGGAAACACTGAGGTTGCCGGTTCAAAACCCTGGCTTGCCTGGTCAAGGCACATATGGGAGTTAATGCTTCCTGCTCCTCCCCCTTCTCTCTCTCTCTCTCTCTTTCTCTCTCTCCCCCGCCATATGAATAAAAAATAAATAAAAAAAAATAGATAAACATTACAATTTTAGATAGTTATACGTGTTAGGAAGAAAACTAAAACAGGAGAGTGGGATAGTCTGATGAAAGACCCTATTAGAGTGATTATGGAAACCTGACTGAGGAGGTGACACTCGAGCAGAGGACACGTGATTCCATCACGAAAAGGAGTCAGCCCTAACTTTAGATCTAAGGAAAAGCATTCGAGGTAGAGGGAATACTAAGTGTTAAGAGCTTGAGGCAGAAAAGAGCCTCGTGAGTTCAAGGAACTGAGAGAAATCCTGTGTGACTCGTAGTGAGCAAAGGAAAGAGATGTGGTGTGAAGTCAGAGATAAGCAGAGGCCAAGTCCTGTAGGGCCTTTATAGACTAGGTAGGAAGTTTAAATTTTATTTCAAAAGTGATAGGGAGCTACCGAAATAAGAATGCATCACTCCATCTGCTATGTAGCAGATGAATCGTAGAGGAAGAGACAGGAGACCACTGGAGACACGGGGGGGAGGCTACTGCAGTGGTTCACTCTAGACAGGGTTCATATCTACATGAAGAAAAGCACACAGAAGGATTTAATAAACTATTTTAACGTTTAGGTCGACAACATCAACTTGGTGACAGATTGTAGGAAAGAAGCAAAAGAGAAAGGGATCAAAGATGACTCTTAGTTTTAGGCAAGAAAATTTGGGTAGCCTAACCAGGCAGTGGCGCAGTGGATAGAGCATCAGACTGGGATGCGGAAGACCAAGGTTCGAGACCCCAAGGTTGCCAGTTTGAGTGCAGGCTCATCTGGTTTGAGCAAAAAGCTCGCCAGCTTGAACCCAAGGTCACTGGCTTGAGCAAGGGGCTACTCGGTCTGCTGAAGGCCCACGGTCAAAACACATATGAGAAAGCAATCAATGAACAACTAAGGTGTCGCAATGTGCAACGAAAAACTAATGATTGATGCTTATCATCTCTCCGTTCCTGTCTGTCTGTCCCTGTCTATCCCTCACTCTGACTCTCTCTCTGTCTCTGTAAAAAAAAAAAAAAAAGAAAATTTGGGTAGGTAAAGAAAATGATTTACTAGAGAAAACAAAGCTATTATTATAAGAACGTTTGTTTCTGGATTATTCAGACATGAACAAAACTTTCAGAATTTCCACCTTAAAACAAAATGAAACTCCTGGGATCTACTCTCTATAACTGAAAAAAAAATTTTTTTTTTCATTTTTCCAAAGCTGGAAACAGGGAGGCAGTCAGACAGACTCCCGCATGCGCCCGACCGGGATCCACCCGGCATGCCCACCAGAGGGCGATGTTCTGCCCCTCTGGGGCGTCGCTCTGTTGCATCCAGAGCCATTCTAGCGCCTGAGGCAGAGGCCACAGAGCCATCCCCAGCACCCGGGCCATCTTTGCTCCAATGGAGCCTCGGCTGCGGGAGGGGAAGAGAGACAGAGAGGAAGGAGAGGGGGAAGGGTGGAGAAGCAGATGGGCGATTCTCCTGTGTGCCCTGGCTGGGAATCGAACCCGGGACTCCTGCACGCCAGGCCGACGCTCTACCGCTGAGCCAACCGGCCAGGGCCTATAACTGAAAATTTTATCAAGAGTTGTTTATATTCACTGCCTCTAATTCCTCAGTTCCTGTTTTTTCTAAATTCATCACTACACTGAAACCACTCTTTTCATACTAGTTATCTTTAGTAAGGTGACTAATTGTCCTCCTTTAGGGAGGACAGTCCTTCTTTTGTAAGTTCCATCCTCCCTCGAAAAGTGTCCTCCTTTTTTATATTGGAAGACTAATCTGTAAATGTCCGTGTTCAATCGATGCATAGTCAATCCATTGCGTGTGATGTGATATATCTGTATCTAAATGAGTACTTTTTTCTTAGTTATTAAAAATTAATAGGCATGTAAGCATAATGACAATGTAAAATATTACAAATTTTTTTATTATGCATTTATCATATTATAGTGTATTATTGTTGCAATGAATAAAATGTTTCTTTTATTTACAATACTGTTTTCTTCAATTTATTTTTGTCCTCCTTTTCATGGTAAAGAAGTTGGTAACCGCCTAACCAGGCGGAGGCGCAGTGGATAGAGTGTTGGACTGGGATGCGGAGGACTCAGGTTTGAGACCCCGGGGTTGTCAGCTTGAGCGAGGGCTCATCTGGTTTGAGCAAAGCTCACCAGCTTGGACCCAAGGTCGCTGGCTCAAGCAAGGTGTTACTCGGTCTGCTGTAGCCCCATAGTCAAGGCACATATGAGAAAGCAATCAATGCACAACTATGGTGTCGCAACAAAAAGCTAATGATTGATGCTTCTCATCTCTCTCCATTCCTGTCTGTCTGTCCCTCTCTCTCTGTAAAAAAAAAAAAAAAAAAGTTGGTAACCTTACTTTATGCGACCCATAACAATGGTCAGTCAACATCATTCAACACAGTAAAGCAGACTAGTTTCTTAATGTTTTTCTCTTATAATTCATATTATATGATACTTGCTACATAAAGATATATGGAGTGTATATGAACTTAAAAGTTATATCTATGAAATCAATGCCCTCCAAAAGAACTATAATATTACTTTATAACAGCACGTTGAATCCACTGGTATGCCATCTCCCAATTCTATCACTGCATCCTTCCTAGAGGCCATTATAACCCTAAGTTGTAACTAAATAAACACCTGTTTTTAAAAACTGTTTTACTACATATCTTCAAACAAAATATTATCTAGTTTTGCTTCTTTCTGAGCTTTATAAAAATGTCATAATAGAGTATGCAGTATCCTTTGATTTTCATTTTACACTAAATATGTATATTAAGTTTTAAGATTCATTCATTGTATGTAGTTGTCGGTTATTCATTTTCACAACTGTGTAATATTTTTTTGTGTGTGATTATACAATTTATCCATTTTGCCACTGAGGATCATGTAGGTTCTTTACAGGTTTTGGATTAGTTCATTGGTTATGGTTGAACTTGAATACTTAATTGGTTATGTATTCTTAAGTATTAATTAATTGGTATATATTCTTAATTGGTATGTATTCTTAATTGATATGTATTCTTAAGTATTATACACAATGCTATTATTTTTCTTTTGATGTTCCCTGGTGTGGGTCTGCAAGTGTTTCTCCAGGATATAGGCCTAGGAATAGAATGGCAGAATCTTAGAATAGTGCCTGCTCAATTTTAGAAGATAGTAATGTTTGCAGAAATTTATATTCCACATATCACTGCACTTTCCTGATTATTTTTTCCTAAGTCTATAGGCTATTCCTTTTCTATACAATGTATATATTTGTGTCTTTTGGGCAAGTGTTCCTTTGAAGTTTCTTCTTGCTGATTTACATAGTTTCTTTATATAGTTTTCATATAAATCCTCTATTAATAAAATTTATCAATAATATGTGTTGTAAACATCTTTTTGGAATTTGTGGCTTGCCTTTTCATTTTCTTTATGGCATCTTTTGATGAACATAAGTTCTAATTTTAATGTCATATTTATCAGTGTTCTTGTTTAAGAAAGCCTTCTCTGATGCAAAATCATAAAACAGTGCTATTCAAAAAGTTTGGCCCTGACTGGTCTGCTCTGTGGGTAAAGCACTGGCCTAGCATGTGGATGTCCTGGGTTTGATCCCCGGTCAGGACACACATGAGAAATGACCATCTGCTTGCTTATCTTCCCCTCCCTCTCCCCCTTCTCTCTCTCTTCCCCTCTTGCAGCCAGTGGCTCAACTGGTTTCAGCATTGGCCCCAGGCACTGATGACAGATAGCTTAGTTGATTTGAGCAGCAGTCCCAGACAGTGGTTGCCAGGTGGACCCTGGTCAGGGTACATGTGGAGTCTGTCTCTGTATCTCCACTCTTCACTTAAGAACAGCTATAGAAATACAGACAATTACTAACAGACTAAGAATTTGATATTCAATTAACATTTTTTGAGGAAATAGACTATATTTTGTTCATCAAAACTGTATTTAGTACCTACAAGTAGCTTAGTATATTGTAGACACTCAAATATTTGTATAATGAATCCTTTACTGGAATTTGTTTAATCTATTTTAACAAAATTCAGTAAGTTACTCATAGATGAATATCTTTACTGTTTTTCAACAATTATTGTATTATACATATTAGAAAAATATTTCTATACAAAACAAGTTCTCACTGATATTTTCCTATTCTATAATATGAAGGTAATTTAAAATTTTAATTATTTCATATAAGTGACTCCTTTATTTATTTTTTTTTATTATTTTTATTTTTTTTACAGAGACAGAGTGAGTCAGAGAGAGGGATAGACAGGGACAGACAGACAGGAACGGAGAGAGATGAGAAGCATCAATCATTAGTTTTTCATTGCGTGTTGCAACACCTTAGTTGTTCATTGATTGCTTTCTCATACGTGCCTTGACCACGGGCCTTCAGCAGACCAAGCAACCCCTTGCTGGAGCCAGCAACCTTGGGTTCAAGCTGGTGGGCTTTTGCTCAAATCAGATGAGCCCGCACTCAAGCTGGCGACCTCGGGGTCTCGAACCTGGGTCCTCTGCATCCCAGTCCAACGCTCTATCCACTGTGCCACCGCCTGGTCAGGCAAGTGACTCCTTTTATAGTAGGTCCAGGAAAGACATAATCAATTAACAAAATGTTTCTGAAAGTGTCAACTAAGGCAATAAATACCACTGGTGTATTCAAAGTTCTTAAAAGGACACATAAAGTTGTTCATATCTAGCTTCTGCCTATCATTAAGCTTCAATTCCAGATCCAGATCCCATAATAAATGTATAGACTCAATTTTCTCTTCTTTTGGAATTACCTTTTCCACCTATATTTTAGGCAAACTATTAAATATCCTTTGAGATTCTGCCCAGGCATCTATTTCCTCCATAAACGCTCCCCTCCTACTCTATAATAATAAACTTCTGCTTCTCTGCTTCCTTAGCATTTTCTACATACCTGCTACAGCAGTTAACACATTGTTTTCCTTTTCTTTGCCTGCTTATTTCTCCCAGAGAACCGAAGGTTCACAACTCTTGCTGCCCATTAAAATCACTCATTGTTGCCTGGGCCAATCCTCAGAGATTCTGATTTACCTGAATTGAAGTGGGAATGGGGCATCAGTATTTTCAAAAGCTCCCCAGTAATCCTGCCTGACCAGGCAGTGGCACAGTGGATAAAGCATCAGACTAGGATGCAGAGGACCCAGGTTCGAAACCCCGAGGTTGCCAGCTTGAGCGCGGGCTCATCTGGTTTGAGCAAAGCTCACCAGCTTCAGCCCAAGGTCCCTGGCTTGAGCAAGGGGTTACTCGGTCTGCTGTAGCTCCCGGTCAAGGCTCATATGAGAAAGCAATCAATGAACAACTAAGGTGCCGCAATGAAGAACTGATGCTTCTCATCTCTCTCCCTTCCTGTCTATCTGTCCCTATCTGTCCCTCTCTCTGTCACAAAAAAAAAAGCTCCCCAGTAATTCTATAGTGTAGTCCCACTTGACAATTGCTGCATTATATATTTATATTACATATTAGTATTTAGACTGTGATTTCTCAAAAGCAAAGACTTTATATTACTTATACATATATATCCAGTGTCTGGCACACAGTAAGCATGCAATGAATACTTGGTTAGTTAAAATAATTCTTTAGACCCATTACATTTTGCCTGACAACTCTGTAAGAAATAGATCAACAAATTTCTTTTTGTTTTTAAGGATTTTTATTTATTCATTTTGTAGAGAGAGGACAGAGAGAGAGAAAAGAGGGGAGGAGCAGGAAGCATCAACTCCCATATGTGCCTTGACCAGGCAAGCCCAAGGGTTTGAACTAGTAACCCTAGCATTCTAGGTTGACGTTTTTATCTACTGTGCTACCACAAGTCAGGCCAAACATAATTTCTGAAACTTAGGCTAAAGACATTTTCAGGGAATAATGATACTTTCTGTACTAAAAACATTGTTGTAATAATTAACATTTATTCTCACAACCACTGTGATATGGCTTGCCTGGGCCAATCTCATTTTGCTTTGTTGTCCCAAAAATAAAGATTAAAAGTATATTTTTTCCCTTTTAAAGTGTCTAAATTTGATGAAAATGTATAGTTAACTTAATTAACCAGTTTTTAAAGAAAGAACACTAGACTAAGGTCACATAGTCATTTAATATCCTAGATTGAAGGTGCTCAATGTTTTTGGAGGAAAAAAAGGAATATTCTCAGAATTAGGTATTAAATACTGAGAGTGAAAAGAAATTAAATTTTCAACTCATTTTCTTTTAACATGAAGTCTTGCATGAAAAGTTCCTAAAACACACTAATAGTTACCAAAAAATTCTGGTTAATTTAATTTTAATGCAATTACTCAGATTCCACTAGGAAACCAAACTCTGACCATACTTTAGAATATGGAGATCTCTAATTATGTGACTGTCAAACTCTATTCTTCACTTTTCAAAAAACTCCTAATTGCCAAATAATTTCACTTTTATGAGATTATGTTCCTTTGTTTGCTATCATGTGCTTTCTTCCCTAACTTGCAATTAAAGGCAGAGGTCTCTTGCCTAACTGGTGGTGGGTGCAGTGGATTGAGCGTCAGCCTGGGACACTGAGAGCCATAGTTTGAACCCTGAGGTCACCAGCAAGAGCGCAGGCTTGTTGCCTTGAGCAGGGGGCTTGTCAGCTTGAGTGCGGGTCGCTGGCTTCAGCATGGGATCATTGAGCAAGGGTTCAATGGCTCCCTCCCCCAAGGCACATATGAAAACCAATCAATGAACAATTAAAGTGAAGCTACTATGAGTTGATGTTTCTCATCTCTCTCCTACCTTCCTCAAATAGAGATAGAGAGAAAGAGAGAGAGAGAGAAAGAAAAAGAGAGAAAGAGAGAAGAAGGAAAGGAGTGAGGGAGGGAAGGAGGGGAAAGAAAGGGGAGGGGGAGGGGGAGGGGAGGGGGAAGGGGAGGGGGAGGGGAAGGGGAAGGGGAAGGGGAAGGGGAAGGGGAAGGGGAAGGGGAAGGGGAAGGGGAAGGAGAAGGAGAAGGGGAAGGGAAGGAAGAAAGAGGCCCTGGCTGGTTGGCTCAGTGGTAGAGTGTCGGCCTGGCGTGCAGAAGTCCCGGGTTCGATTCCCGGCCAGGGCACACAGGAGAGGCGCCCATCTGCTTCTCCACCCCTCCCCCTCTCCTTCCTCTCTGTCTCTCTCTTCCCCTCCCACAGCCGAGGCTCCATTGGAGCAAAGATGGCCCGGGCGCTAGGAATGGCTCCTTGGCCTCTGCCCCAGGCGCTAGAGTGGCTCTGGTGACAACAGAGCGACGCCCCGGAGGGGCAGAGCATCGCCCCCTGGTGGGCAGAGCGTCGCCCCCTGGTGGGCATGCCGGGTGGATCCCGGTCGGGCGCATGTGGGAGTCTGACTGTCTCTCCCCGTTTCTAGCTTCAGAGAAATACCAAAAAAAAAAAAAAAAAAAGTTAAAAAAAAGAAAGAAAGAAAAAGAGAGAGAGGGAGGAAGAAAACAAAAAAGAATAGAAAAGAATAAAAAAGAGAAGGAAAGGCAGGCAGGCAGAAATCTCAAGGAGCAACCACAGGATTTTTGCTCCCCAGGACAAAATTTTAAGTTATATACTATTGTGAAAATGTTTTGAGCCTTATAATTCTCATACACCATATGTACCAAGTTATATGTTTTAAGAAAATGACAATGATAAGTTATTTACATAAAACCATATATATTTACTCTAAGGATATGTGAAAGAAGGGTTGATGGCTCTAAAGGTAGCTATTTTTTTTAAATTAGAGTTATTTTCATACTATAGATATAAATACATGTTCATTTCTGTAACTTTTTTTATACCTTAAAAATGAAAAAATTAATCAATTACATTTTAAGCCATTTTGTTTAACTTTTACATTAAGAATTCTTTAAAATGATAACACATCAATTATATTTTTAGAATATATTTCAATATGACATAAAACATCTAATATTTCTTGTACTCTATTTTTTTGTGTATCTCCATGAATATTAAACTTCTATTTCTGTAAGACTTAATATAAATCTGTTTCCCTTTTTTTTTCCCCAAGTGAGAGGAGAGGAGATAGACTCCACATGCACCCTGACTGGCATCCACCCAGTAACCCCAGTCTGGGGCTGACCTTGGGACTGAGCCATCCTCAGCACCTCGGGCCTACGCTCCAACCAGTAAAGCTACTGAGAAGAGGGAAAGGAGGAGAGAGAATGAGAGACAAGCAGATGGTCACTTTTCCTGTGTTCCCTGACAGGGAAGTGAACCTGGGACATCCATACACTGGGTTCACACTCTACTCACAGAGTCAACCAGTTCTTCCTTCTCTGATTCAGTTATTGTTTATGATATTACCCTGGACAGTAAGGGCATAGTAAACTTCCATGCAACAAAACCAGAAGAAATGACTGATCAAGTTCAACACATAAAAACAGTGGCTACCATTGGGATATTTAATGTATAAATTAAAATGTATAATTAAGTGCTTTTAAGCACTATAGTACAATGTGCAATAAAAAATATACAGTGTTGGCCCAGTGTGTGGAAGTCCCAAGTTCGATTCCCAGCCAGGGCACACAGGAGAAGTGCCCATCTACTTCTCCACCCTCCCTCCTTTCCTTCCTCTCTGTCTCTCTCTTCCCTTCTGCAACCAAGGCTCCATTGGAGCAAAGTTGGCCCAGGTGCTGAGGATGGCTCTATGGCCTCCACCTCAGACGCTAGAAAGGCTCCATCCCCAACAGAGCATTGCCCCCTGGTGGGCATGCCAGGTGGATCCCGGTTGGGCACAGGCGGGAGTCTGTCTGACTGCCTCCCCGCTTCTAACTTGGGAAAAATACCAAAAAAAAAACCCACAAAAAAAGAATATTAATGCTAAAGGTAACAAAGAACTCAAAGTAGCAAATTTTTCTTAAAGAAATTTAGCAAATAATTTTAGGTACTTATTAATTAAAATTTTTATGCTCTGGAACATTCAGGGTTATCAAACTTATGGTAGAAGATACCAAATGCCATGAATTCAATGAAGATTTATTATGTAATTAAATCTGAAATTTTCTCCTTTATATTTTTCCTGATGAAGAAATAGAACAAGAGAGACTGGTCATTAGCCGGGACTATAATTTAGAATTCTAGTTGTCCTCTAGTGGTATTTTTCTCTTAATTATAATATGATACATTTCAGGTGTATGGCTTCTAATTTTAATATGCCAGTGATACAAACAGGGTTTGCAATAAAATGTATTGTTGAAATGGACTGTTTGATTTTCTTTAAGATAAAATTTTCAAAATCTATCCTTAATAATAAAATTCCAACTTAATACATGCTCACTATAGAAAACTTAAGATAATACAGATAAACAATAACAAATAGTTATTATCCAGGAATAACCACTGTTAAAACTCACCTCTATTAAAATTCTTAGTGTTTACTGTTCTAGATCTTTCTCTATGAAATGTTTTCATGGTATTTTTAGTTAGGTTGATTTTATTTTAATTTCTTGTTATAAAAACGGGTTAGAGGTGCAGACTATTTTATAATCTCACAATCCCTTTCTAAAAAGCATTTCCATATATAGACATACAAACTTTTAGTATAATTATGGGTAGATGTAATTACAACATATTCATAATTTTATTAATATAGAAACAAAAGTAATTTGACAAGTATTCAGTCTAGTAACTTGAAAATAGCTTGTGTTTAAATAAATTAAATTTTGAGAGCTAGGTTTGATAACAAATACAGGAAGAAAATGGATGTAGTAACTTTCCTCTACTTTCCTAGGGATAAAGAAAACCAATTTAGGAAAGTAGGTGTATACTAAAAATAAATAAAGCTGTTACTCTCCGTGTTGCAATGATAACAAAGCATATGGTAAATACTGAATAAAGTGTTCATTATAAATTATTTAGAACACATTAGAATTCTCTTCTTAATGAAGATACCTGCTTAGATAATATGGTATCTAAGCACCTATTAGCAACTTCTAGGGTACACTCTGCCTATAGTTCCATACCAACTTCACAATAAACAGTGAAGAAACAAACTATGATTAAGAAAACAGTTCAAGGCCCTGGCCGGTGGCTCAGTGGATAGAGTGTCGGCCAGGGGTATAGATGTCCCAGGTTTGATTCCTGGTCAGTCTGGGCACACAGGAGAAGCAACTATCTGCTTCTCTTTCCCTCCCTCTCAGCTTGAATGAACTAAACTCAGCTTGAATATTTGACCAATCCACTACATCCACTAAATATTTCTTTTTGTTTTAAGAGCAGCATCTTTGAGATTATATATTAACTATAATCCGATTCTTATTACTTCTTGTATGATGATAATGAAGCTAGATATAGATAAAATTATTTCATATCGTTTCCTTCAAGAAATATCAAGGATTCTTTTTTTTATTACTCAAATATGCATAACCATTTGAAAGTTGTTTTTTTTTATAATTTTTAAAAAGCATTTTAATTTTATTTATTTATTTATTTTGTGACAGAGAGAGTCAGAGAGAGGGACAGACAGGAAGGGAGAGAGATGCATCAGTTCTTCATTGTAGCACCTTAGCTATTCATTGATTGCTTTCTCATATGGGCCTTGACAGGGCGGTGGGGGGGGGGGGGCTACAGCAGACTGAGTGACCCTTTGCTCAAGCCAGTGACCTTGGGCTCAAGCTGATGAGCCTTGCTCAAACCAGATGAGCCCATGCTCAAGCTGGCTACTTTGGGGTCTCAAACCTGGGTCCTCCGCATCCCAGTCAGACACTCTATCCACTGCGCCACTGCCCGGTCAGGCTGAAAGTTTTTTAAAGTAATATTGCTAACATTTTTTTGATGAGAGACAGAGAGAGAGTGAGAGAGAGGAAGGGAGAGTGAGAGGGAGGAGAGATGAAAAGCATCATCTCATAGTTGCTTCACTTTAGTTGTTCACTGATTGCTTTTCAATGTGCCTTGATGGGGGCTCAAGCCCACATCCTTGAAGGCAGCAATCTCTCTCTCTCTCTTTTTTTCTTTTTAAAGGGACAGAGAAAGAGTCAGAGAAAGGAATAGACAGGGACAGACAGGAACGGAGAGAGATGAGAAGCATCAATTATCAGTTTTTTGTTGCGACACCTTTGTTGTACATTGATTGCTTTCTCATATGTGACTTGACCGCGGACCTTCAGCAGACCGAGTAACCTCTTGCTCGAACCAGCGACCTTGGGCTCAAGCTGGTGAGCTTGGGGTCTTGAACCTGGGTCCTCCGCATCCCAGTCCAACACTCTATCCACTGCGCCACTGCCTGGTCAAGGTAAGGCAGCAATCTTGACCTTGGGATCACATTGATGATGTTGCACTCAAATCAGTGACCTCAGGGTTTTGAACCAGGGCCCTCTGAGTCCCAGCTCAATGCTGTATCCACTGTGCCACCACCGGTCAGGCAATATTGCTAACTTCTGGTAGTAGAAGGGAGTAACTCTAACAGGGCACAGAAATGGATAAAAAAACATTTTCTTGTGACAAATATTATATTTGATATAGGACTGTGATTCTTAGCCTCATTATAAAGTTACTAGAGATTAATACAAAAGAATTGTATATAAATTCACTTGTATTAATATAAATAATTATAAAAAGTCAAACAAATAATTTGCTTATTAAAGTCATATTTGGGACCTCTGAAAGTTTACTAGTGAAGTGGTAGTTGCTGAAAGCAAACAATCTAAGTAAGAAATAGGAAGCCTGTATTCCCACAGCAATGACAAAAGCTAACGAGATGTTTTTATGAGTAGAAAATTCTAAAAGAGAAAGTTGTTAAGGACAAGAAAAATCCAATGTAATTCATTAGAAAATTTGGAATCTGTGAATTAGCTCATATATCTCTACCTTTTTTCTGACCTTTTACCTATAATATAATATATAATGTGTTCACAGAATGTCTTAAGAGACATCACATTAGATGCAAGGGATAGAGAGAGAAAACATAGTTACTTTTTTCATGTTATTTATTGTCTAGTGGAGGGTTCCAGATAAGAAAAAAAAGCATTTTTAGTTTAGGATAAGTGCTATGCCAGAATTATGCTCAAAAGGCTCTGGGAGCCCTGGCCAGATAGCCGGTTCAGAGGATCATCCTGAAGCACAGAGGTTGTTGGTTTGATCCCGGGTCAGGGCACATACCGGAACAGATGGATGTTCCTGTCTCTCTGTCTCTGTCTCTCTCTCTCTCCCCCTGCTGATTCAGCAGGTCTGCGAGGGACACCCCCACTTTCATATTAAAAAGGGGGGGGGCTCTGGGAGAAGGGTTACCCAGTTTTAAGGAAGGAAAGGTGGGAAAGATAAGGCTTTTAGGAGAGAAGGACTTTTTTTAATCTTGAAGAATGGATAGGTTAGGTAGGCTAAGACAAGTAAAGGGCATTTCATGCAGAGGTTACAGCAATACTAAAGGTATGGAGGTAAGAAACACCCTTTGCGTTTGAGGAAATGTAAAGTCATTCAGCATGGCATCATAGTTTGTTGTGAGAAGTATACTATAATGAGAGACTGAACTCAGCATGGAACGGTGTCAGACCGGAAAGAGGACTACCTATGAAGAAGCTGTTGCAGTAATCTGGTTAGAGATGACTAAGGGAATGTCAATAGGGATAGAGGAAGGGAAGTGAGATGTAGCTGAAAGAAAGCACGGTCCCTCTGTTGCTGCTTTTGAAGTGGAATTGCTGCTTTCTTAAAATAAAACATCTTCTATGAGCCCAAAAACACTGTTGGGAAAGAGAAGAAAACTCGAGTTTAATATGTAAGTATAAGAGGTATCAAAATAGTTTAAGTGCTTTTCAGTTTCTGGTTAATGGGTCTTCTTTAATCAGTAGAGCTCTCCCTGGTTTCTGTGTTCACATTTGGGTTTTGACTCACTGTTAAAAGAGGCATGGAAGAGTGAGAAGAAAAATAAAACCGAGACTGAAAGAAGGGAGCAGTGTTATTCAGAGCATAACACCTGGTTACTGGGATGCTGACAACACTTTTTATGAACTACACGATTAGTATGTTAAAACTTTACAAAGTATCATGTTGACATTTTTGCAAAATACATCTCATTTAGGTTTCATGTAAGTTTACAAATGATTAAAAATTATTAAATTGCCTGTTACTTTCAGGGAAAAAAAGCACTATAAACACAACAGTTTTCTTACCAGAATGGAGTGCATGCCCATGTAAATTCTACTTAGGCAAACTAGGGAACTCCAGCAGGGAATAAGAATCAGTCCATATATAAGAGGATACTAAAGGGGAAAGAAGGTAAAATTAAATAATTAGGCTTACTAGAAATAAGCAAATTAAAAACAAATCACTGTAAAATTCCCGCCAAAACCCCAAGAGCTATGGCTTTTATTCCCCAATGCAGTCCCAGCACTAACCCTAAACATGGCCCACAGCAGACATTCAAGAAATACTTTTACATGAAATGAACAAGTGAATGAACTCTTATGTTTCCACACTCTTGATTGTGGGAACTGCCCCATTTTTCTTCTACAGTAAAGATTCAATCACCCGCATGCTACAGAGGAAAAAAACAAAACAGGTAGAAAACATACTTTTAATATGGCTACGAAATGAAAGTTCCCCTGGAATAGTACATGAATCTGGGTCTTCACTTCCCTGGGGAGGCACACAGAGCATTACCTTCCTCTCACTTCCATTAGTACCCACTATCCGCAATTCTTATTGATATTTCCCCATTTTGTATTCAATATCTAACACCTTGTAATTTGTTTTCCACTTCTGCTCCACCACTAAAATTTCAAATGGTAACCTTATTGAAAAAAATTTTGGTGGAATACTGGGAGCAGTAGGCCATGAAAAAGAAAAACAAAATGTAGGTAAGTCTTGGTATCATTGGCATCAGTTTATGAGTTGGCTTTGAATCTTCTGACATTAGAGAAAGAAAGGGTGGACAGGCGCAGTGGTAAATTTCTAAAGAAAAGGGGGACATATTTGAGGCAGTTTGTACCTCACTTCATATTTCTCAAGAATTTGAAGCCAAGGTAGTTCAACAAAAAGTGGTGCTGAAAAAAGGAAGGTGAATAGGGTTGTAAGAATAAGGCAAAGATTTAGTACACAGTTATTTTCATTTGACTTTTCTACTGCACTTAACATGGCCCACCACTCCCCTGATTTTTATAACATCACACTCTCCTGGTTCCCTTTCATCCATCTATTTTTTCCTGTTTCCCACAAGAGTGTTATCTGCTGCTTGTTCCTTAAACTTTGGTATAAATAAGAACTCATCCCTTAGTACAGCCGTTCTCAACCCGTGGGTCACGACCCCAGCAGGGTCGCCTAAAGCCATCGGAAAATACATAATGCACATCAGGTATTTACATTCCGAATCATAACTGTAGCAAAATTACAGTTATGAAGTAGCCACCAAAATTATTTTTTGGTTTGGGGTCACCGCAACATGAGGAACTGTATTGCGGGGTCACGGCATTAGAAAGGTTGAGAACCACTGCCTTAGTAGTTATTTGCAGCCTCACTTTATCTTATTTTTTAACCTTTACTTACCACACTTTCCCCACAACCACCTCAAGATCTCTATAGACTTAAACTAACAATACCTCAAGTTGAACTCATCCTTCTAGCCAATCCTCTCACATCCCCTATTTCATTCCAAAACATCATAATACAACAATCTAAATCAGGGGTCTCAAACTCAACTCAGCATGTGGGCCGCAGAGCAAGATCACAGCCGTTTGGCGGGCTGCACTAGGTCTACAAAAGGCAACTGTTACGCAACACTTTTCTCACTGCAGTTGAAAACAAAAAAAAATCAGTACAACAAGCACAATCGTACATGCAGTTTACTCAGTGTCACAAAACGACCAGAAACTGTAGTTCGCATCACAACTGCTGTTAACTAAGCTAATATCTAGCTAGGATGCTAGAGAAATGAAAAATACAAGTAGGCCCCTAGGCTTACTTAATTTTATCCAAAATATTTTGAACTTCGTGGATTAGTCTGCAGGCCGCACAAAATTGTTCGGCGGGCCGCGAGTTTGAGACCCCTGATCTAAATGATAAACATAAATTATCTTTGACTCCTTTCTCATCCCTCGTATGCAACCAATAACCAAGTTTGGCTGATTTTACCTTCTAAATATTTCTTGATCCTGTCATCTCTTCTCCATCATACTAATACTGCCCTTGTTCAGATCCTCATAGTTTCTTTTCTAAGCTGTACCTAGTTTTCCAGCTATTTTCCCATGTTCATGAGGAACTTGGTTAATGGCGCAAACAAAATGTAACTATATAATGAGGAGTATACTAAAAGGAATGGGGATTTAACTTAGTTTAAGGATGCTAACACAGCCTCCCAGATTAAGCAAGATTCAGGATGCCCTGAAAGATAAGTGGAGTTAGTCTTTAGAGAAAAGAAGGAATAAGTACAGGACAAAAAGGTGGAGGATACTACAAACATCAGGAACACCATAAGCAATGGCTGTGTACAAGACATTGTAAGTAGTGTTGTTTTCTAGTAGTGATATGGGGAACTCAAGAGTTAAAATTTTAGCTTGAGCCTGACCAGGCAGTGGCGCAGTGGATAGAGCGTCGGACTGGGATGCAGACGACCCAGGTTCGAGACTCTGAGGTCGCCAGCTTGAGCGCGGGCTCATCTGGGTTTAAGCAAAAAAAGCCCACCAGCTTGAACCCAAGGTCACTGGCTCCAGCAAGGGGTTACTCGGTCTGCTGAAGGCCCACGGTCAAGGCACGTATGAGAAAGCAATCAATGAACAACTAAGGTGTTGCAACGTGCAATGAAAAACTAATGATTGATGCTTCTCATCTCTCTCTGTTCCTGTCTGTCTGTCCCTGTTTATCCCTCTCTCTGACTCACTCTCTGTCTCTGTAAAAATAAATAAATAAAAATTAAATTAAAAAAAATTTTTTAGCTTGAGTGGCTTTAGTTATAGTCAATAAGCTTAATGGTTAGCAAAAGTAAAAGCTTTGGCCCTGGCAAGTTAGCACAGTAGTACAATGTCGGCCCAGTGTGTTGATGTCCAAGGATCAATCCCCAGTCAGGGCACATAGGAGAAGAAACCGTCTGCTTCTCCATCCCTTATCCTCACTCTCATTCTCTCTCTCTACCCCTTCTGCAGCCATGGCTAGATAGGAGCAAGTTGGCCCCGGCTGCTAAGGATAGCTCCATGGCCTCACCTCAGGCACTGAAATAGCTTGGTTGCTGAGCAATAGTGCAGCAGCCCCAGATGGGCAGAGCATCGTCCTGTAGGGGGCTGGGTGGGTGGATCCCGATCGGGCACATGTGGGAGTCTGTCTCTCTGTCTCTAAATATTAATAAAAGAAAGTAAAAGCTTTGTTCCAGGAACTAGGATACATGAATGGGCCTACAGGACTTAACCAGATCTGCAAGCAATCTACCTTTGTGCCCCAGGGACTGCAAGTAATCCACTTTTGTGCCCCAGGAGATCTGCAAATATCCCTTGTGCTCCAAGGATGAACACCCCCTGACTGTGATCCAATTCAGTTTGACCATGATGTAATTAACTATCCCTTGAAATTCCAAAACCCTTACATACCCCTTTCCTTCCCTTATAAAAAGGTTGCTCAAGACAGGAGGTTGAGACACCTGGAAGGATATATAACTCCCACCTCCTCAGATTGCTGGCCTTCTGAATAAAGTGCCCATAAGGAGTCAATCATTGTCTCTACTTATTTGGTTGAAGTGGTGACAGACAGCATGAACGCCGATAATTCAGCAGAATAACCTTACATTCTTGCTGTGGGGAAGGTACTAAATAGTACACATAAAAATATGTAATATATATACATACATGATATATAAATTTTACGAACATAGTAAGTACTATGGAGAAATAAAAGAAGATGTGGGGTGGTCAGTAATGGGACAGTCACGTGAGGAACCCAGGCCCAGGAACTTAGCTAGAACCACCCACAGCCAAGCGCATCAAAAGAAACTTCCCAGGATTCCTTGGGAAAAAAGCAATTGTCCATCAGCCAGTGAGATTTCACCACGTCATATTAGCTTGACCACCCTAGACGGGACTCTTTAAATATCCCTCACGTGGGTCACTCCGTGCGACTTCCCTGGCCTCTCTGTCCCCAGGGCCAGGGAACCTCATCGGGTGTGAAGCGCTCTGTACTCAATAAAGCCTTTTATTATTCCCCACTTCATGGCTCCAGCCCCTTCCTTCTTCCTCGGAGGGGAAAAAATACCTTACAGAGGAAACATTAAATGTTCATCAAATATTCTTTATGCTCCTCCGACATTTTAAGGTTCACCTGAAGTTAGATTGGGAACCAAGTGACTACTTTTGGCCAGTGAGCAGGGAAGATGTGACTTATGCCACTTTCAATCAGTGTATGAACTCTTTTCCCTACAGATGTGATCCTAGAATCCACGTGCATCACAACGGAACCAGGAGATGCATCACAAGATGGACAAACTTCCATCAGCCTGTGTTCTTGAGATTCTAAGTAAAACAGAGCTGTTTGCTAACCCATAATGAATTTGCAGCACAAATGAGAAATAAGTTTTGTTGGAGCACTGAGATTTGGGGGTTAAGTCATTCCCAGAGTACAATCAAGCCTCATAATTAAAACAGTAACAGAAATAGAATCAAGAGTTTGGGAGTGTGCATGGGCAGGGTAAAACAGTCCAATGCAGACTTTATTGAGGAGCTGAGATTTGAAGCAAGGTTAAATAGAGATGAGAGAATTAGTCAAAGAAATATCCAAGGGGAGAACATATGCCATGCAAGGGGATCAAGTAAAACAAAGTCTCTAATGAGGAAATGAGACTGGCAAGGCGGCTAGTGTGGCCAGATCATAGAAAGCAAGTGGGAGGAGAGGTGAGAGAGGTAATGGGGCTACAGTAAGCAGAGGCCTAGAGGCTAATGTAAGAAATGTGACCTTCATTGTGAATCAAACGGAGAGCTATTACAGGGTTTTGAGCAGAGCAGTGTCATGATGGCTGTCATGTTGTAATTAGCAATAAGGGATCAAGGGTGGAAACAGGAAGACCAGTTAGAAGGCTGTTGGTATAATCTAGGTCAGAGAGAACAGTGGGTTCTCTCTCTGTATCAGGCAGTCAGGCCTGTTTAATTTTTCTGTTAATTTTTAATAAAACTGAAGTTGCTTACTTCTTTTGCAAAGCAGAGCAAAAGAAGTAAGCAACAACAACCCAGAAACTCCCCTATGCTAGCCTCTTCTTTCTCTTTTTTAACTTAGACCAAATAAGGAAGAAAAATGTACAAAGTTATTGATGGAAATTATTTGTATACAAAAGAGTGAAGAAAAATCATTTATAAAGTCTCAAAAGCTAGAGCTGAAGATAGGGGAAAAGGAGAATTTTGGAGTAGGGACAATAAAATTGAATTTAACAACTCAATCCACATTAATTCAGGTTTACTGGGTTCAAGGTGTTTAAATGGGAGAGCTGGCAATTCAATCAAGCTAGGTACCGAGGCTAAGGAAGAAACAACAAGCTTTCTTATTGCCCTTTCCCCTATTCCAGAGCACCTTTAGACTCCACTGGGGTAAGGTGCCTAGTTGAGAAAAAGAATGAGTCTTTTATTCTTACTGATTGATGTTTTTCAGCTATTAGTCTGTACAGACTATTTCTCTAGTTCAGCAGTGGTTCTCAACCTGTGGGTCGCGACCCCGGCGGGGGTCGAACGACCAAAACACAGGGGTCGCCAGGTTGAGAACCGCTGCTCTAGTTGTTTTCTTTTTCTTTAAAGAAGCATATTTAGGGGTATATCTAGTCCAATTCTGTCTACATGACTCATATTTACTCCACATTGAATAACATAATTCTGAATCACAAAGTACCAAAGCTAAGAGAATATTATTTAATTCTAAGCAGAGTAAGAAAAAAAAGACCATAAATTTAATGACTACAGGAAATAAAAACTAGATAAACTAGATAAAATAATGCAAAAGTGGGATCATATAGGGTGGGGAGAATTATACTTAACAGATTCATGTACAGAGATGTTATAGAATTGGGCGACTGAAACCTGTATAATTATGGTAACCAGTGTAACCCCAATAAATTCAATTAAAAAATAATGACCTCACCTGTCACATTTGTTTCTACAGGATGAGGCAAAAATAAGCTTACAAGTTGTTTGTATGGAAAATAATAGTTAATAAATAATAATACAAGAATAAACTTTCGTGCACCTACAACTGTACACGTACCTTTGCCCCCCCTGTATTTAAGAATATCCAATATGTATCTACTTTTAATTTTATATTAAACTGTCTCTAAAAACAAATTTAGAATCACTACCCTCATTTAGATATAACTGGAAGGAAAACAGATATATGCAGAATCTCTCAAAATATTATAATTTATGCAGAATCCCAAGGATATGTAATTTATCCTTTCCCAAGAAATATTATAATTTATCACCAATATAGAAAATACACACAGACCACTCCATTTAGTTATCTTTTGTTAGTTCCCTTTTTCTTCACAAAATACTCAGTATTATTGTGCCCCAGGGCTTAGTTCTAAGGAGACTTCATTTCTCAATCTATACTCACTTCCTTAATGATCTCAGGAATTACATATAATCCACATGTCCATAACTCAAATTCCTGTCTCTAGCCAGAATCTCTACTAAATTCCAGATTTGTATACCTAACTATCAACTTGCTGATTCCACTTAAATGCCTTATAGGCATCTTAAATGTAACATGACCAAATCTGAACTCCTGATCTCTCTTCCATCCCCTCATCTGACCAGCTACTCCTATAGATACCTCCTTCCCAGTAAATGACTTCTCTATTGTTCTATTCATCATGCTGTTATCTTTGACTTCCTTAAATCATGTGTATCATCCAATCCATTAACTGTATCAACTATACCTTCAAAATATATCTCAATTTCAATTGTAATCAGCACAGCAGTCACAAAGAAAGTGTCAAAAATAGAGCATCATTCAATTCCCTGTCAGGGCACATACAAGAATCAACCAATGGATGCATAAATAAGTGGAACTGATAGATATATGAATTTACCAGAAAATTCCAACTGCCCTTTTGTTGTCCCACCTGGCTGCCTGACTTCACCCTTACATACTGGATAATCGCCCCTGAGGCAGAAGAGTTCCAGGAAGCTGGTCACCCTGCCCCAAGACGGAGCATTCCAGAAAGCTGAAATCCTAAAACCGTAAAAGGGAACATAGCAGACCTTTTGACTCAGTACTCCCTCAGGCTCTCCAAAGTACTATAAAATTCACCTCTAATCTGTAACCGGTGCCCTTCTCCCGGAAGAAGTGCCCAGCAGGTCTTTCTTCGCTAATAAAGCCTGCACATCTGGTGTTCGAGCGCTGTCTCATTCTTACATCTGGTGCCGAAATCCGGGATAGGGTACTAACTGCCTGGATGATCCCTCTTCGCCGTCCCAAACTTACAACCAAGGAAGCAGTAGGTAACAGCAGCTCATCCTGGGCTTACTCCCTGATTCTGTTTGGATGTATTAGTAGGTTGGCCAGCGAGTTGTCCCTGTCCCGAACCCCTGCCGGACCAGAGAAAGGTAAGGAGTTTCCCCCTTCCCTCTCCCGGTTGGCTTTAATTCGACCCATAAATCCCTAACCCATCATCAGACGGCTTTCTCCGATGAGCCTCACATTTTGAGGGGTATGCCATTTTTCTGTCTCAGGAGACAGCACATTCCAAAAGTCTAAGCGCTTAGCCAAATCCCCCCACATTCTCTTGGAGCTCCTTCTTGGGCGGTGACGACCCCTAAGTAGGACGACTCTACATTCCCAGGAGAGCTTTCTCCTTTGAGATTGTGATTGGAGGCGGGGACACCCTCTCTAGATCACTGATCTCCACAATGGGCTCTTCAGAGTCAAAGCCGTCTGACCAAACCCCACTGAGCTGTCTTCTAAAAATCTTACTAAATTAGGTCTCTCTGACCTCAAGCCAAAGAAATTCATTTTCCTTTGCAACACAGCCTGGCCTCACTATAGGCTTGACAATGACTTCCATTGGCCTGAAAACGGGACCTTTGATCTCAACATACTGAGAGATCTAGATATTTTTTGCTACTGGATGGGAAAGGCTTCTGAAATCCCTTACATGCGGGCCTTCTTCTATCTCCAATCTAGACCTTCTCTTTGCTCTTCATGTTCTACCTCTCAAGTTTTTCGGCCAGAACTTCTTCCTCACAATCTACTCACTCTCCTCTCTCTAACTCTCCATCTGATACCTTTGACCCTCAAGACCACTCTGCTATCCCTTCCGCACCTGCTTCTCCATCTCCCTCTCCAACCACCACTCCACCTTATCAGACAAAATCACCATAAAATACCCCTCTCCCCCCTCCCACAGTACTCCTCCAGTTTCTCCCCCTCACCTACACCCACATAAGCCACCCCAGCCAGGCATGTACCCTCTCCGAGAAGTTGCAGGAGCCGAGGGAATCTCCCTCTCTGACCTTGCCCAAATTGAGCGTCGCCTAGGGTCATTCTCCTCAGACTCGGACACTTACATAAAAGAATTCAAATACCTTACCCACTCCTATGATTTAACCTGGCACGATTTAAGCATTACTCTCACCTCCTCTCTGTCGGCCAGTGTCAAGGATCGTATAGGGACCACTGCCCAACAAATTGCAGATGAGGCAAACGGTAGGAACAACAACTTCCCCATGGGTCGTCTAGCAGTTCCCTCGGACGATCCCAATTGGCATTATCAGGTCAATCATGCCGATCAAAAATTAAGGGATCAAATGATTGATTACCTACAACAGGCCCTCAGCAAACTTGCCAATAAGGCTGTTAATTATGACAAAATTAAGGAAATCATTCAAAGGCCTCAAGAGAACCCTGGAAAATTCCTAGAACGCCTTTCACAGGCCTTCCAAAGGTACACTCGCCTGATCCAACAACTCCAGCAGGGACCACACTCCTACACTCCCACTTTATCTCAATCTGCTCCAGACATCAGGCGCAAGCTTAAGAAGCTTGAGAAGGGCCTGACACTCCCCAAAAGGACCTTTTAAATCTAGCTTTCCAAGGTCTTCAATAATCAGGAGGACACAGAGAAGGAGGAACAACAAAGGCATCAACAGGAGAATTACCTAATGCTAGCAAAGGCCCTGCAAGGGAACCCTACTAGGGGCTCAAAGGCCAGACCCTTCTGGGGTCAGTCTTCTAAATCCAGGCCCTTGCTACCAGTGTAAGCAACCAGGACACTGGGCTAACCAATGCCCTAGTCCCCGTCCTCCACCAGGACCTTGTCCACATTGCCGTCAGGAGGGGCACTGGGGAGTCGATTGCCCCAGTCACCAAAGAGGGATTGGGTCAAACCTCCCCGCTAATACCCAGTCAGTAACTGACTTCTTAGGCCTGGCAACGGAGGATTGAAGAGGCCCTGGGACACCAGCCCCGGTACACAGCACCAACAGTGAGCCCAGGGCAATACTTCGTGTAGCGGGTAAGGTTATCTCCTTCCTCATTGACACCGGGGCCACCTACTCCATCCTCCCTGAATTTGGAGGACCTGAGTCCATCTAATACTTTCATAGTTGGGGTCTCAGGTGTACGCACTAGCCCTCTTATAACTCCACCACTTACTTGTATACTAGATCAGACATCATTCACACATCAGTTCCTAGTGATTACACAATGTCCCACTCCGCTACTAGGACGGGACATCCTAACTAAATTCAATACTACACTCCAATTATTTCGATTTAATTCTACTCAAACATTACAACAAACTTCCAATATTCTCCTTTTGCTGGCCAGTGGTTCATCACCCCAACATACCAACTCCCCGTTTCCTTCTCCCCTTCCTTCCTCTCTGGTAAACCCGTCAGTTTGGAACATTCAACACCCGTCCATAACTAGACATCATATCCCCGTCCAGATTTCCCTCAAGGATCCCTCCCTCTTTCCTAACGTACCCCAATATCCCATTTCCCACAAACACCTCCTAGGACTAAAACCACTTATTACTAAATTTCTTAATGCAGGACTTCTTATCCCTACCAGTTCGCCATACAACACTCCTATTCTTCCAGTGGTTAAACCCAATGGCACTTACAGGCTAGTGCAAGACTTACGAGCCATTAACTCGGCAGTTCTTCCCACCACTCCCGTAGTCCCTAACCCCTACACTATCCTATCTACATACCCGCCAATACACACTTTACAGTATTAGACCTTAAGGATGCCTTTTTTACTATTCCCTTACACCCAAATTGTCAAAACCTCTTCGCATTTACCTGGACTTATCCAGACACTTGACATTCACAAAAACTAACCTGGACGGTCCTACCTCAGGGCTTCTGGGACAGTCCCCACTTTTTTGGACAGGCATTAGCTACTGACCTCAAATCACTAACTCTGTCCCAGAGCAGCATCTTACAATATGTTGATGACCTCCTTCTCTGCAGTCCATCCTTAGAGACTTCCCAGTCAAGGCACCATTCAACTACTCAATTTCTTAGCTCATTTGGGCTACTGGGTAGCTCCTACTAAGGTGCAGCTCTCCTTATCACAGGCCACATATTTAGGACTGCAGATGACCTTTTGCAGGACAAAAGGCCATCACCACTGATAGGAAACATCTAATATCCTCCATACCAACACCCTTTACCAAAGAGGAGTTTCTCTCCTTTCTCGGAATTGCGGTTTCCTCAGATCATGGATCCCTAATTGCAGTCTGTTAGCGAAACCTCTCTATGAGGCCACTAAAGGGGACCTCACCAAACCCCTAGATCCTAAATTTCCAATACAAACACCCTTCACCAAACTCCAACAGGCTCTCCTCCAAGCACCTGCCCTACACCTCCCAGGCTTAAAAACTCAGAATTCATACTCTATGTTACAGAAAAACAAGGGCTTGCCCTTGGGGTCCTTGGACATCAAAAGGGACCCTCCTTCGCACCAGTCGCTTTTCTCTCTAAACAGCTAGACCCCACTTGCAAGGGATGGACACGCTACCCTGCTTCAGAGCTCTGGCAGCTGCGGTCCTGTTAGCCCTTGAGAGCAAAAAGCTCTCATTAGGACAAAAGGTCATCATCAGGTCTCCCCATAACCTACAGGACCTTGTTACTCATAAGGCCTTAGCCCATTTATCACCCTCTTGATTACAAGTTCATATCATTTTTCTTGAAAATCCCGAATTTTCTTCCCAGCCCTGTTCTAGTCTAAATCCGGCTACACTCTTCCCTACCTCCTCCTCACCCCCAGCTCATTGTTGCATTGAAACTCTCACACGTTTTGCTACCCCCTTCCCTCACCTCTCTTCTACACTTCTTCCCATTCCAGACCTCTCCCTCTTCATTGACGGGAGCGCACTTAAGACCCGACAACAGTCCACTCAGGCAGGCTATGCAATCATCACCGACCAACACCTCATCCTCGAGGCTCAGCCCCTACCACAGGGTACAACCTCACAACAGGCTGAGCTTACAGCTCTTACAAGAGCACTGACTCTCAGTTCTAACAAAACAGCTAAAATTTACAAGGACTCAAAATATTATCATATTCTTCACTCAGCTGCAGCTATTTGGAGGGGAACGTGGATTCCTTACTACCAAAGGCGATCCCCTCCAAAACCACACATACATACAAAATCTTTTAAATGCAGCTCTACTTCCCAAGCAAGCAGCCATTATTCATTGCAAGGGACATCAAATAAGCACCTCTCCTATATCCATTGGAAATGACTTAGCCGATCAGGTAGCCAGGAAGGTTGCAACCCAGTCTCCTGACTCACAAATTTACTTCCTCATTCCACTAAGGAGAAAACTACAACTCTCTCCCACAAAAGGAGGAATGGTTTCTTAAGGATGGTAAAGTCCTCCTTCCGCAATCCCAGACTCAGACCATCTTATAGTCCATACACGAGTCTTTCCACTTAGGCTACCAACCTCTTCTAATCTACACCTCCTCCTTCCTCATGGGCAACAGTATTTCTGCCACCCTTAAATGCATAACCTTGTCCTGTCGTATCTGTACCTCTTGCACGTCACAGGGAGGAATACACCCCAAATCTGTCCCTGCCCACCGGGCTCGGGGACAACTACCAGCCCAAAATTGGCAAACAGACTTCACACATATGCCTAAACATAAGGGATTCAAATACCTCCTCACCGTAGTAGATACCTTTTCGGGATGGACTGAGGCATTCCCCACTACACAGGAAGATGCTGGCACTGTTGCCACCATCTTAACTGAGCACATTATTCCCTGATTTGGTCTCCCTTCTACACTTCAATCAGATAATGGCCCTGCCTTCATTTCTCACATCACCCAATCTCTCTCCTCCTACCTAGTACTCAAATGACAGTTATACATTCCATACCATCCTCAATCCTCAGGGAAGGTCAAACGAGCAAACCAGGTTCTCAGAAATCATCTCAAAACTCATCCTAGAACTACACCTACCTTGGCCCCAGCTCCTTCCCTTAGCCCTCATGAGAATTCGAGCTATGCCCAGGAAACCATTAAACCTAAGCCCCTTTGAGATTATGTATGGTAAACTCTTCGTCTTAGACTCCAGTCCCCTACACCCTCTGATCCGGCTATAGCAGGGGTCCCCAAACTACGGCCCGCAGGCCACATGCGGCCCCCTGAGGCCATTTATCTGGCCCCCACCGCACTTCCAGAAGAGGCACCTCTTTCATTGGTGGTCAGTGAGAGGAGCATAGTTCCCAATGAAATACTGGTCAGTTTGTTGATTTAAATTTACTTGTTCTTTATTTTAAATATTGTATTTGTTCCCGTTTTGTTTTTTTACTTTAAAATAAGATATGTGCAGTATGCATAGGGATTTGTTCATAGTTTTTTTTTATAGTCTGGCCCTCCAACGGTCTGAGGGACAGTGAACTGGCCCCCTGTGTAAAAAGTTTGGAGACCCCTGGGCTATAGGGTCCTACTTTCCTGCCCTGGCTCACATGCAAGCCAACCTACACACTGAGGTCAACAAGCTGCTACCCCAACCCTTTCCAACAACTAAAACACACTTTTCCCTCCTACCAGGAGACCAGGTATACAAGAGGACCCGAGGAAAAACACCACTCCAACCAGTTTGGACGGGACCCCACACAGTCATCCTGAGTACTCCCACAGCTGTTAAAATAGGAGATACCCACTGGATTCACCTTTCTCATATCAAACCCTACATTAGCAAACCTCCTAAATCCTATCTGTCCACCCCTACAGGACCCTTAACCCTCAAGCTCTCCTCTATTCCAGAAGAATGAGCCCACTTCTGTGCCAGGTCGGCTTAACTTCCCACATTATGTTTTCTCTTATATTTCTTATATCACTTTTTAGCTCCCAATCCTATGGCCAACAGCATGTCTGGAGATTTTTTGTTGAGGAAACTACGGGGCCTTTCAAAAAGCCGGACAAGCCTAACACTATTGCGCGGCAGATTGCTCTCCGACAGGTTGTCAAGCTCGAGTCACTCTCGTCATCGAGTTAAAAAATATGAAAACTCTCCAATCTGCTTTAACAGGCGGCCTACCTCTAACCCAGCCCTCTGCTTTCCACATATGCAGACAAACCTAAACTGCCAAAGATATACAGCCACAGGAGGTTGCCCTGGGGCCCCTCATCAATAATAGCTAGATATAGGTACCTCCGCATTTATTACCCTAACCCTTGGACAATAATACCTACTGAAAGTCCATGTAATCCAATTTGGGAGATAGGATACTCGGCCGCGGTCTACCCGGCTCTATCCGAAGTCCACCCTTCCGGGCACCTCAAAATTTACCGCAAATGGGTCAGGGTAAAATCCACCAAAGTTCTCGAAGAACTCACTAATTTTATCCTTACCCATGAGGATAAACTTAAGACACAAGCATCTAACTCCTACTCCCGACCTTTCTCATGGCTAGGACTCATCAAGCAGGGCATCCAAGTTCTCAACCTCACTTCTGTATACAACACTTCTCGCTGCTTTCTCTGTGCCTTTTTAAACAAGTCTCCCATCACCGCAGTTCCTTTACCATACCCACTCAATACCACCAAAATTCAAGACCCTTTTTCTCTCTCTGGAGTTCCTCTCTTCCAAAAAGACCTCACCTTGTATGTCTGCTACACCAATCGGCCTACCCTATCATGTAAAAATACTATTCAGGGCCCTGGCCGGTTGGCTCAGCGGTAGAGCGTCGGCCTGGCGTGCGGGGGACCCGGGGTCGATTCCCGGCCAGGGCACATAGGAGAAGCGCCCATTTGCTTCTCCACCCCCACCCCCTCCTTCCTCTCTGTCTCTCTCTTCCCCTCCTGCAGCCGAGGCTCCATTGGAGCAAAGATGGCCCAGGCGCTGGGGATGGCTCCTTGGCCTCTGCCCCAGGCGCTAGAGTGGCTCTGGTCGCGGCAGAGTGACACCCCGGAGGGGCAGAGCATCGCCCCCTGGTGGGCAGAGCGTTGCCCCTGGTGGGCGTGCCGGGTGGATCCCGGTCGGGCGCATGTGGGAGTCTGTCTGACTGTCTCTCCCCGTTTCCAGCTTCAGAAAAATACACACACACAAAAAAATACTATTCAGGTTCAAACTTCTCTAACCAGCCCCAATGGAACTATTCTGAAAACCTTAAACGCCTCTTCCCCCCTCCCTTGTGTCCCAGTAATAACTGCACCACAATTAATATATTATGGAGAGGAAGAATTCTCAGTCCAGCTGAGGAAAGACAGGAATAAACGGGCTGCCTTCCTCCCAGTCCTCCTTGGCCTTGCCCTTGCCACTTCTATAGCGGCTATAGGGATAGGTGGGGCTGCCTTAGGCCATAGCAAAGGACTACTAACCAACTAAAGGCAGACCTGGAACAGGCCCTTGATAATTCAGCTATCTCTCTAGCCTCCCTCCAAAGACAACTGACCTCCCTACCTCAGGTCACCCTACAAAACCGAAGGGCTTTAGATCTACTAACAGCTGAGAAAGGCGGTACTTGTCTCTTTTTACAGGAACAGTGTTGCTATTACATCAACGAGTCTGTCCTGGTCGAGGAAAATACCAACTCTCTCCGAAAACTTCAGGAACGAATCCTCAGTGGTCAAGCCGGTATGGACCCTACTCCGAACAATGGTGGAAAAATCCCTTGTTCTCCATGCTAGCACCAATTATAGGACCAATCCTAATTCTGTGCCTAATATTTATGCTTACCCCCTTCTTTATCAAGTTCCTGCAGGTCCGAATGAGAGAAATCTCCAGGATTACCTACAATCAAATGCTTTTACAACCCCTACTCCAACTACCCCAAAGGGGGGTTCACACAGGAGGCCCCCAGTAGGGATAACAGCAGGAAGCAGCTCCAGAGATGGCCGGTCCGAGACAAACCTCCTTCCTGAACCCCATACCCTCTCCTTCCCCTCACCTCTTTTCCTTTTTATCATACCACAGAGTTTAGAAATGATAGATACATGAGTTTACCAGAAAATTCCAACTGCCCTTTTGTTGTCCCACCTGGCTGCCTGACCTCACCCTTACTTACTGGATAATCGCCCCTGAGGCAGAAGAGTTCCAGAAAGCTGAAATTGTAAAACTATAAAAGGTAACATACCAGAACTTCTGACTCAGTACCCCCTCAGGTTCTCCAAAGCCCTATAAAATTTGCCCCTAGTCTGTAACCAGTGCCCTTCTCCCCGAGAAGTGCCCAGCAGGTGTTTCTGTTCTAATGAAGCCTGCACATCTGGTGTTCGAGTGTTGTCTCATTCTTACAGGAACAACTAATAATCTCTCTTTCTCTTTCTCTCTCTCTCTCCCTTTCCCTAAAATCAATTTTAAAAATGAATATATATATTAAAAATATACACAAAAGGAAAAATGAGAAGAGAATCAAATGCTATACTACAAAAAAATCAATTAAACACACAAACAGTAATGTAGAAAATGGGAAACAAAATATGAGTAAGACACATAGATAACAAATAGAAAAATGGCAGAAGTCACTCCTTATCAGTGATTACTTTAAATGGAAATGGTTTAAATCAGTGGTCCCCAACCTTTTTTGGGCCACGGACCGGTTTAATGTCAGAAAATATTTTCACAGACCGGCCTTTAGGGTGGGATGGATAAATGTATCACATGGCCAAGACAAGCATCAAGAGTGAGTCTTAGATGGATGTAACAGAGGAAATCTAGTCATTTTAAAAAAATTAAACATCGTTCAGGCTTAAATATAAATAAAACAGAAATAATGTAAGTTATTTATTCTTTCTCTGCGGACCGGTACCAAATGGCCCATGGACCAGTACCGTGGCCATTTAAATTACCCAGTCAAAAGGCAAAGATTTGCAGAATGAATAAGTATACAGGACCCAACTATATGCTGCCTAAAGAGACTTACTTTGGATCCAAGGAAACAAATTAGTTAAAAGTAAACAACCAGAAATACATATTCCACGTAAAGGATAACCAAAAGAGAGAGCTAGGTGGCTATACAATATCAGAGAAAATAGACCGTAAGGCAAAAACTGTTGTAAAAGACACAAGAACAGTATATATTGATAAAAGGTCAGTTCATTAAGGAGATATAACTATAAACAGAGGCCACAAAATAAATAATGCAAACACTGACAGAACTGAAGAAATAGGCAGTAGAAAAGACAGTTGCGCCGGCATTAAAAAACTGCTCTTCCATATAGTCCTTTCCCTATGAAACAGTTAACAGATATTTTAAAGTTCTCCTGCAGCCTCTTGATTTTGCCTCAAGATTATTGCAAGTTTAACAGTTTTCATGCCTTTTAAAAATGCAAGCCAACGCTACCTTAGAGAGTTTAATACTTTATTTGGAGTAACATGACTTTAAATTTCCTTGTCTTTTAGCCTAAAATAATGCTGTTCACTATGCTTTCTTTTTCTTTTCTTTTTAATTTCTTTTATTAATTCATTTTTAGAGAGAGAGTAGAGAGAAAGAGAGAGAGAGAGAAGGGGAGGAGCAGGAAGTTTCAACTCCCATATGTGCCTTGACCAGGGAAGCCCAGGGTTTTGAACCGGCAACCTCAGTGTTCCAGGTTGATGCTTTATCCACTGCGCCACCACAGGTCAGGCTCTTTCTTTTTCAATTGATTGTCATCTCACAAATCCACAAATTTGGCCACTTTTCCATAACTTCATCATATACTTCAGGTACTACTTTAGCATTTTCCTTACATACATGTCAGTGGATTTCCTTTTTCTAGATACACTGAATTACTGATTCATTATATGGCCAACAGATCTATATCTGATGCCTGAATAAATCTTATCTAACACATGTATATTTTCTTTGTAAAGAACAGCACACCTTTCTTGTGTTAGGAAGACTAGACACCATTGTAGCATTGTGCTTGAGTACCATTTTAAACAGCAAAATCACCTATAAAAAACACAAAAACATAAAAAACATGGACTCTTGAGCTGACACAAGAAAGTAAAGCAATGCCTTGTTCAACTTCAGTCGGGAACATGTATGCTAGGTGACAGACTTTTTGCCATTCTGCACATCTGTGAATATATTGAGCAGGTAAATTTACAAACATGCAATCCATGAATAATGAGTATCAATTGTTTGTAGAAATTAAACTACTCTTAAGTAATCATAGGCCAAAGAAGAAATCACAACAGAAATTATAAAATACTTAGAGATGAATGAAAAAACCACAACATACCAAAAATTAAATAATGCAGTTAAAATAGCACTCAGAGGGAAATGTATAGTAGTAGAGGCTTACATTAGTACATTGGTATATTTACACAATGGAATACTCCTCAGCCCTAAAAAAGGAGATTTTACCTTTTGCAACAGCATGTATGGACCTAGAGATTATTATGCTAAGTAAAATAAACCAGTCAGGCCCTGGCCGGTTGGCTCAGCGGTAGAGCGTCGGCCTAGCGTGCGGAGGACCCGGGTTTGATTCCCGGCCAGGGCACACAGGAGAAGCGCCCATTTGCTTCTCCACCCCTCCGCCGCGCTTTCCTCTCTGTCTCTCTCTTCCCCTCCCGCAGCCAAGGCTCCATTGGAGCAAAGATGGCCCGGGCGCTGGGGATGGCTCTGTGGCCTCTGCCTCAGGCGCTAGAGTGGCTCTGGTCGCAACATGGCGACGCCCAGGATGGGCAGAGCATCGCCCCCTGGTGGGCAGAGCGTCGCCCCATGGTGGGCGTGCCGGGTGGATCCCGGTCGGGCGCATGCGGGAGTCTGTCTGACTGTCTCTGTTTCCAGCTTCAGAAAAATGAAAAAAAAAAAAAAAAAACCAGTCAGAGAAAGACAAGTACCATATGATTTCACTTACACATGGAATCTAATAAACAAAATAAACTAAATAGACACAGACTCATAGATACAGAGAATAGACTGACAGCTATCAGCGGGGAAAGGGTTTGGGGGCTGGGTGAAGGGATTAAGCAAAGGAAAAAAAGCTCAAAGATGAGACAACAATGTGGTGATTACGGGAGGGTAAGGGGGGGGATGAGGAAGAAGAGGGCAGAGGGGGACACGGCGATGGAAGGGGACCTGACTTGGGTGATGAGTGTGTGGTGCAGTGTACAGCTGATGTAGTATGTAGTGGTACACCATTTGTTATTTTATTACACCCTTTGTAATTTTATTAACCAATATCATTTCAATAAATTCAATTTTAAAAAGTAAATAATAAAATATAAACAGCACTCAGAGGAGAATGTTTAGCTGTAGAGGCCTACATTAAAAGAAAGATCTCAAATCAGTCACAACTCTAACCTTAGGGACTAAAAAAGAACAACATACTGAATGCAAAGGAAGCAGTAGCAGGGAAAATTAGAGTGAAAAAAAACAGAAATTAGGAAAACAATAAAAAACCGTAAGATATTTCTTTGAAAGGATCAGCAAAATTGATAAACCTTTACTCTCGCTGACAAAAAAAAAAAAAAAAAAAAAAAGAAAAGAAAATACAAATAACTAATTTCAGAGATGAAAGTGGGGAATTACTATTCATCAGAAGGATTGTAAGAGACAACTGCAAACTGTATGCCAACAAATTAGATAACCTAGATGAAATGGAAAAATTCCTAGAAACATACAAATTACCAAAACTGACTCAAGAAGAATCAGAAAGTCTAAACAGAGCTATTTCAAAAAATTTTTTAAGCAAAACAGAGAGACAGAAAGAGGGAAAGATGAGAAGCATCAAGTCGTAGTTGTGTCACTTTAGTTGTTCATTGACTGCCTCTCATATGTACCTTGACTAGGGTAGGGGAGCTTCTTGCTCAAACCAGTGACCAGACTGGGCTAAAAGCTAGTGACCATGTAAATGATCCCACGCTCAAACCAGCAACACCGGTGAGCCTGCCCTTAAGCCGGATAAGCCTGTACTCAAGCTGGTGACGTGGGGGTTTCAAACCAGGGACCTCAGCGTCCCCATCCACTGAGCCACCATCAGTCAGGCCAGACCTATAACAATTTTTAAAATTTCATCAGTAATTCAAAACCTCACAAAGAAAGGCCCAGGTATAGATGGTTTCGCTGGTGAATTCCACCTAACATTTAAAGAAGATTTAACATCAATTTTTCTAAAACTCTTCAAAAAAAACAGAAGAGGAAGGAACACCTTCAGACTCATTACATGACACCATTATTATGCTAATAGCAAAACCAGACAAAGACATCACAGGAAGAAACTACAGAGGAATATTCCTTGTGAATACTAATTAAAAATCTTCTAGAACAGTATTAGCAAACTAAATCCAACAGTACATTGTTAAGTATTATACACTGTGGCTTAGTGAGATTTATCCCAGAAAAGTATTGTGGTTCAACAAAGAAAAATCAATCAGTGTAATATATACCACATTAATAGAATGAAGTAAAACATATACACACATACACACACACCGACACACACACAGTGGTCCCTCATCTGTCATGGGGGTTAGGTTCCAGAACCCCAATAGGCGAAAATCTGCGCATAGCGACCTTTTATTTATTTTATTATTTATATATATTTTTAAAGCTTTATAAACCCTCCCCACACTCTTATAAACACTTCCTATGCTCTTAAAAACTTTCTAAATAATTAAAATAATATATAAAAATACCTATATACTGCAAAATCCCGCAATATAGCAAAAGATCCACGATATAAAATTAGATATATACAATTTAAAAATCCGTGATACAGTGAGACTGCAAAGTGAACCATAATACGGCGAAGGATGGCTGTATACAAATGATCATCTAGCACTCAAATAAACTAAGAATAGAAGGGAACCTCCTTAACACAATAACAGGCATTTATGAAATATCTACAGATAACATTATACTCAATGGTGAAAGACTGAAAGGTTTCTCCCCAAGATTAAGAACAAGACAAAGATGTCCACCATTTACCACTGCTATCTAACATTATATATACAGGCAGTCTCCGGGTTACAAATGAGATAGTTCTGTAGGTTTGTTCCTAAGCTGAATTTGTATGTAAGTTGGAACAGGTCCATTTACCTATTAAATGCAACTTGGACAGATGTTTGTCATAACATAGTATTTATTTTACCTTCCTGTGCATATAAATACTTAAACATTTTCAAACCTACAGAACTTATCTCATTCATAACCCACGGACTGCCTGTAGTAAGTTCTAGCCAGGGCAATTAGGCAAAAAGAAGTAAGACATATAAATTAGAAAGGAAGAAGTAAAACTTTATTCACAGATGACATAATCAGAAAAATAGAAAATCTCAAAGAATCCATATTAATTTATCCATTCTTACTAGAGTGGTTAATAAATGAATTCAGCAAAACTTCAGGGTTCAAGGCCCTGGCCGGTTGGCTCAGCGGTAGAGCGTCGGCCTGGCATGCGGGGGACCCGGATTTGATTCCCGGCCAGGGCACACAGGAGAAGCGCCCATTTGCTTCTCCACCCCCACCCCCCTCCTTCCTCTCTGTCTCTCTCTTCCCCTCCCGCAGCCAAGGCTCCACTGGAGCAAAGATGGCCCGGGCGCTGGGGATGGCTCCTTGGCCTCTGCCCCAGGCGCTAGAGTGGCTCTGGTCGCCGCAGAGCGACACCCAGGATGGGCAGAGCATCGCCCCCTGGTGGGCAGAGCGTCGCCCCTGGTGGGCGTGCCGGGTGGATCCCGGTCGGGCGCATGCGGGAGTCTGTCTGACTGTCTCTCCCCGTTTCCAGCTTCAGAAAAATACAAAAATGAAAACAAAACAAAACAAAAAAAAACAAAAAAAAAACTTCAGGGTTCAAGATCAACACACAAAAGCTGTGTTTCTATAAACCAGCAATGAAAAATCAGAAAAGGAAATGAATATAACAATTCAATTACAATAGCATCCAAAAGAATAAATACCTAGGAATAAATTTAAACAAGTAAACGAAAGACTAGTACACTGAAAACTACAAAGCATTACTGAAGGAAATTAAAGAACTTATCTTTGACATAAGATATATTTATGCATTTGGATATATTTTATATATGTTCTTATGTGTACATATATAATATATCCTTATATATAATATTATTTAGATTATTATCTCTGTCCTCAAGAATTAAAGTCCCATTGGAGCAAGGGACTTAAGTCTGTTTTGTTCACTGTTACGTTACCAGTGACTACAACAGTGTCTGCACAAAGTCAGCAGTCAATACTTGTTCAGTGAAGTAAACATAAGCCTTCAGCCACTAAGGATATCAATCTGAGAGTATCACATTCATGATAACTTGGGGTTACCAATGATCTCATAGTATCATTCAGTTACTGACCTCAAACCTGGGCTGTGTTAACCTTTAGTTCTAGGAGCATCTCTGGAGTCCACCATAATAAACTGCGATCTGAAAATCCCATTGAATAAATTTAGGAAAGGGAATTTCCAATGCCTTTCTAATAAATAATGTTTTAGAATAAACATTATTAGGCACAGATCAGAAACTAATATACACTTTCTTTTTTTTTTAAGTGAGAGTAAGGGAGATAGAGACAACTCCCACATGCGCCTGGACCAGGATCCACCAGGCAACCCCTGCCTGGAGCCGATGCTATCTTGGGCCATTGTCAACCAAGCTATTTTTAGTGCCTGAGGTGGAGGCTCCACCCAGCCATCCTCAGCGCCCAGGCCAATGCACTTGAATCAATTGAGCCATGGCTATGGGAGGGAAAAAGAGAAAGAGAGAGAGAGAGAGAGAAGGGGGAGGAGAGGTGGAGAAGCAGTTGGTCACCTCTCCTGTGTGCCCTGACCGGGAATCAAACCTGGGACTTTTATATGTTGGGTGGATGCTCTACCACTGAGCAAACCAGCCAGCACCTAATATACTTTCTAAAACAAAGCTGGATAGAAATATAAAACCACTTCATAGGATAGCACATTATGAACTATATTTTCTATATTAAAAGTAAAAACCAACCAACTTAATCAAAATAGCATGTTTTCCTTCATGGTACTTTCCACACTGGTATGCTAATGTAGAGTATTATACGGGTTCAAATAGATAAAACAAAAAGTGACCCATATACCAGTCAATTAATGTACATATTAATGATAAAAATGTGAACTGAAACATTTTCAACTCAATCTACTGTTTTGACCTATTCATATCTGATGTCTTCTTACTGTTTCTCTTTTTCACAAAGTGTCAGTTTAACAACAGAACTCATCACATAAATATTAATTATGACTTTAAATATATTTTATATTACAAACCATAATAAGGAAAGCACTACTTCTTACCATACTAATTGATGGTTATGTTAACAAAACAGGATCCATTTCTCAATTCCTATTATAGGAACAGGATTTATGAGGAAAGAGAGAGAAGGGCTATGTGTTATAGCTTGTATCATTTTAGAACTGCAGGCAGACCAAGGCTTCCCAGATAGTTATGAACAAGACATTCCTGACTGTATCTGCAGGAACCGGGAAAGGAAAAAACAAACAAAATCCAGTCTTCCAGGCAGTTTCCAATCATTAATTCATTCCAATTCTAACCTATCAAATAATTTTTTATCTGTCTCTTAGATAACCCAGCCCTATTTGTTACAAGGCCCCAGAAAACGCCTCTAGTGTCTAGTGTGGATTCTGTGGTGATTTATTTAAAAATCTCTATTCAAATCTCCTGGGTTGGAAGCAAATCTAGTTTAGGGTGACAATAGCTCTTCGGAAGCTGCATGGGCACTTTGGGAGAGTAAACAGAGTAGCGGTAATTAAGTAATTTCCAAAATGCAAAGGCATTGTAATAGAACACTCAAATTCTGTCTTTTCCACATTGACACGTTTGGCAATTCTGTAAGAACACCAATTTCTATTTTTTAAAAAGTCAGAACTAGAAAGACTAGGAAGGACTACCTCTTCTCCCTTTTCCTCTGCCACAGCAATCTGACCAACTTCTCTCTCGCTCGGATACACATCTGTTGAATGATCCTCCACTTTCACTCTCTATTTCTATTCCTACCTAATCCAATCCTTTATTTCTGATAAACTGGCTGGATTTCTTAAAACCAAAATTCAATTCTAGGCAGATGTTAAAAGAAATGAATTTGGATTTGTTCTTTACTGGAACATTAATAGATGACACAACTTAACATACAATTTACTAAATACCAGGCACTAAGTCTAAGAGCTTTACAATTTTACAAATAGAGCTCATTTAATCATTAGAACAACCCTATGGGGTAGGTATTCTCATTTAAATTGAGGCAAAGAGAGGCCCGAGATCAAAGAGATATGTATTAAGTTACAGAGCTGAGATTCAAACACTGAAAGTCTGATTAGGGAGTCTGAGCTCTTAACCACTATGTTAAGCTGCCCTTCATGTATAGATTGTATTGTTTGTATCCCTAAGATCAAGCAGATGATCACTCGGTTATTTTTAATTAGGTTTTTCTTATAATGGAAGCTAAGTACAAATTTCACTTAATTCGAGGTGTAAGAGATCTTAGAGGTATTAATTCCACATTCCTCTCTGAACAGATAAAGAAACAGATCCAGGGAATGCTAAATAACATTTAGCATTATATATTAGAAGTCTATTGTGATGTCTTTTACAATTTATCATGCTTGTTACTTTACAGTTTACACTTTTATCACTACACAATTAGGTATTAATTTTATGTTTGGTAGGAGTTGCTAGTTTCTTTTTCTTGGATAGTGCTGACCTTTACTTGCTGAATGTATGTCTCCTCAAATAAGGCTTTTACTTAAATTCAATCTTTAGATCTTATTTTTTTAAATGAAAGAAAAATTTACAAGTCCTTGTATTATTTTCAAATGAATAAAAGTTTACCAAATCCAAAACAGTTCACAGGACCTCCTAGATGCCTTTAATTTCCTACCGCCACCTAATCTTTTCATTGCACATCCTACCACAGGAACACTTATCTAAACAGTTCCTTCAGTTGTTCTAGTGAACGGTTTTATTCTTACTGATATGCTTTCCTCAACTATTTATCACACTTAATCAGGATTACTTTTTTATATTATGGCATTTATCATTCACATTCATGGAAGTATGTAAAAGAATTCAGTAAAATTACTTGCAATTAAAGCAACTGCAAAAACTATCTTTAATAGAATTAAAAATTTTCAGAGTAATGTAAATATAGGACAAAGGCAGATACCAGAAACAATTACATACACACACACACACACATACACAAATAACTTTTTATTTACTGATTTTAGCAAGAGAGGAAGTGGGGAGAGAGAGAGAAAGACAAGAACATTGAACTGCTCCTGTATGTGCCCTGACCAGGGATGGAATCTGCAACCTCTGCACTTTGGGACAATGCTCTAATCAACCAATCTATCCAACCAAGGCAAAAAAGAATTATATTTTGCCCTGGCCGTTTGGCTCAGTGGTAGAGCGTCAGCCTGGTGTGCAGAAGTCCCAGGTACAATTCCCGGCCAGGGCATACAGGAGAAGCGCCCCATCTGCTTCTCCACCCCTCCCCCTTTCCTTCCTCTCTGTCTCTCTCTTCCCCTCCCACAGCCAAGGCTCCACTGGAGCAAAGTTGGCACGGGTGCTGAGGCTGCCTCCATGGCCTCTGCCTCAGGTGCTAGAATGGCTCTGGTTGCAACAGAGCAATGCCCCAGATGGGCAGATCATCGCCCCTTGGTGGGCATGCTGGGTGGATCCTGGTCGGGTGCATGCTGGAGTCTGTCTGACTGCCTCCTCGTTTCCAACTTCAGAAAAATACAAAAATACAAAAAAAAAAAAAAAAAGAATTATATTTTGAATTTGAGGAACTGATAGTGTATATGTAAACAACATTTGACATAACACATTAATGATACAAGTCTTGTTCTTATACACTGCTAGTGTAATGAAAATTGATGCAACCTTGGAAAGCTTTTTTTTTGTAACAGAGACAGAGAGAGGCAGAGAGAGGGACAGAGAGGGATGTCTAGACAGGCAGGAAGGGAGAGAGATAAGAAGCATCAATTCTTCACTGCAGCACCTTAGTTGTTCATTGACTGCTTTCTCATATGGGCCTTGACCTGGGGACTACAGCAGACTGAGTGACCCCTTGCTCAAGCCAGGGACCTTGGGCTCAAGCCAGTGACCTTGGGCTTCAAGCCAGTGACCTTTGGGCTCAGGCCAGCGACAATGGGGTCATGTCAATGATCCCATGCTCAAACCAGCGACCCTGCACTCAAGCCTGTGACCTCAGGGTTTTGAACGTGGGTCCTCTGAGTCCCAGTCCGACGCTCTATCCACTGTGCCACCACATATAAAAAAGTTCTAAATGTCCTAAATATATACACATTGATCTAGTAATCTCTCCTAGAATTTTATACTAAGGAGATAAAAAATATATATATAACAAAACAATAAAGTCAATATTTATTGATCATAATATTGAAGTTTAAAATACGGGCTTTTGGCCCTGGCCGGTTGGCTCAGTGGTAGAGCATTGGCCTGGCGTGCAGAAGTCCCGGGTTCGATTCCCGGCCAGGGCACACAGGAGAAGCGCCCATCTGCTTCTCCACCCCTCCCCCTCTCCTTTCTCTCTCTCTCTCTCATCCCCTCCTGCAGCTGAGGCTCCATTGGAGCAAAGATGGCCCGGGCGCTGGGGATGGCTCCTTGGCCTTTGCCCCAGGCGCTAGAGTGGCTCTGGTCACAACAGAGCGACCCCCGGAGGGGCAGAGCATCGCCCCCTGGTGGGCAGAGTGTCGCCCCCTGGTGGGCGTGCCAGGTGGATCCCGGTCGGGCGCATGCGGGAGTCTGTCTGACTGTCTCTCCCTGTTTCCAGCTTCAGAAAAATACAAAAAAAAAAAAAAAAAAAAGATTAAAATATGGGCTTTTAGAACTCGACAAACCTAGCTTTAGCCATTTACAACATACACTTACAGGGACTCTAAATAAAAATGTAAATAATATAAATCAATTTAAATTATCTTGAGAGAAAAAAATGTATTTTAAGGATACAAAGTATCTCACAGAACCCTACAGCCCAATGAGGCTAAGCTTCAAGAAGCAGCTACAACTATAAACTGGACAGTCATAGGGCCATTTCTTTTTATATATTCACTTCATTCTTCTTCATCTCCAGACCAACTTCTCTGCTCTTCAGTCCACATGGTAGGTGATGGTTTCTGAATTTACTTCTTCATTGGGAAAACCTGCCCAATCTCAGCAACTATTCTCAATTTCTGGTGGTCAAGATCATGTAGAAAAAACATTGTTGCCCTATAACTGAGGGAACTTATTGAGGGCTGTCAGTGAGGCAGAAAAAGGTGCCTACTTCTACAGGTGTGGAACCACCGGCTAGTTTCATAATCTCTTGGCATCTCAATTTCCTCATCTATAAAGGAAGATGATATCTACAATAATAACACCCTATAGTGTAAAAACTATTTTGTAGCAATATAAAAATATTTCATTCATTAAGAATGTTTTCCAGCCTGACAGGTGGTGGTACAGTGAATAGAGTGTCAACCTAGGATGCTGAGGACCCAGGGTCAAATCCCTGAGGTTGCTGGTTTGAGCACAGGCTCACCAACTTGAACACAGAGTCACTGGCTTAGCTGAAGCCCCCCAGTCAAGGCATGTATGAGAAGCAATCAATGAACAACTAAAGTGATGCAACTATGAGTGGATGCTTCTCATCACTCTCTAGTTAAAAAAAAAAAATGTTTTCTAGGAATTTTTACTGATTGGGAAATGTATGGCATTTATTAGAGTTCTCCAGAGAAACAGAACTATTGAAGTTAGTAAAAGTCAATAAAATGACTTGCAATTAACTTTACTAGCTTAAATAGAATGTTTATATACATAGAAAGTTATAAGAAATTGGCTTTATTGTTGGATTTATTTTAGAACTGTGGGCACTGGCAAATCTAGTATCTGCAGGGTAGGCCAGCAGGCTGGAGACCCAGGGAAGAGCTGATGTTGTAAAAGGCAAGTCTGCTAGCAGAATCTCCTTCTTGGGCAGAACAGTCCTTTTTCTCTTAAGGCATTCAAATGATTGTGGGAAATAATTCCACCCACATTATGGAAGATAATCTATTTTACTCAGTCTACTCATCTAAATGTTATTGTCATGTAAAAAATATCTTTACAGAAACTTCTAGAATAGTGTTTGACCAAAAATCTGGGTACTGTAGCTTAGCCAAATTAACAATAAAATTAACCATTACACACAATATTGCATAAAAAAATAAATGTCATATACTACAGTGGTCCCCAACCTTTCTTGGGCCACGGACCAGTTTAATGTCAGAAAATATTTTCACGGACTGGCCTTTAGGGTGGGATGGATAAATGCACAAAATAAAATTATGCGACTGGTGTAAAAACTGTGGTATTTTTAAATATAATTGTCAAACTTACGAGACAAGCGTCAAGAATGAGACTTAGACGGATGTAACAGAGGGAATCTGGTCATTTTTTAAAATAAAACATCGTTCAGACTTAAATATAAATAAAACAGAAATAATGTAAGTTATTTATTCTTTCTCTGCAGACCGGTACCGAATGGCCCACGGACTGGTACTGGTCTGCGGCCCAGGGGTTGGGGACCACTGATATACTATACTGCTCACAAATATTATGGGATATTTCAAAATAAATATGAAGCTATAAAATATCCCTATTTTTTGTGAGCAGTGTATATGGTCTCAATTATTTTCAAATTGTAAGAAAAAAGTTAGCACTATATTTTCCCTACTATCATATTTTTTATATTCCAAGTCTTCTGTAAGTTTCAGTACTTATCCTGCTTGTCCTCTAGAATTTAATAATATTAACTATTTTCTTTTTTAGGAACTCCTTCTTTTCTTCCTCTTGTAGTTTCCCTTAATAGTATATTCTTTTTATGATATTGTCCAATCTACATCCCTCCCCACTTAGACCCAGGAGTGTGGCCCTAGAAACATGCCCATATTGTGTGATCTGTCGCTCTCTTGACCACAGCTATTGAATTATCAGGCATAAATATTTGACCCTAGGGAAGCAAATCCATTGGCTGGACTGAGTTGATTCGATTTTTCCCCAGCAGTAATTTGAACAAAAGTCAGAAAGAAAGTCAGTCAGTGTCTGTTATGTGCTTGAATTTAGAAATACTGCAGACTAGGGGTTAGACATATACACATGCCAAAGCAGAGAGAGGAGAAGAAAGAAGAAATGAAAGACCATGAACTTAAAAAACAAAGATGGATGGTATGCCTTTGTTCTGACAGCATTCCAGAGCCTGGCTCCACGCCTTCAAAAGACCTGAAAGCACTTTCTTCTCCTTGACTTCCCTGAGATATTCCCTCTAATCTTCAAATAAACCTCCCCTTTTTGTTTATTTGCTTAATCTAGTTCAAACAAGTTACTAGAAGCCCTACACACACACACACACCCTCTCAAACTGCTACTTGTCAGATTCTGTTTCAGGTTCTTTTTACTCTATCCATTCAAGGCTTTCCTAGACCCTCTGTTGTTCTCCCAGTGTATACATTCCCAGGGCAATCTCATCGTCTCTCATCACTTCATTCCACACAAATATGCCGATGACACAAAACATGTGCAGGTCTCTTTCACGTATACAACTGCCTCCTGACAGTCCCAGACAGCTGTCTTATAGGCATCTCTAACCCAACATAAATCTAAAACAGAATTCATCTCCTCTATGCTCTTGCTCCTTTCCTCCAAATCTGACCTGCTTTTAACATTTTCTATCTCTATAAATCAAACTACTATTTCTTAGCTTTCCAAATAGAAAATCTAGGAATAATCCTTAACTCCTGTTTTCCCTCCTAACTGCCAAATCCACGTAATCATTATGTCTTGTCAGTTTTAACTCTTGATAGCTCTCAAATTCATCCATTTCTCGCTACTGTCACTGACACTGTCTAGAACAGGTGCCGGCAAACTTTTTCTGTAAAGAGCCAGACAGTAACCATCTTGGGCTTTATGGACTATATAATTAATGAATATCACAATTACTCAACTCTTCTGTTGGAGCACAAAAGCACCACAGGCAATATATAAATAAATGGATATGGCTATGTTTCAATAAAGCTTTCAATATAGCCACTAAATTTCTCAATTTCATATTTACATATGTCAGAAAAAATTCTTCTTTCAACTTTTTCAACTATTTAAAAACATAAAAGCCATTCATATAAAAGTATAGGAAATTAGGCAGCAGGCCGTTGTTTACAGTCTCCTAGTCTAGATTCCCATCCTCTCTCCCTGGGGACTGGCCCAGTGACCTCTTATCCGGTCTGGTCTCCTGCCTCCGTCCTGCTGTCTCTCCATTTCCCATACCATAGACATAAGTCTTTCTAAAACACCAATCTCATCTCCTCCAGAAAAAGGATTTTATTTGTTTTATTCTCCCTGATATCTGTAGGGCTTATGATACTGCCTGGTTCTTACTAGAAATGAAAAGATTATATTCGTGGAATTCAGCATCATTACCTTGATTAAAGTTTTTTCACTCAGCAAGAGAAAAATGTATAATTTAACAGAAGTCTTTGTCATTATTCTCAGTTACCATTATTTTCTCTATAGAGAACAGACAGAATATACATACATTATTAAATTAATGGAGAGTTGTATAATGCTGTTATACATACAATCAATGTATAAAAATCAAGTGTATTTGATTATTCCAGCCACAAAAAAGAATATTTGAATTTTAACGAGATATTATTTACAACAGTAACAAAAAATATAAACTAGAAATAAATCTAACAAAAGATATGCTTGATCCGTATGGAGAAAATTCTAAAACTTCATTGAAATACATTTTTAAAAACCTAAATAAGATTTACCATATTCAGAGATAAGAAGAATCAATACTGCAAGGCTATCAATTCTCTCTACATTAATTATAAATTCATTGTAATTTCAGTAAAAGTCCAGAAAGAAAGGGCTTTTCATGGAAATTAAAGATTTAAAAATGTATATACTGAGCCTGACCAGGCGGTAGCGCAGTGGATAGAGCATCAGACTGGGATGTGGAGGACCCAGGTTCAAAACCCTGAGGTAGCCTGACCATGCGGAGGACCCAGGTTTGAGACCCCAAGGTCACCAGCTTGAGCGAGGGTTCACTAGCTTGAGTGTGGGATCATAGACACGACTCTATGGTCAGCCCAAAGGTCACTGGCTCGAGCAAGGGGTTACTAGGTCTGCTGAAGGCCCGCGGTCAAGGCACATATGTGAAAGCAATCAATGAACAACTAAGGTGTCAAAATGAAAAACTGATGATTGATGCTTCTCATCTCTCTCCGGTCCTGTCTGTCCCTATCTATCCCTCTCTCTGACTCTATCTCTGTCCCTGTATAAAAACAAACAAACAAACAAAAAAACCCTGAGGTCACCGGCTTGAGTGCGGGCTCATCCGGCTTGAGCACCAGCTCACCAGCTTGAGCGAGGGGTCACTGGCTTGAGTGTGGGATCGTAGACATGACCCCATGGTCGCTGGCTTAAGCCCAAAGGTCACTGGCAAGATTGCTAGTTTGAGCCCAAGGTCACTGGCTTGAGCAAGGGGTCACTAGCTCTGCTGTATACCGCCCCCCCACACACACCAAGGTCAAGGCACATATGGGAAAGCAATCACTGAACAACTACGGAGATGCAAATGAATCTCTCTCCCTTCCTGTCTGCCTGTCTGTCCCTATCTGTCCCTCTCTCTGACTCTATGTCAAAAAAAAAATGTATACTGACAGCAAATATTCAAAAACAGCCAAAACAATATTGAAGAACATGGTAGAGAACTTTCATGAACAGTACTCAACACTTATTCTAAAGCAAATAAAATTTAATACAATGATATTGATACACAGACAAAGAGAGCCGTGAAACAGAATAGAGAACCCAGAATCAGACCCATGTATGTGGGAACTTGACATATAACAAGTGGCATTACAGAAGTGGAGAAAGGATAACTACTCAAAAATGTGATTAGGTTGAGCCTTGGCTGGGTAGTTCAGTTGGTTAGAACACTGTCCCGACATGCTAAGGTTGTGGGTTCAATCCCCTGGTCAGAACACATACAAAGATCAACCAATAAATGCCTAAGGGGAACAATAACTTGATGTTTTTCTCCCTTCCTCTGTTTATTATTTTTTTTTTTTTCATTTTTCCGAAGCTGGAAACAGGGAGGCAGTCAGACAGACTCCCGCATGCGCCTGACCGGGATCCACCCGGCATGCCCACCAGGGGGTGATGCTTTGCCCCTCTGGGGCGTCACTCTGTTGCGTCCAGAGCCATTATAGCGCCTGAGGCAGAGGCCACAGAGCCATCCCCAGGGCCCCGGCCATCTTTGCTCCAATGGAGCCTCACTGCGGGAGGGGAAGAGAGAGACAGAGAGGAAGGAGAGGGGGAGGGGTGGAGAAGCAAAATGGGCGCCTCTCTTGTGTGCCCTGGCCAGGAATCGAACCCAGGACTCTTGCACGCCAGGCCGACGCTCTACCGCTGAGCCAACCGGCCAGGTCCCCTTCCTCTTTTTAAAATCAATAATTTTTTTTAAAAAATGGTACTAGGTCAATAATTATCTATTTGAAAAAAATTACATCAGATCCATCCTCACAACATACACACAACCAATTAAAGGTAAATTAAAGTCTTAAATGAGAAAGGACTTTAATTTTCCAATAAAAAAAGTAACAATAAATAAAGTTTACAGCCTGACCAGGCAGTGGCGCAGTGGATAAAGCATCAGACTGGGATGCCGAGGACCCAGGTTCGAGACCCCGAGGTCGCCAGTTTGAGTGCGGGCTCATCTGGTTTGAGCAAAAGCTCACCAGCTTGGACCCAAGGTCACTGGCTCAAGCAAGGGGTCATTCAGTCTGCTGAAGGCCCATGGTCAAGGCACATATGAGAAAGCAATCAATGAACAACTAAGGTGTCACAATGCACAATGAAAAACTAATGATTGATGCTTTTCATCTCTCCATTCCTGTCTGTCTGTCCCTGTCTATCCCTCTCTCTGACTCTCTGTCTCTGTAAAAAAAAAAAGTTTACAAAAAGACAAACAAAATCTAAAGCACATATTTTAAAGTAAACATGTACAGTGGAGGTGGTAGCTGTGCTGAGGACCATGGGGCAGTGGTGGCTGGTGGGTGGCCATGGAAGATGGGGGGTTTCACCAGCCAACTCTGGAACTGGGAAATCTAAGTAGGAGAGACTACTTGACTAACAGTTCCCTGAAGTGTGGAAGGCTGGAACACTGCCCAAGCAAAATCTTATCAAGTTTGCCAAGAAGCAAATGATGCTAATACAAAAAGCTAAATCAAAATGTACAGATTTGGCCTGACAGGTGGTGGCACAGTGGATAGAGCCTGAAGCTAGGATGCTGACATCCCAGCTCAGAACCCAGCTTGAGTGTGGGTTCATCCAACCTGAGTACAGGCTCACCAGCTTGAGCATGGAGTTGCCAGCTTGAGCATCAGATCAAAACCACAATCCTATGGTTGCTGGCTTAAGCCCAAGGTCACTGGCTTAAGCAAGGGGTGGCTGGCTCTGCTAGACTCCCCAACACCCCATTAAGGCATGTATGAGAAGCCATCAATGAACAAGTAAGGGATGCAACTACGTGTTGATGCTTCTCATCTCTCTCCCTGTCTCTGTCTCTCTCTCATCTTCAAATAAAGTAGAAAGTTAAAATTTTCAATGTGCCTCCTCTCTCACTCTCCCTCTTTCTCTAGAGCAGGGGTAGTCTACCTTTTTATACCTACCGCCCACTTTTGTATCTCTGTTAGTAGTAAAATTTTCTAACTGCCCACTGGTTCCACAGTAATGGTGATTTATAAAGTAGGGAAGTAACTTTACTTTATAAAATTTATAAAGCAGCCTGACCAGACAGTGGCGCAGTGGATAGAGCGTCGGACTGGGATGCAGAGGACCCGGGTTCAAGACCCTGAGGTCGCCAGCTTGAGAGCGGGCTCATCTGGTTTGAGGAAAAGCCCACCAGCTTGAACCCAAGATCACTGGCTCCAGCAAGAGGTTACTCGGTCTGCTGAAGGCCCACGGTAAAGACACATATGAGAAAGCAATCAATGAACAACTAAGGTGTCGCAAAGCGCAATGAAAAACTAATGATTTCTCCATTCCTGTCTGTCTGTCCCTATCTATCCCTCTCTCTGACTCTCTGTCTCTGAAAAAAAGAAAAAAATATTTAAATTGCAAATGTATGGTAATTGGTAATAAAGAATTAAAGTTTTGTTCTTTTTCAGTTTCAAAAGAACAAGGTTTTTCCTGTTTTTATTGTTCTACTCCAGATAAATATAGTAGAGGCCTGACCTGTGGTGGCACAGTGGATAAAGCGTTGACCTGGAAATGCTGAGGTCACTGGTTTGAAACCCTGGGCTTGCCTGGTCAAGGCACATATGGGAGTTGATGCTTCCAGCTCCTCCCCCTTCTCTCTCTCTGTCTCTCTCTCTCTCTGTCTCTCTCTCTGTCTCTCCTCTCTAAAAAAAAATAATAATAAATAAATAAATAAAATTAAAAAATATATATAGTAGAAAAAATTTTCTAACTAGAAAGCAAAGTTTCTACATTTTATTAAAATAGTTATGTCATATGGTGTTAATCAGGTACTTAACTTAAGAAAACCATCTTTGGCCCTGGCCAGTTGGCTCAGTTGTACAGCGTCGGCCCAGTGTGTGGATGTCCTGGGTTCGATTCCTGGTCAGGGCACACAGGAGAAGCGCCCATCTGCTTCTCCACCCCTCCCCCTCTTGCTTCTCTCTCATCTCCTCCCCTCTAGCCAAGGCTCAGATTAGAGAGAGGTGGCTCTGAGAGCTGAGGATGGCTCCATGACCTCCTCCTCAGGTGCTAAAAAATGGCACTGGTTGCAACGGAGCAAGGGCCGCAGATGGACAGAGCACCGCTCCCTAGTGGGTTTGCTAATGGAGGGCAGGGCACATACGGGAGTCTCTCTCTGCCTCTCCTCCTCTCATTAAAAAATTTTAAAAAGCCCTGGCCAGTTGGCTCAGCGGTAGAGCGTTGGCCCAGCGTGTGGAAGTCCCAGGTTCAATTTCTGGTCAGGGCACACAGGAGAAGCACCCACAGGCTTCTCCACCCTTCTCCCTCTCCTTCCTCTCTCTCTCTCTCTTCCCCTCCCGCAGCCTAGGCTCTATTAAAGCAAAGTTGGCCCGGTGGCTGAGGACAGCTCCATGGCCTCTGCCTCAGGCACTAGAATGACTCTGATTGCAGCCGGGTGACACCCCCGATGGGCAGCGCTTCGCTCCCTAGTGGGCATGCCGGGTGGATCCTGGTGGGACGCATGCTGGAGTCAGTCTCTCTGCCTCCCTGCTTCTCACTTCAGAAAAATACAAAAAAAAAAAAAAAAAAAAAGAAGAAGAAAAGAAAACCATCTCTCTCAAGCCTAAGAACTAAAGTTTAGCTTGTGTTCATGTTTAATACCTTTTACTGTCACTTTGGGTACATAACAATATCATTTCATAATAATACACTCTTTTAGTCAAGAATGTTTTTTTTTTATTTTATTTTATTTATTTTATTTTTTTATTTATTGATTTTTAGAGGGGGGGAGAGACAGAGAGAGAGAGAGAGAAAGGGGAGGAGCAGGAAGCATCAACTCCCATATGTGCCTTGACCAGGCAAGCCTAAGGTTTTGAACTGGCAACCTCAGCGTTCCAGGTCGACGCTTTATCCCACTGCGCCATCACAGGTCAGGCAAGAATGTTTGACAGACTTTCTGAGGCTGAAAATTTTAAGACATTTTCTTTTTTATTGATTGATTGATTGATTTTAGAAAGAGGAAAGAGAGAGAGAGAGAAGGAAGCTAGAGAGGGAGAGGTGGAAAAGCAGATGGGCGCTTCTCCTGTGTGCCCTGACCCGCACTCAAACCCGGGACTTCCACACACTGGGCCAACACTCTACCACTGAGCCAACCGGTCAGGGCTTGGTTTTCTTTTTTTTTTAAAGATTTTATTTATTGATTTTTAGAGAGAGGGGAGAGAGAGAAAAAAAAAGAAAGAAAGAAAGGGGAATAGGACCAGGAAGAATCAACTCATAGTAGTTCTTCTCATATGTGCCTTGACCAGGCAAGCCCAGGGTTTGAAACCGGTGACATCAGCATTCCATGTCAATGCTTTATCCACTTCCTACCACAGGTCAGACTAGAACGTCATGTTTGAGAGAGAGACAGGTATAGACTGGATGTCACCAGAAAGCTCTAAGGAATTAAGATTGACTTTGGAAGCCAATAAAAGCCCCTTGGAACAACCACCTGGTAGCCTGCTTCACGGCAGTCTTTCCAAGTGAAAAACAAAGGTTGCTCTCCTGGGAGATGGCAAAGGAAGGACCTCAAGGCTTTTGAGGGGAACTTCAAGAACTTGAGGAATTCATCGAAATCTATGGGTATTGCAGGCAAAGTCTGATGGTAACTATGTAGTTTGGCTTCTTTGCCTTGAGAGGCTAAAGTTCAATCTGGAGATTCCTTAGGAAAATCCAGCACAGCAGATTTAAGACAGCCTATATAATCAATTGCTATTCTTGTTGAATTTTTGCAAATAAGCCTAATTTATTGAAACTAGACTTACGTAGTAAACAGTCTTAAGTTGACCATCTCTGAGAAAAATGGGGGTGATTTTAGAGAGGGAAATTGTGTTTTCATAGAATCTACAGGGTGAGGCAAATGTAGGTTTACAGTTGTTCATACAGAAAGTAATACAATAATAAATAATAATTATAAATTGTTTTGCATGCTCACAACTGTAAACCTACTTTGGCCATATTTTGTGTAATATACAGTTGTGAATATTAGACTATAGTTCAGTTAATTGTCGTTAAATTTTTATTTTTCACCTATATACTGAACTGGATCCTAAATTCTTCTTTTTTTAATTTATTTATTCATTTTTAGAGAGAGAGGAGGGAAGGGGGAGGAGCAGGAAGCATCAACTCCCATATGTGCCTTGACCAGGCAAGCCCAGGGTTTCAAACCGGCGACCTCAGCGTTCCAGTTCGACACTTTATCCAATGCACCACCACAGGTCAGGCCATTTCTTCTAGTTTTCTTACATATTTGGCTGTAACCCTCTGAATTAATGTTTCATTTTTCTCCCATCTTTTGATTTGGAAATTTACTAAGAAGTAAAATTTTTCTGAGCCTTGCAATTGCCAAGTGGCAGCTAAAGGACATCCATAACATAAACTTCAGAAAAACTGCTACAACAGCTCATACTTAAACATTCTCAGTCACTAATGTTCTGTAAGCTGTGCAGAATTTACCAGAGCACCGAAGGACATCGTCAAAGACTTTCAAATAGCAGACAAGGAAGATCTATCAGTCACTGCCTACCTTCATTCCAGCAAAAGAAACTTTGAGCTTTATATTCAGAAATCTTCTCCACTGACAGCTTTACACACTCAGAAACTGATTTAGAATTTGCTCTGATCATTACCCTTTTTGTTCCCTTCTGTATTCATGGACATACTCCTTATTAAAGACCTGACTGCTTACATACAGTACAGGCCTCACTTTGGGAGACCATGTGCACACAGCCTCCTAAAATGAGACTCAACACATTTAACTGAATTATTTTCAGAACTGAATGATTGAATCAGTGAAATATGGAGCAATCTACCAATTTAGCTTGAAATGTAAAAGTTTATTATTTAAAGTTTCAAAGGAGAGACTAAAGAGACAAAAATCATGCCAACCTGAAGCAGCTTTTTTGGGATACTGACTTGAACTATTTATTATATTAAGAAACAAAAACTCAGAACCTCCCCCCACCCCCACCCCACTTCCTGCCTAAGAGATACAGAGAAAAACCGGCTTCAGGAAGGAGATTTTTAAGATGTTGCCTTAGCATAATTTGAATTAAGCATGGTAAACTAAAAGGATTCAGGCACGTGCCTGTTGCCTGGATATACCCCAAGTGTCCCCTTGTTTCTGAGTCACCTAGGGGAATTTTCCTGCCAACTGTTTTCTGCTCTTTTTCAACTACCTGTAAGTGGCCCGTTCTCATTTCTTAACTACCCTTTTCCCTTTGTTTAAATAATTGTATATACCCAGTGTTGCCACACTGTCTTGGAGAATGTTCATGGATTTTTCATGTCTATGTGAATTCCCCATGAGCATGCATTAAACTTTTATTTTCTCCTATTAAAAAAAAGGCATTTTGGTTTTTGTACTGAATTATTACAATCAAGTATCTGTAAAATAGAACTTTTATGTAAAAAAGAACTTTCATATAAGAACTTTCTTTCAAAACAACTAACCAAAAGATAACATTACTCAAATTTAAAAGAGTACACAAATTTATAGAGAAAAATGTAAAATAAGAAATTTAAACTGATTATGTAAGATGACAGTTTGAAACTAGGACATTTCCAAATCCTGTCTAGCTCAAATTCTCAAATTGTATGATATACAAATTCCTAAAACTTTGAATTAAATAACTAGGTTGTTCAAAAACTGTAAGATAAGCTTATTTTGATAATTCATACACCTATGAAATGTTAGAATACTGATAGCTGCATCCTGTAAACAACCTATCAGTACTGTTTTCAGACTTCCTCTTAGCATGTGTTCTGAATGAATGATAAGCAATAAATATTTTCTCTTACTTGGACTGCTAATATTAATAGTATGCAATATGGCTACTCTTTGAAAAGGAGTTATAAAAGGCCCTATAATTATAGAATCCTCAAGTCTCATGAACATAAGAGAAACATCATTAATTAACCAGTGAATATCATGCCAATCATAACAATGAATACCTTAAATTCTGAGATATTTAAATTAAATAAAATTGGAGATATTTATCTACATTCAAAACAGGCAGCACTACTTCACAATTCAAATATCGCTGTCAATCTCCTTTGGTTCAATAGAGGGAAAACCTGTCCACCTGGTACTCTTCCTTCATAATTAATTGTCGTTCTTGTTACATACATTAGGTATTTTCCGTGAACTGTAAGAGAGATGCACTGCATAGAAGTGTCCATGGGAACAAGATTTTATCTATACTGAAACTAAATCTGGGAGAATCAGGTTCATCATAAAGGGGTTTTACACACAATGTGCATTTTTTCAATATAAGATGATTTTATGCTGTAACAGGAAAAACATTGATAGAGTCTGATTCCTTGCATCTTCCATAATTATTTACTTTATTCTTAAATTAAGGGACTGGTCTCTCCTTACAATTTAAAACACAGATAAAACTAACAGCAGTCTAAGAATAAGATTTGCATCTGTGAGAAAGTTTTTAAACCAAATTTATGAACCATGAAAAACTGAAAAATGGGAAGCCATAATATAAAACGCTTACCACTAAATATTCATCCCAAATTGTCAGGGTGACTCTATTGTCATACTTGCTGTTTTTGTAAACTCACTAATCCGACCAAGAACCCTAATTTTAAGAGTAAAGCCATGCATTTTTAAAGCTAACACAACAATCATAATTCAGTAGTAGCTCAACAACTGATACTACAGGTTAGTGATCCAGAAGATAAACTTTGCTTCTATCAGCAAATTAGCAACCACACCCCTGAAAAAAGAGAACTCAGGCTCTTCTCCATTCACTTCCTTAAAGGGTGGCTCTTGTTTAAAATTCATTACTTCATTGCCTCGCCCCACCATGTTTGTTTTGGAATTACACTACTGTATAAACACTGTCTCAGAAGAAAGCAAAAAACTTGACCTACGCCTCAAACTATCAGTTTGGGGGAAGGCACCATATACTACGGGGAAATCGAGTTTTAAAGTTACCTAACAATTCCTTCTAAAGACATTATAACTAATCATAATTGTATTCTGTGCATCACAAGAACTAAAACCGTTTAAAAACTAAACCAAAGCCCAATGACAACGTACTACTTTACAAACAGTGTTTCCTCTAGGTTCTAAGAAAGGCATTACTATTAAAATATGGTCTGAGAGCTAAGTGTCTAGGTTTCCCCGATCATTTAAGTTTTTAAACCTAGAAAGGTGCCTGTTTGAGGGCCCAGTAAAAAGCTGCAGAAAGATGTTTGGGAGGGGAACCAACAGTCAAATTAAAATAACCGTGGAGAGTTAACTCCCCAAGGCTGAGCGGGGCGAGGAGGGGACCTTACCTGCCAGCGGCCGTAGGTGAGGAGGACCATGGAAATAGGGATGGCGGTGCCGGACATGGCATGGGTGGAGGGCATGCTGTACTCCGAGTTGTAGAAGACCTCCAACTTGACCACGGGCGGCGAGGCGGGCCGCGGCCAGCGGATGATGTCCTTGGTGCACTGGCCCAGGTACATGACCAGCACCCAGATGACCACGAGCCTCCGGCCCACCAGGGCATCCAGGTTCCAGATCCAGAAGGGGAAGAACAGGATGTAAAACAGTTCGTTGCCCAGCTCCGTGCCGAAGCAGAACAGGTAGTAGAGCGGCCAGTTGCTCACGTGGGCCAGCTCGCCCTCCTCGCCCGTCAACGAGTTTCGCCGCAGGGCGCCCGCTCGCCGCGGCGAGGCCGGGCCCAGCTCGGTGGCCAGCCCGTTCCGCACGCCGTTCGGGGCGCCGCCGCCGCCTGGCTTGGCGGGACACGGATTGCAGTCGCCCCCGGGGGGCTGGGGGGCTGCGCGCGCCCCCGGCTGCCGCTCCCGGCACCGGGAGTCTCCGGAGAGGGGCGCCTCCGCTTTCTCATCTTCCCTCGGGTCGGCGGCGGCCGCGGCGGAGCGGCTTGGCGGCGCTTCCACCCCGCACAGCCGCTGGAAGCGGGCCACTTTCTGCGGGTCCTGCAGACGGCCAGCCAGCAGAGCCAGGCGCTGCCTCAGCGACATGATAACGGGACCCGTGGGGCCCTCGCACGGGAGGACGGCGGCAGGCGGGCGGGCCGGCCCCCGGCGCAGCCCCGAATCGCGCGCCTGGCCAGTGGCAGCAACAGTAACAGCAGCAGCAGCAGCAGTGCCCCGCTCAACCCGCTGGGTTCTGCCAGCTGACGGCGCCACAGGCCGCAGCGACGGCCCCGCGCCCCTCCTTCGCCGGCGCGCGCTCCGCTACCGCCCGCGGCCTCCACGCGCCGGCGCGCGCCGAGCCCCGCCCCGCCCTCATCGCGGCTGGGGCGGGTGTCGCGCCGCGCGCGTCCGCTGGAGCGCGTCCGCCGGAGCGCGCCCCGCGGCGTCTAGGTGCTGGGGCTCGGCCCCGCGGCGGCCCTCAGGTTCGCCTGAAATACCCACCAGGCGTCGCGGCACTCGGCGCGCGGGACGTTGGGCGTCCTCCCTCCCCAACTTGAGCCCTTCGCAAGCTGTCGCCGTGGAACATTGGCTCAGAGGGGCGCCTACCCTGGTGTCAGCTTCGTTGGAGTTTGTGGCCAAACATCCGGATATCCTGCTGGCACAGGTGAATGGTGAATGAAGGTGAACTAACCTCCACGCGCCCGGAACCATTCGACCTAATCGTCACAAGTAATTATAAAGCTGTCTCAACAGATTGATGTCCTGAAAGCCACGTGCCGATTGACAGTGGTGGCAACGCTAGACGTAGGTCCCAGGACAATGCTGTGTCACCAAATATTGTGGTGTAAGTTAAAGAGATCTCAGGTATTTCTGAGTTACATGTAGCATCATTACCTTTTAGTAAATTCTAATTATCTACAGGGCTTGCACAGAAATTAATTGGTGGCTGAGTGCAGTGTGTAGATTTTTGAGTTGGATAAAGTCGATTTAGTGCCTCACAAGTTACAGACATGACTTCTAGAAAGAATAGTTTTTATTAGAAGATCTTAGAACTCTAAGTTCAGGAAGTTATTTTGGTTGAGCTTAATGCCTATAATTAAAGAATTTGAACCTCTTCCAAGAAACAGGCTGGAAAATTCTGCCTTTATGTCATTAGAAATATTTTCCGCTTTCCCAGGGAGTTATTCTCCTTCCACTCCACTTGTCTGGCCGTCCCTATCCCTCTCCCCAAGATGTTCACAGTATAAATGGGAGACAGAGCTAGGCCCACCTCTAGAGTACACAGAGAAGTACTGAAATAGAGACCTAAACAGCATGTTCCAGAAGAAGAAACAAGTTCACTGTGACAACATGAATCGTGTTAACAGGTGATCCTGTTCAGATGGATTTAATTAAAGAGCAAGATACCAATAGTTAGAGAAGCCCATCTTAGGAAGAGAGAAAATTAATAAAGAGGGTATGGAAATATATATATGTAAAGATGTATTTTGCAAACAATAGCCCATAGAGTAAAGAGTAGGAACGTAAGTGATGGGAATGAAATTAGAGAAAGGAAGTATAGGACCAAATTGTCAAGTCTTGAATGGCAAGCTGGGGATTATATTTTATAGGCAGTGGAGAGTCATGCAAGGCTAAGCAAGGAAGTGACATTAGAACTGTGCTTTAGAAAGATAACTGGGAAGAAAATCAAAGGTAAGTTGCCAGCTGTCAGAGACCAAAGGCCAGGTAAATAATTAGATGATTGCAGTTAATAGGTGAGAGAATGAGGGCTGGAACTAGGCTGTTGGGCAGACAAGTATGTTACAAGTGTGTTAGGTTTGCTCGCTTGCACTTTGCCTGATTGGTGCGTGAACACGGGGCAGTTCTTCGTGTGTATAGTCTATGTAAGGCTGGGGGTGCTTGCCCTCAGGGTGGCTGTAAAGCCAGCAGCCACAGCCATCACAGCCACCTGGCCCATATAGGTTCGCATTACAGACGGTAATGAAACAATGGAGCCAAGAACTGGTGGGCCATTACCTTTAATCCTAGCTTGCACCCAGCGGACAAGTAAAAACACACACTGGGCTCCAAAACCCACTCATTCAGTGCTCACAAAGCTACTGACTTATCCGAGTTTCCTAGAATCAAAGGTTTCTAGCTCACTAGCCTTATTCACCTCTGTTCCCCATCTCCTTCTCTGCACAAACTGGCTTCTCTTCCAGCACTCAGCCATCTTGGCTGCTTCTTTCCTCTCCTCTACGTGGCCTTTCTCTGCTCTCCTATAGCATGGGCTCCTCCTAGAACATAATCACTCTTCTCCCTGCACAAACTGGCTTCTCTTTCAGCACTCCACCATCTTGGCTGCTTCTCCTGGACTCCTCCACGTGGCCTTTCTCTGCTCTCCTCTCTAATGCTAATCTCAGGAACTGAGAGAGAGCAAGCTCCTGGTCTGCCCCACTTTATAGTGCAGAAATTAACACCTTTAATCCAATATACAAATAAGGAAGTCTCTGATACAAAGTCACTTATCTGAGGCATAATGGGATTCCTCATGAGAGTGCACCACCCCCACATCAAAAAGGGTGGGAAAGGCTTAGTCCTAAAACCAAACCCCAGGCTACAAGGATCCTGTCTGCGCCCAACACACATTAATATAATCATGCCCATCCCCAGCAAGAAGGGCAGCTAATATCACCTGGGCGACGGGCTTCCATGTGGGCAGTGCTATCTTTAACAAAGTGAGCATAATATATTTTATCTGCCCAACAGTGGCAGATTGTAAATTGCAGATTGCTTGCCGCCTTGGGGTTGGGGGGGCATTGTTTGCTGGTGAAGGGGTTTTTGCCCTGGTCTGTTTTGCTCGTGAGTCCTAAGAGCGAGGGAGAAGTAGTTTTCTCTGCCTGCTTGCTCATCTGCCATTGCGAGACTCTAATAAACGGAATGGCCCACCATTTTCCAGCTCCACAGTTTCCTTACCATCTGCCCAAATCCAGTGTGAACCTGCATGGCCACGGCCACCAGCCTTACAGCTATGATTCTGGGAATTGGAAGAAAAGGGATCAATTCGAACAGGATTTTGGAAGTAGCAAAAAAATTAAAGCATTTCATTTCAATTCATAGGTCTGTTGGCAAATAGGTTTGCAATATATACCTATCAAATCATTATGTTGAACATCTGAAACTAATACAATGTACTATGTCAATTGTACTCTACAAAACTGTGGGGGGGGGGACTGTTACTTAATAAAAAATATTAAACTGAATATTCACTGATGTCAGTTTATTTTCTTTTGATTATCTGGACCTCACTTAATTTCTTGTTTGTTAAACTATAAAATTTGTATATTGCAAACTACTTATGATAAATTATTGCTATTACTAGAATATTTTTGACATGTAGGTATCAGTACGAAGCACATTATCAATATCAACAAATGGTGATTATGAATTTGTTATTTTTAAAAGATTAAACTTGTTGATTAAATTCTTACATATACACCTAATGGTTTTATCCTGCATCTTTGATTAGTTTGTTTTTAAGTGAAAGGAGGGGAGATAGACAGACTCCTGTATGCATCACGACTGGGATCTATCCAGCAATCCCTGTCTGGGGCTGATGCTCTGCCCATCAGGGGCCATGCTCACAACCAAGATATTTTTAGCTCCTGAGGCAAAGGCCCCATGGAGCCATCCTCAGGACCCTGGGTGATGTGCTCATTGAGCCATGGCTACAAGAGGGGGAGAGAGAGAGAAAAGGGGAGGGGAAGGAGTGGAGGAGCTGATGGGCACTTCTGTGTGCCCTAACTGGGAATCGAACCTGGGACATCCACACGCCAGGTGATGCTCTACTACTGAGCCAACTGTCTGGGGCTATTGATTGATTTTCTTCGAGAAAGGATGAGAGAGAGGGGAGGGGTAGGGGAAGAATTCACTTGTTTTACTCAGTTGTGCATTCATTGGTTGCTTCTCGTTTGTGCCCTGACCGGGGATCCAACTTGCAACCCTGTCATTTTGGGACAACACTCTAACCAATTGAGCGAACCAGCCAGGGTCCTACTTTTCTTTTTCTTTTAATTTTTTTTTCTTTTTTTAATTTTTTTTAAGTTACATGAAGTTCTGCAAATTGTGTGGTTTTTTTTCTTTATTCATTTTTAGAGAGGAGAGAGAGAGGGAGAGAGAGAGAGAGAGACAGAGAGAGAGAAGGGGGGAGGAGCTGGAAGCATCAACTCCCATATGTGCCTTGACCAGGCAAGCCCAGGGTTTCGAACCGGCGACCTCAGCATTTCCAGGTCGACGCATTATCCACTGCGCCACCACAGGTCAGTTCTTTTAATTTTTATTTATTGATTTTAGAGACAGGAAAGGAGAGAGAGAGAGAGAGAGAGAGAAATATTGATTTGTTGTTCCACTTATTCATGCATTCGCTGGTTGATGCTTTTTTTAATGTTTATTTTATTGATTTTAGAGAAAGGTAGGGAAAGAGAGAGACAGGAATATCCGTCTGTTTCTGTATGTACCCTGACCAGGGATTGAACTGGCAACCTCTGTGCTTCAGCACTCTATCTAACCAAGCTATCCAGCCAGGGCGCTGGTTGATTCTTGTTTGTTCCCTGACCAAGGGTTGAACCCATAACCCTACCAGTGGTCGGCAAACTCATTAGTCAGTAGAGCCAAATATCAACAGTACAACGATTGAAATTTCTTTTGATAGCCAAACTTTTTAAACTTAAACTATTGAATATATAGGTAGGTACATTCCTTATCAAGATAGCACCCGCACATGATATTTTGTGGAAGAGCCACACTCAAGGGGCCAAAGAACCGCATGTGGCTTGCGAGTCGCAGTTCGCCAACCAGGGCCCTAGCCTTTGAGACAATGCTAACCAACAGCTTCCTGACCAGGGCTCACTTTTATTCTTAAAATCTGACTCATGGCTTTTTTTTTTTTTTTTTTTACAGTAATGATTGGAAATACAGGTGTATACCCAGGTGTATACAAAAGATTATTTTTTTAAGTTTAGGACTTGAAATCTCCAAGCACACCTGCCCATCATTCATCATTGTAGACATTTTGGTAGGTGTTGATTTGTCCCTAATGATTTTATGTTTGCAATATACTACAAACATAAATTCTCCATTAATCAGAGTGGTTAATTAAATTTTCTAAAGAATATACAGTGTTTTATATACTTTAGCTCTTGGTGAAAATATTTGCAAAATGTATATTTTTTGAAAGTACAGTAAAACAAGCAACATCCTTTTGGGGGGGCATTTTTATTGTCAAAAATATGTAACGGCCCTGGCTGGTTGGCTCAGTGGTAGAGCGTCGGCCTGGCGTGCAGAAGTCCCGGGTTCGATTCCGGCCAGGGCACACAGGAGAAGCGCCCATCTGCTTCTCCACCCCTCCCCCTCTCCTTCCTCTCTGTCTCTCTTTTCCCCTCCCGCAGCCAAGGCTCCATTGGAGCAAAGATGGCCCAGGTGCTGGGGATGGCTCCTTGGCCTCTGCCCCAGGCGCTAGAGTGGCTCTGGTCGCAACAGAGCCACACCCCGGAGGGGCAGAGCTTCGCCCCTGGTGGGCGTGCCGGGTGGATCCCGGTCGGGCGCATGCAGGAGTCTGTCTGACTGTCTCTCCCCGTTTCCAGCTTCAGAAATATACAAAAAATATATATATATGTAACATAAAATTCACCATCTTACCCTTTTTTAAAAACCTATCTTTTTTGTGTGTGGTTATTTGAGGACTTTGAAGACTTAAGATCTGGACTTAGAAATGAAGATGGAGCCCTGGCCTGGTAGCTCAGTTGGTTAGAGTAGTGGTCTCCAACTTCCGGGCCGTGGACCGGTACCAGTCCATGGGCCATTTGGTACTGGTCCGCAGAGAAAGAATAAATAACTTACATTATTTCTGTTTTATTTATATTTAAGTCTGAACGATGTTTTATTTTTTTTAAATGACCAGATTCCCTCTGTTACATCTGTCTAAGACTCACTCTTGATGCTTGTCTCGGTCACGTGATACATTTATCCGTCCCACCCTAAAGGCCGGTCCGTGAAAATATTTTCTGACATTAAACTGGTCCGTGGCCCCAAAAAGGTTGGGGACCACTGGGTTAGAGCATTGTCCTGACACACCAAGTGTATGGCAAGGAGCCGCCATTGTGGCCATTCACATGCATGTTCCCATTGGATTCCGGCAGACGGTAAAGAAATGGCAGAGTGGAGGATAGTGGGCCATTCTGTTTATTGGTGTCTCACCAAGACAGGCAAACCACAAGAGAAGACGAAGGAAAAGCAGAAAACCTGCTTTTCTCGTGAAGGGCAAGTGATCAGGGAGGCCCCTGCAATGGTGATAGCAGAAACCAAGAGAGAGCAAGCTCTTGGTCTGCCCCACTTTATAGTATAGAAATCAAAACCTTTAATCCAATATACGAACAAGGAAGTCTCTGATACAAAATCACTTATCTGAGGCATAATGGGATTCCTCATGAGAGTGTACCACTCCACATTATGCAATCAGTCAAGGTCTTAAAACTAAGCCTTAGGCTATAATGACTGGCCTACTTATAGCCTATCCCCCACACCCAATATAAACTATAAGCAAGCAAACATATATATCATATTTATAAACTTATTTGACCAACATTCCACCCCTTTTGCTCGCTTCACAATCTAAACCAGGGGTCCCCAAACTACGGCCCGCGGGCCGCATGCGGCCCCCTGAGGCCATTTATCCGGCCCCTGCCACGCTTCTGGAAGGGGCACCTCTTTCATTGGTGGTCAGTGAGAGGAGCATAGTTCCCATTGAAATACTGGTCAGTTTGTTGATTTAAATTTACTTGTTCTTTATTTTAAATATTGTATTTGTTCCCGTTTTGTTTTTTTACTTTAAAATAAGATATGTGCAGTGTGCATAGGGATTTGTTCATAGTTTTTTTTATAGTACGGCCCTCCAACAGTCTGAGGGACAGTGAACTGGCCCCCTGTGTAAAAAGTTTGGGGACCCCTGATCTAAACCATAGGGATCTTCCATGATGGTGCAAGGAGTGGGATACATTGCTAAAACAGAAACAGTACCAACTACAGCAATAGGATTAACAAATCAAAAGCTATGGGCGAAATGAGAGAGCTGTCAGCAGCTCCAAGAGAGGCAAATCTTTCCCCTCTGGCAGAATACAGGCCAGAGTTTTGTCTGCAGACAGCACCGTAGCTGGTACCAGAGGCCACCCTGCTGGTTCTATGTGTAGTAAAATAGGAGAACTCATTATTGGCCATAAAGAAATTACAAAGTTGCCCTTCATAATGCTGTCCCCCTGAGCACTCAACAGATAATACACTTCTACCTTAGGTGGCCAGATGCTGGTTGCCCAAGGAGTTAACTGGAGGTCCACCTCTAACCCCTTTCCCCATGGTGCCAACGAGGCTACCCATCTCAGATGGGGGGCCTGTACGGTCCAGGGCCAAGTCCATCAAAGCCATTGGCCTTTAAGAAGGGCTTTTGGGGCAGGCAAGAGCACGTTGCCCTGCTGTCCAAAACCTGGCTTGAGTAAAAATGTCCTTGGTGTGTATCTGCAACTGAATGGGGGCAGCTGCCTGATGCAGGAGGGCCTCTACTGGAGCTGGGCTCCCCCATCGAGGTCTCTCATTCAAAATCTGGAGTACTGTCCAGAAGCGGTGTGTCCATCCAATAAGGGAGCCAGTGCCCCCCTCCTGTCGCAGTCCCTGCTTTAAGAGTCCATTATAGGCCTGACCTGTGGTGGTGCAGTGGATAAAGTGTCAACCTGGAAACGCTGAGGTTGCCGGTTCAAAACCCTGGGCTTGCCTGGTCAAGGCACATATGGGAGTTGATGCTTCCTGCTCCTCCCCCCTTCTCTCTCTCTCTCTCTCCCCTCTCTATAATGAATAAATAAAATCTAAAAAAAAAAAAAAGAGTCCATTATACCGCTCAATGATACCAGCAGCCTGGGGGTGGTAGGGAACATGGTACTTCCAGTGCACCCCCAGCTCTTGAGCCCATTACCTCACCATTGAACCAGTGAAGTGGGTGCCTTTGTCACTTTCAAGAACCAGCGGTCGCCCGTATGCAGCACTCAGGTGGTCCAGAGCCTGTATGACTGCCCTCTGGTCAGGGTTACGAGCGGGGTAAGCAGCAAGCAGACCGGTGGCAGTATCTACACAGGTGACTGCATACTGGTACCCTTCTGACTTTGGTAAGGGTCCAATGATGTCTATCTGCCATCGTGTCAGTGGAACATGACCCCTCTGGACCTGTCCAGGTGACACCAGTGGTCTCCAAGGGTGTTTCTTGGAACATACTGCACATTGCTCACAGGCTGCAAGTACCTCTGCATAGGACACAGGCAAGTTCCACGCCTTAACCGTAGCCCACATAGTTTTCTGTCCCGCATGGAGCAGGTGCCAGTGGAGCCACTGTGCCACATCACCTGCAGGTGCAGTATCCAACCATCACACCCTTGCCAACGTATCTGCCTCATCATTCCCAGGATGGGCTAGAGGGGCATGCCCCGTGACATGATATTCTGTCACCTGCTTCTAGTGTCCTATTTCCCATAAGTCCTGCCACATGGCCTGAACCCATAGTGGACAGTGCATTACCATCCACTGGTTAATGTGCCAAGTAGCAATCCAAAGGGTCAATCCACGATAGAAAGCCCAGCTGTCAGTACAGATCACCAGAGGTGAAGGTTCATTATGGGCAACTAGCCAAACAGCTCTTAATTCTGTACATTGGCTGCTTTGACCTGGACTCATGTCCATCCAAATAGTCTCAGTGGCCGGATAGAAGACTATAGCCATCCATTGGGCAGGTTGGCCCCTGCTGGAACCATCAGTATACCAGGCATCCTCGGGGATGGGCACCCACCCCTCCTGGTAGGGACTGACTTCAGGTTCCGCCTCCTGAGCCCCAGTTGCACCTGACTCTAAGGTCACATAGGTGACTGGACCCAAGACTTCCTGCAGTTCTGCCCTCAATGGGCTGGTGCTAAGAGCACAGCATTGCTGCAGGTAGGCACCCCACTTGGCCAGGGTGGAGGTTTGGGCCATACCACTACGTGGTTTGGTTGCTCAATCTCTCACCCATGCTGCAATAGGGTATGTTGTCTTGACTGTAACTGGTGTTGTGGTTGTAATACTCTCAGTGGTCAGGAGGGCAGCATACACAGCTGCCAGCTGCTTCTCCACTAATGAGTAACGAACTTCAGCACCTTTCCACAATTGGGACCAAAACCCAATAGGTTGCCATAAGTGCTCTGCCACAAGCCCCGTCCAAACCCCTTTGAGGTTACATGAACATTGTTGGGCAGATAAAATATATTATGCTCACTTTGTTAAAGATGGTGCTGCCCACATGGAAGCTCATCGCCCAGGTGATATTAATGTTTGTTGGGGGCGGGCTGTGGGCAGGCAGGATCCTTGTAGCCTGAGGCTTGGTTTTAGGACTAAGCCTTTCCTACCCTTTTTGATGTGGGGTGGTACAATCCCATCATGCCTCAGATAAGTGACTTTGTGTTAGAGACTTCCCTATTTTGTATATTGGATTAAAGGTTTTGATTTCTACACTATAAAATGGGGCAGAACGGGAGCTTGCACTCTTGATTCCTGTAAAGCCGGGAGCCACGGCTGCCACTATCAAAGCAGCCTGGCCCATGCAGGTTCGCATTGGATTCGGACAGTCGGTAAAGAAACAACGGAGCCAAAAACTGGTGGGCCAGAGTCTTTAATCCTAGCTTGCACCTGGCAGGTAAGCAAAAAACACACACTGGGCTCCAAAACCCACTCACATTCAGTGCTCACAAAGCTACTGACTTATCTGAGTTTCCTAGAATCAAGGGTTTCTAGCTCACCAGCCTTATTCTCCTCTGTTCCCCATCTCCTTCCTCTTCCCTGCACAAACTCTGCACAAACTGACTTCTCACTCAATACTCCGCCATCTTGGCTGCTTCTCCTGGCCTATTCCACGTGGCCTTTCTCTGTTCTCTGCTGTGATCTCTCTGCTCTCTCATGCTAATCATCCCAGGAACCAAAAGAGCAAGCTCCCGTTCCATCCCCATTTTATATTGTAGCTTCACAACCTCTAATCCAATATACAAAATAGGGAAGTCTCTAATACAAAGTCACTTCTCTGAGGCATGATTGGATTGTACCACCCCACAGCAAAAAAGGGTGGGAAAGGCTTAATCCCAAAACCAAGGCCCAGGCTACAAGGATCCTGCCTGCCCACAACACACATTAATATCAGCTGGGCAACGGCCTCCACGTGGGCAGCGTTATCTTTTACAAAGTGAGCATAATACATTTTATCTGCCCAACAGTTCCTGAGATTAATATTAGAGAAGAGAGCAGAGAGGAGAGCAGAGAAAGGCCACGTGGAGGAGGCCAGGAGAAGCAGCCAAGATGGCGGAGTGTTGAGTGAGAAGCCAATTTGTGCAGAATTTGTGCAGGGAGAAGGAAGGAGATGGGGAACAGAGGTGAATAAGTCTGGTGAACCAGAAACCTTTGATTCTAGGAAACTCGGATAAGTCAGTAGCTTTGTGAGCACTGAATGTGAGTGGGTTTTGGAGCCCAGTGTGTGTTTTTACTTGCCCGCCAGGTGCAAGCTAGGATTAAAGATGATGGCCCATCAGTTTTTGGCTCCATTGTTTCTTTACCGACTGTCTGAATCCAATGCGAACTTGCATGGGCCAGGCGGCTGTAATGGTGGCCATGGCTACTGGCTTTACAAACATCCAGCTCACAGGGCCTGGCAGGATCAAACACATTCAAGGTTTTGTAAGGTACGAAAAGCTGAAAAATTGATATTGATATTCTGGGAGGAAAGGTCAGGCTTTCTTGTCCCATACCTCCTTTAGGGAGGGGAGGGAGAAGAATGTAGAAGTTTCTGGCTTGCAAGAACAATGAGTCATTCAGTTTCAAATTTAAAATAAAGGTTAACCTAGAAACTTCTAGGTTTCTACTCTTTCAATAGGAGGCAGCATTTACATACCACCTTGCATTGATTGTAGTTCCTCTTCTTCCTGGAATCTTTGGGTAAAACACCTCTAGGCTAGTGAGGGAAGATGAACCCTAAAAGATTTGTAAATGTCTTTGATTGTGTTACCTTAAAAGTCTTAATGTTTCCGTGTATCCCCTAAACAAATGTTGTCAGCCCATGCCATGATGTCATGCTCTCCCCCGCCCGTGTGAGATCAAGGGTATATAAGCAGCCCCTGAACTATTTTTTCACTGCACGATTTGGATCTGATGCTCCTTGTCAGCCATATGCGGCCGGCATATATTTTTTTTAATATTTTATTTATTGATTTTTTTAGAGAGAGAGGAGTGTGAGAGAGAGACAGAGAGAGAGAGAAGGGGGAGGAGCAGGAAGCATCAACTCCCATATGTGCCTTGACCAGGCAAGCCCAAGGTTTCGAACCGGCGACCTCAGTGTTCCAGGTCGACGCTTTATCCCACTGCACCACCACAGGTCAGGCCACAGCCGGCATATTTAATAAATCTCTTCAAAATTCATCTGGACTGGGTGTCTCTACGTGAACTCGATGAAATGAGGTACAGTGCCTTTCAGAATCTGGAGTGCGGTACTTTATAACAGTTGGAGGGGCAACATAAGCAGCAGCCCTCGCTGCTTTGTGATCATGAGCGGCCTCCAGCTCTCCCGAATCTACCATCTGTGTAACTGCATTGATGGGCTGCCCCACATAGGGGCCAAAGATAGCCACAAGTGACCCAAAAAGGGCTGACGGGGCGCTAGCAAGGACAAATTTCCTCATTTTTGCTGTAAACACTTCCTCGTATGGCTCACGGGACCCCAAGGTTCTGGATTTGATTCCTAGTCAGGGCTCATACAAGAAACAACCATGAATGCATAAATAAGTGAAACAACAAATTGATATTTCTATCTCTCTCTCTCTCCTTTTCTCTCCTTCCTTATTTCCCTCCCCCCACCCCTCCTTCTCTTCCTTCCTCTCTAAAAATTAATAAATATGAATGTTGGTTAAATAAGTTTTAAATATGATATACATATATTAATATGTTTGCTATCTTATAGTTTGCATTGTGTGTGGGAGACAGGCTGTAAGCTGGCAAAGTTATTATAGCCTAAGGCTTAGTTTTAAAACTAAGCTTTTGCCCACACCCTTGACTGTTACATGATGTGGGGTGGTGCACTCTCATGAGGAATCCCATCATGCCTCAGATAAGTGACTTTGTATTAGAGATTTCCCTATTTGTATATTGGATTAAAGGTTTTGATTTCTACACTATAAAGTGGAGCAGACTGGGAGCTTGCTCTCCCTCAGTTCCTGAGATTAGAATTAGAGAGGAGAGCAGAAGCAGCCAAGATGGCGGAGTCCTGAAGGAGAAGTCAGTTTGTGCAGAGTTTGTGCAGAGAGAAGGAGATGGAGAACAGAGGTGAATAAGTCTGGTGAGCTAGAAACCTTTGATTCTAGGAAACTCAGATAAGTCAGTAACTTTGTGAGCACTGAAGGAGTGGGTTTTAGAGCCCAGTGTGTGTTTTTACTTGCCCACCGGGTCCAAGCTAGGATTAAAGCTAATGGCCCACCAGTTCTTGGCTCCGTTGTTTCATTACCATCTGTCCAAATCCAATGCGAACCTGCATGGGCCAGGTGGCTGTGATGGTGGCCGTGCCTACTGGCTTTACAATGAAAAATAAAGAAATAAACAGAATTGTAGCCCTAGAAGGGGTTTAGAAGCCGTTTTATTAATTGACTAATTTTATGAGATCATTTAGTTTATTAATCTGTTATGTTAAATGTCAGTTGTGCTAGATTCCTGGAGATGCAATGCTATTAAGACACATATGCTTCCAAGATGCTTATGTTCAAATCATCACTGTGAATACTATTAAATGTCATCCTTCTAGGCTCCTGATTAGATGAGTGGATATTGTCTTTCAAGTTTCCCTCCTCTGAATTCTTTCACGCATTTTTCTTTGTTCCCGTTGCCACACCCCTAAGCCAAGTTCAGGTGACAAAGAAGGAGCATTCTAGGAAGTGGTTGAAGATTTATTTATGTTATAACTGGGGTTTCAAAATCACAGTTGACTCTATATAAGAAACCTATCATGGCTGTTTCAACTAGAACGAATTCTGTGTTTTACCTTTTAGTTTCATTATAATCAGTTTCTACCTTTGCAATTATGTTATTGTCAGTGGGAACAAGAATCAGGCTTGTCTTTCCTTCGTGGACTACCTATATCAGTAACTCGGTCTCCTCTCCCTACCTGGAACACTGGCTTTCTTTCCTTCTACCTAACTATATTGTACCCCATATTCAAGGTTTGTGCCTTCCATAAAGTACCTAAGAAAATGAACACTCAGGGTAATCTTGCTAGCACTTGGTGGAATTGACTCCTCTGATGACCACAAACTCAGCACCCACCTTCTGCTGGACCAAGGGGGTAGGTTCCCTGAGGGTTTTTTTGTGCTTTGGGCAAGTTATAGGTTAGACAAGAGTGATCTCTCTCCAACGGCTAAAGCTTTAACTTACATATTCCAAAATACTGTAGACATAATTCTTCCTTTAGAGCAGCGGTTCTCAACCTGTGGGTCGCGACCCCCGTGGGGTCGCCTAAAGCCATCGGAAAATACATAATGCATATCAGGTATTTACATTCTGAAATATAACTGTAGCAAAATTACAGTTATGAAGTAGCCACCAAAATTATTTTTTGGTTTGGGGTCACTGCAACATGAGGAACTGTATTGCAGGGTCACGGCATTAGAAAGGTTGAGAACCACTACTTTAGAGAAAACAAGTTACCAGTGAAAGAAAGTACAATTGCCGTATAGACAGCGACAGCAACCAGAGGTTTGAGGACCCTTAAAGTCTGAGCCATTTTTCCAGTCGTTCCTAAGAACCACCTCTGCAGCCTTGCCTTTTTTGATGCTTGACTATTCAATCCTTCCTTGGATTTCATGAGCCAATAAATTCCCCTTTCTATTCAAGTTTGAGTCCAGTTTTTGTAATTTTCAAATAAAATATAATCATGCAGGTAGTTAGTGGCAGAATTAGAACCAGAAGCCACATCTAATTGCTGATCTACAGCCTTGCCAACAAAAAATACTGCTGTCCCCTGGAGGCAAGGATGCATGCTGATTTTCTAATTCTTTGTTATTTTTACTAACATAGCGCTAACAGCAACGCTGAATGGTGCATGCAGTTCACTGTTCTGGAAAGAATCCTATCTTGAGTCAGAATGAAATGTGGAAAAGAAAGGTTCTTAGCATAAGTAACTTAGCAGAACTTATTTTTCTAAAAGATTCCCTACCCCTGGCCTTGAAGCTGGTTTCCCAGGCTGTGGCTTTGGGCTGGTTGAGAGGTTGCAGATGTTCCCAGAATGTTTCTCCCTGAATTAATCCTATAGATAAGCATTGTAAATGAGTTTGTTTCACTGCTTTGTTTTACTTCTAGGCTTCTCCTCCTCCACATACCCCAATCAGTGTGTAATTCTGTTTTTATAAAGAAACTTTTTTTTTTTAGATTTTATTTATTCATTATAGAGAGGATAGAGAGAGAGTGAGAGAGAGAGAGAGAGAGAGAGAGAGAGAGAGAGAAGGGGGGAGGAGCAGGAAGCATCAACTCCCATATGTGCCTTGACCAGGCAAGCCCAGGGTTTTGAACCGGCAACCTCAGTGTTTCCAGGTTGACGCTTTATCCACTGCGCCACCACAGGTCAGGCTGTAATTCTGTTTTTAAAACTGGGGTCCCCAAACTACAGCCCCCCGCAGGGCTGCATGCGGCCCCCTGAGGCCATTTATCCGGCCCCGCCGCACTTCCAGAAGGGGCACCTCTTTCATTGGTGGTCAGTGAGAGGAGCATAGTTCCCATTGAAATACTGGTCAGTTTGTTGATTTAAATTTACTTGTTCTTTATTTTAAATATTGTACTTGTTGCCGTTTTGTTTTTTTTTTTCTTTAAAATAAGATATGTGCAGTGTGCATAGGGATTTGTTCATAGATTTTTTTATAGTCCGGCCCTCCAACGGTCTGAGGGACAGTGAACTGGCCCCCTGTGTAAAAAGTTTGGGGACCCCTGCTTTAAAAGCTAACTTCAAACTGTGTTGGGGGCCTGTAAGGCCAGTATCCAAGGCCAGGGCCACTATCACAGCAGCCTGGCCCATGCAGGTTCGCATTGGATTCAGACAGTCGGTAAAGAAACAATGGAGGCTCAAACTGGTGGGCCATAGTCTTTAATTCTAGCTTGCACCCGGCGGGCAAGTAAAAATACACACTGGGCTCCAAAACCCAGTCACATTCAGTGCTCACAAGGCCACTGACTTATCCGAGTTTCCTAGAATCAAAGGTTTCTAGCTCACCAGACTTATTCACCTCTGTTCCCCATCTCCTTCCTTATCCCAAATACAAACTCTACACAAACTGGCATCTCACTCAGCACTCCACCATCTTGGCTGCTTCTCCTGGCCTCCTCCACGTGGCCTTTCTCTGCTCTCCTCTGCTCTCTCTTCTAATGATAATCTCAGGAACCAAGAGAACAAACTCTGTTCTGCCTCCATTTTATATTGTAGCTTCACAACCTCTAATCCAATATACAAAATAGGGAAGTCTCTAGTAGAGTCACTTCTCTGAGGCATGATTGGATTGTGCCGCCCCACATCAAAAAGGGTAGGAAAGGCTTAATCCCAAAACCAAGCCCCAGGCTACAAGGATTCTGCCTGCCTTTAGCCCACCCCAACACACATTAATATCACCTGGGCAACGGCCTCCTCGTGTTATCTTTAACAAAGTGAGCATAATACATTTTATCTGCCCAACAGGGCCGCATGGTTTGAACAACTTAGGTTTCCTAGCGGTCGCAGGCTTTAAAATAAAGACTCCTTAATTAGGCCACTTAATTGTGTGGCAAAACATCTGTTTCTCGCTATTCGGATACAACAAGAAGAGCTAGATTTACCACTGGCTTCCTCTATAAACTTAGGCAGATAAATTACTTATGATCTCAGAAGTACAAATCCTCATTGCAACATGGGAATAATAACAATCCTATCTGCCTGATAGGCTATGGAAAGGCTAAAATGAGCCTATATAGGTAAGAAAATTTTAAAGTAGAAAATTAACAACCACAAACATATAATTGTAGTAATAACAGGAAATTGAACTGAAAGTGCTGAGAACAGAATATACCTTGGAAGTTTTATTTTTTATTTTTTAATTTTATTTTTTATTAAGTGAGAGGCAGGAAGGCAGAGAGACAGACTCCCACATGCACTGTGACTGGGATCCACCTGGCAAGCCCCCTACGGGGGGGGGGGGGGGGATACTCTGCCTATCTGGGGCCGTTGATCAGTTGCTTATCAGCACCTGAGGTGAGGCCATGGAGCCATCCTCAGTGCCCAGGGCCAACTTGCTCAAACCAAGCCATGGCTGTAGGAGGGTGTTGGGCAAATGAGTTGTAAAATCTGTATTTTCTGGTTTTGATCACTCTTATTGTTAAAGATAGCCGGCTGCTATTCACTTGGTGATGCTCTCACATGATACAGCTAATTGCCTTTCATGCTTGGGAAGGGGCTTGGTTATGCTAATGTGTGCTGGAGGAGAGTATTGTCCCACTGAAACGTTTTAAAAGGAGGAGCTAGGAGGCCATTTTAGGGAGAGAGAAATCACGTTGTTGTAGAGAGGAGGAGACCGTGTTGTAGCCGGGCAGAGAGGCCACATGGTTGTAGGGGAAGAGCCAGCCAAAATGGCAGAATGTCGAAGGAGAAGCCAGTTTGTGCAGGAGAAGGAGATGGGGAACAGAGGTGAATAAGACTGGTGAGGGCCTTTGATTCTAGGGAAAAAACGGAAAAAGTCAGTGGCTTTGGAAGCCCTGAATGGAAAGGGAAGTGTTTTCCTGATGTGTGTATTTTCTCGCCCGCCGGTTGCAAGCAAGAATAAAGAGGATGGCTCACCAGTTTTTGGCTCCACTGTTTCTTTACCACCTGTCTAAAGGGAACCTGCACAGACCTGGCGGCTTTGATGGTGGCTGCGGCTACTGGCTTTACAGAGGGGAAGAGGGCGGGCAGTGGAGAAGCAGATGGTCACTTCTCCTGTGTGCCCTGACCATGAATTGAACCTGGGACTTCCACATGCCGGGCTGAAGCTCTAACACTGAACCAACCAGCCGGGGCGGGAAGTTTTATTTAAAGAACTGAATCTCATCTTATTGTCATCTTAAAATCATTCAAATATCCATCAAACTCAGCATAGTTAGATAGAAGGCATTGTCTTCTTCATACTTCTGCCTTCATTCACCACCCACTCAAATCTCTTCTCCACAGTGCTTTCAGAACTGAGAAGAAAATTTGATCACAATTCTACCTTGCTTAAAGTCCTCCAGTGTTTCCCTTTTGCCTCAAGATAAAATTCAAATTTTGCTTTGGCATTCACAAAGAACTGAATTTAGGTCTCTTAGTATACATTGGGAACAACTGATGACTGGGGACTAGTTTACTTAGAACTTTGGTTTCACAAGACTATTTGGCAATCTACCTGGCTTTTTGTTTTCTTCTCCCACTCCCCATGAGCTGTGTAAGCTGAAGAGACTCTAATAGGCCCAGTGAAGGAGGCCAGGTGCTATTCAGGCCTCAGTCAGGTCTTCATCATCCTGCCCCGTTTCTCTCTTGCCACTGCCCTGATACCCTTACTCCTTATTCAGTGATTCTGAAACGAAGTTCCCTGAATAGTTCAATGTAAAGCCAGCAGGCATGGCCACCATCTCGGCCGCCTGGCCTGTGAGGTTCTCATTAGATTCAGACAGATGGTAGTAAAACAACGGAGCCAAGAACTGGTAGGCTCTATCCACTGTGCTACCACCGACCTGGGTGTTTTTAACATGCCTGGTGACAGTCTTACTCCAATAAATATTAGGTTTTTTGAACAAACATGACTTTACAAAAGTATTTTCGATCCTCTAGTAGCAAAACTCATTGATCATAGACATAACTAAAATTTTTATCCTTTACAATTTATCATTTCCAACATATTCAATGTTTGGATATTTCAATAATATCCCAGAACTTCCCAACTTATAATGTTCAACAAATGTGAAATACTTTGCTAATAGAAAAATCTTTAAAATTAAGATTAGCTCTCATTAGAATGTGACTATATATAACAAAAGAGATAAACGTAAATGGAAATCTTCACTTGCCAAAGTTTTTCTCTTAATGGCATTGAGAATGTTTTCTAAAATTATTTAAAAAATAGATTCAGGGTGATAAGAATATTGTAGGCCTGACCAGGTGCTGGTGCAGTGGATAGAGCGTCAGACTGGGATGTGGAGGACCCAGGTTCGAGACCCCGAGGTTGCCAACTTGAGCGTGGGCTCATCTGGTTTGAGCAAAGCCACCACCTTGGACCCAAGGTTGCTGGCTTGAGCAAGGGGTTACTCGGTCTGCTGAAGGCCCACAGTCAAGACACATTTGAGAAAGCAATCAAGGAACAACTAAGGTGTCACAATGAAAAACTGATAATTGATGCTTCTCATCTCTCTCCATTCCTGTCTGTCTGTGCCTATCTATCCCTCTATCTGACTCTCTCTCTGTCTCTGAAAAAAAAAGAATATTGTAGTAATACTTGACACCTTTCTATTTATTTATTTATTTATTTATTTATTTATTTATTTATTTATTTATAATTTATTCATTTTAGGGAAGGGAGGAGCAGGAAGCATTAACTCCCATATGTGCCTTGACCAGTCAAGTCCAGGGTTTCAAACCGGCAACCTCAGCATTCCAGGTAAACATTTTATCCACTGCGCCACCATGGGTCAGGCTACTTGACACCTTTTTTGTGTGGCAGAGACAGAGAGAGTCAGACAGAGGGACAGACAGACAGGAAGGGAGAGAGATGAGAAACATCAATTCTTCGCTGTGGCTCCTCAGTTCATTGAAACTTGACACCTTTAATTGTATATCTATTTCACTTTACTGGCCAAAAAAAATACAAAATGATGTACTATATTGTTGGAGCAGTATTTCTCAACTTAAATTAAATGCACTTATCTAATCAATTCAATACAGAAAAATTATTTCACAGGTACCACACCCTTGCACAACTCCAATGAAAAACATTATAAGCCCTGGCCCAGTAGTTCAGTTGGTTAGAGCGTTGTCCCAACACAACAAGGTTGCGGGTTCAATCCCTGGCCAAGGCACACACAAGAATCAACCAGTGAATGCATAAATAAGTAAAAGAATAAATTGATATCTCTCTCTCTGTCTTTCTCTCTCTCTCTCCCTTCCTGTCTCTCTGAAATCTATTAAAAAATAAATTTAGGCCCTGGCCGGTTGGCTCAGTGGTAGAGCGTCAGCCTGGCATGCAGAGGTCCCGGGTTCGATTCCCGGCCAGGGCACACAGGCGAGGCGCACATCTGCTTCTCCACCCCTCCCCCTCTTCTTCCTCTCTGTCTCTCTCTTCCCCTCCCGCAGCCGAGGTTCCATTGGAGCAAAGATGGCCCGGGCGCTGGGGATGGCTCCTTGGCCTCTGCCCCAGGCGCTAGAGTGGCTCTGGTCGCAACAGAGCGACGCCCCGGAGGGGGAGAGCATCGCCCCCTGGTGGGCAGAGCGTCCCCCCGGTGAGCGTGCCGGGTGGATCCTGGTCGGGCGCATGCGGGAGTCTGTCTGACTGTCTCTCCCGTTTCCAGCTTCAAAAAAATACAAAAAAAAAAAAAAAAAAAGAAATTTAAAAATTACTAATTCATGGCTGCATTTTATTAAACTCTCTTTGTTCTTCACAGCAGCCTAAAGAGAAGTTCTCCTGTGGCTGTAAAGCAGTGAGCTGCCATGCTATCAGAGGGCTGCATGATAAAGATCTGAGAGTGACCTCTAGAATTTGAGGGGGGTCCCCTGTGGACAGATAGCAAGTAAAAAGGGACATCAATCCTATAACTGCAAGGAACAGAATCCTGCAGCAACTAGTGAGCTTCGAGGAAGGCCCAACCCAAATAAGAAAGACCCACAGCTCTGGTCAGCACCTTGATTTCAGCCTGGAAGACCCCAAACACAGGACGAGCTAACCTGTGCTCAGACACTTGATCCACAGACACTGTGAGGTAGAATGAGTGTTGTTTTAAGTCACTAAATTTATGGTAATTTGTCATGCGGTATAGAAAACTGATACATGGGCCTTGGGGGTGGGGAATTGGCTTTTAGGAAGATCTTAGAGCTTAAATTAGCTGCTAGCACCAAGCAGAAGAAGGTAGAACATAGGAAAGACTGTGTAATGACCCTGTGCCCAGAAGTTCCTGAAAGGTAGAAATTCTGCTTCTCATTCACAGATGGAAAAATGAGGCTCAGAGAGACCGGGACTTGCCTAACGTTACACAAGCAGGAAGAGTGAGGCTGGGACCTGAACCAGAGAAATCCCAACTACCTATGGCATGTTCCCATCTGGGGGTATATCTGAAGGTAAAACGTTCATGGTGTGCGGGCAAGGTGATGGACAGGACGCGCAGGGACCTAGAGGAGCCCGTTGGGAATGGAGCAGAACAATAGGTTCCATGTTAAAAGCAGAAAAAAAGAAAATATATACCCCTTCCCTCATGTCATTAATTCTTTAGTGTGGCAATGAAATATTTCAAATTTTTATGTTTTCTTTATTTTCATAATGTCCCTTTCTTCACCTTTTTATTTTTCATAAAAATGTCATGAGACACATAGCAACAATGATAAAGGAATTCAACCTATGTTTCTTCTGGGCTATTTCTAAAATTTTACAATTGTGGTTTTTTTAATGTATTTTATTGACAAGTTACCTCATTATGTATCATGCACTTCATAACTGCCAATTTTAAATACCAACTCTAAACAAAACTGACTTGACAAATTCATTTTATTCTCTGAATCAGTTTTTCTTCCAGTGAGGTATTAAACTATTTTAGAATCTTTCCTTGTCCAAATAAATTTTCTTTCAGTGACCAAAAGATAAGAAACTAGAATAGGGATGTGAGAAAATACTAAAACTTAAAAGCTACAATAAATGCTTCAAAGAAAATAAAAAGAAATAGTAATTTTAGCATGTGGTAAAGAGATCAACAATAATAACTACAATTTATTGAATGTTTCCTATATGTCAGCATTTTGTTAAAATTTTTACATAAATAACCTCATTTATTCTTCACAAAAATCTCTATGAGGTAAGTGTCACTACCTATGCCAAAATCACACAGCTGACAAGTAACAGTGCTAGGAATTGAATCTACTTCTACTTGTCTCTAAACCTTATGTTCTGACCACTATACATACTGCCTTCAACATAACATGTATTGGAGACCAAATTCTGTAAGCGTAATGGAATTGCTGTGAGTGCCATAGGAAGCAGGGAATAAGAGCTTAATACTTACAAATCAAAATCAAAATGGACAAAAATGTCTCTAAATGAGTTCCAAAATCTAGTCAGAAATTCAGCACATGTCTAGCACCTTGGACAACAATACCTGCTTTAGAAAGTAAAAGAATTTGTCCGTGAGGAAGCAAGGCATTAAAAAACTATTGGTGTTGTACTTGTGGAGCCAATGATCAAGAAAATTTGTGAGTTGTTTCCATAAGTCAAATTCTGTATTGGTGCAATATATGACCTTCTTGAGAAATTCTATTTTTAGAGCTGATCCTTGACATATAATATTACTGAGGACTTTCCAGACCCATTTTTTAGAGATGATTCCAAAGTTGAGTTTCAGCCTGGCCTTTGTCAACCTAGAACGCTGAAGTTATCAGTTCGAAACCCGGTACTTGCCCTATCAAAATACATACGAGAAGTAATAATTGTATTTCAAATTGATGCTTCTCATCTCTGTCTCCCTTTCTCTTTTTCTCTCATTGCTAAAATCAATAAATAAAACATTAAAATAAATTTAGATCCTGACTAGATGGTGACGCAGTGGATAGAGCATCAGACTGGGACATGGAGGACCCAGGTTCAAAACCTCGAGATCACCAGCTTGAGAAGGGGCTCACCAACATGAGCGCGGGGCTGCTGGCTTGAACGTGAGATCACATAGACATAAACCCATGGTCACTGGCTTGAGCAACAGTTCACTTGCTCTGCTGTAGCTTCCCGTCAAGGCACATATGAGAAAGCAATCAATGAACACCTAAGGTGCCACAACGAAGAATTGATGCTTCTCATCTCTCTCCCTTCCTGCCTGTCTGTCCCTTTCTGTCCCTCTCTCTGTCTCTCTCTCTTTGTCTCTGTAACAAAAATATATTTAGAAACTACAACAAAACGAATTTGAAATATGAGTGCTTATTGAGTTCTGAAAGTATTTTTTGTGAGCAAGAAATGCAACTGTGGACGTAACAGGCCACTTTAGTGTTGGTAGCAAACTGTCATAGTTACAGTCTTTTTTCTACCCAGAAGATATTTTCTTCCTGTTATCTTGTGAGGACTCCAATTTTTGTGGTTAACATGGGGTTAAGTCCATATGCCCTCTCCATCGTGCATAAACTTCCACATATACCACCACCACCATCACCTTAGGGGTATATAGATGGTGCAGACCTAGCTATATACTGCACACCTGTGGCAGCTAGGATGGCTCTGAGGAGGGGTCAAGCAGGAGTACTCACAGCCCTTTTGGGAACATCTGCCCACAGTGTTGAAGAAAAAGCATTCTTATGTTACTGGGATCACCAGCTTTAAGCTGCAAAGGGACATTCTTGTTACCATTTGGAGAAAGTCTGTAAGAGAATAAAGCCAAAAACAGAAGAAAATGCTGACAGTGGGGTATGTAACAGCATTCGAATGACATCATTTGAGACTCTGAATCTAGCTGTAGCTGAAGCTGGAAACAATCTTTCATTTCTCAGTTACACAGCCAAAAAAAGCCCTTTTGTGTTCAAACTAGTTTGAGTTGGGTTTCCCCCACTTGCAAATAAAAGAGAACCTTGAGCATTGGTACACTATCAATATATACTAAGAATACAGTTATATCCAGATGTTACTAAAATCAGAGGTGCTCACACATCAGGAGTCCATAAGCTCTGGCAAATGTATCACACAGCCTTTGCTTGGGTTTGGTGAAGCACAGCTCCATCACAATGGCCCTGATTTTTAAATTTTTGTTTTAATTTATGTTATTTTGAAACATATGACGCAAACAAAAAGCTCCCAAATGAATCTGCACAATTTAGAAAATACTAAGAAAAGAAACATCCACATACCAACCCCCAGATGAGAAATAGAAAATCACCTGTACATTAGAAGCCCACGTAGTGCCTTTTCCACATCACCTGAGTGGTAAACATTATATATTTTTTAGATAACCACTAATTACAGGGTGGGACAAAGTAGTTTTACAGTTGTAAGTATGTAAAACAGTTTATTCTTGTATTATTATTTATACTTATTACACTGTTTTCTACATGAATAACCTTAAATTTGCCTTTGCCTTACCCTGTACAGTTAGTGCTCGACTGAGGACCACGACTGGTTCCGACAGACTGGTTGTAACACAATTTGGTCATAAGTTGAGTAGGCTATATGTACAGTACTATGAAATGATGTTATAAAAATCTTTAAGTCATATTTTATCATAATTTTCTTTGTTCATTTTATGCCATTTGTATCATCTCTACACCATTTTGTTTCTTATTTTTACATTTGTCAGGTTTAAGTAAAACACTGCATTACCAATACAACTGGTTTAATATTTGCAAAAACAATTTCCTCCTGGTAGACATCTTGGGAGGGATTTGATGAAAAATATCCAAGACACAAAATACAAATTGCTGTACCGAGTCTGGGATAACAGTTGAAATGGTGCACACGGAGATGGTAGTGCTGCCGGAAGCTGGTCCACACTGTCATACGTCCAGCTGGGCAATGCTTGAGCTGCCAGACGTGGCTAGCGATTATAGTCATAAAGTAAAATGGTCGTAAGTTGCATAGGTCCTAAGTCAATAAATATTTGTATATGTATATATACTTTTCTTTGGTCCATATATAAAGAAATGAAATCATACTGTATTTTTCTACTATGACTTAAATTTTTCCTCAAAATTTTGTTTTTGAGAATCATCTATGTTGCTATGTAGAATAAAGCTTAATTAATTTTCATTGCTGTATAGCAGGGGTCCCCAAACTACGGCCAACGGGCCACATGTGGCCCCCTGAGGCCATTTATCTGGCCCCCGCTGCACTTCCAGAAGGGGCACCTCTTTCATTGGTGGTCAATGAAAGGAGCACATTGACCATCTTATTAGCCAAAAGCAGGCCCATAGTTCCCATTGAAATACTGGTCAGTTTCTTGATTTAAGTTTACTTGTTTTTTATTTTAAATATTGTATTTCTTCCCGTTTTGTTTTGTTACTTTAAAATAAGATATGTGCAGTGTGCATAGGGATTTGTTCATAGTTTTTTTTTTGTTTGTTTTTTTTTTTTTTTTTTACAGAGACAGAGAGAGAGTCAGACAGAGGGATAGACAGGGACAGACAGACAGGAATGGAGAGAGATGAGAAGCATCAATCATTAGTTTTTCATTGCACATTGCAACACCTTAGTTGTTCATTAATTGCTCTCTCATACATGCCTTGACCGCAGGCCTTCAGCAGACTGAGTAACCCCTTGCTGGAGCCAGCGACCCTGGGTTCAAGCTGGTGGGCTTTTCCTCAAACCAGATGAGCCCGCGCTCAAGCTGGCGACCTCGGAGTCTCGAACCTGGGTCCTCTGCATCCCAGTCTGACGCTCTATCCACTGCGCCACTGCCTGGTCAGGCCATAGTTTTTTTTATAGTCCAGCCCTCCAACGGTCTGAGGGACAGTGAACTGGCCCCCTGTGTAAAAAGTTTGGGGACCCCTGCTGTATAGAGTACTCCATTGTGGGAAAATGTACAATTTCTTTATCTGTTCTGTTGAAGGACATTTGGGTTTCTCGCTTTTTGCTATCACAGACAGTGCTTCTGTGAACATTCCTACATGTGCTCCTAGGGCACATGTGCCAGAGACATATGAAGATGTACCTGAGTGGAAATGGTGGGTTGTTGGGTATGTCTGTGTTCTTCTTTTCTAGGAAATGCCAAATTGTTTTCCAAAGTGGTTGTACCAATTTGGATGCCTATTAGCAATGTGTCAAAGTTATGCTTGCCCTGAATATCTTTGTCATTTTCTTGATTAACCAACTTTAAATTTTTGTCAGTCTAGTTGTTGTGAATAGGTACTTCTGGTTTAAATTTTCATTTCTCTAATTACTAAAGAGGTTGAACATATTTTTTATATGCTTATGAGCCATTTGGTTTCTTTTTTAGAGAAATCTCTGTATCTTGTATCTGTTTTTTGTTTTTAAGTCTATTAAATTGATTTATATTTTCTTTTGTGGTTTGTGCTTTTTCTGCTCAATTTATGAAATCTTTCTCCACTCTTAGTATAATAAAGATATTTTCCTTCATGCCATTTAAGAAGTTTGATTATTTCTCCTTTCACATTTAGGTCCCAATCAGCCTAGAATTTTCTTTAATGGATAGCATGAGATGGTGACCCGGTGCTTTCCAATAGAAATTCACAATGGCCTCTACTTCATTTATGGAATGCCCGTGCTTTATTCCATGAACTGCAATGACCATTATGCTTGAGGGTTGTTCTGTTTCTTTGGCTTTTATCCTGTTCCACTGATCATTGTTTACAAGTACAAGCCCACGTCAATGGTACTTTGCCTTGCTTAGTGTGGTTCTGTAATAAATCTTGTCATCCGGCAGGTCAGTCTCACACACGGTTCTCCTCCCTCAGGAGTGCCTTTGCTCCCCTTGCTCCTTCTCCTTGCTCTCATATATATATATATATATTTTTTTATTTTTTTTTATTTTTTTTTTATTTTTATTTTTTTTTCTGAAGCTGGAAACGCGGAGGCAGTCAGACAGACTCCCGCATGCACCCAACTGGTATCCCCCGGGTACGCCAACCAGGGGGCGATGCTCTGCCCATCCAAGGGGTTGTTCTGTAGCAACCAGAGCCACTCTAGTGCCTGGGGCAGAAGCCAAGGAGCCATCCCCAGCACCCGGGCCATCTTTTGCTCCAATGGAGTCCTGGCTTTGGGAGGGGAAGAGAGAGACAGAGAGGAAGGAGATGGGGAGGGGTGGAGAAGCAGATGGGCGCCTCTCCTATGTACCCTGGCCGGGAATCGTACCCGGGCTCCTGCACGCCAGGCCGACGCTCTACCACTGAGCCAACTGGCCAGGGCTCCTTGCTCATATATTTTAAGATTAGTTTTCGGGTTCCGTTGAAAGAATTGTCTAGTTTTATTTATTTATTTATTTATTTATTTATTTATTTATTTTTAATTTTTTTTACAGGGACAGAGAGAGAGTCATAGAGAGGGATAGATAGGCACAGACAGACAGGAATGGAGAGAGATGAGAAACATCAATCATCAGTTTTTTGTTGCGACACCTTAGTTGTTCATTGATTGCTTTCTCATTTGTGCCTTGACCAGGGGCCTTCAGCAGGTCGAGTAACTCCTTGCTGAAGCCAGCAACCTTGGGTCCAAGCTGGTGAGCTTTTGCTCAAACCAGATGAGCCCATGCTCAAGCTGGCGACCTGGGGGTCTCAAACCTGGGTCCTTCTTCATCCCAGTGCGACGCTCTATCCACTGCGTCACTGCCTGGTTGGCAAGAATTGTCTAGTTTTAAACTTTAATTTAATGGAATCTGTAGATAAATTTAGGGAGAACTAAAACCACAACCATTAAAGTCTTATCTAATAACACATTTATTTATTTAGGACTTTAATGTCTTTTATAACATTTTATAATTTCCTTCATAAAGGGATCATACCTATTTTATTAAATTTATTTCTAGATACTTTTGTTTTTTCTCTGTTGCCATTGAAATTAGTATGTTCATTTTTATTTACTGGTTTTAGCAAGAGAGGGAGGGAGAGAGAGAACGAAACAAGAACATCAAGCTGCTCCTGTATGTGCCCAGACTGGAGATCAAACCAGTAACCTCTGCTGCTTTGGGACAATGCCTTAGCCAACTGAGCCACCCAGCCAGGCTGAAATTAGCATCTTTTAAATTTTATATCTTCTGATATTTGCTGTTGAATTGCAATTGACTTTTGTGTATTGATTTCTGTACAATCTTGTCCATCTCTTTTATTAATTTAAATGAATTTATTTCTAAATTTTTAGAAATGTACACAATTTCATCACTTATAAATAATGACAGTTTTGTTTCTTCCATCCCTATCTTTGTCTTACTGAAGCAACTAACATTTCCAGTACAATGTTGAAGAGAAGTGATGATAATGGGTATCTTTTACCTGTTCCTGACCTTAAAGAAAATGTTCAATATTACTATTAAGTAAAATGTTTTGTGTTTCTTATAGATTTTTTATAGATAACTGGTATTAAGATAAGGATGTTCCATTGTGTTTCTAATTTCAAAAAAATTAATGTGAATGAATGCTTAATTTTATTGAATATTTATCCTTCATCTACTGAGATGGTTGTATGTTTTTCTCTTTAGATCCATTAATGTGGTAAGTTAATCAATTATCTAACATTAAATCAACCTTGTGTTCCTAGAAAAAAATCTAATGTTCTAGCATTTTAAATACTATTGTTGGATCTGATTTACTAATGTTTCATTTGGAATATCCATATCTCATTTCATGAGTGTAAGTAGCCAGTCATTTTCCTTTCTTGCAATGTTCTTTGCTGATTTGGGTTCCCAAGACCACATTAGTCTGATAAAATATTACCTTTGAAAAGGTACATCTAGAAACTTTATCGGCTCTGAGTCACTCAAATAATAGAATAGTAAATTAAGTTATAGTATATTGCCCCAAGCATTCATTCCATCCATTTCTATTAATATACTTTAAAAACTGCAGGGTACCATATATCTATAGAAGAGGAATACATACATTTGTAAATACAAATATTATTCCTGTGTAAATGGAGATTTCTGAAGTATGTTGAAGATGAACCAGTTAAAGAGTACATGTAGGCAGATATATTTAAAATAAATGCTTTCGCATACACTATCATTCTTTATACTTGAATCATCTTGCACTCGTACATAGAATGATTTCCTGGCTATGTACTGTACAGAGCAGTGCAGTACAAAGAACACAGTATTCCAGCAATACCCAGCAGACTTCATTCTCATTCCAGCCGTGCTCCTTTCTAAGTTGCCTCAACTATAATTCATTATAGTCTTTTAGTAAGAATCAAATGAAATATTGTGTATTGAAATCAATTTTATGTACATATACTATTTAAACCATAAAGTATCATTGTTTTTATGTTCTGGTATTCTTTTCTTTTTTAAATTTTATTTATTATTATTTTTTTTTACAGAGACAGAGTGAGTCAGAGAGAGGTATAGACAGGGACAAACAAACAGGAACGGAGAGAGATGAGAAGCATCAATCATTAGTTTTTCATTGCGCGTTGCAACACCTTAGTTCATTGATTGCTTTCTCATATGTGTCTTGACTTCGGGCCTTCAGCAGACCAAGTAACCGCTTGCTGGACCCAGCGATCTTGGGTTCAAGCTGGTGAGCTTTTGCTCAAACCAGATGAGCCCACGCTCAAGCTGGTGACCTCGGGGTCTCGATCCTGGGTCCTCTGCATCCCAGTCCGATGCTCTATCCACTGCGCCACCGCCTGGTCAGGCTATTCTGGTATTCTTACTATTCTTTTTTTTTTTAATATTTTTTTTAGATTTTATGTATTCATTTCTAGAAAAAGAGGAGAGAGAGAGAGAGAGAAGGGGGGGAGGAGCAGGAAGCATCAACTCCCCAATGTGCCTTGACCAGGCAAGCCCAGGGATTCGAACAGGCAACCTCAGTGTTCCAGGTTGATGCTTTATCCACTGAGCCACCACAGGTCTATTCTGATATTCTTGATAACTTGAGAAGAATATATCATTTAACTTCTTTTTCAGTTAAATATATTATTGAACAAATTGCAACTACTTTTGAAAATCTAAAGTGGCTAAAATTAGTTGTAGAGTTCTATATTTGTATATCTAAAAATATAGAAAAATTAAGTTTTGAAGCCAAAGATTATTCTGTTCTCCTCAGACAGTTAGTGGAAATGTATGGATTTATGACACTCATAATTTATATATGAAACTAAACAATCTTGTTCACCAATGTAAGGTGGTGGGAAAGGGGGGAGGTAACGTGAGAAACCAGACCCAGGAACTTTGGCTATAACCGTCCACACTCAAGCACGCCAAAAGAAACTTCCCAGGAGTCCTTTGAAAAAGAGCTACTGTATGCCAGCCAGTGAGATTTCACCATATCATATTAGCTCTACCACCCTACATACCCTTTAAATATTCCTCAAGCAAATCAACCCATGCAACTTCCCTGGCCTCTGTACCCAGGACCAGAGAACCTCGTCGGGCAGGATGTGCTATACTAAATAAAGCTTTTGCTGTTTCACACTTTGCGGCTAGCCCCGTCCTTCTTCCTCAGCGGGGAAAAATACCTTACAACCAACACACTAACAGGAGAAGAAGGAGGAGGAGAAGGAGAAGGAGAAGGAGAAGAAAAAGAGAAAAGCAGCCTGACCAGTGGTGGTGCAGTGGACAAAGCCGTTCAGGGGCTGGTTATATACTCTTGATCACATACAGGAGGGGGGAGAGCATAATATTATGGCACAAACTGACACCGTTGTTTAGGGGATACACAGAAACATGAAGACTTTCAAGGTAACACAGTCAAAGATGTTTACAAATCTTTAGGGTTCATCTTCCCTCATTAGCCTCGGGGTATTTTACCCTCAAGATTCTAGGAAAAGGGAGGAACTACAATCAGTGCAAGATAGTATGTAAATTCTGCCTCCTATTGAAAGAGAAGAAGTTTCTAGGTTAACCTTTATTTTAGATTTAAAACTAAATGACCCATTGCTCTTGGGAGCCAGAAACTTCTACATTCTTCTCCCTCCCCTCCCCAAAGGAGGGACAGGATAGGAATGCCTGATAGGAAAGCCTGACCTTTCCTCCCAGAATATTAATATTAATATTAATTTTCAGCTTTTTGGTACCTTACAATACCTCACCTCTGACCTATACATGCACTTGTCTCTGGTGTTAAAACTTTTTCATGACACAACCCTGGCTGGACATGTTGGTTGGTTACAGCATCATTCCAAACAGAGGTTGCCCATTTGACCCTCGGCCAGGGAAAATACAGGAACAAATTGATATTCCCGTCTCTCTCTCTCCTTTCCCTCCTCTCTCTAAAATTAGTAAAATAAACATTAAAAAAATTTCCATGACAATTGTTAAGATGGTAAGGAAGATGTTACTCAAGAGGGACTATTGTGATGGAGGTTTTGCAGTAAGGGAGAGAGTAGACTTAATTCTAACTACAGAGAGGACAAGTGGGGATTTCTAGCCAAGAAGGAGGGCAGAGGTGAGTAGACAGAAAAATTACTAAGAGAAATTCTTGCTATGTCAACTCAATAGGCCAGGGTGATAAGATATCAAAGATACAGGATGAGGAACTTGGTCCGATATGGAGGGTGATCAGATAACAAGGGTGGATAATTTCCACTGAACTGACCCAGCAGGATTCTAGATAAAACTGGACTGAGCAGTAGAGTACAGATCTCCAACTTGGAACCTAGTTGAGAAGAGGTTTGGTCAAAGAGAAAGTCTTTGTCCATGGCAGTGATACCTGTCTCTTGACTCGATGGTTTAAAGATCACTTATCACTTCTCCTAGTGTTGACATAAGAAACGTCCAAACCTGTAGAAGATTTTCATGAGCTTATGTGAACTAGACTGACAACAATTGCTGGGAAGCAAAATCTCAACAGGTTGAGAAAATGCTCCAGAAAATGGCAGTTTTGCAGTTTATTTTACAGTCAAAGGAGGAGACTTTTAGAGGTGGGTGTAAAGCCAGTTGACATGGCCACCATCAGAGCCACCTGGCCCATGCAGGTTCGCATTAGATTCAGACAGATGGTAATGAAACAACGGAGCCAGGAACTGGTGGGCCATCATCTTTAATCCTAGCTTGCACCTGGCGGGCAAGTAAAAACACACACTGGGCTCCAAAACCCACTCACTCAGTGCTAACAATGCTACTGACTTATCTAAGTTTCCTAGAATCAAAGGTTTCTATCTCACCAGACTTATTCACCTTTGTTCCTCATCTCCTTCCTTCTCCCTGCACAAACTCTGCACAAACTGGCCTCTCTTTCAGCACTTTGCCATCTTGGCTGCTTCTCCTGGCCTCCTCCACGTGGCCTTCTCTGCTCTCCTCTCTAATGCTAATCTCAGGAACCGAGAGAGAGCAAGCTCCCGGTCTACCCCATTTTATAGTGTAGAAACCAAAACCTTTAATCCAATATACAAACCAAGAAGTCTCTGATACAAAGTCACTAATCTGATGCATAATGGGATTGTACCACCCCACATCAAAAAAGAAGAAAGAGGCTTAGTCCTAAAACCAAGCCCCAGGCTACAAGGATCCTGCCTGCCCACAGCCCGACCCCAACACACATTAATATAATCACGCCCATTCCAAGCATAATGGCAACTAATATCATCACTTGGGAGACGGGCTTCCACGTGGGCAGCGCCATTTTTAACAAAGTGAGCATAATATATTTTATCTGCCCAACAGTGGGTTATGGGTGGAAGAGTAGGGAGGTGGTAAGGAGAAAGCAAAAGGAGGTGGTGTTGTAAAGTACCGCACCCCAGATTTTGAAAGGCACTGTACCTCATTTCATCGAGTTCATGTAGAGACACCCAGTCCAGATGAATTTTGAAGAGTTTTATTAGAGGAGATTTATTAATATGCCGGCTGCATATGGCTGACACAGGGCATCTGCAAGCCCAAATCGTGCAGTCCCAAAAATAGTTCAGGGACTGTTTATATACCCTTGTGTTGGGCAGATAAAATGTATTATGCTCACTTTGTTAAAGAGGCCATCGCCCAGGTGATATTAATGTGTGTTGGAGATCGTTGTAACCTGGGGCTTGGTTTTGGGATTAAGCCTTTCCCACCCTTTTCGGTGTAAGGTGGTACAATCCTATCATGCCTCAGAGAAGTGACTTTGTATTAAGAGACTTCCCTATTATGTATATTGGATTAAGGGTTTGGATTTCTACACTATAAAAGGGAGGCAGAACGGGACTCAGCTCTTGGTTCCTGAGGTTAGCATGAGAGAGCAGAGAAAGTAGAGCCAGCAGCGGAAGGAGGCCACGTGGAGTAGGCCAGGAGAAGCAGCCAAGATGGCGGAGTGCTGAGTGAGATGCCAGTCTGTGTAGAGTTTGTATCTGGGATAAGGACGGAGATGGGGAACTGAGGAGAATAAGGTTGGTGAGCTAGAAACCTTTGATTCTAGGAAACTCGGATAAGTCAGTGGCTTTGAGAGCACTGAATGTGATTGGGTTTTGGAGCCCAGTGTGTATTTTTACTTGCCCGCAGGGTGCAAGGTAGGATTAAAGGTTATGGCCCATCAGTTTTTGGCTCCATGGTTTCTTTACCAACTGTCCGAATCCAATGCGAACCTGCATGGGCCAGGCTGCTGTGTTAGTGGCCCTGGCCGTGCCTGCTGGCTTTACACCTTGCTTACACACAGGCAGGGGAGAGCATGACATCTTGGTACGAGCTGGCAACATTTGTTTAGGGGATACACAGAAATATTAAGACTTTCAAGGTAACACAATCAAAGATGTTTACAAATCTTTCAGGGTTCATCTTTCCTCACTAGCCTAGAGTTATTTTACCCTCAAGATTCCAGGAAGGGGGAGAAACTACAATCAATGCAAGGTGGTATGTAAATGCTGCCTGCTATTGAAAGAGAAGAAGTTTCTAGGTTAACCTTTATTTTAGATTTAAAACTGAATGACCCATTGTTCTTGCAAGCTGGAAACTACTATATTCTTCTCCCTCCCTTCCCTAAAGGAGGGACGGGACAGGAAAGCCTGATAGGAAAGCCTGACCTTTCCTTCCAGAATATCAATATAAATTTTCAGCTTTTTGGTACCTTACAACATTACAGTCATGTGTGAGGAAACAAAGATCTCTGTGGAAGAGGCTGCCCAAGACCTGCAAACCAAGCAGTGGAAGGAACTGGAGCAAACATGGGAGAGAGAGATGCCGACCCTGGAGCTGTAAGAAACACTGGAGGAAGCCGACCAGATTCGCGAGATTTGCTTGGAAATGGAGCAGCCGCTCAAGAAGGAATCACAGGTTCATGAGTTGCAGCATGCCCTGGACTTTGTGGAGAGCCAGCAGCTGTAGGAGGCTGGGGCTGAGACCGGAGGCTGGGGCTGCAAGACCTGCTGAGCAGAAGGCGGCAGCGGCCCGGGGTTCGAGCCTGGCAGCGAGAGCTGGTGTTTTCAGTTCCTCTTTGGAGGATGAGGAGAATCAGGCTGGAGTTACAATCGCAGTCTCCAGAAGGTGAGAGCCCAGCTGGAAGGAGTATCTGCTATGCTCCTGGTAGGTCTGCGATTTTGGGACATAGGGGTGGTTGCCATCACACTCTCTGGAGTAGAGATGTAAATGCTGACTGCCATTGCCACGTACTCCTCTTTGGGAGAGTGTAAGACCTGCCAGGATGGCAGGAATGAGGGGAGTGGCTGAGGTCCCATGTGCATGGACTTATTTCCTGGACTATGAGCAAAGTGGGCACTGGCTCCTTTGTTGGATGGACATACAGATTTTGGACAATGTGAAATACCCTGATGGGGGTGGGGGTGACTTTGCTAGAAGCACTCCCCTGCCCCAGGAAGCTTTTCCCATGGCTAGAAAGAAGTACGAGGACCTTTTGCACTTTTGGCAAAGTGCTCAGAGACTGGTGAAATGTACCTTTGTAATTGTTGAAATTGTATGATTTGTCATGCTGTTATAATTTGTGTAATGTGCCTAATTTTCTTGTGCAGGAATACTTGTACTTTAGATTGTGAAGCCAGCAAAAGGCATGGAATATTGGTCAAATAAGTTTGTAAATATGATATATATGTTTGCTTGCTTATAGTTTGCAGTGTGTGTGTGTGGGGGGGGGGGGGGGACAGGCTGTAAGCAGGTCCTGTCGTTATAGCCTGAGGCTTAGTTTTAAGACTAAGCTTATCCCCACACCTGTGACTGTTGCATGATATAGGGTGGTGCACTCTCGTGAGGATTCCCATTATGCCTCAGATAAGTGGCTTTGTATCAGAGACTTCTTGGTTTGTATATTGGATTAAAATTTTTTATTTCTACACTATAAAATGGGGCAGACCAGGAGCTTGCTCTCTCTCTATTCCTGAAATTAGCATTAGAGGAGCAAAGAAGGGCCACATGGAGGAGAGGCAGCCAAGATGGTAGAGTGCTGAAAGAGAAGCCAGAGGAGCAGAATTTGTGCAGAGAGAAGAAGATGGGGAACAAAGGAGAATGAGGCTAGTGAGCTAGAAACCTTTGATTCTAGGAAACTCGGATAAGTCAGTAGCATTGTTAGCACTGAGTGAGTGGGTTTTGGAACCCAGTGTGTGTTTTTACTTGCCCGCCAGGTACAAGCTAGGATTAAAGATGATGGCCCACCAGTTCCTGGCTTCATTGTTTCATTATGATCTGTCTGAATCTAATGCGAACCTGCATGGGCCAGGCGGCTCTGATGGTGACCATGTCAACTGGCTTTACACCCACCTCTTAGTCTCCTCCTTTGACTGTAAAATAAACTGCAAAACTGCCATTTTCTGGAGCATTTTCTCAACCTGTTGAGATTTTGCTTCCCAGCAATTGTTGTCAGTCTAGCTCACATAAGCTCATGAAAATCTTCTACAGGTTTGGACGTTTCTTATGTCAACACTAGGAGAAGTGATCTTTAAACCATCGAGTCAAGAGACAGGTATCACTGCCATGAACAAAGACTTTCTCTTTGACCAAACCTCTTCTCAACTAGGTTCCAAGTTGGAGATCTGTACTCTACTGCTCAGTCCAGTTTTATCTAGAATCCTGCTGGGTCAGTTCAGTGGAAATTATCCACCCTTGTTATCTGATCACCCTCCATATCAGACCAAGCTCCTCATCCTGTATCTTTGATATCTTATCGCCCTGGCCTATTGAGTTGACATAGCAAGAATTTCTCTTAGTAATTTTTCTGTCTACTCACCTCTGCCCTCCTTCTTGGCTAGAAATCCCCACTTGTCCTCTCTGTAGTTAGAATTAAGTCTACTCTCTCCCTTACTGCAAAACCTCCATCACAATAGTCCCTCTTGAGTAACATCTTCCTTACCATCTTAACAATTGTCATGGAAAATTTTTTTAATGTTTATTAATTTTAGAGAGAGGAGGGAAAGGAGAGAGAGATGGGAATATCAATTTGTTCCTGTATTTTCCCTGGCCGAGGGTCAAATGGGCAATCTCTGTGTTTGGAATGATGCTGTAACCAACGAACATGTCCAACCAGGGTTGTGTCATGAAAAAGTTTTAACACCAGAGACAAGTGCATGTATAGGTCAGAAGTGAGGTATTGTAAGGTACCAAAAAGCTGAAAATTAATATTAATATTAATATTCTGGGAGGAAAGGTCAGGCTTTCCTATCAGGCATTCCTGTCCTGTCCCTCCTTTGGGGAGGGGAGGGAGAAGAATGTAGAAGTTTCTGGCTCCCAAGAACAATGGATCATTTAGTTTTTTTGTTTGTTTGTTTGTTTTTTTGTTGTTTTTTTTCATAATTTTTTAATGGGTATACAACTGTGAACTGGGTTTTTTTTTTAATTTTTTATTTATTCATTTTAGAGAGGAGAGGGGGAGAGAGAGAGAGAGAGAGGAGAGACAGAGAGAGAGAAGGGGGGGAGGAGCCGGAAGCATCAACTCCCATATGTGCCTTGACCAGGCAAGCCCAGGGTTTTGAACCGGCGACCTCAGCATTTCCAGGTCGACTCTTTATCCACTGTGCCACCACAGGTCAGGCTGGATCATTTAGTTTTAAATCTAAAATAAAGGCTAATCTAGAAACTTCTTCTCTTTCAATAAGAGGCAGAATTTACATACTATCTTGCATTGATTGTAGTTCCTCCCTTTTTCTTGAATCTTGAGGGTAAAAAACCCCTAGGCTAATGAGGGAAGATGAACCCTAAAATATTTGTAAACATCTTTAATTGTGTTACCTTGAAAGTCTTAATGTTTCTGTGTATCCCCTAAACAATGTTATCAGTTTGTGCCATAATATCATGCTCTCCCCCGCCCGTGTGTGATCAAGGGTATATAAGAAGCCCCTGAACTATTTTTGGGACTGCACGATTTGGGTCTGCTGCCCCCTGTCAGTTATATGTGGCTGGCATATTTAATAAATCTCCTTCAATAAAACTTTTCATAATTCATCTGCATTGGGTGTCTCTACGTGAACTCGATGAAATGAGGTATGGTGCCTTTCAAAATCTGGGGTGCAGTACTTTATAACATTATCACTTCAAAAGCAGGTCTCTATTGTTTTTTGGGGTTTTTTTTAGAGAGAGAGAGACAGGAAAGGAGAGAGAGAGTGAGAAGCATCAATCCGTAGTTGCTTTTACTTTAGTCTACATTGATTGCTTCTTGTACATAAATGGGGGATAAGAGGAGGCTCATGCCAATCCAGTGACTCTTTGCTCAAGCCAGCAACCTTGGGCTTTTCACCCCAGCAACCTTTTGGGCTCAAGCTGGTGACTTTTGGGATCATGTGGACAATCCACCACTCAAGCTGGTGAGCTGAGGATTTCGAACCAGCAACCTCAACTTTCTGGGTTGATGCTTTGTCCACTGCACAACCACTGGTCAGGCTGCTTTTCTTTTTCTTTTTCTTCTCCATCTCCTCCTCCCCCTCGTCCTCGTCCTCGTCCTGCTCCTCCTCCTCCTCCTCCTTCTTCTCCTGTTACATAGTGTGTTGGTTGTAAGGTATTTTTCTCCACTGAGGAAGAAGGAAGGGACTAGCCACAAAGTGTGGAACAGCAAAAGCTTTATTTAGTACAGTGCATCCTGCCTGACGAGGTTCTCTCGTCCCGGGTACAGAGGCCAGGGAAGTAGTGTGGGTTGATTTGTGTGGCGGATATTTAAAGGGTATGTAAGGTGTTAGAGCTAATATGACGTGGTGAAATCTCACTGGCTGGCATACAGTAGCTCTTTTTCAAAGGACTCCTGGTAATTTTCTTTTGGCGTGCTTGAGTGTGGGCGATTATAGCCAAAGTTCCCGGGTCTGGTTTCTCACGCGTGACCTTCCCCCTTGCCCACCACCTTACATTAGTGAACAAGATTATTTAGTTTCATATATAAATTATGGTGTCATCAATCCATATATTTCCACTAACTGTCTAAGGAGAACAGAATAATCTTTGGCTTCAAAACTTACATTTTTCTATATTTTTAGATTAACACTACAACTAATTTTAGCCACTTTAGGTTTTCAAAAGTAGGTGCGTTTTTGTTCAATAATATATTTAACTGAAAAAGAAGTTAAATGACATACTCTTATCAAGTTATCAAGAATACCAGAATATAAAAATAATAATGATACATTATAGTTTAAATAGTATATGTATATAAAATTGATTTCCATACACAATATTTCATTTGATTCTTACTAAAAGACTATAATGAATTATAGTTGAGGCAACTTAGAAAGGAGCAGGGCTGGAATGAGAATGAAGCCTGCTGGGTATTGCTGGAATACTCTGTTCTTTGTACTGCACTGCTTTGTACAGTACATAGCCAGGAAATCATTCTATGTACGAGTGCAAGATGATTAAAGTATAAAGAATGATACTGTACATGAAAGCATTTATTTTAAATATATCTGCCTACATGTACTCTTTAACTGGTTCATCTTCAACATACTTCAGAAATCTCCATTTACACAGGAATAATATTTGTATTTACAAATGTATGTATTCCTCTTCTATAGATAAATGGTACCCTGCAGTTTTTTAAGTCTATTAATAGAAATGGATTGAATGAAGGCTTGGGGCAATATACTATAACTTAATTTACTATTCTATTATTTGCGTGACTCAGAGCCAAAAAAGTTTCTAGACGTACCTTTCCATAGGTAATATTTTATCAGACTAATGTGGTCTTGGGAACCCAAATCAGAAAAGAACATTGCAAGAAAGGAAAATGACTGGCTACTTACACTCATGAAATGCGATATGGATATTCCAAATGAAACATTAGTAAATCAGATCCAACAATAGTATTTAAAATGCTAGAACATTAGATTTTTTTCTAGGAACACAAGGTTGATTTAATGTTAGATAATCGATTAACTTACCACATTAATGCATCTAAAGAGAAAAACATACAACCATCTCAGTAGATGAAGGATAAATATTCAATAAAATTAAGCATTCACTCACATTAATTTTTTTGAAATTAGAAACACAATGGAACATCCTTAACTTAATAACAGTTATCTGTAAAAAAAAGAATCCATAAAAAAACACAAAACTTTATACTTAATAGTAATATTGAACATCTTCTTTAAAGTCAGGAACAGGTAAAAGATACCCATTATCATCACTTCTCTTCAACATTGTACTGGAAATCTTAGTTGCTTCAGTAAGACAAAGAGGGATGGAAGAAACAAAACTGTCATTATTTATAAGTGATGAAATTGTGTACATTTCTAAAAATTTAGAAATAAATTATTTAAATTGATAAAAGAGATGGACAAGATTGTACAGAAATCAATACACAAAAGTCAATTGCAATTCAACAGCAAATATCAGAAGATATAAAATTTAAAAGATGCTAATTTCAGCCTGGCTGGGTGGCTCAGTGGGTTAAGGCATTGTCCCAAAGCAGCAGAGGTTACTGGTTTTTGATCTCTAGTCTGGGCACATACAGGAGCAGCTTGATGTTCTTGTTTCGCTCTCTCCCTCCCTCCCTCTCTTGCTAAAATCAATAAATAAAAATGAACATAAGTTAAACTATAAAAGATACTAATTTCAATGGCAATAGAGAAAAAAACAAAAGTATCTAGGAATAAATTTAATAAAATAGGTATGATCCCTTTATGAAGGAAATTATAAAATGTTATAAAAGACATTAAAGTCCTAAATAAATAAATGTGTTATGTTATTAGATAAGACTCTAATGGTTGTGGTTTTAGTTCTCCCTAAATTTATCTACAGATTCCATTAAATTAAAGTTTAAAACTAGACGATTCTTTTAATGGAACCTGAAAACTAATCTTAAAATATATGAGCGAGGAGAAGGAGCGAGGGGAGCAAAGGCACTCCTGAGGGAGGAGAACAGTGTGTGAGACTGACCTGCCGGATGACAAGATTTATTACAGAACCACACTAAGCAAGGCAAAGTACCATTGACGTGGGCTTGTACTTGTAAACAACGATCAGTGGAACAGGATAAAAGCCGAAGAAACAGAACAACCCTCAAACATAATGGCCATTGCAGTTCATGGAATAAAGCACGGGCATTCCATAAATGAAGTAGAGGCCATTGTGAATTTCTATCGGAAAGCACTGGGTCACCATCTCATGCTATCCATTAAAGAAAATTCTAGGTTAATTGGGGCCTAAATTTGAAGGGAGAAATGATCAAACTTCTTAAATGGCATGAAGGAAAATATCTTTATTATACTAAGAGTGGAGAAAGATTTCATAAATTGAGCAGAAAAAGCACAAACCACAAAAGAAAATATAAATCAATTTAATAGACTTAAAAACAAAGAACAGATATAAGATACAGAGATTTCTCTAAAGAAGAAACCAAATGGCTCATAAGCATATAAAAATATGTTCAACCTCTTTAGTAATTAAAGAAATGAAAATTTAATTTTTTTAATTTTCTTTTTTATTTATTCATTTTAGAGAGGAGAGAGAGAGAGAGAGAGAAAGGGGAGAGGAGCAGGAAGCATCAACTCCCATATATGCCTTGACCAGACAAGTGCAGATTTCAAACTGGCAACCTCAGCATTCCAGGTCGACGCTTTATCCACTGCGCCAGCACAGGTCAGGTGAGAAATGAAAATTTAAACCAGAGGTACCTGTTCACAACAACAAGACTGACAAAAATTTAAAGTTGCTTTCCAAAAGAAATTCACAATGGCCTCTACTTCATTTATGGAATGCCCATGCTTTTTTCCATGAACTGCAATGGCCATTTTGCTTGAGGGTTGTTCTGTTTCTTTGGTTTTTATCCTGTTCCACTGATTGTTGTTTACAAGTACAAGCCCACGTCAATGGTACTTTGCCTTGCTTAGTGTGGTTCTGTAATAAATCTTGTCATCCGGCAGGTCAGTCTCACACACTGTTCTCCTCCCTCAGCAGTAATTAGAGAAATGAAAATTTAATTTTTTAAAAATTAAAAAAAAATTTTTTTATTCATTTTAGAGAGGAGAGAGAGAGAGAGAGAGAAAGGGGGGAGGAGCAGGAAGTATCAACTCCCATATGTGCCTTGACCAGACAAGTGCAGGTTTCAAACTGGCAACCTCAGCATTCCAGGTCAATGCTTTATCCACTGCGCCAGCACAGATCAGGCGAGAAATGAAAATTTAAACCAGAAGTCCCTATTCACAACAACAAGACTGACAAAAATTTAAAGTTGGTTAATCAAGAAAATGACAAAGATATGCAGGGCAAGCATAACTTTGACACATTGCTAATAGGCGTCTAAATTGGTACAACCACTTTGGAAAACAATTTGGCATTTCCTAGAAAAGAAGAACACAGCCTGACCTGTGGTGGCGCAGTGGATAAAGCGTCAACCTGGAAATGCTGAGGTCGCCAGTTCGAAACCCTGGGCTTGCCTGTTCAAGGCACATATGGGAGTTGATGCTTCCTGCTCCTCCCCCCTTCTCTCTCTCTCTCTCTTCTCCCTCTCTGTCTCTCTCTCCTCTTTAAAAAAAATAAATAAATAAAATTAAAAAAAATTAATTAATTTAAAAAAAAAAGAAAAGAAGAACACAGACATACCCAACAACCCACCATTTCCACTCCTAGGTACATCTTCAGATGTCTCTGGCACATGTGCCCTAGGAGCACATGTAGGAATGTTCACAGAAGCACTGTCTGTGATAGCAAAAAGCAAGATACCCAAATGTCCTTCAACAGTAGAACAGATAAATTGTACATTTTCCCACAATGGAGTACTCTACACAGCGAAGAAAATTAACTAAGTTTCATTCTACATAGCAAAGTTGATAATTCTCAAAAACAAAATTTTGAGGAAAAATTCAAGTCACAGAAGAAAAATACAGAATGATTTCATTTCTTGTATATAGGGACCAAAGAAAAGTGTATATATATATTTATATATACACAAATATTGATCGACTTACAACCTATGCAACTCACGACTATTCGACTTTACAACCACAATCGCTAGCCACGACTGCTCCGCGTCTGGCAGTGCAAGCGTTGCCCAGCTGGGCGTAGGACAGTGCGGACCAGCTTCCGGCAGCACTACCATCTCCGCGTGCACCATTTCAACTGTTATCCCAGACTCGGTACAGCAATTTGTGTTTTGTGTCTTGGATATTTTTCATCAAACCCCTCCCAAGATGTCTACCAAGAGGAAATTGTTTTTGCAAATATTAAACCAGTTGTACTGGTAATGCAGTGTTTCACTTAAACATGACAAATGTAAAAATAAGAAACAAAATGGTATAGAGATGGTACAAATGGCATAAAATGAACAATGAAAATTATGATATATAACAATAATGAAAGAAAATTGTGATAAAATATGACTTAAAGATTTTTATAACATCATTTCACAGTACTGTACATGTAACCTACTCAACTTACAACCAAATTGTGTTACGACCAGTCTGTCGGAACCAGTCGTGGTCGTAAGTCGAGCACTAGCTGTACAGGGTAAGGCAAAGGCAAATTTAAGGTTATTCATATGGAAAACAGTGCAATCATTATAAATAATAATACAAGAATAAACTGTTTTACATACTTACAACTGAAAAACTACTTTGTCCCACCCTGTAATTAGTGGTTATCTAAAAAATATATAATGATTACCACTCAGGTGATGTGGAAAAGGCACTACGTGGGCTTCTAATGTACAGGTGATTTTCTATTTCTCATCTGGGGGTTGGTATGTGGATGTTTCTTTTCTTAGTATTTTCTAAATTGTGCAGATTCATTTGGGAGCTTTTTGTTTGCATCATACGTTTCAAAATAACATAAATTAAAACAAGATTTTAAAAATCAGGGCCATTGTGATGGAGCTGTGCTTCACCAAACCCAAGCAAAGGCTGTGTGATACATTTGCCAGAGCTTATGGACTCCTGATGTGTGAGCACCTCAGATTTTAGTAACATCTGGGTATAACTGTATTCTTAGTATATATTGATAGTGTACCAATGCTCAAGGTTCTCTTTTATTTGCAAGTGGGGGAAACCCAACTCAAACTAGTTTGAACACAAAAAGGCTTCTTTTGGCTGTGTAACTGGGAAATGAAAGATTGTTTTCAGCTTCAGCTACAGCTTGAGTCAGAGTCTCAAATGATGTCATTTGAATGCTGTTACATACCCCACTGTCAGCATTTTCTTCTCCCTGTTTTTGGCTTTATTCTCTTACAGACTTTCTCCACATTGTAACAAAGATGGCTATTTGCAGCTCAAAGCTGGTGATTCCAGTAACATAAGAATGCTTTTTCTTCAACATGGTGGGCAGATGTCCTCAAAGGGCTGTGAGTACTCCTGCTTGACCCCTCCTCATAGCCATCCTAGCTGTCACAGGTATGCAGTATGTAGCTAGGTCTGCACCATCTATATACTCCTAAGGTGATGGTGGTGGTGGTATATGTGGAAGTTTTGTATAGTGTCCATATATATTGACAACCGCATGTTAACCACAAAAAATGGAGTCCTCGCCTGACCTGTGGTGGCGCAGTGGATAAAGCGTCGACCTGGAACACTGAGGTTGCCGGTTCAAAACCCTAGGTTTACCCAGTCAAGGCACATATGGGAGTTGATGCTTCCTCCTCCTCCTCCTCCTCCTCCTCCTCCTCCTCCTCCTCCTCCTCCTCTCTCTCTCTCTCTCTTTCTCTCTCTCTCTCTCTCTGTCTCTCTTCTCTAAAATGAATAAATAAAATTTTTAAAAAAATGAAGTCCTCACAGGAAAACAGGAAGAAAATATCTTCTGGGTAGAAAAAAGACTATAACTACGACAGTTTGCTACCAATACTAAAGTGGCCTGTTATGTCCATAAATGCATATGTTGCTCGCAAAAAATAATTTCAGATACTCAACAAGCACTCATATTTCAAATTTTTTTTTGTTGTTTCTAAATATATATTTTTTTGTTACAGAGACAGAGAGAGAGAGAAAGAGGGACAGATAGGGACAGAGAGGCAGGAAGAGAGAGAGATGAGAAGCATCAATTCTTCGTTGTGGCACCTTAGTTGTTCATTGATTGCTTTCTCATATGTGCATTGACCGAGGAGCTACAGCAGAGCGAGTGACCCGTTGCTGAAGCCAGTGGCCTTGGGCTCAAACCCAGTGTCCATGGGTTTATGTCTATGATCTCATGCTCAAGGCAGCAACCCCACGCTCAAGCTGGTGAGCCCATGCTCAAGCTGGTGACCTCGGGGTTTCGAACCTGGGTTCTCCATGTCCCAGTCTGATGCATCAATCATTAGTTTTTTGTTGCGACACCTTAGTTGTTCATTGATTGCTTTCTCATATGTGCCTTGACCGTGGGCCATCAACAGACCAAGTAACCCCTTGCTCGAGCCAGCGACATTGGGTCCAAGCTGGTGAGCTTTGCTCAAACCAAATGAGCCCACACTCAAGCTGGCGACCTCAGAGTCTTGAACCTGAGTCCTCTGCATCCCAGTCTGACACTCTATCCACTGCGCCACCATCTGGTCAGGCTCTAAATTTTTTTTATGTTTTATTTATTGATTTTAGAAATGAGAGAAAAAGAAAAAGGGAGGCAGACATGGGAAGCATCAATTTGAAATACAATAATTACTTCTCGTATGTGTTTTGATAGGTCAAGTACCATCTTTTGAACTAATTTCAGCATTCCAGGTTGACAAAGGCCTGGCTGAAACTCTTCAACTTTGGAATCATCTCTAAGAAATGGGTCTAAAAGTACTCAGCAATATTATACCTCAAGGATCAGCTCTAATAATAGAATTTCTCAAGAAGGTCATATATTGCACCAATACATAATTTTTTTTTTTATAGAGACAGAGAGAGAGAGTCAGAGAGAGGGATAGACAGGGACAGACAGACAGGAACAGAGAGATGAGAAGCATCAATCATCAGGGGGTTTTGGGGGGGTTTTTTTGGTATTTTTCTGAAGCTGGAAACAGGGAGAGAGTCAGACAGACTCCCGCATGCACCCGACCGGGATCCACCCGGCACACCCACCAGGGGCCACGCTCTGCCCACCAGGGGCCGATGCTCTGCCCCTCTGGGGCGTTGCTCTGCCGCGACCAGAGCCACTCCAGCACCTGGGGCAGAGGCCAAGGAGCCATCCCCAGCGCCCTGGCCATCCTTGCTCCAATGGAGCCTTGGCTGCGGGAGGGGAAGAGAGAGACAGAGAGGAAGGGGGGGGTGGAGAAGCAAATGGGCGCTTCTCCTATGTGCCCTGGCCGGGAATCGAACCCGGGTCCCCCGCTCGCCAGGCCGACGCTCTACCGCTGAGCCAACCGGCCAGGGCCAATCATCAGTTTTTCGTTGCGACACCTTAGTTGTTCATTGATTGCTTTCTCATATGTGCCTTGACTGCGGGCCTTCAGCAGACCGAGTAACTCCTTGCTCGAGCCAGCGACCTTGGGTCCAAGTGGCCTGACCTGTGGTGGCGCAGTGGATAAAATGTTTACCTGGAATGCTGAGGTCACTGGTTCAAAACCCTGGGCTTGGTTGGTCAGGGCACATATGGGAGTTAATGCTTCCTACTCCTCCCTTCCATAAAATGAATAAATTAAAAATAAATAAATAGATAAATAAATAAGGTGTCAAGTATTATTACAATGTTCTTTTTTTTTTTCAGAGACAGAGAGTCAGAGAGAGGGATAGATAGGGACAGACAGACAGGAACAGAGAGAGATGAGAAGCATCAATCATTAGTTTTTCATTGTAACACCTTAGTTGTTCATTGATTGCTTTCTCATATGTGCCTTGACCACGGGCCTTCAGCAGATCGAGTAACCCCTTGCTCAAGCCAGCAACCTTGGGCCCAAGCTGGTGAGCATCACTCAAACCAGATGAGCCCACGCTCAAATTGGCGACCTCAGGGTCTCGAACCTGGGTCCTCCGCATCCCAGTCTGATGCTCTATCCACTGCGCCACCACCTGGTCAGGCCTACAATATTCTTATCATGCTGAATCTATTTTTAAAATAGTTTTAGAAAACATTCCCAATGCCATTAACAGAAAAACTTTGGCAAGTGAAAATTTCCATTTACTTTTATCTCTTTTGTTATATATAGTCACATTCTAGTGAGAGCTAATCTTAATTTTAAAGATTAGCAAAGTATTTCACATTTGTTGAACATTATAAGTTGGGAAGTTCTGGGATATTACTGAAATATTCAAACATTGAATATGTTGGAAATTATAAATTGTAAAGGATAACAATTTTAGTTATGTCTATGATCAATGAGTTTTGCTATTAGAGGATCGAAAATACTTTTTTAAAGTCATGTTTGTTCAAAAAACCTAATATTTATTGGAGTAAGACTGTCACCAGGCATGTTAAAAACACTCAGGTCGGTGGCAGCACAGTGTATAGAGCCTTGACCTATGACCCTGAGGTCCCAGGTTTGAAACCCCGAGGTTGCAGGCTGGAATGTGGGCTCATCTGGCTTGAACTCAGCCTTAGCAGCTTGAGCATAGGGTTGCTGGTTTGAGTGTGGATCAGAGACATGGTCCCATAGTCACTGGCTTGAGCTCAAAGTCATTGGCTTGAGTAAGGGGTCAAGGCAAATATGAAAAGCAACCAATGAACAGCTTAAGTGCTAAAACTATGAGTTGATGCTTCTCATGTCTCTCCCTTTCTGTTTTGTGTGTGCAAAATAAAAATAATAATAAAATAATTGGGATGAAAGAAAGAAAAGATAAAAAACATAAAAAAGAATAAAGAACAAAAATAGAAAAAATGAAATAAAAGCCAGTAAAACATAACAATTGGGCTGAAATAAATAAAAATAAAATAAATAATTGGGCTGAAATATTAACTGAATCTCATACCTATTCAAAAATTTATCTATTAAATGCTGATAAACTTGGCCTCATCTCAGTTTAGCCAAAAGCTTAAAAATTAATTCAATTCAGCTCTTTCGTGAAGTATCAATATTTCTTTTCAGTAATTTAGGGCAAATGACCAAAGAAAGAAATACATAGCTTTAAAGAAGGATTAGAATGGTAGAAATAGCTGTTTTAATGTTTCAAAGGGTATTTTCAAACTCTTTTATTCTTTATAACTTCAGCCGCTTTTTATTTTCTTTGACATGTTTTTTTCAGTGGCTGCTGTCGATAACCCCTCTTTGTTTTGGCTATCTGCTTTTATTTTCTTTCACTGACTCTGTGGACTTAATTTCTTTTATAATGCCAGCCTTTCCTCACCATGCACCTCCACCTGGCTTTTGATGTATCTTCCTTCTCTGGCTCACACAGGAAGGCTAACTTTTTCTTTTTTAATAGAAATTTAAGCTTGAGGGCACTCGTGATATATAGTTGCAATAACTCCATGATTACATTCATTGTGCTGTCAGACCTCCTAGAAAGAGGTTCCTTTGGTGCAAAGCCTCTGGTTAAATCGACCCTAAGGACTCTCTTTTTGGCCTCCGTGTGTGTGTGTGTGTGTGTGTGTGTGTGTGTGTCCACATATACATCTCTCATATACAAGTGTTTATATCATAGAAACAGTAATATAGATGTGAAATAAGATCTTCACACAAGTTTAATTAATGCCAACTTACTGTAGAATATCATGTCTATATATGTAATATATTAGGCCTGGCTGGGTAGCTCAGTTGGTTAGAGTATCATCCCAGTTGCCAAGGTTTGCAGGTTTGGTGCCTGTCAGGGCACATAATCAATGAATGTATGTACGTGAAACAACAAATTGATGTTTCTTTCTCTATCGTTCTTTCTTTCTCTCTGCTTTCTCTAAAATCAATAATATTTTTAAAAGTTTTAAAATAGCATGTTAAAAAAAAGGCTTGTTTCATTAGAAAAACCATCTGGGGCCAGGCATCATCTTGATATGCCAAAGCTGAGGATTTGATCCCTGGTCAGGGCACACACAAAAATCAACCAATGAATGCATAAAGAAAAGAGGGAAAAAAATGATGTTTCTCCCTCGCTCTCTCTTCTCCCTTTTTCTCTAAAATTAATCAATAAAAACATATTATCTAGGATGGGTTTACTACATGTATTATCAAAATCACAATTCTTCCTTCACATTAGTTTTATTTCTGTGTTTATGAGGGCATATGTGTGAAAATGGGCTGTTACACAATCATTAATGTTTATATTTATGAATTTATGAACTTACATATTGAAATATTCTGAGTATATTTTCAAAGTGAAAAATACAGGGGAATTTATCTATACAAATTATTTCATCTATGTAAAAATGTGGGTAAAAATCAATTCGAAGATAGGCCCTGGCCAGTTGGCTCAGTGGTAGAGCATTGGCCTGGCGTGCAGGAGTCCTGGGTTCAATTCCCGGCCAAGGCACACAGGAGAAGCACCCATCTGCTTCTCCACCCCTCCCCCTCTCCTTTCTCTCTGACTCTCTCTTCCCTTCCCGCAGCCAAGGCTCCATTGGAGCAAAGTTGGCCTGGGCGCTGGGGATGGCTTCATGGCCTCTGCCTCAGGAGTTAGAATGGCTCTGGTCGCAACAGAGCATCGCCCCCTGGTGGGCATGCTGGGTGGATCCCGGTCGGGCGCATGCAGGAGTCTGTCTGACTGCCTCCTCGTTTCCAACTTCAGAAAAATACAAAAAATAAATAAATAAAGTTCTACTTGATGTTGAAAAAAAAATCAATTCGAAGAAATGACTATTGCAAAGGTTAACTGTCCAAATGCAATAATTTAACATTTTATATCTAGTTATGCATTTCAGTTTGCTTTGTTTGTTTGTTTGTTTGTTTGTTTTAGTGAGAGGAAGGGAGATAGAGAGACTGACTTCCGGCAACCCCTAACTGGGGTCGATGCTTGAATCAACTAAATTATCCTCAGCACCCGGGGCCAATACTTGAACCAATTGAGCCAGTGGTTGCGAGAGGGGAAGAGAAAGAGAAGGGGGAGAGGGAGGGAAAGAGAAGCAGATGGTTGCTTCTCATGAGTGCCCTGAGTGGGAATGAACCCGGGACATCTGCACACTGGGCCAATGCTCTATCCACTGAGCAAACCGGCCAGGGCCTTCAGTTTACTCTTTTGAAAATGAAATTTTATCCCACAGCTTTCTCAAAATATAAACAAAATGTACTAAATCAAAGTGTACAAACTTAAAGAGTGGTCTCCAAACTTTTTTGCATATTATTTATTTATTTCTATGTTATATATGTATTACTGTACTAATATCAATATATACACAGTGGGGCAAAAGTAGGTTTATGGTTGTTTGTATGAAAAATAATATGATAATAAATAATAATATAAGAATAAACTGTGTTTTATGTACTCACAGCTACTTTTGCCCCTATAATGTACATTTCACAGTACACAGATGTTTTTAGGCTAAAGTAAAAATATAGACATTTATTTAATAGTTTCTTCCCCTATCCCAATGGATTGTCCTGCATAGCCCTGAAAGACACACACCAGACTTTGGAGACTATTACCTTAGAAACTTAAAAAGTCAAATAACTTTAGGTATTACACTTATTTATATGCTTTATTCTTCTCCATATTTTTCTTTTTTAAAAAGATTTTATTTATTCATTTAGAGAGGAGAGAGAGAGAAGGTCAGACAAGGACAAACAGACAGTAAGGGAGAGAGATGAGAAGCATCAACTCATAGTTGCTTCACTTTAGTTGTTCATTAATTGCTTCTCATACATGCTTTGATGGGGTGGGGGGTGCTCTAGCCAAGCCAGCGACTCCTTGCTCAAGCCGCAAACCTTTGGCTCAAGCCAGTGACCTTGTGATCATGTCCATGATTTTGCACTCAAACCAGTGATCCAGGCCTCAAGCTGGCAACCTGGGGATTTTGAACCAGAGACCTCAGCATTTCAGGTGGACTCTACCCACTGTGCCACCACCAGTCACACTGTTCCTCTCTATTATTTAAAAAACAAAATATTTTAGAGTAAATAGTAGAAAGAAAATGAGATTAAAATTTTGCATGTATTTGATGCTAGATTTTTGCACTTATTTTTTTGAGGATTGTATTTACTATTCAGGTTCTAACTTTGGCATTTGCTGCTCAACCTTATGTTCCATAGAACTGTAAAGGAAAGGCTAGTAGTATACATGATCCTGTCAGGCACAGCCCACAAACTAATGATGTGGACAGAGCAAGGATAGGCCGTGTCTAAGACTCACTTTAATTTTCTTAAATTTATTTATTTATTTATTTGAGAGAGAGCGAGAGCGAGAGAGAGAGAGAGAGAGAGAGAGAAGCATTGGTTTTATTGTTCTACCTATTCAAGCACTCATTGGTTTATTCCTATATGTACCCTGACTGGGGATTAAACCCAGCCTTGATGTATCAGGACTACACTACCTGGATATGGATAAGACTTGCTTTAACACCTAATCTAGAGATCTATCATTGTGCAAAGACAAGCACTACTGGTTTGAATTAGGAAAGTTGTGGGCTGCTTATCTTAGGCATTATTAGGACATTATTTCTCAGGAATAAGCAAATAGTTCAAGGAATTTAAGCAGTATCTCAAAAGATATTTCCAATCTCTGTAGTCTCCGTTTTAGGGCAGGAAAATAAAAAAAGTACAGGAAATTAATATTGAACCATGTACTGGGAAGAAAAATCTAATGTCTCTGAAGAAAAGGAACCTTGTTCATGAATACAAGAAAATAGTGAGGTTTATGGACTTAACCATAATCAGTGGCAGGTCAATATGCTAAATAGAAAGGATCAGGGAGGTAATAAACTGAAAGAAACACACAGTCATTTTCATGTTTTTATTTTGAAAATGTTTAATCCAGATCAGTAGTGTGAACACATGAACAGATTTGTGAATGGGGGGAAAAAAGAGTTATTGGAAAGGAAGCTCACGGAGTGATCTCACCATAAATTCCTAACTGGGCAGGTCATGATGGGTAATCATGCTCCAGGCATACAACTTCATTAGTAAAAGGTTTTTCTTTGCCTTAAGCAAGCCCATTATTTCTGTGCATCTAGGTCAGTGATGGGCAATCTTTTGAGCTTGGTGTGTCAGAATTTGCAAAAAAAAACTGAGCATAACTCGGATGGTGTGTCACTTCGAGAAAAAAAACCACAATTTCGTGATATTTATAGTTTAAATAACAAAAATGTATAATTGTAATACATAACTGTATTTAATAAGCCAAAAACTAATTATTTAACTTACCTGCTTAGTGACTTCTTTGTTCATCTGTCAGTCGGTTTCTTTTGTTGGGCTTGATATTATTTAACTTGTGTGGGGTGCCGTGAAAAAGATAAATGAGGGGGACGGGGAATTCTTTAACTAACCTACCTATTAGTGACATTTTTTTTTAAGATTTTATTTATTTATTATAGAGAAGGGGGGGAGGAACAGGAAGCATCAACTCCCATATGTGCCTTGACCAGGCAAGCCCAGGGTTTTGAACCAGCAACCTCAGTATTTCCAGGTTGATGCTTTATCCACTGCGCCACCACAGGTCAGGCTTAGTGACATTTTTGTTGCTGAATTTCATTGGCTAAATCCTCAGTTGAAGGTGGTATTTTGTACACTTCAAGCCCAAGCAAGCGCTACTAACTGTCAATCTATTTGTTTTGTTGGTTTTGATATTATTTAACACTGAGAATAAGGTCTCACAAAAGTACGTAGAGGGAAAAATTGTGAGTAAAGCCACTGCTATATTTTTCAGGGTGCTAATAGTGTCTGGTAATCGGTTCCAGGCACTCCAAATTTCCTGTTCGTAGTGGCACTCCTCTTGATTCTCCAAGCGGCACCTTTCCAGATTCTCAAGCTTTGACCTCAAGTCGACAAACACCTGAGCCCAGATGCTGTCTTGAAATTCTGCAAGTTGCATCTTATGTAAATTAAGATGGCTGTCACTATTTCTAATGGTGGGAAACGGCACCCACCTCTCCCAGCCTCCCCCTCACTTATGATGGTCAATTAGAAATCCATGACACCCCAGAACAGAAGATTGGATGATGATTGCTGTGGTTATGTGGTTGCTGGTAATGGTGATCACAGGGCCCCCAAAGATGTGTCCCCCAGGGCATTCCGCTGCTCCCTGCTCCACCAGCCGGAAGTAAGGTCAAAGATCCCCTAACAACCTAACTGGAAGTCCCAGAACTAGACGCTCTGTGCCAGAGTTCTGTTGTTTTGGCCTACAGACCTCTGGCACAGAGTGTCTACACTACAGCAAATGTTATATCCTCAAGAGAGCACATAATCTTGTTAAGTGTCCTGCAATCCTATCCCTGCCTTGTTTCTCCCACATCCATATAATCTTTCAAAGAGTTCCCTCCTTAATTTCAAATGCTTTATGCTTCTTTTAAAGAAGCTGCAAAAATATTTTCCCAAGCATTTGAGTTCTTGCTCCCCCGCACTGTCATCAGTTTGGTTCAAATAAACACTTTTAAAAGTTTACTGCAAGTTTTAATTTTTTTTTTTTTTTTTTTTTTTTTTTGTATTTTTCTGACGTTGGAAATGGGAAGGCAGTCAGACAGACTCCCGCATGTGCCCGACCGGGATCCACCTGGCATGCCCACCAGGGGGTGGTGCTCTGCCCATCTGGGGCGTTGCTCTGTTGCAACCAGAGCCATTCTAGCACCTGAGGCAGAGGCCATAGAGCCATCCTCAGCACCCGGGCCAACTTTGCTTCAATGGAGCCTTGGCCGCGGGAGGGGAAGAGAGAGACAGAGAAGAAGGAGAGGAGGAGGGGTGGAGAAACAGATGAGCACTTCTGTGTGCCCTGGCTGGGAATCAAACCCGGGACTCCTGCATGCCAGGCCGACACTCTACCACTAAGCCAACCAGCCAGGGCTAAGTTTTGACATTTCTTATATCAACATTTATTTGGCATCATCAGCAAGATTCCAAATAAGCCCACTCAGGACCACCCTGCAGACCTGGATCATAAATTCCTAACTGGGCAGGTCATGGTAGTCAGCCTCAGGTATAGAAATTATTCTTCTTTTATTTTTAAAGATTGCTGTGATTTTTATTCAATTTGGTATCCTGATGAGAATAAAAGCAGTGACCACCTCACACCTGTTAGATTAGCTATTATTAACAAGACAGGTAATAGCAAATGTTGGAGAGGCTGTGGAGAAAAAGGAACCCTCATACACTGTTGGTGGGAATGTAAAGTAGTACAACCATTATGGAAGAAAGTATGGTGGTTCCTCAAAAAACTGAAAATAGAACTACCTTATGACCCAGCAATCCCTCTACTGGGTATATACCCCAAAAACTCAGAAACATTGATACGCAAAGACACATGCAGCCCCATGTTCATTGCAGCATTGTTCACAGTGGCCAGGACATGGAAACAACCAAAAAGCCCATCAATAGATGACTGGATAAAGAAGATGTGGCACATATACACTATGGAATACTACTCAGCCATAAGAAATGATGACATCGGATCATTTACAGCAAAATGGTGGGATCTTGATAACATTATACAAAGTGAAATAAGTAAATCAGAAAAAACCAGGAACTGCATTATTTCATACGTAGGTGGGACATAAAAGTGAGACTAAGAGACATTGATAAGAGTGTGGTGGTTATGGGAGGAGGGGGGAGAGGGAAAGGGAAAGGGGGAGGGGGAGGGGCACAAAGAAAACTAGATAGAAGGTGACAGAGGACAATCTGACTTTGGGTGATGGGTATGCAACATAATTGAACGACAAGATAACCTGGACATGTTATCTTTGAATATATGTATCCTGATTTATTGATGTCACCCCATTAAAAAAATAAAATTATAATAAAAATAAAAAAATAAAAAAAAGAATAAGAGCAGTGAGAAAATTATACTTTACAAACATTGCATTAATATTGCATCATTATGAATTGGCTGTATTTTTTTTCTTTTCATTTTTTTTGTGTGTGTATTTTTCCAAAGTGAGAGGTGGGGGCGGGGGATGCAGACAGACAGACTCCTACATGTGCCTGATGAGGATCCACCCGGCATGACCACCAGGGGGCGATGCTTGGCCCATCTGGGCCGTTACTCTGCTGCAGTTGGAACCATTCTAGCGCCTGAGGCGGAGGCCGTGGAGCCATCCTCAATGCCCAGGCCAACTTTGCTCCAATGGAGCCTTGGCTGTGGGAGGGGAAGAGAGAGATAGAGAGAAAGGAGAAGGGGAAGGGTGGAGAAGCAGATGGGCGCTTCTCCTGTGTGCCCTGGTTGGAAATTGAACCTGGGACTTCCATACACCAGGCCAACACTCTACCACTGAGCCAACTGGCCAGGGCCGGATTTGAGATATTTGATTTAAATCCTTTCCATATAAGGTCTTAAAAGCTGCTTTAATTTTTTCCTTTGATCGTTGGAGCAATTGGTCACAATGTCCACAATTGCCTGTTCTTCTGTCCCCAAACCTTTTATTGCTTTACAAAGAATTTCTGCATCTCTTATAGCATCAAAGTTGACAGCTGGTCAAATTGCTTCTTGAGTCTTATGAGTCATTGCAGCAGGCTGACTAGGGCAAGGAGCTTGTCCTCCAGGAAAGCCACCAGATTGAGGGACCTGTGCTGGGCCACCTCTGTAAGACTGAGGGTGGCCGTGGAGAGCCAGAAAAGCCTGCTTCAGCTGGTGGGGCTTTAAACCCTTGGCCTGGAGGAACTCTGGGATAGGATGGAGCTCCTCCGGGCTGTGGAGTGTCAGGATCGCCTCCAGGTAGATAACTACCTGGGGCAGGGTAGCCTCCAGCTCCTGGGTAGCCACTACTTGGCACTGCTGGCTAATCATTTCCTCCCATTGGAGGAAAACCACTAAATTATGGATTCCATCCCAGAGGGGGAAAAGATGCCTCCTGACCTGCAGGATCTCTGATCTGCTGGGGGATAACCTGCGTATGATATTCTTTTGATACAGCATGGATGGACCTGGAGAGTATTATGCTGACACCAGGGAGCAGCATCACAACCCAACACAGTTGGTGGCAAGATAGAGCTGGGTGGACCTGGGGAAAGTGAGGCACGGAGCCAAGCATATAGCTTCTTTAACAAAAGGTTTATCATTGCCTTAAGCAAGCCCTATTGTTTCTGTGCATCTATATTAACACACCTTTGAAATAAACTAAAACCTTCCTCAAGAGAGCACATATTCTTGTCAACTATCCTGTAATCCAATCCTTACCTTGTTTCTCCCATCTCCCTGTTTTAAATTCCCTCCTTAATTTCAAATGCATAAAATAACACCATCTCTGAAGCCATAATCCAGATTCTTTGACTTTCCAATCAAGACTATCCTTAAAACCACTAAACCACTACGGACTGTCTTATACAGTCGTCCCTCACCATATCGCGGTTCACTTTTCATGGTCTCACTGTATCACAGATTATTAAACTGTACATATCTAATTTTGTCTTGCAGATTTTTCAATATATCACGGGATTTTGCAGTATATAGGTATTTTTATATATTTATTATTTTAATTATTTTGAGTCATAACTATCATCATCAGTACTGCACAGCTAATTCATCATCATTCAAGTTGTAGTATCAATATATTCACTGGTGAGTATCCATATAGAATTTTATATGTTGTTAAAATTCCAGGTTCAAGAACACTGGAAGTGTTTACAAGAGTGTGGAAAAGGTTTATAAGAGTGTGGGGAGGGTTTATAAAGCCTTAAAATATATATAAATAATAAAATAAATATAAGGTCACTACTTCGCATATTTTCACCTATCACAGGGTGGTCTGGAACCTAACCCCCACAGTAGACAAGGTATTTATTTTCTGAGTGGTGTAGCTTTCCACTGATTTCTTCACAAAATCCACATCAAAGATCCATCAAAATTTAACACACACACACACACATATATACACACACAAAAAAAAAACAATTCAATTAAAAAGTAGGCAGATGACCTGAAGACACTTCTCCAAAGAGGACATCCAGATAGCCAATAGGCATGTGCAAAAATACTCAATATCACTAAATCATCATGTAAATGCAAAATAAAATTACAATGAGATATCACCTCACACTTGGCAGAATGACTATCATCAATAAATCAGCAAATGAGTGTTGCAAGAATGTGGGGAAAAGGGAACCTGTTGGTCAATTAAGTTTGTAAATATGATATATATGTTTGCTCGCTTATAGTTTGCATTGGATGTGGGGGACAGGCTGTAAGCAGGCAAGGTTGTTATAGCCTAAGGCTTAGTTTTAAGACTAAACCTTTCCAGAGATTTCCTTGTTTGTATATTGGATTAAAGGTTTTGATTTCTTTCTTTTTTTTTTTTTTTCTTTTTTTTTTGTATTTTTCTGAAGTTGGAAATGGGGAGGCAGTCAGACAGACTCCCGCATGCGCCTGACCAGGATCCACCTGGCATTCCCACCAGGGGGCAATGCTCTGCCCATCTGGGGCGTTGCTCTGTTGCAACCAGAGCCACTCTAGCACCTGAGGCAGAGGCCATACAGCCACCCCCAGTGCCCAGGCCAACTTTGCTCCAATGGAGCCCTGGCTGCGGGAGGGGAAGAGAGAGACAGAGAGGAAGGAGAGGGGGAGGGGTGGAGAAGCAGATGGGCACTTCTCCTGTGTGTCCTGGCCGGGAATCGAACCCAGGACTCCTGCACGCCAGGCCAATGCTCTACCACTGAGCCAACCAGCCAGAGCCATAGGTTTTGATTTCTACACTATAAAATGGGGCAGACTGGGAGCTTGCTCCCTCTCGGTTCCTGAGATTAGCATTAGGGGAGAGAGCAGAGAAAGGATAGCAGAGAAAGGCCAGGTGGAGGAAAGGAGAAGCAGCCAAGATGGCAGAGTGCTGAAGGAGAAGCCAGTTTGTGCAGAGAGAAGGAGATGGGGAACAGAGGTGAATAAGAAACCTTTGATTCTAGGAAACTCAGATAAGTCAGTGGATTTGGGAGCCCTGAATGGAAAGGGAAGTGTTTTCCCATTGTGTGTATTTCTTGCCCGCCGGGTGCAAGCTAGGATTAAAGCTAATGGCCCACCAGTTCTTGGCTCCGTTGTTTCATTACCGTCTGTCCAAATCGAATGCGAACCTGCACGGGCCAGGTGGCTGTGATGATGGCTGTGGCTACTGAACCCTTGTGCACTGTTGGTGGAAGTGCAGATTGGTGCAGCCACTGTGGAAAACAGAATAGAGTTTCCTCAAAAATTAAAAATGAAACTGCCTTTGACCCAGTAATTTCACTTCTGGATATATATTTAAGGAAACCTGAAACACTCATTTGAAAGAATATACATATCAGTACACTTATTGCAGCATTATGTACAATAGCCAAGATATGAAACCAACCAAAGTAGCAGTAGGTGAGTGGATAAAAAAGTGGGGATGCTTATATATAAAGGAATATTATTCAGCCATAAAAAAGGAAATCTTACCATTTGTGATAGCATGGATGGACCTAAAGGTTATTATGCTAAGTGAAATAAGTCAGTCAGAGAAAGACAAATACTTATTTGTGGAATCTAAAGAACAAAATGAATGAATAAACAAAATAGAAATAGATACAGAAAACAGACTGATGGTTGCCAGAGAAAAGGGTGGTTGGGAGGCTGGGTTGAAAAGGTGAAGGGATTAAAAAGTATTAATTGGGGCCTTGGCTGGTGGTTCAGTAGAGTGTTGGCCTAATGTATGGATACCCCATGTTCAACTCCCAGTCAGGGCACACAGGAGAAGCAACCATCTGCTACCCCCCCCCCCATTCCTCTCCCTCTTCTCTTCCTCTTCCCCTCCTGCAGCCAGTGGCTCGATTGGTTTGAGCATGGCTGCAGGTGCTGAGGATAGCTCAGATGGAGTGTGACAGTCTCAAGTGCTCAGTACTTGTGAATTGGCCCCAGATGGGTTGCCGGGTAGATCTTGCTGGGGGGCACATGCAGGAGTCTGCCTCACTATCTCCCCTCCTCTCACCTAAAAAAAAAATGTACTAACTGGTAGTCAAAAATAGTCATTGCAATGTAATGTACAATATAGGGAATACAGTCAATAATATTATAATAACTATGTATGGTGCCAGATGGATACTGGGAATATTGGGGGAACACGTTGTATTTGATTGTCTAACTACTATCCTGTACACCTAAAACAAATACAAAATAATATTGAATCTAAATTGTAATTTAAAAAAAAGACCCATCAGCTTGACCAGGCAGTGGTGCAGTGGATAGAACATCAAACTGGGATGCGGAGGACCCAGGTTCGAGACCCCGAGGTCGCCAGCTTGAGTGCGGGCTCATCTGGTTTGAGCAAAGCTCACCAGCTTAGACCCAAGGTCACTGGCTCGAGCAACGGGTCACTCGGTCTGCTGAAGGCCGGTGGTCAGGGCATATATGAGAAAGCAATCAATGAACAACTAAGGTGTCGCAAGGAAAAACTGATGATTGATGCTTCTCATCTCTCTCCCTTCCTGTCTGTCTATCCCTGTCTATTCTTCTCTCTGTCTCTGTAAAAAACAAACAACAGGCCCTGGCCAGTTGGCTCAGCAGTAGAGCGTCGGCCTGGCGTGCAGGAGTCCCGGGTTCGATTCCCAGCCAGGGCACACAGGAGAAGCACCCATCTGCTTCTCCACCCCTCCCCCTCTCCTTCCTCTCTGTCTCTCTTCCTCTCCTGCAGCCGAGGCTCCATTGGAGCAAAGATGGCCCGGGCGCTGGGGATGGCTCTGTGGCCTCTACCTCAGGCGCTAGAATGGCTCTGGATGCAACAGAGCAACACCCCAGAGGGGCAGAACATCGCCCCCTGGTGGGCATGCCGGGTGGATCCCGGTATGGCGCATGCGGGAGTCTGTCTGACTGCCTCCCCGTTTCCAGCTTCGGAAAAAATGAAAAAACAAAAAACAAACAAAAAAAAAACAACAACAAAAGAAAACCATCATATTTTGGATTTTTCTGTAAGCCTTCTTGTATCTACTAGGACACTGATTCAGACATTCATTCTTATATCTGATTCTCCTCTTCTCTAGATTGTATCCATATAAGGCAGCGGTTCTCAACCTGTGGGTCGCGACCCCGCCTAATGGCGACCCCTGTATTTTGGTCGTTCGACCCCCGCCAGGGTCATGACCCACAGGTTGAGAACCACTGATATAAGGTCTAATGTGTATAGGCAACATCTTATACAGTTAATAGTGCTAGTGACTATGCTCTCCTGATTCACTATGACATCCACAATGGTGCCATCAAAAATAAGAACATGGATCCTGGGTTTGTTAGAACTTTGTCCTGAAGCACAGAGGTTGCAGGTTCAATCCCTGGTCAGGCCAAATAGAGGAACAGATCGATATTTCTGTCTTTCTATCTCTCTCTCTCACTAAAATCAATAAATAAGAAAAATCAATAATAACAAGGCCATGGTGGTTTCTCTGCGGCACGTGCAGTGGCCGCCCAGGAGTCCCAGGTGAGAAGAGCACCCTCCTCCTGTCAGAAGCTCTAGGGCTTTCCTGTTACTTGTAGCTGAATGTAACCCCTCAGTATGTTTTTAGTTTTGTTTGATTATGATTAAATGTATGTGGAGATTTTTTTTTTATTATTCATTTTAGAGAGGAGAGAGAGAGGGAGAGAGACAGTGGGGAGGAGCTGGAGCATCAACTCCCATATGTGCCTTGACCAGGCAAGCCCAGGGTTTTGAACTGGCGACCTCAGCATTTCCAGGTCGACGCTTTACCCACTGCGCCACCACAGGTCAGGCAAGGAGATTTTTATCAAATAAACATTTGTGTCTTTCATAAAGAATAGTAACTTTTTTAAGCTGTTGTACGCCAACAAATATTGTTTTTCATTTCCTGATATATCAAAATGTACCATTATAATTATGGATTTTCAATATACTTTGTAATTATCTTTTAAAAATTTACTGGAAAAGAAAGCTATCAAGAACATTTTTTGCACAATTCAGGAAACTAGAATGGATTATACTGTATTATTAAATTTCTGTCAACATAAGAAATGGCCAGTCCTGTAGAGAATCTTTTTTTATTTTTTTAAGCTTGTAAGATAAGTTCATTTATTTATATTTTTTTTCTCTTTTTTTACTTTTAATCATGTATTGCAATTTGGGATCACCTTGATATCTATTTTTTATTTTAATTTATTTTAGAGAGAGAGGAAAAGAGAAAGAAACATCAACTTGCTTGCTGTTTTATTTATTCATGCATTCACTTGCTGTTTTACTTATTTACGCATTCAGTGGTTGATTATCGTATGTGCCCTAACCAGAGATTGAACCCGCAACCTTGGTGTATCAAGACTATGCTCCAACCAACTGAGCTACCTGGCCAGGGAATTTTTTTTTTTTAATAAGAGTTTATTTGAGCCAAAACTAATGACACATACAGGGAAACAAGATCTGAAATGCTTCAAAGAGTAACAGTCTTGTAGCTTCTAATATGCATTTGAGATTAGAGAGGAAATGGAAGGAAGATTACATGAGGGTAAGAGAAAGCAAGGTGGGGATCAAATTAGAAGGTTCTGTGCTTTCTTAGGGTGGTTACACCTTTGAAGGTTATTAGTTCTGGCATTTCAAAGGTGTGTTAGCCTAGAGCACAAGAACAATGGACAGAGCTTGCTTAAAAACTTTTCACTAAAGAAGTTATAGGCCTAGCCTGACCTGTGGTGGCACAGTGTATAAAACATTAGGTTGGAAAGCTGAGGTCTCCAGTTTGAAACCCAGGACTTGCCCAGTCAAGGCACATACAGCAAGCAACTACTATGTGTTGACTCTTCCCACTCCTCCACCCCTCCCCTTTCTCTCTCTCTGCCCCCCTCTCTCTCTCTTCTCTCTAAAATTCAATATAAATAAAATCTTTAAAAACAAAAACAAAAACAAAAAAGCCTGACCAGGTGGTGGCGCAGGAATAGAGCATCGGACTGGGATGCGGAAGAACCCAGGTTCAAGACCCCGAGGTTGCCAGCTTGAGCGCGGGCTCATCTGGTTTGAGCAAAGCGCACTAGCTTGGACCCAAGGTCGCAAGGGGTTACTCGGTCTGCTGAGGGCCCGCAGTCAAGGCACATGAGAAAGCAATCAATGAACAACTAAGGTGTCGCACTGAAAAACTAATGATTGATGCTTCTCATCTCTCTCCATTCCTGTCCCTGTCTATCCCTCTCTCTGACTCTCTTTCTGTCCCTGTAAAAACAAAAACAAAAACAAAAACAAAAACCTAAAAAGAAGAAGTTATAGTTAAGGAAGGTCGAGCTTCATTCCTACGATAGGCTTGGGGAGGGACTACTTACCTAGACCTGTCCAGTTAGGAGTTATGGTTTATTATAGCAACTGCTTTTTGTCCACCTATCTTTAGATATAAATATGGTTTTATGGGTTATGTAAGAGAATACATATTGAACTATTTAGAAGTGAAATGTCATGCTGCCCACAACTTACTACAAATGGTTCAGAGAGAGAAAAAAAATGCTAACAAGTGGTGAACCCAGGCAAAGATTATATGTAGAATTCTTATACTACTATTTCCCTTTCTCTGTAGATTTGAAATAAAAAGTTGGAGTAATATAATGTAAACTAAAAGGTTTTTGAAGTTTATTTTTTAAGAAAGGTTTTTTCCTTTTTTTGTAAAAAGTCTTTTGTCAGGAAGTAATATCCATGGCTTCTAGAGACTAAATAAAACCTATTTGAGCTCCTGAGTCATATTTTACTGGGGCTGAAGTACAGGTTTATGACTGAATGCTAACCTTGTTTTTCCAAGACATTTTAAAAGGAAGGCAATACAGGTAACCCTAAACGAATTTGCCAAATGGGATTTTCTGTCATCATACCAGGATAATAATAATTAGGGGAATACCTGTCCTAAGTAGAATGCATGGCTAAACCTGGGCATGTCTGGTCACAGACAGAACCGACATGCTAGTCTACAGATTGGAATAATGGCATGCCTGAAGGTTAGAAGAGTATTTTATAAATGGTTCGATTGTATTTGTATCAGTGCTAAGATGGTGTCCTCTGGGCCTTGGGTGGGCTGTCAGGTAGGAGCAGGACCCCGAGGGAGCTACCTAGGAGACACCCACTGCCACAGGAAGGGGGAGAAATTTCTGCCTTCCCCCTCCCTCCCCTCTGACCTTTCACCAGTGCTTTTCAATGACCAAACCTATGGGAAAGTCACAGGGCAAGGGAGTTTGGGAAAAGTAACTTCTTGAAGAACAGAGTAGAGAAAGGGCAAGGCATAGATCTGAGAGCAAGTTGTAAGAGAAGAGGCATACTATAACATCTTTTTGCTCTTTTGCTAAAATTTCTCAAATTTGCAATAATTTGTGATAGGCTTTTTAGAAACAAATAGGATATATGAAATTCTAGTAATAATAATTGTTGAGTTGATGTAAGACTAATGAGAAAACAGAATTTGAAAATATGTTCTTAACTATATCCGAATTTAATACAAGGTTGTTACAAAATATCAGATTCATTTTGCATCCTTAGTAAAGAGTTAAATATTTTAAAATAATTTTATTTGCCATTAGTATTACCTACCATGTGAACAAAAAATCTCTAAAGACTTGAATTCATTTTCCAGGAGAATTTACAGCTTAAACACCTACATATTTTTGGGCGGTGGAGCTTCACTCTTACGATATTGAAACAGCTATTGGGAGAGCTGGTATAAACTGGGGACAGTTTCTTTGTTATCATGTTGTTAAGTACAATACTATATTCAGTTATCCACTTGTCCAGGAATTGTACAATATTACAGTTCTTTTCATTACTCTCCTCTAGGTGGACCATCCTCTAGAAAGATAAAAAAGTCTGTAGAACACTTCAGCGGAAAAAAAGAGGAAATAAAAAACCTTGCATTTCACCTATCCTGCCAGCTTCCACTTCCCTCTGTAAAGAACATTTCTCTCGGAAGAGCAGGGTGATACCTTTGACCCACTTTCTTTCTCAACTGGATCACTTTAAGGCAGTAGTCCCCAACCTTTTTTGGGCCACGGACCGGTTTAATGTCAGAAAATATATATTTTCATGGACCGGCCTTTAGGGTGGGACAGATAAATGCACAAAATAAAATTATGCGACCGGCGTAAAACCTGTGGTATTTTTAAATATAATTGTCCAACTTACGAGACAAGCGTCAAGAGTGAGACTTAGATGGATGTAACAGAGGGAATCTGGTCATTTTTTTAAAATAAAACATCGTTCAGACTTAAATATAAGTAAAACAGAAACAATGTAAGTTATTTATTTTTTCTCTGCGGACTGGTAGCAAATGGCCCACGGACGGATACCGGTCCGCGGCCCGGGGGTTGGGACCACTGCTTTAAGGTACTACATAGAAGCAAACGAATGAGGGTGAGATGGAGGGTTGGTGGTAGAATGGAGGGAGAGATGAGTAAAATAGGAGAGAGAACCAGACCTAGTTGGTCCATGTTTTGAAAGTCCAGTGATAAGTTCATGGTTAGAAAATCGTCATGAAATGCAGAGTCTAAATTAAAGATCACAAAAAGGCAGAGACGTTCTATTCAATTTGCACAATTATTTTTTAAAGTTTTAAGTTATTTGACATTAAAAATAGAAAATTTTTCTAAACATCTAAATTCTAGCTTCTCTTATAAATGGGGATGCTCTGGCCACCCAGGGCCATCACTCTTGCATGGCCAACTTTTGCCAGAGCAGGCCCTTTCAGTTGTCTACATCCAGCTTTCCCTAGTTTGGACGCTAGAACCAGACCCATGGATGTCATTTGCCTGACCTCTGTAGGTAAATAATTCTCTCTCTTTTTTTTTTTTTTAGAGAGAGGAGAGAGAGGGAGAGAGAGAGAGAGAGAGGGAGGAGAGAGAGAGACAGAGAGAGAGAAGGGGGGAGGAGCTGGAAGCATCAGTTCCCATATGTGCCTTGACCAGGCAAGCCCAGGGTTTCGAACCAGCGACCTCAGCATTTCCAGGTCAACGCTTTATCCACTGCGCCACCACAGGTCAGGCCAAGTAAATAATTCTCTTTTCTTTCTTCTCTTCATTCTAGACTGGCTAAAGATTTATACTAGTTCATACCTTCGTATTCTCTCCTTTTGTGTTGAATCAGCTTCTATAGCACCTAGAGTTTACTTGTTAAGTTAGTAGTTGCATCAATAAAACCCCAGATCAAAAATTCTAGAGAATACTCCCACAATACATCATCTCAAATTCTTTATGAAAGAAGGTATAGTTGAAAGTGATTGTGTATTGGCCCTGGCCAGATAGCTCAATTGATTAGAGCATTGTCCCTATATACCAAGGTTGCTGGTTCTTCACTCAGTCAGGGCATGTGCAAGAATCACACAATGAATGCATGAATGGTTGGAACAACAAATCAATGTATTTTTCTCTCTCTAAATCAGGGGTCCCCAAACTTTTTACACAGGGGGCCAGTTCACTGTCCCTCAGACCGTTGGAGGGCCTGACTATAAAAAAAAACTATGAACAAATCCCTATGCACACTGCACATATCTTATTTTAAAGTAAAAAAACAAAATGGGAACAAATACAATACAATATTTAAAATAAAGAACAAGTAAATTTAAATCAACAAACTGACCAGTATTTCAATGGGAACTATGGGCTTGCTTTTGGCTAATGAGATGGTCAATGTCTGGTTCCATATTTGTCACTGCTAGCTGTAACAAGTGATAGGACGCGCTTCTGGAGCCGTGATGTGTGCATCCCGCATCACCGGAAGTAGTACTGTGCGTGAGTGACGCCGCCACAATACAGTACTCCAGGAGCACAGGATGCATGACCACCAATGAAAGAGGTGCCCCTTCCAGAAGTACAGCAGGGGGCCGGATAAAGGGCCTCAGGGGGCTGCATGCAGCCTGTAGTTTGGGGACCCCTGCTCTAAATAATTATAATTACAATCAATAAGTAAAATATTTTTAAAATTGTTGTGTGATTACATGAACAAACACATCTTTGCCTATAACTCAAGGAATTTGTATTGGCTTGAAATATAATTAGACTGTAAAACCAAACAACTTAAAAAAATAGAATAAAAGGCAAATTTCCAGTAACAAACGTTAACTAGCTGAGAGTAAGTTCTCATGTTGTAAGCTTACTTTCCATCTTTCCTTTGGTAGCACTTACCCAGTTACAACTTGTTTGATACCTTGCACTCCTGCTAGACCATAAGCTCTTGATGGCAGAAATTCTGTCAGTCTTTTATATTGCCGTATTCCAAAGTGGATAGCAAAAAGCTTTACTGATTCAATAAAAAAGACAAAAATATATCAAGAAACGTTTTGGCAAAGTTAGTGATCAAACCTAGAATGATCTTTCAGATTCCTAGCAATCAGGTCAAAGGGAGAAGCAGCTGGCTGACTTGGCCTGTGGCCTGTCCATATTCCAGAGTTAGCCTTTGTCCCAGAAATCACTGTGGAAGAAACAAACAAGCAGACACTCTAGCTTAAGAAAGTCACTTGGCATTTCTAGTTGTTAGTGCCTCAGAGAACAGGGTCCACATCACTGTCCTGGGTTTCAGGACAGGCTTAAGTCTCTTGGAGGAACGTAGTAATAGAGGCACTGGTTTTCAGATAGGAAGTCAGTTGATGAAGAACAAAACACAAATCTAGTTACCTACAAGATGAGGATATAAGAGGCAGCAGAATCTCATTACTAGTCCTGGCCTGCAAGATTAGAACAGGACACTTAATTTGTAGGAAGTGACCAGATGTCTGGTATAGGAATACACCAACTGTCCCACCTTCAGAATTAACCCCCAGTCTAGGGAAGGGCAAGCCTGTGGTAGCTGGACAGCACCCTAAGAATAAAGCCGCCATTTTCAATCTTTTTCATCTCATGCTTCATATAAACTACTAAAATTCTGCAGCACACTAAAAAATATACTTTTTTGCTGACCTGACAAAAAATAGGTATAATTTTGATTGAGTTACAAAAAATATATAATAATAGTACTGTATTTTTTGCTCCGTAATACACACCTGACCATAAGACACACCTAGGGTTTTAAGGAAGAAAATAAGAAAAAAATTCTGAACCAAATGGTGTGTATATTTAATAAAATACCATATTTTTTGCTACATAAGACACATGAGTATTTTCCCCTCCACTTTTGGGGGAAAAAAGTGTGTCTTATGGAGTGAAAAATACAGTAACTACCTACCTTTTTGCTCCAAAGTTGGAACCAAAAAAAAATATCCACAGTTTTTTAGCTGACAAGTGTTAAATATTCAAATTAAATGAATTAATCCAAAAATATTTATAGATGTTAAAAACAGATACATGGATATAGAAAACCTGATACAAGACAGAGATGGCCTGGCAAATCAATAGAGAAATACAAAAAAAACAAAAAGTGAGCAAATGATATGTTAGATATCTCACAGAAGAGGGAGCATTGTGGCCAATAAACATAAGGAAATATTCTTAACCTCATTAGTGATCAGAGAAATACAAACTAAAACCAGTGAGTTGCCATGGTCAATTTTTTTATTTTTATTAGAGAGAGAGAGGCAGGAAGAGAGAGAGAGTAGTTGCTTCACTTTAGTTATTCATTGATTGCTTCTGTATGTGCCTTGATGGAAGGGGACGGGTCAAGCAGAGCAATGACCTTTTGCTTAAGCTAGCGACCTTTGGGCTTCAAGCCAGTGACCTTTGGGCTCAAGCCAGCAGCCTTGGAATCATGTCAGTGATCCTGCGCTCAAGCCAATGAGCCTGCACTCAAGCCGGTGACTTTGAGGTTTCCAACCGGGGACCTGGGTGTCCCAGGTCGACTCTGTATCCACTGTGCCACCACTGGTCAAGCAAAAAATTGGTTAATTTTTTCATGTTGGTGAGAATAGCCACTTAATTTGTAGAAAACTCTCATATACTCGTGATGGCACTGCAAATTTGATAACAACTTTAGGTATTGCCACAATTCCACTCCTAGATAGCATTTGCCCTAGAGAAACATTGATAAACTAGTAACATATGGGGGTAGGGTTTCTTCACTGCACTGTTCATAATGGCAAACAAAACAAAACAAAACACCCAAATTAGAAACCTCATCAAAGGGTAAAACTGTGGTATAGTCAAGTAATAGAGTACCAGATAGTGGTGAAAAAGGATAAACTACATATATGAACTAGGCCTGAATATGGATGAAAATCTCCAAAAATGCCGAGTGGGGTAAATGCTATCACAGAAAAAATATGTAGAGTACAACTCCATTATATAAAGGTCCAGCACAAGCAACTAAAATAAAACAGAAATATATATATACATAGTAAAAATATTTAAAAAGCAAAAAAGCTGATGTTTATTATTCCTTAAACTATTATTTCTTAAAATACAGACTTACTGTATTTTATTCTTGTATTTATGATATATTTCACATTAATAACGTAGGAAGCATTCACTAAATTCTGTACTCTGTGAGAGTAGGGATTATCCCTTGCTCTTGGCCTCTGCTTTTATATCATTATGAAACTAACTTACCAAACATGGTTCACATAATAACTAGATTCCTATCCAGACAATATCAGGACTTCCTCTTCACCTTAGTATGACCTGCAATTGCTCCGGGTAATATAGGATTCAAAGCATTCCCCAGTCTGACCCCAGCTCACCTTTCTTGTCTTGTTTTCTGCCCTCAGCATCTGCCATACTGATGTGCTCACTGATACCGACATTCACACACAGAATTTTCTTACTTCTTGATCTTTGTTTTTTGCCATTATACTACCTGTTTATTTCAATTCTAAAAATTGTTCTTTTTAATCTACATCAAGATACTGATCAACAATAGCTATTCTGCATTTTAAAAAATAAGCTATTTTTAATATGTTGTAAAGAGCAAGATTGTCATGTCTAAAACAACAGACTTCAGTTTTTTTTTGTTTTTTTTCTGAAGCTGGAAACGGGGAGAGACAGTCAGACAGACTCCCGCATGCGCCCGACCGGGATCCACCCGGCACGCCCACCAGGGGTGAAGCTCTGCCCACCAGGGGGCGATGCTCTGCCCCTCCAGGGCGTCGCTCTGCCGCGACCAGAGCCACTCTAGCGCCTGGGGCAGAGGCCAAGGAGCCATTCCCAGCGCCCCGGCCATCTTTGCTCCAATGGAGCCTTGGCTGCGGGAGGGGAAGAGAGAGACAGAGAGGAAGGAGGGGGGGGGTGGAGAAGCAAATGGGCGCTTCTCCTATGTGCCCTGGCCAGGAATGGAACCCGGGTCCCCTGCACGCCAGGCCGACGCTCTACCACTGAGCCAACCGGCCAGGGCCAGACTTCAGTTTTAAGTGAAAAGTGCAGGCACCCACCGATTTGCCTGTGATTATCTGTCATTGTATTTCTGACAGAGAAGTCTTTTCTTTGAGCTGAGCCCATCTCATTTCTGCATTACGATTGTAGAACTAGAAATCCTGACCACTCATGGGGGTCTTACAACCATAATAAAATTACTAGTGCTTTGTATTTGTATGACATGCTGTGGATAACACAGCCATTCCCTTGATTATCAAGTATTACTAGAAGATGTCTTTTTCATTTTGCAGTTTAAGAAGCTGAAGATAAAAGACAAGGTTAGTCAAAAAAATTGCATATTTTGGTAGATAAGTTTAAATCATTGTATCTGTAGTAGAAATAAAAAAGGCAACAATAATAATAATATTCTGAATATGGAAGACTATCAGGTCCTGATTATCTCCTGTTACCTGAATGACTAATGGAGAAGTTTACTAACTAAAGATGGATGATTTATTCAGCAAACATTTGCTGACCACCTACCAAAATGCAAAACAACATGTTCAGCACTGACAGGATGACAAAGATTAATAATAATCTAATCTTATATTAGTAATAATCTAATCAAAGATAATGTGGTGATGATATGGTATTTCCAAGAAGCTTACAAGGTAGGAAGGAGAATCAATAGTATTTTAAGTCAGGTACTATAATAGCTTTTGTATGTGGGCCACAGACATTGTGCTCTCAGTCAACACACTAGAAAGAACACCTAGTAGTTTCCTTTACCATTTTAAAAGCCTTCGGAGTGCATTCAGTAAATTAGTAAGCACACCCCAGGAGGAGAGAACTTTCTGACCTATATCAGTGTATTGTTTTTCATAAACAGCATCTTAGTTCACTGGAAGCATTAAGTGAGTGTTTATTATAATATTGATTCCTCTTGATTAAGATGATAACAGATGATTAATGAATTCCATATCACAATTAAAATAAAAATTTTTATCTTTCTCATAAACTGTGATGAGTTCAGAGAAATAACCACACAAACCCTTAGGCAGTGACAATCTTTTGTAAATGTGTTTGATTCTAGAAGGTTAACACAGTTACAGTTCTGAACTATTATGAAGGCCTTAGTTCAATGGGCGTACTTGCCTTTGAGCTAAAGTAATATTATCTTTGAACAGTACACATTTATCAACACAAATCTTCCCTTGGTATAAATATTTTAGTTTGATTACTGTTATAAAAATGTCAAACAGTACAGACTAGTAATATTGATGGCATCATAATTAGTGATAGAGTTTTGTATTATGGATCCTTGGATGAGTTCAAATAAAAGGAAATCAGGGGAGTATTTTGTTGCTAAGTGATTTCACCTGCTATTAAATACTAGGCAGCACTTTGAAGGCGATCACCTAGGGGTAGGAATTTCTATGCCAAAGATGATGATGATGATGATGATGATGATTTTATTTAGTGAGAGGAAGGGAGACAGAGACAGACTCCAGCATGCACCCCGACAGGGATCCACTCAGCAAACCCACTCGGCTCTGCCCATCTGGGGCCCTTGCTCTGTTGTACCTGGAGCCATTTTTTAGCACCTGAGGTGGAGGCCATGAAGCAATCCTCAGTGCCTGGGCCAACTCACTCTAATCAAGGCTTGGCTGCACGAGAGAAGAAGATGAGAGAGACAGAAGCCAGAAGGGTAGGGATGGAGAAGTAGATGGGAGCTTCTCTTGTGTGCCCTGACCAGGAATCAAACCCAGGACATTCACACGCCAGGCTGACACTCTACAACTGAGCCAACCATCCAGGGCTATGCCAAAGATTATTTATATATATTATATTTATTACTCTTTAATAATCAAGCAAACTAAAATATATTAAGTTATTGAATTTTAGAGAGTGTTAGAGATTTTCTAGACTAAGATTTACAAACTTTTTTTTTAAATAGTGGCACACTTCCTTTAAACAAAATCCTGTTGAGTAACCCAACATATTATATAAACTAATAAAATAGGGCTGTTCTGGAAAGGAGTAGGAAATTCTCCTTTATCTTATAAATGGATAGGATAAGTAGGCTACATCATGAGGCTTTTGATGAGAAGGATGATTCACAGCTGAAAGGATGATTGACTGTTCTGACAGAGTACTTTGTCAAAATAAAGGACAGTCTTGTACTTCTGAACAAGAATTGTGGGAAATAATTTCTATTACTTTCCCAGAAAGTAAATTATTACTCATGGAAACATGGTCACTATCTTCTACTTATAGTACTCACGCCAATTGTTATATGTAGTCTCAGGATCTCAAATTTCAAAGACTCGAAGAAAATAATTATAATCTTTATCCATATTACTGTTCTTGTAATGGTGTAGTCATTCTCATTGAACCAACCCTCTCAAATAACAATGTTAAGCCCTAAATAAAATTTAATTCTTACCTGAAAGCACTGGAGAGTGACCAAAAGCTGCTAGAAACTAGAGAAAAGTTGACCTTTAAAAGAAAGTCAAGCCTGACAAGGTAGTGGCATAGTGGATAGAGCATTGAACTGGGACACGGAGGACCCAGGTTCAAAACCTTGAGGTTACTGGCTTGAGCTTAGGATCATAGACATGACCCCATGGTCACTTAGCTTGAGCCCAAAGGTGGCTGGCTTGAAGCCCAAGGTCTCTGGCTTGAGCAAGGGGTCACTCACTCTGCTGTAGCCCCCCAGTCAAGGCACATATGAGAAAGCAATTAATGAACAACTAAAGTGCTGCCACAAAGAATGATGCTTCTCATCTCTCTCCCTTTCTGTTTGTCCCTATCTGTCCCTCTCTCTGACTTTCTCTCTCTCTTTTTCAAAAAAAAAAAAAAAAAAAAAAAAAAAAAATCAAGCCTGACCAGTGGTGTCACAGTGGATCTGAAACACCAAGGTCCCAGATTAGAAACTTAGGTCGTAAGTTTGAGTGCAGGGTTGCTGGCCTAAAGCCCAAGGTTGCTGGCTTGAGCCCAAGGTCTCTGGCTTGAGAAAGGGGTCACTGGCTCAGCTGGAGCCCCCCAGCTCAAGGTATGTATGAGAAGCAATCAATAAACAACTAAACTGCCACAACTATGAGTTGATGCTTCTCATCTCTCTCCCTTCTTGTCTCCATTTCCCTCCCTCTCTCTCAAAAACAAACAAACAAACAATTCCCAGCCTTGCACTGGGCATGCTCAATGGTGAATGGTAGTGCCTTGGAGGTCAGAGGCTGCCTTAGCTCAACTTCCCAGAGTGCGGGCTGGGCGCAACGGACCCTGAGCCAGCAGTGAGACCGGCCCTATGGTCCCCACCCACCCAGCTACCAGAGCAGTGTTGTTCCAGAACTGGGAGCGCCAGCTTCACGCCAAATTTGGAGCTGCCTTGGGGGAGCCATTCTGATAACTCACACTCTCCCATCAGTCTGGGATAAAGCTAAGTCATTCATCTGGAGGTATGTGTACAACATTTTTATGTTAAAATAACTTTGAATGTAGGACCTGAAATTGAAGAAAACAGGCAGTAAGCTCCTTGATATAAGTCTTGGCAATGATTTTTTTAAATCTGAGATGAAAAGCAAAAGCAACACAAGCAAAAATAAATAAGTGGGACTGCAGCATACTAAAGAACTTCCATGCAACAAAGGAAATCAACCAAATGAAGACAACCTAGTGAATGAGAGAAAATATCGGCAAATTAGGTATCTGATAAGGGATATATAGAGAATTCATACAAATAGCAAACAAAACAAAAGAAATGAACAAAAAAACATTGCAATTAAAAATCTAAATAAATACTTTTCCAAAGAAGACATGACATATAGGTGACAAACAGGTACATGGAAAAACGCTTAACATCATTAAGCATCGGAAGATGTATGTCAGGACCACAGTGGGCTATCACCTCACACCTGATAAAATGGCTATTATAAAAAAGACAAGCCATGACAAGAATTGGCATGGATGTGGAGAAAAGTGAACTCTTGTGCACTGTTGGTGGGATTGTAGCTTGGTACAGCCACCGTGGAAAACAGTAGGGAAATTCCTCAGAAAATTAAAAATGGAACTACCAGCAATTCCAGTTTGGGGTATTTATTAAAGGAAGTGAAACACTAACTAGCAAAGATATATGCACCCCCATGTTCATTGCTGCATTATTTACAATGGCCAAGATATGGAAACACCCTAAGTGTCCAATGATGGATGAATAGATAAAGAAAATGTATATATATATATATAATGGAGTATTACTCAGTCATAAAAAATTAAGTCTTGCCATTTGTAACAGTATGGAGAGACCTTAAGGGCATATGCTAAGTGAAATAAATCAGAGGAGACAAATATTTTACAATGTCTCTAATATGTAGAATCTAAACAGTAATAAGAAAAAACTAAGCTTAGAGATGCAGAGAACAAACTGGTGGTTGCCAGAGCTGGGGGTGGGGTGTTGGGAATCAGTGAGGAGTGTATAAATTTCTTTTAAAAGTTTGTTAAGGTGTATGACATAACAACAAAAAAATACCATTATGTTGTAGAAAGCAGTGCAAAAAAAGAAAGAAAGAAAGTCACTGGAATGTGTCTGTAATTTTTATGGATTTTTCTCCTGTGGGCACTCCCTAATTTCACAGAAAAACAATTCAAACTCAAGCAAAAATGCTAGTCTTTTGAGCTGTCAGATGGCCAAAAAAATGAAAATAAAAATCCTAGAAAGGAATAATCACAAAAGGGGAGTTGTGAATTCTGCCTACAGATTATGCCCAAATCAATTATTTCTATTCTGTATATTTATGAGGGAGATTCCAAAGAGCCCAGTTAAAAGTAGCAGGCTAAATGAAGATTGAAGCAGAAATTACTGGTGCTGCCAACCATGGGGGACACAGAGTTTGGAATTTGAGTAAAGCTAAGTTAACTGCCTGATAGAACAACTCTTAACACCCTTCAAAGTCTCCATTTAGCTTCCATTTTTGGGGTGATGAAAATGTTCTAAGGAGTGGGTTAAATGGGGATATGCAGTTGTCAAGTATTACTTTTAAGATTTGTGTATTTCACTATATGTAAATTTTACCTAAAAAGTAAAAACTGTAAATAAATATTGATCTTTGTTTACAAGGTTTGCTTTTCACAGTAGTATAGGTTAGCAATCCTAAAAGTACATCTTTTGTGTTCTAGATTTGTGTAAGTAAATAAATATTTTTGGGATAGTGGAAGCTAGTTTTCTTACCTTTGGGGAAGGAAGTTAGAAATACAGTAGAGGGCAAGGTTAGTATGAAAACCCTGGAGGTGTTGGTTTGGGATTGAAGGTATCAGTGTGATTAACATTTTTAAGGTAGACAGATACATAGTTTTCCACTTATTTTTTAAATATATATTAATGTATATTTATATACATTTTCCTAGTTTTGTCTGCTTAGAAGGCCTAGAAACAACGACACATTAACAACAGTGCATACATCTAGCGCACAGAATTGGTCCCTACTTTCTTCTTGAAGTAAGGAAAGAACAAGATGAACATAGCAAGTATATCATGTGCCAGAAAGTAGACAGGTGCTTAAAGAATGATTAGAATGTATCAAGAGATACAAAGGCTTTAACTTGAAGGTTTTCTCACTACCTAACTTTAGGACAACTTGAGCAACAACAACAACAAAATAAAATAGAGCCTGACCGGGCAGTGGTGCAGTGGATAGAGCATCGGACTGGGATGTGGAGGACCCAGGTTCAAGACCCTGAGGTCGCCAGCTTGAGCATGGGCTCATCTGGTTTGAGCAAGGCTCACCAGCTTGAGCCCAAGGTCGCTGGCTCAAGCAAGGGGTCACTCGGTCTGCTGTAGCCCCCCCCCCCCATCAAGGCACATTTGAGAAATCAACCAATGAACAACTAAGGAGCCACAACAAAGAACTGATGTTTCTCATCTCTCTCCCTTCCTGTCTGTCTGTCCCTATTGTCCCTCTTTCTGACTCTCTGTTCATATATATTTATATTTATATATATATACATATATATAATCCATTGATTCCATACTGATATGAATGATTGATTGAATGAATGCGTGAATGAGAAAGAAGGGTAAACTTTTACAATAGAATATGAAAAAATGTAAAAGATGATTAAGTTAGACATCATAGTGGATGTTAAACTAGTGGGTGAGTATATGACAGAACATTTACATAGCATCAGAGTACTTCCCCACCAATCACTTAATATTTTCATTGGGTTAACTATTAACTTTACAATGAAGAAATCTAGTGACCAATTCCTTCACCTAGTGATTAAAGCAAACATTAGCAATTTTGGAACAATTTGACATCATGTGTCTTCTGATACGATCCTCTAAGAAGGATATGACATAATTTCTGTGTTATTCTTGCTAAAAATGAGTAACCTGAATATAATTATGATGAAATATCAGACTAATTCAACTTGAATGACATTCTACAAAATATCTGGCCTGGACTCTCAAGACTGAGAAACTATTTCAGATTATAAGAGACCAATGAGTCCTTACAACTAAATACGATATGGAATCCTGGAGTGATTCCCAGAGAAGAAAAGAGAAATAAGTATGAAGAACATTATTTGGACAATTGATATTTAAATACTTCAGATTATATCATAAGACAGTATCGGTGTTAAACTTTTTATGTAAGAGCATGTTCTTGTTCTTAGAAAATATGCACAAAATATTTAGGAGTAAAGGGCACAATTGTCTTTTCTATAACTGGTAACAACCTAATTTTAAATGGTTCAGGTATATCTGCATGCATGCATACAAACAAACAAATAAATGTTTCAGACAGAAATAGAATGATAAAGCAAATGGTGCAAAATATAAATAAATTGTGAGTCTGGTAGATATATGGGAATTCCTCACACTATTTTTGCAACCTTTTTGTAAATTTGTTAATTATATCAAAATAGTTTTAAAAGGTATTTATATTTATATTACCAGCATAAGTATGTATAAGTGTACCTGTGGGTGTGTTTATCTGCTAAATTCGATGGCTGACTGTTATATTTGTAAGTGTAGGAAAAACATGAGCCTTTAGTATTAAGTTTAAAATGGTGAACCTTATTCTTTCATTTTTACTTTTTATTTTTTGTATTTTTCCAAAACTATTGTAGAAGTGGGGAAGCAGAGACAGACTCCCACATGCGCCTGACAGGAATCTACCTGGCATGCCCACCAAGGGGCCATGCTCAGCCCATCTGGGGCATTGCTCCATTGTGGCAGGAGCCATTCTAGCACCTGAGGCAGAGGCCATGGAGCCATCCTCAATGCCCAGGCCAACTTTGCTCCAATGGAGCCTTGGCTGCAGGAGGAGAAGAGAGAGACAGAGAGGAAGGAGAGGGGGAAGGGTGGGGAAGCAGATGGGAGCTACTCCTGTGTGTCCTGACCAGGAATCGAACTCGAGACTTCCACATGCCATGTTGACACTCTGCCACTGAGTCAACTGGCCAAGGCCATGAACCTTATTCTTAAGAACAAACTCTCCATATTGATAACACCCACCATTCTCTGTTCCTCAAATTTAGTTGCTGTCTTGTTATGGAAATACTGAAAAGTTGGGAAAAGAGACCTCACTTTTTTCCTACCCTAAATTAAAACTAGCAAGACTCAAGTCCACTATCTACTCAGGATTAACTCTGCCTGGCCATAACTTCATACCTGCTCATGACACAATTTGATCTCTGTTGACATGCTTCTAGGGAAAGATCAACCAAGGGAATTAACGTAATCCAAAAAAGACAATGTATGTCTGATATGAAGAATCTGTCCACAAAAATCTACATGATTCAACAGGTGGAAATCAGAAAACTGAATAAATATGAAGCTGTTTTGTTTATATCATTATCAACATCATACATGTACTTTGTCTAAAGAGTCAAGAAATTCAGCAATTTTGTTAAGAAAAACAGCAAACCCAGCCCTCCTTACTCACTCTTCAGAGACAACTATCATTTCTTTAAAAAATATATTTTTTAATTTATTGATTTTAGAGATAGAGGAAGGTAGAGAGAGAAAGAGACAGGAACACCAACCTGTTCCTGCATGTGCCCTGATCGGGGACCAAACCCACAACCTCTGCATCAGGATGGCGTCCCAACCAACCGAACCATCCTGCCAGGGTCCACTTGTTTATTGTTATTTCTTGATTTTTCTGTTTTTTTTTTTATTTGTTTGTTTGTTTTTTTAATGAAGCTGGAAACGGGGAGAGACAGTCAGATAGACTCCCGCATGCGCCCGACTGGGATCCACCTAGCACGCCCACCAGGGGCGATGCTCTGCCCACCAGGGGGCAATGCTCTGCCCCTCCGGGGCATCGCTCTGTCGCAACCAGAGCCACTCCAGCACCTGGGGCAGAGGCCAAGGAGCCATCCCCAGCGCCCGGGCCATCTTTGCTCCAATGGAGTCTTGGCTGCAGGAGGGGAAGAGAGAGACAGAGAGGAAGGAGAGGGGGAGGGGTGGAGAAGCAAATGGGCGCTTCTCCTATGTGCCCTGGCCGGGAATCAAACCCAGGTCCCCCGCACGCCAGGCCGACGCTCTACCACTGAGCCAACCGGCCAGGGCCTTGATTTTTCTGTTTTATAGACTATCTGTTTCTTACTGTGGAAGGTGGGGTACTCTCTTTGCTCTTCCTTTGCCAGCCACACGGATATTTACCCTCCAACTTCCTTCTATCCTCCCTTGGCCCCTGTCTTCCAAAAACTTTTCTATCAAAATTTTGGTTAGACCAATATTAAGGGATTAGACCAGGGGTAGTCAACCTTTTTATACCTACCACCCACTTTTGTATCTCTGTTAGTAGTAAAATTTTCTAACCACCCACCAGTTCCACAGTAATGGTGATTTATAAAGTAGGGAAGTAACTTTATTTTATAAAATTTATAAAGCAGAGTTACAGCAAGTTAAAGCATATAATAATAATTGCTTCCCAAGTATTTTATGTCAGATTTTTGCTAAGTTTGGCAGAATAAATCTTTATAAAACAACTTACTATAGTTAAATCTATCTTTTTATTTATACTTTGGTTGCTCCACTACCGCCCACCATGAAAGCTGGAACGCCCACTAGTGGGCAGTAGGGACCAGGTTGACTACCACTGGTTTAGACAATTACGACTATGTAAACACTATCCACAGCTGCGACAAGTGGTATACGATGGTTCCTTATTCTGAACATGTCTTTATTTTTCCTGGAGTTAATAATTTCATGTTTTTTAATTGGTTCAGTTTTTTATGTACTTACCAGTAATTCAGTGTGAAACTCTTTGACAGTTGTCTGAATTTCTTTTCAAGATGCATTAAATATTCTATTGTTTTCACCTTCCAGAAAAGGCTGTCCTGGTATGTGATATACAATCTGAATTGGTTTGGCCGCCTGCCCGGCGACAGCTGTCATCCTGGACTTCTGCTTCACATCATTTTGCTGAGTCCTTTCTACCTCGGGCTTATCTAGACCTCCTGTTTCTTGTGCTGTGAGTCATTTGCCTTTTTGGTTATACTTTTGCTTTAACAGAGCACATTTTCTAGTGATGTCCTAAGAAATAGGCAAAGGAGTTTTGTTTTGGTTATTTTTATTTTTATTTTTAGTCTTTGAATGTCTGAAAATATCTTTCTTCCCTTCCTCATACTTCATTTGTCAGAAGTAGGACCCTCACCAAAGACAGTAAGATTGGATAATAATAACAAGCGTATGTAGAGGTGAAAAACTTGTAGGAGGGTTAAAGTCTGAAAGTTCGAGAGTGGATTCCTGAGGATCACCCAAACACCCTTAGTAAAATGAGATGTTGAAAAGGAAGAAACTGGCAGGTGTACGTTCCTACTCGCTTCTGTCCTCCATCTGTGGAATGAGCACTCCAGAGGAAGTTTGTCAGTCACAGAACATAAGAGTGCTGTATTTTTGTATGTCTGGGTTTGTGATAAGTTCAGAGTTGACCCCTCCGTGTTCATTTCTGATTTCTGTTACATTTTTCCCTCTACAGTGTCTTTTGCTTTTATAATCAGAAGAAAAAACAATACTGGTGTTTCCATTTTGTGAAAAACTTAAAGAAATATCGTAGAGGATCATTTCTAAGGTATTGTTCGTTCACGCAGATCCAGGGATAAGCCCTGACAATCAAAATCTAGCTCCATAAGCAGAGGGCAGGGAAAGACTGAAGAAAGAAGCTGGCCACTCCAGTCTGGTCATTAATAGAGCTTAAGAAGGGAAACTTACATACAAGGTAGGAGGTAGGTAGTCTTGGGCAACTGCAAGAGGGAACGGTTATCACACTGCTTAACAGGCACCAAAGAATTATATAGGGCAAAAAAGGGGCTGGTCACAAGTACTATTATGTGAACGCTACCAGGTGCCGGAAGTTATTTTATATAGTTACTCACGTCAGGACAATAGCCCATTCCAGGAGCCAGCAGATGGTGGGAGGAAGAATGATCACTGATCACAATCAGATGGTCTCTAAGCAGGTTTTGCAGTAAGCACTCTCCATTTTGGCCCTGGTCCATTTCCGGGTCAGACCGTGTTCAAGTCATGGCACAATTTCTCCTCCATGGGTACATAATAAAGTTCCTAACTGATAGGAGATGAGAGAGACAGTCTGATAATTGGAAGGTCAGTAAGGGGCTCATACTACTGCACACGACGACACTTTGCAGAAGTGTCTGGCCCTGTTCAGAAAGAATTGCCACAGTTTTTCAAAGCGCAACAGGAGCATGTAATAACTTTATTTTGCCACTTGATTGCCTCCTAATAGGAACTTCATTCTCACCGTTTCACTTCTCACTCTTCTGGCTAAAGATACGCAGAGCAGGAGCTATTAATAGCTCTCCCCCATTCTGATGTCTGAGGGTTGTAGCTATTGAGAAGATATTTACCTAATTTTGTTCAGCTTTGTTTTCCTTAACACTCCTTTTTTTTTTAAATTTTGGATTCTATATTTGCTTTTAAAAAATAAAGCCTACTGAAGTCCATGTCAGTCTGATTATTACTTTTTTAGTAATCTGTTGCCACACTCCTGCTCTCCCACCCCTCATCCTTTGTAATTTTAAAGCTTTTTTTTAATTATCTTTGATTTCTACAGTTGAACTTCTATGTGTCTTAGTGGTGATTTTCTTCTATTTATCCTGATTGAGATTCACTGGAATTTTTCAGTCTTAGGATTCATATCTAGGAAAATGCTCCACCATCATCTTTCTGAATATTTCTTCTCTCCCATTCCCTCTACTTTTTTTCCTCCTGAAATTTTTACTAGGCACTCATTCTGTTTTTCATATTTCTTAAATTCTCTTTCATAGACAATATTCTTTTTTTCCCCCTCTGCACCACCTTCTGGATGATTTTTTTCTATATCTTGCATTTCCTCTCTAACCTTTTTTTATAATGCCATTTCCCCCGCTTAAACTTTTGACTGTTTCCACTTTGAAAATTATAACTAGACTTCCGCATTACTTGGTTACGTCTGCCTGGCTTTTTTTTTTTTTTCATATTTATTGTTTGTTGGATCTGCTGGTTCTTTCTTATAGAGGTTGTTTTCTTTCTGATTTTTGTGAGTTTATCCTTGGAGTTATTTATTGTGAGAATTCTATGTGCTCTGGGTTATGAAGATGTCCTTCTGCAGTCATTTCTGATTTGGTTCCGCGAGGGCCCTACAGGTTTCACTGGTTCTATATGAGTGGGGAAGGGTTTTTTTTTACTGGGGAAGGGTTGGTGGGGACCTTCGGATTTTGTCACATTGAAGACAGTATAAATTTATACCCACAACCACTCACAGCAAAGTCTTTGAGTTCAGACTTCTCCTGACGACTCCTTTTCCATCCATAGCCCAGTCTGTTGCCTGGTTCCAGGCACGTCTCTACACACATTAGTGAACGGAGTTTTTCTTTTCCCGGTTTCATGCGCAAAGCAGCTTCGTGCAGAGAGCTCATTTACAATTCCACCCTGTGCAACAGTCCGTGTCTGTGGTGGCAAGTCTCAAGTTCTGTCTCCCTGGTGGCTTTTAGACCCTAGCCCTCACGCTCACATTCAGTTCTGGTCCTTGTGTGCCATTTAGTTTTAGCGTAGGCTCGGTGTTCTGGCTTTGAGTTTCTCCTCTTTTATTGGCACCTGAGAATTTCCTGCTGGAATTTTTAAAGAGAAGAACCAGGGAAATTATCTGAAGCTGGTAAATAAGTGGGTTTGAATATTAAAAAAAAAAAATCAAAAACCAATCTCACGTCATCACATTTCTGACATGTACTTCTTATAATATTTAACTTCAAAGAGCTAATAGTCTACTAATTTGTAAGATTTATTTAAGTTTGCAGAGACTTTTTTTTTTTTTTTTTTTTTTTTTTTTTTTTTTCCTTTTTTCTGAAGCTGGAAACAGGGAGAGACAGTCAGACAGACTCCCGCATGCGCCCGACCGGGATCCACCCGGCACGCCCACCAGGGGCGACACTCTGCCCACCAGGGGGCGATGCTCTGCCCATCCTGGGCGTCGCCATGTTGCGACCAGAGCCACTCTAGCGCCTGGGGCAGAGGCCACAGAGCCATCCCCAGCGCCCGGGCCATCTTTGCTCCAATGGAGCCTTGGCTGCGGGAGGGGACGAGAGAGACAGAGAGGAAAGCGCGGCGGAGGGGTGGAGAAGCAAATGGGCGCTTCTCCTGTGTGCCCTGGCCGGGAATCGAACCCGGGTCCTCCGCACGCTAGGCCGACGCTCTACCGCTGAGCCAACCGGCCAGGGCCAGAGACTTTTTTTTTAAAAGTTAAACTTGCCATTGGCGTACAGGTTTCGTAGAACCACAAAACTTACAGGTTGGGAGAGGCGTGCTCTGGCGAAACTGGCGTGGTAGAAAGGAGAGGGCTATAGCATCAGGCAGATCTGAGTTCACCGTCGGACTTCAGCCGTGATCATGGCAATTTACTTCATCTCCTCAGTCTTCAGTTTCTTCATTAGCAAAGTGGATACATAATACTCATTTAATATAGCTGCTGAGAGGATTAAAAGAGATCCTAACAGCGAGTAGTACATAATTGAGTATTTATGATGTACTCAGTGCTTTGCCAGGTGCCTCACTGGATAATCTCTTTTAATGTATATTGAAATTTTTAGTCCAGTGTCTGACACATAGCAAATGTTCAATAAATATAGCTGTTCATCTCAGGTAAGTTACCTCATCCTAGCCAGGCTTTGATCCGCCTATGACATCCTTTGCCCCGCCCCACCCCACCCTTTCCATTGCTCCACACGCCTCTGCTCAAACAGAGCAGTCAGAACTTTGGCTTTGAAGTCAGGCTCCATGGATTCAAATCTCCAACTTTCTAGCTGTTTTGGCCTTGGACCAATAGATTCAGTTTTTTTCCTATGAAATGAGGATAATAATGAAATGAGGTCACAAGTCTAAAATTCTAGTTCAGGTTAAAATGAGTTAATTCATGTAAAGCTCTTAGAATACTGACAGATACATTGTAAATCCTCAGTAAGTCATAGCAATTATTTTTATTTTTACTAAAAATTTGTAGCTCTGGCCATTTGGCTCAGTGGTAGAGCATCGGCCTGGAATGTGAATGTCCTGGGTTCAATTCCCAGTCAGAGCACACAGGAGAAGTAACCATCTACTTCTCCCCTCCCCTCTCTCTCTCTCTCTCTCTCTCTCTCTCTTCCTCTCCTGCAGCCATGGCTCAATTGGTTTAAGCACATTGGACCCAGGTGCTGAAGATGGTGCTATGAAGCCTCTGCCTCAGGTGCTAAAATTAGCTCGGTTGCTAGCATGTTTTGACTGTTTCCACTGAGCATTGGCCCCAGATGGGGAATTGCTGGGTGGATCCCGACTGGGGTTCATGAGGGAGTCTGTCTCTCTATCTTCCCTTCCTCTAACTTGGAAAAGAAGAAGGAGAAGAAATTTGTTATCTCCTTGAATTAAAAAGCATCTCACTGACCTGTGGTGGCGCAGTGGATAAAGCGTCGACCTGGAAATGCTGAGGTCACCGGTTCAAAACCCTGGGCTTGTCTGGTCAAGGCACATATGGGAGTTGATGCTTCCAGCTCCTCCCCCCTTCTCTCTCTCTGTCTCTCTCTCCTCTCTCTCTCTCTCTCTCTCCCACTCTCTCTCCTCTCTAAAAATAAATAAATAAAATAAATTAAAAAAAAAAAAGCATCTCAATTTGAGTGACAATCTGTCTCTCTTGGCATCTACCCAATGGCCCTACTTTTAATGCCCTTTGCAGTGGCACAGAAAAAATCTGACTCTCCTTCCAAAGATAGTACTTGAAATACCTTCTTTTTGCCCTCCAGAATAAACACCTGTTTCCTCAAATACACTGCTCACAAAAATTAGGGGATCAGAGAACATGCAGATATTTCTGTCCTTTTAGCCTTTTGTATAGCGCATTTTCACCAATGAAATAAAAATTGGTTTTGCATCTTATTTGCATAATCAAATAACTTTCTTTGACTTGTTGTTTGCTTTTCTGATATTCTTATTTAATAAAAAAAATCAAATGCTTTTTTTATCACTTCATATTAATTTTGAAATATCCCCTAATATCTATGAAAAATTTCATAGATATGGCTTTGAATCCCCTCTCTACCCTAACTGCCTTCTAGCAGCATGACACAGTTTGCAAATCCTACAGTGGGAACACCACCCTCCAGGCATTGTCTAATGAGCTTGGAGTACTATCACACTTCCTCCTTATGAATATTGCATATTTGGTTAAGCTATTATAAATTTAGGCTTTCTATGATCTATAACCAAACTCATTCCCAACTGGCATAATGTTCATATCTGTTTATTTCAGCTCTTATTTTGCCTTATTATTTAGCCTCCTTAATCTGTTTGGATTCCTAGACTGTCATCTCATATATTATAATCCTTTCTAGTTTCAGGTCATTTCCAAGTCTGATGGACAGGCTGTCAAAACCACTAAAAGATAGACTATCTTGGTAAGCTACATGCAACATATATTAAAAATTGAGATGCTTTTTAATTCAAGTTCAACTGGCGCTTTGGAGTAGTGTTAACTATCAATCATTTACTATGTCTCGCCTGTGAATTTTATTCAAAATTACCCCTCCAGCCTGACCAGGCAGTGGTGCACTGAATAGAGCATCAAACTGGGACATGGAGGACCCAGGTTTGAGACCCTGAGGTCGCCAGCTTGAGCGCGGGCTCATCTGGTTTGAGCCAAAGCTCACCAGCTTAGACCCAAGGTCGCTGGCTCGAGCAAGGGGTCACTTGGTCTGCTGTAGCCCCCCAGTCAAGGCACATATGAGAAAGCAATCAACGAACAACTAAGGAGTCACAACAAAGAATTGATGTTTCTCATCTCTCTCCCTTCCTGTATGTCTGTCTCTATCTGTCCCTCTCTCTGACTCTTCTCTGCCCCCCCAAAAAAGAATTACCCCTCCAGTGGGGGTTTTGAGAAACCTCAAATACTCTCATCTGACATAAACCTATTAAAAGAAAAGTAAATTAAGTGACTTATTAATTAAAAAATAAGCACTTTATTAATTAAAGAATACTAATAATTTTTTAGAGTGACTGTTCTGGTAACAAGAAAGTTAATAAACATTGAGAAGAGGAGATATTTATAATCTACTCTACCAACTAGGGTGAGGGTTAGTAAAAATACACTGACAGCCACAAGCTTCATTTGAACTCTTAGTTTATAAACTCTTTCTCCTCCATTATTTACTCAAACTATGAAAAAGAGGAAAGCATATTCACCCTAGTTTTATTTCTTTTATTTGTCCATAATATGAAGGAACTAATCAACCAATAAATAAGGTCAAGACAAAAAGAAGGAATAAGACGGAGATACCATAGGTCTAACGATGTGCAAACTCAGTGGATGATCTCTGAATAATTGAACATTAACGTAATTGAGTCATTAACATGACTTTGCACACAGTGAGTCCTAGCAGTTGGAGCTCATCACATTAGAGGTTTACAGGCTAAACAAAGACTATGTAAAGGCTTAAGGGCTTGACTCCTGACCCCTCTTGAGGATTCACAGAAACTCCATGGGGAAATCAAGAAAAACTCAGAAAGCCCTGGCCGGTTGGCTCAGCGGTAGAGCGTCGGCCTAGCGTGCGGAGGACCCGGGTTCGATTCCCAGCCAGGGCACATGGGAGAAGCGCCCATTTGCTTCTCCACCCCTCCGCCGCGCTTTCCTCTCTGTCTCTCTCTTCCCCTCCCGCAGCCAAGGCTCCATTGGAGCAAGGATGGCCCGGGCGCTGGGGATGGCTCTGTGGCCTCTGCCCCAGGCGCTAGAGTGGCTCTGGTCGCAACATGGCGACGCCCAGGATGGGCAGAGCATCGCCCCCTGGTGGGCAGAGCGTCGCCCCCTGGTGGGCGTGCCGGGTGGATCCCGGTCGGGCGCATGCGGGAGTCTGTCTGACTGTCTCTCCCTGTTTCCAGCTTCAGAAAAATGAAAAAAAAAAAAAAAAGAAAAACTCAGAAAGAGGATCATGAGAATTGATTCAATCATGCCTCCCGGAAATTGATCCTCTACATTGCTGGTAGGGTGCTCTAACTGAAAGGCAAATGTGACCGTGTCTCTCTGAATTCAAAAATATTTTGTGGTGTGGCCCCACTCCCACCTCATTGACTTAGCGTCGTGTACGAGCTACTTCATTCATGATCTGGTTCTTGTTCAATTCTCTCTCATTTTCCTATTGCATTTTGTTTCTTGATCATGTCTTTGCTCATATGTATCTCTTTTCTGAAAGACAGGATTTCTTTTCATTTTTTACTTTCTATCTCCTTAAAATATTTGGGACCTTTGAGATCATCTATCTCAATCTGTTCCTCCTTATTGTAGGAGGGAGAAAATGAAGGCATATCAGAGCAAGTTTGCTATTTTTTTATGAGAACTGGTCAGTATCTAAAGTAGATTGTGAAAATTAAAGATTCATACCATAGTCCTAGAGCAACCAGTAAGGAAACAACTCAAAAACAGCTTAAAAATGAACAAAAAATGTTAAAACAGTACACTGAGGAATATTTGTTTCATGTAAAAGAAGGTAGTAAAGTTGGAACAAAAATAGGATGAGACATAAAGAAAACAAGCAGAAAAATGAAAGGCATAAATCTAACCATAAAGCAATGACATTAAATGTAAATGTATTAAGCACTTCAATTAAAAGTCAGAGATGTAAGATAAATAAACAAGATTCAACCAGATGTTGCCTATAAGAAACACACTTTGGATTTAGAAATACAAATAGGTTGAAGGTTAATGATGAAAAAAGTAACCATAGGAGGGAGGGCCCTGGCCAATTGGCTCAGTGGTAGAGCATCAGTCTGGCATATAGATGTCTCAGGTTCAATTCCTGGTCAGGGCACATAGGAGAAGCACCCATCTGCTCCACCCCTACCCTCTCACCTCTCTCTCTTTCTCTCTCTATCTTCCCCCTTCCTGCCACCATGGCTCGATTCCAGTGAGTTGGCCCAGGGCACTGAGGATGGCTCTGTGGTTTCTGCCTAAGGCACTAAGAAGAGCTGGGTTGCTGAGCAATGGAGCAATGCTCCACATGGGCAGAGCATCACCCTCTAGTTGGCTTGCCAGGTGGATCCTGATTGGAGCGCATACAGGAGTCTGTCTCTGCATCCCCTCCTTTCACTGGGAAAACAAAAAGCAACCGTAAGAGAACTGGAATGGCTATAATATCAGACATAGTAGACTTTAAGACCAAAAAAAAAAAAAAAAGTTAGTATAGGAGAAAAGGGACATTTTGCGATGATAAAATATCAATCCATGAGAAAGAAAAACACATATAAACATAAGCTTGTTAGATACAAGCTTCAAATATATTAAGCAAAAACTGAGAGAGATATAATTCAACAATAACTAGAGAGTTTAATACTCTAACCTTAAAAACTAAAATGCTAACTAAACAGACAATCAGCAAGGTTATAGAAGTCTTGACCACTCTCAACCAAGTTGATCTAAGTGAAATCTATATATTTCCACAAACTAAAGTATTATACATTTCTTTCAAATTCATGTGGAGCACTCCTCAAGACGGAACATATACTAGGCCAGAAAATAAATCTCAATACATCCATAAGAACTGATACCATACAGAGTATGCTCTTGGCACTCCAAGAAATTAAATCAGAGATCAGTAATAGATGAAATTTGGAAAATCCACAATATTTAAATATTAACTTTTATTTATTATTATTATTTTTTTTAGAGAGAGAGAGGAGACAGAGAGAGAGAGAGAAAGGGGAGGAGCAGAAAGCATCAATTCCCATATGTGCCATGACCAGGCAAGCCCGGGTTTTGAACCAGCGACCTCAGCATTCCAGGTTGATGCTTTTACCCACTGTGCTACCACAGGTCAGGCCAAAACAAACATTTCTATGTAATCCATAGGTCAAAGAAGAAATTGCTAGGGAAATTAGAACGTATTCAGAGCTGATTTAAAATGCCCCAAACACATCACAGCTTATGGGATGGAACTACAGCAGAGGAAAATGAATACACTTGTATGCCTGCATTGGAAAAAAAGAGAAATCTCAAAATCAAGAACCTAAGTTTACTCCTTAAAAATTTAGAAATATCAGAGTAAATTAAAAATGGCCACCAGGAAACTTTTGAGGGCAATGAAAATGTTCTAGAACTGAACTGTGGTGATTCTTACACAATTCAGTACATTTACTAAAACTTGTTAAAATGGGTGTATATTGTATTATGTAAACTATGCCTCAATAAAGTTGTTTAAAAAAAATAAATTCAGGCCTAACTTGTCGTGGTGCAGTGGATAAAGCGTCGACCTGGAACACTGAGGATCGAAACCCTGGGCTTGCCTGGTCAAGGCACATATGGGAGTTGATGCTTCCTGCTCCTCTCTCTGCCCTTCTCAATCTCTCTCTCTCTCTCCCCACCTCTCTAAAATGAATAAATAAAAATTTTTTTAAAAATAATTTAATAATTTGTCACTTTTTCATATATGAATAGATATAATACCAGTAGTAATGATGTTATTGAGTTCTTGCTATGTACCAAGCACTGGTATAAGCAATTTACTCAATCCTCACAACTATATAGAAAATAGATATTATGCCATTTCTAAATGAGGAAACTGAGTCACAGACAAGTTAAGTAACATGCTCAGGGTCATGCAGCAAATAAATAGGCAAGCCAGGATTCAAATCCGAGCAGTTGGTTTCAGCAGCCGTGCTCTCACCTCTCAGCAAATTTTACTAAGTCAAAATTTGATGATGTTTTTAACGCTCTAATGAAGCAGCATCATTGTGAAGCTCTCCTGAAGCTGAAAAATATACACATACTCTGCCAAATTTGGTTGTACAATGCCAGGAGGAATATATTATTTTTCATTTTAAATATAATAATCAGTTCTAGAAACTAAATGAAAAACAGCTTCCACTTTCTTTTTCTTACAGTTGTACGGAGGGAGGCAGTGTATATATACTGAAAAGATAATAGGCTACAGAATTGAAATAACTGAGACTCGGCCCTGGCCGGTTGGCCCAGTGGTAGAGCATCGGCCTGGCGTGCAGGAGTCCCAGGTTCGAGTCCCGGCCAGGGCACACAGGAGAAGTGCCCATCTGCTTCTCCACCCCTCCCCCTCTCTTTCCTCTCTGTCTCTCTCTCCCTCTCCCGCAACCGAGGCTCCATTGGAGCAAAGTTGGCCCGGGTGCTGGGGATGGCTCCGTGGCCTCTGCCTCAGGCGCTAGAATGGTTCTGGTTGCAACAGGGCGATGCCCCAGTTGGGCAGAGCATCGCCCCCTGGTGGGCGTGCAGGGTGGATCCCGGTCGGGCGCATGCGGGAGTCTGTCTGACTGCCTCCCTGCTTCCAACTTCAGAAAATTACAAAAAAAAAAAAAAAAGAAATAACTGAGACTCGATCTCTGCTTCTCTTAGTTAAGATATGCAACTTGTTTGGAGCCTCATTTTTCTTGCCTATAAAACTAGCTTCCTCAATGCCTACATATCAGGACGGTGTGTATTAAATATGGTATGAGGTAATGTACATGAGATCTTAGCACAATGCCTTGCTCATAGTAGACACTGAACGGTGGGTGCTTTCTGTAGTCATCAGGATCAGGTGTTCTTTTAAGCATTAGAGCCAGTAATGTTGTCTAGAGAAGGGCAGGGCAATTCTCTAGGACTTCTTGGCAAGACTAAACTTGAAAGAGAACAAAGAACGAGGTAATGGTGGGATAAATGGTGATGGAAGGAGACTTGACTTTGGGTGGTGAACACACAGTATGCAGGTGATGTATTATAAAATTTTATACCTGAAACCTATATAATTTTATTGACCAATGTCATCCTAATAAATTCAATTAAAAAACAACATCAAAAGCCATGTGCATTCCTCACAGATTCTGTGTTTAAAATGGAGTTTTACCAGAGTTACATATGTCATAATATTTTTAAGGTGGCCTGTGTCATCATCTTTGAGCATCATGCAAAGAACATGTGACTTTTTAAAATAATTGTGTGTTTGTATTTTTTAAAAAATAAATAGAAAATGTTTAGATCATCTGTTTGGTAAATTACTGAAGAATTTTGTCCACTGGATGTCACTGTTGCACTTGAAAAATAAACATGGTCTTGCACTTTCATAAGATTAATTCTTTAGTCCTAGAATGGCATATTTTCCCCTGTAACGTAAGAAATGTCACCAGACCCATTCTAATCTTATCTCCAAATAACATCCTTCCAAGGGAAATCAGGAAGGAATCTGTTAGGTCTTGGCCAGAATATCTGAAAGCATCTGAAGCCTGGGGAGTGAAACCTATCAAAACCCAGTCTAGCCCTGGCCGGTTGGCTCAGTGGTAGAGCGTCGGCCTGGCGTGCAGGAGTCCCGGGTACGATTTCCGGCAAGGGCACACAGGAGAAGCGCTCATCTGCTTCTCCACCCCTCCTCCTCTCCTTCCTCTCTCTCTCTTCCCCTCCTGCACCGATGCTCCATTGGAGCAAAGTTGGCCCTGGCGCTGAGGATGGCTCCATGGCCTCTGCCTCAGGCGCTAGAATGGCTCTGGTTGCAACAGAGCAAAACCCCAGATGGGCAGAGCATCGCCCCCTGGTGGGCATGCTGGGTGGATCCCAGTCATGCACATGTGGGAGTCTGTCTGACTGCCTCCCCGTTTCCAGCTTCAGAAAAATACAAAAAACAAACAAAAAACCCAGTCTAACAATGAACTTTTCATTTTTCTGTTAGCCTGTTCATTTAGAGGCAAGAGCTTCTTCTTTAAAATAATTTTTTTAAAATTCATTTTAGAGAGACAGGAAGGGAGAGAGACAGAGACATCAACTTGTTCCGCTTCTACATGCCTTCACTGACTGATTCTTGTCTGTGCCATGGAACCTGCAATGTTGGCGTATCCAGATGACGCTCTTACCAGCTGAGCTACTTGGCCATGATAGATATGTGTATTCCAAACTGCCTTCTTGATGTTCCGCTTATCTATCAGACCTCACCCTTACTGGACTATTGCCCCTGAGACAGAGGAATTCCAAAATGCTGACAAGCCGCCCCAAGGAGGGGCTCCGGACATACCAGGACTTTTGATTCAACACCCACATGCTTGAAGCCCCCCAAGGAGGAGCATTCCGGATAAACCAGGACTTTTACCTCAGTATCCCCTCAGGCTCTATATAACTCGCCCCTAGTCTGTAACCCGGTGCACTTCTCCTGGAGGAGTGCCCCGGCAGGTCTTTCTCCTCTAATAAAGCCTGCACATCTGGTGATGGAGTGCCGTCTCATTCTTACAGGCCAGGGCTGTAAGAGCTTCTCTTGATAAGTTCTTTAATTTTTCATGGTCTGTGTCCTGTTTCCTACCCAGAATCAGTTTCTTTCTGAGGACGGAAGGTAGTCAGAGCACCTCGCCAATATTCTTTCCCTCTTTCACATTCCAACCCCTTTTTTGACCCAGGTCCTCAAAACAAAGTATAATATTTCAATTTTAAAACCCTAACATTAAACATTTCTCTACTTAAGGAATTACAAAGGTAAGTCATAATTTTTCCTTGTCTGTCTTTCCCTGTTGTGTTTATTAACAGAGTAGAAACAAAAATTCAAACAGTATATTGTTTTTGAGCCCTTGAATGTTTTTCTATCCCTGAAGTTATACTGACATAGAGCAGATGGCAACACAGTAGGATATGACACACGGACCACATGAAGAGATCAGAGTCAATGGCGATTAGTGATTTCCAAAACAAATGAATGGAAGAGAAAAGGAAGGAAGGGAGGGAGGGAGGGAGGGAAGGAGGGAGGGAGGGAGGGAGGAAGGAAGGAAGGAAGGAAGGAAGGAAGGAAGGAAGGAAGGAAGGAAGGAAGGAAGGAAGGAAAAGAGAGAGAAAAAAAAGAAAGAAGGAAGGAAGGAAAGAGAGAGAGAGAAAGAGAAAGAGAAAGAAAGAAAGAAAGAAAGAAAGAAAGAAAGAAAGAAAGAAAGAAAGAAAGAAAGAAAGAAAGAAAGAAAGAAAAAGAAAAGAACCGAAACAATGCTTGATATGTGCTGACTTGCACCAAGTGGTTCATTAAACTGCCTTGAGGAGAAAGTTAAGTTCCTGGACATGAAGCTACCCCCCAGAGGTGGATTAAAGTTGGTTGAGGCCCCGGGCACAGAAGAAAATATTGGGCCCCTTAAAAAAAGAGACAGGGAAAATAAAAATACATGTTAACCATATTTTTAAATAAATAAAAACATTATGGACTATTAATTTTTAAATTGCACATATGAAACCAAACTTGGTGTCATTAGAAAAAAGTGTAAAGTGGTGTTTTGCGGGGCCCTTCAGACGTCAGGGCCCAGGGCACCCGCCGTGAAATCTGCCTCTGCTACTCTTCTTTTGTCACGTTAACATCCTTTTAGTTTAAGAACTCCTTCACCTTCTATTGTGAGGTTTCAATAGAAAGGAAGAAAAATGGAAAGGCAACTTTAGAACTTCCATCAAAATTACTTTCCAGCTGCAGAAGATTGAGAAGATAGCAAAAGTTTAGAGAGATTCCTCAGAACTGGTCTTTCATTTGCCACTTTCTTCCTACCCTAAGAATGATTCAAATTAATGAATTGTTAGCATTTTTGAAGTCTGTTTTTTTGTTTTTAAAAGTTCTATAATTTTTACATCATTTTAATTAAATAATCTAACTTAAAGTCAATATTCTTAGATGAATACTATATAAAGTACTATACTTGAATAATTTGCAATCAGTCCTGAGTTAAGTCTCAGCTTCATCACTTACTAGTGATGTTATCTTAGGAATATTATTTAACACAGCTTCAAAAAGTACACCAAGCAGAAACTGACAGAAGAACTACAAAGAGATACAGATATATCTAGAGAGGTAGCCTGACCTGTGGTGGCGCAGTGGATGAAACCTTGACCTGGAGCACTAAAGTCACAGGTTCAAAACCCTGTGCTTGCCTGGTCAAGGCACATATAGGCAGCAACTATTATGAGTTGATGCTTCTCCCTCCTTTTTTTCCCTCTCTCTCCTTTCCTTTCTCTAAAAATCAATAATTTAAAAAATAATAATTAAAAAAAGAAAGAAAAAAATATAGTTGGAGATTTCAATCCACATCTCTCAGTAACAAATAAAACAAGAACACAAAAAATTACTATGTAGAAGATTTGTACAACATATTGATCAAGCTGACCCATTCAACATATAACAGAATACCATCTTCCAACTACTATAGAATACATATTCTTCTCAAGAACACATAGAACATTTACCAAAATAGGCTATATGCACGGACATAAAGCAAATCTTCACAAATGATAAAGTATTGACTTTGTAATCCAAATTATTTTCTCTGACTACAATGCAGTTAAACTAAAAATAACAGAAAGATGATTTTAAAATTCTGTACTTTTTGGAAATTGAGCAATGAACTTAAAATATTCACAGATTAAAAAAGAAAACACATTGGAAATCTTTAAATATTTTGAATTGAATATAACAGAAATATAACAAAATTTGTGAGCTACAGCTAAAATAATGTTCAGAGAGAAAATAGCTTTAAGTGCAATATTAAAATTAAAAAGGTTGAAAGTCCATTATTTAAGTCTCCATATCAATAACCTATTTAGAAAACAGCAAATTTAACCCCAAAGGTAGAAGAAAAGTAAAAAAATTAAAAACTGAAATAAATGAATTGGAAAATAGACACAAAATTAAAAAAAAACTAACAAAACCAAATGTTGGTTCTACGTAAAGATTAATAAAATTGATAAATTCCTAGCAAGACCAATAACCAAAATGAGTAAAGCAAAAAATATCAATAGCAAAAAGTGGACATTGCTGTAAATCACATTGTCACATTTATAGACATTAATAGATATTAAAAAACAATAAAACATTAAGAGTTAACTGTATGTCAATAAAGCGTGACGTTAGGTCAAAAGAAGAAATTAAAAACTAAAACTGACACAAAATTTTTTTAAATATGAACAGTCTTAAATACATAAGAAAAAACAAAATTCAAATTTTAACACACTTCCCATCATGAACAGAGATAAGAGTATAAGGGAAGGCACTGTTGAGACAGCTATTTAGACAGGCAGAGAATCAAAGTAAGAGGTCTGATAACAGGGCGTGATTTAGATCTTTTGAACTTTGGGGTTATCTTTATTAGTAAGAATGAAGCAGAATAGCCCAGATCTTGAAAGAACAGAGCAAAGCCAGGCTAGCAGCTAAGGTAACACCTGAGCTATTGAATTAATTAGAGTTCCTTCAATTCCTCATGACACAGGACAAGGTAAGTCCCTGGTCCTGACATGGGACTAGGTTTTCCAATGGGAGTGAATTAGCTCGAGCCACATGATGAAGTTAAAATCAAGTAGGAAGAATCCAAACTTATCTTTATGGTGTGTTTAGGGAGTTTCCAGCTCTACAAAGAGCCTGTTCTGTTTCCTGTTTAGTAATTTCAGCATACATGCAATGACGTCTGGGAACTTTACCCATCTCAGTGAATATACCCCTGAATGTCTCCCTCACAGCGGCAGAATCCTTGTGAAAGGCTTTTAACCTTTGTGTACTTTTGGTTTTGGGGCGACAATCTGGTATCCACATCATAAACCCATTTTGCTTAAGTGTTCTAACAACTTTTGGTGATCATTTATTTCATACCCCTTCTTTCTTTCTGCCCCTAGATTTGATGGTTCTAGACTATTTTTATTTCCTTGGCTAAAGCTTAAGACTTTGGTTCCTGATTATTTCCATGCCCGTAAGATACTGGTCATCACCTCTAACCCCACTTATCTTCTAATCTAACCTCCTAAAACCCTAACCCCATCCAAAGTGTCAGGTCCGTTTTTTCTCTAAGAAGGGATTTTGGCATTTCAATTCTCCTTGACGTTGCCTTTTATAAAGACTTTCTCCATCTTGCTCGGTTATGTTCTGTCTTCTCAGGTCTTGATCTATAACAAAAAAGCTTATTTTTGGTTTTTATTTTCCTCCTGAACAACAGATTGTGTAATGAAAAGAGCACTTGTACCCTGGGTTAGTCTTTCTCTTTTTCTTTCACAGGCATGTGTATGACACCAACCTTTTTGGATCTCGGTTTTATAATCAGTCTCTTAGAAAAAGTAATATCTAATTCACACAGGCCCTGGCTGGATAGCTCTGTTGGTTAGAGCGTCATCCTGAAATGCAAAGGTTGCAGGTTCCAGCCCTGCTCAGGGCACATGCACATACAGAAAAGATCCATGTTTCTGTTTGTCTCTCTCTCTCTCTCTCTCTCTCTCTCTCTCCCTTCCTCTCTTTCTCTCAAATCAATAAAAATAAATTTAAAAAATAATTCACACAGATGTTAAGTTTTACATTGTGTGTTTTCTATTAGCTGAGTGGAGGAAATCTGGCCACGGTGCTTTTTGGGTGATTGTTATAGAAAGCAGTATAGCAGAAGAGCTAAGAACCATGACCAATACAGGGGCCACAATTCACAGGGGGATTTTGAGCACTTAAAATGAAGCTACAGTTACGTATAACTGAAGTATAAATTGAGATATCCTTTAAATTATAATCAATGTAATAAACCGATATAATTTACCATGTTAACAGACTAAAAACCAAAAACTGTATGGTAACCTCTCAGTATGTGCAAAAAAGTTTTTTTATTTTTTGTATTTTTCTGAAGTGAGAAGCAGAGAGGCTGAGAGACAGATTCCTGCATGCGCCCGGTGGAGATCCACCGGCATGCCCACTAGGGGGCGATGCTCTGTCCATCTGGGGCATTGCTCCGTTGCAACCAGAGCCATTCTAGCATCTGAGGCAGAGGTCATGGAGTGATCCTCAGTGCCATGGCCAACTTTGCTCCAATGGAGCCTTTGCTGCAGAAAGGGAAGAGAGAGACAGAGAGAAAGGAGAAGGGGAAGGGTGGAGAAGTAGATGGTTGCTTCTCCTGTGTGCCCTGGCCAGGAATCAAACCTGGGACATCCACACACTGGGCTGATGCTCTACCACTGAGCTAACTGGCCAGGGCTAGTGTGTAAAAATTTTTTTAAATAAAATTCAGTATTCATTTCAGATTAAAACTGAACTCTCAGAGAATTAGGAATAAAAGAGAACTTTTTTAACCAGATAAAGAGCATCTACATAAAATATACAGCTAATATAATACTTAAAGGTGAATGATTAAGTGTTTTTTTTCTAAGTACAGATACAAGCTAAGGATATCCACTATCACCAATTTTTTCAACATTGTTCAGGGAATTCTAATTTAATTTTTTTTAAAGACTTTATTCATTTTAAAATGGAGAGAGAGAGAGTGAGAGAGGGTGGAGAGGATCAGGAAGCATCAATTTCCATATGTGCCTTGACCAGGCAAGCCCCGGGTTTCAAACTAGCGACCTCAGTATTCCAGGTCGATGCTTTATCCACTGCACCACCACAGGTCAGGCTATTCTGGGGATTCTAGAAAATGCATTAAAGCAAGAGAAAGAAAACTATAAATCAATGTTCTTTATGATTTTTCTTCCGCATATGTTGAAGTATTCATCTATTTGTATTAACTTTTTTTCTTAAATTTCCCATTGACTCCTGGAAGTAGAGAGCATTAGAATATAATACTCATCACTTGTTAGTCTTTTGGTTAAGATCAAATGTAGAATTTTCCTAAGAATCTTAATGACCATCGAAGTCATTGAAATATTATACATTATTTTAAAACTAACTAGAAAATAGATTATTAAAAATTTTCAATATTCAAGTAACCAAATTTTCATGGGAACCATGTTTTTGTTTATATTTTTTATTAGTTTATTCTTGCACCCCATAATGATTATCATTATTTTGCTTTGTAGTAGTCTGTCAATGGCAATGAGATTTATGGATAAATACTCCCAATAAGCATAATGAGTTAAAAAAATAAAACTACCAAGTTATGATTTTCAAATTAATCAGGTGTCAAGAACACAAGTACCACAGAAAAAAGGTTAGTTTCGATTAATTCACTATCTCTGTTTTAGTGTTTAACTATTGTCATAGAAGGGAAATTGCCAGAAGAAAGTCATAATTTTTTTTTATTTTTATTAAGTGAGTGAGATGGACTCCCGCATGTGCCCCAGCTGGGATCCACTCGGCAAGCCCCCTACCGGGTGATGCTCTGCCCAACCCCACTCCTCCCTTGTTCAGCAACCAAGCTATTTTAGTGCCTGAGGCAAAGCCATGGAGCCATCCTCAGGACCCAGAGCCAACTTTGCTTGAATCATTCGAGCCATGGCTGTAGGAGGAGAAGAGTGAAGCAGATGCCCTGACTAGGAATCAAACCTGGGACTTCCACAAACCGGGCTGATGCTCTACCACTGAGCCAACCAGCCAGGGCAGAAAGTCATAATTTTTAAGTTAGATCTTAGCAATTTAAAATATTATATACCAAAAATATTATTGGTTACTAATACTGCATACATTGAGTTCTAATTGAACAAAAGGAAAAATAAAGGGAATAAAACCCATTGCTATTGGAATTTAAGGTGTTTAAATAAACAGCATTCTAAATAGCACTCCAGAGATAATAACTCTAATAGTAATTTTCTTCCCAAATTGAGGGAGAAGAAAAAATTATACAAAAAATAAGCTTAGTTATTTCACATGTAGATTTTAAAAATTAAAAGCATAACATTAATGAAGTTCTAAGATATGAGATGTCATGAAATTCAAATTTAAGAACAGGTAAATAAAGTTTTATGGCTTTGTTCCATTTGTGATAATTTATTGAACTGTGTAGTTATGATATATGATATATTCTTTTCTGTATCTATATTAGTCTTCGAGAAAAATTTGTTTCTGCCTGATCTGTGGTGGCACAGTGGATAAAGCATTGACTTGGAATGCTGAGGTCACTGGTTTGAAACCCTGGGCTTGCCCGGTCAAGGCACATATAACAAGTAATCGATGAACAACTAAAGTGAAGCAACTATGACTTGATACTTCTTGTTCTCTCCCCTCCTCTCTCTGTAAAATCAATAAATAAAAATTTTTTAAAAAAAAATTAGAAAAAAAGAGAAAAATTTGTTTCTGAACCAATTGTATATACTATTCTTTCTCTAATATTAAAATATTTTTAAAATATCCACATATATGCTCTGCTCTGCTAAGTACTAAAGGAGGTAGAATGTGCACAGATATAGTTCAGTCATGTACTTTTCTTTCTCAAATAGCTAATGCGTGTGAAGACATACTCATAACAGACTAAGACACTCAATGAGCTGACCACTGATTGACGCAGTACTCCTTATCTCTGCATATGATAAAACCACAACTAAGTTCTAGCACCTTTTCTTCATATCACATCTTTATCTTTTGTCCTTAAATCACTGTCCCTGAATCATTTAGAAGTGTATCTGCCCAGATTAACAATTCCCTTTCCAAATCCCATCAAATTAACTATTTATTAATGGCATACAGTGTACTTTGCACCCTTCCTTCTTCCTTAAACCCAACGTTTCTAAAACTTCAGTCTTTCACGTACTATCTTCACAATTTTTGTAGTATCATCATCATCATACCAATTGGGCTGTTGTTTTAAAAATAATTTTAAGGTGACTCGTATTCTTTTTATTGTAATACCTACTTAACCTTGTCCTAAGCATTAATATCCATGCAATTGCAGATTTGTTTGTTTAAAAAGGTGTGTCTGTGTGTCATCAACTGAAATAACCATGTGAACCCGTACTGGTATGCTAACTGCACTTGAATATCCACTGTGTTAATCGAGTTGGCTTTGCTATCACTTAGGAAGAATAATAATTGTACCAACATAGAATACTGCCCTTCAGAACAGAAGCTGCTTTATCTTCTATCTCAAAGGTAGTCTTATTTTATGTAATCTCATAAGTAGACACATTGCAAGATACTTATAACAAAGAGTATTTAAGGAACTCTTCTGAATTTCTTAATTTAACTGGCTCATATTTCACAGATTAAAATATCTGTTTTAGAAAAAAACATCTCTAGGTTTTTCTTTGTTTAAAGTTTTTCAGGTTGCTTTAATAATAACTGAAGTATGTTCTGGTAATAATGACACAAGTATATTGTCTCTTAATTCTTATCATGCAGAAGAATAGTGTCAAGCATTAACATTTCTGGAGTTGAATATTTTTAAATTTATTATTGCTTTGAGAGAGAGAGAGAAGAACAGAGAGAGAAACAGAGAAAGATCAACTCATTTATGCATTCATAGGTTGATTCTTTTTTTTTTTTTTAACAGAGACAGAGAGAGAGTCAGAGAGAGGGATAGATAGGGACAGACAGATAGGAATGGAGAGAGATGAGAAGCATCAATCATCAGTTTTTCGTTGCGACACCTTAGTTGTTCATTGATTGCTTTCTCATATGTGCCTTGACTGCGGGCCTTCAGCAGACCAAGTAACCCCTTGCTCGAGCCAGCGACCTTGGTCCAAACTGGTGAGCTTTTTGCTCAAACCAGATGAGCCTGCGCTCAAGCTGGTGACCTCGGAGTCTCGAACCTGGGTCCTTCCGCATCCCAGTCCGACGCTCTATCCACTGCGCCACTGTCTGGTGAGGCCATAGGTTGATTCTTATATGTGCCCTGACCAAGGACCAAACCCACAACCTTGGTGTATCTACACAATGCTCTGACTGCATGAGCTACCCAGTCAGGATACATTTGTGGAATTTAAATAAGCAAAGGAAAAAATTGGATCTGGAGAATAAATAAGATTCTCTTTGTTCATTTATTAACAAATGTCTACTGAGTATATCTTATGTGCCTGCCCTTTTTCTATGTACTGAACATGTATCAGTAAAAAAGTTCTTTAAAGCAGATAAAACCACTGTTTTACGTACATAATTTGTAATATAAAATTTTATGGAAAAGTTTTAATCTTTATCTTTTAGTACACCCACCAGTGTTTTCTGGTGTTACATTCTTTGATTATTATTCTAATATTGAAAATCTCCAAATGTTTCCATTAACAGTTTAATTCATATTTATAACTCTTATTTTATAAGTTATTTATTTATAACATTTGTGTATTACAAAAAATATTTCAAACATATGGAAAAGTACAGACAATAATATGTCTTTATTCTTCTACTTGTTCAGACCAAAAACATTGAAGTCATTGACTTCTTTCACTTACTATGCTTCAGAGTATTTGCAATATCATTATATCAACTGTGCCATTATTTTTGTCTGTTTATTTATTTATTTATTGAGTTCATTGGGGAGGCATTGGTTAATAAAACCATATAGGTTTCAAGTGTACAACTCAGCAAAACATCATCTACTTATTGCATCCTACCCCCATTGACCAGAGTAAAGTCTCTTTCCATCCCCACTTATTTCCCCCTTTGCTCTCTCCCACGTCCCCCCACCCCCTTTCACTCTGGCTGTCACCACACTGTTGTCTGTGTCTATGTGCTGTGCTATTATTGTTATTATTATTTTTTTTTAGTGAGAGAGAGAGAGAGAGAGAGAGAAAGGAAGAGAGATGAGAAGCATCAACTTGTAGTTGTGTCAGTTTAATTGCTCCCTGATTGCTTTTCAACATGCCTTGAGTGGGAGGCTTAGCTGAGACAGTGACCCCTTGCTCAAGCCAGTCACTTTAGGCTTAAGCCAGAAACCATTGGATCATGACTATGATCCCACACTCATGATGGCGACCCCATACTCAAGCTGACAACCTCTGGGGTTTTTTGTTTTGTTTTTTGTATTTTTCTGAAGTTGGAAACGGGGAGGCAGTCAGACAGACTCCTACATGCGCCTGACTGGGATCCACCCGGCACGCCGACCAGGGGGCGATGCTCTGCCCATCCGGGGCGTCGCTCTGTTGCAACCAGAGCCACTCTAGCACCGGAGGCAGAGGCCATAGAGCCATCCTCAGCGCCGGGGCCAACTTTGCTCCAATGGAGCCTTGGCTGCGGGAAGGGAAGAGAGAGACAGAGAGGAAAGAGAGGGGGAGGGGTGGAGAAGCAGATGGGCACTTCTCCTGTGTGCCCTGGCCGGGAATTGAACCCAGGACTCCTGCAGGCCAGGCTGACTTCTACCACTGAGCCAACTAGCCAGGGCCAACCTCTGGGTTTTGAACTTGGCACCTCAGCATCCCAGGTTGATGCTCTTTCCATTGCACCACCACCAGTCAGGCTATTTTAAAATATACTTTAGAATTGACTCCTTTTCCCATTATTCTAATACCTACTGATTCCTCTTTTTCACTGACACTCCTTAAATTTTGTTGGTTGTACCTTCAAAATACATCCAGAATTCCAACACTTCTCATCATTCCCACTACCACCATCTCAGTCCAATCCTCTGTCATCTGTTGTCTGAATTATTGCAATAGCTTCACAGTGGATCTGCCAACTTCTGCCAATGCCGTTCACATCCCACAGTCTATTCTCAATGCAGCAGGCACCCAGAAGAATTCTGCTAAAATGTAAGTCAGATGATATTATTCCTCTGCTCAAAACACTGCAGTCAATTATGGCACACAGAAAAAGGCAGAGTTCTTAATAATCTATTTCTACATGTTGTCTGTGTTTTTGTAGATAGTTATGATAGATTCATTTTTAACTGTTAGATAATATTCTATTGTAAGGAAATAACTCATTTTATACTTTCATTCTTTCATCTATGGATATATTGTGGTCTTTCATTTATTTTGCTTTTATAAATAATGTTGCCACAACAAGAAATGCTAAGAGAAATTTGTAAAGATAAAGGAAGTAATATGTATAAAATGTAAATTCAGACGCACTGAAAGAAATAACTCTTACTACATTTGTGATCAACTAATTTTCAACATGGATGCCAAGAAAATTTAATGGGGGAAAATAGTTTTTTCAATGATGTTGGGACAATTGGTTAATACATAAAATATTAACTCAAAACTGATCTAAATGTGAGAGCTAAAACTATAAAACTCACAGACAAGAGGTGACACGCAACCTCTTTTTTATAAAAACAAAGTAACTGAATAGAAATTCTCCAAAGATATGCAAATGCAAATAAACACATAAAATATGTTTAATATGCAAATCAAAACAACAGTAAAATTCCACTTCATACACTTGAATAGCTAAAATGAAAAGACAGGCAATTATAAGTGTTGACAAAAATATGGAGAATTTAGAACCCTTATACATTACTGGTGGGATTGTAAAATGGTGCATTCATTTTGGAAAACAATTTGGCCATTCCTCAAAATAATATAAACAGAGGGTTACCATATAATCCACATATCAAGACTTACTCCATTTGTTATAAAGCAGCATACCCTAATTCCGTGAGTTACATAGAGACACCAAGGCAGGATACAGAAGAAGTTTTAGGAGGAGATTTATTAATAAGCTGGCTACATATTACTTACAAGGGGTATAGCTAACCCAAATCGTGCAGCCTCAAATATAGCTCTGAGGCAAGTTATATAGACATGATCACATACAGGTTGGGGGAGCATGACACAATAGTTAATTACTAACAAGTTTGCAACATTCATCTATTGAAAGGAAAAACATTCCTACATATTAAAACTTACAAGGTAACACCATAGCAAAAAATGTCGTTTTACATATCAACACAGTAGCAATAAATGTAGTTTTACATATCAAAAGACATTCCCAAATCTTCTAGTGTCTACCTCCCATTCCTATCACCACAGCGAAATGGTTAGCTTAGGATAAAGAGAGAGGCCAAATGAAAGTACCCTTGGAAACCTAACAAGCTAGTCCCTGCTTGTTTAGTTTACAAGTTTTTATACATATAAAGGATTTCAAAAAGGGATGATTATTAGAAAGCATAAAAAATGTTACAGAATGCAGGTTTTACAGGCAAGGGGGAGTTGGCCTCATGATTCCTTTGTCTAGAGCAGTGGTAGTCAACCTGGTCCCTACCGCCCACTAGTGGGCATTCCAGCTTTCATGGTGGGCGGTAGCGGAGCAACCAAAGTATAAACTAAAAGATAGATTTAACTATAGTAAGTTGTTTGATAAAGATTTGTTCTGCCAAACTTAGCGAAAATCCGACATAAAGTACTTGGTAAGTAATTATTATTATATGCTTTAACTTGCTGTAACTCTGCTTTATAAATTTTATAAAGTAAAGTTACTTCCCTACTTTATAAATCACCATTACTGTGGAACCGGTGGGCGGTTAGAAAATTTTACTACTAACAGAGATACAAAAGTGGGCAGTAGGTATAAAAAGGTTGATTACCCCTGATCTAGAGGTATATGTCACTCTCAGGACTCCAGGAGGGGAGGAAGAGTTAAAATCAGTGTAGGATATGTAAACATTGTCTCCTAAAGGATCTTATTGAAGGGGAAGAGGAAATTCTTTGTTGTCTAGCAAATAGTGGCCTCAGTCCTTTCAGAGAACTACAGTTAAACTATGATTAGTTACTAACTTTTGCCCCTTTATTCTCTTTCTCTGGGTTTTTTTCTTTTCAGAAAGAAGGGGTAAGGGGGCCTGACTCTTCCTTCTAAAATACTGATATTAATTTTTGCAATTCTTTGGCACCTTATCACACATTGAGACGCCTTGAAAAATGACTTAGTATGAATGTTATTTTTCTCCATTTTTAAGGTAAAAAGGTACGTGTTAGTTGATAATTTATATCTTTAAATTCAAACAATAACAACAAAATCCAAATCTTTGGCTCTCCAAAGAGATCTATAAGAAAATGAGAAGTCAAGTCACCTCCTGAAAGAAAATATATGTAAGACACTACATAAATCTGATACTGGACTATATAAAGAATTCTGATGACAATACAGTCTAATTAACAATAGATATTTGAAAAGATATTTCATAAAAGCAGATACACATATATGTATGTGTGTACATATATACATATACTAAAGTCTAATCAGCAAATGAAAAAATGTTCAATGTGCCTGACCAGGCGGTGGCGCAGTGGATAAAGCGTCGGACTGGGATGTGGAAGACCCAGGTTCGAGACTCCGAGGTCGCCAGCTTGAGCACGGGCTCATCTGGTTTGAGCAAAAAGCCCACCAGCTTGAACCCAAGGTCGCTGGCTCCAGCAAGGGGCTATTTGGTCTGCTGAAGGCCCGCCCATGGTCAAGGCACATATGAGAAAGAAATCAATGAACTAAGGTGTTGCAACGTGCAATGTAAAACTAATGATTGATGCTTCTCATCTCTCTCCGTTCCTGTCTGTCCCTGTCTATCCCTCTCTCTGACTCACTCTCTGTCTCTGTAAAAAAAAAAAAAAAAAAATGTTCAGTGTCACTGATCATCAAGTAAATGCATAATAAACCCACATTGACATACCTCTTCACACCCATTAGAATGATTAACATTAAAAAGATTGATGAGGGTTGGTTGAAAAGGTGAAGGGATTAAGAAGTACAAATTTAGCCTGGCCTGTGGTGGTGCAGTGCATAGAGCATTGACCTGGAACCCTGAGGCCACCAGTTCAAAGCCTTGGGCTTGCCTGGTCAAGGCACATATGGGAGTTGATGCTTCCTGCTCCTCCCCCCTTCTCTCTCTCCCTCTCCCCTCTCTAAAAAATGAATAAAGACTTTAAAAAAATACTTTAATAAAAAAATCTTCTTAAAAAAGTACAAATTGATAGTTACAAAATAGTCAAGGGGATGTAAAGTACAGCATAGGGAATATAGTAAAAAATATTGTAATAATTGTGTATGGTGTCAGATGGATATTAGACTTATTGAGGGAGATCACTTTGTAACTTATATACATGTCTAACCACTATTTTATACACCTGAAACTATTATTATATTGAATGTCAACTGCAATTGAAAAAAAAATTTTAAAGATTGATAATATTAAATATAGTAATTGGAAATCTTGTACATTGTTTGTGGAAGTGTAAAACAGTACAATCACTTTGAAAGACAATATTACAACTTTTTATAAACTTACGCATATATCTACTCAGTGTCCCAACAACTGCATTCCAGGGCATTTACCCAGGGGAAATGAAAGCGTATGTCCACAAAAGGACTTATACAGAATACAGGGTGGGGCAACAGTTGTTTGTATGGAAAATAATCCAATAATTGATAAATAATAATATAAGAATAAACTGTTTTGCATACTCACAACTGGAAACCTACTTTTGTCCACTCCTGTATTTATAGCACATGTATCTATACTAACCCCACATGGAAACAACCCAATGACCATTATCAAGTATGGTATATTCATACAGTGGAAAAGTAACTAGTGATAAAAAATGAATAAACTAGTGTGCTCTCTCTCTCGGGAGCATGCCCACATCTTTCTCTTTCCCCCACAGGCATACATCTTCTAAATCAGGGGTCGGGAACCTTTTTGGTTGAGAGAGCCATGAACGCCACATATTTTAAAATGTAATTCCGTGAAAGCCATACAACAACCCGTGTACGTTACGCATTATCCAATAAAAATTTGGTGTTGTCACGGAGGACAGCTGTGATTGGCTCCAGCCACCCACAACCATGAACATGAATGGTAGAAAATGAATGGATTGTAATACATGAGAATGTTTTATATTTTTAACATTATTATTTTTTTAATTAAAGATTTGTCTGTGAGCCAGATGCAGCCATCAAAAGAGCCACATCTGGCTCGCGAGCCATAGGTTCCCGACCGCTGTTCTAAACTCTAACGGATCCCCCAAGACTTACAACCAGGGGAGCAGTGGACAGTGGCAGATCTCCCCAGGATAATCCCCTGAACCTGTCTCCTTTTCTGTGACTCTCCAGTGAGCTGACAGCAGCCCCACCTTGACCCACTTCTTTTCCATAACGTTTCTGGAGAGCCAAAGCAACCCCGCCTAGTCTCTTCCTTCTTGCTTCTTAAGACCTTCCTTCTTTCACAGTCCTCAACTTTAATAAATAAAAAGAAAGAAAGAAAGAAAGAAAGAAAGAAAGAAAGAAAGAAAGAAAGAAACTGATGCATGCAAAAACAAATAACTCTCAAAAACATATTGAGGGAAAGAGCAAACACAAAACAATGCACGCTGTATGACTTAATTTTTACGAATTCTTGAACAGATAAAATAATCTATGCTGGTAGAAAATAAAGGGGTACAGGAAAATGTTCTGGGTTTATGTAAATGTTTTATATTTTGAATGTGGAAGTGGTTGCTCAAGTATATACATTCATTTAAACTCAATGAACTTCCCTGGCTGGATAAGTCAGTTGGTTGGAGCTTCGTCCTGATATAGAAAGGTTGCGAGTTTGATCCCTGGTTAGGGCACATATAAGAACAGATTGAGGCCCTGGCCGGTTGGCTCAGCGGCAGAGCGTCAGCCTGGCATGCAGGAGTTCCAGGTTCGATTCCCGGCCAGGGTACACAGGAGAAGCGCCCATTTGCTTCTCCACCCCCCCCTCCTTCCTCTCTGTCTCTCTCTTCCCCTCTCGCAGCCAAGGCTCCATTGGAGCAAAGATGGCCCGGGCGCTGGGGATGGCTCCTTGGCCTCTGCCCCAGGCGCTAGAGTGGCTCTGGTTGCAGCAGAGTGACGCCCCGGAGGGGCAGAGCATCGCCCCCTGGTGGGCAGAGCATCGCCCCTGGTGGGCGTGCCGGGTGGATCCCTGTCGGGCGCATGCGGGAGTCTGTCTGACTGTCTCTCCCCGTTTCCAGCTTCAGAAAAATACAAAAAAAAAAAAAAAAAAGAAAAAAAAAGAAAAAAATGATTTTACCAACTTACACTTATACTAGCAATGTGTAAGAGCTCCTATTGATCCACATCCTCATCAGCACTTTGTAGTTTCTGATTTCTAGATTTTGCCAATTTAGTAGATAAAAATGTTACTTCCTTACAGTCTTAAATTATATTTTCCTGATTAATAACAAGGTGGGATATTTTTTCCCACTTATTGATAATTTGGATTTTCTCTTCTCTAAATTGGCAGTTCAACTATCCTATTCATTTGTCTATTTTTCCTCCCTCAAGATGGAGGACCCAGCAAGGTTCTCTCTTTCTGGAGCATGGTCATGCCTTTTCCTTTCTCCTTGCCTCAGTTGCATAGATCCTTGCTTTCTATCTCCTATATTCCAAAGGCACTTCTTTTGCCTCTGTAACTTGTTTCTTGAGCCCACACAGCCCAGTTGGCTCACTTCTTTTACTTCTGTGACTTTATAAATAAACTTTCTTGTAAAAAAATAATAAAGAAATTATTCCATACTCCGAAGTTATCAAGATAATTTCTTCTTCTTCTTTTATTTTAGAGAGAGAGACAAAAACAGAGAGACAGAGAGGGATAGGGAGGGACAGACAGATAGGAAGGGAGATGAGAAGCATCAATTCTTCATTTCATCTCCTTAGTTGTTCATTGATTGCTTTCTCATATGTGCCTTAACCAGAAATGGGGGGATACAGCTGAGCCAGTGACCCCTTGCTCAAACCAACTACCTTGGACTCAAGCCAGTGACCATGGGATCATGTCTATGATCTCACTCTCAAGTTGGAAACCCCATGCTCAAGCTGGTGACCTTGGGGCTTTGAACATGGGTTCTCTTAGTCCTAGGCTGATGTTTTATTCATTGTGCCACTGCCTGGTCAGGCTTTACCAAGATAATTTCTATTTTCTTACGAAAATTTTAGCAGTTTTGTTTTTCACATCTAAATTCTTTTTTTTTCATTCTATTTTTTTAATTTTTATTTTTTTACAGAGACAGAGAGAGAGTCAGAGAGAGGGATAGATAGGGACAGACAGACAGGAACAGAGAGAGATGAGAAGTATCAATCATCAGTTTTTCGTTGCGACACCTTAGTTGTTCATTGATTGCCTCATACGTGCCTTGACCGCGGCCTTCAGCAGACCGAGTAACCCCTTGCTCGAGCCAGTGACCTTGGGTCCAAGCTGGTGAGCTTTGCTCAAACCAAATTCTCCCACGCTCAAGCTGGCGACCTCAGGGTCTCAAACCTCGGTCCTTCTGCATCCCAGTCTGATGCTCTATCCATTGCGCTACCACCTGATCAGGCCACATCTAAATTCTTAATTCAATGTTTTAGTTGGGGGTAAGGCTAACTTGCTGTAGAAAAGAAAGACCATGATAGAGGTTTAAAGAATGTCAACTTTTGGCCTGACCTGTGGTGGCGCAGTGGATAGAGCATTGACCTGGAATGCTGAGGTTACCAGTTTGAAACCCTGGGCTTGCCTGGTCAAGGCACATATGGGAGTTGATGCTTCCTGCTCTTTCCCCCCTTTTCTTTCTCTCTCTCCTCTCTCTAAAATGAATAAATAAAATCTTTAAAAAAAAAAAGAATATCGACTTTTTTTATTCTCTTTCAAGTAATAGCTCGAAAGTGAGCATTTTAGCCTGGAGATGGTTTTGATTTATGGGGTCATTCAGGGTCCCCAATTTTGGTGATGATATCTCTGCCAAGGGTACTGTGTTCATTGCCATCACATGAAGAAGATATATTCTTTCACTTATTTAGGTTTCCTTTAATAACTGTAGGAAGGAGGCATTACTCATAGGGCTAGGCATGGAAGAAGTAGCATGAATAGAAGCTCGGTACTTCCACAGAATACTCGGTCCTCAAGAGGAGACAGTCCACAGCTGAGACCCCTGGGAATCGCCATGGAATCTGTTCCCAGGTGCTCCACAGCTAGTGCTCAGATGCTTGGGGCAGTATTCTGAGACTGGAATTGGAATTGGCAGTATACTGAGATGTTAAGCATTTGAAGCTATGAGTGCCAAACCAAGCCCAAGGCTGGAGGTTCAGCTGTCCTCATGCTGTTGGAGTGATCTGATTGCCTCTGGAAACAGGAAGCAAGTCCCTTCTCCTCTTCTGCCTTCTTTTCTTTCTCCTGTTGCAAAACCTAAGCGAAATCTCCGGCAGTAAAAAGCTTTGTGCACATGTTGTTGTTGTTTTTAGTTTTTATTTATTTATTTTTAAATTAATTTTAATGGGCTGGCATTGATAAATCAGGTACATATGTTCAGAGAAAACATCTCTAGGTTATTTTGACATTTGATTATGCTGCATTCCCATCACCCAAAGTCCAATTGTCTTCCGTCACCTTCTAACTGGATTACTAGTTTTCTTTGTGTCCCTCCCCTCCCCCAACCCCCTCCCTCTCCTCACCCCCACCCGTAACCCCCACACTCTTGTCCATGTCTCTGTTGTTTTTTGTGGAGATATCTCCTCCGAGTAAATTCTTACTAGGATTAAATGTATCTTTATTAGATATTGCCAATTTTTTCTTCATATAAGGATGAACCCTTTTGCATTCTTAGCAACAACATATGAGAGTGTTTTTCCATAGAGCTATATGAACAGTGCTTTGTCAAACTTTTGAATTTTGGCCAAACAAAGAGGTACTAAATAATATGTCAATGTAGTTTTTTCGGGAAGGAGACTTGACTTGAGGTGGTGAACACAATACAATATATAGTTGATGTATGTACACCTGAAACCTATATAATTCTGTTAACCAATGTCACCATAATAAATTCAATAATTTAAAAAAAAGAATGAACAACCAACTTACCTAATTCACATGTTATTTTAGTTGTTTCTTTCATTTCACTTAAACTTTTATCAGGAATATAGTTTTGGATGTCAGTATAGTTTTAATTCAGATTTCTCATATGAAGTTGAACATTGTCTCATATGTTTGAAATCTACTTATGTATCTTTTTCTGTGAATTGTCTGTTCATGTCTTTTGCTCATTTTTCTTCTGGATTTTGATTTCACGTGTTTTATACATACACTGGGGCAGTTAGCCTTTTAGTTCTCATACAAGCAGCAACATTTCCTCCCAGTTTGTCACTTGTCTTTTGACTGTGCTTATAAACTTAACTCCAGAAAAATGATCATGTTAGTATGATTTATATTAATATATTTATGTATTAATTTTGAGGAAAATTGACATCTTTATGATTTTTTAACTTATTGATTTTACAGAAAGAGAAAAGGGGAGAGAGAAACACAGAAACATCAATTTTTTGTTCCACTTATTTATGCATTCATTGGTTGATTCTTATATGTGCTCTGAGTGGGGATGGAACCTAGAACCTTGGTGTATCCAGACACTGCTCCAACCGAGCTACCTGGCCAAGGTCGTCTTTATGATTCTATTGCCTTATCTAAGAATAAATAATTCTTTAAGTTTACTATTATGCCTTCTAAAAGTGTTTTAAGATTTTTATCATATAAGTTTGCATAGTTTCTACGTGTACTCTTAAGTGTTTTACCATTTTGTTGCTTTTGTAAATGGATTTACTTCTGCATTGTCTTTTATCTTATTGTTTAATGTGCATAAAGGGTATTTTCTATGTTAAGTTTAAACCTAGCAACATTACTAAATTCTTTTTTTTTTTTAATTTATTTAGAAAATTAAATTTAATGTGGTGGCATTGATCAATAAGAGTCCATAGGGTTCAGGTAAACATCTTTATAGCATTTGAACTGTTGATTGTGTTGTGTGCTCATCACCTGAAACTAAATTCTTTTTTTTTTTTTAATATACACTACATTTGAAATGGGTTAAACTTTTTTTTATATATTTTTTTATTTTTTTTAATTTTATTTATTCATTTTTAGAGAGGAGAGAGAGAGGGAGAGAGAGAGGGAGAGAGAGAGAGACAGAGAGAGAGAAGGGGGGGGAGGAGCTGGAAGCATCAACTCCCATATGTGCCTTGACCAGGCAAGCCCAGGGTTTCGAACCGGCGACCTCAGCATTTCCAGGTCCACGCTTTATCTGCTGCGCCACTACAGGTCAGGCCAGAGACTAAATTCTTTAATGTTTGTGTTAGCTTTGACATTAATTCCCTAAGTTTTCTAGGTATATTCTCATAATACCTGTAAATGTAACTTCACTTTTTCTTTTTCATATTTTATGCCTTTAATTGAATTGTTTTCTCTTATTACCTTGGCAAATATCCATTAAAATAGTAAGTTGTAGTGGAGATAGTGAGCATCCTAGAATGCCTTTAATGTCTTCCTTATGTTAGGAAGTATCTATCAATTCCTATTGTTTTGAATTTTTTACAAAAACAGAATGATATTGAATTGTATCAAAGGCCTTTCCAGCACCTGTGGAAATATTCTTATAATTTCCCCTCGATATCTATTAATATGATTAATTACATATACAGAAAACATCAATTTGTTGTTCCACTTATTTATGCATTCATTGGTTGATTCTTGTATGTGCCCTGACCAGGGATGGAACCTGCAACCTTGGCGTATCTGGATGTCTCTCTAACCAACTGAGCTACTTGGCCAGAGAAGAACCATCCTTCTTACATTCTTAAAATAAATCCACCTTGCCTGACCTGTGGTGGTGCAGTGGATAAAGCGTCGACCTGGAAATACAGAGGTCGCCGGTTCGAAACCCTGGGCTTGCCTGGTTAAGGCACATATGGGAGTTGATGCTTCCAGCTCCTCCCCCTTCTCTCTCCCTCTCTCTCTCTCTCTCTCCTCTCTTAAAAAAAAAAAAAAAAAAAAAAAAAAAAAAAAAAAAAAATAAATCCACCTTGGTCATAAAGTTTGTTTGTTTTTAGTTTTAACAAACTTTGCTTTTTTTGTGAGTGAGAGACAGCGAAGTAGGAGGGAAGAGAAATGAGAAGCATCAACTTTAGTTGTGGTACTTTAGTTGTTCATTGATTGCTTCCCATACATGCCTTGATGGGGGCTGGGGGAGAGGCTCCAGCCGAGCCAGTGACCCCTTGCTCAAGCCAGTGACCTTTGGGCTCAAGTCACCAACCATGGGACATGTCAATGATCCCATGCTCAAGCCAGTGACTTCGAGCTTAAGCTGGTGAGCCTGTGCTCAAGCCGGATGAGCCTGCACTCCAGTTGACAACCTTGGGGTTTCGAACCTATGTCCTCAGTGTCCCAAGTTGATGCTCTATCCACTGCGCCACCACTGGTCAGGCAGCCAACTTTATTTTTTTATTGGTTGATTTGAGAGAGAGAGAGAGAGAGAGAGAGATCAATCTCTTTTGAATTTTTGAATGTGCCCTGACTAGGGACTGAACCGGCAACCTTTGTGTATCAGGATGATGCTCTAGCCAACTGAGCTATCCAGTTAGGGCCAGACTTTATTTTTTAAAGTAGTTTTAGGTTCACGCCTAAATCAAGAGGAAGGCACAATAGATAATTCCCATATACTTCCTGCCCCTTATACACAAAGCCTTTCCCACTATCAACATCCCCGAGCAGAGGGGTACGTTTGTTAAAACTGATGAACCTGCACTGACACATCATTCTCACCCCAAGTCCATGGATCACCTTAGCATTCACTCTTTTTTTTTTTTTTTTTACAGAGAGAGAGTCAGATAGGGACAAACAGACAGGAACGAAGAGAGATAAGCATCAATCATTAGTTTTTTGTTGTGACACCTTAGTTGTTCATTGGTTGCTTTCTCATACGTGCCTTGACTGTGGGCCTTCAGCAGACCAAGTAACCCCTTGCTTGAGCCAGTGACCTTGGGTCCAAGCTGGTGAGTTCTGCTCAAACCAGATGAGCCTGTGCTCAAGCTGGCGACCTTGGAGTCTTGAACCTGGTTCCTCTGCATCCCAGTCAGATGCTCTATCCACTGCGCCACCACTTGGTCAGGCTGATTTCTGCTTTTATTTTCTCCCTTCTGCTTTCCTGGTTCAGCCTTTTGGGTAGAAATATATATAATTTATTTATAGTTATTCTTTTATTCTTATTGTATTTTAAAGTTATAATATTTTCCACCTGACCAGTGGTGGCACAGTGGATAGAGCGTCGGACTGGGTTGCAGAGGACCCAGGTTCGAGACCCCGAGGTCGCCAGCTTGAACGCGGGCTCATCTGGTTTGAGCAAAATCCCACCAGCTTGGACCCAAGGTCACTGGCTCCAGCAAGGGGTTACTCGGTCTGCTGAAGGCCCGCGGTCAAGGCACATATGAGAAAGCAATCAATGAACAACTAAGGTGTTGAAATGCGCAATGAAATACTAATGATTGATGCTTCTCATCTCTCCATTCCTGTCTGTCTGTCCCTATCCATCCCTCTCTCTGACTCACTCTCTGTCTCTGTAAAAAATAAATAAATTAAAAAAAATCAATAAAGTTATAATATTTTCTTTAATTAGTGATTTTTAGTAGACCCTGATGTGTATTGTTTTCATTATTATTTTAAAAGAATCATTCAAGTTCAAGCTGTATTTTATTTTCCATTTCATTCAATACTTCTTTTTAAAAAATACTTGTTATTAATTTTAAGAGAGAGAGGAAGGGAGAGACAGAGAGAGACAGGAATATAAATTTACTCCTGTATGTGCCTTGACCAGGGATTGAACTGACAACCTCTGAGCTTCAGGACAATGCTTTAACCAACTGAGCTATTCGGTCAGGGCTCAATATTTCTTTAGCACACTTTAAATTTCCAGGTGGAGCCTTGGTCAGGTAGCTCAGTTGGTTAAAGTGTTGTCCTGATGCACCAAGGTTGCAGGTTTAATCTCTGGTCAGGGCACATAAAAGAATCAACCAATGGCCTGACCTGTGGTGGCACAGTGGATAAAGCATCGACCTGGAAACACTGAGGATGCCAGTTCAAAACCCTGGGCTTGCCTGGTCAAGGCACATATGGGAGTTGAAGTTTCCTGCTCCTCTCTCTCTCTCTCTCAATCTTTCTCTCTCTCCTCTAAAAATGAATAAATAGATAAAAATAATTAAAAAAAAAAAAAAAAGAATCAACCAATGAATGCATGAATAAGTGAAACAAATCGATGTTTCTCTCTTTCTCTTTCTCCCTTCCTCTCTCTTGAGAAGAAAGTACACTTTCTATTTATGAGGTATAAATTTCAATATATTCATGAGTTCAACCTTATTTATTACATATTTTTAGTTTTTCTATATTTCTGCTTAATTTGATCCATTAGACCTGGTTGGCCTGAGAGATATGTTAATATCTCTTATTTTTATTCTTTATTGTGAGATGAGCAGAATGATTTATTTAATACATTGCGGTTGACAGTAAAACAATAAGATATAAACAGGATTCCTGTATAATACATTTATTTCTGCTTAAAGCTTTTTATGTTCTATTTGAGGTCCTGCCACTACTAGTTTATATTTTACCCTAAGGCCTCAGTCTTCTCCTGTGTATAATGATGTGAGTAGTGGAATTTTAAAAAATCCAAGAATTTAATTTACCATTTTAATAAAAGTGATTTTGAAAATAATTGCAATAACAGCTGTCATTTATTGAGTCCTTAATATATTCCAGGCATTTGTTCTAATTTTTCTTCAAACTCCAGAATGTGGGACTCTGATTCACGTGGCAGAAACTCATTCTATTGGTTCAGTATTTTAGCAGACCATCTACTGCATAAATTGGCAGTGCACACTTGCATGTTGTTGGACACAACTTTGTACTTGAATCAGGACAATGGTCAGAAAGATCACATTGGTCAAAGGAGCAATTAGCCATTTATTTGTGTTAGTTTCCAGTTTGCCAGGAAACAAGACCAGAATGAGATAAGGAGCTCAGGCCCTTACAGGGTTTGATTGGACTCCTTGACAAAGGAACAGAGCTGTTTTCCTGGCCAGCTATTTTCATCCCAGGCTTATACAAGTGCTCCTAATGTGGCAAAAAAAAAAAAAATTTTTTTTAAAAATTGCAGTATAAGTTTGCTCCTTGAGGTCCTCAGAGTTAGCTATCCTAACAAGGAGTGTTAAACTTTAAGCCAAATTTCCTTTTGTTCTCAGTAATAACATTGTTAATAAAAATAGAGGCAACATGTAAAATGGTCTCACCTTGCTTCAGATTAATTAATATTATACCTTCATTTTAGGGTAAAGATACTTTGTATTGTCCTTTACCTCACTTTTTCATCTGGCCAATCATTTAACATTATCATCAGGGTTCATTGCCTTGGCCAGGTGGCTCAGTTGGTTGTAGCTAAGTATTTACATAATACTAGTGTTAATACTCCCCTTCTGTACCCATGGAAGAGATGCAATTATTAATCACCTTGTATTATTTTGTTTGCCAAACCTTGATGCAACTCCACAATCCTTCTCAACATGGCATCCAAATATAAGAGTAAAAGTTGCTCCCAGGATGAATGAAATCCATTGTCTTACTTACTTAGGTTCTTGAGATACAAAGACAAGGAACTCACATTCTCGTGTGGGCTTCAGGAATATAATAAACAACTCTAGTTCAGAGAAATCTGGGCTGTGACAGAGAAGTTGCTGTCTAACTTAAAGAGTAATGAATTTACTTCTTTTAATGGCACAAGGGTGTCCAACTTGCTTGAATGCCTCAGACCATGTTTTCAGTCCTACTCAGTACAATGTGGCAGTACGAGTGTCTTCTTCAGTAGTTGTCAACCATATGCAACAGCATACTTGTGTATCAAATCACAGATTTACAGTTTTATCAGTTTGCAGAATTTGTGTTTACCACAATTGGATTTGGCAAAGTCTCTCATGTGTGCTGTCAAGCAGAATAGATCTTTTGCTAGAAACACAGAGGCCTGATATAAATAATAGCTAAGAGGCAGAGCATGGCAGCATACCATGTTATTTCATTATGTCTGTGTTTTGGTGCATGGGAGAATGTGGGCATGGCCGGGTTCATGGCAACCCTTACTCTGCCAGTCAGAAGTGCAAGCATATGAGCCATCCATTCAAATGCTCAGTGCTGTGTTTCTTTCTTTTTTTTTTAAGGTTACTTTTTTTTAAAAATTTTTTATTTATTCATTTTGAGAGAGGAGAGAGAGAGGGAGAGAGAGGAGAGAGACAGAGAGAGAGAAGGGGGGAGGAGCTGGAAGCATCAACTCCCATATGTGCCTTGACCAGGCAAGCCCAGGGTTTTGAACTGGCGACCTCAGCATTTCCAGGTCGACGCTTTATCCCTGCGCCACCACAGGTCAGGCTCAGTGCTGTGTTTCAAAAGAACCAGGTGTGTCTTTGTTTAGCTTAGCATTACATTTTATTTTCATTTCAAAGTATGGAGGATCAGTTTTAGTACTCCTGCTATTAGTCTAATTTGATGATTTAAAAGTAGGTTATTTATTTAATATCCAAACTGGCATGACTAGGACACACCACATGGCTTGGGGACATCTGAAGACATTTTAAGACATTATATCTGGCCTGACCTGTGTTGGCGTAGTGGATAAAGCGTTGACCTGGAAATGCTGAGGTCGCCGGTTCAAAACCCTGGGCTTGCCTGGTCAAGGCACATATGGGAGTTTATGCTTCCTGCTCCTCCCCCCCTTCTGTCTGTCTGTCTGTCTCTCTCTCTCCTCTAAAATGAATAAATAAATAAATAAAAAAGACATTATATCTGGATTCTCTTAAATGCACTAGATACAATATGGAACAATAGTCCTTTCGCTGAGAGGACTTGTACCATAGACACCTAGAAGGAAACAATAATTTAAAAGTTTTAATAATATTTTCTCCAGCGATGGTTGCCATGATGATTTTGCAGTATTTACTGTAAAGGAAGCAACTGATGTAAAATGGAAATGAACAGAATGAATAGAACAGAGAAGGAAAATAGCAAACAGTGCTATGTAGGCAGCCCCAAGAACCCTGGAGCCCAACTTCTCCTCGTTTTGATTTGCATGATTTATGACAGGCAAAGTGGTCTTTTCTATGAAAAGATACCACAGGACCAGAAGGATCTTCTTGCTTTATAGGACCTTTGCTGTGACCCACGTCATGAATAATAAATAATGCAAATGTAGGTAGATCAAGAAGAGAAGTGATACTATCAGAGTGATTATCTTGCAATAGAAAGAATGTCATGTAGACTGGTAGTGTGCTGTTTTGATAAGAACTGAGTTACTTAACAGCAATAATATGTGCATTTAAAATAATTATTTATTTATTTGTTCATTTTAGAGAGGAGAGGGAGAGACAGAGAGAGAGAGAGAGAGGAGAGACAGAGAGAGAGAAGGGGGGGGGAGGAGCTGGAAGCATCAACTCCCATATGTGCCTTGACCAGGCAAGCTCAAGGTTTCGAACCGGCGACCTCAGCATTTCCAGGTCGACGCTTTATGCACTGCACCACCACAGGTCAGGCCAAAAAATAATTTACCTGAATCAGCCTGATACTTACAGAGGTACAAGGTTTTGAAATAATTGTTTTAAATTGTGGGTCCAATTTACAACTAAATTTTTCCATTAATGTATATTAACTGAACTTATTATCAAACCACTTGTCTCCTTACCATTTAGTTTGAGTCATAAGCATCAAATTAATTAAGTAATCCAGGCAAGATTTTGTAGTCATACAATATATATGAATTTGGATTTATAAGAATTTGATTGCGATACAAACTCAAGTGAGAAATACTTCAAAGTCACTGCTTCTTTATGCAACAATAGTGAGTTGATAAAATATCTTTCATTTAGGACCTCGAGTGCCTTAGTAACACTATAATAGTACAACAGGTAAGGGGTAAGTGGGAGTCAAATGATGTCATCTTATGTCCAAAGGCATTGAGTAATTTGCTGGAAAATCAAACTGGTACCTGCAGGACCAAGTATTCAGTTTCCACTGAATTTCAGACCTGGAATTTGTATATCGTGTCATAAGATTGAGGCTCTTCCCCACTCCTTGCGACCAGAGAGAGGGAGGGACGCAATAATATATGTCGTTAACAAGCGCCTCCCGTTCCCACCAGGTGACCCTGAAGTCTGGACCACGCTATCAGAAATACTGCCAGATTCTTAAAACCATCTAATCCACATTCCTCATTTTGCAAAAGGTCCACGAAGTTTCAATGACTCGATTAAGGTCCGGTAGCTTATTCGAAGATCTGCTCTTACCCCCCAGAAGTCCAGGAATGTTACAAAAGTTCCTCGTTGAAGTTATCCAGAAAGGCTTCGAGTGAGTTTGTGGCGCTCCCCCTACCCGTCTCTGGTGGTTAACCTGCATTCCGAGTTATCCTCTCCCCCTGACCACTTCTGATCTTCCAAAACACTGAAAGTAGCTAGCCGAGGGCAGGCGCAGGGCCAGCGGGGGAGGCCCACTGCTCCGCCCCCGGCGCTCGCGGGCCGGCTGCACACTGGCCGCAGAGCGGCGAGCGCGGGACTCCGCGGCCCACAGCGGGCGGGGAAGAAGCGGGGCGTGGTTTGCAGCTTTCCGAGCGCTTAGGAGCCGAGCGCGCTCTGCTGTGCCCGGAGCCTTCGGCTGGACCGAAAAAGCGAGCGGGAGATCGAGCAAAATCGGCGACTGAGGGAGCAAGGCTAGCGGGGAACTAACCTGGCTTGGCCCCAGCCGGCGATCCAGGGACAGCAACGGGTGAGCGCCGCGGCGGGGCCCCTGTGCACCCTGGTGCGCCCCAGAGTGAGCGGGCTCGGGTGGGGAGGAGGGAGAGAGAGAGAGGCAGGGGAAGGGACGCGGGCGGGGGCGAGGGAAGGACGGTCCTCGAGCCGGGGGCGGCGGGAGACAGGGACCGACCCAACGCCGGCGTCCGAGCCCGGCCACGGGAAACTTTGCCCGCGTGGGGAGAGCGGGGTGCGTGGAGGGCGCCGCAAACTTGTCAGCGGGCGGGGCGCTCCGGGATTGGAGCGAACGCCAGCGGGTGGCGTTTGTCTCTCAGGCTTCTTTGTGTCACCTCCGGGCCCCAGCGCGCCGGTCCGCCGGGCTGGGATGGGGGCTGTGGAGGTGGCTGCGCAGGAGGCTCGGCCTGATTCCCCCACTGGCCCCTGTCGGGCCCAGGCCCCAGCGCTCCGGGGCCGCTGATTGTTTTCGCCGCTCGCGTCACGCCTGGGCGGGAAAGATTTTGAACGCCGCGTGAGCTAGAACGCGGAGCTGCGGCGCAGCGATTGTCAAATCGTGGGCGGTGTGAGGCTCGAGGGGGACCCAGGGGACCAGTGGGCGGGGGCGTACCCAGGCTGGAGCGGGCGCGGGGACCCGCGGACCCCGGCACTAGAGGAACCGCGGCGGGCGCGGCAGCCGAACGCGCCACGGCTCCGATTATAATTCCATTTTGATTGCTTGGGGTCTTTGTTGTCTGAAATTGCCTCGAGGGTCTGACGGTAGCACCTTCTCCTTAGGTTATTTTCCTTCTGTTAAAAAAAAAAAAAAAAGCGAGGGGTGAGGAACTTGTGGAGAATCAGTGCTTCTCGGAACATTAGTCACCTTATTTGATGGAGGTTGAGAAGTCCTGTGTAACATTTGCCTTTGTGGACGCCTGTTATTTCCGAAAGTTATTATTTGCTCCTCCCCTCGTGGAAGGGAGCGTCTGCGCTAGCTGTTAGCAGGCACGATTGTGTACAAGCACCAGCACGTCGGAGCCAAACCGAGCAGGTTCTTTCTAGCCGCTCAACACTTTTGCATCAATCTGTTCTTTTTTAAAGTTTGTTTGATTTTAGGCAACTTTCATATGCTTTTCTAAAAGTTTCCATAGCTCCGAAGTCCCCCCTGCAGAGACTATGTGGTTGTGCTCGGACAGGCTCTACCACGTTTAGGGCTGGGGAATAATTCTTTACCTCGATGCAGTCGAGACATTGTAAACAGCAAGGGAGAGTCTCCGCGTTTTATGAGATGAAACATACTTTAATGCGTGACTCCTTGAGTTTTCTCTCTGGAAAACTCCTCTTAGACTCCCAAGGGCCGCCCACAACAAGGGAGAAGGGAGCAGGTGTAATTATCCTTATCAAGATCGTGGCGAAGACTCGGGCTATGTCACAATAAGTAAAAAAAATCTTAGTTCTTTGTCCACATGAGTTAAGGATCTTTATTGGAATTCTACAAAAATTATAAATCAAACCAGCCTGACTCAGCCCCACATTGTACATTAAAGATTGTTTTTTAAAAAAATCATGCGAATAAGTTTACTCAGTTAAACATTTTACAAGCATTTCAGTGCATTAGTACTAATGGTGTTTGCACGATATTGCAGTCTGTTTAGAGAACTGAGTCACAAGGGTAGTGCCCTCAGTGGCATGACTTGAAAGTGTAATGTGAAGCTCAGAATCAGTCATGTCTTCATAGATAAGGGAGAAGGTGAAAGCAATCAATTCATTTGTCATTAGTCATGTGTTTTAAATACAGATTTTCAATAATTTCACAAAGTTATTTGTTCATTTACTCAAACAAGCTTTTCCCATAGGCCAGCCACTGTGCTGGACTCGGGTGCCAAATAATATCACGTATGGAATGTTTGTTTTGTACCAGTAAATGCTTTACATTCATCTAATAAATACTGATTGAGTGCCTGCAGTGTGTTGTGCTAGGTGCTGGAGTTATAATGCACAGGGCAGCTGTGGTTCCTGTGCGTCTCTAGTGGGTTGAGTGCAGCACATAAAAAAACATTACCAAGCAAATCACAGGTTGTAAAAGGTAAATCAGATCACATTGGCTTCCCATCTCCTGAGTGAAAGATGGAGACCTGACAGTGGCCCCCAGAGTTTACCCCATCCGGTCCTCCTCTGTCCCCATCCTGTCACCTTTTTCATCTTATCTGCTGCTCTTCTTCTAATTCACTCTTCTACTGCCAAACTAGCTTCTTTGCTGTTTGAGGACCTTTGGACTTGCTGTTTCCTCTGCCTGGAGTGCCCCTGTCCAGCCCCCTGCCTGAATCGTTCTCTCTGACCCCTTCCATGTCTTTACGCAATGTTTTATTTTCAGCAAGATTTCACTAAGCCCCAGATTTAACCCCCACAACTCCCAATTATTCCCCTTTCACAGTTTATTTTTTTCTCCGCAGCCCTTATGACCATCTAACTAATGTACTCCATATTTTACTCCTTTGTTTATGGACTGTCTTCCCTTACTAGATTGTACACTCTCTCACAGAGGCGGATCAAGGTCGGTTGAGGCCCTGGGCACAGAAGAAAATATTGGACCCCTTAAAAAAAGAGAGAGACTGGGGAAAATAAAAATATATGTTGACCATATTTTTAAATAAATAAAAAATATTCTGTACTATTAATGTTAAAATGACACATGAAACCAAACTTGATGTCATTAGAAAAAAGTGTCAAGTTGGTGTTTTGAGGGGCCCTTCAGAAGTCGGGGCCTAGGGCGCCCGCCATTAAATCCGCCTCTGCTCCTTCAGTCCTGTAGTATTCACTGTTGTATCCTCAAAGTCTGGAACAATGCCTGGCACACAGTCAGTAGGTCCTTAAGAACTATATATTTCGCATAACCAGGAGTTCCTCTGTTAGTAGTAAGGCTTGTCTGTGGAGGTGACATTTAAGCTGAGACTTGGCTAAGAAGCAGCTAACCATGTTGTGCGGTAGGAGGTTGTAGAGAGGACAGGGACATGGGAGATCAGCAGAGAAGATAGCATGAGTCAGGAGAGAGCTCTGGTGTGTGGATTTACTGGAACTGAGAAAGGTCACCGTGGCTGAGAGGAGGTGACTGACAGTTGGAGGAAGAGCAACTAATGACGGTTGAGTGGTAATCAGGTGAAAGATCATGCAGGGCCTTGTGGGCCAAGGTTTGGATAAATTCACACTGAATCCTCATACATACCCTATTAGCGCTATTTTGTAGTTTATAAATCTGGCCATCAAGTATAGTAAGTAACCTGAAAAAATTCTAAGTTGATTTAATAGAGAGAGACCAAAACAGATAGAAACATTGATCTCTTCCTGTATGTGCCCTGTCTAGGGATTGAACCTGCAACCTTGGACCTTCTGGCTGAAGCTTTAACCAATCGAGCTGTCCAGCCAGGGCAAGATTAAGTAACTTTCTGAGGTTACACAGTATAGGTGGATAGCAAAGCCTAGGATAGAAAGGCAGGCTCTCAGATGTCAAAGCACTTACATTTGACCACATCATGTCAACATCAGAAGGCACAGTCTCTATGCTGATGGAGCTGTTTGTCTAGTGGGAAGATTTAAGCCATTGCAGTTTACATGTGGCATATGCTACCAGAGATGTATTCCTGGGGGCTACGGTAGGGAGGGATGCATTTGATTCTGCTTGAGCATGGGACAGGCTAGATTGTTAAAAATTAAATAATTTTTCCTTTTTAAAAATTATTATGAAATATTTCAGACTGGTTGCTTTTTAATGAAGAAGTAATGTTAATGTGCCCTGGCTGGGTAGCTCAGTTGGTCAGTGTTGTCCCGATGCGGCAAGGTTGCAGGTTTAATCCCCAGTCCGGGCACATATGAGAAGCAGCCAATGAGGCCCTGGCCGATTGGCTCAGCGGAAGAGCATCAGCCTGGCCTGTGGAAGTCTTGAGTTCGATTCCTGGTCAGTGCACACAGGAGAAGCGCCCATCTGCTTTATCATCCTTCCCCCTCTCTTTCCTCTTAACTCTTTCCTCTATATCTCTTTCTTTCCCACCCACAGTCAAGGCTCCATTGGAGCAAAGTTGGGCCGGGTGCTGAGGATGGCTCCGTGGCCTCTGCCTCAGGCGCTAGAATGGCTCTGGTTGCAACAGAGCAATGCCCCAGGTGGGCAGAGCATCGCCCCCTGGTGGGCATGCTGGGTGGATCCCGGTCGGGCGCATGTGGGAGTCTGTCTGACTGCCTCCCTGCTTCTAACTTTGGAAAAATACCCCCCAAAAAGAAGCAGCCAGTGAATGCATAAATAAATGAACCAAAAAATCAGAGTTTCTTTCTCTGTCTCTGTCTCCTTTCCTTTCTCTAAAATCAATCAATATATAAAAAATTAAAATGAAGTAGATTGTCACTTAAAAAAACAGTAATGTTAATGTTAAATGCCTGTTCTTAAGGGCTTTGTTGTTGTTTTTTCTCCTTGCTTGATTTGATACCTAACAGTGACCTAGGTCATATATCCCTTTTCCTACTTTTACCAATTAAAGGATTGTGTTTGGGATAGTGTAAACTCATGTATGTGTAAAGCCTGTAATTCTTCATGAAACTACAGATTATGTTCTTCCTTTTTGATTGTTGTTATCTTAAGTTGTCTACACTTTGCAGGGTTGTGAGATAATTTTTAAATCAGTTCTATTGCGTCTACTTGGCATACAGTAAGCTCCATAAATTTAGACTGTAAAATTGTTAATTTTTTTCACATATGACTTGTGAAGCCGTCTCTTCCTCTGGCCCCTGCTCCTATCCTTTATCCCTCTTCCCCAGACAACCAGAGGTAGCTTTCTGACCCTATGGATTAATTTGCATTTTTAGAATTTAATAGAAGTGGAATTATACTGTATATCCTCTTTTTGTCTGGCTTCTTTCACTCAGCATAATTATTTTGAGATTCATTCATATTGTTGTATGTTTCAGTGGTTCATTACTTTGTGCTGCTGAATGGTATTCCATTGTATGGGTATACCTAAGTGCATTTATCTGCTCACCCATTGATTGGCATTTGAGCTTTTCTTTCCCTTCAGTTTTTTGTTATTAAAAATAAAGCTGCTGGCCCTGGCCGGTTGGCTCAGTGGTAGAGCGTTGGCCTGGCGTGCAGAAGTCCCGGGTTCGATTCCCGGCCAGGGCACACAGGAGAAGCGCCCATCTGCTTCTCCACCCCTCCCCCTCTCCTTCCTCTCTGTCTCTCTCTTTCCCTCCCGCAGCCGAGACTCCATTGGAGCAAAGATGGCCCGGGCGCTGGGGATGGTTCCTTGGCCTCTGCCCCAGGCGCTTGAGTGGCTCTGGTCGCAACAGAGAGACGCCCCCTGGTGGGCAGAGCATCGCCCCTGGTGGGCGTGCCGGGTGGATCCCGGTTGGGCACATGGGGGAGTCTGACTGTCTCTCCCTGTTTCCAGCTTTAGAAAAATACAAAAAATAAATAAATAAATAAATAAATAAATAAATAAATAAATAAATAAAGTTGCTGTGAATGTTGAGCATTATGTACAGTCTTTGTATGGCCATTTCATTTACCCTGGGTAAATGCCTAGGAATGGAATGACTGGATCACATAGCAGGTATATATTTTAAAGTAGGTATACCATTTTACATGCTGTAAGTCAGAGGTCCCCAAACTTTTTACACAGGGGGCCACTTTACTGTCCCTCAGACCGTTGGAGAGCCGGACTATATAAAAAAACTATGAACAAATCCCTATGCACACTGCATATATCTTATTTTAAAGTAAAAAACCAAAATGGGAACAAATACAATATTTAAAATAAAGAACAAGTAAATTTAAATCAACAAACTGACCAGTATTTCAATGGGAACTATGGGCCTGCTTTTGGCTAATGGGATGGTCAATGTCTAGTTCCATATTTGTCACTGCTAGCCGTAACAAGTGATATTCTGGAGCTGTGATGCATGCGTCCTGCGTCCTGCGTCACTGGAAGTAGTACTGTACGTGACTGACGCCTGCTTTGCGGCGCCGTCACATACAGTGCTCCCCTTCTGACCACCAGTGAAAGAGGTGCCCCTTCCGGAAGTGTGGCGGGGGGGGGGGGGGGGGGGGGGAGGGGGAGATAATGGCCTCAGGGGCCGCAGTTTGGGGACCCCTGCAGTGTAAGTATTGTAAGAGGGTTACAGTTGCTTTGTATCCTTGTCAGCAATTGGTATGGTCAGGCTTTTCTTATGTAGTGGTATCTCATTGTAGTTTTTATTTACATTTTATTAATGACTAATGAGTGCTTATTTACCTTCCATATATCTTCTTTGTTGAAGTTTCTGTTTACATTTCTTGGCACCTTTTTAAAAATAGGGTTGGTTGCTTCCTTATTATTGAAATTTGAGATTTCTTTATATTTTCTGGATACATGATTTGCAAATATTTATTTTCAATCTATTGCTTGTCTTACATTGCTCATCTTACATTCTCTCAACAGTATCTTTGATGATCAGAAGTTTTAAGTTTCTTTTTAAGTTAGAGGAGGGAAGACAGAGAGACAGGCTTCTTCATGTGCCTAGCCACATCCACCCGGCAAGCCCTTAAGGGGTGATGTGCTGCCCATCTACGGGTGTTGCTTGACAACCACGCTATTTCCAGTTCCCCAGGCAGAGGCTCAACAGAGCTATCCTCAGCACCAGGGCTAACTTATCGAGCCATGGCTGCGGAAAGGGAAGTGAGAGAGAGAGAGAGAGAGAGAGAGAGACACGTGGGGAGGGGTGGAGAAGCAGTTGCTTCTCCTGTGTCCTCTGAATGGGAATCAAACCCAGGACATCCACACTCCAGGCAGATGCTCTACCACTGAGCCAAGTGGCCAGGGCTAGAAGTTTTAGGTTTTAATTAAATCCAGTTTATCAATTTAATCTTTTATGGATTGTACTTTTGGTGTTGTATTAAAGAAATCTTTGCCTAACTCAATGTCACAAAGATTCTTTACCCTGAGTTATAAAACTCCTAGGAGTTTTTCAGTTTACATTTAGGTTCATCTACTTTGACTCAATTTTTGTTTATGGAGCAAAGTACTGTTTGAAGTTCACTCTGCTGCCACCAGGAGTATTTGACAATTTTTGAAGACAAGATAATGTTTGGAGACAATGTCTTGAGTGTGTGTTGAGGGGAGGATGTTTGCTGTTGTCTAGTGGGTGAAGACTGGGGATTCTGCTAAAGATCCTACAATGAACAGGAGGATCCTCTCAACAAAGAACCAGGCAGTCATAATGTCAGTAGTGCCAAGATACAGAAATTCTAGGCTAAGGGTTTATCAGTGTTACTGATCTTGTCAGTAAACTAGCTGTCGGTTTCATTGATATTTATTGTCTATTGTTTTTCTATTTTCTATTTAATTGATTTTCATTCTGATACATATTATTTTTTTCCTTCTCACTTTGAGTTTAATTTGCTCTTATCTAGTTTCTTTAGGCCATTGATTTGTGACCATTTTTCTTTTCTGAGAAGTGTTTAGTTCTATAAATTTCCTCCTAAGCACTGCTTTATTGACATCTCACAAGGTTTGATCCGGTGTGATTCAATTTTTCTTAATTTCAAAATACTTTTAAAATCTTCTTTTGATTTTGATTTTTGACCCGGAGCCAGTTAGAAGTATGTTGCTTAGTTTCCAAATATTTTTGGATTTTCCAGAGATCTTTTAGTTATTGATTTCTAATATAATTCCATTGTTGTCAAAGAGCATACTTTGTATGGCTTGAATCATTTTACATTTATTGGGAATTATTTTGTGGCCTGAAATATAATTTATTTTGGTAAAGGTTTCGTATGCACCTGAAAAGGATGTATAGTCTAATTACACCATGTCAAAGGAACATACCATCAACGTGACTTATCAGTTCATGTTAACCTTGGTCACCCCGCTGCAATAGTGTCTGGCAAGTCTCTACTGAGAAGTTACTCTTTCCTATTTTTGTACTGTACCTTTTGGGAAGTCACTATGTTCAGTTCATACTGAAGGAGTAGAGAACCATGGTCCACCTCCTTGGAAGGGTATTATTTTTATTATCCTATGTGACAATCTCTGCCTTTTAATTTGCATGGTTAGACCATTTATAATGCTTATTGGCATGGTTAGGTGTAGATCTTGCTACTTCTAGTCTGTTTTTCTCACCTGTTCTTGGCTTCTTTTTTTGTTTGTTTGTTGGGATTAGTGGGATACTTTCTGTCCTTTTATTTTATCTTTTATTTTTAGCTTATTAGGTATCATTCTTTAATTTGTCATATTAGTGGTTGCTTTAGGGTTTATAATGTACATCTTTAATTTATTGCCATTTATCTCCATGCATTATATCATTTCATGTACAGTATGAAAACCTTGTAATAGTGTATTTCTATTTCTCCTTGGACCTTTATGCTATTGTCATATATTTTTCTTTTTGTCAGTTATAAACCCTATACTACATTATTATTTTTGTTTGACAAGTCAGTTATTTTTAAGGGGATCTAAGTAGTAAGAATAAAGCCATATATATATACCCATGCAATTACACAGGTTAAATTTTTATTTTACTGTTGTTAAATAAAAGTAAATCACATAATGAGGTTATTGGATTCATCTGTGTGTGTGTGTGTATGTGTGTGTGTATATGTGTGTGTATGTATAAACTTGTAAAGTTGGAATAAACTTTGAAGAGGCAGTGAAATTCAGAAACCAGAACCTAGTTCATTTTCTTAATAGGAAGATGCTGCAGGATCTTTGGGGTATATTACATTCAGTACACCGGACTTGAAGAACTTCAGACAGGCACTGCTGAGGATGCTGTGCTTGTCTTTCCTCTGAGCAGGATTAGGAAGGGGGGAAGGTGGATGGGGGGAAGGAATCAGTCTGCTGGTGCTGACATTTTCCAGACCCTGAGAAACTTTGAAAAATGGGCTTGGAAGCATTTCTTCCTTTTGATGGTGTCTGAGATGAAAAACACTCCGTCATAGCTCTTCAAAGATCAAAGTAACACGTTTGACAAAAGGGAGCCTCCAGCTTCTGCTTGTTAGTGTTCATTGATTGAAAACTGTAGTCTGAGAAGCAGTTCTTGGATCTTCAGAACTTGCCTTCTCCTTGCTACTATGGCTACAGATGACTTTTAGTTTTCCTTTAGCTTTACTGCCAGTGCATGCTGTGTGTCGTCAGTGAGTAGCTGCTCTCTGTCTGGGTGTGTAAATGTGCCTCGATTCTGAATGTTAATACATTGACAAAGACTCAACTATAAGTGAGTAGAAAAACTCACTCAACAAATTAATTAATTTGTGTTGTAAATATTTACTGAGACTGGGCTCTGGCACATTGATGAAAATTTATGTCCCTTGCCCTTAGATAGAAGGCCAACTGTAGACAGTGGTTCTCAAAGTGAGAATCTTCTGGTGCGCCCTAGAAGATTTCCAGGTGTGCTCTATGGTATTCCAGAGAAATATGTGCCTGTTGGGGACCAAAAAACAAACAGGGTTTTTGGAGTTTAGATTTTTGGGAGACAGGGGTGTGGGGAATTGGCTGTAAGCTGACAGTCTGCCCAACCCCCCACCTCACTTGCCTGATTAGGTTGCAAAAGGCTGTTAAGCTGTGGTGCTGGATTGTTTACACTACCCCCATGTTCCCTGGAAAGACTGGAGGCAAGTTTCTTCTATTCTTTGTTTGGTGTACAGTTAAGATATGTATGGTGGGGATTTTGGATTGATGATTAAACATAAAGAATTGTCTCTTGAAGCCTTTTGGATTTCTATAAAATAAGAATATATGGCAATATCTAAAAAAAGCTTTGAACATTTTACTACAATTTTCAACATCCTATTTATGTGAATTAGGATTTTCTACCCTCAGCACAATTAAGAGTAAAAAGAGAGAAATTCTTCAATGTATTGACGAGGAAATGAGAGTTTACCTTTCAAATATATGCCCAAACATTGAAGAAATTGCTAAGACACATCAGGCTCATGTTTCTCATAAACACAAGAGTGGAAAAACTTAACACATTTGCGCCGGGACCTGCTGAATTTACTAAATCTTACTAAGAATGTATCTAAATATATAAAAAGTTAACTTTTTTGTCATTTAAAAAATTTTTTAACCCCGCTTTTTTACAAATTCTAAAAAGCATAACAAAAAATGTAACATAAAAGTGTTTTCTAATGTCAGAATAAATTTAATTTTGTCGTATTTATTTTGTTTAGTTACCGTAAAAGCACGCTTGGACTTTACATTTTTTTTCTTTACTACTTGACTTAATTATTATAACGTATTTCTCAGAAATTTGTATGTAGTGTGCCTACAATTATTTGTAGGGTTTTAAATGCGCCCCGACTTCAGAAAGTGTGAGAAGCACTCTGGGAAAGGCCCACAAGCAGGGGAAGGTGCAGTCCAGTGCCGTGACTGGTGGTCCCCGCAGTGCAGACAGGAAGAGGGCATGGGAGTCACTTTAGAGCAGCGGGTTTCAAAGTGTGGTCTGGGGGCCAGCAGCATCAAACCTGCTGACTCAGAGACACGGGGTTGGGGGGTGGGGTGGGGCCCAGAAACCTGTGTTTAACAAGCTTTCCAAGTCATTTTGATGCACACTCATGATTGTGAAATGCCAACATAGCGTGTTCAGTGTTTTTCAACTGCTGGTCCACAGACCAGTCCACCAGAAATCTCATGCTGGTCTGGAAAGAGTTAACCACTCTGATGTTGTATGAAGATTATAGATCCAATGATCTTAGTCAGATTTGCTTGTGCTCAGGGTGATTTCTTCCGTGGCGAACCTTGAAACAACTCTCCTATTTTCACTGGTCCCCAAGTGTAAAATGGTTGAAAACCACTATATTGGATATCTCTGAGATTCCCCCCCCCCCCCCAGCTTCCTAAATTCTATGAGTATGGATAAGAGTTGTGCTATTTCCCCCATTGTACTGTTGAACAAAGACAAAAGGAGTCTGGAGGCTTTGGCTAGACGTAAATGACAAAGATTTATTCAAGGGCCATAGTTAGGGTTTGCAAACCAGAAACACACTGGGCTAAAACCCCTACACGTGTTCTGAAGAAGAGAAGCTGAGTCCTCACAGTTAAAAGTACATCTGTGAGGAGAGTCAGTGCTGCAGTCTCGGCCTCCGGATTGATCCGTGATTGTAACTCTCTGAGTCTAGAATGATCACTGGTCTGGATAGTGGATGTCAGGTGGTCTGGAGACGTGAGCCCTCTCTCCTCAGTCTTGCAGGGGGTAAGCAGACGGTTGTCTGGAAGTTTGATGTATATCCAAGCATTGGTGCAGGATTGGGAAGTTAAACAGTTTAAGTTTCCAGGCTAGTTAAAACAAAAATAGAACCATTTCCTCATACCTCAACCTGCTCGATTTTAATTATTTAACGGCTTGACTATCATGACTCCATTTACTTTATTCCTCAGTACTTTAAGAGCAGTGTTGGCACTAATGAAGTGTCATGTAAAACATTAATTGCTACATGGGTAAACCAAATTGGCAAAGTTACGCCTGACTCTAGATAGTAAACTAGATTTTTAAAAATTTTGTTATGAAAATTTTCAAATATATTCAAAGGCAGAGATAATAGTGAAATGAACTCTGTGTAAACATTACCCAGAATTGATCACTATCAAAGGCTGCTGATCGGGTTTTACCTTACCCTCACCTACACCTGCGTCCTGGGTTATTTTTAAGTAAATTCCACACATCATATAATTTCATTCATCAATAAATAGATTTTAAATTACTCGAGCTATTAAGGTGCTAGAGATGAATTAGAAACTGAATCATATATAACTTTTTCCATGGTTAACAATAAATTATGAAGTTTATCTGAAATTTATTTGCACAAAAGATGAGTAAAACAAAACAGCAATGTGGACATACACTTGTACATATATTCCTATTAGCCTAAGATTCATTTAAAAATAAATATGCTGGTTATAACAGTGAAAACATTTTATCAAAATATTTTATGTTCCATCATCATGATAGCAATATATACATAATACTTATAGATAAAATTCTAGAGTAGTAGTAAAAAATATACACCCAAACAGTGCCAAATTGAAATTGGGCTGGAAGGAGAAATGTAAATTTGAAAGGCAGATTTATGGGAAGGGCGATGTTATATGAGGTTTTGCAGTTTCTAGGCAAATTTTAATACATTAAAAATTTACATTATAATAATACATTAAAGGCCTGACCTGTGGTGGCGCAGTGGATAAAGCGTCGACCTGGAAATGCTGAGGTCACCGGTTCAAAACCCTGGGCTTGCCTGGTCAAGGCACATATGGGAGTTGATGCTTCCAGCTCCTCCCCCCTTCTCTCTCTCTCTCTCTCTCTCTGTCTCTCTCTCTCCCTCTCTCTCTTCTCTAAAATGAATACATAAAATTAAAAAAAAAATTAAAAATAATAATACATTAAAGTTCTCATTACTCATTTCACCAGTTATGTTGCCTCATTTGGAAATAAAAGGCATTCAGCATTTACAGAGGAACAATACTTTTTTTTATTTTAAGAAATCTACTCATCTTAGTGTTCTGCACACAATTCTTTGATCAGGGTTAGAGATAACCTATTTAGTGAGAGCTTAGGTTCTCAGAATTCATATCTGGAGAGAGGGGGCAGAATTCATTCACAGACAATTTACAGACACACTACCTGTTTTCTCCCACTCTGGCTTTGGAGTACAAATTATGTTATCCTGAGGAAAAACCAGTTGTTATTACAACTGAAATGTTCATTTTTGACTGTGACTGTCTGACACATTAATTAGTGGGTCATACCATAGATGTTAGCTAATTTTCATTTTAAAAATGCTAATTACTTAGCAGTAATTTTTTACCTTAAGTGTAAATTGCAACAAAAGAAGTAAAGCTGAAATAAGTAGGACAGGGACAGACAAATACCATATGATTTCACTTATACGTGGAATCTAAAGAAATAGACAATCAAACTGGAAGATGGGGAGAACAAACTGAAGGTTGCCAGATGGGAGGGAGCTGGGGCCTGGGGGAAAAGGGGAGGGATTGAGAAGTACAAATTGGCAGTTATTAAAACAGTCACAGGGATATAAAGTACAGCGTAGGGACTGCTGTCAATAATATTGTAATAACTATGGATGGTGCCAGGTGGATATTAGACTTGTGGAGGGGGTTACTTCATAAGTTATAGAAATGTCTAGCCAGTATGCTTGTATACCTGAAACTCATATAATATTAAATGTCAACCGTAACTGAAAAATAAAATAAGAAATAAATAAAGGTGTTCAACACTGTTCCCTATCCCTCCAAAACAAATAATTAATAAAAACAAGCCACAACTCAAATGTATCTAAGCTATTAGTACTATGATAAATTATAGCCAATGTATGATGAGATTGTTGGATAGAATAATACAAACTAGAGCTTTTAGTTCAAAGTTATTCCAGAGCCAGTTATTCAGAAAAAAATTTGAAAAAGAAACAACTACAAATTCTGTTTATAAAAGAGTTAAAGGTATGCTTTCTTATTTGCACTTATATGTTAAGAAAAGGTTACTTGGATTCTCTTGTTTGAATATCCTTTATAGTCACTCATTTGATGACACTGAGTAAGAATTTCTTTTTTCTGTTAATGGGACTGTGTTTAAAAGAGAGTTGTTACCTTCATAGTCTTTGTGCTTTTCTTCGTTATAGCAAGCTGCAACTCAGTTGGGTAATAATTAATTTTATAAATAGTGTTTAGTCCAGAACTGACTATATTTCCTTCTGAGCCTGGTGAAAGGGAACTCCCAAATGTGTATAACCACAGGCCGAAGATCTGATTGCAAGACTGTGGGGATGGTGTCTGAGACTTGGAAGGTGAGCTCTCTCCTTTCTGAGTCATCTTGTCTGGCAGCTGGCTGTGTTTTCTTAGCAACTGCTGCTGATTTCAGGTTTGAGCAGGGAAAAGTATGTTTTGAAATGATCCAACAAATTCTTTCAGATTATATGTGCCTGAGAAACCTTGTAAACTTACTGTTGATGTTGTGTGTTCCACAATAAGTAAAGATTTAATTATAAATTATTTTTCTTCTGATCTGTTTTTTAGGGGGTTGGGGGAGTGAGGGTTAAGAAAGGAGAAAAAGAGGTGAACCTGGGAGACTGTGGACCTGCTTGTTTGTGCCCCTGAACCTGGGCAGGACCAAAATGGCTTCGATGTGCTGACAGGATAAATATAATTTACTGGGGTCTTATCTTGAGTGATACTCCTATGTGTATCAGTATTCAAGGAACAAGCGAAGTTTAGAAATGCCTGAGGTATAGTGTAATGGTTAAGAACATAGCTAGCTCTGAAGTCAGACTGAGCTTGGTTCAAATCCTGCCTTTATCACTTGGGCAAATCACATAACCTGCCTGAGTTTCCTCATCTATTAAAATAGAGGCCAAAATATGACCTAATTGTAGGAGTGTTAGGAGTATTGCCGAGATAACACAGGTAACAGACAGTACGCTGCCTACAGTTGAACACGATAGAACACATAGTAATAAATAGTGGTTATTACATCCAGTTCAGGGTGTGGGCAACAAGGGGCTAAGTGATAGGTGCTGAGGTGCGATCACTAATGAATCAGGCCTGGCGCCTGTTCTTCAGCAACTGGGGGCGACAGCCTTGTAAACACACTGCCCTAGTGTGATACAGAATGAAAGAAGTGCTGGCAGAAGTACAAGCAAAATGTGCCGTGGGGGGCAAAGTAATGGTCGTTGATGCCAGCTTTGGGGAAGTTAGGGCTAGTTTTGTAGAATGTTGACGTTTGAACTGGGAGTGTAGCTTGATGTAGAATGAAGAGTAGATTGCAATGCTTTCATGGTAGAGAATGGAGAAGAGTAGATTGTAATTGAAGAATAGCGCAAACTAAAGCCCAGGGCTCATGGCAGGATATGGTGGGAGAGCTCTGCATAGGTGCTTTGCGGTTAGATCTGGGGGAGTTTTGCACACAAAGGTGTTTGGACTTACATGCTTCTTGTCACCGGGGAACCAGAGCTTGGTGTGAGTTCTGTTTTATAATAATGTTCTGAAATATGTATTGGAGAGTCAGGAAGTCCAAATACAAGAATGTTTTTAGAAATCCAAGTGAGTGATGGAGGACAGAGTCAGAGGTCATTAAGAGGAGAGGAAAGAGAGAAAAATTTCAGTTAGGTGCCAAAGACAGTGTTGGTGCTATTACTTGAGAGAAGGAGAAGGTGTAGGAGAAAATGATGATCTGGCACTGGGGTGGGCTAATGCAGGGGTCCCCAAACTATGGCCCGCGGGCCACATGCGGCCCCCGGAGGCCATTTATCCGGCCCCCGTCGCACTTCCAGAAGGGGCACCTCTTTCATTGGTGGTCAGTGAGAGGAGCACATTGACCATCTCATTAGCCAAAAGCAGGCCCATAGTTCCCATTGAAATACTGGTCAGTTTGTTGATTTAAATTTACTTGTTCTTTATTTTAAATATTGTATTTGTTCCCATTTTGTTTTTTTACTTTAAAATAAGATACGTGTAGTGTGCACAGGGATTTGTTCATAGTTTTTTTTTATAGTCCGGCCCTCCAATGATCTGAGGAACAGCGAACTGGCCGCCTGTGTAAAAAGTTTGGGGACCCCTGGGCTAATGGGTTCTTTGAGTTCAAAGATTAGGGAACATATAGCCCGCAACTGGAAATTCAGTTCTGAAAGAAGGAAGCTAACGTTTATGGTGCACCTGCTATGTCTCAGGATTCATGCTAAATAGTCATAAGTCATTATCGGAAGCAAATAGTATTTTTATCGATGGAGAGATAGAGGCTCAGCAGAGGCCTGATATTATTTAAACATCTACATCAATTTCAAAGCACTCCTCACTTTTTTCAGGCCCTTTGGAGCAAAAGGAGAGGCGGGTTAGGAGGAATGAGGACTGGAGGCAGCAGGCTGCCCCTGTGGCGTTTTCCATTTGTCTCCACATTCAGGCTCCCACTGCCTGTTCACCACCACCAGGAAAGGGAGAACAGCCCTCTAACTGAGTGGTTTGAGTTTGTTACCGAAGAAAGTCAAGAGAGCTTTATACTTAACCTTAATTCTCAAGTTCCAATATTATTTTCCTTTGAGAGCTGCTTGAAGGGTGATGTCCTTTAAGGTTTTTTTCTCTTGCTTTTGATGAAATGGAAACATTTGGGTAGGAGTGGCTAAAAACTTTATAAAATGAGCCTTGTTTTAGTTGAATTGGAGAGAATGAGAGGGGCAGAGTGAATGAAGCTTTTCTTAATGTTATATATATACCCTTTGTTAGAAGACGAATGTGGGATCTGAGGTCAAGCTCATGGGTGCCGGTAAAAATAAAGTCTGGCAAGCCTATGAGCATTTCTTAAAAGTTTATTTTTTGCCTGACCAGGCTGTGGCAGAGTGGATAGAGCGTCGGACTGGGATGTGGAGGACCCAGGTTTGAGACCCTGAGTTGCCAGTTTGAGCGCGGGCTCATCTAGTTTGAGCAAAAGCTCACCAGCTTGAGCCTAAGGTCGCTGGCTTGAGCAACGGGTCACTAGGTCTGCTGTAGCCCCCAGGTCAAGGCACATATGAGAAAGCAGTCAATGAACAACTAAGGAGCTGCAACGAAGAATTGACGTTTCTCATCTCTCTTCCTTCCTGTCTGTCTGTCCCTATCTGTCCCTCTCTCTCTGACTCTCTCTGTCTCTGCCAGAAAAAAAAAAGTTTATTTTTATTATTCCAAAGATCCAACAACACATGTACAACATACATATTTAAAAAGCAAAAGCTCTTCCTCATTATTTTCACTTTCCATTTCTACAGTGTCTGTCCCTGGAGATGATCATTATAGACAGTTGTATGTATGTTTCCATTTGAATGTTTGTGAACACTTGAAACCTTGGCAAAGTAGTAATTGTGTAACATAGTTAAAATTTGTGTTTTTACCCTTTTTATCAAGACATTTGGTATCAGGGCACATTATTGAGGTTTCATAAATATGGGTTCTTCTCTTGTTATGTGTTCTGAAAGTCCCATAAACATTAAATGTAACTTTAGTTAAATGCTCTTGATTACCTTTGAAATCAGTGACATACCCAGGGTTAGAATTTAGACCTAGAGCTTCTTATATGTTGCTAAACCAGTTCTGTTAGTTAATTTATTACATAAGTTTGCCAGTTAACTACACCACTGCAAGAGTGGGCAAAAGGCATTTTCATCCGATTTATTTAGAGGAAGAAGAACAGAGAATTTAAATTAACATAGACCCATTTCAGTTTGGTCACTATATTAATCTGTTAATTACTTCCTATGTTGAGTGGTACAATCTGTGCTCTGGTAAATTTCTCTATAGAATCATGGGATATGTGAGTAGATTAGATGGATCTCACCTGTTAGGAAGTTTTCTTTAAGGACATGGAATGTGGAACTTGCATACTTCTGTTCAAGCAGGTCTTGTCAGTAACTTGCAGTTTGGTCTTGGGCAAGTTACTTAACTTCTCTGTTTCCCTAAATGGGTTAGAGAGTGTCTATCTTTTGGACCTGTAAGAATTAAAGAGATAGTACATGTAAAATGTAAAAAATTAAGTACTAAATAAATATTAACTCTTCTGGTTAAGGTTTTATCATTATTATCAAATAGAGAATCTATAAATTTGGTCGCCTATGTAAAGAGAATTTACCTGTTCTTACTTTCAGGCTAAAGCAAAGGAGATGTCACTGATATTTCACCTTTATTGCACTGTAGATTGTCAGAAGGAATGTGCAAATATCGACAGATAACCCTTTTTAATCAGATACAAATCTCAGTACTGTACCGAGTCGATCAGCTTCTTAACTGCATGAGTTGGAGGAGCTTCAACTAAAGGATTACTGAGATTTTGTTTCGTCTTCGTGGTCCTACTTCTTGAGATCCTTCAGTGGTGCTAGTTTCGGTTCCACTCAGGAAAATATTGTGGTATGCATAAAACATTTTTGGAGGAGTGTTCTAATTGTTCACTGATAGGAAGAGATCAGTGCAGGTGGTGTTTCTTTAGGAGGGTTTTATGTTACATGTTTAGGGGACTAGGGATGGGTCAGAGATATTTCCAGGGAGAAGGCTTTGAGAAAAGGGAAAGCTATTTCTTAGAAATCTCAAAACTGTGGTCTGAAATTCCATGAAAAGAAAACAAAGAATTTTGTAATCCAAGTTAATGGAGCTAAGAGAACAGAAGGATTATTCTTGTTTTTGGAAGTTTATCTTCGCAGGAAGGTACATAATTTCTAACTTTTAATGAACTAGAAGCTATATTAAAGAAAAAGCAATCTTAGAAGTAGAAAGAAATAGTTTTTTGTTTTTTTAAATTGAGACAAATTTCTAATGGAGCCGTGGTAACATGTAACTACAAAGATAATTTAGTATACACGGAAGGGCATTCTGTTCTTTCCCTACATTTGATCTTAGCCAGAAGGCGGAGAAGCTATGCGTCTTTCCTTGAGATGGTGTGATCTCATATCAGATTTAAAAATTGTGCCCACAGAATTGGCAAGTATGTATCTTTGGGGGAAACTGAGAAACCAATGATTCTGGTTGTTTCTCTCCCGATGAGAAATTTATGCCATGTCTAGCAATGAAATGGAAACTAGTTTACAAGTTCTCTAGCAAGTCACAAGTGAAGCGTAGGGGAGGGAATAATTTCACGAACTTCTGCTATTTCAGAAATCAAGTCTGTTTTTCAGAGACACCCTCTATTTACATATTATAGTTTGATTCATCAACTTCTTAAACAGTTGTTAGGAGGGGCACTGCTGGCTGGCACCCTAGAAAAAAAAAGCTTCTAAATTACACAACAGTTAACTTTTTATGTTTTCTTTCTTTTTGATTATTTTTTCTCATCTACTTTCCCACTTACCAGTAGAATGGGTAGGTCAGACTGGGTGTTTTTTTTTTTTTTTTTAATTTCCCTTTCATGTACTCACTTTATTTTGTTGTATTCATATTACAGAATTTGTCATAATCTGACTCATAAGCTTGTTAAATTTATTCTTTTTTTTTTTTTTTTTTTTTTTTTTTTTTTTTTTTACAGAGATAGAGAGTCAGAGAGAGGGTTAGATAGGGACAGACAGACAGGAACGGAGGGAGATGAGAAGCATCAATCATCAGTTTTTTGTTGTGACACCTTAGTTGTTCATTGATTGCTTTCTCATATGTGCCTTGACTGTGGGCCTTCAGCAGACCAAGTAACCCCTTGCTCGAGCCAGTGACCTTGGGTCCAAGCTGGTGAGCTATGCTCAAACCAGATGAGCCCGTGCTCAAGCTGGTGACCTCGGGGTCTCGAACCTGGGTCCTTGGCATCCCAGTCTGATGCTCTATCCATTGCGCCACCGCCTGGTCAGGCTAAAGGCCATTTTTAAGGTAACTTAAAAATGTTTGTGTGCTATCTATAGTGAGTCAGCAAGCCTGGGCTCATGTACGAGTATACCTTGTACAGTTAGCGAAGTGATGGGTGGTCATTAGTTCATCCTCAACCCATCATGTTGAATTCAGTTCAGAATTTTAGGACTGAACAATGCCCCAATCCTTTTATTTCACAGATGAGGAACCAGGCAGGATTCATGGTGACAAGGTCTCTCAGGTAATTGGCAGAAGCAGGAATCTCTAGATTCCTCAGAGATCTTGGTGCTGTGTGTGTGTTCATGTGTGTGTGTGTGTTTTTAATATTTAAATTGTTGAGTATTATTTAAGACTTATGGAAAAGTATATCATCATACAGCAAGTAATTATGTGCTTTAGCATCTTACTTAATAAACAAAATATTTATAACATGGTGTGAACCTTTCTTCCTCCTCAGAGGTAACCGGTATCTTGAATTTGATGTTTATCATTCTCAGGCATTTCTTTACAATTTTGTTGAGTATAAATGTTAAGGGTGATTTTCAAAGCCTTTAACAACTGCTACTGCCAAGGCACTGCTGCACATGATGGATGTTGACGATGAACAATGGATCCAGCAATACCAAGGTGTTTCAGAACTGTCACGGGTCCTGACCCATATTTTTAAGATTATCATTAAAAAAAAAAAGATTGTATATAATTGACATCATTCTGGATGCATTTTTCTGGAAGTTGCTTTTTTCCCCTCAATTTTATATTTATAAGATGCATTTACATATATTGAAATGTATAACTTTGATTCATTCTTTTTTTTTGTGACAAGACAGAGAGAGGGACAGATAGGGACAGACGGGCAGGAAGGGAGAGAGATGAGAAGCATCAGTTCTTCATTGTGGCTCCTTCGTTGTTCATTGATTACCTCTCATATGTGCCTTGACGGGGGGGCTATAGCATAGCAGAGTGACCCTGGCTCAAGCCAGCAATCTTTGGGCTCAAGCCAATGACCATGGGGTCATGTGTATGATCCTATAGTCAAACCAGCGACCCCATGTTCAAGCCGGCGACCTCGGAGCTTCAAACCTGGGTCCTCCACATCCCAGTCCAATGCTCTTATCTACTGCGCAACCGCCTGGTCAGGCTGATTCATTTATTTTTTATTGTTTAATACTCTATTGTGTGACTTTGCCATAGTTTATCTATTCACGTATTTTTGGATAGTTAATTTTTTATGTCCTCTTGTAGAATTCACCTGTTCATATTTTTTGCTTATTTTCCTATCCAGTTGTTTGTCATTTCTTTATTGATGTGTGTGTGTGTGTGTGAGAGAGAGAGAGAGAGAGAGAGAGAGAGAGAGAGAGAGAGGAGAAGCATCAACTTGTAGTTGTGGCACCTTAGTTGTTCATTCATTGCTTCTCATACATGCCTTGATAGGGGGGCTCCAGCTGAGCCAGTGACCTCTTGCTCAAGCCAGTCACCTCGGGCTTAAGCCAGTGACCTTGTCCTTCAAGCCAGCAACTTTTGGGCTCGAGCCAGCAACAATGGGACCATATTAATGATCCCATGCTCAAGCCAGATGAGCCCACGCACAAGCCGGCGACCTTGGGGTTTCAAACCTAGGACTTCAGTGTTCCAGGTTGACACTCTATTCACAGTACCAGCCCTGTTCAGGTGTCATTATTGATTTTTAAGTACATTTTTGTATTTTCTTGGAAACTTGTTTAATAAACAGATACTCAGTAAAATTTGTACTTAGGAGGCTGCATAGAACCTATCATAGCTTTTGCCTTTCCTGTGGTTTTGGAGCTACATACATCTCTTCACAACTGAAAAAAGAATTTCAGTGTCCTCTGATCAGACTGATGTGAATGAAGTACACCAATAGAATTGTCTGAGTATTAATATGCCTGTGACTGTAGATATGTATGGATTTATATTTGATAGTCTTTAATTCTTTCTTTTTAATTTATTGATTTTAGGGAGAAAGAGAGAGAGACGATTTGTTATTCCACTTAATTATACTATTCACTGGCTGATTCCTTTTTTTAAATTAAAAATTTTTTTTTTCCTGCCTGACCAGTGGTGGCGCAGTATATAGAGCATCAACCTGGGACACTGAGGTCCCAAGTTTGAGATCCTGATGTCACCGGCTTGAGTGTGGGCTCATCGGGCTTGAGTTCGCTTGCCAGCTTTAATAAGGGGTCATGGGCTTAGCCTAAAGGTTGCTGGCTTGAAGCCCAGGGTCGCTGGCTTGAGGTGAAGGTCATTGGCTTGAGGCCCCCCTTTCCCCTCTTCCTATAAGAAGCAATCAGTAAACAACTAAGGTGACACAACTATGAATTGATGCTTCTCATCTCTCCCCACTCTCTCTCTCTCCCTCTCCCTCCCTCTTTGCTTCTCTTAAAAAAAAATTATTCCCCATTGACTTAGAGAGAGAGAGGGAACAGGAGAGAGAAAAGCATCAACTTGCTCTGGCTGGATAGCTTGACTGGTTAGAGTGGTGGCCAGAATTCCAGAGGTTGCGGGTTGGACCCCCAGTCAGAGAAGAATTGCTAACTCAGTACACACACACATACATATATACATACATAAATAAATAAAAGAAAAAAAAGAAAAGTATCAAGTTTTTTTGTTATTTAGTTGTGTACTCATCGATTGCTTCTCCTGTGTGCCCTGACTAGGATTGAACCCTCTGGCATGCTGAGTCTATGCTTTATCCATGGAGCCACAGATTATGGCCCATTGATTGATTCTTATATGTACTCTCACTGGGAATTGAACTCGCAACCTTGGCCTGTAGGGATGATGCTCTAACCAACATTCCTGTTTGTAGAGATTTATTTAATTTTCTCATATTTACATGGTTATTTAGGTGAAGGTGTTGACTTCACTGTACTCTAACAGGTTTGGAGGAAAGCCTATATGGGAAATTCTAAAATTCTCAGTTTTTGTTCTTCACTAAATAAAGCTGGATAATGGATGGCACCCTTCTTCCTCAGTGAACCAGGGTTGGGCCACAGACTATAACGGGAACTATAAAGTGAAGGGAGGACTCAGGCCATTGCTCAGGAAGTTCCTTTCCAGAACTTTGTTTGTGTAAACTAACTGGGTAGTGGGTGATTTGGGCTCTCTCCCCCATTTTTCCTCTAGTGAAGAGTGGTTTGACAGAGATACATGTTAGGCTCTTTGTTCTCTGGTTGGCTACTTGTATCTGCTTTCCGGAAGGTTATTATTTCAAGGACTTTAAGCACCAGGATTAGGACAGTTAAATCTTTCCTTGGCTCCAAAGTGTAATCTTCCTATTCATTCTGCTTTCCTGATTTATTTGCTTCTTTCTTTCCCTTCCTTGTTTCTTCTTACTTCTAAATCAGTTGCATCTATTGGATAGCCATCCTTCAGAGCATCCAACATTTTGTTGATTTCAATTTTTTTAAACCTTTTTGTTGTTGTACAAAAGGACATAAACATTTAAAAATACTTGAGTGCTAGAGGTTGCCTTTTCCCGGAGCATTGCTTCCCGTCCCCTCCCCTCCCCCCATTAGCAGAACGGAGCCCACAAAGGCTGTAGACCGCCCTGCAACCCCGCCCTCCACCTCTCCACTGCCTCACTCCCGCCCTCCCCGCACTGTGGGCTTCTTTTGTTGTTGAGAGCTAACCAAGTACTGTAATTTGCTTGATCTTGCGGGTGGAGGACAGGCCAAGGGGTTACTGGTGGAATTTCTGTAACCTGCCGGAGCTCTCTTCTCTTGCAAATTGCTGATTAACTGGTCTCTTCTATCTGGGGAATAATTAGAACTTTAGAGTTAAGCTTGTTGTCCAAAAAGAAAGACGTTTATTTTTAGAGGCAGAAAATATTTTGAGCCCGTTTGCTATAACTGCCTTTTTTATTTATTTATTTTTTTTTTTAGAAACAAAAACTGTGGACTTTAATCCCAAAGTGAAAACAAAAATCTTGCTGGAGGAATTAGCAACATGAAACATTTTGAAAACAAGCTGTATTTTTATTTTAGCTTTCTGTATTTGCTTAGTCAAAATTAAGATCACCACACTTGTTCTGAAATTCTCCTTTTCTTTGCATTATCTTGCCACATAAAATTGATTCAATGACATAGAAGATAAAAAAATGTCAAAAGTGGAAAAGTGTCTAAAGAAATTTTGTTCGTGCTAAGGGCATGGTGTTAACACACTAGCAGACTGACCTCAGAGACGGTTCATCAGAATTAATTTTGATCTTCATCATCACATGAATGAAAAGAATCCTTGCAAGGTTTTGATTTTTAAAGAACCTTGATTTCATTTTTGAGGAGATAGTTTTCACTTTCTGAGCCCCAGTTCCTAGTGATAATATAGCATAGGATGCAACATTTTTTTGATTTTATAGCCGCACTGGCCTTCCCGCAGGATTTTTATGAGCAGAACCCCAAAGCCCTTACACATACAGAAGTCTATTTAAAGGTTCACAACAACAAGGACAACAATTTAGGGCTCTCTTCCAGCACCATCACTTCCTCCTTCTAGTGGGAAGTCGAGCGTGGGGCGGAGGAGGCGCGGCGGCGTTACTGGCCCAGCGCGCGCAAGCTGCCGCCTGCTTTTGTGGAATCGGAGACCTTTATGGGACGTTGCACAATGGGATTGGTGAAGTGAAAGTACTGGGATTGATTTAGAAAAGGAAATTGAGTTAAGAAATACACAGCAGCCAGAACAAGGGGGATAAAACCTCATCTCTTAAACAATAACAAGTAAAACTTAAAAAAAGTTAATATTTACAGTAAATTGTTTTCTGTTTTTTGGCACGGATCTTTAAGCAGGTGTATTTGAGGGACTACCAGTGTGTTACCAACGTGGTGCTTGGCTGGCAAGGTGGAAGGGCCGGTTTATGCCCTCTGCAGGGTCCCAGAGCTCCCAGACCATGCCAGAGCCCGCAGAATGGAAGAGGATCTCTGGCCAAAGCGCCTGTTGCAAAGGGCGAATTTTAGAAGAGTCCTCTGACTTTCTCCTTTTTTGAACTGCGGCACATTTTTTTAAAATTTTTTTTATTTTTTTTTTAAAGATTTTATTTATTCATTATAGAGAGGGGGGAGAGAGAGAGAGAGAGAGAGAGAGAGAGAGAGAAGGGGGGAGGAGCAGGAAGCATCAACTCCCATATGTGCCTTGACCAGGCAAGCCCAGTGTTTTGAACCGGTAACCTCAGCGTTTCCAGGTTGACGCTTTATCCACTGCGCCACCACTGGTCAGGCATGCGGCACATTTTTTACATTTACAAAATGCTGGGGCATACCATCTACCAAAATGACACAAAATGACACTCTCACACAGTACGTATTATACATATAGTTAATAATATAGTATTTATACTCGCACCTGACCATGTCTCACGGCACACTAGTGTGCCGCGGCACGCTGGTTGAAAAACACTGCTCTAAGGGGTCCGTGTACCAGGAAGAGCCCAATGATTCTGGTTTAAACTACGTTGGACCTGAGGGTCTTACCTCCCCCCCCCCCCCCCAAGGCAGTGGTCGGCAAACCATGGCTCGCAAGCCACATGCGGCTCTCAGATTGAGGACATTTTTTAGCAAAGGCCCATTTAGGAGTACCCTAATTAAGTTAATAACAATGTACCTATCTATATAGTTTAACTTTAAAAAATTTGGCTCTCAAAAGAAATTTCAGTCCTTGTACTGTTGATATTCGGCTCTGTTGACTGAGTTTGCCGATCACTGCACTAAGGCAATCCCAAGAATTTGGTTTGGGTTGACCTTAGAATTCTAAAATGTCTGATTTTCTGAGTGTTCCTTCTTCCTTCTCTCCAATGGAATTTCAGAAGGGCTCAAACCTAGGGGCCTGGATTCTTCAAATTTTCCCAGTGTGGATGGTTGCCTCTAGGGAAGCTCCTGAGCCCTAATGACTTGAAGTGCACCGAGGTCTGATCCCATTCACATCTCTGGGTTGCTTCCAGCAGCCTGGATGTGCTCGAGGCCTCCTGGATCCCTGCAGACCCTGATGGAACCCTGGGTAATGAGGATGCCAGAGGCCCCACCCTGCTCCAGGTGCTCAGGTGGATTTAGTAGCTCCTGCTGTGTTCTGATTCCAGGGCTTCAGGAAAATACAGCTCATTATGAGTGCAACTATGGCATATTCTTTTCTTGGTTCCTAATTCCGTGTGTGCTAGGCTGTGTTTTATGAAATTACAGGAGTGGATTGGGTGGCTATGGATTGAACTGATGTCTTAAAATCTTATTGTTGGGCACATGAGTTTGTGAAATTTGTATTTTTTGAGTTTGCTCACTTTTAGTGTTGAAAAATGGCGCTGGGCAGCGTTAGGTATGTGATCTGTGAAACTGTAAATTACCTTCCTGCTTGGGAAGGGCCATTGTCTTGCTAATGTTTGCTGGAGGAGAGAGAAGCCAGTTTTGCAGAGAAGGAAGCCATGTTTGCAGAGTTTGTATGGAGAGAAGGAAGAAGGTGTGCAGATGGGGTGCAGATGAGGAACCAGAGGTGAGGGGCTTTGCGAGCGCTGCTGAGACAGGTGAGGCCTTTGCTTCTAGGAGAAACCTGAGAAGATTCTCCTGGTTGTGGAACCGGATAATGTGTCAGGGCTTTGTGAGCTCTGAATGAATGAAGAGGGAAGTGTTTTTCCTGTGTGTTTGCTCGTCGGCAGGTGCGAGAGTTTAATAAAGAATGGCCCAATATTTTTTGGCTGCACTGTTTCTTTACCGTCTGTCTGAATCTAATGGGAACCTGCATGTGCATGGCCCCGATGGGGGCAACTACTGGCCATACATTTATATAATTGCAGTAGTGGATACCATTATACTTTAATTATTTTTCCCTTTTTAAAGATTTTTATTTATTGATTTTAGAGAGAGAGAAAGGGATGGGGAGTGGGACACATCAACTCTGTAGTAGTTGCTTCTCCTATGTGCCTTGACCCGGAGAAACCGTGGGTTTGAACTGGCGACCTCAGCATTCCAGGTCAGCTCTTCATTCACTGCGCCACCACAGGTCAGGCTGATGATTTCTCAATTTAAAAAAAACAACAATGAACGAGACTCCTTTGACTGCTTTGGTAGTAATCATCTTTTATGGTCAGAGAAACTGAGATAATCTGGTGACTGTCTCGTTAAAGGCCTCCCAGTGAGTCAGTTAAAGAAAAGGGGTCAGAACCAGTATCCCTGGGTGCCCAGTCTGTTACTTAGTCCAAAAAACCTGTTACTGAGGATTATCATCCACGCAGAGCCAGAAATAGACCAGTTGAGACCTAAATCAGTTTTGATTGTTGGTCTTTAAGGATAAAAGGATGAGGGATACATTAATTTGCTGGGCAATTGATTTTCCCTTAGGATAAGAGGAAAACAAAACCAAGATTGTCAGTCACGGAAATAGCACAGTAAATTATGTTTGGGTTTGGCACACTTCCAGTCCTATAAATAGATTATGGGAAGCCCTCAGGGAGAGAAAAAAAGGTGCTCATGGCTGTTTTCATATATAAAAATAGTAAGCCCATGCAACTTAAGGAAAAAAATGGAAGATCTATAATTTACAACTCTCGTCAAAATAGGAACCTATGGTTCAAAACTGAAACTTTGCTTTTTATTACCACTCACAGCCAAGAATTGGTAAGTCAGTAGGTCAAAATTTGGGAGGAGGATTTTGGGGAAGGATTTTGTACAGATGAGGTTTCTGAGAGTTCCCTTTTTTTCTGCTGAGAGGTGGTTGGTTAGGTTCATTCCATTTATATTTTACCTTAATAGAGATGAAGGAAACCGTGGAAGTAGGAAGAACTAGCTCTACATTTTAATATTGTGGTTGGGATAGAATTACAGAATGCTTTGGAAGACCTGCACTGGTATAAAGTCACAGCTCCGATATTTCTGGGCTAATCATGATATTGTTAAAAGCCAGGGACTGGAGCTTGATATTTACCAATGAAGTTTGGGATCAAAGAGGCATATTTTATGTTCCCTAATGAAAGCGTCTATGTTTTTTCTTTTGCTTTCTTATTCTTTGCATCTGCCTCTTTTCCTGTGTTTCCCAGCCGTGCCCCTTTATGACTATCTCAAGGTGTGGCTTTCAGCATTTTACAGGCGAGGCCATTGAACTGGCACAAGTGGGAACATGCGTGTGACTCTCTACCCTGTGGGGCCGGCATGTCTAGACCTCATTTGTCTGTACCTGATGACACCCACACTCCCTGCTGGGGCCTGCAACTCCAGTAGCAGCCCTGCTCTGGGGACAGTGCACACAGCCTTATGGTGGGAGTGTGGGAGGGTTGGTTGTTGTTTAGACAAGTCTGTTCATATCTCTTATATTTGGGGCTACACAGGAATCAGAAGAGTGACTTGCTGACACCCTTTCCCCCTGGATTTCTGGACTTCCAGTCTCTGCGGTGGAAGACCGTTTTTAAAGCAGCAATCCAGAAAATTTAGGCATCATCACTAAGTATCTGACCCAGCCCATCAAATAATGCAGTTTGCTTCATTGCTCAGCACGCATTATTGGTTCTTTTAACATATAAAAGAGCTCAAATCCTTAAGGACTCTTCTTTTTTACATTAGGGATCAAAATAATTGACAGATGTGAAGAAAATAATATACAAGTAATGGAACCCGTGCATTTTGGGATAATAAACGCGAGGGGAAAAGGCCTTGGTCTGTAGCTGAGGGAACGTGGAGGACTCTGTCCTGGCAGGAGTAACGGAAGTCCCTGCCTTCAGCCCAGGGAGCTAGAAAGACTTCTGTCAGAACCTTTGGGGCTTTTGTATATATAGAAGTGATAAAATGGGAGAAAGAATGGCCTTGTCCTCCACCGAGTGAAGAGATGTGTGTAAAGGAAGTCCGTTCCGTACCTGGAAGATGCTAAGGAGTTTAGACTCCTGATGCCTCACAATCTGAGATGGGAAAAACAGAGTTAGGGTTAATTTGTCTCAATAATAAGAGATTTGGAGAAGCTTTCCTTCATGCTAGTTTCATCAGAAGATGAATTTAGAATTCATCAGAAGTTTTTTTCTTGTTGCAAATATGTCTCCCTTATTAGGCAGGGAAAGGCGACACAACAGTTCGAAAAATTACCTTCTGCAGTCGAGAGGCCGCAGCCCGGGAGAAGGCTGACCTGTGGGCAGAGGAAGATGGGCGGAGCCCCAGAGACCCAGCCACAAACCCGAGGAGGAGCGGGTAGAGCCCACAGAGGGTCTCTATTCCCTGAATTCTGAATTCCGACAGTTGGCTTCCTTTCTTCCAAGAAAGACTCCCCAGGGGGCTAGTATATCCTAGAAAGGAAGCCGGGAAGGTGGAAAAGCTGATACGACAAAGACTGTTGATTGTGTGCAGGGGGAAAAGGGGGAGTGATAATGTGTAACTCCACTAAGCAACGAGGGGCCTCCAAAGTTCATCTTCCAAGGTCTCAGACAAAGAAGGAAAGTGAAATGTATTCAGATAAATGAGCAGCAGAAGACAAAAATATTTCTGCGTTTTCCCGTTAGTACTCCACAGATAACATCTTTTACAAAGATCACAAGATGAAATTCTATAGTTAGTGTGAAAAAACAGTGCAGGATAATTCAAAGAACTAGAGAAGTTTATTGTGAGAATTCTTAGGTTCGTAGTTCCAACCAGGGGTGGACATCCCAGAGGCACTGAAAAGACTTGTTTATTATTAGTCTTTTTATTAATCACAAATCACATTCTTTTTTTTTTTTTTTAAAGGGAGACATTTTTTAAATTAATTATTTTTATTTATTTTATTTATTTATTTTTACAGAGACAGAGAGAGAGTCAGAGTGAGGGATAGACAGGAACAGACAGGAACGGAGAGATGAGAAGCATCAATCATTAGTTTTTTCGTTGTGCATTGTGACACCTTAGTTGTTCATTGATTGCTTTCTCATATGTGCCTTGACCATGGGCCTTCAGCAGACCAAGCAACCCCTTGCTGGAGCCAGCGACCTTGGGTCCAAGCTGGTGAATTTTTGCTCAAACCAGATGAGCCCGCACTCAAGCTGGCGACCTCGGGGTCTCGAACCTGGGTCTTCTGCATCCCAGTCTGACGCTCTATCCACTGCGCCACTGCCTGGTCAGGCACAAATCACATTCTTAAGGGAGTATTTTATTTTCTGGTTATTTTTTTTATATTATAGTCATATAGATTTTGTGTATTTTACTTCAGTTGGTGGAAGGAAAGTGGCAAAAGTTGACATTAAGTGGTTTTTAAAAATGGTCTCCGTCACATAGTTCTCATTTAGAAGATGAGGTGGCAATGATGCTTAAAGATTTTGAATGAAAATTCCTTACTTTACATCACTCCTTACTTTACATCATTCCTTACTTTCAACCGATGTGCTGCAAGAATTTTCAAAACATGCAATACTTGACTAGTAGGGGCACTGACTTCTTTTCCCTTAGATTGTTACATATAAACATGACAACAATAGCCGTTCAATGTGAATGAATCAAAATTATGCCTACTTTTTTTGGATTGGCAAAAAAATATAGTTTTTGGTGTACCGCAGAATATTAGCAATTAGTTTATGTGTGCCATGAGCTGAGAAAGGTTGAAAATCACTTCTCTCACGTAACAGTTTTACTTTTCCTCTCTACCTTTTAGTCTTTGTCCACATATATAATACTGATATGGTTGCATTCCTTTTGAACATAAACATTTTATTCTGTTTATTTATCTTAGCATTTTCTTATGTAAAACTTTTTGTAAACATTATAATGATTGGTTTTGTTTTGATTAAACATTTTTTACTCTGATGTACCAAATTTTACAAATCATCCCAGTGTTGAGGATTCATATATATTTATCTTTTTGTTTCCGAGTAATTACTTTTTAGGATAGATTCCCAGGAGTGAGATTACTGAGTCAAATTGTATGTGCATTTTTATGATACAAGTTACATATGACTATATTGATTTAAAAAATGGTTGTGTATATAGTGTAGAGTCCTCGTGTATATCATGTATGTCAGTTTCTTTGCATACTAGGAGAGTGAACGTTTTTGCATGTGTTTGTTTTTGTTTAGTACTTACATTTCCTCTTATTTAAGTTATCTGCTCATATGTGTCAGAATGTGGTTTGCTTTTTAGAGGAAACTATATCTTTCAGTTACCTATGAAGCTGTTCACATGATTGCTTCTTAACTTTGGTGACTTTGTGGGATATTGCTATGGAAGAATTTGATCCTTTGGATCAGAGACATAACACAGATTACTTTCTCTAAAGAAATGAAAAAAATCCGAATTAATTCCTCTCTCAGTGAATTTGACCTACCACATCAGAGAGTCTGTTGCTGCATTTTGTGCACATGTCCAGTGGTGAAGATACTACATAGTCACACCACTTGGGAGGACACAAATTTCTATCAGCCTTAGTGCGATGGCCTTTCAGAGGCCACGATAACAAAAGGGACAGTTATTGAAGTTCATCATAAGAAACTGTAGCATTCTTCTAACCGCCAGCCAGACAAATTACTGTTGAATTGTGGAGACTGTTAGTTATATGTGAATTTTATTCCCCTTTAAAATAATATCTGAGAAGAAGAGTTTAGAATCTACCAGAGTCATTGAAGAGAAATAATCAAGCCTACAACCTTGCTGCAATTTATAGTTTCCTGATCTTGTTTGTATTGTTTCATTTGAGTCTTTAGCAAGCTTTGTGAACAGGTGAAGCCACGGGTCGCTATGTTGTAGCACAGGAAGTGAGCTCAGGGGGTGTCAGGGCCTGCTCATGAGGCAGAACCAAGGCCAGAAGCATTGCTTTGTGCGTTCTGAAAAATGTCAACCTGAAAAACGCACTCTTGAGGATGAAGTTAGTGAGGAGCTAGGTCATACCTGCTTTTAATGAGTAGTACAGTAATTAATAATGATGATCTTAAGTCACCCAAGAAGACAAATCATATATTCCAGATATTGTATTTAGTGGGTCAAGGTATTCCCATCACTCCTGATTGAAAACAAATGTTGATGTTATTCAAAGAGTAAGCTATATAATTACTTGAAAAGTTTACTTATTCTGACTAACTAATTTGGGGATTGCATATATGAAATATGGGTTCAGACTGTGGATGCAGGAGTGAGACATACAGCTTTAAGACCCAGCTCACTGGCTGAGCCACTTGAACAGGGTGCCTCCCCCCTGTATCCCCCTCACTCCCCTCAGCCCTGCCCCAGCCTTGGTTTCATCTTAAGCAGGTGACAGTAGTATCTCTGTCATATGTATGTAAAATACTTGGTGCCCAGTGTGCACTCTATTTTATTCTGAGTTAGGTGTTATTTATTGGTAAATATGCTTCAGTTTTTCTTTATTCATTTATGCTTTAAAACTCAGTGTCAAGCATGCGCTTCTTTACTCTAGTTTTTTTTTAATTTTACTGCATAAATGTTAGAAACAAACAAATTTTTTTTAACACACTCCTCATTCAGTATAACTTCTTTTATACAGCCTTTAATTTTTTCTAATGGCTTCGTGTGCAGTGAGTCAATGTGGCTCTGGAGAGGCACGCTCTGTGTTGACTGGGGGCGTTCACTCAGTGTGATCTTGCCCTTTCAACCATGTCTAGTCTTTGGAGCCGAGCCTCCGGGACTACCTGCATTCCACAAGTTCCGTTTGCACATGAGTCTTTGTGAGCAGTGTTTGGCCTTTGATATTCTGCAGGAGGCTTTTGGTGGGTATTTTATTACACTTTATAACAAAGGTCTGTGTATAACCTAAGTCAGTTCCAATAAACACAGTGAAGGGCAACACAGATTTGAGCATGTATGACAGAGGAGAGATTGTAATCAGTTTTGGATTGCCTCTGTTTTAGTCTTCACTTGGACTTTCTGGGGGATGAGATGGAAAAGACATGGTTTCACTGTTGGAATCTTTTCACTGTAGACGTGGCAGGCATTAGCTATATATCATTTCCTGTTATTCTGTAGATATATATCTTACCAATGTAGCTAAAACTTTCACTAATATAATTTGTCTAAAGTGGGTCTTTTTGGATATAGCTTTGTGTCTTTAACTTGATCTGTTTCCTGCCATGATTGAGGAGTACAATGACCTTGTTCACTCCCTATTGTATTTAGTGGAGAGTAGCTAGACCCAGTGTATTTGGATTGCTGGGTCCCCCTTACCTGGCCCTTGAGATGAGAAACAGGCACACAGGTCAGAGCCACGGGGCGGGAGGGCAGGGCCAGAAGAGCCGCCTGAGCATCTCCCCACTTCTAGACCACGTCAGACGAGGCGTCATGTCGTGGGGGAATCAGATGGAGAAAATAGGCTCTGTCACAGAACACAGTGAAGGTAAAATTTCTAGAATTTGAGAGCAAGGAGGTAGAGCAGCCTTGTATATACCTGGTGGACAGTGCTTAATGATTTTATTGATCCCTCTCTCTGTTAACTGCTTGCACTTCTGTTTAGTAGCTGCTTTGCATCAGACTTGGTGTTTGGCGCTGTGGCTGTAAAGAAGAGATGGTATTCTCAAGGAGCTCACAGTCCCGTCGGGGTCTCAGCCATGTGGCGTCCACAGCTGTGACATTTGTGCTGAGTTTCAGGTATGGGGAGCGTAGGGAGCACAAAGGCAGATTGCCTCACTCCATCTGGGCTCGAGTAGGAAAAACAGTACGTGCAAAGACAAATGTGAGGGAGCACTTGGGACATTCAGGAGAGCTTCCATTCATTCTCTATGTTTGTAGCCTTGGTGGAGGAATAATGGAAGAAATAATGTGCCTGTGTGAAGTGTGTTGGGAGGTCTAGGCATTGAGTAGGAAGAGCCTTGAATGCTGTGCAGTGTTTTGTTTTTGTTTTTTTATTCAGTGAGAGGAGGGGAGGCAGAGACAGACTCCCACATGCACCGCGACCAGGATCCACCCAGCAAACCTGCTAGGGGACTATGCTCTGCCCATCTTTGGGGTTGTTCCATTGCTCAGCAACCGAGTTCTTCTTAGTGCATGAGGGGGAGGTTGCAGAGCCATCTTCAGTGCCCAAGCCAATTTGCTGCAATTGAGCCATGGCTGCAGAAGGGGAAGAAGAGAGAGAGAGAGAGAGAGAGAGAGAGAGAGAGAGAAGGAGGGGGAGGGGTAGAGAAGCAGATGGTCGCTTCTCCTGTGTGCCCTGAGTGGGAATCAAACCCGAGACATTCACATGCTGGGCTGACACTCTACCCCTGAGCCAACTGACCAGGGCCTAATGTTGTGCAGTTGATGGGGAACCATTGAAGTATTTTAAGCAGGGAAATAAAATGATTTTAAGACTCACTGTAGTGGATACCGTGCTGTCCACATCTCCCTTCAACAAAGGACTTGTTGCCCAGTCTCTGGGAGTGTTTTCAGCCTCTTTGAGTCTTCACATCAGTGAACCACCTCACCAGGTTATGCCCCTTCCTGGGGGTGGGGCGGGGATACAGGGTCCCACGTCCAGTGACTGATGAGAGAGGCTGTATAGGCCAGGCCATGTAGGTCCAGCTTAGGACAATTCTAAAGGGCCATCTAACCTCCTGGGCTCACTGTGGGGTTGAGAGGGGCTGTTTAGGAGCCTGCTTTGCTTCCTCTCCCCAACCCTGCTTCCCTCTGGACTCTAGCCACCGTGCCCTCTGAACTCCCATCTCAGTGTGGTGGCCAGGCTGTTTGGTGTTGGCCTTGAAGCGCTGAGGGCTGCCACATTGTCTCCAAGTGGAAAGCACAGGTTAACGCGGAGCTCGCCTTGCTTGTTACCCCTCAGGCGATGACACTCTTGTTCTTTCTGTGCAGTCTCAAAATAATTGTTTTCTTTATTTTTAAAAACTTTCTAGAAGAAAGTTAATTCTGAAACCTATACCTCCCCTTGACCAGAGATGAATTCACCTTTCTTTTTATTTATTTATTTTTATTATATTTATTTATTTATTTATTTTTAAGTAAGAGGGAAGATAGACTCCTGCATGTGCCCTGACTGGGATCTGCCTGGCAACCCTGTCTGGGGCTGATGCTCGGACCAGCCAAGCTATCCTTAGTGCCCTGGGTGATGCTCAAATCAGTCGAGCCACTGGCTGTGAGAGGATAAGATAGGGAGAAGGGGGAGAGGGAAGGGAAGAGAAGCAGATGGTCACTTCTCATTTGTGCCCTGACCGGGGCATTCATACGCCAGGCCGACACTCTATCCACTGAGCCAGCTGGCCACGGCCAAAGTCACCTTTCTGTTTTGAATCCGTTGCACCGTGAGTTGCTGAGGTAGAGCTGCTATTCATTACGCAGTTAGTTACATGTTCATTCAAGTTATTCAGCTTACATTTGTTGAACACTTAATGGAAGCTGAGGGACATATTCCCAGAATAAGCAAGTTGAATGGATGCTGATTTTCTTAGTTGTACTTGACCCCCCCCCCCACCCCTGTGCCCACATGGGATCCCATTGCTTTATAGTTAAGTGACTGAGCCCCACAACCACCTGTGTTTTACTAGTATAGTATGGACACATTTCATAGGAAGAAAGTAGCCTGAACACTCCTCAACACTCCCACTGCCTCTGTCTCAAACAAGATGCCAAGTGCACTTTTGTGCAGGCTCACCAGCTACACAGGCATGCATACAGGCAGACCCGAACTTATCACCTCTGTTTAATGTGCTTGGCTGAGGGAGGGGACTGACTAACACACCAAACGGAATGTGTCTGCTTGGGTAATTGAGAACTGATGGTACTCTTTGTTTTATTTTTGGCTTCATGATCTACAGATAAGTAAGGATTTTTTGTAAGAATAATTCCTGTAAGGCAGGGTGGAATGCATGCTCTGTTGTTGTTACTTATTATATGGAATTTTCTTCCTTTTTTATTTTTAAAATCATAGACATTGATTTCAAGAGGTAGGTTGAATAGAGGTGATTTTAAGAATACATTGTGTGAGCCCTGGCTGGTTGGCTCAGAGGTAGAGCGTCGGCCTGGCGTGCAGGAGTCCCAGGTTCGATTCCCGGCCAGGGCACACAGGAGAAGCGCCTATCTGCTTCTCCACCCCTCCCCCTCTCGTTCCTCTCTGTCTCTCTCTTCCCCTCCCGCAGCCAAGGCTCCATTGGAGCAAAGTTGGCCCGGGCACTGGGGATGGCTCCATGGCCTCTGCCTCAGGCACTAGGATGGCCCTGGTTGCAACGGAGCAACTCCCCAGATGGGCAGAGCATCGCTCCCTGGTGGGCATGCTGGGTGGATCCCGTTCAGTTGCATGCGGGAGTCTGTCTGACTGCCTCCCCGTTTCCAACTTCAGAAAAATACAAAAAAAAGAAAAGAAAAGAATACATTGTGTGATGTTTGGGGCTAGGTGGGTACTGGAAAAACCTGGGAAACACTATATGTAAAGTCTATGATTGTCTAGCTACTATGCTGCACACCTGAAACTAATACGAAATAGTATTGAGTGTAAACTATAATTGAAAAAATACATTAAAAGAATACACTGTATGATTATTACATGCAAAGTCAATTAGTAAGTGCAAAGTTTGTTTACCTACTGGATAGATATCAATTTTATATTTTGTAAGTATGTGTCCAAATTGTTTGACAGACTATTTTGTACTTATTGAGATAGTCTTACTAATTTTGTGTTTTTTTATTTATTTTATTTTATTTTATTTTGAGCGAGAGAGGGAGAGGCAGACAAGAACAGACAGGAAAGGAGAGAGATGAGAAGCATCAGTTGTTCGTTGCGGCACTTTAGTGGTTCATTGATTGCTTTTTATACGTACCTTGACCAGGGGCTGCAGCTGAGCCAGTCACCAACCCCTTGCTCAAGCCAGTGACCTTGTGTTGTTTTTTAAATGGTATGTACTATTTTCTCGTCATTAAAGATTTCATAAAAAAATTCCCTGGCCCTGGCCGGTTGGCTCAGTGGTAGAGCATTGGCCTGGCATGTGGAAATCCTGGGTTTGATTCCTGGCCAGGGCACACAGGAGAAGTGCCCATCTGTTTCTCCACCTTTCCCCCTCTCCTTTCTCTCTGTCTCTCTCTCGTCCCCTCCCGTAGCCAACACTCCACTGGAGTAAAGTTGGCCTGGACTCTGAGGATGGCTCCATGGCCTCTGCCTCAGGTGCTATAATGGCTCCAGTTGCAACGGAGCAACGCCCCAGATGGGCAGAGTATCACCCCCTATTGGGCATGTTGGGTGGATCCCGGTCTCTGCCTCCCTGCTTCTCACTTCAGGGGGGGGAAAAATAAAAATAAATAAATAAAAATAAAGTCCTCACAGCATGGAAATAATCATTTTGAGAAAAAAATATAAATAATATTTCAGTAATAAAGATACTTTTATCTTCTAGTGTCTATATTGTCAGAGAATGTTGTCTAACAAGAGTATGACCCACAGTCATTTAAGGCAACACTTTGAACTTTCCCATCAGAAGGCAGACCGATCTGGTCAGGTACTCTCTGTGGGTCTATGGGAGGTGTGCCTTGTGGTCGTAGAAGTGAACCCAGCTGATTGCCCTTCAGGGGGATCCAGAGGCTCAACCCCCCACTCTGGCCTCCTGGGTACTACCAGCCAGGCTGGATGGAGATTGATCACAGCTCAGAATAGCTTAGCAACTGACCTGGAAGATATGTAACTTCTAGAGCAGCAAGAAACTGTTTTTATCTTCATTCCTGGTCTTCGAAATAATGCTTATAAGGTGGTTAAGATGATTGGATTTGGTACTTTTGTGGACTGTGAGTCCTGCTTTCTATAGCATCATAAAATCACAGATTTGTTTAGCCAGAGGGCTTTTAGAGAATGTCTAGCTCCACCCGTATGTTATCGATGAGGAAATTTAGGGTTCAGATGTGTCAAATGCAATCTGTATGCTTGGGCCAGAACAAGGCCTGGAACTCGTGTCTAGTAAACCATTCGTCCAGGAGAATTCTGGGACATGGCGTTGCCTCCTCACAAGACCATTCAGCTTCCAGACTGGACTCAGTGCAGTGGGGTAACCCAGGCCTGCATGGGAAGCCAGTGAGCAGTGGATGGGGCTGGCCCTTGCTTCTCTCACTGTCTGTAGGGATCTTGAGGTCTGCAGGGATGAGTGTGGGTTCCGGTTGTTGCTACCCATGCACCATTCCTGCCCTATTAGAAAGTAGTCTAGTAGTATACCTCAGTTATTTGATTTAATCTGTACAGAACAGAGCCTAAGCGTAGTGGTAACAATGGCCAGGAATCAAAGATGGTGAGGAAGTATGTCTCCTTTTTGTTTTGGAGACTATTATTCCAAGGATTGATTATCTGGCTGACCATCCTGCATTGTGCTTGAAGCACACAAGCTGTACATTATTACTCTTTGGATAAATTACTGACTAAATAATAGCAGGACACCTTTTTTTCTGTTTTTGTTTTTTGACAAGTTTCAGGAGAGACCAGTTCAAATTTTTATGACCATTAAGCTACCGGGCAGATATTAAAGTGATGTTTATGGAGACTAATAACATGAAAAATGCTGATGTGAATATATTTATAATATTTAGCAGAATAAAAAATTATTTGCAGCCCTGACCAGTTGCCTCAGTGGTAGAGCATCAGCCCAGTGTGTGAATGTCTGGGGTTCAATTCTTGGTCAGGGCACATAGGAGAAGCCACCATCTGCTTCTCTACCCCCCCACCCCACTCCCTTCTCACTCTCTCTCTGTTTCTCTCTTACTCTCTCTCTCCCCCTCCCACAGCCGGGCTTGATTGATTTGAGTGAGTTGGCCCCCATAGCTGAGGATGGCTCCGTGGCCTTTTTCCCAGGTGCTAAAAATAGCTTGGTTGACAAACAATGGAGCAACACCCCAGATGGGCAGAGCATTGCCCCATAGGGAGCTTGCCTAGGTTGGGGCTCATGCAGGAGCCTGTCTCTCTGTCTCTCACTTAATGAAAGAAAACTTTTTGTGGTGTAACTACAAGTCTGTACAAACAAAATAAAAAACCTATGTTATAGATAAAAATAGTCTAAAAATTCACCATAATATTAGGAATGATGGGATTTTGATAGTGGGGCTTTGGATATCTTCTATTTGTTTAAGTTTTCTGAAACATTAAAAATGAATAAACATTACTTTTATAGTAAAAAATCCTCTTAAAAGTAAATAAAATGTATATTGTACTCTGTAGAAAATAAATTTGAACTGTAGTTCAGCCTTTTACCTTTACAGGATGAGTAATTTTGATTGAAAGGATTTTTTTTGCCTCTTAAAATATCTGGATCTGTTTTTTAACCCTTGGCTCTGTTGCGTGGTGGATTGGAGGAATGAATTTATTTTTGCACTTATTCATACTTCATTATTTGACAAAATTTTCTTGACCTGGCCAGTCTTCTCATCCATGAGTTCACATTTGCTTGATTCTATCAGCTTTAGCAGGAAAACCTTGCGGGTAGGAAGTTATGAATTGTTCCTTTTCCATTTATGCCTGTTCTGACAAGCTTTGCTTTTTCAGATTCCCCCAGGCAGTTCACTATTGTTACTATTTAAGCTTTTCAAGCACTCAGTTTCTGTCCCTGGAAAGCCTTTCCCACTTACACATCATTGTATCCCCAGCGCCTGATACACTGCCTGGCTTGTAGTCAGCACTCAATCAGTATTTGTTAAATCAATAAGTTATGATATCATCTAGGACTCTCAACTGTCCTTGAATTTGGTTCCTGTTTTTATATTTATATTTTTCTCCCTTTTAATTGAATGTATTGGGGTGACACTGGTTAAAAAATTATATAGGTTTTAGGTGCCCGATTCTACAACACATCATCTGTGCTCTGTATTATATGCTCACAATCCCAAGTCAAGTCTTTGTTCATCACCATTTATACCATACACACACACACCACACTTGTGCACACACACACACACACGAGAGAGAGAGAGAGAGAGAGAGAGAGAGAGAGAGAGAGTGTGTGTGTGTGTGTGTGTGTTTGAGAGAGACCAGACAGGAACAGACAGACAGGAAGGGAGAGATATGAGAAGCGTCAACTTGTAGTTGTAGCACCTTAGTTGTTCATTGATTGCTTCTCATATGTGCTTTGACCTGGGGTCTCCAGCTGAGCCTTTGACCCCTTGCTCAAGCCAGCGACCTTGGGCTCAAGCCAGTCACCTCAAGCTTTCAAACCAGCAACCTTTGGGCTCAAGCAAACAACCATGGGGTCATGGCTATGATCTTATGCTCAAGCTAGTTACCCCACGCTCAAACTGGATGATGAGCATGAGCTCAAGCTGGTGACCCTGAGGTTTTGAACCTGGGTCCTCAGTGTCCCAGTTCGATGCTCTGTCTATTGCACCGGCACCTGGTCAGGCAATTATTTCTTAAGACTGAGTATTAGAATAAAATTGAATCAGAAAGCTTGTGAGTTATACAAGAAACTTAGCAATCATATACATGTGATTGAGCGTAACATTTGGTCATTATAAGACAAAACAGACCCTTATCTGAAAAAGGTTGCTTTTGCTCATTTCCCCTGTACGTGAGCACAGTTCAAGAGAAAGACTGGGTACCAGGCCAAGCAGCAGTTGGTGCATCTGTTGATAAAGGCGTGTGTGATTTGCACCGATTATAGTGGAGCGGGCCAGAAGGAAAAGAAGCAAAACCCTCTGCTTTGCCCATTTTTAATAATAAATTAATTTGAATGTAAAAGCATTTCTGCAGCTGCCACTGAAGTTGACAAATATTATTCTAAAGAAATAGTACATTTCAGAAACAAACTTCTCATTTTAACAGCCAACATATTTTTGGCTGTTGTATTTGTTGGCAGACATTTCAAATATAGAAATATTTTTTTAAGTATCTTGGAGAAACTAGTGTTTGAAATTTGAACAACAAATCTTTCATCAGTGGGGAAGTGCTACCCAAGAGAAACATGTAGAAATGCTTGTACAGTTGTGTTAACTGGGAACACTTGACAAAAACACTGTTATCATCACAGTGAGATTCTGTAAATATTTCCCAAACATTTCAGTCATTTCTGTTCTAACAATTTTGCCAGTGTGCGTGCAACCAGCTTAGCAGTTCAAGTAAAAACAGGCATTTTTACCTTAAATATATCCATGAAGACAAGTGGAGGGCAATTCAGTTTCCTACAGCCAAGAATTCCAACCATTTGGGAGGGAAAAATATCTTGTCAAATGGAAGGAAAGGGAACAATTCAAAGAGATGTCTGAGGAGAAAATTGTAACTGTCCCTCCCCTCTTTTTATTAAGTCCTGTGACTGGAGAAGTCCTGACTTTCAAAATTATTTTCATTTGTGCGTGTATAAAAAAGTCCTTGTAAAGTATACTTTCTAGTTTTCTTTTGCTTGCTTATTTATTCATTTAGGTTTTTTTTTTTTGTATTTTTCCGAAGTTGGAAATGGGGAGGCAGTCAGACAGACTCCCGCATGCGCCCGACCGGGATCCACCGGGCATGCCCACCAGGGAGCGATGCTTTGCCCATTCGGGGCTTCGCTCTGCCACAATCAGAGCCATTCTAGCGCCTGAGGCAGAGGCCACAGAGCCATCCTCAGCGCCAGGGTAAACTTTGCCCCAATGGAGTCTCGGCTGCCGGTAGGGGAAGAGAGAGACAGAGAGGAAGGAGAGGGGGAGGGGTGGAGAAGCAGATGGGCGCCTCTCCTGTGTGCCCTGGCCGGGAATCGAACCCTGGACTCCCGCACGCCAGGCCGACGCTCTACCACTGAACCAACCGGCCAGGGCCCATTTAGGTTTTTTTTAACTGTGCTCATTTCCTACTTTATTCACAAAAGATTTAAGATGACCGCAACAAATATGTTTAAGATCAGGTACTGTTTGTCAATCAAAAGTAAAAACAAAATACGCACCAGGGAAAACAGACAGAATGAGGACCTACCTGGTTGCTACAATTTGACCTCAAAACGAGTGGGTTTCTGTACAACCAAAGTGAAAAACAAAAATTAACTATGTGGTTCTTATTTTAAGAAAGGAAAACAACAACAAAAATCTGCCCTGTTTCTCCAAGGAAATGAAGTTTTTTTAGTACTAAATTCTAAAAAAAAAAAATTTAAATTAAATTAAATCAGGAAGCTGCCTTCAGGGCAGGGGAGGGGGAGCTGAGAGTTGTAGAATGTGTCCTCAACAACATTGCTTGTTTTTTTATTTATTTGTTCAATCTTTTATTTTTCCCTCAAACATTTATTATGTATGTACTACGGGCCATACTCTGCTGATGGTAAGGACGCAACAGCGAACAAAACGTAGTCAGAGCTCACTGTCTACACTCTGAAGTAGACCCGGGGCCAAAGGATCTGCTCCAAAGGGACAGGTGGGGTTAGTGGTGGAGCCTCTGAGGAATGGGTTTCTCCATGTTAGCTGGCAGGTTCAGTTGGCACTCAGGACCTACAGCCTGTACATTGATGCCTGGCCTCTACATTGATGCCAGGATATTTAGAGTATATTCCAGTGTGGAATGCCCGGAGGGAGCTAACAAGAACTGGGCCATGGGAGTCAGGGCTCCAGCCAGCTCGGCTGGGGTGCAAGGCAGAGGTTATTCCTGGAGCGGGGACCAGAGATAAGCGATCTGGTAGTTACACAGCTGCTTCTTTGGGGGAAAAAGGCCAATTCCTCTAAAGCCAGTTTACTGAATGGCAAGCTAACCAGTTAGTTATTTCTATTCATTATTTGAAAAATTTAAGCAATTCATGTCTGATACAATGAGTTTGACAGCGTTTTGAAGACGTATGTGATATTTAAGGTGGCTTATTCTCATTGTAGTGTGCTGGCATTTTTTTTTTTTTTTTAATTTTATTTATTCATTTTCAGAGAGGAGAGAGAGAGGGAGAGAGAGAAACAGAGAGAGAGAAGGGGGGGAGGAGCTGGAAGCATCAACTCCCATATGTGCCTTGACCAGGCAAGCCCAGGGTTTTGAACCGGCGACCTCAGCATTTCCAGGTCGACGCTTTATCCACTGCGCCAACACAGGTCAGGCCGTGTGCTGGCATTTTATGGAATATTCAATTTGTATTTGCCCTGCAGTGATGGGAGGGGGCGGGGCAGAGAGAGAGAGAAAAACACCCTGCAGAGCCTGGACTGCTAATGAACATGTGAGAGGAGGTTGAGGGGCAGGGGATGGGGACACGGGGGAGAAGCAGAGTCAGAATATATTCGCACTGCCCCTCTTCCTTGGGGCTGTTTACGCAGGTGGCAGCCATCTCCCACTCGGCACCGTGGCTGCCCTCAGACCCCTGGTGGAACCCAGTGTTGTCAAAAAGAGGACCAAGAAGTTCATCTGACACCATTGGACCACTGTGTTAAAATTAAGTGGAACTGGTGGAAACCCGGAGGCACTGACAGTGGGTGTACAGAGGATTCAAGGACCGTTCTTGATGCCCACCATTGGTTATGGGAGAAACAACAAAACAGAGCACCTGCTGCCCAGGGGCTTTCGAAAGTTCCTGGTCCACAACGTCAAGGAACTTGAAGTGCTGCTGATGTGCAACAGATCTCCCTGCGCTGAGACTGCGCACCTGTCTCCTCAAAGAGCCGCAGAGACACCGTGGAAAGGGCAGCCCAGCTGGCCGTCAGAGTCACCGACCCCGATGCCAGGCTGTGCAATGAAGAAAATGAATAGACAGATTGTTACACATTGTGTTTGTGTTAATAAAAGATTAAAATTCTTTATTTAATCCACATGGATGGACCTCGATAATATTATACCAAAGGAAATAAGTAAATCAGAAAAAGCTAAGAAGTATATGATTTCATATATAGGTGGGACACAAAATTGAGACTCATGGATATAAATAGGAATGCAGTGGTTAGTTACCAGGAGGAGGGGGAAAGGGGAGTAGGAGAGGGATGGGTGAGGGGGTGGGACACAAAGAGGGGCAAATATAAGGTGACAGAGGATGATTTGATTTTGGGTGACGGGTATACAACATAATTGATTCTTCCAAGGATGTGGAGCTGCTTGCCCCAAATCTGTGTACTTTAGTTGACCAATGTCACCCTGTTAAATTTAATCATCTTAAATATATATATATATATTTTTAAGATTTCTTTGCATTTTTGAGTGCAAAAAATTCTTAGGAATATATTTTTCTTATGAATAACAATAAGGCTATTTATTGTGTCCTCAGTGCCTCCTCCCTCTCACTCTCACTGTTTCACAGCCCACCGGAGGCGTTGTTAATCCACTGCTTTTTTAGTAGATCCACAAGAGTCCACGGAGTCAGGGTTTCCATGAGAATGAAGCAGCAGGTGGCGTGCACTTAGCACAAGAAGATGGGACGGGGGCACACAGAAAGTGGCGGAAGTGATAGAGCAGGTTGCAGAGTCATTCTTCATGTTTTAGGGGCGCTTCCCCAGGTTATCTACAATCTCTTCCTAGGTTTAGAATCGGTATCTAGATCTCTTCAGGTGGCTTGACATTGAGAATATTTTAAAATCTCATTTACTGAAAAAGTACATCAACTTTCACTTTCTAGTAGTAAAATTTTCTGTCTAACCAACGAGCAGTTTGCATTTGTATCTCATTTTGTAATTTTTATCATGCTACATGTTATCTTATCTTGTCCATCAGAAAGTCTGAGTTAATTTAACTCATTATTTGCACCCTTCCTTATTCCAGAGAAAGTTTGAAGTAGTTTACAAAGAAACATAAAATTCAGTAAAATAAAAAAAAAAAAACACAAACAGATGAGGATGTTGCAGAGAAGAAAAAAAACTAAGGGTAGATGAATAAAGCCAGCAAGAAAGCTTGTTTTCCATAAAGTCATTTGTAGGTGTTTGAGCTGGGCTATCCCAGCCAAAAACATGAGGGGAAACTTTGTTTATAAAAATAACACAGTCATTAGATTACAAGAATAAATGCTCACGATCGCAGTTTTTCTTGGTATCGAGACTGTGAGAGAATTTTCCGCAGTGCACAGTGTGTTCTCATAAAAGGAACACTGGCTTTCGGACAGTACTCCCGAACTCACCCTGTGGAAGAAGCACACCGTAGTAGAATGTCCCCTAGAATTACCCGCTCCGTAAGGCTTACGGGGTTCTTCCAGAACGCGTTTTAATAGAAGCGGTTTTCTGAGGGGATAAAACAATGCAGTTCAGGTTCACAGCTCCCTGATGGCTGGATGGGATCCAAAGACAACTGAGTCCAGGAAAGGGTGGACTCAGTCTTTCAGGCATTTCTCCATGAATATTATTTCTTGTAATCCGATGTTTTCAAATGTGCACAAGAGAACTTTGGGTTAGATACTTTGCCAGGAACCTGAAAGTCTGCGAGTTGGCTCCGACAAAATCATTATCCTTGTTTCACAGATGAAGAAACAGGCCCTTGAAGAAGCTGATGATTACCCAAGGCCGCGTGGTCGGTCGGGCACAGCGGCAGAGCTGGGACTGAAGCCAGTTCTTCCGACTCTAAGTCTAGGGCTCTTGTGCTCATTTCAACTCTCTTCTCTAATTTAAGCAGAATTCTATTACAATTTTAAAGTGTTTAAAATGAGTATTTTAAATATCCATAATGTACTTCCCACTAAGCCGTTAAATTCTTAGAAGAAAGAAAACGTTCACTATTGAACTGAAGACCCATCCCTTCCGAACTCGGGTTTCATTCCTGAGCACGTTTCTGGTTTGTTTGTTTTTTAACCACATGTGTGTACTTGTGTTTAAAATTTACATAAAGCACATAGTATGTCAGTACTTTTGCGCTCCCCACAGTTCCGCCTTGCTGACACTGGTCATTCATTCATTTTAACTGTGGAATAATCTTCCACTGTGTGAATCAAATACCCACAGTTTATCCTTTCTCTTACCAGTGGGAATCAAATATTTCCACTTTCTTCTGGTACAAGCAGTTCTACTGTTAACATTCTTGAACATGTTTCCTGTGTCAATGTATAATTTTAGGGCATGTTTTTAGTTGGCAGAATTTATTAACTCACCAACAGTTGCTGATCCTACCTGAGCATTAGTCAGATGCCGAGGCCTCTTGGGGAAATCTTGCACCCAAAAAGCTGTTTGGGTCTCTTGTAGCCGGTGCTGATTGGCCTTGGTGCACCTTCCCTGCCCTCCAACTCCCTGTATGTCAGTCTCGTTGGTTGGTTCAGCTTTTGACTCTGGCCTGTTCCAAGCACTGTTCATTTCATAAGGGCCCTCTCTACATACCCTAGGCTGGGGGTGGTTAACCTTTTTATACCTACCGCCCACTTCTGTATTTCTGTCAGTAGTAAAATTTTCTAACCGCCCGCCGGTTTCACAGTAATGGTGATTTATAAAGTAGGGAAGTAACTTTACTTTATAAAATTTATAAAGCAGAATTACAGCAAGTTAAAAAGCATATAATAATAACTATTTACCAAGTACTTTATGTTGGATTTTCTCTAAGTCTGGCAGAATAAATCTTTATAAAACAACTTACTATAGTTAAATCTTATCTTTTTATTTATACTTTGGTTGCTCCGCCACCACCATGAAAGCTGGAACGCCCACTAGTGAGCGGTAGGGTCCAGGTTGACTACCGCTGCCCTAGGCCCTGTATACATACCCTGCTCTCAAGAGATGACCTCACTTAATATTTTCCTGAGAAAAATCACGTCACCTGGTGAGAGCTCCCTATATCCTTTCTCCCAAACTTCTGAGCATTTCTACTTAGAACAGTGTGTTTTGCAAACCACAGATTGTTTATGGAATCAATAGAGGTATACATATTTATTTATTTGTTAGAGAGACAGGCAGGCAGGAAAGGAGATAGATAAGAAGCATCAACTTGTAGTGTGTCACTTTAATTGTTCATGGATTGCTTCTCATATGTGCCTTAACTGGGGGCTCCAGCCAAACCAGTGACCCTGTGCTCAAACCAGCGACCTTGGGCTCAAGCCAGCTACTACAGGATCATCTCAATGACCCCATGCTCAACCCGGTAACCCTGGGGTTTTGAACCCGGGTCCCTAGCATCCCAGGTCGTTGCTCTATCCACTGCGCCATCACTGGTCAGACAACGGAGATATACATTTAAAAAACGTTTTCTCAGGCCCCAAAGTGGAACTTTTTCTTATGAGAAGCTACACCATCTTCAAAATCACTAATTCAAAGACCCTTCATCTAGCCTGATTCTTACTCTCGCTGGAATGGTTCTTGAACTTCCCTGAGACCTCAGCCTGGGTGCGCGCTCATTCTGTCTTTTCATCCCATTCTGTTTTGCATCTTCTCTGTCTCTTCATCCCACTCCAGCCCCCACCCTGGACATCTCCCCTGGAGCCCAGTTGTTCTTGCACTGATCTGCAGTATGGCTGCTGTGCTGGGAACTTGACTTCTCCTGTGTTTAATATCCAGTCTCTCTCTCTCTCTCTCTCTCTCTCTCTCTCATTTTCATTTTTAGTTTAGTTTTCTATTGTGCTGGAATACTTGCTTTCTTCTTTGTTTTACTTTTTTATTTTGTGGGTTGTGACTCTTCCAGTGGCTTTCTAAGAGCGAGTACGTACGACCTGATGTTTTTGAAGCCTTGTATGTCAGGGAATGGCTTTTATCTGCCCCTAAGACTTGATTAATACTTTAGCTGGTTATATAGATTGCAGGTTGGAAATACCTTTTATCTCATTTTTAAAAATTGCAGTAAAATCTGTATAATAAAATTTACCAGTTTAACCATTTTTAAGTGTACAGTTTGATGCATTGTATCAGTGAGAAAGCTTTGTTGGCACCATCTTCAGAATATATTCAAAATCTGATCACTGATCACTACTCCGCTCCTGCAGCCCTGGTCCTGACATCATCATCTGAATTACTTGTAATAACTTTTTCCTCCCAGTATTTTATTTTATTTTATTTTTTTAAAAAGATTTTATTTATCCAGTTTTATTAGAGAAAGAGAGACAGAGAGAGAGAGAGAGAGAGAGAGAGAGAGAGAGAGAGGAAAGAGATAGAATAAGAGGAGGAGCAGGAAGCATCAACTCCATATGTGCTTTGACCAGGCAAGCCCAGGGTTTTGAACTGGCGACCTCAGCATTCCAGGTCGACACTTTATCCATTGCGCCACCACAGGTCAGGCCCTCCTCCCAGTATTTTATTATGGAAATTCTCAAATACACAAGAGAGTTGAAAGAATTTTACACAAATGCACATGTTCTCAACACCTAGATTCCACTTTTAATATATATTTTAAATTTTTTTATTTAATTGATTTTAGAGAGAGAGGAAGGGAGAGAGAGAAACATTGATTTGTTGTTCTACTTGTTTATGCATCCATTGGTTGATTCTTGTATGTGCCCTGATGGGATCAAACCCGCAACCTTGGTGTATCAAGATGATGCTCTACCCTACTGAGCTCTCCAGCTAGAGCGCCACCTTTAATATTTTACCATAACTGCTTTCTCATTTATTAATTATTTGGCCTTTTGTTCAATATTCTGTAATAACTTTTTACCTAGTCTCCCTGCTTCATTCTGTGTCCCATCTTTTAAGTTCAACACATCAACCTGGATGATAATTTTGAAACATAAATCAAATTATATCTCCCCTCAAAAAGAAAAAAAATTATCATCTTCCTTCTGCTCAAAACTCAGATATGGCTATCTGTTTCACTTCCACTAAACCTGTAGTCTTTATGATCCTAAAAAGGAAAATTGCCTGGGTAACTTTCAGATTCCTGTGGAATTGTGAATTTTATACTGTTTCTGTATATTGTTACATCATTTACATTATTGAGGATGAAGCTGATGTTTGTCTTTTGGAGGAAGTAAACTGCACTGCTTGTTAAGGAAGGCTATGGCTAAACATTTTAAGCATTTGTTCCTACCAAGGTAGTTTTCTTGCATTTTACTCTACATTTGAACACTTGTGTAGGCGTGGATGTTTATAAACGAGACTAAGTCTGATTTCATAAGGGCTTTCTAAAATTAATTCTGCCCAATGGAATACGACTATTTGCTTTGATGTTAGTAGAAATCTAATGAGTAGAGAAAAAGCTAGTGAAGTGTGTCAGCAGCATGCAGAACAAAATCTTTAAAATATATCACTCATCCCCTCCCGTAGCCGAGGCTCCATTGGAGCAGGAGATGGCCCGGGCGCTGGGGATGGCTCCTTGGCCTCTGCCCCAGGCGCTAGAGTGGCTCTGGTTGCGACAGAGCCACGCCCCGGATGGGCAGAGCATCGCCCCCTGGTGGGCGTGCCGGGTAGATCCCAGTCGGACACATGCGGGAGTCTGTCTGACTGCCTCCCCGTTTCCAGCTTCAGGGAAGGGGGGGGGGAAACAACAACAAAAAAACAAATATATATATATCACTCATTATAAAACTTTAAAATAATTTCTTATAACCCCCTGGGAGTGGGCAAGGAGACACCTGGTTGGTGCTGTTGCTCTTATATAAGTGAGGGGCAAAGCAGACGTGCAGCCTTTTTTTTTTTTTTTTTTTTTACAGAGACAGAGAGAGAGTCAGAGAGAGGGATAAATAGGGACAGACAGACAGGAACGGGGAGAGATGAGAAGCATCAATTATCAGTTTTTTGTTGTGGCACCTTAGTTGTTCATTGATTGCTTTCTCATATGTGCCTTGACCACGGGCCTTCAGCAGACCAAGTAACTCCTTGCTCGAGCCAGCGACCTTGGGTTCAAGCTGGTGAGCTTTTTGCTCAAACCAGATGAGCCCACGCTCAAGCTGGCGACCTCGGGTCTCAAACCTGGGTTCTCTGCATCCCAGTCCTACGCTCTATCCACTGTGCCACCGCCTGGTCAGGCCAGACGTGCAGCCTTTAGTTCTTGCTAGTTTGATGCTGATCTTGGTGGCCAGAGCCGTTTCATGCCTGGGGCATGTTTAAAAAAAAAAAAATATATATTTTTTTTATACATTGTCATGTGAAGGTATAAAGTGTTGATTCTGTTTGTAATTGATATTGTGAAACCTTTTATGATTTTAAAATCAAGTTCATCTTATGGTATCATTCTTTAAAAAAATTATCAATTTTTCTTTCGTTTCCTACATTTGCCAGTTCCTCTGGGTTTCACTTTTTTGTTTGTTTTCATTCCTTTCTTTAATTCTTGGAGGCTCCCTGTAAATGCTTGATATCTTTGGCTGTCTACGCATATTTAAGAGTGAGGAATGAAGAAGCCATTAGTGGAATTTCACAGTAGGGTGGTTTGGCCTGGAACTGACTTTTCTATTTTTTTTTTTTTTTAAATACTTTATTTATTGGTTTTTACAGAGACAGGAGAGAAAGGGGAGCATGGAATGGGAAGTATCAATTCATAGTTGCTTCATGTTAGTTGTTCATTGCTTGCTTGTTGTATGTGCCTTGACCAGGGAAGCCCAGGGCCTCGAACCGGCAACCTTGGCATTCCAGGCCGAAGGTTTATCCACTGCGCCACCACAGGCCAGGCTGACTTTTCTATTGAAGAACCCTGAACATTAGCATCTCGGGTCTTTTCTAGGGTGTCTTTTGCTTTCTCCAGAACAGATTCCTTTGAAATCCGTATTTGTGGGTGGAGCTAGGGTTCTAGGGAATAGGTCCGGTTGCCAGTGCTCTTGGAAGGGGTGGGGTAGGTGAGGGCCAGGGTGGTGGGGTGGTGGTGGTGGTGGTCCTCGTCCTATTACTGCGCCTGTGTCTAAAGTCTTGCTAGTTCCATTCGTTTTCAGACCTGTGTCTCACTCTCAGCTTCTGTGACATCTCTTGCTTGCATGTCCCAAACCTCTTAGGGTTCTTCAAAGCTAGGGATGGGGAAGCTGGAGTTAGGAGGACACAGTGGGATCTTTGGTAGCAGTTTATGAACCAAGGAATGGACTCACAGGGACAGGTGGTAACTAAACGAATGAAGAAATATATATGAGGGAAAATACCCCTAACCATTGTCAGTACTTCTGTCTTAAAGATGTCTGTAGGCTTTTTGGGAGACTGGTGACATGGTGATAACAAAGGCAGGGGACTTCTGCTGGGGGAATTACGAACTGTAGAAAATTTGGGAAGTACAGAGCAGAATTTCTATGTTAAAATGTGCTGATGGAAATTAAAAATAATTTCTTCCCGGGGACATGCTTTCTAGATCTGTGCTGATTTAACACATTAGATTTTGTAGCATTGGAAGTTTTTATTCGCAGGTTTTTTCACTCTTCATTTTAGAATTGTGGCTAGCTTTTCATTTTTACTGCTGATTAGGAAATAGGATAACCCTGATAAATTATTTCATAGATTATAATAAATGCTGTTTATATACTGTAATAATCCTCCCATAGTAAGTACTCAAAAAACGTTAGTTGTTACTGCAGTGTTTTTAGTTTCTTGTGCTTTTTGTTGAATTCCAACTACCACCCTGTAAATATGTTATTCCTGTTCTATAGCAGTGGACACTGCAGTTCAGAGCATTTGGGACTCCGTCAAGGCCAACAGAAGGCTCTTTTAGAGAAGTGGCTACATTCACTCAATGCTCTTATCATGGGTGAAATGGGTGGTTTAGCAGCACTGTTGGTATTGGCTGGTGAGTGATAACTGCTTCATTGTGAAGTAGCAAGCACAGTGTTATTATATCCAGAGACTTGCTACATGTTTTCCAAAAGTGCAGTGATTAGATAGGATTGATTGTTCTGCCATTTTGTGGTGGTCATTAGAAAAATAAAGTGTCTGAAAGGAGACACTTTAAAAATCATCTGGTCTGGGTTTGTACCAACTGCTTCTGGTTAAGTGGTGATGAAAAAATAATTAATAACAGAGTTAGGGAAAGTTAATGGGAAAAGATGAAGGAACTTATTGTAAATGTGGCATCGACTTTCTCCTGTGCACTTGTAAGCAGATCAGTGTTGATAACTGTCGGTTGCTAGGAATAGCTCTATAACTCAACTGACAGAAGGGAGATCGTTCAGATTTCCTAGGTGGACCTTGAATAACATGGTGCAGGCAAACAATAGGGAAAAACAAAGAGGGCACCCCAGGGAAAAAGCTACCATTTAAATCACTCTGTTAAAGAATAACTTGAATGTCCTTATGCATCCCACTGTGGTGCACCTTCTGATCAGCCTTCGAAGATAAAACAGATGTCCCTTTCTCCCTATTGCCATGGTGATTTTTCCAATGCTAGTAGACTGGTAGGACTTGTTAGCAAACTGTGTAATAATGAGAAAATAAGAGACTTGATGAGATACCAAAAGACTTTGAGGAGCCAACCAGAAATTTCTGACAAACTCAGAAATTTTCTAATATTTTATTTGTGCCAAGAGAGTATTTTTCTACTTTCAAAGATAGAGATATACAGGTTCTATAGCATGTGGATTGGAGAACTGACCCTGAACCAAAGAATACCTTAGTCCCCATTTTGTCATCATTTTATTAGATAAAAGCAAAAACATTTTTCTTATTGAAGCAGAAATATGTGTTTATCTGAAATTTTTAAAATGCAGATAAGCAAAATGGAGAAAATAAAAAGTACCCATAATTCCATTCATTAGAAATAATCTCTATTCCAATTTTGAGTTGAAAAAATTCTAATTATAATACTCCAAAGTAAATGCCAAAGTCTCTTATAATTTTTTTATTTATTGACTAGAGAGAGGAATTTTACTTAACTTATCCATTAATTGGTTGATTCTTTTATGTACCCTGACGGGATTGAACTCTCAACCTTGGTGTGTGGGGATGATGCTCTAACCAACTAAGCTATCTGGCTGGGGCTTCCAATATTTTTTTATCTTTTTTATTTTACTTTATTTTATTTTATTTATTTATTGGACAGAGACAGAGAGAGGGACAGAAATGGACAGACAGACAGGAAGGGAGATGAGAAGCATCATTTTTTTTTTTGTTGAGGGACTTTAGTTCACTGATTGCTTTCTCATGTGTGTCTTGACCTTGGGGCTACAGCAGATGGAGTAACCCCTTGCTCAAGCCAGCGACCTTGGGCCCAAACCCGATGACCCCGTGCTCAAGCTAGTGATCTTGGGGTCTCGAACCTGGATCCTCCACGTCTCAGTCCAATGCTCTATCCACTGCGCCACCACCTGGTCAGGCATCTTTTTATTTTTTAAAACAGATTTTTAGAGCAAGAGAAAGAGAAAGAGAAAGAGAGAAAGAGAAAGAGTATGGGGGAAGAAGTGGGAAGTATCAATTCATAGTAGTTGCTTCCCGTATGTGCCCTGACAGGGGATTGAACTCAAAACCTTGATGTGGGGAAATGCTCTACAAATTGAGCTACCCATCTGGGAATGCCAGGATTTGTTTTTTTAAACTTTCAGTTTTTATTTTGAGAGAGAGAGGGAGAAAGAGAGAGAGAGAGAGAGAGAGAGAGTGAGGGAGAAAGAGGGGGGAGAAGTGGGAAGCATCAACTCATAGTAGTTGCTTCCCATATGTGCCTTGACCAGGCAAACCCCGGTTTTCAAACTGGCGGCCTCAGCATTCCAGGTTGATGCCTTATCCACTGTGCCACCACAGGTCAGGCTGAAGATGCTTTTTTTTGTGTGTGTGACAGAGACAGAGAGAGGGACAGACCGACAGGAAGGGAGAGAGATGAGAAGCATCAATTCTTCGTTGTGGCACCTTAGTTCATTGATTGCTTTCTCATATGTGCCTTGACTGGGGGCTACAGCAGACCGAGTGACCCCTTGCTCAAGCCAGCGACTTTGGGCTCAAGCTGGTGAGCCTCGCTCAAACCAGATGAGAGCCCAAGCTCAAGCTGGCGACCTCAGGGTTTTGAACCTGTGTCCTCCACATCCCATTTCGATGCTCGATCCACTGCGCCACCGCCTGGTCAGGCCCAAGATTTCTTTAAAAAGGGGAAATTCTTTAGTGTTTTGAGGTTTTAGAGATACCAGAGGCCTATTAGGATGTGTTTCATAAGCAAACCACAGTCATTTCAAAATAGCTTAGGCCACGTGGAGATGTGTGGATTTAAAAATCATTAATTCCACATGATTCCACTTGCTCTTAGAATCTTGAATACCACTACATTAACTCTTTACCCAGTGTTTGGCTATGTGCCAGAAGATGGTCCATTGTTCACTTTTAAGAAAAGTCTCATTTATTTTCTTTCTAAAATAAATGATATTTGTTGCATAATTGTGTGCAACTGTTATTTGAAAAGGAACGGTAAAGCTGTGAGGAAGGGCCCACCTGTGCTGTGGTACTAGCTGAGAAAATAGCTCCGTCCTCGGGATGTGCACGAGTCTGGCCGCTGAGACTGGGGCGACGACCTTGGTGTTGGCCAAGCCCTCCTTCCTCCTGCTGCCTTCCGTTTTCCTTCTCTTTCCAGCTTCTCAATGCAGATCCTGAGAACCCGCTCAAAGCTTTTCTTCTCTGCTCTGTTTCAGGTTTTCCTGGGTCCTATTTTGCAAATAAATCCCTCTCTAGAGATTACTTATCAAAAGCAATTGTGTTGGAAACGTCATCAATTGTCTTCTGTAGGGTATTTTGATAGATTATTGTACTAAGACAGTATTTGGGTCAACAATCTAACACTTCCGATTGTTGATTCAGTCTTCAAAGTTTGCTTTTATGTTGATGGATGTTTTTTGAAAGGTCTAGGATATTCTTTTTATTTTCTTTCTGTTTTTAAATTTTTTATTATTAAGTGAGTGGCAGGAAGGCCGGGAGGCAGAGAGACAGACTCCCACATGCGCCCCAATCGGGATCCACCCGGCAAGCCCACTAGGGGATGACGCTCTGCCCATCTGGGGCTGTTGCTCTGTTACTCTGAATTCAGCACCTGAGGGGAAGCCATGGAGCCATCCTCAGTGCTGGGGGCCCAAATTGCTTGAACCATTGGAGCCATGGGTGCAGGAAGGGAAGAGAGAGAGAGAGAGAAGGGGGAGGGGTGGAGAAGCAGATGGCCACTTCTCCTGTGTGCCCTGGCCGGGAATCGAACCTGGGATTTCCACATGCCAGGCCAATGCTCTACCACTGAGCCACTGGCCAGGGTGGGATGTTTTTTAGTAAATAAGAAATTATTATATTTGTTGATTTGTTTGCTAATAAATTTTTATTGTTAAAAACTTCTCAAATAGTTATTTTAAATTCTATACTTTTTTGAAGCTAATATAATTTTTTCAACACTTTCCTACCCAATATAGTAAACCCCACATTCCAGTCTTGCACAGGAACATTTCTTGATTCTCTGGTTATCAATCTTTTGTCTATTCTTCTGTTTTCATTAAAATAAAAAAAAACACTATTGATTGATTTTAGAGACAGACAAAGGAAGGGGGAGAGAGAGAGAGAGAGAGAGAGAGAGAGAGAGAGAGAGAGAGGGAGAGGAACATAGATTTGTTGTTCCACTTGTTCATGCATTCATTGGTTGATTCTTCTATGTGCCCTGACCGGGGATCAAGCCTGCAACCTTGGTGCGTGTTCTGAGCTACTTAGCCAGGGCTGTTTTTATTTTTCACATAAATACATTTGATACCTTGTATTTAATGAATACCGAATGGCAGTGAGTGACTTTTAGAGATTTTTTTTGTATATTCAAATTTTTCTATTGATTGATTTTAGAGAGAAAGGAAGGGAATGAGAGAGAGAGAAAAAAGAACGTTGATCTGTTCCCGTATGTGCCCCGACCAGGGGTGGAGCCAGCAATCTCTGTGCTTCTGGATGATGCTCTAAACCACCAAGCTACCCAGATGGGGATTTTAGAGATACTGTTAAATTCAAGGTATTATCTGAGTAACACTAATGGGACTATTTGGGGTGAAATGCTGATTTATAATAAGTACACTGTGATAATGACAGCTCTTTCCAGCTTCAAGTGGTGAACACCCCCCCTTTCTTTCTGCAGTACCTTCTATGTACATTTCTGAGAGGATTTAGCTCAATACTCGGTTCATTTGTCGCTCCCAGATCACTGAATTCCTTGAAAGCAGGATGTAGCACATCTAAATGCTTGTTGAGTAAATAAAGGAGAAAAGAATAATTGGAATCTGGCAGTGTTGCAGCTAGCTTTTTTCTATATTGGTTAAGAGCATGAGGTCTGAAACCAGCACCACCTGGGTGCAAATATTAGCTCCATCACTTATTAGCTATGTGCCCTGAGAAAACTGTTTGGTGTCTCAGTTTTATGTTTTCAATATGGGGATAATTACAGTACATAACTCTATTGTAAAGATTAAATGAGGTTATATATGCAAAGTACTTAGAACAATGCTTGTACAGCAACTGCTCAGACTTACGACCACGATTGGTTCGGACAGACCGGTCGTAACATGATTTGGTTGTAAGTTGAGTAGGCTATATGTATAATACTGTGAAATTATGTTATAAAAATCTTTAATCTTTAAGTCAGGCCCTGGCCGGTTGGCTCAGTGGTAGAGGGTCGGCCTCGCGTGCGGGAGTCCCGGGTTTGATTCCCGGCCAGAGCACACAGGAGAAGCGCCCATCTGCTTCTCCACCCCTCCCCCTCTCCTTCCTCTCTGTCTCTCTCTTCCCCTCCCGCAGCCAAGGCTCCATTGGAGCAAAGATGGCCCAGGCACTAGGGATGGCTCTGTGGCCTCTGCCTCAGGCACTAGAATGGCTCTGGTTGTGGCAGAGCCATGCCCCAAGATGGGCAGAGCATCGTCCCCTGGTGGGCATGCCGGGTGAATCCCGGTCGGGCACATGCGGGAGTCTGTCTGACTGCCTCCCCGTTTCCAACTTCAGAAAAGGAGAAAAAAAAAATCTTTAAGTCATATTTTATCATAATTTTCTTTGTTCATTTTATGCCATTTGTATCATCTCTACACCATTTTGTTTCTTATTTTACATTTGTCAGGTTTAAGTAAAACACTGCATTACCAGTACAACTGGTTTAATATTTGCAAAGACAATTTCCTCTTGGTAGACATCTTGGGAAGAGTTTGATGAAAAATATCCAAGACACAAAACACAAATTGCTGTACTGAGTCTGGGATAACAGTTGAAATGGTGCACGTGGATATGGTAGTGCTGCTGGAAGCTGGTACGCCCAGCTGGGCAACAACGCTTGTACTGCCAGACGCGGAGCAGTCGTGGCTAGCAATTGAGGTCATAAAGTCGAATGGTCATAAGTTACATAGGTCATAAGTTGATCAATATTTGTATATAGTAAGTGCTATAAAAGTGTTTGCTACTATTAATTATTTGGCATGGAGTAGTGGGTGCCCATTGGAAATCCACTCTGGGATTCAGTTTTTCTCCCAGCATGATGATGAAGTGCTTTGCCTTTGCTTTGCGTTCAGGAGCCCTCTGGTAGAGGAAGGGGGGTTGGAGGTCCTACGTCCATCTAAAGCGGAGGACATCTGTACCTTTATCAGTCTTCAGCCTGCATAGTCTCACTTGAACTAACAAATAGCTTTTTATTTTGGATAGAATCCTATCAACTCAGATTAGTAACACTCTTACCTCAGGCGGGCTCTGATTCATTTTAATTCAGAGGATAACACAATTTATAATTAATAAACAGTTTATCCGGTACACAAAATCTTTAACCACATTGATCTGTGAGAGATAATAAAAGGGTTTTGGATGTTAAACAGTGGGGAAGGTTTTTCAGTGGACTGAAAGGTTTTTGAAGTCTAGCTGTAGCGTCACCTTTAATGAGTTTTATTTTTTGCATTTTTTAAAGCAGTCTGTTTGGATATTTAATACAATTGTATCTAGCTGTTGGCCTCAGGTTTATTTATATTTTAGTTCTCTCCCTAACATTTTATTATGATGAATTTCTAACATATAAGAAACTAAAAACAGTGACAGTGAACACTCATATACTCAACATGTGGATTCTCCCATCCCAGTACTAATCAGGCCCGACCCTGCTTAACTTCCAAGATCAGAGGAGATGGGGTGCGTTCAGGGTGGGACGGCCAGAGACGCATGGATTCTACTAGTAATGTTTAGCTGTACTTGCTTGACCACGTATCTGTACATTTATCCACCCCTCTATAATTTTTTTTTTTTGTATTTTTCTGAAGTTGGAAACGGGGAGGCAGTCAGACAGACTCCCGCATGCGCCCAACCGGCATGCCCACCAGGGGGTGATGCTCTGCCCCTCTGGGGTGTCGCTCTGCCACAATCAGAGCCATTCCAGCACCCGAGGCAGAGGCCACAGAGCCATCCTCAGCGCCCTGGCAAACTTGTGCTCCAATGGAGCCTCGGCTGCGGGAGGGGAAGAGAGAGACAGAGAGGAAGGAGAGGGGGAGGGGTGGAGAAGCAGATGGGCGCTTCTCCTGTGTGCCCTGGCCGGGAATCGAACCCGGGACTCCTGCACGCCAGGCCAACGCTCTACCACTGAGCCAACTGGCCAGGGCCTCCACCCCCTATACTTTAATATATTTTATATTTTTATATTTGGTTAACTTTATTCTGATAGGAAAGCTATCATCTGTATGGGAAAAGTCAGTGTTTTATTCTTAGCCCCCATTTACATACAGGAAGCAATACTTTTTAAAGAGTTGCAGAGCAATAATTACTTTTACTGGAAGGCTTCTTTAAGAGTCAAAGAGGGGATAAAGAAAGAAATCTGTAGTTGGAAAGATAAGTTCTTGGGAAAAGAACTCAGTGTAAAAGATAACTCGTCCAAATGTTGTTTTTGATACATTGTTTTAGTTTCACTTTGTAAGCTATGCAGGGTCAGCTTTTACTGTTTGCAGAGAATGGCAACATTTATGGAGGAGAAAAGAAACTAAGTTAAAGAGTTGTAAAGAAAATCCTTGCAGGGTGAAGGCTGACAATAAAATACACAAAGAGGCCTAAGATACCCGTTTTGAGTCCACTTGACTTCCTCTTGACCAGATATGGAATCTAACTGCGTAACTTTCCTCTCACCACGGGTTTAGAATCCACAATGCTGGCTCTTCTGGAGTTCTGCCAGCAGCTCCAATCATGAATAGGTCACAGGGCAAAATCTTGATTATGATTCAAGCAAGAAGGCATAGTCACTCACTTGGTTCCTGGTGAACTGAGGAAACTCTCACTAGAGGACTCTGCTTCTTTTGGAGATTGGTTTTGGTTTCTGTTGTTGTCTGGATGCATGTTTACTGGAAATCCAGAACTGCAGTTATTAATGCTCACTTATCCCTTTTACATTTAGTTCACTTCTTTCACTGAGATGGACATGATATAGTCTCCACTGAGTCGAAGGATGGCATCCGGTCCTGTGCCTCCCACTGAAGATGAACAGGTTTCCTCGGGCATCGATGATCTCCACATTTCACTGCAAGGTAATTAAGATTGGGTACCCACCCGTGTCAGCTGTGGAAACCTTACCCTCATCTAGTCACAAATCGTATTGCTTTCTGTCTCTCTTACATATTCTTCCAGTTGTAGAACCTTTCAGTATACTACCTAAATGTTTGATTGCTACCTCAGCTCTCTAGAAAGTAAGAAGTACCTGAAAGGAATCTGGTGTCTCAGTTTCTCACTCTGAGTATATGTATTTTCTTTTTTCTGTATTTCTTTGCAGTAAAAATTAAATAGTTAGCATAGCTTGCTTCGCATTGTATACTCTTGTTTTGCATTTTTGTGCATAGCCTCTTTAATTTATTCATTCATTCATTCACTCATTAAATTTTTTTAAAAGTTGCAGTTTATATTTAATATTATTGTATTAGTTTTAGGTGTACAGCAGAGTGGTTAGACAATCTCATGCTTTACAAAGTGTTCCCCCTGGTATTTCTTTCCAGTACCCACTTGGCACCGTATATAGTTACCACAATATTATTGACTGCGTGTCCTATGCTGTACTTCACAGCCCCATGACTGTTCTGTAACTACCAGCCTGTACTTCTCTATCCCTTCATCTTTTTCACCTGATGCCCCAACCCGCCTCCCTTCTGCACATAGCCTCTTGTAAGTGTGCATCCTATTTTACACTAATAGAAAAGAGCAGTAGCAATATAAATAAGTGCTGATGTTCCAATTATGTGGATTGTAATTGCTTCTTGCGGAGTTTGGCGGTATTTGTTTTGTGTGTACTTTGAAAATTTGTTAGCCACTAGACTTTCCACCTTTGTTGATAAAGGAAATCTTGGAGCTGAGTAGTTAGCTAGTGTAGAAGAAATAAGGCTATGGTAATTGTTTTAAAGTAATTTTAAGACTATGAACAGTATTATGCAACATTCTTGGAATGTTACTTAGAAGCCATAGATTTTGAGTCATTTATTATTTTTATTTTAAATTTTATTTATTAATTTTTAATTAAGGTATAATTGCCGTACAACATTGTATTAGTTTCAGGTGTACAACATAATGATTTGATATTTGTATATATTGTGAAACGATCACTACTATAAGTTTAGTTAATACATGTCACGAAACATTTATAGAATTTGATTTTCTTGTGATGAGAATGTTTGACATTTACTCTCTTAGCAACTTTCAAATATGCAATACAATATTATTAACTATAGTTGCCATTCTATACATCACATTTATTTGAGACATTTATGATAAGATCCCAAAATGACTTTCTGACATTTTCTTTTTAATTAAACATGTGTTTTGAATGATTAGATTCTTGCCTTTGGGGTCAATAGCTGTTGCAATAGACTACTATACCTGTAAGTATCAGACTTTAAAAAATAATTATCTTGTAATTTGTATGGACTGAGAAACATATAACATGCTGAGAAGTAGTACGTAAGGTAAGAATTTAAATAATTTGCTTGACCTGTGGTGCAAAGTGGATAAAATGTTCACCTGGAATGCTGAGGTCACTGGTTTGAAACCCCTGGGCTTGCTCAGTGAGAAGTCACTGTGAGTTGATGCTTCTCACTCCTCCCCCCTTTATCTCTCTCTTTCCTCTCTCTAAATCAATAAATAAAATCTTTGAAAAAGAACTTTTAAAATTCTCAGTAAGTGCATTTTTTATAGTGTCATAATATTTGTAAGTAGTTGGGATCAAATTTTCATTCAATTGAAAAAGAAAACCAATGTTCTCATTTTTCTCTGAAGTTTTAGTGGTATGAGTAGTAACTCATGAACCTAAAACGTATCAGGAAGATAATGCACCAGTAAATAGTCAGATAAGTCCAATTTCTAATGCTGGCTCTGCCAGTTGCTAGTTCTTTGAACCTGGGCAAGAGATTTTATCTTTTTTTTTCTTTTTTATTGAGAGAGACAGACAGGAAGGGAGAGAGATGAGATGCATCAGCTCATAGTTGTGACACCTTAGTTGTTCATTGATTACTTTCTCATATGTGCCATGTTCGGGGGGGCTCTAGCAGAGCCAGTGACCCCTTGCTCAAGCCAGCAACCTTGGCCTCAAGCCAGCAACCATGGGGTCATGTCTGTTGTCCCACACTCATGCTGGCAACCCCGTGCTCAAGCCGGCAACCTCAGGGATTCCAACCTGGGTCCTCAGCATCCCAGGCTGATGCTCTATTCAGTGTACCACTGGCTAGTTGGGTGAGATTTTATCTCTTTTTAGTGTCAGTTTCCTTATACTTAAAATAGGATGATTATGGCTGCGTGGCTGCTGTGTGTATTGAAGATGAGCAATAAAGCTTGTGTGGGGCTTAGGACAGTGCCTGACACAGAGTAGGTGCTCAGTGAATGCATTGTAACTTCTCTTTATGTATTTACAGTTGAGATCTTTGTCTCTAAGGATTTCTTGTCCAGGAGCACACACATAGAAGAGAAGCTGTGTGTTGAAAAGGATAAACTATAATCTAGAAGTCCGATTTTTACCGGTTTTTTTGACATCTCTATTCAATGGCTGCCCATCATCTGTGGGGTAAAGTCTAGACTTCATGGTGTGGCTCACAGGCTCTTTCTTCTGGTGCTTCCCTTTCTCTCTGCCCTCATCTCCTACCTCACCCAGAACCAGTGTCCAGCCCCACAGCTCTCTCAGGGGCAGTGCTCCCCCTGCCTGTGGACTTTTGGTCAGGCTCCCCCACCCCCCACAGCTCCCCTGCCTCCTCTTCCCACTGGGAGAAGTCAGCTCCTCTCTCTCTCCTCTACCCCTCCCTGTCCCAGAGCCAGCCAGACTCAGCCTCCTCCTGAGCCTCACTCTTCCTCTGGCTGAGACTTGCGCTGCCCTCTCTGTCGTACCTATTTTAGCAGTGTCGTAGTCACTGTGTTTAACGTTTCCTTCCCCGCTGCAGATGCTCCCAGACTTTTATGTAGATGTTCTAGCATTCCTTCATACGCTGTCCCCTTTAATCCACACAGAACTTTGTGAGGTAGGAATTTTTGCCTTCGGGGCACCGAGAAGGAAGGCCTCACTCAGGAAGGTGGAATCACTTTCCCAGAGTCGCACAGCTGGTGCGCAGCAGAGCTGGGCTTTGACCTGCAGGATAGTTTTCTTTCCTCTGTAATACCCCCTCTGACGCATGTCAAAGAGCAGACTGAAGGAGGGAATTTCCCTACCACTTTCTCCCCCAAATCCACTTAAATCTTAGCCTTATCCCAGTTAATCCATAGCAAACTTTTACAGTCAAGCATATGGATTGGGCATCTTCAGGTAACATTAATGATGTCAGATTCATAAGTAGCTCAGAATAATTAGCAGATTACTGAGAAATGAGTGGTTTCTTATACTGCGTTTTGAATTATACAAAGTTAAACAATTTGCTTAACAACAGGAGATGAGTGTGGGAAGTTTGCAATGGAAATGTCACATACATTCCCTACTGGTGTGAAGGATTTTGCTTCCTGCTGTACTGTTTTCAGGATCAGGGTGCTGTCTGCATTGTCCTGTGAGGGGAGGTGGAGAGCAGATACTATGACCTGGGAAGGTTGAAACTGGGCAAGGGCTGCTCACGTTAGCCAGGCATCCTCTGGGATGCCCACCAAGATGTTCTCATGACTATAGAATGAAGGCCTACCAGTGAAGTGAATAGATTTCCTGAAGTTAAGTTCTATATTGTTATCAGCAGATTTACAATGATTCATTCAGCCTAGTTGTTGATGAAAGCAAGAAAGAGAAAAAGAAAGAATGGAGGGGAGAAGGGAAGGAAGAAAGGAAGGAAGAAAAGAAGGAAGAAAGGAAGGAAGAAAGGAAGAAAGGAAGGAAGGGAGGGAGGGAGGGAGGGGGGAAGGGAGGAAGGGAGGAAGGAAGGAAGGAAGGAAGGAAGGAAGGAAGGAAGGAAGGAAGGAAGGAAGGAAGGAAGGAACTTGTATATATTTTTGAAGGTAACTTGGTTTCATGTCAGGATTATTAACTATTTGGACAAAAACTGACATAATATTATGTATATTAGCTACTACTGAAGAGCAGACTGTTGGCAAAAGTCATAATGGAATACTACTCAGTCATGAAAAAGAAGGGAATCTTACCCTTTGCGACAGCATGGATGGGCCTGGGGATTATTATGCTTAGTGAAATAAGCCAGTCAGAGAAAAACAAGTGAAATAAGCCAGTCAGAGAAAGACAAGTATGATTTTACTTATATATGGAATCTAATGAACAAAATAACAAAATAGAAACAGACTCGTAGATACAGAGAACAGCTGACTGCTGTTGGGGGTAGGGGGGGAACTAGGTAAAAAAGGTGAACAGAGTAAGCAAAAAAAAATTATAGACACACAACAGTATGGTGATTACCAGAAAGAAAGGGGGGTAGGGAGAGGTAGAAGAGGGTAAAGGGGGATAAATGGTGAGGGAAGGAGACTTGACTTGGGGTGGTGAACACGCAATACAATATACAGGTGATGTATTATAGAATTGTACACCTAAAACCTGCATAATTTTGTTAAGCAATGTCACCCCAATAAATTCAGTTTAAAGAAGGAGGGGAGAAAGCATTTGGCTTTGTACACCATGTAAGCAGACTGGTATTTCACAAAATTCACATGTGCTTAATGATCCTTGGAATAACATGAGAGAAGAGATTTTAGGTAACATAAGGGGTTTGGGATCACTGCTCATAAGAAAGCTTTTTCTCATTTTAGAGGGAGATAGAGGACTATTTAATTTATAAGGCCTACTTTATGTTAGCCATAACTTACCTAAGGTGAGGTAATTATGGCTATAGCCTGACTCTGAATAACATGCTCAAGAGAAGACGAGGATGTCTGCATTGAAATGTGGTGATGCGTTGTTGCTATGCCGTGAAAACAGATGTCCTGTGTGTGCAGGACCTACATGGGATCTGGCCGAAGGAATCAGGAAGTGCTTTGCTGGAATTCATAGAGCGGGACGATAAACAAGTGACTTCATCTTCTTGCTCCTCTTTTGTGTGATCTTGAGAGAATGTCTTTATGAAGGGATTTTTGAGGGTCCTTTTTATAAGAAGATATTTGTGTTCTCTTACTTGTGAGAATAGCCTGGAAACGGTTGGATCGTTGGGAAAAGAAAGAAATGACATTTGTGGATTTGAGCAGATTGATGTAAAAATAAAAGTGCATTTTGTCCTACTATGGATGATCCATATTTTAAATAAATTTGATATATGAAAGTCTAGGCTATTAAAATGATAAACAAATAGCTGTCTTTAAAAGTTATTTGCTGCCTGGCTTGTGGTGGCGCAGTGGATATAGCCTCAACCTGGAATGCTGAGGTTGCCAGTTCAAAACCCTGGCTTGCCCGGTCAAGGCACAAAAGACAAGCAAGCAATGAACAGCTAAAGTGAAGCAGCTAGGAGTTGATACTTCTTGCTTCCCCCACTCTCCCTCCCTCTGTCAAATCATTTTAACAAAATCTTAAAAAAAACCCCACAACTATTTGCTTTACCAACGTGTGTAATATAGAATTTCTTTATATCTTTCTATAGGCTTTCTTTTTTTTATTAATTAGTTTTAATGGGGTGACATTGATAAATCAGGGTACATATGTTCAGAGAAAACATCTCTAGGTTATTTTGACATTTGATTATGCTGCATTCCCATCACCCAAAGTCCAATTGTCTTCCGTCACCTTCTAACTGGTTTTCTTTGTGCCCCTCCCCTCCCCCAACCCCTCTCTCTCCTCCCCCCCTCCCCATAACCCCAACACTCTTGTCCATGTCTCTGAGTCTCATTTTTTAGTCCCACCTATGTATGGAATCATATAGTTCTTAGCTTTTTCTGATTTACTTATTTCGCTCAGTATAATGTTATCAAGGTCCATCCATGTTGTTGTAAATGATCCAATGTCATCATTTCTTATGGCTGAGTAGTTATTCCATAGTATATATGTACCAAAGCTTTTTTTTTTTTTTTTTTTTTTTTTTTTTTTTTTAATTTTTTTTAATTTATTCATTTTAGAGAGGAGAGAGAGAAAGAGAGAGAGAAAGGGGGAGGAGCTGGAAGCATCAACTCCCATATGTGCCTTGACCAGGCAAGCCCAGGGTTTCGAACTGGCAACCTCAGCATTTCCAGGTCGACGCTTTATCCACTGTGCCACCACAGGTCAGGCCATGTACCAAAGCTTTTTAATCCACTTGTCCACTGACGGACACTTGGGCTGTTTCCAGATCTTCGCTATTGTGAACAATGCTGCCATAAACATGGGGGTGCATTTCTTTTCAAACAGTGCTATGGTGTTCTTGGGGTACATTCCTAAAAGTGGTATAGCTGGGTCAAAAGGCAGTTCGATTTTTAATTTCTTGAGGAATCTCCATACTGTTTTCCACAGTGGCTGCACCAGTCTGCATTCCCACCAGCAGTGCAGGAGGGTTCCCTTTTCTCCACATCCTCGCCAGCACTTATTCTGTGTTGTTTTGTTGATGAGCACCATTCTGACTGGTGTGAGGTGATAATCTCATTGTGGTTTTAACTTGCATTTCTCTAATGATTAGTGATGTTGAGCATTTTTTCATCTGCCTATTGGCCATCTGTATGTCCTCTTTGGAGAATTGTCTATTCATTTCTTTCGCCCATTTTTTGATTGGATTGTTTGTCTTCCTGGTATTGAGTTTTACAAGTTCTTTATAAATTTTGGTTATTAACCCCTTATCAGACGTATTGTCAAATATATTCTCCCATTGTGTAGTTTGTCTTTTTATTCTGTTCTTATTGTTTTTAGCTGTGCAGAAGCTTTTTAGTTTGATATAGTCCCATTTGTTTATCCTGTCTTTTATTTCACTTGCCCGTGGAGATAAATCGGCAAATATATTGCTGCGAGAGATGTCAGAGAGCTTACTGCCTATGTTTTCTTCTAAGATGCTTATGGTTTTATGGCTTATATTTTGAGTTTATTTTTGTGAATGGTGTAAGTTGGTGGTCTAGTTTCATTTTTTTGCAGGTAGCTGTCTAATTTTCCCAATACTATTTGTTGAAGAGGCTGTCTTTACTCCAATGTATGCTCTTACCTCCTTTTGTCAAATATCAGTTGTCCATAAAAGTGTGGGTTTATTTCTGGGTTTTCAGTTCTGTTCCATTGATCTATATGCCTGTTCTTACACCAGTACCAGGCTGTTTTGAGTACAATGGCCTTGTAGGATAACTTGATATCAGAAAATGTGATACCTCCCACTTTATTCTTCCTTTTCAAGATTTCTGAGGCTATTTGTGTTCTCTTTTGGTTCCATATAAATTTTTGGAATATGTGTTCTATATCTTTGAAGCAAGTCATTGGTATTTTAATCGGTATTGTATTGAATTTATAAATTGCTTTGGGTAATATAGAAATTTTTTTTTTTGTATTTTTCTGAAGCTGGAAACGGGGAGAGACAGTCAGACAGACTCCCACATGCGCCCGACCGGGATCCACCCGGCATGCCCACCAGGGGCGAGGCTCTGCCCACCAGGGGGCGATGCTCTGTTGCGACCAGAGCCACTCTAATGCCTGGGGCAGAGGCCAAGGAGCCATCCCCAGCGCCCGGGCCATCTTTGCTCCAATGGAGCCTGGGCTGCAGGAGGGGAAGAGAGAGACAGAGAGGAAGGAGAGGGGGAGGGCTGGAGAAGCAAATGGGCGCTTCTCCTGTGTGCCCTGGCCGGGAATCGAACCCGGGACTTCTGCACGCCAGGCCGACGCTCTACCACTGAGTCAACTGGCCAGGGCAATATAGACATTTTAATGATGTTTATTCTTCCTAACCATGAGCACAGTATATGCTTCCACTTGTTTGTATCTTCCCTGATTTCTTTTATTGATGTTTTATAATTTTTCAAGTACAAGTCTTTAATATCCCTGGTTAAATTTATTCCTAGGTACTTATTTTTTGGTTGCAATGGTAAAGGGGATTGCTTCCTTAATTTCTCTTTCTGACAGTTCATTGTTAGTATATAAAAATGTCTCTGATTTCTGAGTATTAATTTTATATCCTGCCACCTTGCTGAATTCATTTATCAGGTCTAGTAATTTTTTGACTGAGACTTTAGTGTTTTCTATATACAATATCATATCATCTGCAAATAATGATAGTTTTACTTCTTCTTTTCCAATTTGGATCCCTTTTATTTCTTCTTCTTGTCTGATTACTGTGGCTAGGACTTCCAGAACTATGTTGAATAAGAGTTGTGAAAGGGAGCACCCCTGCCTTGTCCCTGATCTTAAGGGGATTGCTTTTAATTTTTGCCCATTGAGTATGATGTTGGCTGTGGGTTTGTCATAGATGGCCTTTATCATGTTGAGGTATGTTCCCTGTATTCCCACTTTGCTGAGAATTTTGATCATGAATGGGTGCTGGATTTTATCAAATGCTTTTTCTGCATCTATTGAAATTATCATGTGGTTTTTCTCCTTCCTTTTGTTTATGTGATGAATCACATTGATTGATTTGTGAATATTGTACCAGCCTTGCCTCTCAAGAATAAATCCCACTTGAAAAACTATGGAACGCTTCACGAATTTGCGTGTCATTCTTGTGCAGGAGCCATGCTAATCTTCTCTGTATCTTTCCAATTTTAGTATATGTGCTGCCGAAGCAAGCACTCTATAGGATTTCTTAACTGGAAAAATAATAGTGCTTCCTTCTGTTTTATCCTAAGAAAAATAGTAGCCTGACCAGGTGGTGGCACAGTGCATAGAGTGCGGACTGGGACACGGAGGACTGAGGTTCAAGACCCTGAGGTCGTGGGCTCATCTGGTTTGAGCAAAGCTCACCAGCTTGAGCCCAAGGTCGCTGGCTCGAGCAAGGGGTTACTTGGTCTGCTGTGCCCCCCTCCCGTCAAGGCACATATGAGAAAGCAATCAAAGAACAACTAAGGTGCTACAATGAAGAGTTGATGCTTCTCATCTCTCTCCCTTCCTGCCTGTCTGTCCCTATCTGTCCCTCTCTCTGTCTCTGTCACACACACACACACACACACACACACACACACACAAAGTAAATATTTTGTCTGAAATAACATGTCTCCTAAGCTCTTCAGTTGGGAAAGGTATGTTCAGGGAACAATTCTTTGAGGCATTGGATTGATATGAATATGAAAATAGTAAGGAAACAAGACGGATATAAGTATTACAGAATTTTCAAGTTGGAAAGGACTTTCTTAGACATTTGATTTCATGCGAGACCAAAGCAGAAATCCCTTCTGAAGTAGTTCTCAGATTAAGGTCCTTAAGGGAATTGAATTCAAACCCATGAAGTTTGCGGATTTTGCTTTTAGGCAGTAGGTAGGTAGCTGTTGGTTCTTGAGAATGGGAGTATTGTACACAGTCAGAGGTCAGAGTTGTGCGTTGAGGAGATTAATCTGTTTCTGAGGTAAAGGAAGACTTGAAAAGGGTGAGAAGCTGGGTTGGAGAAACCAGTATGAAAGCTTTGCAGATATCTGGGTGTTGGGCAATATTTTCCTGGATTTGAGTTACAGCAGTGAGTTTGAAAGTACGGACAGATACGAAAACAAGGTGGAAGACTCAGTAGAACATTGCGACTATTGAATATGGTAGTAAGCTAGAGCAGCTCCAAGATTTAGAAGTTGAGTTGCTTAGGATGATAGTGGTAGACACATAATGTCCAAATTATTAGCTGTCTTTTTTAGTGTGTTTTCACTTATTATTTTAATAGCATTAAGTACTCTTTTATATCAGTGTGCTTAAAATAAATTGTTGTAGGTAAAAGATACTATTTACAAAGAAACTTGTGAGGCTCTTCTGTGTCATGGAAAGAGTAAAGACATGGTGCAGGTGCAGAGCTCATTTGAAAGTCAAACGAACAATAAGTGATATTCATTGATTGGTTGACTCATCTTTTGATATTTTAAATGGCAGCTATGGCAGTTTTAAACTGTTTTGGACACTTTATGTTTCAGATTTCAGTTACTTCTTTTGAACAGGTAAATATAATTATTTGTTGGCCATAAAAAGACACAATAAATTTATGTATCAGAAGCAAGTTACTTTGTTTAAAAAAAATGAGGTAGGCCAGTGCTTTAGAAAAACAGAGTCTGAGGCCTGAATGTTATCATTAATTAGACACAGAGTAGGAAGGAGCGTGTATTCTGTTACCTTTGCCACCGCAGGAGGAGTTAACTTTCATGCAGTCCTGCCAAAATGCTGGTGAATGGTTAACTGTCTGCATAAACCTGTATAAAAGCTATGTTCAGCCCAGTCACTGTGTCATTTCAAACAATGCTCATATGTTTTATTTAGTGCTGTTATCGTCTAGATGACATATTTTGAAAGATTTAAAAACCCTTCTCTGCCTTCCCGGTGGATATCATTACTCGGTAGGGCTCGGTAGTGAAATGTGACTCTCTGTGGTTAGGTTATTACTCTATTTAAATCTATTCATTATTTATGACTCTCCATCTGAAGGAAGGCTTTCAATTCAGATATTATTTTTAGTAGCATTAGAAATTGTTTGTGTTCGGTGGGTTAAATTACAAGCATGATAATGTGATGTAATGTTTAATTTTATTTAGTTATTCAGTGTGTGCCGTGGGCTGGGTGTTAAGGGCACAGAGATGAATAGATTGAGCACCTTCAGGAAGCCAGTAGCCCCGCTGTGCTTGATGTTATGCAAAAGTGAGAAAATGGCCTGGGGTGCAAAGCTAACTGTTCCTCTGAAACAAGTTGACGAGTATGACTGAAATGTTGTCTGGAATATCTTTTCATATTTCAGTTTTAGGGAGGTGAAGGATAAGAGTATACTCTATGTAACATGTTATTTGCAAGGTGAATTACAAATGTATTATATTCTTCTCATTCTAAAAAACCCAAACATTTTGCTGAGAACTTTCTGGAGTTTGTTGAATTCTTGCTGGGCTTTGTTGAATTGTTCCATAACCTTGAGTTTTTGCTCTTGTTTGGGCATCACCTGCTTTACTAGGCCTTCTGCTTCCTCTGAGTGTGTGTAAGGGGCTCTGCTTAGGATACTCCTGTATCTTTATTGCCAGTGAAGTTTCTGGCCTATGTTAGGCTTTCATTAAACAACTGTAGAGTGAATAAATCAGTGGCCATTCCAATGTTAAAAATATATTAAGTGCCTTAATTCGAAAAACTGTTCAGTGTTCAGGAAAATCAGCCAATTAGAATAGAACCATGGATTTCTTTCAGCACAACGCAGTAAGGTGTGTATATGATGTTTGGGGGCCAACAGTACTTTAGGATCGTGTTTCTGGGAGAGTTCTGTTTACCTATGACAGTGAGTGAATGAAACCATGTGAAGTCTAAGAGGATCAGGATTAATAAGAGGCTCCTGGGTGAAAGTTCTACCCTCTTGCACCCGAGGTCCCAGTGTGGAATTCTGATGGAAATGATGAATGAAGACTGGGAAGAGGACGTGTATTAGCAGACAGTATTTTGGCTTCCCTAACCAGTTTAGGCTGCTTAATTATTAGGAATAAAAGCAAATCATCTCTGAGGTCTTTGTTGGCTAATTAGGTAATTATTCCACCTAGGGAAAATAATCAAGTTATAGTCCTTTATTAGCTATCCATGCTGTACTATCCCAACACAAAAGCTTCCAGAAATTTCCTGATATCACAGTAGCTAATAATGTATTTTGCTGTGTTTTCTTGGAAGATTATTGGCTTTATAATCTTAAAAATATTCCAATTAAACAAAAAATAAAATAAGAGTTCTTTGCACAGTGGTGTTTGCACTGTACGGTGTTTTTCAGGGAACATTTTTTTTTTCTCAGGCTCTGCATACAGTTTTGGCTCCTGGGAATTTTGGTTCTGTCTTTGCCAGAAGTTTGGGGATAAGTTTACTTTATTCTGGGTCAGTTACATTTTGAAAACTAGGGCAAGATAAATCCAGGGTCATTTAGAGTCTTGTTAAAGTAGGTTAACAAAGATCTCATTCATTCCTTATAGAAATCAGAATCCTTTTTAATTAGCCCCATGGGAGAGACAAGATTTTTCTGAGCTTTTGTGTATGCATGTGTCTTGGGAGGGGTGTAGTTATTCAGAACTTGAAGTAGTATATTAGGAAAAATAAAACTCAATCTCAGTTTTACAAAAGGGAAAGTAAGAAGTCAATATAATAAATTAATTTATAAACATTTAGTGGGTTTAGTGTGTGATTTTATGCTCTAAATATTGGAGGTCATTATAAATGTGCTTCTTCAAGAGATTACTTTCCGCATCTGATTTTGACACTAGGGATTACAATTTCTCAAAATGTCTTTGGTTTTCTAAAACATTCTGGGAAATGTTAGTAAAATGTAACTGCATTTGTTGTTTTTGATACATATATGAGAACTGAAGTTTACTGATACCAGGTATTTTTAGAGCCATTTAAAAGTGGTAAATAAAAGTATATGAGCCCTGGTTGGTGGCTCAGTGGATAGAGTGTCGGCCCCAGTATATGGACATCCTGGGTTCGATTTCTGGTCAGGGCACACAGGAGAAATGACTATCTTTTTCTCCCCCTTCACTTTTCTCTCCCTCCTTTCCTCCTGCAGCCAGTGGCTTGATTGGTTTGAATTGGGCTCCGGGTGCTCAATGGATGGCTCCATTGGAGATCAACAGCCTCAGGTGCTAAAAGTAGCTTGGTACTCGAGTATCGGTCCTAGATGGAGTTGCCTGGTGGATCCTGGTCAGGGCACATGCGGGAGTCCACCTCACTATTTCCCCTCCTCTCAACTAAAAAAAATTATACATATATATATATATATATAAAAGCATATGAATAGTTTTCAGGTAGATGAAATGTTTGAAGTTCTAATTATGTATTTCATTGGAAAAGAAACGTGAGATTCTGGGTGAATAATCTCTCCTTGTCATTGAGGGTCTGTGCAGTGAGGCATGTTGAATGAGCGCTGGAAGAATATGGCAGAAGAGTAGCTACACACACTTCTGTCCGCATCGTGGGTCTTTTCAGTCTTGCTGTTTTCAGTAGTTCCTGCAAGGGGACTACCAATCCTATTAGCAGTGAAATGTTACAAGAGGAAGGGCACTTGGCTCAAATACAGAACAGAAAAGCCCTTCTGAAATGCAAGAGGCATTTAGTATCTTTCCAGAACATTGAAATTATTGACTTTGTCCTCTGCTGAGTAGGATTATTAATCGTGGGAACTAGTTCTGCTATGTATCTCTGTCTGCTTTGGTCTGAATGTTTTCTCGGTAACACTTCCAAGGGGTCTGATGGTAGCTTCGAAACAAAATATTTCTTATGTACAGGTAAACTCATATTTCTTCATCATATAATTTGGTTTTTATGAGTTCAGGTCATGAATTTGTTTAGGCAACGTGTGTTTCTGAGATCCTGCACCCTGCATTAAGCACTATTTTATATATATATATATATATATATATATATATATATATATATATATATATATATATATATATATATATATATTTTTATTCATTTTAGAGAGGAGAGGGAGAGACAGAGAGAGAGAGAGAGGAGAGACAGAGAGAGAGAAGGGGGAGGAGCTGGAAGCATCAACTCCCATATGTGCCTTGACCAGGCAAGCCCAGGGTTTTGAACCGGCGACCTCAGCATTTCCAGGTCGACACTTTATCCACTGCGCCACCACAGGTCAGGCAAGCACTATTTTAGGTTAAGAAAATGCTGAGGCTAACAACTCCAGCAAGCTTCATATGTCTATGGTGTTTGCATTTAAGTTAGAGAGACAAAGAATAAATTATCAAGAAATGTTCAGCCCACAGTAAGACATATAGAGGATTAAAAACGAATTCATGTGATAGTGCCTGGGTGTCCTTAGGTTGGGTGGTCAGAGATGGCCTACCTGAGGAGGAACATGTGAGGAGCCTTCGAATAACACAAAGGAGCTGCCTAGCAAAGAACAAGACAAGAGCATTCTAGTAGGATCGCTCAAAGATGGAAACAAACTTGGTGAATTCATGGAGCATAGGAAGCCTGGTGGCTGGATTGTGGGCAAGGGGTGGCATGGGCTGGTATTGGAGAGCAAGGTAAGGTAGGGCTAGATCAGGCAGGGGTTTGTCAGCTCCAAGCTGAGGTGTGTGGATGGGAACCATTGGCAGATATTAATAGGGGAGTAAAATGATAGGATCTGTTTTCCAAGTGATCCCTCTGGCTGCTGAGTGGGGAGGGAGGTATCTGGGAACAAGGTTAAAGTAGCGAAGCCAGTTAGGATGCATTTATTATAGTCCAAGTTTGATATCATGGTGATTTGGACCAGTGTGGTAGCAATGGAATAAGAACTATGGATATATATATATATTTTTAACAGAGGCAGAGATAGACAGGGACAGACAGACAGGAACGGAGAGAGATGAGAAGCATCAATCATCAGTTTCTCGTTGCGCGTTGCGACTTCTTAGTTGTTCATTGATTGCTTTCTCACATATGCCTTGACCGTGGGCCTTCAGCAGACCGAGTAACCCCCTGCTGGAGCCAGCGACCTTGGGTCCAAGCTGGTGAGCTCTGCTCAAGCCAGATGAGCCCGCGCTCAAGCTGGTGACCTCGGGGTCTCGAACCTGGGTCCTTCCGCATCCCAGTCCGACGCTCTATCCATTGCGCCACCACCTGGTCAGGCGAACTATGGATTTTTAAAAAATGTATTTGTGAGCAAGGGGTAAGTTCACAAATCAAGAATAAATTGTAAATTTTGCCTTGAGCACCTGAGTAGTTCAGCAAAGAATAAGACTGTTAAATGAATGAGTTTGGGAGGAACCAGGAGTTTATTTTGCCATGATTGATGTGAGATGCTTATTTGGTAATCCAAATGGAGATACCCAATACTGCATACAGTTGGATGTAAGAATCCAGATGGGGCACCATCAGCCTGGCTGGTGTGTTTATGTTTAAAGGCATGGACTGGATGAGATCGCCTATGGACTGCGTAGCTAGAGCAGACGTTTGGGGTTTTTTAGTGTTTAGAGGTCAAGCATAACATGAGGAACAAGCAAAGGGCACTGAGGAGTAGCCAGGGACAAAGAAGGAAAAGCAGTGAGTGGGGTGGCGTGGAAGCTTCTAGATGAAAGTGTTTGAAGAAGGTGATGTGGTCATCTGTGTTGAATGGAGAGAAATGGTCACTGGAGTGGGCTCAGAGCTAGTTGGTGGTCCTGATAAGGATAGCCCGACTCGGGCGGTACAGACAGTGGCCTGACTGGATGGGCTGAGGGGAGAGTGGGAGGTGAGGAACTGGAGACACTCAGTCAATGCTTTTAAGAAATTTTGTCGTGAAGGAGAACAGAAATATCAGGCACTTGTTGAAGGGAAGTATAGGGCTTTCTAAGGTAAGATGTACTACTCCATTACTTGTTATGCCTTTTCTAAGTATAGATTCATTTTTCCTTAGAACCCCGTTCTTTTATTTGTTCATTCATTATTCAACAAGTGATTTGTAGCACCTGTTGTGTACAAGGCACTATGCTGAACTTACAGGATGGCACATGGCACATACTGTCCCAAAATGTATGTTGTTATTACAGGGATACCGAGGAGTACATAGACTAGTACAGAATCTTACGATATGTGCTTCGGGGGAGGGAAAACGTGATACTGTGGAAGATCAGAGTAGGGGTGCCTAACCCAGACTTGGAGGCCAGGGAAGGCTGCCCAGAAGTGCTTTCTATGCTTTGACCTAAAGTATGTTAGCAGACCAGCAGGGTGAAGATGGGAAGAGTGCCCTGGGCAGTGGTAACAGGATGTGAAAGCCGGAAGCTGAAGCTGAAGATGCATATACCCGAGGAAACGGAGCGCACTGTCTCCGAGTGGAGTGTCAGTGAGAGGGAGGATTAGAGTTTGAAGGAGAATGCTAAGACATGAGGCTAGAAAGGGTCATGCAGATACAGGGATGGGCAAGAGTAGGTTTACAGTTGTGAGTACGTGAAAATTTATTTTTAAAAATTTTTATTTATTGATTTTAGCGAGAGAGAGAGAGAGAGAGAAACATCAGTTTGTTGTTTCACTTATTTATGTGTTCCTTGGTTGATTGTTCTATGCTTTCTGATCTGGGATCTAACTTGCTACCTTGGTATATCTGGATGATGCTCTAACCAACTAAGTTACCTGGCCAGAGCTAGTTTATTCTTGTATTACTATTTATTAATTATTGTATTATTTATTTGAATTATAACTGTAAGCCTACTTTTGCCCACACCTGTATATAAGGATTTGAAAATTCTTTTCCTAGACCAAGGAGAAACAATTGAAAAATTCTGAGTAGAGACATAGTCAGAACTTATTAGAGATCACCTGGGCTGCTGTGTGGGGTGTGGCCTTACCGGTATTCCTCAAAGTGATCTTTGTGAATCCCCAAATCAGAACCTCTGGGAGTTGGGACCCAGAACCTGGCCCTTAAGCAAAGCCCCCGGGTAATTTCCTGGCATTCAAAAGTGTAAGAACCCTAGATTTGTAATCACAGCCCAGATCTCTTCAGCCCAGTCCGCTGGTTTTGCATTCAGAAGTCAGAGGTGCTTGGACTGCTGCCCCAGAGAAAGGTGTTCAGGCTCATATGTCTTGATTTTCAGAAAGACAAGTAATCACAGTTCTGTATGGTAGATAAAAAGGTAGGAAGGAGTAGGAAATGTGTTAAAAGAAATGTAGTTATTTCTTTAGATTATTCATTCCACAGATATTTATTGAGCAACTCAGATGAGTCAGAAAAAGGTGAGAAAAGAGGAGAGACAAATAGGACCCTAGATTCTAGGCATTTTATCTGTAATATGAACTCATTTTCATGTGCTAGAAATACAAGATTTACTCACTCAAAGAGCCGGGAGCTATGTTGGCCAATGAGGTTGGAAATAAAAGCCTCAGTGTGAAAATCGCAGGTGTTCGCACAAAGGTGTGGTTCACACGTGTGGCAACACTAAGTTGCTAGATTCATGTGCTGAGGCTCAAAGTGAGAACCCTTTGTTGTATGTTATATATTTTCCTCACAAACTAAGCACTCACATCGCTGTGTTGACTTAGGGAACAATAGCAATAGAGCGCCACTCCCTCCTCCCCAGCCATTTAATCATTCATTCAACAAATATTTTCTGAATTTGTACAACATGCAATGCACCTTGGTAGGTGCTGCGGGCAGGATGAGGAGCAAAGTCAGACTTGACTCATGCTGTCATGGAGCCAGTTGGCTAATGAGGAGAGTGATGAATCAAATAATCTCACAGATATTAGCTAATATTTTGGGGGGAACAGCTTTATTGAGATATAATTTATAATCTACAGTATACAATTCACCTATTTAAAGTGTAGAATTCAGTAGTTTTTAGTATAGTCACAGAGTGGTGCAACCATCACATTTAATTTTAGAACATTTTTATCACCCCCGAAAGAAAACCCATACGCTTTAGCTGTCATTCTTCAACCTCGCACCCCCAGCCCTTGGCAAACCCTGGTCTGCTTTCTGTCTCTCTAGATCTGCCTCTGCTGGACATTTCGTGCAGGTGGAATCATATCATATGTAATATTTTGTGACTGGATTTAACTTAGCATAATGTTTTCAAAGTTCACCCATGTTGTGGCTGATACTTGTTTGGGTAGACTAATCTCAGTCCATGCCTGGATTGTAAATTTTTCTTCTGTGAAGAGCCAGGTAGTATTTTTAGTCTTTGAGGTCTACATGGTCTCTGTCACAACTATTCAGCTTTGCCAATTTAGTGTGAAAGTAGCTACAGACAATATGAAAACAAACGAACAGGTCTGCTACAATAAAACTTTACAAAAACAGGCCTTGGGCCAGATTTAGCCTCTGGGTTGGTTTGTTGACCTCTGATCTGCATGCAGCATTATAAGTACTTAATTCTGCTGATAGCTCTGTGAAGTTATCATCCCCATTTTACAGATGTGATTGAGGCACACAGCTAATAAGTGGCTCTCACGGGATCAAACCCAGGTAGTCTGGCTGCAGACCTAGTGCTCTTAACCTCGACAATGATTCCCGGTTGAGGCAAGTATTAAATAGGGGCCGGAAATCCATGACAAGAAAGCAAATAACAAAAGACAGATTGACTTAGGTTTCCTTCAGGATGCAGCAGTTGAACTGAGACTAAGCACAGGGAGAAGTGAACTCAGTGAAGGGAGGGTGGGCCGGGTGGTACAAATGGCTGTGGCCAGAGGGAATGTAGCTTGTAAAGGCCCCGAGAGGAGATGGAGTGACCGGAGTCCTGGTCTCGAGGAAGAGTTGTGTGTGCTGGGGCTGCTGAGGTGTTCTGGTGGGGACCACACAAAACCTCCGAGGCTTTTACGGATTTTGCTCTTGATCCAGAGCAGAGGGAAACCATCCAAGGCTGGAAAGGGTAATATGTTCAGACTTACCTGTTGAGGTGGGAAACAGATTGAAAGGAATAGAGTAGACCTAGTTGGTCATGGAAGTCGTCTGGGACAGAGCTGATGGTGATTGGGCAGGAGGGCTGGGGGAGCCAGGAGATGTCGAGGAGGACGGAGAGGATACCGGAGCCGTGTTGGAGGCGGATTTGTCAGGATTTGGTGGTAGATTGTAGTTGGGGGTGATTGAACAGTGGCAGTGTCAAATCTATGAGTTGGAACCACCAGCAAGGACAGGTTTCTGGTATGGTGGGGGAGCAGAGTGTGATTTTAGGGAATGCTGGATTGGACAGGCAAGTGCTGTTTTCTCCACAGTAACAAGGATTCTCCAGAGGGGACAAATGTGAAATGAAAGAACTTTGAGGTTGCATACCGTGCTGTGTGAGTTATGTTATAGTTAGGACTTACCTTCTAAACTTACTTTTCTGGTTCGGTAAACAAGATCTCAGTCTTGGTATTACGGTATTTATTTTTCTTGCTTGTTTGCTTGTGCTTGGTTCCAAAACAATGTGTTGTGAATTGTTTCCCTGCTTTCTTTGTTAGTTAGTAGTCTCCCTTTTGTAGTTAAAGTAACAGGCCTTTTCCTGTATATTCTTCAAATATTTAAGCCATATTTTTTATTGTGTCTCCCTGTGTGTTTTTATTTTCTTGATTTTTTCCCACTTATTTCGTTTGTTATCATCTCCATGAGAAACAATAGAAGAGGTGGCCTTATTATTTTTGTTCCCTTTCTGTTGGATAACAACTTGATTAAGATTCTTTGGAATGGCTGTTGGAACACATAGCTAAAATGTGTTGCATTATCCTCTGAATTATTATTATTATTATTATTATTATTTTTACAGAGACAGAGAGAGAGTCAGAGAGGGGGATAGATAGGGACAGACAGACAGGAATGGACAGAGATGAGAAGCATCAATCATTAGTTTTTCATTGTGACACCTTAGTTGTTCATTGATTGCTTTCTCATATGTGCCTTGACCATGGGGCTACAGCAGACCGAGTAACCCCTTGACTGAGCCAACGACCTTGGGTCCAAGCTGGTGAGCTTTGCTCAGACCAGATGAGCCCACGCTCAAGCTGGCGACCTCGGAGTCTTGAACCTGGGTCCTCTGCATCCTAGTCCGACGCTCCACCCACTGTGCCACCGCCTGGTCAGGCTATCCTCTGAATTTAATTATCTTTTTAAAAAAATGTATTTATTGATTTCAGAAAGAGAGAAAGAGAGGGGAGGGGGAGAGAGAGAGAGAGAGAGAGAGAGAGAGAGAAAGAAAGAGAGACAGAAAGAGAGACAGGCAGGAACATCTGTTCCTTCATGTGCCCTGACCAGGATCGAACCGACAACCTTTATGCATCGGGATGACACTCTAACCAACCTAGCTATTCAGCCAGGGCTGAATTTAGGTATCTTTACCATTGTCTGATCTAGCTAACAGTGAGTTGACTGTATCTTTTTAGGGAATAGCAACAGGGTCTCATTAGTACATACCCTTTTGGTCAAGACATTTTATTAGTTGAAGAAGTTGCCCCCAGGAGTTATTAAAACAAGGAATAGGGTAAAACATAGGCCTAGTAACTGTTGTCAATATATTCTTTTTCTCCATGTAGTAAGTTAGTTTGATCCTCCCCACTTTTAATACTTACAAGTCTTTGAATCAAATATTTTTTGAGCATCTCTTCTCTATGTCATTGGGCTAAGGCATCAGAAAATACATATTTATTATACAATACATTTTTAAATAAAATATGTATTTCCGATGGCTTTAGGCGACCCCTGTGTTTTGGTCATTCGACCCCTGCCGGGGTTGCGACCCACAGGTTGAGAATCGCTGGGCTAAGGAGAGGCAAAAATACCAAAACCTAAGTGTTTAAGGTTCATACATTGAGTAGGAGAGAAACCACATGCAGGTAGATGACTATAGATTATGAGCAGCAAGTGATAATTATGAAATAGAAACCGTTGGGTCATAAATATAGCTGTCCTTTAATAAAACTATAGACAGAATAGCAATAAACATACTATTTTTGCTCTTTTTCACTTAATATATCTACATCAGCACATATGTACTGACTAGAATTTTTGTTCTTTATATACTTAATGTTAATGTTGCTTCTGGAGGCATTGGAGAAGGTTAAAGTTAACTTTTAATTTCTATTACTGTTTGAAAAACCGTTTTAGGAGGATTATCTATTACTTTCTAATAGTAATAATAATAGATAAAGGCCCAGCAAAGTATTGTGGGAGGCCAGAGCCAGAGGAGATTATTTCTGTTTCACTTTAGGAAAGGGGACATTCGAACAGGATAGGTCTTATTTTAACAAACGTTGACTGAATGCTCGCCCAGTGCCTTGTGCTGGTGCTGGGGGTTCCGTGAACGCAGAGGGAAACGGGAGGATTGGCCCCTCCTGAGGGCGCAGAGTGTGGCAATGCAGAAAAAAGTGAAACAGTTGAAGAATTGTAGTTCTTGGGTTCCCCAAGATAGACATCGAGAGGAAATCACAGAGAAATTTCCAGACAAATTTTATTAAGTGCATGCTTGAGCACGCGGGAGGCAGCACAGAGGAAATGAAGGTCCTTTGAACTGGCTCAGGGGCTGGCTCTGCCTGGCTGCTTTCCTAAGCTGGGACAGAGCAGGCTCGTGCGAAACGGCAGGTTTTTTTTTAAAAGTCAGGCTTATGGAATTTTTCATTTTAGTAAGGTGCCAATCGTCCTCCTTTAGGGAGGACAGTCCTTCTTTTGTAAGTTCCATCCTCCCTCGAAAAGCGCCCCCCTACCTGTCCTTCTTTTTGATATTGGAAGACTAATCTGTAAATGTCTGTGTTCAATCAATGCAAACTTGATCCATTGCATGTGATGTGACATGTTCATATTTGACATGACAATTTGTCAAGGATCAGTACAGTGCGGCGAGACGCGATAATGAGACGCATGCGCTCCACACGGGAGACCTTGAGAGTGTGCGCAATATACCGAGCATGCAAATGGCTTTGTGTACTTCTTACTGAAACATGACACGGCACATATGACATTGTAGACTCATGATTATATCTTTCTCAGTGAATATTCAATCATAAGCAGGTAAGCACAATTCACGTAAAATTCAATATGAAGAATATTTCTTGTTCAGATATTTCCAATATATTGTTATAAGATATATTGACAAAAAATATTCATTCAATGGAAAAGTACTCATTTAGATAATATTATTAATATAATAATATATATTAATATAGTAATATTATCTAAATGAGTACTTTTTTCTTACAATTATTGAAAATTAATAAGCATGTAAACATAATTACAATATAAAATATTACAAATGTTTTTATTTATTTATTTATTTATTTTATTTTTTATTTATTAATTTTTTTTCATTTTTTCTGAAGCTGGAAACAGGGAGAGACAGTCAGACAGACTCCCGCATGCGCCCGACCGGGATCCACCCGGCACGCCCACCAGGGGCGACGCTCTGCCCACCAGGGGGCGATGCTCTGCCCATCCTGGGCGTTGCCATATTGCGACCAGAGCCACTCTAGCGCCTGAGGCAGAGGCCACAGAGCCATCCCCAGCGCCCGGGCCATCTTTGCTCCAATGGAGCCTTGGCTGCGGGAGGGGAAGAGAGAGACAGAGAGGAAAGCGCGGCGGAGGGGTGGAGAAGCAAATGGGCGCTTCTCCTGTGTGCCCTGGCCGGGAATCGAACCCGGGTCCTCCGCACGCTAGGCCGACGCTCTACCACTGAGCCAACCGGCCAGGGCTACAAATGTTTTTATTATGCATTTATCATATTATAGCATATTATTGTTGCAATGAATAAAATGTTTCTTTTATTTACGATACTGTCTTCTTCAATTTATTTTTGTCCTCCTTTTCATTGTAAAAAAGTTGGTCACCTTAATTTTAGGGTCTGGGAGATGTCATTTTCCAACTGAGGTGACTAGTAACTATGTTTGTGCCTGGCTGTGGGCGCAACATGGCGGAATGCTCATAACTGCCACCCTAGTCCAACCTTGATCAATTGCAAATGCAGGTTTGTAGTTTAAGCAGGCAGTTAGGAGGGAGATAAAATCAGTTACCTCTGTCTTTTTTGAGTAAGGAGAAAAAGGGTGGTGACATTTTGCAGTCCCTATGGCCATCTGTTATCCTTGGGGTCCTGGGCCAAGTCCCTGTGCTTAGTAGCTATTCTAGTTTTGCTAGAGAAATATATGAATTAATATAGGATGTGAGTAGAGAAGTCATGGGAGATGAGTCAGGGAAAAGTAGATTGGAGTCAAATTATGAATGACCTAGGTTGGCTAAAAATTTTATAATTTATTCATTAAGAATTGGGAAATGGGCCCTGGCCGATTGGTTCAGTGGATAGAGCGTCAGCCTGGCCTGTGGACATCCCAGGTTTGATCCTTGGTCAGGGCACACATGAGAAACAACCACCTGCTACTCTTCCCCTCCCTCTCCCCCTTTTCTTTCTCATCCTCTCTTGCAGCCAGTGCTCCATTGGTTCAAGCATTGGCCCTGGGCACTGAGGATAACTTCACTGATTTGAGCATCATCCCCAGATGGGGGATTGCCAGGTGGATCCCAGTGGGGCTCCATGTGGGAATCTGTCTCTCTATCTCCTCTTCTCAAAAAAAATAAAAATAAAAAGAATTAGGAAATGATCAAAAGATTTTAATGAGAGTGAAAGGTCAAAGTAATGAATGTGGAGGTGAGTGCAGTAAGCCAGTTATCAATAACCCAATAATAATAAGAGAAAGAGAGAAATTCTTGGGTAGATGAGGTTGTAAAGCTGCTTCATGGACCTTATGCAGCACGTTATGCAGAACATTCTTGGAGAAGCGACATTGTCATAATGCATTATTCCTTGTTTAAGTGAAAACGTAAACTAGTGATTCTTGTGCTTGGGATAACTACTCTGCAACTCTTACTACCAGGGAGGACTACTGGAGTCCACATTTTAGATGAATTTTTGTGAAGCCGGACCTTTCTGAGACCCAGTACCGTGGTAGTATTATAATAAGCTTTATAATGAACTTAAATTTATACTCCTTAATTGCACTGCACTCAGTGTTTTCATTTAAATTCCCTTCTAGCTAACAACAGGGGCTGCCAGCTCTCAAAGGGTAGATTGATTAAAAACAGAGTCAGGGATTAAATGTATTTTTATGGTAATGACACGTAAAGAAAAATCTTTTCCTTTCATGCCTCATTTCTCAAATTCAGTCAGATATTGTCTAAGGATAATTATGAAGGATCCTTATATGGGCCTGAATAAAATTCACTGAGAATATTTTGCCACATTATATGTATTTCTTAAAAATCAGGATAGAGAATTTTTAGTTCTCTGTTTCTTGGTATTTTAAGAAACTTGTCATTGTAATAGATGTTGTTGTTTTTTCTTTTTTTCCCCTCTTTCTTTTCTTTTCTTTCTTTCTCTCTTTTGCCTTTTTTCTGCTGATTAAAAGGTTCTATTCTCTACATGCCATTTTGAGAAGAGTTTTACTATTTTATTAGAAAGTTATCCTGGACATTAAAAATAAAACATCTCACCCACTTAAATTAAGGTACTTTAAAGCCTGCAGCTCCCAACTATATTTTCCCCAATGGCTCAGACTTTGAGAAAGAACAAAAAGTTACTTTATCCAGCCATAGGTGAGATTTGACCATGGTTCCCATTGAATTAATACTGCTTTTCAGGGACAAGCCAGTATGAAAATGTTAGAGAAGTACGTCAAGGAATAAATGAGGTGGCACATTCAAGGCCGTTTAATTGAGGTGCTACAGAAGTGTTTAATTGTACCTAGGACATCTTTGTTTGCCATTAGCAAAGGGCCCTTGTTGAATTTGAAGGGTTCTGATTTCCAGGGTGACAGGTGTTCTGTCAGATTGGACAATGAGTTAGTTAACAGCCCCGGAGTCTCCTTTCTAGGTCCTTTCCTGAAGGTTTCGTCTGTGCGCCGTTTCTGTTGCTAAGGAGAGGACCGTGTGGGGATTTGATCTGAGTGTTCTTCTTAGTGTTTTTTTTCCCCTTGTTTCTATTAGATTTTAATCAAATTAGGGCAGGGATAACGTAAGGTTTCCACTGGGAAATTTTTTATTATTTTACACTTAAGTTCATGTCCCTGTCAGGGGGTGTCCGTCAGTATAACCTAGTATTAGATTAGGTGCTCTGCTTAAACAACCCAGTTAGAGTTCGGGCTTTGCTGTCGGCTTTCTCAGCCTAGGAGAGTTGCTTCCTGGTTCTCAGTTCGCTCAGCACCAAGATCTATTTTGTCAAGCATCGCATGCAGCGAAATGATCCCTCATCTTACTTGGAAATTGTTCAAAGTGACTGAGGTTTCCAGGTGGACATGGAATACTAAGACTTTTTAGGCACATAATGCTCTTTTTATACTCAGTTTTGTGCCAGCACCCCCCCCTCCATGGTTATAAGTGTTCTCCCTTTTCCCCGCTGTAAGTCCCCGAAAGTTACTGCAGATTCTATCTTCTGGGCCTGGTAGTGTTCCTGGTTAGTTTCTTTTTCACAGTCTATCACCTGGAAAGAAAAAAATCTCTCTTGGTCTCTTAAGAGTAGGAAGAGAGTCATCTTTTTGATGTTTGTTTTGAATTTCTGCTTTGTTGTTATAATAATGGGTAGGTCCCTCCCCACCTTTGTACACAGTCTTGATGTATATTATGTGCGCGTAACTTGCTCCTGAGATCATGAAAACTGTTTTTTCCATTGAGGAACCAAGTTAGCCCTCAATACATTTTATGGTAGGTATTGGTACCTGGTTCAAAAGATTGTCTTATCTATTGATACTAGAGGAAAAACACAACAATGAAAAACGTATCTCAGAGATTCCAGAAGATTTAATAACATTTTGAATTACAGGACAAAATTGTGTTATTTATAATTTTTTTGTTAAGTGATATTTATATAAGATAAAGATAATGGAAAAGCCTAAACTATCCAGTTGACTTTTCAGAAACTGAATTCAGTTCAGTTAACAATTATTGAGCATCCTGTAATGTTAAGTCACTGGGCTATAACTAATTTAAATTGTTAATACAGAAAAAAAAAGAAATGGGTTTAGAAAGATAAAGAAAAAGATCCTTGCCTGACCAGGCGGTGGCGCAGTGGATAGAGCGTCAGACCGGGATGCGGAAGACCCAGGTTCAAGACCCCGAGGTCACAGCTTGAGTGCGGGCTCATCTGGTTTAAGCAAAGCTCACCAGCTTGGACCCAAGGTCGCTGGCTCGAGCAAGGGGTTACTCGGTCTGCTGAAGGCCCCTGGTCAAGGCACATATGAGAAAGCAATCAATGAACAACTAAGTTGTCGTAGTGTGCATCGAAAAACTAATGATTGATGCTTCTCATCTCTCCGTTCCTCTCTGTCTGTTCCTGTCTATCCCTCTCTCTGACTCTCTCTCTCTGTAAAAAAAAAAATAAAATAAAATTCTTTCTTAAAAAAAAAAAAAAAAAGATCCAATTAGCAAAGTACAACTTTAATATCTAATCAGTCACAGGACTTACTAAACAACCATAAATACCCTAGCATTCTATTTACTCAAATTCTCTTCTCCTCAACCTGCAGTCTCATTAGATTCAGAAAGTTTTGAGAACTCAAATTAGCATCATCCCAACTATTTCTATCTATTACACATGGAGATTTGTAAGGGAGAATGGGAAGAGTCAAAGGAAAACAAGGTTTGAGAAGGCGGATCAGACTTTTTACAAAAACAAGTGTAAACACTTCCAGATGATTTGACCTCGGCATAGTAAACAAAATGTAACAGTAATAATGATTATTAAAATTATTGTTTTTCTTCCAGTACATATTTATTTAGAGCCTACTCTGAACGAGGCCCTTCTAAAGCATTTGCAATATGTCACAAGCAAAACATCTTTGCTTATGTGATGCTTACTTTCTATTGGGAGGCAGGCAAGCATTAACTGGTAAGCAGACCACATACGTAACTTACATGGACGGTTAAAAGGTGATAAGTACTGGAGAAGAAACTAGAGAGGACAAGGGGGAGCCGGGGGTGAGGGTATTAGTTTTAAATAGGGTGGTAATGGTAGACCTTACGGCTGAGGTGCCATTTGAGTCAAGATTAGGAGATGAAGCGCTAAGGTGAGAATGCACCTGGGAAGTCTGAGTAAAACAGGAAGCCAGAGTGGTTGGAGTAGAATGAGCAAGGAGGGGGGACGGCGGCCGATGGCGTCTGGACTAGGAGCCAACCTAAGGAACGAAGTGAGGAGCCCTTACAGGGTCTCGAGCAAAGGGACTTGCTGATCTGAGTTAGCATTTTGGCAATATCGTGCTGGGTACCTGGGTACTGTGTTGAGAATAGTATTTAGAGGGTGAGTCTGGAAGCCAGGAGACGTCTTAGCAGTCTCTTGCAGTAGTCCAGGTGGAGATGGATGTGACTTCGACCAGAGTGGTCATATCTTGAATATAGTTTGAAGGTGAACTCTAAGAGGCTCTCTTGAGGCATTGGGTATGAAGTGTGAGAGAAGGAGAGAAGTCACCCTGCAACGTAGCAGGAAAAAGGGGAGCGTAGGGTCCTGGAAGCAGAAGAAAGTGATCGTCTGCATTGGATGCTGCTTTCTCCCGCAAGAGGAGGGCTGAGAACTGACCATTGGTTTCAGTGATTAGTCACTGATGACCTTGACCCATGGTGACTTGATAAGAGAGTAGTTTCTTCTCTCAGAATGGTGAGGACTTGATTGGTGTGGGTTCTGTTAAGAAAAAAGGAGGAGAGGACCTAGAGACAGTAAATATAAACAACTCTATTTGAATTTTGCCACTGTGGGCAGCATACAAATGAAGCAGGAACTGATGGTGGACTGGGGTCAAGGAGGTTGGGGTTTTTTTATTGTTTTTAGAGCACGAAATTAATAGCATGGATCTTTACTGTTGGGAATGGTCTGAGAGAGAGAGAGAGAGAGAGAGAGAGAGAGAGAGGGAGAGGAAAGGAGTAAAATGTCCTTGAGGGATGGGGTCTGATGAACAGGTGAAGGGACTGGTTTAGATCTGGGCAAATCTGGTTCATCCATGCTAACAGGTTGGAGGCAGAGTACTGTGATGAGTTATTAGGTGAGGGAGTGGCTGACTCCTTAGAAGTCCTGAGAAGCAAGGTCTCAGCTGAGTCAGGGTGGGAGAGGAGGTGTTAGAAGTTGGAGAAAGGAGAAAGCATGAAATTGCTCTTTAGGGGAGTGGGAGAGGACAATCTAGTATGACTGCCCGGTGGCATCAAAGGCCCCCCTGGGGGTCACGGTGAGACTAGTCACCAGTTACTGGTTTTCTTCCAGCCACATTCAACAGCACGTGTGTAGTGGGTATGCGTGAGCAGGAGTAGGGAGGAAGGCCAAGCACTCACAGCAAAATGAGAGATGCAAGGGAGTGTTTGCAGTAATTGATCATGGAATTTAAAATGTGGAAGGATGAGAGGAAGGGTATTAAGGGGGTAAGGGACAGTATAAAGCTGGTCGAATCAAGGGGTTGGAGTTGCCAGTGGACTCCAAGGATTGTTGGAGCGGGAGCAATGGAATGAACTTCAAAAGTGAGGGTCAGTGTTCAGAAATGAGGAAAAATGAAATCGAGATTATGATGAGTTGTAGTTATTAGTAATGACAAGGTCTCAGATGTGAGGATGACAGAGAATAGTTGAGGCAGGACTGAAGACATGTTATTGGAGAAGAAGAATCCAAGAAGTAGAACGGCCAGGAGGTTGGCAAGTCCATTAATGTGTATATAGCAATGACCAAGAACAAGACAGGAATTGTATTGGAGTGGCAGTGGGGAAGGAACTAAAACCTTTGAGAAATGATGAGGAATGCCAGAGGTAAATAGATAGATGACTGTCATATTGGGGACAGTCTGATGACAGGAGTCAAACCTGGAGCATTTCAGGGGTAGGAAAGAGTAGAAAAGGACCTGGAATTAGCAGTGAGGAGCAAGGGCTCAGTGGTCCAAGGTCTGCCGGAGAAAGCACTCCACCACTTGAGAAGGCTGCAGGGGAACCGTTCTCAGGAGGGCCGGTTTCAGTTAGAGCAGAAAGGCAAGCCTGCCGAGAGGGCGGTGGGCACACGGGGTCTGTGCTGCTGGTGGCTGAATGTCAGCATCAGTGAAAAGCTTTCAGGAGTTAAGGAGAGGTGGGAGATGAGAAAATTTGGGAGATGTGCAGTTTCATAGAAATTGTGAGTGAGAAAACAGAGAGGAATGTGAGAGTCTGGGGTGTGTGTATATACACGTGTGCTGTGTGTGTGTGTGCGCGTGCGCGTGCGCGCGTGCATATACATAAGCGGGGATAAAGGCATAATGAGATGAGAACGGGTGAACTCGGTGGTGACAGGGCTGTGAGCCTGAGGCACAGTGAGAAGTAGGTGTCTGGGCTTAGTCCATCCAGGTGAGGAGATCGGGGGAGTGGAAAGTCGGTCCGTGTGTGCAGGGCTACCCCTGGCCTCAGAGCTGAGGATGTCTGCTGAAGCAGAGGAGGGGGGAAGCATGGTTTAGTGGTTGGCCCACTCCTGCCTGGGGAGGAAGGGAAGGTCCACTCGGAGTGTTCGGATCTTTCCCTGGGCTCCTGGCTGGTTAATCAGAGGTAAAGATAGCGCTTACGTGTTTACTAAGGGCCAGAGTCTGCTTACTTTAAGTGAGTCATTAGTAGTCTCTCCAGCTGAGTGCCTCTTGCTTTATTCCCTGAGGAAGCTGCTCAGCGTCACATAGCAACTCAGTTACAGAGGCAGGATTTGAACCCAGGTCTCTCTGACTCCAATTGCAGCTCATATACAGTTAATTCAGTGGCAATATATTCTCCATGGTAATTACTCAGATTAAATGTCAAGACCAAACTGCCATGTCTTTATGAGCCTTTTAAAATGTCTGCAGAAGTTGTGGGGTTTTTCTTTAAATCCTGCATGGTGTTGGCTTAGGCTGCAAGTCCTCCTGGGTTATGAACTCTTCTCTTTGCTCACAGTTCCTCAGGTAGCACTGTCAAGCCACGTAGGGACTTCCTTTGTCAGTAAGACGTATTAAAAACCATTATCTCTTGTCTGCTAACTTGTGGCTTTAAAAAATATATTAACAAGCCATTTCCAAAATACCTTGGACAATTAACTGAAATTTAGACTAAGTCCTAGAAGGTTTGTAAGATTGTGACACACACACACAGACACACACACACACACACAGACACAGTAACAGGCCTTTGAAGGTTGATACGTTCAAATGGTTTCCGAGGCTTCTCATTTTCTAACTGCTCTTGTCCTTTCTAAATAGCTGAACAGGAAGACACCCAGAAGAAAACCTTCACCTGCTGGATAAACTCACAGTTGGCAAAGGTGAGAAAAAAAGAGCAAATCAAGTTATAAATTTATTTATATATTTATTTAAGAAAGTCAGAGGTGGAGAGGCAGAGAGACAGACTCGCACATGCACCCTGACTGGGATCTGCCCAGCAAGCCCCCTACCTGGTAATGCTCTGGACACTGGGGCCGCTGCTCCATTGCTTGGCAACCAGGCTATTTTAGCGCCTGAGGTAAGGCCATGGAGCCATCCTCAGCACCTGGAGCCAACTTGCTCAAACCATTTGAGCCATGGCTGTGGGAGGAGAAGAGAGAGAGAAAAAGAGAGAGGGGGGGAGGGGTGGAGAAGCAGATGGTTGCATCTCTTTTGTGCCCTTACTGGGAATTGAGCCCAGGACTTCCACATGCCAGACCAAGGCTCTACCACTGAGCCAACCAGCCAGGGCCAATAAATTTATTTAAGTTACTCCTGCTCCCTCAATTTGGGTCCCATAATGTCACTGGTAAAAGGTGAAAGAATGTGCTGACAGTCACCTTGACCTTGTTTTCATGTATCTGTTATTCTTTTCTAACACGAAACAGGGATACTTTTGTTAAGGATGTGGGAGACAGTGCTATAAAATATTTAAAGCAACAACAAATCTGTTATCAAATGAAATTATAATAATTATTATTTATATAAATTGAGTGTTATGCCTTACACACTGTCCTAAGTTACTGAAAAGTACAGATGCTCCTCGACTTACGGGGTTCTGCATCGTAAGTTGAAAAAGATCATGTCAAAAGTGCATTTAACCTACCAAACATCATAGCCTCGCTTAGCCTACTTTAAATGTGCTTAGACCACTTACATGAGCCTGCGGTTGGGTGAAATCTTCTAACAGAAGGAATACACTGTAGAGTATCAGTTGTTTACCCTCATGAGCGTGTGCCTGACTGGGAGCTGGGGCTCGCTGCACCGTCCGGCATCGTGAGCGGGTACCATACTGCATGAAGTTAGTCAGGAAAAGATCAAAATTCTCAATTTGACACATGGTTTCTAGTGAATACATATCGATTTGGCAGCATTTTAAGGTTGAAAAATCGTAACTCAAACCATCCTATGTTGGGGACCGCCTGTCCTGACTGCTCATTGCATTTCAGTGATTTCACAACATCCCCGTGAGCCGATAGCGTTATTCCTGTTTACAGAACAAGGAGAGTAAGGCACAGAGGAGGTCACACAGCTTGTCAGTGATAGTGCTGGGATACAAATCCAGGCAGTCTGGACCCAGAGGCCTTGATCTTAATCACTGTGCTAGTCTGCCTCTCAGTGATGCCAAGTGCCAGGAATAACCTAGATACAAAATGAATGAGCCTGTTCTCAGAGGCCACCCATCTCGACACAATGCTCGTAATTCTGAAAAGGGTAAATTCATAAATAGGTTACTCCAGAAATGTAATCTGCTTCCCCAATGGGTCACCGTTGGCTGATTCTAAATGTCTTGAATGCCACTTCCACACACAGGTTAGTAGCTCTCAGTGAAAGCTGAGTGTTGTGTTACTGGAAGCTTGCCACGAGATAAATTAAATTCGCTGCTTTTCTGATCATGTTTTGATATGGAACTCCATGTATTCTCTTTCATTCTGCTAATTAAGAAGAGAATCTTAGCTTTTGCAAAGATACAGTACACATGTATGAGATTCTTACAAGTACTGTGTTCTCGGACCAAGGTTTGAGATGGTTTTTCTCGTGACCTTTCGCAGCACACTCCTCCCTCGGTTATATCGGACCTTTTCACAGACATTAAAAAGGGGCACGTCCTCCTGGACCTGTTAGAAGTCCTCTCCGGACAACAATTGGTAAGCTCTTAAAATGACCTTAAGAAACTTTCTGTTGACTTGTTAAAAAATTTTATATTTCTGAGTAATATATTTTGCTTGAATTTCATAGCCTCGAGATAAAGGATCTAATACATTCCAGTGTAGACTCAATATAGAACATGCCCTGACATTCCTAAAAAGCCGATCGGTGAGTATGAATTTCACTTGGAAATGCATCGGAGAGATGAAGCCTGTGAAATAGTTTCTCCTTTAAACCTGCATTTTGTTTCTTTTACAGATCAAGCTAATAAATATTCATGTTACTGATATTATAGAGGGAAACCCATCCATTATTCTTGGCCTCATTTGGACAATTATATTGCACTTTCATGTAAGTAGTTCGATGAGATGAAAATGAATTCTGTTCGAAGTGTAATGCAGTCAGTGTGACCTGATGCCAGATTCAGTCCTAAGCTTCTTCCAGAGATGGTATACACTGGAAATCCTGCCAGGTGGAAAATATACAGCAGCCCTCTGTCATTTATGCTATCTTTCAATTGAAAATTGAAAGCTGAATTAACATGATATCCCAGATTATCTCTGATATCAGGACCAATCTGAATAGAACTGATCATGGGAAATTTTTGCTTATTGTTGTTTATTTACCTTGGTGGAAAAGAGAGGACAAAGCTCCTTGAGTAAATTCTTGAAAATTAATCCACTAAACTTTGTAAAATATTCCTTTTTTTTTTTTTAAAGTGATAAGTGGGGTGATGGTGAGATAGACTTCCGCATGGGCCTGGACCAGGATCCACACGGCAACCCCTGTCTGGGGCCGATGCTCAAATCAATCGAGCTATCCTCAGTGCTTGAGGCCGATGTGCTTCGACCAACTGAGCCATCCTCAGTGCCCAGAACCAACACTCAAACCAATCGAGCTACTGGCTGTGGAAGGGGAAGAGATAGAAAAGGGGGAGAGGAAGGGGAAGAGAAGCAGATGGTCGCTTGTTATGTGTGCCCTGACCAGGAATCAAACCAGGATGTCTGCACACTGGCCCAATGCTCTGTGCAACCAGCCAGAGCCAAGTCTCCCTATTTTTGAGGACCCTTGTCCAGACTAATAATCCTGCAACATCTAGTTCTGTCCCAAGACTAACTCATAGATTTATTTTATTCCACAAATATTTTCGAGCACCAACTATGTGCTGTTTTTTGTTCTAAGACACCCAGGGAAAACGTAGTGAATAAGGCAATTATGGTCCTGGCTTATGACACTTACTACTAATAAATCTATTCTTTCATGTTTGGGATTCTGAATTAGTGCAGGTTTTCTGTAGCTATCTAGGAAGTTGCATGTTCTGTATCTCCATAATTACTTTAAAAATAAAATTAAAATTTATGTGGGCAACAAATGCTTGTTTTAGAAAATAACATAACTTTAATTAGATAAAATTTAAAACATGTAAAATAAGACTCATTTCTGGATATCTCCATTTGTAGTTGTAGAATAATATGCATGAGGATGATGAAACATGAATTTAGGATTGTGGTTTTCTCTTTCTCGGAAAGGAAGGAAATGGAATTGGAGAAAGACAGAAGGCTTAATTAAGCTCTATCTGTGTTTTATTTCTTTTTTAAAATAAGTATTTTAGATATATTGTTAATTGATTTAAGAGACAGAAAGAAACATCAATTCATTGTTCTACTTATTTATACATTCATTGGTTGATACTTCTGTGCGCTCTGACCAGGGATCAAACCTACAACCTTGGTGTATCGGACAACGCTCTAACCAACTGAGATACCTGACCAGGGCCTGTGTTTTAGTTCTTAAAAAATATGAAACAAATGTGATAAAATTTGATAATTTATTGGCATTTATTATATTATTTTTTCTTTCTGGGGTATTTGAAATATAACTTAAAATTTCAATATAGGTAGTAAAAAGAAAATAAAGTCATCATTAGATCTACCTCTCATAGATAATAACTTTGAGTAATTTGTTGTGCAGTCTTCATGGTGTATGCATCAAGAATTAATATATACTTAAAGGATTAAAGCAATTAAGATTTGTTTTTTCCTATAGCTATCCAGTTGACTCCACACTACTTATTGGAAAGGTCATCATTTTCCTTCTGTACTGTAGAGTTACCTTCAGAAATCAAGTAGCCACACATGTGTCTCCATTTTCAGTCTGCTCTGTTCCATTATTTATCCTTACACCAATATTCTATTATATTCATTTCTATGGCTATCAAGTAAGTCTTGATATCTGATAGTGTGGTTGTCCAAATTGTTCTTCAAGATGATCTTGGCTATCTTTTGCTCTTTGCATTTTCATATACACTTTTATTGAGATATAATTGACATATACAATTGTATAAGTTTAAGGTATAAAACATGATGATTTGATATTTATATCAACTTTATTTTTTATTATATTATTACTATTTTTAAATTTTTTCTTAAGTGAGAAGCAGGGAGGCAGAGAGACAGACTCCCATGTGTGCCTCGACCAGGATCCACCCAGCAAGCCCCCTTTGGGGCGATGCTTTGCCCAATTGGGGCCACTGCTCCATTGCTTGGCAACCAAGCTATTGTAGCACCTGAGGTGAGGCCATGGAGCTGTCCTCAGAGCCCGGGGCCAACTTGCTCCAGCTGAGACATGGCTGTGGGAAAGGAAGAGAGAAGGATGAAGGGGAGGGGTGGAAAAGCAGATGGTCACTTCTCCTATGTGCCCTGACTGGAAATCGAACCCGGGACATCCACATGCTGGGCCAACGCTCTACCACTGAGCCAACCCTCCAGGGCCGATGTTTATATAAATTTTATTAATACTTAATTTACTCACACAATCTGCTGGAATTTTAGTGAGATTGCATTGAATATATACAACAATTTGATATCTTCAAAATATTTCATCTTTTAATTCATGAGTATAATACTTTCATTATTCTGTTTAAAATATTTTCTTATTTTTATTATGATTTCTTTTTTGACCTATGGGTTCTATATCAGTATATTGCTTAATTTCCAAATATTTGAGTTTTTGTTTGTTATATCTTTGTTACTGGTTTCTAGCTTCTCATGGGGTCAGAGAATATAATCTGGATGCTTTCAGTCCTTCAGAATTGTTGAGGCTTGCTTAATGGCTCAGCATGGTTAATTTTAGTAAATATTTTATATGCTCTTGAAAAGAATATTAATTTTGTCATTTTTATTTTATTTTATTTTATTTTTTTAGTTTTATTTATTATTTTGCAACAGAGGCAGAGAGAGAGACAGGGAGAAGGGACAGATAGGGACAGACAGCAAGGGAGAGAGATGAGAAGCATCAAGTCTTTGTTGCAGCACCTTAGTTGTTCATTGATTGCTTCCTCATATGTGCCATGACTGGCGGGCTGCAGAAGAGCGAGTGACCTCTTGCCCAAGCCAGCGAGCTTGGGCTCACGCTAGCTATCTTGGGCTTCAAGCCAGTGACCTTTGGGTTCACGCCAGCAACCATGAGGTTGTGTCTGTGATTCCATGCTCAAGCCAGTGACCCTAAGCTCAAGCTGTTGAGCCCAGGCTCAAGTCGGTGACCTTGGGGTTTCAAACCTGGGTCCTCTGCTTCCCAGTCTGATGCTCTATCCACTGCGCCACCTCCTGATCAGGCAATTCTGTCATTTTTAGGTACAGTGGAGTATGCCAATAAAATCAAGTTTATTGTATTGGTTTCATCTATTATTTTGATTGGTAAATCTATCAATTATTATTTTTTTTTTTTGTATTTTTCTGAAGTTGGAAACGGGGAGAGACAGTCAGACAGATTCCCGCATGCGCCCGACTGGGATCCACCTGGCATGCCCACCAGGGGGCGACGCTCTGCCCCTCCGGGGCGTCGCTCTGTCGCGACCAGAGCCACTCTAGCACGCCTGGAGCAGAGGCCAAGGAGCCATCCCCAGCGCCCGGGCCATCTTTGCTCCAATGGAGCCTTGCTGCGGGAGGGGAAGAGAGAGACAGAGAGGAAGGAGAGGGGGAGGGGTGGAGAAGCAGATGGGCGCCTCTCCTGTGTGCCCTGGCCTGGAATTGAACCCGGGACTTCCGCACGCCAGGCCGACGCTCTACCACTGAGCCAACTGGCCAGGGCCATCTATCAATTATTGATTGAAGTATAGTTGTATGTTTGTGGATTAATTAAAGTTTTCTGTAATTATTATATTAACCTCCAAAAAATCTGAACCAATTTTTATGCTTACTGGCATATACTTAGATTCTTAAATGACTAATGGGTTATTTTCATATACTTAATGGCATTTTTTTTTCTTTCCTGGAACTTATCTGTCCATGTGTTTTGACTGTTCTTTTTTTCCTTATTGTATGTATATTTGTTTCTTAATGGTTTATAATCAGAGATGCATTTTAATTGACCCAATCTCTGAAGATACCCTAGGTTAGGAGCTCAACTTAGTACAGTTCAGTATAGATTGACAGAGGGCAAGCACCAGTGAAGCCCTCGGTAAGCACTTTGGAGGGATGAATAGATGCTTGCCCTCAATGGGGAACACCATGCTCAATGGAGGGCAAAGAGTGACCCAACTCTGGTGAAAGAAAACCGAAGTGTAACCCCCCAGTGACAGATGATATGATTCAAGGATTTGACAAGTTCTCCTTTTACTACGAGTAAACTGTCGCTATTATATGATAATTCTTAGGTCTTGTTTTGGCTAAAGATTTTGCCTCAGTGCTACTTAACTTGTGATCCTATATATCTGAACTATTATTATGTCTTCATTAGATTGGAGAACTTGTCCAGACTCTTTCTTGCGATTACAGTCAATCTTCCCTGGATGATGTGAGTGTGGCTGAGACATCTCCTACCTCAAGTCCTCCAGCTAAGAAATGCTCCAAAGCCCAAGAAAGATGGCAGATGTCTGCAAAGAAGTCTCTTCTCTTGTGGGCTCAGAAGCAGTGTACCACGTAAGTAGTTTGCTACAACCAGAGGAGACACATGGGCAGCTATACCCACCAACACAACCCCACTGACCTCAAGATCTGAAAATCAGGCCAACTGAGTGTAACAACACCTGCACACTTCCCTTTCATTAAAAGGAAATGCTCACTACCCCTTCCTCTCATAGTACGTCTTCCAAAGGTGGAAGTCCACGAGCTTCGCCACTCAGCTTTGAAGACTGGAAGGTGGTATCATCTGGGGCACTTTCCTCACTCCCATCTGCACGTGTAGGTGGCCTCTTACTGTGTGCAGATAAAGTGGTCTTTCAGTATCCCTTTTTTTAAGGCACAATTGTCCTTTGCATCTGGAAGGTGGATTTAGATTCAGAACATTTTTTGAATCTATACTAAGAGCTCTTTAGAAGTCAAGACTATGTCTTAATTGACTGTGTATCCTTAGAACTTAGATGATGTGAGTTCATGGTAAGTGCTCCATAGATGTGTGTTGAATGGATGAATGAGCAAATAGTGAATAAGTAACCAATTTATAAAATTATCTCCTGGAGCTGTATATGAGTACTTTAAATTTTTTTTTCATTGATTTGAGACAGGGAGGGGGAGAGAGAGGAGAGGAAAAGAGGCAGGGAAAGAGAGAGAGAGAGACATCAATTAATTGTTCCACTTAGTTCCAGTTAGTTGTTTACTCATTATTGCTTCTCATACATGCCTTGGCCAGGGATCGAACCCGTGACCTTGGCACACCAGGACAATGCTTTATCCACTGAGCCACCTCACCAAGGCTAGGCATTGTTTTTTAAGGAGAGCCCAGGTCATCTGAAGCAGACTATTTCTTGAGTAGCTTTTATGATTTGATTTATAACTTAAATTAGTGCATTGAATTTTCTTGTGTTTTTTATAAGATAGTAAAGGATACCATAGTTCTTCTGGAATATTTCCCATGCTTTGCTGGCAACTGTACTCTTTTATAACAGCTTCATCCCTTGTCAAATACAGAATAACGATTCCCTTGTCAAATACTGTTTAGCAGTTGATTGATTTGAAATATAGTGTGTCCGTAAAGTCATGGTGCACTTTTGACCGGTCACAGGAAAGCAACAAAAGATGATAGAAATGTGAAATCTGCACCAAATAAAAGGAAAACTCTCCCAGTTTCATACCTATTCAGTGCAGTTCGATGTGGGCATGCACAGATTTTTTAGGGCTCCTTAGGTAGCTATCCCGTAGCCTCTACTACAGACTCGTCACTGACTGATGGCCTACCAGAACGGGTTTCTCCACCAAACTACCAGTTTCCTTCAACTGCTTATCCCACCGAGTAATGTTATTCCTACGTGGTGGCACTTCGTTATAAACGCGCCAATATTCACGTTGCACTTTGATCACAGATTCGAATTTAGTGAGCCACAGAACACAATGAACTTTACCGTCCACATCTCGACTGGCATGGCTGTGGGCTGCTCCGCTGTATACACGGTGTTATGTCGTCATCTGCGCATGTGCACATGCTGCCACATCATCCTACAGAAACTAGGAGGGGTTTCCTTTTATTTGGTGCAGATTTCACATTTCTATCGTCTTTTGTTGCTTTCCTGTGACCGGTCAAAAGCTCACCGTGACTTTACAGACACACTATATATATATTAACCATCTTTATTTCCAGCTACCATTTGCGAGGTAAGTCTGCCATGATGGACAACAAAGACAAGGGGCTTGTACCCTAGTGGGGGAAGCAGATGAATAAATATGATAATTACAGTTGGCAATAGGTTAGGAAGGACTACAATGATTAAGAATGTCAAGGACAGGAAGAGGGTCGCATTTATTTTAGGTGTGTACGGAGTAGCTTTCTGAGGAGGAGACCTTTGAGTTGAGACTTGCAGAAGGCTTCAGGTGTGGGAAGAGCTGGGAGAAGGAGCTCCCTAGCAGGAAGATGAAAAGGAGCCTGACTATGGGGATGTCAAGTACAGCATAGGAAATGTAGTCAATGAGATTGTAAAACTATATATAGTGTCCATTGGGTACTGGATATACTGGGGGAACAATTTGTAAAGTATATGAATGTCTGACCAATATGCCGTATACCTAAAACTAATACAAAATAATATTGAATGTGAATTATAATTGAAAAACAATTTAAATAAACATTTGTCAAATGCCAAAAAAAGAAAAAAGAGCATGACTTGAGAAATGAGTGAAGCCAGTGTGGCTGCAACCTGAGAGGGGAGAGGGGAGAGGTAGGCAGGGGTGAAATCTTGTAAGGCTTTGTGGACCAGAGTGAGAGATGTTATTTTATTTTATTTATTTATTTATTTATTTATTTTTTCTGAAGCTGGAAACAGGGAGAGACAGTCAGACAGACTCCCGCATACACCCGACCGGGATCCACCCGGCACGCCCACCAGGGGGCGATGCTCTGCCCACCAGGGGGCGATGCTCTGCCCATCCTGGGCGTCGCCATGTTGCGACCAGAGCCACTCTAGCGCCTGAGGCAGAGGCCACAGAGCCATCCCCAGCGCCCGGGCCATCTTTGCTCCAATGGAGCCTTGGCTGCGGGAGGGGAAGAGAGAGACAGAGGGAAAGCGCAGCGGAGTGGTGGAGAAGCAAATGGGCGCTTCTCCTGTGTGCCCTGGCTGGGAATCGAACCCGGGTCCTCCGCACGCTAGGCCGACGCTCTACCACTGAGCCAACCGGCCAGGGCGAGAGATGTTATTTTATTTTTATTTTTTATTTTTATTTTTTTTTCATTTTTCTGAAGCTGGAAACAGGGAGAGACAGCCAGACAGACTCCCGCATGCGCCCGACCGGGATCCACCCGGCACGCCCACCATGGGGCGATGCTCTGCCCACTAGGGGGCAGTGCTCTGCCCATCCTGGGCGTCGCCATGTTGCGACCAGAGCCACTCTAGCGCCTGAGGCAGAGGCCACAGAGCCATCCCCAGCACCCGGGCCATCTTTGCTCCAATGGAGCCTCGGCTGCGGGAGGGGAAGAGAGAGACAGAGAGGAAAGCGCGGCGGAGGGGTGGAGAAGCAAATGGGCGCTTCTCCTGTGTGCCCTGGCCAGGAATCGAACCCGGGTCCTCCGCACGCTAGGCCGACGCTCTACCGCCGAGCCAACCGGCCCGGGCCGAGAGATGTTATTTTAAATACCATGACCAACTACAAATTTTTGCCCCAAAACTTGTTATTGTGGTAAAATATACACAACAAGACTTACTGGCCCTGGCTGGTTGGCTCAGTGGTAGAGCATCGGCTCAGTGTGTGGAAGTCCTGGGTTTGATTCCTGGTCAGGGCACACAGGAGAAGCGTTCATCTGCTTCTCCACCCTTCTCCTCTTGTTTCTCTCTTTCTCTCTTCTCCTCCCCTCCTGCAGCCAAGGCTCAACAAGAGCAAGTTGGCTCTGGGTGCTGGGGATGGCTTCATGGCCTCTACTCAGGTGCTAGAAAAATGGCTTCAGATGCAGTGGAGCAAGGGCCCCACATGGGCAGAGCATCACCCCCTAGTGGGCTTGCCAGGTGGATCCTGATCAGGGCGCATGTGGGAATCTGTCACTGCTTCTCCGCTTACTAAAAGAAAAAAAAAAGAAAGAAAGAAAAAGAAGAGAAAAGAAAAGACTTACCATTTTAAATGTATAGTTTAGTGGCAGTAAGTATCCATATTGGTGGGCAACCATGACTACTATCTATCTCTAAACTTTTTTCATCTTGCTAAATTATATTACACAACATCCCCATTTCTCCTTCCCTCCAATCTCTGGCAACCAGCAGTCTGCTTTTTTAATCTATGAATTTCACTATTTTAGGTACCTCAAATGAATAGAATCATAAAGTATTTGCCCTTTTGTGATTGGCTCATTTCGCTCTGCATAATACCTACACAATTCATTCATGTCGTACCGTGTGTCAGAATGTCATTCCTTTTTAGGGCAGAATAATATTCCATTGCATGTATACACCACATTTTATTTTGTCATTGATGTGTAATGACCAGTTGTAAGCAAAGGAGTGAGTGACAAGGTCTATGTATGCAATGAGCTACTGGTCATTGTTTGACACAGTGCATCAGTTAATTAGTTCCAGCGAGAAAAGAAAAATTGTTTCTCCTTGTAAAAGGAACTTAACTATATGTAGAGGTTTAAGGTCAGTCCTGAGCCAACAGATTGTTACGTGAGAAGCATTCAACTTGAGTATCACTGTCACTTGGAAGGCTTTTAAAGGTAGATTTCAGGCCCATGTCCAGAATTTGATTCAGTGGGTCTGGGGTGGGGTCTGAGAATGTGCATTTGCAGCCCTTGTAGCCTAGGAGATAGGTGCTGGTGCTGCTGGCCACACTTTGAGAATCAGTGTTCTATAGCATCGTAAGCCTCATCCAACGTGGGATTTTACTTTAATTTGACCACAAGATGAAAGTAAAATATTCTCCTAGAATGATTTATGATTTGTTTGATTCACTCAAATTTGTTTTCATTACTGTTGAAGAGAGTGGGGTTGCTTTGATATAGTCTTTTAAGTAGTATGATGTCATGTTTTTGTCCTCTTGTGATAGGTCTGAGTCTGTCAGTGTGACAGATTTTAAGTCAAGCTGGAGAAATGGGATGGCTTTTTTGGCTGTCATTCATGCCTTGAGACCAGACCTAATTGACATGAAGAGTGTGAAGCACAGATCCAACAAAGACAATCTCAAGGAGGCCTTTGGGATTGCGGAACGAGAACTGAAAATCCCCAAGCTGCTGGAGCCAGAAGGTCAAGCTTCTTCTTTGTCTTTTTTTATTTTTAAACAACAACTACAATGTCCAGTGTGAAGTTGATTTGAAAATACGAGTATCTGTATACAAGCAAATATAACAGTGTTATCATTTAGTTCTGGAGGGTTTAACTTAACTCCTTATTAATTTCATGAAATTAATTTCTACCAATTGGTTAACAGCAGTTACTCCTTGCTTTCCCTCTTACTGCTCTCTCTGAGGGGAAGTCTGCACAGCCCGCCCTCAGGGGAGCTGGCATTCATCCTCCTTGAGGGCGGGTTGTCTACTTAAGTTATTTGGCATTCTTCTGCACAGGAGATTTGTCTGTTCTCCGCTTGTTTGTTTATTTATTCATACAACCATTTATTTATATCAATATGGAATTATGGATATTTTTATACTTAGGGTTTTATCCAATACCACTTTATTGCTCAAATTAAAAATAATTTAAAAAAAAAATCTCAACGTTTTGGCCATCGGGAGCTCTTTCCATTGGCTCCTGTACTCCTTTAACGTGTCTCCATCACTGTGATGTTTGTTTGTTTGTTCTGGGGCGTGCCCTCACTTTTTGGCACTGTAAGGTTCTCCAGGCTCATCTTGTATTTTTTCTACCCTAGTTCTGGGGTCAGCCATTTCTCCAGTGAGCCCTGGTTCCTTTTGTTGGAGGGTGGCGTTAGAAACTAAGATATGGGTGCTAGGTGTGAGCTTTCTTGGGGTAGTTAGCTTTTTTGGACTCCATTTGTTTTCATGAGTTAAATTAGGTGATATTTCTAAGTTCAAAATGATGCCGTATTTCTATATATTAGTTTTGCTATTAGTTTGGTCCCATGTTACTTGTTATTCTTCTTATGTTAACATTATCTCCCACCTTCTTGCTTTTTCTTTTATTTCCTTTTTTCCATTTTTTCCCTTTGCCTTGTCTCTTTCCTTTTTGGCTTTTCATTATCTTTTTTTCCCCTTAATTTACCCCCATACTTTGTTCTAGTCTCCATTTCTTATTACTGTTATTTTAATGCTTCTTGCATATTTTTGAAATTTTTATTGAATTTTTTGGGATGACATTTGTTAATAAAATTATGTAGGTTTCAAATGTACAATCCTAGAATATATCATCTGCATATTGTAGAATGTGTTCACTGCCCAAAGTCAAGCATTTTGCATTTTGATTCTCCAAATCTGTATTATTAGTATAAAATACTTTGTTCTAGTATGTGACAATAACTAGGCAGCTAATGAAATAGATAATATAATAAAAGCAAATTTCCACTCTATGAATGATTGCCATAATTCATTTTATAAAAGCAAATTTCCACTCTATGAATGATTGCCCATAATTCATTTTAAATAGCTTAAATAAAAGATCAAAAATGTGAAATACATCATGATTACGTATGCAAACAAAATACCATAATCATATTTGAATAAAGGAATTATCTTTTGACAGAATTTTGTTAAAACATTTAATCCTCACGCATAGCTTCATGTACCATGAGAAATTTGAAAAAGTATCTGTTTAAGCCAGTATCATCATTTTATGTATCTCTTGATATTTACATTTTTTGTGTGAAAAAATAAAGTAACTCAACTCTTAGGGATCCTTCCTTTACTGAATCCTCACCCCCAGCTTTATATGGTTACTTTTATATGCGTACTGCCTTGAATTTTATTATTTGGATATAAGTTAGATTCACTTTCTTCTTCAGCAGAATCTGGGCCAACACATCGTGTGTTGTTGGTTTTTCTCCTGACCCTAAGCTCCTTGAGGGGAAGATGTCCTAAGGCATCTAGCATCTGTTTGATGAGTGTTTAAAGGCATAAAATATAAGGCCCCTAAGGATAAGGACTCAGTGGTACACTAGCTCCTCATTGTGACTTGCATTTGTTGGCTCCTTATATATATTTTTTGAATTGAGTTTAAACAATTAATAAATACAGAAGATTTTATTTTCAATAATCTTGATCGACTGTTTTGGAAATACAACAAGGGACATCCCAAAACTATGTGTTCATTTTGTCTGTGACATGCCTTCTTTGTTATTTTGTGATCTACCTAATTAATTATCTGTCTGGAGAAGGTCTGCACTTAAGGAATTTATAATTTTTAAAACATTTTTCATTGATTTGAGGGAGAGAGGGGAAAGGAAGAGAGAGAGAGAGAGAGAGAGAGAGAGAGAGAGATACATCAACTCATTCTGCTTAGTTCCATTTAGTAATGCACTCGCTGGTTGCTTCTCACATGTGCCCTGACTGGAGATCTAACCCATAACCTCTGCGCAACAGGATGGTGCTCTATCCATTGAGCCACAGAGCCAGGGTCATAATAGTTTTATAAACTTTGTTTAACTCAGCACTTTCCAAATTTACTTCACCGTGGACTTTGTTAATGCAACATAAAACTTGGTCCATGGAAGGCTCTCAGTGAATATATTTGTCCCATGAAGGAATGAATAAAATCTTGTGAATGTCTTTTTTTTTTTTCTTTTCATTTTTTCTGAAGCTGGAAACAGGGAGAGACAGTCAGACAGACTCCCGCATGCGCCCGACCGGGATCCACCCGGCACGCCCACCATGGGGCGACGCTCTGCCCACCAGGGGGCGATGCTCTGCCCATCCTGGGCGTCGCCATGTTGCGACCAGAGCCACTCTAGCGCCTGAGGCAGAGGCCACAGAGCCATCCCCAGTGCCCGGGCCATCTTTGCTCCAATGGAGCCTTGGCTGCGGGAGGGGAAGAGAGAGACAGAGAGGAAGGCGCGGCGGAGGGGTGGAGAAGCAAATGGGCGCTTCTCCTGTGTTCCCTGGCCGGGAATCGAACCTGGGTCCTCCGCACGCTAGGCCGACGCTCTACCGCTGAGCCAACCGGCCAGGGCCGTGAATGTCTTGATCAAGTCTTTCATACAATATATACTTTTGGAAAAGCTTCACATGTATTTGGAGTTGCTTTATGTGTCTACATGCCTGGTGGAGTTTCTGTCCTGTGTCTCAGGAACGAGGAAGGGTTTCTTTTCCCCTTTCCGCCCTCCTGGACTGCTTATGCTCTCATGCACACAACATGCCTGGTGGCAGCTGAGGCTGTGCATGGACCACTGCCAGGATTCAGCTGTGCTCTGTTTGACTCTAGATCTAGTTCTTAGCCACTGCTGTCATGTAGCAAGGGCCAATGACCAGAGATTGCATAGCTGGTTGACTACTTTGGTTCATTTCAAGGCTCTCTTATGGCAAACATAGCCTGTTCTCGAGTATTAATTACAGTAAATCCCATCTCTAGCTAAGTGATAGTGTGGCTTATCTTGCAGATGTGGATGTTGTCGATCCTGATGAAAAGTCAATCATGACCTATGTGGCACAGTTTCTACAGTATTCAAAGGATGCACCTGGAAATGGAGATAAAGCTCAGGTATGTCTTTAAAAGTACAGATCAAGCTTATTTTTGTCGTACCCTACCAATGGTTTAATTTTCATAACTGAGGTAAAATTGGCATACAGAACTGAAATGTACATTTTTGTGAGTTTTGACAAATGCATACACGGATGTAAACCATACTCCAGTAATGATGTAACACATTTCTGTTACCCAGAATGCTTCACTGTGCCTCTTCTTGTCTACGGTTCCCACTCCAGGCAACCAGTATTCCAATTTCTTTTGCTGTCAATTAGTTTTGCCTGTTTTTTTATTTTTATAAGAGTTTATTTGAGCCAAACTGATGACATATGCCAAGGAGCAAGGTGCAAATGCTTCCGCCTATTCTTTCTTTTTTTTAAGTTAAAAGTGGCAATTTATTAAACTTTGCTGAATTACTTTAAATAGCATATATATGCATTATATTGGACAAATTAAGTTACCAGGCTTTTATTTTTTTTTATTTTTTATTTTTTTTCATTTTTCTGAAGCTGGAAACAGGGAGAGACAGTCAGACAGACTCCCGCATGCGCCCGACCGGGATCCACCCGGCACGCCCACCAGGGGCGACGCTCTGCCCACCAGGGGGCGATGCTCTGCCCATCCTGGGAGTTGCCATGTTGCGACCAGAGCCACTCTAGCGCCTGAGGCAGAGGCCAAGGAGCCATCCCCAGCACCCGGGCCATCTTTGCTCCAGTGGAGCCTCGGCTGCGGGAGGGGAAGAGAGAGACAGAGAGGAAAGTGCGGCGGAGGGGTGGAGAAGCAAATGGGCGCTTCTCCTGTGTGCCCTGGCCGGGAATCGAACCCGGGTCTTCCGCACGCTAGGCCGACGCTCTACCGCTGAGCCAACCGGCCAGGGCTTAAGTTAGCAGGCTTTTAAAAAATTGTAGTGCTATCAAATTTTTGTCTATTGCAATTTTTTATTATTTTTAATTAATTATTTATTTTATTATTTTTTTTTACAGAGACAGAGAGAGAGTCAGAGTGAGGGATAGACAGGGACAGACAGACAGGAACGGAGAGATGAGAAGCATCAATCGTTAGTTTTTTCATTGCGCATTGGGACACCTTAGTTGTTCATTGATTGCTTTCTCATATGTGCCTTGACCGCGGGCCTTCAGCAGACCGAGTAACCCCTTGCTGGAGCCAGCGACCTTGGGTCCAAGCTGGTGAATTTTTGCTCAAACCAGATGAGCCCACGCTCAAGCTGGCGACCTCGGGGTCTCGAACCTGGGTCTTCTGCATCCCAGTCTGACGCTCTATCCACTGAGCCACTGCCTGGTCAGGCGTCTATTGCAATTTTTAACAGCTTTATTGAGATGCAGTTAACATATCATAAAACTAAACCATATAAAATTTACAGTTCAATGATTTTTAGTGTATTTATATACTGTATTCCCCCATGTATAAGATGTACCCTATTTTGAAAAATTTGGGGTCTAAAAACTAGGTGCATCTTATACAGTGGTTATAGATTTTTTTACTTGCATTTCCTGCTTTTTCTGTGCAGATGAAACTTTTGAATTTTTTTTTATTTTTTTATTACAGAGACAGAGAGAGAGTCAGAGAGAGGGATAGACAGGGACAGACAGACAAGAACAGAGAGAGATGAGAAGCATCAATTATCAGTTTTTCTTATGAGAAGCACCAATCATCAGTTTTTCATTGTGGCACTTTAGTTGTTCATTGATTGCTTTCTCATATGTGCCTTGACCGTGGGCCTTCAGCAGACCGAGTGACCCCTTGCTCAAGCCAGCGACCTTGGGTCCAAGCTGGTGAGCTTTTTCTCAAACCAGATGAGCCCGCACTCAAGCTGGAGACCTCGGGGTCTCGAACCTGGATCCTCAGCATCCCAGTCCGACGCTCTATCCTCTGCCCCACCGCCTGGTCAGGCGAGATGTATGAATTTTATGATGAATAAAATTTGAGTTCAATAACTTTATGTAATACTTTTTTTCCCTCCAAATTTCGAGCCCCAAAATTAAGGTGCATCTTATACATGGGAGCGTCTAATATATGGGGAAATATGGTAATTGTGCAACCATCACTGAATCTAATTTTACCACATTTCTATTTTACCTGTTCTTTATTTTCATAGTAAATGGAATTATGTAATTCATATCAATGGAAGGCATTGTGATCTACTCTTACTTTTTGTTTGTTGTGATACTCTTAAATTGCTATCAGTTGCTATTTGATTATTCAGTTTTTTTGTGACTTTTTTTTTTTTTAAGTAAAAGGAGAGGGGATAGTGAGACAGACTCCTGCATGCACCCTGATGGGGATCCATCTGGCAACCCCCATATGGGGCCTATGCTCGAGTACTGAGCTATTTTTAGCATCTGAGGCTGATACCTTCAGACCAACTGAGCTATCCTAAGTGCCCAGGGCCACACTCAACAAATCCAGCCACTGGCTGAGTGAGGGGAAGATGGAGAGAAGGGGGGGAGGGAGGAGGAGAGAAGCAGACAGTCGCTTCTCCTGTGTGCCATGACTGGGAATCAAACCCGGGACGCCCATACACTGGGCTGATGCTCTATCTACTGAACCAGCGGCTGGCGCCTTTTCTGATTCTTTAAAAAAAAAATTTTAAGGACTTTATTTATTTATTTAAGAGAGGAGAGGGGGAAGTGGGAGGAGCAGGAAGCATCAACTCCCATATGTGCCTTGACCAGGCAAGCCCAGGGCCTTGAACCTGCAACCTCAGTGTTCCAGGTTGATCCCTTATCCACCATGACACCACCACCCAGGCTTCTTTGCCTCTTTACACAAAATATTGTGGGTGGAAATTTCATAAAAATTACTGAGCTGAAAATATATACTTATTCTGCTTCTATAAGGATAAATGAGTGCTACTAAAAGTTAGTAAATGTTTTTAAATATTATTTTATAATGTACTTAAACTATTTTCTCAGACATGTTTACAAGTAACTATATTATTTGACAATATAAGCCTTTGTTTTTCCCAATTGTTTTGTTTGAGACGCTAAGCCAGCTTGTTACTGACTTTAGAAGAGAGGCTCAAGCCTGAGACTCAGGCTTATAATTCAGTTCACTTATTTCTGACCTGCTGAGAAGCTACCCTTTTCTAATTAATTTTCATATTAAAAATAAAATTAAAAATTCAATCATCCATGAGATCGAAAGCAAAAATATATAGAAAACATTTTTAATAGAAAACAAAAGTAAATGAAGTTGAATGCTTGTAAGATACAACTTAAAAAAATTTTTTTATTGACTCATTTTAGAGAAAGAGAGGAAGGGAGAGAAAGAAACATCAACTTCTGTTGTTCCACTTATTTATGCATTCATTGACTGATTCCTGTATGTGCCCTGACCAGGGATCAAATCTGCACTGTATTGGGACAGTGCTCTAACTAACTGAGCTACCCAGCCAGGGCCAAGATGTACCGTCTTTCGTTTTATCCTGCTTACAGTAGAATTTGCTTCCAAACTAGTTTACCACCTAAGCAAGAATCTAAGGAAAAATAATTGTTTCTCACTTCCACGTGACAGCATAATTGAAACCTTTAGTAGTGTTATTTTTAGGATCTTTAAAATATTTAAGGAGCCTGACCTGTGGTGGCGCAGTGGATCAAGCATCGACCTGCAATGCTGAGGTCACTGGTTCAAGACCTTGGGCTTGCCTGGTCAAGGCACATATGGGGGTTGACGCTTCCTGTTCTTCCTCCTCTCTCTCTCTCTCCCTCTCTCTCTTTCTCTCTCTCTCTCTCTCTTCTCTAAAATGAATAAATAAAATTTTTAAAAAATTTATAAAAAAAATATTTAAGGTATTTTTGATGTCAGTGTGTTTGGTGGATGTGGGCCTCTCTTTAATTAACCTGTATTTATATTTATCTGTGGGGGCACAAAAAATACTTTTCCTCCCACGTTTCTTCTGGCTGGGCTAATGCTCAAATAACATAAGACATATTAACAGGAGAAAATGTCCAAAATGTATTACTGATGTACGCGTGTGGGTGTCATGAGAATGAACATGAGACGCATTGTACAGTGAGGTTTATTAGCCATTCTGGACAAAGGAGAGGGAAGAAGTGGTCTTGGGTTTTAAAGGGAAGGCAGGCAATTTATGAGTAGATGGAAAATAGCAAACATGTGGTAAACAAATTCTTGCCAGGCCACCCAGAAGCAATGACATACAGAGGGGAGTCCGACAAACAGGCTTTGCTAGATTTCTCCCTGTCTGCTACACGTATTTTATATTATGATGCTAAGGCTTCCTTCCTTTAAGCATGTTTTCCCTTTCCTTCCTCCCTTCCTTCCTTCCTTCCTTCCTTCCTTCCTTCCTTCCTTCCTTCCTTCCTTCCTTCCTTCCTTCCTTCCTTCCCTCCCTCCCTCCCTCCCTCCCTCCCTCCCTCCCTCCCTCCCTTCCTTCCTTCCTTTCTCTCTCTCTCTCTTTCTTCCTTCCTTTCTTTCTTGTTTTAAAGATTTTATTTATTGATTTTCTTAGAGGAAAGAGAGAGAGAGAGAGAGAGAGAGAGAATGGGGTGGGAGAGCAGAAAGCATCAACTCGTAGTAGTTTCCCTTATGTTGCCTTGACCCGGCCAGCCTGGGGTTTTGAACCAGTGACCTCAGAATTGCAGGCTGATGCTTTATCCACTGCGCCGCCACAGGTTAGGCTTAAGCACATTTTTCTATCTGAATTTTTTTGGCCAGGTAAAAGGGAGAGTCAGAGGTTCTTTCTGAATCTTGTTTCTTGATAACCAGCTTAAAATCAATATACCATATGGCTTATTTTGGGGGTTTCAGATCATTGGTTCCCCTCAATTGGAAAGCAGGATTCTGACATGCCTACTATAAATAAGTAACTTAGAATAATGCTCTCTAAAATCAAAGAAAAATGGAAATGGATAATCTAAAAAAAAAAGTGGGGGCTTGCTTGGCCTGTTGTGTTTACTTATGTGTGTGTGTTTAGCACGTTATCTTCAGGGGCTACCTACAATCCATTTTAAAATTTAAGGTGTCATGAAAACAAGCAAAATTCTTCTTTGGTACAGTGAATCACTGTTGTGTAATGATTGATTGCATTATTTCACTGAATTGAAGTTGTTAATTTTATTGTTAAAAAAATCAAATCTATTTAGGATAGAATTTTAAATGTGTGTGTGTGTGTGTGTGTGTGTTTGAATTTCAGGGGAAGATGAAAGGTGCTAAGGTCTGGTTAACTGCACAAGAGAAAAAACTACAGAAGTTACTAAAGGATTCAGAAAATGAGACCTACTGTAAAAAGTATGAAGTAAGTATGACTTGTTTTTTTAAAATATATTAGCTTATTTAATTCTCATCAGGAGGTAGGACTATTATTAATGCCAAGTATGACTTTAAATGGTAATTTATTTGCAGTTTATTCTTTTGGAAGAGTAGGATATTTTCAATCAGTTTTTAGGAAGTCTTTCATAGCTAATTATATCTAAGTTAACAAGTTTTAAGGCTGAATTCTAAGACTTCCAATTTTTTTTTTAGGTGAGAGGAGGGGAGATAGTGAGGCAGACTTCCATATGCACCCCAACCAGGATCCACCTGGCAACCCCACCTGGAGCCAATACTCGAGTACCAAGCTATTTTTAAGTGCCTGAGGCTAGTGTGCTCCAACTGAGCTGTCCTCAGTTCCCTGGGACACACTCGAACCAGTTGAGCCACTGGCTGCAGGAAGGGAAGAGGGAGAGCAGGGGGAGGAGAGAGGGGGAAAAGCAGATGGTCACTTCTTATGTGTCCCTGACCAGGGATCAAACCTAGGATGTCTGCATGCTGGTCCAACATTCTATCCACTGAGCCACCAGCCAGGGCCAAGACTTCCAAATTTTAATGTGCATATAAAATACGGGTTTAAATTCAGCAGTTCTGTGGCAGGGCCTGAGATTCTGCATTTCCAATAAGCTCCCAGGTTGTACTGATGCTGTTGGTTCTTGAGTGAAGATTGGCAAACGGTGGTCTGTGGGCCCTCCCACCTTGTTTTCGTAAATACAGTGTTATTGGAACATTGCCATGCCCATTAATGTATCGCCCGTGGCTGCTTTCACCTGACAACGCCAGAGGAGAATAGTTGCTCCTGAGACCATTGATCCACAAAGCCTAAGATATTTATTATCTTGCCTCTGCAGTAAAAGTTTTCTAATACCTGGTTTAGAGCTTTTCAGAATGAATATTGAATGAAAGAAACCAGGAAAATCAGGAGATTAAGAATGGGGCCATCCCAGAATTGCTAATAGGAGCCAACCAGAAGGTTCCACAGTCTTCCTTCCTTCCTTCCTTCCTTCCTTCCTTCCTTCCTTCCTTCCTTCCTTCCTTCCTTCCTTCCTTCCTTCCTCCCTCCCTCCCTCCCTCCCTCCCTCCCTCCCTCCCTCCTTCCCTTCCTTCTTTCTTTCACCTTCCTCCCTCCCTTTCTCCTTTCCTCCTTTCCTCCTTTCCTTCCTTCCTTCCTTTTAATGAGAGGAGGGGAGGTAGTGAGACAGATTCCTACATGTGCCCCAACCAGGATCCATTTGGAAACCCCCCCCCCCGCCCCTCTTGGGTTGGTGCTTGGATCAGCCTGAGGCTCCATGCACTAGGACCCACCAACCTATCCTCAGTGCCGGGGACCCATACTTGAACCAGTTGAGTCACTGGCTTCAGGAGGGGAAGAGGGAGAGAAGGGGAGAGGGAGGGAAAGAGAAGCAGATGGTTGCTTCTCCTGTGTGCCCTGACCAGGAATTGAACCTGGGACATCCATAGGCTGGGTCAGCACTATATCCACTGAGCCACCGGCCAGGGCCCCTCAGTCCTGTTTCTTAGCACCCACTGTTCATGTACTTCTGTGCTCTCCACCAGTTCTCCATCCTGAATAAGGTGGACATACTCTCATGTCCCTACACAGCACTTGGCACCTCTAGGCCTTCATTTCCCTATGTGTTAAGGGAGGGAGTTGGGTGAAGCCAGCCTTTTTAACACTAACATTCAGTGGATTGTGTGACTCGCCCACCACACCATTTTTTTGGTTTGGAGCCATCGGAGAGGAAAGGGATCAGACAGCCTCGCCTTCCTTCTGTCTGAACTGCATGGGCCTCTTGAGCCTCTTCCCTTGCGCTCTGGTCTGGGACTGTTTCACTGACAAGACGGTCAGTGTCCAGTGAAGTGCCTGGCTCTCTCGTGTCTTTGATTTAGTAATGTACCACAGAGTTAGGTTTCTTAACTGAAAGACTTTACACAGTCAATAGTTAACAGAAAGAATGAATTATTCTTCAGTTTGCTCATAAAATTTAATTTAAAATGCTGCCAATAATGATGGATAATGTCTTAAATAAAATTTTATGAAATTAATGACTCTTACCAGTATGTCACACAAATGTGAACCAAGAAAAGTTTTATCAAAATATTGAGGGTAGAGACAAAGTATTTTCTGAAGTCTGTATGAAGACATGAGAAGAATTGGCTCAGCTAATCACAAACACCTCAAACCCCATTTATACATGTTGACTGCTGTCATATCACTTCCTCTTATTGCTATTTTTTCTTTCTTTCTATTTTTCTGAAGTTGGAAACGGAGGCAGTCAGACAGACTCTCGCATGTGCCCGACTGGGATCCACCCAGCATGCCCACCAGGGGGCGATGCTCTGCCCATTTGGGGCATTGCTCTGCTGCAACCAGAGCCATTCTAGCGCCTGAGGCAGAGGCCATGGAGCCATCCTCAGCTCCCGGGCCAACTTTGCTCCAATGGAGCCTTGGTTGCGGGAGGGGAAGAGAGAGACAGAGAGGAAGGAGAGGGGGGAGGGATGGAGAAGCAGATGGGTGCTTCTCCTATGTGCCCTGGCCGGGAATTGAACCCGGGACTCCTGCATGCCAGGCCGATGCTCTACCACTGAGCCAACCGGCCAGGGCCTGTCTTATTGCTATTTTATTGTGAACACATATTTGGGAACAGCAAACTCACACTTTTTATGTGGCATCATAACTTGTCCTCTAGAGCTGAGCGACCTTGCCTCTCCATTCCAGTGGAAATCCAGCAGTACTGACACGAGACACAGTCTGCGACCTGTGTCACTAAGATGGCACCTGAATGGTCATGCCGCACTAAAGAAAGAAACCAGATTAGTGAGAGGGTCCTGAATTTAGGGATTTTTACCTTTATCTAAGTAAAAATTTAAATATAACATGTAGCTATGGACCTTAACATTGCAGATTACATTTGTATACTGATCTAAACATTTCAGCCTTTAAAATATTCTTCTAATTGTAGAGACTGCTGTCTTTTTTGGAGTCATTCAGTGAAGGAAAAAAACCATTTTTGGACATCTTGCCAATGAAAGGGAGGCCGGATGAGCTGGATGAAGATCAGTTACAGTTGAGAGAAGCCTGGAGTGGCCTCAATGACCAGGTGCTGTGTTATGCTGATGAGAAGAACATTTCACCTTTGTTTTTCCATCCCAACTTTGAATTTCCATGAGGAATTCTGTAAAAGACAGAATACGTGCTTCAACAGAAAGTTGGGAGAGTGCTCTTATATTTCCTCTGTGGTCTTTATATTTCCCTTCAATTCTGGGCTTGGCATTGTAGATCAACCATGTTCTTTTTTTTTTTTTCTTTTCTTTTTGGGACAGAGAGAGAGGGACAGATAGGGACAGACAGACAGGAAGGGAGAGAGATGAGAAGCATCAATTCTTCGTTGTGGCACCTTAGTTGTTCATTGATTGATTTCTCGTATGTGTCTTGACTGGGGGCTACAGCAGGGTGAGCTCAAGCCAGCAACCTTGGGCTCAAGCTGGTGAGCCTTGTTCAAACCAGATGAGCCTGCGCTCAAGCTGGCAACCTCAGGGTTTCGAACTTCAGTCCTCTGCCTCCCAGTCTATCACTCTATCCACTGCGCCACTGCCTGGTCAGGCAGATCATCCATGTTCTGACCTGCAGCGTCCTCTCTACCACGGACCATGTGTCATGGATAGTGTCATGTGTCACTATCAATAGTGGCTTAGAGGGGGTCAGGACAAACTCCGAGAGAATGTAAGAATGAATGTGTGTATGTGTGTCTGAATATATCTGTGCGATTTCTTTTTTTTCTTTTTGTATTTTTTCCGATGTTAGTAGTGAGGAGGCAGATGGACAGACTCCTGCATGCACCCAACCGAGATCCATCGGCATGCCTACCAAGCGGCAATGCTCGGCCCCTCTGGGGCGTTGCTCCCTTGCGGCCAGAGCCATTCTAGCACATGAGGCAGAGGCCATGGAGCCGTCCTCAGCGCCTGGGCCAACTTTGCTCCAGTGGAGCCTTGGCTGCAGGAGGGGAAGAGAGAGACAGAGAGGAAGGAGAGGGGGAAGGGTGGAGAAGCAGATAGGCGCTTCTCCTGTGTGCCCTGACTGGGAATCGAACCCAGGACTTCTGTACACCAGGCTGACCCTCTACGGCTGAGCCAGCCGGCCACGCATGTGATTTCAGTCATTTTGCATTTATTGAGACTCAATAAATGGTGTATATTGCCCAGGATATGGTGTATATTGGTGTCCATTTCTTTGGATGTGCAGAAATTTTTTAGTTTGATATAGTCCCATTCATTTCTGTTTTTCTTTAATTCTCTTGCCTTTGGGGTCAAATTCATAAAATGTTCTCTATGGCCAAGGTCCATAAGGTTAGTACTTATGTTTTCTTCTATGTAATTTATTGTTTCAGATCTTATATTTAGGTCTTTGATTCATTTTGAATAGATTTTTGTGCATGAGGTGTAGTCAAGTTTCATTCTTTTGCATGTGGCTTTCCAGTTTTCCCAGCACCATTTATTGAAGAGGCTTTCTTTTCTTCATTGTGTGTTTTCAGCTCCTTTGTCAAAGATTATTTTTCCATATATGTGTGGTTTTATTTCGGGCTCTTGATTCTGTTCCATTGGTCTGTATGTCTGTTTTTCTGCCAATACCATGCCGTTTTAATTATCATGGCTCTGTAATATAATTGAAAGTCAGGTAGTGTGATACCTCTGGCTTCATTCTTTTTTCTACGAATTGCTTTGGCTTTTTGGGGTTGTTTATGGTTCCATATAAATCTGGTGATTTTTTTGTTCTGTTTTTTTTTTTTTTAAACTGCCATTGGGATTATAAATGCCATTGAGGTTATAATGGGGATTGCATTAAATTTGTATATTGCTTTGGGAAATATGGCTATTTTAACTATGTTGATTCTTCCAATCCATGAAATATTTTTCCATTCTATTGTGTCTTTTTCAATTTCTTTCAATAATGCTTTGTAATTTCTAGTATATAGGTCGCTCACATCCTTTGTTAAGTTTATTTGTAGGTATTTTATTTTCTTGTTGCAATTGTAAAAGGAATTGTTCTTTTCAGTTCGTTTTCTAAAGTTTCATTGTTGGCATATAGGAAAGCAGTAGACTTTAGTATATAAATGCTCTTTGGCCCTGGAAAAGTTCACCGATCCCTGCTTTAGTCTCTTGGGCATCAGCAGTGACAGCCTGTTTTAGAGTACAGTTTTCACACCATTTATGACAAGTGTTAGTAGTGTTCTGGTGGCTCAGAAAAGCTGCCCTCTCTGAGCCCCTGAGCCTGGAGAAGTAGTGCAGCTCCCGCAGTCGTCCCCTCCGTGGCTGTGCTCGTCGCATTCTCAACTCCTGTTCCGATCACAGCTTGATGGCGACGGCATCGCGGCAGGGGAGGGGAAGCTATTGTCTGGATAGTTCAGGCTGTTCCAGGCCACAGAGACCTGGCCTGATTTTTCTGAATATGATTTGGAAAAATTGCCTAAAATCATGAGAAAAAACCATAAAAAGAACCATTTTTGCAAGATTAAGTGCTGCAGATTGATAGTGACTTGAAAATCTATTTTTTTTGTATTTTTCTGAAGTGAGAGGCAGGGTGGCAAAGAGACAGACTCCCGGATGCACCCGACCGGGATCTATCTGGCATGCCCACTAGGGGGCGACGCTCTGCCCCTCTGGGGCATTGCTCCGCTGCAATCGGAGTCATTCTAGTGCCTGAGGCGGAGGCCATGGAGCTGTCCTCAGCACCCGGGCCAACTTTGCTTCAATGGAGCCTCGGGTGCAGGAGGGAAAGTGAGAGAGAGAGAGAGAAAGGAGAGGGGGAAGGGTGGAGAGGCAGATGGGTGCCTTTCCTTTGTGCCTTGGTCGGGTCTCGAACCCAGGACTTCCACACTCCAGGCCTACGCTCTACCACTGAACCAACCAGCCAGTGCCTAAGCGTTGTTAAAAAACAATTTGCCTTGCATGTAGTAGAATTCATGATGTTTTTAAAATAATTTTTATTTTTTCAATTACAGTTGGCATACATTATTATTATATTAGTTTTAGATGTATATCTCAGTGATTAAACATGATATAACTTACTCGGTGATCATGTGATAAATCTTGCACCCATCTGACACCATACATAGTTATTAGACTATTACTGACTACATTCCCTATGCTGTACTTTACATCCCCATGACTATTCTGTAACAACCAATTTGTACTTCTTAATGCCTTCTCCTTTTTCACCCACCCCCCATTAAATAACCCATATAGTATACAAACTTTGCCAATGCTTTTCTCTGTATAGAAATAATTTAACTCTAAGAATAGTGGCAGTTTATTTAGTAGGAATAAAATGGAAAGAGAAAATACAGAATCAAAACTCATACTTTCATTAGAGGAAATCACTTGAGTGAAACAAATTTTGACTTGTGCTTGATCTTCATCGGGGTACCTTTGAAATGAGAATACCAAAATGCCATCAAAGAGCCATGTGAGTTCAGATAAAAAACCCCATTCTTCATTCGGTCATCAGGAAAGGTGGTCACCTGAGAGCTGAATTTTTATTGTATTGAAGAATTCTTGTCGTCGGTGCGGAGTTCACGTTATTCCAGGGTTGTCCCCGGCCCCTCTGCTGACCACACTCTGCTATAACTGTGTACTTACCTGCTTTCCCTGCCAGGTGGTTAAGGCAAGAACTATAACTTTTATTTACCTGGTTTACCCTCAGATGTAGAGGACTGTATGAAACTAACTCTCCCCTTCATGGCTCATGAGTCTTAACTCTTATTTTTATTCACTTGTGTAATTGTGTGTATTTACTTTTATACCCATACCCTCCTTTCATTCCCCTCTCTCCTTACGTCACCACTGTGATGTGCTTAACGTGGATCTCTTTATTTTATGTTTTCGCAGATAGGTGTTGTGTTTTTGTGTCCGTGTCTTTTTAAGTTGTGTAAATTGATGTTATATGTTACTCTGTGTCTTACTTTCATTTCTGAGCACAATGTATTTAAGATGCCTCCATGCTGTCCTGTGTGTACATCTAATTTGTGCTACCACAAGCACTCTGTGTGATCACCACGTGTCCCCTACGCACTTCAGAACTCTTCTACTTCTTTATCCTGTTGCTTAGCACAATAGATGATTCATAACTGTTTCTTCAGTGAATGAATGACTGTGTGAGGGAGTGAGTTTTGAAGGTGCTTAGTGAAGGGGGGGGAAATCCAGTTAGAAGGGGCAGCAACAGCGAGACGTGGAGGGGCAGTCAGTGTTTGGGGAAAGATGTAGTTGGCATTAGTGTGACTTGTGTGCCTGTAGGGAGTGGTGGAAGGGCTGAGGAAGAATGTTGCCTGCATTGTGGGGGGGTTCAGTGAAAGACAGATATTCAAGAGAAATGTAGAGATAATAATTTATAAACCTGTTTGCGAGGTGTCGTTGTAATGTCAGAGAACACAAGGGCATACAGCCTTTGAGTCCGTGTCATCCAGTATAGTCGTCTACCCCTGCTTTGAGGGGGTGCTTTAAATATTTCCAATTTCCCTCTCATAACTGATTATGGATTTATCGCAACAGTTGTTTTTATTCGTGTATCCTCTTCTCCTACAGCTTTTAAGCAAATCATCTCAGTCAGCAGGTAGCCAAATGATATTTAGAACTAAAAGTTTACACATTGATAAAGATTTCCTTAACTAACGGATCAGAGAAACTTTAAAGAATTAAACATAATAGGCATGAGGAAATAAACTAGAAGAATGTCTACTGAGGAACACGGTCCTTTTTTTTTTTTTCAGATTAATGTGTGGGAAACAAAGCTGAATCATGACTTGCCCTCTCCCCTGCACCAAATTGAAGCTTGGCTCCAGGAGGTGGAGAAGCTTGTAGGCGAAGACCTGCCAGCCACCCGGGGTCACGCGGAAGCCATGGCGCTAGTGCGAGAGAAAATGGCTGTATTCAAGGTCGGGAAAAAAGGAGCATTGCAGAATCTATCTATCTATATATATATATTTTTGTATTTTTCTGAAGCTGGAAACGGGGAGAGACAGTCAGACAGACTCCCGCATGCGCCCGACCGGGATCCACCCGGCACGCCCACCAGGGGCGAGGCTCTGCCCACCAGGGGGCGATGCTCTGTCCCTCCGGGGCGATGCTCTGCCGCGACCAGAGCCACTCCACCGCCTGGGGCAGAGGCCAAGGAGCCATCCCCAGCGCCCGGGCCATCTTTGCTCCAATGGAGCCTTGGCTGTGGGAGGGGAAGAGAGAGACAGAGAGGAAGGAGGGGGGGAGTGGAGAAGCAAATGGGCGCCTCTCCTATGTGCCCTGGCCGGAAATCGAACCCGGGTCCCCCGCACGCCAGGCCGACGCTCTACCGCTGAGCCAACTGGCCAGGGTCCAGAATCTATATTTTGTTAGGACTGCTCTTGAGAAAGGCTTTGTTCTAGCAAGAGGGAAGAAAATCTTGTGGGCATTTGAAGGTGGTTGAGAATTATTCCCCTGGGGATATATGAGACCTGGAAGGTGCCTTCACATTCTTCATGAGAATGTGCTAGTTTAAGGTGGAAGCAATAAGAATAGAGTCCAGTGAGTTCTAAAGCTACTGAAAGTCTGATGAAAAAGGAGGGGGGAGACTGGTTTAAAATTGGGGAGATTGAGTCCTCACTCAGATGGCATGAAGAATTTGGAATATGAGATTTATAGCATTTGAGCACATAAAAATATATCTGAAAACAAAAGATTTTAATAAGCTTTGCCAAAGAAACTGCAGTCTGCCTCTCTGTAAAACTGTGCCAGTTTAAAACATGATGAAAACATTTATTCACAAAACCTTAGATGCAATGCGTGCATAGCACAGATGAGACAGACAAACCCTCAGTTACAATGTTCAGCAATACAACTAGTTCACATCATGTTAAATTTCCTTCCAGAGTCTGATGGATAAACTTGACTGGCACTGGAACACTCTCCTGGCATTTGAAAACAGAGATGAAAAGCAGTTGCCGTTGGTACCACCTTACAAACTGGAGGAAATGAAAAGACGGTTTGTAACACTCCCCCTTCACAGCTGCTGGAGCCACTCGTGTTTGAGCACTCAGTGGTGCTGTAGGGACCAGAAAATGTAGATTTTTAGATCATTTCTGAGAAATAGTCCTTAAATCTTGGTAACAGTACTTTCCCTGTTTCTGTAAAACATAATGTCATGCTAACATGCTGTCTCTTTATATTGAATGGGACGATGTGGTGGTAGAAGTAGTTCTGGGTTTACAGTCAGACACTGAGCTCTGTATCCCAGTTCTGGCCAAGTGACTCTGTCTTTCTGAGCGTGTGTCCTTGTTTGTCAGCATAGGATCATGATAATCAGCGTGTGCACTTCTCCTAAGGATACCGGGTGAGGGAGGAGATACATGAAAGCACTTTAGAAACGCTAATACTGCAAATACAAAGATTATTTCATTGCTGGTTTCCACATCTCTTTTCTTACTACTTATAAGCAACTTACTAGAATGATTATAAGAGAGTATTTGCCTTTAATGAAAACTGTTCTTACTATGAAAAGGCTGAAGGTATAGTTGCATTAAGTTATACAGAAGTTTTCAAATTTGGTAGGATATTTTGGAGATTAACGTTTTATTATCGGATTTCTCAATAGGGTTATAATTTCTTCAGAAAAATGTTCTGTTAGATGTTTTCACCTTAGAAATATAATAGTTGTTATAGATCTAGCCAAAATGTTTGTTTTTGTTTAAAAAAGATTTAAAGATACATCTGAGTACTGTGTGTTTTAAAGGCAAATTAGAGTTCCAATATTTTTTAAAATGCCACATAGCTCACATTTGTCCCATTAAAATACGAAGTTAAATTCTAAAACTTGCTCTATTTTCCAGAATCAACAATATTTCGGGGAAAAAATTCATTCCACTCTTAGAGTTTCATTACTATAAGTGCTCTGTCCTTGGTCTGCTAGATGAAGTGAAATCCAGATTGGGTGTTTGGAACATCAAATACGGGAGCAAAGAATCTGTGGAGTTGCTGCTGGAAGACTGGCACGTAAGCGTTTTATTTCACGTCTTAGAAAACCGTCCATGTCTGGGTGCTGGGATGCATTTCTCCTTGGCACAGTTTCCCTTTACCTTTTCAGGTTCTTAGCTGGGTATTTTTTGGTACCTTCCATTGCCTGGAGAAAAGAATTCTAGATGGTCAAATAACAGACACCAGGGAAGAATAAGAGTGAAAATATTATTATTTACTACAACAGGGGAGATTCCGTTAACCAGCTAATTAACATAATAGCTAGAGAAAGTCTTGATGTTATTTCCATTAAAAATGTCTGTTTTTATTTACTGGACATGTTATTATTTTTTCCCCACTCAGGTAAATGGTTTTATTCAAAAATTAAAATTTGTTTTGAACATTTTATTCTTAGCCTTTCAGTTTTAAGGGTGAGAAAAGCAGTATATTTTGCATTGAGGCTTTTTTTTAGGGAGAGGGCTTAGCTCTAGAAATTTATAGAAAGAAACGTCACAAATGACTTAAATGTAAGTATATATTCATTGGTAAATTAAAAGTAAAGCATCCTAGGAATGTCAAATGCTACTTGCTGTTTCCTTCTTTTTGGAATGAGGGACAAAAAGAAAAATCCAAGACTGTAAACTTCATTGCATAAAGTTGAAAAACAGGAAGAGAGATTTATTACAATTTATGATTTGAACATTGTACATTCCCAAATAGAAAGCGTCATTCTAAATTAGATTAGACTTTGAATATATTTCTTTTTCTTTTTTCTTTGATTATTAATGCTTAAATTTAAACAATCATACGATCAGTATACAATAATGTACAATAAATACAGTTGTTAATTAACTGTATTTTTCCATAGCATAATTTGCTTGTATAGGACACATAATAATTTATTGTTCCACTTATTTATACATTCATTGGTTGATTCTTGTATGTGCCCTGACTGGGGATTGAACCCACAACCTTAAGCATGTTGGGACAATACTTTAACCAACTGAACTACCTGGCTAGGGCAGGACACATAATAATTTAGTTAATGGTAATTTCTCAAATGTTTTTGCAAGATGGATAGTATCTATTTATATCTATAACATACTCAAATATATCTAATAAAAAATTATTCAACACTAATATAAACATATGAAAGAAGAGAAACATATACAAATTATGCAATATTAGTAAATAGGTCAGGTAGAAGATTTTGAAGTAGCCATAAATACTCAGCATGCTTTTTCCCACCAGAGGAAAACCATTATGGAACCATATCACCATGTTAAGATCAATTTTTCAGGTTTCATACCTGATGCAATATTCTTCCTCATAATTCAGTCTGCTGGACCTTCTCTGTCTCTTTCTGACCGCCCTGCTTTTTTGCCTACTTGAGTCTATAGAAGGAATGCCTTAAACAAGCGTTAGTGTCTAAGTGTCTCATCACTGTTTCTATGTCTGGTTCTGGATTTCGCTGCACATTTTAAAAAGTAAAAGCTGTCAATATGTTTTTGTCTCCTTTCCCCCCCCAGAAATTTATTGAAGAAAAAGAGTTCCTAGCTCAACTTGAAACTGCTTTTCAAAAATGTGAAGAACTTCATATGAATTTGGGTAAAGCTTTTTGATGGAATGGTCGCTTAAAAAGAGCATTTTATCTCTTTTCACTTTCTTTAGACCTTAATATTTTATATGCACATTTTCTTTGGGAAATTCTTACATTTACTTTTAATGTTGTTAAAGTACATACTGATTTTGCTACTGTTAATACGCAAATATTTTTCTTAATGGTATTTTATTAATAAAAACTATTTTCTAAGATTTCTTTCTTGTTAATATTCTAGGTGGAGAATATCAGAATATTAGTGAACAATATATGATGGTGGAAGATAATATTTCCATGTATAGAAATAGTATATATGATGTGAAGTCCACTCTGCAAAACGTTCTGACAGGTTGGACTACTTATATGGAAAAGCTTCGCTTCCTAAAGGCTTGTTTTGAGGAGACAAAGAAGGAACCAGTTTTAGAGGTATCTGCAGTCGAATGGCACCTGCTCAATTGTCCTTTTCTGTCTTGTATTGCAAGACAATTGTATTGTTTGGAGACCCTCATTTTTAGTCCAAAAATTAGATATTAGGGAAGAGTAAGCAGTACTGTTGGGAAATTCTTGAAGGTTTGGAAAGAGTTTAGTTTTGTCTGAAGATTACCACCGAAGGCAGTTTTTTCCTCATTATAGGTCACACACATACACACACACACAGCTTTATTGAAGTATACTTTATATACACAGTATAGCTTTTGGAAGATATAGTGCTACAGTTTTACGAAAGGAAATAAAAACATATCTCTCAACAACTGAGTCTAAAAATCAGAATAAATGAATAAGCAGATCAGAAACATACTCAGATAAAGAGAACATTTTGACATGGAAATGGGAGGAGAGTTGGAAGGATGGATTAAAAAGGCGAAAGGATTCAGAAGTAGAAATTGGTCATTACAGAATAGTCATGGGGATGTAGAGTATAGCATAGGGAATGTAGTCAATATTCTAATAACTATGTGTGGTGTCAGGTGAGAAGTTTATTGGGATGATCATTTGGTATGTAATGTCTAATCACTGGGGTGTACACCTGCAACTAATATAATAATGTGTATCAACTGTAATTGAAAAATAAAAAAAGATTAAAAATAGAAAATAAATTGATGTTTTAAAATGTTTAATTTTGACATACTTTTGAGCTCTAAAATCTTTCTGAGTTTCAAGAGGAAAAAAATCAGAAGATGATGGAAGGAACTTCAGTGTAATTCATTATTATTTTCATTTGCTATTCATGTAATAATCTGTTCTATGATCATTCTCTGAAGTAGTTATTCTTTCATTTGTCTTCTGTTGCAAATGGATATAGCTAGCCTCTCAAATTAAACGTTTGCTAGGGAAAAACTAAAATTACTTAACAGAAAATAGGCTGTTCGTATGAAAAATAGAATTTGCGTAAGTGTATGAGTACAAAAAGATTATCTGAGGGGTTAGTGAGACATTATTCCTCCCTGTCACCCTTTATTTATACTAGAAAAACAGGTCTTTGGCTTTCAACAGTTTTTCTGTTTTTCAAGTTCTTTTATTATTAAAATTTACAAACTCTGAGAAACAGAACACTTTAAGCCTTTTGGTTCCCAAACTGTGCTGAGGTGCCCTGAGCTGCGAAAGAGAACTCTTGGAAGTTAAAAAAAAAAAGAAAGAATTTAAAGATAATTTAAATTTTGAGGGAGACACAATAAGACTGGTCTGTTGGACACTATGCAGTTGTTTGGACCTGACTACTTAAAAATGGGAGCTTTCAGATCATTTTTCTTGCCGGAAGAAATCCATGAAAAAATTACTGAGACATTGAAGGCATCATGAACTAAGTTTGAGAACATTTGCTCTAAGCTGATCAGCCACTTAGAAAGGAAGATGAGATGCTTCCTACATGTCCCGGATCGGGAGTGATGACAGACGTCTAGAGCTGACCAGTTAGGGCGTAGGGATCAACAGGGCTAGATCAACAGGGTTGGGAGGGGGGTGTCTAAAGAGAGGGTCAGAATTCTGCAAAAGCCTCACACTCACTTTTGCTTATAATCAACCTTGGTAAAGATCTATTGATAGATCATAGAAAGATAAATATTTTGTCATTAAAATATTTTACCTATATGTTATGTAGGTTCCCTTTGAGACACTATCCCAGTGGAATTTAGAACATACTACTTTAAATGAAGTAGGAAATTTCTTAATTCAAGTCAGCAATGCTGAAATTGGATCATCTATTTCTAAAGAACTGAGAAGGCTGAATAAAAGATGGAGAAAGTTTGTTACAAAAACTCAGCTGGTAAGTTTTGGGGTTTGTTAACAGCTTTATTGAGGTATAAAATCATATACCATACATTTCATTCATTGAAAGTATCTCACAGTTATTTTTAGTATATTCAGAGCTGGGCAGTGGTCACCACAAACAATTTTAGAACATTGGCATCGCTTCAGAAATGAACTCTGTACCCATTAGTAGGCACTCTCCATTTTCTCCTACCCTCCCCAGCCCTAGGCAAGTGCTAATTCACCTTTTGTCTCTATAGATTTACCTATTTTGGAAATTTCACATACATGGAATCATATAATGTATGGTCTTCTATTTCAGGCTATTTTCATTTATTGTAGTGATTTTCAACTGGTGTGCCTGACTGTTTAGTAGGGAGCAGTGGCCTCCTTTCTTTTAGTTTTTTTTTTTAAAAAATTACTGATTTGAGAGAGAGAGAAACATTGATTTGTTGTTCCATTTACTTATGCATTCATTGGTTGATTCCTGTGTGTGCCGTAACCAGGGATCGAACCTACAACCTTGGTGTATCAAGATGACGCTCTAACCAACTGAGCCATCTGGCTAGGGCCTGACCTCTTTTTCTTTGGATTGTCAAATAAAAAATAACAACAGACAACCCAACAATAGCTGTCCAATGTAAACAAAAATCGTACTTATTTTTTTAATCAAATTTATTTTTTTGGTGTGCCGCAGAATTTTAGTAATTAGTTTATATGTGCCATGAGATGAAAAAGGTTCAAAATTGCTGACTTAGAGTAATGTTTGCAAGGTTCCTTCATGTGGTAGTATCTATTAGTTCTTGGCTTCTTTTTACCAGCAAATAATAATAGTCAATTGTATGGATATACCACATTCCATGTACTCATTGATCAGTTGATGTACATCTGGGTTCTTTCCACCTTTTTGACTCATGAATAATGTTGCGCTGAATATTCATGTACTAGTTTTTGTGTGGACATAGAACACAGCTTTCCAGTTGAAATTCCTTTACTGTTAAAGAATAATGTTACAGCCTGAACAGTGGTTGCCCAGTGGGTAGAGCGTCAACCTGGGATGCTGAGTCCCAGGTTCAAAACCCCAAGATCACCAGCATGAGCATAGGCCAGGGGTCCCCAAACTTTTTACACAGGGGGCCAGTTCACTGTCCCTCAGACCGTTGGAGGGCCAGACTATAAAAAAAAACTATGAACAAATCTCTGTGCACACTGCACATATCTTATTTTAAAGTTAAAAAAAAAAACAGGAACAAATACAATATTTAAAATAAAGAACAAGTAAATTTAAATCAACAAGCTGACCAGTATTTCAATGGGAACTATGGGCCTGCTTTTGGCTAATGAGATGGTCAATATCCGGTTCCATATTTGTCACTGCTAGCCGTAACAAGTGATATGTGCTCCTCTCACTGACCACCAATGAAAGAGGTGCCCCTTCCGGAAGTGCAGCGGGGGCCGGATAAATGGCCTTAGGGGGCTGCATGTGGCCCGCGGGCCGTAGTTTGGGGACCCCTGGCATAGGCTCATCTGGCATGAGCACAGGGTTGCTGCCTTGAATGTGGGATCATCAACATGATCCCATGGTCACTGGCTTGAGCAAAGGGATCAGTGGCTCAGCTGGAGCCCCTTGGTCAAGGCATGTATGAGAAGCAATCAATGAACAGCTCAAGTGATGCAACTAAAAAAAAAAGAAGAAGAAGAATGTTAAATATATTTGCCTACTAGATTTTAAGTTCCTTGAGAACATACATTGAACTTTATTTATCTTTATATTTGGCATTGTGCTTCATAAAAGCCGACTATACATAAATTTCTAATTTAAATTATTAACTCTTTTTCTTAGTCTTCACAATTTGAGACAGGTATTTTATGGGAAATGCTTACATTTTAAAATGTATTGACTATAATATATCTGTTTATTATTGGTAATAATACATTTTTGCATGAAACATATAAGCACTAAATTTTATGACATTAATTTTATATAGGAAATGAAACTGCCACTAATAAAAAAACAGGATCAGCCCATTCTTGACAATTCTGAAAATATTCAGCCATCTAAAGAAGACAAAACAACTTCTGATTTTTCAGCCACTGAGCCATTAGGACTTCCTGAAAGTCACAATCAGAATATAAAGGTAAAACAGTCATACTTCGTTTCGTTTGTATAAAGCTGGATGAGCCAGTGCACAAGCCGGTGATCTCAGGGTTTCGAACCTGGGTGCTTTAATTTTGCCGTTTTTCTTTTGAAAAAGCCATATTGTTGAAACAGTGGTAAATATGATTATTAGATCATATCAAAAGCATAATCATTTTCCAGTAAAATGCTGTTGGGGTTCCCTTCCTGAAGTCTTTATTGTTAGTCCTACGTCTCTCAGTTACGGAGGAGGGGATTCCTGACTTCTCAGCTGGGGAAAAGGGACCAATGTTTTTTCTTCAGATTACTTCTGACTGGTGCTTAGACACTGTCCAGCTTCAGGCTAGTCCCTGACCTGTGTCTTGTTTCCATTCTGTAAAATGGGGGCAAATATAATCTTTATTTGTTGCTTTGTTGGGTAAGAGAATGATCTTAGATTATAGATAAGTATATGCAAAAAGGAACAAAAAAAATCAAAATCATGCCCAGGTATTATACCTATGGCTTGGGAAATGTGTCTTCTTCAGAATAACTTACTGTTTTACTGAAGAATGTAATGTTTAACTGGCTTTGGCCAGTGGCTGGGACGGAGTGCCAGTATTTTCCTACTGCTTGTAAGACCTAATCAGAGCAATCAGGAAAGATTTGGCTTTGTGCAATATGCTTTTACAATAGAAGAATATAGAATAGTGTATTCTTCTAACATATTTAAAATGCAATCCGGTAAAAAAAACAACTTTAAGAATGTATTTATTGCCTGACCAGGCGGTGGCTCAGTGGATAGAGCATTGGCCTGGGACGCAGAGGACCCAGGTTCGAAACCCCAAGATCACCGGCTTGAGCACTGGCTCATCCAGCTTGAGCACGGGCTCACCTGCTTGAGCATGGGGTCACTGGCTTGAGTGTGGGATCATAGACATGACCCCAAGGTCGCTGGCTTGAGCAAGGGGTTACTCACTCTGTTGTCCCCCAGTCAAGGCACATATGAGAAAGCAATCAGTGAACAACTAAGGAGACAAAGGAGCCACAACTATGAATTAATGCTTCTCATCTCTCTCCCTTCCTGTCTGTCTGTTCCTATCTGTCCCTCTCTCTGTCTCTGTCAAAACACAAGAATGTATTTATCATGTAAAGCTGTAATGTATCAACCTAGTGGATATTGAAAGATTATTGAGGGGAAAAGGCTTAATTTTGTTGAAATTTGATTCTCTCTCTTTTTGAGGATGTTTTGCAACTAGTATTGCTGATAGCTGTATTGAATTTAAAATTTTTTTAACTGAATTTTATTTAAGGGACACTGGTTAACATAATTATACAGGTTTCAGGTGCCCAATTCTACAACACATCTCTGTACACTGTATTGAGTTCACCCCCGCCCCCGCAGGTCAAGACTTCATCCATCATTATTTATCACCTCTGTGCCTTCCTCCACCTCCCCCCTCGCCCCTGGCAATCACCACACTGTTGTCCCTGCTCATGTGTAATTTTTTTTCTCTATCCCTTCACCTCCCTCGCCCAAACCCTGCCCCAACAGCTGTCAGCTTTCTCTCGATGTATGAGTCTGTTTCTCTTTTGCTTGTTAGTTTATTTTGTTCATTAGATTCCACATATAAGTGAGATCATATGATATTTGTCTTTCTCTGCCTGGCTTATTTCACTTAGCATAATGATCTCCAGGTCCATCCGTGCTGTCAGAGAAGGTAAGATTTCAAGGGTTAGAAATGGATTTATAGAAGCAATACCTTAGAATTTTTCTAAGATTTCATCTTCTTATATGTAAAATGGAGATAATAGTAACCAACTGATAGGCATGATATTATCATTAAGAAAACAAATGTGGATAAACCTTTTAATATTTAAAGTGATATGGACTATCATAAAGTATTATTGTCATTGTCCAAAAACTGAGTCTTAAATCATTAAAATATGTTGAATTGGCACTCTTTAGGAAAAAAAGAGATAACTTTTTAACATTGAAAATTATTTTATAATAAAAACATTGCCATTTTCTTAGTGATAATGTTGAACATTGTAGGCTGAGGAAGAATATGAGGAAGGAAATGAAGAATTCACAGGGCAACTGAAAGTGGCTGAAGAGGTAAAAAAACTCACTGGAGACGTGGAAATCTGGGAAGCAGAAACCAAATCTGTTTTGGATCTTCTGAGACACCAAGATGATGTTGATACTTCAATGGAAGAACCTTTGCAGGTGTGAGCATAAGAGTAGTAAAAGGACAACTTTCATGATTGTAGACATGATAAATAAGTTTTAGAGTAAAGAGTAATACTACTGTTTGGATTTTCTTTGTTGGGACTTTTTCAAATAGCATGGATTCTTATTCATGAATCATTTGCTGTGATTTTGCTTGAAGACAGAGGATAGATTGGACAACCATTAATAATACCATATAAATCGAAGTTCTTGAATTAATTTTCCCAGCTGCAAAATGGAGATTAAAATATTTCTTGTGTGAGAGGGCAATGAGGAGATAAGTGAGTTCAGTCTCATATAGCTCAGTGCGGTGTGAATATGAGAGATTATGCAATCCATGCTTTGAAAGCTCACCCACTAATTAAGTCACTTTCCCTTCTTTATGTAGAGGAGGTTGACGGATGTTGTTAAAACTCTGTTCTGTCTTCATTCTCAGGCAGTCGACTCATTGAAAAGCAATGAGGCAAGATTGTGTTTTAATATCACTCAGTTCTCCTGGGAATGAACTTACAATCATGGTTTCTACTGAGTTCCAAGCTCAGCTATAAAATCCATGGAGCATATCATAAATTACAGCAAGATGGAAAGGTTCCGGAATAAAGGAACATTTGTGTAATTCTTTTAGATCTACATTTCTGAAATGGTGTATACATAGCATTTTGTGTTTTCACTATTTATAAGAGTGATACTTTTTATTGTTTTGGGCATATTATAGATATAAACGTGCCTGTGCCATATGCCAGTGCCTTTCTAATTTTATTTTTATTTATTTGCTGTATCTGGAATTTATTTTAGAAAAATAAGTGGGAAATGAGAAATTTAATATTTAAAAGTATTTTAAAAAATAACAGTGAAAACACAAACATGCTAAAACATAACTTCCGTTAAGAAGGCATTAATTAGGTCTTTATTGAATCAAGATTAATATTGTAAAGTAAGAACTGCAAGTTGCTGAACAGTACAGGTGATGTGATCCTTTTAGTGCTTTTTAAAACAGTTGATTTTTTTTATACTTTATGCTTTGATATCCATAGAAAGGGTGTGTAAGGGTATACAAATAGCTAACTCTGTCTGTCTTGATACTACTGCACTATGCCCAGCTCTTAGCACATTTCCTGGTACATAGTAGACATAAAGTATTTTTTAAATGAATGTGTATGAATGGTTGACTAACCACTAAGGGAGAGATGAGGAAGAAGAGGAACTTCTTTTTTCTTTTTTTTTAAATTCATTGGAGTGACGCTGATTAACATAATTATACAGGCTCAGGTGCCCAATTCTATAACACATCTCTGTATACCAGTATTGTGTGTTCACCCCACCGAGTCAAGTCTTTGTTCATTGCCCTATATCCCCCAACCCCGCCCCGCCCCGCAATCACCACATTGTTGTCCATGTCCACGAGGGGTTTTTTGGTACTTTTTTTCCTCTATCCCTCCACCACCCTCACCCAAGCTCCCCCTCCCCCAACAGCTGTCAGCCTGCTTTCTCTGAATGAATCTGTCTCTATTCTGCTTGTTAGTTCATTTCGGAGGAACTTTTTCTTTATGTGTTGCACTTTCTGTTCTTGTTCATGTTTTTTACATGAGCGTTTGGTACTTTTATGTAACCAAGATTTACCCAAAAAGGGTAAAACATTGAAATTATAAATAAACATACGTACTAATTTTAGACATTTAAATACGGCATTAAGGTATAAAGAATAAAATTAAAGTCATCATAATTCCACTACTCTAAGATAAATGAGATAAACATTTACGTAGTTGATATCACACAGTATAATTTCTGTCTTGTCACACACTTTAAAGTTGTAAGTGAAAAAAAATTTTTTGCTAACTTGATACCAAATGTGATACCTCATTGTTTTAATTGGTACTTATTTGATTGCATGTAAGATTCAACTTTTAAATGTTCATTAGTATTTTCTCTGTGATCTATCTGTTCTTTATTTTCTGAGTTTTCTTTGGGATTTTAGTCTTTTTCTTATTGAAATTATAAGCTCTTTGAACCATGAGCCATTTTTATTTGTGGAGTAAATATTTTTACCAAGTTGTTGACTTTTAAGTTTGTTTTACTTTACATGGAAAATTTTTATATTTATGTAGTCATTTCTATTCCTACTCATATGTCTAAAAAGGTCCTCCACACTCAGAGAGCAATTCAACTTTTACAGATAATTTCTTCTTTTTGTAGTTTTATATTTAACTTTCTGATAAATATGAATTTATTTTTGGTATGTGGTATAAAGCATGGTTCTAAAAATATTATTTTCCAGTAGCCATTTTCTCCAGAGATGTTATTAGATTTCCTTGCAACTGATTTGACTTAGAGCACCTTACTTTTTTAAGGTTTATTACTACTAGTATCTCAACATATTTTCTCCCTGTTGGTATTGTATGACTTTTAGTCTTTATTTTATTGAAGTGCTTAGTATATAAAGAATAATCTATAAAAGACTATGGTCAGTATCTGACTGCATAAATGTAAAATTTCAAAATAACATTCTTTAGAATATAAATTGGCCTCATTTGGATTAATAATTAACCTTTTATGACTTCTGATTAAAGTTAATGTCTAACATTAATCAAAATGTTTATTGTGATTTCGCTTTAATTTGTTTGAATAGCATCTTATTGCCAAAGGGTCTATGTATGAAGAGCTTGTGTCTAGAATGGAAGACACATTACAAATGGATGTACAAAATATTTCCAGCCAGCAGTCCCTCGAACATGTTCTCAGAGCTGGGCTTCAAGCAAAGATTCAAGAAGCTAAGGAGAAAGTCCAGGTCCCTCTTTCATATTCCCTATTCTTGAATTTAGTTTTTAAAACCAAGTGGTCAGTGGGAGGACGGGGAAATGGGGAGAAGTTACCCTGTAGTTTGGAAATGTTTTGTATATATTTTATCTTTTATTGCTTTATCATTTAAAGCATATTGGAGAATATCACTATAATAAATAAGGTACTTTTATGGCTAGCGGGAAAATATGAGTAGCTACCCAAAGAAAATATTTATTAATTTACACATTTTGTATGAAGTTGGGCCAAGTGTTAAGTTGAGAATTTTGTCTTCACAGATCAACATGGTAAAATTAGTTGCAGTGTTGAAGAACTCAGCTGACGTCTCCCCAGACCTGGATGTCAGGCGGAAGGTAGAAGAATCACTGAAGGACCTGGAATCGTACATTACAAGAGCTGAGCAGTTACTTGGCCAGAGAGACAGCCAGAGTAAACTGGTTTCCAAGTACAAGGTGGGGCTCTTTCAACTATCGAATATAGGAGTTTTATTCTTAGCAACTATGTACTTTGAAATCGAGATGTTTCCATCACTGTGATCATACATGAAGTTATTGTACCTTTAAACTTTTCTTCAGTTTTATACATTGTTCCCCTGAGACTCTTAAAAATAAACATTAATATGGAGAATTTTAAAAATTCAGTATATTATTTTAGACCTGCTGAATAGATTCAGTGACACAGTGTAAAGAACACAGCTGACTCTGTGACATTGAGCAAGAATTTAATTTCTCTCGTTTTTTTTTTTTTTTTTTTTTTTAAATAAATTTTTATTAATGGTAATGGGATGACATTAATAAATCAGGGTACATATATTCAAAGAAAACCTGTCTAGGTTATTTTGTCATTAAATTATGTTGCATACCCCTCGCCCAAAGTCAGATTGTCCTTCGCCACCCTCTATCTAGTTCTCTGTGCCCCTCCCCCTCCCCCTAACTCTCCCCCTGTCCTCCCTCCCCCCACCCCTGGTAACCACCACACTCTTGTCCATGTCTCTTAGTCTCATTTTTATGTTCCACCAATGTATGGAATCATGTAGTTCTTGTTTTTTTCTGATTTACTTATTTCACTCCTTATAATGTTATCAAGATCCCACCATTTTGCTGTAAATGATCTGATGTCATCGTTTCTTATGGCTGAGTAGTATTCCATAGTGTATATGTGCCACATCTTCTTTATCCAGTCTTCTATTGAAGGGCTTTTTGGTTGTTTCCATGTCTTGGCCACTGTGAACAGTGCTGCAATGAACATGGGGCTACATGTGTCTTCACGTATCAATGTTTCTGAGTTTTGGGGGTATATACCCAGTAGAGGGATTGCTGGGTCATAAGGTAGTTCTATTTGCAGTTTTTTGAGGAACCACCATACTTTCCTCCATAATGGTTGTACTACCTTACAGTCCCACCAACAGTGAATGAGGGTTCCTTTTTCTCCACAGCCTCTCCAACATTTGCTATTACCCGTCTTGTTGATCATAGCTAATCTAACAGGTGTGAGGTGGTATCTCATTGTAGTTTTGATTTGCATTTCCCTAATAACTAATGAAGCTGAGCATTTTTTCATATATCTGTTGGCCATTTGTATCTCTTCCTGGGAGAAGTGTCTATTCATGTCTTCTTCCCATTTTTTTATTGGATTGTTTGTTTGTTTGTTGTTGAGTTTTATGAGTTCTTTGTAAATTTTGGAAATTAGGCCCTTATCTGAGCTGTTGTTTGAAAATATCATTTCCCATTTAGTTGGCTGTCTGTTTATTTTTATATCAGTTTCTCTTGCTGAGCAAAAACTTTTTATTCTGATGTAGTCCCATTCATTTATCTTTGCCTTCACTTCTCTTGCCATTGGAGTCAAGTTCATAAAATGTTCTTTAAAACCTAGGTCCATGAGTTTAGTACCTATGTCTTCTTCTATGTACTCTATTGTTTCAGGTCTTATATTTAGGTCTTTGATCCATTTTGAATTAATTTTAGTACACGGGGACAGGCTGTAGTCGAGTTTCATTCTTTTGCATGTGGCTTTCCAGTTTTCCCAACACCATTTGTTGAAGAGGCTTTCTTTTCTCCATTGTGTGTTGTTGGCCCCTTTATCAAAGATTATTTAACCATATATATGTGGTTTTATTTCTGGGCTTTCTATTCTGTTCCATTGGTCTGAGTGTCTATTTTTCTGCCAATACCATGCTGTTTTGATTATTGTGGCCCTATAATATAGTTTAAAGTCAGGTATTGTAATGCCCCCAGCTTCATTCTTTTTCCTTAGGATTGTTTTGGCTATTCGGGGTTTTTTATAGTTCCATATAAATCTGATGATTTTTTGTTCCATTTCTTTAAAAAATCTCATAGGAATTTTGATGGGAATTGCATTAAATTTGTATATTGCTTTGGGTAATATGGCCATTTTGATTATATTTATTCTTCCTATCCAAGAGCAAGGAATATTTTTCCATCTCATTGTATCTTTTTCGATTTCCCTTAACAATGCTTTGTAATTTTCATTATATAGGTCCTTTACATTCTTTGTTATGTTTATTCCTAGGTATTTTATTTTTTTTGTTGCAATCGTGAAGGGGATTATTTTTTTGAGTTCGTTTTCTAATATTTCATTGTTGGCATAGAGAAAGGCTATGGACTTCTGTATGTTAATTTTGTATCCTGCGACCTTACTGTATTGGTTTATTGTTTCTAATAATCTTTTTGTGGAGTCCTTCGGGTTTTCGATGTATAGGATCATATCATCAGCAAAAAGTGATACCTTTACTTCTTCTTTTCCAATATGGATGCCTTTTATTTCTTTGTCTTGTCTGATTGCTCTGGCCAGAACTTCTAGCACCACGTTAAATAAGAGTGGAGAGAGTGGACAACCCTGTCTTGTTCCTGATTTAAGGGGGAAAGCCTTCAGTTTAGTGCCATTTAATATGATGTTAGCTGATGGTTTATCATATATGGCCTTTATCATGTTGAGATATTTTCCTTCTATACCCATTTTGTTGAGAGTCTTAAACATAAAATTGTGTTGTATTTTATCAAAAGCCTTTTCTGCATCTATTGATAAGATCATGTGGTTTTTGTTCTTTGTTTTGTTGATATGGTGTATTACGTTAACCGTTTTGCGTATGTTGAACCATCCTTGAGATTCTGGGATGAATCCCACTTGATCATGATGTATTATTTTTTTAATATGTTGTTGTATTCGGTTTGCCAGTATTTTGTTTAGAATTTTAGCATCTGTATTCATTAGAGATATTGGTCTGTAGTTTTCTTTCTTTGTGCCATCCTTGCCAGGTTTTGGTATGAGGGTTATGTTGGCCTCATAAAATGTGTTCGGAAGTATTGCTTCTTCTTCAATTTTTTGGAAGACTTTGAGTAGAATAGGAACCAAGTCTTCTTTGAATGTTTGATAGAATTCACTAGTATAACCGTCTGGGCCTGGACTTTTATTTTTGGGGAGGTTTTTAATAGTTTTTTCTATTTCCTCCCTGCTGATTGGTCTGTTTAGGCTTTCTGCTTCTTCATGACTCAGTCTAGGAAGGTTGTATTGTTCTAGGAATTTATCCATTTCTTCTAGATTGTTGTATTTGGTGGCATATAATTTTTCATAGTATTCTACAATAATTCTTTGTATATCTATGATGTCTGTGGTGATCTCTCCTCTTTCATTTTGGATTTTATTTATTTGAGTCCTGTGCCTTTTTTCCTTGGTGAGTCTTGCCAAGGGTTTGTCAATTTTGTTGACCTTTTCAAAGAACCAGCTCCTTGTTTTATTGATTTTTTCTATAGTTTTTCTGTTCTCTATTTCATTTATTTCTGCTCTGATTTTTATTATCTCCTTTCTTCGGCTGGTTTTGGGTTGTCTTTGTTCTTCTTTTTCTAGTTCCTTAAGGTGTGAAGTTAAGTGGTTTACTTCGGCTCTCTCTTGTTTGTTCATATAGGCCTGAAGTGATATGAACTTTCCTCTTATTACTGCTTTTGCTGCATCCCAGAGATTCTGATATGTCGTATTTTCATTTTCATTTGTCTGTATGTATCTTTTGATCTCTGCGCTTATTTCTTCTTTGACCCATTCATTTTTTAGAAGTATGTTGTTTAGTTTCCACATTTTTGTGGGTTTTTCCCCCTCTTTTTTGCAGTTGAATTCTAGTTTCAAGGCTTTATGATCAGAAAATATGCTTGGTACAATTTCAATTTTTCTAAATTTGCTGATATTGTCTTTGTGGCCCAACATATGGTCAATTCTTGAGAATGTTCCATGTACACTAGAGAAAAATGTATACTCTGTCGCTTTGGGATGAAGTGTCCTGTAGATGTCTATCATATCCAGGTGTTCTAGTATTTCGTTCAAGGCCACTATATCTTTATTGATTCTCTGTTTGGATGACCGATCTAGAGCCGTCAGCGGAGTATTGAGGTCTCCAAGTATGATTGTATTTTTGTTAGTTTTTGTTTTAAGGTCAATAAGTAGCTGTCTTATATATTTTGGTGCTCCTTGGTTTGGTGCATATATATTAAGGATTGTTATGTCTTCTTGATTCAGTGTCCCCTTAATCATTATGAAGTGACCATTTTTGTCTCTGAGTACTTTTTCTGTCTTGTAGTCAGCATTATCAGATATGAGTATTGCTACACCTGCTTTTTTTTGGGTGTTGTTTGCTTGGAGTATTGTTTTCCAGCCTTTCACTTTGAATTTGTTTTTATCCTTGTTGCTTAGATGTGTTTCTTGTAGGCAGCATATAGTTGGATTTTCTTTTTTAATCCATTCTGCTACTCTGTGTCTTTTTATTGGTAAGTTTAATCCATTTACATTTAGTGTAATTATTGACACTTGTGGGTTCCCTACTACCATTTTATAAATTGCTTTCTGTTAGTTTTGTATCTAGTTTGATTCTTCTCTTTTGTTTTTCTATCATTTGTTTCTGTTTGTTTGTGTTCCATACTTCTTTCCTCTGTTGCTACCTTTTTTAAGTCATGTGTTTTTGTGGTGGTTTTTTCAAGGGTGGTTACCATTAAGTAATGAAAAGGGTACCTACCATATTCATTGTAGTACCCTATCTTATAAGTATTTCTGCACTTCATCGTCCTTTGCTACTGTTAATCTCCATTCTCTCCCCCCCCCTTTTTTTTCCTTTGTTGTCACAGTTTAAGTTTGGTTTTATTGTGTTCTTGGTGGAGCTGTTACTTGTGGTGTTGTTTTCTTTTGTTCTTTGAATCTGGTTGGAAAACCCCCTTTAGTATTTCCTGGAGTGGGGGCTTTCTCGTGATAAATTCTCTCATCTTTTCTGTATTTGTGAATGTTTTTATATCTCCTTCATACTTGAAGGATAGCTTTGATGGGTATAGTATTCTTGGCTGAAAGTTCCTCTCTTTCAGGGCCTTAAATATTGGGGTCCACTCTCTTCTAGCTTGTAGAGTTTCTGCTGAGAAATCTGATGATAATCTAATAGGCCTTCCTTTATATGTTGTACTCTTCTTTTCCCTGGCTGCCTTGAGAATTTTTTCTTTGTCATTGGTTTGTGTCATCTTTATTATGATGTGCCTTGGAGTGGGTTTGTTGGGGTTAAGAAAATTCGGTGTTCTGTTTGCTTCTTGAATTTGAGGCTTTAGTTCTTTCCACAGGCTTGGGAAGTTCTCGTCTATTATTTGTTTGAGTATATTCTCCATTCCATTTTCTTTCTCTTCTCCCTCTGATATACCTATTATTCTTATGTTATTCTTTCTGATGGAGTCAGATAATTCCTGTAGGGCTTTCTCGTTTTTTATTATTTTTGAGTCTCTTTCTTCTTCTCTCTGTTGTGCCTCAAGTTGTTTGTCTTCTATTTCACTAATCCTATCTTCAATCTGGGTTGTTCTGCTAGCTAAGCTTGTTACCTCGTTTTTCAGCTCGTGAATTGAGTTTTTCATTTCTGTTTGATTTGTTTTTATAGTTTCAATTTCCTTGGTAATATATTCTTTGTGTTCATTGAGTTGTTTTCTGATCTCCCTATATTGCCTTTCCGTGTTTTCTTGTATATCTCTGAGTATTTTTAAGATTTCTATTTTAAATTCTCTGTCATTTAGCTCCAAGGCTTCCAATATGTTAAGTCTTTTCTCCATCGATTTTTCCACATCTATTTGTGTTACCTCTCTTTCTTTTGTATCCATAATATTCGATTTCCTCTTTCTTATTGGCATCTGCGGGTGGTCTTGTTGATAGCACACCGGCGTACTTTCTCGCGGCTTGAATGAACGTCCCTGCGGTAGCTTCCTCCACACCCTCGTCTCTCAGATTCGAGTGATAACAGTCCTTTTGCTTTCAGTTTGCTCCGAAGATAAATTTTCCTGTTTCTAGTTGATAAATTTGTTGTGATTTTGGGGAGATCTGTCGGACGCGCTGCTCACGGCGCCATTTCCGTGACGTCACCTCTCTCGTTTTTTTAAATCAATGAAATGGGCATCATAATTCTAGCCCTACCTAGCTGCCAAATTTGTTGAGATTTCAGATGAAAATAAAGCATATGAAGACACTTCGAGTAGTTACAATTCTTCAACTGTAAAATAACCTTCTTCTTATTAAAATGAAACAAGTTATTTAGGGACATATGCTTATCAGTAATGACCCAAGGATGTTGTGTATGGAGATAGCTATAGGTTGACTTTTCATGGTTTGGTAGGCAGCTTAAGATGTATCCAGATTAGAGGCTCACTATTAATTAATGCAGTGGGAGATATTTGAGGGGGTGGGAAGTAAAGGTAAAACCAGGTATCTATATGTGGACCATTGCAGCAGTAGGATAATACATGTTCCTTTCCTTCATTCATTTATTCAGCAGATAACATACTTCTTGAACATTTAAAATGAGCAAGGCATTTTGTGGGAGGCAGAGATGAAATAAAGCAATAAATACTTCTCCCGGTGCCACACTGCTCCCAGTTTGTTTAGGAAAAGGAGCTCCCGCCGGAGCCTCTCTCTATGCCCACTGTGGCCTCTCTTTCTTAGGGGCCTCAACTCTATTTTGGCTTTGTGGATTGATAACCAGGCTGGACCCTATTGTCGGCCATTTCTTTTATTTTAAGTAAGAGGAGGTGAGATAGACAGATTTCTACAGGTGCCCTGACTGAGATCCACCCAGCAACTGCCATCGGTGGCCAATACTTGAATCAATCAAGCTATCCTCAGTGTCTAAGGCTGATGCTTGGACCAACCAAGCTATCCTCAGTGCCCAGGGCTGATGCTCAAACCAGTTGAGCCACTGGCTGCGAGAGGGGAGGAGCGAGAGAAAGGGGAAAGGGAGGGGGAGAAGCAGACGGGCGCTTCTCCTGTGTGCCCTGACTGATAATTGAACCCAGGATATCCACATATCGGGCCAATGTTCTATCCACTGAACCAACTGGCCAGGGCCAGGAAAGAGAGAAGGGAAAGAAAATGGAGAAACTCTGGGTCCCTTCCCTACCAGAAAAGAGAGGTGCCCGTTCCCACACCATTCTCCTCTGCCTGCCCACCTTCCTTTTGGAATCTCGGGCCTTGGTTTTCCCTTTTTCCTCCAGCAGTCAGTGAAGTACATCCGTTTTCACAGCAGACACAAGGTCCCTGCCACCCAGATACTTCTCTGAGACCCCCTGGGACTCCAGGAACACACATGAATGATAGGAGCCCGCTGCCAGCATACAGGGTTAGAATATCTCTCTAGTTCATAGTCAAGCAGTCCTCATGGGAGCCTTAGCCAAGGTCCCTGGGGCTCAGCATTGCACCTTTTGTGCAGGAGGCCCATAGTAAATATGTAATGAATGCAAGGACGAATTCCTGCTCATCTCCATTGCTTTCTCCCCTAGTATTACTTCTGTCTTCTTGTCTCCTTAGAGCAGGTGTCCCCAAACTACTGCCCACGGGCCACATGCGGCCCCCTAAGGCCATTTATCCAGCCCCCGCCGCACTTCCAGAAGGGGCACCTCTTTCATTGGTGGTCAGTGAGAGGAGCACATTGACCATCTTATTAGCCAAAAGCAGGCCCATAGTTCCCATTGAAGTACTGGTCAGTTTGTTGATTTAAATTTACTTGTTCTTTATTTTAAATATCCCGTTTTGTTTTTTTACTTTTAAATAAGATATGTGCAGTGTGTATAGAGATTTGTTCATAGTCTTTTTTGTAGTCCGGCCCTCCAACGGTCTGAGGGACAGTGAACTGGCCCCCTGTGTAAAAAGTTTGGGGACCCCTGTCTTAGAGTTTTCTGCCTCTTTCACAGGCCTTAAACTGTCTTTTCTTCTGTCATTCACTAGTCACCTAAGCTAGGATTCTGTTCTTATAAAGTATTGGCAGATAATACTCTGTAAGAGCTGGTGAGGAGCAGACACATTCCTGGCAAGGCATTTCCCTTTCCTGTCTACTGCTGGTCCTCCCTGGGGCAGGGCTGGTCATGTGGTTGGCTCTGTGCAAAACTTAGGAGTGTATGGCACGGTACTGTTGCCTTCTTACAGCATAAAATACTCGTGTACAACATTAAATATTTGCCATACTAATCCCACTGTAAATTGTGTCTGATTGCAACGCTAATCTCTTATATATGCTAGTATACTCTTCATGTTGTATGGCTAAGGAAGTGTGGTCATCTGCTCAATACTTAAAAGAACGTTAGAAAAAACCTTGCCAGGGGCTCATTATCCTGCACAATAAGCCTTTTAATTATTTATCAAAGGGGTAACAAAAATTATTTTGCATATCATAAATATGAAGTCTTTATCTGGGTCTCAAGTGTGAAACTACATTTAAATAAGAAATATTTTTGCAATTTTTATTTCAAAAGAATTCAAGAGGAGCAAATGGGCTATCAGGCTGAATTTACAGAGATGTCCCCTCTATATCTTTAAACAGTCCTCAGAGAGTCCTCAGTTAAAACCTGTGAAAGATCTACCAAAATTAGCTTTGAGGACTTGGCAGTTGAATGAGGATTTCATGTTCTTGTTTGCATCTTTTTTTTTTTTTTTAGGAAGCCCTATTAATTTTTAATGCTAAAAGTCTGGCCAAGTACTTGAAAGCTGTTGAAGAACTGAAAAATAATGTAACTGAGGATGTAAAGCTGTCTTTGGAAGAAAAGAGTAGAGATGTCTGTGCCAAGTGGGAGGTAAGAACATGCGTCTGTATCCAGGGCTTCTGCTGATACATCTGACCGTGAACCTGCTTGTCGTCAAACCCGTTCTTGTTGTTCCGCGTTAACTCCGCATCGCAGAGGGCTGATCCCTCTCAGGTCCTGAGGCAGCTGGCTTCTTGTCTGTGTTCAGCCATCAGCCACGCTGGAGATTAGAAGGAGATTGGTGGGGGCAAAACAGGAGAGCCCACAGGCTTTCTTGTCCTCTCTTTCTTGGACAGTGTCTCTGGCAGCTGTGTCTCCCCCTGGCTGCAAGTTCCATGGTTCTAGCCTCTGGTTCCCTTCTGCCCAGACCCCAGTGAGCTTCCAGCCCAGCTGTGCTGGCAGCCTTCTGCGGATGCTAACCTCCGATTGCCTCCCTGTCCCCTCTGGCTCTCATCTCTGTGAAATCAATCCCCAGCATGTGATTCCGAGTTAAATATTTAGTGTTTTCTGGTTTCCTGGTTGGACCCTGACTGAGACAACATACTGACACAGAAGTTCATAGCAAAATAGGTATAAGCTTTGGTGGCAGACAGACTTGGATCCAGCAGCTGTGACCCTGAAAAGTTGCTTAATTTCTAGGAACTTCACTGACAAAATGGGAATAACCCAACCAACTTGGTAGGATTTTGCAAGGATTTATGTAAAGTACCCTCAACAGAGATTGTGCTAAAAAAAAATGGTATTTAATATTGAGTATTTTTTTGTGTGCATATATGCATGAATATATGGAGAGAGAGAATAAAGTAATATAATTGAATATCTACTATTAAAGGTTCTCTTAAAACACATTTAAAAATAAACCTTATTTTAGGACAATTTTATACTTTTGGAATTATAACAAAGATAGCAAAAACGGTTCTAGTATACCCATACCCAGTTTTTCCAAATATTCACATCTTACATTAATATAGTACCTTTGTCACTACAAAAGGACTAATATTGATACCTTATTTATTTATTTATTTATTTTATTAAGTGAGAGGTGGGGAGGCAGAGATAAACTCCTGCATGCACCCTAACCGGGATCCACCTGGCAAACCCCCTATCTGGTGATGCTCTGCCCATCTTGGCTGCTGCTCCATTGCTCAGCAACAGAGCTATTTTAGCGCCTGAGGTGAGGCCATGGAGCCATCCTCAGTTCCTGAGGTCAGCTTTGCTCAAACCATTCAAGCCATGGCTGTAGGAGGAGAAGAGATAGAGAGATAAAGGGGGGGGGTAGGGTGGTTGGAAAGCAGATGGTCACTTTTCCTGTGTGCCCTGACCAGGAATCGAACCTGGGATTTCCACATGCCAGGCTGACACTCTACCACTGAGCCAACCTGCCAGGGCCATATTGATACCATATTAACTAAGTTTATACTTTATTCATATTTCAAGTTTTTCCCTAATGTGCCTTTTTTTTTTTTGACAGAGAGAGGGGGGGCAGGACAGATAAGGACAGACCGACAGGAAGGGAGAGAGATGAGAAGCATTAATTCTTCGTTGCAGTTCCTTAGTTGTTCAGTGATTGCTTTCTCATATGTGCCTTGACTGGGGGGCTACAGCAGAGCGAGTGACCCCTTAAGCCAGCGACCTTGGGCTCAAGCCAGCTATCATGGGGTCACATCTATGATTCCACATTCAAGCCAGCGACCCCGTGCTCAAACTGGTGAGCCTCCACTCAAGCTGGATGAGCCCGTGCTCAAGCCTGCGACGTTGGGGTTTTGAACCTGGATCCTCTGTTTCCCAGTCCCGACGCTCTATCCACTGTGCCACCGCCTGGTCAGGCCCTATTGTGCTTTTTAATCTGCTTCAGAATCCCATCCAGGATACACATTACAGCGTCTTGTTATTTCTACACGGGCTCAGATGTGTTTTTGTTTAAATTTATTGATTGATGATTTTTTTTTCTTTTTCTTTTTCTTTTTTTTTGTATTTTTCTGAAGCTGGAAACGGGGAGAGACAGTCAGACAGACTCCCGCATGCGCCCGACCAGGATCCACCTGGCACGCCCACCAGGGGCGATGCTCTGCCCACCAGGGGGCGATGCTCTGCCCCTCCGGGGCGTCGCTCTGCTGAGACCAGAGCCACTCCAGCGCCTGGGGCAGAGGCCAAGGAACCATCCCCAGCGCCCGGGCCATCTTTGCTCCAATGGAGCCTTGGCTGCGGGAGGGGAAGAGAGAGACAGAGAGGAAGGGGGGGGGTGGAGAAGCAAATGGGCGCTTCTCATATGTGCCCTGGCCGGGAATCGAACCTGGGTCCCCCGCACGCCAGGCCGCGCTCTACCGCTGAGCCAACCGGCCAGGGCCTATTGATTGATTTTAAAGAGACAAAGAAAGGAGGGGAGTGGGGGGAGGAGGAAACATTCATTTGTTGTTCCACTTAGTTATGCATTGATTGGTTGCCATGACTGGGGATCAAAGCCACAACCTTGTGTTTTGGGACAATGCTCTAACTGACTAAGCTAACTGGCCAGGGCCTCAGATGTATTTTATATATACAGCTCAAAAAAATTAGGGATTATTTCAAAATGAGTATGAAGCAATAAAATATCCCCTAATTTTTGTGAGCAGTGTATATTTTCTCTCAGTCTGCAGCTTGTCTTTTTAATTCTTAACAGCGTCTCTCCCAACTAAGACACACTTTTAGTTGTTAGTAAGAAAGAAAATAAAAGATGGGTCTGGTATATTTTAAAACATCCTCCCCAAAGACACAAGTATGAATGAGAATTTCATAAGCGCTATTTCTATTCTTTGTTACTACAAGTATTTGTATTGTGTTTTTAATGAAAACCTTTTCAATACATTTTGTTTCCATGGTTAATGTGTGTCTGTTTGTTTACAGTCTCTTCATCACGAACTGTCTTTGTATATTCAGCAACTAAAAATAGACATTGAAAAAGGAAAAATCAGTGACAATATTTCAAGACTTGAAAAACAAATAAATAAAGAAAAGAAACTGATTCGCAGAGGAAGGACCAAGGGGCTCCTCAAGGAACATGAGGTAAACCACCTGCTCTTCACTTATGTTTTGTCATCATTTTGAGGTTTTTCTTAAAGGGTTGTGTATGTCCTTGGCCTAGGATCACATCTGCTCTGAAGATGACTTCGGCTGTCCCGTTCCCTAGGGATCGTCCCTTATGCAGTTCAAGTTCAGACTAGAGCCTGCGATTCTTGTTTTTAGAAGTGAGAAAAATTTAATATTGAGTTAACGGTCCATGACTTCTTTTGATATGTTTCAGTGACTCCTGTCCTTGAGAGTCTAGTTACAAACCTGTCACCCAGGGCTGAAATACCTACAGTGGCTTTGCTGGAGATACAGTGTCCTCAGAAAGTCAGCTTTTGTGAAAGACGCCAAATCAGAATAGAAATCAGCTGGGACACATCGAATCCCCTTTCATTCCCCATCCTATTGGACTGCTTCTGTGTATTTGACAGTACTGGCTCTTCTTTTTTTTCCCCCTTAAGATTTGATTTATTGATTTTAGGGAGAGGAGAGAGAGAGAGAGAAGGTGGGGGGAGCAGGAAACATCAACTTGCAGTAGTTGCTTCTCATATGTGCCTTGACCAGGCAAGCCTGGGGTTTTGAACCAGCCACCTTAGCATTCCAGGTTGACGCTTTAGCCACTGCGCCACCACAGGTCAGGCAGTATTGCCCCCTTCTTTTTACTTCCTTTGAAATTTTCTCCTGCCGTGGCTCTCCTAATGTCAGTCTCTCTTGCTTTTTCTTCTTTTCTTTTATTGGGGGTGGGGATAAGGGTGCTGCTTTTTTATTGTACTTTGCAGATTTCCCTTTTTTATTGTGTTATTTTAATGTTTCGTTTCGGGAGTCTGTTTTTTGGCTCGTTTCATGATTGCTAGGTGATTTTATGCACTCCGGGGTTTGAGCTGCCCCCTCTGTGCAATGATGGCGCCTGAATCTTTCTCTGCAGCAGAGTGCTCTCCCCTGAGCTCCCGGTTCTGTTTCTAACGGAGATGCCGCCAGTGCTCTTTAGAGACCTCACATTCAGCAGGTGGAACACAGACCAGTGTCTCCTCCCAAACGGGCCTTCCCCTTCTCTGTCCTGGTAGGAAAGGACTGCTGTCTCAGCACCTCCTACCCTCCTTCCCCTTCCCTCCCACGCAGCCTGGATGGAGTCCGTTGCCAGTCCCATCTGGTGCTCTTCAGAACAGCTGCTGCTTTTCCTTCCTTTCTGGTGGCCGGCCTTATTTTCTTCCCTTTGCCTGCCTTATTTTCTCAGCATGATGAGTTTGCATTATCTTCCAAACTCGTCACCAGAGTGATTCCTTTGAACCACTGATCTTGTGTCACTGGCTCACTGTTACTCCCAAGACGTCCCAAACTCCTTAGGAGGCCATTCGAGCCCTTCACCGTCTGGCCCCAAGACGTGCCTTCAGCATCTCTTTTTCCGCGTCATGCGCTCCAGCCTCACTGGACTGTTGGCCTTTCAGAACATCTAGGGTTCTGAGACTCCTCTCCTGCTCTGGCTCGGAGCCCTCTCTTCCTGCAACTGCACGACTCCTCCTTCTCTCTGCATGGAGCTCAGATGGTTCCCTCATGAACTAGGCTTTCTCTGACTCCTTAAGGCAGATGGTGGCTCTGTCCTATCACTTGTCATGCTATAGGCTCACTATTTGTGTGCCTACTGTAGGGGAGGAAGACGTTTTCCTCGAGGTCCCTGGCTGGGTCTGAAAATTAAACTGACAAGGGTTAACAAAGAGGAGAGTCTACACGTTCTATTGAGGTTTTCCATGCACGGGGGAGCCTTCACAGGCGATTGAAGATTGAAAGAGGTGACCAGAGCAGGAATCATTGGTATCTTTTAGACAAAGAAACAATACATTTGTGAAGAATTGACAAGAGAAGAAGTTTGGGCTGGGGCTGGTAAATGGTGGAGAAGTCAACTGGGGGAGATAAACATTAGTTTAACAAGGTTTGTTTGCAGATTCCTCTGGGGCCATGTCTGGCTTGAGAAGTGTTTCTTCCCAGTAAAAGGAGACTTTATTTCACCTCTTTAGGCAGAAAAGGGTGGAGCTTTTTCTGTATTTACTGCTTTTATTAAAAAATTTTTTTTGATTCATTTTTTTTTTTTTTAAAGAGAGAGGAAGGAAGAGAGAGAGAGAAACATTAATTTGTTGTTCCACTGACTTATGCATTCCCTGGTTGTTTCTTTTCTTTTTTTTTTTTTTTCTGAAGCTGGAAACGGGGAGAGACAGTCAGACAGACTCCCGCATGCGCCCGACCGGGATCCACCCGGCTCTGCCCACCAGGGGGCGATGCTCTGCCCCTCCGGGGCGTTGCTCTGTTGCGACCAGAGCCACTCTAGCGCCTGGGGCAGAGGCCAAGGAGCCATCCCCAGCGCCTGGGCCATCTTTGCTGCAATGGAGCCTTGGCTGCGGGAAGGGAAGAGAGAGACAGAGAGGAAGGAGAGGGGGAGGGGTGGAGAAGCAGATGGGCGCTTCTCCTGTGTACCCTGGCCGGGAATCGAACCCAGGACTTCTGCACGCCAGGCTGACACTCTACCACTGAGCCAACCGGCCAGGGCCCACTGGTTGTTTCTTATATGTGCCCTGGCCAGGAATTGAACCTGCAACCTTGGCATATCGGAACGATGCTTTAACGAGCTGACCTACCCAGCCAGGACCTGCATTTACTGCTTCTTAATAGCCTTCAGCTCAAAATAATTTTTATGTCATGTCAGAGAGGAATATTTTGGGGTGACATCCTGGTCTCCTTAAGAGGGACAGTGGCACGTCCCTTCCGGGCTGACTGCCTCATCTTTGTTCCTCCGTGCCCGTCACCACCCCGGGCACACAGTGGTCGGGCGTACAGAAGATTTAGATGTTAAAGTCAGACACATCTGTTAGTGTCTAATCCTCATGGACTAATTATATGAACTCACTGGAAACACATTTGCTGCTTTATTTCCTCCGTTAGGCCTGCTTTTCTGAGGAAGGCGGCCTGCACCAGCTTGATCACCACGTGGATGTCCTTCGGGAGCTGTGTGAGGAGCTAACTTCACGGGAGAGTCAGCAGGAACTGAGGGGCGTGCTCAGAGATTATGAACAAAAGATTGAAAGACTTCGCAGAAGTGCTTCCGAGATTCGCACAACGTTGCAACCCCCCGGGGGAGGCACGTCGAAAAACAAGTCAGTGCCTCAGAAGAACAACTACGTATTATTAATAACACCGAGTATTTTTATGCATTCTCTTTTAGGCTTTATTTTTCTCCCTGTATTTCAATTTGCAATTGTGATTCCTTCCTAGGGGAACCATGAACACATCTGAGAATGGAGGAAGGAGTGCCCACAGTGAGGTGCCATCTGCAAACTCAAATAAGCAGCCGTCAGCTGGAAAGGTGTTAAATGTGGATAATGTATTTTAGAAGTAAACTCTTATATGAAGTGATGGTTTTAATTATCTGATACGTAGTTTTCTTCAGCTGAGAATTCCCACTTAGATAATGCAAGAAAGATTGTTTTTCAAAGAATTAAAATGAAACAAATTTAACTTAATCTTCTGTTTAGGGTACAAATAGTTCTTTTTTTAAAAAAAAGAGACCATTATGAATACACATTTGAAATGTTACGAATACAATGGTAATGTGCACATTACTATTGAGGGTGTAAGAGGTTGAGTTTAATCTGTGCAGATGCCTCAGCATCATTGAGATGGGATAGTTCATTTGTCATTTGTCTTTTTCCTCATTGTAATATCTTTTACTTTCCTTGGGAATGGAATTTTCATTTAGAATCTAGGTAAGTGGGCATTTACTGTACATCACAGCAAGAAGGTGTGGGGAAGGAGCAAGGTATAAATATATCTGTTTTAAGAGGTCTGTTTCTACATGCTTGACTTCTATCTACTTTAAACTATGCCTATGTGGTCATAGTCAGAAAGAGCATTTTGGGGTTGGGAGACCTCCTCTCTTGTGGTGACATACCAAGTAGAAGGTGAGACTTACCCTAATAAATCTTTCCTGTCCTGTGGGAAGCCCTTTCTTGAGCTGAGAAACCTCAAATCAATTGTATTATCTCCTGGTTTGGGGTATACAGTATCAGTGATATACTTTTGTATCATAAAGTGTTTATGTTTTCCAGACAATTAAGTGTATTGAAGATACTGTGTATACTCTTTTGCATATTTGTTTAGGCAGTCGAATCGATGAAGAATTTGAGTCTGGAATCAGAGTTAAAGCCTCAACAGGAAGAAAGCATGGAGAAGTATGAAGAGGATCACAATACAGCTGTGAACAGTTTACTAGAGAGGTAAACCCTTTTGAACAACTGCAGAGACCACCAGAAATCTTTCATCAATGCAAACATATTATCCTTTAGTCATAATTTTTACATGTGGTCCAGGAACTTACACAGAAATTCCCTGGGATTTTCTCATGTATAATTGACAGCAATTAAAATTCTAATTTTTAAAATTAAGTAATGTCACATTTAATTTTTCCCAGCTATGACACACACAGAAAAACTCTGGAACTACACCTGCAAGACAACAAATTTAGGATTACTTCTGATTTCCCCAGTGACCGGGAAAGGAGTAGTACTTGTCTGCAGGATAAACTGACAGATCTAAAGGTAACTACTGAAAATATTATTAGAGTTTATCTTTTATTAGAAAATAATACTAATGTGAGCATAGACTTCACTATTTTTGTTGAGATCCCATATGCTAGATGTTTCCTAAGAGCTTTGTTGGATTGAATTTCTTTTTTCTTTTTCTTTTTCATTTTTCTGAAGCTGTAAACAGGGAGAGACAGTCAGACAGACTCCCGCATGCGCCCGACCGGGATCCACCCGGCACACCCACCAGGGGCGGTGCTCTGCCCCCCAGGGGGCGATGCTCTGCCCATCCTGGGCGTCGCCATATTGCGACCAGAGCCACTCTAGTGCCTGAGGCAGAGGCCACAGAGCCATGCCCAGCGCCCGGGCCATCCTTGCTCCAATGGAGCCTTGGCTGCGGGAGGGGAAGAGAAAGACAGAGAGGAAAGCGCGGCGGAGGTGTGGAGAAGCAAATGGGCGCTTCTCCTATGTGCCCTGGCCGGGAATCGAACCCGTGGATTGAATTTCTAATGTCACTCAATTCCAGAAAGTGATTTGCACCCAAACATCAAACCCAGGAAAGACTTTGGCATCCTAATGTGTTGCTCAGGCCCTAATTTGATACTCTAGTCAGGGGTCCCCAAACTTTTTACACAGGGGGAAGTTCACTGTCCCTCAGACCATTGGAGGGCCGCCACATACAGTGCTCCTCTCACTGACCACCAGTGAAAGAGGTTCCCCTTTCGGAAGTGCGGCGGGGGCGGATAAATGGCCTCAGGGGGCCGCATGTGGCCCGCGGGCTGTAGTTTGGGGACGCCTGCTCTAGATAATGTGGCTTGCAAAATTTTGGATTGTGCTTGGGATGGGAATGAGTGTTGCAGATATATAAGGTCTACCGGAAAGTTCTGTCCATTTTTGGAATAAAAGTACATATTTTTCTTACCGTCAATAAACTTTATTAAATAATATTATTGCCATTGTTATTAATGATTTCTTGCCAGCGTGAGGGCAATTTGTATATCCCATTTTTGAAAAATATTTTCTCTTTTGATGAGAAAATTGAACCAGTGCTTGTTTGATATTTTCTTTATTTTTGAATTTTTTGCCCTTCAAAAAATTTTGTAAGGACAAAAACAAGTGATAGTCGGAGGGTGCTAAGTCTGAGGAATATGGTGGATGCGACAGACATGCTTCTGTAGCATTTCTTCCTTGTTGAAATTTGTAAAAATTACAGTGGCATAAATGAACTTTATCAGTAGCCATGGGTACACTATCGCTTCACACATAAGACTAATGTGAATCAACTTTGTTTTAGTTAATTTGCTACGTCAGTATGTATACATTAAGTGATAAAAATAGAGAGGCACACATGCGCCAAATAAACATGTGCTTACACGTTGAAACTTCTTGTGATAGAAACGGACAGAACTTTCCGGTAGACCTTATACTAGTCAAAACAATGTGTTTGAAGGCAATTTCAACCAACAGTGCTTCTAGGTTGCTCTAAAATTAACAATACATGAAAAACCAGTGACTTGAAATATTTGTTTCAGTTGTTCGTCATCTTAACCAAACTGTCACAATATCTGTCAGATGTTGGACAAATAAGAATGGGGAGGCAGTGGAAGAAGTTTTCACTCTAACTTCACAATTTTCAACCTTTTTCATCTCATGTCACAAACTAATTACTAAAATCCTTTGGCACACCAAAAATATATTTTTTGCCGAGCTGACCAAAGAAATAGTTATAATTTTGACTCGTTCACACTAGACGGCTATTGCTGTGTTGGCTGTCATTTTTTTTTTTTTTTTGGACAATGTAAGGGACAAGAGGCCAGTGCCCCTGACTAAGTACTCAGGTATTGCATGTTTTAAAAATTCTGGTGGCACACTGGTTGAGAATCGCTGCTCTAAGTGATGGATGATCTTCCTGGGAGCCTTCAGGAGAAGTAGTGCGTTTGACTTAAGAGCAACTGAAAAACTGTCTAGTGGTGGGCACATCAATTGTAAACTCTACAAATAAATACTGTATCTTCCTTATTTTGAAGATGATCTGTGCCTTGCAGTGCAATATTTATTGTAGGCTTGGATGTGCATTAGAGTGAACCATCACAGAAAACCCATCAGGGAGAGAAAGGGCCATGGCGGCTCCTACACTGCCCTCCCACATTTTCTAGTTTCTTCATTTTATGACGCCAGTTCCTGAGTCACACTCCACCCACATTCTACTGGCTGGCTCCTCTTTGATTTCCACCTGAATAAGCAAAATTCACATGTTAAAAACCTCTGCTGTTCAAGTGATGGATTTAGCATGTTTTCAATGCAATTACGAAACTGTCTTGAGACCTTACTGAATAATGAGTTGTGTAGAAAACCTATACTAATCCTTGGGGAAAGTGAAGAACAAATTATACTGGTGAGTACAAAATAAAACTGTAGTAATGCCTTTTTGTAAAAAAAAAAGACTCAAGGCACTGAAACAGTATAGAATTTTTAGTGTTTAATTATAAATCATAAATTAATTTTATTCACTTTTTGTTAGAAATTGTTTTGTTTTACTCCAATTTTCTTTTAGTTTAGGAAGAAACGAAGATTTATTATCTAGAAGAGATAGAATGTCTGTCCTTACAACTGTATGTGTCTTTCTGAATTGTATTCTATGCACCTAACTTAGGAGAAGGGAGTTTAGATTTGAGTGAAAGGCATATTGTCTACTGCCTTGGTTTCGTTAAAATATGTGTGTCTTGCCCTGGCCGGTTGGCTCAGCGGTAGAGCATCGGCCTGGTGTGCGGGGGACCCGGGCTCGATTCCCGGCCAGGGCACATAGGAGAAGCACCCATTTGCTTCTCCACCCCCCCCCCTCCTTCCTCTCTGTCTCTCTCTTCCCCTCCCGCAGCCAAAGCTCCATTGGAGCAAAGATGGCCCGGGCGCTGGGGATGGCTCCTTGGCCTCTGCCCTAGGCGCTAGAGTGGCTCTGGTCGTGGCAGAGCGACACCCCGGAGGGGCAGAGCATCGCCCCCTGGTGGGCAGAGCATCGTCCCCTGGTGGACGTGCCGGGTGGATCCCGGTCGGGCGCATGCGGGAGTCTGTCTGACTGTCTCTCCCCGTTTCCAGCTTCAGAAAAATACAAAAAAAAAAAAATATGTGTGTCTGACAGCACAGTTAATGCCATTGTTCCCTGACAGATACTTTACTTGGAAAATATTTTTTAAATTAATTTTTTTATGTGAAACTTTGTATCCACAGCTGGTAGCTGTCTGATTTTGTAAGAACAAAACAATTGTTCTTGTTAACCCATAGTTGATCAATAAATCTGTGTTTCAGGTTTTAAAAAATGAAACTGATGCTTGCTGGAAAGAGTTTGAAATCACTTCATTGCAATTAGAAGAGCTTGAGAGTGACCTAGAGAAGCCTTCTATACTAACAGCAAGGGACCGATTAAAGGGGAGAGAAAGGGAGTTTCAGATGGCTCTTAATACCAGGTATAATTCTGAGATCTGTTCATGATGAATATACTAAGGTTTTCAATGCCCTTTTCAGCTAGGCTAGTACTCTACATACCAGTATGTTATTTTCTTTTAGTTGTCACAACAGCCATAAGAGAGGCTGCCATTATGACTGCCATTTTACTAGTGAGCAGACTGACAGAGAGGCTAAATAACCTAACCAAGCCACCCCACTGGCTAGAGATCTAAGTGGAATTCAAAGTCTGTTGAGTTCTAAAGGTCATGCTCCTTCCCTTGGCATGAATGGGGCCATGTTGCATAACTTCTCGGCATTGGGTTTCCTTATTTCTATAACGAGAATGTTGTAATTACCACAAACGTAGGATGTATATCCCCACTACATATCCCTGTCTTACAGTGGAGGAAACAGGCTCAGAGTCTATATGTTAAACTATCCAGGGTCACACATTTTAAGTTACTATTAGCAGAGCCTCTTTTTGGAACTCTGTTATATTTCCACTAATAAAATAATTAGTATTCATAATGAGGTTTCTTTATCCTCAAGGCAGTGTTAAATTACACTCAGTAATTTGTGTTTTCCATTTAGTGTGGTATTTATTAAACTCATAAGAATACCTGTATAGGAAACAAGTCATTCTTTGGCATTTTGGATCACTGGGTTTGGATTTTAATATGATGATCTTTACCTATCGTTGTATGTATTTTTATTGGACTGTTATTTCCTATTCTTGGTTAAGTACTGGCATTAATGGGTTTTACAGGGTATCTTTCTGCTCTGTTTTCCCCTCACATCTGGTTTGTTTTCCGCCTAGAATGGAGTCCTTGGAGACCGCGCTGCAGATTGTGTTACCCGTGGAGAAGGAATCGCTCCTTCTCTGTGGCTCAGACCTGCTCTTTCTCCATGAAGTGGCCATTCAAGACTTTCATCTCACTGATGCTGATTCCATTTATCAAAACCTGAAGGTAAGTATAAGTTCTCACAGTACATTTATAGGCTAATCAATTCCTCAGAGATATATACATTTATGCATTTTTTTTTTTTTTTTTCATTTTTCTGAAGCTGGAAACAAGGAGAGACAGTCAGACAGACTCCCGCATGCGCCTGACTGGGATCCACCTGGCACGCCCACCATGGGGCGACGCTCTGCCCACCAGGGGGCGATGCTCTGCCCATCCTGGGCGTCGCCATATTGCGACCAGAGCCACTCTAGCGCCTGAGGCAGAGGCCACAGAGCCATCCCCTGCGCCCGGGCCATCTTTGCTCCAATGGAGCCTTGGCTGCGGGAGGGGAAGAGAGAGACAGAGAGGAAAGCGCGGCAGAGGGGTGGAGAAGCAAATGGGCGCTTCTCCTATGTGCCCTGGCCGGGAATCGAACCCGGGTCCTCCGCACGCTAGGCCGACGCTCTACCGCTACATTTATGCATTTTTAATTATACATCAGTAGTGTGTATTTAGAATATAAGCCATGACAGAAAAATCTTCAATAATTTAGACATTTATTTCTCAACTTTTCGATTCCTTTCAAATTTGGAAGTAGGTATTGTGGAGTAAATATCAAGATATTTTCTTTGAATTCAGAATGAATGATTCCCTATGAATGCTTATCCAATGCCTGAAATCTTAAATATCATGCTAGACTTACATGGTTTTAAAGGTGTATTCCACAGTTTACTTATTCCAGATACTATCATAAATAAAATAGTTGTTTTATGTTTCAGATTATAAACAGATGTCTCAACAGTTTAACCTCTATTTCCATTAAAGCGACAGATTTGTACATTTGTTTCCTATTGGGGATTGAAACATCAGGAAGGGTGTCAGATGGTAAAGCATCTGGGCTCTCTGATCGTTTGTGATTAAAATGTCGAAACTGTCCGTCGTGGTTAAACTGAGAAGCAATTCTCCACATTAAATCTGGGTACATAATCGAGGTTAGTTTCTGACATGCAGTCTTTCTTTTTTCTACCTCAGGCTTTTCAGCTTTTCTTATTTTTATTTTAGGATATCCAAGATTCCATAGCAAAACAGATAGAAATATGTAACAGTTTCGAGCAGTCGGGCAACTTTGCATTAAAGGAATTGCACCCACTTGATCTACTCGCAACGCGGAATATTCTCCTGAAACACAGCTCACAACTTGAAGAGAGGAACCACAGGATCCAGAGGAGTAAAGATGCCCTCAGAGCTCTGGAGGAGTTTTTGACTTCTCTGAAAACAGCTGAAGTTCCTGCTGAGCTTGGTACAGACCTTTCAGCCGCAGATACACAGGCAGTACCAGAAAATACTTTAACAGTAAAAAATAAAAGGGGAGAAATTTATCTGAAGAAAGATAAGGCCAGACATTTGGATAAACGTTTGAAGACGCTTGATATAAGCTTTAAAGACACTGGACAGGGTGAAGACACGTCCTGTGAAAAACTTATTGATACTCTATCCAAGCACTTATTTGAGACACGGGGCTACGGCGGACAGGAGGCACTTACTGAAGAAGAAAAATTAATAGATAATTGTACTTTCAAAAATACTGAACTCCTGAAAAATATTCTAGATGTGCACGATCAAATCAGTAAAGTAGGTCTTAAAGATCCGACTGCTCCAGCTGTGAAACAACGGTGAGTATCGTTTCTGTCCCTTTCCAACCAAGGTGACCCTTTTCTGGTTTTCATAGTCTGTCAGATGAAACAGATACTTCCTGTTGTTCTGTTTCTGCTCCATCCCACTCTATTCAGTGTTCAGCATTCTTTGTAGACTTTCTGACAAGCTTCCTTCTTCTTGATATTGTGCCTTTATAAAATGTTATATAATTCTTTTTCTTTAAAGTTTTCACTCTTGTGAACAAAGAAATAGTGACCTGAGTTATGGATAAAGTACATGAGTTGCTTTACAGTCTCTTTAGTGCTGTGTATTTATTATGGTGTTCTCTTGATGGGGAAGACCTGGAAAACTACACTCTTGATAATAAAGAAATAAGTGGTAGCAGATACACATGCCACACCTTGTCCCTACTGCTTCTTTTATTATTTGGGTTCATCCTTCCTCCCATCAGGATTAGGGTGGGGCCTGCCCAGGTGGTGGTGCAGTGGATAGAGCTTCATCCTGGGACGTTGAGGTTTGAAACCCTGAGGTCGCTGGCTTGAGTACGGGCTCATCCAGTTTGGGTGCAGGATTGCCGACTTGAGCGTGGGATCCTAGACATGACCCCATGGTCTCTGGCTTGAAGCCCAAGGTCGCTGGCTTGAGCAAGGGGTCCAGTGGCTCGTCTGGTGCCCCCAGTCAAGGCACGTATGAGAAAGCAATCAATGAACCTAAGGTGCTGCAACCATGAGTTGACACTTTTCATTTCACTTCCTTCCTGTCTGTCTATCTGTCCCTGTCTGTCTGTCTCTCTCTCTGTGTCTCAAAGAAAAAAAAGGATCAGGGTGGGGACTGAGTGGGAGGATATGGGATTGAGGTAAGCTAAGGTTAGCATGGATTCTGGAGACTGACAGAATTGAGGTAAACTGAGGTTGGCAGCCTTCAGTGTGAGTGCTGCTGTTTTAGTTTGGCCTCTCGGTCCTGATAACGACAGTGCTAGGCAGAGTCACATTTGTGGAGCGCCCTCCCCCATGTGAGTCCTCCACTTTCTGTCCCGTCTGCCCATCTCTCGTCCTTCAGGTTCGGTGCTCTCTTGAGGCTCTGTAGCTGCTCAAGCTCTTTCCTCTGAAATTTCCCTGTGACCTCAGTCTCAGTGAGACTTCCATTCCTACAGTTCTTAAAGGTGTTGAACTAAGTATGGTACTAATTTAGTTATTATTTTATTGTTAACAGATTTTTATTATAGATTTAGAAATAATCAGTATATAAATTAAATATTAATTCATGAATGAAAACTATACATTTGTAAATAATTGCTTTCACTTTTTTTAAATTTTTATTTTTTATTTTTTGCTTTCACTTTTAATTTCGTTATTAGTACAACAAATATGTAGTGTGTGCCAGGCATTATTTTAGATACTGGGGATATAGGAGTTAACAAAATAGACAAAAATTCTTGCCCTTCATAGAGCTTATTATCTTGAGGGAGGAATAAGATATTCTGTATGTTTGATTGTGCTAAAAACTATGGAGATAGAGTAAGCAAAGAAGGACCAAGGGGGCCTGACCAGGCCGTGGTGCAGTAGATAGAGCGTTGGACTGGAACACAGAGGACCCAGGTTTGAAACCCCAAGTCGCCGGCTTGAGCGCAGGCTCATCTGGCTTGTGCTCAGGCTCACCAGTGTAAGTGCAGGGTTGCTGACTTGAGTGTGGGGTCATAGACATGACCCCATGGTCACTGGCTTGAGCCCAAAGGTTGCTGGCTTGAAGCCCAAGGTCGCTGGCTCTGTTGCAGTCCCCCAGTCAAGGCACATACGAGAAAGCAATCAATGAACAACTAAGGAGCCACAACGAAGAATTGATGCCTCTCATCTCTCTCCCTTCCTGTCTGTCTGTCCCTCTCTCTGTCTTTCTCTCTGTTTCTGTCACACACAAAAGAAAAACCACAAAAAAAGGACAAGGGGATTGCAATTCAAATAGGGTCATTAGGAGTAGTTTTACTAAGAAGGTGACCTTTGAGGAAATGAAATGAGGTGAGAGAGCTAGCCAAGCGGAAGAACACTCCAGGCTGAGGGAGCAGGGTACAGAGGCCAGGTGTGCGGCTGCACCTGCGTGTTTGAGGAGAGGCTAGCAGGTGAGAAGGTCCACAGTGAGGGGAAGAGGTATGAAAGGGGGTCAGAGAGGTAATGGGGGAAATCCGGCTTATGAAGGGACTTGAGGACCATGAGATTACTCTGACTTTTTCTTTGCATGGCGTTGGGAAGTCATCGGAGGGTTCTGAGCAGAGGGAAATGATTTGGTTTGCACTGTAACAGGTTCTGTCTGCCTGATGTGTTGGGTATGGGAAATCAAAGGAAGACACAGGAAGTCTAGCTTGACCTATTTCAGTACTCCAGGTGAGGGATGATGGTGGTGTGGACGAGTGCTGAAATGGTGAAATGTGTTAAGATTCTGTATATATTTTGAAGGTAGAGTCTACAAGATTTGTTGACACATTGGACACAGGGTGTAAAAAGAAAGATTGGAGTTACCATTAACTGAGGTGAGAAGGATAGAAGTTTATCCGGTAGTAAATGAAAGATCAGGCATACTCAATTTTAGAAAAGATAGGTTCAAAATACGTGTTTGACTTTCAAGTATGGATATCAGTAAGACTCTTAAAAATTGGTGGCATCAGGAGTTGGGAGAAGTCTGGGTTAGAGGTAAACATTTGAGAGTTATTAGCATTTTGGAATGCTATTTAAAGACACAAGTAAGGGAATGAGTTTACATAGACAAGAGATCAGTGTTGTACATTGTTGCGGGGGGGGGGGGGGGTGTGTGTGTGTGGGAGGGGACATAAGGAGGAACAAGCCAGAGATACTGAGGAGGGGTCAGTGTAGTAGAAGGAAAATTAAGAGAATTCTGGGAGACTTTTAGCAAAGAGGGTATAAGCAACTGTGTCAAATGTTGCTGACTAGTGAAGGAAGTGGATTCAAGAGAAATCGGAAAAGAGAAAGTGGAGACAGTGAGTATCTCCTAAAGCAGTTTAGACCTAGATGAGTGGAGGTAATCCCTCCAGGACTTCTTTGCTCATTATCACCTCAGCTCAGTGACTCTGTTAATATGGGAGAGCTCTTGTCCCAGGGTAGAAATACAAGTTTTCCTTTCCCCTGTTGGCTGCTCCACTCTCCTTCGAGCCTTGTAGTGCTCTTCCATTTATCTCTGTGCTTCTCTCCACACCGTGCTCTCTTTCCCACTCATTTAAACACACACTCTTTTCTATCACATGCATACACATACCCCCTTTACAGGTGTGCTCATCACAGAAAATATTACTGTCTGATTTTGTATATGTATTTTAATAAAACACCAACTCAGTGTTCTAGAAGTACAAAGAGCCTCCTGAACTCTGTGATAGCAGTGTGTAATTTTTGTTTTCCCAAACCCCGTGAGGACAAATTAAAGTTGGTGTGCTCCCCTAATTGCCCATATTTGTAATGAGTCTAATTGGCTAATAATGATTGGCTTTCAATCCTTTTCCCTTTCATAATCAAGGAAAAAGTCATTAATCAGGCTGGACAAGGACCTAGATGACTATGAAGAAGAGAAGAAACGTTTGCTAGCGATGGCTAACGCTCTTCCACAATGCGAAGACGGCAGAGAGAAAGCCCTGAACCAGCAGTGCGGGAACACCGCCCTCCTGTGGGAGAACACAAAGGCGGCCGTCACGGAAAGGTAAGGAGAAGCATCCCTTCCGAATCTGAAAAACAAGATCCTCTTTTTGAAATGTGTGTGATTAAAACACATTCCCATGGGCCTAATGAAGGGGCAAACAGGAGTATCACCCTGGAAACTCACTCGGCCAATGTCTGGGTAGAGCTGGAGTCACAGGCACTGCGGCTTGAATGAATTTAAGAGGTTTTCTAGGAAGGGTAACAAGCACGCAGTAGGTTAGTCACCCCGCCCCTGCATTTGTTTTCTATTGCTACTGTAACCCATTACCATAAATTTGGTGGCTTTAAAGTCTCACAAACTTATATTACAGTCTGGAGGTCAGAAATCTGCAAAGCAAGCTTCGTTTCTTTCTGGAGTTGATTAGGAGAGAATCCGTATCCCTGCCTCTTTTGTCATTTGGAGGCTGCCTACTACATTCCTGGGCCTGTGTCCCTTTCTTCCAGCTTTAAATCCAGCAGCTTGGCATCTTTTTTTTTTTTTAACGGAGACAGAGAGAGTCAGAGAGAGGGACAGGTAGGGACAGACAGACAGAAACGGAGAGAGATGAGAAGCATCAATCATCAGTTTTTCATGGCGACACCTTAGTTGTTCATTGATTGCTTTCTCATATGTGCCTTGACCGCGGGCCTTCAGCAGACCGAGTAACCCCTTGCTCGAGCCAGCAACCTTGGGTCCAAGCTGGTGAACTTTGCTCAAACCAGATGAACCCATGCTCAAGCTGGCAATCTCGGGGTCTCGAACCTGGGTCCTCTGCATCCCAGTCCAACACTCTATCCACTGCACCACTGCCTAGTCAGGCCAGCTTGACATCTTTTTTTTTTTTTTTTAATTTTTTTAAAGATTTCTTTTTTTTTTAATTTATTTTATTCATTTTAGAGAGGAGAGAGAAAGGGAGAGAAAGAGACAGAGAGGGAGAGAGAGAAGAGAGAGAGAGAGAAAGAGAAGGTGGGGAGGAGCTGCAAGCATCAACTCCCATATGTGCCTTGACCAGGTAGGCCCAGGGTTTCAAACCGGCGACCTCAGCATTTCCAGGTCGACGCTTTATCCACTGCGCCACCACAGGTCAGGCCAGCTTGACATCTTTTAATCTCAGTCTCTGTCTCTCTGTCTCTCTCCCCCACCTCTACTTCTCTTGTCACACATTACCAGTATCTTGTCTGACTCTGACCCTCCTGTCTCCCTCTTGTAAGGACCCTTCTGATTATATTTTGCCCACTGAGATGATTCAGGACAGTGTCCCATTTTAAGACCCTTGACTTAATCGTGTCTGCAGAGTTCTTTTTGCCATTTAAGCACATTCACAGGATCCAGGGATGAGCACATGGACATCTTTGGGGGTTCGGGGCATTATTCTGCCATACCATCGAGGTACTCAAATGGCAGATGTTGCCTAACTTTGCCACCGTCTTTCCTACAGGGCCTAGGCAAGGCCAGAAGTTTCAAGTGTGTGACAGCCATTACCTATCAGTCCTAGTTGGTAATTTTGCTGAACCTTTTCCCTCCGTGCCTTCTGCCCCTTACTCTCTGCCTGGGGCTGGGAGTGGTCGGGAGGACTGATTCCTAGGCCTGCAGTACTCAGGCAAGGGTTCCAGGTGAGCTAGGAAGTGGGAATGACTAGTAGGGTAGTAGAGGATGAGGAAAGAGGGAGGGCAGCATGGCCTTGACCATCCACTTTTTTAGCACGTGGTTGGGCAACTCCTCCGGGCACCCTCCTCTTTCCCTCCGGGCACCCTCCTCTTTCCCTCCGGGCACCCTCCTCTTTCCCTCAGGGCACTCTCCTCTTTCCCTCCGGACACCCTCCTCTTTCCCTCCGGGCACCCTCCTCTTTCCCTCCGGGCACCCTCCTCTTTCCCTCCGGGCACCCTCCTCTTTCCCTCAGGGCACTCTCCTCTTTCCCTCCGGGCACCCTCCTCTTTCCCTCCGGGCACCCTCCTCTTTCCCTCCGGGCACCCTCCTCTTTCCCTCTGGGCACCCTCCTCTTTCCCTCCGGACACCCTCCTCTTTCCCTCCGGGCACCCTCCTCTTTCCCTCCGGGCACCCTCCTCTTTCCCTCCGGGCACCCTCCTCTTTCCCTCAGGGCACTCTCCTCTTTCCCTCCGGGCACCCTCCTCTTTCCCTCCGGGCACCCTCCTCTTTCCCTCCGGGCACCCTCCTCTTTCCCTCCGGACACCCTCCTCTTTCCCTCCGGGCACCCTCCTCTTTCCCTCCGGGCACCCTCCTCTTTCCCTCCGGGCACCCTCCTCTTTCCCTCCGGGCACCCTCCTCTTTCCCTCCGGGCACCCTCCTCTTTGCCTCAGGGCACTCTCCCTCTTTCGGGCACCCTCCTCTTCGCCTCAGGGCCCTCTCCCTCTTTCCCCTGGAAGCCCGGGGCAGATCAGTAAGCAGCTATTGCTGTTGTTAGTCCCTGGGCACCTCAGCGCTCTGCCGATTTCCCTGAACTCTGCCATCAACGGTCCTTTCATCACAAACACTCCGCCTGAGTACACCTTCCCTCCGGAACCGAGGATACAGCAGTCCAGACAAAGCCTGTGTGTGATATTTGGTCTGGCCCACCATTCAGTTTTACAGAGGAAGGAGTTGAGGTTCTGAGGCCTGCAGTCACTTATCTAAGGTCACATGACTAATTAGGGTCCAGCCAGCCGTAACTAGAAACCAGGTGTCCTAACTGTCATGTCATCTCTACTATACTTTTTATTTTTTTATATAGTAAACTTAAAATTTTTTTTTAAATTTATTTATTTTCTCGAGAGAGAAAGGGAGTGGGGAAGAGAGAGAAGAATATCGATCTGTTCCCGTATGTGCCCTGCCGGGAGATCCAACCAGCAACCTCTGCACTTCGGGACAATTCACTAACCTACCGAGCAATCCAGTCAGAGCTGTACTATACTTTTGAAAAAAGGGCTAAATCTAGAATAAGTACACACAAACAACCGATGGCTTGCTGAATTAATATTAATATAATCTTCAAGAATAATTCTAGGCAGGCACAGTGCTGGTTAAGGGTGAAATTGAGATACTGATTCCTTAACGTTATGAATCGTATGTTTCTTTCTAGAGTGTTCATTGGGAGACTTTTTTTTTATATTGATCAAGTGAAAACAACAATCCAGTGGTTATTTTTACCACCTACTTGCTAAATAAATATATGTGCCGTCCTCTTTAGGTTACATTGATATAACTATTATAAACCATGTCAAGAAGAAAAATCCTTCTCTAACTTATTAGTCATGATTGTAGGATAGTTAAAAAGAGGAAGAATGGCTTTGCTACTTTCAGACATTTAGCTGTCTTACCTGTTTTCCTTTTGTATAGCCTTGACCAATGTGAAAGAGTTTTGGAGCTCTTAAAACAATATCAGAATTTGAAAAGTGTCCTGACAACCTTGATTCAGAAAGAAGAGAGCGTCATCTCCCTGCAGGCCTCGTACATGGGAAGGGACAACCTGAAGAAAAGGAGAACAGAGGTGAGTCCGGTTCCAGAGGGGTCTCCACGCGGCCTTGGTCGTGAGCCCGCCGGTAAAGTGGAGATTATAAACAGAATCACTTGCAACCCTTGGTTTAAAAAGAAGTTCCTAATGACTCTGTTTTACCAAAGATCTAAGAATTTATTGAATATATCTGCGGAGCTTAGAAAAAAATTCAACCTCCAAGGTCCCAAGTTGATACTGTGTCGCTTCGGTTTGGGTTTGGATACTGGTCTTGTTGACGTTTGGGGTCACCCCCGCTGCTAGCTCTGTACGGTGGTAACAGTCTGTTGTGCTCACTGACCTTCTACCTCCAAGGGACCTGAGACGTCACTGCAATCTCGAGAGTGAAGAGAGGAGGGAAACCCCCTCTGTCATTAGTGGACAAAGGAAAAATTATATTTTTATTTGCTTTCTTTTTTAATTTATTTTTTCATTTTTCCGAAGTTAGAAGTGGGAAGGCAATAAGACTCCTGCCTGTGCCTGACCGGGACCCACCAGGCATTCCCACCAGGGGGCGATGCTCTGCCCATCTGGGGCGTTGCTCTTTTGGTGCTATAAGCATTCTAGTGCCTGAGGCGGAGGCTGTGGAGCCGTCCTCAATGCCTGGGCCAACTTTGCTCCAATGGAGCCTTGGCTGCAGGAGGGGAAGAGAGAGACAGAGAGGAAGGAGAGGGGGAAGGGGGTAGAGAAGCAGATGGGCGCTTCTCCTGTGTCCCCTGACCGGGAATCAAACCTGGGACTTCCATAGGCCGGGCCGACACTCTACCACTGAGCCAACCAGCCAGGGCCTTTATTCGCTTTCTTTAAAGTGCGTGCATTGATCTTTAGGTTGTTCTATAGCCTCACCAATCACAAGTTCATATTCTAAGAAGAATAACATTTTTGGACACTAGGTGTCATTATTCTCTATGATTTTATGTGATTATCAATCAGAATGGCAGAAAAGGAGAGAGCTAGAAAAGACTACACTACACTGTATGTATGTTCACCAGGACATTGCTTTTCCGGGTGGTTTTATGAGCTCTATGCTCAAGTGCTATCCAAGTGTCATAAGCATGTATGGAACTTAGACTACTTGACTCAGCTGTTGTTTAAAAAAGCAATTTTATTAAACTCCCCAGTTGCTGAGAGTAACATCAATAGAAGCCTACATAGACCAGGTTTTTACAGACAATTTATTCTTTATCTGGAACTCCTGTCCCTGAAGCTGAAGTAATACTCAGGTTACAGACACGTGAGCCACGTAGCCACAGACTAGGAATAGCCCCTGTCAGGGACCCACTATCTCAGACTCAGCTTCTTGAAGCTGACTAATCAGAGTCTTATTTAAATACACAGTATGTGACTGTGTAACTGGTTTCCTATTAGACTTAATTGAGGGACACCACCAGGACCGTGAACAGTCAGTCAGTTGGGGATGCTCAGATGCGACCTGACTGGTTCCATCCAGCAGAGGCGGCTTCTGGGTTTGGCGGTCGCAGGGTCTAGGAAGATTCTGTCCTCATTCCAGTGGGTGTAAGGAACTGTGGTTCCCCTGGTTCTTGGAGAATCCAACAGGATGTACCGTGCAAGATCCCCTCAACCTGTGTTGCGGTTCACACAGCTGCTCTTCTTCTGTGCCCCTGATAGCGCTTTCCCCGCTGGTACTCTTATTTCAAAACCAAGAGGTCTGCGCCTTACCACAGACCTAAGTCCCTGCCGTGTGCATGGACAGACATTAGCCCCTCTTGCTTGGCCCCTGTTCCTGGTTCATGCTAATCCTCCTCAGCCCCCCGCGTCCTACCTTTGTCCTGTTAAGTGGGATCCAGTTACCAGCATAAAGCTATCTCTGTCCGATTTTGTGAGGTAACATAGGTAAAGCACCTAGCCGAGTGCCAGGGACTTACCCTCATACTGAGTGTCAGCCATGATGGCCCGCTCTGTGTGTGTGGTTGGGGAGCAAGCAGACTTTCCTCTACCCTCCAGGCAGTTTTTTCAGCTGGTCTAATAATCAAACAGACATGAGACAGATTAGCAAGGGGAAATCATTAAATTTAATACATCTGTTTGGGAACCCTGTATAAGGAGAGAATCAGCAACCCCACGTGCATTAGAGGTTCAAAGACAAAAAGCAAAATGGGTATGTAGGACATTCTGAGCTAGGGATGGGGTAAGGGGCCTGGGGGACTTCAACGGGTTATTGCAGGATGATAAGCAGAGCAGATGTTCAGTAATTAGAAGTTTACCCTGCCCTATAGATAGGTCAAAACAGAGTATCTCTCACAGTCTCTTTTTATGGGCACGGCCACTAATTCAGGTAGTCAGTGGGGGGTGAGGAAGAAGATTTTCTTGAGTCCCTCAGCTAAAGTTGACTAGCTTAAAACAATCCATAGGCCACAGAGGCACATCTTGTTGTGACTCATTCTAAACCCCCAGATGGTCTATCTGCAATATTAAATGCTCCCTCTTCTCAGGAGGTTGAGTACTCTCCCACCACCCATAACTGCATAACGAGCCCCATAGCTGTAAACTGTATACGGTACTTCCTGGCCAGTAACACTTCCTTCCATCACCTTTGGGCGGGTGGCCCCTCTCCTGTGGGAGTATCCCTTAATGAAATCTAAGTCCAGGCGTCGGCCCTTCTGCCGTCACTAGTGCCTCTACACTATTGTCCTAGTCTGTTTGGGCTGCTACAAGGAAAATGCTATAGACTGGGTGGCTTATAAACAACAGAAATGTATTTCTCACAGTTATGGAGACAGTTCTCACAGTTTTGTAGCACTGTCGTTGACCCCCTCCCCAAATCTATGTTCTTCTCATATGCAAAGTTTATTCATTCCATCTCACCAGTCCCAAACGTCTTAACTCACTCCAGAATCACCTTTAAAATCATAGTCCAAAGTCTCATCTATAGATCTTGTAAATCAGATATGAGTGAGACTCAAGGTATGTTTCATCTTGAGGGAAATTTCTCTCCAGCTGTGAACCCATGGAACCAAACAAATTAAATACTTTAAAAATATAGTGGTTGGACCAAGATAGGGTAGATATGTCCATTCCAAAAGGGATAAATAGGAAAGAAGAGAGTTAATGGGTTCCAATTAAGACCAAAACCAGGCCCTGGCCAGTTGGCTCAGTGGATCGAGTCGGCCCAGTGCATGGATTTCCTGGTTCAATTCCAGTCAAGGCACACATGAGAAGCAACCATCTGCTTCTCTTCCCCCTCCCTCTCTGCCTTCTCTCCCTCTTCTCTTTCTGCAGCCAGTGGCTTGATTGGTTCAATCATGGCCCTGGGCACTGAGGATAGCTTGGATGGTCCTGATGTGTCAGTCTCAGGTACTAAAAATATCTTGGTTGACCCTGGCCAGTTGGCTTAGTGGTAGAACGTCAGCCCAACCTGTGAATGTCCCAGGTTCAATTCTTGGTCAGGGCACACAGGAGAAACAACCATCTGCTTTCCCCCTCTCCCTGCCCCTTCTTTCTCTTGCCCTCTCCTCCTCTCCCACAGCCATGGCTCAACTGGTTCAAACCCATTGGCCCCAGGCACTGAGGATGGCTCTGTGGATCCTCCGCCTCAGGTGCTAAAAATAGCTCAGTTGCAAGCATGGCCCCAGATGGAGTGTTGCTAGGTGAATCACAGTTGGGGCACTAGTGGGAGTCTGTCTATCTCCCCTCCTCTTGGAAAAGAAGAAAAATATATATATATCTCAGTTGATTCAAGTATTGGCCCCAGATGGAGGTGCTAGGTGGACCCTAGTCAGGGCACATGTGAGATGCTGTCTCACTATCTCCCCTCCTCTTACTTAAAAAAAAAAAAAGACCAAAACCTAACAAGGCAAACGATATTAAACCTTAAATCTTGAGGATAATCCTCTCTGGCCTGATGCTCTGCTTCTAGGCCACCTGGATGGCAACTTTACCCCCATGGCTTGGCTTGGTGAGCCCCCCCCCTCCAGTAGCTCTCCACAGGAGCCCCTGCAGCTCTCCTGGGCTGGGGTCCTACACACTCAGTGCTCCTGGCCTGAAGTCCTGCACTTGTAGTTGTTTTCTTTGTGTCCTTACATGGTGGAAAGGTTAAGATAGCTCTATGGAGTCTCTTTTACAAGGGCACTAATTCTATTCATGAGAGCACCACCCCCATGACCTAATTACTTTCCAGAGGGCCCATCTCCTAATACCATTACATTGGGGATTAGGGTAAGAGCTTCTTAAGAGTTTTTTATTAAATAACAAAAAACTTGTGATTGTTTCACAGCAGTTTTAACCATGGATAAATCAAAGAGTTAGTGCTTTTACTAAATTATTTCTATACATAATATGATTTCATATATGTATGATATTTAGTAATAATATTGTTTTCTTAAATGTGCACTCATAGATGGAAGTGATTATTATAATTAAGTTTAATTTTTTATTATTCTTTTAAAAATTGATTTTTTTGCCTTTTGAAAGTCAGTGAAATGAGCGTTCAACATTGCTGATGAGAGTGTATTCATACTACTGTTTTGGAAAACGCTTTGACAATATTATTGAAACAACCTTGAGAATCTTTCTACCATTTGACCAAATTTCACTTCTAGGAATCTTTCTTAAGAATAAAATCTTAAATATATAAAAATCCTCATGTCAAAAATAGTCATTGCAGCACTTAACAAATTTACTAATTTCCTTATTTCTTCAGTGGTCGAACCACATGGCCTTCTGTTCCAGTATATGACTCACCCCTGAACCTGAGCAAAACTGAAACCAAAAAAAGTTTTGTCTACAATGAGGATTATCATGTGGCTTGTGGTTTTAAGCTGCACTATTACTATGTATTAGTAATAAAAGAATAATAATGATGATAATAACTTACCATTGATTGATGCCTTAGTCATTGTGTGCCAAGTACTTTGCATATTATTATGTTTTGTCTTATTCTCATAGTTACTTTTATTATCCCTTTATATTGGTGAGAAAACCACGGCTTAGAGAACATTGGCAGTGACTGTAGGGGTTGTAATGTTATTAAGATGATGTTATGAAAAGAACAAAGAATTTCCAACCCTGCCCCTCCAGTCTTCATAATTTGTTGTAGGATTGTCAAGGGAGACATATATGAAGAAAAATTAATACCAAATAGTACCCCTTTATTATTACCTGCATGAATGCCCAAAAATATCCTTGCAAGTGCTCTGATGAAAAATGGGTTCAAGCATGAAGGCTAGCCTAAATGTCTCCAGGGCCTTTAACTTGACCTGGTCCAAATCCAGATCTTGAAATTTTATCACACACTTTGGTCAGCTGCACAGAGTAGCTCAGGTATTGATGCAGTGACCTGGCTTCTTCTTGTGCAGAGAGGGACATAATGCTGGTCTCAAGGAGCTATATAGGTATACTTCATCATATCAAGCACCAAGAGGGATACAACATGAAGCAGGAAAAAAAAAAAGCATATCCATGTTGATCCTGCTCACTAGTAAATGTGGTCTAATTTCTGTCTTGGAATTTGGACAGTCATTTTAGCAACTTGGGGATAGAGGTTAAGTCACTTACCCAGAATTATATGGCTAGTGAATGAATGGTAGACTTATTAAAGCCCAGCTCTCTCTGACTGCAAAGTCGTGTTTCAGTCACAGTGATGGTGCCTTCCCTGAAAGATATTTGAAGCATGGGTGTGGCAGAAGTAAAAATTGGTTAGCCTTGCTTTCTCTGTACCCCTTTCTCAACTGTAGTGGTTTGCTCACAAAAATGTATTTTTAAAATTATTAAAATAATTGTAATTACCTTTAGGAAAGATATAAAAGTTCAAGCTTGTTTTTTTTTCCTTTCTAAATGTGGAGAATCTTATATCTAGCACAGTGCCTGACATGGGTACTTACGTATTTGCTGAAATAACATTATTGTGTATGGGAGATATAGAAGTACTAGTACACTGGTGGTTAATTATTTTTCTCAGACATTTTTTTTTTACCTGACTGGATAAAAGCAAATTTTAGTACTCCTGATTGTAATACAACTTTCAGTTAATTTTGTGATGACCTAGGTACTGTCTTCAGAAACAATCAGTTTCTGTAGCATGTGTTGTCATGATGCTTTGCACCAGTGGCTGAAATGTGATATCACTGAGAACTTTTGTCCTTCAAAACCATAGAAACCTGGATGTTTATCTAGGATATGGTGCCAAATTTCTACTCTGTTTAATGAAGGACAGAGTGCAAAAGTAAGACTAGAAGGCTCAACTGTCAGGGGACTGTTAGAGTTTGGGAAGTGTCAGAGGGAACCTAGATTCCTTTATTTTCCCTCTTCCATTCATTGTAGGACAACCCCCGCAATTCCTGTCAAAGCCAAGGTGCCCTCTCCTCTCTTCTCCTAACCTGCTTGTGTCAGTTTAACAACAAAGTTCTCAGAATGTATTAAAAATTAGGATGGATACATATTTATATATATATATATATTTTTCATTTAATTGAACAAACATTTATTATTTCTCAATGCAGAGAGTCCTAGACTAGTAGGAAAAACACCTGGGTTTCCTTTCAGCCTTGCCAATGTATTAGTCATCAAGTCAGGAGATAGAAACCTCTGAGTAACTTTTTTGTCATCAAAATTTAAATTTTTTTTAAAATTAAATGTTTTATTTTGAGGGAATTGTAGAGTCACATGCAGTTATAAGAAATGAGCCTGTGTTTTCTTTACTCGTAGGTTCCCTTAAGGGTAAGCTCTTTTAATTTTGTCATTTCAAAATTCTAATACAAATGAAATCATACGGATTGTCACTTTTGGGGATCGGTTATTTTCATACAGCATACCGTAATTCTCTGGAGATCCATTCAGGTTCCTGTATGTGTTGATAATTTGTTCCTTTTTCTTGCTGAGCAATATTCCATGGTATGCATATGCCACCGTTTATTTAACTCTACTCACCCACTGAAGGACATTTGGGTTGTTTCTAGTTTGGGGCTATTATGTATAAAGTTGCTATAAACATTCATGTAGGGGGTTTTGTGTGAACATAAATTTTTATATCTTAGGGATAAATACCCTGGAGTACAGTTACTGGGTTGTATGTTAATTGTGTATTTAGTTTTTAAAGAAAATGCAAATGCCAAACGGTTTTCTGCAGTGACTAGACCATTTTACATTCCCACTAGCAATGTCTGAGTGATTGAGTTTCTCTACATCCTTTCCAATATTAGATATTGTCTTTTTTATTTTAGTCATTCTGGTAGGAATGTAGTGGTATCACATCATGGCTTCAATTTGCATTTCTCCAATTGCTAATGATATTGATCATCTTGTGCTTGCTTGCCATTTGTATGTTTACTTTGATGAAATATCTTTTCATATCTCTTGCCCATTTTCTAATTAGAGTGATTGATATTTTGACTGTTGAGTTTTGAGAGTTCTTTACATATTATAGATAAGGTCTGCGGATATTTTCTCCCCAACTCTAGCTTGTCTTTTCCTTCTCTTAACAAGGTCTTTTGCAGACAGAGCAAAAAGTTTTTAATTTTGGCTAAAGTACAGTTTACCAACTTTTTCTTTCTTGGGTTGTACTTTTGGTGTCAAAGTCTAAGAATTCTTTGACAAAATCCTGAAGATATTCTCCTGTTTTCTCAAATAAGTTTAATACAGTGTTATGGTTGCCATTTAAGACCATCATCCATTTAGAGTTCTTAGGTTAAGGTTCTTGTTTTTGTCTATAGATTTCCAGTTGCTCTAGCACCATATGATGAGAAGGCTCTATTTCCTCTGTTGAATTCTTCTGTACCTTTGTGAAAATCAGTTGGGCATATTTGTGTGAATCCATTTGTGGGTTCCCTAGTCTTCTCCATTGATCTATTTGTCTATCCCTCTACCAACACCATATCATCTTTATTTCTATATATGATAGATTTTTAAATCATTGACCGATTTTTTCCCATTTTGTTATTTTTTTTCAAATGTTTTAGCTATTCTAGTGTTTTGTTTTTTTTGCCACTCTGTATAAATTTTGTAATAACCTTATCTATATCTACAATATAGTAATCCTGGGATTTGATAATTACATTAAATTTGTATATCAGTTTTTTGGAGGGAGAGAACTACATCTTTACTATATTGAGTCTTCTACTTCGTGAACTTGGTATTTCTCTGCTTGTACCTAGGTCTTTGATTTCTTTCATTAGCATTTTGTAGTTTCAAGAATTTAAGTCCTATGCATGTTTCGTTAAATTTATACCTAAGTATTTACTTTTTTGAGTAATTGTAATGGTATATTTTAAACTTCAGTGTTCATAAGTTCATTGGTAGTATATGGAAGTACAGTTGATTTTTATATGTTTATCTTGTATTCTGCAATCTTTCTGAACCTATTTATCAGCTCTAGGAGTATTTTTGTAGATATCTCTTGGGATCTCCTAGATAGATAATCATGTCATCTGCAAACAGGATAATCTCTTGACACCGGATATACATGTCTCCTTTTTATTTTTGTTTGGGGTAAAGTTCTGACTCCCCATTAGGCCTCCACTGGTATCCCCTGGCTCTTCCTTCCAGCTCCGTATGTGGCCTCTACTGGCATCATAGGGGCAAGTGCCTTGTTACTGCCCAGCAGGAATGACCGTCCTGGCTCTCTGCTTGGCCTTCTCTGGCATCCCCTGGTTGGGTGAGGGTGGGGCTTCCGCTTCAGCCTGGTGATATGGATGTCTAGGTTGTACACTTGACCTTTGCTGATATGGTGGGGGTTGGGCCACAGGTTTTTTTATATTATTTGTCTTTATTGAGCGACTCTCTTCTATAATTTTCTGTCTGGCTCGGTTGTCCTACTCTTGTTACTTTGGCTGAAGAGAGTAGGCTTTTCTTGGGGCTTTTTTGTCTGTCGTATTACCAAATGCTGGCTTCTTCGGCACACAGTCTGGGCTTTTGGAGGGAAAATGAAAAGGCAGGAAGCTTACCACCAGGTTGTCCTTAGGAGCTGATACCTGCAGCCGTCCTTCCTTCTTAAACTCTCCACTTTTCAGTCTTTTAAATTAGTTTTGTATATGATGTGCAGGGTTTTTAATTGTACTTAGTGGGAAGTATAGGGAAAAGCCTGTGTACTCCATATTCCCAGAAATGGAAGTCCTTCTAGGGTGCATAATTTTTAGATTTTTGTTCATGGGAAATTTATTTCCAGATTTTATGTAGTCATTAAAAATGTTGGCCCTGACCAGTTGGCTCAGTGGTAGAGTGTGGGCTCGACGTGTGGAAGTCCTGGGTTCAATTCCCGGTCAGAGCACACAGGAGAAGCACCCATCTGCTTCTCCACCCCTTCCCCTCTCCTTCCTCTCTGTCTCTCTCTTCCCCTCCCGCAGCCGAGGCTCCATTGGAGCAAAGTTGGCCTAGGTGCTGAGGATGGCTCCATAGCATCTGCCTCAGGTACTAGAATGGCTCCAGTTGCAATGGATCAACGCCCCAGATGGGCAGAGCATCGCTCCCTAGTAGGCATGCTCCCTAGTAGGCATGCCGGGTGAATCCGGGTCAGGCGCATGTGGGAGTCTGTCACTCTGCCTCCCCACTTCTTACTTCAGAAAAATACAAGAAATAATAATAATAAATGTTTGTGTAAGATTAGTAAATTCAGAGAAACATTAAGATTACATTGGTCAACATTCAAATTTCATTTTACAGTCTTCATTGGTCTTTTCATAAAATAGTGTTTCAGCTTCCATGTTAGAAATAATGGTGTTAGAATCATGAAAGGTTAAACTGGAAGGCATTTTAAGATGTTTTAGAGTTTTGTATGTTTTATTTAGATGAATTTTTTCTTATAAAGATGATTCTCTATTGGAGGAGTCTAGGGACTGTCATTTTTTAAATAACATTGAATGGGTATGCTTTTTTTGATAGAGTGTTATTTCCATGGACAAAAACATGATTTTAGATCATATTTCATCATGCAGAGTGGGAAGAAAGTTGGATGTAGAATTATTGTTAAACCAGATGGTTAGAATTATAAACTATTTAAACTGAGAAAGTGGGACAACAAAAGCCAGCAGTAGAATCAGGTTTCTTATCAGTTTGTCTATGTCAGTAGATCAAAACATGTTTTATACACTTTCTACAGATTGAAATTGTCAAAGAAGAATTTAGTGAACATTTAGAAGTTGTAGACAAGATTAACCAGATCTGCAAAAACTTACAATTTCATCTAAATAAAATGAGAACCTTTGAAGAGCCTCCCTTTGAAAAAGAAGCTAATGTTATTGTGGACAGATGGCTTGATGTAAGTGATTATTAAATTGACTAGAAATTCTATTCTATAATGATTAAATTGTTCTTTTCTGTGGTATCTTTTATTATTTTTTAATCTAATTACAAAACTCAAAACTGCTCATGATAAAAACCTTTAAATATTATGAAGTTCATGACTTAGGAATTACCTTCACAACCAGAGTTTTAGGCAATAAATGGGTCTATAATTTTCTAGATGTAAAATAAACTAGTTAATGTGTTCCTTATCCATGCAAGACATTGATGTTTAACTATACAGTGTGTCCGTAAAGTCATGGTGCACTTTTGACTGGTCACAGGAAAGCAACAAAAGACGATAGAAATGTGAAATCTGCACCAAATAAAAGGAAAACTCTCCCAGTTTCATACCTATTCAGTGCAGTTCGATGTGGGCTCATGCACAGATTTTTTAGGGCTCCTAAGGTAGCTATCCCGTATAGCCTCTACAGACTCGTCACTGACTGATGGCCTACCAGAACGGGGTTTCTCCACCAAACTGCCCGTTTCCTTCAACTGCTTATCCCACCGAGTAATGTTATTCCTACGTGGTGGCGCTTTGTTATAAATGCCCCGATATTCACGTTGCACTTTGGTCACGGATTCAAATTTAGCGAGCCACAGAACACACTAAACTTTGCTCTGTACCATCCATATCTCGACTGGCATGGCCATGGGCTGCTTCGCTGTACACAGGATGTTACGTCATCATCTGCGCTTGCACACATGCTGCCACATCATCCTACAGAAACTGGGAGGGTTTTCCTTTTATTTGGTGCAGATTTCACATTTCCTTCTTCTTTTGTTGCTTTCCTGTGACCAAAAATGCACCATGACTTTACGGACACACTGTACATTTATTTAGTACATTTTTAGTTGAGAACTAATGTTATTTTTTAATTACAAACTAAGAATTTGTGTTATATTTTCATCTGGGGTTTTAAAAGCACCTTTTATTTATTATGGTTTAAAAATTAGAAAGGTTATTGCTTTCGTTGCATAACTTGCAGCACATCAGCTAAGATTATTTTTGTGTGTATGAAAGAACTACATGATATATCAAAACAAATTTTTTGTTGATTAATAAAGCAAAATATCCATTAAAGGTAAACTAAAATTTTATTTAAAAATAGTGTTTGACTGAGACAATGGTTTTTATACTTTTTACTACTGTGTTATTTCATAATGCGTTAATTATGGTAGATAAATGAGAAGACAGAAGACTACTATGAAAATCTTGGTCGAGCTCTAGCTTTATGGGACAAACTTTTTAACTTAAAAGATGTAACTGATGAGTGGACTGAAAAGGTTCTTCAAAAAATGGAATTACAACAACTCACTGAAGAGGAAAGAGAAAAGCTGAAGGTAATTTAACAGATAAAATATATGCCCTTTTTTTTAACACAGTTGACATTTTAATAATGAGTTTGCCTTCTTGAAGCGGGGTAGAGAAATCACAAAGAAATTTTTTAAATTTCATTCATTCATTATTCCTTGAGTGAGACCTGAACCGTCTTGTTTCCTTTATGATATCTGGGAAGATGTTAGCAAATATAATTAATCTGGGTTTTGCAGATACCCTAGGGATTCATGGAAGAAATGACCTTACATGGGAGAATCGCATCTTTATTTTTATGAATGTCTAGCTAAATGTAATATTTGTTCCAATGATAAATATAGTCAATAAAAATAGTAGGATGAACTTACATGTGACATTGTTCATTATCTGGTTGTTGCAATGATTACCCTTATCACTACTTTGAAAATATGGTATTTAGTAGGTCTAGTGCTAGATGTTGTTATTTAAGATATTAATAGAGGAACGTATTATGTTACTGCAGTATAAATATGTTGTTTTTAATATTGTTGATAACTGTAATCCAATGTAATATTTTTTCTTTATAGTCCTACATCATTTATTTTATGTTTTATTTCAAAAATATTGTTATATAACTGATCCATAGGATTCACCAATGTGCCAGAAGTGTTTATGATGTATAACAGCTTAAGATGTAGCAGAAGCTCCATCAAAATGCATAATTGTTCTCGGGTGGTTAGTATATGCTCCTAGGACCAAATAGTAAATATTTTAGGCTTGTAGACCATGTGATCAATGTCAGAAATGTTCAACCCCACTGTTGTAGCATGAAAGCTCAGTCATAGATAATACACAGTGCTTGAAAGTTGCTGGGTATCATTAAAACTTTATATATAAACACAGACTGCCAGCCCATATTGCTAACCCCTGATGTAGATTATGATTATGGGTGACCTTCATAATTTGAATTAAGCAGTCCCTCAAAAATATATATATAAAAAATACAAGGCTGAGATCACCATCTTCCTAGTGCTTCAAAAAGGGTAGTTTTTCTAAATAGTAATCTTAGATTTTGCCATTTGGAAAGAATTAAAGTTATATTTTTTGACTCCAGAAAGAATTTTTTTTCAAATTGTTTTGTTTGTTTACATACTAGTTTGGACCATATAAAATCACTCTCTTGGTAGGTCAAAACAGTGAAATGTTAGCAATTAAATATACGGATGTGTGCATGATGACTGCGCAGTGTGCCAGGTCTAATATTTCAAATCTCATTTTTTTATTCACTTTTAAATTCAGATATTCATTTTTATGCATTTGGAAAAGATTTTCAAAATGTGTGGAGATTATGAGTTTCCTGTGCATATGATAGTAGTCGTGAAGTAAAACTGATTTTTCTTCTAAGTATGAGAGTTACAAACTGCCAGCGTGTAGGCCATATCTCCACTAGTGATGTGTGTGTGTATGTATATGTGTGTGCCGCATGCACGTGTGTGTGCATGTGGTGACACAATTTGTATGTCCAGATCCAGGACATGTAGGGACGTCACGTAGGCCCTGCATGCTGGTGTGGCACAGTCCAGTTCCCCTCCATTGTCTTACAGCCAGGACCCCTCGCTCTCTTGTTACGTTTGCCTTGCCCATGAAGGCGCTTGGGTTTGTAACTCCCAGGACTCTGTCAAAAAACAAGTGATTAGGGACAATTCAAAGCTCTCTCATTTTCTGTGTATTAACAATAGCAACCGTGGGTACCAGAAAAAAGGTTATACAATAAAAATATTTTTTATTAAAATTATGTGTTCTAGGCAGAGTTACAGATCCATGAACAAAAACCTTCAGAATTTTCTGAAAGAGTGGCTGAAATACAGCTTCTGCTTCAAACTAGCGAAATACCTCTTGAATTGCAGGTAAGAGAATTTTCATTTAAAAGTTGCAATGAAAGTACTCTAAAGTAATGTTCGTAAACCAGAATTTGGATCTTAAACCTAAAATAAACTTGGGATCATTGTGAAAGTCATCTTTGTTCAATTCCAACATTAAGTCTAACCAAATTTTGAATAGTCTGCATGCTTTGTTATCTTTGTCCCACTCTTTGAATGGGTGATACTGTTTTTTGCATTTTTTTCTGCTCATTCCACAGGCCTCTTGTGTGTAGGGAGAGATACCACTGTGCATCCCTGTCAAGTAATAAGGGTTTCGCCCTGAGCTGTCATGGGTACAGGAAGGAAAAGATCGCTCCAGTGACTTTAGGTTTATTAATTGCTAGATGGAGAAATAGGAGGAAAGTTGCCTCAAGTGTGAATTTCTATTGTGGGAAGAGATTTGTTACCATTTTATGTAGAGCGAAGTGCACAGTGGCTGAACAGAAATATTCATATGACTGAATATGAGACAGACTTTCTGGGTGAGGTCCTAGTACTAATGCTTCTTAGCCGTCTGATCCTGTGCAACCTTCTTAAGCCTGTATTTTTGTACATTAAGTGCTTACCATGGTGTGTACATAACCCTTAACAAATGCTGGCTATATAATTTTTTCTGCATGTTTTCAAATGAGTGCAATGAAATAACACCTTCACTGGTACGCTAGATAAACTGGTGTTGGAGAAAGGATTCAGATTAGTCTCATAAAAAGTCAGCAATTCATTGTCAATTGTTCATATTACTCTTTTTCTCTAAAGGCAATACTCAAATTGTCGTATCAGTGATACAGAACAATGAAGAATTATATGTAGAGAGGAATTTATTTTCACATTGAAACGAAGTGATCTCTACTCATTCTTTTAGCCAATGTGGTTTGTCTTAAAATCTAGTTTAATAAAATCTGTAACCATACTTCATGTGTTTCATGGTTCCAGGTCATGGAGTCCTCTATTTTGAATAAGCTAGAACGTGTAAAAACGCTTTTAACAGGAGAGTCCAGCTGCTCTGCACTTAGCGGCAGCACCGCGGAGCTAAGGGAGGACCTTGACCAAGCCAAGACCCGGATTGGGATGACCGAGTCCCTCCTGAACGCCCTGTCTCCTTCCGACAGCATGGAGATCTTTACGAAACTGGAGGTGCGTCCCCACCGCTTCTCCTCCGTGGTTCAGATTTCTTTTTACACTTATTTCCTCCGGTCTTGACCTCTTGAAGTTAAGAAAAATGAAAGCCTTGGGGAGAATCTCAGAAAAACAGTTTGTGTATATTTAGCATTTTCACCTTTGACTTGCTCTGTAGACAGTAATTATTTGATATTGAATTGCATTGCATTTATACATTTACTGGCTAAGAGAAAGCCCATCCACCCACTAGAAAATCATCTGTATTTTAACAAAAACAGTGGAGGTCTAAAATGCACTGTTCAAATCGAACCCATTAATAAGACTTAATGGTTTGTTTATTTGTTTACATTTAGGAGATACAACAACAAATTCTACAGCAAAAGCACAGTATGACATTACTTGAGAATCAAATAGGTTGTCTGACTCCTGAACTCTCTGAATTAAAGAAGCAATATGAAAGTGTCAGTGACTTATTTAACACCAAAAAAAGTGTTTTGCAAGATCACTTTTCTAAGTTACTGAATGGTGAGTGCAATGTTTCTTCTGTGTTTCTGAGGATCTTGGCGTACGAACAAGTACTGTGAACATAAAGGCTAATCTGAGCTTCACTTAGAGGTGGTCGCACAGAGTATACTTAAAGAAGAGGACTGATTAAGGATTTATTCAGATAAATCTTTTGGAGGGAAGCACTCACTAATCTATGCCTGCCATAAATACCATCTATTTCTTTCAAATGCCAAATCTTGATTTCACTAAAAAAAGTCACCACTGTCCTCGTGGTTGAGCTGCTCACTGTGGTGAGTGAGTCTGCGGACACGACTGTGAGCAGGCTGCCCCTGCAAGTGTCTCTGGATGTCCTGTATGCTTGGTAAGGTTTGGAGTTTCGAATATCCCGTGATTACTTTCTAGACTCTTATGAGCCCTCAAAATTGGGTTTCTTATTAGTACTTTATACAATGATTTGTATCCATGTCTTGGGAAGCAAGTTTCAAAATCTCTCACTTTAACTGGAGATGTGAAGTCTTCCTTGAATGAATACACCCTGTTTTCCCCCCTGCAGATCAGTGCAAGAACTTTAATGACTGGTTCAGCAACATTAAAGTAAACCTTGAAGAGTGTTTTGAATCATCAGAAACAAAAACAAGTGTGGAACAAAAGCTACAGAAACTTTCTGTAAGTCATATAAATTTCAATCAAAATTCATCAAAATTGGCCTGACCTGTGGTGGTGCAGTGGATAAAGCGTCGACCTGGAAATGCTGAGGTCGCCGGTTCGAAACCCTAGGCTTGCCTGGTCAAGGCACATATGGGAGTTGATGCTTCTAGCTCCTCCCCCCTTCTCTCTCTCTGTCTCTCTCTCTCTCTCTCTCTGTCTCTCCCTCTCCTCTCTAAAATGAATAAATTAAAAAAAATTAATCAAAACTAAAATACTAGATGCATAAAACTATATGTAAGTAGGTAGGATAATCACCTTGACCTATTAATTTACCTACATAGAGGTAATATTTTCAAATAACCTGGTTTTCCCAAGTATTGTACAACTGTTTTTAACTGAGTAATGGTGCAAGTCATTTAAACAGTTTTGTTTTCACACCTGAGATGCTATTAATCTAAGTGTTTGCTGCTGAATTCAGTTGTCTTAAAATCATATTTGATTGAAAGTAAAAATATTTATCTAATTTGGACTTTGAAATCCCTTTACTTTCCTGAAAGAGGTCTCTTGATTTTTTAAAAATCTTTCCATGCATATTTCTTTTAAAAATTTCAGTTGAGTCTGACCAGGCTGTGGCACAGTGGATAGAGCATCAGACTGGGACATGGAGGATCCAGGTTCAAAACCCCGAGGTCGCCAGCTTGAGTGTGAGCTCATCTGGTTTGAGCAAGGCTCACCAGCTTGGGCCCAAGGTCACTGGCATGAGCAAGGGGTGACTGGCTCTGCTGTAGTCCGCCGGTCAAGGCATATATGAGAAAGTGATCAATGAACAATTAAGGTGCTGCAATGAAAAATTTATGCTTCTGGCCCTGGCCGGTTGGCTCAGCGGTAGAGCGTCGGCCTAGTGTGCGGAGGACCCGGGTTCGATTCCCGGCCAGGGCACACAGGAGAAGCGCCCATTTGCTTCTCCACCCCTCCGCCGCACTTTCCTCTCTGTCTCTCTCTTCCCCTCCCGCAGCCAAGGCTCCATTGGAGCAAAGATGGCCCAGGCACTGGGGATGGCTCTGTGGCCTCTGCCTCAGGCGCTAGAGTGGCTCTGGTTGCAACATGGCGACGCCCAGGATGGGCAGAGCATCGCCCCCTGGTGGGCAGAGCGTCACCCCATGGTGGGCGTGCCGGCTGGATCCCGGTCGGGTGCATGCGGTAGTCTGTCTGACTGTCTCTCCCTGTTTCCAGCTTCAGAAAAATGAAAAAAAAATAAATTTATGCTTATCTTTCCCTTCCTGCCTGTCTGTCCCTATCTCTCTCTCTCTCTCTCTCTCTCTGTCTCTCTCTCTCTCTCTGTAACAAAAAAAAAAAAAATTGCACTTGAACTTGAATACATTGCTGGTCTGAGCGTGGTAGAGGGAGGCCTGATGTCGGCCCACTGAAAGTACAGACCGTACCCTTAGCTCTCAGTCACTTTAGGGTAGTTTATCTAGGACTTCAGTTTTGATAATAAGTCATACTCTCAGGCTCATCGATGGCATTTTATGTTCTCTGATTTGTTGCTTTGATGACACCATTTTTCATTGATAGAACTGCCTTCCAGTTTTTAGTTTTAAGTTCTGACTTTTTTCTTTTTTGCCTTTAATTTCACCCATTGCATGGATCTCTGCAGTTGATGCTCAAACTTGACAACAAACATGGAAATATAATCCTGATTTGGTAGAAGTTAAATAGAAAAGGGCCTGTTTAGTTTTACATATTGGTTACCAGAGAGGAACAAGTATTTAGGAGTAGTTAAGTACAACCAGGAAAGAAAATTACAGCTTTTCTGGTCTTAACTTCTGTTGACCTTCATGATGGCAGTGCATTATTTTGCTTGACCCCATTTCCAGAAAGCCGGATGTAAACGCACATTGTAGAACTGATGTAAATTGTTTTTTGATCATTTGCCATTCAGGTTAGTCGTATCTCCATAGGCCTTCCTTTGTATAGGATGCTTCGCAGGTGGCAAGTCAAGGCACTGGCTTGGAAAGTGTTCTGGGCATGGCAGAGACCACATTAGACTTGCCAGTTGGACATAGTTGACATTTTGTCTTTTTGAAGGATTTCTTGACTCTTGAAGGAAGAGGCAGTCAAATAGAGCAGGTGGGAACTGTACTGAATCATGTGAAGAAGCATCTGCCCAAAGCGCATGTTAAGGAGCTTACCAGTTGGATTGTAAGTCAAGAAATTGAATTAGAAAAAATGGAGTCCATATGCCGGGTGCGAGCAAAGGAGCTTGATGACTGCTTGCAGCAGCTGCTGAGGTAGGAAATAAAGATGACGTCTACATAACATGTTTTCTAATGATATCTTTATCTGTACTCTGCCTTGATATAGCTAGTATTGGGATACACAGTACACACAACCTTCAAATCTGAGTTTGGCTCAAGGAAGATAGAAGTTTAGAAAATCCTTCAAATTATTTAATCTGGCAAAAGTTCAAGGGAGAGTCCGAATATGTTTTCTGTTTCCTATTCTTATTCAGGTTTTAATATTACAAATTAAATTCTCTCCAAAGACTAACAAAAAACATGTAGTAAAAGCCTGGTTGGTTCACAAGATTTGTGTCAACCTGCTCTTCAGATAAACACTTTTTGCTTATTTTATATTCTAACATATGTAATGTTCTTTTAGACTCCAAGATGACCACAGAAACCTGAGTAAGTGGTTGGCTAATCAAGAAGAGAAATGGAAAGAAATGGAAGAAGCAGGAGAGAAAACTGAGTTATTTTGCCCAGCTCTAGCTAGAAAGAGGTATAGCTGATCTTGTATAAAATATATTTCCTGGGAATGTGGTTTCTCACGTGGTGTTGTGGCTCCTATAAACTTCCAGTGATATTTGGATTTACAGAGAACAGTTTGAATCTATGGCCCAGTTGAACAACTCTCTGAAGGAATGTGGGCTTACTGAAGAAGAAGAAATAATAATGGAATCCACACATTTGACTGATAGATACCAGGCATTTTTGAGACAGATATGTGAAATTGAGGAAGAGGATAAGTTGCCTCCTGCCAAGGACCAGAGCTTTAATGAACTTGCCCAAGATGTAATTCATTGGATAACAGGGATTAGAGAGTCCCTGATGGTTTTAAATTCATCTGAAGGCCAAATGCCACTTGAAGAATCAATCCAAAAAATAAAGGTATAACTGGGGAAACTAAATTTCAGAGGTCAGAGTGAACTCTAATTTTGAAACGATTTAGAGGAAAATGACAAAGATCTGTTTCGTAATGGAAAATAGAATCACTGTAGCGTAGTCAAAGACATTCAGAAGATTGACCTTATAAAGGAGAAGTGCTGTAAAGCATCTGAAATGATTTTAATGTAGATGAAAGAGAGAAAGTAAAGCCTGTTTTTGCGAGGGCAATGTCCAGTTATTGTCCATCTTCACCGAGTTCAGAGGCATTGAAATAAAGGCAGTAAGTTGGAGCTGTGGCAGATAGCAGTTTGCTGGGCTGTGAAAAGACATGTCGGCCCTGACCGGTTGGCTCAGCTGTAGAGCATCAGCCTGGCGTGTGGAAGTCCCAGGTTTGATTCCCAGTTAGGGCACACAGGAGAAGTGCCCACCTGCTTCTCCACCCTTCTCCCTCTCCTTCCTCTCTGTCTCTCTCTTCCGCTCCTGCAGCCAAGGCTCCATTGGAGCAAAGATGGCCCGGGCGCTGAGGAACGCTCCATGGCCTCTGCCTCAGATGCTAGAATGGCTCTGGCTGCAAAGGAGCAATGCCCTAGAGAGGCAGAGCATCGCCCCCTGGTGGGCATGCCAGGTGGATCCTGGTCAGGTGCATGCAGGCGTCTGTCTGCCTCCTCACTTCTAGCTTTGGAAAAATTAAAAAAAAAAAAGATACGTCAGTACAGCAGCTACATCAGCAATGCCCAGGCTGGGGCTGGAGAGGAGCTCTTTGTCAGAGTGGATACATACGAGTCATAAAGGTTATTAGATACTGAGTGGGTTGTGGAGGGCAAGGAAATCTCAATCTCCCTTCAGCTCACTTTTTTTTTTTCGTATTTTTTTGAAGTTGGAAACGGGGAGGCAGTCAGACAGACTCCCGCATGCGCCCGACCGGGATCCACCTGGCATGCCCACCAGGGGGGGATGCTCTGCCCATCTGGGGCATTGCTCTGTTGCGACCAGAGCCATTTTAGCGCCTGAGGCAGAGGCCACAGAGCCGTCCCCAGCGCCCGGGCCAACTTTGCTCCAGTGGAGCCTTGGCTGCGGGAGGGGAAAAGAGAGACATAGAGGAAGGAGAGGGGGAAGGGTGGAGAAGCAGATGGGCGCTTCTCCTGTGTGCCCTGGCCGGGAATCGAACCTGGGACTCTTGCACACCAGGCCGACGCTCTACCACTGAGCCAACCGGCCAGGGCCTCTTCAGCTCACTTTTAATCTAAAGGGGGTTCAATCAATAGTGCTAGTTTATAATGCAGGAGGCAGAAGCACATGTGCTTAAAAGAAACTTGGGAGAGTTGAAATCATGGTAATCGAAGCATTGTTAGAAGAAGAAATGATTAAGAATAGTGAGCTATAAAGGTTGGTGAGACTTGAATGATGTAATCAGAATCTTCCAGGATTATGTCTGAAAGGCTTTCCAGAGAAAGCCTGCAGTAATCTGCAGTAATTTCAGAGAAGGAAAGAAATTAATAGTTCCCAGCACAGGAGGGAAAGAGAAGAACAAAGATTGGGAATTAATTATGCCATGATGCAGAGATAAGAGTTTCCAGGAGGGGCCTGCATTTTTTTTGTGGGAAGCCATAAATCTCATCTTGGGTGTATAAAAATGTCTTGTTAAGGTTGTTACCCTAACTCTCCATCTACAAATAATGGAATAGATCGGAAGGTGGGTTTGCCAGGTTTTATTTTATTTTTTGACATATACTTTTTTTTTAAGTGAGAGGAAGGGAGATGGACAGACTTCCACATGCAGCCTGACGGATCCACCCAGCAACCCCTGCCTGGGGTCGATGATTGAATCAACTGAGCCACTGGCTGCAGGAGGGGAAGAGAGATGGTCACTTCTCATATGTGTCCTGACCGGGGATCAAACCCAGGGCGTCCGCATGGGCCAACATTCTATCCACTGAGCCAACCAGACAGGGCCTGGCATATACTTTATTTGAAGGCAGTTGATAATCAAGAGGAAATGAGGAATGCATTCAGATTAACCTGGCAAATGTTTATGGCGATCCAGTCCAGTATAATGCAAATGAGATAGCTTTGTCTTTTGGGAATATATACAAATGAAAGGGCAATTTTGAAGTCTAAAAACCTACAGTTAGGACCTCAATAAAAACTTTATACGCAGAAAAGATATCATATGTACTCTCCTTAAGTAATATGCATGGGGTTATTAAATCTTTTTTATTTAATTCAGGAAATCATTTTATTAAAGCCTGAAGGGGACGCTAAAATACAGGCAATGAAGAGTCAGGCTGCGAACAGCAAGGCTTCATTGGTCGCAGAGACGGTTACTGATATCGAGAACCAGTGGGTCAGCACGCTCCATTTAGCCAACACATATCTAAGGTAAAGGGCATGCCTTCACCTCTCTCATGGTTTTGCACTGCACAGTGAAGCCATAACAAGTCTGTTTTGTCTGCTTCCTGGATTTGGATATAGTATCTGTTGAAGAGAAAGTCAGTAGGTCAGGGACATTCATAATGTCAGAGGCCAAAACCAAGAGTAATAGTTCTCTGGATCAGATATAAAACACACTGTCGTAACTCTGGCTGTGTTTACTTTGGCTGGTACATCAACCCATGGGGCTCTGGGTAACAAATTAACGTTGTCTATCATTCCACCTTCCAACTCCCTTCCCCCAGACAACCTCAGCATCTGTGTGGTAGAATTGTGGGATAGTTAATGCTTTTAAATATGTATTCTAAGAGATTCTTACATGTGCAAACACTGGTAAATGCCTGAAGTCAATGGATATGTGGTGAAAACTTTTAATTCAGATCACATCTTCAATGATCCATTTAATGTTTGATGGAAATGTGAATGGTATATATGTATTTCAGAGACAATCAGATCAAAGCTAAATTTAAGATACAAAAAGAGTAAGCTAGTTAGTTGTCCAATATACTGAATGCTTATTTGTTTTACAGACATGAAAAAAAAAACCAGAGTAATATAATTACATTTAAACATAATGAAAACCAATAGTTTGATATCTAAATTACTAAATATGTATATTTGTACTCAGGTCAAATTATGTAACAAAACACAATAAACTTTCAGTAATACTACAAATATTTTTTCCCTTAATTTCTGAACTAAACCCAGTGCTGTTTACAATGTCAAAAAAATGTCTGTAAGGAATAATGTATATTAGTGTTATCGTAATGCCTTTTTTATTATAATATGTGTTGCATTATAATATGCAAAGTGTCATTCCCTTTGTTAAATATTTTGTTAAATTCAGCCATCAAGAAAAGATTCTTCTAGAAGGGGAGAAGTATTTGCAAAGCAAGGAGGATCTGAGATTAATGCTCACAGAACTAAAAAAGAAACAAGAAGTGGGCTTTGCTCTGCAGCCTGGTTTGCAAGAGAAGAAAGCTCAGTTGAAAATTTATAAGAAATTCCTCCAGAAAGCACAAGATTTGACATCCTTGCTAAAGGAGCTAAAATCTCAAGGAAATTATCTCTTAGAATGCACTAAAAATCCCAACTTCAGTGAAGAGCCTTGGCTGGAAATAAAGCATCTACATGAAAGTCTTCTTCAACAACTGCAGGTGAAGTGGTCCAAATAAAATTTTAAATGATTGTCATAATTATGTACGATTTGTAGGCAGAAACTTCTTCTTTTGTTCTTTTGGAGAACAAAAAGCTCTTTAAATTTAATATATCACTTTTAGATTAAAACTCTTCAAGGACGGAGGAATCAAACCAGTCAGTCAGTTTTGCTAGAAGAATCCGTCTTGTAGTCTTTGATGATAATGTTATTATCTCTCATTGAAGTGCCCCTCTTCAGAAATAGGAAGAGTTTAGATTTGTTTAGCTGTCTCAGTGATGATGATTGTGTCAGTTATTCATGCATCATCCATCTGTCCGTCCATCCATCCATCCATCCATCCATCCATCCATCCTCCATCTGTTATCCTAGTTTGTATTCGTTATTCTGTATAAACCTTATTAGTGTTCCTCTCTCATGTCTTTTTATATGATCAATAGTAAAAGAGTTAAGAAGTGAAATGTCACTTTGTCGTGGGGGAGTGTATTCTCTTAAGAGAATTGTTTATAATTCCTTGCATATTGAAGACCAGCTTCCATGTAAGAATTACTTGGATAAGAAATTCTCCTTATAGAGATAGAATTGTGCTGCCGTGAAGACACACCCACTTGGCTCTAAGTTGTTTCGTTTTAACATTTGCCACTTTTCTAATGAGCTGTGATCACCTTATTTTCTTGTTCCAGGAAAAGAGAACCTAGAGATGGTTTTGCTCTTGAGTTAGGATTACTTTTTTCTAACACACAATTTTAGAGTTTGAATCTTATGAAAAGAATCAGGGGTTAGGTTGATCTCATATAGTCTCATTTTCAAGTGTGGGAACTTGGGTTTAGCAAGCAGGATAATTAAGGGACTTTATTATAGATGTTTGTGATTTGATGATATAATTTGTAAGCATTTCATTTTATAAACCTCTTGACAAATAAATTGTCCTCAGGAATAAAATGAAGGCACAGAAGCATGGGGGGAAAGAAGTGTGGTTTCAATAAGGGTCACTGTGTGGGGGAAAAGGGAGATTTTACAGTGAACTATCTCAAAACACTAAACGCAGAAAGAACTCTGGACAGTTTATGGCCATATTTCTGTTTCGAGGTGAATCCTCAGAAAACAAGTATTTATGAACAATTTAATTATTATCTCAGTGAGAAAATTCGGAGAGCAATAATTAATACATTGTCAACGGTTTTATTTTTAGGATTCCGTGCAAAAGTTGGAAGGTCATGTTCAGGAACATCACTCGCTCCAGGTTTGCATGACAGAGCTAAATACCGAATTGGACACTATCTCCAAGGAAGTTGTTTCTTTTTCTGACAAGCCTGTGGAGCAGATAGAAGTGGAGGAAAAGCTGCATGAACTGCAGGTATTGAACAATGTCCAGGCATGACAGATGTTTAAAAAGCTCAATTTTAATTAGAATTTTACTCACTAGCGTCTTCGGTTTGAAATCCAAGGGCTGTTCAGATGACTGTTAGATAAAGTTCTGACCAGTCATTAAAAGAATAGGAAAGTTCTTTAGTGACCAAATCCATTTACAGTGTATTTGTATTATAAATGGTCCCTGCACTCAGGACCCTCGGATGATTCCAGCCCTGATCAGTCTGTAGCCTTTGTTTCAGGAACAACAACGCAGTGATTCCAGGAGAGACTGGGTAGTCCCAAGGATGCAGATGATACAAGATGGGGGACATGTTTCCATTTTGCATTCTTCATCAGGGGTGGAGAGGAGTTGCGTAACTTTTATTAATTTTCAGACTGGCAGACTACATTAGAGCTCTCTTCCCGCTGTAGGACTTCCAAAATTCTCACACTAACTCCGATAACACCTCGCTGTATACCCTGAGGACGCAGCCCTTTCCCCGCATCCTCCAATCACAGTCCTGGGATTCTCACTGTTAGCAGAGCCAATGCAGACAGGTCCCCGTGGGGTCTTCTAGAAGAAAACAAAGTAAAGCAGTTCTTAGGCTCCTTTCGCTGTCCCTTGCCTGGAGATTTCATGGGGCAAGCCTCAAGGCAGCACTTCTGACAGGAGCTGGGGAATGTCACATCTCTTCCTTTTAGGGACCTAGGAATCAAGCCAGACTTCTCCAGAATGGCCATCCAGATTAGGGCAAGTCTGCCTCCCTGTTTAGCAGTGATAATTTGACAGACGTTGAGGCCTCATCATGTCCAAGGCCCTGTTTGGGTGCCACGGATATTGGGGAAAGTACAAGACATAAACCTCACCCTGAGGGGCTAGGCTCCTGTAGAGAAATGGAAACATGCTTTTGCTGTACATAGAAGGAAGCACAGAGGCCGTCGCGTTCAGACCCTCTCCTTATACATAATGAGCTGAGATGTGGCAAGGCGAGGGACTGACAAGGTCACTCAGGTTAAATGACAGAGTGGGGGCTACAACTCGAGTCTCCTGACCCCAGTCTGGTGAGTGCTTTTTCTGACTCTCCACTACACCTCTGTACTCGGTTGTATCGCTGTTATTTGTAGTTCAGCTCGTCCAAAAACTGTCTTCTCCTTCCCTTCCTCCATCTTTGGAGGGCTCTCTAACAACGAGCCTACTTTATCTATTATATTGACTTCATGAATATCTCCACTGTCTCCCCAGGCTTTTAAATCAGGAACCTGGAGTTCCTCTCCTGGACTTTCCAGTCTAGTCAGACATCCAGTGCTGTCTGATGCTTCCATCTCAGGAATGTCTCTACACTTGCCCCTCCCTGTGGCCCCCATTGTGGCTGCCTTAGAACAGGCCTTCAGCTCACAGATCCCTGCATTGGGCTTCTGAATGGGCTCCTTGCCAGCCTCTCCAGCACACCTTCCTGGATGTGTCTAACATGCACATCTGGAACTCCCTTCTTTCAGTTTAAAATGTTTCAATGACCTATGTATATTTGTTAGCACAGATCTTGTCACATTCAATTACAATTGTTTACTTCTTTTTTTTTTTTTTTTCCTGAAGCTGGAAACGGGGAGAGACAGTCAGACAGACTCCCGCATGCGCCCGACCGGGATCCACCTGGCACACCCACCAGGGGCAACGCTCTGCCCACCAGGGGGTGATGCTCTGCCCCTCCAGGGCGTCACTCTGCCGCTACCAGAGCCACTCTAGCGCCTGGGGCAGAAGCCAAGGAGCCATCCCCAGCGCCCGGGCCATCTTTGCTCCAATGGAGCCTTGGCTGCAGGAGGGGAAGAGAGAGACAGAGAGGAAGGAGGGGGGGGTGGAGAAGCAAATGGGCGCTTCTCCTATGTGCCCTGGCCGGGAATCGAACCCGGGTCCCCCGCACTCCAGGCCGACGCTCTACCGCTGAGCCAACCGGCCAGGGCCAATTGTTTACTTCTGTGTCTTTCTCATTGGACTGTAGGAACTTGAAGAGACCGGATTTTACTCATCTATGTAACTTCAGAACCTATCATAATACTTACTGTTAGTTGAATGAATAAATATTTTTTGAGTGGTCCATTCAGATAGTGATTAATAAATTTTGCATTGTTCATCTAGTAACTTTAAGGTTTATTCTATTTCAATGCTCACATCAGTACCTACTATAGAACCTCAAATTACTTGAGTCTAGAGTTCTCAAATTAGCTTCCTTCTTTCATGTATACATTTAGTAAATGTTGATTGAGCTCTTGCTATATCTAAGATGTAGATTGATTTAATCCGGGAGGCAACAAGATCAAAATATGGAAGTGTATTCCATGGGCTATATAGATGGTTCAATGTGCCCAAGCTGTAGCCGCTTTTGTACCAATTGAGCAGCTGCCCTAAGTTTCTCCTGAGAAAGGGGCCATTGGTCTGCCCATACAGGATTATCTCATTTCCAAGTAATTGGGTCTGCACAATGCATTATTGAGGTAGCAGGAGCTACCGAGGCCCCTATGCTAAATTTTGATATCCTAATCCACACCTCCTGGTAATGGGTGCCATTTCTATGGGTGTGAGAATTCCTCGCTGTTCTTTCCCTAGTCCCTTGGTGGGCAAAAATCCCCGATCAAGCATCTGAGTACTGACTAAACCATTAGGACTGACAAGCAATGCTCCCATATTTTTCAAAACATCTCTACCCCACAAATCAACTGGCCATCCAGGGAGCACATAAGGCTTAAAAAATCCAGAATGACCTTCTTAATCTTACCAATGTAGAAAACTAGAATTTAGTTGAAGGGATTTATTCTGCCCTATACCTTGTAATTCTGTGGCTGCTGCATGAGTGGGCCAGGAAGGAGGCCAGTGTAGCTTAGCAATAACAGATACATCAGCTCCAGTATCTAAAAGTCCTTTAAATTTATGCTCATGTACTGTTAGTTCCATTTCAGGGCGTTCCTGACCTATTTTTTTTTAATCCAATTGGCAAAATCAGAGGAGCCAAATCACCAATTTGCTTGGGGCCCCCCTTTTGCAGGATGTGGCCTGAGAAGCAGAATTAGCATCCTTATACTATTCTTCTGCCTGCCTGAATTAGCCGTGAGACACATTCTTTTTTTTTTTTTTTTTGATTAATTTTGATGGGGTGACATTGATAAAATTGTCTTCCGTCACCTTCTAACTGGTTTTCTTTGTGCCCCTCCCCTCCCCCAACCTCCTCCCTCTCCTCCCCCCCACCCTGTAACCACAACACTGTTGTCCATGTCTCTGAGTCTCATTTTTATGTCCCACCTATGTATGGAATCATATAGTTCCTAGTTTTTTCTGATTTACTTATTTCGCTCAGTATAATGTTATCAAGGTCCATCCATGTTGTTGTAAAAGATCCTATGTCATCATTTCTTATGGCTGAGTAGTATTCTATAGTATATATATATACCAGCTTTGTTCTGAATTTTAAGTATGTCTTGTATGTGCCCTAACCAGGTTTTGAATCCGCAACCTTGGCATAGCAGGATGATGCTCTAACCAACTGATCTACTGGGCCAGGGCTCTGAATTTTAAATACTAACATTAGATTCATTAAATGATTTTTTTATTTTTTAATTGTTTTGCAAACAATAAGCATTTATTATTTAGTGTTTTGATTATGTTAAAAGGCTGTATTTTGAACTAAATATATACTCAACAAATATGTATTGATTGCCTCCAATGCTTTAGGAATGGTGTTGTGAAATTTTTTACTTCCTAAAAGTTTTTATTTGCATATAAAATCTGTTTGAGAATTTGATCTGGGATGCTACCTTCCTTTAAATTTTACCCAGAGTTTCTTCTTTGTGATATGAGCTGATAAGTTTTTCCTACTTCCCACTAGTGAAGCAGAATGCGTTGTGATTTACAAAAGTCAATTAACTCTTGTGACAATTGAACAGAGATACTTCTTAAGACAATGTTTTCTCCACTCACAGGAACTAGAGAATAGACTCCGTTTACAAGATGGCACATTAGAGAAGATTTTAGATTTAGCAAAATCCATCAAGCAAAATACATCTTCAGTGGGACAGAAGGTTATTAAAGATGATATAAAATCACTTAAGTGTAAACAAAAAGATTTGGAAAACAGACTTGAATCTGCTAAGCAGGAGATGGAAAATTATCTCAACAGCATTCTCAAATCAGAATGCTCAACAGAAAAGAAAGAAGAGATTACTCTGCCAGGCAGAGAGAAGCAGGTCACGTCTGACGTGCAGGAGTCCACTCAGGACTCAGCTGCAGTGGAAAAGTTGGAGAAAGACTTGGAAGTAAACAAGGTAAGTGCTTGTGATTGCATCTCTGCGACACGGCGTCGGAGAATGAAGAGGTGTTGGGATTTGAAAAGAGGGTCGTGAATCAAGCCTTCTGATTTCATAATTAAACCCTCAGTGTGCTGGCTATTTAAGTTGCCCACTTGTAAAGAGAGCCCTTAGAAAACTGTCCAAGATTTCAGTGGTGAAATATTACTGTTCAGTCTGTTAAAATGTCAGTCATCAATTTAGGTTTATTATTCTCTGTGATATGTAATCAGATATAGTTTCGTGGGTCAAGAGCACAAAGGCAAATTAGAAAAGGCAAAAGAAAAGAAAATTTGTTTTACCCATTTTCTTAGAAAAAAATCCAAGAGCCCTATTTTTTTTTTTTTTTTTTTTTTGGTTGATGTTCTAATGAAATCAGAGACTGTTTGAAAGGCTAGATTTCTTTTTTTCTCCTTCTTCTTATGTTAACCCTATACTGCAAATGTATTTTTGAAATGTTGTCAGATCATTTGGTGTGAGAATATCAACAATCAGGCTCCTAGTTTTCTCTGGGGAGAAGAAAGAAGAATGTTGTTTTGTTTTCATTCTAAACAACCAAATGGGTACATTTTCCTGTGGCTCTTAAAGAGCTTTCTCATAGGTAAGAGATTAAAATGGAAAAGGCACAGGGAGCAATCTAGTAAATTATATTTGAAAGGTTTTCCCTGTTGGCAGTATCTCACAATCAGGGTCCAGCGGGACCATAGCAAAGGTTACACCATTCAGGTGTGAGTTCTCATCAGCTTTTTCTGGAATATGTAAGCAACAGGAATGAAGAAAACATGCACTTATGCTGTTGTAGAGGATTAGAGGAACCAGATAGGGTTTTCTAAAAGTGTATAAAACAAGGTTAAATGCCAACAGAACATCTCACTGGCCAAGAGAAAAGACTTATAACTTCCAGCATTAGGTATTGCTAATGAAATAGGTCTTAGGATTTAGGGCCCTGTAGGTGCCACTCTTGATGTGTCTGTTAAGAAACTCTTAACAGAGTTTAAACAGGAGTAGTTAAGTAAAAAAAAAAAAGGAAAAATATGGCCCTGGCCGGTTGGCTCAGCAGTAGAGCGTCAGCCTGGCATGTGGAAGTCCCCGGTTAGATTCTCAGTCAGGGCACACAGGAGAAGCGACTGTCTGCTTCTCTACACCTCCCCCTTGCCCTTCTCTTTCTTTCTGTCTTTCTCTCTTCCCCTCCTGCAGCCATGGCTCAAATGGTTTGAGCAATATGACCCCGGCAATGAGGATGTCTCCATGGCCTCGCCTCAGGCGCTAAAATAGCTTGGTTGTCGAGCAATGGAGCAGCTGCCCCAGATAGGCAGAGCATCACCCTGTAGGAAAGTGGTCCCCAACCCCCGGGCCGTGGTCCGGTACCAGTCTGTGGGCCATTTGGTACCAGTCTGCAGAGAAAGAATAAATAGCTTACATAATTTCCATTTTATTTATATTTAAGTCTGAATGGTGTTTTATTTTTAAAAAATGACCAGATTCCCTCTATTACATCCGTCTAAGACTCACTCTTGACGCTTGTCTCGGTCACGTGATACATTTATTCGTCCCACCCTAAAGGCCAGTCCATGAAAATATTTTCTGACATTAAACTGGTCCGTGGCCCAAAAAAGGTTGGGGACCACTGCTGTAGGGGGTTTACCAGGTGGATCCCGGTCCAGGCGCAGGCTGAAGTCTGTCTCTCTGCCTCCCTGCCTCTCATTTAACAAAAAATATAAAATGAAAATAATAAAATAATAAAAAATAAAAAAGGAAAAACACCTGAGTGCTATTATACTAATAATATAAGACATAGCTAAAGGGAGTTGTTTAATAAACTTAAAATTAGCTTCTGTGACCCATTTTGCCTGTGAACCTTCAAAATTCAATAAAATAAAACTTAAATAAAAGTCATAATCCAATATTGATTTTTAAGTTTTTATGAAGCTTTTACTTAATATTGAATGACAAGTTATTGATAATTTATGATACTGTATTAGAATTTTTTTTTCAGAGAAGATGAAGGGACTTAAGTCTCTTTTTCTTTTTTTATTGAATTTATTGGTTGATTGACATTGGTTAATACAATTATATAAGTTTCAGGTGTACAATTCTGTAATACATCATCTGTATGTTTTATTTTGTATTCACCACCTGAGTCAAGTCTTCTTTCATGACTGTCTTTTCCCCCTTTACTCTCTTCTGCCCCCACCCCTCTCCCCTTCTCCTGGTAATCACCATACTGTTGTCTGCGCCTGTGAGTTTTTTGTTTGTTTTTTTGTTTTTCAGGTTCTTTTTTTACTTAACCCTTTCACCATTTTCACCCAGTTGCTCAAACCCCCTCCTCTCTGACAGCTGTCAGTCTGTTTTTTATAAATCTATTTCTATTTTATTAGTTAATTTTGTTCATTAGATTCCACATATGAGTGAAGTCATCTGGTACTTGTCTTTCTCTGACTGATTTATTTCCCTTAGCATAGTGCTCTCGAGGTCCATCCATGTTGTCACAAAGGGTAAGATTTCTATCTTTTCTTTTTTTTATGGCTGAGTAGAATTCCATTGTGTAAATGTAGCACAAGCTTTTTTATTCACTCATCTGCTGATGGACACTTGGGCTGCTTTCAAATCTTGGCTATTGTAAATAAATAATGCTGCAGTGAACATAGGGGTGCATATATTCTTCTGAATTAGTGTTTCAGGTTTCTTCAGATATATTCCCAGAGGTAGAATTGCTGGGTCATAAGGCAATTTTTTGAGGTAACTTCATACTGCTTTCCACAGTGGCTGCACCAATCTGCATTTCCACCGACAGTGCACGAGGGTTCCCTTTTCTCTGCGTCCTTGCCAACATTTGTTTGTTGATGATAGGTATTCTGACAGGTGTGAGTTGATACCGCATTATGGTTTTAATTTGCAGTTGATTGGTGATTAATGACATTGAGTATCTTTTATATGTCTATTGGCCACCTGTATATCCTCTTTTAAGAAGTGTCTATTCAGGTTCTTTGCCCATTTTTAAATTCGATTATTTGCTTTTTTGGTGTTGAGTTTTATAAGTTCTTTTTAAATTTTGGATATTAACCCATTATCAGATGTATTATTGGCAGGTATGTTCTTCAATTTAGTGGATTGTCTTTTCATTTTGTTGATGGTTTCCTTTGCTCTGAAAAACTTTTTAGTGTGATGTATGTAGTCCCATTTGTTTAATTTTTCTTTCATTTTCCTTGCCCAAGGCGAGATATCAAAAAATATTGCTATGAGAAAGGTCTGAGATTTTACTGCCTATCTTTTCTTCTAGGACTTTTATGGTTTGAAGTCTTAACATTTAAGTCCTTAACTCATTTTGAGTTTATTTTTGTTTATGGTGTAAGAAGGTGTCTGATTTCATTTTTTTTGCATGTATCTGTCCAATTATCTTTTCTTTTTTAGTGAGAGAGAAACAGATAGACAGGAAGGGAGAGAGATGAGAAGCATCAACTCATAGTTGTGTCACTTTTATTTGTTCATTGATTGTTTCTCAGACATGTTTTGACAGGTGGGGGGGTTCTAGCTGAGCCAGTGAGCCCTTCCTCAAGCCAGCAACCTTGGGCTCAAGCCAGCAACCTTGGGCTTCAAGCCCGGGACCTTTGGGCTCAAGCCAGCAACCATGGGATCATGTTTATGATCCCATATTCAAGCCAGATGAGCCTGTTCTCAAGCCAGCAACCTCAGGTTTTCAGACCTGGGACTTCAGGTGTCCCAGGTTGACGCTCTACCCCCTGCGCCACCACTAGCCAGGCTGTCTAATTTTCTTAACATCATTTATTGAACAGACCATCTTTACCCTATTGTATACTCTTGCCTCCTTTGTCAAATATTAATTGACCATAAAGTCATGGGTTTATTCCTAGGCTTTCTATTCTGTTCCATTGATTTATATGGCTGTTTTTATGCCAGTACCATGCTGTTTTAACTACTATGGCCTTGTAATATAGTTTGATATCAGGTAGTATGATTCTTTAACTTTGTTCTTATTCATTAAATGGCTGTGGCTATTCAGGGTCTTTTGCAGTTCTATATCAGCTTTTGGAAAAGTCTTCAAATGATTTTCACAGGTCTGGATTACAGGAAGATAGTTTTAAGTCCTTAGAAACATTAATTTTTTTTACTCTTTTGTAACATGAATCTTTCTGACTCTGTGCTTCTTATTTTCTCTACTGTAAATATTGGCTGTATTTACTTAATTTTATATAGTATTAGACTATGGAAGATCAAGAGCAATTTTAAAGTTGAACCACAACTAGTAACAAGAATAAAAATATGTATGGACAAATATAATACGAGTATAATATGACACATATAAGACATTTTAAATGACTTCAGCTGGAGTTTTTATATAATGAATACACAGAGCACATAAAAGCATATTTTATTGAAATATAAATCTAACAAAAACATTATGATTGAGAAAATAAGCACTTGATTCATTAAAAGCATTTATTAAGACCTCTTTTGTGCTGATTATTCTGCTGCAATATGGGAATACAGTTGTCACAGTTTAAAGTTTAACTAATTATATAATTTTCATTTCATATGCCTTTTTGGAATCTAAAGGTGCTTTTATGAGATTATTTTAAATCGTTTCAAGAAGAATTTTTATTTTTTCTATCTTTTTAAAGATTTTATTTATTGACCCTGGCCAATTGTCTCAGTGGTAGAGCATCAGCCCAGCCAGTGGATGTCCAGGTTCAATTCCTGGTCAGGGCACATAGGAGAAGCACTCATCTGCTTCTTTACCCCTCCCCCTCTCGCTTCTCTCTCTCTCTTCTCCTCCTCTCCTGTAGCCATGGCTCTATTAGAGCAGGTTGGCCCCAGGCGCTGAGGATAGCTCTATGGTTTCTGCCTCAGGCGCTAAAAAATGGCTCCAGTTGCAACAGAGCAATGGCTCCAGATGGGCAAAGCATCACCTCCCAGTGGGCTTGCTGGGTGGATCCTGGTTGGGGCACATGCGGAATCTGTCCCTGCCTCCCTGCCTCCCTCCTCTCACTTAATAAAAAAATCTGCATGCACCCCAACCGGGATCCACCAGCGAGCCCTCCTGAGGGCGATGTTCTGCTCATCTGGGGTGCTGCTCCGGTCCGCGGCCAAACTGCAGGAGGGGAGGAGAAAGAGCGAAAGAAGGGGGAGGAGTGGAGAAGCAGATGGGCACTTCTCCTATGTGCTCTGACTGGGAATCGAACCCAGGACTTCTTCCACACACCAGGCCAATGCTCTACTGCTGAGCCAACCATTCAGAACCAGATTTTATTTATTGATTTTTACAGAGAGAAGAGAGGGAGAGCGAGAAGTATCAACTCACAGTTGCCTCACAGGAGTTGTTCATTGCTTGCTTGTTGCTTGTCATATGTGCCTTGACCAGGCAAGCCCAGGGTTTCAAACTGGAGACCTCAGCACTCCAGGTTGATGCTTTATCCACTGCGCCACCACAGACCAGGCAAGAAGAATTTTTAGAGTTTTAATTTTCTTTAATAAATTTCATTTGATCTTAGAGTTTTATTGAAAATATGATTGTACTTTTCAATAATTGCTTATACGGCATGTGTATTTTTTAATTCATTGCCAAGAATTTTATTTTAAATGAAACATTGGGGATGCTTTAGATCTAGACCTTTGACTAACTTTTTTCTTAATATCAAAAATAGTAAGGCAGAGTGAGAAAGCAATCAATGAACAATTAAGGTGCCTTAACAAAGAATTGATGCTTCTCATCTCTCTCCCCGTCTGTCCCTATCTGTCCCTCTCTCTGTCTCTCTCTCTCTGTGTCTGTCTCTCTAACTAGAAAAAAAAAGGTAGTAAGGCAGAGGCAGAATTCGAGGCACAAAATGGCAGTCTGAAGAGTATAGGTGCTTATGAGCGAATATTATACTGGATGTTTTTGTAGGTATTAATTTAGAAAACTGTTTAAGTATGGAAAGGCAGAACTGTCTTTCATTTCTCCCTTCCTATATAGTTATTGATAATTTATGATGCATAAGATGATTTAAAATTTTGTTATTTTTATTTAAAAATTTTTATAAGGCCCTGGCCGGTTGGCTCAGCGGTAGAGCGTCGGCCTAGCGTGCGGAGGACCCGGGTTCGATTCCCGGCCAGGGCACACAGGAGAAGCGCCCATTTGCTTCTCCACCCCTCCACCGCGCTTTCCTCTCTGTCTCTCTCTTCCCCTCCCGCAGCCAAGGCTCCATTGGAGCAAAGATGGCCCGGGCGCTGGGGATGGCTCTGTGGCCTCTGCCTCAGGCGCTAGAGTGGCTCTGGTCGCAATATGGCGACGCCCAGGATGGGCAGAGCATCGCCCCCTGGTGAGCAGAGCGTTGCCCCTGGTGGGCGTGCCGGGTGGATCCCGGTCGGGCGCATGTGGGAGTCTGTCTGACTGTCTCTCCCTGTTTCCAGCTTCAGAAAAATGAAAAAAAAAAAAAAAAATTTATATAGGTTAAGTGAAGTAGCAAATTATACGATAAAAAGTGAGGACTGAGTAATCTAAGATTTTAGGTGTCTATTAAGTACAATGATGAGAAAAATCAGGGAAATCAATAGATCTTAATTTACTATTTTTCTGAAAACACAGAAAGCAACATTACATCTGCACAGGTATTGAATGGATTTTCTTGCCCCAGTCTTCCCGAAAGCCAACATACATAACTTCATTGCACTTAAAAAAGGCAATCTTTTGTCTGTAATTACTTCTTTCATTTCCTTGTCATTAAGTATTATTGTTAGCATGTCTGAATCCTTTTTTGTTCTCCTCAAAAATTCCTGAGCATTTATAATTTAATTAAGAAGGGAAATCCTGGAAAGCGGACGATCACAGATACAGGAACTGTGCAGGGCACGCAGCTGTGAGAGAGCCTGCAGGAACATAGTAGAGTTAGTACTAGAACGAGAAGGTAAACCACTCGCTGGAGCAAAAGTATTCCGTCATAGGGTAAATGATGTCTACTCCTGGTGGTGTTCATCCTAGTAACACAGTGCAAATGTGCTAGTAATGGAAGACACAGTGGGTCTTGTGTCAGCTCTGTCTTTGAAGTGTGTGCTTTGCTCTTTCTTGGCAACATGCAGATCTTCTCATTCTGAGGTATTTTTCACAATCCAAGATTTATTCTTGTACAAGACAAGTGATTTAAATAGTGTACATGGTATTAACATTTGTGAGCAGCATGCACTTGTGAACATTCTCCAAAGTCCTGAAATCTTAAGCTGAGAGAGACACCTTAGAAAACATCTAGCCTAACCCTTGCATTTCAGGTGCGGGAGTTAAGTCAGAGATGTCAATTGGCCAACTTCACATTGTAGCAGAACTAGAACTAGAAACCCAGGTGTCCTCTACTGGTCTGATGCACGGTGGTTGACCTCGTTATTTTGTGTCACGTGGCTTGTTTATTGCAGTTTAATATGCTAATATGCTATCTGACCTCAGTGGACCCTTTATTGGTTTCTTGTGGATGTTGGGAACCTTCTCTGTTCTCCTTAAACCCAATCAAACCCTGTTATAGCACTCCTAGCAGATATCTGGTCAAAAACAAAATAGACTGACACATTCTCAATTTCTTTCCTCTCCCCTTTACAGCCCCACTTGTTGTTAATCTTGACAGCCAAAGACTAACTGAAATTCTCTTGTTTTTTCATTAATATGAATTCATCTGTGCATCCATTAAGTAAAGATTGAACAGTCAGTGATAGTTCAGTGTTGAGTGAAAATAGACATGGTCTGTATTCTCATAGAGCTTCTAATCTGGAAGAGGAAACATACATTAATGCACTAATTAACTAATGAGAGACTAATCGCAGGAGCTAAAGGAAGGGGCACATTTCCATGACAGTCTGCAATGAAGGCGTCTGACCTGCACTGCAGTCAGAGAGAGCTTCCCTAAGGAAACAGTATTTGAACTGAGACCGGCGTTAGCAGAGCTCAGGGCTGGGTGTTGGGGCATCCTGGACAGAAAAGGTAGAATTTTCTCCTGTGGTGGGAGAGAGCATGAGCAGTCAGAAACTGAAATAAGGAGCCTGCACAAACGGTGGAGGACTGCATGAGGCCCCAGAGGGAGGCGGGGCTGGCTGAGTCACAGAGCGTTCAGGTCGTGTTAACATTGTAGACGTTATGCCAAGATAAAGAGGCCGCCTCTGACACTATGTTGATCTGCCTCTCAGTTTTTTCTCTAAGGGTGAGGATCTATGCTTATGCTTCGAATCATTTTTTCTTTACTTTGTATTGAAATGCTTTAGAGAAGAAAGAAATATATCCTGTAGAGCTTGTATGACACTGTCCCACTGTTGGTTGGCAGGGTACAAGTGATAGCTGTACCCTGTGGGCTTGTCACTGACAGAGAATTATTGTAGCTGTGCAGCACTACACACAGCTCTGTCTTTGAAGTGTGTGTACTGCTTTGCTCTTTCTTGGCAACATGTAGATCTTCTCATTCTGAGGTATTTTTCACAATCCAAGATTTATTCTTGTACAATACAAGTGATTTAAATAGTGTACATGGTATTAACATTTGTAGGCAGTGTGCACTTGTGAACATTCTCCAAAGTCCTGAAATCTTAGGCTGAGAGAGACACCTTAGAAAACGTCTAGCCTAACCCTTGCATTTCAAGTGTGGGAGTTAAGTCAGAGATGTCAATTGGCCAACTTCACATTGTAGCAGAACTAGAACTAGAAACCCAGGTGTCCTCTACTTGTCTGATGCACGGTGGTTGACCAGCATCAGAGGGCCCAACGGGGGAAGGGCCAGCGCAGCTGTTACGGACCTGACTCGCTGGGCTGTGCTGATGCGTTTGCCAAGCCAGAGACAATGCTCAGTTGTTTGAAACTCAGTGTTTTAAAGGTTAAAGTAAAATGTTTTCTTTGTGAATTAAGGAACAAAAGGATGAAAATGTTATGGTTCTGTCCTTAAGGAGAGTTGATGATATTCTTTCTTTCGCCTCCTTTTCTGAATAGGCTAAACTCTCAGGAAAGAGAAGTGGTTGAAAATTTTTAACATTTTTTTAAGAAAGTAAACATAGTTGGTAATGTAACTTAACCAGGCTTTTAATAGAGTGGCAATTTTATACTTTATATTTATTATTAAATTTGAAAATTTATGCTCAGAGGATCAATATTTATTATACTGTTTAGAAATTATATATTGTCTTACATTTATGCTAATCATAGATTTTTTTTTTAAAGAGAAATTCCAGGAGCATTGGAAAGAGAAAGAATCAGGTAGCCCTCAACTTAGAGTTCATAAAATTTCATAATAGGCCATGTGGCCCTGGCTGGTTGGCTCAGTGGTAGAGCATCAGCCCAACATGTGGATTCCTGGGTTCAATTCCCAGTCAGGGCACACAGGAGAAGCGCCATCTGCTTCTCCACCCCTCCTCCTATTGCTTCTCTTTCTCTCTCTCTCTTTTCTCCGCCTGCAGCCATGGCTTGATTGGAGCGAGTTGGCCCCAGGTGCTAAGAAATGGCTCTGGTTGCAATGGAGCAATGGCCCCAGAAGGGAAAAGCATTGTCCTCTGGTGGGCTTGCCAGGTGGATCCCAGTTTGGGCACATGTGGAAGTCTGTTTCTACCTCCCCATCTTTCACTAAATTAAAAAAAAAAGAGCCATGCATTAGGATGAATCCTCAATGAACACCTCTAGAAAACCTTTTACCCTAGGAGAAAGGTGGACAGGAAACTCTCTAACCAGAGAATGGACTAGGATTAGCTTGTTCTGAAAATCAGTCTGTCTGTCTCTGTCTGTCTGTCTGTCTGTCTATCTATCTATCTATCCATCCATCTCCCTTTCTTTTTGGGGTACTTGGAAGAAGAAGCAAGCACAGATCTATACAGATGGATCGTTTTGACCAGTCAGGCCAAAGAGATTTCCACAGTGGAGTAAAAAAGTCTGATAACTATGCATTAGTATAAATCAGTCAAATCATAACACAAATCAGAGCACTCAATTATAGGTAAGAGTCCTCCTCAGTACAAATGAGAGGATACATTAAGAAAGTCTGTAAGAATATACAATAATATGTTTTAAAAGATTAATGATATAAAAGAAAGATTTGAAATCAAAAGGAAAGAATAAAATAGTTTGAGAAAAAAGAGAAGATTTGAAGAAGAACTATATGGAATGTCAATAAATAAAAGAATAGTCATTGGAATTGATATTACTATGGCCAGACTAAGCAGCAAACTTGACACAGCTTGAAGCTAGAATATGTGAAGGAGAAAATTACCCATAATCCAACACAGAGTTTAAAGAGATGGAGAATAGGATAGAGATTTTAATAGGCCTCAGAGGCTGTTCTGAGATGGTCTAACACAATTTTGATAGGAGTTCTAGGAGGAGAGAATGGGGCAAAAGCAAGGCTGGGTAATTTCCATAGTTAAGGGAAAATATGTATCTTCAGATTTAGGAATTAGAGACTTGGTCAAACTAAATAAAAATAAATTAATTGCATCAATATATTGTAGTTAAAGAGTAAATCACCAGAGCCTGAGTGTAGAATCTCAGAGGCAACTGGAGAGAATGAACAGTTATGCTGACAACAGATTTTTCAACACAGAAAGCCAGAAGGGAATGTAATAGCATCTTCACGGGGCTGGAAGAAAAATAGTCATCAGCCTACGCTTTGATATCCAGCTGAATTGTCATTCTAGAATGAGGCAAAATACTTAACATTTTCACATAAATACTTACTAACCACAAACTTCATCCAAAAAAATATAGTACAGAAAAACTTAAATGTGAAGAGAAAAACTTTACAATCTTTGCCAAAAAAGATAAAGAATATTTTTGTATCTCAGGGTGTGGAAGACTTTCTTAAACAGGCTTTCAAAGCAGAAGCCAAAACAGGAAAAGATTGATTAATTTGAATGCGTTAAAACATTGACCTCTTGTTCAACAAAAGACATCTCATACAAAGTTTAAAAACAATTTACTGGAAGATGATAATCTCAATGCATAAAACTTTTAGATTAGTATCCAGAATATGAAGAGCACACTAAAAATCACAAGCATCTCAATGAAGAGTAGACAAAGGAGATGCAAATGTGATTCACAGAAGGTAAGACCTATGTGGCCAATGAGCATATGAAGAGTATAGCTTAGTCTTGTTAGCGATCAGGGAAATACCATTTATATAATAATGATATCAATTTCACATCCACTATGTGGGCAGAAGTTAAAGTCTGTTAGCACCAAATATTGGAGAGGATTAGGGAAAATACAAATTGTTTTACCATGTTAGTGGGAGTAAAAACTACAGTCATTAGTTTGGGAAAAAGCCAGTAACTATGTATTGATAATCAGAAGAAGCATATCTGTGACTAGTAGTTTCAGCTCAAGGGAAATAACCTAAAGAAACTCACCCATTTGTGCAATAAGATCCTACATGTGTGTTTATCACAGCAGTATCTGTAATAGGAAAAACTGGAAAAATGTTATTGTTTACAGTGGCCTGACTGATAAATAAGTCGTGTTCATGCAGATAGCAGAACAGTGCACAAAATTGCATGACTGTACTAGATTTGCATCTGTTGACAGATACAACATACTGCTGAATGAAAAAATGACACATTGTAAAATGACAAGTCCATGACTCCAATTTTGTAAGAATTAAAAATACATAAAATGATACTGTACGAATACTAATATATGTATTGAAAGTATAAAAACAGGTGTGGGCTTTAGCGGTTAGTTCTGGGGGAGAAGAGATAAAAAAAGGATGAGGATTGGGCTATAAATTATATTTTTAATATGGAAAATTGTATCACTTATATTTGTGTTGTAGGTAATGAGAATCTGTAATTTTTGTTCTTTTAGGTATGTTAGCGATAGCTTATGATTTAAAATAAAATGTTTCAAATAAGCCCACAAACTCAAAATAAAATATAGCCAAGGGTGATGAGCAAAGGATAACTGGCTATGAATGAATCTTTCCAGGAGTCAGTCAGGATCTTGACTGTTCCAGTATCTCTGGCATGAGCAAGGAAATGTTGCCTTTTCGATTTGAAATGTTCCTTTGAGCTATTCTATCGGGTTTTCTGCCAAGGTAGAAACATGGCTTTTGGGGTTGGTAAACAAATGGTGCTTTGGGGTGGTTTGAGGTTTTTCAGAATGCGCTCTCTGACCACTAAGGACAGGTTACGAATGACATGCTACAAATATTGCTAGTTCTCATCACTGGTCCACAGGTATGGGAGTCCCAAGGCTTCGAGCTCTTAGTAGCTAGTAATAAGTCAAGTTTTCTTAGAGCCTAGCTCTCGATCTGCATGTGGAGCATGGGGCTGCTCGGAGTAAGAGGTGGAAAAGAGGAAGGCGTCCGCCTCAGTCCCGTGGCTCATGGCAGAGACCCACCGGCCGGTGAAGCCTGGCGTGAGCCGCCCTCCGTTCCTCTCACAGCTTTCCCAGGCCTTCCCCCCAGCATGCTGCCCTCCATTGAGATTTTACCCACAATGAATTGTTGAACTGGAGGAAATTTCCAAACATTTCAATCATTTGAAACCTTTTTAAAGAACTGACTTATGCTAAGTACTTTTAAAGAACTAACTTGAGCCATCTAAGTACTTCGAGGTAGTAACACTGGTCAGCTGATTTTTTTTTTTTACCAGTTAGTGTTGGTGAAGCTCCAGACTGTATCTGTTTTATTAAGTAAACTTTTCATTTTAGAATAGTTACACATTGACAGGAAAGTTGCAAAGAGAGTCCAGAAACAGGTATCCCTTCCCAGTTCCCCCTATTGTTAACATCTTACATTGCTATCTAGGTAGTATTCTTAAGACAAGAAATTCAGCTTTGTGTGGAGATGTGGACACATTTTATTCATAGATTTGATACCTTGATTTTACTGACATGAAAGTATGTATATAGCAGAATTAAATGATATTTCATTTATAATGTAACCTGAAAATAAAAACTAATACCTTAGCAAAATTATGGAACTCTTTTAAAATTTCTGTTATATGGTGCCTCATGATAATAGGTACTCAACAAATATTTGTTGAAAGTATGAACAAATGAATATAGATGTTGTTTTTATCCTATTGAGAATCTCAGATTTTTATAGTTTTCAGAAAAGATCAAATTACCCCATATAACTAGTTCTGTGTTACTCAGGTTATAATTCTTACTATTAACTGACATAAGACACAATTAATTTATTCTTATCGTGAAATCTTGGTGTTTCCTCTATTTATCTGCTTATTATTTTTAACTACATCCCTCTGCATCCTTTTGAATTTTCCTAATTCTCTGTTTTTTTTTTCTTTGACTATATAGATTATACCTCTGTATGTAATTGAGCATTGCTAGGTCCTATACTATTTTGTCAAAAATGTTTAATTTTTCTTGGGATTCCAATATTGGCATTAAATAGTGCATTGAATAATTCTGTTTGGTAGTGCTCAAATATACTTTTTAACAAAGTCTTTGAATAAACAGAAGAAACTGCAATGCTTTCATCAAGAAAAATAAAAATTATTTAATTGGAAGGTAGACTCTTCAGCAATTAATCTTTTTATGTTTTCAGAATTCAGCTGTGGAGGTGCTTTTATCAAAACAACTTTCTCTCGATATTCAAGAAAGCATGAAAAATACTGAAGATGAGCAGAAAGTCAATGAGCTGCAAAATCAACCTTTAGAATTAGACATTATGTTAAGAAATGCACAATTAAAAGACATAGAGGTATGGGAACAAGAAAAACACTGACAACATGATTGCATTATTTATCCAGTGCAATACAATATATTTTAATGACCAAGAACTTGCTTGCCCAGAGTGAAAAGTCTTATTTAACCTTTGCCTGATGATCAATTTGGTAACTATATAATTATGTTCTAATCAGTAAGTTGTATAAATCTTTCCATTTAAAAAGTGGATGAGTTTAATGAACATTAGTGTTCTTTCTGTTTCACAAAGTTCCTAAAAACTTACTTATTCAGTAACAAAATTAGAGATTCTGACTTGTCATCATTCCTCTTCTTAGTCACATGTATTCTGATGCTGACAACTTCCTATCCCATAGCTATGTTTATGTACTGATGGCTATGTAAAATAACCGAACAGTGCACTACATGGCCATGGTTTTAAAAATGACCCCTACAGTGGTAACTAATAGTAAACATGTATCTGAAACAGGAAAGGGGATAATGTATGTAAATAATAAAATATAAGATAAATCTTCCTTTCACCATGGCAGAACCTTTTAACACAGTAGAGCAGGGGTCTCAAACTCGCGGCCCGCCAAACAATTTTGTGCAGCCCGCAGACTAATCCACGAAGTTCAAAATATTTTGGATAAAATTAAGTAAGCCTAGGGGCCTACTTGCATTTTTCATTTCTCTAGCATCCTAGCTAGATACTAGCTTAGTTAACAGCAGTTGTGATGCGAACTACAGTTTCTGGTCGTTTTGTGACACTGAGTAAACTGCATGTACGATTGTGCTTGTACTGATTTTTTTTTTGTTTTCAACTGCAGTGAGAAAAGTGTTGCATAACAGTTGCCTTTTGTAGACCTAGTGCAGCCGGCCTAATGGCTGTGATCTTGCTCTGCGGCCCACATGCTGAGTTGAGTTTGAGACCCCTGCAGTAGAGTGATCGAATTACTATGAAAGGCTAGACCAATGATGAGTTTTAGTCTAGATTTTAACAGAATTCAAATGGAAAAAAAAATCTTTTCAATGTCAGGACTTTCTCTGTCTGCAAATAATATCTTTAAAACATCTTGTTGGGATAGAGTGTGTATTGGGAAGGAAAGAGCATGGGAAAGCAAATGAGTGAATGAATGAGTGAGTGAATGGATGAATGAGTGTGTACTTACTGATTTCCTTGACTTGTTTTTAGGAATTATATACCCAGTTAGAAGCAAAGAAAGCAGCCATTGAGCCCCTGGAACAAACTGAATATCTCAACAGGACAGAAACGAGTGCCTTGGCTCTCCACAGTGCAAGGAATTCAGCGCAGCACTTGGACAATCTGCTTCAGGCACTTACTACTTTGAAGAAAAATAAAGAAAGCCAATACTGTCTCCTTAAAGATTTTCAGGAACATCTTACTGCAGCTGAATCCTCACTGAAAGCCTTGTTGATGGAAAAGGAAAGTCTGAAAGTGTAAGTGTAAGAATTTAAGACTTGCATTCTCAGTGTTTTAACAGTTTATATTATAAAGGATATTATGATTTTAATACTACAGTGTAAAAATTAATTCTACATGGAAAGCCATTTCAAAAAATGCTGTTTTGTGCAAAAAAAATTTATATTAACTTTATAATAAAATAATATTAATTTGACCAATTAATTTGTTAAATATCTAACTCAGGGGTCCCCAAACTTTTTATACAGGGGGCCAGTTTACTGTCCCTCAGACCATTGGAGGACCGCCACATACAGTGCTCCTCTCACTGACCACCACTGAAAGAGGTGCCCCTTCCGGAAGTGTGGCGGGGGCGGGGGAGGGGTGTCCAGATAAATGGCCTCAGGGGGCCGCATGCGGCCCGCAGGGCCGTAGTTTGGGGACACCTGATTCTAATTCATACTCTAAATGCCTGTGAAATATCTTGATGTTCTGTGGAATTCAGTGTTCTTTTCATTAAGAATTTATTCTAGCCTGACCAGGCGGTGGCGCATTGGATAGGGCATTGGACTAGGATGTGGAAGACCCAGGTTCGAGACCCTGAGGTCATCAGCTTGAGCGCGGGCTCATCTGGCTTGAGCAAAAAGCTCACCAGCTTGGACCCAAGGTTGCTGGCTCAAGCAAGGGGTCACTCGGTCTGCTGAAGGCACGTGGTCAAGGCACATATGAGAAAGCAATCAGTGAACAACTAAGGTGTCGCAACGAGAAACTGATGATTGATGCTTCTCATCTCTCTCTGTTCCTGTCTGTCCCTATCTATCCCTCTCTCTGTCCCTGTAAAAAAAAAAAGAATTTATTCTAGGCCCTGGATGGTTGGCTCAGTGGTAGAGCATCAGCTCTGCATTTGGATGTCCCGGGTTTAATTTCCAGTCAGGGCACACAGGAGAAGCGCCCATCTGCTTCTCCACTCCTCTCCCTCTCGCTTTTTTCTCTCTCTTCTCCTCCCCTTTCCTCTTGCAGCCATGAATTGATTAGAGCAAGTTGGCCCTGGGCTCTGAGGATGGCTTCGTGGCCTCTGCCTCAGATGCTAAAAAATGTCTCCGGTTGCAACGGAGCAAGTGCCCCAGATGTGCAGGGCATCGCCCCCTAGTAAGCTTGTTGAGTGGATCCCGGTTGGAGTGTATGTGGGAGTCTGTTTCTGCCTCCCCTCCTCTCATTAAATAAAAAAGAATTTGAAAAGAGAATTTATTCTAAACTATGGGAGTGAAAATATTTATGCATAAATTGTCTAGTATCAGCATAATTGGTTTAAATTGTTTGGAACAGATTTAATATATATGTATTATACTGATTTCTTTTAAAATAGATGTCCTTTTGTTTTGGAAAATGATGGTAAATTGTTCTAGATATATACCTCTCACAAAAATTTGGGGATATTTTATCGCTTCATACTCATTTTTGAAATATCCCCTAATTTTGGTGAGCAGTATAGTTTTAATGTATAAACACTTTTTTTCTTTTCTTTTTTCTTTTCTTTTTTTTTCTTTTCTTTTCTGTTCTTTTCTTTCTTTCTCTTTCTTTCTTTTTTCTTTCTTTCTTTCTTTATTTCTTTCTTTCTTTCTTTCTTTTTTTCTTTTTTTAAATTCAGTGAGAGGATATGAGGCAGAGACAGACTCCTGCATGCACCCCAACCAGGCAAGCCTACTAGGGGGTGATGCTGTGCCCATCTGGGGCGTTGTTCTGTTGCTCAGCAACTGAACCCTTCCTAGCACCTGAGGAAGAGGCCATGGAGCTATCCTCAGTGCTCAGGGCCAACTAGCTCCAATCAAGCCATGGCTACAGGAGGAGAAGAGAGAGATAGAGAGAGAGAAGCAAGAGGGGGAGGGGCGGAGAAGCAGATGGGTGCTTCTTCTGTGTGCCCTGATGAGAATTGAACCTGGGACATCCACACTCAAGGCTGACACTCTACCACTGAGCCAAATGACCAGGGTCCAGCTTTTCATTATTAAAAAGGTTTATTTTATACTTAGGCCTAAATGGAGTTTGCTTTCAGTAATATCCCCCGAGGAAATAGTTTTATATTCAAAAGCTTAGTCTGATGATCATAACTTCTTAGTCAATATTCTTATCATTATTATTGGAGAAAAGATAGCAAAGGGGTTGGATGTTGTGATATTTTAATTTCTCTTAGTTCTAGACTAACCTTTGTACAAGTACTTTGCAGGTTATAGAGTAGTTTTACATACATCATTCCCCTCACTCTCCACTCTTTTCCTGTGGTTCTGAAACTTTATGATACTCATTTTATAATGAGCCCTCTACATTGTCACGAAGTAATTGAAAGGCACAGTAAACAAGATTCTTATTTTAAGGACAGAGTGCTCTTATAAACAATCTAATCTTTTTGTCCGCCAATTCAAAACAATTAATTTCTTTTGATGACGTCTAACCTCAGGTTGGTATATAATAAATATTAACAAGCTCCATTTTTCTTCCATTTCTAGGGGGCCACTGGACAATGCAACCTATGTGGCCAAAATTCAAAATCTGCTAGCATCAATAGAAGGAGAGAGAGAGTCTTTAAGCAAGATGAAAATCGAATGGGAAAATTTATCAAACCTTCTGACTAATATGGATAAAAAGTTGTTGGAAAGCCAGGTCAAGCAACTTGAACATGGGTTGAAACAAGTAGAACAACTGGTTCAAAAGAAGTATTCTCAACACGTGGTGGAACACGAGGAATTTGCATTTCTCATGAGTAAGATCCAGGCTCTGGATATTTCTCTGCAGCAACAGTGGCAGCGGCATCTCCGGTTAAGGCAGAGCTCTCCGGAAGAACAGGAGGGGGGCCAGAGCATGGTCGCCTTGGCCACTGAACTCCAGGCTAGCAAGCATAGATTTTCTGTTTTAAAGGGGCGAGCTGAACTTCAGATGAAGAGGATTTGGGGAGAAAAAGAAAAGAAGAATTTGGAGGATGCAATCAATAATTTGCAGAAGCAATTGGAAGCATTAGAGCCATTAAACAGAGAGGCGGAAAATGAAATTAAGAAGTGTGAGATCAGGGGCAAGGTGAAAGAGACTATCTTATGGGCGAAGAATCTGTTAGGTGAACTCAGTCCTACCATTTCCCTTCTACCAGACGACATTCTTTCACAGATCAGAAAATGCAAAGTGACGCACGACGTCCTTCTGGATAAGCAGCGGGCTGTGGAGGCATTGGTTGAAGAGGTCCAAGAAAATATTCCTAACCTGACAGCACACGAGAGTGATGAATTAAATAACCTCTTACAGGACTTACAAGATCAATGCCAAATGCTAGTTTTGAAATCAACACAAAGATCACAGCTGTTAGAATGTCAGTTGGAAGAAAGAAGCAAATTTGTTGGAGTACTAGGGAAGGTTCAGCTTGCACTTCAAGAAAATGAAACACGGGTTATCCCCAAAATGGAAACAGCCTCCACAGACGCTGAGCTAGAAGATCAGCATTCCACGTTGACGATGTCTCAGAAGGAACTGCGAGAAATTGAGAATGTAATCTCAGCACATCTTCGGGAACTGCCAAACATCTGTAAGGATCTAAGTGTGTTTGAAAAACTATTTCTGGATGATCAATTGAAAAATATTAAGAATAGAGCCAGCAGAGCACAAAGATTTATTCAGAATAAATGTCATGAAGTAGAGCACAAGATAAATTCTTCCAGAGAATTCCACGAACAGGCATCTGTGCTTCAGAAGGAGCTTGATAGTATACAACACAATGAACTGCCACTAAGTCAAGAAATACATGAGTGTGGTCGAGAGGAGTTCCACAGTCTTCAGGACCGACTTGCCGATATTCAATCTCGCATCCGACAAGTGCTGCAACTCAAAGAAGTGTTTGGCTACAGAGGACTCAACTGGGATTGTTCCCAGCTCGACCTATTACAATCCCAAGTATTTGAAAAAGGAAAGGAACTTCAAGAGAAAATTAAGCAACAGGACACATTTATGGCAGAATATGGCAAACATCAAGCGTCACTAAGTAAATTGAGGGCAATGGAGTCGCAAATTAAGAAAAGGGCCGAAGGAGTACTAAAATCCCCTCCTACCTCACCAGAAAGCCATCTGCTCAGCGCTCAAATTCTGAATCAGAAAATCGAGAAAACCACATGCTTGTATCATGAGATAATGAAAAAACTGAGTGAAAATAAAGCCTTTGATGACTCCTTCAAAGAGGAAGAAATGCTACAAGTAAAGCTGTGTGCGGAAGAAAATGATAAGTTACATCAGGTTCTCCAAAATATAGTACAAGAATATCAACCGAAAGAAATGGATGAAAAGAGTTTTCAGGACAAACTAGAAAACTGCTTGCATGTTTTGAACCAGATAAAATCTCAGTTACAGCCGCCTTTACTTATAAATTTGAAAATTGAACAGATTCAGAAGGAAATGGATAACTGCCAAGAGTTTCAAGAACAAGTCCAGGCAGAAATGTACAGCATTAAAGCTGTAACTCTCATTGAGAGGCAAAAAGAAGAAAACTCTTTGGAAGCTAGTAACGTGGAGACAAAATTACGTGACATCGAAGATCTTCACACTGAGCTTAATGCAAGCATTGATTTGCACACAGTAAGTTTTTCTTTTTTAATTAGGTGGCTAATGCATCTCTTTTTATTTCACGATTTTATGTTTTGCTCTAGTTAATATCTGCATTTCTCAAGAAGTTACAGACTTTACAGGAAAATTCTCCACAGAATAGCCATTTAAACAAATTGATAAGATCGCGTTTCTAATCCTGACTCATTCTACATCTAAATAGAATGCCTTATCATTTGACACCTTTACTTCTAGGGTCTCTAGTAACCTCAGTTGCTCAGAACAAAGTTCTTTTGTTTGTGTTCTAGAACTAACAGGGCACAGAGGGAGATATATGATGTGGGGAAAAGAACACAAAATAGTAATATTTACTTAGTACTTACAATGTATTAAACATTTTACTTTTCATTGTCACAGTGACTTGGTGGAGTGGGTACTATTATTGGCCCCATTTTAAAGTCAGGAAATTAAAGTTCAGAAACATCAACAGTTTTCTCAGGGCCTTGTGCAACAGTAACAGAACCAGGACTGAAGCTGAGATTTGTCTGATTTTAGAGCAGGAGTCATCAAATGAAGGTCCATGGGCCAAATCTGCCCACAGCGCCCGATTTAATAAATCAAGTGCTATTGGAACACAGCCCTGCCCCACTGATTTATGGATTGTCTGCGGCTTCTTCCATGCTACAACAAAGGAATCTAGTAGTTGTGATAGTTCGGATGGCCTGCAAAGCCTAAAATATTTAGTCCGACCCTTTACAGGAAAAGTTTGCTGCCCACTGTTACACAGTGGCTCCAACATATTCCCTCTTTACTGCCATAATAGGTAGAGAGCTTAGGCATCATTGGAATACACTGTGCTTAATATAATGCCTTTCACTGGGTCTTCAGATTTGTCCAATTAAATTTATAAAGTGTAGAAATTAACTCCCTTTTTTAATTCAAAGAATTATTAGATAACATTTGCAATACTTTAATAGGTATAGGTGCTTTAGAATGTAAAGTCATATTATGAACTGTAATATACTCTTTAAATTGGTACTCACAAATGTTGAGCAAATTGAGTACTTTTCTACTTAATTTTTTACTGAGATATAATTGACATACAATATATTAGTTTCATGATAATGATTCTGTATTGGTACATACTGTGAAATGGTCACTACAATAAGGCTAGTTAACATCTGTCATCATACAGAGTTATAAATTTTTTTTCTTGTGGGGAGAATTTTTAAGATCTACTCTCTTAGCAACTTTCAAATATGCAATACAGCATCATTATTTTTTTTTTTTTGTATTTTTCTGAAGTTGGATATGGGGAGGCAGTCAGACAGACTCCCGCATGCACCTGACCGGGATCCACCCGGCATGCCCACCAGGGGGCAATGCTCTGCCCATCTGGGGCATTGCTCTGTTGCAACCAGAGCCATTCTAGTGCCTGAGACAGAGGCCACAGAGCCATCCTCAGTGCCCGGGCCAACTTTGCTCCAATGGAGCCTTGGCTGCAGGAGGGGGAGAAAGAAAGGAGAGGAGGAGAGGTGGAGAAGCACATGGGCGTTTCTCCTGTGTGCCCTGGCTGGGAATTGAACCCGGGACTCCTGCACACCAGGCCGACGCTCTACCACTGAGCCAACCGACCAGGGCCGCAATACAGCATTATTACCTATAGTTGCCATGCCACACATATATCCCCAGGACTAACTTATTTTATAACTGGAAGTTAGTAGCTTTTGACCCCCTGCTTCACTCATTTCAGCCCCCCACCCCACCTCTGACAACCACAGATCTGTTCTCTGTATGTTTCTCAACTTGATTTTAATACAGTTTCCAGAAACAATGTACATTGATCCCCAAAATTATATAATTAGAGCTGGACTGGATGGGACCTTTAAAGGTATTTATTTCAACTAGTTATTTCAGTGAGAAGAAATTAAGTGATGTGTTCAAAACTAAAGTTAGTGGCATAGCCATTAATTTAAAACACAAGAGGGCTGGGGTTTTTTCTTTATTCATCTTTTTTTTTTTTAACAAGGATTCTTTAAGGTTTTATACATTGTTTTATTTAACTCATGTCTAATCTAAGAGTTCTAGAGCAGGATCATATATCATTAGACATTATTCATAAGATTTATCTTTGAATTTAGATTAGATTTCCTTAGCAAATCGGGAAACAATTTTTCTTATGTAAACATTTTTAAATACTAGTCAAACTAAGAATACAAGAAGTTAACTCTTATAAGACCCAGGGGTATATTATGAATACACCACGAAAATTTAAGAATGACAAAATCCCACAAGTTTAACAGTTTTGTCACAGCATATAATCATTTTTTTCCCCAACAGAATGTCTTAAATGATGCTTATGAAAATATGACACACTATCATGAGGCAGTCGCCAGGGCAACGGGGATCATCACCGCCCTTGAAGCCATCATCACATCCCATAGGGTAGACCTGGAGAATCCGGATGAGTCGCGGGAGATGCCTCGTAAGAAACAAGAGGAACTGGAATCCGCAATAGCAGACATCCAGGACCTCACCGAGAAACTGGGCACCATTTCCAGCCCTGAAGCCAAACTCCAGCTGCAGGCTGCTTTACAGGAATTAGTTTCTAAGAACTCAGCCCTGAGGGTGGCAGTCAAAGTCAAGGAAGCCGAAATAGAAAGGTAGGTACTTCTTTCAGAAGATAATGCTTTAAGAACATAAAATACAGACTTTTTACAATTAACATTGTACTCATCAGAAATAACTTGGAAAATATGAAAAAGTTAAAACACTATCTGAAGAAAACTGTAACAAATATTTTATTGTATTTATTTTATTTTTTCTTATTTAATATTGATTACATACAACAGAATATTTATACATGTTTGCATATAGTATAAAGAACAGTGATAAAACAAACAGCCTTGTACCTAAAGGTTCAAAGAGAGACATCATGACTTTTGAATTCTCTTTGTGTGTTTCTTTCCTCTCTTCTCAGAAGTTACAGAAGTAATCTTTATCCTAAATATTTATCATTTCTTGGCTTTTTAAAATATTTTTGCTACGTTTTGTTATTCCATTTACATGTATGTGTATTCTTCTGTGATGTCCTTTTTTTCAAACTCATCATTATGATCCTGAAGTTTATTCATGCTCTTGTCTGTAATAAAATGCAGTCACCCATCTATTGCTAGACATTTGGGTTGTTTCTAGTTTTTACATTCACAAATATTTTATCAGGAACCTTTTTAAGTGCAAGAGTTTTCCTTGGATATATACCTAGGATTGTGGTTGCCAGGTCACATACCTTAAATTTTTAATTTCATATCATTTTACTCATTTTTATAATTTTTTATTTATTTATTTTTATTCAATGAAAGGAGGGAGGCAGAGACAGACTCCCACATGCACCCTGACTGGGATCCACCTGGCATGCCCACTAGGGGGCAATGCTCTGCCCATCTGGTGCATTGCTGTGTTGGTCAGCAACCAAGCTCTTCTTAGAACCTGAGGCAAAGGCCATGGAACCATCCTCAGCACCCAGGGCCAACTCGCTCTAATCGAGCGCCATGGCTGCAGGAGGGGAAGAGAGGGAGAAAAGTGAGAGGGTGGGGTGGAGAAGGAGATGGTTGCTTCTCCTATGGTTCATGACTGTCAATTTATCCCAGGACATCCACACACCAGGCCAACACTCTACCACTGAGCCACTCGGCCAGTGGCCACTCATTTTTTTTTTTTTAGTCAAACCAATAGCATAATTAGTGTTACAGTTGTCCCATATCTTTGCTAACATTTGATGTTATGGGACTTCATTCTTGCCACACTGTTGGGTAAGAAATGATACCCTATTGTGGTTTTAGTTTGCATCTCTATTATTGCCCATGAATTTGAGCCTTTTTAAAAACAGTATTTCTTGTTTGTTTTTTTTGTCTTTCCTCTTCTGAGAAATACTCGTTCAAGCTTTTACCCAATTTTTATCAGGTAGTCCATCTTTTACATATTGATTTGTAGGAATTTAGTCTACAGTTTGGAGGTTGGTCTTTTGTGGTTGTGTGTGCTACATATGTCTTTACAGAAGGGGTCTCCTCTCAAACACCCATCCTGGCGTGAGTGCCAGGCTTTCTCTTCTGTCCCAGCATTCCAGGAGAAGGCCAATACAACAACTGCAGCAAATGCCATCAAAGTGAAAATGGCCCGAGAGCTTATCTTCTTGCTCTATAGTCCTCCTTTTACTTAGTTTGAGGCCTCTGAATATTTTGTAATTCCTTGCCAGTCTGTTGTGTTTTAAGCATTAAAAAAATACCTGATACTGAATTTTTAATTGTTTTCAGTGGGAGATTTAGGCTATATTATTTATATAATTTTACTCATGGTGTTTTTAAGTATATCAAAACATTATGCTGTATAAAAAAATATGCTGCCTTCTCTTTTACTATATAGCATGAGCTCTTTTTCTTATTGTAACAAAAGCTCCATAAAAGTAATAGGAATTTCTATATAATATTTTTAAATATATTTTGTTACATATAGAGTGCGTTTTAATTTTTCCATTTTAATTAATAGTCTAGTAAGTAAAAGGATTTCACTGTGCCAAAGGTTTTTATCAGTTTTAGGATAAATTCCTCACACTGTATTAGGATCAGTTCCTTAAGATAAATTGCAAAAGCCAAATTAATGAGTCACAAGATATGAACACTTTAAAGACTAAATGAGTTTCTACAAGAATTGTACCAACTCATTAGCAGTGCTGAAGAATGCAGTTTTCCATTTTAGGTGTTTTGAAAACAGTTTTACCTGCCTGTTAAGAGTTTTCATTAGTTTGACTGGTGGTGGCGCAGTGAATAGAGCATCAACCTGGGATAGTGAGATCCCAGCTCTGAAGCCCTGAGGTCACCAGCTTGAGTGTGGACTCATCTGGCTTGAGCACGGGCTCACCAGCTTGAACACAGGGTCTCCGGCTTGAGCATGGGATCATAGACGTGACCCCGGGATCATAGACATGACCCTATGGTCGCTGGTTTGTGCCCAAAGGTCGCTGGCTTGAGCAAGGAGACACTGGCTAAGCTGGAGCTTCCTCCCTCACCCCAGTCAAGGCACATATGAGAAGCAATCAGTGAACAACTAAATTGCCTCAACTATGAGTTGATGATTCTCATCTCTCCCTTTCTGTCGCGCTCTCCAAAAAAAAAAAAAAAAAGAAATCTTAGGTCTCTGTGAAGAGAAAGGTAGTTAATGAAAGTTTGTTGAAATATACTGAATAACCAAAAGAGAATTACATTTGTTTTCTATTAAGTGTTCAAATTTATCTTGGTAAGTTCAGAATTTATTGCACTAAGTAGAATTTAATATCACCTTTTTCCCTCACTAGATGTCTTGAGAACTACAAATGCTGTAAAAAACTTAAAGAAAAAATTGGTACTAACCTCAGCCAAATGGAAACAGTCCTCGGGCAGTCCATGTCCCTGTTGCCAGTGTCTTACAAAGAAGCTTTAGAACGCTTGGAACAGAGCAAGGTAAAAGTATTTGCAAATCTCCAGTAAGACCGGTGCAAAAAAATGGCAGAAAGCTAGTAGAGGTGGTAGGGAATGTGGCTCTGTTATGACACACAGAGATCTTCACCCTGATTTGTGCATTTAAGGAAATTCTTCCAGCCAAAGGCCAGGGGGGGAAATGAAGCAATGGTTCTGAGAGAATGAATTAATAGTGGGGCTCCCAGAACAGTCCTCTCCCTAGTGGCATACCATCCTTATTGACTGCTCTTTCTAAAACTTTACCTTCATATTATTTTGTTGATCACCGCTGGATCAATGACACAGAATCAAATGCAGCTATCCTAAGTGCTACATTCTGGTTACTTCTTATACTCTATTACTAAGCAATATTAGTTTTTTCTTATTTTGATCTGTTAGAGTTTATGGTATGGTGTTATTAGGATGAGAATGTATCATCCACTGGGTATGAGAACAAGTGTCGGAGACTTGCAGGAGTTAAGATGTTACTTTATTGGCCAGTTTAACCTGCGCAGGGGCGAACTCCCAAGATGTCCGGAGACACCGTGCCCACAAGGAGCTGCAAACGGAAGCCGCACCAGGAGCTTACAGCCTGGCCCTTATATATCCTAACTGCCACAGAAGCAGATGTGGCAGTTTAGCTATTGGCTTGGGAGGTCACACGCAGCATAGCAACAGGGGCCGCTTTTAGCTTAGTGGCGAATTTCAAACATAAACTTCTGATAAGGGTCTCTGACCTTCTTTCTCAGCCTCACAGTAGCCATATCAGCACTTACTGTTCCTTCAATAGTTACACTCTTTGCAACACTCCCTGTTCCTTCAATAGTTACACTCTTTGGCAGCCCCAGTACTCCCTGAATCTAACAGAGAACATTTTTGAATCATCTGTGCTGAACATCCATGCCAAAAGAACACACACACACACACACACATACACGAACTAAAGTCTCAGTGGTTTATGGGTTATTATTTGTCGCTATAGTTTTAAATTCACGTGCAATCCAGTAATACATAGATAATCCTCATCTGTCTCAGATTGGCTTTCAAAAGGACTAAAAATTAGGTCATGAAACAGTTGTGGGTGATTTAAAATAATTTATTGTTCAAAATTCTAAAAAGTTTATAACATTCACAAAGATGAATAGATGTTATATTCCTCCTACCCCTTTTCTTTCTTAAGAGCTTGGTGTCAAATCTTGTATCAACCAAAGAAGAGTTCGTGAAACTCCGGCGGGTCCTCAGACACCTGAGACCTGCCTTCCCAGGCGATGATGGCAGAGGTTTGCTCGGGACCACGCTGGCTCTGTGGGAGAAATGGCTGAGCTTGCTGGAAGCTGCTAAAGAGTGGGAGATGTGGTGTGAAGAACTGAAGCAAGGGTGGAAGTTTGTCAGCGAAGAAGTGAGTGCTTCCTCCCAACAGTCAAACCGTAGTTTTCTTAATAAACATCACTTAAACCAGGGGTCTCAAACTCAACTCAGCATGTGGGCCGCAGAGCAAGATCACAGCCGTTCAGTGGGCCGCACTAGGTCTACAAAAGGCAACTGTTACGCAACACTTTTCTCACTGCAGTTGAAAACAAAAAAAAATCAGTACAACAAGCACAATCGTACATGCAGTTTACTCAGTGTCACAAAACGACCAGAAACTGTAGTTCGCATCACAACTGCTGTTAACTAAGCTAATATCTAGCTAGGATGCTAGAGAAATGAAAAATACAAGTAGGCCCCTAGGCTTACTTAATTTTATCCAAAATATTTTGAACTTCGTGGATTAGTCTGCGGGCCACACAAAATTGTTCGGTGGGCTGCATGTGGCCTGCGGGCCGCAAGTTTGAGACCCCTGACTTAAACTGTTTCATTGCTTTCATTTGGTTTTTATATACAGCAGGTCCTCAACCTCTAGCATTTGTTTACGTCACGTGTGTAACACATAAATGTTTATAGAAGTCAGGTCCCAGTAAAATAATCTCCAAGAGCTGATTCAAAACTTTTTCATAATCACAGAACATTTTTTGGTACCAGATAATTCTTAGAAATTAACAACTATTTGTTCATTTGAGATTTAAAATCTTTATTGTGCAGATAAATTAAGCTGTCTTCAAAATAACTCTCTCTACCTGGCACTAAAGATTAGAATTAGGTAGTATTCATAATAATGAACTACTTTGGAAATTAACTACAATTGTTAACTAAGGTAATTAACTGTAGTTGTAAAGTATGGATGGGCCTTCAAAATATCTGGTGTTTTTTCTGAAAACCATCTCAAAGAAACCTCCAATATATATATATATATATATCAATCACACATGTTAAATCCAACCATGTTTCAGGACTTACACATCACGTATATTTAGAAAGAAAATCTTTTTTTTTTTATGCTTCTTGCCAATGAGCAAGTTTTTTTTTTTTTTTTGTTTTGTTTTTTTTTATATTTTTTCTGAAGCTGGAAACGGGGAGAGACAGTCAGACAGACTCCCGCATGCGCCCGACCAGGATCCACCCGGCACGCCCACCAGGGGCAACGCTCTGCCCACCAGGGGGCGATGCTCTGCCCCTCCGGGGTGTCGCTGTGCGCGACCAGAGCCACTCTAGCGCCTGGGGCAGAGGCCAAGGAGCCATCCCCAGCGCCTGGGCCATCTTTGCTCCAATGGAGCCTTGGCTGCGGGAGGGGAAGAGAGAGACAGAGAGGAAGGACGGGGGGGGGGGGGGGGGGTTGGAGAAGCAAATGGGCGTTTCTCCTATGTGCCCTGGCTGGGAATCGAACCCGGGTCCCCCACACGCCAGGCCGACGCTCTACCGCTGAGCCAACCGGCCAGGGCCTAGAAAGAAAATCTTAATAGCATAAAATTATCTTAGGGTACTCTTTAATTCTTTAATCTGTCCAAAGGACAAGATATAAATGAGGTACAAATCAGAACATTAAATGAAAATTCTTCTCTCTTATTCATGTCAAAATTCTGGGTTAATTTACTTGAGAGAGAAATATACTAATCAGTGATCCACTCGAGGTAGGACACATGCTTTGGGATTTAAATGTTTAGTACTACCATATTTTCTAGCTTAAAACTTAAGTCTTGAAACTGAATAGCATTTTGGTGATGCTGATGGGGTTTGTTTAGTAAATAGTCTCTTAAAACTCTAAGAAACTATAAAGTATACTTTTAGCAGGACAGCTAGCCTCCAGTTCTTTTTCATTCATAATGGCACTGTTTATTGCGTTTCTACCATGGGCTGTGTGCTAGGAGGCGGTTCTCACATGATGCCACTGAATCCTTGCATTACCCTTAGGAGTTATTTCCATTTTATTGGTGGGGAGACTGAGGCACTGAGATATTGAAGTTGGCACCAGACCTCCCAGCTAGTGATTCAACTGTAAACTCCTGTGGGCTGCTACCACAGGGCTTTGTGCTTAGTGGGCACTTAGTAAATATTTTTTGAATGACATCTCTTATTCAACCCCAGGTCTAAAGCTAATCCTAAGCTTTTGTTCTTTTTATTTTATTGTAGAGACATTGTTTCCACTGCTTTATACCTTTTTGAAATTATATTAATTCAGACCCCATTCACTTAGAACTTTGTAAGTATTCATAAAGCACTTGACAATACCTGCTAACAAAATGTGTTTTTCAAAGAGTAGTGAAAACAAAATATGTCCTCATGTAATAACACAAGCTAACACTTAATGGGTGCTTATTGAACGTTATGTCCTACATAGTTCTAAGCTCTTGACATATATTATCATTTGTCCTTAGAAGAATCCTATGATGTAGATATTTTTATAATTCTCATATTATAGATGAGGAAAGTAAGACAGAGAAATTGAGTAATTTGCCCAAATTCACAAGTGAGTGATAGAAGCCGATTCAGATTTACCCTCTGGGGTTTAACCGCTAAACTATTAGCTTAAATGATATTTACACACCAAATTGATGTAAGGTTTTAAGTAGATTTTATCCAGTCAATGAAAACTATATCATTTAAAGATCTGTACATGCAAGATCTGTTCGCATGGTTGTGAACTTATATGTGACAAAATGAATTTCTGTTTTTAAAATGACTGTAGTTATAGAATAATTCAGTATCTTTATGGATAAATCACATAAATGGATTTTTAAAAACAAGCTGTTTACTTTTTACAAATTCAAAATCAATTTCAATTTTGATTAACTTTTCCTCCTTAAAATCTTAGCTCTCTGTTTTCTTAAACATAATTTGCTTGATTTAATTACTCATTTCTGGTTATTCAGAATCATCATTTTATGCTACAGTGATCATAATGTGCTAGAATAAAGTCATGTCTTCAAAGATAATGAGAGGTATAATGCTCGTTTCTTCCCTTGTACCAAAAGTCCAAAGGGCCTTTCTGATTTAGTTCTTATTTCTGCTGGTTACAGGACATCCTGTCTCCTTCACTGTCTGTACTTATGGTGCAATTATGGCTTCTTCTCCCTTTCTGGACTTTACTTTTTAACTGATTGTGAATCTGAAACTTTTATAACCAATTTCGTTAGAATTATGTGTCCAAGAAAAATCATCCTTGGGCTACAAGCCTCTTGTAGGTAGGAGCTTGGATGCATGATCTTTGTGGCAACTCTTTTCCTGATTTGGGCTATAGTTACCCATTTTGGTGTAAAGTTTGTTGAATTTTGACAAGTTCATACAGTCGTATGACCACCAACAAAATCAAGATTTAGTACATTTTTTCATCACTCCAAAAAGTTCCTTTGCGTGTCTTCGGTAAGCCTCTCCTTCCAGCACCTCCAGCCCGTGGCAACTATTGTTTTTACTTTTCCAAAATGTCACACAGATGGACTCGGATAATTCGTGGTCTCTTTTCACTAAGCGTGATGCATGTGAGATTCATTCATATGATTCTTGGGTAATATTCCACATGGGTAACATTTATGACAGTTTATCCATTGGAAAATTGCCTAGCTTTTGAGTAAAATTGTTGTCCTAATAAAAATTCTTCCTCACCTTTGTTTTCCGCTCCTTCATCACTTACCAACTCAGAGTAGACAGCAGAGCCACAGCGGGCTTGCAGGCAGGTGGTTTGTTTTGGAAAGTGATCCTAGGGAACGGGAGTGGGAAACTAAGAGAACTGAAACAGGAAAGGTCAGAGCCTTGGATTGATTTACTTTATTGGGTCCTGGTGGTTTCAATTGCCTATTGATGGTTATCACCAGGCACAGAAGTACCAAGAGATGCTCCATTAAGTCCTGGTTTATAGACCTAGTTCTCTCAACCCAGGTGCAGGTTGGAAACCCTAGATGTACAATTACTTCTGTCAGTAGAGCAATTCCTTTCTGGGCATGCTGGTCCTGTGGCAGGAGGGCTGCAGTGGGACCCCGTGGAACCTTGATCTCATCCCTAGTGGAAATATACCTGCCTGCCAGAGAGCCAAGACTTCTAATGCAATTGAATTTAGGTTTGAGGGGATGAAAAGCACAAATATCGTAACTATGTCCCTCGGAGAGGGACCAGTCTACACCTGTACCCATGTATCCCAGCGATTGGGACTCAACTAGATTATATGGCCCAGGTGGCGGACAGCTTATACCACAATCCAATCCTGGTGCAGTGCCTTCTTTTCTCCAGAAGCCCCTCAGCCTTGGCCGTGTCCTGATAAATGGACCGGAGCTATATTTCCAAGTGTAGCACATGCTTCCTTCAAAAACACTAGACTCACCCAGCGCGGTGCCTCTGAACAACTTGATATTTTCCTTATAGAGGTTCTCCCATGCCCCAGACCATTGGGCCCCTGGGGACTTAATTGATGCTGGAATTCCTAAATTTTCATGGATTTTATTTTCTACCCCCTGGCATCCAAGTCCTTGTTCATCATTTGACTTACCATGATCTCATAAATGTAATCGGCCAGCATGATGCACAGTAACATCAAGATTGCAGGATGCCTGACTGGCTCAGAACATAGAGGAGGGTCCGCCACGCCGGGGCAGGTGTGATCAACGGGCGTGCGGCTGACGGAGAGTCAGAGGGCTTGCGGAGATGCAGAAGAGGGATCTGATTTCCTTCGTCTTCATTCTGAGTTTAGGGCTGGTAGAACTTCAGTTTCCATACATGTGATGGGTTAGGGAATGCATTTCTGGGTTCTGCACAGAGCTGTCAGTCAATACATGATGAGTTCAGTCATTCGGGCTACTTCCTCCTTGGTGTAGGTGTCAGGGTAATGAGCACATAGTGGACTTACTGTTTTGAATGTAGAGGGATCAGATGTGAAAGGAAAGAGGAGAACTGTAGAACAGGTATCCAGTAGTTGCCAACCTTATACTTCGCGGATGCAGTTTGGTGGAGCTCATTCAGGAGAAATGATTGCTCGATGCAGCTAAAACCTGAAGGTGAAATTATTTATGAAAGTACTCAACAGTGTTTCCTTCAGCTCATAAGAGCAGTACTTCATTATCATCACACATCTACAGGATCAGTAGCTGGGAACTATGGGATTCTGATATTGGAGGTATAATATCCTCAGCTGTAAGCAGGCAAATACTACTTCGAAGTAGGATGTGTGGCATGTGGAGCCCTTTGAAAACCAGTCCGCAAATAAGGTTGCCAGGGTATATTTTCAGTCCTGATATGGTAAGACTAGATTTTAGTCTTTATATGGTAAGACTACTTATTTTAGTTCTCTTTGTGTGTTTGCTGAGTTAGGTCGAAAGAGAAGCAATTATTTTAGATAATCTTCAAGAGGAACTCCCTGAAATTTCCAAAACAAAAGAGGCAGCCACCACCGCGGAGCTCTCTGAGCTGCTAGACTGCTTAAGCCACTATGAAGAGAGCGTGGAGAAGCAGCAGCTGCTGCTGACCCTGCTCCTGCGGCGCGTGGGAAGCATCCGGAGCGCTCCGGGCCGCGCAGGCGCAGTGGAAACTGTTCCGGCGCTTCAGGAGATTACGTCTATGCAAGAACGATGCAATAAGTAAGATTTGATGAAAAACTATTAAAGAAGCATGTCTGACAACTCGGGTGTCAAATTTTGAAAATACTAAATTTCAGGAATATAAAATTACAGTAATGACAAATTGAGTTGTCAACACAGATAAGTATAGAAAGGGATAATAATGAGAATTAAAACAAGCACATGTTCTTGGTATTACTGAAGATGAATACACTTTATTTTGTCTTTCTGCTTGCTGTTTTTCTCATTTAGTAATACATATGATAGGAACTTTAGACAATGCGGGACAGTATAAAGATTAATATAAAACCCACCTTTAACTTAACCAGGTGGTGACACTGGATAGAGCATTGGACTGGGATGCAGAGGACCCAGGTTCGAAAACCCAAGGTCACCAGCTTGAATGCAGGCTCACCAGCTTGAGCCCGGGGTTGCTGGCTTGATCATGGGATCATAGACACGACCCCATGGTGGCTGGCTTGAGCCCAAAGGTCACTGGTTTGAGCAAGAGGTCACCTCTGCTGTAGCCCCCCATCAAGGCACATATGAGAAAGCAATCAATGAACAACTAAGGTGCCGCGATGAAGAATTGATGCTTCTCATCTCTCTCCCTTCCTGTCTGTCTGTCCTTGTCTGTTCCTCTGTCTGTCCTCTCTCTGTCTCTGTCACACAAAAAACCAAAAAACTCACCTTTAATTTAACTACTCAGCAACAGCCACTGCCATTCACTTTTTTCTCGTCTTTTACTTTTGCAATGATTATCTTTTTAAACAAGTTGTGAACATAATACTATACTGCTCTGTATTCTGCTGAATCACTTATCAGCATATCATGTTTATTTGTCTATACAGATAAAACATAACTGTATAATTTTTCATCATGTGGACATGCCGTAATTTATTTATAATTTATATTTAGTTAGTTATTTCTGCTTTATTTATGCTTTCATTGATTCTTATATGTGCCCTGACTGGGGATTGAATCCCACAACCTTGGAGTTTCAGGACAATGCTCTAAACAACTCAGCCAGGGCTGCCATCATTTACTTAAGAACTTCTAATATTGAACCTTTACATTAAATGTATATATTTTTACTTTGATAAAAAGCACTGTAGTGAATATTTTTATGCCATAATCTCTGTCTGCATCTGTAATTAATTAAGAAAGATGCTGAGAAGCAGAGTCATTGAGTCAAAGGGTATAGTAAATTTACAGGCAGAGCTACTTAGTGAACACTCTCAGGAAAGATTTTACCCACTCAAACTACTCTACTGATCTGGTGGTTATAGTCACAGCAAACGGGGTCAGCGGAGAGAAAAAGGCTAGTGGAATAGTCTGTCCCCAAGAATCTACCCATGTCTCTATTCACACCTGTAGGTCATGTTCAGTTAAACTCAAGGATTACATGGAGAACAAGAGCAGAGATAGGGCAAGTGTTAGGTAAAGTATGAAAAGAGGGTATTTTGAGGTTAAAGTTTTGGAGAGGTTTTTAATTGAGTGCTAGAATTTTATATATGTTTGTATATGCAATATATAAATCCTTGAAAGTGGTGGTACTTTTCTCTTAGAAAAAAACTTTTGTGAGCTATGCAGACATTTTGTTAATTGTTAAAATAAACTGTTTCACAGATGAGCAGGATAGATGAACAATTTTATTTTGATGCTCTTTTTTAGGCTTTTTCAGAAAGCTGAAAAAAATAAGGAACTGATACAGAATGAAATCCAAGAGAGACATTCTTTCACAAAAGAAATAATTACTTTGAAGAATTTATTTCAACAGACCACAACTTCTTTCCAAAATATGGAATTACAGGACCACCCAGAAAAGGCAGAACAGTTTGAGGTGAGTCAGAAACGAACTTGTGGATGGGGCTGTTACAGGTTTGTAGTCTTGACTCCAGAGTCCTTGGGACAGAGGTAATTCGGTGACTAGAGTGGAGGGAGCAGTTCAGGAACAAGGAAAGCACATTTAAAGGCCCTGTAGCATGGTGTGGGCAGAGCCACAGAAGAGGACCGGTGTGGCTGGATAGCAGGGTTGGAACCAGGTTGGAAAGTAGTCCAGTCTGGACCAAGCAGCCCTTTTTCAACCACATTTACATGTGTTTGGAAAACAAGGGCTTCAGACCACTCCTGAGTAGCATGTTAGACAACTCATGTTAGAGGGTGTAATATTATAATTCTGATATGGTGGAGCTGTTTTTGCTTACGACACTTCTGATGGAAAACGTGTGGGCCCCCACCCCACACAGCAACCTAATTCTCCAACTCCTGTACACCTACTGGGTGTCCTGTAATTCAGCTCAGTTCTGACACCCACTACCAGGACTTGCGTAGGTTAGGGGCTCGGCCCCACAAGGCTGCCCCCACTTTACGTACCACATGGCTAGTCCCAGGCCTCTGGTGCTTCTGACTGGCAGGCCGTCTATGAGGAGCTCTTATGTCCCCCTCCTCAGGTTCAGTAATTTGTTAGAATGGCTCACAGAAGTCAGGAAAGCACTTGACTTACTATTACCGATTAACTATAAAGGAGACAACTCAGGAACAGCCAAAGGGAAGAGATGCATAGGGCAAGGTACAGAGGGAGGCAGGGGGGTACGGGCCTCCGTGCCCTCGCTGTGTGTGCCATTCTCCTGGCACCTCCACGGGTTAACCAGCTCCAGAGCTCTCCCCACTGGATCTTTATGGAGGTTCCCTTACGTAGGCATGATTGGTTAAATTATTGTTCATTCGTGATTAACTCAACCCCTAGCCCTAGTGGATGGGAAGTGGAGCAGAAATTTTGTTCCTGCTGTTACCAAACTAAAGGGGTTCATTTGCCTGCGCACACAAAGCCCAATCAAACGTGAACAGGGGCTTGTAGCAAAAAAAAAAAAAAAAAAAAAAAGCAAAGATTAATTAGTTAAAGAAATGGCACCAAACCTGGAGTTACAGGTGAGCATTGCTCTAAGACCCGGCCCCCTGGTGACTTCTAGGGGATGGGTTGTATAGGGGGAAAGTCATTAATCATGGTGACTAAGGGAGTTAGGGTCCTGTTTGGAACTGTGGTCTCTATTGATTGTTCAGCACTAGGGTAGGGGGTCGTGATCATTGCATCTGGTCCTGATGTCAGCCCTGGCATTGCTGTCTGGTTTTGCAGTGGTGTGGTTGGTGGAGGTGTGGTTGAAGGGGGTCGGTCCTCTTTGCTGGGTCTAGAGCTGAAATACAGCTGAGGCCTAAATGTTATCTTCAGTCTGACTGAAACTCTCTCTGTGGTCAACAGACCTGAGGCTTTGTTCCTAAGGTTATTTGATGCAGACCAGAACCTCAGTGTCCTGCAGGCTTAATGATTAAAGGAGTGCAAAGGAAAGGGGATTGGGGGGTCAGGGTGCACCTAGGCTGCACAAGGCCAGTTTGAATCAGAAGGAAAAGAGAAACTGTCAGATTTGAAAAAATAAAGTTTCTGCTTGGTTAAGTGCTTGGTTCCTCCAGCCACCAGCCGTCATCCTGAAGCTATCTCGGGACACCCCAAGAGTCATCTCATTTGCATAAACTCAGGGTTTAGTTGAAAAATAAATAACAAAAGACGCTCCTCTTACCACATTTAGGTCATTTCAAGAGTTGGGGAAGCTGTGCCGGAAACCAGCGATGAAAACCAAATGTGTATAGTACATGCCCCTGCATTATTTGTGAACTAATTTCTTTGCAGGGTGATCTCTTACTCCAGTCCAGTGGTAACAGGCAAAAATGATATTTAGAAGTTTATTCAAAAGTCACATGCTGTTGTTAATCAGAGTTGCTTATCCGTGTTGAAAAAGGAAAGTTACTGTCCCCCCCAGAAGCAGTCGTCTCTGGGAGGCCATCTGTGTGCCGCTCTGAATGAAGACTTGTACTCACCGCTCGGTCTAGATAAACCAGGCTGACACCCGACCTCAAACCCCACCTTTGTCTGACTGGCACTGTCCTTTAACTTTCCCTCTCTAGATTGTTCTCAGCTGAGCATTAAGAAAAGGAAAGCTATGACACATCATGGAGTCATTCAAAATTGTAATCATTCTCCAGGGCAGTGACTCAGTCCATTAACACAAATAAAGCTGCCGGACAGCTCCTCTCAAAACAAAACAAACCCCCAAAAGCCACTGCAAAGTCAAAAAGTATTTTTCCACTTGGTCTTTGGGAAACTTTCCCAAACAAATGAGTTTCTCCTTTATAATTAGTGCAGGAGAACGCGGATCAGATTGTGTTTCTAGGGCACAGCCAATAGACTGTTTGTTCAGGTTTCTTTTATCTCCTGAAACCCACATTCTTTGCCTGGAACTGGAACCCACCTTTTTGAAAGAAGCAGAGCTCTGCTGGGTTGTCTAATTACCTGAAAGGAGACACTTTTGCTTCAAGCATAAGGGCTTTTAGTGGCCTTGAATCATTGTGATGATAATGTAGGAAGAAGCAGAAATGGCAACAAGTTAATAACAACAACAAAAAAAACCCCACTTCTTTGAAACATTTTGCTACTTGCAGCTTTTTTAGATCAAGGCTGCCACTGAGATCCAGTTAAATCCTAGAGGCCCTTTAGAAGCAGGAGATGTTGTAATGTCTTTTCAGGACAATGGTTTGACACTGTGAAGAGATATCAGGTTTAATTCTTACAAATTAGAAAGCATCATCTGACCAAAAGGAGTATCTCTCAGGCTTAATCAGCTTGTATCAATAGTGAAGTTTTGTCATGCAAAATGTGCTCATTTAAATCATAAGGATGTGCTGGAAGGCTGCTTTTATTTTGGGAGTTCTTTCCCTCAACCTGTGTGTATTGAAACTCTCTTGATGTTTTTAGGAGCTTCAAAGCATTTTTCAGAAAGGGAAGCTAACTTTTGAGAATATTATGGAAAAACTCCGAATCAAGTATTCTGAAATGTACACCATAGTTCCCGCAGAGCTTGAATCCCAGGTGGAAGGATGCAGAAAAGCTTTGGAAGACGTAGAGGAGAAGGTAATAATACTGTCTGTACTGGTGTTACTATTTATGGAGTTGAATGGATACGAAGAAGGAAATATCATTTAATGTCATATTTTTCTTTGCCCTGATTTCAGCTCTAACGTTTTATAGAGTTTAGGTAAGTGATAATACTGTATATTGAATACTGAGATGAAATTGCTCTAAACTAGGGATATAAAACACAGAGGAGGTAATCTGTTTCTTTTTAGTTGTCAAGGTGCTTAGTTCTTCTTCTCTTGCATTTAAAAATGGATTATCTTTCACTTGACTTCTTCTTTAAACTGGACATCACTTAAAAATTACAGACATGAATAATACTTTGTTTTAAAACATATTCCCTGTGTACATTTTGAAATAGCAACCAAGGGCAGTAAGAAGACAGATTTCACAAGTCACTAGGAATAACACCTAACATGCAGTGTCTTTCTAATAATGGTAGTGATGCAATTCTCACAAATCATACCTGGGCAAATATTATTCCTGAAAGTCCAGGTTAGAAGAACAGATGGGTAATTTTATAGTATAGGCATAGGCATTTAACAAGGCAGTGTTACTGAATTGTAAAAAAGCAGCCCAAATCCAACCAAAGAAAATTCTGTTCTATTCAGCATCCACAGAATTTTCATATTGTTTTTTAAAGCCTAGACTATCTCTTAAGTTAGTAAATAAAATAGATATTAAATGCACACACGAAAATAATATTTCCAAGTTGGTTAACTTATATGCTGATTTCTTAGGAAAGTCTAACCTATGTAAAAAGCTTGTCAATTCCTAAGATGTCTTTATATGAAATTTTGTTGATTTATCCTGCAATAGAATCTGTATGACATACTTTCTCAAGAATCATGTACTGTTGTTGATTTTATTGTAAGAGAAAACTAAATGTTCTGTGAGAAACTAAATTTGTTTTGGTGAATACTTAAGGTGAAAATCCTTAACAAAGTGAATTAAGCATCAATATCCGTCTTTTGACTTTAAGGTTGGAAATTTCTGCTGTCACTTACGTATTTGTAACAAACAGTAACTGATTTGTTACTGTGTGATATTCCTAAAGGCTCCAGGCAGCAGAGGGAGTACCGTTCTTTATAATTCAGAGAGCAGCATACTTTTCCTAAATCATCATCTCTCCTAATGTTTCAAAATGGTGTTCATTATTACCAGGAAAATAGCTGCCTACAATGTCAGAGAACTTCATTTTGTGGTCATTTGTTACATAGCAATAAAAGGTATACAGCAATAAAAAGCCTAGTACAGGATAAATTTTTTTTTCCTAAAAGTCTTAATTGTGGTATGGTCTGTGAAATAAAAATATATATACCATATGAAAGTATCAACAGCTTGATGCTGTGAAAAGAGCCTGGACTCACGCGTCTGGGGCTTCTAGGGACAAGTTCAGCCACTACCTTGATATGTGACCTTAATGTAACCAAGTCATTTAACCTGTGTTTAGTTTCTGCATCTGTGTACTATTTTGATTGGAATTTTCTAGTCTCAATGGTTGTCCAGATATAGTGGTTTTAAAAAGAGTTCAAGGATTATACAGAAGCATAAAATGTTAGTTATTTAGTGGCTGCTGAAAGAAAACCTTATCAACATAGCTTAAAAAAATAACCAAGAACACAGACTAATTGGGTATTTGAAAAATGACACATTCAACATTCACTTATTATCTTTCCTAGCCCAAGTTATTTTCTTAAGGAAGTCCTTCAGATAAAATAAAAAAAAATTACAGTGTTTAGCAGCTAGATTTCTGATTGCTGTGAAAACATTCACTGGAAACATTCACACAGAGAAAACTAAATTTTGTGCATCTTCGAGGTTGTTTTACCCTAATGAATATTAAGGCAAAAATTACATTTTTTTAACTCAGCTTAAGAGTAAGTTTGATTTTATTGAAAACATTTCTGTACAGAGGATTTTTTCATAAAATGGAGAGACTGTAGAGTAAACAATTGATCTCTCAGAAGTTCTTTCATATCATTTGCTCCATTGGGGTATGTTTCAAACAGTTCACTCAGTAGTTTTGCCCAACAGAACACATATCTGTAAGAGTATACTGTGGATTACATTCAACAAATTTGTGTTTGTTGGTTTCCTTTTCTTTCTTTAGGTTACATTTAACAGATCGGGTCAGCACAGCTGTCATTTCCTACTCTGCTCATGAACCCTCTCATTAAAGCATTAGACAGTATGGTTTGGATTTTTTCCCAGAACCCTTAAAAGATTTTTTTTTATAAGTAAAAACACATAACAGTGTGACTAACTCTTTTATCATTTCAACCTGTGAAGAGAGTGCAGAAAACGTCTCTAAACCAAATGTCTCTTTCTCCCGTTGTAACAGATTAGCAGTGAAATCTTGAAAACTTCACCATCATTTGCAATGAGTAGAAAAATAGATGAAATTAACAACGGGCTTCATAATGTTGAAAGGATGTTGCAGCAGAAAAGCAAAAATATTGAGAAAGCTCAAGAAATTCAAAAGGTAACCTCCCCCTATGACTTTCTGCAGCATTTGGTATTCTACCTGTTCATACGTCATCCCAGGGTGGGCTCTTGGGATTGATCTGAACTACAGCGAGCCCAACCCAGATCCACAGGGCCACCTATACTGAGAGGGTCACCTGCAAAAGCTTGGTGGAGAAAGTTGCATTTAAGAATTGTTCTGTTTTTTTCATGGTGGGAATATACCCAACCCCCTGAGAGTTTGTGATTGTGATTGTGAACTACTGGCCTTTTCACAAGTAAAGGAGAGTAAAATCTTATCTTGGTAAGATTGATATAAAAATATTATAAATACATAAATATAGATCTATAAAGCAAAGGCTTACCTATTTCTATGCTGGAGCAAGTCTTAGAGTCTTTAGTTTTCTAAAGTGAAATAATATTGGTGAATAAAATATGGAACATTTATGAAACTGATTTGATTAAAAACAGTTCAGTGGGATTATATGTCAATTGTAATTGAAAATAAAAATATACTCTGATAAGCAAATAAAAAAATACAGCAATAAGAAAAATATTTCAATAGGATTTGAACAATATTAGCAACTTTTCTTTAGACTGTAAGGGGAAACAGGAAAATAGAAATTCCAATTTTATTTCCCTTGTAAAATGTCTTCAAAAATAAAGCCTTAGGTAAAACAGTACATAAACATACTATTCCCCCTCTTAACTCCCAAGTAAAGTCTGCATATAGAGAGCATTCTTATTCTAATCTACATTATAAAAAAATTTTCTAATATGAATGGAGACTTTTATAAATAGATCAGAATATGGCTCACCCTTGGATAAAATTTTGGACTCTTAATAAATAGAGAAATCTAATTTAAGCAGTAAGCTAGAAATTATGTTCTTTAGCAAATATTAAGTAAGAATTAAATATTTTACCTTTGAGATGTCCTCTGGCCAGACAAGTCCATGTTTGAACCCAACTTATCAGTTTCTTGAATATGCTGATACACATGGCTAGAATTTGCTGCCACTGCATTAATTCTAAGTTTGAGTAGATACTTTATTTTTATTAGTTTTATTTTTGTGCTTAATAAAAATTCTAAAAAGTCCGTGTATGTACTGGTTTAAAGAGGTTTAAATATTAACTGAAGCCCCTTTTGAACATAATGTTAACTCATCACTCTTGAAAGATTAGGGTCGTGTTGACCTTGTTTGGTGTCATTTATCTCCGGAAATGTCCAGGTCTTTCTGCTCCTTTGTAGCTAATTTGTACTGAAATGAATACTGTCAGACGTAAGAGACCTCAGAAAAAGTGTTTTTCAGTTTCAGTCACAAGTGATTGCTGGACATATGTGAATAACTCTGCCATGGTATTGTTTTGGTAACATTGACAAATGCAAATAGCATGTGAACACTAGGAATTAACACAATAAACTGTGATACCTGCGTTCAGATTAACTGATGATTTTCTTTTCCAGAAAATGTGGGATGAGCTAGATCTCTGGCATTCCAAGCTAAATGAGCTGGATTCTGAAGTTCAAGACATTGTTGAACAGGACCCAGGACAGGCTCAAGAATGGATGGATAAGTTGATGGTCCCTTTCCAGCAATATCAGCAAGTGTCACAGAGAGCGGAAACCAGAACTTCCCAGTTAAATAAGGTGTGGCAATACCATGTGATGACTGTGTATAGCACGTAGTGGTATTGAGATGAATTTAAAACAGAACAAAAACATATATTCAGAGGCATTTGATTTCCTTCCAATTGTCCGTTTTAGGATTTGAAGCTAGAGCCACATGGTAGGTTCAAGTGGGCACTGAGGGGACAGGCAGGAAGTTTTATTGGACAGTCAGCCCAGCATAGCATTTCTGGCAGGCAATCTCAGGAGTCCAGGGAGGGAGCCAGCAACAAGAAAGAATGTCATTCGGAACAAGACATCTCTCTTTCCCTTCTAAGCAAGAGTCATGAGTGGGTGACTGGTACATGTGACCTTACAAGCATGAGGCAGGGTCCTAGTCTCAGAGGCACTGGGATATTATAGGACAAGGCCCTATACAAGAGGACAAAATAGAAATCCACTTTTCAGATGAAGCATACATTGAGAACCGGACTAGTTGCAAGGCTAACTCAAAACCCCTACGGAACCCTTGCTTTGGGGTAGAATTTGTTAAGTCTTTTCAGCTATGGTCAGGATTAGTCTTAAAAGTTGGACAGATCAGAACTGGAGGGGGGGGGGGGGCACGTGGCCCCAGCCTTGGGGAGTGGAGCCCTGCAAGGCTGACATGCCACCGAGTAACAGCATGAATGCTTCATTCAAGAACCATTCAGCTCAAGCAGAAGGCATCAGTCAGACTGAGTTTGGTACCACCTCTCTTTCACAGGCCACGATTAAGATGGAGGAATATCATGACCTTTTGAAGAGCACTGAGGCCTGGATAGAAAACACCAGCTGTTTGCTGGCTAACCCTGCCGATTATGACTCTTCAAAGACCCTGAGTCACCACGCTAGCACCCTTCAGGTAAGTGTTCTTTCAGTGTCTCCCGGGTGTCATGGAATCTACATAATGATCAGTGGCTTAGCTAACCATCATGGTGCTTCCCTTCCTTCCTCACTTCTCCCCCCACCCCCGTCTTTTTTCCTGAAAAACCACCTTATCTTCAACCATGACAAATGGCAGAAGGACATTTGGAAGAGTGACAGGCTCTCACAGGGATTTGAGAGAACAGGATCTTGTTCTTTGTGTCCTGATAACGATTACATGACACTTTGGGTAATTTACTGTGTTCTCCATGGGCCTAGGTTTCTTCCATCTGTGAAGTAAGAATGTTGCACTGAATGGCGATGGTTCTTGTTGGCAGAATTCTAAGATGGCTCCCGATCCTCTTGTTCCCTGATGTACACAAACCTTTCGAATCCCTTCCCCTGGACTGTGGGTAGGAATGGGAGTATGTAATGAGGTAGTCACTCCATCAGTTAGATTACATTACTGTATTGCTAAGGTAATGGGATAATCACTCCCTTGACTACATGAAATCGGGTTTTATGGTTATAAGACTCCCTTATAGCAGATACAGAGAGATTCTTCTGCTGGCTTGAAGAGCTGAGCTGCCCTATTATGAGAGGGCTATGGGGCCAGGATCCCAGGGCGCCCTCTAGAAGCTGAGAGTGGCCCCTGGTCAATAGTCAGGAGGAAAACTGGGATTGCGATCCTAAACTGAGTTCTGCCAACAGCTTGAATGAACTTGGAAGAGAAACCCATGCTGCAAGTGGCACCTTGCTTGCAGCCTTGTAGCCTCCTAAGCAGAACAGCCACCTAATCTGTTCCTGGACTCTTGAGCCATGGAACATGCAAGATAATACATTTGTCTTATTTTAAACTGCTAAGTTTGTGGTAGTTAGTTACACAGCATTAAAAAACAAATCCATGGTTCCTTCCAACTCTAGCATTCCATAATTCCAAACTTCCTGTCCTCCCCAGTACTTCACAGCTGCCCGATGTCTCCATGCTAGCTTACAGAGAAAACACAAAGGAAAGTATTTTCCTGTTCGGGGCCATGACTTCAAGAGATCTTCCAGGTGCCAAGTGTTGGCTCAAGTTTTATTTGAAGGCATATTTTACTTCTATTGTACTATTTAGCCACAAGCAAGGATCTCTTAGGGAAAGGTTTATTCTATAACAATTTTTAGAGTAATCAGACCTCAAAGTTGGCCCAGCTCCTTTTCATATATCTTTAGAATAGCACAATGTGTTCCTAAGTGAACAACTGACTTCATAACTCCCCGATGTTGAGATGCTTGGCATATTTTCCCCTGTGATTGGTTATGAAACGGTGCCATTCTCACCCCTTTTTTTCTTTTCTTCTCCTTGCCTATGATTTCTGCCCCCACCTCTTGGGTTGACTTTCCACATCCCCCTTTTATTTTAAATTACCTGTATTTTTCACCTTTTTAAGGAGTTTTCAAAGATAAAAGAGAGATGATGTCTTTTTCCTCAAATGCTTATCATGATTTTTAAAAAACACCATACAAGAGGGAACTTGGGCAAACCCAGTTGGACTTTGCTACTTCCCCTGACACAGATGTGAGGTGTGACAGTATCTCTCATCCACTGGCCTTCATGAGCTAGAGCTGAGTGGAACTCTAGTGTATGAGCTAGGAGTGGGAACGAGGGGCGATGCAGGCTGGTTTCCCACAGAATGTATCCTAACGTACGTCTCAAATAACTATGCATATGTGAATACCCCATTTTATCCCTATTTTGAAAATACATAGTTGTCTTACTTTTGATACCCTTTTGCATTTTTCTAGCATTATCAGTAATCATTTTTAAAATGACTTCTTTTTTTTTTTTACAAAGACAGAGAGAGAGTCAGAGAGAGGGATAGACAGGGACAGACAGACAGGAATGGAGAGATGAGAAGCATCAATCATCAGTTTTTCGTTGCGACACCTTAGTTGTTCATTGATTGCTTTCTCATTTGTGCCTTGACCACGGGCCTTCAGCGCACCAAGTAATCCCTTGCTCGAGCCAGTGACCTTGGGTCCAAGCTGGTGAGCTTTTGCTCAAACCAGATGAGACCATGCTTAAGCTGGCAACTTCGGGGTCTCGAACCTGGGTCCTCGGCATCCCACTTCGACGCTCTATCCACTGCGCCACCACCTGTTCAGGCTAAAATGACTCTTAAAGGAATCAAAATGCTCAGCTCAGCTTTAAGTCTGTTTTAATTGAGCTAGAACCTTCTATCTGGGTTGCATTTGTTAAATAGGTTTTTGTAACCTGAAGATGCTGCTGTAACCAAAGACTGCTGTTGTAATTAAGAATCATGGAGGCCTTAGCCGGTTGGCTCAGCAGTAGAGTGTCGGCCCGGCGTGCAGGAGTCCCGGGTTTGATTCCCGGCCAGGGCACACAGGAGAGGCACCCATTTGCTTCTCCACCCCTCCCCCTCTCCTTCCTCTCTGTCTCTCTCTTCCCCTCCCGCAGCAAGGCTCCACTGGAGCAAAGATGGCCCGGGCGCTGGGGATGGCTCTGTGGCCTCTGCCTCAGGCGCTAAAATGGCTCTGGACACAACAGAGTGGATGCCCCAGAGGGGCAAAGCATCGCCCCCTGGTGGGCATGCCGGGTGGATCCCGGTCGGGCGCATGCGGGAGTCTGTCTGACTGCCTCCCCATTTCCAGCTTCGGAAAAATGAAAAAAAAAAAAAAAAAAGAATCATGGAAACAAATTTCATTGTAGAATGGGAAAACAACTTAATTTTTAACCCTTTGAGTAGAATGAATGTTCATGTATATCCTCGTGCCTCCTGACCATCCAGAATACAATCAATTTATTTTAAAATGTGTGAGGCAACATTAAAAAAAGGCAAATGTATGTTCTTTTTGTTTCCATAAATTGGTTATTTAACAAACATGATTTTTAAGTTAATAAAACTGTAATTGGAACTAATTTCATTTTTTGAAAGAAAAACTCACTCCTGGGGGTCAGCAAGCATGAAAAGAACTCACTACTCAAAGGGTTAAATCAACTTAATTGAGGTATAATTCCTATGCAGTAAAATATACCTATGTTAAATGTGCAGCTAAATGAAATCTTTTAGGTGAGTTTTGATCAAGGCATACAGTTTCATAACCACCACCACCACCACCATCACCGATATAAAGAACACTTTCATCAGTCACCCCAAGGAGTTTCCTCGTGGTCCTTGGCAGTCTGTCCCCTCTCACCCATCTTTAGACCTATTGAACTACTTACTCAATTCTTTCTATTACTAGAGTTTTGCCTTTCTACAATATCCTATAAATAAAATCACACAGTATGTAGTCTTTGGTACCTGACTTCTTTTATTTAGCATAATGTTTTTGAGATTTATTTAGGTCAGGGGTCTCAAACTCAACTCAGCATGTGGGCCGCAGAGCAAGATCACAGCTGTTCGGCGGGCCGCACTAGGTCTACAAAAGGCAACTGTTACACAACAGTTTTCTCATTGCAGTTGAAAACAAAAAAAAATCAGTACAACAAGCACAGTCGTACATGCAGTTTACTCAGTGTCACAAAACGACCAGAAACTGTAGTTCGCATCACAACTGCTGTTAACTAAGCTAATATCTAGCTAGGATGCTAGAGAAATGAAAAATACAAGTAGGCCCCTAGACTTACTTAATTTTATCCAAAATATTTTGAACTTCGTGGATTAGTCTGCGGGCCGCACAAAATTGTTTGGCGGGCCGCATGCGGCCCGCGGGCCGCGAGTTTGAGACCCCTGATTTAGGTTGTTAGATTTATAGGTAGTTTATTCTTTTGATTGTTGAATAATAATCCATTAATGGAAATAGTCAAGTTAATGGACATTTGGGTTGTTTCAAGTTTTGGTCTATGTATTCGATATCTATTGTTGTGTAACACATTACTCCAGATATTAGCAGCTTAAAACAGCAAACATTTATTATCTCACAGTTAACATGGGTCAGGAATCCAGGCATGACTTAGCTGAGTGCCTCTGGCTCAAGGTCTCTCGTGAGAATGTGGTCAAGGCGTCGTCCGAGGCCGTGGTCTGATCTGAAGGCTCACTTTGGGGGGCGGGGCAGCACCCATCCAGGCTCATTCACGTGTCTGTTGGCAGGCCTCCGACCTGCTTCCAGATGCAGACATGTGGGTCCCTCCCCAGGGCAGCCTGAGGGCATGGCAGCTGGCTCCCTCTCCATAAACAATCGTAAAGAGAGTCAGATAGAGCTCCTAAGACAGAAACATCCTTTTAATAATCTCATCTTGGAGGTGGCACCTATTTTATTAGAAGTAAATCAGTGAGCCTAGCCTAATTCTAGGGAGCTCATGGCAAGGGTGTGAATACCAGAAGGGAGAGCGTTGGGGGCAACTGGAAGCTTCCTGTTACAGGCCGTTATGAGGAAAGCTGTTATAAACATTTATATTTAAATCTTTGTGTGGATGTATGCTTTCATGTTATATCATTTAATAAATATCAAGGAATGCAAATTGCTAACTTTTATGTTAAATATTTAACTAGATAAGAAACTGCCAGATTGTTTTCCAAACGGTCTGTGTCATTTTTCATTCCCACTGGCAATGTGAGTTCTAATTTCTCCATATTCTGGCTTGCACTTGATTTTACCATGTCTGCCTTTTAAATGTTAGCCATTCCAGTGACAGAGTGGTATCTCAGCATGGTTTAAATGGCATTTCTCTACTGGCTAATGATTTTTGTATTTGAAAGTTTCTTCATGTGTTTAGATGACATCTGTACACTTTTTTTTTGAAGGAGAGAGGGAAAGGGGTAGGGAGAGGGGAATGGAAAAAGAGAGAGAAGCATCAACTTGTTGCTCCACTTAGTTGCATATTTCACTGATTGCTTCTCTTACGTGCCCTGACCAGGGCTCAAACTGGTGCCCTCAGAATCGAGCCAGTGACCTTGGGTCTCCGGATGACACCACCCCCAGCCAGGGCTTATTGCCCATTTTTAATTGTGGGTTGTTGTTGTTGTTGTTGTTGTTTTTGTCAATTTATTATTGAGTTGTAAGACTTATAAAATATTCTAAAAACCAGTCCTTTATCAGATAAGCAATTTACAAATATTTTCTCCCAGTCTGTGGCTTTTCATTCCATTCTCTCCATGTTGTCTTTCAGAGAACACGCTATTAATTTGATGTCCAATTTATCAATATTTTTCTTTCATGGATTATTCTTTTCTGTTGTATTTAAGAAATCTTTAACTCAAGGTCACAGGATTTCTTCCTGTGATCTAGCAATTTTATCATTTTAACTCTTACTTTAGGTCCATTTCAAGCTAATTTTTGTACATGGTATAAAGCAAGAATTGAGGTTTATTTTTTCCTAGGGGGATATCCAGTTATTCTAGCATCATTTGCTGAAAAGACTCACCATTGAATTACTTTGGTGCCTGTTGAAAATCAGTTGAACTCCGACATGTGGCTTTACTTCTAGGCTCTCCTGTCATATTGATCTGTGTGCCTTTCACCCGTGTGAGTCTTCATTACTATAGCTTCATAGTAAGTCTTAAAATCAGGTAGCATAAATTCTGCAACTTAATAGCTCTTTTCCCATTTGTTTTGGCTAATCTGGGTCTTTTGTATTTTTATATAAATCTTAGAATCAGCTTGTTAATATCTATGAAGGTCTGTTGGAATTTTGAGTCTGATTTCTTTTATTCTGTACATCAATTTGGTGAGAATTGACATCTTAACTATATTGACTGTTCCAATCCAGGAACATAAAATATCTTATTTATTTTTGTCTCTTCAAAATTTCTCTCAGCAGTATTTTTTGGCCTTTGGTGTACTACAGATCTTGCATATAAATTTTTATATTTATCCCTAAGTATTTTATGTTTTTTTAGGCTATTGTAAATAGCATTTTTGGTAAAAGGCATTGATTTTAAGTTTGGGGTGGTTTTTTTTAAGTTTTCTTTTAAGATTGTGAATAGGCCAATATTAAATACTGAGTAATCTGGCCTGACCAGGCTGTTGCACAGTAGATAGGGCATTGGACTGAGATGCAGAGGACTCAGGTTCGAAACCCCAGGGTCACCAGCTTGAGCGCAGGGTCGCTGGCTTGAGCATGGTATCATAGACATGACCCCATGGTCGCTGGCTTGAGCCCAAAGATCGCTGGATTGGAGCCCAAGGTCTCTGGCTTGAGCAAGGGGTCACTCGCTCTGCTGCAGGCCCCCACCCCACCCCATCCAGGTTCATATGAGAAAGCAATCAGTGAACAACTAAGGTGCCGCAATGAAGACTTGTTGCTTCTCATCTCTCTCCCTTCCTGTCTGTCTGTCCCTATCTGTCCCTCTCTCTGTCCCTCTCTCTGACTCTATCACACACACACAAAAAAGTAGTGTTCAGTGTTTTATTATGAAACGGAAAATGACCAGGAGTCTGATATGTTGAGACAAATGTAAATTTTCTCTGATTTAAATTTTAATCAACTTTCAGTGTCTTAATGTTTCTCCCCGCCCCTTTGTTTTTCACTCTATAGATGGCTTTGGAAGATTCCGAACAGAAACATAATCTTTTACATTCCATTTTCCCGGATCTTGAAGACTTGTCAGTAATTTTTGAAACGGATGATATTGCACAGTCCATACAAGAGTTAAGCCATCGAGTAGCAGCTTTACAACAAAGCATCATGGAGAGCCTTCCACAGATTCAGCGAATGGCTGATGTAAGTGGGCACTGTCAAGATGTAATTTCTTTCTTTTTGTTTATATTTCAGCTAGTAAATTAGAGTTAGACACTAATCAGCTACTGATTATATGAAGACACATTGATCTGGAACTTTTTTTTAATTTATGTTCTTTTTTTTTTTTTTTGTATTTTTCTGATGCTGGAAACGGGGAGAGACAGTCAGACAGACTCCTGCATGCGCCCGACCGGGATCCACCCGGCACGCCCACCAGGGGTGACGCTCTGCCCACCAGGGGGCGATGCTCTGCCCCTCAGGGGCGTCGCTCTGCCGTGACCAGAGCCACTCTAGCGCCTGGGGCAGAGGCCAAGGAGCCATCCCCAGTGCCCGGGCCATCTTTGCTCCAATGGAGCCTTGGCTGCGGGAGGGGAAGAGAGAGACAGAGAGGAAGGAGGGGGGGGGTGGAGAAGCAAATGGACACTTCTCCTATGTGCCCTGGCCAGGAATCGAACCCGGGTCCCCCACACGCCAGGCCGACGCTCTACCGCTGAGCCAACCAGCCAGGGCCAATTTATGTTCTTATTTCTTGAATTATTTGTTACTTGACTTTGCAACCTATGGTGCAAAAAATCACATCCCCATTCTCAGTCCAAGAGTGGTTTATTTAAAGCAGTGGTAGTCAACCTGGTCCCTACCGCCCACTAGTGGGCGTTCCAGCTTTCATGGTGGGCGGTGGCGGAGCAACCAAAGGATAAATAAATAAATTTAACTATAGTAAGTTGTTTTATAAAGATTTATTCTGCCAAACTTAGCAAAAATCCAACATAAAGTACTTGGTGAGTAATTATTATTATATCCTTTAACTTGCTGTAACTCTGCTTTATAAATTTTATAAAGTAAAGTTACTTCCCTACTTTATAAATCACCGTTACTGTGGAACCGGTGGGCGGTTAGAAAATTTTACTACTAACAGAGATACAAAAATGGGCGGTAGGTATAAAAAGGTTGACTACCCCTAATTTAAAGGGAAGACTCCTGATCAAACGAGTTCAGTGTTTTCTCTTTATTGGAGAGGAGATGTTGTTGACTTAAAAGCACAGATTAGCAAAGAGGGTGTTTTTTGTTTGTTTGTTTGGGGTTTTTGGGGTTTTTTTTTTTGTATTTTTCTGAAGTTGGAAACGGGGAGGCAGTCAGACAGACTCCCGCATGCGACCAACCGGGATCCACCCAGCATGCCTACCAGGGGGCAATGCTCTGCCCATCTGGGGCGTTGCTCTGTTGCAACCAGAGCCATTCTAGCGCCTGAGGCAGAGGCCATGGAGCCATCCTCAGCGCCTGGGCCAACTTTGCTCCAGTGGAGCCTTGGCTGTGGGAGGGGAAGAGAGAGACAGAGAGGAATGAGAGGGGGAGGGGTGGAGAAGCAGACGGGCGCTTCTCCTGTGTGCCCTGGCCGGGAATCGAACTCGGTACTCCTGCACGCCAGGCCGACGCTCTACCACTGAGCCAACCGGCCAGGGCACAAAAAGGGTCTTAAACAGATAACCTCGCAAGTCTTCATCGATAGCAAATATTTATTGAGGGGGCTGCTGTAGGCCAGCCCCCGGATTTTTAAATAATTTTATTTATTTTAGCTTGAAACACATATGGTATTTATTTAAGGATGGAGTACCATAGCAAAGGCAGGCACAGTTGGTCTTAATCATTCACCTTCTGTTTCTCAGTCACATTCCTTACACCACACTATTATAAGTTCATGGAATAATAATCGTTAAACATTCTTGGTTAGTGAAGCTTATTCTAAAGTTTTTAAATGCTTCGGCAATTTTTGATGGAAATTATACTAAAGGAATTGTATATTTTTATATACCTTTTTCAATGTAAGGTGCAGAAAATAACTTCAATATAATTTAACTTTTTCTCATAATTTGGATATATCATTATCAAGTTGCTGTATTTACTGCTTCACTTGAGTGTAGTTACATTTGTCCTGTATTGAGTGGCTCGATTTGAAACCTCTATTTATCTATTTATCTGTAGTTTTTTCTGCCCCCTTCCTTTTTAGCTGTACCTTTTTATTGCCACAGCGTGTCTGCCTTGAGACCTAAAGTAAAGGTCTGAAGGCTGTCTGACAGTGTAAGTGGACTTCAACATGTGGCTTTCATAGCACAAACCACAGCAGGATCACCTTAAGCTTCTTGGCGGGGTTCTAGAAGTTGACACTGATAGGGGAATAAGCACAGCACAAATGATCTGTTGTTTAGGTTCATCTGAGTAAGTTATAAAGTAATTCAGCCACTCTTTGAATGGCAATAAGCTCACCAGGGGATTGGCAGGAAAATCCTGTCAATTTTCCGGCTCCTTGTGTGTTCCGTTTCCAGGGGTAACTTTATCATTTTACTTAAAGTGGTGGGAATTTTAAAAATGTTAGACCCACTTGTAGTCAAGTGTTTGAACACATTCCAAAGATAAATCTAAAGAGTTTGGAGATCATTGAGCATTTACTTAAAAGTTAATTCAGATGTATACTACAGACAGTCCTCAACTTACAATGATTTGACTTAAGGTGGTTTTTTTTTTTTCCAGTTTACCTTGGTGTGAAAGTGATACGCATTCTGTAGAAACTATACTTTAAGTTTTGATTTTTTATCTTTTCCTGGGTAATAGTGTGCAGTCAGATGCTCTCTCGTGATGCTGGCTGGACAGTGGCAGCGACCACCCCTCCTGGTCAGTTACACTGTCACGAGGGTAAACAGTCAATGCCCTACAGTGTATTCTTGCTGTTAGATGATTTTGCCCAACTGTAGGCGCATGTAGGTGTTCTGTGCATATGAAAGGCTCAGCTATGATGGTTAGTAGGTTAGGTTTATTAAGTGCATTTTTGACAACGATATTTTCAATTTACAATGGGTTTATCAGGACATAACCTCGTCATAAGTCAAGAAGCACCTGTACTTTTGTTCTCACAATATAAGTAATTGAAAACTGGCTTTATGAGGATCTTGAACTCAACAATGTGTAAGCGATGCTTTGAGCGTGGTATGCTATTAATTGAATAACATTTTTTAATTGAAAACAATCAACATTGTCTAAGTAGCACTTGTTTAGTTTTTAAGAAGTATAAGTAACCAACCTATTTTGATTAAATATCAGAATTGAATGAATTGGCAATAAGTTGTGTTTTATAGATTATTAACATACAGCATATGCTGCATAAGTGTTTTTGTTTCTGAAACTCTAGGATGTGGTTGTTATTGAAACTGAAGTGAAATCAATGGAGAAAAGAGTTTCAAAAATCAAAGCTATCCTATTATCAAAAGAAATAATTGATTTTTCACCCAAAGAACATCTTAAGCATGGGCAGGTAAGCATAGATTATTATTTCAAGTACTATTTTATAATACATACTACATTTATTTTTAGATAATGTAATAATATGATGTAATAAAAAGTATTTAGTCTTGCTAGAGTAATGCCACAATAGAGTTGAAAGAGATATCAGTGACTAAAAATTCATGTTTGAAATCATACAGTATCATTTACATATATAAAGGTAATTTTCCTATAGGTTATTTTTTCATTTAATTTCTTCTAAAAATGATCATCAAAGTTTGGAAGCTTTACCTTCGTGCCAAATCTAGTTAATAGTCCAAAAGCTTGAGGCTCTAAGTCAGGAGACTCGTCCCAGCCCCACCGTGCTGCTTACTGGCTCTGTGACTTGGAGCTATTCGTTAACATTTCCTGGATTGTCTTTCATATCTGCACACTGGTATTGCAGTGATTATGTTGGACAACTGTAATATATCTAGAGCCCTCGAACTAAACAGTACACAGATGTTGGTTCCACCTAGTGGTTAGGAGCATGTGCTTTGGCGTCAGGCAGCCTGGGTTCTAATTCCAGCCCTGCTCTTTACAGTTAGACCTTACCTTGGTCTTCTAACTTCTGTGAAATGGAAGTTCTGATACCTACCTCCCTGGATTAAATTAAATGACCTATATGAAGTAATTAGTAAAGTGAATAATCTCTTCTCATCACTTGATTATGTAAATCCAGGTTTCTATGGATCAGATGACATTAAAGCAAAGTAATTATACCTTTGGGACTTAAAAAATTTGGCAGGATAGATCTGTTCAATTCAATAAGCATTTTTTGACAACCTACCCTGGGGGAAGGCCCTGTGATAAGTGAGGGTACTACAGAAGTAAGCTGCGGTACCTGCCATCACACAGCTCACTGCCTGGTGACGATACATAAAGCAAAGTAACAGTTATCCCGGGGGGGGGGGGGGAGCAAGGGGGAAAAGGAAGGAAAGAGTTGTCCACGCGCGTAATTTAGTGCTGGGAGGTTACTCTTGCCCCAGGCATTCTTGTCTGAGAACTGGAACTACCGGATCACAAGTGAGCCAAGGAAATGTTTTTAAAAATCAAAACTATAGAGACTAAATTATGCACTATTATATAAATACTTTTGAAACATTAGTCTTAGCAGTGTCCATTTTGTTTTCATTTACGAACCATGCTTATCTGATATCATTAAGGTCATACTTGAAAATATACATCCTATGAAGAAAAACATTGCTGAAATAATGTCGTACCAAGTGGAACTGAGGTTACCCCAGACCGGAATGAAACCTCTGCCTGTGTTTCAGCGGACAAATCAGCTTTTACAAGATATAAAACTGTTGGAAAATGTGACTCAGGAACAAAATGAGTTATTAAAGGTGAGTAGTTTATGATGACAGCCAACTTATTGGGTGAAAAATGTATTACCCAATATATTTTCAGCAAAGCTAGTTTTGTTTTCGGTTTTTGTGGTTGAGTAGATCAAATTCCCCTGACAGTGAGATTCTGCCCGTGTTGGTTCCTTCCGGTCTCTTCCAGTGCTGTTACCCAGAAAGTGGCATTTCGTAGAAGAGTGTATTGTCTTGCTCAAATGCAGCTAGGGTTATTTTTCTCAATTCTTGCCCTCATTCTGGTTGAAGACATTAAAGCATAGTTATTGTCTATTTATAATTTCATTACCCAGTTATTGAAGACTTCCATGGGTAAAATGCCATGGGAAGAGATTTGAACTTGACCAATGCATTTGTAATCTCATGAGGCCAACAGGCTCATACACTAATCATTCCCATAACCTTTTCTTTTTTTTTCTTTTTCTTTTTTTTTTGCATCTCAGTCACTTTCCGATTAATCGTCTCATTTTATTCTCAGACATTTGATACAGGGAGAATAGGCACTCTGTCATCTTATTTTTGCCTCTAAGGAGACTAGTGTCAGAAAGTGGATGACTTGCTCAAAGAACACTGAGTTAATCTGTGTGGAGATTTATTTGTGTCCAAATAGGACAAGAATTTGAGTCTCTAGATTCCGGTCTCCTCCTCCTTCCTGATGTCCTCTTTCAGTCTCTCTCCAGAGCGTCCTTTCTCCCCCCTTACGTTTTGTTTGATCTCCAGTCTCAAGTCAGGCATCATCATTAGATAGACATTGCATTTCACTTTGGTTTGTATTCCTAGGTCAACAGCCACCGCTCTCCCAAGAACAGAATGTTGCTAAGAGCCTTAAATTCTACAGACTTGTTTCAACCCTCTTGGGTAGAAACACCTTCTGCCTGCATTTCCTGATTAGATGAGTCAGGAGAGGAGAAAAAGTTCATTTTCCTTTTTTCCTGACTACCACCCTGACCGTAGGAAGAAAACTGCTATTTCTCTTCAATTTCATTCACATTTTAGGTGGCCACACTGTTCTCCTAAGATTTGAGGACACTGTAATCTTTGGTTTGAGTCTTAACTCATATAATCTCTCTGGCCTGGCTTCTGCTCTGCTGACGTTATTTCCTGACACCCACAGGGAGCAAAAAGATCTGGCACTCAGTGTCCTATTTTTTAATAATATAAAGAGAAGAAAAGAGAAAAAGATATAAAATTTGTATCTATTATTTTTCATCTTTTTTGTGCTTCTTGGTCTCCTGGTCAGGAAAAGAAAATAACAGTCCTAACTGTGCTCAGAATTGGCTTCTTCACAAGATGAAGGGGGGAGGGATAGAAGATACAATTATATTTTGTGCCAAGTTATGTATCAAACTGTGCTGCCAAAATTTTCCATCTTATTGTGTTGGTGGAAATCAGGCATCATCTATAATTCAAAGCTAAGTAAGCCAAAAGTAATGAAAAACATGAGAATATGGCACATTTATTTTAATTCCTACTTTAGATATTGGAATTGCCCTCATTATGGAAAACGAGACAAATTACTTTAGGGGCAAGTAATGGGACATTGCTCTATAGAGGGCTATGGAACAGGTGTGTGCAGCGAACGTAGTTATTTATTTCCAGCCTGCAACTCAAAGTATGGTTAAACATTAAAGAAAATAAAGGGAAGACTTCTGTGTTGGCCAGAAACTTGGTGGTTTAATAGATATTTTGCTTCAGTGGGAAGCATACCAAGGAAGTATCTTATCTACACTCGCTTTTGAAGTTCATTTCTTTATTTCATCATAACTTTGATCATATCATTTCATCCATAAATAGCTTCAAGCTCTGCTGCTCCCTTAACTCTAGATTCCAGTATTGTTCTGGTTAGTCTTACTTTTTCTCCAAACTCAGACTGCTCTTAGACCCTCAACCCTTTACTCATAAAATGTATATTACTGATCCCAGTGGATACCAGGTGAGGATGTGGCTGGAATTGTGAAACCTATCGTGTCTCAAATTATATGCCCTATGCACTCCAGTTCAGTAATGTCACCTTTCTATGCGGAAAGACCAACATGGAAAATGTATTTAAATGGCATAATAATAACATAGCAATAATTTTATAAAATTTAGCAACTTTATATTAACCTGACATAAAATACTTCCCAGAATAAGCCCACTAGATAGGAAATACTTAAGACCAAGAATGTGTCTACTTAGACCAGGGGTCTCCAAACTTTTTGCACAGGGGGCCAGTTCACTGTCCCTCAGACCATTGGAGGGCTACCAAATACAGTGGTCCTCTCACTGACCACCAATGAAAGAGGTGCCCCTTCCAGAAGAGCAGTGGGGGTTGGATAAATGGCTCAGGGGGCCGCATTGCGGCCCGCGGGCCGTAGTTTGGGGACGCCTGACTTAGACCTTTACTCCAAGCACTGCACAAGGTGCCCAGGCATCTCATAGAGCAAGAAGGTCAGGTGCCAACTTTGCAAATGTTCCCCTCTATATTTAGGTTATCATTTTGTTACTGAGATCAGTATGGGTGCTTATTTGCTGTCATTGACTGGAACTTGTGATGGGGCTGGACACTGGAAGTAGCCCATTGATCTATTCCTTAGATATAACGATGATTCTTCTCTTTGGGGGTTATTTTATAGATGGTCATAAAGCAGACTAACGAGTGCGATGAGGAAATAGAAAATTTGAAACAGATCTTAAATAATTATTCAGCTGAGCTCTCCCCTGAAGATATGCCACCAGACCTAGCTGCCAGGATGCCACAAGTACAGGTACGTGTCTCTCCCTCATTCTGCAGTCCAGCAGTTCGTTCAGCGATCACTTACTAAGCCGTTGGTGCCTTGAAGCCTTTGTGATGGTGCAGTCTGTTTCCTGCTTTTCCAATGGGAGGTGTTGTAGATGTGTACAGTATTTACTTTGCATGCCTAGTTCATAAAACAGGTGGAAATAATTATCATAATGAACAGCCCTTTAAAGGTCCTTATCCTCAGCTGGGTGCATATTGGTCTGAATTTGCTCTGGTACCGAAGAAGCTCATGTAACACAGGATACCAGGACAGCTGGCTTTCTGACTCGCTTTCTGGGGCAGGAGTCATGCAGTGTGGGCTGGCCTTCAGAGGTAAAGACCCTGCACGCTGCTATAGTGGAGAGTTTCAGATACTAAGCAGTGTTTCCTCGTGCCATAATTAACAGTGTCTGGGGGCCCAGTTGCAATGGTTTGCAGGTTAACCCTCTGCTGCTTGGGGTTTTTTGTTTTTGTTTTTTTTACTCTTTGTTTTGAATTAGAAATTGTTTTGAATTAGAATTTTTATAAAGAAAAGGCCTGATGTATGGCGATGATTGTAGAGAGTTTCTTTTTTCCTGCCATCAAGTTCATGCGGGCAGGCAGCTGCTGTGGTGTTGAAAGCCAGGTGATGCCACTTGCCAGCCGTGAGACCCAGGGCGAGGTACTTAACCTCCAGGGGGAATTACAGAGGGTGCCAAGGCGACACAGGTGCTAAGCAATGGACTCAATAAGGCAGGCTCAATAATAAAAACTCAACATTGTAAAAATGTCAGGTTTCCCTTTACATTCAAAAATTTGATGAACCCCCCCCAAAGAGCTTTAATTTATATGAGTTGTATCTACTGATATAGTAGAAAGAAATTAAAACTCTGAAATGTAGAAATATGTGTTTGTTTTAAAATAAGAATAATTCCATTACACATTAATAAAAGTAACATAGTTTTATAAAAGAAATGATATTTTCCAAAAAGAAAATGCAGTGAGAAGAGTGGCGCTGTTTTACATTTTCGCAAATCTCTAACATCTGGCTTGCCACATGCCAGCTAGACTTTCATCTGCGTCTGCATTCGGTCTGCTGAGCCATGTAGTTTTGTTTAAAGTCTATAAAACAGACTCTCAAGACATGTATATAAAAAGGGGGAACATTTCAACAGCCCTTCTGAAGAATTGTGCATATTCTTTGAAACTACACTAAACTCCAGCAGGTAGAAGTTACAAGTTCAGAATCTGAAACCATGTCAATGAACTTTTCACGTCTGACTTTAAAACTTACTGGTCTGGTCTGTCTTATACAGGGGTGGGGCCAAAGTAGGTTTGCGGTTGTGAAACACAGAGTTTATTCTTGTATTACCACTTTATTATTATTAATTAATTGTATTTTCCATTGCAAACAACTGTAAACCTACTTTGGCCCCACCGTGTACTTTGAATGGGTCTCTTTACCATGCGTGACTTGATGACATCATGCTCGGTCATGTGGAAAATACTGTTTCACTAGTTATGCAGCCTCTCCAAACAATGACACAGTTCAGTCATTGATATTAAAAGTTTACATTTATTAACATCTATCCCTTTTTAAAAATCTTTTTGTATTTACCTATATAAGTATAATTGACCAGCTGGGTTTTTTTTTAAGTAAAAATATTGTTCTTTAAAAAAAAAAAATTGGCAGTTCAGCTCGAAACTCAAATAATCACAGAAGTGCTTTTCCTCAGTTCTCTTGCTTGCTATGTGGCAGAAGTGCTTTAAGTATGCTTTCCACTTCGTCCATAGACTATTAAAAATACATATTCTTTATCAAGGATATTCTTAAGTGAAACTGGCCTTTTTTTAAATATAGTTAAGTATATGACAGTGAAGAATCTAGTAACTACTAAAAGAGTTGTTGTTTCTACCAGAAGTTTTATGCACATTTGCTTTTGCAATGAAAAAACACAGAGTAAAAAATGTCAACACAATGAAAAAGCCGAATAACATTTTATTGTTACTGTAATAATGATCTTGACCACATGGAGGGTAGGTGCCCAGGAGTCTTGGGTACCACATTGAGCAAGGCTGCTCAGTGCCGTGTGGTGCTGCAGACGCCTCTGTTTCCCTAGAAAAGTGTCATTCTAATGGCTGTAGTATGATGTTCATTCGGTAGGCACTATTCCTATGAAATTTAGTGTTTACTCAGATTAAATTGTTGTCATTTCACAAAGCAATCACAAGCCGTCTAACCCAGACGGAATGGGGTATTGGTGTGGGGTGTGTGCAGCAGTGGAGGAGCCGTGGGGCTGGGTAGCAGGAGTACAGGTCTGTGCTCTGGCACAAACTGGCGGCAGCTCTGGGAAAACCACCTTCTTTCTCTGGACAGCAGAACTCTCACTTACAGGTGTGGACGTGTTAAACCTATTTCTCTGTCTGTAACGTAATGAGTGATTCTGTGACTATCTGCAGGATGGCTGGCTGGATGGAACAAAAAGATATAAAGGAAGGAAGGGATGAATCAGGGTTTAAGAAATACATAAGGAACAAAAGCCGAATGCACACAAAGACTTGCTCACCAGGAGCAGGGTGCCCTCCGGCGCAGCACTTCCTGCCAAGCTCAGGCAGAGAGAGAATGATGCCTTTCAGGGGTGTAGAGAGGAGGATGTTGGACTGATGACACCTGTTATTTCTTTCTCATCTATGATTCTGTAATTCTCATAGGCAGACAGTGGGCATCTGCATTTCTCCCCTGTATAAGTTTTCTTCTCATACATCCATCATACAAAGTTTTTTTCTTTGTATTTTTGTGGGGGTTTTTTTTGTATTTTTCTGAAGTGAGAAGCGGGGAGGCAGAAAGAATTTTGCATGCACCCAACCGGGATCCACCCATCATGCCCGCTAGGGGGCAATGCTCTGCCCATCTGGGGTGTTGCTCTGCAGCAACTGGAGCTATTCAATGCCTGAGGCGGAGGCCATGGAGCCATCCTCAGTGCCCGAGCCAACTTTGCTCTAATGGAGCCTTGGCTGCTGGAGGGGAAGAGAGAGCCAGAGAGGAAGGAGAGGGGGAAGGGTGGTGAAGTATATGGGTGCTTCTCCTGTGTGCCCTGGCCGGGAATCGAACCTGGGACTTCCACACACTGGGCCAACACTTTACCACTAAGCCAACCAGCCAGGGCCCATCATACAAAGTCTTGAAGTAACATTACAAAGCTTGGAATCATCTGTTCATCATCCCTTAGTACAGTGGTTCTCAACCTGTGGGTCACAACCCCGGCGGGGTTGCCTAAAGCCATCGGAAAATACATAATGCATATCAGGTATTTACATTTCGAATCATAACTGTAGCAAAATTACAGTTATGAAGTAGCCACCAAAATTACTTTTTGGTTTGGGGTCACCGTAACATGAGGAACTGTATTGCGGGGTCACGGCATTAGAATGGTTGAGAACCGCTGCCTTAGTAAGTTATATTTCACAGTACCTTTGTTTTTTCCCATTTGAGAGGAAGCTGTGGCTTTAAGAAAAGTAATTGAACCCAGTTACACCAAAGAAGGCCACAAAAGCAGTACTAAAAGTGTGAGATTTCTAACCTCGTTTTCTCGCAGTGGTTGCCCAAATGTTAGTCTGCTCATGAATCTCCTGGGGCGCTTCTCAAAGTGCAGATTCTCGGGCCCTGACCCTGTGAATTCTGTCTGGTCAGTCCTGTGGCCACTGCAGCAATGGCTCTCAACCATCTGCACACATCTCAGGTACCCATAGAACTTGTCACAAATGTTTGAGCCTTGGCTTGACCCCTGGAGACTGACTGACAAGGCCTACGGTGAGGCTAGGGCATTCTAATAGGCAGCCTGTAAACCCTCCCCGGGCGATCGGGAAATGCAGCAGGATGCAGAACTGACTAGACTGTACCAGAGAGGAGCTCCTGGCTCTGCAAATCGACAGCACATGAAATCTCCATCCTGCAGACCATTGAAGCAGGCTCCCGCGAGCGTGCCGGGGCCTCAGACATCCTAAAGCAATGCGAACCCTCTTTCTGCACAGGGAGAAATCGAAGGAATTGAACAGCAGATTATGAGTTTGAACCAGAAAAAGGAAGACATGTTGATGGACTTAAAGTCCGCCGTACTAAACCTTCACGGGCATTTACAGCGAGAGCAGCAAGAATTAGAAAAGGACGAGGAACTTCTGTCAGCAGGAGCATCAGAAGAGAGGGGCGTGGCTGAGAGGGGTGTTCCAGAGCAGAAGGTGGGTATGGTTTTCGTTAATGCCGGTCCCACATTCCATAGGAGCTTTAAATGGGTCGTATTTTTCACCTGAGAAACATGTGGTATCTGTGTCTATGGCCAGTAGTAAAGGACTTTTTTTAAAATGGAAATACTCCACCTGAGGTTGTTCACTAGTGAATATAAATCTTCAGGGTGTATCTGTTCTGAATTTAACAGGATTCTTATGCCCAAGTTACTTAAAGAGCTGCTTATGAAATTCCACAGGCAGGTGGCGGAATCTGAAAATCTTACTAAGCAGCCCATTGCAGACTCCACAATGAGCCCAGCACCTCTCTTAGACCACTCTGAATCTACATCAGTGCATCACATTTTTAAAAAGATTTTCTTTATTGATATTAGAGAGAGGAGAGAAAGAGAAAGGATTGGGGGTGGGAATCATCATCTCACAGTAGTATTGCTTCTCATATGTGCCCTGACCGGGCAAGCCCAGAGTTGCGAACCAGCGACCTCAGCAATCCAACTCGATGTTCTATCCACCGTGCCACCACAGGTCAGGCCACTTTTTTTTTTTTTTTAATTTATTGATTTAGAGGAAGGGGGAAGAGAGAGAGAAACATCGATTTGTTGTTCCACTTATTTATGCATTCATTGGTTGATTCTTGTATGTGGCCTGACCAGGGGTCAAATCCGCAACCTTGGTAACAGTCTAATCAAATGGGCTACCCGGCCGGGGCCAGTAAATCACATTTTTGATTTTTGAATTGTTTGATAAGGAGCCACAGAGGACAAAGCAAATGAAAAGGATATTAGATTGACTGAGTCATGACATTCGGCTGGATGAGCTGAAGTTGCCAGACCCCGATGGTTACTTGTGTAGGTGGGCATCTTGGATAACATGAACAAAAAAGTAGCTGCATAAAAACGCAGCCAGACTGGGGTCCTGGTGATGTTGAATGGCAGCTTGGCTGCAAGTGTCTTTGTGCTGTGCCTTCCAGTTGAACAGAAGAGGCTCCGTGTCCTTCCTGCCGGCTGTCAAGGAAGAGGCGGAAGAGAGCTCTCTGAAGAGTGAAGTAAGGAAAATGGTTTTCTTGTAAAAATTTTATTAGAACTGAAATCTTCTAAAAGAAGGTCAATGGGAAGATCTTAGAATGAATGGAAACATAAAGATTTTTAAAGTTAATGCCTATATTTTATAAGGGAGATTGAAGTAGTTATCTTATGTTGTTTAAGAGCATCTAAACCTGCTTCCCACCAGCATGGAATAAATGTAGTTCAGCCACTCTTGTTAGTGTAAGGGAGAAGATGAAGTTCTTGGTCGTATCCTGACTTCTGAGTACTTTCTCTGGAGCTTTGAGAGTTTGCTGTTTGGTTGGCACTCCTGCTGTGCTTTTTAGAACTTTTTTTTTTTTTTAATGTATTTGAATTACTTTGTCAGTCTAAAGCAGCATTGCCAAGGACATAAAGAGATGTGTTAGCAACTAATACTAATTCTTACTGTTTCATTAGAACTGGTTGAATGAGACATTTGTAGTTGTCTTTCCTGGTACCAATTTCTATTTCATACTTAATTTTTTTTTTTTTTTTACTGATTTTTAAGAGAGAGGTCGGGAGAGGGAGAGACATTGATTTGTTCTGCTTATTTATGCATTCATTGGTTGATCCTTGCATGTGCCCTGACTGGGGATCAAACCCACAACCTTGGCACATCAGGACAATGCTCCAACTGAGCTACCTGGCCAGGGTTCCATTTCATACTTTAAAAACTAAAGTTATAGCCTGACTGGGCGGTGGCGCAGTGGATAGAGCGTCGGACTGGGATGTGGAAGACCCAGGTTCGAGACCCCGAGGTCGCCAGCTTGAGCAAGGGCTCATCTGGTTTAAGAAAAAAAAAAAAAGCTCACCAGCTTGAGCCCAAGGTCGCTGGCTCGAGCAAGGGGTTACTCGGTCTACTGAAGGCCCACGGTCAAGGCACGAATGAGAAGGCAATCAATGAACAATTAAGGTGTTGCAATGTGCAACGAAAAACTAATGATTGATGCTTCTCATCTCTCCATTTCTGTCTGTCTTTCCCTGTCTATCCCTCTCTCTGGCTCTCTCTCTCTCTGTCTCTGTAAAATAAATAAATAAATAAATTTTAAAAAACACACACAAAAAAACTAAAGTTATAATGGATCTTGTGACAAAAGGAAGAAAATTACAATTATAGTTTTTGTCTCATGTTTAACCACTGGATATTTTTTTCTGCTCATTTTATAGACTGTTAAATAGCTCATTGTCACACAGAACATTCTGTTGTCCTATTTTGTATCCCTGGGACAAGGTGAGGGTTTTCTATACTCTGACCATCAGACAACTTCATAATCTGATTATACCCTTCCCTGCAGAGAGAATGTGAGAACAGCGGGGTACCAGAGACCAAGAAAAGCGTGCACATCAGTGTGATTCTAATTTGAGACCTATATTTGCCTCTGAGCTGATATGTTTATAACATTCACTGTTTGTGTTTGACAACAGCAAAAATACACATTCAACATTGGCGGTGACATTTACCAAAGCAGATCAAATTCCTACAGCAGTTTTAAAAATCCTTTTTGTGTGATGTGAGCTGAGTCCCACCTCTTAGGAATGTGTCTTAGGCTTCAGGAAGAGCAACCCCACTTGGAGACATATGGTTTAGTTATTCAAAGACAGAGATGAAGAATAGGACAGAGGTAGAATTAAGGGCTACAGCTCTACTGCCTACTGAGCTATGTCTGGTATGATGAGTAGGGATGAGTAGGATGCTGGTTATGATGGCAGGAAATCACTTCCCTCTGCTAATCAATGATTACTGTGTTAGAACGGAGATAAGAAAAGCAAGCCACCTTCCGGGTCTTGGTCTTTACTTTGGAAGCATGACAAGGACGTGGAGGAAGATCGAGCGTCCTCATCCTCTGGAACTATCATTCAGGTACCACTGGGCATAACGTGTGTGGGGAGGGGGCTAGGGAGGATGAGGGTTAGAAAGTCGAAGAAAAGGATTTCTTGTTTGAAAGAATGCTTAAGAAAATGAACTTGCTTGCGCTGAAAAATTTGAAAGCTTCTCACCATTACCTCTGCATGAATGAAAAGACAGCCAAGGACTTGCTTATCATTTACATTTCTGTTTTGTATTCAGGAGAGTATTTTTCTGAGGAAAACTCAATATGTGACAATCCAAAGTGACAAAACAGATAACTCGAAGGGGCACCTAAAATGTTCACCATGGTGTTTCAGAGCATTTAACACATCTCTCTTTCAGGAGTATTTTGGGGAGTGGTTTCCCCATGATCCTTTTTTTGAACAAAGTAGTGGATAAGATAAATAGATAAAGTAAGTCTTTTTGCTCCTAATGACCTTCTAAATCTTCTCCAATCGCTGAAGTCAGAGGGCTGATGCTCTCACTTTAGAAAATCATAGCTGCCGGGAACACAGTGCTTCCCCTTGCTCCTGAAACAGGTCTTCATCGTTCTGATTCACACACCTCCCCACGCCTGCGCCCTGCCCAGCGCTAACCCCTCCCCCAGCTCCCAGGCCGGTCCTTTCATTGGCTCCGGGCTCTGCTTGTACCTGCATCTCCAGTCTCTGCCTTCGCTAGGTTCCTTCCCTCAAACTCAAGATTCAGTTTATCCCTCCCTAACAAGTCCCCTCCCTTGTGGTCCTGCCCTCCAGACAAACTATCCCAGAGCCCAGACACTTAGAAGCCACTTTGCATTCCTGTGTTGCTCTTCTCTCCACAACTAACTGTCGACTTCCTACCCATCCACAGAGGCCCAACTCAACTTCCACCTTCAGGAAACCCGACTCTCCCTTTGTTTCCTCGTAGCATTTTGAACCTCGGGGATGACTTCCCACATTTTTATGCATACACTTG